>NC_141689.1:1163874662-1166499662 GCF_964263255.1 Lissotriton vulgaris
TAGCGATTAGCGAGAGTGAGGCCAAGGAATAGCAAGTGGCATTTGTATCTGTTGCCACCTATTTCTTTAGTGCTGTGCAGTAGGAGTAATTTCGGAGTAATAGGAATATCTCAGGCCTGGACTTTGGCCAGACACAACACAACCCCCCTCAAGGAACGAGCAAGGGCCACACAGTCCCACACTGTATCTGAAAAGGTAAATTCCTCTGTGCTACACCACTGACATGTGGGGGAGTTGATAAGAACCCATTCTCTGCCATGCCTCTCTAAATGTGCCGAGTGTAGTAGTGCTATTAGGGATTAAGGATTGGCTGATCTTAGTTATTTTATGACCAAGGTCCCCCATTAGGAGTTTACCTTCTAGTGGATCGAAGTCCTGTAGGGCTGAGAGTGTGCTGACGTATCGGGTTAAGGCATTATGGAGCCTGAAGTACTTATACAATTGGTTGCAGGGCATGGAAAATACTGATTGAAGTTCTTGTAATGATTTTAGGATGAGGCTGTGCCTCATGTCTCCAAGAGTAGAGATGTCAATATGGTCCCGATCCCTGAAACTCTATAGACCCGCTAATTGGGGGAGCAACTGTTCTGCTACATCGGGGTTTCTCACGTGAGGCGAACCAGCCATCCCATCCTACACAGGGACCGCCTCCACATCAAGACCAACACTCTTTATGCTGGGGGAAGGGAGTTCACATCTGATCTACTGTATAAAACTCATAGAAGAATAAATGCCCCATCACCCAGCACTCCACCGCATGTGCTGGATCATCCTTGGAGCTATACCACCATTCGTTAAGCACCTGCAGGTGTGAGGCCGCATGATAAGTTTTGATATCTGCGACGGCGATACATTCACAGTATGGAGTTTGAAAATGTGTGTGTCGAGCAACCAGGGAGGCACCCCTACACATAAATACTGACCCAGTATTGCATTAAAATGTCTAAACCATGCAGGTGGCATCGGGTAAGGGTGGTTCTGCAGTTGATAGAGGAGGCGAGGTAGGGGATACCATCTTGAAGATGGCAGAGGAGCCATAAAGGGACAGGGGCAAGGAATACCACGATCTAACCTCAGTCTTGGTGCGTTCTAATAAGGGGGTCAAATTAGAATCCCAGGAAATCATCTGGCTGACTCACAAAAAGACAGCCAGATAGTGCAGGCTGTCTATTGCCAAGTTCAGTCCCGCAGCCCGCAGCCCACTCCCCCCAGTGACCCCTGAAGCAGTCATATAACACACTTGCCAATATTCATGTATAGCCCCAACATCTCCCCAAACACCTGCTTCATTTGTAGAATCCGGGGGCCTGACGTGTGCAGGTCCACCATATAGGGCAACAGCCTGTTGGCCAAAGCTTTTCACCAACATCTGTGTTGTATACTGTATATACTGTTTATTATCTCTGACCACGAGATGGCACGTGGCTTTACCTGTGACATCTCGTGTCAGTTACTTTCTGTTGTGCACATGCACATGCCACTGCATCTTTCAAATATGTATGCTTGGGATGTGTTTAGAATGATGTGGTATTAACTGTTGGCACTGGACTTACTCCAGACGTGTTTCCAATAAACTCTTACTTCATCAAGCTTCCTGAGTCCTTCCGTCTTTCCTACACTGGCGACGAGGGAAAAAGGACTTTTTCTTTGTTTTCAAGAAGATTTCGTCAACATCTTTTAAAAGGAAAAAGGATAATTTTGATTTCGAATTTAATTCCAACACATTGAATCAGCAGATCTACACGACCTGCTCGAGTTTCAGTCTGCACGCGCGCATGCGCGAGATACCTGGGAATTGATTCTACGTCATTCGCTTTCGAAAAAAGGCCATTTACTCTAAAAAGAAAGCAATTTCCATGGCGGCCATCTTAGATTGGTAACTTTAATCGAATGTTTTTTTTCCTTTCATCGTTTTTTTCTTTTAAAATCCGTTTTTCTCCCTGGATTTTATTCAACACGATGTTCTCTCAACTCGACCTCATTTAAAGGTATTAATTTGATTCTACACGATTATTTCTCAATCCAGCTCTATTTAAAGGTATTCTTTTGGATATTTATTTTCTTACACATCAAAATAACTGTTTAACATTAAACATTTTGACATGAGTGGAATTGTTCCTCCTCCTTCATTTTTGGCTAATAAAGGTGACCCTCCCATGGAATGGGAAATATGGGAACCTGTTTTTTTAGCTTATGTTGAGGTCATGGAAGGCACTGAATGTGAACCTGAGAGGAAATTAGCCCTTTTAAAACATTGTCTTGGGGGGATTGGATTAAAAGAATTCGTCATTCTTCCAGCTTTAACCAATCCTGGTGAAAAAGATGTGTATGAATGTGCAGCAGAGCAATTAAAAATCAGATTTGGAAAGAAAAAGAACATTGTTATGGAGAGATTTAATTTCTATTCCCGCTAACAATCTGCAGATGAGCCAATTGATGATTTTGTATCGTCTCTCAGATCTCTTGCTGTAACGTGTGATTTTGAACATATAACCTATGAACAAGTAATAAGAGATCAAATACTGATGAGAACGAATAATAAAAAGGTCCAGGAAAGACTTTGGACAACTTCGGATATGTCTCTAAACGCAGCCATTGACATTGCAAGGTCAATTGAACATTCCGAAAAGTTTGTAAAGGAGATAAGAGGGAGCGAAAAAGGAGATGTCTTTAGCGTTTCCAAAGAAGGAGAGAAATTTAGGAAACCGTTTACTTTTAAAAATGACTTTGCTAATAATAAGAGTGACTCAAAATTTAAGTACACTAAAGTTGATAAGAAGAGCAACACTCAGTGGATTTGCTTCAGATGTGGAAGTTCAAATCATTTAGCAAATTCTAAAGTTTGCCCTGCCCTTGATAAAATGTGTATGAAATGCAATAAGAAAGGGCATCTAACAAAGTTTTGTAAATCTACTACAAAAAAAGTTAACATTGTTCAAGATTTTGATGACTATGATTCTAATGAAAATGATATCAATACTGTAATTAATATTTGTGGTAGTGAAGGTGTAAGTAAATTTCCATCTTGCGATGTGATTATAGATGGAAAGACAGTTAACATTTTTGTAGACACCTGTGCATGGTATACATTATTGGGTTTAGATATTGTAAAAAGAAATTGGCCAAACAAAATTTTACTTGATTCTGACATTTCCCCAGGGGGTTATACTGGACATAGGATTGAATTAGTAGGTTACTTTTGGGGGAAAATCACCTTTGCCGGTCAATCCACATATGGTAAGATTTATGTCGCTAAGTCTGGGCAACCTTTGTTAGGATGGCCACACCAAGATCAATTGGGCATCAAGATTGATCCAAGGGCCAATCCTCCTGTTTATTCCGTTGCTAACACCAGTGATTCTGATCGTAATCTCATGCTTGATAAATTGAAATCAGAGTTTTCTGATGTTTTTAGTGGGAAACTTGGTCAGTTTTTGGGTTTCAAACACACTATTATACTCAATGATGGTGTTGTTCCTGTTCGGCACAGAGTCAGGAATGTTCCTCTTACTTACAGAGATAAACTTAAAACTCTGCTCAAAGATTTGTGTGACAAGGACATCATTGAGCCCATTGAGTCCTCCCCGTGGGTTTCCCCGATTGTGATTTCGGTTAAATCCAACGGCGAATTGAGGCTCTGTGTAGATCTTCGCAGTTTAAATAATTCAATTTGGGTAGATGCTCATCCTTTGCCAAATCTGCATGAGATGGTTTCAACATTAGGAGGTGCTGAGATTTTCTCGTGTATTGATTTGGCAAGTGCCTATCATCAAGTCGTTTTGGATGATGATTCCAAAAATCTGACAGCTTTTATTACGCCAGAAGGTCTTTTCAGATATAAACGCATGCCTTTTGGATTGGCTAGTGCCGCTTCCGTCTTTCAAAGGTTAATGAAAGAGACGCTTGAAGGGTTGACAGGGGCAATCGCCTTTCAAGACGATATTCTTGTATTTGGAAAAAACGTAGAGGAGCATGATAATAATTTAAGGAACGTTATTTCCGCATTATCCTCTAAAGGTCTTACTCTTCGCCTTGATAAGTGTAAAATCAGAGAAAAAGAAGTTGAATCCTTGGGACATTCTATAAGTGGTGCTGGGATCAGACCTAAGCAAAAACACATTGAGAGCATCATTAAAGCCCCGGTTCCAGTTTCTAAAGAACAATTGGTAGCCTTCTTAGGATTAATGGAATTCTATGCCACATTTATTCCAAATTTTTCTTCCAAAGTTGATTCCTTTAGACCACTTCTAAAGAAGAATGCAAGGTTCTTATGGTCTGACGTAATGACGGAAGCGTTTCAGAACCTTAAAGCTTTTGTTGTGAATGCACCCTGTTTAAGACCTTTTGTTATTGGAAAAAAATGTACCATCATGGTTGATGCAAGTAGCACGGGGTTAGGAGCTGTACTCATGCAGAATGACTGCGGGAAAGAATGGATAATCGCCTATGCTTCAAGGGCGTTGAGGGATGCTGAAAAACACTATTCAGTCATTGAAAGAGAGTTATTGGCGTCAGTTTGGGCAGCTGAACACTTTAAAACATTCTTGTGGGGAACAAAATTCACCATAAAAACTGACCATAAGCCTCTTATTTACATGATGGCACCAGGTGGAGGTCGAACTTTATCGGCTCGCCTGGCCAGGTTGGCATCCAGGCTACAATCTTTTCATTTTGAGATGGTATATGTAAAAGGGAAAACTAACATTCACGCTGATTGCATGTCTAGGTTGCACACTTCTTGTGATGTTCCTTGTGATGATGATGAATGTGAAGTAGCTTTCACTTCGCAAGACATTATGTTAGTGTTTGGAGAGAAGTTTGATTTGAGTAAGGAGTCCTGGGCAAGAGAAATGGAGAAGAGTGTTGAATTGACTCAGGTTAAAAATTACATTTTACAAGGATGGCCAGAACAAAGGAAGTTTTCAGGCGATATGATGAGCTATGCCAAAGTTCAAGATGAGTTAGCAGTTGAAAATGGGGTTCTCATGAGAGGTGATAAATTCATTCCTCCTTTTTCCTTAAGAGATACTATCATTAGTATTGCCCACGAGGGGCATTTAGGAATTTCGTTTACTAGGAGACGTATAAAAGATTTCTTTTGATGGCCAGGAGTGGACGGTTGTGTAGAGCACTATGTCCAAAAATGTTCAGAATGCTCCAACAGTGATAAGTCTGCTGTTCCTTTGCGTCCTGAACCTTGTCCTGTGGAATGTCCTTTCGGTCCTTGGCAGAAATTAGATCTTGATTTTATTGGTCCATTTTCTGTCCTACCTGAACATGAGAAATTTGGCATGGTTTTGATAGATTATTTCTCTAAATGGCCAGAGGTAAAAATGGTTAGGGAGATAACAACTAGAAACGTAGTAGAGTTCTTAGATGAAGTTTTTTGTAGAGAAGGAATTCCAGAAGAAATAGTGACTGACAATGGACCACAGTTTACTAGTAAGGATTTTCAATGCTTTATCACCAAATGTGGGATTACGCACAATAAAATAGCTGTGTTCCATCCTGAAGCCAATGGCCAAGTTGAAATATTCAACAGAGTTGTGAAGGAGGCTATCCAACTTTCTGTTAAAGGTCATTTGAACTGGCGTAATGCCCTTCAGTCTATGTTATTGTCTTATAGGACATCTCCCAATTCTGTCACTTTAGTTAGTCCGTTTGAACTTTTAAGGGGTCGGAAACCCAGTACTCGTTTAACCCCATGGTGGTTAAAAAGAAGTTTGAGTGACAATTGTGGTTTTTCAAAGGTAGATTATGAGTTGGTTCGAGACAGAGTCAGCACATATAAGGATAAGATGAAAGAAAGGATGGAGGCAAAGCAGGGATCTGTGAGTAAACATATCATTTCTGTTGGTGATTTTGTTCGTATTAAAAGAAAGGAAGGTGTTTTGAAAGGGGGACAAATTTGGTCATGTCCCAAGGAAGTTATTGAGGTTTTCAAGCATGCTGTCAGAATTGAGGATGGGAGTGTTTGGAATTTGAAAAGAGTTTCTATATTTAAAGGCAAAGATACGTTTGTGTCAAAGGATGGCAGTAGCGCTTTATTCAATAGCAAGGATGCTGTTGTGTCAAGGGATGATAGCAATGTTTTTCTTGACTTTGAATCTGACTGTGGGGTTCCTGGAAATGTAGGAATCCATTCAGGGAGTCTTTTGGGTGAGAATGACAACTCCAGGGTTGTAAGGACCACTCCTTCTATGGTGGCCTCAAAAAGTTGTCCTAGGCCTCACCGCCTTCCTGAAAGATACAAGGATTTTGTCATGAATTAAGATCTTAGAATTGTTTAGGTTATGTAGTTTTTTTTTTATTATTGTTTTTTATTTATTTACAGGAAGGGAGGTGTGTTGTATACTGTATATACTGTTTATTATCTCTGACCACGAGATGGCACGTGGCTTTACCTGTGACATCTCGTGTCAGTCACTTTCTGTTGTGCACATGCACATGCCACTGCATCTTTCAAATATGTATGCTTGGGATGTGTTTAGAATGATGTGGTATTAACTGTTGGCACTGGACTTACTCCAGACGTGTTTCCAATAAACTCTTACTTCATCAAGCTTCCTGAGTCCTTCCGTCTTTCCTACAATCTTAGCCTCTATATTCAAGAGGGAGATTGGACAATATGAAAAATGCAGGTCTGGGGGCTGACCTGGCTTGGGGAACACCAGCATCTCAGCGTGTCACCAGTTTAGGGGCAAGAGTGATTCTCTAAGCGCAGTCTGGACCATGTCTGAATTTTATTTGCCCAGCAGCAGCATATATGCCCTAAAGAATTCACTGAGAATCCCATTCGGGCCTGGTTGCAGTTCTGACAGGACTGTGTCCAATTCTTCAACCATGAGATTTCTCAATCTGCACAGCTGTCAGGACATCTCTATTAGCCTATAGAACCTAATAAAAACTGGGGAAACTGTTGGCTATCTCATTTGGATTAGTAAGTACTGTCCTGTGATTGTCACAGAACCGCAGGGACATGAGCCAGCGTCAGGACATTCTGCCAGTCTGTGCAGAAATGTCCCGGATTTATCTCCCCATTGGTACATCCTGCTCTGAGAGGCTAGCCATGTAAACATAGCCTCCTCAAGTAGCACCCCTTGATACTGTAGTTGAGCAAGGCCCAGCTGTCGGCATACCCCCCTTCCCCTCCAGCGCCTTTCCAAATCTACAATTTGGGCCTCAATCCATGATAATTCAGTCAGGCATTGTTTGTGTTCAGCCACGCAGAAGCTTATGTCGACACCACGTATCAAGGGTTACATTGCTTCCCACAAAATGCTCATGGAGGATGCAGTAACTCTGTTAAGAGAGAAATATTTGGTCACGTAGTGGTGCTGGCGTGCTCTATATGTCTGGTTCTTCAGGTGTCATGTGGACAACCCCAAACTGCAATGGAGGATTAAGGAGGCCCACTAAAAGCCACAATGCTATCGGGGAGTGGTCAGATAACCCTCTGGGTAGGATCTCAACATTCAAGCCTTTGGGGCTAATTCACAGAACTAATCTGAGATAAAATCCTAAACTTACTACTTTTGATATTCACAGAGGGCATTTAGTAGTAGTAAAGTTAAGACTCCTAACTTTACTACTACTACACTGAGATAAAATCCTAAACTCACTACTTTTGATATTCACAGAAGGCATTTAGTAGTAGTAAATTTAGGACTCCTACTACTACTAAATGCCTTCTGTGAATACCAAAAGTGGTAAGTTTAAGATTTTATCTTAGATCAGTTCTGTGAATCGGCCCCTTTATGATTGTGACCTGTCGGCAAAAACATTTAATCAAGCAAGGAGAAGGACCCATGTACTGTAGAGTAAAAGGTATAGCCTGACTCAGTGAGGAGGTGAGGCCTCCAGGTATCGACCCATCCTACTATATCTGCTAGAGCTCTGAGGTGAGACTCCCATGGATCACCCTGCCCCAGATGTATGCCATCTATTGCGGTCTGAATACATAACATCATTCGAGTCACTTCCGATGATGGCCATTCCATCTGGCAAGGATCACCAGCTACCCACCATTTGGTCCACAAATGTCTAGGTGGTGGAAGGGCATAGCTTCTGCTTAGAGCTACCTAGATTACTCATTGATGGACCCTGTCACTAACACAAATCTCCCCTGCTTGTCCTTCCAAGTCTTAAGAGGCTGAAAGGGAATCCTGCGATGAATAAGAACAGCTACTCCTCAAGAGCCCCTTGTAAATCCTGAATGGAAGGAGATGTGTCTCCTGCAACAGTTAAACATCAGCCTGTAATTGTTTCGCCCGTCAGAGCGCTGCACCTCGTTTCACCTTATCCAGGACCCCCCGACAATCCAGCTAACATTGTGGAGTCTCCTTAATGGAGCCTGAGCATTTGCAGTCATCATCTGGGCACGAAACGTACATATGATGGACTGTCCATGAGCAGTGCTATCACACAGAGAGCACAAGAATCGTGCAGAAGATATAAGAAACGAATCCCAACTGTGGAACTCATAAGCCCTCCCACCCCGACCCCAATAGTTCAAAACCATTGAAGTATCTGCTGCGGAAGGAATTCAGCCCCAACCCGAATAGGGGCCAGGAAGTGGACCCATCCAATGAATCTCCAAATGCCCCACCAACATATAGTATTTCTGGAAGGTTTGGGGTGCCACTGTCCAAAAATACAGCCAAAGTAGCTTGTCATCTTTACATAAAGGCTGTGCTCGGTCAGTTTCTCTTCTAACCCGGCCACGGAAGTCTCTGCTGTGCTCTAGGTCCTGTATCTAGGTTTGACGGTTGGAGGATATCTGTTATTCCTTCATTTAGGGGCACAAAATAATTTTTTGCTGATATAAATGATTTTCAGCATTTTGGTTAAGTAACTGAAAGGTAGACTTGGTATGCGAATCGTTTACTGAACTTTCTCAATGTCTTTGATGTACGTTGTGTATAGATAAACCACCTCATTGCAGGTCATTATGGACACTATGACCAACCCTGAACTTTTCACCTCCAAATGATTTTTTTCAGGTGGGTTAGTCTAATTAATTCAATTCAAACAAAGAAAAACGACACCACCTAGAATGCATTAGACGATCGACACAAAAGCTCACGACTGTAAACAGGGTTATTAATGGACTGGAAGGAGATGGTCACCCGAGTTGGGTAAAGTTGACTTACACAACTACAGGAGAAAAACGGCTTTTCTCCTTTCCAATGAAGTTTATGAAAGGACTGGGCTCGTGGATGCACCAAAGGCCCACCAAACTCCTATTTGTTTTTCAGAATGATAAGCAGGCTGGAGCATAACTCAACTGAAGCTCATTTCAGGCTAATTCCCCTTATGCATAGTATTTGTTGATATCCGGAGGCCAGCAGCAGTTTTAACCTTTCACACCTGTAAACAATGTTGGCTGACAATCAGTGAAATATTCAATAGTGCATAAAGTGTCAGTTTAAAGAAAACATAAACTAGTACTAGCTATCGGAAATTATTTATCAAAGACTGGCCTCTAATGGACAATGTTATTTTGGAATGAGTCGGGTTTACTTATCAGCCGTCCTTATTATTAACAGCTTCAGCCAGACTGCTGAAAATCTCAATTCTTTTGAAACTGGCGACAACCCTATTGGTTTGCAAAATGTGTTTTGTGCAGTTTAATTGATTGCACATTCTCACAGTGTCAGTTTTAAATAGAAGGGCACTGGTTTCATTTATCAGGTAAACAGAAATGGCAATGAGGCTCTAGACAAGACAATTAATTGTTCAGCCCTTTCGAAATATCATTTTTGAAGCTTTCAATTACTTTAGGAAGGTATTAATTTATTGTGCTGAAACATTAGCTGATTTCTACACCAACGTATTAGGGGTGCAGAAAACAAACGACAATATGTCACTTTAAAGTGAGAAAAATTGAACTTATGAAATAAAGTTTTTGAAATTAAGCATTTTAACACATGGAGAACTATCTGTCTATCTATCTATCTATCTATCTATCTATCTATCTATCTATCTATCTATCTATCTATCTATCTATCTATCTATCTATCTATCTATCTATCTATCTATCTATCCGTCTGTCTGTTCCACAACTCTGTAGTTGGGCACATCGAGAAATGGTCTCCCGTGGCAGGTTATCGATCAGCCGCGGTTTTTGCAGGTAACAGCGGTGGGGTAGTGGAGCCGTGTAAGGGGGGATTTCAAGGGAAAATTCATCATTTATTGAAATTTTCCCCTGCATCGTCCCTCGAAATCCCCCCTTACCTGGTCCCACCACCAAACCGATGTTACCTGCACGGACCGCGGCTGTTAGCGATGTGCAGCAGACAGCACCGTGTGCTTGGTCATACTGATGTCCTGCCCACTGGCTACCCTCCAGTGCAGATATCCAAAGGCAGTTATTTATTGCACTTTCCTATAATAAAAGTGAGAAATTGAGCAATAAAAATTAGCAGTCCAGAGTGGCAAAGTACAATGGGCCAGATGTACAAAAAGTCACAGAATGCACCTTATCTACAGAGATATGGCTCTTTCCTCCCCTTTCCCCATGCCGGTGCTGATTTAAGCTGCCATGCGGGAGGCACACAAGTTAGTGCCATAGTGCTATGGTATGTGCCTGAGTCTACCATAGGGTACCATTCCAGCACAAAACACTATAAGTAGATGCACTTTGAAACTTTTCCTACAGTGCATGTGTGCTGCACAGAGCAGCACACATGCAAAGTCAGAAAAGAAAGGAGAAATACAAAACTTTCTCCTGTTAACACCTCTTTTGAGATGGAGTTAACTTTTAGTGCTAAACCATGTCTACTATTGTTTGAAGATATTGTTTTGCATCAACAGGCATGGGTGATAGCATGGACACTTGCATGTATCACCCTCTAACACCTCCTTAGCGCTAAGTAATGCCAAGCAGTGCTTCTCGCTGCATCGCACTTCTTTGCATCTCTTTCAGAGCACTTTCCAGCGCAAAACAAGTTTTGCAATGGAAAGTAAATTAGGAAAAACACATTTTGTGCTAGTTAGTGTCACTTTTGTGAGCTGAAGGCTTTCATCTAGCATGATCAATTACAATATCGGTCATTACCGTAGGTTGTGCATATATTGTCTGTAATAGCATCACTTATTTTAGGATTACTGGCTTTTCTAACGTGTTTAAAGGTATCATTGTGGGGAAAGGTTAATCTTATCCTCCTTCATTGAAAAATGACATTCACCACAGTGGGTCCAAAAATATGAAAATATATGCTATGTTTCAGTACCCCTTTATGTTTAAAAGGAACATTCTTGCAAGTAAGCTTCTTTCTATTGGTGTTAAATGATGCAAAAGCAACCATCTTTTTAATGAACCCTTCTTTTTAGGTTTAGCTAAAGAGACCTTTAACTTTTGTTTTATATTAAATATGTTGGAAATATGTTTCTAATAAATATTGTTTGCTTAGTAACATGAATGATTTGCATTAAATATGACAACGCTGATCATTGTAAAACCATGTTTTTCTAGTGTAGTCCCGACTAGTCCAAGATTTCATCTTGGATTTAAAAGCAGCCATGATCTCATTTCTGAGTCTGACATTGCATGCAGCAGAATGTTCACTGATCTTTTGTGATAACATTCTGTTTTTGGTGAGCCTGATTTGTAACTTGTATGAATCCAAGATCTCATCCTGTTCAATCGATGTGAGCCCATTCATATTAATAGTATGTTGTTGTTTTGTGTAACTAGATTTGTACAATCACATCGAATGACATTGGGTTGGAGTAGGGCACATTAACATTCTTTTAGAAGATCGTGCTAGGTTGGGGTAGGGGGTTCTATTAGATGATGAAATATTAATTCTGTACTGTGATTTTTCAATCTATGTTACTTTTTGCTAACCTTAAGCTGTCTGTGCAGTTTTCATTTTGAAAAGTGTTTTAAGAAAAAGCCATCAATCTGAAAATCAACTAGTCGTTATTTGACTCAGCCCAAAAGAGAACAAATGCTAGTACATCTCATGCTTGGAACTTGGCGTGTTTTGCTAAACTTTATGCTGCATCTGACTGAGCTTCATGTTAATTCCCTATATTGATTTACTGATGGCTGATTAGAGCATCACCATTGATGATATCACACAAGTTCCAACAAACTGACTCAGTCTCTGCCACAAACACAACACTCTCTAAAACACCTTTCATGCAAATAAACTCAGACCATAATAAACACAGACAACCTTGGAATATTTAACCCTGGTTTGGCAACCCATTAAATACACACAAATCTGTAGACATTGATAACTTGATGCACACCTTGTGCATAATAATTAATCTTGCTGTATCAGTTACCATATCCTCACATGGTTACAATGCTATTATCAATGCCCTGCTTATAGGGCATGCATTTGCCTTCCTATATCTACTGCAGCTTTGTGTCCGTATGGGTGATGTGTCATGAAATCTTCCAAAATTTTTTTAATAGCCTCCTATTCTTCTAATCAGCTTTCATGCCGTTCTTTGACCTTGTGCTGCGGCTTACTTGCCCATTGTAAGTAGATTGCGCTATTGTTGGGGTGTTTGGTATGACAATTCGCTCGCTATGATTTTCAAATATCTTTCTGACATTCATTCTCACTAGGAGTTATTGGTCATATCTCTTACTGTCCTCCCATCATATTTCACAATAAAGGTTAGGTGTCATTTACTGGGTGGTCTGTATATGAAAATGATAATATTACAATTTAATCATGTTGGACCTGGCCCTAACTGCAGGGTCACCCCCAAATATGTTGCCTTTTTCTTACCACTTTTTGGTAAATCCATTTTTGTTGGCCTTAGGACTCTGTGCAGCTTACCAGTGCTGAAGTGCATGTGCTCTCTCTTCTAACACATGGTTAGATTGGCTAATACCAGTTGACATATTTAATTTACTTGTAATTCCTTTGTTGTGTAGAATGCCATATAAGCAGGATCTGTAAATTAACTGCTACCAGGCCTGCATTGCAGTGTGAATTAAGGTTTAAACTTCAAGGTTGACTTGGTATTTAATCACACCTTGCAAAGTCTTAAGCTCTCCATTTATTACATATAAGTCACCCGTAAGGTAGGCCTTAGATAGCCCTTATGGCAGGGTGCTCTGTAAGTGTGGGCATGTACTTTTAACTGTTGTATGCATGGTAGGAAAAAACTCCCAAATGTGTTTTTCACTACTGTGAGGCCTATTCCTCCTATAGGATAATATTGGGGATTCCGTAATACATTTAAAAAGCTGTAATTTCTAATTGCAAACAGGCAGCTATGTCGTGTTTGGTGTCTATAAAATTGCTATGATAAACCCTCTTTAATGGTACCATCTGATTTTTCTTTACAATTATAAAAATGCCACTTTTAGAAAGTTGGAATTTTCCTTCCCTTAGCCCTTTTGTGTCTGCAGCCTGTCTCGGGTCACATGTCTGTGTCATGTGGTCACATTTAGTCCCAGGTAGAATCACCACCATTTTACAGGCTCATGTTTTTGGGTTGCCTTCTTTCCTAAACACAATGACATTTGCCTCACATTTGTTTGCATGTCTGTGCAGGATAATATTCTCTGAAACAGCATTGCTTACATTTCCACTTTGTAGGCATATTATCAAAAACCTCGAACATTCTGTATGGAGCTAAGTTCACTGTGCAAAACATTGTTGTTTGTTATTTTCCGTTCGGCGACTGAGCTATCACAATAGACTTAACAATAATGGCCTGCCTGGAACTTTCGAATGGCAACATGGGTGATCTTTATTGTATTTTCAACATAACTCCTTTGTTTAGTTAGAGGAGCATTTTGCTGGCACTGAGAGGCCACACCAAGTTGGGATTCCTGGCCAGCTAATTCATGTTTATCTCAGGCGAGTGATGAGGTCCAGCTCTTCACTAAGACTGTCTTCCTTATGACACTTACCCACAGACAATGGGCGAGTTAGATCACCAACAGGAATTTGGCAGGTTCACCCAACGAAGGAACACATGTAGAGGGAGCACTAAGTAGGAACAAAATATAACAGTATTCATATGCTTGCATATATTCGCTGTGTACAGCATGATGTTTGAATAATTCATCTTCTTCACCATTCTTGTATTGCTGATCACACTGGTCTGTTTCCTTCTAATAACTATTGCAGCACTCATATTTTATTCAAGAATCACACTGCTTCAAAAAATATTGAAATACCATGTTGTATATGTCTTGTGTATATCTTTGGGTATGCTGGAGGTACCAGACAAAAAGGTTCTAAATCTGTTGCCACAATTTCCTTGGGGAGTAAGGGTTGTCATGTTATGACTTCTGAGGTTGCACATTCCATTTATTACCTTGCTAGGTTAGGGGTACAGATGGTGCACTGTGAGCTAACAGGACTAAGGCCAGTATGTGCTGATTTTGTGCGTACAATCAGTCTTGTACAGTTTTGGCTTTAATGTTGTCCAACAAACACACAATTTTTACTGAAAAAGTATAAGCCATATGAGATGGTGCCGCCAACGGTTTAGCTTGGTTTTTTTTTTTAATGGATTGAGCAAGACATTTTCTTTTGTATACCAGAAGACCCCTATTCACCTCTTAACCAGAGATGTCTGTGAAGGAAGGGTAAAAATCCTCTTCTGCTGAGTAGGTAAACTCTATTTATTGGCTGTACGTTCTTCAAGCTTGAACCTTTCATAGGAGCACCCCGTAGAGGTGCCCTCTCTGAATTCAATATATTCATATGGCTGACAAAGACACAGCAATTAACATAACAGCAAACTGTAGACATGCAATTCCACAGATGCTGCAAAACCACAGACTGTACCTTGCGGGTTGAGACGTTACCTTTGTGGTTGAAGGCCCACAAAGCATTCAGGGTAGAGCTATTCTTTTCATGGGTTACATCCCAGGAGGAGATATACAACAAGCAATTTTCATGCTTACACTGTAGATGCAGTTCCTAACAACTACACAGTTTATGAAGAACTGGAAATGGCATTAACATACAAAGTACACCGTAATTGGTTTGAAGGTGCCCTACTACATACAAGAACGAATATTAGACTAGGTCCCCTTATTAATGAAAGGGCAACATGGACAGTCTTAGCCGGTTGCACACCCTTCCCAGATATAACAAATCTGACAGCACCAGACCTATGTATACTATACAAAGATCGGGTTAAAACATATTGATGTTTGACATAATTTGTCATGAGAACAATGCCAATCAATCCCGCAAGGGCTGCTTAAGCTGCACAACCACAGTTGGCTACACCTAGAATTAGTTCAGTGACTATCATGGGTAATGTTCCTGCCAGAAGGGAGGAGATTCCGTTCTGGATTGAACAAAAAAGAAATCAGTATGAAGCAGTGTTTGCTCTATGAGAACCCAGGAAAAACACAGATTTCTCGCAATATGCTTGCCGATGGGGATGGCTCCCTCGATGGAAGACTGTGCCACTTGGGGTACAGTCTTTTCTTCAGTTTTTACCAGAACAAATGGTACATCCTCGTTAGCTGTTTTGTCAGAAGTGCTTAAACCAATCCAAACTGAGTACAGGGCAGCCCCTGCCCCTGATTTGGGGAAGAAACTGGTAGGTAACTTTGCTGCAGTATACACCGTAATGTTAAGTAACTTTAATCGGGAAGGAGCAACTTTGGCTGTATGCCACTGACTCACAAATTTAGCTCAGGGAAACCAGAAGTGCAAATTACCAAAAATTATTGATGAAACCTATGCAACTATATGTAGAGATAATTTGGGGACCAGACTAAGTAAACCACAAATAAATGGTAATTCTGTAAAGGATAACTCGAAACATACAACAGACTCCTCTTCTAAGAAAAGTGGTAAAATAAGAAAAATAAAGAAAATGCTAAAGCATGGGGTAGCTCTCCTCAACAGTAGTCCACTGAAACTCACTTTCATTTTTTCAACTGTAATGCAATTAAAATGCCTGGTAGGTACCAGGATACTGATACAAATTCCTCCTGTTCCTTTCAGAATTCACCCGAAAAAAGCTTGGAGAGACAGTGGTGATCAGATTGCAAATCAGAGGAGTACATGAAACTGAAGAAGGATTCATAATGCTCTTCTGACTATATAATAAACAGGAAGGCAAACCTAAACAGTCCAAGCCTCAATTCAAAAAGAAGAAAGTGCTGGCTTTCCATGGAAATTGAGTACATTGCTTCTGAGCGGGAAGTGGGCGCTGACCATGCTGAACAGCATGGCAGAAGTCACAATAGTTTGCCAGAATCTAATTAAGTGACTATATGCAGATGGAAACACTGGATAAAAGGTTGAGTGCCCCACATCAATTATATGATTTGCAACTCCAAATGGAGGGGGGTATACAACATACCACACATGTTCTCTATTGGGAGAACTTGTCATTCGGCTATGACATTCTCTTGGCTGAAAAGGATTGGCAGCCAGAGTTTTTTTTTACATGCCCCAGAGGCTGCCCCTATCCTTGTTATATTTAGGTAGACTGCAGCAATTGGAACTCCTCTCATTGTTCGGGTTGGCAAAGGTATGATTGATGTATGATTGTGGTATTAAAAAATCCAACGATGCATAAGTTGATTTTCATGAAGAGGATTTATTGATCAAATGGGAGTTGAAGCACAGCACATCATAACAGGTTCAGGTAGAGATCTTGTAATGCGGTTGGTCTGGAATCTGGAACCCAGGATGTAAGATGCAGGCACGCATCATACATTCCAGGCAGCAGATCCAGACAGGGAATAACAAGGCAGAATGAAATGTACAACAAAATGAATGAAATGTACAACAAAATGCAACACATCTTACCCCTAAAAAAAAAAAAAAAAAAAAAAAGTTAATCCAGATACCTGCTGGGAACACACTTTTGCCTATTGGAAACTTTAACTCTAGAGGCAACTGAGGAATCCAGATGAACAGAACTGGGAGAAGGCAAAACGGGAAAAGCATCAGGTGTCCTTTGGCAAAAACCCTGAGTAGAGGAAGGAGAGCAACGTACATTTTCAGGATTGCAATATTTAGCAACCCTGCGGACATTCCATACTCTACCATCTTGTGTGGCAACGCTATTTTTAAAGACCTTAACAATTTTGATTGGAGGGTAAAATTTGGAAAGACCCTTGACCAGAAAGCCGGGTTTTCTAATTCGTACCCAATCCCCCACCACAAAGTCATTATCTTTGGTTTTCATTTTGGAATCAAACAGGGTTTTCATTTGTAGTTGTTTGTTTTCAACCCGTTTGGCCACAGCAGCAAGATCACAAACAGAATTATTTACATCAAGTCTTACATCAAGTTTTTTAATCCACCAGGGACATATATCAGAGGGAGGCTCCCTACCCTTAAGGAGTCTGAAGGGACTAACACCAGTAACAGAGTGAGGGGTGATACGATATGTCCACAATCTTTTCCTCACAACATCCACCCAACAATCATCCGAAGTCTGTACAACATTCAAACACTCCTTAAGAACACGGTTAAAGCGTTCAACTTGGCCGTTTTCCCTAGGCTCATAGAGAGAGGTGGTGTAATGCTTGATTCCACATGCACTGAGGAATTTCTCAAACTCATCTGACACAAGTTGAACACCATTATCAGTGACACAGGTTTCAGGAAATCCCTCCCTAGCAAAGACTTCCTTAAGGAAAAGAATGACTGATTGGGAAGAGACAGAGCTGACAAACTTTACTTCGGGCCACTTGGAGTGGTAGTCTACCAGAACTAAGGCATACCGAGCATTATAAGGCAACTGCTTAAATGGACCAGATATATCAAAACCCACTTTCTGCCAGGGAAAGGTGGGCCAAGACACAGGCTTGAGGGGAGCTGAGGTCACATGAAGCATTTTGTCACTGTTAACACAATGCGAACAATCTCTCACCAGCCTATCCACCATTTTGTCCACACCCGGCCACCAAAAGCTCTCTCTAATAAGACGTTTCATTGACGACATGCCAATGTGACTCTGGTGAGCGAGACGAAGAATCTTCTCTTGTAAGGATTGAGGTGGAATTAATTTACCAGCCTTGAAAAGTAAACCAGAAAACTCTTCAATTTCCGATGAAACCTGGCAAAAGGGAGCTATATCCGGAGAAACACCCCTATGGGGTGGCCAACCATTCCTAACAAAATCAAACAGATGTTGGCAAATCACATCCTTGCCAAGTTCAAGAAACCATTCCTCCTCCGACAATGAAATGAACTCCTTGGAAACACAATCTCCAACAGAGGCAACAACATCGATGTCATTATCCATCTTTGAAGAGTCCTCACAAGGAAACCTTGAAAGAAAATCAGCAGTCACGTTACATTTACCAGGAACATATACAATATCAAAATCATACTCTTGAAGGCGTGAAGACAAACGAGCTATACGCGCAGTGGAGTTCCATCCACCTCCAGGAGATAAAATCCCAACTAAGGGTTTATGGTCGGTACGTAGAACAAAACGATTTCCCCAAACATAATTCCTGAAGTGCTCAACAGCCCAAATGCAGGCCAGAAGTTCCTTTTCGATTACTGAGTACCTTCTCTCCGTGGGAGACAAAGTCCTAGAGGAGAAGGCAACACACCATTCATCCTTACCTGATGACTGACTTAACACACTACCAATGCCATAAAGGCTGGCGTCAACAGTAATGATGCACTTCTTGTTGACACAAAAGGACTTTAAAGTAGGAGCATTAACTATCTCCTCTTTGATCTGTTTAAAAGCTTGTTCCTGCTTCTCCGACCAAATAAATTTGGCTGAACTCCTTGTAAGTTCTCTGAGAGGCTCCATTTTGTTTGCAAAATTTTTGATAAATTTGCTATAATATTCGCAAAGCCCTGCAAAAGATAGCAACTTTTCCTTGTTGTCTGGAGAAGGGGCCTTAACAATAGCATCCACAAGACTTTTTTTTGGTACAACTCCATCCCCTGAAAGTGAATGGCCCAAATAGTCTACTGTCTTACAAAAAAACTTGCACTTACTAGCTTTGATGGTCAAGCCAAACTCCTCCAACCTGGAACAAACCTCCCTAAGGTGACCATCATGCTCAGAGATATTTTTTGAAAAGATGAGAATATCATCTTGAAAGCATTTGACGTAGACATTCAGATCCCTGAATATGTGATACATTGCCCTCTGGAAAACAGAAGCGGCTGACGCTAGGCCGAAAGGCATTCTTTTAAATTGAAACAATCCATGGGGAGTGATGAAAGCGGTGAAGTGTTTTGAGTCTTCCGTGAGCTCTATCTGGTGGTATGCAGACCTAAGGTCTAATGTGGAGAACACACAGGCACCGTCAAGCATGCACAACATTTCATTTATGTTAGGTAACGGGTGACAATCTGTAACCAAACATTTATTTAACGCTCTCAGGTCTACACACAACCTAATTGTTTTGTCGGGTTTAATCGCCAAAACAATAGGCGAAACCCATTCAGAGGATTCTACCTCCTCTATGACACCATCCTTAACCATGTTGTCAAGCATGACTCTGAGCTCCTCTCTGATACTGATGGGAACACCTCTCAACTTCTGCTTTAGAGGCACCGTATTTGGTTTGACTCTGATTTTATGCGTAAAACCATTCAATCTCCCCAGTTTCTCAGAAAAGACATTAGGAAAGGAGATAGATATCTCTTTAGACATGGACGCCAGGTCATAGTCCCCATCAGCTATAGCAAGAACACACACAGGATCTTTCAACCTAGGATTTAACGAGATCCCCAACTTAGCTTGGTCCCGCCAACCTAGAACATTCACACCTTTGGATGCTACATACATCTTAATAATAGCTGAATTGTTTTTTACAATAATAGGAACTTCTTTAAAACCTATAAAACTTATCTTGGAAGTATCAAAATTGTATGCATCAATATCAGGTTCACATAAAGAATTCACATCAATTAGGTTACCAAATGACTCTACACAGTAATCACGAGTGATTATAGTCCACGGTGAACAGGAGTCCACCATGAGTTCCAGAGTTTTACCTAGTATGTTCACTGAACTCTTTGGAGAAGGCAGGGTATCTGCTAGTGTCATGTCGAACGAAGACTGTATAGAAATTACAATGCCAGACTCTCTAACCAGCGGATCATTACCCTCTCTCTCCGCAACATAAGACACATTACTATTAGTACGTCTGGAAGTACTATAAGAAGGTTTCTTGTAATCATTAACTGGTTTAACAGAAGTTTTGCAATATTTAGAGAAATGACCAGTGCGATTACACTTATTACATTGTCTATTCAGAGCAGGACACTGTGGAAAAGAAGCTATATGATCCGGACTTCCACATCTAAAACAATAAAATTGTTTGTTTTTGCCCTCGTATTTGTTAGAATTTTGGGTTTTAACATTCACAGTGCTAACCTCACCAGTGGATGTAGACGGAGTAGATTGAATAGAGGCTTTGTCTAAAGATTTGATCCATTTGTCGGACTGTTCTAATGCTTTAGCTGTACTAATGGCAGTCTCCAAACTGGGATCTCCTAAAATCCATAACTGCTCTTGTACTTTCTTGCTTTTCACATGCACCACAATTTGATCTCTAATCATTTCGTCGGTCATTAGACCAAAATTGCAATGAAGAGAAAGTGCACGTAAAGCAGTTAAAAAGTCATCAAAGCACTCATTCTCATCCTGTATCCTGGTATAAAACTTAAACCTGTTTAAGGCTACACTGGTTACCGGTTTAAACCTTCCCTCTATTCTGTGTACAGCCTCATCATAGACATTTGAATCACCACCAGACCTCACAGGAGGTAAAGTTCTAAAGACAAGTTGTCCTTCTGAGCCAAGACAATGTAAGAAAATGTTTTTTTTTCTTTCCGCTGACATCCTTTCGCCATCCATAGCCTTAAGGTAAGTAAAAAATTCTTCCTTCCATCTAGTCCAAGGGATGGGCGGGTCTCCTTTGGTTTGCAAAAACTTTGAAGGTGGGTCAAACTGCATACTGGCTGTAGCAAGATACTCTCTCTCTTTTTTTTTTTTAAAAAAAAACGAAAAGTTTCTCAAAAGTAATAATGTACACCCAAGAAATAACAGGTAGGATATAATGTTTTCCAAGTTTAAAAGGAAGAGAGAGACTCTTAATTTTTTTTCTTTAAATGAGCGTAATTTCGGCAAAAGTACTTGAAGAATAATGAAAATATAGCCAATTCAGTCTTTCAGCGTATAAATACAGTTAGTTTTACCTTCCGGCGTGTAAAATCTGCTCAACATCGGCTTTTCCGCGTCTGGTGATCGTGTATCATGTTGCCATGGATACACAAAATGGCGCTTGAGCGTGTAGTGTGATGACGGCAGGAGCGTGTGGCGTGGTGACGCAGCGCGTAAGCGAGACGCGACGCGTGTGAACACGTCAGAGAGAGTCTCGAGCGCTCTGAAAGCCTCCCTCGCGCACTGCAGAGAAAAGTCGAAAAAGACTTAAAATTGGATAAACAGGGTTTTATACATCACCCAATCGCCGGCGAAGGAGCGCTGGAAACGCCAGGAGGTGCACAAAAAACGAAGGTAGAAGCGGTAAAGTACAGTACTTCTTGTAGTTTTCTTTACAGTTGGAAAAGCGGAAAAGCTTTAAAAATGTGCAGAACAGCGCCGGTGAGTCGTAATACTTCGCAGTTACGACGTAAGAGGATAGTTCATAGTTGTTATGAGGATGAAAGCGTGTTTTTCAGGTTAATCCTTTTTTTAAACCTGATATAAAAATAAAAATTTCTGCTCCTGTGCTTCAGGGATGGTGGCAGAAATAGCAGGTTTACCTCGTCGCCAATAAAAAATCCAACGATGCATAAGTTGATTTTCATGAAGAGGATTTATTGATCAAATGGGAGTTGAAGCACAGCACATCATAACAGGTTCAGGTAGAGATCTTGTAATGCGGTTGGTCTGGAATCTGGAACCCAGGATGTAAGATGCAGGCACGCATCATACATTCCAGGCAGCAGATCCAGACAGGGAATAACAAGGCAGAATGAAATGTACAACAAAATGAATGAAATGTACAACAAAATGCAACAGGTATATATGTGCTTACAGGGTTAGGGTATCCTACAATGAGGTACTCAGTTGATCTGTAGCCCTATGAAGGTGGGTTACCATGATATGCATCATAGACATTGTGACAGCTCTCACGGGTGCCATATTTCACCTCATATTTTATTGGGCAAAAATAGCACAGCGGTGAAATATATAATTGTGGAAGCTCCCAATAATTGCTTTGTCCTTTGGTTCCAAATGAGTTTAGATGATACTGTGAGTGCATTGTAAACTATTCGTTTTATCCAAATTATTACACCAGTTCAAGTTTGGTGCAGATGTACTCAGTGGCGTAAAATGTATAACATACACCCCAAGAAGATTGATAACCCACTCTCAAACTTCAATGGTTGGATATTAAAAAAATAATAATTATCTGCAGTGTCATATAGGTGGGGCAGCTATTGCATTTGTGATGTTCGTGTCATTTGAAGAATTACAGACAAAATTCAATTTGCCCATCAGTAATTCTTCAAATATCTTTAGATATTTTTTCTCTCTAAATATGGTACTGCCAACATTGCAATGGATTCAGGGCTGGACTGGTCATAGCGGGCACTTGGCGTTTTCCTGGTGGGCTGGAAGGGTGGTGGATGGTTTTTGAGTGGTCGGAGCAGGTTTTGTCACTGGGGGCGGTTTTGCAGTGGTGCCACAATATCGGCACCCTGTAACAAATGCGGCTGCAATGCTAAAGCTGCCGGCAGCAGAAGTGCTTCTCACTAGTAACACCCCCCACCCCAACGGGCCTGTCCAGCTTTGTTGCCAGGGCTGGTTTGTGTTCCCAATCTGGCCCAGGATGGATTACATAGAATTGAGATAACTACAATTATATATTATGTGTAAAATTATACACTATTTCTGAACTATTTAAAGGAGATTTAGACTTGCTGGTGTACAGATTAATTTATGAGTTGAAAATATTACAAGATCCTGGAACGCCATCATAAATACAAAATTGGAAAGACCGTTATAATGCGAAATTACATTTTCAGATCAAGTAATTTTCGATTGCACCACTTTAAGTTCCCAATTAGATTATATTATGCCCCACATAGGATGCATTTTTAGAAGATGAGAACAGTGTGAAATGCTCTAAATGCTATTATGTTCCTGCACATAGCTACATCTTTTTTGAATAGAATAGTCCTGATAACATACAGATGGATTTAAGTATTAGAATTAGAAGTATGATGTTGTGATTCAGTGCCTATATTCCTAGGCATAATAATATTACACCTTCAAGATTCACAGCAGTTATTATTCCTAGACTGTATATTGCGCAAGACAGGATTAATGTAGAACATCTCAGAATTGAAAAATGATGACATTTAGTATGGCAACATTTAGAATTCAAGCTGCCTTTACAAAAGGTAAAGGGATTCTCAGGGAGAAAACAATTCAGGAAAACTAGGGCACTCATCCTGCTCCTATAATGAGGAATATGCCCTTTTGCTATAGGCTCACAGTTGTAAGAAATCTGTGTATGTGTTTACTATTTTAAATATACAAACTAAACAAAAAATATGACAGCTGTCAGCCTGTCCCTCACTGTGCTCCTAACGTCTAGTTGGTGAACACAGGAACCTTTTCTTTTCTTATAGATACATGCTTTGCTCGTGTAGCACATAATATAACTTTGAAATTCCCAGTTTCTCTACATACCCATTGAAGATGTTTTTAAAGATGTTTCTCTTTGTCTATATGGAGATACCCTATTTGGTATTGGTCAGGAGGTCTTTTGTTACTCTTCAAGTCACAAATAATTCTGTATTTCTGTTGGTAGCTAATTGTATTCTTCGGTCCTCTCTCCAAATATTTTAATGAGAACTGCGATTCATTAACTAAAACATGTCTTACCCATTTAAACCATGCACGAATTCTTTCATGCTCTAGAATTTGAGGTTCATCCTAGATAGGTATGTCACATGGCCACAATGCCAGAGCATTCTATTTAGCCAAGGGCTGAAAAACATCTCCTATCCTGTGAGAACGTCTTAACATCAAGTGTTGCTTTCTGGCTTGCTTGACTTGGCTATCAGCTATATGCAATGTTGTAATGAGTATTTTTTGTGATCATTCTTTATTAAATGTTTGTTATGTGAAACAATTTACTACCATCACATTCTTGTCAATTAATGCAGCTTGTAATATCAATGCATTCTGTAAATGTAGCAGTGGGAAACAATGGGAAACAAGCATTTGCAATGCCATAGATCTTGCATTTACGAGAGTTTGAGGTATTGCCATTGTAAATGACAATGTCTTTTATTTATGTGTTATTTTAAAACAGAATTTATGTCATTTATTGTCATTTGCACTGCCAATAGCTTAAACTCGCGCAAATGCGACAACTATAGTATTGCAAATGTGTTTGTGATATAAAAAAACTTCAAAACCGTTATGAGAGAGCCTGGAAAACAAAGATATTTGAGCAAATAGTGCCCGCAGACTGTAATTAAAGCCTACTGGGTAAAAACACACGTAACTGGGGGGGGGGTTGCCATGGCAGGTTGCAAAATAAGACAAGGTGGAACTAAGGAGGGACTACTAAGCCTATTGATCAAGGAACAGCCACAGTTTACAGTGGACAATGACACAAGCCAATTAAAAATATGGGCGGAGAGTGGGCGGAGCTTCAATCAATCAATCAAGAAATTTATATAGCGCGCTACTCACCCGGGGGGTCTCAAGGCGCTTTGGGAGGGGGGTCTGCTACTGCTCGAACAGCCAGGTCTTGAGTTGCTTCCTGAAGAAGAGGTGGTCTTGGGTGTGACGAGGCTGGATGGGGAGGGAGTTCCATGTCTTGGCTGCCAGGTAGGAGAAGGATCTTCCTCTCATTGTGGCTCTTCGGATGCATGAAACGGCGGTGAGGGCGTGGCTGGTAGAGCGAAGCTGGCGGTGGGAGTGTAGAAGGTCAGGCGGTTGTTGAGGTACCAGGGGCCCAGGTCGTGGAGAGCCTTGTGTGCGTGGGTGAGAAGTCGGAATGTGATTCTCTTGTTGACGGGGAGCCAGTGCAGGTCTCTCAGGTGTCCGGAGATGTGGCTGTGCCGGGGGATGTCCAGGATGAGTCGTGCGGATGCGTTCTGGATGCGTTGGAGTCTCTTCTGAAGTTTGGCTGTGGTTCCGGTGTAGAGGGTGTTTCCGTAGTCCTGTCGGCTGGTGACAAGTGCCTGTGTGACCGTCTTCCTGGTTTTGGTGGGGATCCAACGGAAGATCTTATGGAGCATGCGTAGGATGTTGAAGCATGAAGATGATACGGCGTTGACTTGTCTGGTCATCGAGAGGGAGGAGTCCAGGATGAAGCCCAGGTTGCGTGCGTGGTCCGTTGGTTTGGGCGCTCTGCCCAGGGCAGGGGGCCACCAGGAGTCATCCCAGGCAGAGGAAGATGGTCCCAGGATGAGGACTTCCATCTTGTCTGAGTTGAGTTTCAGGCGGCTGTTCTTCATCCACTCGGCTACGTCTTTCATCCCTTCGTGTAGGTTGGTTCTGGCGGTGGCTGGGTCGTTGGTGAGGGAGAGGATCAGCTGAGTGTCGTCGGTGTAGGAGATGATGTTGAGGTTGTGTTGGCGTGCGATGGCCGCGAGGGGGCTCATGTAGATGTTGAAGAGGGTGAAGCTGAGTGAAGAACCTTGTGGTACGCCGCAGATGACTTCGGAGGCCTTGGATCTGAACGGGGGGAGGCGGACTCTCTGGGTTCTTCCGGCGAGGAACGAGATGATCCACTCCAGAGCCATCTCTTGGATTCCGACGGTGCTGAGGCGCTGCACTAGGGTGCGGTGGCAGACAGTGTCGAATGCTGCGGAGAGGTCCAGGAGGATGAGGGCCGCTGTTTTCCCGTTGTAGAGCAGGGCTCAAATGTCGTTAGTGGCAGCGATGAGGGCAGTCTCGGTGCTGTGGTTGGCTCGGAAGCCGGACTGTGAGGGGTCGAGGGATCTGTTTGTCTTGAGGAAGGCGGCAAGCTGTCTGTTGACGGTCTTCTCGATGACTTTGGCAGGATAAGGGAGGAGGGAGATGGGGCGGTAGTTCTTGCGGTCGGTGGGGTCTGCTGATGGTTTCTTCAGGAGGGCTCTGAGTTCGGAATGCTTCCAGCTCTCTGGGAAGATGGCTGTGTTGAAGGAGCAGTTGATGACGTCTAGGAGTTGGGGTGCGATGATGGAGGCAGCCTTGTTGAAGACGTGGTGTGGGCATGGGTCGGTTGGTGATCCGGAGTGGATGGTTTTCATTGTGCGGACGGTGTCTTTGGTGCTGACCGGGGTCCAGGCGCGGAGGGTGGTGGTGGGGTGCATCGGTTCGGTGGTTGGGTGCATGGGCTGTGTGCCAAAGCTGTTGTGTATGCCGGCGATCTTGCTGAGGAAGAACGAGGCGAGTGAGTCGCAGAGTTCTTGCGAGGGGGTGATGGCGTTGGTTCCGGCGCTGGGGTTGGAGAGCTCTTTGACGATGCTGAAGAGTTCCTTGCTGTTGTGTAAGTTGTTATCGAGTCGTTCCTTGAATGCTGTCTTCTTGATGGTATGGATCAGCTGGTGGTGTTTGCGGGTGGCGTGCTTGAGGGCAGTCATGTTGTTTCACTACCTGAAAACAGCATGCCACGCAGACCAGCGCATGCGTTGTCTAGGTTCGACCTAAAAATTATTTGAAAAGAGTTTTCTTCAAACCTTTTATACAGTGCACATTAGACTCAAATGTACGGGAATCAAAGTGTCTCAATTACGTTCCAATATATCATTGAGTAATAAAAGTCATAATGAAAGAATCAGCCAAGAGTGCTAAAACTCCCGTAGACGCACCTTTCTCATGACCCCACTTTGATCTGACAATGCTATAGAGAAGAGAAACTAGTAACTTAAGCATGGTGGAAGAACAAACAAATCTTCCCACTTTGAGCCCATCTCAAGGGGAAGAGGTCTACCTGCAATAAACACAGTGCCACGTTTGTGAGCACTAAACAAATTGTCCCAATATCAGTACTTAAGAACTCATGTTAAAGGAGAAGAGAAGTGTAATAAGCAATTTAATCTGCAACACGAATTACACTGGAAACCACTTGCATGCGCTTGACAAGCAAGTTGGAAGAGGCAAAGATCCTTAAGGGCAGGGAGGGAAACAAGAAATTATCGGAAGTGATATATTTACTGACTCTACAATTCCTGTGTGTGATAGCTGTTGTGACATGTTCCCCCGACTGCCTGTTACTTGGCTTTTTTTGGTAAAAGAACCATTACTCACCGATACCCAGATGGATTCCTTTTGAGTGCTCCTTACTACACGAGTTCTCCTTTTCCGACATCTGCTCTATGTCCAATTGTACCTTAATTTCTCAATACCCCATTTTAAAATACTCTCAACATTTGATGCATTCAGTGTTTACAGCTTGCGCTACCTTTAAGCAAGAATTACTTGTCTCTTCCATTTGTATAATACATTCATTAAATTCCTACACAAATCATTCTACTTCAAATATTGGAAAGAAAAGGGTATTTTTTATGTTTATCAATTAGTATCCCATAACTCTGTCATACCCTTCACTGCATTACAAGAATGTTACAATTTACCTCTATCCTGCTCTCCCCAATACTCACAAATATCCAATGCCCTACGGCCATTCTTGTCATCCAAAAAGTTTTCTGATGACACCATTCCATTTACATCCCTGACCCCTTTGAACACAATTCTCCCCCCAACTACACTCCCAAAGCTTCTGTTCTATATAAGGTTTTTTCTATTCCCATATCTGATAGACCAAAACCCATTATAGAATTAGCTTGGGAACAAGACCTCTCTATCAGCCTGATTCATGAAGCTAAATTGCGCTCGCAATAGCTGCGAAAATGCTATCGCGGGCGCAATTCCCATAATCGGAATTCATCATAAAAAATGCGAATTCGCTAACACAGAATTGCGAAATCGCTAAAAGATTCACAGAATCCCGGCAGTAGACCATTTGCGAATCGGAAATTGCGAGAAATCAGGGATTCTGCGAAAATAATAGCAAAATCGCAAATTCCTCGCAATCTGGATTCATGACAAATCGCAATTAGCGAAAAAACCCAAAATCGCATTTTGCGAGGCGCAATTTAAGGACAACCCAAAGCAGGTGGTAACCATCAAACCCATAGAATTTTTTTTTGGGAAAAACCGTTGGCCTATCAGCAACTGGTGCTGGCCTGCCCAAACACACTTAAGGAGAAGCAGCATCAGCATAAGGAGCGTCACAATGCCAGGAATGTACATGGTGGTCAGGCGGTGAAGGCTACAGCGAGCAGCACGGAGGAGACGCAGAATCCAGGCCAGGATCTTCCGCCAGCGGGTCACCCTGCTGGGCCAAACCAGAGAGCAAATTTACGCAAAGTACCGCCTGAATGGGGCAATGATCATCAAGCTAATTCAGGACCTTGACCCCCTGATGCAGCACCCAACAAGGCGGACCAATGCCGTGCCAACTAAGCATGGGCGGAAAATCCGTTACGCTCGCGGATTTTGCGGATTTTCGGTAAATTCGCAATCCGCGAACGCTCGCGAATTTACCGAAAATCCGCAAATTCGCACGCCGCGGATTTTTTTTTCTTGGTGATACAATTTTGCGGCGCGCGGCGTTTACTTACCGTCATTCAGCCTTTGCCGAGTTATTTTTCTTGATATTTTGCGAGTGCTGCGCCATTTTGGATCTTGCTGCGGGATCCCGCGAGAATTTGGCAAGCGCGATTACGTAATCGCGGCTTGCCAACTTGCACAGCGAGAGTTTGTCAACGCGAGTACGCCGTGATCACGTATCGCGGTACTTCACAATTGCGAGCTTGGAGATGTGGCGAGCAGCAACAATCTCGCACTCGCGAAAATACAAAATTTGCAATTCTGCACAAGAAATCCACCAGCAAGCAGCATAAACCTTCTGGAAATGATGATTTTTATCTGAATAACTCCTCAGGTTGACATTTGCCTGCACTTTTTTTGCGAGGAGTCCATTTTGGGGAGGGGGGGGTGGGAGGAAGGAAGGAAGTGCCCCACAGTCTTCAACTTCCTGTTCCTGTTTAGCAGGCTCCTCCCAGTGCTTTGTCCATCTCCTGGTCACTTTTCATTTGGATCTGGAGCTGGAAGGATTACTTTTTGTGGATGCTGCTGGACATTTGGATTTGAGGCCTTTTTGACTTTCTTTGGATGTTTGGATTAGAAATTTCACAAGTAAGTTTGTTTGGGGCATTACAGTTGCTGCAACTACAATTTTGGAATTTTCGATTTTTGGGCTGTTTTGGGGCCTTTTGCCCAGGGGTACTTAGTGGTGGGTGGACTGAGTCTTCTGTGGGGTGTTTTGAATTTAAACATCATGGAGGGCCTGGATGGCTTGGGATTGTGCTGATTTTTCTGTGATTTTCGTTTTTTTGGCCTGTTGTGGCCTTTTCACCAGGGGTAGTGAGTGTTGCATGGGCATAGCCTTTCTGTGGGTTTTCTTGAATTTAAACATCACGGAGGGGCTGGATGGCTTGGGATTGTGCAGATTTTTCTGTGATTTTCGTTTTTTTGGCCTGTTGTGGACAGGCCATTTGGTTGGGGGCCATTTTGAGTGCTGCTACAGGCCCTGGCCATGTGCTGTGAGGGAGGGGGCCATTTTGAATGCAGGCAGTGTTCTCAGGCCTGTACCCATTTTGCCTAGCTTTCATCCATTATGCCCAGGGGTAGTGAGTGGTGCATGGGCCTAGTCTTTCTGTGGGTTGTCTTGAATTTAAACATCATGGAGGGGCTGGATGGCTTGGGATTGTGCTGATTTTTCTGTGATTTTCGTTTTTTTGGCCTGTTGCGGCCTTTTCACCAGGGGTAGTGAGTGGTGCATGTGCCTAGTCTTTCTGTGGGTTGTCTTGAATTTAAACTTCACGGAAGGGCTGGATGGCTTGGGATTGTGCTGATTTTTCTGTGATTTTCGTTTTTTTGGCCTGTTGTGGACAGGCCATGTGGTTGGGGGCCATTTTGAGTGCTGCTACATTCCTGGCAATGTGCTGGTAGGGAGGGGGCCATTTTGAATGCAGGCAGTGTTCTCAGGCCTGTACCCATTTTGCCTAGCTTTCATCCATTATGCCCAGGGGTAGTGAGTGGTGCATGGGCCTAGATTTTCGGTGGGTTGTCTTGAATTTAAACATCATGGAGGGGCTGGATGGCTTGGGATTGTGCTGATTTTTCTGTGATTTTCGTTTTTTTGGGGTGTATAACTGAACAGATGTTCCTTTGTCTTCCATTGCTTTTAGGTGCACAAGACTCAAGAGAACCACCAGTGCCAGGAAGAAGTCCTGCAGCGGTGTGTGTGTGCAGCATATCGTCACGTGACGTCACGTCTGGCCACAGACAACTCTGCAACTCGTGCAACTGCGGCCTGCTGTTCTGACCTGCTCTGAAGAAGATGGCCCCAAAAAAATTTCTCCGTAGCTCCTCTAGCAAGAAAGTTGCCAGTAAGGAGCAGAAGAAGCAAGTTACCAAGGAGGCTGGTGTGCCGGCCGCCGCGTTTTTTGGGAGTAAAAAAAAAACTACGCCTGCAGCAGCAGCGGGATCTGCTGGGGACCAAGCTGAGAGCAGCACCCCCGCCCCATTGGGCTCAGTGCCTCCACCACCACCACCACACCAACTTAAGTCAAAGCCCTTGAGTGCTGCACAGGCAGTCAGTGTACTTCTTCAATCACCATCGACCAGTGATGTTGGCTCATCGCAAGAAAGTAGCAGCAATGTCCCTGAATCAACACAGGTTGTTGTAACTCATCTGACAAGTGTTGAACAACCACAGCCGCAACAACAACCACATGTGCAAGTACAAGCCCAAGTACATGTGGAAGGAGAGGCAGCGCAAGGAGATGCGCAAGCAGAGGTGCATGGAGGGTCACAAGTGCCCACAATAGTTGTTCCTCCAGAAGTAGGGGCACATCAGGAAATCGACAATCAAACCGAGGTATCATTTGAGGAAGCCACTCCTCCTGATGATCATTCATTGTCTTCCACATCCCTAGCAAGGAAAAGATCAAGGGGGGTGTCTACATCTTCTTCAAGCCCACCTCCTTCTGATGATCTGGATAAAGATTGGGAACCATCACGGCCGTCTGAGAGTGAGGCACACCATGATCTGACAAAGGTACCTAAGCATAAAAGGAAGGTCGTCGAAAAACTCATAGCTATGGAGTGTGATGAGGCTCAACAAGAAGTGACGGATACTGCTGCTGATGAAGCCTCTCACGACGATGAGCCAGTCATCATAAAGGTCACTGCAGCCCCAGCGGGCATGTAGCAAAAAGATATATTGACCCTAGCCCGAGAAGCTGCTGCGCGTGATGATGTTGTCGATGAGGAGGCAATGGAAGAAACACCACAATCATTGGAGTTAACTAGTACACCAACACCTACCGCTTCCATATTTCTTAGTCGCCAGAAGGGACCTCCATCCACCTCGACCTCAATTAGTGGTGGTGAAAGTGCAAAACGTACTGAAGTTCGGCAATCCACATCCTCCACTTCATCTGGCATTAGCAGCAGGACCACCACCACCAGTATCGCCGCCTCCTCCGGCCCCCAAAGACATTTCAAGTCCGCAGTTTGGGACTTCTTTAGTGTTTCCACAAAAAAGGAAAACCTCGCCATTTGTCGCATTTGTAAGTTGGCAGTTAGTCGTGGTAAGTTTGGTTCCAACTATGGTACCGGAGGCCAGAGAGGTCATCTTGAAAGAAAGCACACTGTCCAATGGTTTGCGCACCTACAGGCGATCAAGGAAGCCCGAATTGCACGTAATGATGTTTCATCTGATGATGACGAGGAGGAAGAAGACGTGTCAAACACTTCACTTATACCCAGTACCCCTGTCAGCAGCACACCCCATGTGAGCCACACTAAGAGTGTGAGAGAGAGTGATACACCAACACCAATGCGAAAAAGTTCATCAGCGAGCGTAACTGGGTCGAAGATATCATCATCATCATCCCGTAAATCCTTGGTCCAGGGCAACATTAAAAAGATGTTGTTTACAGAAGCGCAATATGAACGCAACCACCCACTGACGCGTCTGCACAACACTAAGCTGGCTAAAATGCTAGCTCTGGACCTTCTCCCTTTTTCTTTTGTAGAAGGGGTTAGTTTTCTAGAATTAGTGGCAGCGCTCTGCCCTAAATGGAAGGTTCCTAGCCGGTTCTATTTTGCCCGAGTTGCGGTTCCAGCACTACATGAAGATGTTCTGGAGCTGATTGGGGCAGCTTTGCAGAAGAGTGCTGTTCACACTATACATCTGACAACAGACATGTGGACCAGTGGCGCAGTGGCGCAGGCGCTGATTACATGTGCATCACTGCACACTGGGTCTCTTTTTCAGGGGTTAAAGCAAAGCTAAAGGCAGGTGTTGACCCGGACCAAGTTTTTAAAGCTGCTCGGAAACATGCAACACTAGCCATGTTTGGTTTGGAGAAACGTCACACAGCAGAAAACATTTTGGATGTGTTTAACACAAAGGTCCTTGACTGGCTGTCCCCAAAAAAACGCCAGATTGGTTATGTTTCCACAGATAATGGCGCCAATGTAGTTAAGGCCATGGAGCTGGGTGACTATTTCAGAGTGCTGTGTTTGGCGCACTGTATAAACCTGATTGTCAAAAAATTCTTGAGTGATAAAGACAGTGCAGCGTACAGGGTAGTGGACACCTGCCGAAAAATGTGCAACCATTTCAGCCATTCTTTTAAGGCCCGGAAGCATCTGAGGAGCCTGCTATATGAACGTCGAATGCCAGTGAAAGCACTCATCCAGGAGGTGGCAACACGTTGGAACTCAACCTTCTACATGCTTGAGCGTCTGTATGAGCAGTATACGGTACTCGATCCCTATTTCTTAACACAGGGTACAGCTCAGAAGGAGGACCTGAGGATGGGTGCGGCGCAATGGGACATAGTTAAAAGCCTGACACGCATGCTTCATCCTTTTGAGTTCTTCACGCGTGCAGTCAGCAAGGAGGACTGTAATTTGGGAAAAGCTATCCCATTGTTGTACATGCTAGAGCACCAACTGAAGGAGGTGTGTTCTGTGTTTCAAAAAGATGAAAAAAACCAAGACCCTTTTGTTCTGGCGGAGAAATTATTAGAGCGCCTACAAGGTGATAAACGTCTTAAAATGATCCACTCAAACCAGCATTACATTTGTGCTACTATTCTGGATCCACGCTACAAAAAGGCGCTGGCACGTTAAGCATTCTTTCCTTTTGCTAATGAAGATGTTACAAAGTACAAACAGTGGCTAGCCTCCTCAGCCAAGAGGTTTGAAAGAGAACGGCAGAAAATTGAAGGAAAAGGCAGTACATCAGCATCAGCAGGCCATCCCCAGTCACAAAAATCCACTTCTACACCTGTGGCTGCGGCACAAGTGACCTCTCAGCCGTTAAAGACACCGGCAACCGGATCATCTGCACCACCAGACACAACAGTAACATTGGAGGCTGAAGAGGATTGTCTAGCTCGGCTTGGGTTTGGTTCTCAAAAGGTCACAGCAACAGCTAAGCAAAGTGGAGGAACCTTGGAGGAGCACCTTGAGTCGATGGTGAAGGACTATCTGAATGACTCAACAGAGGTCTATGTTAATGCTGACCCATTGGTGTATTGGCATGGGAAAAAAGAATTGTGGCCACAGCTCTCCAACCTGGCTTTAAACTACTTGTCTTGCCCACTCGCAAGCGTGTCTTCTGAAAGTGTTTTCAGTGCTGCTGGTGGCATTGTAACTTCCAAACGGAGCCGCCTCTCGCCCAAAAATGTGGAGAGATTAACAATGATCAAGATGAATCAGCAACTCATACCACCAGATTACAGAGTACGAGAAAGCACGCCGGATGAAGACGAGGTGGACAGCAGCATAGATGAGGGAATTTCTTCTCTGTCAGGTGACACTGAGCTCACCCTGCCTGAATTCGCAGAGTATGATGACGAAGCCTTATTCTTATTCGAGGACCGTGACACCGAGCCCTGAAAATGAGACAATGAATCAATAACTTTCTTTTTCGTCCTTATTCACTTTTATTCCTGTGTGTCTGTCTTTCTTTGTTGTGCACAGTTAATATAATTCAAACTTTAATCACCTAATCACAAAAACAAGCCCATCAGCAGAACTGTCTTCACTTGTTTGCTTATTGATTTGAAGGTGCCGCAGTCTGCATTCCTCAGGTTCACAAGTTCAGAAGAACATGCTCCTCTATCCTCCTCCTCCAGACTTCTATTTCCATCAAAGCAGAGGGCTGGTTTACGCCCAATGAAGAAAGACTCAGCACTTGTGGGGGTGTTCTACTTCTTTGCGGGTGAGTTGACGGCTCTGGGGCCATTGCTGGGAAGCTCTAATACCGGATAAAAGTGGTTTGGACCAAATCCGAGGTGGAAATTCTTATGTGTTTTTGCTGACTTGCTTGCCTTTGAGGTGCTCTTTGGGGGGGTTCCGGCTGTTTGTGGGTGAGTTTCGGGGTCTGGGAGCACTGCTGGGACACTCTAATCTTGATTGCATTTGCTTTTCAGGAAATCCGTGGTTGTAAACCGGAGTTATGGCCTAGCTACACAGCGCATTTGGACCGAAGGCCGAGAAATATTGTAAGTATGAGATTTTGCTTTTGGGCTGTTTGGGGGTGTCGTGCTGTGTGGCGGGTGGGTTGGCGGGTCTTGGGGCATTCCTGGGAAGGTCTAATACCAGATAGAAGTGGTTGGGACAAAATCCACGCTGATGTTTTTTTTGCTATTTCTGACATTTTGCTCAATGTAGCGTTTTTGGGGGCCTGTTTGGGGGGCTTCCTGGTGTTTGTGGGTGGGTTTCGGGGTCTGGGAGCACTGCTGGGACACTCTAACCTTGATTGCATTTGCTTTTCAGGAAATCCGTGGTGGTAAACCGGAGTTATGGCCTAGCTACACAGCGCGTTTGGACCGAAGGCCGAGAAATATTGTAAGTATGAGATTTTGCTTTTGGGCTGTTTGGGGGTGTTGTGCTTTTTGGCGGGTGGGTTGCCGGGTCTTGGGGTATTCCTGGGAAGGTCTAATACCGGATAGAAGTGGTTGGGACAAAATCCACGCTGATTTTGTTTTGCTATTTCTGACATTTTGCTCAATGTAGCATTTTTTCGGGGGCCTGTTTGGGGGGCTTCCTGGTGTTTGTGGGTGGGTTTTGGGGTCTGGGAGCACTGCTGGGACACTCTAATCTTGATTGCATTTGCTTTTCAGGAAATCCGTGGTGGTAAACCGGAGTTATGGCCTAGCTACACAGCGCGTTTGGACCGAAGGCCGAGAAATATTGTAAGTATGAGATTTTGCTTTTGGGCTGTTTGGGGGTGTTGTGCTTTTTGGCGGGTGGGTTGGCGGGTCTTGGGGTATTCCTGGGAAGGTCTAATACCGGATAGAAGTGGTTGGGACAAAATCCACGCTGATTTTGTTTTGCTATTTCTGACATTTTGCTCAATGTAGCATTTTCGGGGGCCTGTTTGGGGGGCTTCCTGGTGTTTGTGGGTGGGTTTTGGGGTCTGGGAGTACTGCTGGGACACTCTAATCTTGATTGCATTTGCTTTTCAGGAAATCCGTGGTGGTAAACCGGAGTTATGGCCTAGCTACACAGCGCGTTTGGACCGAAGGCCGAGAAATATTGTAAGTATGAGATTTTGCTTTTGGGCTGTTTGGGGGTGTTGTGCGTTTTGGCAGGTGGGTTGGCGGGTCTTGGGGCATTCCTGGGAAGGTCTAATACCGGATAGAAGTGGTTGGGACAAAATCCACGCTGATTTTTTTTGTGCTATTTCTGACATTTTGCTCAATGTTGTGTTTTCGGGGGCCTGTTTGGGGGGCTTCCTGGTGTTTGTGGGTGGGTTTCAGGGTCTGGGAGCACTGCTGGGACACTCTAATCTTGATTGCATTTGCTTTTCAGGAAATCTGTGGTGGTAAACCGGAGTTATGGCCGAGCTACACAGCGCGTTTGGACCGAAGGCCGAGAAATATTGTAAGTAGGAGATTTTGCTTTTGGGCTGTTTGGGGTGTTGTGCTTTTTGGCGGGTGGGTTGGCGGGTCTTGGGGCATTCCTGGGAAGGTCTAATACCGGATAGAAGTGGTTGGGACAAAATCCATAAGGAAAAGCCTTTTGGCACTTTTTGTAACTTAGGGTTCGTTAGGGTTAGCCCTAGCAGCAGGATTGCATGTGTTTTGGGGTGTTCTAGATTTTTGCAACTGAGTTCTGGGGTCTTAGAGCACTCGTGAGAATGTGTAATTTTGGTTGCAAGTCATTTGAAGAAAATCCATGGTAGGAAAGGGGGGATTTGGCATCGTTAAAGAAAGCCTCTGCCACTATTCTTAACTTAGGGCTCGTTAGGGTTAGCAGTATTTCTATTGCATGTGTTTGGGTGGGGGGGTTTTCGAGTCTTGGAGCGATGCTGGCTATGGATACTTTTGCTTGCTTGCAAGTGGTTTGAATACAATCCACGGTGGGTAAGGGGGTATTTGGGCCTACTTTTACTTTCGAAGTACGTTTTGTCACCAGTTTTCTGCTAGGCCTCGTTTTTTGAGATCTGATTGGGGGTCTTCTACATTTTTGCAACTGGCTTTAGTAAGGGTCTGGGTGGAAGCACTGCTGGTAAGGTCTAATTTTGCTCTAAAACACAGTTTAAAGTACACCTAGCTTGAGGGGAAAGATCCGCTAAATTAATTTGCCCATACTTATTTATCCTTGAAAAGGTGACTCAGACAGAGTACGCACTTTCAAAAATGTTGTACTGTCTATTAGGAAAATCAAAGTGTGACTTTTTGCACTACACAGCGTACATACCTTATATTTATTTATCTGTGCTGTTTTTCGTTCAATAATTACAGGCCGGGTTTCAGTCTGCAATGGGGAAAAAAGGATGGAGTCAGGCTTCACATTAGCGAGCCGCAATTCAGCATCCACCAGGCAGGCAGTGTACAGGGTGTCTTCTGGTCACCAACATTGATGGACGAAGCGTCAGCTGGAATGGAGGAGTGCCGCTAATAAGAGGAATTGTTTGCTGCATGCAACTTACTTACCAAATTCAACAGGACAACTACAACAATACAGATACAGTGTCCATTATTTTATTCAATGAGTGTGTGTGACTGCATTTCTTGGATCTCTCTCTGCTTCTAAATTGATCCCTACAGCCATTCTATATGTTTTACTTCGGCTATTTTTTTAACCTAATTTAATGTAGCCCTGTACTGTCGCATTCTGGCATTCACGGTTGTCGAAAGTACTACTTACTTTTCTGTAACAATGCATTCAGTAGTGCATGCACTTCCTTTATGTCACGTAAAAGATTTATGGTTAGCTTTGTAACAAAAAATTTCTTTATGTTCAATTATTGTTTGTCCATGCTGTGCTCTTTTTTTTTCTCTCAACAAAACCTACCCAAAAAGAAACCCCCATTCCTATCCATTTTACAAACCCTAAGCCTCTTCCCCCGGGTTGTGTGGTTTTGCTTGATGTGTGACTAACTGACATCAATAATTCCACACACTTGCTGGGGAGGATAAGGTCATAGCAACAGGCTGGTGAAGGAATCCGAGGATATATTCTAGACTTACTCAGCTTCAGTACTATTTCTTGTAGTATTAGCCAATGTCAAAGAAATCCTACGCAAGTACAAGTTATACTATAAATACTTTACCATTTGTTAGGCTACATTGTGGCACTGTTGCAGTCTAGTGTACTGTCACCTGCTATATTCTCTATCCTACCGTTGTAATGCTACAGTAAGGACAACCCAGGTTTCATTTTCTGTTTTTCCATAGCCATGCAACTGCCACTGTGTCTCACCACTAGTACCACCACAAGGAGGAGGAAATTTCAGCTGCCCTGGATTGCAACCTTAATCGCCATTTCCCGTGGAGCCAGCCCTGGGCCTAGCCCTACTTTCAAACAGAAATTACAGGTAAGATAAGCGTTTGGTTGGAGGTAGTATAATGGAGTATTAGGAGAGACAAGAGATTGACGGTAGTACTACTAAAGTCCTAGGACTATTCAGGAAAACAAACTTACTGTTAAACACCCACCAGACTCAAAAGCAGTAAAAAACAGGTATGGTCAGATAAAGTTTCAAAAAGTATATCTTTATAGTCCTAACAAAATAATCTCCCGCAAGACCCTCCCTAACCCCAACAATTGTCCTTCAAAAGTCCCCAAAAACCCAACTCCCAATTCCCACCCCCCAAAAGTCTCTAAAAAAGGGGCAAGGGACACTATGGCAGGGTGCTGTTGACTTTAGCAGCCAGGGCATCATGCTCCTTGCGGAGGGTGGCATGTTTGAAGCGGAGGCCCTCCACCAAGTTCTTATAGTTCAGGACCTCCTGCTCCAGGTAGGACAGTCTGAGGGATAAGCGGCGCCGGTGTGCCTTGCAAATCCTGTGGGGGGCAGCTGCTGTCTTTGCTGCTCGGCGGTGGCGTTTGGCTTTGGTAGCCCGGCTCCGTACCGCTGGAGCACTGCGCTGGCTGGCAGCCCGCACGGAGGAGGATGCAGCTGTCCCAGTGGACGTTGTTGTTGTACCAGACTGCGTCTCCTCCTCCTCCAGGGACACCAGCCGCCGATATTCTGCGACAGTGGCATCCAGCCTCTGTTGCCGGGCCATTCGAGCCAGCTCCTTCCTCCTTGATGGTCTCTTGGATTTGGAAGGAGCAACTACATGAAGAAAGAAAGACATAGTCTGTAACCAATGCTCCTTAAGATTAACACACAATGATTGAGCAGAAAGTTGTCACAGTACAAGTAGCAAATTGAAAGCACAGTACATAACTATTGAGGACAGTATCTATGTAACCTCCGACTTCTTCATCCTTGCTCTAACATTAGTGGGAGTTTAAGGAACAAATTCTACGAGCACTATGGACTTCCATTACAGCCGACTATGACAGTACACCAGTCTTATTCTTCTTCTTCTCTCTTGTTTAGGAAAATTGGTACGTTATCTTATGCAAGCCGGCATAATGCCAGCGCAGTGAACTTGCAACCGAGAAAAACAGACGCACACCATGGTGAGTGAGACAGACTTGCGTTACTGTACCGGTCCAGTACATGCAGGTGGTGAAGCTCTTACTTTTCTATTACGGGTGGCACTGAGAATACTCTGTTAAAAGGGCTACTGCTTAATTAATTTAGCTTTCACCCTACAGTGCAAATGAGTATTAGAAAAGGGAAATGAAGAAGCTAAATAATCTGATTATCTATCACTTCACATGGGATGTATTTGATGACATATGGGATGACTTTAGGTGCTTTGCTTATTATTGAGTGAACAGTGATACACCCACACATGAATGACGTACTACTACTACTAAACTAAAGTTATTAAGAGAGGTAGGGAGTGTCCACCGTAATAACCGGATATATGCTGTGCTTGCAGTTGCAATACAAACTACTGCTACTATTCATGGTAGTATTTGGACAAAATTACAACTTCTTTTCCTTGCCTTTCCTACACTGGAACGGACGTGCGGGTGCGGTGTTACATGCTCTTCAAAGTAACACTTAGTTAATCCAGTGACCGTCTACTCTCTCTAGATACACATATGCTATCTAAGAGTCAGATAGTACCATGAATGATCCAGGCATCCATCCATTCAAAGTATATGCACACATACAGTTTCTGTTTCACCCACCCAGGCTGTTCTCCTTCCACCCATCCTTGCTTCATCATTCACCCAGCCATGCACCATACCATATTCTTTCCTTCCCAGCCACCTCGGGGACCAAGCAAACACATATCATTCTTCTTTGCCAGTCATCATTACATTTCTCTTCCTTCCACACTTACTTACACTCTTCTTTCGCTTTTCGTTCATCCCATCCATCAAGTTCATCTCAGATCTGATTGGGATTCTTTTTACCAAAAACTTCACAGCTAAGTCGAAGTACATTTAGAGGAGGCTACTACCTGGTTGATTTATAATACACCCGTGCAGAAAGCACACTCTGCAGTCTTCAATCTCAATGAGTAAGGAATATATAGCTTACCTCTGCCAGCCACCACCGTGTCATCCCCCACAGAATTGTCCGGCACTTGCACCGCCTCCTCCCCAGAGTTGTCCTCCTCGTCCAATGCCACCACCACCTCCGCGCTGGCCCCACCTCCAGATGTTCCACCTACAAAGTACATTTAATAATGTTAGAATACACCACTCACTACTATATAATATTTGGTCTAGGAGGAAGAAAGAAATGTGAAAAAAACAGTACATAATTTAATAATTTGTGACTGTCTACTATAAAGTAAAAATGTCCCTTTTTCCAGGGAAGGCTGTTGTCTTGCTGCACTTTTTGGCACAACTGATGAATGCTTGCTTTTTATTTTTAAAACAAACCACTTTTTCTCCTAACAGACAGAAGCTTGACTTCTAAGAACACGAGCAGGATCAAGTTCAAACCAGGTGAGAGCTCGGCTCGACCACAAGAAATGTGTCCAATTAATCGTCAGCACTAAGCACTTTTCCATTTTCAGTTAAACGTTTACTTTTATGACAAACTTGATTTTAATAAATGTGTTTACTTTTAATAAAGCTTTTAAACTTAAATAGACTCTGTGGTTTTTGGTCCTCCAGACTAGAGTGTATGAGCTAAAGGTTTTGCAATTTTTGCAAGCATGAGTCCGTGCCTCTGACATCATTGGGGAATAATCATAATCATCTGTGACTTTGGGAGCTAAATGACTCTGCCACACTATCTAGTCAGTAAGGAGATTGGGGGTTCAACTACAAAGTCTGTTATCACTGAGGTATGTGGAAAGCCTACAGCACCTATTATAATTGATAAGCTAAGCAATGCATTATTTAGTGTCCATAGTTCTGTTTGTGCAGATTTGTCCCTGCAACAGTAGTAGAATGGATTGTCCTCCTATCCAAACCAAAAGTAAAGTAGTATCTTATTCTTTCTTGGTGGTCATTCACCTTTTTATTGTTGGCAATTGTCAAAGCATAAACATTTAGAAGACTTGAAAAGACATTATGGACAATCCCAGAGGACTGCACTCTGTGCATAGAGCTATTGCTGACTAGAATGGGAGTCCAATGGAATTGCCAAATGTGCAATCTTAGTTAGCTACACAGACAGACTAATAAGAATAATCTAGTAATACCACACAGAGTCATAGTCGAGGCAGGATAAGAATTTAGATCCAGTCTACAAGAATATCAAAGACGATTTAGAAAAAATCGAATGAGGAACGCTGGGAAAAAATAAGTACTCTATATTAAAATTAAAACTTACTGGGGCCAGCAAAGGAGCCCTCGCCTGCCCGATCCTGGCCTGCATCCTCAACAGCACCCTCCTCCTCCTCCTCCTGTGTCCTCCTCTTGCCCCTGGGGGAAGCTGATGTACAACATGAAAGAAAGAAAAACAGAAAACATGGATGATATTTGTCAACCAAATCAAACATTTCAAAAGAACTAACAAAATATTTTGGCGAAATAGCAAATAGACAACTATTCAACGGGATATATTATTGGCCAATCTCATGTGGTCTACTACGTTATTAGTATTGCTTGATTTGTGGACCTTCGAATTGTAAACTTCTTATGTAACTCACTACACAAAGTACTAAAAAGGTTTGCCTAGGATTGGCAGGCAGCAGTCCGCAGCACGCGAAGTGACAGCCAAAGTCCACCGTGATTGCAGATCAGCGACAACACTAAAGTTTCCTACTACATTAACCAGTCATTATAATACTCAAACTATCAATCCACCACCACTATTTCTTCTTATCGCCATGTGTACAAAGGAAGGACTGGACTTGAGTCTGTAGGGGCTGATTTAGAAGCCCCTTGCGGCTCTTTTGCTCCATTGTTGCGTGACTTTTGTGACGCAGCGGCAGCACAAAAGAGGCACAATGGTGCGGCGTATATTAACAACGTGACGCATAAGGGAGATGCATCACGTTGTAAAGCCCTGCGCCATCAGGGGATGTTCCGGCGCAAGGGAGGGCGTTCCTGCGCAGGAACGCATCCTAAAAGTGGCTGAGGGAAATCTACAAGATTTCAATCACTCACTTTAATGACAATGATGCGTGACTCAAATCCTGCGCCTGCTTGAAGCAGACGTACGGCTTGACGCAGCTTTGGGGAGATAGGGCACCCCAGAGCATTGATGGAGCTGCGCCATCGTTGCGACGCAACTCCAGCAATGCGCCGCCCTTACGGCACAGATGCGTAACGCTTTGGTGACGTTTTGGGCCCATGGTGCGCCACATTGTAAATACGGCGCACCATGGGTGATAGTCGCGTGGCGCACAATTACTGGCGCATCCCTGCTACTTTGCAGGGATGCGCCGGTAATTAAACATCTGAACCTTAGTGTGTAGCATTACGCAGTTCTTTAAACTACACTCATACATAATTTCACTGGCCAATGAAATGAACACAAAATCGGAAACAAATAAGCATAGTAGCAACACTACTGAGAAGGAGAGCAGTGCACCTGAAATGCACAGAAGATTTTGAAATATAATATACCTACAAAGTAATGAGCAGCATTATTGCTCTTGGTAAAAAAAAAATTGCAATATAATAACACAGCAGGAGAAAACAGAGTAGTAAAGAAATAGCTACTACTACTCACCAAGCCCGGGGATCTCGAGGCCAAGCAGGTCGAGCAGATCTCGTTCACGGGTCAGGACATCCGTCCAGCGGTGGGTGGCCTGGCTGTAGATGCGCCGGACCCGAGAGTGGTGGTACATGGCCCGGCACACCTTATCCCACCGCTTCCGGCGATCCCTCATCCCGTACCCGCCTCCAATCTTGCCGCCTGCCATTATGGTCCTGGGGAGGTGGCGCTGCACATAGAACACTACTGCGCCCACCTCCTCCGGGCTGAAAATCTCCCGGGGTGCGACTGTCTCCCCCCTCAAACGCCCGCACGGGAGCCGGGCACGGGGTGCGGGACCCTTCCCCTTCTCGGGATGCTTCCCGGCTCCCTTCACCATGGTCTGGGCGGAAAGGAATAAAGAAAATAGAATAGGGAAGAGAAGAAAAGAAAAGAGTTTAAAAAAGTAGTTTAAAATTAACAAAAAGTAGCAGTAAACACAAAAATATAGGGCTAGAAAAATAGAGAGGTAGATAATAAGTAAAATAGATTAAAAAAAACTTCAAACAAGCAAAGGATGGCACAGATTTAGAGAGGATACAAGAAGCATGCCCAGAACCATAGCAATGAATGAGAAACAAGATGGCCGCGCCCGTTCACGACCGCGCGGGTAAGTTCGCGCAAGATTTTCCTCGCGAACACTCGCGAAATTGTACTTGCGAGCCGCACACTTTGCGAGATTACACTTCGCGCCCGGAAACGGAAATACGTCATGCAAACAAGATGGCGTGCCCTTGAACGACCGCAAGGGTAACTTCGCGCCTTGCGCTACAAGCGGCTCGCGAAAACGCACAAAACCTTGCGAACTAACACGCCGCAAAAAAAGAAATCGCATATTCGCACAAATTCGCGGCTTCCGAATCCGATCTCGCACGTGTTTGCGCCCCGCGAATCCCGCGAAATTGCAGAAAAACGAGTTTTGCAAAACTGAAAGCAATCGGCAGGTGCAAGAGTTCAAACTCATCATTAGTAACAATTCACTGTAGTGCTTCCTGACTGGGGCCCCTCCAGAGTTCAGTTGCTAGTTGCAACAATTGTATGACCCTGCTCTGACCCTCACAGCAGGCTCATAGAACAGCTAGAAAAAAAAATTGCACTGCAACAGAAAGCAAATTACTGATAAGGAAGCAGGTGCCAGACCTGGAATTCTAAAACAGTGACACATTAATAAACTAACCCCAAATTAATTCATGTCAGTTAAAGCAGGGCAGGTGTGCTTGCTTTCCCCCCCCATCCTCTACAGTGATGATGAACCAGAGGGTGGCATTGATGTAACAGAGGGTGGCATGGGTCAAAGAGAGGGTGGCAGTGGTGAAACAGAGGGTGCTGGGAGGCTGTGATGATGAACCAGATGTAGAAACAACATAGTCGCGACCGTTGCGAGCCGACAAGTAAGTTCGCAATTGCGAACTAGTACCAAATCCTCGCGAACTGGCAGAAACCCTTGCGAACACAAAAAAAATCCGCAAATTCGGGAGAATTCACGGATTTTGCGGATTGCGAGTTCGCAAATTTGCAAAATTCGCGAACGCCAGATTCGCAAGATTCGCCCATGCTTAGAGCCAACACATGTCCAGGTATTGTGTAGCCTGCACCTCCTGGCCTCCGGGAGCTTCCAGGGGATAGTTGCGGCTGCTGGGGGGATATCCCAGCCCACCATGTCCCGCTGCCTAGGGAGTTTCCTTGACGCAATGCTGACCCAGCTACACCACCACATAAAATTTCCAACAAGCCAACAGGAATTGGACGAGACCAAGCTTCAATTCTACAATGTTGCGCATTTCCCACACGTGATTGGATGCATTGACTGTACCCACATCCACATCTGCCCACCAGCTGCAACGGAGTACATGTACCGCAATCGCAAGTCCTACCACTCCCTCAACATCCAGATGGTCTGCAATGCAAAGACATACATCACGGACATAGTGGCACAGTACCCGGGGAGTACACATGACTCATTCATATTCCGGCACAGCGGCCTCCACACACGACTGGCCAGGGGAGACTTTGGGGAAGGACACCTACTTGGTAAGTACACTTTGCCCACAATGTCACAGTGCGATGAAGTAGCTGCGCTGCACAGGCACTCACCCTCTGCTCCTCTCATTCAGGTGACAGTGGCTACGCCCTGCGTGAATACCTCCTCACCCCATACCTCAACCCTGCTACACCACAGCAACGGCGTTACAACGTAGCACACATACGCACAAGGAATTGCATTGAGAGAACTTTTGGGCTACTGAAGAGCAGATTCCGCATACTTCACAAGACAGGTGGGGCCATGTACTACAGTCCTGAAGTGTGCTGCCGCATTGTGGCTGTGTGTGCTGTACTACACAACATTGCTACCAAGCGCCGGATACCTGGCGACATCTCTGGCAGTGAATCGGAAGGGGACGACAGGCCACCTGCACATGCGCGCCATGCACGCGGGGAGAACTCAGCTGAAGGCCACAGATGTCGCAACCACATCACAATGAACAGTTTCTAGTGCACCCTCTCCCCTCACCCCACAAATCACAATTGCATGCAAAATTTAATAATGACACAACGCCAATGTGTGATGCTAAATTAAATATTATTGTTTGAATCACAATAATGGTTGCAGTTTCCATCCTTCAATTGCAAACAGTATTTCTGCATACTGCTGCGTGCAATAGACAGGGCAGGCTTATGTTCAGCCTGTGCCTGAACAAGTACTATTCAGTCAGGTGCGCCTCCGGCGCGAAGCACCTAAGCGCCTCTCCGGCTCCTCCTCAGCCAACGCACGTGTCCCTGCAGTGGGCCTGGTGCTGCGTCTCAGCGCCCCTACGTGTGAGGCAGAGTGGCTGCTCACACTTGATGTCCCCTCACTGGCATCATCACCCCCAACAGTGGCAGGTAGAGCAGGGTGAAGTGCCGTCACGGCAGTGGTCAGGTGCTCAAGTACCCTGGCCACATGCTCGCAGCACTGAATGAGCTGCTGCTGCGCTAGGGACCAGCGCGATAGCTGCGAGGTGGCATTGCCAATCACATAGTTTGACCGGGTGTAAGCTGTCAGCCGGGTCAGTAGCTGACGGTGGCGGTGGCGGGCTGTGTTGCTCTGCAAAATCATTGCAGCGGTGTTGGCCTCCATGGCTGCAGTCATGCGGGCCATCCCCTCCCCCACACCTGCCATGGCTGCCGTCATGCGGTCCATCCGGTCCATCCGGTCCCCCACACCTGCCACATTGCGGCCAATGTTATAAAGCTGCAGCTGTATGGCCCCTTGCCGGCTTGCCTGCAGCTGGTGAATACGGAGCATACGTCGTTCAACACTCATGCTCGGCAGCCGCTGTCCATTCCCCCTCCTGGTGCTGGGAGCATTGGTCTGCAGGCGAGCCCTGCCACGCCTTCTCTGCTGGCCTGACACAGTGGGTGGCCGCTGTGTCGCTGCTGTCGCGGGACCTGATGTTGATGCGCCAGCTGCTGGTGGAGTCAAGCTAGGCATTGCTGGTGCGGCAGGGGCTGGAGGCACAGTGGTAGTGGGCCTGGCTGCAGGGGTTGTTGCTGCGGCAGAGGCTGGAGGCACACTGGTAGCGGCCCGGGCTGCAGGGGTTGTTGCTGCGGCAGGGGCTGGAGGCACACTGGTAGTGGCCCGGGCTGCAGGGGTTGTTGCTGCGGCAGGCGCAGGAAGCTGGGTTTGTAACGGCACCTCCTCGTCATCCTGTGCTTCCTCATCTATGTGCAGCCTCTTGCTGTCGCTGCTGTCTGCGCCACCTGTGAGGGGAAGTGGACGTTCATTAGTTGCATGTATCTGTCACACGTGCAGTTGCTACATGCATGCTGGGGGACATTCCCTGACTGCCTATGGCTTTGCATACTTTTGAACCTGTCTGGCTGCATTGGGGTACTTCTACATTGTGGCCACTCTACATGTCCCACAATGCTTTAGGGCATTACCTGATGCGCACCAATGGCATGACTATGGAACATTATGGGAGGCTATATGGTCATGGCCATTGATAGGGGACAGGGTCGCAGTCGCTTGCCACTTACCTCGGATCTCTTGGGTGGGGCGGTATGAGTCCAATCGCGTGACTCCGATGCACGCCTCAGCCTCCAGCGTGTCTTCTACTCGATCCTCCATGGGGGTGTTTGGAGGGACTGTAGGTCCTCCCCCTCCAGTGCCCAGGGACTCTCCAAGCCTTTCGGCTACCTTCTCTTTGGCACGACCTCGGAGGTCGTACCACCGTTTCTTAAGTTCATCGAGTGACCTGTCAGCCACACCCACAGAGTTCACAGTGGCCGCTATCCCCACCCAGATCCTGCGTTTCTCCTGCTCGGGCACCCTCCTTGAGTCCTTCCCGAACAGTTTGGAGTGGTTCTCCACCACCCCTTCAATTAAGTGCTCCAACTCCTGCTCGGAGAACTTTAGTTTTCTCTTGCGCCCGGTGGTGTTGCTGGGGCCAGGTACTGCCTCCTCAGCCATAGCTGCAGTGTAGTTGGCAGTGGTAATTCAAGGTGTCCTGCAGGAGCTGTCTCTGTGGCTGCCTCGAGGTCTGCCTCACTGTGGTGAATGGGGGTGGGAACTGGCTGCTTCCTGGTTGTGATGTCATCACTGTGCTCGAAATGCGATTTCCCGTTTTCCCGATCTCGCGATTTTGCGATCTCGCTTTTTGCGATCTCGCAATTAGCGTTATCGCTATTTGCGATATCGCAAATCTGACACGGATGTAGCCGGAAATTGTGATTTTTCTGCGATTTTCGATAATCGCTAACGGTTTTTGTGGCCGCGTGCGATTCGCTTTTTTTTCTCGCTAAACATCATGAATTCCGTTCTGCGATTTCTCAATTGCGATTCGCAGTTAATCGCTAATTGAGAATCGCAGAATCCGGTTTTCAGGAATCAGGCTGTCAATCCCTTTCCACTAACATATGGAATAAACTATGGCATAAAATGTTCACTTCCTTAAAAGCAGCTAACATCACCCAATCTTTGTTTTTTTTCTACAACAGATCAGTTTGCACTCTGGTTCATATTCATAAGATTAATCCCTCTTCCTCTCCCCTTTGTTGGGCTTGTCTCTCCTCGGATGGCTCATTGTTACATTTAAGATATTACTATCCCAATGTTCTTACATTTTGGAAATTCACTTGGTCTATATCCTCTAAGATCTTTTATTGTAATATCCCCTTATCAATTCAAAATGTATTTCTTGAGTCCATGTCCCATGATCTTTCTGACTCCTCACCAAAGTTGAAACTGTTTGACCTTTTCATTTCACTTGCATTTAAAGTTATTCGAACACTTATGAGCCTTTATGTCAGCCACCTAACGTACACTCCTCACGAGCACATACCTGCATGTTACGAATTTTATTAGTCTTTAGTTCTGTGATCGTGACACTTAGTGCTGTATCCTCTATTATTTATGGAACTCCCAGATGACGGGCGGTCAGCCCGAAATGCATTGGAGTTAATTGAAGCAACTTGAAGATTTGATGTGTTGAAAAGATAAACAGTAAAAAATGTTATCATGAAATTAATGATGATATGGGATTAAAACTTTTGAAATCAACAACTACTATCGGAATCTTGCTTAGCACAAGAACCAAAGGTGTGCCCGCAGTTCACAGGGATGTCACCAATTTGTGTATGGTGACACATAATTAAAGTGGAGTTTAGCCAGTTTGTGTGTGTAGGAGGAGCTGGTTTGATCCAGTTTATGCAAATCTCTCTCCTTGCTAGTAATATCAACACAAATAAAAGCCTTTCCTGTTTTCTGGTCAATTTGCTCATACCTATGTTATCAGTGAGGTAAATCCCAAAAATTATTAGAGTAGTACTTACATCAATTTGGGTTCCCAATACCGTGTTTATCGTCTTACCGACTTCTTGCCAAAAGGAGGTGAGTGTAGGGCATTTCTGGAACATGTGGATGTCGTCCGCCTTCTCCATTCCACACTTAGGGCAAGATTTTATGTTTGCTCCTTTAAATTTTGATAATTTTTTAGGGGTCCAGTATGCCCTGTGAATTGTGAACAGGTGATTCCTTTTCAAGGTGGCTGGTTTTAAAGTGGACCAGCATTTTTCTAGAGATTTTTGCCAGATAGTTTGTAGGTGTACTCCCGGCATATCGTTCTTCCATTATGTTTCGGGAACTGGACATTCTTCCTCTCAGGCCATAATGAGAGCCCAATACCATCTGGATATTTCCTTTTTCATTGGTTTGGCTTTTATCATTTCCTTCTCCAGGTCTTCGTTGCCCATTTTTATTTCTGTTTGGGACTTGGCCCAGCTGGTCAGCTGATAGTATTTAAATTTAGATAAGGTTGAGTTGGTGTTTGAGGATATTTGGTCCCACGTAATTATGCAGTTCTCTACCAATAGTTGTCCCCAACTTTCAATTCTTGCGGCTTTTAGTGGTAAGGCCAAAGAGTCTTTTAAACAGTCTGGTGTGCCTGGAGAGTCCCAGATCGGAGCCATGGAGCTATAGTACGGTATCTTTACTGTATTTCTAATTTGGTGCCATAGTTTTGCAGCGCTGTGTAAAATCTTTAGTTTTATTTTTATGAAAAATTTTGGGTGGCCAAACTTAAATAAAAAATGATCTAGTTCGCCTGTCATGCTCTGTAAATAAACTGGATAGGAAAGGTACTTCCTTAATAAGGGTCTCATGTTCTTGAAGTGGAATGCCCTGTAGTATTCGAATAGGTCTGGGAAGGCGATTCCTCCTTGCTCTTTCTTTGTCCTTAGTTTATTCCAGGCAATTCTTGTACTCTTGGATGATCATATGAAGCTGGCTATTTCCCCCTGGATTTTTTTTATGCGTATTTCTTGAATTCCAGGGGGATGGTGTTGAAAAGGTATGTGAATTTGGGTATGATTGACATTTTTATTATGTTGGATCTCCCCAGAAAGGTTAAAAGTATGCCCGTTCCAAACTTTGAGTAGTCTCCTTGTTTCTTTGAGGACTCTGTTCAAGTTTAATTGGGGTATTTTTTCTAGTTCTTTAACAAGGTTGATCCCCAGATATTTTATTTTGTTTCTGTTGTATGGAGTATCGGGGTGCAAGTTCCAGTTCATAGCTTCGGTTTTCGCTTGCTTTGTTAAATAGCCTGATACTTTACCGAAGTTAATTACGTGTCCTCTATTGCATCAGTGGAGTTTTCAAAGTTGTCTGTGAATACCATCAGGTCATCCGCATTCAATGCAACTTTTTTCGACCAATTTTGATGTTTAAATGGTGATATTTGGGTGTGATTTCTCAGGAAACATGCAAGTGGCTCAATATAAAGATTAAAAAGAAGCAGAGATAGCGGGCACCCTTGTCTTGTAACTCTTTGTATTTCAATATTATTGGTGAGGCTTCCATTGACTAGTACTTTTGCTCTTCGTTTTTTATATATTTCCCCTACCATGTGGCCAAAGTTTTCCCCTAGATTGTATTTGTTGATAACTTGATTTAAAAAGGTCCAGTTGACTCTGTCGAATGCTTTGGCTGCGTCAAAAGTGACTATGGTTAGAGGTCTATTTTCGCAGATGGCTATGTCTATTGTTGCGAACAGTTCATGTGTTATTTCAAGAATTTGTTTTCCTCTAATGAAGCCTTTCTGGTCTGGGTTGATCAATCTTGGTATTACTGTGGATAGCCTCTTTATTATAACTTGCATGAAGATTTTATAGTCGCAGTATAGCAATGAGATGGGTCTGTAGGATTCGCAGAGTTTAGGATTTTTACCAGGTTTTAGAATGATGCTGATCGTCGCTTCATTCCATGAGTCGGGGGATTTTTTCCTGGTCTATGTAGATTGTGTTTATTAGTTCTGTTAGTTGAACCACCACTGATTCCTTTAGTGCTATATAGAACTCGTTAGGTAGTGTGTCGGGCCAGCAGCTTTACCTTTTTTCAGGTCTTTTATGGCAGCTCTCACTTCTTCAGGTTTTATTTTGCTGTTTAACTCATTTTTCTCCTCCTCTGTTAGTGCTGGGAGTGATATGGAGTCCAGATAATTTCTGGACTGTTCTTTGGTTGAGTTTATGTCTTCTTTGTATAGGTTAGAGAAAAGGGTTGTAAATTCCTGTTTTATTGTGAAGTCGTCAGAGCTTAATGTCGTTTGATCAGGATTCTGAATGCAAGATATTTGATTTCTTGTTTGGTCTGTTTTAGTTCTCCATGCCAGCATTTTTCCGCATCCTTCCCCATATTCGTGATTTGACATTTTGCTTGCTTCCCACTTTTTTCTCACTATATTCTCCAGGTAGCCGGTCATTTTCTCCTTGAGCATTTGGTTCCTGTTTTCTAGTGCTTCCTTCAGTTCTAGTGTGTTTTCTATCGCCATTTGTTCTTCCACTAGTTTAATGTTATTCTCCATAGTTCTGATTTCCTGTTTCTTGCTTTTAGAGCTGTAGGCTCCCAAGGCTAGTAGCTTCCCCCTGGCAAAAGCTTTATAGGCGTCCCAGGTGATTTGTTTTGTCGTGCCGACCTGATTTTCCTCAAAGAAATTTGCGGAAACAGTTACTAGTTCATCAATGAATTGCAGATTGGTCAGTAGGGTCCAATCGACTGTCCATCTGGGTAGAGTGTAATTATTTGACATTAGGAGGGTTAGCTGGACTGCGGAGTGGTCAGAAAAGTGAGCAGGTAGGTGCTCGATGCTTGTGACGTTTTCCAGTAGGCTCCTGTTTAGTAGAAAGAAGTAAATTCTGGATCTGTGGCCCAATTTTTTGTTATGGAATGTAAATGGCTGTATGTTGTCTCCCTTTTGTTTCCACATGTCTATCAAATCTACATCTTTTTTGTAGTTGCCTAGCCATTCCTCATCTTGGGTAGGTTTACATATTTACTGGGGGGGGGGATCTATCCATTTTAGGATCAAGTATAATGTTGTAGTCACCACCTAGTATTATGGGGCGGTGGTTGATAGCAGCTCTGAATAGAGTATTTGAAGAGGGGTCGGTCGTCTAGATTTGGACCATAGTAGCCGACTATAGAGAGTATGATATTGTTTATTCTTACTTTGGTCACGGCCCATCTTCCCTTGCTGTCCACTGCTTTATATTCGATCTTAGCTTTTAGTGATTTTTTGAAAATGATTGCTACCCCTTTAATATTGCAGTCTTGTTTAGTGCATACATAGGCATCTACCCAGTTTAGTTTTTTCACTATTTGGTCCCATTCAGTGCTTAAGAGGTGTGTCTCCTGCAGTATAATTATTTCAATCTCGGTTTCCTTCAAGTATTCAAGGATTCTTTTTCTTCCAATAGCCGCTCTGAGGCGGTTGACATTCCACGAGAGAACCTTGATTTTTTTCTGATTTGTCTCCATTTATTTATTTATAATTGTGGGTAGTGTTTTAGGCTAGTTTGAGTATTATAGCTCCCGAGAACTCCTTTTAGTTCAATTACAGAGGACATTTTTTTCTCTTTTTTTTCCCCTATTTTGCTCCCCATCCGTGGTCTAGTTTTACTTTGTGATAATGTACTTTTGTGAAGTTCAATTTTTCCCACCCTGAGGAAGCCTCCCTTCTTCTTTTTGGGCGGTATTTTCGCCCATTTCGAGCTCCATTTTCTCCAGGTATGAAAAGTCATTTTCCCCCCTTATATATATTTTTTTCTTTTTTTGTTTTTTTATTTCTCCGTTCGCAGTTGGTCCTTAATCTGTTCAATGAAGGTTTCTACCTCTTTGGGGTCCCTAATGTTATGCATTTTGTTCCGCCACATGATCCGGAGGGCTGCAGGGAACTTCATTTGAACAGTGGCCCGAGGGATTTTAATTCTTGCATGAATTGACCCAGTTCCCATTGTCTGTCCTGAGTGGCTTTGGACATGTCGGAGCGGATTCTGAAGGACCAGTTATCTTTTTTCAGTGTTCCATTTTTTAAGCCTTCGCTTAAAAATGTTTCTTTCAGTGTGTACGTCTTGAAGTTAATTAAGATTTTTCTTGGTGTTCTTCTTTCTTTGCTCTTCCCAAAGGGGTCTCTATGAACCCTTTGAATATCCTCCATCAGGTTGCTCTATTTGGTCCAGGGAAAGAACTCCTCTAGGAGGAAGACGATGAATTTTTTGATGTCTGTCCCTTCCAAATTTTCTGGTACATTTAGCACTCTTAAGTTGTTTTTCCTCGCTTGATTTTCTACCGACTCTAGTATTTCTTTGATACTTCTGTCGCTTTCTTTTAGTGATCTTATATCTTTTTGATTTGTGGCCACTTCTAAGCTTAGAGTCTCTACAGCGGCTTCATCTGCGGTGACTCTTTCTCCTAATTCATTTAGTTTTTTATCTAAGCTCTCACACACTTCATGTATTTTGTTTTGATTAGCTTCAGAAAATGTGAATCTCTCTCTCATTTCTCCCATCATTCTTTTCATGAATTTTTCCATGAGTTTCTCAGTTTGATTAACGGTGGGAGGGCCACTCCCTGTTTCGTTTGGGACCATTTCAGAGGCTTCTGTTCTGGGAGTCTCAAAGGCTCTCATTGTTGACTGTGGTCTTGGGGCTGCCTGAGAGGTTCCTCCCTTGTTTGTGACCTGAGCTTTATCTCCTGAGTTTGCCAGTTCTGATCCCTCATCCATTATAGGAGTTGTGTTTACAGTTTTTACAGATTTTTATGGATTTGGAAGTATAGGATCTGTCTTGTCTCGTGGGGCAGAGCTGCCACCTCTGACTTGAACCAGTTGCTGGACTTTAAAGAAAGACCTTAGGGAGGGGGTTATTTTTATTTTTTGTTCTGGCTGGAGTTTTCCTTGCACTTTCGTTTTTGCTGCTCTAGTTTTTATACCTTGTGATAGGGTTTCAAGATTTGGAGGTCCTCTTTGTTTTCTTTTTGTACTCCTGGGAGCCAAGACCTGCCTTGTGGGCGGAGGGAAGTTTTGTTTGGCAAACTGTCTATTTCTAAGACAGTAGGAGGATTTTACTCTGCTTCCATTGTCGATCACTGTCTCAGATGTTATTGGAGTTTGCGTGCCACTGCCCCCCTCAGCGTTTATGGGTTTCGGGGTAGTGGCTATGGTCACTGTTTCTTTCTTTGCCCTCGCGTTTCCCCTTACCACCTGTCCCCCACCAACTGTGAGATTACACCCTGCAATCAAGTCTGGTGCTGCAGCCCCCTAACCACTTTTCCCCCCATACCTTAATCATGGGCGTCTAGCCCGTTCTCTCATAGTGGGTCTCCTGTTGGGGCTGGGATTCTAGATGTCTTGCTTCTGCTTTGGATGCCAACAGGAGCCCCCTTTCTGTCCGTTTCCGAAGCGTAGTCACTTTTGCGATTTGGTGCAGGTTTAACTGATTCTCTGGATCCGTCTCCTTCATTGGTGTCCTCCCTGAGCCCGGACCTCTGAGAGTGCTGACTTTGTCCAAGACGAGATCAAACACCGCAGCTCCGTTGTTTCACCCCTCTCAGTTCGGTGAAGCCGCGGGGTGTTTGGTTAAGCGTTGCCGTCTCCAGGATATCGCTTCTGTTACTGTGTCCGCCGCTGCTACCACATTTGCCCCGGAACATGAAGGGGATTCTTCCTAGCGCTACCCGGCAGCTCTTGTTCGCGTCCAGTGCCGCAGCCCAGGTCCCAGCGTATGATGTTCTGCTAATTCCGGAGGTACTCAGATGAGGGAGAACTCCCATATCGCACCACCAGGTAGACTGCTACCCTTTTGCTGTCATAATTGCGGATTTTCTTTGGGAAATAATGAGGGTGGAATCGGACTAATCAGGTTATGTCCCGGTGAGCACGGAGCTCCCGACCGAGCGTCTTAGCGGGCCGCCATCTTCCTCCCCGTTTTCATCCTACAGTAATTTGTTACATCCAGCACTCTTTAATCCTTTTGCAGCAAGGTAATCCACAGGGCTGCAGTTTCAGTTGGTGCAGTCTTCAGAGGTCAGGCCTTAGAAATCTTTGCACAGAAAAACTTCTCAGCAGGGCACTTCTTGCTTCAGTAAGTTTCAAGCAGCAGATCTGGAGGGTTCTGCCCCGCTCAGATACTTATTCAAAATTCCCTGAGTCAAGCAGCAGGTCACTCTTGACCAATGGGTGCAGGGTAACTCCTCAAGGTGATGACCACATCCTGTAGAGTGTGGCATTATTTTGTCCCAGAGTGCATCAAATCTTCCAGATCCATATTGGCTGATTTTCCAGCAGAGAGTCAAGACCTGGCTAAACACACCCCCAGGGATGGCTTATAACCCTAGAGTCTCCCACTACCATCTGCACATACATTCCTTAAGCCTAGCCTTGACTCTGGGTCAAAACTGTAAAAGTGTTACTAACACCCAGGCCTCCCCTCTGCCTTTGAAGAGCATGGTTTACGACTCCACACCCTGGCCTGGCATTCCTATGGAACAGCACACTGCCCTACCAGCAGAGCTGGTAACCCCAGGGGCTCTTTATACCCCTTTCAAAGCGGCTAATCCACTTAACTCTGCCCAATCAGGGCAGACCACTGGAAGGCTGAATTTGGACTTTCAAACAAAACAGTCTTATAACATCTTGTATGTACACTTTAGTAGAAATTCAACAATATGATACTGTTGGGTTTAGCAATACTATTCTGAGAAGTCTATGAATGGTAGCCCTACCTCCTTCCTTTCAGGAGTTATTATTTAATAATGTCCTACAATGTTAACCTATAGAACCTGGGATTTGCAGTCGGGAAAATAACTTGGGCCAGTTTTCTAGCACCAGGGCTTATAAAAAACATATTTTATAAGTCTTTTCCTAATATCTACAGGACTCCCACACCCTGTGCAACTAGGGAAGACTTTAGGGGTTCTGAATCTGCAGAATTATTGCAGATCCTCTTTCCACAGTGCTCCTAGATCAAAGTCGAATTTGAGCAGCACTTTACCACAATGTGGGGAGTGAAATGTGAAATTTCACTTTCCCCAGGCATATAAAAACTCATTTTATAAGGGGATACCTTATAAATATCTGACCCCCCCCTCCCTTCTGATACCTAGGGGAGACTCTGGGGGTCCCTAATATGCCAAAACATTGTAGGGTATCTATTTGTAAGTGCCCTTACCACCAAAGTCGAGTTTGGGCACAATTTACCTTTTAAAAGCAGTCCTGGTGATAGAGCGCGCAGGTCACCCAGCTAGGAAATACTTTTAGTAATACTCACCTGGGCCCATTTATTTTAGGCAACTCACGCCCTACCAGTATACTTTGATGATTTCTATTTTCTAATTCCTATATATATAACCTAGCAATGTAGATACTAGGAATCAACACACAGTATCAGGGAGTTGAGTCAAGGAAAGGTATTCAAGAACATTTATAACATTTGTAATAAATGAAATAACCACAGACTCTGATTAAGTTTGAGCTTTTATCTAATCATCATCATGATCTGTCATGAGCAGAAAAGTAATGAGACTATCTATAATCAAAAACATAAAAAGAGTATAGCTATGCAGAAGATAAAGAATATTAATCATTTAGAAACTTGAAATAAAGGGAAGGTAAGAACACGGATCATGCTAATTAAAATCACAGACTTTCGTACTTTGATTAAAGGAAGGTAAAGAAAAGGAACATACTAAATCAATGACTACTTTCATAATTCTGATGACAGTTTTAATAGGAAATGAAATGTAAGCAATTCAATTATTCAGTTTTTAGCTTAATCACTATAGGTAAGGTAAGATTTGGAATATACTATTAAATTCAACTTATCTCCTAAAAGGGAAGGTGAGAAAAGGAACATATGCTATATAGAAACGATTTAGCATTTAGCTAAAGGTGGGTAGAAAATGGGAACATACTAGCAATCAATGAAACACGTGAGGATTTTATTAACCAAAGGGAAAGGGAATGAAAAGGAACATATGCAATTTAAGCAGACTTTTGCAAAATAGGGTAGGGTAAGAGATAGGAACACAAGATAATATATCAACACTCACACAGACTTATATTTACGTAGGATAGAGTGAAGACCAACCTTGGCCAAGGGTCAGTTTGGAAAAGATGGGAAGGACCCCAAGGACTTAGGTGCCAGTAGGCGAGCAGGTACAGCTCTTGAACAGTCAGGACAGGATAACCCCGAATTTGGATCAGGACCGGTTCACCAAAGGTTAAGCCCAACACCTGCAGCTTCGGTTGCAACGCCTGCGCTACTCCCTCTCTGCAAGGAATCTGCCAAAACCCCAATTGGGTTCTCGAACCTTTTTAGAAAAGTGCTTTGCAGCACGTTCACCTCCCAGAAAACCCCGATTGGGTTTCTCGAACCTCCCAACAGAGTGCTCCGCAGCTCTCTGTATCAGTCACCTATAGAGTGCGTTGGGTCAGTGACAGGACAGCTATTCGGACAATTTCTCTAGCTAAACCTACGCTAGTTTTACTGTTTTTTGGGTCAGTGTACCACCCCCCAATGTTGCAAGTGTAAGGATTCCCAATTTTGATTGGACAAAGGAGGAAGACAGGTCATCACACCACCTAAATTTTAGACTTTCTCAGGCTCCTCATTTGAATTTCTTACCCGCCCCTTGAATTTCAGGTTCTCATAAGAGCCAGCTACGGGAAACAGGAAAAATAATAGGACCGTTTTATATAGAGCCGGACATGTATGGGTGGGGAGGGCTATAATGACAGCATGGGAGGAGTAGAGCACACTGTAAGTGCACTTGACGGTTTGGCTAGCTGTGTAAGGCCAGCCAAACCATCATGCCAGCTTGGTTCTCTTACTCCACCCAAGTTATGCTGCACAGCCAGGTGGAGAAAAGGACAAGGCTCCTAGGACAAGTGTCAAACCAGCCCGCTTAGGCCAATCAGGCCACTGCCCTCATGCTGGCAAATAGTATTAACAGCACAAGAGCAAAGTCTTGAGCCTGCACAGTGTGCAGTGTGCACCAGACCATAGGGAATCAAAGGCGGGAGCGGAGCAGAAGAAGCTTTTACCCAGTGGCTGCTCCTCTGCTATGGCAAGGAGCATCGCCCCTCCCCCCACCCTGCCAGCACTTTAAAAAATTCAAAAATGAAACAATAATAAAATGGGTTCCAAACCTGTTTTATTATCGTTTTTATTTTAGCTTTGGGCGGGCTTAGGGCTGGGCCAGAGTTATGATCGGCTGGAGGGGAGTGGTGCGCTCTACATACACTGCGCATGTGGTTTTTGGCCGGCGGTCTTAGGCAGGCCAAAAACCACATGGGCAGTAACCCCTATCCTGGGGTTGCTGGGGTTGGAGAGAGCAGGTACAGACTCCAAGTCTGTCCTGGAGGGCACATCATCGGCGCTCAGGCAAATCCTGAAGCTGCTCTTATGTGATAGCAGCTTCAGGATTGGCCGCAGGTCCGGTTGGTAGCCTGTGCCTGCCTGCAGCTGTGAAGAGGAGCAGAAGAGCACAACATCATGCAGGATGGCAGCAGGTAAGTTTTCTGGTTTTGTATTCATTGTCCCCCTCCCCCTGCCTTCTTTTGTACATTTTTGTTATCTCTGTTGTCCCCTGTTAACCCCCCTCCCTGGCCCCAGCCTTGCCTCTTTTCCGCTATACCAGCCACTCCTGTATTTACTCCCTACACCCAGGACTGGCTATAGGGCGGTGCGACCGGTGCCACTGCACTGGGTGCTGACTTCGGGTGGGGGTGCCCTATTTGCAAGTATATTATTCCTTTAAGAGCACCTGCTGCTGTGTTCCTGTACTCCAGCCATTTTGAGGAAACAATATAAATGTTAAGATAACTTCGGTGATTAATACTCCTCCTGGTGCAAAATGAGTTTTGTCTAGGGGAAGTCTTGACTCATCCAGAAGTAGGGCAGAGGGTTAAAAAAAATGCTTCCTGCAAAGAAAATGTACCATTCAGATCACTTAGTGCATATAATGTAAATAGGTCAGTGGGTTACTTATTTTGTCAGAGAGATCCTTTTGTTACTTGCAGTTTTTACATTAAGGGGCACATGCATCAATATTGCATTTTGCGATTCCTTAATTGCAAAAAATAAGGAATCGCAATTAAGGAATTGCAAACTCCTATGCATCAAGAAATCGCAAAAAAAATTGCGATTTCTTAAAATTCCTTAATTGCGATTCTCTAATTGAGAATAGCAATTAAGGAATACCTCCCGATCCATTCCTATGGGCCGAATGAATGGGAAGACATTCTTAATTTGCGATTCACCATTAGAAATTCGCAAATTGAGAATGCAATTTAAAGGGTGCAGGGGTGTCCAAAGGACACCCTGTTGCACCCCTGAAATCTGCCTATAAGTACATTTTGCACACACACATGCCACAAGGGCATGTGTGTGTGTAAAATGGAAGTTTTCGCAAATTACCATGAAGGTCAATTTCATGGTAATTTGCTCCCCTTATTTGCGAATTCGCAAATTTTTAAAGTTTGATGCATTGCATTTAGGGAATCTCAATTTGAGATTCCTTAAATGCAATCGCAGGTTCAGAAATCGCAATTTTGCGATTTCTTAAATTGCAAAATTACAAAAATTGTAATGCATCCCAAAAATTGGAATTGCATTCGCAAACGTCCGAATTTTGCGATTTGCACCATTTGTGAATGCAATTTCCATTGATGCATGTGCCCCTATATTCCTAACATAGAAGAGTGAGCTATTAACTGTCATCAAAGAGCTCCATTCAAACTGCACAGAATAGTTTAGAGTGTTATGATATGTTGCCCAGTCTTTCATTATCCTAATGTTTCAAAAAAGGTTCATTTGGATAGAAGTCAATTCTGATGATTAAAGAGAACCCCCAATCGTGGTGTTAGGTTTCAAATTTTGAGGGGCAGATTTACAAGAAACGGACACATCTCTGCGTATAGCAGAGATGCTTCAGTTTCCTATTGCCATGCAAAAAGACCTTGCCCCACCATGGATGCACCGCATTTACAATGCGGCACACCATGGAGCAAGGATTGGACAGATGCATCACGCATCTGTTGGCTCACAGTTCACGTGTGGAGTCGTGTGGCAAGCATGACGCAACTCCAGCAATGCTCAGGAAGGTCTATACCTATTGTGCTGCGTCACTCCTTATGCCTGTTACAAGCAGGCGTAAGGTTTTGACGCAATGGCATTGTAGAAGTGGCGCAGTTAAATCTTGTTGATTTCACTGCTTCACTTTTACGAGGCTTTCCTGCTTCGGAACGCCCACTCTGCATAGTTATACCTGACGCAGGTATAATGTGGCGCAGGGCTTTATAACGTGACACATCTCTCTATATGCGTCACTTTGTAAATGTGTCACAACGTGGCACATTGTTTACCCTGCTCCTGCGTCACAAAATTGACACAACGGCAGCACAAAAGAGTCGCAAGGGGCTTGTAAATCTGCCCCTGAGTTTTTGCTTCCCAGACCAAGCACTGTTGAACTAGTACCTACTACCAGTATGGATGACATGTGAGGTGACTCCTACATCTTGTAGTCCTTTGCCTTAAGTAACATTTTCTATAGACTGATTTACACACATATGATTGATTGTCTCTGAGTAGTCTCTGTCACCCAACATTGGTATGAGTGGCGGCGACGCTATAAAACTAATTTAAGTCATCTGAGAGAGAGTGGTTATGGAGACTGGAGGGGTAGTGGTAAAGAGTGGTAGAGAGAGAATCCGTGGCGGAGGTGCTCATTGGGGAGCACCAAAAACACTTTTGCACTGGCCGCCACCAGCGCTAATGCCGGCCATGCCCACACCACTTGTTATCAAGAGCAGCCGCAACTAGACAGAGTGCCCGACAAGCCAGTCAAACTATTTACCCAGCAGCAAAAAGCTGACTGACTTTTTACCTTGTTCTGCAAATACTGTGAACATGTTTAGCATTTACAGAACTGCATGTCTGCTGACTCGTTCTTATCAAACTACCTGCCTTTTGTTGCATAACAAATAGACACAACAGCTAAGCTTCACTCTTTTTGTGTGATTGCAAATACCTGTCTGTATGAATGTCTGCTTTTGGTGTGTAATCTGTTTCTTTCTCAGAAAGGCAGGGCAAACACATAAACCGCGGTCTACTTTGAATGCACCACGTATCAAAATAATGGCAGACAGTAACAAAACTTTGCAGTTATTCAAATTGGATGTTTATCCTCACTGCGTACAGCCATGTTCGCACCGGTGGGATCCGCTTACCGCATCAAAGCTTTAGAACCTCCATTCAAGAGAACAAAATGTTTTTGACGTGATAGTCACTCTGCCCGAAGGAGATAACAACGTTTCCTAAAAAACGACCAAAATGGCGGAGTGATTTCCCTACGTGGACGGCTACCCGCGAAGCGCAGCAAGACTTTAATGAAGAATAGCTGCGGCAGAGAAGCAAAACTACATTTTGAGAGACTAAGAAAAATATTCTGTGGTGCAAATGCCAAGAAAAGCGCAACGGTGCCGTAAGTCATGGCAGCATTTGGCAAAAACAACCGAGCAAATGACAGCTTGTTTCACAAATTAATCGCCAGCATAAACATTCCTTTAGGAGGGCAACGAGATCTGTGAACAATTCTCTTTCCAAATGATATCGAGGTTTGGAAGTGTTGACAATGCAGCAATAAGGCAGCCAGTATGATTTATATATCGCGCTCACATGCCCTTTTATTGTTAACACTATAATGCCTTCTGCACTTATTTTGTGACTAACGCATGCACAAGACGCATTTGTGTTTATCATTTGTTGCTTTTATTGCACCTTGTATGTGGGAAAATGCCTATGTGCAGTCAGGAAACAATGAAACTAAACAACCACTGGCAAAGCCAAAAAATCCTACTTTAATATGCGAAGACGTGCAATCACAGACATTCCTAAACGCGCCAAGAGTGTCGGATCTCTGTATGTGACAACACTGAGACACATAGAGGCACCACCATGGCACTCTGATGTCTGTTTATCTCTATATCTACCGTGCCCTCAGGTTCGGAATAACTGACAATTTAAGACAGTGTGAAAAATGTACTTGGAACCTTTCTAACATGAAAAAAATACACTTCACAGAATGGGAAGGAGAGTGGGTGGTGAGGAATCTGTGGCTAGATAGAATATCCACAAGAGATTGCGGCACAGAAGGTATGCAACTTGTTCTTCTGGTGGATACTTCCGACAGAAGATTCCTTTCCTTGTAAATCAACATCCAAGCTGTAACACTAAAAAGGTAGACAGTCTGAGGAGTGGACTTTACTGCAGGTAGCAAAATGCCCCTCCCTGTTGACTCGAGAATCAAGTAATTAATATCTTGGAGTCTCTGGGGGCATATGCACATCAGCACTTATATTGCAGTTTCCTGGGCAAAGCATACTACATTTTGATACAGGGGACAAGCTACCTTGCCAAGGTCCTCTTCTGGATTGTCTTCTCTCTTTTTGTGCATGGGGGAAGTAGACTAAGGGGCAGATTTATGAGTTCTGGCGCATCTCTGCAAATCAGCAGGGATGTGCCAGAACTGATGCGTCACGCAATTCCCTCCTTGCGGCACCACAGATGCGCCGCATTTACAATGCGGCGCACCATGGTGCAAGGAAGGGCAGATGCGTGACGCATCTTGTGGTGTACGGGTGGCGCATTGCTGGAGTAGCGTCGCAAGTGCGACGCAACTCCTGCAATGTACAGAGGCCACCCATACATAACGTGGTGCGTCACTCCTTACGCCTGCTTCAAGCAGGCGTAAGGATTTGACGTAGCAGCCTCGTAAAACTGACTCAGTGTAATCTTGTAGATTTCACTGGGTCAGTTTTACGGGGCTTTCCTACGAGGGAACGCCCACCCTCGACAGAACGCCCACATGAAACCTGACGCAGGTTTCATGTGGCGCAGGGCTTTACAACGTGACGCATCTGCCTAGATGCGTCACGTTGTAAATAGGCCGCAGGGATGCACCACGTTTCCGCGCTGTTGCGTCCTATTTACAACGTGACGCATCTAGGCAGATGCGTCACGCTGTAAATCCCTGCGCCACATGAAACCTGCGTCAGGTTTCATGTAGGCGTTCTGTACGAGGTGGTAGGCGTACAGGACTGGGATGACACGGACGATGGGAGTGAAGCACCACGTTATGTATGGGTGGCCTCTGTACAGCTCTTTTGCTACGAGAGTTCAAAACTGCCGTAAAAGCAGAGTCCGGCGTAGCAGTCACCATATACATTGATTAAAATGATAATAGCAACCTTTTATTGCTGTATGTGGGTATATTTTTAGGATACTGTTTATCATTGCTTTTTCAAAATCAATGATAATTTCTTTGTGGGAAAGAGTCATTAGTTAGTTGTTTGACTTTGGTTAGGATTTCTTAGTAGGTAGATTGTTGTTTGTTTGGTAGGAGAGCATATAGGAATGGAATATTTGCATTTTGGAAATGACCATGGATAGTGTACAATTGGTAAAAAGGTTGAGGACATACTGCAAAAGTACCATCCATCATCCAAGTTTGGCATTGGTTTAGTTTAGTCATGTTGTCTGCAGTGGCAAACAGTATTATTCTTTTATCTTTTGAGTTGTTGTCATATAGTATAAATGGTTCATTATTATGAGTTACACATAGTTCAGGGGGAAATTGAACTTCTTCAAAAGTTTTAGGTGTGGGAGGAGTAGTTGCTGTAGCTTTTTTTGTCTAGCTATGGTTCTTTTAAGGGAATCTATACTTGGTAGTTTGCTAGAGGCATGTTGGGGTAGAGTACTTAATTGCTGTTTTAGAATAGTAGTTGTCGGTGTATCACTAGTAGTGCTAGCTTCTTTAAGGGAATCAAGCACTTCTCTAATTTCTATTTCTGTAACATTGGGTGGGTGGTTGCCTTAGTATACGTTACGTTGGTTCCTGAGTTATAGCTCTTCCATAACATTTTTTAGAATAGTATTTGGTGCATTTCCCAAAAACTTTCATATCTTTCTGTTTTTCTTGAGTGTATACATATCCCATGTAACATAGAAGCATTTTGCCTTTTTGAGAATACACAAATTTAGCTCCTTCAGTCATATTTGCTTTTTGGTGCAAGGAGAGATTAAACATTACATTATTAGAAAAGTATTTAAATCATGTATTTAGTATTATCATAACATCGAGTTGCACGGTAATTATTTACCAGTTTATTTCTTTGTTGAATGCAGTTGTTGGTTTTCTTCAAAGTTTTCTTTTTGCTGTATTTTTTCTGCACCTGTTAAGATGGAGAAGATGTGTTAGAAGAATGCTTATTTTTTTAATGTTTCTTTGGTTTTGGTCAGCTACCTAGTTTTTCCTTAGTTTTCTATTTACAAAGTTTTTTAGTCCTTTTTTAGATTAGATACCTAATTTTTATATTTTTTCTTTGAAGTGTTGATGTTGTGCAGGTTTTCTATAATTTCTTTTATCTGTAGAAAATAGAGTAGGAATAAAAGAGATGTTTCAGTTATTTGTTTTCTAAATAGAAGTTAGAAGTTTTAGATTTACGTTTTCTGAAGATATAAAGGTGTTAGTACTTACTTTAGATAGGTGTAGCAGGTTTTTGGTAGCAGTAAATCCGTTTTCTTTCAGCAAACTGGCAGAGTTTCGCCTTCCTTTTTTTTGGTGTTTTAGATTGCGATTTTAGCAGGTGTTATGTGTCTTTTTATAGAGTGTGTTAAATTGTTTGTGAAAGTTTATTGGTTATCCACTTTGATACCTTGTTCTTATTGGCTTATTTGACTTTTTTTACTTTTTTTTGTAATTGTTGTCCTTAAATGGTGGACGCCAATTAGTGTTTTTTTTATGGGTAAAGCAATTTGTTTTAATGTTTAATGGCGTTTTGTTATATTTAAAGAGAAGGAATATTTATTATGTGTATTAAGCAATTTATATAATTATTTTCAATGTCTTATATGTATTTTAAAATGTATATTTGATGTCAATGTTTTGTTTTTAATTTTAAAAATATTTCTTGTATTATTATTAAAGGGGTTTGTAAAGCGCCTGGTGACGCCTCCCGGCGTGTCCCCGCGCTGTGGAGAGAGAGTCTTAGGAGGGTGGAGACAGAGAGACAGGCAACTAGAGAGTAAATAGATAGGTTTTCAGCAGTTTTCTGAAAGATGTCTCATTTTTTTCTTTTTGTATGATGTTCATGGGGAGGGTATTCCACTTCTTAGCTGCAAGAGTGCGGAAGGACCTACCTCCCATTCTGGCTTTATTAGGGAGCGATGTTTTAAGCAGACCCATTCCCTGGGATCGAAGGGATCTGTTGGGCTCATATAGTATGGCCAAATCGGCCAGGTAGGAGGGGGCTTTTTGGTGAATGATCCTGTGGCACCAGAGGAGTGCTTTGAATAGTACCCTCTTATTGATAGGTAGCCAGTGGAGGGAGGCCAGGGAGGGTCTGGAAGGAGCTCTAAGGGGAAGTCTTAGCACTAGGCGAGCTGCAGAGTTTTGCAAGACTTGTAGTCTCCTGATGTTTTTTTCGGAGGTGCCCAGTAGCAGTACGTTTCCATAATCTATTCGGGAGGTAATAAGTGCCTGGGTCATGGTTCGCCTGGAGTTCAGCGGTAGCAAGTCCAGGGTGCGGTTAAGTGTTTTCATGACTCCAAAGCACTTACCTACTGTTTTTTTGACATGGCTGTCAAAAGAGAGCTTGTTGTCTATCCAGACACCCAAGTTCTTAGCTTCCTGGCTGGGAGTTGGTAAGGGTCCCAAGCAGGTAGGCCACCAGTCTTTAGTCCACTTAGTGTCTTTTCCTCCTATTATGATTACCTCAGTCTTTGAGCCATTCAATTTGAGGCAGTGTTCGGTCATCCAGGTAGCAAGCTTGCACATGCAGGATTTGAAATTATCGGCCTCGGAGGAGGGAGCATGAGACAGGGAGATCAGGAGTTGAGTATCGTCGGCGTAAGAGACAAGCTCTACGCCGAATGATTGGACCACCTCTGCCAGCGGTGCCATGTACAGGTTGAACAGGGTGGGACTCAGGGCAGAGCCCTGAGGTACCCCCTGTTCTAGTGTCATGCTGTCCAAGAGAAAGGTCCCTCTTTGGACCTGGAAACTTCTGTTGGTACGGAAGGCCTTCAGCCATCCCAGGGCCTCTTTGGTGACCCCCGCTCTGTTTAGACACTGTAGCAAGATGGAATGTGCAACAGTGTCAAACGCGGCACTGAGGTCCAGCATGACAAGAGCCATGGTCTTGCCCTCGTCAGCTCCTACCCGCAGAGTTTCAGTCGCTCTCAAGAGAGCTGTCTCCGTGGAGAAGCTCGATCTGAAACCCGACTGCGAAGTGTGAAAGGCGTTCTGGGCTTCAAGATGGGCCATAAGTTGGACATTGGCTACTTTTTCTGCTAGTTTTGCTAGATAGGGCAGCAAGGAGATAGGGCGTAGATTCTCCAATATGTCCTGACTCATGTTAGGTTTTTTTTGATGGGGAGCACTATGGCTTTTTTCCATTCTGCGGGTAAACAGGCCGTGGAAAAAGATATTTGGAGCATGTGTCTGAAGTGGGGTTCTAGGACCGAGATGCTGGCAGCTAAGATTTTAGGTGGTGCAGGGTCTCGTGGAGAACCAGATTTGATGCTGTTGCACATTTTTTCCAGTATTTCAGTAGGAGGAACGGAGAAGGCACATAGACAGGATTGTGTCCGTATGTGGTCTTCATTTTCTGTAAATTCAGTACCAGGTTTTATGTTGCTAGAGAAGTTCGCATATATGTTTGTGATTTTACCTGAGAAATACTTAGCAATTTTATTGCATGTTTCCACAGAGTCATTATGAGAGAAGGAGTTGGAGTCAATTATTGAGATTTCCTTGTAAATCAGGAAGAGCTCCTTCGAGGAGTTTTCAGCTTCCAGGATCTGGTTATTATAGTGAGAAGCCTTGGACATACGTATCTTTTTATTCTATTCTTTTTGCGCTGCTTTATACCGGGATTTGATTTCAGGGCAGAAATTGTGACGCCATTCTCTTTCGAGCTTTTTGCAAGCAGTTTTGGCAAGCTGGAGCTCCTGACTGAACCAGGGGGCCGTTTTTTTAGTTCTCATGGCGTTAGTAACAGTACGAATAGGAGCTGTGATGTCCAGAGCTTTCGTAATGCATTCTTGAAGATGTTCATATGCTGTCTCACAATCGGATCCTTCTGGAGGCCCTGCATCGTGAACAATTTTTATAAAGGAGTCTATGGAATTTTTTTTCCATTTCCTGCGTTTATATCGCTGTGAGCTTTGTCTGTCATGCTCAGTACCCTCTAGTTGGAGTTGTATGGGGATGATGAAATGATCAGACCAGGGTACTGGTTGGGGAGATAGGGTCTGAGCTCCCTTCCAGTTCCCAAAAACAGGATCTAATAAATGTCCTTGTTGGTGTGACGGATCGTTGTTTTTTAACTCTAGCTGTAGGGAGAGTAACTCAGATTTGATATCTGTAGCCTCCTTATCGAGGGGATCGTCAAAATGAACATTCAAGTCACCTAGCACTAATATTCGGGTTTTTCTAAGTGCTAGATGGGTTAAGGCTTCCATGAGAGTAGGAGTAAAATCATAGAGCCTCCCAGGGGGACGGTATATGAGGATACCTGAAAGGGAGTGGTTTGGTCCCGTAGTGATGGTAAAAGAGCCAGCTTCACTATGGTCAACCGAGATAGGAGATATGGTGCATTCTAGAGGAGTTTTAGTAGCAATAGCAATACCCCCGCCTCTACCATCCTTCCTATCCAATCTGGAGAGGGGGTATCCTGGAGGTAGGGCCTGAATGATATCAGGGTCGGAGTATTCGTCCAACCATGTTTCCGTGAGAAACAGGATGTTAATGTTATCATCTTCGAGTAGGTGAAAGATTTCTATGCGGTGTTTACGAAGAGATCTACAGTATTGTATTGTATTGTATGTAGTATCCTTTTTATAAAATATAATATGTATATTTGTGAAGTGTATAAAATGTTTTTTTAATTATAAAGCGTATTTTGTATGTATTTTGTAAAGTCGTTAATAATTATTTTTCGATATTTTAGTATTCTATATAGTGATGGTCGATATTTTGATGGTGTTTAATGTTAAGCATTAGTGCTCGGTGTTTTTTACATTCGATAATATAGATGGTCGATAATTTAGTAGTCGATCATTTTTTTTATCGATATTGTTGTTTCGATATATTTGTTATTTCTTGTTTAAGTATTGGGAGTCGATATTTTTGTAGTCGATATTTTGACATCGATATTTTGTCTAGTCCATATTCGGTCTGTTGAGGTTATGTCAGTGATTCGTTTCAAGCTATGACCTCTTCTATCTACAACAAAACAAATACACCTCTTGGAAAAGTAACTGATCTATTTTGGTGAAAGAATACCAAGCCATAGGTGTTCCTCATATACACATGCCATTATGGATAAAGGATGCACCAAAATCTGGAACCATGTAGTGATGAGACTGTCCTGACTTTCATCAAACAATATGTCATGTGCTATACCAAAAGAAGGTGGAGAAAACAGATTGAGAAAACACGTTTTATATTTTCAAAGTCCTAGATGTGGAAATACTGCAGTCAAAAATATAGATGCAAAGGTACATTTTATACAAGATGTTGTTTCTAATTTCCCCAACTTATAATTTCACACGGAAGAGTAAACAGCTTTTTGTCAGCAGTAAGACATACAGTAACTGGGAAATCACCCAAAACACTACAACATAAGAAGAACAGAATCTTCAAAGTATGTTAATGACTATATTCCAACGATTCTGAAAATGTGGAATGCAAACATGCATATGCAGTTTGTTGCAGACAACTTAATTGCTGTTGCTCGTTACATCACATTCTACATTACAACAGCTGAGAACTCAGAGATTAAAGACATGTGGGAGGATATTTCTGCATAGAAGGGGTCTTAGCAAGAAATTGAACAGCTTAAGCTTGAAGATGCTTTCCATTTGAGAGAGAGGAGCATATGAGTTCTCAGATGGGTTAAGCTTGGCCAGTTTGCACTCAAAGTCAAGAGGAATCGTTTAGGTAAGTCTAGGACTAGTCAGTACATGGAACAGAGTGTTGAAGTCTTTCCCAGAAATCCAATACTTAGCATTGTTTCAGCCAGAAAGCTCTGAAATTATCAAAACAAATATGTTGGATACATACTATGCAAGAATCAGTCAATATCTAGAAAATTCCTGCCTGTATGAAATATTTCAACACTGCAGATATAAAAGGAATGTTACCGAAAACATACAAGAAGAAAAGTATGCAGTAATTGGGTGTGACAGATATTTGTCGGACATGCTAAAGGAAATCTGATTAATCATAGAAAGCTCAAATGTCAAACACTGTATAAGAAATAATTTTTCTATTTAGCACTTCTACAACTGTTCAAGCCTTGGCGTGCTGGAACAGAATTGTTTGGAGAATATGACTGCTATGAAGATTCTTTCAGTGTGCATAATATTTTATTACATTTTACAGCAGAGAGATGCAGTGGTAAGCCAAATTAATCCACAGTAGGAAAGGAAAATAACACCCGGGGGAAGGGGAGGAGGCTGTGCATAAGTTGGTATAGTAAACACTCTACATCAAGGGTAGAATGGTACATTTTTAGAGGATAATACGTAGGTATGCAGATGTAAGTATCTCAAACATTCTACATTGGGATTAGAGCAGTACGATATACATTAAATAATACATAGGAATAGAGCAGTACTATATCTATTGAATAATAAATAGGCATATGAAGATGAATATTGCAGGGTTTACATAGCATGTCAGAACATAATGTGTGGAGTTAACTACAATGCCATACATACAACTTATACGCTAACCATTATTCAGGTATGAATATTAGAAACCAGCACGTTAGAAGATTCTTTCAGAACTACAAAAGACACCATTAAGTGTTTAGTTTTTTCTACCTATTTGAACATGTGAAAGAATGAGATTTACCAAGAAACCATTGCTACAGGAAAAGCTAGAGAAAGTTCATAATGAAGTCAAAAATCTGGACCATTAACTCAAGATCCACTTGGACAACCAAATGTTCAAAATGATGCAGCAAAAGCCATAAATGAGGTGGGAATTGCATGGAGCCAGCAACACAGGACACTATTTACTTTGAACAGTTAGAAGGACACATTAACAGCGAACAAAGACAAATCTGTATACAAGTGAAAGACAAAATAGAACATGGGTATCTCCATGAGAAGAAAGAATGTCAATGTTGGTCATTTAAACCTATTCTATTATATACCAGGGGTCAAACTGGCACAGGGAAAAGGGTCTTAATTAAAGCTCTGATGAGTTACCTACACAGGGCAAAAAACTCTAATTTATCATGTGTATTAACAGCACCGACTGGATTAGCAGGACACAATATTAAAGAAATTACTTCTCATTGACTACTAATGCTAGCCGTTGAACATGATAATACACTGGAACACCAAAAGTTATCAAGAGAAGCTTGTCATGAAGTCTTAAGAGTAAACTGAAGCTTTTAATCATCGATGACGTGAACATGGTCTCAAAGTTAATGCTTGCCTTTGTACATTTGAGAATGCACAAGATTCTAAAAGCAGAGTACGACGTGCTATTTGGAGGAAAGCATTTAACTGTCGTTGGGGCCCTATTGCAACTGACTCCTGTTAAATGTCAACCTGTTTTCAAAACACTTCTCCAAAATGCAACTAAAAATTATTTGGGAAGCATTTGCATTATAAATATTTGGCAAAAATTTGAATACAAGGATCTAGTGATGAATATGTGACATGCAACTGATGTAGAGTACGGAGAGATCCAAATGATTTTAAGAATCAGTGTTTGCAAAAGATGGTCAACAAGATTTGCAAAGTCAACTTATTTAAGAAACAGTTTACATCTCAAAACACACCAGCAGAAATAATGTATAATTTAATTGTGAATCAGAAATCCAAAGTTTGTTTAATACCTACACTACACGAGTACTTCAATTTTGATGAAGAACTACTGATATTGAAAAAGCAACATATTTTCGAAATTACAGCTATTAATTAAATAGAACATCAGCTAGTAACAATACTACTAACTGAAAAAATACAAACAAAATTGGATGCTTTAAAGAAATCTGTATAAAAGACTGCAGATTAAGAAAAGTGTTTACCCATGTGTAAAAACTGTTGTGTTATTTCGCAACATAATTTCAATGTACAAGAAGGATTAGTAAATGGTGCTATAGGTAAAGTGTTTGATGTTGGTAATTTTGCAAACTGAGATCCCATAGAATTCTTGCTTTTGAAATTTGATCAGATTGATGAAGTAAAGCAGACTGGGTGGTGTGTGGTACGTTTTTTGCTTGTAAAGGAGTTGAATGTTCGATGACAACAGTTCCCGGTATCACTAGCGTATGCTGTAACTATCTATGAATCACAAAGATTACGGTCAGACAGAGCTTTTATGAACATCACCAGCAGTGTGTTTAAAAATGAATGGCATATGTTGCCTTATCTGGAGTAAGAACTTTGTACAGTTTGTATTTTCTGGAATTTTATGAGAAAACAAGTACTGCTGATGGAACTTTTTTTAGAGAGTACAATTGTTTAAGAAGTCTATACCCTCCTCATTTAGGCCAATACCCTATTTATGAAAAACAGATAATGTGTCCAAAACAGAAGCATACAAAAGATTCAACTGATTGTTATTCATACTTGTAAAGCGCACTGTAAACCTAGGGGCATCCCGGCGCTGAGATACACATACACTACCTCCAAATGTGCTGCAGAAGAGTCAAGCTATGTTGGAATGCTTATACTCTGGGAAAGAGACAAGTTTTGTTTTCTTACAAAACAGTTGCAGGTCCTGCACCTGTCTCAGTTCAGTGGGAAGACCATTCCACAATCGTGCGGCTGCAATAGTGAAGGCTCTTTTCCCTGATTTTGCTCTTTTAATCCTCTGTATTTTTACTAGATTGGCTGAAAAAGAACGGAGACTACGGTTAGGAGCATACCAACCAAATTAGCTCTGCACCGGTTAAGGCCCAAGCCCGTGAAGCGCCTTAAAAAGAATACAGAGTGACTTAAATTGTATCCTCTGTAGTACAGGGAGCTAGTGCAGCTCCAGCAAGGCCTGAGATGCTGATTACTGTCGTGGTCTCAGTAACGCAAGCTTTGCCGCCACAATCTGAATTTTCTGGAGTTTCCCAATCAGATACCTAGCGGACTCCAATAGCAGAGCATTGCAGTAATCCAGATGGCTCAGAATGACACTCCTTACCACTAAAACTCAGGCCTGAATTGGTGGAATCAGAATATTCTTCTGAAGTACTCTTATGAGAGAAAAACTACTCCCCACAATTTTTGTTAACTTGAAACTCTAGGCTCAGCTTATCATTAAAGTTGTTTCCTAGGTTTCGTACCATCTCAGCGGGTAACAAAAGTACATCCGTGGGGATAGGCCAAAAGCCAGTTGGAAGCGCAGAAGGTACTTTACCTACTGCACAATATAACATCTCTTTTTTATCGCCATTAAATTTCCAGGAGTTATTTCTTAGCCAATGTACCATTTCTTGCACACTGGCTTGAACATTTCCTAAGGAGAGAGCATGGTCCCCTTCCAGTGACAGAAAAAGCTGAGTGTCATCAGCATATTTCACAAGACTAACATTATGTAACTTGATAATAGTCCATGCAGGGGAGATCATATCGGTATCCTTCTGAGACAAAACTTGAAAAGAAATTTTAACATGAGTGTTCTGGATTTGCAAAATAATTTGAACCAGACATTTGGCATTCATGATAAATCATAATATGGAAGGTGCCTTTCTCCTGTGATTAAAAGGCGAGGTGTAATGTGGCGTCCTGTTATAGGGCTTAAAAGGGTGCTGGTGGAAGTTTGGAAATGCAAGAAGAGTAGAATTTGCTGTGAGTTCTAAAAGAGAATTGTGTTAAGGTGTGAGAAGATTGTACCATAACAAACATGAAATATTGCTTTCGATATGTACTTCAGAAGGAGGGAACAAACCAGAGTTTTTTGAGTGGGTCTGTCCCGTGGGGTATCACAATGTTGTTTGGGGTATTGATCTGGAAGTTGTCTCCAATGGGGAGAACAAGCAGAAGTTCTTAATAAATATTCACTCCTGTGAGGTACCACTATTTTTACTTTACAATTGTGCCTGATAAAAATGTGAACAGCGAATTGATTTCTAAAGCTAGAGCCTTGTCTAAAAAAATATAGTCAGACATCCTGAGGTCCAACATGTTATACATTTCAAGTCTAAATGGAACTGCTAGATAGTGTTGTAATTTCCAGCGTAGTGCTGAATTTTTGCTTCATGTTTTAAAGACCAGGATTAATTTATTATTGTTGTATTATTTTATTATTATAGGTGACCCCACAAACCTTTTTAACAAATATAGGGAGTATATAATGTTGTCTTGAAAAAGATGGAAATATAGTTTCACCCATCGTACAACGTTGATGCCTCAATACCAATACACAATTCATCAACAAAAGGCATGGTTTAGAGTATCAACCATAAAACTACTGAATTCCGTGCTCCAGATATTGTCATATGACGGATGTGTAACATTCAAAGACATATTGTACCTGTCTATATGTTTTTACTCTCTCTTTTTTATGATGTGTTATTGATCAATTTTTTAGCTAATCTTGCTTTAGTATTAATGTGATGTAATGTACATGGATTGTGTTTTCTACCGAGAACTAAAATCTTTTTTAAAATGAATAAATGAATTTATAACTTTTTAATTTTAGTGTTTATTGTTATTCCTTGTTTTATATGGTTCATTCTTTTGTACGGTGGACAAGTGAGTTGAATGAGGGCAATACCTGGTCTATGTACAGAAGCTTGATTGATTGTTGGTAAAGATTATAATAAGGTACCTAAAGGGAACTAGCTTTACTTTTTATCGCTTGCCTCCAGCAGGGTGGTACCAATCCACTACTTAAGGATTGGCCACACAACTGGCGGAGAATCCGGAAGAGTTTGGGTCCTAACTCTTTCCAAATTTTTTGAGAGGGGGTCCAAGAAAAGAAAAGAAAAGAAAAGAAAAGAAAGTAAGACAATCTACAAGACAGTAAAAAGAAAAAACTGGAAACAGATGGATATTTTGTAGGACACCATTTGTAAAGCAATTCAGGTATCAACTGCTATGGAAATTTGATTCTCAATTAGTGTTTCATTTACACACATCTTGTTAATCATATTGAACAAAACTATTAAAAGAAATTCTTTTCTGCAAGGTACCATTCACTCCAACGTTTACTCACTGACAGAATGTAATACATTCTGCTTCTGGCATTAGAGATCTTTTGGATACAAGTAGTGGATCATTAATATTTAGTGTCAACATGCAACAAGACTCTGAAGAATTTATAATGGTTATGCTTGGAGTTTTACAAGAAGAAGAAGTAAATGTCAATGACTTATTTGAACTAAGTTACACATGGGACTATCGCTGTAAAGATTGCACTTTTACACCTTCCACAGAAATAAATACTGAAGGATTTCTGTACTTAACTCTACCAGATTGCAAAACAGTGTCATTTGACAGATTGATTAAACAGCAAACCATAATATGACCTGCCCAAATTGTAGATCACAGCTTATGTCTATGTTAAAAGCTGAAAGAAGAGGAAAATACATTATATTAATACTGCAACAATGTACACAAGAAGGATCTAAACTGGAAAGTGTAATTGCAAACTTCAAATCAGGTCAAATATCAATATATGGAAGAACTTATACAACAATGGACATTATCTGCTATAAAGGAATTAATATAACATAACAATTACATGGTATACTTAAAGAGTTGCAGTGGATGGATGGATTTCAATGATCCCAGCCTTAAATTCAAAGCTAAACTGCCATTCAAACTACAAAAGTTGTATCTGTTGGTTCAGCCAAAGTTTTACAGCCCTCATTTGGCCTATTAGGGGTGATGTCCCTAAAAACAGAACAAGATTGGATTATATCAATACACATAGTTACTGGTTTGTGCATCATGTAACCTAGTACGGATAATATCATAATCAGAAATTTAGTATCTAATATATTTGTTCATAGTACTGTACCAGGTATAATAAAAATTAAAAACTTTGTAGTGAGTGTGGAGCATAGTAACACATATCATAATGATGTACTGTGCATGTAAAGGTTTCTTTTTTGCACAATCCGTACAATTGTTTTTCCCTACTGTTCAAAGATGACACTGCATACAGACCATCAGGCATGCTGAAGAAGTATCAAAGCTGAGAACAGTACAAAAAGATATTAATATTGCTATCAGATTATAATACTGTGTTATAGATTAAGAAAAATTAGGTGTTATAATATTTCGTTTTGAAGATCACAAACTAACATATTTTACCTACTTTTGTTTTAAGTAGTGGCTATAAATTAACATTCTAGGTTACTTCAAAACACTAGGGTGTAAATGAATATTTTGCCAAAGAATTCCATTAATGGATGATCTAGCTGAAATACCTGGTGGGTAGCTATATGAGACTCTGTGTTCATTATGAGCTACACACCCATCACAAATATGTCTATTAGCTTCTGAACACTTCAGCATGTAGGCACATTTTAAAGTGAGCAGAAGTGCCTCATCTGAGCTTATTAGAAAACAAATGTTTATGCATAGAAAAACGCATCATTTCCTAGGCTTCCTTCCCTACCCCATAGGGTTAATTGTATATGCATAAAACCAAAGACATGTAGTTAGACGTTTTTCACAGGTACACACACAGGTTTAAGTATATATTGTGAATTACACATAATGGGCCTAATTTGGATGTCAATCACTAAGCCGACCGACATGGAGCCTTTACAAGCCAACCGGCGAATAACAATGTTGGCGGTTGGTCAATGTGACTTGGTTCTGTTGGGCTCGAGGAGCCCATCGGCCAGTTGGAAACTGCCAATAATCCCTTAAGAACAGCTTCCCGCTGTCGGTATTATGATGTCGTTCTCCAACAGCCATTCCATGTCGGCCTTTCCAACATGGAAAGGGTGTAGGAAAGTGAATTTGGGTGCCCCTGTCAGGGCCCTATCCCTCCGCAGCCTACAGTTGTGGATGTGGGCTGCACCTATGGGGTCCCTCCTTAAAATCCCTGCACTGCCCTATGGTGCAGGTATTTACACAAACTCCACTTACTCAATGGGAGCTTGTGCTGTGGGCTATTTCTGCCCTCTGCACAAGCTCCCATAGAGAAAGTGGAGTATCATGTGCGGTCACATCGTAATAAGGTGTGCAGAACCGCCGACCTATGGTCAGTCGGTTCTCACACAGAAACGGTGTTTGGCAGACGCAAGTCTGCCTAACATTGTAATGAGGGCCTGTGTGCTCTACATTGATTTCATTGTCATGTAAGCACTTATATAATGGCAGAGCTGCTAATATGTTCCCTCACACAGTGTTTCAGATATCTACACCTTCAGCCACATAAACAGACATAACTCCTATGTATCCAGTGCTAACGGAGGCAGTGACACTCTCACATAAACAACTCATTAGTGACTGACACAGCCAAGAGACAATTTATGCCATCCATTACATATAGATTTGCAGAACAAAACAGCGAGAAACAAAGCCAGGAATTTACTAAGTGACTTTACTACATATAGACAAAAAACAAGATAGGAACTGAGATACTTATCCAGTACAGCAATGAAACTGAACAATCCAGATAAGCAGCCATTTGAAAATGTTGCAGAACTAGTGCTCGGGTGCCAGGGTATGCAGTTCTACTGCAAGGCTGACTTGGTATTTCAAACCCTTGACATGCCTTAACCTGCTGTTGTATTACTTAAAAGTTAACATTAAGGTAGGCTGTAGCTAGGCTATAGGGTAAAATGCTATGAGCATAAAAGCAAAGATATAGCGGTAGAGGTTTCAGTGATCTACATACACACATTCATGTGCATATGCTAATTTATAATCCAATGTTCTACATTGAGTTTAATATGTAAGTGCATATAAAGGGGAAAGCTACTAATGTGCTCTCTCAGATAGTTTCACAAGCATCTAAACCTTCAATCACATGCAGACACACAACTGTTTGTAGGTAGCAATAATGGAGGCAGGGGAACACTAATTTACATATATTGATATACATATCCATTGTTCTAGATTGAGTTGAATGATATGTAAGCAGTTACGAAAGGGCAGAACTAGTAATATGATCCCTCAGAAGTGTTTGAGGCATGAACACCTTCACACTCATTCACACACACAACTATTTTATATGTAGCTGTAATGAAGGCAGTCACATTATCACTTAAATAACTTATTAGTAACTCACACACCCAAGACAAAATGCAAGCCACCGTTTATATATAGATTTACAAGCTAAACAGTCACAAAAATAGCCAGCAATGGACCCAAAAGGTTTTCTACAAATAGAAAGAGACCCTCACATAGGAACTGCGAAATGTATCCAGATATGTGGTAAACCTCTAACACTAGCAAGCGCACCATACAGAGAAGTAGCCCTTTGAAAATGTTGTAGGACTGATGCCCTTAAGCCTGGGCATGCAGTTCTACTGCTAGGCCAACTTGGTATTTCAAACCTCTTTACAAGACTAAACCTGCTGCTAGAGGGTCAGAACTAATGATACAAGTAGATCAAGAGATCCGGGAAGACGCTTGAAGTTTCAGGAGTGATCTGTAAAGAGAGGATATAAAGCCAGAACAATGAAATATTCAGAAGTAGTTAAAACAGATAACACTTCCTCAACTGACAGAGGAACAAAAGACATCCTTGGTACAAGGCATTACTGAGGAGGAAATACTGGCACAATGTAAAAAAAAATGGCAGGAGGAAAAGTTGCAGGCCCAGATGGGCTGCCAGTAGAGCTGTACTTAATTATCCTGGATAAGGTTGTGCCAATTTAAAAAATCTTGTTTAATAAAATCTATATAGACGGGGAATATCCACTAAGCTCATAGGCAGAAGCCACAATTATGCTGATTATAAAACCAAACAAAGACCCCCAGAAGATTGAGTCTTATAGGCCTATATCCTTACTAAACACAGATTATAAAATCTTCTCAGGAATAGTCGCTTCACGGGTTTCAAACTGCCAATTTGATATTCTTTGGTCTTAACCACTTCGGTGCTCATGACGGAACGGTTCCGTCATGAGCGTCGGTTGGCCTGTGCTTATGACGGAACCGTTCCGTCATGAGTCTGTTGGCCCAATAGAACCTTCAGCACAGCGCGAAAATTCGCACCACGCTGAAGGGGTTAAGAATGACTACTGCTTGAATGCAGTTAGTACAAAGTTTATGTGTTTTGTGATCATCCTAGTGAGATGAGAATATGTTGGAAATAGAAGTCAGAATTTCAGCCAACATTTGCAGAATGCTTAAAGAATATAATTTGCGCCAGTGAATCCGACATGGTGTGTGATCAAAGAAGCAAAGTCAGGATCTGGTCTGCTTTGATAGATTGGAGGGAGAAGGCAAGAGAGTCTTATGATTAAGCCAAGCTTACTGTTGGCCTCCTTATTAACATCCCGGACCCCAAAGTGAACAGGAGTGGGAACTGGAAACAGTAATATCTTTGCCGGAAAGCTCTGTTCTCCCTCTATTTCTCTGAGGGTTGGCACAGGTTGATAGAGAGAGACAGGAGGAATATGAATGAGAGTGTTGGCAGTATGAGGCCAAAAGTAAAAATACTAAACCTGTTGTTATATTACTTAAAATCCACCCCTGAGTTAGCTTGTAGCTAGCCCATAGGGTAAATTGTATGTGCATAAAAGCAAAGCAAGGAAATGTAGCTAGAAGTTTGTAATAGGTACACACACACTTGTAGGTGCATATGGTGATATATACATCCAGTGTTCTACATTGAGTACAACAACATGTGAGTAGTTATGAAAGGGCAGAGCAACTAATATATTCCCTTACACAGTGTTTCAAACATCTACACTTTCACTCACATGCACAGTCACAACCCTTATGTATCTAGCACCAATGAAGGCAGTGACATTCTCAACAACTCATTAGTGACTGACTCACCCAACAGACAATCCATGTCACCACTTACATATAGATTTACAGAACTAGACAGCCAGAAACAGTCAGTGATATTAAGCATGGGCGGAAAATCCATTCCGCTCGCGGATTTTGCGGATTTTCGGTAAATTCGCAATCCGCACGCAGTGGATTTTTTTGCTTGGTGATACAATATTGCGGCGTGCGGCGTTCACTTACCGTCATTCAGCGTTTGCCGAGTTGTTTCTCTCGATATTTTGCGAGTGCTGCGCCATTTTGGATCTTGCTGCGGGATCCCGCGGGAGTTTGGCGACGCATCGCGAGAGTTCGCAATTGCGAACATGTAGATGCGGCGGGCATCAACAATCTCGCACTCGCTAAATTACAAAATTTGCAATTCTGCACAAGAAATCCACCAGCAAGCAGCATAAACCTTCTGAAAATGATGATTTTTATCAGAATAACTCCTCAGGTTGACATTTGCCTGCACTTTTTTTTGCAAGGAGTCCATTTTTTTTGGGGGGGGGGAGGAAGGAAGTGCCCCACAGAAAAACAAGTTTTGCAAAACTGAAAGCACTCAGCAGGTGCAAAAGTTCAAACTCATCATTAGTAACCATTCCCTGTAGTGCTTCCTGAGGGGCCCCTCCAGAGTTCAGTTACCTACTTGCAACTATTCTATGACCCTGCTCTGACCCTCACAGCAGGCTCATAGAATAGCTACAAGTAGGCCACAAAGGTCCTGGGGAAAAAAATTGCACTGCAACAGAAAGCAAATTACAGATAAGGAAGCAGGTGCCAGACAGGAAGTTTAAATTCAGTGACACATTAATCAACCCCAAATTAATTCATGTCAGTTGAAGCAGGGCAGGTGTGCTTACTTTTCCCCCCCATAATCTACAGTGATGAATCAGAGGGTGGCAGTGATGTACCAGAGGGTGTCATGGGTGAATCAGAGGGTGGCAGTGGTGAAACAGAGGGTGCTGTGAACCTGTGATGATGAACCAGACGTAGAAACAATAAAGTCGCGACCGTTGCGAGCCGACAAGTAAGTTCACAATTGCAAACTGGTACAAAACCCTTGCGAACTGGCAGAAACCCTTGCGAACACAAAAAAAACCCAGCAAATTCGCGAGAGTTCGCTGATTTTGCGGATTGCGAATTCGCAAATACGCAAATTCGCGAACGCCAGATTCGCAAAATTCGCCCATGCTTAAGTGATATACTAAGAGACCTAACTTCATATACAAAGGCACTAGCAAGTGAATCAACCAGACAAATAGCCTGTTTAAAATGTTGCAGGCCTGGTGCACTTAAGCCTGGGCATCTAGTTGTACTGCTAGGCCAAGCTGGTGTTTAAAATCCCATCCTAAGCCTAAAACTGCTGTTGTATTAATTTAAAGTCCCCCTAAAGTAGTTTGTCGCTAGACCATAGGGTAAATTGTAGGTGCATGAATGCAAAGACATGTAGTTAGAAGTGTTTAATAGATTCACACATTTTTAGATGCATGTGCTGTCTTATACATGAAGTGTTGTAAATTGAGTTGAATATCATGTCAGTAGTTATGAAAGGGCAGAGCTACCAATATATATCCGTAAACAGTGTTTCAACCATCTACACCATCAATCAGATGCACAGACAAAACACTTATGTATCTAGCGCAAATGGACGCAGGGGCTGTCCTATTTAAGCAATTCATTACGGACTCACACACCCTGGAGACAATCCATGTAACCTCTCACATATTCATTTACAGAGATAAACAGCCACAAACAGACCCAGCAATGTACTTAGAGACTATGGTACAATAAAAAAATCTCCCTAGGCACTTAGGGATCTACCCTCTGGTAGGGCAATTGGACTCAATCAGATAACCCTTGAGTTCTACAGAGCGTCCTTACCACCTTAGGGCAAGTTGGGCTGGGGCATCCCTCACTATTTATTTTAAAAAGGGGAAGCCACCTAGAGAAGTTGGTTCTTACAGACCTATTACTCTTATGAAGAAGTGACTCAAAAATATTCTTGAAGGCCTTAGCGACACGGTTAAGCCACATATTTGGTAAAGTGATCTTCCCCTGCCAGCACAAGTTTATACCCGGATGGGGCACCATGGATCATATCTGTAGGGTGATGCGTGGGCAGTCTCAGGAGACCCTATGGCCCTGATCTTATCGGATGCTGAGAAAGCATTTGATAGGGTCTCCTGTGACTATTTATGGGCTGTCCTCACATGGTTTGTTATTAGGAAGAGCTTTATCAATGCAATTCAGGGTTTATACAAAGCCCCTGTAGCCCGATTAAGATTGAATGGGGGTTATGCAGAAACAATATGGATCACTCAGGGTACTAGGCAGGGATGACTGTGTTCTTCCCTCCTCTTTTGCTCTATAAATTGACCCCCTGATCTGGAAGATTGACGCCAATAGAGACATAATGCCAATGAGGTTCTTCGGGCATGAAACAAAAGTCGTAGCCTACGCCGACGATGTGGCTGTGGTAGCCCCAGAGCCTCATTTAGAACTTGCAGCAATTGAGAAGGAAGCCCAGGTATTCAGAATGATCACAGGGTACCTTCTTAAAAAGCAGAAGATGCAGATAGTTATGAATAGAACATCTGATCTGGATGATCCCCGGGTGATGCAGGCAGCCACTTAACTAGGTATACATATTACCTTGGAGGTGTGGCAATCGGTGGAAGCAAATATTACTCCAGTTACTCAAAAAGGAAAGAAGGACTTTGTAAGAATGCATACCTTTTATCTACCTATTGTAGGCAGGTGTAATATAATTAAGATGGTTTTCCTACCCAAAGTGCTTTACCTTTTCAGGGCTATATACAATGGTTTAAGGTATTGTAAGATATGATGAATAGGTTTATTTGGGCCCATGGGAAGACCAGGAGAGCTTTGAGATATATGACACTAGAAAGAGAGAGAGGAGGCTAGGCAGTGCCAGATCGTAGAATGTATTATTGGGCCTCTGCTCTAAATTTTATGCGGGGATTAATCGGAGATAATGTAGAAGACCGATGGAGCAGAGTAGGTTCACCAGATGTATATGAATTATTATTGGGAGATAAGGCCCAGAACTGTTTGCTGAAATAAAGTGAGCCTAGCTATTATTAAAAAAACTAGATTTAAAACTTTGACAGCGGCATTCCAGATCTGGCTAGCTGTTAAAAGGAAAATGGGACTTGGTAGAATACATTTTTATACACAGCTTTTAAAAAATCTGATTTTTAAATATCTAGAAATATGTCGTTTTGTAGAAAAAAGGGGGGTTGAAGGAATTTAGTGATGTCCATATTATCGAAGTGGTCAGGGATAATGAGAGCTGTACCATCAGACATATTTATTCAGAACTGTCCCAGCTGAAACAGGATGATCTTGAGAAAAAAGGGGGAAAATGGGTGGACAAGCTTAATATAGATCAGAGTAGTTTTTTTGACTCCCTAGAACTGTGTTCAACAGGACTACAAGCACAACATTTTAAAACAATATTTTCACTGTATAATACCCCGGCCAAATTAGTACAATGGGGGGACGGGAAGGGAGCAGGTGTGCCGGCTTTAGCAGTACAGAAGCAGATCAAATACACATGTTCTCAACCTGCCCCCGCTTAGAAACTTTGAAGAAGGAATTAGAAAAGTTTTTATACCAATTCATGAACATAAAGGTAATGTTAACACCAACATTAATGCTCCTAGAGGTTAGCAAAGATGAAAAACAGCAGGCATGCCAATATTTTTTATTTTTGGCAATGGCTGTTGTAAGAATCTGCATATCCTATGCGTGGCTGGACCCCCTGGCCAGCACGTGCCAGCAATGGCTAGGGAGGCTGCTAGACATTTTCAAGTTAGAAAAGGGGGTGTATGAAATAAAGAGTGTCATATAGTAAATGCTTTTATATATATTGTGTTAAGTTAGCATGAGCTTATTAAATGTTTAAACAACATATTTTCCTTCGGCTTTAGTTTGCACACGGCACATAATTATTATTGTAGCTTTCAACCTAGACGAAAGATGTGATTTATTGAGAATAATATGTTATTGCTCTGATATCAGTCGTGCCTGGTATACTTGGTACACTGTCTGCACACTGAGATCTATAGCCTCTAAGAATAACCTAACACAAGGTTGCTGGGAGGCCTGATCCTCGCACCACATTAGACATAACACAAATAATGTTGCTGCCAACATTGGGCTCTACGCGGGTTTAAGAAAGAGTTACTGAGAATGCAAAAACACACTTGATGCTTCGCATGCAGAGAGCTGGTAGCTGTTGATGTGATCTTCTCCTACTGACCATTAGAGGTATGGGCCCGCCCTGCTAAAAACCCAAATGAGACCTTCTTAGATATAATATAGTATGCTAAATAGGGTGCGCGAAATATAGGTGATACAAATTTCTATAGATTTTGCATTATAATATGCTATCACCGTTCGCTTACTATGGACTAGTGACTATGCTGATAACTCTGATTTTTATAATATGTATGTTGATATTATATAAGATACTGCGTTTGAGAACCTTGCATTGAAAAATAAATATTTCAAACTTGCACGTGTGTTCTTTGGCTCCCAGTTTTTGTTTGAAATGATGATAGAGCGAAAGAGTGTTCATGTGTTCCACGATACCTGAGGTTCCCTAAGTTCATGTTCTGGATTGTCTAAGTCATTGGGAAGTTGTTATGACCAATGAGACACTGTAGCTAGCTTGGTAAGGGGATTTCTGATACTAAGGTGAGTTTTGGGTCACCCAGGTTCTAGATCTCTGTGCACAGTTCTGTGGGAGAACGGAAACCCTGCTACATGGCGCCCATACGTTGTTGGCCTTATATCATGACACTCGAGTAGTATATCATTCAAACCTTAACCCCTTCATTCCCGTTTCCGGAAAACGGTGGTGTCGGACAACCTACCTATTTTTGACGTAGGTCTTTTTCAAGCTTGAATTTATCTAAAACGGTTTCTTTGAATTACTACCCATTTGTGCTACAAAGTATTCTTTGTTTTTTCGAGTTCCTGTGCTACCATGGCACAAGCCGTGGACATCCCGCAGCATAGTCGCATTGCGGTGCGTGACCATTTGCGGGCTTTTAATGTCCCTGTAGAAGGCTTGGCTGTGGTTCTGGTGGTGAGTGCGGAACATGCTTACCCGTATGAACTGTTTTATTCGTGGGTGACATTTCCAGCGGTGGACGCTAATTCTGGAGTGTTCCATTCATACACTGCTTCAGCTGTACCGGTTGCGTATGCTCCGTACAGGGCACTGGAGGTTCCTATTGATGCTTGGCAGCATGGAGTTTGGTTTGGTGGTGCCCTACCACACGCTTTAACCGCTCCGAGGTTGGGTCCTTTGTCCATTCCGGGCACTAATTGGCCCGCTTTGGCTGGATTCACTCCTCACCCTAATCGCGCCACTTGTAACGTGGCTGATCTGCGGCGACTTCATGAGGTCCCAGTGTCTGTGATTAGAGCGCTTGCTCATTACACAAGCCGTAATGTTCAGGACGCAGCCCCTAGAGGTACGCAGCTTCGAGCAGAGCAGGCTGGTTTAAAAATCAATCCTGTCATGGTGAATTCCGTAATGGGCAAGAAGCCCCAGGATAAGGATGATTTTCCTTTCTGGCTTGCGTAGAAATTCGTCCAGCCGGAAGCTGTGTTTCCTAATACAAATCCTGGTGACAAACACCGGATTCTTACGCTTAGTTTACCGAAAGATTTGGCCCCTGAAATTGTTGACTGTGAGACCTGGGGTAAGACTTTTGCAGCGGTCTATTCGAGGTGCTATGGCACCCCGTCTGTGACCAATCTGGGTGCGGTCCTTAAACGTGTTCAAGATGATCACGGACCGGAGTCGGCGGTTGAGTTGGGTATGCACCTGTGTGGCACCTTTGATATAGTTTGCGATATGATCCTTGCGAATGTCAAGGGGGATGCTGTGAACTTTCAGGTTGCTAACGCTTTGGCGTTAATTCCCGAGGCCGAGAAACCCCGTCAGTTAGCAAGGATAATTGTGGCGGCTTATAAAACAGTCGGCCGCAATGCAGAGGGTCTTAAGACTTTTTCTGATAAAGAGAAAAAGCAGCCCCAGGGTCAGTCTTCGGTTACTGGTGGTCAACCTAAGTCCAAGAAACAGAATTGGCCTAAAAAGCAGAATCAGGGTAAGCAACAACAACAGCAAACACAGGTTTCTACTCCTGCGTCTCCGTTGCCTGCGCAGTCGGATCGAGTTTATGATTTGCGCGATCGCGCGATGATTAAATCACCTGAAGGGTTTCAGGCTTCTGACCAACGCTCTCCTCGTTCCTTTCAGGACTCATCGGCTCCGTCAACCGGTGGTGGAGGGGGCGGCAGGGGCCGGGGTGGCCAGCAAGGACGTGGTCAGCCCCTGCCCGCGTAACGGTGGAGACCAGCAGGAAGGCGCTACGCCCAAGAGACCACAGTTTGCCGCGAAGAAAGTCGCTGCCCTGACAGCGCATCGATATGCCCCAGATAGTGAGAACGCGGCTTCCGAATCTGACGTGGGCTCTGACCTTGCTGGACAGCGCGGCGGAGATTACCATAGTGAGAGAGGCCCTCCGTCCACTGTTGAAGGTGACAGCGACTGACACTTATGTTGTAATTGAAACTGCTGATACGCATGTTGCTCCCCCTGAACGTCTTTTTGAAATTGTCCTGTTAATCGAAGGTGACATGCAGCGAACTGTAAAAGGGGTATTTTGGGAAAATCTCTCGTCTACGTATGACATTTTGCTTTCGGAGGCTGACTGGCCCCCACCTTTTGTTCTCGCAGCTCCGCGAGGGGAGGAGGTAATCCTCCCCAGTTTCGTGCACACTGTGTCGAGAGTGGAGGCGCTGCATTTTGCAGAAGAGTGGGCTCTGGCGCTTGCACCGGCTGTGTACCGCAATCAGTGTGGCTGGGATAAATTGTCTCCAAGCCACGAAATTCCTTTACATCTCAGCCGCAGCCTCAACCTCAATATCCCATACGGCGTGAAGCCAAAGCTTCAGTTGCGGCTATCCTTGAACAATTGGAATATCAAGGTGTAATTGAAACGTGTGTGTCACCGATAAATAACCCCTTTTTACTGTAAACAAGCCGGACGGCTCATATCGTTTGGTTTTGGATTATAGGCATTTAAACTCGCATTGCCGTAACTGCGCAGTACAGAATACTCATGGCTCGGCTTTAGTGAATAGTCTTGAGCGTAAACGGTTCAAAACCACGCTTGACATTTCCAATGGTTTTTATGCCCATAGATTAGACGGTCTAAGTTCCCAATGGACCAGCTTTACATGCGGCGGTGTGCAAAAAATGTTTCGGCGTCTCCCGATGGGCTATAAGAATAGTCCTGGAGTATTCTCTGCCCACATAGTCTCTCTTTTGGAGGGCTTCGACCCAGTTGCTTGTTCGTATGTGGATGAAATTTATCTCACAGACGACGATCTTTGGGAGCATCTGTGTCGAGTTAATAGCATAATTTGTAACTTTGCAGACATAGGTTACAAGTTTAACTTTGCAAAGTTGCACATTGCAGAGTACACAGTGTTGTTTCTCGGCTACGAGCTTAACAACGAGGGAAAGGGGTTGGCACCTCACTTCCTGGAGAAATGCGCACAGTTGCGCTCTCCGACAACACTGAAAAAATTACAATCTTTACTGTGTTTTTTGAATTTCGGGAGGACTTACATTCCGGAATATGCCCAGCGAATCAAGCCTTTGTATGCTTTGATACAACCATCTTTTTCCAAATCATGCTGGCTGCCTGAGCATTCAGCCTTTCTGCAGTCTTTGCAGGCTTATTTGCTCGCTTCTGAATACTTACAGACTCGTGATAACCAGACCAACCTGGTGATAAGAATTATCCCTGGGGCGGTGGGTTTCACGTACCTGACTTTTAATGAAGGGGATACAGTACCCATTACTTACAAGTCACACTTGTATACTTCGGCTGAACTGCGTTTTTCCACTGTGGAGAAAGTTTTAACGGCTGTGCAGATGGCAATTCTTAAAGAACGTGCCCTGTCACAAGGAAAACGCATGTTGGTTGTTACCCCATGTCCTGCCTTGGAGGCAGTTACGAAAGCCAGTGTACCAAATTCCAAAGCTTTGCACCCTCGGTGGATTCAGTGGGCTGCATCCTTGACATCCCAGGATGTCATGTTTATTTTTGATGCCACTTTACGGTCGCAGGTATATTTACAGTATGAATTTGTTCATCCTGCTCCTTTAGCAATGCGGCCGTTGGAGGATTTCCATTGCATCATTTACACTGATGGTTCGGCGCAGGTTGCGCATGGCTCTAAACATGCCTACGTTTCTGCATGCGCCATTGTGGTCGGTGCCATTGTGAACGATGAGTTCAAGTCCAGTGTTGTGCATACACAGACACTTGGGGACTGCACCGCACAATTAGCAGAGCTTCGTGCTCTGATGCTTGCGTTGGAGTACGCAGATCCTAGTGTGACGACTTTGATCATAAGTGACTCTTACTACTGTGTCCAGTCTTACAATGAAAACTTGTTCTTTTGGATTCAGAATGAATTTCGTGATTCCAAAGGTAGCACAATAAAACATAAAATGATCTGGGTCCGAGTGGGGGAACTTAAGAAGAAGTTGCCACTCGTGTTTGTGATTCATACTCTCGGCCATCAGCGCGTGGGGGTCCACGCTGTTGGTAATTCGCTTGCTGATGAAGCAGCAAAGTCAGCGGTATCAAAATACTTAGTTGCAGCAGTCACGAGGTCCAAGAGCAAGATAGATGATGACATCTTGGCAGCTGTTGCTGCCACAGAGAAGGGTGGTAAATATCCTGCGGGGTTCCCTTCTAAATACACATACCACTTAAGTCCCGATAAGGTTCCTTATGTGAAAATTCCTGATGTTGGCGAACATCTAGTTCCCAACTCGGATCACAGGGCTGCTTTGATTACAGCGGCTCATGAAGGTGTGGCGTCTGCGCATGCCGGCGTCTCAGCCACTGTAACTCAGCTACAACAAAGGTTCTGGTGGCGGGGACTGTACAAACAGACGCGCGATTATGTCCTTCAATGTGACGTTTGCCAGCAGATTAAACCTTCAACTGCTGCGCGTGCGCCTCAGACACAGTTGTACATCTCTAATAAACCGCTTGGATGCGTTTATTTGGATCACTGCGGTCCATTTTCTTCTGATACTGCATACAAGTACATCTTGGTAGCAGTTGATTCATGCACACGCTTTGTGTGGGTATGGCCACATCGGAGCGCTGATTCACGGACTGTCATCAAGGATTTGCGAGTCTTTATAGGGATTTTTGCCTGTGGTACCTTCCATTCGGATCAGGGTCCGGCTTTCGCCTCTAAGGCGTATAAGGATGCTATGGTTTCGTTGGGGGTCCAAGTCAAGTGTTCGAGTCCGTACAGACCCGAGGGTAATAGTGTAGTGGAACGAATGAACCGTGACTTAAAGCAATCTTTGACAGCTCGAGTTATAGGCACTGGCAGAAACTGGTTAGCCCACCTCAATGGCGTGCAGTGTGCGCTTAATAATCTCCCTAGAAGGTCTCTGGGTGGGCAGACCCCGTACGAAATGCTCTTTGGTATCAAGATGTACGTCCCTGACCTCGACGGTCTAGACTGCAAGGCCCATGCCACGGCCTTTGACATAGATGAACATTGCAATGTTTTACAGGATCTACAAAAGACCAGAGACAGTCTAGCAAAGGAACATTTGCCCTCCACATCGGATGATGCGTTGCAGATCCCGGTAGTTGGCTGGCTACCCCAAGTTGGAGAACTGGTTCGAGAGAAGATCGATAACAAGAAAGAGTTTGGTCCCTCATATCGTGCACCGGTTCGAGTTCTTGGAGTGAAGGGCACAAGAACAGTCATTTTACCACCACTTCCAGGTCGTAAGGAAAACAGATTTATTTCTATTGACAATGTCAAGACACACAGGGTGGACGATTCTTCATAGCATGACACCGGCTGTTTTCTGTCCTACCATGGTGAGGCATTCTGTGCTGGCAATAACTTTTGGTGCAGAACAGGAGGTGTCCCTCGAGATGCCTGCCATATCCAGTCCTTTATTAAATACTATTCCTGTTACTAACATTGATGAGCTGAACTACACCTTTCCTGCAGACTTATCTATGCCAGATTTGCAGACTCGTCTGGCCGACCAGTCCAGATTCTCTTTTGACTCTGTTTCGGAACTTTCGAAGAAACCCTCAACTATTGCAAAATATGCCACTTTATTTAAAAAACATTTTTTAATTCCCCCTGGGACATACATTTGGTTGATTCTATTTTCATTTTACCTTTTTATGTCAATTGGTTTTGTGTTTTATTTTTTCCGCCTGATCGATGGTCACTATGTTAAAGAAAGAACAGGAATTCGGTACCTTAATGGAACATTGGCCCCTCTTTCCTCTTCACATTCAGCACACAGACTAAAACGAAACTTGAATACAGTCAACATTACTGCTTGGCCTGTTCTTGATGGGATTGTGTGGGATGCGGTTAGATTTCAAATACATGGGCCCACTGAAGTGATTAATGTTCCGAATGTGCTTAGAGTAAACATGGGGGATGTGATTAAACAAAATATACGTTCTGATGATTGGGATATTCAGGCCGTAGAAGCATTATTCTCTGATTTGAAATACTATGCTGCCTTTGATGCTGAGGATTTATACTTAGATTCTATTAATTATGGTGATTTGTTTTGTTTTCAACATTATGGTAATCATTTTTTACATAAGACAAATTCCAGGAGGGTTGCTGTAAATTACACACAGTGGGAACATTGCCCTGCTCCATTGGGAGGCAGCTCCAATACGTTTCTGAAAAAATACACTTATTTCACAGATTTTAATCAATCAAATCCTGAGTCATTTTATTTCAAAATGACACAAAAGTCCATGTCCAAAGTTAGACTTACCGATACAAAATTGCTGTATTGGAAGTCCTTTCTAGACAGATTAGCTGTAGACGGCTACGAGTTTTGGAAAGGAACAATTGACCTTAAATCGGTTTGGGGTACCAAAGATTGGCAGGTACAAGGCACTGAGGCTTTGCATCGTGCATGTCTCATCCCGAATCACATGTTGTTTCTAAATTCATCCATTTTCCAAACAACATGCTTTGGATTGGCTACTTCTAAAAAATTAAATACACCAATTATCCCCGATTTGGAAGAATATTCAGGATGGGGTAATTATACTGAATTGTCCATTCATGAGTTGCAAGCTCTATTGCACAATTCATCCTTTAATATATCCAGTTTGGATTCCAAGGGTTGGCTGATGTGGCATAGGAGTGCTGATTCTTGCCAACGTCGTTTTCTGGGTTTGGCTGAAGGGTTCACAGAAGTCAGACCTGATCCCCATTTTGAAAATGATTATACTGTCACCACTTATTCTGTGGGGAAACTGTGTCAGAATTGGTTACAACATTCCACTTTAGCTGCAGTTAAACTACATCTGTCTCAGTTAACTGAAAACGTGGATTTGAATGATTTTATAAAAGGCCCAGCTAAGGGTAGATCTAAGAGGTGGATTTATGCGGTTTACAATGAAATTTGGAAATTCTCGCAAATTGAGGCTGCTAAACGCCTAAGAGCGATTGACCAAGCGAATTTGGTAAAGGGTCTTGCAGTCGTCGATAACAGTATTAACACGCTTTCTTCCCGAATTTACGCGTTGAATAATGTTGTCTCTTCTGTAGTCGACATTGTAAATGATGAAGTATCTGTATCGTACCACGGACAAAATCAATTGCGTTCTGTAATGCAGTTTGCATGGACACTACAGACTCTGAAATCTGGTCGCGTTCCTTGGAGTTACATGAACGTGTCGTCCCTATTTGCCCCATTTAATTTGACTGACAAACAACGCATGCTTTCCATGCGAGATGCATCATTTTCTATGTTACACATTGAAAAATTAGAATCTTTGCCCTTTTCTGTGGCTGAAGCAGCTGCTGCTACATGGCTTATCCATGGTGTTATTACTTTACCATTTGCTTTGTATAAATTTACCAATTGTATGAGGTACATTGCTATAGGGCGTTATGAACCTCTAGGCAGTGCTTTCCTACATGAGGCATGGTCTTTACCGTACACATACAGATGCCTGAAGGATGGAAAGGAAGTGAATTTGAATGGTGAAGAATGCACACAGTCACCTGACCGTTCACTGATATGCAGGCACATCCAGTTGCATGGTTCTTGTAATCAGGACAGGCCTAATTTAGCCTGTGTTTTAAAAGGCACACTGGTTCCTGCAATAGTTCCCACATTCACTTTATTGACTAACGGTAGTTATTTACTTTTGAATAACGAGGAGTGTTGTGGGTTAATGGTCGGTATCGCCTATGTGGTTACTGTATCAGAACGTGTGGTGTGTTGCAAGAACGTGTTATATCCACCCACGCATGGGAATTCAGCTGTTTCCATCTGGCCGCGCATCCCAACCTTGAGAGCGGAGTTCAATGGTATGAACTGCATAAGGGCTCTTTTGTCTCAAAAAGAAGTGGCCCTGAGCTCGGCCCGTGAAACTTATGTCCTTCACATAGCTAACACACGCACTGAGGTGCAGGCACTTTTAAATACTGACTTGCCATTTTATTTCTGCGAATTAGTAAATCAGGTCTTTAATGCCTCCTCCACGTCTGGCTTAGCTAATTTTTTTAAATCGGTTAGCAGTGGTCTGGTGACTACGTTTGAAAAGATTTTTGGTGTTATCCCAGCTTTTTTCCATTCAATATTTTCGAGCTTGTTTGGAGGATTCCCTGTTTTGCTGGCTTTGGCTGCAGGCGTTTTGGTGTTATTCTGCTTCCTAAAACATGGATGCCCATCCTGCGCAAGAAGCCGCTGAGCCCCTTCTGACACTATTTCGCAACCGGATGCTTGATTACTATGGCACCTTGCCGCTTGCGACCTTAAGCACGGCATTTGGATTATCGTTTCGATTTTCCTATTTCACATGTGTCCAGCCTGTGTTTCATTGCCTGAGCTGCGAATTTGACTGGGCCATTGATTTGTGTCTCTGCTTGCCGTTATCTCCTGAAGTCGATTTTGATCAGCTGATGGGCCCCGTAGTTGCTCACGAGTTGATTTGTTCTGGCGAAAGGATTATGGCCTTGGCAGCGATGCATGGACTAATGGGTCAGTGGGACATCCCCGCAGCGGCGCATGAGTTTCTGGCACATAGCGTTCTTGAGAACCCACCGAGTTGTCCTCTGATGTTGCAAGAGGGTTCGGTGTTGGAGGAGCACGTATGTTCTTTTCCATTGCTTAATTGGATGGCTGAACTGTTTTCGGATGATGACAGTGATTTCATGTTGGAAGCTGTGGCTACCTATTTTGCATATTCTATCCACCCATGAGTGGCTTTGGAGACTTTCACTACACGGGCACTTGACTTTTTAGTAATTCTGAATGGTGCCATTTTTCTTACGGACAATTACCTTCATATGTTCTAGGCCTGTGATTTTATTTTAGGCCTCGAGTTCGAGTATTTTTTATATTTTTGTTTGGCCACTATAGGCATTCATACATATTTTTTTATTAATTTTTATATACAGATACATACATTTAGCTTGGCTCAATATTATTGAACTCTGCTTTCATGTTATGCCTTTATTATATTATTGGCTTGTTTCTTGACCCTCCTCGGATCATTGGGGGGGTGTCATATAGTTAATGCTTTTCTATATATTGTGTTAAGTTAGCATGAGCTTATTAAATGTTTAAACAACATATTTTCCATTGGCTTTAGTTTGCACACGGCACATAATTATTATTGTAGCTTTCAACCTAGACGAAAGATGTGATTTATTGAGAATAATATGTTATTGCTCTGATATCAGTCATGCCTGGTACACTTGGTACACTGTCTGCACACTGAGATCTATAGCCTCTAAGAATAACCTAACACAAGGTTGCTGGGAGGCCTGATCCTCGCACCACATTAGACATAACACAAATAATGTTGCTGCCAACATTGGGCTCTACGCGGGTTTAAGATAGAGTTACTGAGAATGCAAAAACACACTTGATGCTTCGCATGCAGAGAGCTGGTAGCTGTTGATGTGATCTTCTCCTACTGACCATTAGAGGTATGGGCCCGCCCTGCTAAAAACCCAAATGAGACCTTCTTAGATATAATATAGTATGCTAAATAGGGTGCGCGAAATATAGGTGATACAAATTTCTATAGATTTTGCATTATAATATGCTATCACCGTTCGCTTACTATGGACTAGTGACTATGCTGATAACTCTGATTTTTATAATATGTATGTTGATATTATATAAGATACTGCGTTTGAGAACCTTGCATTGAAAAATAAATATTTCAAACTTGCAGGTGTGTTCTTTGGCTCCCAGTTTTTGTTTGAAATGATTATAGAGCGAAAGAGTGTTCATGTGTTCCACGATACCTGAGGTTCCCTAAGTTAATGTTCTGGATTGTCTAAGTCATTGGGAAGTTGTTATGACCAATGAGACACTGTAGCTAGCTTGGTAAGGGGATTTCTGATACTAAGGTGAGTTTTGGGTCACCCTAACTCACCCAGGTTCTAGATCTCTGTGCACAGTTCTGTGGGAGAACGGAAACCCTGCTACAGAGGGGAAGGGAGAAGGCTCAGCAAGTCTATCTAGGACCCAGTTTACAGATGGAAAGAAGAAAGACCCGACAATAGATTCTAGTCAATCATTTGTGAAACGCTACTTTTCTGGGTTTTATCTTCTTGTATTATAACAGACTGCTGGATTTTTATAATTGCTGGTTTATTAACATTATATGGATATATTTTTAAGTAATAGTCTATCTTATGTATTTAATGCATCTCTTTGTCGAAATTAACTAACCGATTTATGGATTTAATATTTATATTACAACTAGCTGCTGCTACTCCTTTTTACTGATCTTTTTATTATGTAATACTGTATGGTATTTATCGTTCCTCTTCTTATGTGGAAACCTCCTCATGAACTATTTGTATATTTATTGATGGTGTTGAAATAAGAAAACTAATTAAAAACATCAATTTAAAAAAAGCCCACATAGGACTTACAACCCTTTTAGTAAAGCAGTGATTCTACCAAATGAATTATACAGAGAGACTTGAATCTCTGCATGCAGTTCTACTTCTAGGCCAAATCGGCATACTAAACCCCTTGACAAGCATTAACCTGCTGTTCTAGCACATCTAACTCACCCTATAGCTTTTTTCAAGGCAATACAGTACACTGCTATGTGCATAAAACCTAACACATGTAGTTGGAGGTAGCTCTGAATTACATGCACACTTTCAAACCTATATACTGATTTTTAAATCCAGTCTTTCACTCTAATTTGAATCTTATACAACTATATACAAAATAAGATAGCAACTAATACAATCAGTAAGACAGTCTGAGATGCAGCTAAACATTCTAAAGATTCACACGTAAAAATAGAAACAACTTTTAGTTGTCTGGCACTAATGGAGGCAGTAATACACTCACTTAAAACACTTAAAAGTAACTAACACACCCAAAAGGCAATGCATGCCACTTCTTACTTATACATTTACAGAACCATAAAGTCAGCAAAAGAGGTAGACATGTACCAACAAATTTATTTCACATGAAAACACATCCCAGATAGGGAGTTCTACACCCATTCATATATTTATGATAGAACTGATACGCCCACTTATTCTCTCAAACAATCACTAACACAATCACTTAGCCATACAGTTAAATTTAAAGTCAGTCACATAAATAGCCACTCATGCAACCATACCCTTAATTTTACACCTACTAACAGAACCACTTACTCACCTGCACACACACTTACACACCAATACAGGTTCTAAATACATTCACTGTCTCAATCATACAAAAAATAACACATTTTCTTACACACACATTTAACAACTAACATACCAATTTATATTTCCATACAAGTTCTCACACATCTGCTCACTCATGTATAATCCATTGAAATATAGTCTGTATACAGCTCATTACACATTAGGTTAGTTAACCAAACTCTCACTCGAACAATCAGTCACTCATCCTCACAGTACATTTACACAAACATCACTTATACAATTACTCACACAGCAATCCACACCCATACACAGTCACTTATAAACCTATTCAAACTCTAATATATTCATTAATACCCACTGATGCACTCACTTATACAGATACCTAAGCATATTCTCATTTACTCACTTACACACTCACATACCAAGCAAAATAACACATTCAGTTCATATGATACAAATTCACTCAGACACTCATGCATCGACTCACAAACCCAATCAGAAACCCATGCACCTGCTCACAGAAACCCTGAAACAATTATGCAGTCAGTCATAGATTTACTCACACAATCATACAAGTACTCACAAACTCACTCACAGACTCATGCACCGACTCAAACGTCCAAACAGAAATTCATGCATCTAAACACGGACATACTCTCAGACTCATACAACCACTTACACAAAACTCAGACACTTATACACCCACTCACAGGCCCAGTCTTAAACTCATGCATCCTCTAACACACCCACTCAAAAGCTGATAAACCCACTCAGAGACTCACTTACACACTGACATACACACACATACATGCACTCAGACATCTATATACACACCCACTCGAAATCATGTACTCCCTTACAGACCCACTAAGATATTCTTGCACCCACTCACACCCATACAGACACTCACACATACAGTTACAGACCCACTCACATTCTTCTGCACTTAGGGGCAGATTTACAATCCCCTTGTGCCGCCGTTGCATCACTTCTGAGACGCAGCAGCAGCGTAAGCCATGTGCCATGTTGTGCCCTATTTACAATGTGACCCATCTAGGGAGATGCGTCACTTTGTAAAGCAAGCCCTGTGCCACATGAAGCCTGACGCAGGTTTCATATGGGCGTTCCGGCGCGGGGGGGGGGGCGTTCAGGTGCAGGAGCGCCTCGGAAAAGTGCCTGAGTGAAATCTACAAGATTTCACTCAGTCACTTTTCCGACGCTGCTGCGTCAAAACCTTGCGCCCGCTTGAAACAGGCGTAAGGCTTGACGCACCATGTTGTACATAGGAAGGGTTGGAACAGTGCTGGAGTTGCGTCGGGCCCGCGACACAACTCCAGCTCCGCGCCAACCTTACGCTGGCAGATGTGACACGCGACACACATCTGTTTATCCTTGTGCCATGATGTGCCACATTGTAAATGCGGCGCATCTGTGGTGGCGCTAGGGTAAACTTGCATCACGCATCTTTCCTGGCGCATTCCTGCTGATTTGCAGGGATGCGCCAGGAAATGTAAATCTGCCCCTTGGACGGCACGGCAAAAGACTAACTCAGACAGTTACAAACATTTTACATATATATTGTTTGTTTATTGAAATAGGTGGTCTACACAGAACTGTGTTTTAAAACTTTTTGTTACTTTTTCAAACTATCTTATTTTTTGGTGTTTTTTCCAATTTATTTCTGTACTGAAAGTGAGTGGGAGTACCTGCATCAGTGAGTTAGTGGCTGTGTGACTGGCTGCATAGGTATGTGAGTGGGTGTGTGAGTGACTGAGTGTGACTGTGAGGGTGGCTATATAGATGAAGGAGTGAATGTGTGTGTAATTGTATTGGTAAGTGAGTAGCTGTTTTAGTGTGTGTATTGGTAAGGTAATGGATGTGATTGGTTGTATTGGAGGAGGAATGTTGTCGTCTGTAAGGGTGAGTAAGTGTGTTTGTGAGTAGTTGTACAGATATGTGATTGGGTATTTAAGTGGTTCTGTGGGTGTGTGAGTGGTTGTATGGGTGAGTGAGTGGCTGTGTCAGAGGCTGTAGGGGTGAGTAAATGTGTGTGTATCTGTATTGGTGAGTGAGTGGCTGTGTGGTTGAGTGTGTGGGTGTGTGAGTACCTGTACAGGTGAATGAGTGGCTGTGTGAGTTTCTGTATGGGTGGTTGAGTGAGAAGCTGTGAAGGAGTATGAATAAGTGTGTTAGTATCTGTATGTGGCAATGTGTGAGTGGATCTATGGATGATTAATTGGTTGTAAGTTCTAGAATGGGTCTAGAATGGGTCTATGAAATGGTATGTGAGGGGCTGTTTGGGAGTGGGTGTATGAGAGGTTCTATGGGTGTGTGAGTCATTCTGTGGATGATGCCATCAGTTATGTCATTAGGTATGTCATTTGAGAAGTCCTCAGTGATGTCATCAGTGATATCATTGAGCATGCCATGAATGATGCAATATGTGAGGTCATAAGCAGTGCATTGCGGGGCAACAAGTTATAGATAGCTTAGGTAACCATACCTGCGTAATTTCGCTGGTTTTGTAAGAGTGAAATCTGAGGCTAACAATAACATCTATGCAGCCTTTCATTGTAAAGGGGTATGAATGAGGGAGTGATGTGTGTGTCCTTGTATAGGTGAGTGAATAGCTATTTGAGTGTGTTTATTGGTAAGGTAATGAATGTGACTGGCTGAATCAGTGGGGGAATGATGGTGTCAGTAAGGGTGAATGAGTGTGTGTGTGAGTAGCTGTACGGAGATGCAATGGGGATTTAAGTGGTTCTGTGGGTGTGTGAGTGGTTGTATGGGTGAGGGAATGGTTGTGTCAGAGCCTGCATGGGTGAGTCGGTGGGTGTGTGAGTAGCTGTATTGGTGAGCGAGTGGCAGTGTGAGTGGCTGTGTGAGTTTCTGTATCAGTGATTGAGTGAGTAGCTGTATGTGGTAATATGAGTGAGTGGATGTGTGAGAGGATCTATGGATGATTGATTGTGAGTTTTAGAATGGATCTGTGAAATTGTATGTGAGGGCCTGTGTGGGAGTGGGTGCATGAGAGGTTCAATGGGTGTGTGAGTGGGTGTGTGAGTCATTCTGTAGATGATGCCATCAGTGATGTCATTTGTGATGTCATTTGAGATGTCCTCAGTGATGTCATCAGCCAGAGAACAACCATCTAAGGCAATACATCGAGAAATACATAACCTTAGGATTTATTCGCCATTCAAAATCTCCAGCAACTTCATCTCTGTTCTTCATAAATAAAGCGAACAGTGAATTGAACACCTACATAGACATCAGAGTGCTAAATGCAATTACTATGAAAATGTGGTACTCATTGCTTTTGATATCAGTATTGCTTGAACAGGTGAAGAAAGTGGTGCTTTACATCAAACTTGATCTAAAGCGCGTATACCATTGATATGCATGAGAACGGGAGGTGAATGGAAGACGGCATTCAGGACTTGGTATGGAATATACAAATATCTGGTTGTGTCTCATTTTTGTCAGAATACATTAATAATATATGTATTTATTATTTAGAATAACGTTTGCATGTACAGCATGTCAGCACTGTGTTTTGACATTTAGTGCTTTCTTGGATTTGCAAATTTTGACAGAAGAATTATTAACCAGTTTTGTAAGATGGTGGCACCCATAACAAAACTTCTGAGGAAAAGGACGGTTTTTCAATGGGCAAAAGAAACACAGACGTTGTTTAAAGAACTGAAACAGGCATTTATTTATGCACTAGTACTGGCTAACCCTGATCCTGAGAAACCATATGTAGTGTATGAAGATGCATCAGATGTCTCAATTTCAGCTGTGCCATTGCAATATCATGATACAACAGGACAGATGCACCCTGTAGTGTATATGTAAAGAAAACTCATTGATGCAGAAAGAAATTACACAATTTTTGAGAAATTGCTGTTAGCAATGACAGATGCATTTATGGAGTGGAGGCATGTGATCATGGCACCACAGTATATTCTGACTGTTGGACTCACCAGCTCATCAAGTCAGCAAGACACTTATCGCCTCTTCAGTTGTGGTGGATGTTATTTTTTGCAGAGTATAACTTCATAGTGACACATAGAAAGGGGACCAAAAACAAGAAAGCAGATACATTTACAAGACAAGAAACACAGTTGAAAGCAGACAAAATGTCCATGCCATCATTGAGTCTCAAAATGTGGTTTGCATAATTCTAACAGATACTTTCTTGAAGAAATTTTCCCACAGAATGATTCTGCAGAATGGAAATCTTGGTTTAAAAATGAAAATCATTTGGAATGGCAAGTGAAACTAAGAATACCTGCTATGGGAAAGCAAACCTTGTTTGGAATACAATAGCACTAATACAACAGGTATGGCAGTTGTGCCATGAGGTATCTAGTGCTGGACATAATGGGGTTGAAAAAATGATGGATAGAATATTAGGACAATTTTGGTGGTCAACACCCTGAAACAACATAATCCTTTTGGTAAAAGAGTGTGGTACTTGTATGAAGGTGAAAGTCCATCATATGAAACAACCAGTTCTGATGTAACCACTCCCCACCCCTGAAAGACCATGAGAAAACATGTCTTTAACAATCGTGGCAGGTTAACTGAAAGATCAAGGATGCATTGCTATCATTGTGGTAGCTGATTACTTGATGAAACTGGGAATTTTTTATTCCTTGTGAACAAATTACTACTGAAAGTCAGTTAGTACAGTTATTGTTAGTGAATGTGGTCAGATAACATGGACTTTCAGAGTAATCATGTCTGATGGAGGTCCTCAGTTCACGGCTCATTTCTCGAAGTTTTGATGTTCTTCTTTGAGTATCTCTGCAGCACTTTTCACCAGTTTTCATCCACAAACAGATGGTCAGACGGAACGTTCAAATAAACATTAAAGCAATATTTACATAGCAATGTTGATTAAAATACACTTTCCTTATCTGAACTGCCCTTCATCCTGTGCGGACTGTGGATTCCTGCCCTGAGAGCTTGTTGCTGTTCCTGTCTTGAACGCCATTCCTTGCCGGACCCGCTGCGCGGGTCCCGCTTCGTTGCGAGGACTGCTGGGCTGAATTGGTCTCTATTTTGGGTGCTGCCGAGGAGCAAAGGGGAAGAGCTGCAGGGCTGCGAGCAACTGCAGGGACTCCAACTACCAGGAGTCCCTGCCCGGCCATTAGTCCACACCTGGCCCACTCTCCCTGCAAGCCCCGCCCCCAGCGCGTCACTTCCCTTATAACTCCAACACCGTCTACCGCTGCACGGGAGCGCGCGGGAGCTCCCGGGGCTAAGCCCGGGCAAAGGGCGGGCCCTCTGTGGCCCTCAGAGGCCTGAGGAGCCTGGCCTGGGCTATACCCCCTGCCCAAGTCACCCCGCCGTATTGATCATCGGATACCTCTTCATCAAGCACAGGTTCAGTATATACCAGTAACCTGTAACTTGGATTGCTAAACTTGTGTTGATAAAACTCCACCGTTTCATAAGTAAGTGGGAGCAAGTACTGTCATGGATTATCGAGAGACTAGAAGTATGGCTGCTGGGGGAGCTAAAAAGTTAACCGGCACCCTTGATGACTTTATTATCTGTACCAATGCCTTAATTGATGAAGGGATTCTTCTAAAGGACAGAAGGGTGTCCCAAGATTTGGCCATTGCTAGAAGATCTTCATTAGGTATCATCGCTCAGGCACGTACGCCCAACACCTCGACTTGCCCAAAAGACCGGGACAGGTTAGACAAAGACAATGACGGGGACCAGCACTTACTAACTTTGCAACAGGGCCTTGAGGTCCCCCCTAATCCCATCTTGTTATCAGAGGGTGGCCCGGATATTGATCTGGTAACAGCGAGGGTGAATAATCGGTCGATGCCCACGGACATAAATGAAAGAGGGCTGAAAGAGGGGGCAATTCCCAAAAATAAGGCCAACAAATCAAGTACTCGCAAAGCTAGGAAAGTTAAAAACACCCATAATCAGGATGCATCCATCGTAGACCCTGTGGCTGTGAGTGGAGACCTGGCGGTAGGCGTAAAGGAAAAAGAGGGGGCAAACCTGGCAATTGCTGGTTTACCATTAAGCCTTCCAGATGATACGATTTTAGATAGCAGTTTGGAGGAAATTATGGAAGTAAGCGGTGAAGAGAACAACCCGGTGGAAATTCAGCTAGATGGAAGTGGGGCATTTGTGACGAAAAATAATAACATCCTTGAAATGTTAAAGATCCTCCTTGAACCTATAGAGGCAAGGCTACGATGTTTAGAAAAGGTGCTGAAAAACATCCACAAAGACATAAGTGCCCCTAGTTTCAGTCTAAATACCACGGCCCCCCAGGTTGTAACCAAAGTAACTAAGCCACCCTTGGCCGATAAAAATGTCACCCTAGGTAAAAATATCGTACCAAAAAACACGACCAATATCCAAAATACTGGAGGTGCAAAGGCTAAGACCCCTGACCCTAATCAAACACCTAATCCAGCTAAACCCAAGACAACCCCTCAAGTTAAGTTTAAAGATCCTATACCCTCGACCCCTAATTTAGATTCAGCCCCAAGAGCTAAGGAGGAGGCCCGAAGAAATATCCATCTACCCCCAGACGCCTGTCCTTATGTAGTTATCTTGACTGGGGTAACAGAAATATCACCATCTCATGTGGAATCCTTCCAGACATTGAAAAATAAAGTCTGCCACTGGTTATCAAACAACCATCCCCTACCACCGAATATCCCCAGTAACATCCTAATGGTTGAGAGAGCCCCTTGGGTGGGTGGGAATAGAAAAAACTTACAAGGGGATTGTGTCGTGGTAACCTTTGAGAACCCACAGGTGGTAGAACATATTTGCAGAGGAACCTCTCGTTACCAAGCCAGTACTGTCACTGCTAGGCCGCTCTTTTACCTCTACTTGCCTGAGAACCAAGTGGATAAAAGATGGAGTTGGCTAAGGGGCCCAAGTGACCAAAAAAGTAGGCGCAGGTTCAATGCCCCGTGGGAGGAGCGAGGTCACGGTTGGGAGGAGGGTGGTGATGACAACTGGAACCTGGTTAAGAGAAGAAGAGGCAGATCTATTCAAGGTGGGTTTGTTGTAGGGTCACTGAATGGGCATCCTTACAATTATCCACAGAATGTTAATGGGTACGATAATCATCTTTATACCCCAACGGTCAATCGTTATGAGTGTTTGTCTAATCTAGATTGGGTTGATTGACAAAAACAGGATCCATTGTTCAATTGGTTGCAAAATATTTCCCCAACCCCATCACAAAATGATTATAGTTTTCAGGCTGTGCAGGAGTCAAATACTGACCTAATTCCTATCACCAATCGGGGCGCCGAAGGAGGGGACTCACTGCCAGAAAAAAAGGATCAAACTTTGGGGAAGGGTGAGATGATCTTGGGAACATGGAACATTGCTGGCCTTAGGAGTAAAATTGATGATCCCATATGGAGGAACTTTATAGCGACTATGGACATATTAGCCATACAGGAAACCTGGGACACACAAAATATACTTACTGTTGATGGCTTTACTACTTTTTTTCTCTCAGCTGTCACCTCTGCTCGGGGGCGCGCACGAGGGGGCTTGGTTACTCTGGTATCTGCTAAAATCCCAGGCACCTACAAGGAAATAGCTACTGGATGCCCTATTGTCTCGCAGTCCAAATTACCTGTAAAGGTTCTCACAATGTCCTGGTAGTAAATTTTTATAACTCCTTTGATAGGATCCACTCGATCAGTAATCTAATGATGTTAAACTCCTTTTTGTTTAAATTTAATGAGTCATCGGAGTCTGATTGTACTATCATGCTAATGGGGGATTTTAATGTTTATAGCTGTCAGGACAAATGTCCCTCAAATGTCTTATTTGGCCCTCCGAATGAGGAGAACATTCACTTTGAGCATTCTGACCAGGGCATATTTTTGGAAACTCTGCTAGCCGAAAACGGGTTAACGCTACCTCATGGGATGGGTGTGATGAGGATATTCCAACATTTACAGGACATGGTAGCGGGTCTGTAATTGATTACATTTTTTTAAGCCGCAGCTGTGGAAGCCATATCACTAGTTACTCAGTTGTGCGGTCCCATTTAAGTGATAACAATCCAGTTGTACTAAGGATGGACAATGTATTTGCTATAAGGGAAAGTAGGTTGAATTTGGTGGACAAATGCGACATGCGACTGACTGACCAAGGCCGTAGAATTAAATGGTGTAAGATAGTTCCTGAGGAGTTTTTTAGTAATCTCTGTTGTAGTAGCCGGGATGAACTAAAACTTTGCATGGATGATCAGGCGGGGGACAATGAAGTGGTGGAGGCGTACCAAAAGATTTGCCTCGACATAGTCTCCAATCTGACACGGCAGGGTAGAGGCAAAGCGCGAGGGAAGGAAGGCTGGTTTGACAAGAATTGCTCTGCGGCCAACCATAAACTAAAAATGGCCCTGAAAACTAAACCAGTGGATAGATCGCTTGTGGCCACCCTCAGGAAAGAATATAAGTCAGTAGTTGAAAAAAGACGGCGCGAGATTAGAGAGGACGCTTGGGCTGAGCTGACATCAATAGATGTACTAAAAAACAGCGCCAAGTTTTGGGCTGTGGTCAACCAACCCTACTTTTCTAATTCTAGTAATAACGAAATGGATTGTGGATTCCAAGAGGACAAATGGCACCTGCACTTTAAGTCTGTTTATGAACAAGAAACTTTGGGGGCAGAGGCTTCGACCACCTTTACTAAACTGCCTTACACCCTATCCGTAGATGAGGGTGAGGTGGCCGTAGCCATTGGCAAAATGACTAGTAACAAGGCTCCAGGGCCAGATGATGTTCCCTCTGATCTTTTTAAGGTTAATATCCCATTTTGGTCCAAAATTTTAGCAAATGTTTTTAATAGAATTTCTAAAACAGGCATTCCAGAGACATGGTCTCAATCCGTGATTGTCCCTATCTACAAAAAAGGGGATAGGGGTGACCCTGGCAATTACCGCCCTATATCCCTTATCGATTCTGCAGTAAAAGTCCTAGGGAGAGTGGTTCTATGTAAACTTACTGACTGGCTAGAGGACACTAATACCCTCTCTCCCTTACAGTATGGTTTTAGAAAGGGGCGTAGTACCATAGACCAAAGTCTGAATCTGCAATTGCTTATATGGAAATACACAATCGCGAAGCCAGGATCCATGTACATTGCCTTTATGGATCTGTCCTCGGCATTTGATCGAGTTAACAGATCCAAGTTATGGGGCCAGCTTCTTAAGATAGGAATAGACTCTAATATTGTGTATTTCCTAGCGTACCTCCATAGAGAAGTAACAGCCAGGGTAAGATTTGATAGAAAGGGTAACTGCACGGATAACATTAGAATCACCAACGGTGTAAGGCAGGGATGCATTTTAGCTCCCCTGCTCTTTACACTATACATAAATGATCTGGGTGGAGTTTTGGGAGAAGCGAACATGGACATCCCGAGAGCAGGGAAGTATCTTTTACCCGCATTATTATATGCGGACAACGCTGCTCTCCTATCCAGAACTGCAGTGGGTCTCCAATGCCTGTTGAACTCATTTTATGATTTTATGTCAAACCTTGATTTAAGTGTTAACTATGGAAAATCTCACGTCATGGTGGTGGCTCAGAAAGGGAATGTCAGGAAAAATGTAATGACACTGCAATGCAATGGGCATAAACTAACAAGGGTCTCTAGATTTCCCTATTTGGGAGTTGTATTTGATGACTGTTCGACGTGGAACCCTTAATTACTGGAGAAAAGAAATGCCCTGGCACGTTCTATTTCAGCGGTGCTGGGCTTCTCACGCAAGCTAGGGGTGAAACCTCTAGAGGCAGTCTTAAAGGTTTATGCTGCTAAGTGTATTGCAATCGCCATGTACGGTGCAGATTTATGGGGTTTTAGGCCAGTTAAAATGCTTCAGGTAACGGAAGATAACTTCCTTAAAACGATTCTCTCCCTGCCACGATCCACGGCCAGCTTCATAGTTCATCAGGAATGCGGCGTGGACTACTTGGAAGATCGAATCGCCATCGCCCCCCCACTTAAATGGATCTCAGTTTGGCTTAACTTGGAATTGGAAGTGAACCATGAAATTTTTAAGGACTGCCTAACGCTAGATCATTGGGATAAGATCCCCTGGTTGAAATACGTACATCAACTATGTGTAAAGCTAGGCCGCCCTGAATTGTTTCATGAACCATCTAACCTTGTTAAAGGTGACCTGAAGTGGGTTAAAAACACTTTTTTGTTGTACCGAGGGATGGACAGAGAAGGGGTGGAACTGTTAAAGCCATCGGTCAGGATTCATCAATTGATCGTATCTACTGGACATAATCTGGAACTTTACTTAAAGGTTGTGAACAATCCAAATCATAGATTCCTTTTAACAAAGTTTCGGTTAAACAAATTTCATCTGTTAATTTCTGGCCGTCCTGGTTGGACTAAGCAACATGATCTAGAGTTATGTAATTGTGATGGCTATTCAATCATGGATACTGCACATTTCCTGTTTTTTTGCTATTATTTTAAAACTATCAGGAAAAAGTTTATTATACCCTTGTTGAAGGGGAAGGGGTTTAGGCAAGTTAAGCCAGCTATATTATAGTTACAACTATTATCAAACATTTTGGAGATCTACAACGTAGCTAGTTTCCTAAGCATAGCGGTGAGACTTAGCAAAAAGATTAACTGGTCCTAGATGAATTACTGTAAATATTAATCCCCGTAACTTGAATCAAATTGTAAACTAATTTTCTCATGTTCCATTTCTTATTATTTAATGATGTATATATTACTGTTCTTAAAACTTTACACCGTGTGTTAGCATTTTTTAGTTTTTTAACTGGGTACGTTTTATACTGAATTGTTATACTGAATTGTTATGCTGCATGGTGTTCTGTGGACCATTTTGTGTGTTTTTGTACTTTTGTGGTTTTGAAAATTGAACCAAATAAAGTATTTCTTGACTTGACTTGATTAAAATACAGACACATGGGCGAGAGTTTATGGTTGGCTGAAGTACCATATAATAGTGCACAACACAGTTCCACTCAGATATCACCATAGTACAGTACACATGGGTTTCATCCTCATTTTATTAAATTTTTACAGGAAGTGCAGGACAGAGTTGTACTCATTCAAAACACACTAAAGACCATACAAACACTTCTACTAATAGCTAAGGCTAGACATATACAATACACAGACAAATATCAAATACCCTGCCATATGGCATTCCACAAAGAATATCAGACTTAAGAAATGCAGTGTTTTTTTCAACCTCAAGTATATAGGCCTGTAAAAGGTCATTAGATGTGTCTTCCCAGCTGCTGTAAAACTGGCATTGCCATCCAAATTACGTATAAATCCTGTTTTCATGTATCATTGCTTAAGCCTACCTACACTCCCGCAAAAAAGGTACCCGTTCCTATATGAATTAATAACGAGGTTGACATTAGGTAAGAGGAATACTGGACTCCAAGCAAAGAGGCAGTTAAACATGTTATCTTGTTGCCTGGAAAGGGTATGGGACCGAGGAGAATTCCTGGGAAACAGCCACAGGAGCACATACACCTATAGTGGTCAATTCCTTCTGCAAACGGTATCCTCAGAAACCATGGGGCACATTACCAACAACTAGCGATAATTATCTCTATGTTGGTTTAGTGGCGATATTTTTATCGCCGAGCTGCGGCGATTTTTATCGCTTAGGAGCCTTGCTATTATCAAGGTTTATCTCCTAAGCAATAACAATCGGCCGAAATGCATGAATATCGCTGTAAAGTCAGCGATATTCATGCACCGAGCTAATGCTCTTAGCCATGTTATCCACCTACCATTGGATAACATGGCTAAAAACTGCTCAGGGGCAGGTGTTAGCTTTTGGAGCTATTCACGGTTAGCGCGCATATCTCCAAAAGTTGGTAATAGGAGATAGCGATGTTAGCGACTGGAGGCACGCCCACTTTGCATGTCATTAGTGATAAATATCACTGACATGCAAAGCGGGGCCCAAGATGGTCGCTATCTCATACTAGCTGTCGCTAACTGGTGTTAGCGACAGCTAGGTAATAGGGAGATAATTTATCTCCGCCTACTTGGCTTTTAAAGCCAAAAAAGCGGAGATAAACCCCCTTGATAATATGCCCCCATGTCCCTATCAATGTTCTCCGGGGAGGGGAAGCACTATCATAGCCCATCATCAAAGACAGCCGAAGACGACATGAACGCTGCCAGGTTCAGCGTGAATTGTTTCACACAGTCTGTACCAAAATAGGTAATTCATAATACCTTCAGGAGAAAATAAAACATGATTATTTGAAACCGGGTCTTCAAGTCTCATGACTACACGTGGGTGCGGATGAGCTCACCGCATGCATGTTTGGACGAAGCTAGACTACAAAGGCTCTTCCGCATTCCAAGACACTGCCGATTATTCAGGACGAGTATTGTTACTTGGAGGGTCTGTCGTGTTAGGCGGCCGGTAAGGGTGCCCAGCATTTCTCACCAAATCAATCAATAAACAGGATGTCATCACATATGTTCAATTGTGTTCAACAAAACATTGATTGCTTCGCCAGTTGAATTGGCAAGGTGGCCTGCCCCATACTCCGATTCACTCTACAGCTGTCTTCTGACAATTCCTACCAATGGTCCTTCCTCCAGTGTTTTCTATGTGTATTTGGCACCAAGTGATTCCTTCACCATTCCTGTACTTGACACCTAACTTTGTTACACCCCCTCAATATGAGCTCTTTGCTTTCTTTCCTGTCACTTCTTTCTTAGATGTGTCCTCTCTGCTTGTAACCTCTGGGAATCTTTTTAACTCTCCTGCATGTATCCCTGTGCTCTGGTGCACCCTCCATGCACATAAGCCATTTTGCTCTCCTACCTTCTATCCATTGATCCTATGCTTCAGTACCTAATTTGGCAAATAACAAGTGCCAGGGTCCACAAACGTTCTCAAGAGACCACCATAACGTGCACCATCTATGATCCCTGTGGAAACCACCTAACACCAGTGCCAACAACACTTTTGTTTTTGCATATGTGCATTTTGAGAAACCTTTGGCCTAAATGTCTCTTTTCACTCTCTCTTGAGCAACAAACAGAGCATCATTCAAGTTGAAAAAGGCCACATTCTGCTGTCAGATAGACAGTAAAAATGCCCTTCAGGACATAAAAATGCATGGAAGTTTATTAAACAAATTTGCTCTTTTTTCACTTTTTGAAGAAATGTTGTAAATCAAATCCTTCAATATGTTCTTAGTATGTCTCATTCTAATTTCGGTCTTCCTCTTAAATTGCTGGGGTGCTACAGCACCATTCTACCCCTGCTTCTCTAGCTCCAGGGACACTGGTTTTCAGGGCCGGACTGTGGAATTAAAAGCGGCTCTGGCAAAATTGCTCAAATCAGCCCCAGTCCCTTAAACTCCTTTTGCTAACTTTCTCTTTCCATCCATCCACTCTCTCTCTTTCCACCTTTCTTTCCACTCTGGTCACTTTCTCTCTATCTCCATTCTCTTTTTCTCTCTCTTGAATCCTCCTGGCCCCAGCTGCAATTAACCTCGGGGAGCAAGGGGAATGACAGAGGCATCAGGGGCAGTCCAGGACTCTCAAAGCAGGCCTCCAAGTCCCCAGCCTACTGGGAAATACCCTGGAATAAAAAAGCCTGTCTGACTCTACTGTTTTTGCATGATTACATCATCTTTCCTTTCTGACCAGAGAGACATTGTGCTTCCTCGCTTAGAACTCTGCCAAACGGTGTGCCTGATGCAATCACTCACAGCTTTCTGCATCCACAGTTCACACTCTCGCATGGCAGTTAACCCAAAACTTGTTGTGTATATACTCTGCTAGCAGTGAAAAACATGGAACGCTGAACAATGAAATATTGTGCCACTAGAACCGTACCTCCTTAGTTGTGGCAAGGTAAACAAAGCAATGCAATTAAATTGAGTGGGGGTGTTTAATTGACATATAGAAATTCTGAAATGCAAGCCGTTCACCACAAGATGCCATCAGATCTCCACCACAATGCACATATCATGCTGCAAAGTAAACAGTCTCATGATTCATGAACTCTTTTGCCTGTGTTCTATCTTCCCACCACTTCCAATTGCTTTTAGTAAACAACGCCTAAGCTGCTCTTTGGATGTCTTTGAATAACCTTGCCATAATTCACAATTCTTGTTTAGCCGCCCTTGAGAGATTCAATTTTTTTAATTGAACTACTTTATCATAGTCTCTTAAGATACATTGTTCTCTGTTTCAGCAGCAGCAGCCAATGGCAGGCTCAGGAGGGAAGGCCTACTTTCACCTATAAACTACAGAAAGCTGTGGCTGATGAACCTCTGGTATTTTATTGCTTGTGACGACCCACAGGATCGGCAGATCTCAGGTAAACTGCTTTTCCGTGTCGAACCTATGGTTCAGTGCTGTAGAGAGGGGGACCCTTAGCGATTACTTTTTCTTTCTAACTGACAAGGTTAGATGACCTTGACAGGGACGTCTTAATATGTAACAAGTAAACCCGCTACTAGTGTTCAATCAGAAAAAGATGTATCATTCACATTACAGCAGTAGTACACAATTCTATTATCTAGCTGGAAGGAGATGTTGTGCAACAAAAGAATGAAATACTCCCCTCTATCACTAAATGTCGGGCCCGATTCACAGAACTAACTTAAAACAACATCCTAAACTTACTACCAATTTGGTATTCACAGAAGGCACTTACTCATTTGGTATTCACAGAAGGCACTTACTCATTGATGAGCAAGTGCCGTCTGTGAATATCAAAAAGAGTACATTACTCAAATTGAATATGTTGCTCAAAACGAGTAAGTTACTCATTTTGGCCTTCTGTGAATACCAAAATTAGTAAGTGCCTTCTGTGAATACCAAAATGGTAGTAAGTTTAGGATTTTTTCTTGTTACTTCTGTGAATCAGGCCCATTATTCCTAAGTACGTAAATGCATTTCTATACTGATAATGAAAATAAAAGTTGCCTAACCCAATAACGCATGCTACTGAGAGCAAACGCACTAATAAAACCCCATTCTCACGTTTAGTGTTGCAATGCAAATGTCATCTTGGATGTTATTTCCACGTTACAACAACTTACTAAACCCTGGTTTTAATTACATAACTATTTTATAAAACAAATCCCCATGAATAGACCCCATGGCACAAGTCACATATGAGGAAATGCAGAGAATAGTGTGCAACCTCTTACAATATTAAGGGGAAGAGTCATATCCATACACGCTGGGGGCTTCATCTCTATTGAGTCCTGGCCCCTCCATTCACACAACAATGATAATAAATGGCATACATCCCATAATTCTGCCTGAATAGTATATATTGTATTGTCTGTTGCTTTTATTGCAGAAAATGAAAAGTTATAATAAACATATTTTAAAGGAATCAATGAGATATGCAAAATATTTCATAGATATCTATGTAATAGGAAAACCAGTGGCGGCTCCTCCGCTAAGGCGATTGAAGCAGCAATAGAAAAGAAAAAAATCAAATTATATTAATGTGTGTGGAGGTGGGGCTGCAGGGGAGGAGTGGTAGAACACTCCAAAGTGTGTAATGACTGTGTGTCCAGCCTTCTCAGGCCACCCAAAACAGTCATGCCCACTTTCCCTGTTTTCCATGCAGGCTGCATTACAGCTAGCGTGGAGAACATGCCCACTCCTCCAGCCCCTTGCTGAGCGTCGTGTTATGGCGCTCAGACCAATTGCAAAAAACACAGTTGATGGACAGAATGTAGAACAATGTCATACATTCACCCCAGTACAAGGATCTGGGCCTAAATCCATCGTTTTTTTGCACTCCACACCACCCTGGGTTAGACACTGGCTATATGCAAATCAGCTCTGACCCTGTGCCTCATGGGAACAGTCCAGTCCGAACTACCAAGCCATGTCTTTCCCAGACCGGAATCAAGCACCCAAGGACCGGTTTCTGGCTATCAGCCTTCATCAGCCTGGATAGCTTGACTCCAGTGGTGTGGAGAGCCTGGGACTCACGTCTGAGTATACCCAGCACACTCGGGGTGAAAATTGCAAGTTTGGGGGCCCTGGTACATCCTGTTTTCTGTTTCTCCCAAGAAGACAGGAAGAGGACACAGGAGAGGCGGGGGCTGGCCCGCTGGCTGGGAGGTGAGTATTTTTTTTTTAGACGACTCACCCCCCCTTGACACTGCTGCTTCCAGGTTGCAGCCGTGACTGATGAAAACTAGTTCATGGGTCCCTATGAAATATGTGTTCCAGTATCATAATAACACCACAAACCTCGCTGCACAGTTTCATTGTTGACCATGGTTTAATCAATAATATTTTTATGAAAGTTTAACAAAACATATTTCCAATCAAGGTCCAGAGTTAGCTCTTTGCAGAAAACAGCTTCAACAACCCCTCCCTTCTAAAGCCAGAGCATGCTTTTTAACAAAGCAAGGTGGTTCAAAAAACAAAATACCTTCTTAACCCATTGAGTGCTTGTGACGAGCTGAGCTCGTCATGAGGCACGGTTGAGCTGCACTCATGACGAGCTGAGCTCGTCACGGCTGTTGGAACGTTCGCACGCGGAGATAATTACCCCGCTGTGCTGAACGTTCCAGAACGGGTGTGGCTGTGACGAGCTCAGCTCGTCATGAGTGCAGCTCCACTGTGCCTCATGACGAGCTGAGCTCGTCACAAGCACATCGGCGCCGCGCGCAGCCCCCCTCCCCCCGCAAAGCGGGGGGGGGAAACACCCTGCAGTGAAGGGGTTAAATAAATACATATATTTTTCATACCATTATTTCTGTGGAAAAAGAAATTACAAAGTCCAAGGAGGCCTCTTTCCATTTTATTTGTCCAAACGACTAATGATGACCTTGAAGCAGTAGAAGAAAATAATGAGACTATCTAAGCTATCTGCAGACCTCGCTGCATACTATTAGGCAAAGCTGGGGGTGCCCAACACATGCTACCTGGGAATGGTGCAAAAACCAACAGAATGCTCGGTAGGAGAGGCACAAGGATGGACTACACAAATCAAAATTGCTACACGAAAAACGGATACTGTATATGAATGTTGTTTGTTATGACATTTTTAGCTTATGTTTTATTATCTTATCTGTGCTTTTATGGCCTTCGGCCGAATACAGTTCAGTTTGACTTGACTTGACTATACAAGTAACCTCAGCGAGCGTTGGGACTGCAAAGGATGTGGTAAGTGCAAAAGTGACTGGCAGCAGCAGTGCAATCAGCAGGAGAGTGAGACAAAAGGCTGACACAACAACAGCACATCTACCACATTTGGTACCTTCTCGCTTCTTACCCCAACATCCCAAAACACTTGCTTGAACAGGTTGTTCATGCATTGCAGCTGCTACTCTGGATAGTCTAAGACAGGTTGTGTGATGAATGACAAGAGATTATGAGCGTGTGTCCTAAGCAGAAGGATAAGCCCCGTCACCTAATGGCAAGGGAAGTGAGGATACAACTGGACTTTCACATGTCCAACTCAATGGCCTTCTAAATTTGTGAGAGTACCTAGGTCCATGACAGGGATGTCAGGTCTTGGTCCCCATATGACATTCTGAGTAGCACCTGATAGTTCCCCAAAATACATCACCTCACCAATCTACTCATGATGAATTGCTCTCAAATTTAGACTTTAGATTTAGCTTTAGTTAGCTGATTTCGAGTGACATGTGCTGCTAGCACTCATTGATTAGAACCATTTTAACCCTCCATAGCCCAACAAAACTGGTACACTCATGCTGTATGCCAAAGTTAGTAGTTTGGTCAAGGTGTCAAAACTACCCTAGCTGCCCTATTCTTTTCCATGGGGCTCATTTATACATATCTATATCGATTTTATCCAGATGTGCTGTTGTTTTCCTCAAGTCAGTTACAAGGATGGATTGAAACCCTGTATAAATCTCCCTTCTCCAGGATTGGATTAGACCCATTGTCACCAGTGGCACATTTGAAACTAGTCCTTTTTGCAGGGTTATCCCCAAACATTTTGTCTTTTTCCTCCTAGTTTTCTGACCCTCTTTTTGTTGGCTTTAGGACTCTCAGCCCTTTACCACTTCTAATCAGTGGTAAAGTGCATGTACGTCTCCTCTAAAAATAGTATGACTGGTTTACACCTATTTAGAATATTTAATTCACTTGTAATTATCTTGTGCAGTGGTATCCCATATACCCAGGGCCTGGTAATTAAATGCTAGTAGTGGGCCTGCAGCCCTACTGATGACACCTTTTGATGTAGCATTTCAAACCATGCTAAGGCCTGTCACTGCAGAGACTGAGTATGCAGTTTACTGCCACTCTAACTTGGCAATTTAAACTACTTAGCGAGCACAATGTGATAATGGACGGTGCACTGAAACATTTCTGTCACTCACCCCCTGTCACAGATCTGGGTGGAATACATCATCGTGCTTGCGAAATGCACATGCACTGGCGTGCATGCATGTGCAGTTTTCTCCAGCAGTACCCGTATGATGAGGAAGAGGAGGAGGGCAGCCTGGGGACGCCACGGTAAAGAGGTAAGTGTTTTTTTAAATTACTGGCAACATATTTGAATAGGGGGGTTGAGGTGGGCTGCGTAGCGGTGCTCCGCGGAGTTCAACTGAGTTTGTTTCCAACTCTGTGGCCCTCCTCGTAGCTCCACTATGCACACCACGACAAGGGTTAATAATATGCTCACTATTAATGGTTTATGTTGTTTTGGTCCATGTTATATGCATAATGTATACTATATTTTTATATGATATTGTGTGGAGTCTCTTTTGTGGTGTATTCATTGTGTTTCTGTGTTTGTGTGTGTTGCGCAAATTCTTTATACATTGCCTTTGATGATAAGCCTGACTGCTCTGCACCAAGCTACCAGAGGATGAGCACAGGTTATCTTGGTGTGTAACTATCTTTCCCTGACTAGAGTGGCTCTACCTGTACTCTTCGGCTTGTGCCAGATAAAGTGTAATCAATGGGCCGGAATACAATTTTTTAACCCTGGGCGTAGTTCGCGAAGTAGTGCTATGCGAAGCTATGCAAAGTGCACTTCGCATTACGCCAGCTATGCGTAACACTACGTGAACTGCGTAGTACCCTGTTCGCGATGATTGCACAGTGCAAGATGCTTGTCCGCACTGTGTAATCATTGAAAACGGCATCTTTGCCAGTGCAAGATGTCTTTTACTGCTGTTCGAGCAGATTTTTACTCGAACACTAGCTTTCTCAACGCGGACTGGTAGTGTTTCATTGAGAGCGGTTGCATGCATATGCGACCACTCGCAATGAGAAACCTGACCTCCCCCCGTTGAAAAGCTTGCGGGAAGTTTATTTTCCATGTTAGCGATCGGCAACTTGATGTTGCTGATCATGAACGAGGAAAAAGTGTCGCTGGGATGTAATTTTGCTTGCTCACAGTCGACAACTTGACATTGAGGACCGCGAGCAAGCAGAAAATGACCGCTGCACTACGCTACGCTATGCTACACGTGTTTGCACTGTGCTACGTGCAATTAGCATTGTGTGAAGTAGCACAAACTTCACAAACTACGCGAGCGTAGCAAAGTGCTTAGCCCAGGGTTACAATTTTTACAAAAAGGAACATTAGGAATGTGTGATAATCAGTTGAGGTAGTCTTGAAAATCAGTTAGGGCAGGGAAAAGGGTGCGGCCGGACACTACATTATAATCCAGAAAAGTTTGGGCTCTGTACAGTCAACACTGAGGAGAGCACAAATTGTGGAATGCATGTACCTTGATAGAAAGGAGCAAACATTTCTGGGGTATGATGTAGTGTCTAGCCACACTCTGTCATGTGAGCAGGAAGCACAAAGCAACACAAAGCCTCGCAAATCCCAGCGGACTGACACCAGCAGACGCAAAGGTTTGCTGAGTCCCACCGCACAGCTGACAGCTCCTCAGAACTGACGCCGGATGACGCAAAGCCCAGTGAAACCTTACCGTGCAGCCCCTAGCACCATTGCTGCGAATCTTGCAAAGCGATGCATCATCTCTGATACACAACGCATTGTACCTGTGTGATGAGTTTTCCACTGCCTCACCCACAGAGTAGAACCATCTTGAGATTTTGACGCATCGCTTCTCCCTACAGTCCGCATTCAACACACCAAGGACTCAGGAACTGACCCATGGCTGTGTTTTTCTATGCAGCTCTCCCCTGTGTCTATTTTGCATTGTGAATTTTGGCACATTTTAGGTACTTTGTAGAAAAATCACGCATCAATAAACTTCTATGGACAGAACTGCTTGAAACATTTTTAAAGTCATATTTTGGGTTTTGTGTGTTGGATTTTTATTGTTTTGTTCTTCTTTGGTTTAGATAAAGATACTGTATTTTTCTAAACTGGTGTAGTGTCCATTTGCAGTGTTTTCACTGGATTACTGTGTTATGTACAAATACTTTACATCTTGCCTCAGAGATAAGCTTGTGTGCTTGTGAAAAGCTGCAAAGGGGTGGGGCAGGTGTTATCTGATCGTGTAATTGCCTTACCCTGGCTAGAATCAAGGGTCCCTACTTGGACAGTGTGCAAGCCGCTGCCAACTAGAAAACCCCATGTCTAACATTAGTCTACTAATAAGTAGCTTTATCATGTTTGCATGGACTCTGTACAAAAAATGGTAATAAAAGCCAATCAAATTCCTGCCAACCTGGTCAACATGTTCCAGCTCCATACATCAATCAGAAACTTGTGTCTGGACCTCGAAAAAGGTATTATTGTAAAACTACAGGGATGTACAATGTCAGTCAGAATTCAGTGCCATTGAGATTACTTACCATCACAAACTTTAGGGTATACATATCTTTACAAATCATGGTAGATCTTTTGTACATATCTCCTTGTTTCCCACCCATACATTGCACTTCGCTTAGCATATAACACTGTGGGGATCCATATTTCACAGAACGCACTCGCTCCTAGAAGAGATGTATCTTAAAAATATTAAATGTTGAGGAGGAGCTTCGTGCGCGTCCACGATGGCCGCGTGAGCTCGGAGCTCCCGAGACTCCCGCCGCCACCGGGAATATCCTGACTGAAATCCTGTGCCGGTGATCCGGAATTGTGTGGCAGAACGGGAGCGGCATTGAGTGTGACGTTCCGCAACCGGCTCCGACGCTGGGCTGCAGAGTTGTGGGGTCGGCGAGTTCGAGGCCTACGACCGGAAGGTGACCGGGGTCTTGGGTGAGATTTGACCCTGGCTGGAGTTGAACAACCACGGGTCCGTGCACCGGAAGTTGCCGGTCCGGCCCCATTTTTGCCGCCGGTCGCAATTGGCTTGGCCATGGCCCCCCCTCACCCGCACACGGCTGTGGACAAGTGTGAAGGCCTTGGACATGAGGTAACCAGACGGAATAGTCAGTTGCAACGCTGTGCCCCCGGAGCGGAACTTGGGTCCCGTTGGTGGCCTGTATAGCCCTAAGGAGGTTTGTCTAGGACTGGGCCTAGACAAAGAGAGCTGCCACGAAAACATCGCAGCCAGGTTCGGACAAGGGCTCGGTGGCTTTGAAGACGGAGATGTAACCGTGATGGGCCTGGCTGTGGTGACGGTGTCTGGGATTCGGGATCAGTGCAGAAGGCGTCGAGTGCCAGGTGGGCCCATATAACTGAGTGTTAAGATCGTCACAGGAAGGGATCGACGAGACAAACCACTCTGGGAGCTGGCCGAGTTGCTGAGGGAGAGTCGGAGACTTGGCGAACGGGCAATCCTACTCCGAGAGTCACGAAGGCGGCTAAGCCTGAAACGGAGAAGCCCCATACCAAGTCCACCAGGGGGGCCGTTATGTGCAGTCCAATAAGTTGGATCGTTATACGCAGCCCAAGGGCTCACCCACGGGGTCTGGTTGTACGCATGATGGTGGGGCGGATGCCTCTGGTTCTGCTCCCGAACTCATGCTACATGATGTGATGGCGGCCATTGACGGAGTTAAAACGTCTCTTGGACAAAAGATGGAGTCGCTGGATCACAAGCTGGACACGGTAACCATAGAAGTCAATTTGATTCGGGCCGACCTCACTAAAATGAGCGAGAAGGTGAAGTCGCTAGATATTAAAACGGCGAGCCTGATGGACGATGTGGCGGAACTACAGCAGGAGGTGTGGAGCCTAAAGGCCGCCGGTGAGATGGCGAGTCGCCAGCTGGATGAGTTTGAAGGGAGGTCCTGGAGGAACAATGTGCGTATTACAGGGGTCCGGAGAAAGCTGAGGGGCAGGCCCTGGACCTGTTTGTTGAAGATGTCATCCTTAACCATTTGAAACCTAAAGGTCCTAATGCATTCTTCACTGTCAAAAGAGCGCACAGAGTACCAGGTGGGCGGCCGTGCCCGGGCGCTCCTCCTTGACCGATGATTGCGAGGGTCCTTAGCTTAGGGGACAGGGATGCTATCCTGCAGGCCTCCAGGTTAGAGGGACCTTTGAGGTATAAGAATTCAACCCTCAACTTCTACCCGGACTTTACCCAGAAAGTACAGAGACAGCGGCAAAGCTTTCTTGGAGTTAAGCAGAGACTCAGGGACAAAGGATACAAATATGCTATGATGTTCCCTGCCAAGATCTGATTCGAGGCTCAGGGAAAGGTCTGGTTTTTCGATATTCCTGAGGTGGCGTTGGACTGGGTTGATGGTCTTCCTGCACGGACAGATCCGCAGGGGCACAGTGGCGAAGATGAAGAAGGCTCACAGGAACAGTGATGTCATTTACGGCCATGGACTATGGTGTGGGGCTGATCGTTTGGGGGGGCGGAGGTGGGACACTTTGTTGCATGCACACTTTCCTTGGTTGAGATTTTAACTGGTGTTTGTCCCGGGGCGGGCTGAGGAACGGGGGCGCTGTACTCCTCCAAAGATCTATATTTAGATAGTTGATTAGTTAGAGTATGGGGCGACAGGCACACTGCGAGTTAGGGTTTGGCGAATACCGAGTTCAGGGGTGCAGGGTGGGGAGTAGGGGGTGGGGAGTGATGTTGTGGAATGTGTGAGAGGGTGAGTGTGGTTTATTTTATTTTTTGATCTCAGGTGATGACATTGTTGCGAGATTTGTTTTGCATGGGTACAGAGACACGTAGTATTAGAGGGTCGGGATGTGGTACTACTGCAAGAGACACACTTAATTGGTAATAGATGTTTGGCACTCCACAAGGGTGGGTATAAATTAGTGGCACACGCTGGATTCACTACTGGTTCCAGGCGTGTTGGGATCCTGGTCAAGAAATCATTCCAGTTGTCGATACAGGGTACTTGGATCGATCAGAGGGGTAGATATGCAGGTGTCTCGGGGCAGGTTGGGGACCCGACGGTTACTCTATTGTCGGTATACGTGCCACCTTGCCTGCAGAATGAGACCTATCGTGATTTGGGCAACGTCTTCCTCTCTCTGCCTCTTGGGGATTTGGTGTTTGGCGGTGATTTTAATTCAGTACTAGATGGCGAGATGGATCGTAGCCCGCCCCGTGTGCTTAGACAATCGCAGAAATGGTTGCCAAATTTTCTGGCAGCGCTGGGTTTGATAGGCGGTTGGTGCACGCGCAACCCGACAGCCACGCATTATACCCATGTCTCGGTGGCTCACGGTAGCCTGTCTAGGCTGGATTATGTGCTGCTTCCAATGGATTTAGGCCCAGATCTCTGTACTGGGGTGAATGTATGACATTGTTCTGCATTCTGTCCATCAATAGTTTTTTTTTGGCATTTTTATTTTTTTTTGCATTTTTTTTTGCATCCGGCGGCAATGGCGCCTACGATCCGTGAGGCGCGTTACCTCAGGAGGGGAATATCTGATCACTCCCCGTTGTTGGGTAGACCTTAACCTAGAGCTGCCGGCAGTTGGCAGGGTCACTCCCCTTAGTGCTTGGCAGTTGAAAGACCCCGCCATTAAGAGAGAAATTCTCCAGATGTCTGATCGTTACTTTCGGGAGAATACTGGCTCGGTGGATTCCGCTCAAACCCTTTGGGAGGCGTATAAGACCGTGGCGAGGGGGGAAGTATTGTCCCTGGTGTCAGGGAAGAAAAAGAGAGCACAGGCGGAAGTGGTTCGGAAGGAGGCGGAAGTTGTGCGCTTGGAAGAGAAGATAGCTAGGGCACATACACCGGCGGACCTCCATCAGTTGCGTCTCCGAGAGGAGGAGTATAGAGCGCTTGTCAGGGATAGAGCAGTGGCAAGTCATGTTGCGGTCCAGAGCCGTATATATGAAAAAGGGGATAAGGCCGGAAAGTTGATTGCTTGACTTGAACGCAGGGAGCGGACCTCCGTGCTTGTACCGCAGTTGGAGGGGTCAGGGTCACGGATACTCACGGATCCGCAGACGGTGGCAGATGAGTTTGCTGACTATTACCAGAAGGTCTATATGGCCGGGAGTTCCTTCCCGGTGGCAGAAAACAGTGAGATGATTAGGGATATCGTTATGCCTTGTTTGGCGGAGGAGGACAGAAGTTACCTTGATTCCGCATTGACGGACGACGAGGTGGCCCAAGCGATTAGGCAGATAGAATCGGGTGAAGCGACTGGTCCGAATGGGATCCCTATTCAACTGTACAAGTTGAACGCAAATAAACTGGCTCCCTATATGCACGCCATGTTTATGGAGAGTAAGGACTGCAGTGAGCTTTCTTACGATCAATGTGTTGTTAATGTAGTGGTCCTTCATAAAGCGGGCAAACCCAAGACACAATGCTCCTCCTATAGGCCCATATCACTCCTTAATGCAGAGCCCAAGATATTGGCGAAACTCCTAGAGACCAGGCTGGTCAAGATGATTACGTCTCTGATTCATCCGGACCAATCCGGCTTTATGCCGCATCGAAATACGGCGTTGAATCTGCGCCGGTTGCAGGGGGTCCTCTGGGGGTCCTCGAAAATACATGAGCCGGCGGTGTTGGTCTCCTTGGACACTTCGATGGCATTCAATAGGGTGGAGTGGCAGTATTTATTTGATGTGTTGGAGAAGTTGGGCTTTAGAAGCAAGTTTATCAGCTGGGTGTGCCTGTTATACACAAAGCCCCTAGCTAGAGTGATTGTTAATAATTGCAAGTCCCATGATTTTCAGTTAGCGAGGGGAACCAGGCAAGGGTGTCCACTGTCCCCGCTGCTCTTCGCACTCGCGATGGAGCCACTGGCTGCATGGGTGAGATGGGATAGGTAGATACGGGGTTTGCGGCGGACTCCCGAATGGGAAGATAAGATTTTGCTGTATGCCGACGATGTGTTGCTCTACCTCACTAGGCGCAGGAAGTGCTTTCAGACTTTCCTGGATGTGTTTGCTATCTTTAGCAGGTACTCTGGATTGGTCATTAACTGGGCCAAGTCGGTGATGTTTGTGGTGGTGGGTGACCCGCCGGCGATCCTGCAATCGTGTCCTGTGTGGATTGAGACGACAGGCTTCCGGTACCTGGGCATATATATTACGCTTGATCCAAAGCTGAGATATGAGAGTAACTTGGTTGCTCAATTGAGCAGGGGTAGGAAAGACGTGGAACGCTGGAGGTCCCCTTCCTCTCTCTCTCTGCTCGGGAGGGCTGCTTTGTTCAAGATGATGGCGCTACCTCGGTTTTTGTATGCTTTGCAGAACTCGATGGACCCGGTGCCCGCTGCCTATTTTAGGGAGATTGAGGCCCTCCAGAGGCAGCTCCTCTGGGGCGGAAGCACCCGTATAGCTTTTAGCAAGTTGACCCTCCCTTGGTATGATGGTGGGATCAGGCTTTTAGATTTGCGCAAGTACTACTGGGCCTCTAAGTTGGCCGCAGTGAACAATATAGTGTATGGGATTCCAAGGGACCCGGGTTACGCCATGGACCGAGGTCAGGCCCCCGGAGGGATGACTGAAAGAGCCTTGTATTCTAGACCTGGTAGATTTCCTCTGACTGATCCGACTGCTCATGTGATACGGGTGTGGCACGCGGCCAATAAAAGTCTTGGGTGGGAGGGTAGACTCACACTGGCCACCCCTCTGTTCAATTCTGAGAAGTTGGGCAGCATGTCGAAGACTAAAGGTTTCCATAGATGGGACCTCATTGGAATCACTAGGATAAAAGATGTGTGGGGGAAAGGCTCGGTTCACATGTTTGAGTCCCTTGTAGAGCAATACAAACTACACCAGAATGAATATTTCCACTATCTGCAGGTGAGGCATGCTCTTACTGCACATGTCCCTAAGGGCACGGATCTCCCGGAGGCGTCCCCTCAGGAGGACCGGGTACTGGATGGGCATATCCCGGAGAAAACAATATTGCTAATTTATCGAAAACTGGTTAATCACTCCGAGAACCCATTGTTGAAAGTTAGAGCTCAGTGGAGCGCAGATGGGCTAGATTTGGATGATGAGGACTGGACAGAAGCGGTGGCCTCCCCCAAGGTAGTTGCTATCCTGATGCGGCTCCGATTGGTGCAGCTGAAGATCCTGCATAGGTCTTATATCACGGGTCCGCGCCTGGTGCGAATAGGGCGGGCTGAGAGTGGAACTTGTAGGCGGGAGTGCGGAGAAGAGGGTACCTTGATGCATACACCGTGGCATTGTGACATGATACAGACATACTGGGCCGGGATACATGCCGAGTTGGGAGAGGTGTTGGGAGTAGAGGTGAGGTCAGAGGCTCTGAGATGTCTGTTGAATGTTTTAGAACCATGCGATTTAAGTGTGTACCAGAAGCAGTGGGTTACGTTGACATATATGGTGGATAAGCGTAATATTGCTCAACTTTGGGGTGCCAGCCAGCGCCCCGGGTCACCAAGTAGGCGGAGGAACTCCACTGGTGTATGTTCGGAGAAAAGTCAGTCTTTGTAGCACGGGGTTGCCTGGAATAGTCATCGGGGAGAAATTTGTGACCCGCCCATGTCAGGCCTGGATGAGGCAGTGCAAGAATCCGATGGACCCTAACTATTGAACGTAGAACATTTAATTCTGTACAGTACTGTAACTTGTGCATTGGAATCGATGGCATTCACCTGAGAATTCTTTTATGTATCTTTTGTTTTTCTTTGTTTAATAAAAAGATTTAAGGGGGTGCCAACGCCCACTGGAGCAGGTGCTACTCATTTAAAGACTCTAAAAGCTCCACACAGAGTTTACAGAAGCCTCTGAAGAAATGCTCAGGGGAGCATGAAACGCGTCAGGCTTGCAAATTGCATGGACGTTGTTTTCATCATTCCACGCTGTTTTCATGAAAATAAAAACAAAATTACAAAACCTACCTGAATGCTGGCTCTTCTAAATGGGGCAACCTTTTTGTTGGATGTATTTACTGGCCAGTCCCGGTCAGGGAAGAGCCCTACCACATGGAAGTGGTCCAAGGTGCAGGCACATGGTATGCAGCAGAAACTGGCAGGCAAGGTCGTTTTTCAGGATGTTACTTGCAGCGCAGAGGTGATTGAACATTTTTCAGACCCACTCAGGTTTAAATTTGAAGTATTATTTTACTCTGGGAGCAGCTCACTGGAGCGTGATTTATTGAACTACTAGAACCAGCAGGCTCTGGGGACGCCAACGCCCACTGGAGCAGGTGCTACTCATTTAAAGACTCTGAAAGCTCCACACAGAGTTTACAGAAGCCTCTGAAGAAATGCTCAGGGGAGCATGAAACGCGTCAGGCTTGTAAATTGCATGGACGTTGTTTTCATCATTCCACGCTGTTTTCCTGAAAATAAAAACAGAATTACAAAACCTACCTGAATGCTGGCTCTTCTAAATGGGGAAACCTTTTTGTTGGATATATATATATATATATATATATATATATAGTCACTGAAAAAACCATAGGTTTCATGCCAGTTATAGTTAACTGGAAATTTTACTGACATAAAACCATTGAAATTCCCACGTTATAGTTAGTTGGACTCACTATAACTTGCGCGTGTAATGCACTGCTGATGACATCATATATTACATTACTCATGACATGGTCAGTGACATCACTCATGACATCACTGATGACACCATCCAGTGAATGTGTGCCTTTCTGAAAAATAAACATGTTTTATATATGTATATGTAAAGGTCCATGGAAGAATAAATGTTTAAATAAGTGTCTTAATGGATGTTTTTTTTTTTAAATGATTGGTTAACTGGCTTATTAAGTGTATCATAGTGAATACATATATTAGCGAGTATTGTTTCAATATTTAAATGTTTGTATCAGTGTTTCACTTTGTGTATAAGTGGGTGCATGGGTTGGTGAGTAGTTACATGTGTGTTTCTATGGGTTATTAGATGTTTTTTTAGTATCAGTATAAATGTCTGTATGATTTGGTGGGGGTGTTACTTAGCACACAGATGCATCAATGACTGACTCACTGTTTGTATGTGTTTTGAAGACAGCATATGTGCCGGACTGTATGGGTGAATGAGTGTGTATATGTATATGTTAGTAAGTGAATGACTGTCTTACTAGTGTCTTTATCAGTAACTTCATATATTTTAATCTAGTATATGTGAGTATTGGTGTATATAAGTGAGTATATGTGAGAGTCAGAGATTGAAAGAGTTCTTGTTTAAGTAAGTATGTGTTTCTATAAGTGATTGTTTAAGAGGGTAAGTATGTGTATGTTTCCTTAGAAGTAAGGTGGTAGTGTGTGTATAGCTGTATATGCCAAAAAATGGATGTTCAATATTTTATTTGCATGTGTGAATATGTGTGTGAGCAACTTATGGAAGACTGTCGGTGTGTTAACGGATGTATAGGTGTCTCACTACATATGATGAGTGAGTATATGTATGACTGACTATATAGAACTGTTGGTGAATGAGTGCATGTGTATATAAATGGTGGAATTACTGAATTGGTTGTTGTAACTGGTATAGGTATCTCCACTTTTTTGAAAATGTTAGTTTCTATTTTTTAATATGTGATTCAAGGGTTACTTTACAGTGAAAGGAGGTCAGGCTCTTTGTCACAAGGATGGTGTCATCAGCGATGTCATGAGTGATGTCACTGACCATGTCATGAGTGATGTAATATGTGATGTCATCAGCAGTGCATTACACGCGCAAGTTATAGTGAGCCCAACTAACTATAACGTGGGAATTTCAATGGCTTTATGTCAGTAAAATTTCCAGTTAACTATAACTGGTGTGAAACCTATGTTTTTTTCAGTGAATTTAATAGGTTTTTTAAATGCTAATTCCTAACTATAACTGGTGTGAAACCTATGGTTTTTTCAGTGAATTTCAAAGGTTTTTTTAATGCTAATTCCTAACTAAAAGTCTCACTTTATAAGTAAGACTGTTATTTTTTTGTCTCTGGTGGCCATCATTGGGCTACATTGGGCTACATTGGGCTACATTGGGCTACATTTGGGCTCTAACATATATAAAGCCCAAAGTAGGCCAATATATATTTTTTTTAAGTAAATTTTCTTAAAAACAACTTGAGCATATATCTTGAGACATAGTAAACGCACATTGGGCTACCAGTCCTTACAATTTTTCATTTTTTCTTTTTATATTATTTTTTTTCTTTTTTCTTTTTCTCTTGGAGCGCTCCCGGTGCGCGCCCCGGTGAGCGCCCCGGAAAGCGTAGTATTTTGAAGCGCCCCTGTGCGCGAACCGGGAAGCGTCCCGTTAGTGCCAATGTCGCGATCGAAAACAACATCGTGACGCGTCGCGTAAGCGTGACGTATCGCGTAGCCGCGTGATGCGTCTTATGACGCGCTGCGTAAACGCACCCGGAAGCGCTCCGCGGCGCGGCACGGAGCGTGTTACGTAAGCATGCCGGAGCGCATAACGTAAGCACATCGGGTCATGTGACTTGAAAATAACACTTTTCATTGGTTCTCATCATTTTTTTCCTCCAAATAATGAAAGCACCCTCCTTTTTTCCTCATTCTTACTTTCTTCATTGAGAGAGCAAGAGCTATTTTGGAGGAAACAATGGCTTCACTTGTTGCTGCAGCTGGTGCACCCCCACCACCAAGAAAAGAAGGTCCACCACCACAGTTTCTTGGAGGACAAGAAGAAGAGGAGGAAGAAGAGGAGGAGGATCAACAATGAAGGCGCTTCCTCCCAGAAGAACTTAGACAAAGGCACGTTAAAGTGCACTTCATTTGGCAATTTTTTTCTTTTGCAGATGACCAAAAAAAGGTGAACGCCCCCAAAGTCACCTGTCTTATTTGTGACAAAGTTCTCTCCAGGGGCAATCCCTCAAAGAAATATTCTTTTGGTAATTATACCATGATCCGCCACATGGAGAGGTGGCATCCCAATAATTTGGCCCAGGCTGAAGTCCAGAAACTTCGGAACAACCCACCCCCTGTGGCCAGCACTTCCTCTTCAGTACCCTCACTTTCTGGTCCTGAAGAACGGCAAATGGTGCCAAATATTCAGCCAAAATTTGGCAAGGTCAAATTTCTTTGCATTTTCTGTGGCAAAACGTTATGCTATGGTGAACTTAGCATCACCTTAATAAATAATGCTATTGACAACCACAAATGCAGCAAGGAAAGAAAACAGGAATTCTTTTCTTTTTTTTGCTCCTGTTGAGCCATTTCCAATTCTCTGTTTTTTGTTTGTTCCCTTAAAAAAACCCCCAAAAATATAAAATTGTTCAAAAACATAAAAAAATAAAAAAATGTTCAGAAAAATAATAAAAAAAATATAAAACAACAAAAAGAATAAAAAAAAGTTCTTTTCAGAACTACCTCCCATTTATAAAATATTGCCAAAAATTTTTAAACTCTACCATTCTTTTTTCTCTGTTCTGCGCTTCCCGGTGCGCTCCCCGGTGCGCGTACCGGGGGCGCTCCCCCCGCGCAAATCAAAAAATTATTATTTTTTTTTTTGCCCTGCGAGGCCTTTTTATAGCCCCCACATCAAACCTAGGGGATCAGGGGGGTCTACCCTGCCCCCTTATGGTCATTTCCCCCTTTGATTTGGCCACCTCTTGTGTCTCGATCCGACCGAGACACAAGATGGCGGCCTCTCAGGACTGTTTCGAATGTTTACAGACACCCAAGAACCAATCAGCTTTCTGCGCGCAAGTCGCGTGGCGCGCCCGGAGTGCTCCCCGGAGCGCGTACCGGGGCGCTGCCATAGATATATATATTTATTTGAACCTAAATTACTCAAAATCCACTGAAGCACATATCTTGAGGCATAGCAAAGGCACATCGGGCTACCAGTCCCTACAATTTTGCCAAGTTTAGTGGAAATCCATTCAGCCGTTCGGGCTAAAAGTGAGGTCGACCGCCCCATGGAAATTAACATGGGGAAAACACGTTTTGGGACCCCCTTTTATCTCAGCCCCCACTTCACAAATCCCCCCCAAACTTTCAGGGAAGTACCAGGGCGCCGCGAGGCCATTTTGAGGAAATTTTCAGGCAGATTCGTCAACCGGCGCCAAAGTTATTCCAAATAGAATTTTGACATTTAACATTGAAAAAAAATCCTAACTATAACTAACTACTGGCGACCGCCAGTAGGTAATATATATATATATATATATATATATATATATATATTCACTGAAAAAACCATGGGTTATACACCATATATAGTTAGGAATTAGCATTTACAAAACCTTATTTTACTCACACAAAACCATTGAAATTCCATATATAGTTAGTTGCACTAACTATATATTGCGCACCCGCAATCCACTGCTGATGATGTCACATATTACATCATTCATGACATGGTCAGTGACATCACTGATGACATCACTGATGACAACTCAAATGACATCACTGATGACATTATCCAATGACTGTATGTTTCTGTAAAGTTAAAATATGTCTTACATATTGAAGAATGAGTGGATGTATAAGTGTCTGGATGAAGGATTTAGTAGGTGCATGACTTACTGTATGAGAGAGTGATTAAATGTGTCTCACTGAGTGCATGGGTTAGTGATTAAACTGTCTTAATTTGTGCATCATTATGTCTGTTGTTCTGTAAACTGCTGAATGTGTTAATCAGTAGCTATATGAGTAACTATATGGGTTATTCATTGGTTGCCCAAGTATTTGTATGGGAGACTGAGTATGTGTGTGAGTGGCTGGGAGTTATGACTCTGTGCATAGATGTGTGAGCAGTTGATTCACTAGATGTATGGGTTCAAAAGTGCATGTGGAAACAGCTGCATGGGCAGTTGACTGTGTGCATGAGTGTATTGGTGAGTGAATGGATATCTCAGTGCTACATGTCAAAGTAAGTACATATGTAAAACACAGTACATGTGAGAGTTGACATATATAAATAACTGTGCATAAGAGCCAGTGAATGTGTGAGTGGCTGTATGGATCATTGTGAACTTGTATCAGGGATTGTATTGGAGAGTAAATATGTGTTAGAATATGTTTGAATTAGTAACGTGTGTATAACTGTATAGTTGAGGAAATGGAGGTGTGATTGATTCTTTGCATGACTGACTAGATGTATGAGTAACTCCATGGATGAGTGACAATCTGTGAGTGTCTGTTTACACTGATTGTATCTGAGGTTATATTAGAGTCTGAAGAGGTTCATCGTATTATCACATGAATGATATTATCAGTGATGTTGTCAGTGATGCCATTTGATTTGTCATCAGTGATGTCATCAGTGATGTCACTGACCATGTCATGAATGATGTAATATGTGACATCATCAGCGGTGGATTGCGGGTGCGCGATATATAGTTAGTGCAACTAACTATATATGGAATTTCAATGGTTTTGTGTGAGTAAAATGAGGTTTTGTAAATGCTAATTCCTAACTATATATGGTCTATAACCCATGGTTTTTTCAGTGAATTTTCAAGGTTTTGTAAATGCTAATTCCTAACTATATATGGTCTATAACCTATGGTTTTTTCGGTGAATTTCAATGGTTTTTTAATAGCAAATATCAAAAGCTGTAAAATGTCAAGTACGTGGTAGGTAAAAACATTTTCGTGTCTATGCACGCTGATGTGCTTTGAACGCTGCCCCCCCCCCCCTCTTTTCTTTTAGGAGTATTCTCTCTTTGCAGATAGTGAAGGGTAGGTAACGCAGGCCTTTGCCCCCATTGTAATCCGTCGTGCCTGCTTCCCTCTCCATTTGATTGATTGTTATCCAAGCATTTACTGTTTTGGAATTGGTTCTCTTTGGTTCATTCTCTATTTACAAACAAGCACAGAGTCGCAATACTCTGTTTAGTCTTTGCGGATAGTGAAAAATCGTTAGAAAAAACAAAAGGAATCAAGCAAAATCAGTAGGCCACTAATGGGATCTCTTTTTGACCTTGCTAAAATAGAAACATTAGGAACAACCCCTCATGAGAAATATGACACTAGTGAGAGGAACTGAGCTCGACGCCATGATGGCTGCAAGACAGCTCGGCTCCGCCGCCCACCCCACCCAAAACAACGACAAACCCTATGCAAATATTATAAATATATACAACACACCAGCAAAGTAACAGGGTAAAACGTTTTATTAAATAACTATTTACATGGCAGCCTGCTGCAACATCGATCCAAATGCATGCCGCCGTTCCTGAGATTTCTCCCCGACTACTCTGCGACCTACGAGATGGAGAGGCCGGGGCACTGACTAGGCGGGGCCTCCGGCCGCAACCACAGCGCCAATGATCGCTGCTGATGGAGGGGAGCCTTGCCAGTGACAGCCACTGATCTGAAGAACCGCTGCCTGCGGTGCCTCCCTGAGCCGCTTGACGGAGGCCCCCGAGGGGAGGTGTGCTGGCGCGGACTCGGAGGGGCGCTTGACTCCTGCCCCCTCCCCAAGTCTTGTTGCCCTGGTGTGGCCTGAGATCACCCCCGACATAGGCGGTCAGCTCCCGGGGTCAGGCGGAACGTGTTGCCTTTTGGTGACTCTTACATTCTGGACCTTGTCCCACAATCCGTTTGACCTGAAGACACGTCCTGCGGTGCCCTGGTCCAACCATCACATTTACCTGCGCCAGGAGACGGCGTGGGGTGCACTGGAAGGGAGAGGCGGCGCAAACGAGCCTCCCCACCTCCCCAGGTGGAGGTTTCTCAGCTACACCCCAGCGCTTCACTTGGCCACCTGAGTTGCGCCCGCTCCTGCTGCACAGGGCCTCGCTCGGCCAGCTGATTTGCGCCTGCTCTTGTTATTACAGTGTCTCACCCGCCATGTGGATGAATTGCACCCACTCTTGTGGTACAGCGACAGGCGGCTGCCACGAAGCTCAGGAAATGGCGGTCGGCTCCACAGACTTGGGCCTGGCCTGCAAGGATGGCTCTGGGCAACCCTGGAACTCGGACGCTTGACTGCTAGGGCATGGGTCCCATTCCCAAAAGCGCCCCCTCAGCCTTGAAGATTCTACAAGAGTCACCGGGGCCCCCGACTCCCGCAGACTTCCGGTGGGGAGCGACTGCCATGATTGCTCACGGAATGGCCACGGAATGCTCTCATGCTGACGCCAGCTTCAGTCTGAAACATCCAGAAACACTGTAGACTACCAATTCGATCAGTTCCGGTGGAGCCCCAACGTGACCCGGTAGAGAAGAACTTGCCCTCCCCTCTTTGACTGATGGTTCTTGTTGCCTGTCCCTTCTGTCATATGACGCGCCGCGTTAGCGCACCCGGAAGTGCTCCGGTGCGCGAGGCGCGAAGCGCAGCTTCCCGGAAGCGATCCGGGGCGCGGCGCGGAGCGCATAACGTAAGCATAACAGGTCATGTGACTTGTTAATAAAACTTTTCATTGGTTCATTTCACTTTTGGGTTCCTAATGATGTAAGACTAGGTCATGTGACCTAAAAATAACACTTTTCATTTGTTGAGAACTATTTTTTGTCCCAAATGATGAAAACCCCTCCTTGTTTCCTCACTCTGACTTTCATCTTTGTGAGAGGAAGACCTTTTTTCATCACTTAGCAATAGCAAGTGATGTAGCTTCAGCTGGTGCATCCCCACCACCACCACCACCTCCTAGGAAGAGAGTACCACCTCCTCAGGTGGTGGTTGAGCAAGAGGTGCCCCCCCACACCTTCTTGTTGCCTGATTCGGCCAGCTCAATCGATCGAGCATGAGAATCTGTTGTGATCTGAAGAACCGCTGCCTGCGGTGCCTCACTGAGCCGCTTGACGGAGGCCCCCGAGGGGTGGTGTGGTGGCGCGGACTGGGAGGGGGCGCTTGGCTCCTGCCCCCTCCCCAAGTCTCGCTCGGCCAGCTGAGTTGCGACCACTCTTGCAGCCTACGACATGGAGAGGCCGGCGCGTTGACTAGGCGGTGCCTCTGGCCGCAACCACAGCGCCAACGATTGCTGCTGACGGAGGGGAGCCTTGCCGGTGAGAGCCACTGATCTGAAGAACGGCTGCCTGCGGTGCCTCCCTGAACCGCTTGACGGAGGCCCCCCAGGGGCGGTGTGGTGGCGCAGACTGGGAGGGGGCGCTTAGCTCCTGCCCCCTCCCCAAGTCTCTCTCGGCCAGCTGAGTTGCGCCTGCTCTTGCTATTACAGCGTCTCACCCAACATCCGGCTAAATTTCACCCACTCTTGCGATACAGCGACTCTTCCATTCTGGACCTTGTCCCACAATCCGTTTGACCTGAAGACACGTCCTGCGGTGCCCTCGCAATGCTGCCTGGTCCCTGAATGTGTGCAAGGGGACGGTATTTCTCGCTCGGCCAGCAGAGTTGCTACCACTCTTGCGGCCTATGACATGGAGAGGCCGGGGCGTTGACTAGGTGGGGCCTCCGGCCGCAACCACAGCGCCAACGATCGCTGCTAACGGAGGGGAGCCTTGCCGGTGAGAGCCACTGATCTGAAGAACAGCTGCCTGCGGTGCCTCCCTGAACCGCTTGACGAAGGCCCCCGAGGGGCGGTGTGGTAGCGCGGACTGGGAGGGGGCGCTTGGCTCCTGCCCCCTCCCCAAGTCTTGTTGCCCTGGTGTGGCCTGAGATCGCCCCCGACATAGGCGGCCGGCTCCCGGGGTCCGGCGGAACTTTTTGCCTTTTGGTGACTCTTCCATTCTGGACCTTGTCCCACAATCCGTTTGATCTGAAGACATGTCCTGCGGCCTGGTTCCTGAATGTGTGCAAGGGGACGGTATTGATTGGATCAAGATGGCGGCTTCACACAAAGCTGACTCAAGTGTTGCTGGTGATGCTATGCAGACAAAAACTGGTTTTCAGTTTGTACATTCTTCAGGATTTTTCCATCCAAGGCTGGTTGAGAGTTTGTAGAACGATGGCTTCAGATTTTCAACATACTACTCTTCAACATTCTTCATAAATGTAATTCTGGTCCTGCCGCTACTTATTGGAGACATTAAACTATACTCTGGACCTGCCTGGCCTCGACCAAAATGGCGCCAGTATGGGAGCGACTTGCAACTCCTTATGACGTTCTAGTTACTTAGTATTGACGTTATGGGGGATGTATGTGGTCTTTGTGCACATGGCGGGCGGGGAAGGGTACTGACTGGGAATACGGACCCTATTGATGTCGATTTTTCATTATTGATTATTGTATTAATAAAGCTTCGAAGTAATGTAACCCATGATACTCGCCCATGGTGTGCGTATGGACGATTTTATTGTAACTGATCCTGTTATACTTTCAATTAAAAAATCAACATTCACTGATCCTACAACAGTTTATCACGTTTAGTTTTTTCATTATTGATTATTGTATTAATAAAGCTTCGAAGTAATGTTACCCATGATACTCGCCCATGGTGTGCGTATGGACGATTTTATTGTAACTGATCCTGTTATACTTTCAATCAAAAAATCAACCTTCACTGATCCTGCAACCGTTTGTCACGTTTAGTTTTTTCAATTAAATGGCTCGCTTGCTACATACTCCTATACCCCTGGCTTTTGAAAGACACCATCTTGTAGAATAAAGGGCTGCGTCAAGGGTGGTATTGCCCAGAATGTCTTGTTTTCTAGTGCTCGTAATAACGAAGCCAGAACTGCCGAAAGGGATTCTGGTCCTGCCGCTACTTATTGGAGACATTAAACTATACTCTGGACCTGCCTGGCCTCGACCAAAATGGCGCCAGTATGGGAGCGACTTGCATCTCCTTATGACGTTCTAGTTTCTTAGCCTTGACGTTATGGGAGATGTATGCGGTCTTTGTGCACAAGGCAGGCGGGGAAGGGTTTGACTGGGAATACGGACAACCCTATTGATGTCGATTTTTCATTATTGATTATTGTATTAATAAAGCTTTGAAGTAATGTAACCCATGATACTCGCCCATGGTGTGCGTATGGACGATTTTATTGTAACTGATCCTGTTATACTTTCAATCAAAAAATCAACCTTCACTGATCCTGCAACCGTTTGTCACGTTTAGTTTTTTCAATTAAATGGCTCGCTTGCTACATACTCCTATACCCCTGGCTTTTGAAAGACACCATCTTGTAGAATAAAGGGCTGCGTCAAGGGTGGTATTGCCCAGAATGTCTTGTTTTCTAGTGCTCGTAATAACGAAGCCAGAACTGCCGAAAGGGATTCTGGTCCTGCCGCTACTTATTGGAGACATTAAACTATACTCTGGACCTGCCTGGCCTCGACCAAAATGGCGCCAGTATGGGAGCGACTTGCATCTCCTTATGACGTTCTAGTTTCTTAGCCTTGACGTTATGGGAGATGTATGCGGTCTTTGTGCACAAGGCAGGCGGGGAAGGGTTTGACTGGGAATACGGACAACCCTATTGATGTCGATTTTTCATTATTGATTATTGTATTAATAAAGCTTTGAAGTAATGTAACCCATGATACTCGCCCATGGTGTGCGTATGGACGATTTTATTGTAACTGATCCTGTTATACTTTCAATTATAAAATCAACCTTCACTGATCCTGCAACCGTTTGTCACGTTTAGTTTTTTCAATTAAATGGCTCGCTTGTTACATACTCCTATACCACTGGCTTTTGACCCTTTCCTACGCGCGGTCTGTACTACCGCCCTCGGGCTATCTATGTAATGAACAGACTACCATTGCCGAAACACAAGGAAATGCATCTCAGAGAGATAAGTCAAGTACGTGGTAGATAAAAACATTTTCGTGTTTATGCACGCTGATGTGCTTTGAACGATGCACCCCCCCCTTCCTCATCATTTAGATTACCACCGCCCATTGCACAAAAGTGTACCGGGCGCTCCCCACGTAAAAAAAAAACCTTTTTTTTTTCTTTTTTTCTTTTTGCCCCGCGGGGCCCTTTTAAAGCCTCCACATCAATCCTAGGGGGTCAGGGAGGATCTACTATGCCCCCTTATTAATTAATTAATTAATTGTGTGCTTATATAGCGCTGGAATCACTCCCGAAGGGGTACCTCCGCGCTTCGACCGCTGCGAAACCCTTCCTGGTTTCCCTGAGAGATGGTCCCTTAATGGGTATCTCCAGGGTGAGACCAGGCATCCCCGGCGGTCTGGTGGGGCCGTTAGTGAAGATGAGGCAAGCTAATGCCCAGAGTTGCCGAGTGTGATCGCTGATCAGAGTGGGCACCGAGGCGAGAGAATTATCGAGTCCGCTGACCCTGGTCCAGAAACCTGCCGCGTCGGGAATCGAACCCTGGTCCCGGGCCGTCCTCTGCTCTCGGGTCTGCCGCCTCTAACCAGTGAGCCACACTACTTCACTTATGGTCATTTCCCCCTTCGTTTTGGCCTCCTCTTGTCTCTCGATCCTACCGAGAGACAAGATGGCGGCCGCTCCGGACTGTTTAGAATGTTGACAGACACCGGAGAGCCAATCAGCTTCGCTTCGCGAAGTTCCGTTACGCGTCAAGTACGCGAACCGGAGCGCTACCCGGAGCGCTGTCACAGATATATATATTTTTTTTAACGTTAATTTATCAAAATCCACTGGAGCACATATATTGAGACCTAGCAAAGGCACATCGGGCTAACAGTCCCTACAATTTTGCCAAGTTTCATGCAAGTCCATTCAGCCGTTCGAGCTAAAAGTGAGGCCAACCGCCCTATGGAAATTAACATGGGAAAAACGCGTTTTGAGACCCCCCTTTTTTCTCGGCCCCCCCTTGACGAACCCCCCCAAATTTTCCGGGGCTGCCCAGAAACAAAAGGTGCCATTTTCCTGAAAATTTCAACCAATTCCGTCCACAAACGCCAAAGTTATTAGACATAGAATTTTCAAAAATCCCGTAGAGAAAAAATCCTAACTATATATACCTACTGGCGACCGCCAGTTGGTAATATATATATTACCTACTGGCGGTCAGAGCGCTTTACATGAGGAACAATAAAGTTGTGATTTACATCAGTTAAAAGTTACATAAGTATCAAGAAAAGTATTTAAAGAACATAGGGGACAAGGTGAATGGCGCAAAAAAAGGTAAGGGGATTGGGTAAACAGGTAGGAGGAAGATAGGACGTAGAGACGAGGTAGATAAAATATCTGACAGTCAACGATTTACACACAATATATGGCACTATGGGTTTTGAAGGCTGAGACCTTTGCCAGAATTTAAAAGCATTTTGGAGGATGTGAAATTAAAACACTTGAAACTATCTTGATAATTTTTGCTTTGCTTTTACTGATCTACATCGTTATCTGAGTTTGTATTGCATCAATATTGGTTGATCCAGGATACACATCCATTGACTAAACATGACTTATGTTGAGTGAAAATGTGATTTTAGACTTTTGAATGTTGCCGAAGTGATGTAGAATATGAAGTGAACAGACTGAAGAGTATTGAAGTGTTTTGAGCTGCGCACATAACATTGCGCAAGAGGGAGGGATTGGAAATCATAATATTCTACTTATTTTAGGCCTTAGTGTAATTGTAATCGACTTCAGCCATGTTTTCCTGCTAATGCTAACATTACTCATGGGTTGTGCAGTCTCTGAAGTGTAGTCACTTCTGCTTCATTGTTATCAATGCATTAAATCTGAGAAGAGCATGCTCAATGGAAAGTTTATACATATTTTCGACAGTTTGAGGGTCTTTTTTTCTTTTTCCTATAATCTCCTGCTAAACACCTGCTGAATTATTGTTAGAAATAGAGGTTAAGAGCGTGTTCAACTAAGTGTTGCTAGGGAAATCTTTCGCCGATCGAACCTGTGAGTCACAGATTATTACTTTTTGTTTTGTCAATAGGATAGGATAGGATAGGATAGGATGTGAATTTATAGAGCGCGAATTGCTGCCCGGAGGCGTCCAAGTGCTAAGAATACCGGGTCAAACCAGGGGAAAAAATACAGAGGGAGGGTGGGAAGTTTAAACTGGGTGAAATAGGAAGGTTTTTAATTGTTTGCGGAAGGTCGTAAGATTAGAGTTGGATCTTAAGTGCAGTGGGAGGGCGTTCCAAGCCCTCGCAGCATTGTGGGTGAATGACCTGCCTCCAGATCTGGATCTTCTTACTCTCGGAATGACTGCTAGGAAGGACTGGTTAGATCTTAGGTTCCTGTTGGGCCTGTAATGATGGATTAGGTCCTGTGTAATCCTGGGGCCAGAGTTCCAGAAGGACTGGTGGGCTATGCACATGGCTTTGAACAAAACTCTTTGGCGCACCGGGAGCCAGTGGAGAGTGACTAGCCCGGACCTAACTGACTGTCTGCGAGGGATGTCAAGTAACAGACGTGCGGCGCAGTTCTGCACAATCTGCAGCCTTCTCAAGGTGGATTCTGGGGCGCCAAGGTAAAGGACATTATTAAAGTCAAGGCGGGATTGGATCAGGCCTTGTACCGCTGCTTGCTTGGCTTCCATAGGGAGGAGGGGGAGAATTTTCCTAAGCATTTTCATGATGCTTAGGAAATAAAACCTTTCAATAAAACCTTTCTGATTCTGAATTGGTTTGTGGTCATATTTTCTTCGACACTCCTGTCTGATGCCTCACAGAGAGAAGCAATGGTTTGTCAGTGTGACATGAGCCGCTGCTGAGCCAGGAGAGCTCTGTGCCTGGTGTATGGATGTGAGGAAGGTCCATGGGGCCATGCGACAATCAATGTCAGAAATGCACTGACATTGACAGATACCCACGGGGAGTGAGAAATGAGTGACTCAAGTGCAGCCAAACAACCCGAACCAAATAACTGACTGCAGGGAAATCCAGGTGGACATGTGCACTCCCCTCTCTCTCTCATATAGGTCATCTGTGGAGAGGCAAGTGGAAACTTACGTGGTTGGATGGACTCACGCACCCAACTCAAACAGGCAAACAGCCAAGGGGAAATCGACACACTCAAGTCAAGTCAAAGTAACTTTTTTCCGTTTCGAAAATGGAACCATGAAAGTGCCCAGAATTAACAATACAATTTATAGTTACGATGAACACCACACCAGGTGAGGAAAAATACTACGAGGAAGGCAAAAAGTTTAGAGATGACCCTGCAAAAAGGGACAAGTCTAACACGCAGGTACCAGGGCTAACCCCTCCTAGAAATACTACTGGGGAAATACCAAGTCCACAGAGGTCTGGGGAAGACCCTGATAATGGGGCAGGTTACGTTCAACCAACCCCATCCATGTAAACATTGAGGGCCTCATTTATGAGGCCCCTTGCGCCATTGGAACGTCACTTTTTGTGATGTTCCGTGGCGCAGAAGCCTACGTGATATTTATCAGGCAGCACTAAGCCACTTTTTTTGGCTTAATGCTGCTTGATGAATATCAGTTCCTTTAACGCAGTGTTCTGCGTTAAAGGGGCGTGCAATGGGTGTTGCTGGGGGCTTTCAGAGCAACATCCATGGCCTTTTGACCCTGCCCCAGATTTACGAGAAATCGTAAATCTGAGGCAGTGCCAAAAGCTTAGGCCTCCCCAGGAAAGGCGTAAGGGAGGCGCAACGGGGATAAATATCTTTATTTCTCCTCGTTTTTTTCTATGTGTGCTGCATTCTGCAGCACACATAGAAAGAGGAAAAGCCTCTTGTGATTATTTTTGTACAGAAAGGTTTCCCTTACTGAACAAAAAAAATCATCCACGCAACGCAAGCACCTTTGCACCATTGTGAAATGGTGCCTGCGTTGTCGCAGGCAGCCCATTGTGAGCCGGCACAGGGGAAAAGGACAGGAATGCACCGTATCTTATAGATACTAGATACAGCGCAATCCGCCCCTTTTCTTTTGCCTTAGAAATGCGCAGCAGGAAGGCCTGCTGTGCTTCCCTACAGCAAAACCTCATAAATAAGGCAATGAATGTGCAAATAGATTGTCAGCTCTCTATCAATATGAGGATCCCCCTACCACAAGTGTTACAGTCCCAAGTGATTTGAAAGCAAGCTAAGGCGAACATAAAGAGGGCACCACCACTGACGCTCAATTAATGTCACTAAGGGGCGAGATTCACGAGTTAGGGAATTGTGTCACCATTTTCAAGTTGACTTTGACTGAAAAAGTGAACAATCTGATGCTAGTAATGGGTTATCTAGGGGAGGCCAAGGGGCTTGCTCCATCTAGAAGTATTGATGTCTCATTCTGTTCCACATATGAAAGCCCTTCTGCCAGTCACCCTAAACACTAAAGTTGGATGCTCACTGCAATTTACTACCTCTAATGGAGCCTGGGCTTCTAACTTCAATCCTGGCTCTGGACCAATTGTCTATCATGCAGGAGGAAGCCGCAGGTGGGAGGGCAATGGCATGCAGCACTGGGAGGGAGTGATAAGTATAACTACATCGCAATCCTTACTAGGTGGTGCGAGGAACCCTGACAGAAAGGCACATACCACTACCACTACCGTTTCTCCTTTAAACTTTGCCTCTACCAACACTACGGCCCTGATCTATGGCCATCTATTGCCTCCCTTCGTATTATCTAGCTCACCCCATCAGAAACTTGGGGGCCTTGTCGCAAACATTGGTTAACGTAATCTGTAAATATGTTATCTCGTCTTGAGTATTGGATATTCAATCTGTAAATACGTGCCCTATCTCCCTTATGTATCCTGCACCTTGCCCTCTCTCATTCGATCCGTAACTGGATGATGCCATGCCTATTCTGTACATGGCTGTGTTTTCCTGTAAAGCGCTCTGATACCCTAACGGGTCAAGTTCGCGCTCTATAAAGCACATAAATAAATAAACTACATTCCCGACGAGCAAATGGCCGGCCTCATGATACAGTGTGCAGGATGATAGCAGTGCTAGTGCCATATAGGGGTGGAAATCTTCTTTACAAATTTTTCCAAGTTGAGCTCCAGGGACTTTAACAGCAAAGAAACATTAGTTAATAAGGCAATTTACTGGCTATGCAAAGTTTGTAACTTTCGATCCGTAAGCTAGGAAGGATAGTTTACTAGTTAGCAATTTTTGCAGTAAGCTGGGAGGGGTTGATTATATAGGCATTAGGTTTATTATTAGAAACATAAATGAAGGTCTGATTGCTCTAGAGCATAGATTGCCCCTTGGATAATGCCTCGAACATAGGCATTAAAATAAAACCACCATTAACAATTCTCCCTGATGATAGCAGAACTCCGGCCTTGACCCAAAGTACAGCACATGAATCAAGGTAGGTTGGCCCAGGTTCCCTGGTTACATTTGATGCAGATTGACTTCTCCAGGGCGCTCGCCACTGTCGTGTTAGCCTCTACTGTGGAAAAGCCTGGCTATGCAGCCAGTAGGTTTTCTCCATTTGGGAGCAGGAGTTCGTCCACGTCCAAGACTACACAATAGTTATGAACTACTCAATTCCGATCTATCTGTTAGGCCCAACACACATCCCCAATGTTTGGCACGCCTGAAGTGAGTCAAAATCTTCAAGTGGCATGGAATGTTGCAGGGTTACAGGCCAAATAAAATGATTTGGAATGGGTAGAATTTATATATAGCCACCAATTACATTTCTTAAAGGAAACATGGGCCACTGAGACAATTTATAGGCCAGATTATGTCCCCTACTTTGCAAATGCAAACTCAGCTACTTATGGGAGAGTTTGGGGAGGCTTAATAATCTAGCTAAAAACTCTGTTAACTTTAATGTGGAACTACTAGACTGAGAATTATGGGACATTTTAGGAATTCACTTGATATTTCATAGTTCTACTGTATTGAAACACCTAGTTGTGATTAAAATCTATATACGCTTAGTCCAGGATAGTGCGGTATCCTCAACTATACACGCATTCCAATCACTAGCAGAGTGTAGAGTACACCATTCCTGCACTTTGATAACATCAGGGGACTGCAACACCAAATTCGAACCTCTTGAACCTTAACGGCTGACAAGGACAAAGAGTGGTGCATCCCTGAACTCACAAGCAAACCATCAGTGAAATGGCAAAAAGTTGCAAGTCAGATTTTCTATCTTTGCTCAGATGTTGGACTGAGAGATGCTAATGGGTGCTATAAATCTGATATTTACCCTCATTTTACCTTCAAAAGAGGCACACACACCAAGCACATAGATTATGTCATGCTTAATATGAGACTATGGTGCTACGTGATAGATATGGTAGTTGTTACCTCTGGGGACAGTGATCATAATGCACTTACTGCTTTCTTTAAACTAGATCTGTTTCACAACTCATCTGAGCAAGTCAATGACACCTCTATAATGCCACTGGCTCTCACAAACAATCACAGGAATATAAAGTGGGCTAGAATTAACATTGATACTTGGGTCATCCCAAAGATTTATCACTCGCTTGTGGACCATTTTGGAACCTATAATCCCCTTTGACTGGGATACAGCCATGTTCAACAGCAAGCACAGGGAGTTTTTTAAAATCCTTAAATATCACTTCACGAAGCAGAGTGCAAAAGGCCATGTTGCCTCCGTGAGTTGGTTTACCAAGGAGTGTAGAGAGGAAAAGGATGCTTTAATTAAAGCTGTTAAAGAAGGTTCAAAAATAGACATATCGACGCCATGAAGGACTACAAGGCCATATTGGTCAACACAAAGGATCACTGGGAAGAGGGACAGTGGAGCAAAATGCTCAAAATTCTGGGAAAAAGTGATTACAGAAACCTTTGGAAATTAGTGATATCAAATAGCAATGGTGGATCTATCTCTCCAGATGTGCATATACCAGTGGACGTATGCCTTGATCATTTCAAAGGCCTATATAGCCTGAGTGTGACCACAGTCAAAGGAAAGTATTCTTCACAGGTGTCACCCTTAAACTCCTCAGGAAACTACAGAATGTTCAGAATGCTGCAGTCAGACTAGTCCTCAACATTCCACACCACAGCCCATCTCCGAACACCTGCTAAAATGCCACTGGCCCACAGTCAACAAAAAAGTCACGTTTAAGCTCCTCACACATGGCTACAAAGCCCACCATGAAGTCGGGCCAGAACACCAGAACCACCATCTGTCATTCCATGTACCCACTGGATATTTCCACCTCACCAAACTGGTCCTTGCCACCGTCTCTTGGATCTGCAAGACCAGGCACGGAGGAATATCCTTCTCCTACCTCGCCATCAAAACCTGGAACACACTTCCTCTCTACCTCAGGCAGGCCCCATCGCTGACCCAATTTAGGAAGGATCAAAAAACATGGCTCTTCGACTGAACCTCAGCGCCCATTAAGACCTGCAGCCCCTACCCCCAGCACCTTGACACCGTCACGAGTGAGTAGCTGTGCTTAATAAACACTGATGGAGTGATTTACTGATTGAATCTCGGGGTGGGGGGGGACATGGGTGACAACATAGTGACCGTGGCATCTGTCTTTTTGCCCCCTTTATAGAGTTTTCAACTGAGGAAGCTAGGGTTGCCCTTTCCCACATGAGACAGGAGAATGCTCCCAATCCAGATGCTATTCCAGTGGATATATTCCACTTTGAGCCTGAAATCTTGGTACCCTACCTGAACCATCTAAGCAATGCTGTTCTGCATGGGTTTGAATTCCCAGAGTCATGGTGCCATTATTGTCCCAATCCATACAAAGGGCCCGAACTACACTCCTGCAAACTATAGGCCAATTAGCCTTATCGATAACACCCAAAAAATGTACTGTATGCAGGTCCTATTTTGTTTGCAGGAGTAGATGGAAGAACATCAGATCCTGTCACACATGTCGGTGGGCCTTAGTAAGAACAAAGGTACCATAGACCACATTTTGTTTTAATGACTGTCTCTTGGAAGTGATTACCATCAACAAGGACCACCTGTATATGGCTGTTATGGACATGGGGGCATCATTCAATCTATTGCTAGGAGGTATAAAGCATCGACTATCAGGCCTGTGTCACCCACCCTGGAAGTATGCAGATCAATGGTCTTGGGAGGCCCTTGTAAGGTGTCGAAATATGGGGCTTGGAGGACACTTCACAGTTAAATATAACAGAAAACAAACTTATAATATCAGTTAAAGTGTACCTAACAGCACCTCACTCACTCCTTCAAGATGGGATTTGAGCCTTAAAAGGGTTGATTAAATTGCTCATTTAAAAATCCTAATCTATTGGGGTAGAATTTGCACAAGTAAGGAGTTGGCCCCCTTTAAAGCTGTATTACAGGAGATACTTCTATTAGATAAGCAATGTACCACGCCACAGATACAAGCTGTGAAAAATCTATGCTGTGAGTAAAAGCTTGGGAGTGTTTGGCAGGAACCCCATTTATTGGGAGCATGTCTTACAAAATACGTGATATGAAGCTAGGTCTGAAGGCCAGACGAATACATCTTTGAGCCATAAATGGTCCCTGTATTTCAAATTGCTTCTCTATAGAATTACTGACCACAGCAGCAAAATCACTGTATATTCTGTTTCGATTTAGCACATTGTCATCCAGGGGTTTTACCTCAAGATGGTGTAAAGAGAGGGAACAGAGAAGCGATTGTTCGTTTTGCCCCAACACGTTAGAAACAGAGGTGCATTTTCTACTTTTTTGCAATCAGAAATACAAACCGATATCCAGGTGGATGTTGCTCCATTGCCGTAACCTAGGTGCAAAGCAGTGCCTTGGTGCTTTAAATTCATTAAAATCTGACACCTCTGAACATATTGGGCCTCATTTATGAAAAGTGACGCATCGCTGCGTGAAAACAGCGATGCGTCACTTTTCACTGCACACTCCTTGCGACACCAATGATGCGTCATATTTAATGTATGACGCATCATGTCACAAGGACTTACAGATATGTCAGTATTTCTGACGCATCTGTAAGCGCAAAAGTGACGCATTGCTGGAGTGTGTCACAAAAGTGACGCAACTCCAGCAATGCGTCCTTTCACATGGGGAAAGCCGCATGTGAAAGGGCTTGCGTCAGTCTTACGCCTGCTGTGAGGCAGGCGCAAGATTTTGACGCAACAGCATCCTAAAAGTGACGCAGTGAAATCTCATAGATTTCACTGCGTCACTATTACGAGGCTTTTTGCGGGGGAACGCCCCCTCTGCATACATTATACCTGACGTAGGTATAATGTGGCGCAGGGGTTTAAAAAGTGACGCATCTACCTAGATGCGTCACTTTTTAAATATGGCGCAACAAGGCACATTTTGTACGCCGCTTGTGCATCACAAAAAGTGACGCACCGGCGGCGCAAAACTGACGCAAGGCCTCATAAATAAGGGACATTGTATTTGCACTTACAAGATTTTTTCACTGAGCCTGTTCTCGCAGAACAGCTGCCCTGCAGGTCCAAGAAGCGAAAGTCCCTAGCATTTGGACATTACGGGAACTAGTCTATAGCCCTCTGGGTATGGTTTGGGCTTTGTTGTTTAATTCGTTTACATTTTAGATTGGCACAACATCTAGAACCTGGTCGCTCATTATTACTGTATACTTGCTGAGAATTACAAGCCCTATATTTGGGTAAATTATTGTTATGAAAAGCGTTATCTCCTGTGAGTTGTATAAATCGTTTTTAATGACCTTGGCAGTTTCTCTTATGGATTTTTTTTCCTTGAGATCAAGATGTATTTTTCTTTTATATGTTTAAACTTTACAAATTGCTGAATGACTGAAAATGTTCTATGATTGCTTAAGTGTACAGTTTTGTGATATGAAGTTATGTGCTTTTATAATTTTAATTGACAGAAATAGGCTAAGTATTGATGATGATGATGATGGTGTGAACATAAAGTACATCACTCATACTCTCTTATAACAGGCACGCCTAGATAGCCAAACGAGCAGTGGCAAATGGAAACATAGGTGCGTGTTTGTGTGGTGTGTTTGAGTTGGAGTATTCACTCAAACCTCCTGTCCATGTGAACAGGATCAGACCAGTCCCCGGAAAAAGGCCACCTGGGACTCCATGCAAAACAAAGAGCAGAAACCAAGATACGCTCACACACACACATGAACACACACACACACACACATGCACCCTTACACACAAGTACACACATTTATCATACAACCTAAAAGGGCAGTGGAAAATAACTAATCTGTCAGCTCACTCACAAAAGTATGGAGAGGCCTTTCCCATCACACACACGCACACAGAGGAAGCAAACATACAAACCCATATGTGTGCAATGTTCTAAGTGGTTTCTGGGGAAATATGATACTGTTTGCCCAGAGAAGCCAACAAAAAATGCTTAACATCAAATAAACAATAACATCCATTTTTAATGTATGCGCATCTCATAAAAGATCACAGACACAAATTAGAAAATGAACTAGCTATACTCGATATGCAGTATGTTCAAGTCACAGCAATAAGTGTGTTTACATATACAAAACTCAACTTTTAACTCATTACTGCTGCCATCGTCCAATGGCCCACAGCCACACTTCCTCTCCAGTGGGTCTGCTGTCCTTTGGCCCACGCAGGGCATGGTTAGAAAGGGCCCTCAGGTGCAATAGCGTTTCTTGTATTCTCCCAAAGCTCAGGCTACACAGGAATAGCTTTCTGAGCGTCCTTGGCTTTTTTGTTTGTTTGCAATGGTGATCAGCGTGCACAGTGCGATGACGCCATTACATTACCAAGGTGAAAGTAAAACAAGCGAAAACTTGTTTCACTTTCACTGAGTCAGTGCTCACAGGATATCTGAGCTCAAGAGCACTGATTTTTATAGGAGAGGTATTCATGGAATGGGAAGAATCTCAACTTTTCAAGGCTACTTCTGCTCAATGGATCTCTGCTTGGGGATTGCCACAGGAATGCGATCCTCAAGCAGGGATGCACCAACTAGACAACAGAGAAGGGGGAGCACAAGGGTTTGTGCATCTCCAGCCCAGTTAATTAGAAACGTCTTTCCACGCTCCTTGTGGGGCAGTTGGGTAATTACCACTAAACACCAAGGATTTATTTTCATATACAAATATAGCAGTGTGGGCTGCCCACCAAGGCATGGCAATGCCCCAACCCCAATATTCACACAACAGTCTTTCTGCCCTCCCAGGATGCAGATGGGGTAGTTGCTTCCAATCTGCACCCCCCCCACCCTGGAGGCAGAAAGCCCACTAGACACCAGTTGTTTTTTTTATATATGTTTAAATATATAGTGGTGGGTGCTGCCCATATGTGCATGGCCATGCCCCCACCCCAATATACATACAGCGGTCTTCCTGTCTTCCTGGTTACCCAATCTTCCCTTTAGGGGGCAGAAAGATCACTAGACACAAGGGATTATTTTTATATATACAAATATGCTGGTGGGTGCTGCTTAATAGGGTATGGCCATGCCCCCACCTTAATATACATCCACCAGACTTTCTGTCCCCCTTGGGGTAGAAGGGGGAATTATCTCCAGTCTGCCCCCTCATGGGGGCAGAAAACTGACAAGAAGCGATGGGGTAAAAAACAAACAAAGGGGTGGGCACTGCCAAGCAGGGCTCGAACTTGCCCCTATCCTCAATATACATGAATCAGGATATTTACCCAAATTTGCACCTGTGAGGGGGCATAGAGCCCACTAGACACCAGGGTATACTTTTTAAACATAAACATAGGGGTTAAGGTTACACACCATGGGTATGGCCATACCCCACCAACAAAAGGCATAGACAGTATTTCTACTCCTCTGCTTGGCAGATGGGGTGATTACCCCGAAAAGGCCCCTCGGGAGGCAGAGAGTCCACTAGACACAAAGATGTGGTGGCTTACCCTGCCATTAAACTAAATGTACCCTACTAGATGGGGTAATAGAATCTTTCTTCACCCTCCCGAGGTAGAGAGAAAGTTTGCCCCAATTGGGGAGGATGAACTTACTCTTAGATCCTGTTAGAATCGGGGGTCTCTGGTTGGCACAGGTATGCACTTGTGGCAAACAGGGACCCTCTCCTCTAGTCAGGGTAAGAGAACTACTCCTTTAGAAATAACCCTTGCTCACCCTCTAGGTAGTGTGGCGCGAGCAGACAAGGCTAATCTTCAGGGCGATAGTTAGTTAAGCATTTATGATCACAGACAGAAAACCCACTGACCCACCACAGACGGACACCAGTCGTAGGATTGTATCAACAATATGTAGACTTTATGTAAAAATACTTCATATGCAGAATTATCACAAGACCATATAACGTTTAGCGATTGAAGGCCACCAGATTTAAATAGGCGATTGTTCTTAAGTGTTCTTGGTTAGCAAGGTACGATGACAGGGAAAACAAACGTCGCGGACCCTGGATCCGATGCGAACTCGGGATAGAGTTCATGTGTACCTTGCAATGAGTGTCCGAGGCGTTTCAGGCGCGGCTACTTGTGAGGGCGGACCTGGGACAAGGCCAACGGTTCTCCAAAGGATCTGTCCGGCTTGGAGCCCCCTCGAGGTCCGAGGCGGGTGAGCGGGATGGCGTGGAGGGTTGTGGCGATCCGGGGTCTGATGCAGCTCACGGGGCGAGGCGCCGTTCAGGCCTGCGGGGCTTACTACACCAGGTCGTACCTGTGGATCTGTGTGGCGCGTCGCGTTATCGGGCAGATGGGTGCAGCACCAGGCCTTCTGTACCACAGTACGGAAGGCCTTTCTTGAGGTGCGGCACGGCCTTGGTATGCAGGAGGGCAAAGTGAGACAGTCTGGTACGTTACGACGTACGGACTGTCTGAGGCTATCAGATGCGCTCCGTGCAGATTCCGGCGGGAGAAGATGAGGGGGCACAGCGTGCTCCGTAGCAGGCGAGGTGACAGAAGAGCGGGCGGCCCAGCTCTGAAGCGGAGAGCGACTCAAGCTTGAGCGGGGCTCTCTGCGGCGGGGTGACCAGGCTCAGAGCTTTCACGACCTTGGAGGGCGAAGGCACCCGAGTTACAACTCCGGTGAGGGAATTTGAACTAAAGGCCCAACAGCAAACGGGCACAGGCAGAATAGAACCCAATGGTCCTAGGATTCCGTTCAGGGGGCAAGCTTGTGATCAAGCCCTTGGAGATAGTTTCAGGCACAAGTCTTCAAAGTCCTTTCTGGTCTTTTCCTCTCCGTCCTCAGTAAGGCACCACTGCAGGTTTCCTTTCCTCAGCTTCTCTCGGTCCTTCTAGTCAGGCAGAGGTTCGTTGTGGTCAAAACTGGATCTAATTTCTTAGGAGCACGGCTCTTACCTTTATACTCGGTTTCCTTTGTCTTGGCAGGCACATGACACACACACATTCACTCATTCACCCATACAATCACTCGTACATACAGTCACTCATTATTACAACACTATCATATGCACTCATACACCTATGCAGACACTCACACATTACCACTCATCCACGGAGATACTCACACACCTAGTCAGTCCTGTAAAGAATCACTCACACTTTGATTTCTTCATCTATACAGTTAAACACATAACAGCTTACATTTTCACACATATACTAACACATACTTACTCACTTATACAATCAAATCCTTCATCCATACTCTTATACATCCACTAATTTCTTCAATATGTAAAACAAATTTAAACTTTAAAAAAGCACACAGACACTGGATGATGTCATCAGTGATGTCATTTGAGATGTTATCAGTGATGTCATCAGCATTGGTTTGCGGATGCGCGAAATATATAGTTAGTGCAACTAACTATATATGGAATTTCATTGGTTTTATATCAATAAAATATCCAGCTAACTATATATGGTCTCTAACCTATGGTTTTTTCAGTGAATATATATATATATATATATATATATATATATATATATATATATATATATATATATATATATATATATATATATATATATATTCAAACAAACTCCTGGTGGTTACAGAGCTAATAAATCAGCATGACACCAGAGCCGGGGCCCAAATGTTCGTTCTAAGTGCAAATATTTATTGGCACACGGAAAACCCAACGCGTTTCAAAGCTTTTGCCTCTTGCTCACGGGTAATGTGAAGTAGTGGCCATTCATTTTTTAAAGTGAAACATACATGATTAACGTGCACGTGATCAAACATAAACATAGAAAAGATACTTTGTATCAAACAATGTGTCAGTATCCTGTTATCGGGTTCCAAAGCAAAATACATATTTTGGTTTTATAGAGCTATTGGTGAAAATACACCAAGCTCTATATGTTTCACTTTAAAAAATGAATGGCCACTACTTCACATTACCCGTGAGCAAGAGGCGAAAGCTTTGAAACGCGTTGGGTTTTCCGTGTGCCAATAAATATTTGCACTTAGAACGAACATTTGGGCCCCGGCTCTGGTGTCATGCTGATTTATTAGCTCTGTAACCACCAGGAGTTTGTTTGAACTATTTCGGGAAGTGGCGATCCCGCCGGGAGCCTGCTGTGGAGAGAGGCGGGAGTCAAACGCTAAAACGAGTGTGTTGGATTTTCATTGAAAATGCTCCTGCCCGCCGAAGGAACTGAAGCTTTGTAAGTTTGTGCAACTGCGAGGATTCTATCTTGCTGGTGTTGACGAGTGCAGCGGACGGCTGTCTGCCAGCTCGGTTAGCGCTTGGAAGTTAGTTCTTCAAACGTGTGTTAAAGACGTTTTACAGCGCGGTTCCGGGCACACAGCTTCAAGTTCAGTGCTAGCAGCTACACGCCGAGTGCGCGCTGTGATATATTTTACAATGGCTGATACACGGAACAGTAAGAGGAAAGAGGCGGCTTTAAAGTTGTTTACAGCTAAAGGCACTGATGCTGGCGATGAAACGCTACCACCCAGCTCAAAGGTGGATGATGTTAAAAAGCTGTGGGAGGCATTATGGAAAGTGCTCAAACGTGAGCAATCTAAGTGGTGGGAGGCGGCTGCCCTCACGAAATATGTGGAATGCGGACGCATTCCACGAGGTCTTCGGATTTTTATAATCCCTACTTTCCAAAAGCCAAATCCCGAATTAATCAACGAGTGGATGACTAATAACCATTCCTGTTCCATGAATATGCTCCACATTCTAGTGAAATATGCTGAGAAAGAATGTGGTGAGCTCAACGTTGAAAGTGAAATGCTGATATCAAAACTGAAAGAAAAACTTACCGAAAGTGAGTTCACTGCTGAAATGAGCAAGATGGAAAAGAGACTGGAAAAAGTGGAGGAGGAAATAAAAACTAAAAAGCAAAGCAAATTTATAAGAGATGAGATCGACTACAAAAAGGGACAAATCCTCACCTTTGCCAAAAAATATGAAGCACTTCAGGTGTCGACAAAAACACCTAAAAAGACTAAACTACCTGTAGATGACCAGGCAGCTCAAAATGAGACATCAATTGAAGGCATTACCACACTTGTTGAATCAGATGGAGAAAGTGTGGAAAGTGATGTCTCTTTAAACATGGAACCACAAAATGTAAAAGACCGTATTTTAAACGAGGTGGTACTTCTCTCCAGGGAACGCCAAACTCCGCCAAGAGGTCGTGGCAGAGGCGCAAGAGGAGGCAAAGGAGCAAGAGGAGGATTATCCAATGCAATGCAATCAGCAAGCCCCATGGGAGTACAAACAAGGGGCAAGAAAGCGAAAAAATGAAGAGCCAGGACAACAAGACAGTGGTAAACCTTTCATCTCATGTTTTAACGTCTGAACAGTTGTATGTCTTGTCACGAGGATTGTCTTTTTGCCCGACAGCAAAATTTAATTTTACCGAAACTCGCATTGACCTGTTTAAGTTTACCAGAAAGGTAAAGCTTAAAAAATGGTTTGCTTCCAGACCACGTCTTAGACAAGAAAAGAAAGACAGCGCAAGTACCCTTTGCATTGATGATGCAGAAACATTACAAGTGGTACAAGAATTGGCAGGCTGTGAGGACATACTAGACAATCCAGTCCTTAATTTGTTGGACAGTGACATTGACATTGGGGCGAGTAGTGGGAGTAATTTCAAACCAAAATCCTTGTTCGTTCCACAAATTAATAACAACTGCATTGAATGTTTTGAAACAGGAATGATTAATGAGATGAGAAAGATTGAGAAACAAGGTTCCCATTCTAATTTTAACTTGAAGAAAAAGCAGTACTTGGCATTGAAAGAAATGCAGAATTGGTCGGATGTGGTAATCAAAAACTCCGACAAAGGAGGCAATGTAGTCATCTGGCCCCTTGACTTATATTTGAAGGAGGGTTTAATGCAGTTAAACAACACTGATAATTACAGAATGTCTACCATGAATGAGTTTAACGCTTCAAAAGAAATGTACTTCTCTAAACTGAGTGACTGGAGAGATAGAAGTCTGTTGGAGGATGATGAATATAATTTTTTATTGTGTAAATATCCTCGTATTCCTGCACTATATCTACTCCCAAAGTTACATAAGAACTTAGAAATGCCCCCAGGAAGGCCCATTGTCTCTTCTAATGGTAGTCTGCTGGAAAATACTTCGAGGTATATCGATTATTTCCTACAGCCTCTTGTACAGTCCCTTCCGTCTTTTATCAGGGATACCTCTGATTTTTTGAAAGTCATCAGTGGCCTGGTTTGGCAAAAAGAATACTGGCTTATCAGCTTTGACGTTGCAAGTTTATATACTTGTATACCCCATGATCAGGGAGTTGATGCTTGTAAACATTTTTTGGGAAAAAGATCTGTTTCCCATCTCTTCCACACGCACATGTTACTTGACATGATCGAGATTTGTTTAAAGAACAATTTTTTCATTTTTGACAAACAGATGTACCAGCAAACCCGGGGGACTTCGATGGGCAGTTGCTTCGCCCCCAGCTTTGCGGGGTTATATCTGGGCTGGTGGGAGGAGCAAGTGGTGAATAACATCTCCAACTTCACTGACCACGTAGTTCTCTGGGCACGCTACATCGATGACATTTTTTGCGTGTGGAAGGGAACCCTAGAGCAAGCGAATGAGTTTGAAAACATCCTCAATGACAACTCATTGAACCTTCAATTCACTAGCCACATGAGTACCAACAAATTGGAATTTCTAGATGTTAGTCTAGAAATTGTCAATGGGTCATTAATCAGTTCCCTTTTTCGGAAACCAACAGCTGGGAACAGTTTGCTCCACGCCAAGAGTTGCCATCCACCATCATTAATACGCAGCATTCCATTAGGAGAGCTTATCAGAGCCAAACGGAACTGTAGTACTGTAGCAAATTTTGAGGCAGAAAAAAGCACCATGTGCAATAGATTCAGGGAAAGGGGGTACAGCAGCAAAGTCATCACACAGGCTGTTTCCAAGGTTGACACTATGCAAAGGTCCGAACTATTAGTTCCCAAAGAAAGAAAGGAATCTGAACAGATCAGGTTTATAACCCGCTATGATAGCCAAACGTGGCAGCTTAGGAAGAGCCTGGACAAACACTGGAGTATCCTAAAACTAGATCATGACCTGAATGAGGTACTTAGTGAAAATCCAGCACTCACCTTTAGGAAGGCAAGGTCCTTAAAAGACTCTTTAAGCAAGGCCACACTACAGCACCCCGTCAAATCCCCCCAAGTGAGTGGATTTTTCCCATGCACCAAATGCAAGGCATGTAAGAACAGCCATAAATGTAAGAGCCTTAAAATTTGCAAAGATTTGACTGAGCATAAAATCACAAAAATGCTAGGCTGTAACACCGAGTATGCAGTATATGCACTCAAATGCCCATGCGAAAAGTTTTATATTGGTATGACTACCAAGAAAGCAAAACTGCGGGCATTAGAGCATCTTCGTGCCATTAAAAATGCAAATCCACAGTACCCAGTGGCTAGGCACTTTGCGACCGAGCACCAGCAAAATCCCAATCTTGTACAATTCTATGTGATTGACTGTGTCAACAGAAACGAGAGAGGTGGCAACAGGTTACTTGAACTACGCAAACTGGAATCCAAATACATCATCCGGTACAACACCACGCAACCCTTTGGGCACAACATAGGGGAAGAATTATCAGAGCACTTACAATCTTAAACTAAAAAAATCCAATGTCTACTTTCCTGTATATGTATTCCATTCTGACTGTTTTTAATATGCACATTTTTTCACGTGACCTGAGACTCATAGCAAAACACTGATACTTTGTTTCTCTAAATTTGATTCTGTAGGTATGATGCACATATACAAGAGATTTGGAAACACCTAGCCCACTGGGGCATGATACCGTCTAACTTGATTTTGGACTTTATGACATGACCATAAGGATTGGTGAATTATATACACTGTGCCCACTGGGGCGAGACATCTTTGTTTATTTTCATTCATGAACTGAACTATAATATATTAGTTTCACGCAAAACCGGCATGAATTTAATTGTTACAAGAAATCTATTATTTTGTTTAAAACGGCACACGTTATAGACATTGTTTCTTTAGCAACTGTGAATAGTATTCGTGTATTTTCACCAATAGCTCTATAAAACCAAAATATGTATTTTGCTTTGGAACCCGATAACAGGATACTGACACATTGTTTGATACAAAGTATCTTTTCTATGTTTATGTTTGATCACGTGCACGTTAATCATGTATGTTTCACTTTAAAAAATGAATGGCCACTACTTCACATTACCCGTGAGCAAGAGGCGAAAGCTTTGAAACGCGTTGGGTTTTCCGTGTGCCAATAAATATTTGCACTTAGAACGAACATTTGGGCCCCGGCTCTGGTGTCATGCTGATTTATTAGCTCTGTAACCACCAGGAGTTTGTTTGAACTATTTCGGGAAGTGGCGATCCCGCCGGGAGCCTGCTGTGGAGAGAGGCGGGAGTCAAACGCTAAAACGAGTGTGTTGGATATATATATATATATATATATATATATATATATATATATATATATATATATATATATATATATATATACACACATATAGGTAGTTATAGTTAGGACCTAGTTTCCATAGGAAATCCACAACTCCCTATTTGGAATAACTCTGGCGGCAGTCGATGAATCTTTGTGAAATTCTCCAAGAAGAAGGGGCGCTTCCCTCCGTTCCTATCCTGAAAGTTTCGGGGTGATTCATCAAACGGGGGCCGAGAAAAAAGGCGAGTCCCAAAACGTGTCGTCATGAGTGATGTCACTGACCATGTCATGAGTGATGTAATATATGACGTCATCAGCAGTGCATTGCGGGCGCGCAAGTTAAAGTTAGCTGAACTAATTATAACTGGGAAATTTCAATTGTTTTGTATGAGTGAAATGTCCAGCTAACTATAACGTGTGAAACCTATGGTTTTTTCAGTGAATTTCTAAGGTTTTTTAAATGCTAATTTCTAACTATAATGTGGCTGAAACCTATGGTTTTTTCAGTGAATTTCTAAGGTTTTTTAAATGCTAATTCCTAACTATAATGTGGCTGAATTCTATGGCTTTTTCAGTGAATTTCAAAGGCTTTGTAAATGATAATTTTTAAATGTATTAATTGTTTTATTTTTTTTATACTGATTTACTACATTGTTTTAAACTATTTATTTTTAGACATTTTATTTTTTGAATTACATTATAATCACATTATACATTACATTGCAAAATATACTTTCTCAGAATTAATTACTTTAGTTTAAATGATGTGCAATTAGGCAATAGATTTTCAAGTACAGCAGTTACAGTTGTTGCAATGGGCAACAGAATGCAACATTGAGATCAATGGGAATTAAAATGGGGATTACCTATTTTTAATATAATATAAATTGAAAAAAAATGTTTTAAAAAAAATTGGAATTGTAATATATATATATATATTTTAGATTTTTTTTATTTTTATATATTTTATATAGCAGGCAATGATAATCTATGGAAGGAAATTCAAGTTACTGGTAAGTACGGGTAAGATTACTTTTCAGGATCAGTATTGGGCTGAAAGATGCAGCACTGAGATCTCTCCTGATAACAGGTGAGTAAATCAGAATTCGTAGTTCGGCTGATTTTAGAGGAATATTTTAAAGTTCCAAAACTCCATCCAAGGGAAACCAGTCAATGTTAGCCTATGGAATAATAATAATAATAATAATAATAATAATAATAATAATAATAATCCACATTTTGTAAAGCGCACAATCACCCGTAACGGTCTCTAGGCGCTGGGGGTCGTCGGGAAGATTAAGCAAGCTATTGCCCAGAGTCACATGGTGCTGGGCTAATCTGCCGCCGGTGCCAGGGATCGAACCGTGATTCCCAGATTCCAGAATCAGTCACCCTAGCCTTCTGTGGGGATATCATGAATCATGTTTGAGAGAAAACTATTTTCCTATGCTTTTCCTACAGAGGTTTGGAAGGTGATCTATAAGCTAAACTGAGAGCATATTTTCTGTAAATTCACATTGTCTTTCTCAGTCATGTGAGAATGAAGTCTGACATTCTCAGTAAAACATGTACATCCAACAAGGGCAGAGACTGTCATTTAATTTCTTTGTGTTTTACTGCAGCTTCCCAGAGTGTTCTAAAGAACAACTAAAGTGCTAACAGCCTTACTTATGACAAAGTATAGAACGCCAGAAGCCATCTTGATTGGAAAAAAGTGGTAACTTTTAAAACATTTAATTTAAAAAGGAACAAAATGAGGGGGTTCATTTGGCCATAGAAAGTATGATTAGTGCTGCAGAAAGAAAAATTAGGGCACATTTTGACTGACTTCTCAAATCCTCTTCTATTTCATTAACAAAAATCTTGACATGCAGACTGAAACAAGCACTTTCAATACCAGCAACAGACTTCCCTTATGAGCAGTAGCTTTACTAAAGTGATCTAATGAGCAACTAGAGTGCTAACATTCTGAATTTATGGCAAATGTGTGACACATCTGAATGCCTTCTTAATGAAATCAAAGTAAAAAACTGAAAGTATTTCCTACTGAGGAGACTGTAGTAAATGAGGAAATCAGGAAACTTCATAACAAATAAGTCTCCCAAGATGGCCACCAGAGACAAAAGAGCCCAAATGTAGCAAAATAACACCCAGATGTAGCCCAAGTATAGCCCAATGACAGAATGTCCCAGAATGTTCTAAAGAACAACTAGAGTGCTTACTGTCTTACTTATGACAAAAGTATGGCACACCTCGAGCCATCTTGATTGGAATAAAGTGGTAACACTTAAACAACAGTTGATGGACAGAATGCGGAACGACACCATACATTCACCCCAGTACAGAGATCTGGGCCTAAATCCATAGTTTTTTTGCTCACCATGCCATTCCAGTTTGAACCCATCCATATGCATTGTGTGCATATTAACACTTGTTTTCTTTTCTTTATTGTATCAATTCCTGAATTTTCACATTGTGACCAGGACAATATGGCCGCCAGCTTTTTGGATTAAAGTAATATGTAGACCTTTGTTAATGTTGGCAACCGGAGGCATTTGTACATTTAAATAAGGATGCTACAATGACGTCTTGTATCGTTATCAAGGTTCGGATGAGCCGATACTCGTGGATCACGTCCTTTGCAGATTAAATACTTCCAAAATACAACCTGAGTGCTGATTCCTTCCTTGTAAGAGTGAGAGGAGATTAAATACATATATATAAAATTCACTGAGAAAAACACAAGTTTCAGGGACATTATAGTTAGAAATTAGCATTTTAAAACCTTCAGATATTCACTGAAAAAACCTGAGGTTTCATGGACGTCATAGTTAGTTGGACATTTCACTCGTACAAATCAAGAGAAATTCGGCCGTTATAGTTAGTTGTGCTAACTATAACTCACGCCCCCGCATTACAGTGCTGGCGACTTCACATATTACATCACTAATGACTTGGTCAGTGACATCACTGATAAGATATCAAATGACATCGCTGATGACATTGTCCACGTGATCATCTGATGCACCTCCTCACACCCTAAAATACATACTACCATTCTCGAAACCATGGAGGCACCAATACTAGTACAGCTACAATATTCTGTGCACTATGCATGCAGACCTCTAATCAGCTATATAGCAATAATACAGTCTTTTAAATACTCAGTTAGTACCTATGCAGTCTAGGAATCCTTCTGTCTGTACCATGCACTTGTCCATTCATCCATCCAGCACTATGTACATATCCTATCAATCTGCCAATACCTAAGCACTTATAAATTTAGCATGTACTCTCTTTGCAGCACTGAAATTACTCCAGTTATTAGTCATATATTTAAGGAATCGCCTAGCCACTAACCCCAGTACAGGTACAATGTTTTGTACACTATGCATGCAGATGTCTAATAAGCTACATACTATTATTACGCTCTTCTAAATACCCAGTTAATACCCATGCAGTGTTGGAATCCTTCTGTCTGTGCCATTTATTTCTCCAATCACCCATTCAGCACTATCTACGTATCCTATCACTCCGCCAATACTTAAGCACTTATAAATTCAACATGTACTCTTTTTGCAGCACTGAAATTATTCTAGTTACTAGTCATGTACTTAAGGAATGGCCTAGCCTGAAAGACTAGTACAGCTACAATATTCTGTGCACTATGCTTGCAGACCTCTAATCAGCTATATAGCATTGATGCAGTCTGTAAAAAATACACAGTTAGTCCCTATACAGTCTAGGAATCCTTCTGTCTGTCCCATGCAGTTGTCCATTCATCCATCCAGCACTATCTACATATCCTATCACTTCACCAATACCTACGTACTTGAAAATTCAGCATGCACTTTCTTTGCAACACTGAAATTACTCCAGTTATTAGTCGTATACTTAAGGAATGGCATAGTCACTAACACAAGTGCAGGTACAATATTTTGTACACTATGCATGCACACCTCTAACCAGCTACAAACTATTGATACGCTCTTCTAAATACCCAGTTAGTAGCTATGCAGTGTAGAAAACCTCCTGTCTGTCCCAGGCATTTCTCCAATCACCCACCCAGCACTATCTACTTATCCTATTACTCCACCAATTCCTGAGCACTTATAAATTCACTATACACTCTGTTTGTAATACTGTAATTCTAGTTACTAGTCATGAACTTATGGAATGGCCTAGCTACTAACACAAGTACAGCTATAATATTTTGTGCACTATCCAAGCAGACCTCTAATTAGCTACATACTATTGATACACTCTTCTAAATACCCAGTTAGTACTCATGCAGTGTAGGAATCGTCCAGTGTGTCCCATGCACTTCTTTAATCACTTATATAACACTATCTACTTATCCCATCACTCCACCAATACATAAGCACTTTTAAATTAAGTGTTCACTCTGTTTGCAGCACTGTCATCATTCCAGTTACTAGTGGTATTCTTATAAAATGACCTAGGCACCAACACAAGTACACATAAAATATTATGTGCATAATCCCTACAAATCTCTAAGCAGATACATACTATGTGTGCACTTCATTAAATACTGAAGTAGTAGCCATACAGCGTAGGATACCTCCTGTCAGTCTCATGCAATTCTTCAATCACCCATCCAGCACTATGTTCTTATTGTATCAGTTTGCCAATACCTAAGCACTTATGGGGCAGATTTACAAGCACCCTGCGCCACCAGTATGTCACTTTTTGTAATGTAGTGATGGTGCCAGGTACTCCTTCATATTTACAAGGAGAGGAAAAGCCACCCTGCTTGGTTTTTCCTCTCCTTGTAAATACAACCCCTTCATACACAGAACTTTGCGTTGAAGGGGTGTTCTATAGGTGTTGCTGTGAGTGTTCTTTCCCAACACCCATAGAACAAGACACATCTCCAGATTTATGAGGAATCGTAAATCTGGAGATGTGTGTGAATGCTGCATAATCCTAGAGTTTGTGTAGCAAGGCGCAAAGTGGAGAATTGTTTTAATTTTTCTTAATTTTTTCCTCTTTCAATGCCTGCTGCATTCCACAGCATACATTGGAAGAGCAAAATGCCTTTACTGATGATTTTTGTGCAGGAAGGTGTCACTTCCTGCACAAAAACAATCTCCGCACAACACAGAAATCCTTGCACCATGGTGCAAGGGTGCCTGTGTCACCGCATGGCTGCAATTTGTGCAGCAGTGCAGAGGGAAGCATAGAGTTGAAACATTTTCATGTACATATGTCACATCCCTGTGCTTTGGAAGTGCCACAGTGGAGTGCAGCTAAAGAGCTTGCAGTGTCACTTCAGTACTTCCACATAAATCTACACCTATAAATCCGCCTTACACTACTAATGCATTCTTTCAGTCAATCATGCTGTATACATATATTCAACAAAACGTTCACACATTACCTTGCAATTATAGTTCTTTCTTTAACCAGATAAGGTAGTTCTGATAAGAAGTTTTTTTTCTTTTTTTTTGTATTTTTTTTCTTTTTTTGAACAATTTTGTATTTTTTTGTTTTTTCAAAAAATGAACAAAAAATAACGAATAAAACAGGAAACTTTTGGAATGACTTATCATTCAAAATACAAAAAAACTAAAATCAACAACGATTGTTGCGTTGCGCAGTACAAACTGCATCCACCGACTGCTCACCGAAGCATATAAGTTTCTTACACTTCCATCAGTGTTGCTCAAGAAAGGCAAACTCTGGCCTAATGTCCATTGCGGGTGTTCCTGAGGATGCTCCAGAAGTACTTGCCACAGCAGGAGAGGGGTTCAAAGCAGCTCGCCTCATTTCCTCCCGAGCTAGATTGAGGGGATGTGTTGTCCGGAGATGCTTGCTCATAGAAGCAGTGCCACAAGAGTATTTTTTTCACTTCCTGTTGCTAGGACTCGGTCATAAATTTCAGAATGTTAGCAGTACATCATTCTCAAATGCGGAAGTTAGTCTGAAGATTGAATTATGCAAAAAGTACAGCACTAATGTTAAATGAGTTGAACAGTGCTATTTTGCTTGGGTCAGTATTAGTTGTCAAAAAGGTTTGTGATGAAATTGAGTTTCATTACTTTGGTCCTGAACAAGAGAGTGCAGAAACTGACACATTAATAGAAGAAGATGTTGAAGAGAATGTGGAACATACTACTAAAAAAAAGTTAAAGAACAATTTACAAAGTTTATTTATTCATTTATTTATTTATTTTTCACATTTTTAAAGCGCACTGTTACCCGGAGGTGTCCTGGCGCTGGGTGATCACTAGTGAGTGTGTGGAGCTGAGTTAGTGAGTGAAGAGCCATGTCTTGAGGGCTCTCCTAAATGCCAACAGGTCATGAAACTGTCTGAGGCTCTGTGGCAGTGCGTTCCAGGCTTTAGCTGCACCCACCGAAAAGCTCCTGCCCCCCCAACGCGCGTTCCTGACTCTTGGGACTGTCACCAGCCCCTGGTCGGCTGACCTTAGGGATCTAGCATGCTTGTACCAATGGAAGAACTGCTTCATACATTGGGAGCCTAGGCCATGCAGTGCCTTAAAGATCACGCAGAGTGCTTTGAAAACTATTCTTTTACAAACTGGTAGACAGTGTAGCTTCACTAGATCCTGTGCTACCGAGGCAGACTTAGGGGTGCCTGTGATCAGGTGAGCTGCTGCATTCTGCAGGATCTGGAGTTTGTTTAGAAGTCCCTGTTGCGCATTCAGCAGAAGGCTGTTGCAGTAATCTAATCGGGATAACACCAATCCTGTTACCACTGTTTTCCTGTGTTCATCCGCCAGAAACAGCAGGACTTTACGAATGGTTTTTAACACATAGTGAGTTGATGAGGATAGAGCATTAATTTGTGGTTTGAAGGACAACGACTCTTCCATAAGTATGCCCAGGTTTTTAACCTTCGCCACCAGTGAAGGGGGGACCCCATTACCTCTGGCCACCAATGTGGGGATCAGAAGTTGTCCTTAGACCCAAAAAGGAGCACTTCCGTCTTTGCTGAATTGAGCTTGAGACAGTTTTGTGCCATCCAGTTGCTGACCTCTCGCATACAGCCTCTGAACCTATCTACTGTGCTATCAGTTTCACCCGGGAGCAGCAACACCACAATCTGCATGTCGTCTGCGTATGATGTAAGATTAAAACCAAAGGATCGAATCACTGGCGCTAGGGTGGAGACATATACATTAAAAAGAGTCAGACTCAGGGAAGACCCTGGGGAACTCCACATGGATGCACAAATGGGCGTGATTCAAAGTCCCCCAAGGCCACCGTCTGAGACCTATTGGAAAGGAAAGCCTGCAAGATCTTAAGTGCCTTTCCTTGAATTCCGCAGGCCACCAACCAGTCCACCAATAACTTATGGTGGACCGTGTCGAAGGCCGCGGACAAGTCCAGCAGGATCAGAGCGGATCTGCCTCCTGCAGCCATCACTCTTCTTATGTCTTCCGCAGACTTGATCAATGCCGATTCCGTGCTGTGCCCCGCCCGGAATCCATGCTGAGATGGATCTAGATGCTCTCCTGTCCTCAGGAAGGTGCTCAGCTGTGTGTTTAGTATACCCTCCATGATTTTGGCTGGGAGGGGTAATCTGGCAATGGGCCGATAGTTGCTCAACTCGGTTATCTCCAGGTTAGATTTTTTTAAGCAGGGGCAGGATGGATGCTTGCTTCTATCGTGAAGGGAATTCCCCGCTATCCAGCATGATATTGAACAGGGCGGTAAGTCCCGCTGCAATGGTAGAAGGTGTTAGTTTTGCAATTGTGGCTGGGAAGGGTCATGAGGGGAGCCTGACTTTATCCTTTGTAGTCGGTTCGCTACCTCCTCCTCGCTAATTTGGGTGAATTTAAGGAGTTTTTCCATTTTGCTATCTGTCTCTGAATCTGCTTTAGAGGCAAGAATCCTGACTTGGTTGTCTAGTGAGAAGAGGATCTTTTCTACTTTTCCCAAGAAAAAATTGGCAAGATTTTCACATAGTTGAAGACTGGGGGGTATCTCCATAGTCTTGCGGGCTGTTAGAGATGACACCGTCAGAAATAGTTCCTTCGGGGACTTGCTGGCCTCGTTGATCCGTTTCGTGAAGAATGCCCGTTTGGCCAGTCGAATCATCTCTTTATAAACTCTCAGCTCGGCATTGAGTAGTCTTTTGTCCGCCTCTCTGTAATTTATCCGCCAGGATCTTTCCAGTTTTTTACATAGAATTTTGTGGTCCCTGATCTGATCTGAAAACCAGGGAGCGTAAGGCTTTGAGCGCGTTGAATGAAAAATTTTAGGGGGAGCCAGTTGCAGACATGCTGACTCGAGCCAATTGGTATAGGCTGTGGCCGCCTCCTGCACATTTCCTGAGTGGGGCGCCATAGATGTTCTCAAAATACCCTCAAGCGCCTCACCATGTATGTTATTCCATTTCCTAACCTTTCTTGGTGGGATTTTAGCTTTGCAGGGTCTCACAGGGGGAGCTAGAGTAATATTAAAGTGAATTGCAGAATGGTCAGACCAGGAGGCCGGCTGCACTGTTGTGACTTCTAGGTTGGGATGGTTGGAAAAATACCATCTAGGGTGTGTCCTGCCTTATGTGTCGGGCCACAGACCTATTGCTTCAAATCCACCCCCTGTAGCAGTTCAATCAGATCGTGAGTATCTGGGTCTGAGCCGCACTCGGGATGAAAATTGAAATCCCCATGTAATGTGAAGGACTGGGCACATACTGCTTCTTCGAGCAGGCTACTCAGGGCCGTAACAAATGGGGCTTTGGTCCCCGGGGACCTGTAGACTAGACAACCTCTAAGGGTTTGATGATCAGATAAGGTAAAATTAAAAAGAAGTGACTTGTCTAGATCAGTGGCTCCAGGCTGGAAGGACCCTCTGACTGATTTATGGTAATTAATGGCCAGGCCTCTATCTTTCCTCTTTTCTCTGTTTTGAGTGTAACAAACATACTCCGCTCGGGTGGCTTTGACAATGTCTGGGCCCGAGGCTGCGTCTGTTCAGGACTCTGTAATGAATGCTAACATCACTCCAGAAACCTGAATTAGATCAGCCAGTTCTAAACTGTGTTTGACCAGAGATCTGGCGTTGAGCAGCAGACACTTCACTGAGGCGTTTTCTTTCCTCACCAATGTTTTATTTAAAACCCTGGGGGATGCAATAGATGGCCAACGCAGACTGGGCAGAGCCTATAGACAGTTTGCGCACTGATGAGAATTGATCGACGCGTCTTCCCCCATTTCCATGGTGACGCAACCTGTCGTTCTGATATTGCCCCTTAGTGCCCACAAGGTATTACGGTTATAGGCATGCCGCGTGGTTGGATTAGAATGCATCCGGCCAGGGGCCCTGGCGCTGGGCGCGGGTCCGGCGCGGACGGGCGCAGACAGGCACAGACGGGCTTGCCTTTGGCGCGCCGCCGGCGAGCCCGCTGAGCTCGTCCGCTGCGCTACCTGGGCCAGGGAGTCATTTTATGCAGGGAGGGGTGGGAGGGGCGGAGCACTAAACTGCTCGCCCCGCTCCAGCTCCTCACACAAGATGGCGGGACCAAATGGGGCAATTTCGCTCGGCTTCAAACTGTGCAAAGTACGCAATTTTAAATCCAGCAATAAAAAAATTCATGCTATTAAAACAAAGTATCAGCAGAATTCGTAGGTTTCTAGGTCCCGGCTTCCGCCTCAGGACCGAACAGAGCACCACACACACTCGCAATCAGTGGTGCAGTGTATTCGTGGGGTTTTTTATGCAAGGAGGGGCGGGAGGGGCAGAGCACTAGACTGCTCGCCCCGCTCCTGCTCCTCACACAAGATGACAGGACCAAATGGGGCAATTACGCTCGGCTTCAAACTGTGCAAAGTACGCAGTTTAAAATCCTTCAATACATAAATTCATGCTATTAAAACAAGGTATCAGCAGAATTTGTAGTTTTCTAGGTCCCGGCTTCCGCCTCAGGAACGGACAGAGCACCACACACACTCGCAATCAGCGGTGCGGTGTATTCGTGGGTTTTTTTATATAGGGAGTGGTGGGAGGGGTGGAGCACTAGACTGCTCGCCCCGCTCCAGCTCCTCACACAAGATGGCGGGACCAAATGGGGCAATTTCGCTCGGCTTCAAAATGTGCAAAGTACGCAATTTAAAATCCAGCAATAAATAAATTCATGCTATTAAAACAAAGTATCAGCAGAATTCGTAGGTTTCTAGGTCCCTGCTTCCGCCTCAGGACCGAACAGAGCACCACACACACTCGCAATGGTTTAAGGTGAATTCAGGTAAAAGGCCAAATCATTCTTGTAATTGTTGCTGACGATCTTGCTATAAAGATCAGACTAGGACTGTTGATCTATATTTGAAAAGTGAAAGAGAAAATAATGAAAAGTGGAAGGAATTTGCAGCCTATTTGTTGATAGAGAATTGCTGTGATTTGGGTTCTGATCAGCGTATTTGTAAATATTGTTATCACGAAGTAGACTAGAATAAAATGCCTGCTAGAGCTGTCCATAATAATCTAGAGTTGGTAACTTTTCCTCCAGAACTGATAGATATAAATACATATGAGTCAATTCTAATTTAATGTGTGCGCCCATTTCAAGCTATTTTTTGGTATGGAGCCTAAAACAGGTAAATTGCCTCCCTGAAGATTTACAGAGAGGCTTAAAAGGAAGAGTTGTAAATTTACCTCTAGATTTAAAAAACAAATATTGAAACTATTGGTGTTGAAAATGTAGAAAGTGAACTACTAGTTATTCTAGTTAATGGTGTTCCTACTAAGAGTAAGAAAGTCTGGCATGAATTAGTGGATTTTTGGATAGTGAAAAATGTAACATTATACCTTATAAAAACAATGATTACTACAAAAAAATGTGTATGTGGAAGAAGAAGAAATACGTTTAGGAGATGATAGTGAAATGTCAAGTGGTCAAATTGAAAAAGTGGACATGTCCAAAAGTGAACATTATAGCGTACATCCACTTCTTTCGAAAGAAATGATGGGGAATACTATTGAATTATTAAAAAGGAAGGAAGCAAAGGAGACTCCCATGAGTGTATGGGAAAAAAGTTTGGAAGCTCGTTGTTTTACGCAGCTGTTCCCAACTGGAAAAGGTGGACAATATGACAAACGATCACTGCAGATTCCTGCATCTGAATGTCAAACAACAAGATTGAATGCAGAAGATCCTAGATTTTGACAGTGTATCCCATATATATTTAATCTTTTGTTTGAGACTGACTTGTCTCGACTTTCATATGCAGACAACCATACATTAAAAACAGGAGTACATTTTCAAAATGTTTCTGCAAAGGAATTTATGGATAAAGTACATTAGAGAGAGGAACATTTATAATCTCAGCTGATTAATTTGATGGCATGTCAGCGTGGTACTAATGAGTATTGGTACCGTTGTCATGGAGAACTTAAATGTATGCTAACGAACTTAAGAACTCCTACATGGTTTGTTACCGTAAGCTGTGCTGAATACGCTTGGGATGATTTACTTGAATATCTTCGAGAAGCAAATTCGAATATAAAAAATATTGAATACAGGACACCTGGAGAATTGTGCTCTTTGGATCCTGTTAATGTAGGCAGATATTTCAATCATAGGTTTGTAGCTATGATGTCTTTTATCTGCAATAAAAAAAATCCTCCTCTTGGAGAAGTTATGGATTTCTTTTGGAAAAAGGAGTATCAAGCTAGAGGTGCTCCTCATATACATATGCTGATAGGGATCAAGGATGCACCCAAATTCGGAACTGATTTCAGTGACACTGTTTTGTCTTTTATTGAAGAATATTTCAAATGTGCTATACCAAAAAAAACAGAAGAAAACACCTCTTACGATTCCAAAGTCATCAATGTGGCAAATACTGTCGACGTAAGTACAAGCCTAAGGAAACGTTTTATACCAAATGTCGTTTTGGATTTCCACTTCCTGTAATATCCAAAGAAAGAGTAAACAGTTTCATGTCATCTGTGAGGCATACCACTGGAAAATCTCCTAAAAAGACATACAATTTGAGAAGTGAAGAATCAAAGCATATTAATGAGTATAATCATGTTATTCTCTCAATGTGGAATGCTAACATGGATATCCAGTATGTTGCGGATAATTCCATTGCTGTTGCCCGGTATGTGACATCTTATATTACTAAATCAGAGAAGACGGAGTTGAAAGAAATGTGGGAAGAAATTTCTCACGAGAAGAGTCTTAGTAAGAAATTGTACAGTTTCAGTTTGAAGATTTTATCCCATCCAGAAATTCGAGCATATGAATGCTCAGATTAGTTATCATCTGCATGTTTATACTCAAAATGTAGAAGAATCATTTGGGTGTGTCTAGGTCCTGCTGCAACGCGAAATTGAGTACTTAAATCTGTACAAGAACTTGAATGTTTAGCAGAAAAAACCCAAGAAAGTACAGATACTGTCAAAACAAACATGTTGGACACATATTATCCAAATAGAAGTCATCATCATGAGAACATATGTCTCTATGAAGTGCTTCAATATTACACTTTTAAAAGGAATACTAAAGAAAACATGAATGAAGGGAAATATGCAGCGATTGGTTCCGAAGGATGTTTGGTGGCACAAAGGAAAGGAAATTTGATTTATCACAGAAAACTGAGTTGTGACACTCGAGATAAAAGGGAATTTTACTATTTAGCACTTTTGCAACTCTTCAAACCATGGCGTACAGAATTGGAATTACTTGGAGATTTTCAGAGCTATGAAGATTTCTTCAATGCTTGTAAACATACCATAGAATGTACAGTTTTTCAAATTATCTGAAAATGTTGAATGATGAAATTGATCAAGAAGCTACTATTGCAGCTTAGATTGCTGGAGACAGTTCTCAAGAGAGTCAAAGTTCTGCTCCACTGAGTCAAGATCCACTAGGACAACCAGTTCTTCAAAATGAAGCGGCAATCGCAATGAATGAATTGGAAACAGCAATGCATCAAGCTCAAGAAGAAATGATGGACTTAGGAAACTTCGAAGAACAACTAAATGTTGAAGAGACACAAATATATCAGCAAGTGAGACAACAGACTGATCATGGATTTCTTCATGAAAAGAACGAATGTGGTCAAACTGGAACGGGAAAACATTTCTTAATTAAAGTATTGACCAGTTATCTACAAAAAACAACTTACTCACATTTGTCTTGTGTTGTAACTGCTCCAACTGGGTTGGTAGCCCACAACATTAAAGATATTACAATACATTGTTTACTTAAGCTACCTGTAGAGCATGAAAATAAATTGGAATATAATAAACTATCTGGCGAAGCTTGCTATGAAGTTTCAAGAGTGCTAAGGACAATTAAACTTCTGATTATTGATGAGGCAAGTATGATTTCAAACTTAATGCTTGCTTTTGTGCAGTTAAGAATGCAGCAACGTCTTGAAACATAGTACGATGTCTCATTAGGAGGAAAACAACTCATAGTTTTTGGGGTTCTACTGCAACTTACTCCTGTAAAAGGACAACCAGTATTTAAAAAACTTGTACATGAAACACCATAAAGTCTTTGGGAAGTGTTGGAAACGTTAACATTTAGTCATATTTTGAATACAAAGAACTCATTAAAAATATGCGACAGGCAAATGATGTTGATAATGGAATTATTCTTCAAAGATATAAGAATTGGAGTACTGACAGAACATGGCAAAAAAGCTTTGCAAAATTGATTACTTACAAACTTGTTTCCAAATGAAAATACAGTTCCTGAAAAAATATATTAAACAATTACAAAAATAAATCTATAATCTGCTTAATGCCAACACAGCGCGAGTGTTCTATATTCAATGAAGAACTTTCGAAGCTAGAAAATGAACAGATAATCAAAATTGAAGCCATTGATAAAATAGAGCATGAAGGAATCACTATTATTTTGACTGAAGAATTGAAAATAAAATTGGATTCTTTAGAAAAATCTATATCTAAAACTGCAGGTTTAGAAAAGAATTTATATGTATGTGTAAACTGTCAGGGTAATTTAACAGCATAATTTGGATGTGGAAAAATGTTTAGTAAATGGAGCAAAGGGTAAAGTTGTTGATTTTGTTACTAATCAAAATAGAGATGGAATTGAATTTTTGAAAATCAAATGTGATCAGATTGAAGAAGTAAAACAAAATTGGTCATTGGTCCGTTCGTTTGTTGCTCGTTAAAGATTTATATGTTCATAGAAAACAGTTTCCTCTTTCTCTGGTGTATGCAGTGACTATTCATAAATCTCAAGGTTTAAGTGTAGATAATGCTTTGGTCAACATTGGAAATACCGTTTTTAAAGAGGGTATGGCATATGTTGCTTTGTCCCGAGTCAGAACTTTATCTTGCTTGTACTTGATTCATTTTGATGAGGGAAAGATTAGTGCAGATGAAAACTGTGTAAAAGAGTATAATCGGCTAAGAAGAATGTATGTTTCAAATTTAGGTGAATATCCTGTACATGAAAAGCGTGTACTAGGTCGAAAAAGAAGATATGAGAATATCTGTAGTGAAGCTATAGAGAAGGAAAAAAATCTAAATAATGTTGAGATTGCAAAGAAAAAGGAAACTATTGAAGAGATTGTCGGGTATCACTTAAATCAGGTATCAACTGCTATGCTAATGTAGTGGTCAATGCTGTTTTTTTTAGAAGGTGAAAAAAGGTTTTTTTCCTTGTTGCATTGTATTTATGAAAAATTGAGAAGTGATAAAAGGAAAATACAAAGTGTTTCTGACATTCGTAATGTTTTGGATATGAATTCTGGTTCTACACAATTTAAACAGAATATTCAACAAGATGCTCAGGAATGTTTAATGTATATGCTTGCAGTATTGGAAAATGAAGAAATAGAAATTGAAAATCTTTTTGGCCTTCAATATAAATGGGAACATGAATGTAAAAATTGTATGTTTACATCTAGCACTAACATAGACACTGACAGATTTATATATTTGACATTACCAGACTGTAAAACAGTGTCTTTCAACAAACTAGATAAAGCAGCAAATCAAACCATGGAGTGTAGCCAATGCAAATCAGAAATGTTATCAACCTTATTTATAGAATGATTTGGACAATATATAATGTTAATGATACAACATTGTACAGCAGATGGAAGAAAATTGGAAACTTTAATTAAACATTTTGTAGCAAGTCAACTATCAATATAATGAAGAACCTTTGTAGCAGTAGCAATTATTTCCCACAATGGTCCTTCTACAACATCTGGACATTACACTGTCTATTTAAAATGAAATATTGTAATGATGCACATTTGGTTTTTAAACATCATTTGCCTTACGAATTCCCATATTCCTACCTAATGTTTTTAAAGCCAAAGTTTTAAGACAATAATTCGGTCTATTCGGAAAATGTTAAAATGTAATAATACGATTACTATTGGACAATTGCAGTATAAAGGATTTCAGGAATACCATTTAGCCATGAGGAACAGTATTAATTTCAATTTAGGACGTTTTCTCGGACATTCTCACAGCATATATTTTTAAAAAACATCATTCAGAGTAAATGAAAATTATAAAAAATTGTTAATTGAATGATTATTTCAGTTCTTTCATATTGAAGTAAGAAAATTCTCTTAGAAAGAAGCATTTTATATATGTGTGATTTGTATTATATGGTATCTTATTGATGATGTTGTTTTTATGGACTGTTGGAAGATTGTTGACTATATTGAAAATATTTTTGACACAGATATGAGTTTTTTGAAACAATCTTTTTGATGTTTTTTTTTGCCCCTGTTATGTGATGAGTAACATTGAATTTACTGTCTGTAATGAAATTCAATACATTCTCAGAACAGCAAAAAAGGCAAATGAAGTAATTCATATAATGTTAAAATGATGTTGTGTTGTAAAAAATATAATATTGTGTATTATAGCTGTATTTATTTCTTCTCTTTCACAGATCCTAATTAGAAAGTACGATATTTTAAGAAATATCATTTGTAAAAAGAATTAAAAAATTGTTAAGCATTTTTTGTTATGTCCTACTGTCAAGGTAAGATTAAGTAATGCAAATACTATCAATGCTCTACTACATTCAGCTCTGCACTATGTATATAAACCTCTAACCAACTACTAAGTAAAATAGTTTGTATGTAATCTAGGAATCCTCCTGTCTATCCAATGCATTTCGTCAATTACCCATCCAGCTCTATCTATGTAACCTATCAGTCTGCCAAAACCTAAGCACTTATAAATTCAGCATGTATTCTCTTTACAACAGTGAAATTATTCTATTAACTAGCCAAGTACCTAAGAAATGACCTAATCAGAAAAAGTAGTACAGCTGCAATATTCTCTGCTTTAAGTATACAACTTCTAATCAGCTACATAGTATTGACACAGTCTTTTAAATACTCAGTTAGTACCTATGCAGTCTAGGGAACCTCCTGTCTGTCCCATGCACTTGTCCATTCACCAATCCAGCACTATGTGTGCATCCTATCACTTTGCCAAAAACCTAAGCATTTATATATTTAGCTTGCACTCTCTTTGCAGTACTGAAGTTATTCTTGTTACTAGTCATATACTTAAGGATTGGCCTACTCACTAACCCAAGTAGAGATGCATTTCTTTATATACTACGCATGCAGACCTGCAACAAGCTACATACTATTAAAACACTCTTCCAAATATCCAGTTAATACCTATGCAATGTTGAAATACCTCTGTGCCATGTTTTTTCGCAATCCCCCATCCAGCACTATCTATGTATCATATCACTTTACCAATACCTAAGCACTTATAAATTCGACATATACTGTCTTTGCAGCCCTGAAATTATTCTAGTTACTAGTCAAGTATCTATGGAATAGCCTAATCATAATAACTAGTACAGCTTTAATATTCTGTGCACTATGTATGCAGACCTGTAATCAGCTACATAGCATTGATATAGTCTTTTAAATATTCAGTTAGTACCTATACAGTCTAGAAATCCTTCTCTTTATTCCACTGTGACTAACCTGGCCTTGCTCCAGTGTTATGCTAAAAGTCCATTAGAATACATAGAAAACACCTAAATTCACTAGGGAACACTATGCATTGGGGTACACCTGTGATTAGCATGACCTCTTCTGTAAGTCCTTAGTACATAATGGAGCAGGGGGATTAAAACTATCTCTTAAAATGTGCCATGGGATGCGTTTGCACACTGGTGAAAGGAGGGGGGGGGCCTGAGGTGACATCTGTGCAAACACGCTCTGTGGACGTTTTAAGATGGGGGATAAAGTCCCTTAAATCCTGAAGGTCCCTGGGGGCCAACTAACCCACCAGGTATGTAAGTAAGTGCCACAGAGTTGCACTGCAGAGAGGTGTAAAATGGGGCCTGGCCTCAGACCACCTCTCTGCAACGCAGCTCTATGGTGTTTACTAGAGGTACATGGTGGGCTTGTTGGACCCAGGGACTTTCAGGATTATAGGGGACTTAATTCCCCAACTTAAAACACGCCACACGACGTGTTTGCACATGTCACATCAGGCCCCTTCCCCTCCTTTCACCAGTGTGTAAACAAGCCCTATGGCCTGAGGGTCCCTAGAGTCCAACTAGCCCAATAGGTATGTCCAGTAAGTGCCATAGAGCTGCGTTGTAGAGAGATGTAAAAAGGGGCACGGCCTAGACCACCTCTCTGCATCGCAGCACAGTGGCTCTTACTGGAAGCATGTATTCTCTTTACAACAGTGAAATTATTCTATTAACTAGTCAACTACCAAAGGAATGGCCTAATCAGAAAAACTAGTACAGCTACAATATTCTGTGCAGTATGTATGCAGACTTCTAATCAGCTACATAGTATTGATACACTCTTTTAAATACTCAGTTGGTAAAAATTCAGTCTAAGAAACCTTCTGTCTGTCCTATGCATTTGTCCATTCACCCATCCAGTACTATGTATGTATCCTATCACTTTCTCAATACCTAAGCATTTATAAAATTATCTTGCACTCTCTTTGCAGTACTGAAATTATTATAGTTATCAGTCATATACTTATGGATTGACCTAGTCACAAACCCAAGTGCAGGTGCATTTCTTTATATACTACACATGCAGATCTGCCACAAGCTACATACTATTAAAACACTCTTCTAAATATCCAGTTAATACCTATGCAATGTTCGAATCCCTCTGTGCCATGTTTTTTCGCAATCCCCCATCCAGCACTATCTATGTATCATATCATTTTACCAATACCATTGCTGGAGTTGCGTGATGCTTTCAACACAACTCCAGCAATGCGTCAGTTTTGCGACAATAGATGTGTCAGTAATACTGTAATATCTGTCATTTCTTGCAACATGATGCGTCATAAAGTAAATATGATGCATCCATCGTGTTGAAAGGAGGGCACACTGAGAAGTGGCGCACCACTATTTTCACGGAGCAGTGCGTCACTTGTCATAAATAAGACCTTAAGTTTTCCATGTCGGATATGCTTCAATCTTCTGTTAAAAAGTGGCGGAAATATGCATATCGAGATATGTTTATTTTGGAAGTGAACAGTGTTTAACGACAATCCCACTGCATAATTTCAAAGACTTTGTACAAACAATTAAGGGACACATTTACAAGGAAAGTGACTCAGTGCGTGCCGCAAGCCATTTGGCTGCACGGCACTGAGTCACTTTCAAAACACAGGGAGGCAACATATTTACAGCAATATGTTGCATCTCAGTGCTTCCCCCTGCACTGGCGCACAAACTGCTGCCATGCACTGCCACTGGCACCCTTGCAGCATGGTGGTAGGATGCCTGCGTCATGGGGAGATTGTTTATGTGTACAAAGGGTTCTGTTCCTGCACATAAACAATCAGAAATTGGGTTTTGATCGTCTATGTGTGCTGCAAAGTCATTGTTTTACTGATTGTTTACGTGCAGGAAGGGACAACTTTCTGTACATAAACAATCACCATAGGTGATTTCCTCTTTCTATGTGTGCTGCAGAATGCAGCATGCATAGAGCTGCAGTATGCAGCATGCATAGAGCTGCAGAATGCAGCATGCATAGAAAGAGGAAAAAAACTAGGAGAAAGGAATACATTTCTCCCTGTTACGCCTCTCTATGCCTCCCCTGGGGAGGCATAGCATTCAGACGCATTTCTAGATTTTCTTTCTCTCATACATCTGGAAATGTGCCTGGTTCCAAGGGAGTTGCATGGGAACACCCACAGCAACACCCATGGAATGCCCTTTACACACAATGTGATGCGTGCAAAGGGGCCATATATACAAGAACAGGAAAAGTCACACAGGGTGGCTTTTCCTGTCCTTGTAAATATGGGGCACTAAAATGAGCTGCCGGTGCGTCACAAATCGCGACGCACTGGAGGCACAAGGGGCTTTTAAATCTGCCCCATCCTGTTTTGAAAAAGGCCAATTACCGGTTGTGCTTTTGAAACTCGAGGATGTGCCTTCAGCCTGGCTGGTAGCACATGCTGTTTAAATACTTTGTTTTAAAAAGTTAAAATAAAATCTTGTTTTCTCAAGATTAACTCTTCTGCAACTATATACTAATCACTGTATATTTCCAAGAGACTCAAGTAGTGTGGATTTTGTCATATCCACTGGTGAATCCTGTTACCTGATTTTTCAATGGCCAACTTCGGTACAAAATATTCCTTCAAGTTATAAAGGCTTGCTTGTTCAGAATCTGCAGGGAGGTGGATTCATTATTTTTCTTTTGCAATCATTGTGAGTACTTCAATTTCATTTGTCATTTACGAACTCATATTGAAAATTTATCATTGACTTTACTTAACGAAGGTTCAGGAAAGCGGTATCCAGGTGAATCAGTTAATGAACCTTTAAGTGCTATGAAAAATTTGCTGTTGTTTGGATTTTCAATTACACAGGAAAAATTCATGCACTGAGGTAAGTGCCTTCGTCTAAAGAGATCACTTTCCTAATCAAGAATGCTCTCCCTAGAGTGAATACTTGTTTAATGATAGAAGTTTTGAGAAATATGAACAATTGTGTTATGGATTTCATCTCTCCGCTTTTCCTGAAAGATATATAAGAATCTGAATTGTTGGAAGCCCTCTTCATTTATTGGAATGGAAATCTATTGAAGGTATCAATAATATTACACATATACATATATATATTTTTAGATGATTATAAAATAACACATATATTTAATACACTAACATCTCATACATTTGTCATGTATGCCTCCTTCCGTGCTGTCCCTCCCCTACTCCTTCCCCTCACCTGGCAACTCATGGGTCCTGTGAATTATTCATTTAGGAACCCAGTGGTGCCTGGAGGTGGTTCCATTCTTAGCTTTGTGTCATTTCTGAAAAGTGTTGGATTCTTTCAAGACAAACCTGTTGAACCTGACACCTGATTTGCAAAAGGGGTAGCTGTGTTAACATGGGTTTGGCCCAGCCACCATCTAGATAATCCTTCCAAACACACATATTTCTGAAAAGTAAACATCCCAGGGAGTCAAGAGTGGTGTGCTTTGCACTGATCCTGTGAGGTTTTCTTAGCCACAATGCCCTACAAACCTCAAACATTGCCTACATTCACACCTTTTTCTTGCTTTCTGTAATGGTAACTTCTGGAATCAGGAGGAATTCCCAAAATTCCTACCACCCAGCATTACCTCACTTGTGCTGATAAAAATCCTGTGCCACTTGTGTGGCTGGGACTAGTGCCCATGACAAAAATTGATCAAACCAAGGTCAATGGAAGTCTTCTTACAATGTCTCCCATTGGGCTTGATTTTATCTGTTCCTATTGAGGTCAACAGGCCAAGACACATAAGTGGTGCACCGTTTTCCCCACACAAGTGGGGTAAAGCTGGAGGGAAACATCAATTCCAGCGCATCTATTACAATGCATGCCATAAGATAGCATGCAAATACGACGCAAGTGCTATTACACCACACTGCTATCACAAAGTATGCCATTACAACTCATATGTCTTTACCATGCATGCCTTTACAGCGAATTTCTTTGTAAAGGCATGAATGGTAAAGGTATATGTGTTTTATATGGAAGTATAAGGTAAGTATATATTGGGTAATTTTAGGGTTCAGGGTGGCTATGTGTTTTGGTATGGCAAGGGTAATTTTAGGGTTCAAGGTGGGTATGTGGTTTGGGGTGGCAAGGGACATTTTATGGTTTAGTGTGGGTCTGGGTTTTTTGGTTGCGAAGAATACTTTTAGGGTTCAGGGTGTGTATGGGTTTTGGGTTGTCAAGGCTAATTTTAGGGTTCAGGATGGGCATGGGTTTTGGGTTGTCAAGGGTAATTTTAGGGTTCAAGGTGTGTATGGGTTTTGGGGTGACAAGTGTAATTTTAGGGTTCTGGGTGGGTATGGGTTTAGGGGTGCCAAGGGTAATATTAGGTTTCAGGGTGTGTATGAGTTTTGGGGTGCCAAGGTTAAATTTGGGGTTCATGGTGGCTTTGGGTGTTGGGGTAACAAGGATAAGTTTAGGGTTTTTGGTGGGTATGTATTTTGGGGAGCCAATGGTAGTTTTAGGGTGGGTATTGGTTTAGGGGTGTCCAGGGTAATATTAAGGTTCAGGGTGGGTATGAGTTTTGGGGGGCCGAGGGTAATTTTAAGGTTCAGAGTGGGTTTGGATTTTGGGGTGGTAAGGGTAATTTTAGGGTTTAGGGGTATGGGAATTGGTGTGGTAAGAGTAATTTTAGGGTTTAGGGGGTATGGGTATTGGAGTAGTAAGGGTTATTTTAGGGTTTCAGGGGGTATTAAAAAAATAATCATATATATTTATTATTTACCTACCTTAACCACTTTTACCAAGTGTATGCCTTTACCATGCATTCCTTAACGTAGTAATGCAAAAACAGCAGTCGATGGACAGAATGCAGAACAATGTCATACATTCACCCCATTACAGAGATCTGGCCTAACTCCATCGTTTTTGTGCTCACCATGCCATTCCAGTTTGAACCCAGCCATATGCCCAGACGTGGGTCCCTTGCTCACTTTGCCACTGGATTCAATCTAGCCTGGCTGATGATGGCTGATTAGCCAGAAACCGGTCCCAGGATGGTTGTTTCCGGTCCAGGAAAGACATGGTTTGGCAGTTCAGGCTGGACTGTTCCCATGAGGCTCAGGGTCAGTCTGATTTGCATACGACCATGTCTGAACTGGGGTGGTGGAGTGAGCTGAAGAATGATGATGGATTAAACCCAGATCAGTTTACTGGGGGTGAGTGTTTGACTTTCTCCAATGCTTCGTCCCTCATCCCATTTGGTATCGCTTTGTTCGCCCTAAGTTGACAGGGTATGCCCAGCAATGGGTCCCTTGCACACTTTGCCACTGGATTCAAACTAGCCTGGCTGATGGCGGATGATTAGCCAGAAACCGTTCCCAGGATTCTTGTTTCCCAGTCCAGGAAAGACATGGCTTGGCAGTTCGGGCTGGACTGTTCACATGAGGCATAGGACCAGACTGAATTGCATATGGCCCCTTTGTTATCGCTTTTGCTAAAATTTTGGCGACCTGTCTCGCTCCAATGAAACCTAGTGTGGTCTCTCCCATGAACATGGGTTTATTTTAAGGAGAGATAGTATGGATCATGTAAATATGGCTGTGACAGCATTTAATGTTGCAAAGACAAAGTCAACCCCACTCGGTATGATTTTATTAGATGCTGAAAAAGCTTTCGACCGAGTGGGGTGGGACTTTCTCTGGGCTATATTATCAGCATTTGGTATTAAAGGCCAGTTTCCGCAATGGGTACAAGCTCTATATGACCATCCTAGTGCTAAAATAACATGCTGGATGGATTACAATCTCCCATCTTCTCAATCTCTTGTGGGACTCGTCAAGGGTGCCCTCTGTCACCCTTATTGTTCGCTCTGTCCATAGAGCTATTTATTTCGGCCTTGCAAAAAAAGCCTAGAATAAAGCCTGGTACAAATTCTCTTAAAGTCACTGCATATGCAGACGACATAGCTGTATACTCAACAGATGTCGAAGAGGCACTGAAGGGGACAGTAGAGTAGGCAGAGAGGTTTGGGGCAGTCTCTGAATACAGATTAAATACTAATAAAACACAAGTTTTGTTGAATTATAAATCTTCAGCACCAATACATGGAGTCTGTAGCGTTGCAACTTATCTAGGGGTCAGAGTGTCTGCCAAAATAGACAAGATAGTCACTTTAAACTGTAAGGCACTATTGAAAGAGACAGTTAAATCCTTTAAAAAGTGGCACAAAGTGCCTTTGGGTATCAGCGGGTGAATAAATATAATAAAAATGAAGATCTTGCCCAAATTCCTTTACCTGTTTCGGTCCATCCCCTTACGAGTGAATAATTCTTTTTTTTAAAGTCTAGATGGGATTTTTAGCAGTTTTATTTGGGGATATAAGAAAGGGCGCCGAGCAATCGACTTACTAAAGCTCCCATTTAATCAGGGGGGGCTTGACTTTCCTGACCTCAAACTAGTTTTTTGGGTAGCTTTCCTGGGCCGTCTTCGTAGTTTGATAAATCCCATGGGTAGGTTTTTCATTCATAAATTTATGTTAGGGGAAGATCATCATGTTTCTTTTCAGAACTAATGACCCACATTACTACAAAAGGGTCACATTTAAGACTGCACGGGATACTGTAATTATCTGGCGTGCTATTCTGTCTAAATGCAATACACAGTTCTACAATGCTAAACTTCCCCTATGGGGTAACCAAGGCCTTCCAGAAATTTTCCACGATATCGTGGGAAAGCGATGGTCTAGTTTTGGTATCAAATATCTTGGGAATTTGTATGATCATAGCGGCTTTATTGCATTTGAAAGCTTGAAAATATTGTATAAACTTCTGGCAAGCATGCAGTGCAAATATTATCAGATTATAGATTACCTAATACGTAGCTTGAATCTCACAATCATGTTAGATTCTGATATCTGGAACTGCTTATATGCTGCAGGTGATCAATCATCGATTAGTATGGGTTACAAAATCCTTAGCACATATAAGGTAGATGATTGTGTCAGACTAGCTGATCGCTGGAGCCAAAGAATGGGGATATCAATCTCAGCTAATACTATCTTGCTTGCTTTCAGCAGTATCAGTGGGTCTGTACACTCATCCAATCTGAGGTTGCAGCAGCACAGAACAATATGTTCACTATATTATACACCTGAAAGAATAACAAAATGGTCATCTAATAATCTTGCTAGTGACCAGACAAAATGCCCAAAATGTCATCTATTGGCAGCTGATTTAAAACATATGTGTTTCTTATGCCCAGAGTTAGCAGAATTTTCGAAGGTCTCTCAAATATCGTCTCAGAAACTTGGGAGATCAATATTTTCAATACTAGACGGAATGATGAGTGGGCAGAACATGAATATCGGCCAGAAAGACCTAATTACTATTTTATTAGTATGTGCTAGGCTGACAATAGTTTGGGTCTGGATTTCAAGCTCTGTCTGCTATGGAATGGTGGGGACTGGTTCAAGATACGTACGATATGGAATACGCACTGGCTAAAATTAGGGGGACTCGCTCATTATGTAAACTCAAGAAAGTCTGGGGTCTGCTGTTCTAACATGTAAGGAGTATCTATGTATTAGTAAGATGATCTTCCGCTTCAATTTTATCTCTTTATGTAACCAAAACTTTTTTTGTTTCTTTTATTCTTTGTTAACAAATTGACTGCTCTGAAAAGTGTTATACTTTGCTATTTACATTGTTATCCATCTCTTTTCTTGTGGTATCTTTTTTTTCCTCATGTTGATAAATAATTTTAAAAAAAATGAATGATGATGGATTAAACCCAGATCAGTTGACTAGGGGTGAGTGTTTGATTTGCTCCAACGCGCCGTCCATCATCCCCTTTGGTATCGCTTTGCGTTGTAATGGCATGCGTGGTAAAGGCATATCCATGGTAAAGGTTGTATTAGTAGGCATTGTAATTCACATATTGAATGCTTGGTGGTAGCGTTTTTGTGGATTCCTGCAGATTCCGAAAGTTTCTTTCACAGAAATATGAGAAAAAATGCATGATTTGAAGCAAAGTTTGAGCTTTGCAGTGCATTGTGGGTAAGAAAACCTAACGGGAGCCATGCACAGCACACCACCCTGGAATATCCTGGTTGTCTTGTTTTCAAAATGTCTGTGGTTTGTAGGTTTGTGTGGGTGGCACCACAGCACAGCCCTAACTACAGTGGCTAGCCGTATTGCTCATCTATCAATGTAGCACTTTAACCCCATTTCTGTCATGGTCTCGTGACCCACCCATACAAGTAGGGTACAGTTATTTTCTGGGGACATGTTGCAACTCAGGATGATAGGAAATGTACGGCTCCCCACAGAATCTAGAATATTCGATAACAGAAATGTGAGAACATTTTTATTTTTTAATCAAAGTTTGAGTTTTGCAAGGGATTCTGTATTTTTAAAAAAACTGGATTTCCGCAGGAGTCTAGTCTGCAAAATATGCAAGTTTGCTAGTCTTTCCTAGGTGACCCTTGAGCAAGGGCCCAAAATTTGCAGCTACCCACTGAGCCAAAAATAAGTCAGTGGAAAAAATTGATATATCCAAGTACGTTTTGGGATGTTTCCTGTTGCAGGCACTAAGCCTACCCCCACAAGTGAGGCACCTTTTTAATTGAGAGACTTGGGGATAGTCTGGGTGAAAAGAATGTTGTGGATCCATGTAGAAACCAGAAACATTGCAAACGTGTGAGGAAATGTGTTTTTTTAGTCAAAGTTTAAGGTTTGCAAGGGATTCTGGGTAAGCAAACATCGTGGGAGCCATGCAAGTCACCTCACCCTGGATTTCCACAGGTGTCTAGTTTTTAAAAATGATGATCAATCAAAAGGGATTGAATCACATGTCTTGGAATACCAAGGTCTGTAAAAATTGTACAAAGGCCCTCATAAACTCTAACCCATTGATAGCAGTATATCTTGATTCTCTGATTGAAGAAGTTAGGTGATTGGTTTTACCATTGGGTCTTTTTCTGTCTGACTTTTCTAATAAACAATGAGACATCATTTCAAGATCAAATTATCATTGACATTTGATAAGCCAAAGATACACCCTTCGCGGGAACTTACAACCACTCCATGTATATATGAATCACCGGTATACTGCGAAATGTATGTAATAATGTGAAACAAACAATGATTTGTTCAATGATCGTAGAACCTAATAGGGTAATACAATATCTAATCTATGTTTACCAAACATTTGCCTATTTCCTTTTCCCCCTTTCTTAACTTTAAGCTATAGTAAGAACCATAACCTATAACCACATCAAAAAATGAGTCAACTTACCTACTGTAGAGCGGTCTAACTTTACATTGCTCCCCTCTAGTTCCTGGTAAAAGTCTGCTGATCCATAGAGACACTCAAGGACCGAAACATGTCAACCACTGGTATCATGACTATCTAGGTGCAGTGGACCCCTTACATATCCACTGGAGCACCTGACACTGTTTTTAATCTTACCCCTCCTTGATTAGGAAAATAAATCTCTAAAGAAAGCAGGTATTTTTAACCTCACAATTTTTTCATTAATGCTTATGAAATCACGACCTTCATAGAATCAAATGATCTCTCTCCAGGTGGAGGAAGGTTGACTGCCTAGAGAACGGGAAACTCAGGCGGAAAAAAACCCAATGCTAAAACCAATCACCTAACTTCTTCAATCAGAGAATCAAAATATACCGCTGTCTACTGGTTAGAGTGTATGAGGGCCATTGTACAACACTTACAGACACTGGTATTCCAAGACATGTGATTAATTCCCTTTTGTTTGATAACTATTAAGCATCGAAGCTGAATGAATCACTGCTTCTTCCTCCCCACTTTGATTTTTGCAGTAGTTTTTAAAAATGTGCCCATTTGCTAGGTTTCTGCAGATGTTGACTGAGCTAGGGCCCTAAATCCACAGCTAATCACTTTTCAAACAAGCATTGGCATAGCTAATTGGTCTTGCTTTTTGGACCTTGTAAGTGTTTAGCCATAAAATATTTTGCTTCTCAGATGAGCGAAAGTACGAATGGCATATTTATCAACATAAAAAGGTAAGAAAGTGCTAGATAAAGTTGATGGTGGACAGATTTTTTGATTAAATACCCATGCCATGGAATTCTCATAGTGCTCTCCAAGAGCGCTTTACTCTGATGTCAAAAGTTGTGCTCAGCTTTGCGATTGCGATTGCTAGAGGTATTTCCACTGCTGCTCTTTTTCGTGTAAATCGCAGGACAGACCACTATTAAAAGTATGTAGCACCCCTCCTAGCGGGGCCATTAAATCTATCAAGTAGAGTGCAGCAGAATTATTTACTGACATGTAAAGATACTCTAGCGCTTGTTTGGGCGCTTGTAGGGAGTCGTATGCTCTCAAAAATTGTACTGAACTGCTCAGATAAACAAACGTGGAAAGATGGGGGAAATGGGGTCCCCAACATGGAGAAATGCTGGGCGGGAGGGGATTCAAAAAGCAGCACCCTGGAGAAGGGGAGAGGGTGTGGCATAACGGCCAGAGCAGCCACCTTTGGATCTGAGGAACTGCTTTCGAGTCTCAGTGTCAACTCAACACGCTGTGACTCTGGGCAAATCATATTATCGTGCCTAAAAATCCAAAAATGAATGGCTTGTGTAATGTAATTGAATAGTGTAACTGGTGCTCATGTAAAGCGAACTAATACCTTTGCGCCGAGTACCGGCCGAGTACCGTCCCAGTGCTTAATAAGCTTGGGGTTTACTGTACAGATCAAAGTATTCAAAATTAATTTACGGTACTTTGTAGTTGTGGAATAAAATGCAGGCTTGTTTGAAATGTTTGATGGGCCGTTTAATACGTGGTGCTAACTGTAGTGAGAAAGTAGAAATGAAACAGTGAAGACGAACCTGTAGCTGCCTCTCTTTTACATTCATTGGCGCCAGGTGCTAACATGGAATGTTTTCAAGCGGCCTTGTATGTCTTGCGCTCACACGCATTCTTACAGACACAGCCTCACAAGGACATCATGGTTGGGGTGCTAATTGGTAGTGGTGGTGGCAGAAGTGGTGATGTTGGGAACAGTGGTAGTAATGAAGCTGCAGTGAAGTGCGGAGTAGAGCTCTGAAGGACAGAAGGGCAGGGCAGAATCGAGGACTGCTGAATACCAGATGAGCTGCCCTGCACGCAGGTCAAAGGAGCCACTGGGAAATTGTCATTGAAAAGAAAGGAGCTGCATCAACGAGGGCAGAGCAGAAGCTGGGGCTGCTCTTTACCACCATGGAAAAAAAAAAGTAGGGGGATCAAGCTGAAGGCCTAAAAAAACATCAGCACGCACCTTGCGCTGAAAGTAAAAAGTAGCAGGGGGAGGGGATAGAGGAGGGAGCCTGGGTCTGTTTCCCTTGCGGGAGCAAGCAAATTAATTACAAACATATGGTTTGAATGCTGGCTCCTGCAAAGAAATCGCCAAACGTGCAGGCGTTGCCATTCAAAGCAATGCAACGCGTGCACGTTTTTGCTCTCAAAGCTCTGCCGATTACTAAAGGTCTTTTTCCTAAGCAGCGCATGCGTGCTACGTAGGTGAGACCTAAAAAGGGTCCCTTTTGAATTGAAAAATTTCATGTTATGTTTTGGCCCGTTTACTGTCACAGGCACTAAGCCTACCCACACAAGTAAGGTATCATTTTTATCGGGAGACTAGGAGAATGCTGGGTGAAAGGAAGTTTGTGGCTCCCACAGACTACATAATTTTCCCTCAGAAAAATGTGAGGAGATGTGTTTTTTTAATCGAGTTTGAGGTTTGCAAGGGATTCTGGGTACAAAACCTGGTGAGAACCATCCAAGTCCCTACACCATGGATACCCCTAGGTATCTAGTTAAAAAAAAATTATAGGTTTGCTAGGTTTCCCTAGGTGCCGATTGAGCTAGGGTCTAAAATCTACAGCTACCCACATTGGAAAAAAGGGTCAGTTTTGAGATAAAAATGGGATGTATCCATATTGTGTTTTGGCCATTTTCCTGTCTCAGGCACTAGTCTCACCCACAAAAGTGAGGTACCATTTTTATTGGAAGACATGTGGAAGCATATAATAATAGACCTGTGGGAGCATATAATAGTAGAACATTTGTTATTATCAATTACATTTCGCTGCACTTGTACCTTTCAAATGTAAGCCAGTGTGTAAGAAAAAAAGACATTTTGAAAAATACCCTCTAAATCATCTGCTGGTATGGGTACCCACAAATTCAGAGATATACAAATAACCACTGTTCTTGAATTCCATATCTTGTGTCCATTTCAGAAATAAATGGGTTTTCTAGATACCCATTTTTCACTCCACATAGTTCACCATATGAAGTGGTCTATATCAGAATACAATGAAAACCATTGTACGGTACAGTTCAGTTGTTGGCTCTGGGAAACTTAGGGTTTTAGAGAACCTACAAAATGCTATGTGTACCTGCAACCAGGAGGGTCTAGCTGAAATAATGGTATATTGCTTTTCAAATTGGCCATTGGGACAAAAAGTTGCAACTAAAAACATTGTCACAAATGGCAGTTTTCTCCTATTTTATTCGAATATCTCTATATCTCAACAGTTTGTTTCTTTGTGAAACCCTTGTGGGATCTACCCATATGACCCCTAGCTAAATTCAGAATTGTGTACACCTTTTATGAATCTATAGCTTTCTGCAAGCACCCTGGGTTTTCATACTAGTTTCCACCACACTAGAAGTAAGCTGAGAGCACAAAAATGGGAACAATTAGTTATCTCTTTGATAAATGCCAGAACTGTGGTAAACATTTTTTTTATTTAGCTGTGCATGTTCTTGAAAGCAGAGAATATGGTGACTTTAGCGCAGTAAACCGTTTGTTGATGCCATTTTAGGAGATAAAACAGACGATTTTATCCAGAGCACTTTTTACATATTTTCCTGCAAAAACTAAAAATGTAGCGCTATTTTGCAGGTTTTCTTGGTCCCCTTCAGGGGAATGCAGAAACCCTGAGTACCTTTAGAATTTCTCCAGGATATTAATGAAACAGTCACAAATTTGGCATGCATACCTTATACATCTTCTCGCAGAGAAGAGTAAATAGGTCCTTTATAAGGAGCACCCCAAATACATCCACTAGATCACCAGTCCACGCTCACCTGCCATGAGTGGAATCTCCACACAGATAATCCCCAGCCTGGAATGTTTGCCAACATTCTGTCAAAGTCACATTCTCAAGCCCATCTAACACAGACATCACACACTTCCATACTTAATAAACAAATAGAAAATGCAAATACCATATTATAAGCAAACTAAACATTGCAGCAATAAATGCAGCAGTTCCTGTAGGAGCAAACAAATGTTAAAATGCATGAATAGCAATCACAATGGATAAAAAGTTATGCAAAATTCAAAGCAGAAGCAAAAGTTACAATGCAGAATTACGAACCTTAACACCTAAATTCTATGACTGTATTGAGGTTACTAATTCTACCCTTATTCAACTTAACAGCATTGCATAACACGTTCACAATTCCTTGCAGAATGGAGAATTTAGAACCACTTCCTGATCAATTAGGATTCTTTACCAACACCAAGTCTCCCACACCAAAATTATGTTGTGTGACAGCTTTCCACCAGTCATAATTCATCTTACGTTTGGCAACAGACTCCAGTTTCTTGGTCAGGATATCACTCGCATCCCATTAAACCCTATTGTCTTTACTTCACCTTACCCAACCTGATGACATTTCCATGCTTGCTTTTTCCCCTGAATACTTTGAAGGGAATTTATCCTGCAGTTGTATGAGGAGAGAATCTGTTAGCATACAAAAATGTTTTCAATCCCTCCTTCCAATTCCCACCAGCACTCAGCTCCAATTGTACACGCTCCTTTATTGTTTTATTGAACCTTCCCACAGTTCCATTTCCTATGCCTGATCCCCTTATGAACCAGTTCAGAACTTCAGCCATCACGTATTCCCACATCACCTTCTGGTGCACAGCATCATTCACAACATCTTCCTACCATTCCTCCTATAGAATCACTCCCTCAGTCACACTACAGACCTTAACTCGCTGGCACTCCTTATCTACACCCTTTCCTTCTACAACCTGACTGAGGGGCTTATTAGGATTGTGGATTTTCCACATCCTCTGGGCCGGCGGAAGCCACCGCCAGCCCGGAGGATGCGGAAAATCCGCAGCGGACCCACTAAAGACCCACCGCCACATTAGGATGGCTGATGGGTCCTGGTTTCCGCCTGCAGCTTTTCCGCTGCGGCTGGCTTACAACCGCGGCGGAAAAGCACTAATATGGTGACGGTGTCTTTCAGACACCATCAGCCAGATTAGGATGGGCTCAGATACATGCTTTTCCACGGCGGCTTTTCCGCCGTGGAAAAGCATGTGTAACTTCACTGCGGGGGCTCGTTGCGGGCCCCCTAGGTGAAGGAGGGGTGCGGGGTGCACATGGGGGGTACCTATGGTACCCCCCTGCATTTGCATGCAGAAAGCGGCAGGCACCACGCGGTGCCTGCCACTTTCCACATACAAATGCAATGCGTGCATTTTTAACATTGCTGCGGGTGCAGCTTGAAGCCGCACCCGCCGCAATATTAATTGCACAGGAGGGAACTCCGCATGCCATGCGGAGGTTCCCTCCTACTCTGGGCGTCCGTCCGCGATCCTAATGGGCTCCTGAGTCTGGAAAGGCAATCTGCTACCCTGTTGCTTGCTTCTGGCACACAGCAAACTTCAAAACAATATTCTTGCAGTCCAACAATCCATTGCCTGATGCATATGGACACAGAATTTAACCTTTTTTGCTGAAAAAACCTCCACCAAAGATTTATGGTCAGTCATTATGGTAAAAGTCCTTCCCCACAGAAAGTTCCTCAATGTCTTATTGGCACAGAAAATACCTAAGGATTCTCTCTCAATAGTGGAGTAGTTGGCCTCTGCTCCGTGCATTACATGAGATATGTGGGTTACAATCCCGAAATCCCCTCCATATTCATTTTGCAGCAAAACAGCACCCAACCCAACTGTTCTGGTATTTGTCATCACAATGCAATGCTTAGAGAGATCAAAAAATGGTAAGTCATTCGCATCTTCAAGATTTCTTTCACTCCTACAAATTCTCGCCGGCACTCCTTGTTTCACATACATTCTTTATCTTTTTTTGAGTAAGTGCATCATATTAACCATCATAGAAGCCAAGTTAGAAAGGAATTTGGCATGAAATTCAACCATTCCATGGAGTGACATGAATCCCTCCTTGTTAGGACTGTGCAGACCCAATATGCTGGAATCCAAACCTTTTTTATGACAGATACTACCTTGATTAATACAATATCCCAAATACTCAACTGCATCACTTTCAAATTAGCACTTGCTTAGCTAAGTCAGTCCATGCTTCCTAAGCAATTCTAAAACATTCCTCACTCTAACATCATGCACTTGCAAAATCTTTCCAAACACTAGAATGTCATCCTAGAAGGATATCACTCCCTTCATGCTGTCAAATAAATCATACATCACTCCCTGGAACACAGCTGCCACTGATAACAGACCAAATGGCATGCGCACAAAGTGATATGTGCCAAAAGGAGTAATGAAAGTAGTAAAGTCTTGTAAGTCAAGATGCAGGCTAATTTGATGGTATGCTGCAGTTAGATCAAGAGTGGAGTAAAATTTAGTAGCACAAATTAGAGAAACCATCTGTATAATGTTTGGTAAAGGAAAATCATTAATTAACGCACTCTTGTTCAATGCCCTCAAATCTATACACAATCTAATGTCTCCAGTCTGCTGGTGCAAGGGGAGGGCGGCACCTCAAGACAAGCTCATGATGAAAGAAGCGAGCCTGATGGCTTACGGCGAAAGAAGAATACAAATCACAGATTAAATACAGGTAAAAAATGCCACAATTTGAAAATGTTCTTACAGCACTGATCTTCTTGAAAAGTGAAGTCTCACCAAGCTCTTCAACTTCCCACTACAGTTTCAGAGACTAAGGCCCAGATGCATCAAGCTAAAATCCGCTTGCAAAGGGGCAGATTCTCAAAATCTGCCCCTTTGCGACCGGTATTTTTGCATCTGGGATGCATCATCCCAAATGCAAAAATCGCAATTTAAGAAATCGCAAAATGGCGAATACTTAAATTGCTCTTGCATTCAAGAAATCTCAAATTGAGATTCCTTAAATGCAATGCATTAAAGTTAGAAAAAATTGTGATTTCACTAATACAGGGCGCAAATTACCATGAAGTTGAACTGCATGGTAATTTGCAAAAACTTTGATAAATGCACTAAAGTGCATTTTTCAAAGTTCCATTTTACACACAGACATGCCCTTAGGGCATGTGTGTGCAAAATGTACCCATATGCAGATTTCAGGAGTTGCAACAGGGTGTCCTTTTGACACCCTGGCAACCTTGAAATTGCAATCTCAATTTGCGATTCTCTAATTGAGAATCGCAAATTGAGATTGTCTTCCCATTCATTTCTATGGGCCTCTAGGCCCATAAGAATGAATGGGGAGGTGTTCCTTAATTGCGACTCGCAATTTGCGAGTCACAGTTAAGGAATTTTAAGAAATCACAATTTTTAAGCGAGTTCTTCATGCACGGCATTTTGCTAATCCTTATTAGCGAATCCTCATTTTTCGCTAATAAGGAATCGTAAAATGGATGCTTGATGCATCTGGGAGTAAGTGGAGAAGTGTGGCTCACTGGTTAGAGGAGGCAGACCTGGAAGCAGAGGTCAGCCCGGGACCAGGGTTCAATTCCCGGCTCGGCGGGGTCTTGCGTCCTAAAAATGTCCAAGGACTCGACAATTCTCGCTCCGGTGCCTACTCAATTCACGGGTTCAAAATCTGTGACTCTGGGCAATAGCTTGCTTAATCTCCACAACGGCCCCTCGCGGCGGGATGCCTGGCTTTCACCTTGCGGATACCCTGCCGGGGTTATCTCACAGGGGAATACCAGGACGGGTTCCCTAAGCAAGCGCTTAGAAACCGCTCAGTGATTTGCGCTATATAAATTCCTGTACATTTACATTTACAAGTGAGAAACAATCTGGGAAATAAGATGCAGCTGAGGCTTGACACCAAGCTGTCAGAAGGTCATTAGCTGGGAGGTGGTCACCAAGTAATCAGTAGAGCGGGATCCAAGGCCCCCATTCCCAGTGCAGTCTCTAACTGTCTAGGACTGGGCAGCATTCTGCCCAACGCGGAACTCTGGGGAATTTCATTGAGTTTTTAGATAACTACGTGGATTTCCACATAGTAGAACTCCTTTAGTTCCACCCAACCTGAATATACCTTCCAGAGAATATTGTTTGTCTTGAATTTGATTTCATCCTTAAATAAACTCCTCAATGCAATGGTTTGACACCCATATCTACAAGGAATGACATCAGGATCTTGCATACTTGTCTAATCTCCCATTTCTTTGTCAAAAACTTCATTTGATATCAAGGTTAGCCATGCCCCCGAATCTACAAGATCATCTACTGTAAAACTATCAACAAAAATGAAATCCCTAGGATGTATTTTCTTCTCTTCAGCAGTAGTTACATACAAAATACTATCTTCCATGGTTCTGATGGGTTCTGTCATTATTTCATTAATCTTATCTGTGTTTTTCAGAGGAACGACAGCACTTAGCAAAGTGTCCCTTTTTGCTGCAAATTTTGCACAACAGATAGAGCACAGGATATTTCTTAAAAGAAGCAACAAAATATCTCACTCAACACTCCTTTATTGCTTTATAGATGGTTCAATTTCTCTAAGAGCGAACTACCCCAAATAGGTAAAAAATGTTTCAGCACTGAGAGGGAGGAGAAAAGCTCAGAATACAAGAGGTTAAAGAAATGCACCATTATGTGTCTACCATAAAGGCGGTATACTTACCAGCGAAAGATGGTGAGCTCCTCGAAGGAAGATGATATGTTAATAAATATATTTACAGCTGTTGTGTTGCAGCCTCCCACTCAACATACCCAAGGCGTATTTGTTCATTCAGTAGTTTACTTGAGGAGTAAGAGGGGGCATTATGGCTGGTGACAGTTTTGCACAGTCACAGATGCTTCGGGCTTCAATAATGATTCAACAGGTTGTGGTTGTTTTAAATTTCAGTCAGTATTAGTTGTGATGGTACAGACACGGACCGTGTTTGCACTATGTAATTGTCGTTCTAAATTGTATTTTTTATTGTGCTTACTACACCTGACGGGGCACCAAAGCTCTCTGCTGCGAGTAGCACGCTAATCCGGGACACAAAATTTGAGTTTGATAGTAAGTAGATTAATAATGTGTAATTTGTTTCCTACTGCATTTGTTGTGCTTGGTATGCACTCTTGATTTTTTGTGTGTTTGGTAGGGTTTAGAGTAGGGATAGAATGATGGAAATGGTGTGTGTGTGTATGTGTGTGTGGGTGCATGTGTGTGTGTATGTATTACATAAGTGTTCATACATTCACGCTACATCAACATATTATTCATTAAAATGCTAACTAATAATATATACTTACATTCTAATTGACTGTAACTGTGTGTAGATTTATGTGTGTGTGTGTATGCGAATATGAGAGGGGCGTGGGTGAGTTGCTTGATAGGTTCTTGTAGGCATATGTGTTAGAATGGGTAGGTAAGTGTGACTTAGTTTATAATGCGTAGGTGAGCTACTGTGGGTAGTTGTGTTTGTGTATTGTAAGTGCTTATTAGAAGCAAAGGTAGATGTTGCATGTATGTTGTACGTTCGTCTGTGTGTACAATTGAATGTGATTGGTTGCACGGTGTATTTAGCGTATGAGTCAGCTTTCATTTTTTCTGCCTAATATTCATGCAATCTCTAATTTTAAAAAATACATCAAGAAATGGGTGATGATTATGAGTACATGTGAATTCAAAAGGGTGGCTTATGTAGCTTCTTGTAAAAAGCCTTTTGTATGTAGCTGAGGGTAACAGTAACTTGAGTTGCAGTGCACAGACCTCACTTCTGATTCCTGCCAATGGAAATCCTCCCCCACCCAGCGCTTAGCTGCCCAAACATATTGAAAAGTCTGGTTGGGAGCCTGGGCAGTGTGGTGTTGAAGGACCTCATGAGAGGTTATGTTGTGGCCGTTACCATGTCAAAGGGGTCCTGGGTTGATCCCACCCTGTACATGTTGGCCGTGTTTCAGTCCAAAGTTCCTATGTAAGGTAGTGAACAGAAAGGGCCAGACCATGTAGGCGGGGTTATGGCACCAACATACAGCAAACAGTGTAGTGTGTTTTTATTGCCTTGGGCTAAGTCGCCCACGACTCTACAGGCAGTGTGTGTTAAAATACGGGTCAGTCGGTGCTGGAAGTGTAGAGATGAAATAATGATGTGCCCACACTCCCTCCTCCTGCTGCTTATCTGCCTGAGACTTGTGAAAAACCGGTGGAGAGTGAGGACTTGAGGTGTATCCGTGGGTGGGCTCCAAGTCGGCCTCCTGGAGCACCGCAGCTCTGCACCCCCCCTCCCATCATAGTGACATATTCAGAGAGTTGCTGAAATGCCAAAGCAATTCTCATTTTTTATTTATTTTTTGCAGTTTTATATTGCGCAAACTCAACAGAAGGTATTTGGAGTGTTTTACAGAATCATAGAATGCTAAATTGATGGCGAAAATCGAACCTGGTTCCCAAGCTCCAAAGTTGGCAGCTCTGGCTGTTATGCCACGTTCTATCTCTTGAATCCCTGTCCTTTAAAAAGGAATGACTGATGGCACAACCCTTCTCTGGAAGCACATCCAGAATCTGGAATTTACTACCTCCAAATCTAAACACAACTACCTCACTGACAACTTTCAAAACTGACCTGAAACTCCTTCTCTTCCAAAGATACTGTAAAATGAGGGATCTGGACAAAGCAGATAAGTATAAGATGATTTATTCAGTGCAACGGTGCACCCACAACCAGGATTGTCCGGCATCCATTAGCTACAACTGGACCTGACTTAACTTTGCAAAGGACACAGACTCCGTTGTACTCCAGACCTTGAAACAATGGTCAAACTATAACAAATCACAGCATTCATCCCGCTAGAAAACACTCAAGGATGTAACTCATTAAAAAGCCCTTGTGAGGATTTACATTACTTAATTCAACATTTCCCTGTTTTTAATCAAATATTCTTATTTTCAAACAAGAAAAAGGATGAGGAAACCTAAATAAAACATCAAGAGCAGAGCACCTTAGGAAAATGCAAACACAACATTCTGAATATTGCAAATAACCAAATTAAAATAATACTTACAACATGATATATAGAGTCATTAATGTTGAGTAGCAGTCTCTTCTGTCAACACCCCACCTCTCTTACAGCTGGGTTGTGAATTGGACCACCCATATCATCTTGCACAACTGCATCTGCAACACGTAAATCATTAGCCACACTCTGAACCCCAATACACTCAGATTGTTTATTATCACCCACCAAAGATGATGCCTGAGATGACAAAGGCTCCTGCTAGGTTTAAAAATCCCATTCTCGTTACACACTTGTTTTGTGCCTTAGTAGGTTAGCAATGTGCGGCTAAATTAGACACCATTCATATTCAAGTTATGCAACCCACAGCGTTATCTCTGTAATGTGCGAGCTTCAGTTAGCGAGTGTGACTCCATTTTGTGTTTCGCAACCCCATTAGGCTGTGTCTGAACTAGGCCCCATTATTTGTCTTGCTAGCCTCAGCCGAACACTGTATATAATTATTTTCTTTTCTTTTCAAGGTTGCCTTCTGACTTACTAATGAAAAGGCCATTCTATCTTCACATACCCATCCATGTGTGCAGCTCCGCTCCCACATTAGGAGAGGCTGAGACCCAGCACGGCAACGTTGAGACTGTGATAGTGTGTACTCATCTAGCAGGTGAAAGCCCATCCTTCTGTGTCTCCTTTGCTCATGTTCAGCCTAAGCTGGTAACTTTCCACTGTGGGCATGGTTGGAGGTTCTTGGGAGGACTGGTTATGCATTGCAGACGGTTGGGGGGCCAGTCCTTCGGCAAACATCTTTGGGTGCAGGTCAGATTGGACTCCTCTGCAGAGTATTGCTAATAAACAAGTGTTTGTATTCTCTACTGTCTGACAGACTCTTCATTTGGTAGAAGGCGAGTAGGAGATTCTAGATAACCCGGGGGGGGCTGGAGGGCCACTTCCTTCACTCCCCATCAGTTTTTTGCAAACAATTAGCCCAGTCACACTGCTCCATATCTTTTTTGCCCAGCCTGTTCAATGCAGCTTCTTGAACCTCTGTCCAGCAACCAAGACTTCTCTTATTCCACAAGTCCTTGTTGTCTAGCAAGGTGGAACCTTTGCTCACCTTGATGACCAGCACTGGGTGGGTAAACTTTGAAAGTCCTTTGAGGACTCTCCTGGGACTTTTGATTAACACCCAGTTCCCCACACTGGGAGCAACCTCTTTGAAACACTTTCTTGCATCAAACACTTTTTTCATAGCACGCTGCTTCTATAGCACAGGAGCATGCACAGATATATCATTAGTGTCACCCTCCCCACCTACCTTCTGAAACCTCAAGCACTCAGGAAAAAACCTGGTGTGAACTGTCCTTCCTCTCAACAATGTAAAGGGAGGCACCTTAGCAGTGCTGTTTGGTGCAATGTTATAATTCCAGATTTTTGCCCTAACAAACTCTTTCACATCATGTGCAGATGCAATAGCAGTCTGAATTCCCTTCTTCACAATCATATTCGCTCTTTCTTCTAGGCTATTTAAAGAAGGAGAGTACAATGCTCCATTAAGATGTTGAACATAATGCCGACAAAGAAAAATACGCATGTCATGAGACAAGAAGTAAGCCCCATTGTCTGTAACAATTGTTTTTGGAGCACAATCAGCAGCAAACACTTGACTTGAAATATTTATGGCATTACTTGTGGTAGGAGCATCATTGAACATGTGATACATCCACTTTGAGTGGTAGTCTATTAGTAAAATTAAATACTTTATGCTGTTGGGTAAAACTTCATGTGGCCCATCAAAGTCCATTCCAGCCTTGTCCCATGGTCTCTGTGTAGTTGGAACGAAATGTAGAGGAATGTCCATCACTTTGCAATTCTTGTCAGAGAACAAACACTCAGCACAAGTGTCAACCAATGACTTCACCTGCAAATCCAGTAAAGGCCATCAATAGCACAATTTAAGGAGTTTACAGATCTTGGTGACCTTTAAATGCCCACTGTGTGCAGCCATGATTATCTCTCTTCTCAAAATTTCCGGTGGAACAAAGCAATCAGGACACATAATCATATTATTGACCACCAACAGTTCAAAAGCCACATAAAACGAATTCTTAAAAATCTCCACAAAGTTTCCTACCTTCAGGCCAACCTTGTGCTATACCATTTCTAACTTGACTAAGCGTAGAGTTCTTAACACAAGCTTCCTGCCTAGCTTGTTCAGTAATCAGGTTGCAACCTTCCACAGCAGCCACCACACTCCACATCCGCTGAGTCATCCAGCTCAAAATCGTCATCCACTACCATGCGGGACAGATAGTCAGCCCTGAAGTTCTTCCCTCCAAGTAGATCTTTAATGTTGAAATTAAGTTTGGATAATAACTGCAAATCCCTTGCAAAGCCCTTTCCTGCACCGCTTTCTACTAACAAACAGGGGCTTACAATTGGTAAAGAGTTAAATTTCCTTCCCCCAAATGTAAGTTTTGAATTTGTTGACACCCCACACACAGGTTTGAGCCTCTCTCTCAATAGTGCTTTAGTGCGTTTCTGGAAGCTTGAATGTCCTGGATGCAAAGGCTATTATGTGCTCTCTACTCCAGAACTGATCCTAACCCCGTAAGGCTGGTATCAACACTGTTAAAACACTTAACATTATCCTGAAATTGATGGAATGCTGGGCCCCACTTTCAGAATTATATCCTTCTCAAAAGTTTTGTGACTGTTTATCAGTCCGTAAAAAGTTTGCTCTTTTTTTTAGCAGTGCACATTGGGCCTGCACAGTCTGCATGTAATATTGCACATTCTGGGCATAGCACTTTACCAAGCGTAAAACTGATCTGAAGGCATCTCTATCCGTTGGTGGAACCCCTTCATGGATGGCCTTGGTAAGAGAAAAGTTGGGTTTGATGCCCTCAGGTGTAATCAAGTGACCCAGATACTCCTGACTTCATGTGCCAAAATTGCATTTGTCCTTTCTTAAGGTCATGCCCACATTGTTTAAAGCAGAAAGCAAATTAACAAGAGTTGAGTTATGAATCTCCCAACTGGGACCAAAAACAAGAATATCATGTTGATAGGCCTGAACCCCCGGGATGTCTTCCAAAAGAGTACCCATAAGCTTCTGGAAGATACTAGTCGCAGAGGCCAGGCTAGGAGGTAACTTGAGGTATTTGTATACGATTAAAGGCGCGACAAAAGTAGTGAGCTCTTGCGACTCAGCTGTGAGTGGTATCTGATGATACACTGAGCACATGTCTATGATGGAAACATATTTGGTTATTCCCAACCGAGCAAGTAACTCCTGGATTTTGGGGAGGTGGTGGCAATCAATCAGAATATTTCTGTTAAAAAAACACAAGTCAACACAGAGCCTGACCTCTCTATATGTTTTCCTTGCCACCACGATGGGAGAAACACACACCAAGGAGTCAGATGGCAAAATGACACCATCAGCACATAACTTTTTTCAAATGAATTTGAGCTCCTTTCACTCTCAAGGAATCAGTCTGACTTTGTGAACAATTGGTTGAGCATTAGCCTTAAGGCAAATATGTTGTTTGAACGATCTGACTGTTCCCACTTTGTCCACAAAAAACCTTGGAAATAGCTGGATGATGTTCTTTATATCTGGTGTGCACTTGTGTTCATCAATTAATGCTATAAGAGTTCATTCTTGTGAATAACCTGTAGGAACTTCGACTTGCCGACTGGAGTCATCTGATCCAGGTACAAGGAATATAGCCATCCTGGCTAAGTCCAGTCACCCAATGATATTTCAGCCCCTGATAACTACATATACTATGGTATGGGTAGACCTGCCTAAACAATTCAAGTTACTTCTGAAAAAAACAACATTTCAATGTCAGACTTCCTAAAGGCTTCTGGGTTCACATCAGACCTTCCTAAGACAACATTATGACCCTAGTTCACCAAACACATGACATCCAAAAGAATCGTAATAGGAGATCCAGAGTTAGTCATCACTTAGATCTCAATACCATTAATCATAGCCGTGAACCAGGGCCCCTTCGCAGTGTTAGAACTTGAAATAAAATAAAAACTCCACAGTTAAAATTAATTTTCTATTTGTTTGTACATGTGTCCACTGTTTCTGCTAACCCAACACTATTGACATGTGTCAGTCTCTTGTTGGCTCTTACGACCACTTGAAAATGGCCTATTTTCTAACAAGATGAGCAACCTTTTCCAGCAGCCAGGCAATGAACATTATTGCCATGGTGAGATTCTGAGCCACATCTAAAGCAAAATGTGTAGGTTTCCTACAACTGAGTAGCCTCACTTGAAACTTGCTTAGGAAAACATGCAAAGACGAACTGATCTCTAATGTATATGTCACAGCTTGCTCCAAATTCTAAAAAGCTGCTAGAACTCTTAATGCCGAAAATGTACTCCACTACAGTTTCATCAACAGATTGCCTTCTTTTAAAGAAGTTATGTCTTTCAAGCTTTATGCTTGGCTCCTCTGTGTACTGTTTAATCATGTGTGCAAATGCTTCTATATCACAGTTCCACTTCTCACCATCACTTGAGTCCCCATGAGGAGCCGGAATGGGTGGAATGTTATCAAACACCTGCTGTGCAGCCAACCCAATGCAGTTGTACAAAATAACTACTTTACGTTCAGATGAAAATTTACCAGCATCAATAGCTATTAAATAGCTTTCAAATATTTTAAGCCACTGACACTATTTAATAGTAGGCTTGCCTGGCATTTGCAGAAATTGAGATGGCTGTGCAAAAAGCTGTGCTGTGGCCATGGTGAAGAGTGACAAATAACTTAAATGTGCCAGTCACAGCAGAATTACACAAACTACCTTTGTAAAATACTGAAAGTCAGTTGTGCCAGTCCCTGAAGACAAGTTGGCACGCAAAAATGGTTGCAATATGCAAAACAGGGGTGGCAGTCACTGAAAGTGAAGAAATGAGAAATGACAAGCTTTGAGAGAAGTACACGTGGCGCAATAACTCACTGCCCACAACTTCTTTATTAGAAAAAAAGGCCACTTTATTAAGACAGGTGCTAAGTATATATTTTCTCCAAAAACATCTTGCAATTTATCTGATAAAGCAAATCCCCAAACTTAACTTGGCATGCCTACAAAACATAACCCCCAAAATGTTGATCCAAACAAACCCTGAAGGAAGTGACTCCTGCTGAGATCCCCCTCATTTTTCTTTCACTGTGTACCCCACCTCCCCCCTTTGAGGATGGACAAACCCACTCCAGGCTGCCCACCCCCCAGAAAATTCTGCCTACCAATTCTAAAATCTTAAGCTAAACCTATCTTATAGTGGCAAACATTTTAAGACAGCTCTGGCAGTAACCAATGCAGACAAAAGCTAATACCTGAAAAAAGTCCAGTAACAGAGTGAACAAGCATTTACAATGCAATGGTCTCGGCAATATTATAGGTAGAGCTATTGGTATTGCTCATTATTTTTTTATCTTTTTTGTATCCCTAAATAAATGGCATTGTCATTTCAATTGGTATTAGCTTGTTTTGCATATGTGATACCTATTGCATTAGCAGAGAGAGAGTGAGGTAGTGAGAGAGAGTGAGGTATTGAAATAGAGAGAGAGTGAGGCAGTGAGAGAGGGTGAGGTAGATAGAGAGTGAGGTAGTGAGATAGAGATTGAGGTAGTGAAAGAGTGAGGTAGTGAGGGAGAGGCATGTTGTGAGTTAGTGAGATATAAGCATAGAGTGATGTTGTGATGTAGTGAGATAGAGAGAGGTTGTGAAAGAGAGTGAAAGTGAGTTAGTGAGATAGAAAGAGTGATGTAGTGAGATAGAGAGTGATTGAGGTAGTGAGTTAGAGAGAGAGAGAGAGTGAAGTTGTGAGCTAGAGAGTGAGGTAGTGAGATAGTGAGGTAGTGATGTTTTGAGAGGTGGAAGTTGTGAGATAGTGAGGTAGTGAGATAGATAGAGTGGAGTAGTGAGGTAGAGAGAGTTACGTAGTGAGAGAGAGGTAGATAGAGAGTGAGGTAGTGAGAGACAGAGAGTGAAGTAGTGAAAGAGTGAGGTAGTGAGGGAGAGGGATGTTCTGAGGTAGTGAGATAGAAATAGTGAGTGAGTTTGTGAGGTAGTGAGATAGAGAGAGAGTGAGGTAGTGAAAGAGCGAGTGAAAGTGACTTAGTGAGATAGAAAGAGAAAGAGTGAGGTAGTGAGATAGAGAGAGAGTGAGGTAGTGAGTTAGAGAGAGAGTGAAGTTGTGAGGTAGTGAGATAGAGAGTGAGTTAGTGAGAGAGTGATGTAGTGATTTTTTGAGGGAGTGAGTCGTGATATAGTGAGGTAGTGAGAGTGAGATAGTGAGATAGAAATAGATAGAGTGAGGTAGTGAGATAGAGAGAGAGTGAGCTAGTGAGATAGAGAGAGAGTAAAGTTGTGAGGTAGTGTGTTTGAGAGTTATGTGGAATGCATGCTAACAATAAGCAACAAACAAACATTCTACAAATACCTCCCACCCCAAGACCGGCACTTACCTCTCATGCCGCTGATCAGCACGCATAAGCTGTCAGGAGAAACAAGAACAATCTATCCCAGGCTCATTAGAGCTTGTTCCACTGGCCATGATGGACCTGGCATAAAAGGCAACAGTTTCCTGATACACCGAAAAACTCTCTAGGCACAAGAGAAACGAGAGCGGCGACCTCATCAGCGGGAGGAGCGGGAAAAAGACACGGACAGCGGGAAGGGAGCACCCCTGGGAGTTGGTGGGCCCGCTTTGGCCTGTCTCTATCGAGAGAGCCTGCTGTCACTTGGGAGCAGGCCTTGGGCTAGAGGGATCCCTCAGAGGCTGCAGCGCCTTTTGTAAAGTGATCTCCTCCAAACACATTCCCAAAACCCCAAACAGGAGGTGAGGAAGGACCAGGGCACCACAGCGAACAGTCAAGGACAAGCTAGTTAATGGGGCTTTAAGGGGAAACAGAGGCCCGGACTGGGATTTGAAGTGCTGAAATCCGGATCACAGTTCACCAAAACAACCACTCGACTCGACTTTTAACATGCTGTCAAAAGCAGAGAGGGGCGACACCCGATCCAAAAAACCAGAGAGCTTCAAAGAGCAAGCAAAAAATGGCATTCCAAAGACACCACAATTTTCTTCCATTTTATTATAAAATAAAAAGGTTATTTTCCTTTAGGGATATCCAGGGCCCAGATGGATGAGTTGGTGCGTTCTGAGCTTTTAACATCCTTTGAAGGTTATTCAATAATGAGTTACATATCTTCTCATTTAAAAAGCTTTTTTTTCTTTATGAAATACTCCAATACTTACTAAAGCATTTTTTTGTTAAACCTTTCAAGTGAAGCCTCTGTACTTCCCTTCTTCCATTTCTTGGAATTTAGTGAACGATGTCATAATATTAAATACCGCATCTTGCAATTTTCAGGTTAAGTTTAGTGTGCTATAAATTGTTTTGGGATAGTTTGAATGTTCAATATTAGGTTTCTTGCTTTTGCCACCTAAGCATTTGAGGAAAGAAGACAATAAGCGGGCATTTTGAACGGGTGACCCCAAACTACAAAAAAAGTATTGCATACATCAGATAGGAGCGAAAGACAAGAGCTCTTATTCACCACTGTTCATCTGCTGAACTATGTGATCATCATGATATCGATCTCGGCGCAGACCCATCGCGTGCTACTATAATGCAGTACACACTAACAGTACTACATGCAGGCTACCCTCTAAGAAACACAAAGGAATCCTGCCTGAGAAGTCGTTCAACTAGGGCAGAGGCTAGCACGCAGCACATACCCCTCGAGCGATTTATGAAGTTCATGCAAAGCTCTCTGGTGATAAACGCGTACTTCTGATAGTGTGACTTGGCTAAAAACGATTAAGTAAAATGACATGCCTTTCATCAACAAAATAACCACATCAATCTAGTGAGGAAAACAAAATGGCACGAGAATTTAAACACCTTCAACCAACACTTACCAGCTTCACCCGGGCACGTCCCGTTTCTCCAGCACCACGTCCATTGGCAGTCCACTGAAATGTAATCAACTTGTTCTCGGTCACCTCAGACCCAGTGCAATTTCCAGCAAATGTGGTCCTGCAATTATGAAAGCAGTATTTTGGTGAACACGTTATCCACGGGTACATTTCCACGCCAGTCAGCCCTGTGCACTTTCAGCTCCAAGTGTACCTTGTTACGACACATTCTCGAGTTGCAGCAGCACTCGGCGTTCAAGATACCATCTGCGACGCTGAGATCCTTTGCGGGCGGGACACGAACAGCGGGAGGGGGCGGGAAAAAAGACGGCGGGTACCGGGCGGGATACTGACAGTGGGAGGGGGGCGGGAAAAAAGACGGCGGGAACGAGGAAAGCGAGCAAGAGCAGCCTACCTCAACCTTACCAGCAGCAAAATGGCGGCATCAAGCTTCCGGAATTTTTCGGATTCGGAGGCGTGTTTTGCTGTTCTGAGTGACGGATGACGTCACTGTCTAAAGAACAGCAAAACTTACGCCCCCGAATCCGAAAAAGACGGGGCTAAATCGGAGTGACGGCTCTCTCCTCCAATGGCTGGCCTCCGTTTAGGAAGCCAGCCAATGGAGGAGAGACTGGGCAGGGAGGCGGGTTCTACAGCCCTACTAAGAAGCATTAATTCTCCTCCCGGAGACTGCGCAAGCGCAGCCTTCTCGGTCCTCGACCTAAAAAGAGGGAAGCGTTGATGGGACAAAATTGAAATCCTCTGCCTCTCCCTTTCCACGGACACACTGCCTTTCCCGCCCTGCCAGGCCCCTATAAATAAACTTTCAGCCCTGCACGCCCGCCGCCTCTCCAATCAGCCCTATCCCCCGCACCTGTGTGGCCCTCTCCTTTGCGCGAAACAACCCAGCGGGAGACCGGCTTTCGCCCAGCTCCCCCTGGGTACCCCCATGGGCTGTCACTGTAAAAGACATCAATTAATTTGCTGACATTCGTGAGAAACGCACTTGAAGAAAATGTCCGCTGGCAACATACAACGATCGTGCCTAAAAACACTTAAATAGTTGGTAACCAAACTTTAGTTGGCCGCTGGAGCATAAGGCTGCATGATGACAATGGCTCAACCAGGGCTACAGATGGCTGCCAGAGTGTAAGGCTGCATAGTGACCGTCCCACTAGGATGTGTTAGCAGTGAATGATGCGCAAATTGTTATGCGCACACACCTGGCCACGCGCCAAACAGCCAATCCAAACAACCACGCGCCGAACAGCCAATCCAAAACAAAATGTGAAGAGAGGCACAGGAGCACTCCCCCATAGGCACTTGGACAGGCGCACTTTGAAGAAGTGCTGGGCAGAGAATTATCCAGCAGAATACGAGTATGAAAAGCCAGATGCCAAAGGAAGTGATTCAAGAAAAATCAAGGTTGGTGGGTGCACAAGATATTACGCTTGTCACCAAATGTAAAATGAGGGATACAAAAGAAGCAAATAAGTTTAAGATGACTTTTTCAGTGCAAAGGTGCACCCACAACCAGGAGCGTCCAGCGTCCGCGATATACAACTGCAACTGACCAACGTTGCAAATAAGGAGACATATCCCGTTCTAATACAGACCGTGGAACACTGGTCGAAAAATAACAAGTCACAGCATCCATCATGTTAGAAAACACGCTAGGATGGCACTCATCACAAAGCCCTCGGGAGGAAGTAGATTACTTACTATAACAACAGGTACTTTAGCTAAAACATTGTGATCAACTCTTTTCACAGAGTTCTATAGTACTTGAACCTTTCCAAGGCTGTGTACTGCCTCAAAAAGGCACCTTTTGTACACTCTGGATTCCACCTTAACCTTTTTACAGCCTGTACATGCTGTTTTATGTAATGATCTACCTTGGTGTATTTCCACCTTTGTACTTACTTATAGCTAGCTGCATTATCTATCTTAAACCATCTGTAACTTCCATGCTTCAAATTATTTGTCGTATAAAGCACGCTAGCCCCTTTGGGTAATGTCTGCGCTATATTAATAGGTATAAATACATTAATGCTGAAGACATGCCCAATGGGATATAAACATTGTATCAATATAAATCCCCTTACATGAAGTCATATATGCGTGAGCAGATTGCCAAAGGTGCGTGCACTGACAGTTTAAGGCATGGGGATTCTTTTGGTTCCAACCTAGACAAATGGTAAATGGTTAGATTTGCAGATTTGGAAAAAATATGAGCTACACAGGAAAGAGTAATAACTGTAGTTAAAAATGTATATTCCTGGAGAAAACACAGACAAATGATCGAAGGAAGAAGGCGCCCAGCAGCGTTTGAACAGGCCGAATGTTATTTGGAAAGTTTCCATAATTCTCACATATTACTAGGGTCCGCAAACAAGCTGAAAATGTAAGAATTGTGTTTGAAAATGTAATAATCACTGAGAAAAGTCGGAAATACAGCATAGTGCTAATGAGGAAGACATAAAGGTAAAACTTAAAGAAAAAGCTTTGATCAAAACACTTAACTGATAAACATATTTCAGTAATTATCTTTGATGTAAAATGACATTTAGCCTAGCAAAAAAACATTCTCTTATATGCTTCAACCATTTCACCTACCATTAATAATTACAAAAAGTAGCACCTGGCAAAAATCCTGAACTTCTTGGAGTGAACTGAGTATCAGCTATAATGGTACATGTCCTGAAGTAAAAAAAAAAAACAATGGGCCAACTAGAAATTGTCACAGTGGCCTTTATCGTAGGTAGTTAAATTGCTCAGTGGAAGCCCGCAAAAAGGTTCCGTTTTCAAGTGAAAGCTTGCAAGTAATGTCTGATATATTTTAACTAGATATCTCTAAGCAATGCTTTCCTATTCAAACCACTTTGAGAGGTGCTTTTGAATTCGTATCTCCGATTATAATCCTTGAGCTATTACATAACTCGCACATTTTGGTTATACATTTGCAGCACCTGAAAAGAAGCCATTTAGTGAACTATACCCTCAAGCCTCAAATAAATTCAGCCCAGCTGCTGGCAAGCTTTTACTTAGACATTTTAATTAGCATATAAAGGACGGTTGTATTTTTCAGTTCCTGGAAATGACAGTCTCTCTGGGAAGTCTGCACATGCATTTAACACTGAGATAAATGTCCAGGTATGAATGTCGATTTACAAAAATGCTAAGGTCAACAGAATTGGCATAGCGCACCCTTTGACACTATGACATCACAGCACACTTGTCACACAAAAAAGGACCACGGGTCCATATTACTAGAAGGTCTTCAAACTGTCTGAATGTGCTTAGACAAGCACAGTGGGGGGTTCCCCTCACACACCAGAGGTGTCATGCTTCATCATGGGGGTGCCTCCTCACTTGTAAGACCTAGTCTTCAAGTGGGCTACAACCCCCTCTCTAAGAGGGAGGAGTTCAGGGATGTTTTATTGAGTCATAGGGTGTTGTGTGGAGTTTAGAGCTCGGTGTGAATTTTCCCGATTCATGCCCTTATATAGGTACAATTCACATTGCCCTTTTATAGGCATAGAAATCAATCCCTTATTTAGGCATAGCCCATGCTACCCAAATACAGGCATGGCTACTTCCACCCGTACCAAACGTCACAACGATTTCTTGGAAAACCGGCTTAAACAGTTAGGGAACTTCCCCTTGCTTGAATATTGATTTGTCCAAGAACTCATGTACTTTGCAAAGAACAACTATTCCCTAAGGGTTCTTTCCTGACGTTCATATGCCCGACTTTACGTCAAACTATGGCATTCCTAAACACCTTCAAGGTTTAAATATACCTTCACTTGCTATAGCAAACTACAGTGGTTGGGAGCAGGTCCACTATCTACTTGCCCGACGCAGCTCACTACAGCAGTTGCAGAAGGAAGCCCACCCTCCAGCTGACGCACTGATCAGGAGGCTGCCCTTCTCTCGCCAAGAATCCAGATCCAGTGTTTCCATGCTCCCCTTGAGGGGTGTTGGGAAATCGAGTCCTGAGACAGAGATACCAGACCTCCTTCATTTTAACCAAGGTATGGAGCTGCTTAGAACCTAGAGAAACCTTTGATAGATTCTTGCCAAAAACAACTAAACCTATGCTACACAACACTCACTTCTTCCCGCGTCCTAGACTTAGGTTAGGTACTTTGGGGTAGGCGTATTTAGAAGCACCAGTTGAGTATTTTAGTCAATGTTATTTATGTATGTATTTTTAAATGGCTTAGAAACCATACAATGCTCTTACAGTATTATTTTATAATACTGTTCTCACTGTAAAGCATTATACTTTGCAGTCTGAATAACGATTATAGCAGTTCACTTCTCTTGCATGAGAAAGAAGACTGTTCAATAAACCTTTTTATTGAAAATGCCCTTCTATCTATTTCTCTGCAACTCTGTTGAAACAAAGCATGCACGAATGACTGAGTGAAATACTTATCTATTCTTTCCGCGACTCTGAGAGATATATTCTTATTCTTGGGAAACAAAGTTGTCATGTTTATGCAGTTGTTAGAAACTAATACCTTCTTGTGAATTTGAGACAGTTTCTAGTGACCTCTGAGCTAGTTGACACTCACTATTAAGTTGAGTATATTCGATAGAGACCGAGTTGACCTCAGTCCTACGTCAAATCTATAGGATATATTATTCCAATGCACAGATATGCATTATATAGGAACTACACTACAGGGGGGTGTACTAAGCCCCTATGTGAGACTGGCTTGTGTGCAAAAAGGAGAGAGTGCAGTGCTGTGATGTGAAGGTTAAAACTGGCTACAGGGTTAGCTATATAGTGACTTTATTCAGCTGCCCGGTGTCAGGATTAAAAACAATGAGTGGCTGATAACATAAGTGTCAACATTAGAGACAAATGTGTATATCGCTAGACCAACATGTTGCAGCCAAAGAGACCTATACTAGTGTTGCGGCCTTCTTCAGGGTCAGTTATTCAGCTGCTACAATAGTTATGTGCAACTAAACGTGAAAAAACAAATAGAAAACAGCACACTTGCCTCAACCTCAGCCACTCAAAAATCTCCTAGTTATGGTGATGGTGCTGAGAAAGGGCAGGGATTGGAAACCACAGAAAGCAAACAGGGATATCTGTGCCATGCTTGCTTTCTGTTTCTGCCAGTGTTTGTATTACCTTTGACACCACATTTAGCATGGGCAGTGCGTAGGGTACTAAATGACAAGCCAAAGGTACGCAGCTGCTTTCCCCTGGTTATCAACCTCTAGTGAAGTATTCTATTGAGCTAGGCCACTGATTTGTGCGTTAGTGAATCAGTTGTAATATGAAAATGGCTAGGGATGGAGGCTTACATTAGAGATGTCCCCTTTCCCTGAGAAATGGTGGTATGAGTGCTACTTGGACAATGAAGTACAGGGGACTTTTCAATCTACCTATCCGCTAATCAGCATTTCTCTGTTTCAGGCCTCTGCTGCATGAAGAATTCCTCTGTTGAATCCCTTAACCTTCAGTTATTTTCTGGTCACATCCTCACTTGTTAAGATATTGCCTTTGTCCTCTTTTTCTGCGTAGACCTTCTTGTATGTAGTCATATTACAAATCCAGCTGGATTGACTCTAAAAAGTGGAGATTTCCACAGTCAACATAATGGTGATTCATTACCTGTGCCAACACTGGCATAGATTTAAAACAAGAGTATAGCTGTATCTCACATGCTGTGAAAAAAAGAAAAAAGTATCTCCATATCTTTGTAAAGAAATGTCAGCATAAACACTGACAAATTTCCTATCAAATTTCTTGCAAGCCCCCTCCATGAAATCTGCAGTATGGAGCAACAAATGATTCAAAATTAAACAAAAATGCTATTGTTATTGGTGGAGATCCCTATCAATGTGGATGGGAAGCACATAAGATCAATGAGAACACGTGATAGACAATTTACTACAAGCGCTACTCCTGGCAGAGAGGTGAGTATCAATTTGGTCACAACTATTTGACCATCTATGTGGTTTTCAATGAATGGTGATATAATTCCAAATATCCCGGGCTGACAGCCACAACAAAGGAGCCAACTGTATTCATAGAAATTTCCCATTCCATGCAATGAATTGCACTTTGATATCTTGTTGGTTCAAAATGCACCTATCAAATACATTCATACATTTGAAGACACTATTTGTATACAAAAATGTATTCATAGTACATTTATGCATCTTTACCATGCTGATAAGTGTCCAGTGTCTAGTTTTAATTGTATTCAAAACAATTTAAATTGGTTCATTTATATGTAATGGCAAAATAATTTCAAGAACATATGTCGACTTTTTTCTAGGGTTTAACATCTAAAGTCCTAATAGTCAAGAAAACCCGCAATCAATTCCAACATAACTCCAAAGGTGAAGCATGCTGATTAGATAATGTACATTTTTGGTATGGAATTGTTTAAGTTTATGATGAGGTTTGGTGAGAAACATATTTAAGGGTGTTGTTTTGGACTACTACTGAAATTTATTTGCAATTGAGCAGATGAAGAAAGAGACAGTGGAGTGTGAGATGGCTGGATCAGATATATTGTAGGGCATTTAATAGCACAGAATATACAGTTTCAAAGGCCTTGTCTAAGAATCTATATTTAACTGTCAACACATATTTGCTGTCAAAACATCCCTCTTTAAAGCCCAACTAGATTTGTCTAAGAACCAACCCAAGCAATTATACATTGTTGCCTGGGAGTCCAGTAATCCCACGCACACATGTTCTATATTCTGACCTTTCCATAAAAGAAATGAAATTTAGTGAGTTCTTTGTGTAAAGAGTCAGAAAAACACAATCCAATCCACAGCCCTCTGTCCCCCCTTCCCAACCCACTGGACCTGCTGTCATCATGAGGAAATCATTGTGCAGTTAGATGGTCTTTGATTTGGTTTTTCAGACTGATATTGCAAAGACTTCTTCTATATATTACAATAACCTAATCCTGGCCAACATCACTCCAATTGCATGCCACAGCACTGCTTCTCTCAAAGTTGTCTTAACACTACAGTCAACTCTGAGCTGAGCACTTTTGATTAGCAAAGTGTCTCCAGGGCAGGTCATACCACAACCTGTGCCAGGCATCAGCCCCTCCCTGACTCTAGATGCCCCCATTCCATCAGTGTCTCCAGCTGCATCCCCTGCCACTAGTCCCCCTCCAAGTGGCTGCCAGGAAGACCCTAGCATAGGTTCTGACCCGAAACACCACACTCCTCATGTCCAACCCAAACCCCTCCCTGTGTTGTGACTCTTGTAGCTGCATCCCTGGAAGTGATGAGGCATGTGAGGGACAGCCAGACTTGTCCTCTCAGGTCATGGTGCAGCTCTGTTATGAGCTGTGTATGTTGGGAGAGGAACATACAAGATCCATGGCCATCCTCACTGCCAGTATCACTTCCTTGAGTGCAACCATGTTGTCTGCCCTTCCCCTATGTCCCTTCCAAACCACCCTCAATGATTTACCTTGTAGGTTGCCTCTCAATGTTTCCCCCATACTCACTAATGTGTTCTAACCCACTGTGGTGTCTGGTTTTTCACCGGCCAGCCAGGAGCCTGGGTTCGACTCAGATGATCTGAATATTGTGGAAATTGAGGTGGATCATCAGAAGGCCAGTTGACTTGTTTGACTATGACATTCTTTTGGACATTTACTGTGCCCCTTGCATATAGACTAGTTCCCCAGACACTTCCTGAGGTGTTTTTTTATGTGGCCAACCCCCTCCAAGTCGCCCTTGTCCCCTTGTTTCTTTTCTCCCTTCCAAAGGGACAGAATTGTGCAGAAAAATGCCCTTCATTTTATTTACATAAACTTAAATTTTGGCTCAAACTTTCTCTATCTTCTTCAAAGTATGGATATTTACCATGGGAGTAGTTATTTGCTCTGCACACGATAGCATTCATCATCACATCTCTAGGCCACCACAATGGTAAACAATTGACTATCAGTACACAATACGCAACTTAGTTTTGACTTGTGAGAACATTTATCTTTTATTTATAAATATTGTGGATAATATTTTACCTGTGATCAAGGTTGATCGTGCTTTCAACTTTGCAAATTTGGTGGTGATGATTGCTGTAAGTGCATTTGTCTTGTTGGCAAGGTGCAGGTGGTGTGGTGCATCTACCTGTACTGGGGGGAGTTCCTGGACAGGGGCTGATGGTGTCTGTATAGTTGGGAGGAGTGCCTAGACAGGGGCTGAAGGTGTACAGGTGGGGAAGTGCCTGGACAGGGGGTGTTAGACCTGGCATCCTTGGCATGAGTCTCTCCTCCTTTTTTTGTCTGTTTGCCTCCTCTGTTTACAATGTTTTGCTGGAATATTGCTTTGGGCACTGTGCCACTGCTGATCAGAGCCACAGTGCAAGTGTTCCCTATGTTAAATTGGTAAATTCATTGGATTCCATGTTTGGCTTATTTGGTTTACTGTCAGTCCCTAGTATAGTGCACCAGGAGTGCCAGGGCTTGTAAATACCAATGCTGCTGGTGCACTTACAGCACTAGTTGTGCCACCCACAGAAGCGGTTAGTAAAATATGTCTAAGGTCTGCCATTGCATAACTTGCGTGCAGTCTGGTACTGCCATGCTGACTGCGCAAGTACACCTACTTGCCAGTCCCTAAAACATTCCATTAACTTCCTGTTAGTCACCCCTATGCTAGGCCCAAGGGCAGGGTGCATTGTAAGCATAAGGTAGGACAAGCCCTGATGCATGTGGCATGTCCTAATAGTGAATTACAGCCATTTTCGTCTTTCACTATTGTAAGGCTACCTGCTCTCCTTAGGCCAGAATTGGCTGCTGGAATTATTACACTATATAATCCTCGCAGGCTCAGAGAGCATGGTAGAACGTCGAGTTTAGTATCCCTGAACTCAGAATTTAATAACGCATCCTTTAGGGTGGATGGTTTTTAAATTCTGTGTTTGGAACTAGCCCTTTTAGAAAGTGGCTATTTTCTTGTCTAACTATCTACCGGTCACTGCTGGTTTTGTGGGTGTGACAGGAGCTGGGTGGCTCCAGAGGTCTGAATGAGTCAGTGTGAGGTGAATGAGGCATTTGTGTTTAGAGTGGGGGAAGAGTAGTTCTTGATAGTCTGCCCTGCCTGACACAATACTGGCTCCACCTCCTGCCGGGCGACTGATGGCCCTGCCAGTGACAATGCTGGCTCTGTCTCCCGCTGGGCGGCTGAAGACCCTGCCCTGCACAGTGAATAGGCCAGGTGCCTCGGCCTGGCAACACCCACAACAAACCCAGGATGGGGGAAATCTCCCTGCATGGACAAAGGGATCAAAGCAGAAAAGGGGTATAGGAGAAGGACCCCTGAACCAAAGAATTTAGATCACTTCTGACAAGGAAACCTATACCAAGGACAAAAAGCCTGCTGATCCAAGGACTTGCCTGCCCCTTCTGCCAGTGTGCTGTTTGCTGGGGGGAATCCTGCAGTTGCTTCTTTATTTTTGCCAAGGAACAAGGAGAGAGGAACTAAGTGTGTACTCTCAAGCTTTGCCAAGAAAGTCTCTAAGGGCTGGAAGAGTGCCAGCCTCCTGTTGAAGTCACAGGGCTAAAGGACTTCACTATCTGCTAAAATTGCCTGCTGCTGAAACGTGGGAGTCCAGCCCACCTAAAGAAACCAGCAATCTCGACGTCGACGGATGCTGCCAAATCCAGCTCAACATCGTGAGTACGGCTCCAGAGTCCCGCACCTTCGACGCCAGCCCCCGGGCCTGATCGACGCCAGTAGCGACGCCGCTACCGATCGCCTCGACACCGCAGCCACTCCCAACGCCATGAGCGCTGCTCACTCTTGCAACGACGACATTGACAACGACGCCGTATCCTGCTTCGCCACCTTGAGCGCTGCTCCAGCCTGACATCTCTCGACGCCGCTGCGGATCGCCCCAACTCCGAGGCTCGATCGACGCTGACGCCTCGACGCTGACGCTTCTCGACGCCAGGGATCATCGTTTTCTTCATTCTAAAAGGTACTGTGTTGTTGGAGTCTATTTCGACTCCGGGCTCGACGTAGCGCTCCTCGCGGTCGACGCCGAACCTTTGGAATAGCTTTGGCTCGACGTTGTGTGACTCCTGTGGGGGTTACATTGTTGCCAAGAACTGTGCTTTAAAGAACAAGAGTTTCTTTTGTTGCTGCAGAACTATTTACTAAGAAGAAACTTTACCTGAAGTATTATTTTTCCTTCCAAAGAGTATTTATTGAGATTGTGGTATATTTTTGTCGTTATTTGGTCTTGTGCTAAGCCTTATATGAACATCCTTATTTTTATAATACCTTCTGTGTTGTGTCCATTTGTGGTGTATTCACTTTACTACTGTATGTGGTCATAAATGCTTAACACACTGCCTCTGAGATAAGCCTGTCTGCTCTGCCAAGCTACCAAGGGGGTGAGCAGGGGTTATCTGAGTGGGTGATCCCCTTGCCCTGACTAGGGGAGGTGGGTCCCTATTTGTCAGAAGTATATACCTCTGCCAACTAGAGACCAGGTGGCTGTGAACTCTTGCAGCTAGCCTGTGCAGCTTGTGTTACAGGTGGGTAGGTGTGATGTGCTGGAGGTAGATGAGATGGCTCCTCTCCCTGCTTCAACCTTGAAGGGAGACTTTGGATCAGTTTCAGCATGCCCTCCATCATCTTCAAGTCCAAGGCATGATGTCTTGCACTCTCTTCAATATGGATGGATGTGATGTCATTACTGTTCTTGGACATGTCTTGCCTAAATCCATTCATCCTGTCCAACACCAGGGTCAGTCTGTCCACCACGTGAGGGATTTGTGGCATGTCCTGCAGTGCCTCTGACATGTCTCTAGCCCCTAAGGCATGAATGTCCTGACTCACATCAGCCTGCTGTTGGAAGAACTCCTCCTCTCACTGGCCACCATGGCCATATGCTAGCCCCTTCCGCTTGGGACAGCTAGGGATAAGACCTTCAGGTTCACCAGCGGGGGTTGGCAGGTGGCGACAGGTGGTAGTCTGTGGATAAGAGATTGGTGCCCAGGTGATACCTACAGGGCACCAGGGGTGGTAGGTCCCTCAAATGGTGGAGAAAATGCCTGAGATTCAATGTACTGGGAGGAGTATGTGGGGGTACCGCCACGTCTGCCCTGGATGTGAGGGCTGAGAGGGAGTGATGTCTGTGTTGGGGTATGTGAGAACTGTGGCTGGTTAGTGCCATGCTGAGAACAATAAATTCTAGGCTTTGGATAATGAGGCACTTTTATGGGCGAAGGGGAGTGGCCCTACACATTCTAGCCAGTGGACTGAATTTGCTGGTCACGGCATCTGAGTCCTCATCCTCTCTATGAAGGGCCAGATAGTCTCCATCGTCCACCAATTCATCAGCATACTCTAGTACTTCATCCTCTTCGTCCTCTGTCAGATACCTGTTTCATCCACAGGAGCAGAAGGGACGAAATTTCCCAATGCCTGCATGCCAGTAAATCTTGTCTAAAGCTTTCGGCTGGGAGCCACCAACAAGGAGGAAAGGGGATTGGAAATAGAGAAGAGACAACTCGTGGCCAGATTTTTGATGATTGGTCTCCCACAGTGCACTTAATTCTTCTCCTACTGGATCAAACCCTTGGCTCTGGGGGTAGTTCCTAGTGCACAGATAGAAAGTTAAAAATGGGTTAACACATCCTAACAACATACTGATTAACTCATTCTTTATTCAATTTTATCCTGATGCCTACCAAAAGGCTGAGGGGTATTTGGAGCTTTGCTATATAATTTCTGTTTAGGGATTCACTTTTTTATAGAGTCTTGTTCCTGATATTTTATCCAGGGCTCATAGAATTTGAATATTTCCTAGACGAGGAGGAACGCAGCCTTCTAACTACTTTTTTCTAACTAAAATTGATCTTGTTCGATCTGCTGGTGAAGATACTTAGTTTTGCTTTGTATAAATACTGGTTGTTCTTTAACTTTCTTGGTATACCTTGTCTTTTCACTTGAAGCTGGGAAAGGGGAAATAAGTAAGGAAGGAAAAGGTAGGGAAAAACGTCGGAGAGGAAGCCTTATCTACAAGTGAAAAATGCTGATATTTGCTACAGTTTTCAGGCGTGTTTTCTGCCACTCTGTGACTGGAATTCCAAATATCCTTTGATGAGAGTCCGGAAGTCGAAGATTGAAAGTAGACTACAGCTGCTGAAACTGAACTGAGAGGCAGATTACTATTGTCTTTGCATTTTGAAGAGATGCCGCACTTCGGCGAAGGCTTCAGCAGGTAGCTGACCAAGATGTAGTAAAGAGACTCAGCTCTTTATTGAAGGAACTGATAGTTGGAACTGGTATGCAGGAGAGAGAGACACTGCTCTCTATCCATACTCTGGCTGACAGTCAATGAATGCATAGCGGAGATCTGCTTCTCTAACCACCAAGCTAACTTTCCAGTTAATGGATGCATCAAAGAGAGACACTGCTAACTATCAGGCAACCTTCTGCCAATGGGTGCGTCGAAGAGTGAGACACTGCTCTCTATCAGGACACTTACTGCCAATGGTTGTGTCTAAGAGAGACGTCGCTCTCTATCAGGAAATCTTCTTCCAATGATTGGAATGAAGAGAGACACTGTCCTCTATTTGGAAACCTTCTGTCAATGGTGCGTCAAAGAGAGACTCTACTCTCTATCAGGAAATCAGAGAGGCGTTATCAACTACAATTCACCAACAGAATCTGGAAAACAGGAGAGCGAAGACACTCTCTTAAATATCTGAAGATCCTAAATACCCTAAAATAACAAATAATTCTCTTCTTGATTTTACTCTAAGGAGAAAGAGAGTTTCTGACTACTTCCTCATAAAACCAAATTGAAGTGCGCAGAGCATAGCTCGTGCCACAGTCTTAACCCTTCAAAATCTCGCAAGACTTTAGAACCAAGGGTACTTCACAACACTATTAAAGCAGCGGTCATCTTCGAATACGGAAATACTCTGAAACTAAATGGTTGTTCAGTGGTTAAACACTGGACGTTTGGTTAAAACTCCGACCCTGTTCTGGTTCCTGACATCCTCTTGAGCACTACTAGTAGCTGAAATGGCTGCCTGCCAGAGTAGTGGGTTCTCTCGTTCAATTGACAGGTGTCCACCACTGGTAGTAGGTCAATTTTCCTCATAGTCCTCATCGTCCTCATCAACTGTAGGACAGGGGTTGCAACAAGTTAAGTAATTGACCTAGTATATGATGTGGAGCAACACAAATGTTGATTCTGCTGTACTTTGCATCAACAGATGATGCACATGTGACCTGGTTTGGGTACAGCTACACTTGACGGATCACACCATACCAGTAAGGTGCTGAATGGAGATGCACAATGCACAAGCAAATGACCCAGCTCCAGCCACAGCTCTCTGTTGCTTTGAGATACCCACTGATGTCAACTGCTCAACCTGGCTCCTCATAGGTGTATCTGAAGATGTGGTCCTCGATCCAGCAGCTTGAGAAGGATGTGACACCATACTTAATTATCAGGCACGCGTGACATGCACATAACTTAAATAGTAAGTGTATTCCTTTTTACACACCAACTACAGATGCTATGCAGAAAGGGATTCAGATCTTCGGAATGATTTTCAAATGTGTAATAGGGAAACACTTTATAGCACGCTTGCCTGATGGACAGATGCTAGTTTGCAGGAAGTGACCCGATTAGGGTCACCATGGTTCTATTACCACCTCTCGGGTGTCTGTACTAAATGAAGAGTTGATCAGTCAGTAGAGAATGCAAATCAATATTAGTTTATTTATGTGCACTCAGATTGGAGCTCCATCTGTCCATCCACTAGGAGTGATACAGAGGAAACTGAAATCAACAAGCATAAAGATACATTATGTATGTTTCATAGCCGGGCAAGAACACACCCACAATGGAATTTTCCAGGCAGCTGCAGTTAAACAGTGAACTACCAAAAAAAGGTATTGACTCTGGTGTCTTTGCACAAACTATCTACTACCCAAGGTAGATCTATCCGGCCCCACCACTAGACAAGTGGGAGAGGGCCTCTTTCTTGTGAGAAAGGTATGCGCTAATGGAACAATGTACTCGTTACAAGAACAAGTCTAAAGTCGCAAAAACTAAACTTACAGTGGGGCATTTCTCAGAATAAAACGAGATCATTTTTCAACAGCCTAAAATAGCACCTGAAGGAAAATAGCGCAGCAAATGCTACCTTTACATAGGGTAATGCGCAAACAGGAACATTTTCATTCTAACAGACCCTCCTTTTAGCATAAGCTAAAACATTTTCATACAGAGATAAAGTAACAGAAAATCATAAAAAGTAATACAAATGCACAACAATAAATTCTTATAAGCACTCCGTAGCATCAACATCAGGGAAGGAAGCTGTGAGGAGGTAAGAATTAATAAAAATGCCCTCAGCGATATTCATGATATCTTCAATTTCTCTCTGTAACATTGGTATCAAGAATTGAGATTTTCGTCTTGGGGTGAGAATAGTAGTGCAAGAAGGACAACAGAAGGGAAGGCACTGAATGAGGGCACAGCAAAGCACCAATATTACAATCAGGTAAATCACCTTTTCAAGAATCCAGCCCCAACTAACAAAAAGAGACCAACTCCAATTTCCACTTTCCATTCCCTTGAAATTCTTGAGGATGTCTAAGATGTGTTTGGTGATATTCTTTTCCATATTCTTGATCCCGACTACACACTGGTCTCCACTACCGCGCATACACCACCACTCTTGGCCAAAATAAAATCAATTGTGTATCTAGTTTGCTCTGAATATATCTGCATACTCTCTAACTGAGAGGTGATGTCGCGGAAAGCAGCCGCAGTATTATTGGATAAAATTTGCCACTTGCACCCAAAATATTCTCTACCTTTCTCACCCCTGGCCATAGAGATACCACCCAAAGTGAAAAAAAGAAAGGATGTATCCAAAAGTGATACCATTACTATAATTACTGACCTATATATCTGTCACTCCCTCACAAAATTCTTTAGTCAAAGTCCGCCTAACTCAGAGATCATTAGGCTTGACATATTTACAAGGCACACCTAAGGGCAACACCACCCTATGAGCTACATCGTCTGTACCATTATGGACGTTGGAGTACTTACCGTTAGACAAAAAGTAAAACCCTGGGTATGCATAGATTGGCCCTTCATAAACTACTGCAGCGTACCTAGTATTCATTCAAAAAGTGCTTGGTTCTTTGTGGTTCACTAAAGGAATCTTGTTCTTATATAGCAATATTCTAGAACAGTTAATGTACAAAGTAGTATCTGTGTTATTTAGAATAGGGCAACACGCAGGATAATAACCACCCTCTCAGATAACTATCAATTCCTTGTAATGCCAGTCCACTAAAGTAACATTCTGTTCTTCCATATAAAAATTGTTGCAATATGTATTATTATCACAACCTGGATAACCCATTACCAGTGGCTTTCTACTGTATAAACAAGGGCCTGGATAGCCAAAACAAAAAACTCCTGTCACTTCTGTGACTTGTGGTGGGTGAGTATATGTATAATTCACAAGCGACAATGGATACGTAGTCCATAAGTTAGTGACAGATTCAGTGGGGTAGCAAATTATCCCTTCTCCAAAGAACCTCTTGTGCATGTCTAGAAATACATTACTCGGGCTGTTCTTCTGTTCCTTTTCAGGGAAGCAACCTTACCCATGCTGCGTACAGGCATATTTTGATCACTTTCCAGAACACATATCACCCCCCACAATATTATGATCAGCATAATCAATAAAATAACACATGCTATTTTTCTTTTTCGGTCCACATGATATTATGCTGGGCAACAATGACCATTGGCTGCTCTTCGTCAGCAATCGTTCTACCAAAGGGATGCATAATAAATGTTAAAGGGGCCAAGATGCAAAAGATACACAGGTTTCAAGTGTCCGACAGAGCCCCACTGGTACAGGCTCCTATTGTCCATCAATACGTTGGCGCTCTTGAGCACCGGTAGTGGTGATTGCTCTGTCCTATGCTCTTTGGATGAATTCCACGTTGTTTAAGATGGTATACCCTCATGGTATGCTTCAGTCTTCCTTAAATAATGTTCGAAAAACTAATATAAAGTGAACAAGACAGTCTACACTAGTTTCAGCTAACTCTACTGGCACTACAACTCAGTACAACCTATTTTAGGTAGTCCATCCCTAATCTTTTATTTCTCCTTGGAATCCGTATTTCTCAGTAGATGGCGCAAATTGTACCTGGCAACCAAAGGCACCATATGGTCAGTGAAAAAAGGCTCTTGGATAGCTCGTATTTCCGGGGGAACAGTCTCATTTAGTGCCTCCTCATTCTATTTGTCTGACTGGGTCCACATTAGCTTTTCATCACTGAAAGGAACACACCTGGGACCTGCTCGCACTCAACGTTCCCTACTACATCCTTAACCTACTGGTCATAGGGCAGTGGCAAAGGAATCCTGAGGCAATGTGATGCGTGGACCCAATTCTTACCTCCAGCAACTTTCACAGCAGTATCTGTCACCAACAAAACCTGTTCAGGACCTTTCCAACACGGCTCCAAACCTTTCCTCCTCTAGAAATTCTCTATCAGAATGGTGTTGCAAGGATGTTGTGGTCAGGCTCCTCTGGTGTAGGAGGTAGGGTGTCCCGTACCGGTTGTTGAAAAGAAACACAAACTTTCTGTTACCTGACCAAGGTAATCAAGCAACACAGGGTACTCAATATTGGAGAACATACAAGGATGTAGGATGCCCCATACATTTGCCAGGCGGCCAAACATGACTTCATAAGGAGACAATCCTGTCCTAGGATGTGCTGTTGTTCTTATTGACAAAAGAGCTAACGATAAAGCATCTGGCCATTTTAATCCTGTCGTCTCCTGAATTTTCACCCGTTTTAGTTTGAGAATACCACTGTACTTCTCAACCAAACTGACTGACTGAGGATGATTCGCAGCATGACATTTTTGCTTTAAGTGGAGACCCTCACAAATCAATTGAATCATTAAAATGACTTCCTTTATCACTCCAGATAAGTTGGGGCAAGCCAAAACGAGGAAACAACTCCTTCAGGAGTACCTTTGCACTGGTAATGACTGTGTTATCCCTAGTGGGGTAAGCCTCCACCCATTTGCTAAGCACACATACTACCATCAAAACATATTTAGGATTATTGAATCTATCCAGCTCAATATAGTCCATTTGAAGGACTTAAAAAGGAAAAATGGGCGTTGCAAAATTACCAGGTGGTGTCGAGTACCGTTCCCTGGACTGTTCATCATGCCGATCAAGCAATACTTTACTATGTGCGCGCCGTCTTGGAGATAATATCATTTTGCCATACAGGAGCTAACAACTTACAAATTCCCTTTGCACTAATATGAGCTGGATCATGCGCCATAGTAACCACGGGAAGAACACATGCGTCTGGCAACATCCATCTCTGTTTCCCTGATTTATCAATCCAACATCCTTCCTCATTCATCTGGGCCATACTTTCCTGCCACTCGACTAACTCTTCTATTGTGGCTTCACTTTGTATCTCCTTTACACTTTCAAGGGTATCTTCAAATATAACAACCTCATGGACCCACCTAGCTGGGCCTGCTACAAACATTCTTTTCAACTTTGTTTGGGCTGTTTCCTTAGCTATGTGATCAGCAAAAGCATTTCCCCTACCCACATCATGAATGAACATCCTGTGGGCACTAAACTTAACTATAGCCAATTTCTTGGGGAGCATTAAAGCAGACAAAAGCCTCAATATGAGATACCCATGCTGAATCTTGGTGCCATGAGAAGTAAGGAACCCTCTCTCAGCCCAGAGTAGGCAAAAATGATGCGCAACCTTAAAGGCATACTGGCTGTCAGTATAAATAATGACAACCAACCTTTCGCTCAATTAGCATGCTCGAATAAGAGCAGCAAGCTCAGCAGCTTGAGCCAGATGATAGGGGACCCACGATGTCTCTACAACTGTACGGAACATAGTGATAGCATAAACTGCAGTGGTCGTGCCAATCGGTAATTTAAACAGGAGCCATCAACATATAGTTCTTCTTGTGGGTTGGATAAGGGATCATTAGTCGAGTCTACCTGTTCTTTTATCTCTTCTTCCATCCGGAAGATACAATCATGTTTGTCAACTGCTTCATTCTCGGAAGGGAGGGGTAGTAATGAGGCTGGGTTCAGACTGGCACATCTTTTGATCATAAAAAGTTTAGCAAACAATGTCAATTCTTAGCCAGTAAAACGTGCACTGTTGAGGTGCTGTGTCTTTGTCTTATTCAAAAGTTTATCCACAGCATGGGGTACCATAACTGTGAGGTCTGTATCAAGTAAGAGTCGGAAGGGCTCTTGCAACAGGGTCAAGCACAGCAGAAAAATAAGCACAAGGTCTCTGTTTCTCCCAAAATTGTTGTGTTAGGTCATAGAGTTCACAACCAGCCATCTCGTGTACATAAAGCACAAACGGCTTGTTGTAATCAGGGGTGCCAAGTACTGGAGTTAAATAAAGTGCAGTTTTCAATTGCTCAAAATACTGTTGACATTCGGGCGTCCAAGACGAAGGTTCATACACTTCTTTCATTGTTAATGCAAGCAAAGGTTTGATTAGTAATGAGTAAATAGGCATCCACTGGCAAAAGTAGGAAGTAATACCTATAAAAGCATGCATATCTTTTAGAGTTTGCGCAATGTGCATTTTACCAATGGTACTGATGCGCTCAGGGGTCATCCTCCTACCCTCCTTCGACAGTAGGTGACCTAAATATGTGACCTTCTGTTGACAATACCGAAATTTAGAAAGAGAAACTTTATCTCCATGATGGGCCAGATGCAACAACAAATTAACTGTACTGTCTCTGCAACCTTGTTCCATGTCAGTTGCAATAAGTAGGTCCTCGACATACTGCACTAATACATTACCAGGGGGAAGTGAGAGAGAATCCAACTGACCTTTTAATGCTTGGCTATAAATACTTCTATAAATACTTGGACTCTCTGTATAGCCCTGAGGAGCTTGACAGAATCTAAAACTTCTACCAGCTAGTGTGAACCCAAACAAACATCTACTGTTTGGATGAATAGGAATACTAAAAAAAACATTTATCAAATCAATAACAGAAAAGAATTTAGCAGGAGAAGGAATGATCGTCAAAAGTGTAGTAATATCAGGAACGACTGGAAACTGGGGAACTACAATTTTATTGACCTCGCGCAAATCAATCGCAAAACAGTAAACATCCTCATGATCATTAGAGGAGCCTGAGGGTGTCATTTTATTAATCAGCAGAATAGGACTATTACAAATATTAGCAGACATCCCTTCAACGACTCCCTTTTGTATCAAAACCTTAATAATCTGGAGAAGAGCCAGTTATTCCGCCTGAGGGATTTTGTACTAAGGAATGCAAAGCAAAATGGAATGATCTTTAACCTATATCGAAACTGGTGGTATATGCAACAGGTCTACATATGTGTCAATTGTCGCTGATAGAGTGGGTGCCACTTCGGACAATTCGACAGCAAGAGGTGCATCCTGGGGCAAATACTGTTTAGTACCTACATCTGGGCCCATCATAAGATAAACAACTCCCAGGGAGCAATAAATGATAGCATGCAATTTCTTCAACAACTCCAAACCCATCAAATTTCCACCACAATTAGATGTCGACAAAAATGGGGACTCCGCAGTAAAAGGACCAACGGTCAATGCAAGGGGACGAGTAATGGGGCTTACAACTGGTACACATGAAATACCTACCAAAACATTATGATGGTCGGACAGAGCCACCCCAGCGACCATATGTCGAGAAACAGAACTTTTGGTTGAACCTGTGTCCACCTAAAATTCCTTAGTCGAGCCTTGCAAATCAACTGTAACATAAGGACCACGCTAATCTACAGGTATCTGGACTGGTCCCTCACCGTGTCCTTGGCTGTCCTAACTATAAGACATCCCTGTCACCTCATCCGTATCATAATCATCATAATAATACTGTCCATCGGGAGGGTCATAAAAGTAATTGTTATCAGAACGATCCTGTGAGACCGCAGATTTCTGAACTCTGGCACTACCACAACCTCTTCCACGAGAACCTCGCCCTCTAGGAGCTGCAACCTTCTGTAAAAGCACAGGGCACTCCCTACACCATTGACATTCGTCCTTACAGTATGCACACTGATTTGACCCTAAAGGTGTCATTGATGGCTGCCTACTAGTTCCTGGAAGCTGCCTAGAAAGACCTGCTCTCCCCGATTGTTTCCCCTAAACGCTTGCTGCAATAACACCTTTGTCTCCAAATCTTTATGTTTTTTATCAGTCTTATCTTTCTCCTCCTGATCACAATGTTCATAGTACTGAGACATATTCAAAATAACAGAGGGGGATGATGTAGACCAAGTATTCTCAGACGCCTGCAAATGAGTCATTATTTCAGGAAGAAGATTAGTAACAAACCTGTCAACAAAGAACCGAACCCCTTCCTCAGTGAACATATCCTGCCCACTATAATCCAAAAACGTGTCTTCAAACTGAGTAAAGAAATCTGATACACTCTCATCCTTTTTCTGCCTACAAGCTGTCAACCTATCCCAACTTACCTTCTTAGGTGGAATAAAAGTGTGCATGTATGTGATAATACAACCAGACAAAGCAAGTATCTCGGCACAGGGCTTATCTCCTGGCTTCCTCTCCTGATCCCATCCTTTAATAGCATCCCATTTACCACCCCATTCTGGCAACATGATCTTGAGTATACACCTGTCACAAAATATCAACCGGAAAAAGAAGATTAAAAAACATTTCAATATCAGCAAAAGGCATTACAGTAGAGGAAACAGCCTCTGTTAATTTCCTTATAATAAGATGTGTTTTTTTTTCTAGGATCGGGCAACGTAGTCTTAATGGATAAAACTTCACTCCTTTTCCACTGAGTAAAAATCCATTATTCCTGGAAACGGGCAGGTGCAGCTGCTTTAATGACATTACCGCGCTGATCAGTCAACTCAGGTATTTCTGGATGATATATCGTGTTGACCTCACACATAGGGCACTGAGACTGAACAATTTTGGTGGGGCTTTTCTTAAATGATCGAAGATGATAACTGACAATAGTAGCAATATTTCCAAACACCTGCCCAGTAGCCAAATCACCTAAAAAACAGGGGGGCATATTACCAACAACTAGCGATAATTATCTCTATGTTGGCTTAGCGGCAATATTATTACCGCTGAGCTCCGCCGATTTTTATCGCAGATAAACCTTGCTATTATCAAGGTTTATCTCAAAAGCGATAAAAATTGGCCGTAATGCATGAATATCGCTGAAAAGTCAGCGATATTCATGCATTACTGAGCTAATCCTCTAAGCCATGTTATCCACCTACCATTGGATAACATGGATAACATGGCTAAGAACTGCTCTGGGCAGGCGTTAGCTTTCGGAGATATTCGCGCTTAGCGCAAATATTTCCAAAAATGGGTAATAGGAGATAACGATGTTAGAGACTGTTTCCAGTCGCTAACATCTTGGCACGCCCACTTTGCATGTCATTAGCGATAAATATCGCTGACATGCAAAGTGGGCCCCAAGATGATCACTATCTCCTACTAGCTGTCACTAACTGGTGTTAGCGACAGCTAGGTAATAGGGCGATAAAATTATCTTTTAGTAGGAAAAATTCCTGCTAAAGCGGCGATAAGGCCCTTGGTAATATGCCCCATGATCCTTAATATCAAACAACCCTTGTGAGGCCTCCATTCCAATGTGGGTACGCCAAAGATCAGTCAGCACAGCAGACATATGTTGAAGAACATGGTGCTGTAGAAAAGGCTTAAAGTCATGCAAAACTTGCCAAATGTCCTCAGCGCTATAAATCTGATTAGTAACGCACTGCATAGCCTGCTTTGCTAACGCATCCTTCTCTTCTGCCCCTACATCAGAACGTACTAACGGACCAAATTTTCTCCCTAATTTTTGCCCAATCTCAAAAGTGCCCGTCAACAGCCACTGTAATTCGGCAATGTCCCTCGTTTGTTTGTGCCATAATGTACTAAGCATAATAGGGCCAAGACCATGCTTCACATACATTTCAAAGTTAGGGCTGCCTTCTAGAGGCACCGACTGAGCTTCTTCCAATCGAACATCTGCAGAACAACAACTACAACACAAATTTCAGATTTGGCTGAAGCCAAGTATTTCAAAAATAAAATCAAATTAGTTATTTTTACCTGGCAAAGTAGTTGCGAGTACTTTTTAACAAAACAGACCTCAGGCCATACGAAACTCAAAGCACCATGGTACCATATCCACAAAGAACCAAAACAAACTCACCTGATATCAGCAGTACAGCACAAACTAACCAGTTCTCCCCTGCTGACTCTTCAGACCAAACTGTCAGATCTAAGGGTTTTGCCATTTAGGACTCCAGTCGGAATGACCACTGGGTGAGGCACCGTCACACTCCTCATGCAGGGATCCCTGAACCGTCAGCCCAACCCAACGATGGCCTCAACCTCCCCCTGTCTGCAGAATGAGATGGGTCAATCACCCGAAGGAGTCCCTGTTCGTGCTCCAATGGAAGGAAATGACCCGATTAGGGTCACCCGGGTTCAATGACCGCCTCTTGCCCTTCCGTACCAGATGAAGACTTGGTAAGTCAGTAGAGGATACAAACCAATAAATATTTATTTATGTGCACTCAGAGTGGAGCCCCATCTGTCCAGCCACTAGGAGTGATACAGAGGGAACTGAAATCAACAAGCATAAAGATACATTATGTACATTTCATAGCCGGGTAAGAACACACCCACAATAGAATTTTCCAGGCAGCTGGAGATAAACATTGAAATATGAAAAAAAGATTTTGACTCTTGTGTATTTGCACAAACTATCTACTACCCAAGATCGTTCTATCTGGCCCGCCACTAGACAAGTGGGAGAGGGCCTCTATCTAGTGAGAAAGGTATGCGCTAATGGGAACAATGTACTTGTTATGAGAACAAGTCTAATGTGGCAAAAACGAAAGTTACAGTGGAGCATTTCCCGTAATGAAATTAGATCAGTTTCAAACAGCCTAATATGGCAGCTGAAGGTGAATGGCACAGCGAATGCTAACTTTACATAGGGTAATGCACAAACTGGAACATTTCTATTCTAACGAGTTGGTTTGACTGTTGCAGCCAGAATGTCTTGAATACCCAGGGATGGTGTATTCAGCAGCACTGACAGAATCATGCCAGCTGCTGTTATCAAATATACATGTCCATATTCAAGTGCACAGGATGACAGTAATGAGTTAACATGTATACGTCATTGCCATAGTGCATTTATATGTTATTCCTGGCCAGTGTGCTGCATGTTTTCCTCCTGAACTTTGCATGTGGGCCCGTGATCACCAACAGCAGTTGCCAGCTTTTACCTCCACACAGCACTGACCTCAAAAAGATATCACATTAACAGACAAATGTGTATCAGAAGGAGACTGATATTTGAAGGAAGGGGTCATTATGGTGAATGCCTCCGCCTACCTTTTGATACACGTTTATTGTTACATAATGCATAATGAGTATGATGTTGTCTGTTGACAAATCTAAAGAAGTGTACGTCATCATGCAGACCAGTTTCACATTTGCACATCAGATCATATCATTGCATTGGAGAGTTGATATGTGGGATGTCTAATAGTCAGGTACATTTTGTGGCAGATTTGTGCTTACCTCCCCACATGTGACCTCAGTTCCCATCATACCTGTACGACATCATGGTAGAACTTAGTGGTCAATGGAGGATGTCTTCTACAGCACACATCTGAACCTCATGTATTATCTTCTCACTTATATATGAGAATATGGTAGAAGAGAAGGCAAGGTGAATTCAACATATGATTAGGATCACATGTTGTGGTAAAGTGTAGAAGCTTGGAAGGTTGCCACCTACACTGGATTTACATTGTGTAGTTCAGCCACCAGATATATATTTCACTTCCTCTACATCCACCTTTTCCGGCCATACACCATTCCCTAAACAACACAAACCAACTGGCATCAGGGCGAGCCTCATCCACATCAATTTCCATACATTTTGGGCCCTGTGATTTTGCTTGAGAATTGTCATGTCATGCGCTTACAATACAGTTGTGGCTACTCCACTTGCTATGACAGAATATATTCTATTACATACATACAGAACTCACTTTTCGTGTCATCCTTTCCCTAGCCACCATTATGTGATATGGTATGCTGTAAAATGCCACATGTGGGTGTATTGAGATGGGGGCGTGGCTTGGATGCCGAGGAGGTAGGCAGCGTGAGCCCGGAGCTCCGCGCCCGATCCCAGATATCATCCTGATAATCCACGCGTATTCCAACAAAATTTGGTGAATCTACTGGCTGAAGGCGCCACGGAAGCAGAGGCGCTTGGAGTGGGCGACCTACGGTTGCTTATCGTCCTGAAAATCAAACTTTAGCAGATGCCTCGGGGGCGATAGACTTCAATCTAAGATGGCGCCCTGAGGCCTGGACTGGTGACGCAGAGCACGGAGGTGACTTGAGACCCGGAACCCCTGACGTCCCGGTGCCAGCGGTGATTGCTGGACCGGAGGATCTCTCTCAACCCTGTGAGAAGACACGGGTGACCCTTTCCTCGCTTTGGTGACGATTTGGCGATTGTGCGGGGTACCAGGAAGGCTCACCGAGGAGGACCCAAAATGGCGGCGGCTCTATGAGGTGATTGCCACTTCCCAAGTGTGGACCGAGATCTCGAGACCCCTTCACAGATGCTTGTATCCAAGACTCGGACCGACCTTGTGAGAGATGTCTGGACAGCGCTCACTGCCCTGCGTGTGCTCTGGCTCTCCGGCCCCACTGTCCAGAGAGCTCTCCAGAAGCGAGGTCCTGAACGGCTGACGGACCACGCGGAGATTGGTCGGGGCTCCGGGGGACCAGCGATAGCTGTCGCCGAGATGGGGAAAACGAAAGGAAAGGGGGATGGAGCCGCTGACCCAGAAGCGCTGGACGGAGCGGATCATGATCACCCTGCCCTCCAACGCATGCAGGACCGCATACTGGAGGCCATCGCCACCACAAAAGACGCTCTGCAGCAGGACATCGCTCAGGTAGCGACCGGCCTGGGTCTCCTGAAAGCGGAACATGACAAGCTTAAAGACAGGGTCAAAAGCGTAGAGATATCCCTGCAAGAGTTGGCCCCGGATCACAAAACGCTAAAGGGCCAGATGGTGGATGCTTTGGACAAGCTGAAAATATTGGAGAGGAGGGCCGAGGACGCTGAAAATAGGAGTAGGCGCAACAACGTTCGTTTGGTGGGCCTTCCGGAAAAAACCGAGGGGGACGACATGGTGGGCTACCTCGACAACTGGCTACGCACTGAAGTAGCGCCAGAAGGACTCTCTCCCTTCTTTTCACTGGAATGGGCCCATAGAGTCCTGGCCCGACCACCAGCTCCTGGCCTGCCCCCTCGTCCGGTGGTGATTAAGCTGCTCCATTACAGAGACCGGGACTGGCTGCTACAGAGGGCAAGGGAGGCAGGGCCCTTCCAGGTGGACAATAGCAGAGTCACCCTGTTCCCGGACTACACTTTCGAGACCCAGAGGCTCAGGGCCAGCTTCCTATCGCTCAAGCGTGAGCTCCGTGGAGAGGGCATCAAATATTCCCTTCTCTTCCCAGCGAAGCTACGGTTGGTGGTGGACGACAAATCGCTTTTCTTTACCACCTCGGCAGACGATTGGGCATGGTGGGACACGTACAAGGCTGGAACTGACGGAGCCAGAGCCAGGGCAGAGGAGGCTCAAAAGAAGCAGCCGACCAGGAAATCGCAACGTATCTGCAAGAATCGAAGGAGAACTGGGAAACCATCAGTGTCGCAGACTAAGGAGGAACGGAAGGCTGCCCTGCAGGCAGTGGTGGACCTATTGGGGGCACCGCGGAGCCAGTCCGGGAAGGGCACGGACTCAGAGGAGCAGGGTACAGGGTCGGAAACAGAACTCTCAGAATTCGGAGGTGCCAAGGGCCCCGTTGTAACGCCACAGACATCAGGGGAGATCGTCGAGGCCTGAGACACTTGCTTTGGAGAACGACCTGATGGTCTAACACTGGGGCGCTGTGCCCGTGAGTGCAGCTTCACGTGTATGTGGGAATTCGAGAGTTTTCATGGGGGGATTATGGGGCGGGATGTACGGGAATGTTCTTGTTTGACGAACTCCTTCGGTATCGGACCGCGCCCTGCTGGCCCTTAACCCCTTCGATGCGGCCGCTTTTTTTCCCGTGTGCGGCCGCCGGCCGAACACGGGCGGGCCATGACGATCCCCAGCCGTCATCAGCACACGAGCACCGTAGTGCATGACGGCTGGGGTTCGTCACCAGCATGGAAGGGGTTAAGGTCAATGCAGTGGAGACTGCGAATTGTAGTCTTTCTTTGAGGGGTTTACTTAGTTGCAACAGTTTGGATGGGTTCTCTTCCAATTGAGGGGGGTCCTGTCCTGGGGGGGTGGGAACCGAGAGTAGTTGGGGAAGCTCAGGTTGGGGCAGGAGGGGTGGGGGGTTCTTTTGTCTGGAGAGGGTGGGGGGCACAGAATTGGGTTGGCAGGAGCGCATGGTCGAAGGTTGTTATTGTTCTATCTGGAAATGCAGGGGAATATGGCTAATACGGGAGCTCTGAAATGTGTGACCTGGAATGTGCGGGTTCTACATACTATGGTGCGCAGACACAAGGTCCATGCTTATTTGAAACGTATGGGGGTACACATAGCTTTTCTTCAAGAGACGCACCTCACGAAGCAGGAGGGGGTGGCGCTGCAGAGACGGTGGAGGGGGCAGTTATTTCATACGTCTTATTCGGCCTTTGCAAGGGGCGTCTTGATTTGGATACGGGCTGTGGTCCCCTTTCAGATCACCAAACAAGTGATAGATCCTGAGGGCAGGTTCGTGGCTGTAGAAGGAAGACTTAGGGGCCGAATGGTATCCTTATGTTGTGTGTATGCTCCGAATGTGGATTTGCCCGCCTTCCTGACAGCGCTTTCGGGCAAACTGGCGAGTTACTTGGCGGGCCCTGTGGTCATGGGAGGGGATTTTAATTCGGTAGTGGATGTTACCTTGGATAGGTCTCACCACCCATTACACTCATCACCGGTGCATAGAGTAGCAAAGCGGAGATTAGACTGGCAGGAGAGTTGGGATTTGGAAGATGCCTGGAGGACACTACACCCCACGACAGGGGACTACTCCTTCCACTCTAGCATACACTACCTACATGTTAGGCTGGATGTGTTTTTGTGCTCTTCACCCGTGCTTGCAGCGGTAGGGGGCGCGGAGTATTTGACCCGCACGTTTTCCGATCATAACCCTTTGTTATTGTCTCTGAATTGGATGGTAGATGTCTCTTGTGTCCCAACTTGGCGACTACAGCCTGATACTTTGGATGATCTGCTGTTTAAGGAGGCCTTGGGAGAGCGAGTGGCTCGGTACTTTGAGGAGAATAGTGGCTCCACATCCAACAAGGCTGTGGAGTGGGATGCGTTTAAGGTGGTGGTCCGGGGGCACTGTATTGGGACCGTTGCGGGGGCTCGCAAGACATTGTTGGACGACCTCGATCGTGTGGAGCGCAGACTGAGGAAGATAGAACGAGAGCGCCCGAATCATCCCGAGCTTCAAAAGGGGGTTTGTGAAGCCAGAGAAGCAATGGCGGTGGAGTTGGAACGATTACGTAGTTTCGATCACACGGTCTATCTGACTAGGGCGCATGCGGAGGGTGATAAGGCGGGGACAATGTTGGCCTGGCTTGCCAATCCGCTTCGGCGAGGTACCCCAATCATGTCCATTCAGGAGGAGGGAGGCGGGCTTTGCCACACCCAGCCCGGGATCCTGGAGAGGTTCAGGACATATTATGGAAGCCTGTATGAGAGCGGGCCGACGGGCGGGATAGAGGAACTGGATGCCTTCCTTGGGGGGCTGCAGTTGCTGCAACTAGAACAATCTGAGGCCGAGGAGCTGGGCCGCGCTATAAGGATTGGAGAAATAGGGTGCGCGGTGAAGCAGATGGCTAGGAATAAAACCCCGGGACTCGACGGCTTGCCGATCGAGTTTTACAGTAAATATCTCGAGTACTTGGCCCCGCAACTACAATCGGTTTATAATGAGGCGCAGTCGCGTGGGAGACTTCCGCACTCAATGTGCGAGGCCCTCATGGTCCCCTTGTTGAAACCTGGTAGGGCGAGTGACGCCCCCTCCTCTTATCGACCATTATCAATGCTCACGACAGACTACAAGATCCTGAGCAAAATCCTGGCCAATAGATTACTAATCCACATGACAGGCTTGATTCATCGTGATCAGTCCGGCTTCATTCCAACGCGAAACACCACCCATAATATCCGTAGACTGACTGGGTTGCTGGGAGCTCAGCTGCCGGAGGGAGCTACTCCATTAGTGTTCTCCATAGACATCGAGAAGGCCTTTGATAGACTAGAGTGGGAGTATTTATATGGAGTGATGAGGAGTTTCTGGATAGGGGAGGGCTATATCGGCTGGACCAAAGTCCTGTATGCGGAAGCCACGGCAAGGGTTCGAGTTGGCTCGCTGATCTCGAACTCGTATCCGGTGCGACGCGGCACTAGGCAGGGCTGCTCACTTTCCCCCCTTTTGTTCGCGTTAGCGATGGAACCTTTTGCAGCGGAGGCCAGATCTGGACGCTATTAGAAGGGACTGGTTTATAGAGCCAGGCCGCACGCCATCTCGCTGTACGCGGACGACCTGTTGATGTTTTTGGCGGATGCGGAGGACGAGCTGTTGGGAGCGAGGCGCTTGCTGGAGATATTTGGGCGGTTGTCGGGCCTGAGGGTCAATTGGACTAAATCTTGCCTGTTCCCGCTGAAACGGGGAGAGCCGTGCCCTCTCAACGCACAGGAACTCAGGTGGGAGCCCCATTGCCTGCACTATCTGGGGGTTTATGTGTATCACACGCCTGCGGATATGCTGGATGGTAATATCACCCGGTGCATTAACGCCTTGAAGGGGTGTATGGATTTCTGGGCCACCCTCCCACTCTCATTGGCGGGCAGTATTTCCTTGCTAAAGATGGTAGCACTACCTAGGTTGTTGTATTATTTTAGAACCCTGCCGATATGGATACCCGGCTCAATCTTCCGCTGTCTGAGATCACTGATCATAGAATTCCTATGGGGCACGGGTCGGCGGCGAATAGCGCTGGACACCCTCTTGCGACCCAAGGATGAGGGAGGCATGGCAGTGCCTGATTTTGAGTGCTATTATTTAGCGGCTCAACTACAAACTTTTACACAGGAGGTCGCGCGAGTGTATCGAGGCCCGGAACACAGTAGGGACGAGGGTACCCCGCGGCATGTACTCGCGTATATTACGCTTCACCAGAAATTACTGGTCGGGGACCTAACGATGGAGGAACAGACGTTTTGGCTCTGCTGGAACCGGGCGCGCAAACGAGCCGGAGTCCGTCGAATGTATGCCCCGGAGATTCCGCTGGGCATTTTTACGGCCCTGCCGCATGGCGGTGACTGGTCGAGATTGCTGGGGTGGGAGGAAGCTTGGGTCCAGATGTTGGGCGACCTCTATGAAGAGGGAGCCTTGCTTCCATTCCAAGAGCTGCAGGAGCGTTTTGACCTGCCGATAGGAGATTACCTTCTACACGCGGCAGTGACTGGTGCCATGCAGGAACACTGGGGCGATGGTATACAGGAACCCGCTACCTCTATGGCGTGCCAGTACACAATGATGGCGGCGGGAACCTTTAAGGCAGTGACCTGTCTGTATTCCCGGATGTTGCGAGAGGCCTTGCAGCCGCTCACTGCCTTGAAGTCTAAATGGGAACTAGGCCTCCAAATGGAGATTCCGGAGGCCACTTGGGGCCAACTGCTGCGGAGGGCGCGGAAGAGCACAAGGAACGCCAGGTTCCAACTCATTCATTTCTGTATTATTCATAGGGCGTACCTTACACTGGGGAAACTGAAACAGTATTTTAGAGTGAACCAAGCGGCCTGCCCTAGGTGCAATGCACTGGAGACGGATTTGGGACATATGACCTGGTATTGTCCTAAACTGGAGGAGTATTGGCAGGGGATTGGAAGGGCACTGAACAACGCCACAGATAGAGAGATACAATACACCAAGGCAGTGGGAGTACTACACTGGTTTCCACATACGCCTAAGAATAAGACGACCAGCAGGTTCATAGATATGGGATTGATACTAGCGAAGAGGGAAATAACCAGGAATTGGAAGTCAAAAGTGGGGCCCACGTACAAACGTTGGTTTAGTGAATGTTTGAGGTGGGCGGCGTGTGAAAGTACTCTGCGGTATCAGATGGCTAGGAGAACTGCGGATGAGAAAGCTTTGGAGAGGGCAACGGCGTGGGAGATGATAGTGCAGGCACTTCGGGATGGTGCTGAGGAGGAGGATGGTGATGACACAGACTCTGACACGGCTGACCCCACTAACACGCCAGGGGCGCACATTTAGCGAAAGTTTAATTCCTTCTTGCACACGCCAGACCTTACTTTCTTTGAGATTCTATACTAGCGCTGCCACGGGGGGGGGAGGGGGCTGGGGAGTTGGGGGAGTGGTTGTTAGGGGGAGGGGTGAAAACTTAAAAGCAGTCCACGTCCTCCTTTACTATCGAGAAATGGGCATTGGGAGGAGAAGCAGAAGATGGACATGTTTTCGACGCGGCTCGGCTTCCTGATTGGGGGCACAGGCAGCATGATGGTGGGAGTGGTCTAAATGGATGCCGTCTCGCTGTATTGATTTATTATTCATTGCTGTAATGTCTATGCAACTTTTTGGTGCTGCAATAAAAACGATGTTAAAAAAAAAAAATGTGGGTGTATTGAGATGATGGATTACAGTGATGTTGAACACATACAAATTACCGCGGACATTAAATCCTCATTTTAGGAACATGGGCATTCAGGTACATAATTCTTGGGTTTACTTACGAGGGTCCCGCATCTGCCCAGTGTGTAAATCCTGACCAGATGTCCCAGCCAACCTTATAGCAGATGTCACTGCGAGGACTGGATTGCTGGACGACATCATTGGGCCTACAAAGATATGTGTGCTTGCCAGTTAATATTCCAGTTGCCACATGTGATGCACTAGATATAAAAGTTCAGTTCACAGGCACTGTTGATGGGATACATGTAATATGTCCGTAGGTTGTCTGCTCACAATGTAGGCTTTTGGACCCTCTCCTGATCACTTTTACATACGAATTTGTGATGGTGGCATGGATTGCTGTGAATGGTGTTCTTGCCTCCCAGCAGATGCAGGGACCTCTGCTACAGTGTCTGACTGTACTCTGGCTGAATGCATCTATTGAGGAGAAGAGAGAATAGCCAGAAAACTAAATAGTACATGTGCAACTTGTCACAAATTTCCTCACTGCATCTACATGCTTAGAGTAATGCTAAATTCAGCTATGACTGGTGCAGGTAAGAGCGGTGGGAGTGGGTGCAGGATTGGAGAGAAATCAAAAGACAACAGAATAGGGAAAATAAATTAAAAAAGAAAACAATTACCTTGCGCTCGATGGTGCAGTGAGCGTAAGGTAAATGGTTTTATTTTTTATTTGTATTTTCCCTGTTCCATTGTCTGTTGAACTCCCCCCCTCCAGACCCGCCCCACTGCTCTTACCTGCACCGGCTAGCTAAGTCATGTGTCCTGTGGCTATTGCTATGTACCAGTGTTAGGTATATATACCAGCAGGGCTGGACCCCTACTTGTGATAGAGGAAATTGAATTTGCCATTTCCCACACAAAGGCTTCCGGGACTTGTCTTTTAAAATATTTGTATTATTTTTATTTACACAATTGCAACATAGAACAAAGAGTGCAATAATGTAATTCAGAATCACCCCACTCCAATCTAGAATAATATAAATTTGCCGCAAGCAGGGAGAACCATTAACTTTTTAACAGTAATCACAGTTAAGCTTTCAGTCTTAATACGGATCCTATTAGTAAAAAATACCTAAAGTGCATGTACATAGAGTATGGAACCATAAAAACATAATGATACTACAGTTCTCAGGTAAGAATTCATGAATATAAAGTGAACAGTGCCTCTGTGCAAGAAACGCAAACAAGCAATGTCAGACAAGATTAGTGTATGGCATATGTCGGTTAAGATCTATCTACTAGCGATTAAAGTGCAAAAGTATAGAACATTGGTCATCGCATTCAGTAAATAAACCTTTCAATTCTTTATTGAGTGCAACTTTTCTGTTAAAAAATAAAGTAAAAAACAGCTAAAAAGCTGAGCTAGGAGTTAGTCTGGCTAAGCCACCTAGACAAGGGCTCCCAAATGACAAAACCCTTCTTTTTGTCCCGGATACCCTTTTTTGCATATATGGCCTTCTCAAAGTTGCAAGTCTTAACTAGTCGAGCCAACCACTGAGAGAATAAGGGGGTAATTAGGTCTATCCATGCCGATATTATACATAACCTGTAAATTGTCATGGCAACATAAATGAAAGCCCAACATGCTTCCTATGAATCAAATCTTGAATACCCAGCAGGATAGTTGTAGGGGTTAGCTGAAAATCATGTAATAGGATTGCCCTAAGAAGGTTGTGGATCTTATTAAGCAATGGCCCAAGTTCTACACTGGTAGCAAACATATGAACAGAGTCTGCGCTAAATTCAGCACTTCTAGTACAATACGTGCCTTTACCTGTTACCCATTTCTCAATTCTGCTTGGTGTAATGTATAGGAAAAAGCCAGTTTTGCAAAACTGTGACTGTAATTTAGCTGATAACAAATCGTTCTGAGCAGATCACTAGGCTAGATGAAAGGTGTTGTTGGAAGTATTCATTTTTTGTTGTTATTTGCTTGCAATTTCATCCAGGTTGTCAGGCATTTGGCTATTCAGTATAGAGTAGACGTACCCGATATGAGGTGTGATAGGCTTGTTTAATCTATCAATCATATCATTTTGCACAAACCCCATGGGCCCACCGCCTTACGTACCAAAAGGTCCTTGATAGCAACATATTTAAAAGCCTCATTATGGCTCAGGCTGAATTAGGACCTAAGATCATCAAAGGGCTGGATTAATTCGGCCGAATACAAGTCTCCCAATTTTAGTATGCCCAAATTGAGCCAGTTTTGAAGATAAAATCTCCCAAAGATGGCAGGAAAGTTATCGTTGTTATTAATAGGAATATAGTTTTTAAATCTGCCTACACCTAAGAGCTTGCGCACAACGGAAAAGACCCTAAAGGTTCCCATCAGGGTTTTAAATCTGACCATCTTGTAGTACCCGAATTCAACTTGTCGCCACAGGCAACCCCAGGCCTCGGACCCAAGTAAAACTTCAAAAGGAGACTGGAGCCCTGTTGTTAAAATAAAGGGGTGTTCTTGCAACCATATAGTACAATAAAATACGGTGGCCCAATAGTATAATCTTAAATTAGGGAGCGCCCATCCCCCTCTTTCATGAGGGAAAAATAAAAAAGTAAACGATCTCCTTGGCTGAGAGTATGCCCAGATAAATTGAGAATAAAGCCGTTCGAATCTCTGAAGCATTACATTTGTGAATTCAAGGGGGATAACTCTGAAAAAATAAAGAAATTTGGGGAAAAAAATCTTCTTAAGAATGTTACACCGGCCCACTATGATCAGATGTAGATTATTGATCCGGTTAAGCGCTCTTTTGATCCCAACCACCAAAGGATTCAGATTTTCACTGACAATTAAATTATTTTCACCCACAATGTTTACTCCTAAGTATTTTGCCCTAGGCCCACTCTACTATCTGTCCATTTATTTCTCTCATTTAAGATGATCTGTGTCTTACCTTTATTTTATGCGTACCCAGAGATTTTCCCGAAGCCTTGACCCTTTTGCTCTATAGCTAAAACATCTTTTATAGGGTCCGGAGTTACCAAGGCTAGATCATCTGCATGCGCCATAATTTTTGTTTCAAAAACAAGTCTGCTTACAGCCAGGATTTCAAGATTATTTTCGAGTTTTTTATTGAAAGGATCTATATATATAGCAAAGAGTAGTGTGATAGCAGGGACAAACCCGCAGAGTCCCAAGTGAGATTTCAATCTGCTCGGTTAATTGCCCATTGATTCAAATCCTGGCTGTGGGGTTAGGATATAAGGCTTGAGTAGATTGAATAGCCTTGGGACCAAAGTGCATCTTCCTTATGACATGCCAGAGAAACATAACACTTATTTTATATATTACCCTCACTCACCCAACTATTGGGTGACATGCTTCATCATTGGGTAGTTTTCACCAGGCAGGTAAAAGACCTATCTGGTGTGCTACAACACCTGCATCTGCAGTGGAGCTGGATTCAATAAAAACAGTGAATAAAGTGAGAAAGTGATAAAGGTAAAAAGGTGCGGATGCTGATCCAAACCAAACTTTAATAAATATCGGCGTGAGCATCTGGTTAAAAAGGGTGGGATGGATAATGTAGACCAGATGCTCACGCCAATCTCTATTAAAGTTTGGTTTGGATCAGCGTCCGCACCTTTTTACCTTTATCACTTTCTCACTTTATTCACTGTTTTTATTGAATCCAGCTCCACTGCATATGCAGGTGTCGTAGCACACCAGATAGGTCTTTTACCTGCCTGGTGAAAACTACCCAATGATGAAGCATGTCACCCAATAGTTGGGTGAGTGAGGGTAATATATAAAATAAGTGTTATTTTTCCACACTTCACTTCACTAAAAAAAAAAATGTGTTTTCTTTTCTAGTCACTCCTTTGTTGCTAATTATATTTTGATTGGGGTATAGGAGTGTCCTTTGAGCCCTAACTCTCTTGTTGTTGTTACATGCCAGAGAAACAGCCAGGAGACCCGATCAAATGTTTTTCAGCATTGAGTAAAATTAACGCGATTGGTTCCCTCGAAATCTGTGCTGTGTCAAACAAGATGATGGTCCGTCGAATGTGGTCTGTTGGACTTGGCCCTTTTGGCAGGTTCACCCCTGAACTTTTTTCCTTTTAATATTACATAATGATAGTGATTTCTGGTCTCTGCACACTTTAGTACTGTGGCCCAGTGTAAAGTGCGAGCGCTCTCTGAGTGCGTGTGGTGAGAGGCTGAGCAAAGCAAAGTGCTCCAGAACCAGTTGCATCTGGTTCGCCCCTTGCCTGCATCTTTGGAGACAAAGGATTTTGTGTATAAAAGAAGGGGCTGTGACCCCATGAAAATGTTCTTGTTTTCAACTCGAATCTACCAGGGGTGTGCTGCTGCTGGGGCCCAGGGGAAGGCTTGCTCAGCCCCTGGCTGCCTTGGAAACCTTGATTCTTTGGGACCCTGCTGCCCTCTACATCTGGGAGGACCTGGTTTCTTGGACCCTATTTTCTTTCACATGCCAATTCTGTGGCCTTTGTGGTTTCGTTGTCCCCCAGCGCCTCGTGAGCGCTTTATTTTGAGCCTGGCAGCGTGGCGCCTATTTCCCTGTAAGGGGGAACCCCCAGCGTAGGGATTCCCCCGTCCTGCCATAATTGCGGTTGCCACCCCGCTTCTTTAATTATTTATATTAGGGGTGCCCACCCAGTTTTAATGAGCCTTAGCAGGTGCCCACCCTGCATCCCAGCATTATTTCCATTTTAGAGGGAGCCTACCCCTCGAATCCAGCCGAGAGCCGACATTACCGCTGTGTCCGTGGCCTGCCTGGTTGTGGGTGGGGCTGCCGGACGGAAGTGATGCATGCCCCAGGAAGTACAGGCGGAGAAGGTCCCAGAGCATCGAAGGCTTGGTACTGGAGTCCTAGTCCCGAGATAGGGGACCAGGTGAAAACGTGGCGCAGGAGAAGGCGGGGCTCCCATGAGTAAGGGAGAGCCCTGCAGGCTGCCACCATTGTGGAGTCCCGGGTCCCCAGGAGAGGGGGCCCGGGTGAAGGGGTACAGTCTGTTTCCAGCAGAGGGGGAGCAAGGCACATTGTCGGTACCTGCCCCTCCTCGCTGATCCCGTGGAGTTCTGCCGGCAGCCCGGTGAGTTAAAGTGGCTGGGGAGGGCTCCGTGTGGGTTGATGTGGTGCCTGGTCAAGGCACCGTACTGTTGAAATAGAATCGACAGACGTGAACATCGCCGGCGCCATCTTGCCTAACAAGAGCCATCGTATGCAGGTAAACGGCACCCATTTTAGATACTGCGGCCATTTCGTGCGTTGCCGGTCACCAGCGTGTCACCCTGACCTCACAGACATCCCCCACGCTCTGCAAACCCCCAAGCACACATGCTAGACTCATAAATCATCCTCAGCTCGACCCAGGCCCGGAGCCACTTCCCGTGCCTAATGCCCATGTCCTTTCATCCCCCTCGCACAAACAGGCCCATCGATAACCTCCTCATCTGCACCTGGCTGTTCGAACCGGTCCCAGGCAATAACCAGCCCCTGCAGATACAGTGTATTGCCCCCGTACTGTAGAAAGTCGCTCCCCATCAAAGAGGACGGAATTAATCAATGACACAACCCTCTTAGATCTGACCGTTCCTGCATACTTCAGACCCTGCTGGAATGCCCAGCTGCGCGATAACAGTCACCTGCTGAGACCGGAGTGGGGGACATCTTCTGTTTTACCTCAGAGGTCCGCGTCCCAGACCTCACAGCTGTAATGTCTCATTCCGATGGTGAGCCCCATGCATAAGCCCATATCAGGGAGTGTTCAACACAGGAGGAGCACCTCGAGTTCATGGTCGCCAACTCTGTTCCTCCACCTCACCCTCCGTAGGTGTCTAATCATTCGCCGGCTCCAAAGTTCCAGCACTGCGTGCGCTTTCAGTGTCCATCAATGGCCATTCTGCATAGCAGCTCGATTCCTGGACTCTTTATTTTCTATTTTCTATTTCTAGGTTTGGTGAAGCGCAACAGCTACCCCAGCAATGGGGCGTCCCGGCGCTGTGAGACAGAAACGCACCTGTAGGGCAGAAAAAAAGAAGGGGAGGGGGGGGAAAAGGGGGTCTAGAGAGCAGGGAAAAGATAGGTCTTGATAGCTTTACGGAAGGCTGAGAGGCAATCTATGGAACGAATGCTGAGGGGGAGATCGTTCCATAGTTTGGAACCAAGGACGCTAAAGGAGCGGCCTCCAGTTCGGCAGAGCCTGATCCTAGGGACGGTCAGAAGAAGTTGGTTGGAAGAACGAAGTGCACGACCAGGGACATAAGGTCGGGCCAGGTTCCGCAGCAGAGGGGGATTTCCTAGTTTGACGATCTTAAAGATCGTGGTAAGAGCCTTAAATTTAACTCGGTGTTCCACGGGCAGCCAGTGGAGCTTACGGATGGTAGCTCTGGCTGAGCATCTACGCGGGAGACCAACCAGCGTTCTGGCCGCCGCATTCTGGATACGTTGGAACCTAGCTGTTAGTCGGTCTCCATCCTTCCAGCCAGTTTCGCGCCTCACCCGGAGTGTCGAAGAACCACGTTGTCCCTTCCGATTCAATTCGAAGTCGCGCTGGGAAAAGCATTTAGTATTTCACTTCTCTAGTACGTAGTTCCTTCTTAATTTCCAGAAAACTGCGTCTCTGCTGTTGAACTGCCATCTTGTAGTCGGGGTAGAAGGCGACTTCAGCGTTGTCGATCCTAAGCGGCGGGGCAACCCGAGCCGCCTGCAAAATGGCGTTGCGGTCCCTGAAGTTAAAAATGCGTGGCAGGATTGGCCGTGGAGGGGCTCCCGGGTGTGATCTGCCACCAGGTACCCAATGGGCCCTCTCCACTGAAAAGTACTTGGAAAGCCCCCCTGGCTTTAATTGATTCTCTACAAGGTCTTCTACGAAGAGATCTAGCGCTCGCTCGCCTGTATTTTCAGGTACCCCAACCAGGCGTACGTTGTTGCGCCTAGAGCGCCCTTCTTGGTCATCTAGCTTGGCTTTCATCAGCTTGTTATCTTCCTTTAACCTTTTCATCTGTTGCTGCAGTGTCGCAGTGTCCGCGGATAGGCCATCAGTCTTTTTTTCCACCTCCACCAAGCGATCGCCCATTTTGGAAAAGTCTGCTCGCAGAAGCGAGATATCTGTGGAGATGGTGCCCATGGATGACTGCATTTTTCGGAGGGCCGCCATCACATCCACGACGGTCACCTCCTCCTCGCCCTCTGGCATGGATTTCGACTGTGTCGCCGTTGACACCCCATCTCCCTTAGTGGCGCCCGGGGGGTCTTTATTGTAGGCATATTTTTCCAGCCTGGGGGGTTGCTGTGCTCTGTTCCCTCTGCCACTCATTGTGTAACACCGCCGGTGTTCAATGTGGAGTACTTCTTACTATGGCCAGTAACACAACTAACTGTAATCTGGGGCACTTCCGATCAATTCCTTTCTTCCTTTTCAGACTTCAGGAGTAATAGTCTCTGATGAGACATGCAGCCACCACACCAGGGCAAGCCCGTGCCGCGTATATGTGGAGTCGCTACTCCGCCGCCATCTTAGCCCAGCAGGGATGGGGTGCTGTGACCATGTGTGCCATCCCCCTGCTAACACCAGGGCGACCCACAGTAGAAAGGCAGTCCGCTTTTGCAACCAGTCCTCCGGTGGGCGTTTCTGTATTACCCCCTCCGTGCAGGCATCCGACTCGGGCAGACCGGGACTTCAGCTTTGCGGGTGTCAATGTTGCGAGCGCAGTCCTCCTTCCTGGTGCCAGCCGCCAGCCGTCTTCCCCCCGCAGACCTGGGCTCTCAGGGTCCATGGCAAATCAGCAATATCCGCGCTGGGGCCCCCGCGGTCGGTCTGCTCCGGTGTACCTCTTAACAGCAGCTGCCACAGCGCGATGCCGGTCCATCAACCCCCGGGGTGAGGATTCACAGGGGTCCCCGCCTTCTGGAGGCCTTGTAGGCCGCAACTCCTCATGCAGCAGAACTCAGCAGCACTTGTGCCTCCAGCTGAGCGGAATAGCTCGAAAGTCGTCGGAAGTTCCTTTGCACCGTTACCCAAGGAGCAGCACCGTCTGCATACAGGATTATTGACTGGATTAATTAGGGAGGACCTCGCCTGGCACTGAGCCCACCTAGGCTGCGGCCATCTTGCCCAGTCACTAGCCACGCCCCCCACAAAGGCTATTTTTGATAAAACCTTGTGTGGAGTTCCATTTGTGGGGGGCCTGGGATGTTGTTGCTGATGGGTGTGTGCGCAAAAGTCTTTAAGCATTGCCTCCGGGATAAGCCTTACTGCTCGTGTCACGTTGCCAAGGGGGTGAGCAGGGGTTATTCTTGCCGTGGAACTCCCTTGCCCTGACTAGAGTGGTGGTTTCTGCCTGGCTTTGGCGCAAGCCTCCGCCAACCAGAAATCCCATTTCTAACATGGTCTATAGTGCCTTTCTTGGGAATGAACCCATGCTGCCACTTAGAAACAAGATGTTCGATTTTGGAGGATATTGTGGACGCAAAGATTTTAGAATAGACTTTGGAGTCTCCATTGATGAACATAATTGGCCGATAGGAACCCATTTCTAGAGGGGATTTATCTTTTTTGGGGAGGAATATAATCTTAGCTGTCGACCATGAAGCAGGAGGAGGAGCGCCGTTAAAGATTAAAACTACTAAGGTAGTGAAAAAATCCTTTATTTGGAAGGAAAAGATTTTATAAAATTATACCTGGATAGAGTCGGAGCCAGCCACTTTATCAAGCTGGTAGATTTGATAATGGCATAGCGATTTCCTCCCATGATGGAGGATCTTCAAGCTGATCATGAGCTTCTGCACTAAGTTGCATTAAAAGGACTGCGTCTAAATAGTTAGTGATCCCTTCCTGCTTAGATCCTCTTCTGTGTACAGGCCTTTTAAAACTCCCAAAAAGCCCTTCTAATTTTAATCTGGTCACTAGTGATTTCCCCTGTGGAAACCTGTATCGAGTGTATTTCATTGGTGGTAATCTTCTGCCTAGTTCTAATGGCCAACTGATGGCCAATTAGCTCGCTGCACTCGTATATTTTTTCCCAAGCAGAAGCCCATTTTGCTGCGACTTTCTCTGCACGTATTGACCCGATTTCAGCTTTGATGGCTGCGGCTTCTAGTTGTGCTGTTTCTATTTCGACCCCCATCTGGACTGCCTGGATTAGTTTCTCTTCTGCCTTTGCCTGCTTGTTCTGGAGCTCCAAGATCTGTGCTTTTTCTCCTTTATTTTTCCCTATGGAATACCTTAAGATCTCCCTGCGGATGCAAGCTTTCAGCATATCCCATACAAATGATAGTGAATGGAAATGATAAAAAATATTACAACAACCAAGATGAGGTACATATATTTATACCCGAATAGAAGCTGTGGGTGTTATTTATCAGAAAAGACTGATTGTTAGAGTGGGTTTAAATGTATGTATAATAGAACAACTGGAAAATATAGAAAGATCACATTTATCAATATGAGGTACACACAATTTGATCTGAATAGAAGCTGTGTTTGTAACCTGTTTAAAATGATTGGGATACAGTGAAGGCTTAAATCAATATTATTTTTGCTGTCGGACTTGATTGGGGGTTCTCAAAAGGTTAAATTGCCAAAATGAATATATTTAAAAAATGTTCAGTTATATTGTGCACTTTGATGAGCATCAATGAAAAAACATCACTAGGGGGGATTACTATCTTGCCCCATTTGTCAATACAACAGGCAGGCATCAATACCTTGGTCGTAATTGTTATTTGAAATACGGATTGGATCTGTGAATCCAGTATATATAGTGAAAATGGAATAGATAATGTTTTGGATTAGTTCATTATGAAATATTATTGAGGTAAACATTTGATTAACATGTCACTGGACATGGAAATCAATACATGGTGGATAAGCGATGTATTCAACGGTAAATGGTTTAAATATTGATTCCAAAATATCGAGTAACCTAAATATCAAGTCCAAAATATATAATGGACAAAATATCGACTGGACAGAATATAGACATTCAAAATATCGTTTTGAAAGTAAGTAATGTAATATCGAATTTAAAAATATAGACAGTCAAAATATCGAAGTACATAATATAGGTAATTAAAAATTTCGAATTTTTAATAATATAATTTTTTTATAAGTGTTTTGTATGTTAGTATATGTGTGAAAAGTGTATATTTATTTGTAATTTATTGTAAGTATTTAATTTTATGTTATTTAGTTTTTGTGTAATTTAATTCTGTAGCGGGTTGTGGGTTTATAGGGGAATAGGGAGGGAAGTAATTTAATTATAATTAATTAAATATGTTAATTAATTAATTAATTAGTATTTATTTGAATAAATTGTCAATGAATTTTTAATTGGTAATTATTTATTTGTTAATTGATAATTAATTTTTATAAATTGATTAATTGATAATTATGTGAATATTATTATTTTATTTTCTGTAGCGGGTTGTGGGTTTAAAGGGGAATATGGTGGGAAGTAATTTAATTATAATTAATTAAATATGTTAATTCATTAATTGGTATTTATTTTGAATACATTGTCAATTAATTTTTAATTGCTAATTAATTAATTAATTGATAAATCATTTTTATTAATTGATTAATTGATAATTATGTGAATAATAATATTTAATTTTTTGTAGCGGGTTGTGGGTTTATAGGGGAATAGGGTGGGAAGTAATTTAATTATAATTAATGAACCATGTTAATTAATTAATTGGTATTTATTTTGAATAAATTGTTAATTAATTTTTAATTGGTAATTAATTAATCCTTAATTGCTAATTAAATTGTAATAATTGATTAATTTATAATTATGTGATTTATATCAATTTATTTTCACTAGAGTGGGAATAGTCATTTTTACCCCTACGCTATCCAACGCCTTCCCTACTGTTGCACTCTCTGGAGTGGGAATAGTAATTTTTACCCCAACACTATCCAACGCTTTCCCTACTGTTGCACTCACTCGAGTGGGAATAGTAATTTTTACCCCTACGCTATCCAATGCTTTCCCTACTATTGCACTCACTGGAGTGGGAATAGTAATTTTTACCTCTACGCTATCCAATGCTTTCCCTACTGTTGCACTCACTGGAGTGGGAATAGTAATTTTTACCCCTACGCTAACCAACGCTTTCCCTACTGTTGCACTCACTGGAGTGGGAATAGCAATCTTTACCCCTACGCTATCCAACGCTTTCTCTACTGTTGCACTCACTGGAGTGGGAATAGTAATTTTTACCCCTACGCTATCCAACGCTTTCCCTACTGTTGCACTCTCTGGAGTGGGAATAGTAATTTTTACCCCTACGCTATTCAACACTTTCCTTACTGTTGCACTCTCTGGAGTGGGAATAGTAATTTTTACCCCTACGGTATCCAACGCTTTCCGTACTGTTGCACTCTTTGGAGTAGGAATAGTCATTTTTACCCCTACGCTATCCAACGCTTTCCCTACTGTTGCACTTCCAGGAGTGGGAATAGTAAATTTTACACCCCCGCTATCCTATGGTAATAACGTTGTGTATTTTCCATTAATATTATGTTTATATATATATATGTTTTAACAGATATGATTGTATATTTTTTTTATATAAGTTACATTAATTATTTAATAATTTTAAGGTAATTTAGGTATTTCTAAGTATATTTTAGCTATGTATTTTTTTTTTTAATTTTACATGATTTTTAACAAATTCGATATTTTTACAATGTATATATATATATAAACAATATTTTGGATTCGATATTTTGGTACTTACCTGTTTGTAGATAGGAATTCGATATTTTGTCTGTCGATATTTTGGGGTCAATATTTTGGGTAGTCTATATTGTGTGCGTCAATATTTAGTCAGTGATCCGTATTCAACACACCCGAGTAGGGCAAAGGAATAAATAGAGGGCGGAGGTAGTAGAAAATCGTGCCTAACGTCGATAAGATGCAAAGCGCCTCTTAATTGGGGCAAGCACTGTGATTGGTGTTTAGAATCGGGGAGACATGAGGAAGCATCGGTGGGTTTCTATAGATATCTTTCTGGGACGAGTGAATTGGGAGATCATCCCTGCTAACTCAAGCCACAGTTGATGGTGAAAACGGCCTGATAATCTAGTGAATTTCCCTTGTTTTCAAATTACGTCGGGGAACGTTGCCGACGTACCTGGGCGAATAAATAGAGGAAGAAAGCCCGGGCGTTCTCTTTTGAGCACCTAAAAAGATACATTGTTGCTATCTCGAGAAGCCGTGACACGGGTGAGTGATGCTGAATGCATGTGCTATTTGAGAGGAATTTAAATTTAGAGAGTAGCAAGAGATTAGGGAGTAACAAGGGCCGGCAATTAATATCGACTCTTTATTTTCCTAATAAACGGGCTGGGAACTAAGGGCCCTTGTTGAATGCAAAAACATATATATATATATATTTGGAGATCTGCACACAAGTTTTATTATAAAATAACAGTTACTTATAAGACATGTATTACTTTACTCGTGTCTTTGCAGTGCATACTCTTTGCAAACCCGAGTTTTGTTTTGAGTTAGGTATAATGCTGTTTGAGACAAATGCAAAGTTTTGTTACAAAATAAATGCTCTGCATATAATTGGAGTTGCTTTACTTGTGCTTTCGGCTGTATGTACTATTTGCCAGCTAGAATCTTTGGATAACGAATTACGGGCGCAAATATATCTCGCCCAAGAACTCACTGTCCACAACATCTGTGTAAGCGAGAAAGGCCACTTTATTAAGACAGGTGTTAACCAAAAAACATCTGAACACATATTGTTTATTTATTTAATAACCAACATTCTTGCAGCTTAACTAAGCATCCTTACCAAGAGTAACCCCCAACCAAGTTAACTCTAACGAACCCAGAAGCAACTAACTCTTGTAGCTACCCCTTCCTTCCCGTTAACTGCCCTTTGAGGATGGACCAACCTGCACCAGACTGCCTACCCCCACTAAAACCCGCCTACAAAAAAAAAGGTGACAACCTGTCTTAGCGTGGCAAGCCTAAGAAAGAAAAGAAACTAACTCTCAGAAAAATAAGCTACAGAGAAAAAAGAGGGAAGGGTGGGTGGGGCAAAACAATCTCCGTCACCCGCCTCCCGCTAACTGCGCCCTTTCCCGCCCTACGCTGTCCCTAATTAGAGCATCTGAGACTCGCGCTGCCTAATTGCCACCTGTCGAGCTAGCCTCAGCGCGAACCTACCCAGGGAGAGACCGGCTCGTGCACGGCTCTCCCTGGGTCCCCCCTCGCGTAAGAACTCACTGTCCACAACTTCTTTGTAATCAAGATAGGCCACTTTTTTAAGACAGGTGTTAACCAAAAACATCTGAACAAATATTGTTTATTTATTTATTAACCACAATTCTTGCAGCTTAACTAAGCATCCTAACCAAGAGTAAACCCCAACCAAGTTAACCCTAACGAACCCAGAAGCAACTAACTTTTGTAGCTACCCCTTCCTTCCCTTTAACTGCCCTTTGAGGATGGACCAACCCGCTCCAGGCTGCCCACCCACACTAAAAACCCCCCAACCAGGAAAACCTTTAGAGTTTTCCTGCACCACCTAAAAGAGAAGGAAGACTAACTAAGAACACCACAACTGGACATCCAAAACTTTTGCAATCAAATCACGTAATTCCAATAAATAAAAGGTTGACCCAACTGTGAAAGGTGAACCCCATCCTCACGCAACAAGTGCCGCTCCGAAACCTGTAAATGAGAATGAGCCAAACTGTAAATACTTATGTCTTTGCAAAAAAGTCTCATAGATCGGTTAAGTTTCCTCCTTGCTCTGTCCATGGCAACAGGATTTCTTGCTCCCTTCCAGAAGAGCTGTGGCACAAATTCAGTCCATATCACCATGGTGCTCGCCCAGGCGTCTTTGATGACTTCAAGATCCATCTGCATCATTTTGATCAAAGTAAGACCAAAAAAGGAAACCAGGTTGTTTTCACCCAGGTGAATTCTTAGCAAGTCTGGCGGACCCACACCACCCTCACAAAGTACCGGCAAAAAAGGAAACAATCCCCCCAATGCATTCCCCCTTTACCATGCCTAAAATACCTCATGAGATAAACTGCTGAGACCCAGAGATCTCCCAAAAATTTGACATTCTGCGGAGAGTGCGGCCCATTTCATGAAGGAATGTCTCACAATCCATACCCTTCGTTTATCTCTGACCAGCCTGAGCAAAAGACCTAGGAGACCTACTTTCTAACATATTTTTCACAGCATCTCAACCTCCATCGCCCAATTCTGCGAATCTGAGACCAGTCCCACCCGAACCTGGCAGCCTCGGTTGCCGACCCAATCCTAAAAGAGTGAGTGCCAAATTCAAAAGGATTTTGCCCCAATGTCAACAGCACCTTCCTCAAAACAGCCAATAACTGGGAAACAGAAATTGGGCTGCCATCTGCATGGCAAAAGAGAACTCCAGGCCAAAAAGCAGAGGAATGCCTGAAAATCTCCCATTCCCGAACCGGACAACATGATTCCAAACCACTCCTCCCCAAGAAGACCCATTCGCCCCTACCCAACTGATCCGTTTTAGAAACTCGCAGCCAAAGTCGCAATCTGTCCCCATCCACAAAAACCTCAGAACTAGTCATGCCGGACTTGGCCCGCAAACCCAAGAGTTCCAAAGCCCGAATGCCCCAAAAAATAACCACACAAAACACAACCTAAATTTAGCACACTCAAAAGCATCGTAGCAGCAAGAAGGCAACTGAGACAACATGTGCTGGAGTAATTCAAAAGTGACAGGCTGTCTCAGCCGCTTAGAACTAGCCTGTAGCCTACCCAAACCTTTCAAGATCTTTCTGACCAAAACACCCCCCACAGGATTCCTCCCCCAATGGAGCTGACCATAAAAAGAGATCCCTGCCAGTTTACCAGAGATAGTGTTGTGGGAAAGGCCTGTGTCAACTAAGTGTAAAACAAAACTCAACAAAAACTGTTCCTCAGACAACCCCCCCTCTGGAAAAGGAAACTCCTCACCAAATCTCAAAAATTCCTGCCATTCTTGCAAGTAATTCCGCCGAGTAGAAACCACCACTGAATTCTCAACCAAATGGGCAACCCTCACTCCCCCCAGGCCCATACGTACTGTGGGATCGGTGTCTGCTCGAGATCTGCCCCAGGAGCCAGTCTGCGGAATTCCGTCCACTGAAATCGAGACAAAGCATCTGCTATACAATTAGTGATTCCCGGAATATGCCTTGCCTTGAAAACTATATTCAGCTGGAGACACCTCAACATGAAAACACGCAACAACTTCAACACATGCAAATCCCTTGCCTTCTGATTGTTAATCAATGCGACCACTGCCAGATTATCAACATGGAATAACACAGTCCTGTTCCGGAATTCCTCACCCCAGATGTACAGCGCAACCAGCAAAGGGAACAACTCCAAAAATGCGATACTGTGATCATGGCGCTGCCAGTGAACAGGCCAACGAGCAGCACACCAGCGACCCTCCCAGAAGATACCAAATCCAGGGCACCAGACGCATCTGTATAGATTTGCATCTTCCGAATCGCGTCTTCATCCACAAAAAGCAAAGGTACACCATTAAAATCCTGAAAAAAAGTCAACCATATGGACAGACCTTCCCTGACAGCTGCTGTGATTCGCACACAATGATGGGGAAGATATGCCCCAGACAAGGACATCCCCAACCTTCTACAAAACGTCCTACCTGCTCAAACCACTCGACACGCAAAATTCAAGTATCCCAACAGTTTTTGGACCCTTCGGAGCTCCAACTTACGCTCTGCCACAACAAGTGTCAAGAAATCAGAAATTTCCTGAACTTTGGTCGAGGGCAGCCGCGCCACCATGGCCAGAGTATCAATTTCGATCCCCAAAAATGTAAGTGTGGTACACTGACCTTCTGTTTTGTCAGGGGCCAAAGGCACACCCAACTCCTCAGTCATGGCCTGAAAATTCTGCAAAGCCAACTGACACTGACCGGAAAGGTGCTCACCTATGAAAAGGAAATCGTCCAAATAGTGACAGACCAGCCGATGACCACTGATGAAAGTGAAACGCCACTGTAAAAAGGTACTTAAAGTTACAAATAATGCACAGGACACTGAACATCCCATTGGCAAAACCTTGTTGACATAAAACTGCCCTTGAAAATGCATACCTAGCAGAAAAAAATCAGACGGATGGATATGCAAAAGACGGAAAGCCGATTGGATGTCACTTTTCGCCAACTGTGCCCCTTGCCCCGCAGATCTCACCAAACCTAGCGCATCATCCACCGAAGCGTAAGATACACAATAATCTTCTGGGGAAATGAAATCATTGATGGAGGAACCCTCAGGCCAGAACAAGGGATGTTAAAGGCGAAATTCCCCAGCGGCCTTTTTGGGCACCACACCCAGTGGTGAAACAATTAAATCAGGCAAAGGACAGTGTACAAAAGAACCAGCAATCCTGCCCGCAGCAAGTTCAGCGTCCAATTTTTTCTGCACAACCTGGGGACTCTCTTTTGCTGATATCCAATCCTAAATCCTACCTGAAACCCCCAAAACAAGCGCTTTGCCGCCTCAGAGTTGGATAATCCTGTAACCACTGGCCCAAGACCTCAACATTAATAGGAGTAGGAGCCCTTTGTGACAAACTGAGAAGACTGGGAAGACTGGCCTCTTCCCCCCTGACCCCTGCCATGATCGCCAAAGCGCTGTCCCGGGAAGCATTTGGTGAGAGGGTGCCTACCCCCACACTGCGAACACTCATGTTTGTACTTACAATACTGTCTGGTGCAAAAGCCCTTGTTATAGTGCCAACATACCCCGGAGGATGCAGTCTGTCCCCTGACCATGACCCCCGCCCCAAACTGGGCCGGACGGAATTGAAAGGGCCGATATGTCACTGGCAACCCACTAGCCGTGTGAGTAGTCGCAGGCGGATGGGCAGAGGCCATCCACTGTAACCACAGTTCAGCATCTACATCCCCCCAGGAACGATCAGGGAACAAACACATCCTAGCACGAAACTCCTCATCATAGGAAAGCCAGGCATAGCCTCCAAAGTAACTGTGCACCTTCCTAATGACGTCCACATATTTGAACATAGCCACCGCCATGTCTGGATGCTGTTCACAATGGACACTTGCATATATCAAGAAGGCGGACGTCCAATTCTCAATAGACTTCGGGATCCTTTAGTCCTAGAGCCGCTCGAGCCAGACCGTACCTTAGTGATTGCTCCACCGACCCCGGCTGCGCAAAAAGGAGCAACCGCCGCATCCGCACTGGAGCCATGTCAAACCCAATGACCACCCCCTTGCTCGCCACTCACCCCTGTAACAGAACACTGGCCTGCGCCGAGTGGGCAAAAGTGGCACGCATGGGGGGATAAAATCTGTGCCTCTAAGGGGGCCCCCACACCCCCTAAGCCTTGTGGCACCGAAGAAGAGCCTGTAGCAAAAGTAGTGGGCACCAGGAGGGAAAGGTCGGAATGGGAGGGGGTGGGGGAGCCAACTGCCAAGGGAATACCAGGCGGCACGGAGACGGGCCTTGAAGCCCTCCCCCAAAGAAAGAGGCACATGAGGCTCCTGCAAGACACCTCCCTGCCCTACAGCCAAGCCAACCTGGGAAACAGGGTGGCCAAGAGCCACAAACTGAGCCTGCTGAGAAAGGGGGGACAAAACATACAGTCTTCCATTAAACTAAATGGACTGGGCTAAAGCCTGACCAGGCCCTCCACACACCAGGGAATCAGGAGCACTGAAGGGGTAGGAAACGGTTAAACAGGGGCTGCTTCCAGCATCAAGACCGCCCCCCCTGTCCAGACTTTTCCCCCGCCTGCCCCGAGCACACGAAACTGGCCTGACAGGCAAAGAGGAAGACACCCCACCATGCAGCCGAGCAGCCCGAACAGCAGACCTTCCCCGCTTGACACCAGACGCCCCAACACGGCCCCCCACTCCAGGAGGAGGAGGACATACCTGTACAGGATCGCCCAGCAACTCGGGGGTGTCACCGTCCGGCAAGGCACTTTGCAACCACTCCTCCAAAGGCACAGGGGGCATGGCAGCAGCCCCGTCCTCAGCCTCCGAGAGAGGCAACATGCAGGCAGACACCGCCTGGGCCATGCCTTCGGCCGCCTTCCTGAAAGGGCGAGCACGCCCAACCCACGCTGCACCGGAAACACCAGGTGTAATGAGGTCCGCCCGTCCCGTGTCACGGAGGACCTGCAGTGCCCTCCGACCTCCGCCGACTCCTCCATGAAAACAAACTGGCGAGTGTCGCAGCAAAAGACGAGAAAACGTGTGCAAAACAATCTCCGTCCTCCGCCTCCCGCTAACTGCACCCTTTCCCGCCCTACGCTGTCCCTAATTAGAGCATCTGACCCTCGCGCTACCTAATTCCCACCTGTCCAGCTAGCCTCCGCGCTAACCTACCCAGGGAGAGACCGGCTCGTGCACGGCTCTCCCTGGGTCCCCCCTATAAGTGTAGAACATGCCAGGATATTCCTTTTTACCCTCACTGTTTAAATGGTAGGTGGGTTGAAAGGATTAGTAACAAGTCAGGATTATTAAGTATATTATATATATATATGTCGTCTTATTACAGGCACAGTAGCCAATTACAAGGAAGAAGTTACAAGATCACTGGAACACTTGAAATAATTTTGCAGCTATAGGTAAGATATTAGTATGTGGTGACAAGTGCTAAAACTTTTTTAAAATAACGAAATTAATATACTAACTGTCCAATGTTGATAACAGGATAGAGATATAGTTATGCAACCAGTAATGGCAACTTTTATCCTTGCCAGGAACAATAACTGGTAAGGACGCCAGAGGTGTCTTGAAATAAAAAGGAGTGCCAGGAGAAATTTGCAACTATGTCACGTTTGGACATGGGTTCTACCATTAGTTTATAATCACATCAAGAAGAATCGGTAGGTGCACGGTTTTTGATGTGGGTGGTATTTCACTAGACAAAATGGGTGACATTGGCAGAACTAGTAGTCGTGACCACTGGTGAGCAGCTAGTGAGAAAATTAAGTTGTCCTTTTGTGTTTTCACCACTAAATATAAAATATATTTGGTGTTGTTCCTTTGTTGCAAATGAAGGGGTGGATTTATTGGGGTGCATAAATATGGCCAATTTTTTGGTTTGGAAACACAGAATAAACTGGAGGCATTATGTAAGGCCATATTAAGACTTGTGTAGCAGTACATTCGTTAAGGTAATTTCCTGAATGCCCTTACTTGTTTTTGTTTCAAGTTTAATGAAAAAATGACAGATCTTTGAATGTACAATATACACATTTGCGATTTGACTATGTACGGAGGCCTGCCTGATGTATCAAATGGGGCTTGTTTACATATTTCGAGGCTCTATGAAGGGGTGTTACGAATACAGATACGATACTATGAGCTCTAGATTGTGCATAATGGGGATCTATTTTGAAATATAAATGTTTTCAAATTGTTTGGGATATAAGTTTGATGATATCTCTTGTTAAGGGTGAAGATAGGAACTTTGAAAAGACATTGGTATTAATCTTTAAAAAGTATGGGTTTATGCCCAGTTGCTTGATTGGTTACGTTTCTATTCCAATTACAAATGTATACTGGAGACTTAATAATTGTGGGTGATATTTTGGAATACTTCCTGTCTTGATGTAGTATTTGTTTTTAACAAATTTGTTGTCAATATATTATATATGTTATTATATATGTATTTTTAAATGTTTTTACAGCCCGGACGAAGTTCTTTTTACAAGAACGAAACGTGTTGGCTGCCCGGTGTTTTGCATAACTAAAGAAGAATAAAGAAAACTTGAAATCAGACAACTATTGGATGGACATTTATCAATCTATTGTTTTTTGGATATTCGTATTGGGTGGTGCAATCCATAGTGGCAGATATACCATACAAGTATTCTGGGACTTGTAGTGCAATGTAGGGGAGGAGACACATGAGGCTCCGATTCCCTATGGTTTTTATGCATACTTGGGACAACTTCCATTTGTCACAATTGTGCTGCAAAGCATCATCCTATTTACCTTATACCAAATGTATACATCACTCACAGGTAGCCCATGGAGCTTGTCAGGGGTTTATGGTGTTGGCGAGATACTCCTTTAATGGGGTGAGATGGAGGCGGGGTCCAGATTGTGCCCCACGGAGAACTCTGGCCACATCAATCCTGGCATAACTCTCCTTCACCCACCTCTTCTCATCCTAACACTTCTTCTTTATGTCATTTACAGTGCAGACAACCTCCCCCAATGCTTTGACTGCAGTGGCTAAAATGCTGCCATAGGGCTGCCTGCTGTGTGCCACTGGTGCTGGTAGGGAGAAACCATGGAGCCATTTGTGGTGCCTCACAATGAACTCCAAAATCATGCTGGTCTCCTCCTCTGTATACTTTTTCATGCTTCTCTGGGGTAGCATTTTTTGAAGTAAGGTGCAGAGCAAGTATGCAGGAACTCTATGTGGCCAAACCTAGGCCTTGTTTGTGTTCTGCTTTTATATCGTTTGTAGTGCAGGTCTTGCAGGTGGTGTCAATTAACTGCAGGTGTAGTTGATTAGACTTCATCTGGCCCGAGACAGAGATTCTGCCCAAGTGCAGAGACTCCTCCTTGACTGCAGAGGCTTTGGCCCTCTTGTGGAGATTCCACCCCCAGTGGGGAGATTCTGCCCCAAATGTGGACATAGAGATACGACTTGTAAATTACTTCTGTGACTACCAAAAGTCCTAAATGACTTCTGTGAATACCAAAAGTTGTAAAGTATGACTTTTGTTTCAGATTAACTTTGTGAATTGACCCCAGAGTGTGCAAAGACATTTACTTGCTATGGCTAAACTCCTGGCTAGGGCAGCCCCCGACATGAAAACCAAAGTTTTTTAAATCTATGTTTGTCTTATTTGTAGTAAAAATGGCCAAAAGGCCTATATTTGCTCTCTGGGATTGTTTGGATATCTAATACATTAAAACAAAGAAGTAATTAAAACCCCAAACACAATTTGTTAATTGCACAAATAGAGAAAAAATAACAAAGGGAAATAGAAGAAAATTTTATTTTTCTACAAATGGATTGAGCACAAAACAAAAAAATTAATGGTTCAATGTAATGTATCCCTTTGGAACAAAAAAAAGCACTAAGCATTCATAAGCTGTCTAATTGAAAATTATAGCTTAATGCATCATCAAAAACAGTATTTTTTTTATCACAGGTTACCTGTTTAGTACATCAGCACTTTCTGCCCACAATTATTCACGGTATGACCTTGGCACTCCCAAAACATTCACATACAACAGAGAGTCAGACTTATTCTTTTTTTTTTTTTTTTAAGTTCAAGAAATTTTATTGGAATAATTATAGACAAAATAAGCAAAATGCATCTGCAAAACAAGTACATAGTAATGAGCTTAAATACTTGAATGAAAAGAAAAAGGTGTATAGAATTCTAAAAGGAGGAAAGAAAAAAAAAGAAGAGAGAGAGAAACAAACAGAAAAAAGAAAAGAGAGAAGAAGAAAAAGAAAAAGAAAGAACATGAAAGAGAGAGAAAAAAAAGATATATATTACATACTATAAGCATGACTAATAACTGTATCAAGGTGTACCTGAGAAGCTATGTAAAAATGTGAAACTCACAATATAAGAAAACCATTGTCTGCGTACAAAACACAAATGTACGATATGCATTATAGTAGACAATGCGAAACATCAAGGTACCTTCATGGAGGCTTGGAAACTTCTTGTTGCAAAGGAGAAATCGGCAAGGAATGTCTGGCACTGTCATCAAACAAGGAGGTAACAGGTTCCCACAAAACTTTTCTTTTCGTCGCCAGGGACAATGGGTAAACATAAGTCGTGTCCAATCTATGATTATAACATACTGATACCACCAGGCCTGGTAAGATATTTTGGTGAAGTCTTTCCATTTTTTGGTGATTTGCTGAAAAGCAACTGCTAACAGTAAGTCTATAATTCTGGTACCCAGAGTGCACTGCTTCCAAATAGGAGAAACACTTCCCAGAAAGATGTGTGAGACAGAAAAGGGGTGTGTAGAGAATTTTTTTTTGTTAATCTGGGACCAAACTTGCCTCCAAAAGGTGTGCACTAGGGGGCAATCAAAAATCATGTGAAAAAGATCTGCACCGGACCTGGAACATGACCAACAAGAGTCTGTGACGTCTGTAAATTGCTTGCACAATCACTGACCTGGGAGGTCATCTGGGGGATTGCCGTGTGCTGCAGCCCGAGCGCTGCTTCCTTCCTGCCACCGGACCTTGATGGCTGCTGTATCCCGATCACCGCGGCGAGGCGGTAGATCGGGAACTACAATTCCCTGCACCCCCTGCGCCCAGGAAGGCGCGCATCCTGTTTACTGACCCGCCCCCGGAGGTGCGCTTAAGGCCAGCGCGAGCCCCGGGGGAGCGGGGGACCTTGCACAATCACTGACCTGGGAGGTCATCTGGGGGATTGCCGTGTGCTGCAGCCCGAGCGCTGCTTCCTTCCTGCCACCGGACCTTGATGCCTGCTGTATCCCGATCACCGCGGCGAGGCGGTAGATCGGGAACTACAATTCCCTGCACCCCCTGCGCCCAGGAAGGCGCGCATCCTGTTTACTGACCCGCCCCCGGAGGTGCGCTTAAGGCCAGTGCGAGCCCCCGCGTCGCGGGACCGCGCGCGGGCTAAGCCCGAGCAAAGGGCGGGCCCTCTGTGGCCCTCAGAGGACCTGAGGAGGACGGGACGGGCCACCCCACATGGCCCTATCAAAGGATGAGGTATAGAGACATTCTACCCTTTTGTTTTTCTTTTGTGTTGTGATTTGCCTATTGACGTTTGGGACCCCTTTTTGTAAACCAACTACCATGTCTGTCTGGGAAGAACTAAATGCCTTGTGTGGCACAAACTATGCCCCCGATATTCTTACTTCCCCTACAATGGACAGAGATATGGATCTCACAAACTGCACTCCCCAGGCCCTTGAAATAATCCTGCCTCAATCTGATACACTGTCTCGGGAACCAATCAGCAAAAGGAAAAATGAGGTTACTCCACCAAATGCCGCCCGTATGTGCTGTAGCCCCTCTTTTTCCTTCGTCAACCCAAGCGTATTAACGCCATCCAAAGCGGGGACCACATCAAATGACTCTGTCTCCCCCCTCCATTCGACCCTATTGGCCCATATTGAGCGACTGTTGAATGCGGCTTTAACACCCTTGCTCTCAAAAATTACGGATCTGGGAAACAGGTTGTCTGATGTTGAAAAAATAGTACAAAGGATTGCACCATCACCTGTAAATACTGTTACTCTCTCTCGCCCTACGCTCTCTACTAACCTTGTAAACCCAGAGTCCATCAAACAAAGGAAAGATCCCTCTCTCAGTACACCCATCCTAAGCGGCAGTAAAGTTACTCCTAAGCCCACTCGCCTCCCTCTTAAAGCCTCTAGGCTCCCGCAAGAAAGAAGACACCAAATGAACCTACCCCCTGAAGCCGCCCCCTATGTGACTGTTCTCTCCGGGGTCCGCGAACTTAGTCAGGACAAACGTGAAACAAGCCAGGACCTGCTGAATAAAGCCATCTTTTGGCTCAATAACAATAGACCGCTGCCACCTGACCTAGATGGCGGAATCCTGAGCGTCAGGAGGGTGGGATGGCTAGGGATGATGCCCAAAGACATTCCGGGAGACCTGATACTAATTAAATTCAAACATAGGAACATTGTCCCATTTTTAAGATTTTCCCAGCCCAAAATTGGAGATGGCCCTATTTCTATCTGGGACTTGTTTGATTTTTACCCTGGCCCCAGAGCATCGAACTATAACACCTGGTGAAAGGGGTTTCTGTCTACCATGCATTTTTAATTTGCACTAGATTGGTTTTACTTTGTTTTTAATATCCGGTCTTTTCTTAACATTGTAATGAACTGTTGATTTCTATATACATGTATGTATTTCTTTTTGCTGCTTTTATGGTTTAAACTCAAAAACCGAAATAAAGCTTATTTGATTTGATTTGATTTGATTTGCTTGCTAAGAGTGAGTGGGGAGAATAATAGGCGATTATAAATAAAAAATGACGTCTGAGTCGCATTAGCAGCTCTGGAAGACTTACGTAATTTAAGCCAAATTTTATCCCAGAGAGCAATGGACCAAGATACTTGTAAGACTGTTTCCCAATTCTCTTCTGTTTTCATTTTAGACCGAGGTGCATAGGGGGATAAAAGAGAAGCATACATTTTTGAAGCTTTAGCACGTTTGAGGAGTAAAGAATATAATGACGGCATGCTGGAGGGAATTGGGTAGACAGGAGAGGGAGAGGCAAGAAATATAGTGCGAGCCTCTTGAAGAGCAGATATTAACAATGCAAATTTGGTACGGAAGGAAGAGGGAAAATGGAACAAGGAAATAGCTGAAGAAAAGGAGAGAGGCCGACCTTGATGATAAAGTTGGTGAACCCATATGAGACCACAAGATCTCCATGCCTTCCAAAAGATGGGCTTATTATTAATCAAGATAGAGCTATTCTGCCAGATTGGTTGGTCAAAAAAGGATGGGATGGGGAGACTAGGGAGAAGTTTAAATGTGTGCTTAACAATAGGAGTGGCTACATATTGAGGTTTGCGAGAAAACATGAGATACTCCTGAAAAAGGAAGGGAGAAATAAAGGATTGCTCTAGATCTAACCAGAGAGGAGAAGAAGCGTTAACATCCAAAAGCCATTTGGAAACTTGGTGAAGCAAGAAAGACTTATGATATAAAGAGAAGTTAGGAAAGTTCACCCCGCCCTCCGACTTGGGACGAGACAATTTGTTCAAGGACATGCGAGACTTTTTGTGCTCCCATAAAAAGGCTGAAAGGATAGAATTAATTTTCTTAAAGTATTTGGAAGGGATGGATAATGGGATATTGGAAACAGTGAAAAGGACGATAGGGGATAACCTCATCTTAATCGTATCCAACCTCCCCCACCAAGATAAGTAAAGGGGGTGCCATTTAGAAGTGAGGGTGGTTAGCTTTTGAAGACAATCATCTAAACAGCGAATAACTGTACCTTTGAGAGATGTCGTAAAATTAAGTCCCAAATATTTAATGGAATGAGAATTCCAAGAGAAGCCTGAAGCAGTGAAATCATTTTTAAGAGTAAATTTCGTAAGGGGTAGGATTTCGCACTTATCCCTATTTAATTTGTATCCAGATACAGAAGCAAACAAATCCACCTCAGTCATGAATGCAGGTAGGGAAGAACTAGGTTGGGAGAGGAATAATAGGACATCATCAGCATACGCTGCCATCTTAATATGAGATTGCTGGAAGGTGAAGCCATGGATGTCAGAATTTTTACGAATTCTTAATAGGAAAGGTTCTAGAGCACGATCAAACAGAAAAGGGGAAAGAGGGCAACCCTGACGAACCCCTCTCTTAAGAGAGAAGTATGAAGAGAGACTGCCATTCGCCGAAACGGCCGCCCTTGGGTGAGAATATAGAAGTGAAATTAATGAAGAAATCTTTGGTCCAAAGCCAAACCACTTCAAGGTCTGAAAAAGATACAACCATTCAACTCTATCAAAAGCTTTCTCAGCATCAAGAGCAATGGCTGCGAGAGAGTAAGACAAGCGAGAAGATTTAGAAATGATATCGAAGAATAATCTGGTATTATCTGCAAGAAATCTACCCTTGACAAACCCGGATTGTTCTTTGCCCAGAAGATCAGGTAAATGAGATTCCATACGCAAAGCCAACGCTTTCGAGAAAATTTTATAATCAATATTTACCAATGAAATTGGCCGATAGATTTTACAATACTGCGGGTCTTTACCCGGTTTGGGGAGAATGCAGATAAGAGCGTCCGCAAAGGTGCTCGAGGCAGAGTCAGAATCAAGAAAGGAAGAAATTAGAAGATGCAATTTGGGGATAAGCAACTGGGAAAAATGAGAAAAGAATTCAACAGTAAACCCATCAGGTCCCGGAGCTTTCCCATGTTTCAGAGTCTGCAGAGCCCGCAAGAGTTCCGCTTGCGTTATATCTGATTCCAAGGAAGAAAGATCGGGGGGCAAAGTAAAAGGAAATTGAATGTGGGAAAGGAATTGGGAGATGGATTCTACCGACGAAGTAGATTCAGATGAATAAAGAGATTCATAAAAACACTGAAATTCCTGCAAAATTTCACTGTCTTTATGCTTAAGGGAGTGTAAATAAGTTTTCCCTTGGCTAAATTTAATAGCTATTGAAGCCCAAATACTCGTCTTGGACACAAGAAACTTAAAGTTAAATCATAAACATGGCAGCATTCTTTGTAAGAAAATATACAAATATTTTATTAAAACAATTGTCAATACCGAATCATATGAACAAAACACTTGATAAAAATAGAGTTGAAAAGGACTCTATGCACAACTTATAAAAACATCACCACATGATTATATTAAAAACATGAATGAAACATGTATGTACTGCATTAATCAAACAATTAATAAAACAATTAATCAAAAAGGAAGACCTACTCTAATTCAATAGAGACATAAAGAATTGTGGGGGAGAGAGACAAAACAAACACAGACATTCACAATTTGTCATTCAATATTGCACATTAAATGTCCGATTTGACTCAAACCCAGACCCGACTTGTTCTCAATGTTCTTGGGGCGAGTTTGGTTGTTTTAAATGTGCACTAGTATGCGTTGACGCGTTTCGATGGTCTTTCTAGATGAGTGCCATCTTTATCAAGACTTGTAAATCTTGTTTATTTCTCTCCTACAATGGCACTGGATGGTTGCCTTTGTACATAAGTCCTGTTGGTAAATATATTTGAGTAAGTATATGGCATAAGGTTACATCTTCCTTTCACATTAAACATTTCTTTGTTAGCTCTTATTGTCGGCATATGTCACTTAAGTTTCACATATGTGCTTTACGTGAGATTAACAAGCATTTGTCAGCCAAACATTATTGTTCTAACATTTGTTGTTCTAACATCCCTACATCATTCATAGGCATATACTTTTAAGGAGTGCATTGTAATCACACCTTATTCGTCCTGCCAGTATGTGGGCTTCTGTTGGATTTCCCAATGCTTATAGAGGGGGGACCCGCCGTATTTCAAGCTATTCAGGTCGTGGACCTTCTTTTGAGCAGTGTACAATGATACTACAACCCCCTTTCCCCTATTGGGAGGTAAAATAATTTTTACCTTAAATCATGTTTCTTGTGGGGTATACCGTTATAAACATCTTATTCTGATGGATGGTACTGATGAATGTACCTTGTCTGCAAGGATATAAGTTGACAAAATTAAGCTTAAATCTCCTATTTTTAGTCCTAGGTTGTTTTGCTGCTGAGGTTAATGTATTACCTGGTAATTATATCTCCTCCGGAAGTTATTAGTCCTGGTCAGAGATTCTTGATCTTTAGTTAGGCGATATGGAGGCATAAATGCAGAGCCATCTACATAGTAAATATAGATATTATTATAACTAAGTGTATTATCCTGCATTCTACTTCAGTTATAGAACCTTTTAGTTACTATTGAGTATTATGCGCAGGGTTACCTCCAAAATTGTTATCCTCAGCTCGGAAATGCCCTTCCTAGCTGCTTGCTGATAGCTGTATCATGGTCTTCTCCCTCTTACTTAATATCCTAGAATGAGTATTAATTGTTACATAAGTAGGATATCATTGCTTTCGTGCATTTGAATGATAAGCGACTGGCAACTATCGCTCCCTTACCTATTTGATAACAGGTAAAAACGTCTTGGGATCGGATGGTTATGAAAATACAGGGCGCCGAATTTCCTCGCCGGGTTTCACTACGTCCCTTAAAGTAATGGAAAGGGGAAAGAATAATTAGTTTGCTATCCCGTTAGGTATGGCTAGGGGCTCCCAGGGTTGTGGAACCTTACCTCTCGCTCTGTTGTTCCTTTCGTCCCACCCGTCCGTTTCACGTCTGTCCTGCTTGCAGTCTTCCGAGAAAGTGCTAAATCTCGAAGACGGATGGGGGTCCTTTTCTACTATGTTTCAGGCGTATAATTGGCTGCTAATTAATTTATCACAGCTGCGTGATGTTTAAGTTTAGGCGCGATCGTATTATTACCTCTTGGAACGTAGGTTGCTACCGCGTTCCATGCCTCGGTTTGGATTTATGCAAGCCTCATTGTGGATGTACTTCCGCATTTTTCGAGCTCAGTTTGCGGGCAGTTATATAAGTTACTCGAAACACTATTTAAGTTGCCCTGCTCGTATTTACTATAAAAATAACAAATCCTAATTGGATCTTTACGTGGCATTGAGGTTTTTTGGAAAGACAATGTTATATATGTTTAAACTGCGTGGTAGAAAGCTTGCATATTCCAAGCCTCGTTTTTAGTTAATGTACGCCTCGTTGTGGATGCAATTCCGCAAATTCGGACCTTATTCTCGACAGACCTTATTTTCTATGTGTCGGCTCTAAGCCACGTTCTGAATCGAAGCGCGCCTCATTTTGAATATATTTGCACACATTGGGATCCTATTTTGGACAACCCTTGTTTTCTCTGCGTGGGCTGTCAACCCTTCTGATCCATAGAGTCATATTTCCCCCTACTTCACATAGTCGGTGTACTGACAATTACTGGCTCTTGATTCCCCATATTGACACCCTTTTGGTGGTAAACCAAGATTAATCTTATGTATTCATCATTTCTGTTATCGCCCTATTTTGGTGGAATGAAATACATCCTATGTACTTGTCTAAATGTATATACTGGATTCCTTGTTAGGATGGATCTTCCTATATAATATTAGTTCTTTGTTATACCTTCTGATTGTGTTGATGCTTTTAATTCTAAGGCCAAGGTGTTACAATTAGCCTTACAGATTGGAGATGATTTTCGTCCATTCCTCCCTAGAATTTAGCCCATTTTCTATGGTGTCTAAGTAGCACATGAACCATTGTTCTCGTTTTTTTTCTTTTGGCCTCGATGCTCTCTCCACGTCTACTGACAGTTATTTTTTCAAGGATGTACCACGTAAATTCTTCACAGTCATGTTTTTTATCCTGATAGTGCTGTGTTAGTGGTGCATTTTCTTTCATATTTCTGATTGCTGACTTGTGTTCTAAGAGTCTAATCCGTAACTCCCTACCAGTCTCCCCTACGTAGCCTAGGCCACAAGGACAGACTAATAGGTAAACCACGTTTTTGCTTCTGCAATTGTTTAGACTTCTAGGTATTAATGTTTTATTATTGAAAATTAATTTCTTGGTCACAATACAATTGGGGCAAATTGCACAGGACCCACATTTATAGTTTCCTGTTGCTTTTGCGTTGTTTGTTAAGGTAGTTTGGAAGGTGTCACTAGGGTTTTTGTAAGTTCTCACTAAACTGTTCTTAATAGTTTTATTCCTACGGAACGAGAAAAGTGGTTTGGGTAATGGAGCAGACAAGCCACTGTTTATGACTTTCCAATTTCGATATACTACGTTTTTGATTTTATTGCTTATGTTAGAGTATTGGCTTACAAAAACTATTCTATCTTGAGCTTTATTAACCTTTTCTTTATTAATGTCTAGTAGTTGTTACCGGTCGTAGAACCTTGTCCGTTTTAATGATTGTTTAATCAATTTTTTAGGGTAGCCCCTATCTTGAAGTTTCTTTTCCATAATTTCAACATGTTTGTAAAAGTCCGTTAAATTTGTACAATTGCGTCGTAAACGTAAAAATTCCCCAAAAGGGATATTGTTTTTCTGCGCTTTCGGGTGATTGCTTTGGTATTGTAAGAGAGTGTTTTTGTCAGTCGGTTTTGTGTATAATTCTACTTCCAAATAACCGTTACTCTCTTTGATTTTTATATCTAAAAAGTTTACGCTGTTATCGCTATAGTTTGCAGTGAATTTCAAATTTCTGTCTCCGAGATTCAACCATTTTAAAAACAAATCTAGGTCTTCACTGGCACCATTCCAGACGAAAATAATATCGTCGATGAAACGATGCCAGTGAGACACATTCTCAAAGAACGGTGCCAACTCATTATATATATGTTTAAGTTCAAAATGGCTTACATATAAGCATGCCAGCCTGGGGGCACATGTGGCCCCCATGCTGGTCCCTTTTACTTGCTGAAACAGCTCATCCTTAAATAGAAAAACATTGTTTTTCAACACTAGTTCAACACAGCCAAGTATGAACTCTTTGTGTTGAAAAACAATGTTTTTCTATTTAAGGATGAGCTGTTTCAGCAAGTAAAAGGGACCAGCATGGGGGCCACATGTGCCCCCAGCCTGGCATGCTTATATGTAAGCCATTTTGAACTTAAACATATATATAATGAGTTGGCACCGTTCTTTGAGAATGTGTCTCACTGGCATCGTTTCATCGACAATATTATTTTCATCTGGAATGGTGCCAGTGAAGACCTAGATTTGTTTTTAAAATGGTTGAATCTCGGAGACAGAAATTTGAAATTCACTGCAAACTATAGCGACAACAGCGTAAACTTTTTAGATATAAAAATCAAAGAGAGTAACGGTTATTTGGAAGTAGAATTATACACAAAACCGACTGACAAAAACACTCTCTTACAATACCAAAGCAATCACCCGAAAGCGCAGAAAAACAATATCCCTTTTGGGGAATTTTTACGCTTACGACGCAATTGTACAAATTTAACGGACTTTTACAAACATGCTGAAATTATGGAAAAGAAACTTCAAGATAGGGGCTACCCTAAAAAATTGATTAAACAATCATCAAAACGGGCAAGGTTCTACGACCGGGAACAACTACTAGACATTAATAAAGAAAAGGTTAATAAAGCTCAAGATAGAATAGTTTTTGTAAGCCAATACTCGAACATAAGCAATAAAATCAAAAACGTAGTATATCGAAATTGGAAAGTCATAAACAGTGGCTTGTCTGCTCCATTACCCAAACCACTTTTCTCGTTCCGTAGGAATAAAACTATTAAGAACAGTTTAGTGAGAACTTACAAAAACCCTAGTGACACCTTCCAAACTACCTTAACAAACAACGCAAAAGCAACAGGAAACTATAAATGTGGGTCCTGTGCAATTTGCCCCAATTGTATTGTGACCAAGAAATTAATTTTCAATAATAAAACATTAATACCTAGAAGTCTAAACAATTGCAGAAGCAAAAACGTGGTTTACCTATTAGTCTGTCCTTGTGGCCTAGGCTACGTAGGGGAGACTGGTAGGGAGTTACGGATTAGACTCTTAGAACACAAGTCAGCAATCAGAAATATGAAAGAAAATGCACCACTAACACAGCACTATCAGGATAAAAAACATGACTGTGAAGAATTTACGTGGTACATCCTTGAAAAAATAACTGTCAGTAGACGTGGAGGGAGCATCGAGGCCAAAAGAAAAAAACGAGAACAATGGTTCATGTGCTACTTAGACACCATAGAAAATGGGATAAATTCTAGGAGGAATGGACGAAAATCATCTCCAATCTGTAAGGCTAATTGTAACACCTTGGCCTTAGAATTAAAAGCATCAACACAATCAGAAGGTATAACAAAGAACTAATATTATATAGGAAGATCCATCCTAACAAGGAATCCAGTATATACATTTAGACAAGTACATAGGATGTATTTCATTCCACCAAAATAGGGCGATAACAGAAATGATGAATACATAAGATTAATCTTGGTTTACCACCAAAAGGGTGTCAATATGGGGAATTAAGAGCCAGTAATTGTCAGTACACCGACTATGTGAAGTAGGGGGAAATATGACTCTATGGATCAGAAGGGTTGACAGCCCACGCAGAGAAAACAAGGGTTGTCCAAAATAGGATCCCAATGTGTGCAAATATATTCAAAATGAGGCGCGCTTCAAGTCAGAACGTGGCTTGGAGCCGACACATAGAAAATAAGGTCTGTCGAGAATAAGGTCCGAATGTGCGGAATTGCATCCATAACGAGGCGTACATTAACTCAAAACGAGGCTTGGAATATGCGAGCTTTCTACCACCCAGTTTAAACATATATAACATTGTCTTTCCAAAAAACCTCAATGCCACGTAAAGATCCAATTAGGATTTGTTATTTTTATAGTAAATACAAGCAGGGCAACTTAAATAGTGTTTCGAGTAACTTATATAACTGCCCGCAAACTGAGCTCGAAAAACGCGGAAGTACATCCACAATGAGGCTTGCATAAATCCAAACCGAGGCATGGAACGCGGTAGCAACCTACGTTCCAAGAGGTAATAATACGATCGCGCCTAAACTTAAACATCACGCAGCTGTGATAAATTAATTAGCAGCCAATTATACGCCTGAAACATAGTAGAAAAGGACCCCCATCCGTCTTCGAGATTTAGCACTTTCTCGGAAGACTGCAAGCAGGACAGACGTGAAACGGACGGGTGGGACGAAAGGAACAACAGAGCGAGAGGTAAGGTTCCACAACCCTGGGAGCCCCTAGCCATACCTAACGGGATAGCAAACTAATTATTCTTTCCCCTTTCCATTACTTTAAGGGACGTAGTGAAACCCGGCGAGGAAATTCGGCGCCCTGTATTTTCATAACCATCCGATCCCAAGACGTTTTTACCTGTTATCAAATAGGTGAGGGAGCGATAGTTGCCAGCCGCTTATCATTCAAATGCACGAAAGCAATGATATCCTACTTATGTAACAATTAATACTCATTCTAGGATATTAAGTAAGAGGGAGAAGACCATGATACAGCTATCAGCAAGCAGCTAGGAAGGGCAGTTCCGAGCTGAGGATAACAATTTTGGAGTTAACCCTGCGCATAATACTCAATAGTAACTGAAAGGTTCTATAACTGAAGTAGAATGCAGGATAATACACTTAGTTATAATAATATCTATATTTACTATGTAGATGGCTCTGCATTTATGCCTCCATATCGCCTAACTAAAGATCAAGAATCTCTGACCAGGACTAATAACTTCCGGAGGAGATATAATTACCAGGTAATACATTAACCTCAGCAGCAAAACAACCTAGGACTAAAAATAGGAGATTTAAGCTTAATTTTCTCAACTTATATCCTTGCAGACAAGGTTCATTCATCAGTACCATCCATCAGAATAAGATGTTTATAACGGTATACCCCACAAGAAACATGATTTAAGGTAAAAATTATTTTACCTCCCAATAGGGGAAAGGGGGTTGTAGTATCATTGTACACTGCTCAAAAGAAGGTCCACGACCTGAATAGCTTGAAATACGGCAGGTCCCCCCTCTATAAGCATTGGGAAATCCAACAGAAGCCCACATACTGGCAGGACGAATAAGGTGTGATTACAATGTACTCCTTAAAAGTATATGCCTATGAATGATGTAGGGATGTTAGAACAACAAATGTTAAAACAATAATGTTTGGCTGGCAAATGCTTGTTAATCTCACGTAAAGCACATATGTGAAACTTAAGTGACATATGCCGACAATAAGAGCTAACAAAGAAATGTTTAATGTGAAAGGAAGATGTAACCTTATGCCATATACTTACTCAAATATATTTACCAACAGGACTTATGTACAAAGGCAACCATCCAGTGCCATTGTAGGAGAGAAATAAACAAGATTTACAAGTCTTGATAAAGATGGCACTCATCTAGAAAGACCATCGAAGCGCGTCGACGCATACTAGTGCACAATTAAAACAACCAAACTCGCCCCAAGAACATCGAGAACAAGTCGGGTCTGGGTTTGAGTCAAATCGGACATTTATTGTGCAATATTGAATGACAAATTGTGAATGTCTGTGTTTGTTTTGTCTCTCTCCCCCACAATTCTTTATGTCTCTATTGAATTAGAGTAGGTCTTCCTTTTTGATTAATTGTTTTATTAATTGTTTGATTAATGCAGTACATACATGTTTCATTCATGTTTTTAATATAATCATGTGGTGATGTTTTTATAATTTGTGCATAGAGTCCTTTTCAACTCTATTTTTATCAAGTGTTTTGTTCATATGATTCGGTATTGACAATTGTTTTAATAAAATATTTGTATATTTTCTTACAAAGAATGCTGCCATGTTTATGATTTAACTTTAAGTTTCTTGTGTCCAAGACGAGTATTTGGGCTTCAATAGCTATTAAATTTAGCCAAGGGAAAACTTATTTACACTGTGGTTCAGTACCCTACTCCCCTGGTTTGAAGGGGTCCCTCCCATAAGTTTCAATAATTTATGCTTAAGTGAGCCATCTTGACCGTGAATAGTATCTATGTTAACACGATTTTGTTTAGCTTTTAAATAATTGGCCAACAATTTCCCCGCTTTATTTTGGCCGCCGTAAAACTTTGCGCTAGACTTTAGTAAATAATTAGAGGCACTATTGGTAGTATCCTGGTTAAATGTAAGTTTGGTAGCAATAAGTTCATTTAAACAGTCTTTGGATTTGGAAGTGTAATAAGAATGCTCAAGACTTTTCATTTTGGAAAAAAGATCGTTGTTGGATTGTTGCTCTTTCTTTCGTTTTCGAGAGACAAATTGAATTATAAAACCCCTAGCGGACGCTTTAAAAGCATCCCATACTACAGGAAATTGAATTTCGTCAGATTGATTTAGCAAGAAAAATTCATGAAAAAAGATGTAAAAGATGAGTCAAAAACGGAATCAAGAAGAAGAGAATTATTAAAACGCCATTTCTTAGTGGAGTTGGGTTTGCATAGAACGTCCAATGAGATCGAAACTGGGACATGATCAGAAATCAGAATAGATCCAAAGTCAGAAGAAATGAGGGATTGAGACAAGTGATGCGAGACAAAAAAATAGTCCAAGCGCGATTGAGTATGATGAGGTGGGGAAAAAAATGAGTATTCTCGCAAAGTAGGATGACATAATCTCCAAGCATCAAGAAATTTAAATTGATGAATGAGCTGTGTGAAGGATTTATGCGATTTGTGAGGAATGTATGCAGTGGATGATTGTCTGTCAAGGAATGGATCAAAAACCTTGTTGCAATCTCCAGCTAGAATGAAATTATCAGCATAATGTTGAGTGATATGAGGGGCTAGGGAAGACCAAAACAGGGCATCACCTGTGACTGGGGCATAAACATTAAAAATGGACATGGGAACTCCATGCAAGGTAAAGTGAACAAGTACCCATCTACCTAAGGGATCAGCATAACTTGTGACATCCTTAACAGGGAGGGACTTACGAAACAAAATCATTACCCCATTACGTTTGCCATCACCTGGGGAAAAATGAACCTCCCCCACCCAACATCGTTTTAATTTGACAGACTCATCAGCAGAAACGTGAGATTCCTGAATACAAGCTATATCAGCGTGAAGTTTAGCTATATGGGACAACACTCTCTGCTGTTTAATTGGCGAGTGAAGACCCCTAACGTTCCATGAAACAATTGTCAACGGCATACCATAACATGAGAGAAAATAAACCTAAAAAACCAGGCACATTGTAAACGGGCTAACAGTGAAACAATCATGCATGTGAACAGCGAATAATAAGAAATGAACAAACGTATCATAAATATCAATAATAAACAAAAGGCATAACATGAAAGATACCAAGTTACTCCTATATGAGAAGAAAAGTAATAATGAGACTGAGGAGAAAAGAAGAGAGGAGAAGGAAGAAAAACTGAAAAAGAAGGAAACATCAAGTGAATGGAAGAAAGTAATGGAGAAGAGTGACAGAAACAATCAGAGGACAACAGACAGAAACATACAAAGAAAGCGAGGAAATGAAGAAAGTAATAAAGCATTATCAAGTAGTCGGGAAAAAGGGTAAGAAAGCAAGTTGAAAAAAGAAGCTCGTGATTAAGAAACCACAAAGGCAATCCCAACCAAATGACATAAAACACTAGGAAAAAGGAGAAGAGAAAAAACTTACATAGCATCTCGAACAAAACAAAGCAAAGGGTGGGAGGGTGGAGGCCACGTGAACGATGGGGCGACCATAGCTCAGAAGGGAAGACTAAGGAAGGGAGGAGACCCAACAGATGTCACTGACATAGGGAAGAAGCCAGCCAAACCGGGTAAAAATCTGTACAAGAAAAGAGAAACATGAGTGTGAACATAGTGGCAAAAAACGCAACATACAATATATAAGGAAAAACCAAAGCAACCATCAAAAAAGTAAATGTGAATCAGTGGAGCAACACCATTTCAACATTATACGGTTACTTAGAACTAGAGGCACACACAGTATCCATTTTCTCACTAGAGTGTGAATAGAGAAAACTTTTCAGCTTCAAAGGGTCATCATAAGTGGTAGTCTTATTGTTAATAGTCACTTTAAAAAGGCAGGGATGGAACAAGCCATATTGTGCTCCCATTGAGCGTAACTGGGGACGAAGGGACAAGAACTCCTTACGCCATTTGGCGTAATCCTGTGAAAAGAATAAAGGATGACCAGACCAGGTAATGCGATTCATTGCTTTTGTCGCAGATAAAACTGTTAGTAGATCCGTGTATTCAAGGAAGTACATGATCACACCTCTTGGTTTCTTTGGTGTAGCTCCAGATGAGGGCAAGCCTCTAAGTGAGCACAGGCGATGCGCCCTTTGAATATTCAAATTAGTTTCCTCTGGCAAATGAAGGAGCTTTGGTAAGAAGGATTTGAAGTAGGCAATAGGGTCAGAACCTTCCAAACCTTCCTCAAGGCCGTAAAGACGTAAGTTATTCCGCCTACTCCTATTTTCTAAATTTTCGATCTGTTTATGTAAACTGGAAACTTGTGCGCACACTGGATCGACCTTAGAAACAGAGAACTCCATTGAAGCAACATTCTGCTCAAGTGCGGTAATCCTTTCGTCTACTGAGAGCCATTTGTCAGAAAGCTGTTGAAGTGTGGACTTCGTCTCCTCAATTAAAGGACGCAACGCCCGTATTTCATCTAGAAGTAAGTCAATGGTGGTGGCAGGGGGCGCCTGTGCAGGAGGCGAAGGAGGGTCCTTTTTTAATCTTTTAATTGTACCTTTCTTAGTAACAGGCAGTGGAGCAATTGAAGAGGACAAACCCTTAGCAGGGGTGGTATCAGGTAAGTCCTCCATCGCTAGACACTGATAGCGGGAGCCTGTATAGCCAAAAATCTTCTTAACAGTAGTAGTAGAGGGCTTACGCAAATCTTTATGTAATCTCCCCATACAAAAAATGCACAGATCTAACTATGAAATGAAGGTGATAAATAAACACAAGGTAATTTGAGCAGGCAAAAGAACAGAATATATGAAGGACTCAAATTGAACACTCAAAACATGTCAAAACAATGTCCCCTCTAACCCCACATCCCATAACTGCAATACATGTCCATACAAATACTTGTATGAAAAAAAGTAAATAAAATGCATTGACTGCGCATCTCTGAAAGGCAAAATGCAACTATAGAAGTTCCGGAAGGTCAGGGAACATGCACAAACCACCCACTAGGAGGAACATTGTGACGACATATGCAAATATAAGGTGCACACTAGAAATATTTGAGAAGAAAAATAGCGTGAGACCAAACCATACAGTAAAACACCAAACACTGCATAAATATCATTGAAATCCAGTCTAAGTATTCAAATCCACAATAGATAAGCAATGTGCCAAGGAGCAATACAGAACTTATGAAGTTAAATACAGCATATGTGGTGAAAAAAAAATATTAATGTCAAATTGCCCAGGACAATGAATAATATAAGTGCATGTCAGAAGCACTGAAGTAAAACATTAGGAGTCCAGTTGAAGCATTGTAGGTGCAGGCATGGCACTGTGGATGAAAGTCAAATTAAAAGAAAGGCTGCGCACTATTCCTAATGAGGTAACTCTCCAATAATGCTAGTATAAATAAGAGGAAATTCTGAAGGCACTTATAAAGGAGGAAGAGCAGGAGTTAAGGCTGTGGTGACGCAGCAAAATAAACAAATGTGGCTGCTGAGGAGAAAGCGTTCCAAGCTTGAAGAGAGAGCCTTTATTTCAATAAGGCATGCCAGAATAACAGAGACCTGGCCTGCAGCATATCACAGGACTGTGGGGGGAGCGGTGTCAGCCTTGAACAAACAGTCACGCAATGCGAGCCGCTAGGAGCCGAGCTCCGTCAGCGGTGATATAATATGGTGGCCGTGACCACTTTGAAGTGCGCCAGACTCATTTGTGGCAGGAAAGGCTCATAAAAGACGTAATCTCTCCAAGAAGCCTAGCAGGCGACACACCTGAAGTAGTGTGGCTCACTGGTTAGAGGCGGCAGACCCGAGAGCAGAGGACGGCCCGGGACCAGGGTTCGATTCCCGGCGCGGCAGGTTTCTGGACCAGGGTCAGCGAACTCGATAATTTTGGATACTTACCTGTGCCAGGCTTGGCTTGGCTATAGAAAATAAATATAACTAAAAAATAATTTTTATACAAACTAATTGGTCATAGTTCAGTCCTTGAGTGTTTGTAATCATCTGTCTGAGTTGTAAAATAAATGCTTAGCACTACCCTCTGATCAGACGATAATACTCGCCTACACTACCACAAACAGAGAGTCAGGAGTTATATACTTGTACCTCTGCCTATCTTTGGGGATCCATTGGACTCTGTGCACACCATACTTTACTTTGGTATAGTTATACAGAGCCAGATTCCTACAGTAGCAATGTATTTCGGAACATGAAAAAACCCACTGCTACGCACTTTGCAATAAAGTTTCATTTTTTCACCAAGTTTCTGTTTCATCTCATAAGTTAATATGTTCAGAAACAGGGGTTTTATCAGTAATATGTCATCCTGCAAAATATTTACTAGGAAGACTGTAAAAAGAAAGTAGATTAAATATTTATAAATGGTTTTTAAAACTTTATATTAATGTTGATGTTTCGAACACAGAATAAAAATCGAACCGAGGCTAGAATATTTCTCTGTGTATTCTCAGTAGTTTAACCTCGTATGCTCCTGCAAGACAATTCGTTACAGTCAATGTGTGTTCTTGATTGTTTAAGCAACGTAACTGTCCAAGTGCTGACTAGAGGTTGAGGATAAACACACCAATGCTGAGTAAAATATATATTTCATTGATTTTGCCGTGTATGAATATTTGACGAAGTATGACCTGACTGACAGTTGTGAAGGTTATAAGTCCTGATGGCTGCTATGGCTTCAAAGTCAATTAGTCTTCCTAGCACAGGTTGTAAACCTGACCATGACATGAAGGGACATTTGCCTCTTTGACAGGGAATATGAAGCACAGAGAACGCTGATCTCATTACATTGCAGAGCCTGTGTCGCAAGGGGTACTCCTTGAAATGCATTTGCTGAAATACATTTCAGTTTAGCCACAGCATTTTTTCCTTTGTGTTGGTGCAGTCAAATTATCCCTCTGCCATGCTGGTGAGAGGTTATAAGTAAGGCTCCCATGTTTCAATTTTTACAGATTTGTACAGATAAATACAGAACAAAACAATGTGTTTCCTGTCTGTATTTATTTCTAAAAACAGAAACATACAGAAAATAGTGCTTCTTGTGAGTGTCTCTCCGTGCTGTCCTAAATGAATTCCAGGCCAATGGCTAAGCAGATAGACAGAATAGGTAGTTAAAAAAAAACAGATGAGGTGTTCTTGAATACTGGTGTTTGTTCACATATACTTGTATATTATGCTGATATTTACCTGTTGGTATTTTTGGGTTTATTTGGCTGCTTAATATTCTAAAACGTGACAGCCTTCAAAGTTGAAGTGTGTGTTTATCAGTTCAATAAATGTGGAAATATATATTTTATGACTCCAGTTATTCTCAAAACACCAAATAAATATGGATAAATACAGACAGAAATCTTAACAAAATAAATACCATAAAAGTGGGGGAAAAGCCCTGGTTTCTCACACGCATGACACTGGATAGAGGTGATAGGGTGGAACTCATTTTCCTAGACTCCTCAGCAGCATTTAACACGGCCTCCCATCCCATCTTCATCAGATGTCTACACAAGGTGGGCATTCAAGGGCCCACTCTCGACTGGGTCTCTTGCTTCTTGATTGATAAAACTCAAATTGATAGCCTGGCACCATACGCCTTTGACGCCTGCAACTTCATCTGTGGAGTGCCTCAACATTCATCCCTCAGCCCTACCCTCATCACTGAATGCTGGCAGTATCACACTTGCACACAATATCAACATCCACTTCTATGCTAAAGATATTGAACTCATACTCTCTCTCTCTCTCTCTCTCTCTCTCTCTCTCTCTCTCTCTCTCTCTCTCTCTCTCTCTCAGAGAAGACCCCCAAACAGAAGGACCAGGTTCACTGCGTGTATGACCGATGTCCCTAACTGAATGAAGTTCAGCTGTCTCAGGGTCGACAGCAACAAGACAGAAGGTGTGATTTTTGGAACAAACACCTTGCTATGGGACTCCACCTTGTGGCCGGCCTTCCTTTGACCCACACGCACCCCAGGGCACCCACTCTTCGAAAACTCATGATTATTATTGAAAGCAAACTAGACGTGACTATGCAAGTCAAAACATCAGAGCAAACCGCTTCCACTCCATAAGGATGCTGAGAAAAGTTTTCAAATGGTTCCCAAGCAATACCAGAAAACCATCACCCATGCCCTTGTCACTAGAGAGCTGGATAACAGGAACAACCTATACACCAAACATCTCGTCAGAAGAGTATAAGACATCCAGAAATCGAGAGCCAGGCACCTCCTCAACCCCCTATGCAGAACTGACATCACACCACACCTCATGGGAATTTACTGGCTACTCATATATAAACGCACACAGTTCAAACTCCTCATTCACACATTTAAGACCTTACACAACACTGGCACCGTCTACCTGAACGATTGCATCTCATTCCACCCACACCGTGAGTCACCTCAGCTGGGCCATACTCTTACTCGCATGTATCTCAAGAATACACAGACACAGTTCCAGAAGTTTTGTCTTCTTGTACATGCTTCTAAAGCATGGAGCAACCTCTCAAATCACAATAGAGCCTAATCCTCTCTACTTGAGGTCATTGAGAATCTGAAGCTAGACAAGGCATACACACTAGCTCAGCACCAGTATACTCTCACATGTGTTAGTGCACTCTACAAATACACATAACATAACATTTTGTAGCCTGTCTTTGTTGTTTTTGGCCGTATGTGGACTTTGCAGTCGTGTGTCTCATGTTTTTGCTCTCTTGTACAAGTAAGACTGATTTAAAGTGTTTGGTGTTTATCATTGTTTATTAGTTAACGTTACTTAAATGCATTGTTGTTAGTTGGTATATTCGCTATTTTAGGGAAGTGTTTGTATACCTTTCTTAAGTTGTCATGTTTATATGTGGTTTTTAATTTATTAATGTATGATTCTTTTTACTGCTTTTCTATGGTAGTGTACTTTTTATGAGGGTTGTGAATGTTATTTAGAGATTTTTTGGGGAAATCAGATTTTATTTTTTACATGGTGCAATTTCTTTCAAGAAAAAAGAGTTTGTCAGTTTTTCATCAACAATTTTGGGGTTTTCCCGTAGTGGTTATTGATTTTTTCATATTTGTTGTATTTTATATGGAGTCCGTGGAATATAGCAGTCATATTGAATATTAAATGCTTTATTGGTGGGTTTCAGCATTTCCACTTTTCAGGACTTCAACTACCAAATCATTTGTGCTATTGTATTATTATAAATTGTTTGGTGTTATGTTTGTTAATTTATAATGTAAGAATTTACTTTTTTCATTATCTTAGGATATCTGTATAGGAAATAGAAACATGTTTAATCAGGTTTGGTTTTTTGTATATTTATTAATTTAACATTTTTGTTACAGCAATTTTCAATTATCCATATGAACAGTTGTGTTTAATATTTTTTTCAGATTTATGTTTAAAAGTTATTTTTATTTTGTTTTGAAATAAATACTAATGAAGTATGTGCTTTGGTATTTTGGATGTTTAAAATGTGTTGTTGTTTAGAGTAGTGATTTTAAAGCAAGGTTATTGCTTTTTGTTCTACATCTGGCAGTTCTTTCTTGTTATCAAAAAGTCCTATGTTAATTGCATTTCTCTTGCTTATTTTAATATTTTTGGCTTGATTTAGGTTTGAGATTGCTCCATTCTTAATTACTGATTACTATGTTTTTTTATATTTCTAAAACGTATTACAGTGTAGAGTGATGTCTTCAAAGTTTTTCTTAGAATGGATTGTGCCACACGTCCACTGTGTTGCCTTTGCCATTTGTGACATAGTGCTGTCTTATACATTCCACCATGGAATGTGAAACTTAGATTGCTTTCTCTGCAGTCACTCAACTCAAGTGTCTTCAAAAAATCCTTTATTAGAGCAAATTTTGTTTCATGCTTGTATAATAGGGTGATTCAAATAGCACATCATAAATTTGAATTATATTTTCAAGTATTATTCCTGTTGGCTCTTGTGAGCTCATATTGGCTCTCTCAGGCCGTGTAGACCATTTGTCACTTCTCTTTCCGTAATATGAATTGTCACTTCTATTTCTGTAATATGAAGGGGGTGGGTGTTTCCCCTTAAAATTTCTACAATGCCTTATAGAAACCCTGCCAAAGCATGCATTAGAGTAATATTTGGTGCATTTCTTCTGTATGTTTCACTGTTAGTAATCTCTGTTCTGTAAGTATATCCTCTATAACTTAATGTTGACTTCCCTTTTTGGGATTTGATGTATTTTAATGTCTTCAACATTTTATACGTTGGTTTTAAAGTGTATCATATTATACATTTATGTTATTTTGTTTTTGAAGATAATACTTGTAAAATATTTATTTTAACATTTTTACATTGTACCTGTACATTGTTACATAATGTTTTGGATGTAGTCTCTGCTTCAGTTTTTGGGGGGATTTTTTTGATTGGTTTATTTGTTGCAGTCTGTTGAGAGGAAGGGATATGTTAGTTTATAAGTTTAAGCATTTTTTTTAATATGTCTATGCATTATTTTTATGTTAAATAATTTGTCTTTCTTGTACAGCAGATGACTGTTGATTGATTTTCTTTTTGACTTTTGTCTTCATCAAGTTTGAGGAACCTATATTGTGGAGAAAAAAAATATATAGATCACTTTTAGAGTGATTTCTACTATTCTTTTTTTTAGCTACTCTCATGTGACATTAGTTTTGATACTTACTTGGTTTGTTCTGTTTAGTGGTCCTATGCATTGTGGATTACTTATAACTACGAGGTTCAATCTGGCAGAGTGACAATCTAATTGTTTTTCATGATGGAATATGTTGTATATTTTCATGTCCTCTTTATACTGTCTTTTATTTGGAAAATTGTTTATCTTTGCCAACTGTTTTAAAGTTTGATTTGACAGGCTGGTTGGACAATAGTTCCTAGGGAGCTAGCCCAGCCAACCAGCAGACTTCCACAGGCCTTTAAAGGCCTCCTCTGCCCCACTTTCCGAGACCTCAGGCTTCCACTGTCCCAGGGTGCTGCAGCGCAAAGTGTGCTTTTCTCTCATACGCTGGCTGATTATCCAGCGCTTTCTGCTCTGCCTGATTCCTGTCTCCCAAGCACCTCTCCCTCAGACCCATTTAAAGAAAGCAACAGTAAGGACCTTGTGAGCAAGTCTTCCCAGCTCCCCCATTGCTGCTAGTTTCACCACCAGCCAACCGTTGACTGCTCCTGCTCTAGGAAACGAGCCCTTCCAACCACCAGACTTCAACAGGCCTCTACCAGCTGCTTCTGCCCTAGGCTCCTAGTGCCCAGATTTCCAGTGCCCCAGGGTGCCACAACTCACCATGCCATTTTCTCTTGTGCCCTGCCTGCTTTCCTGTGCTTCCCACACTGCCTGCTTCCCACCTTCCAAGTGCCCCTACATCAGACCAGTTTAATGAAGACTCACAGTACTGTTTTCTCTCCCACTCTGCCTGCTTTTCCCACGCTCCCTGCTATACCCACTTCCAGCCTCCCACCACCCAAGCAACACTCCCTCAGACCTATTTAAAAAGAGTGCTGTGCAGCATAATCACTGGCATGTTGAATGTGTGCCAAAGGAAAGCCCGTCTTCACCCGTTCATGCCTGGACTGCACCCATTGCCAGGAACCCTGGCTCTCCGCACTTCCACAGATACTCCACGCTGATCTCTGTACCCTGGACAAATCAAATGCTGCTTAACATCCCCTCACTCCAAAATAGGCCCCTTCACTTGCATCAAATGTCAGTTCACCTCCTGCCTAGGACCAACCATCATTGCAGCAACTAATGCTACACCATCCCCATTGGTCGAAACTTTACTGGAACAACTTAGCTGTCTCCTGATCAATGCTAAATCATTCTAAAAACATGCCACTGAAATCTGGGACACCATCTCTACCGTGACCTGCAACGTGGCCTTCATTCCAGAGACCTGACTCACCCCGTATCTACACTAGACATTGCAATGCAACACCCGTTGGCTATAAGCTGAAACACCACAAATGCAACAACAGACACAGAGGTGGAATCACCATCATACAAAAATAATCAATGAACTGCACAACCACTGATGACGAGACCATGCTGGTCATGGATCACATGAACTTCCAGCTCTACCCTGATGACAAATCCACCATCATAGGCACCCTCGCTTACAGACCCCTAGGATCTCGAACTGGCCTCAACGAAGCTATTGTGGAATTCTTAACAACGCCTGGTAGATCTCAAATTCCACCTAGATGACACCACAGATACCAACTCCGCAGACCTGCTTGAATAAATTGACAACACCGGCCTCAAGCAGTTGGTCACAGACCCCAAGCACATAGCAGGACAAACACTGAACCCCATCTTCACATCCAGTAACAGAATCAGGTAGAGCCAGACCACAGAACTCAATTGGTCAGCCCACTCCATCATATGCTTCACCATCACCGGACCTCTCTGCACCACCCCCAACCACCGCAGGGACCTCTTTCGAGTGGGCCAAAGTCACTCAGCACCAATGGACTGACACCCTCATCATTACCCAACCTGTTGTCACCAGACACCTGAACAATGCATTAGAGAACTTCAGTGCCTGCATCACCAACACCACTGACTGAGTCACACCCACCAAACTGGCCAGAATGCACAGATCCAACAAACGAGCCAGCAGGTACACCCCAGAACTTAGCACAGTGAAACCCAAATGTAAACAACTGGAAAGATAGTGTCAAACCAGCAGGAACGACATGGACCGAGCCACCTTCAAATCAGTCCTCAACAATTACCACCACCAGCTCAAGGCCATGAAAAAAAGGATGCCCTTACATGCCATATTGAGACCAGTGCCAACCAAACCAAGGAGCTCTTCTCCATTGTCAAATATTTCACCTACCCATTCACCACCAAAAACACTGGAACTCTGTAACCCCTTTGGAGACCACTTTCACAACAAGATAACAACCATCTACGGGAACTTCGAATTTCAACCCACCAAACTCCTCAGACTTCCATCAAACACCACCCCTCATCATCTGCTCTCTGAATGGGAACAGCTCAGTACACAGAGCTCAAATGCTCTAATGTGGTCCATTCACTCTGGAGCACCCACTGCCCCCTGCCCTCAATGATTTTTCAACATCGGAAAGACGAGATCAGCTACCAGCTCACCAACATCCTCAACACTTTTATCACCACAGCCATCTTTCCCCACACCTTGAAACATACAGAGGGCAGACCCCTCTTCAAGAAACCATCACCAGACCACAGTGAACGCCACCATCCCATCTTACTGCTCCCGTTTCCCACCAAAATCCTGGAGAGGGCCATCAACTTCCACACACCAAACACCTGGAAAGAAACAACCTGCTGGACCTTTACCGATCAGGATTCAGAGCCAACCATAGCACAGAGACAGCACTAATTGAGGAGAATCAGCTGCCCTGATCCTGCTCAACCTCTTTGCAGCCTTTGATACCATCTCCCACCACACACTCATCACTCGACTATGACAGATCAGAATCACAAATGACACACTGAAATGGATGGCATCATTTATCACAGGGTGCACCCATAGAATACATCTCCCTCCCTACACCTCTCATCCCAAACTCACCATCTGCAGCCTCCCGCAAGGTTCTTCCCTCAATCCTATCCTCTTTAACATCTACATTAGAGCCCTCAGGGACATTTTCGAATACCACAACATCAACATAGTCTCCGGTGCTAATGACACCTAGCTCACCTTGTGGCTCTCAGATGACCCCACCACCACGAAGACCAACTACCACAACTGTATGCAGAACATCTCATCCTGGAGCCTGAAGCACAACACGAACAAAACTAAAGTGCTGATCATCGGCAAGTACACCTCCCTCTGGAGTTACTTCTGGTGGCCATCTGAACACTGAATGGCCATGCCTGCAATCTTGGAATCATCCTGGACAGAGAGCTCTCCATAAGCACCAGGTAAACTCCGTCTCCTCAACCTGCTTTCACACTCTCTACATGCTCCGCTAAGTCTTCTAGTTGCTCCCCATTAACACACCAGAAAACCATGAAGCATACACTCATCACCAGCAGAATAGACTACAGCAACGCACTCTATGCAGCCACTACCACTGAAATCATGAAAAGACTCCTGTCGATCCAGAATACAGCAGCCAGGCTCATCCTTAGCCTGTCAAAGATGACCCACATTTACAAGCACATGAAAGATCTCCACTGGCTCCCCAGCCAGTAGAGATCCTGACCCACACCTACAAAGCCCTCCACTACCAAGGATCCGTCTACATGTACATCTGCCTGAACTCCCAACCTACCTACCAGGAACCTCCGGTCCCCTCATTTTGCCCTTGCACACATGCCATGCATCCAAGTGTCTCCCACCTCACTGCCCAATCCTGGAACACCCTTAATCTTCACCTCCGTATTTTCCCTCGCTGGCCCACTTTAGTCAGGAGCACAAAACCTGGCTCTCCAACTGAAACCACAGCATAGCGCTTGGATACCCTCTCAGATGAGAAGCAGAACTTTAGAAATACACTTGACTGATTGATTTTCATTTTCTAATATGTTTGCATTTTTTTAGTGTACACAACTGCTTCATACCTAATTGAAAGCATATGTTCACTAGGCTGAACCAAAACTGTCAACAGTCTGACACAAACAGCAGAATACATACTCAATTCTAATTGTACTCAAACTGAGTATAACTGTAGATAGATGCAATCACAGATTTGGTTAGCCTCCTTAATCCCCCAAATCTTTTATATCACCATAGACCAAAAAAAAATAGTTGAACAAATGCAGATCAGATCTATAACTGTTCTATCTAAGTCACAATTTAAACAATGTTCAATGAATTGTACAAAAGCAATGACCCATAACCGTATCTAGAGGTAATCCACCACAAGTTCAAATTTGTTCCGAACAAACTGGCTCTTCAAAAAGTTGATAAAAATAGACAGTACCCCACTGCCAATCATTCAAAGGTCATTGAATAAATCTTAGTCTAAATCTGATACATCTTTAAACAAGTATAGTAGAAGAGGTTACTAGAAAGTCATCTGGAAAGAGGAAAAAGCCTACCTCGGCCAATTCCATTAATGAGGCCATTAAACCAAGCAACAAAATCTTTAAAAACTGACCAACCCAGAAGCCTTAATTTCCCCAATGTTCAACATTCTAATGCTGCACTAACCTACCTATTGCACTTCTTAAAAACACAAATAGCAAACATTCCCTATGCATCACTGAATAACAACAATCATCTCTGTATTCAATTCACCACCATACTGCACTATAACCGCATCGCTGCGGCGGCTTTTCCCGCTGTGTGCAGCAAATTTGAAAAAGCTGCATTACATGACGAGCTCAGCTCGTCATCCGCACACGACCACCATGGCTGATGACGAGCTGAGCTCGTCATCAGCAGCGAAGAGGTTAATCATCACGGCCACTGACGTATGCAGCTATGTATAGACAGTCATAATCCTTCTAGAACGGAACAGGGCAATTCTCCCCTCTGTAAGCAACCAATTGTTAGCCCTCAAATACTTACCAATATTTGTTGAATTTCTAGCTTACAATATTCCAATAAAACAGTTGAAAGGAAAAGGATTTGATTTGATTTGATTTAGTTCAGAAGGAAGCTGTCGCCATACTTTAGATCCTAACTTTCTGCAACACAGATTGAAAGCCTGTCAAAGGATTTAGGGGTGTATTTATGAGAGCCCTGAATTTTCTTTTGCACCACATAAAGTGGTACATGCAGGGCTCTCAATCCATATATGAAGCCATGCAAAGTCACCCTGAGCGACTTTGAATGGCCTCATAAATCATTAGTAAGGCAGCACAGCATAGCACAAATTAGTATGTTGCCTTACTCTGCTTCCGAGAGGCATTCCATGGGAGTTGCAGTGGGTTTTCCCAAGCAACACCCATGGAAATTGACGCTACCTCAGATTATCAAAATCATGTAAACCTGGGGAAGCGCCAAATCTGTACGCCTCCCAAAGTAAGGCGTAATGAGGAGAAATGTTTATTTCATTTAATAGTTTTCCTCTTTTTTTATTTGGTATTTGTAGAGCGCACTGCAACCCTGCAGGCATCCTGGCGCTGTGAGATAGTGAAGCTGGAAGAAAAGGACTGTCAACTGTGAAAAAGGGCAGCCTGCCTAGGGGTATTGAACCAATAGTAAGAACCAAGATTTTCAGACCTTAGGGAAAAGCCAGGTCTTAATTTGCTTGCGGTACAGCGGCAGACTTTGTATGCTTCTGATATCCAAGGGGAGACGGTTCCAAAGGCGGGTTGCTGCCACGCTGAAGGCTCTCCCCCCAGGAAAACTTTCTTTATCCTAGGAATCCTGGCAAGGCTAGCTGAAGAGAAACAGAGGGTACGAGTGGGCTCGTACCATTGAAACTTATCTTGAAGCAGCTTGGGTCCTTGTCCATGAAGTGCCCTGAACACAATACATAGCGATTTGAACAAGATCCTTTGAGCTACTGGGAGCCAGTGCAGCTCCGCCAGTGCTTGTGTTGTTGAGGAGGTAGCTTAGCTGCTGCCGCCTGGATACTCTGCAGTCTAGCAATCAGGTATCCCGGAGATTCCAGAAGCAAGGCATTACAGTAGTCTAGGCGGCTTAGGATAATACTCCTGACTACCGTAGTTCATACCTGTACTGGCAACAATGGCAACACTTTCCAAAGACCTCGACTGAGAGTGTAATAGCCTCCCATTAGTTTATTGACATGGGACTCCGGATTTAAATTCTCATTGGCGCTGACCCCCAGATTACGTACAGTGTTCACTGGTGTCAACGTGCCATCTGAGGTTAAAGGCCAGTAGTCAGCTGGCAAACTTCAGGAGATTCCCCCACCTTACATTGTAGGATCTCTGTTTTTTCACTATTAAACTGAAACGAGTTCTCCTTCAGCCATTTAGCCATTTCACGCATACAGGCATGAAAGATGTCAAATGAGTTCGCTTGATCACCATCCAGGGATACCATAAGCTGAGTGGCATCAGCATAGTTGATCACGCTGATGTTGTGTGCTTTGATAATTCCCAGCAGAGGCTGCATGTAGGCATTAAACAAAATGGGACTGATAGAGGATCCCTGCAGGACCCCATGTATAATTTTCACAAATTCCGATTGGTACGGAGGGAGCGCCACTGCCTGCCATCTATCAGACAAATAGGTTCGCTACAAACATAGCGCTACCCCCTTCACCCCCAGGGTTTCCAGCCTTGTGAGAAGAATATCATGATTTACTGTGTCGAATTTGGAGGGTGTCCAGAACGGCCACCAGAGCTGACTCTGTTCCATGACCCGGTCTGAAGCCAAACTGTTCCTCCTCCAGTATGCTGTTTGTCTCCAAAAAGAGGGACAGTGCCCTACTGACCACTCGTTCCATGATCTTGACCAGGTAGGGCAGGAGGGAAATTGGTAGGTAGTTCTTATAACAGCCTGAGTCCAATGTGGGTTTTTTCAGAAGTGGCGTAATGACAGCCTGTTTCCAGTTGGATGGCACCACACCAGTGTTAAGAGATTGACAGCATAGCTGACATAGGATGGAAAAGAGCTCTGACCCAAGTTCTTTTATTAGCTTATGGGGAAAAGGATCCAATGGTGAACCGGAGGAGATTCCTAGGGCTACTCGAGTAAACTCCTCTTCCGAGGGTATCGAGAAGCTATCCATGATAGCCCCAGGGTCAACCAACTCCGAGGCACCCTCCCCATTATCACAACTCCCCCTTTTTCTGATCTGGCAAGGTGGATGGAGATATATCTCTCAGACCTTCCACAATTTTGTTTATTTTGTCTTGGAAGAAGAAAGCCAGTCCATCACACAGCACCTGAGTAGGTTTAATTTTGCTGTTAGTGCAATCGGGTGGGTAATGCTTCTCACTATCTTGAAGATGTCCCTAGATTTGTTGGATCTTTTAAGAATGGTAGCTGCAAAGTGTTCAGCTTTGTTAGTAATTATTTCTTTTTTGTATTTTATTATAGTAAGCCTCCAGCTTATTCTCTCCTTTTCCAGATATTCCCTCCTCCACTGTCTTTCTGCCGTTTTTCACGAGAGCCTGAGATTGAGATTCGTCAAATTCTTCGTGTACCATGGGGCTGAGGGGCTTCCTCTTTTTCTGATGACTTTAAGCGGAGCAAGTTGTCGAGCTTCCTAGTTAGATGTTCACTGAAGGCAAAATAGTTCTCATTGACCTGTTTCTCAGGGTTGAACAGAGCCTCTGTCTGAAATAGGGGCCACCCATTTTTGTCTTTCTAGGAGTGCTGCATTCTGCAGCTCATATAGAAAGAGAAACCCACCTCTTAGAATTGTTTCTATGCATGAAGCTGCCCCTACATGCACAAAAACATTCCTGCATACAACAGAGGCACCCTTGAACCATGGAACAAGGGTGCTTACATCATTGCTATCCTGCTGAAATGGCGCTAGTGCAGGGAAAAATGACAAGAATGCACTGCATTGCTTAAATACTGTGCATTCCTGCCCTTTCACTTTGGCATAGGGCAGTGCAGCAAGGTGCCTTGTTGTGTAGCCCTATGCCAAAATCCCATAAATAAGTCCCTTTGATGCCTCTGTAAAATTGTATTCATGACACTCAAATCTGCCTCAAGAAGTATCAAAAACAGTTATCATAGACTTGGAAAGGAGACTATGGGGCATATAATCAAGGAGTTAACGCCGCCGCAGCAGCAATTATTTTATGTTGCAGCTGCTTTTTTTTAATCACAGTATGTACAAGTTGCCACTAACAATAGTTAGCAGCTGTTTTCCAGCATAAACATGCATTTTTTGGATCGCCAATTCTGTTAGCTGGTCTTAATGACAATTAAATACCTGGTGGGCGTTCTTGTGTAAAAACTGCTGCTAACCCCACTTTGCGATATTTACAGTGAATTTTCGATCTGATGATAATTAAGTTAGCAGCTGTATTTTAAGACCGGAAAAAAGCTGTTCTAAAAATGGTGCAAACACACCTGTACATACTGGAGACTAACCCAGACCCACATTTGCTTACCTAATGACACGATGGAGATACAACTCTTGCAGCTTGGGACTCCAAGAAGACCACAACCACCAGCAGCACCACCACAGAGGCAGCGCCACTGAAGAGAGTGGGTCGACCACCAATGCATCACCCTGATAGACCTCTGGCCAGAGGATGTGATATCCCACTACAGGCTAAAAAGAACATCCATCCTATGCATTCTCACCCAGATAGCGCCAAGGCTGCAGTCACCATACCAGCGCTGCACAAACATCCCTCCTTTGGACAAAGCTACTTGCCTTGCTGCACATGTGCGCCTCTGGTAGGGAAATATCTGTCTCTATAGCATTCAGGGAAATCCAAGCTACACCAAAGTACTCCCTAACATATGTTGATGATAGGCTGCACCACATGTTCGCCTCATGAATGGCAACAATGGCAAGCAGATTACATGTCCCATATTGTCCATGGAACACTGTTAGGTACAAACGGTCTTTTTCTAGATAATGTGCAACTACAACTCCTGGGCCTCCCCTTCTTCACATCCTACCATTTCCAAAAATGCAATACTACAGCAGGCCTCAATACACAACACCCTCTCTGACTCACTGACTCAGCCAGCATAATCCTTGGTGAGCCCAGATAATACAATCCAGGGTACAGCTTGGTACACAAACTATGCATATCAAACTACTGATACAGGGGATGCATGTGGACACTGTTATTTGCCGATTCACATACTCCCTGAATCACAAGTCTTGTACAGTAGATAGGCCTCATCCTTGACAGTGACGGACAGCGCAACCTACTCATGCTTAATGACGTTTAGAGGCCCTGTAAAGAGATAGGATGTCTACCCTGTTACACCAGTGTCCTCTTGGTGTGTGTCCTGCAATGCACACTAACCTTTGTACATTAACAGTAGCACCATCAATGATCAACACAACAAGTTGTACCATGCATACTTCTCATGTCAGCGATGACAAGCCTTACCATCAAGTTGTTTTCATTGCTCACGCAAAAATGGCAAGAAAATGGGTCCACCATATCACGCACAACGCAGGCATTGTCATCCATGTCAGTCTGCTTTAACTCAGCAGTATCTGTGTCTAGACACCTGGGTCTCATACAAAGGCACAACATGATCTCCAGGATATGCAGACTGCTTGTGCTTACAGGCATCATTAGTTTTGCTGTTGCAAGGATTGTGACATGCAAACTGCAGGTTTGCTATTCCAAAGAAACAATGACATGTTCACATGTGAATCTGGGTTTTCAACATGTTTGTACATGCCTGTTGAGCTGTGCATAATTTTGAAGTTTCCGCTCCATTCTGCTATCTGTCACACACAATTAACTATGCATTATCTGAGCAACCCCTGTAAGATCTTAAAGCCCGTAGGGTATTATTATTATGTGAAGACCCAATACCAAAATTTACTTACAATGGTATCTGTCCAGCCATAACATAATTTTCCCTACCAGCTAATATTTGCTCTTTGCTGACATGCTAGACTTTTCTTGTGATGCTGCTTGCGCAAGAACATACTTGCACCATGTAACGCCTTGTTTAGAATGTTCTGTAATGTTGAAAATGGAGATGGTCATTGTATACTGGTCATACACCATGTCATGCATACAACAGCATAATGTTCATAGACATATCTTGCAAAAATGAAGCCATGAGTGCCTTAACACAGTCTGTCATCAATGTTCCCCCCTCTGTGCCTCCAGCTATTCATATACTCAAATGTGAATCTACAGTCATAGCTGTGCATTGCATGCTGCTTTTTAAATATCATAAAGAAGTAGTGACTGCCTGTTAGTCAAGTACATTTGTGTAGCAAGACCATCTAACTGGCATAGATATAACAGCAATGTGTGATGTAAGAGGCTCATATGTGTTTAAACACATACCACCAATCTATCATTTGTAAAATGGCCCAACGCCTGTAACAATATCTGTTTGTATATTGTGATTATTGGAAGTCCTGATTAGTTCAGTGTACTGCACTTTGGTTTTTGTTGGTTTTGTTTTCTATGTTTTATCTTTGAATAAAAATATTTTCAAAAAGAAATACGTATATCAAGGACTTTGTGAGCACAGAAAGGATGATGGCTTGAATTAGGCCAATAAATGGAGCTGAGTGCTTTCTCAGGCGGTCCTACCTTCAGAAATATACAGGGCCCTAAAGACATTAGAGGTCACTCTGAATTCTGTGAGGTTATAGCTGGAAGAAGTTAAGGCTGTCTGTATATTATGGTATACACAAGATACAATTGCAAGGTGCGGTGCAACCTTATACCTAGACAAAATCAGTTGCCCTAATTCCAGATGTCAAGCAGCCAATACTATAAATATGCCATATGCAGGTTCTGTTCTAAATCCATTCTGGGAACAAGCGTTATTTTTTTGTCCCAACAGGTTTAGAATGCGAGTTTCAATTAATCCCTATGGAAATAATCCTGGGATATAGAATGTAGTTCAAAATTGGGCTAAGAAAGCTTTTGTCTATATTCATAGTTCAGGCTAGACTCTGTATAGTTAGATCCTGAGTTTTAGTGGTCCATCCGCGGGCCACTGAATGGTGGACAACAATTTATCATTTACACTGACTTTGGCCAGAACTAGGGGTGTCAGGTCACTTAGGAGGTTCAACAGAATATAAACACAGTTTAATTGGGTCTTGCCGAATATTGCTTAACATTATTGTTAATGCTGGGGGTTCCTCGTACGACAATTGATTACACTTGTGTGAACTAAGGATGTTGTATCTTTGAATGTTTGTGTTTTTTTACATATTCATATGCAGTGCTGCTATTGCTGACTGATTAAATTTCCAGAGTTACAACTTTCCTGGTTTTCTCCTTCTGTTTCTACTTTTCTACTTCACGCCTTTGTACTTAGTTCTTTTTATCCCACCTGCCCATCCACGATTATGTATTCTTTTTCTTCTGTATAACGCATGAAGCAAAAACCTAACAGTACCCATTCGAATTTCAATGGGGTGTGTCTGATCTGATTTCTACTGACTCAATTGACAGCGGTTATTGAGGTACCTACTCTAAGTGATCATAATTGCTTAGTTATGAGAATAGAAAATTGGAATTGTAGAAATCTGCGGGCATCAAGAACCCTAGATAATATCGAGCCCCACAGGTCAAATGGGACTAGGATATGGTGGAAAGGGGGAAAATCCGCAACAGTTGTGCCAATAATTATTTCTAGAACTTTGGCAGATATCAATGCCATTTTGACATTAGGAAGTGGGTCTGTCCCAATTGTAAATAATTTTGTTAATATTAATAAAATTATTGATAATATATTTACAGGTAAAAGGCCAGGTATGACCGGCCATGGTAAGGGTTGGTTCGATCACGCGTGCACAGCCTTCCTTTCCCAATTGAAGCAGGCTCTAGCCCTTAGAACAATGCATAGGAATCAAGTTATACTCTTGAGATATGATTACAAAATGGAACTCTCTAAAAGGAAGAAAGGATTACAGCAAGAAACATGGGATAGTTTAACGCAGGCGACTGAAACTTCTGACAGCTGCCTGTTCTGGTCCACAGTTAGCTCCACCTTCCTTAAAGATGATAAACCCCCCAACTTTCATCTAATGTCAGTAGTGAGGCATGGGTCTCCCACTTTTCAGCCATATTTCAAGCTAATGGTACGAATGAAGCAGAGCAAAGGCACTGGCCTATAGCCCCCTTGGGCATAACTTTGGGAGAGTTTGAATGCAGTATTAAAGCTAGTAAGGGGGGAAAGGCACAGGGCCCCAATGGAGTCCCCATCGATGTTTATAGGACTCTTCCTCTATTTTGGGGACCAATACTTACTTTGGTTCTCAACGCAGCAGTTACAGCCTTGATCCCACCCACCTGGGGAGACTCGATTATTGTCCCTATCTATAAGAAGGGGGACAAGACAGCAGCATGTAACTACCGACCTATTAGTCTACTCGACTCATCGGTGAAAATCATGAGTAGAGTGCTGCTGTCTAGGCTGGAAAATTGGGTGGAGGAGAAGGGGATTCTTGCTAATTCCCGATATGGCTTTAGAAAGGGCCGTGGGACACTAGATCAATGCCTAAATTTAGAACTATTAATTGGCAAGTATACTAAGGCTAAGCCTGTTAACTTATATCTTTGCTTTGCCGATTTAAGTAGCGCATTTGATCTGGTCAACCACTCGCTATTATGGCAAGTTTTGTTAGACCTTGGTGCACCACAGGAAATCATCTACTTCTTAGCTAGACTTTATTACAAGATGCAAGCCTGTGTGCGGTATGGGACTAGTGGGGAGTGCACCCCAAACTTTAGTGTAAAGCATGGGATAAGACAGGGTTGCGTCCTCGCCCCCCTGTTGTTTACTCTATTTATTAACGGCGTGGACTCCGTCTTGAAGACAGTTAAGGCCGACGCCCCTCAGGTAGCCGGGTCCAGCGTGCCAGTTCTGCTTTAGGCAGACGATGCCGTGCTCTTATCACGGACTCCCATTGGCTTACAGCGCCTGATGGATTGGTTTACTGATTTTATTGGGGAGAGGAAGCTGTTGATCAATAAGAGTAAAACCCATACTATGATCTGCGGGGCTAGAACTAATAAAAACCATGCCTTTTTTATTGAAGGGGTGAAAGTGCAGCAGGTGGAAACATTTTGTTGCTTGGGCGTCACTTTTTCTTGCGATGGAAGTTGGTCCCAGGATTTACTAAACGTTCGATCAAAGATGGTAAAAAGCTCCTATGGCATTTTTAAATTCGCCTCTAAGCTAGGGGATAGGCGAATTAGAGACTTACAAGGCAAGGAGTGTCTCTATTGCATTATACGGGACAGGGTTGTGGGGTTACACAAATATAGGCTTGTTGCAAAGGGAAGAAAATATCTTCCTCAAAAAACTTTTGTGCTTACCTACCTCAGCTGCATCTGATTTGATTCACAGGGAGGTAGGGTTAGCCTATTTAGGTGACCTTATCCCGCTAAGGCCTTTGATGCTTTTCCAAGCGATTTGGCGCAAGGAAGAGACAGTGTTTAATCAACTTGTCATCAGGGATTGTCTCAACCTGGAAAATTGTACTAAGATACCCTGGCTTAAATATGTTGTGGACAGTTTTCAAACTATCTATGGGATCAACATATTGTTAGATTCATGTTCCGTTGGAATTATTTCTTAACAAGAAATGAAAGATATGTTTATGTTGCATAGAACCCAAAAACATCTAGCAGTGAATGGTTGCCTTACTACAGTTCAGCTTTATAATAAATACATGGAAAGCGAAGGCTACCAGCCGTACCTGAGCATGGTAACTAGACCAAACCATAGATATGTCTTAACAAGACTCAGATTTGCACCCTTTTCTTGAATGTCAGGGTTACTTACTTGAAACCATTGTTTGTAAAGTATGGTATCTACAATGTGGATGACGCCATGAAGTTGATCTATAATATGAACTCCCCGGACAAATGTTTTTATATTGCCACTTTTATATATAAATCCATCGAATTTAGGAAAAGTATGATATTTTAAAAATTCGTCTATTTTAATGTCTGTTTTATCCTGTATTTTAACTTGTATTTGCTGCTCTGTATCGTATTGCTTGTGCTTTTATGGTCATTGTTTTATGCACCGAATAAAGCTTCATGAAATGAAAAAAAAATGATTACACTTGTGTGAACTAAGGATGTTATATCTTTGAATGTTTTTTTTTTTACGTATTCATATGCAGTGCTGCTATTGCTGATTGATTGAGTTCTCCTTCACGCCTTTGTACTTCGTTTTTTTTATCCCACCTGCCCATCCACAATTATGTATTCTTTTACTTCTGTATAACGCAGAATACAGAATACGTCTGATCTGATTTCTACTGACTCAGTAAAAAATATTTCTTTTAAACCAATTTGAACAGCACTACAGACCAAACTAAGTGTGGTAGTATGGTACATCTTTACCTAGAGAGTGTGCTTTTTGTGATTTGATGTAAATCCTTTCAGTAGTTTTTGAGAAATTAAGATTCAACCTTTAAGTATGTCAGGATTGGTGGGTTTGTGGGACTTTCGCAAGAGTCCTGAAAGCACACAACTTTAAATATTAGAGCAATCTAATTGGCAGAGAGGACCTTTTTCCCGTCAACAATCTTGCTCCTGCAGGAGTGAGAGGCTTCAGCGGAACCCATGTGAGATTTTGCTCTGATTGGCTGGCTGCAACATTAGAAGAAATGTGGTGGGTGCCATTTCATAGCACAGGTACTTGGCCCTTGTGTCCTGAAAATAAAATACTAATGAGGTACGAGAGGACAGGTTTGGGGCACCCTGACACACTGGACCTCTTAGGGGGTTGTTCCAGAGTGACCCAGCTGGGGTTAAATAAAAAAATATAATTCGTTTGCTGCGATCCTGCAAGACTATTGCAAAAGCCAGCGGGACTCCCCTGCTACTGGCGGGAATAGTTCCGATGTGCAGGGGCCACACTGGCAAGAAACCCACTGGATTGGAAAACCATCTTTTTAAAAAAGGGTGGGGTGTGAGTGTCTGTCTGGGTTGACAACATATGAGGTATTGTCCCTATGACTAGCTCTCACAGCACATAGCCAAGGGCTGTGTGCAGAGGGATAGACTGCCCATGAGGAGGTTCGCTGTCCGTGGAGGGTTGGATGCAGCAGCCAGGCCTTGTAACCAACCTCATGCAGAGCATGTCGAAAGTCATACAAAGTGGGAGAGGCTACCTACAGGGGTTGAGCAAGGGGCATAGCTGTAGACCATAAGGCAAGGTACATTTTATTTAAAAGTAGAACATGTAAAACGTTGATGTTAAATGTTCTTAAAAGTGACAATGACATAAAAGTAATTTTCACCATAGCTGGGTTAGCTGTTCCATAGGAAAGCACTTAATTACATTATTGTAGATAATAAAGTTATTTCTGCCTACGAACCAGATACAAAGTTTATCCTTGGACATTTAAAAAAATTAAGTGCCGACCCAAAATATTGTTAGAGTTATAATTTTGCAAAATCTTTCACAAAAGGTATTTTAAAAATGTCACCTTTTACCTGTCTACAACATTAAGAAGCCCATTTGAATGAATTTCCAGTTCTCAACCAGGAGATGAATATCTTCTTGGTGAGATTTGAACTTGTTCCCAGAGCTGAGACAAAGGTCTTAGATCTGGGAACATGTTCTATTACTCTCACTGAAAGACCATCCGGGAAGTGCCTATGAACTTATTTCAAAGAGGCCAATCCTGTCACAGGAAGATGTAAAACACCTGGGCCTGCCTCCCTTCATTTGCACCTCTAGCCAGTCAGGCACCAATCTCAGTTGAAGAGGAGCTGCCCCATAACTGATTCTGAATGGCCACAGAGGAGAAGTTGCTAATTTCCCTAGCCACACCACTAGGGCGAGCATTGGTGCAATATATAGGGGGGAAAACGTTCTGTCAAGTTCGATTTAGATAGCGAGGGATTGTTTGCATCAGAGCACAAAAGAAGCGCTGTAAATGTGAGTAGGGTTGCCCCTGAGAACTTGTTCCCTATTGGTTAGGAAGGGGCCAGGAGTCACCCTCCACCCACTGGCTAGTGCCAGGCAGAAATAGAGCACCCCTGAGAACCCTCTGCAGAACACTGCTGGAAGTGTGGGAGACAGATGAAGGACTGCACCTGCTTGAGACCTGTGAGTTGAACCTTATGGGTTCACAGGGCAAAGGAGCGGACTCCAAGGGTAAGTTAAGTGACCTCCTTTTTTCAGCTACAGGAACACAAAATGTGCAAGATTCCATGTCCCTGGAAGAACACAGGTGACCAGTTTCAACTGGACGTGACCTTAATGATCCTGGTGGCTCCTGTTTGAGTAAGCCCTGACCCCAAGTGCTGTTCCTGAGGACCTGGAACCCATGGCTGGTATCATAGAGTACATCTTCTGCCTAAACCAAGAAACCTGGACTTAGAAACATTTTACCTGGAGAACCATTGAGGGACCAGGACCAAAATGTCAGCCAATCCACTGAGGGTGAATCACCAGTGGTCTGGATTTTTCTGCAGTTCCTACTACATTCTACTCCAAGGTAACACATCTGATTCAACAAGCCTGACGTACATACAACAATGGTAAACCCTCATGGACTATAGCTTGCAGCCTTGCCCTGCTGATGTAATCTGCCTTCCAGAAAAGAGTCTAAGTCCAATGGAAGAATGCTTCACCAAGTTTATACCAAGCAGCATGTGATAGACATCAATGACTTTTTGCACTTGAACTTTGGACGTTTTCCACTCAGAGCTTTTCTTCGCTGATGGCTTCAACAAGACCTCCTCCTTTAACAGCACATCATAGACAAGCCTGTCTTCTAATGCAGCCTGTAGCCTGTAGCCTTGCTCCACTGAAGACTCTACCTTCTCAAAGATGAAAGATGTTGTAAGTGTGAAGGATACTATTGGATTGGGAGAAAGCTGACGGGTGAACCTGACCCACTCTCCATCGCGGTAGGCCTGAATCCTTCCCCTTGTCCTAATCTACATGTCACCAGTTGCCGATTTGTGCCTTTCTGTGCCCCCAAATCATATTTACAACATACATATAAAAGGGATCATAGTAGAAAAAAAATAGTTAAAAAAAATAAATTATGCTTGCATAAGAAACTACAGAAAAATATTCCATACTACAATAAGGTCTACAACACTATCTTATACTAGCTAATATGAACTAAACTAGCAAGCAACAGACTAAGAACTGATTAACAGACAAACATTAATTAACTCTTCATACTTCCCCCCAAAACTAAACCTTTAGAAAGTAACTGCAAATTACACTCCCCTGAAAACGAGAGCAGGAACATGAAAACATGTAACCACAAAGTCCATAAACAGCACAAAATGAAGAAGACATACTAAAAAAAACAAAGAAGCTGTTGAAAATAAATGAGAAACAATTGACATTTTCTATTCAACATAACATTTTTAATTTCTTTTTGTAAATTGATTAAAAAAATCATAAAACTGTGACACTATATTTTCTTGTTCCAAATATGCAAAATGTAAATTAAATGTATATTAGGCTATGCAGATAAACCAATGCTAATAATGTATTACAGTTCTTTTGAATTTTTTAAAATGTACAATAGGCTGTAAATGAAAATGCACTAACTCACAATGCTTTAGTTACATAAAAAATCACCTGCCTTATGTCAATTAAAGCTAACTGGGTCTCAAAACATTCTAGTTTTTAAACTGCCTGGCCTAAAGAGAGACATTAATACATTATAAGTCCAAAGGAGAGAGTTTATCTGAAGAAACACCCTTTATATTGATTGATAAAAACACATTCTGTCTCTAGAATGGAGACATTGTTAAAGCTGTTCTATGTATGAGGCAGCTAACGATGATCACTGACTGTATGGGCACGGACTGTACTTAAAATGTTCAGTTTTGTTTACCTACAATGAATAGTTTATTGATTGAACAATGGACAAGGGTAAAGATGTGCACAGAATTTGGAGCTGCCCTAATGTTGATGAAATTCAGACTGCACATGGGTACATGAAATAGTTTCCATATTTCACAGAGACTCGTATCATACTTTCCTTATTCTCAGTTCTTTATGAAATTGGAGTTTCTGTTATCCCTGTTGTTATAAATGGGATCTCTGGTTGGCTAAGGTTTGTGCCAAAGCCAGGCGGAGACCACCACTCTAGTCAGGGCAAGGGAGTTATACGCCAAAGATAACTACTGCTCATCTCCTTGGTAGCTTGGCACGAGTAGTCAGGCTTATCCTGGAGGCAATGTGTAAAGCATTTGCGCATGCACACATCAGCAACAACATCCCAGGCACACTACAAAAGGAACTCCACACAAGGTCATATCAAAAATAGCCTTTGTATTCTCAAAACACATTTAGAATAGTAAACACATAATGTACACTGTGCCAATTGGCACGGGGCATTATTTACAAGGGATTATGTACACCTGACAGGGCCACATGGACCACTGTCAGAACCATCACAAGGAGAACTTAGTAAAGGTAAAATAGATCATAAAACGTACAACCAGTAAACACTGGTAATCATTGTACTTTGCATCAGTCTGTGACATAAACTACATTATGCACAGTATCCCACAAGTCTATATACATTAGACTCTAACCACCTAAGTATAAATAACAATAGGGGCGTAAATCACACAGTGAAGTATTATCTCACAAACACAAACATAAATAGGCAAAACAACCTCATAATCATAAACCATATTTAGAGGTATCAAATAAGGTGCGTAAAACATACTATACACAATACATTTCCTAGCACCAAAATCACAGAAGCACATAAATCACATTAGGGCCTGGCGCCCTAGAAATGTAACAACCCTCCTATCCAACTGGCTATCTCAAAATAGGGGGGCTCAAATGCCATATGTCCACAGAGTCAGGGCTGCTGCATAGGCACTGAAGGTCAAGGTTGCGCCACTGCGCAAAACCTAAATTTTGCAGGTGCCCACTACTTGCTGGGCAGCTGAGAATCTCAAAGGAAGGCCTAAACATAGCAGCTGGCCCTAAGTGCTGCCCAGCTGTGGAAGGCCTGGCACCTCTGTGCCACTTCTGTCCCTCTCAGGGACTCTCTCAAGAATTGCACCCAAACTACTACGCCCACTACTTGCTGGGCAGCTGTAAATAAGCAAACGCAAATGAGGAAGGGGCTCTCAGTGGCCCTGGAAATCAATTTGCCCCATGTGGGAGCCATCCGGCTCTGAAAATGACATGTCCCCTGTCAGGGGCAGCCCTCTCGCAAGCGGGGCTGCCCAGGCACCGACAATGTGCCTCGATATGGCCCCAGGCACGAGGATCAGCACGGGCCCTTCTGGGGCTTTTCAAATCAACATGGCCCCACTGGGGCTTTTCAAATAAACATGGTCCCGCTGTTGCAGTCCTGCTCGGGGGACTCATAAAGGGCAACTGGGGACCATTGCTACAGCCTCACGGGCTCTCGAGATAACTAATGCCTCCCTAGAATAGGAGCACGCTGGCTCTTGAAGGACATGGGGCCAAACATTGGAGCCGCCCTCTGCCAAGCGGGGCTCCTCTGAGGGAGGCACCGGCGTGGTGCCTTGACTTCACCCCCCCAGCCGGCTGTACTCACCGGCTCTTCTACGTGGGGACACCTTCTCCGGAGCGGCAGCACTTCTCCTGCAGGGCTTCCCTGGACTCCTGTGAGCACCGCACTGCCATTGGTGGCCCGGCTGCCATCTCTGATTCACCCGGGCCCCCTCCTGAGACCTGAGGCTTTCCTCCATCTGGCGCCACCGTGGGGCTCTCCCCTCCACATGGGAGCCCCGCATCAGCACTTTGCGGCATCACATCTGCGGAGAGCGGCGGCGATCTCGGTTCTCGGCCGCAATGAGGAATAGGCTCCCTCCGTAACGGAAAATCGGCAAAGTCGTGGGGTGGGCACCCGCGCATAAAAATAATTAAAGAAGCGGGGTGGGCACCCGCAGTAGGCCAACAATGCAGGGGAATCGGGATCCCCACAAAGGTGATTACAGCCCAGCGTTACGAGCGAGATGCAGAAGTGCTTCCTCCTGGAATCAAGACAGTGCTTTGCCAGAAAGTAAAAATAAGGCGCTCACGAGGAGCTGGGGGTACAAGAACCACAAAGTCCCAAGGAATAGCCACTGAAGCAGAAGGGTCCCAGTAACAAGGTCCTCCCAGGTGAAGAGTGCAGAGGGGTCCCAAAGAGAAGTCCTCTAGGCATCCAGGGGCAGGGCAGGGCCCAGGGAGGCAAGCCTTCCCCTGGGCCCCAGCAGCAGCACGCCCCTGGTAGTCTCGTCAAAAACAAGAACGTTTAATTGGGGTCACAGCCCCTTATTTCTACAGCTAAATCCCTTTGTGACACAGCACAGGGCTAGGAGAGAACCAGATACAACTGGTTCAGGCGCACTTGAGCACTTTGTTTTGCTCAGCTCCTCTACTCTTTTCACAGGACAGGCCAGGGACAACAGACGCACCACAGGAGGTGGAGCCAGCATTGTGGAGGGGAGGCCCAGCCTTTTCAGGTCCCAGGTGCAACTCCTACTTACCATCTACATACAGATCTCCCTATTCACCACCGGGTAGACCCATCCTGGCTCCTGGGGCGAAGCACACCAGCCAGACCCTGTCAATCACAAGCCAGACACACAATTCACATCAGGCAGGCAGACACTGTACACAAAAATACCAACTTCTAAAAGTGGCACTTCTCCACTAGTTATAATAAATCTGCGCACACCATCACACAGCATTTAATCTCACGAGTTCGCACATACCAAACTTGCCCCTGCACTCCTCTCACATCAGGAATTACCATGGACACTCATATCCTCCACGCATTTCTATGGGAGGGCAGGCCAATCTCACCACAAGCACTCATAGAGCGCACGCACTTTACACTGGCCCACAGTGCCAAAGTGTGCAGAGACCAGAGATCACTACCATTATGTCATATTAAAAGGCAAAAATTGAAGCGGTGAACCTGCCAAAAGGGCCAAGTCCAACACATCCCCCTTCCAGCCAAAACGCAGGGCAGACCAATCACCACTGTGATGGGCTTCCCTGCTTGGGGCGATAGAACACGGACGTGGGCCCTCACTGCAAGGACACCCTCCGGTTTCTACGCCACCTGGTTCCAGAAAACAAACAAAAAAAATGTATGCCCAACTAGGCTACTCCACCGGTACTCTCTAGTTGTCCATGGCTGGGACCAGGCCCTAGGCCCCCCAGATACCACTGGTCCTTGCCAATCCACAGGGTGGGGGGTAGTAACCCCTGGCATACAATAGCCATTCTCCACTCCCCTTCTCAGTGTAGTTCCAAACTACCACTGATACTTCAACCTAGGGTCCGCATCCTCAGGCTGACTAGAGGTCATGGGCAAGAGTTCCCCACCCTACCTCTACTTCTGGGGTTCCGCACCCTCCCAGGGAAGCACCCACCAGAACACAACTCATCCACCAGTTCAGGGCCTCTCTCCACCAACTGTTCTACAACCTGGGATCCACATTCACAGGATGCACAGGGGTCAGAGGCGAGGTCTCCCTCCCTCTGCACCCCCTTCCAAAGTTCTGCTCCCTCCCACTGTAGAACAGTGTCCCTTCACTTAAGATAGGCCCCACCAGCTCTCAGGGTAGTACTACAACACTCAGCCAAGGACCCTAAAGATCCCGGCTAAGCCTGCACCACCACTTCTGGGAAACACAGGGTCTCTTCTCTTAAGATGAGCCCCACCTGTGTTCACAGGGGTACCCCTAGAAGGCAAAACTGGCCAGGACACTGATTACAGTTGCCCTGACATCCAGATCCGGAAACACCGGCTACTGGCTCCCCAACCCAGGGACGTACCCTTTGGTCAGATGCCCGGCAAACCAAGACTTTGCGAGGGTGACACACAACTATTGTGTTGTGTGACAGTCTGCCTGGCACAGATCTCACAACCTCCTGTCCAACTGACAGTGTGTGCAGATCTCCCAGGACAGAAGACGTGCCACCATGGCCAATCATTGGCGACACAGCCCTTCCGGCTGGCCCCTGACCCACTGGTTCCCACTGGTGACTCTTTCCCCCTCTCACTCCTCCATCTGGACTTCTGCACCCTCCCAACTGGAGCGGTACCGCCAGACACCAGAACTACTGGAGCCCTGCTTACAGAGGCTCCACGTTCTCTAAACACTGGGAGATCCTCCTCTTATGGCCTAACAGTACAGCCTAGGCTCTGCCAAAAAGTGCAACACCTGTAAAAATGCTAATGAAGTTACCAAAATTTGCAAAATAGTTGAATTTTGATAAATCATAAATCTGAACAATTCCTGGAATTCACGTTATGCAATTTAATATGTTTTTCGCATGAAAGAAAATGTGTCATGCAACTCAATATAAATGTATTTGACAAGCAAGCATTCACGTAGTTCAGATTGCTTCTCATCTCATTGATTTTTAGCTAAACTAAAAATAGACTGAGGCAGTTTACATCAGCTCCTCCTGCATAACTTGGTAGGAGTATTTTGGTTACACATCATCACAATCCGTTTACCTATCTTGCTTTGCTTTGCCTGGTCAGGGAAAATGTCAGTTCACCTTAAATTTCACACAGTTCCACTTAAGTAATCAGGTTCCCCAGTGTCCCTGCAGGGAACCAATTTCCTTTCTTATGGTATAATGATACAAAGATCTTTAAATCTTGAATGCTAAATTTAACTTGCGGTCTCAGGTGAAAATTTGTTTTAGGAAATGTCTAGAGGATCATATATTTCCCTTTTGCCATTGTACACCTCAGCCTACCCTAGCTCATTGTGAGTCCTGTATGTTTTGCAAAAAACGTGGAATCCAAGCTCTCTCTGCCTTTCATTCATTTAGAACCACATTTCCTTTAAATAAGCTGAAAGAGAAAGGGAAGGAATATTAATATTTCCATAATTATAAAGAGTGTAGGGTCCCCAATAAGCAACTGCGAGAAGCATTATTATAAGCCCCTAGGGATAAGGCCAAGCTAGATGTGTGACGAGCAGCTTACAGAATAGCTATTAGGAATAGCAAGGGAGTTGTTAAGCAAGAGAGGTGGCATCTATTTGACTGAAAGACCCAGGAAGCTTTTCAAAAATTATTAATCGACCTAAACTTACTGTAGCTGTCCCAGGAGGATTGGTGACCAACATTAATGCAGACAAATGAATTATCCACTTTAAGGCTATTTGGGTCCAGAGGACAGTAAGCCCATAGACCGATCTTCATTATACCTATAATCTATAAAGTTTGAATTAACCGAGGTTAAAGAGGCGATTATGGAGAGTCCTGCAGAGAAAGCACCCTGGCCGGATGAAGAACAGATTGACCTATGTAAATAGAATGTGGAGTTTTGAGCTCCACTTATAACAAATGTGATTAAGAATGAGATGTTATGTGGTTTGGCCAAGTCATGGCATACTGCTGTGATCATCCCGATTTATAAAAAAGGTTGTAAAAATTACTCAATTTCTCTCCTGAATTTTGATGGTTAAGGTCATTGGACAGATAGCCCTTGAAGAATTGAGGACTGGTCTAGAGCTAACCAAGTAATTTCTCTTGCACAATATGGGTTTAGGGAGTCACTCAGCACCATCGAGCAAAGCATTAACCTCCATTTAGTAATAAGTACATATACAGTTGCTAAAGGGGTCTGCTGGTCCTTTCATTCATGAACTTAAGCAGTGAATTTGAAAGGGTCTGCATTAAGCCCTGTGATATCCTGTTTGCCCTAGGGCTTGACGAGGATATCGCTACTTCTCTCTGGGGTTTACACTGCGGGTTAAGTGCATCTGTCAGCATTGATCCGGGAGGGAAATGCACTGACACTTTTGAATCACAACAAGGAGTCTGTCAGGACTGTGTCCTGGCACCTATTCTGTTTTTGATATATATTATTGGATTAACTGCTTTTTTAGTAACTTGTGGGAAGGACATGCCTATGATAAGGCCCGTTTCAGCTCTGCATTATGCTGATGATGCAGTGTTGATGTCTCGTACTCCTAATTGTCTGAGGGCATTGATTAGCAATTTTGGTATTTTTATGGATGGATTAGATTTGGACATCAATACTGCTAAAACCTAATACATTGTATGTGGCTTGAGAGCAGGATGGAAGGCTAATTTCAGAATAAAGGTAAGCTCATTGAACAGGTTACAGATTTTTCATACTTGGGGGACATATTTGATCAGAAATCTTCATGGTTGCCCTGCATAGCCAACAGGTTTTTATATTATACTCACTCCGTGGGAGCACTGTTTGACATTTTCAAGAGAGTGGGTAATAAACCAGTACAGCTCCTCTTGGAGGTTTTTCAGCAAAAATGTTTACCAGTTTTAACGTAAGGCACAGGGGTCTGGGGCTACCTAGATGTTTCATCCATACAGGCGGAAGAGAATCACTTTTGTCATCGACTTCTTGGCTTACCTCCTTCAATCTTGCATTCTTTCTTACATGAGGAGTTGGGTATTTCATATGTGAACGATCTGATCAGGGTGTCCCACTTGCCTGTTTGGGTTTCTTTTTGTGCAAATTTGGCTAACTCCCTTGCTTTAGATGCCCTTCCCTGGCCGAGATACGTGAGTTCTATGGCTAAAGCAAATTGTTTGGGACGGTATGTTTTCATTCCAACCCTCCCTTACCAACGCTGATATATCCAGGGTCAAAAGTCTTTTTATGAACTTTATACCTATTGTGCATGCATGCTCCTTTATTGGCGACGGCTGTGGAGCACGCCAGAGTTGCGACATTATCGGGAGGAATTAAAGGCTGTGATGTCCACTCTGGGGGCAGGTAGGATCCCGTGGTTGTCCTTTATTAGGGAGGACTTATGGTCAGCTCCCGTGGAGTCATGTATGGCTACTTCGAGAAATTCTTTGGTTAGTGCACTGAAGAAGTATAAACTGACACGTATTTTACAGACAGTTAATAACTCTAGCTTGACCTATGGGTTCCTAGACATAAAACACCAATATAAAATGGAGAAGGTGTTGGATTTTATACAACCACTAGTAGGAAAAAAATTGTTCTTGCAATTTAGATATGAGCCGCTGCCGCTTCAATGATTAACCAACAAGTGGACTGGTGCTATTACCCACTTTTGCCCGGGAGCCTAGTAGAGAAAGAAACTGTAATCCATGTGTTGTTCTTCTGCTTGGCATATAGGTGGGCCAGATCAAAATGGGTTATCCAACTCTGTAGAAATTTGGGTATCAGAAATTACAAAGAATTCTATAGGGTTTTAAAATCTGATACGAACCCGGTCTTTGTTGTTGCTATTTCTAAATTCCTTTTTGCTATGTGGGGTAAACAAAGGTACCTGCTCTCACGTGCCAACCATTGTGATCTAAGTTCCTGCTAAAACCCAGTGTGCAAATGTATGTATTTTTTTAATAACTTATGCGAGATCTATTAATACCCGCGATCAATTGGTTACTATTGTGAACTTGTTTTTTTTTAAAAACATAGGTTGTGAATATCTTCCTTTTTTAATATTCTTAGTTTAAATTATATTTTTAATGATTGTTTTAAATTGATTATAACACAGATAATGAAGAATATCAGTTTATTTGCCTGCTTCCCAATGGGTGACTATTACTGCTATGACTGTCCCTACTATTTTAACATTCACTGCTTCTTATGAAATTCTATTTTCTTTTATGATATTAATTCGAAGAGGTTGTGAATCTGTATGTGCTTTTATGGCTGTAATTGAATTGACTTAATTGAAGAGACAGGGAGGATTTACGGCAAATTTGTGTTAATCCTTAGATTTAATCCTTCTTAATTTCTTGGATTTTCCCATTGAGCGTGCAATTAATGTATGAAATGAATTCACTAGACCTTTGAAATATAGCACTTAGCTGGCATAAAGAAGTGAATTGGCCGCCTCGAGAGGCAACAAAGATTAATAATTTAGTCTTGTAACCTGTATAAATTAGCAAAAGAGATATTTCCAAAAGTTTAAGTCTTTTCTATGTTGCTGCTTAAACAGTAGACGACCAGTATTAGGTGCTGGTCAATGAGGTTATGGTACCCTGATTTAGTCGGCCATCTCGCATGGTTCGAAAGTCATGTCCATCTCCCGCCCACCAGAAGAAGTTAAGAAAGGGATTTACATCATCAACAACTCTGCTTGCTAATGTGGTTGTCACTGCACCAGAACAGTCATTGAACTTTCCTGTGAGGCAATCAATTCATAGTTAGAAGAACAATAGCAGGAAATGCTTTTCATGCCCAACATTATAATAGCTATTTTCTTTATTATAGTGGGAAATACATTAGGTGCTGGACTACTTGTTGATGACACTGTATATGGCTAACATTTGTTTATATATTTTGTAAACAACATGCATTATTCATATGATTAGAGTCAGGCAGCTATAATTCATAGATCAATGTTAATTCTCAGTGATATTTTGCTCTCCCAACTAACAGGTACTTCAAAATTCCCAACAGAGGTATGAGCTTGGCAGTCCTATGCCAATCATTCTGGTAGTAATGTGTGCCCAAGATTAACCATTACTGTCCGAATAAAAGGATGAAGAAACACTATTTTACCTACATAGGCTAGTTAAAGATAATGTTGCAATGTGAGTGGCCTTGTAATGCACAGTTAAATTGTACCAGTAGGAAAATGTCTCTTTTTGCATGTTCACCTCCACAATTTTAGACTGATGCTACTGGTTTCTCGACTCTGAGAGTACACAGAGGCCTATTTACTAGACCTCTGGGCCACTGTTCTAATCCATTATAAAGTATATGTCAAATTGGCTATCCCCATTGGCAAGGACTGACTTACTTTATAAGGCCCTAGTATATGGGACCTAGGGCCTGTAAGGCAGAGTGTCCACCCAGGGCTGCAGCACTTATTATGCCACCTAGTGTGTGAAAAAGTACAAAATGCCTCCCAGCATGCCATTGCAAACTAATGGCAAAGCCCCCACTTCCATTAAAAATATATGTAAGTCTCCCCTAAGGAAGGCCTATAGAGCCACAAGGCAGGGAACTGCATATTAATAAGTAGGACATGTATTTTTAATATGCCTTAACGCCTTAACAGCAATACTTCTAAGTTGACATTTTGCTATGGAAATCCTTGTTGTCTCATTGACTAACACATTGTTCCTGGGTGATCCCTCAGCCTGGCTAACCTATGAATGGAACTACCTAGCTGGGTATCAAATTAATTGTGACACTAAACCTGAATTGATGGCCAGGATGAATTTAATAAAACTATTAAAGAAAAGCAAGATATGTCACGTTGCCACTCTGTGACCATATTGTCCAGTAGTCTTACATGAGCACTGGCCAGCAGACACACATTCTGCCATACTGGAGAGTGGCATGAACAACTACCAGGCTTAGGAACAATAGCAGTCTGCTACAGGGCGAAGTGTTAACTTCCCCTCGCAGGAAGTCACTCGGGGAGTTAGCCCAAAAGACAAAGTCATCTTTGGATGGCAGATAGCGTTCACACTCCTGAGTGACTGTTCTTTGCTCAGGTAGACGGGCTGGAGAAAGGGATAGATAAGGAAACGTAGTGCCCAAATCAGTTTTCCTGTGGGCATGTAGCCCTCATGTAGCCACACCTCTAGGGTGGGTTACCTAGCTCCTGACATCCAAGAAAGGGTCCTGACATCTTGAGAGGGGGCAGAATAGTAAATCCTGGATTTGCTAGATGCCACATAGAGCTAGAAAGTTGCCACCAAAAGGGAGGTGATCTGGTTGCCCATTGGCTAGGGACTGCATCATCCCCCAGGGCACTTTCTGGGAATAACTATGGCAGCCATTGCACCTTCCACTTCAGAACACATTGAAGAAGGACTGCCATGCTCTCCCCTGGAATCTGCAAAGAGAGGTTGTCCCGTCTACTGGACTCCATCGGCTGCACCTTGGGCTAGCACAGAAAAGACTGTGCCTGTGGCTCCTGGCTCAAGGAAAAGTTGTGCCCCAGACTAAAAATGTGGCTCAAAGTAACCAATGACTGACACCCTGGAACCTGAACGAGGTCCAGCACAGCTCAAGTAACCCACATTGGCAAGTTGCTAGCCACCGCAGAAGATTTTCTGCTAGTTGCCGTTGGGCGTTGCAAGAGACCGATCCCCAACAGCCAGAAGTTGCACCCGAGTTTGGTAAACCTGGAGGTGTTGTCAAAACCAGATTGGTCACCCAAGAGGGACAAAAGCCCCCACTAGTGGATTTCACAACGACTACGGTGTAAGGAGACCAGTAGTCCAGCTACAGCTGCCATTCCACTGTTTCAAAAAGGACTTCGAGTGGTGCTAACCTCTGTAGCCAAAGTCATCCCACATGATCTGTGGACTGAGGAATCACCACAAAGGCCGCACCACAACCAGAGCATCCTTGAGCATCTTTTCATCCTGTATCCTCAGAACCAGGACCTCCTCCCTCATAGGCTATGGTGGTTGTACTGTATTGTTTGAAACTGGACTATAAAACGCTCTGGTAGCCAGGTAACTGTCCAAATCTACCCCATTGACCCCAAGACCGTCTCTCTGACACATCTGGTCACTCAAGCCAGGCCGGAGTCGTTGAAATAACTTTCACAAACGTTTCAAAAGTTTGTAAACTTTTGGTTGACCAAAGCTTGTTCACAATTGAGTTAAAAAGTGATAAAACCTTTAAAAATCTGTATCTCCGGAACCCTCCAGTGGATTTTGCTTATCAAGGACTTAAAAATTCAGAAATTATAATCTATGTTTTTAAATTAGTGGTGTTTTTCTTTCATGTTGTGTGGCTTTCTTATTTTGTTGTTTGGTTCTGTTAAAAGCTTTATACTAAGTTCCTTTGTTCAATCCTTCTGTTTGAAGCCATAGCTACCCAGGGTTGTGCTTAAGGTTCTTCAAATGAGCCTGACTGGACCCAAGGGAGTTTTTGTGATAAGATTGTACAGCCATACCATATAATACACCCAAATCCTCACAGACCTGTTTCGAAAATTAGCTCATATAACAAACAGGGCATTCAATAACAAATTTAGAGTTACCTAGCCATTTCTCATTTTTCAATATGTAGTTCTCTTCAGTCCATAACTCCAGTGTCACCAGTCTCTGCATAAGGTTCTAGTAGGAAAGGAGTAAAGTTTAAGAAGAGCTGCTAGTGTCAGCCTTCCTCTGACATCCAGGTCTGTTCGTTGTTGTGCCATTGCATCAACTTCTGTATGGAGCATGGGCTGCTGTTTCTACCTTGACTTTTGTGCAGCCATGTTCTAATCTGTTTGTGTCATTGTCTTATTTAATGTAGGAATCATGGCTGATGGCTGTTTCTCAGACATGGCTGCCGTGTCAGCCATTTTGTAACTGGTGTGTGCTTGGCAGACTTCGTTGTCGAGTATATAAGAAGTCCTTATTTTTTATGGAAATACAACGTACTATGTTCCAAAGGGATCAGGCTACCTACATGCTATCCTAGACCAGTTTCTATGGGGGCCACCATGGAACTGGTTGAGTGAGTTCGGTTGTGAGTTTGCTTGTTGTGATGAATACTCGTCACATGTTTGTCCTGGGTTGTAAGCATGACACACATGTTTCTTGAATCAGGCTGTCTGCCGGTCGTTGAAGCTCCCTAGGCATTATGGCTGTTATGGAAGTACCTAAGACCCATTTAGAGTATGTCCCCGATTTCCATTTGATGACACTTCCTTAGTATGAAATATGCGGGACTAGTACTGCACTTAATTTAGCTTGCAGTTGTCACTGCAACGCTGGGTGTATCATACTGAGTAACCATGCCATGGTCCAGTTGCACACCCCTGTACTAATACCATTTTAACACGATTTATTCATTTACATATAAATAATTCTAGGAATACATTCTCTAAACTGTTTAGGATGAACCTGACTTGCACTAATAGGGTGGCTGTCAAGGAGGCCCCTATGATAAAGCATGTCACCTAGTGTGTGTGAGGAGTACCATGCTTGTTTTAAAATCCATCAATAGACGAATGTAACCTAGGCATGAGAATTTACCTGAAGAGGAAAAGCAACTAAACATAGGTAATCCTGGATAATTTCCTTGATTGCAGTTACAAGAGAGCCTCTGAGTAAAGTTTCAACACGCTCCTAATGCAGCACATCTATTAAGCATAGTACATTTTTCCCTGGAGAGCAATTTTATTTTAAAGGTGGCTCGAACTGTTCAATACGGCTTTTTTCCAAATATAAATAGCCGAACTAGGCAGGTCTGGAGGTGAAACTGTGTATTACTGTATTATAATATTTCACATAAAGGCAATGATCAAAATATTTATGTGCACCATTGGAAGACTTATGCAACAGGTGTCACAGTGCAGCTGACAGAACCTGTTCTCATTCTGGTGAAGAAATGATTGAAACATACTGATTTCCTTCCGTGTATTTATCTTTACCTTTCTTAACCCTCAAACACAAAACCTAACAGACTACCAGAGTCGTGGACATTCGCTTATGGCTAATTATGCACACATATGTGTAGCCCCATATAATGTCAGCAGGTTCTGAAGAGGTCTGCGGTGACACTGCCAAGCAGCTCCAGAAGCATTTCTCTAGTAAGCTCCCACACATTTGCATATTTTCTGCTTAAAAGACGTATTGAGGTATTGTCAGGTTGTATGTGTTTGGAAAGCATTAATACATTTATCTGGCAGCATTATTCTTACTGTTTATTTGACTATAAAATTGTTTTATTGTGATCAATTAGCCACGCGGAGTCTAGATAGTATAAATGGGCACACTGATTACAGCGCTATAAACTCCACTTTATGGTGACATAAATGAGCAATATTCGTGTCATCATGTTTTATCACACCACATATTGTCAGTCTATGAGTGTAAAGCGGAGGTCATGAATGCGTTAATTCCCTTACTAAAGGACTGCGGGGGAAGGCATTATAAATCATTGTTATGATTTCAGACTTATTTTAATTTGGATTATAAAACTGCATTAAAATCAATAGCTTTGCAGGAAAGTGCTTAATAAACCACGGAAATTCATGTGCTCCAATGAAATAAAAAGTGCGCTTTCCATTTATTCAATTGGAAGTGTTTTCTGATGTCACAAGTTGGCCTGGTGGCTGCTTTGAATGGGAGAAATTGAGCACAGTAAAGCCCACACTAAAGCGGGACCTTGCTATACATCACAGTACATTGAAAAAAGATGCACAGTACTGGTTTTTCCAGTATACTTGGACCATTCTGATTTTGTGACAAATAAACTGAGCTGAGACTATTTCTGCAGTACTGCTGTATTTGTGTACTCTCAGAACAATTCCATACTCTGTAGAGGTCATTCACAACATATAGGCAGGCGCGCAACACCCAATGGGCTCACGAGGCTTCAGCCCTCCCCCCACCCCCCACCCCCCCCCCCTCGTGTGTGTCAGCTCGGGCGGAGACAGCTTCGCGGGCTGGCGAGCATCTATTTGCAGCCACACCCGAGGACTTAACAGGTCTTTAAAAGACCATTTACTTGTAAATGAGGCTTTTGGTGTGTGTTCACCCCTTCTTACAGCCACACTGTCTATGGTTGGAAGAATTAGCCCCCTCCCCGAAACATTTTTCAGCCCTAATCCCCCCCCCCCCGAAATTTGGCTCTAGTTGCCCGCCACCGATCCACCAGTTCAGTGAAGGCAATGAACTCCACTCCCTTTGAATAGGCCTACTTAGAGAATCCCAATTACCTAGTGAGCATCTCTAAGTCTACAGTAGAGCCGAGTTTTGGCCCCACTCGACAATATTTTTGTATTACACAAATTTCCAAATGGGAGTCTGTGTTTTTTAAAAATAACAATGACCTTGCTGTGCTTCTGTTTTTTTTTCAAAACTAACAAGCAATGAACTTGCCCTGCCTCCATGTCGGTCCCAGGCAAGGAAACCTGGTGATGGTGTGTTCGATGCAAATAAAGTGTGCCCCCATAACTATAACCTGGCGGCCCAGTTCAGCTGGGCAGCTAGGTGAAGGATTCTCCTGTTGGAGCCAGCTGAGGCTCTGCTGGTGGAAATACTGTGCTTCATCCGCAGATGAAGAAGTATGTTGAACTTCAGGTTTAGTGGGGTAGAAGCCTCTTTGACAAACTCAAACTGACACCCTTAATATCTTGAAAATAAATCTAGCCACGCATAGACCTTGATTTACCAAATTCTTTCAATGTTCTGCAGACAACATTATCCTTTATTATTTCAAAGTCCAAAGTGCTAAAATAAATAGCTCATCTGTAGGCGGTAAATTAAAAAACCGTTGTTAACATTTTTTTGGCATGCATATATCTTAGCTAACTATCCCCTAGATTCATCAAAATCCCGTTTTGCGAGTCTGTAATAGCGATTATTAAGGAATCGCTATTACAGACCCGCAAAACGGGAATCATGTACAAATCACAATTTATTTTGCGATTCCTACAGCTTCCTTATTTGTGATTAGCTAATTGCTAATCGCAAATAAGGAATAACTCCCCATTCATTCCTATGGGCCTAAAGGCCCATAGGAATGAATGGGAAGACATATCAATGTGCAAATCGCTATTAGCGATTCGCATTTTGAGTTTGCGATTTCAAGGGTGAAGGGGTGTCCAAAGGATACCCTGTTACACCCTTGAAATGAAATTGGACGCTGGTGTTACGCACACACATGTCCCAAGGACATGTGTGTGTGTAACATAGAACTTAGAGAAATGCACTTAAGTGCATTTTTCGAAGTTTCCGCTATTTACCACGAGGTTTGACTTCACGGTAAATAGCGGCCAAAAATTGCGAATTCGCAATATTTAAATGTTTCATGAATTGCATTTAAGGAATCTCAAATAGAGATTCCTTAAATGCAATTCCTCGCAAAAATGCGAATTCTATAATAGCGATTTTTGCATTTGGGATGATGAATCCCAAATGCAAAAATTGAGCTCGCAAAGGGCCCGATTCTCAGAATCTGGCCCTTTGCGAGCCGATTTTACGTTGATGAATCTGGCTGCAAGAGAACATCACAAGCAACCTATAATTCTGAACGAGACGAGGGGCCAGCTGTACAACTAAGAATGGAGTATGTAAGAATTGTGTTAAAATGTTGAGTCATAAAGTTCCAAATGGAAGTTGGTAGCAATCTAACCTACCTCATAAATATTTATAAGGTAGGTAGGAAAACTCACTAGGATTTGAGGCCAGCACAGAAATGGTAGTCTGCTAGAGCCAGCAGACCACCATGTATGTGATTGCTTTTAAAAAAAAGGAAATGGAGCAGCAAGTTTGTTTGGACCACTGCCTACTTTTCAACACTATTGTTTTTACATTCTCAAAGTGGAAGGGGGCCCGAGGGAAGTCCTTTCCTTTTGCAAATGCATTATGACATCCTTAAAGGTGTTTGTAAATGTGTTATTGTTTGCGACTGGATTTCCGTCACTAAACATTGATACCTGAGATACCAGCTCATAATTATTCGGTAGAATGCCTACAACACGCCCCTGAATCGGTATCCATTTAGTATCGCTTTATAGAAGTCGGAAAAATCTTTTCAACTTCTTAAAAAGGTATTAGTACATAGAGAAAACCATTTGAACTGAATGCGTAGTGCATGCGTCTCCTTTCTGACTCAGTATTCTATATGTAATCCATAAATCATTGCACAGCAGTGACTTTTCATATTGTATAGGTTTTATGCTAGTTTTAATGTTAAATCCCATTAATAATTTTCATATAGTTCCAGCACTTAGGCTACGTAACAGGAAACTTCCAACACTCACAAAAAAATCTGCCACCTCTCTCTTAATGAAACTGTATAAAGAGGAAAGAGGAAGTAGGGGGGAAAAATTGGTTCTAACAATATTTTTTATTTCAGGTTGTTGGCTAAGGACAATAAAAATCAATCAACATGAAACTTCCCAGATTCTCAGGGCCAAATTTCGCAACATGCGCTTGATCAGTATTTTTTTATTGTGAAAAATGCCATAGACCCCAGTAAAAAGTGGGGGCGGGGGGAACCGGGATATTCCTGAGTTTGCGTCCAATACAGGAGTTTTCCACCCGCAAATTACAGGTCCAAAATGCTTGTAATTTCAATTCCCACATACCTAGAACAGATGAAACCTTACCTAATTTGCCTGCAATTGCCAGAACCAGGTGACAGCTTATCATGTTGGTCTTTTAAGAGGCCTATTTAAAATGTATGTTTGCATTTATTACACTTATTTTTGACTTATAAATCGTAACTTGCAATGGTACAGTTGCTTGGATTTTATTCTTAAGTAAGTATACCTTTTTGAAAATGTACACCCCGGATTCTATGTTAGTTCCTCCCCACAGATCTTTTTGTACCTAAAATGTGCAAATTATTAGGCATTGTACATAACTTCAGCATTTCCTGTGTACCTCTGCTATATTGTCAAAAAGTACTGATTTCTTGTATTGGCAGCTAAACATAATCAATGATAGTTCTTATCTCACATTTGTCTTTTGAATTGTCACAGTTTGTGTACCTTTCACATGGTCTTGGGAGTGATAACATTCTTAGAGTGAAATGGTGTTATTTGGGCAACTATTATACAGTATTAATGTTACAATGCTTGTTTTCACATTATTTTGCTAATTTCCACTTGGCTCACAGGAACTTAGGGCCAGATTTAGGGTTTGGAAGGTGGGCTAACATTTGTCAAGGTAGTAGAATATACCACCGCTGTCTGAAGATGAGGACGATGGGGTCTCCACATGTGAGTACTCAGGGATAGTTCTGTCCCCCTCTCCGGGGCTGCTCTCTTCAGTCTCAGTCTGCGTTTGTGTGATCTCTGATCCAGATGCCTTGCCACCACTTAGCTCCGTCGTTTGTCTGTCAGTGCCCTCGTCCAAAGCTGAAAGTGAGAGATAAGAGGTATACATAAGTGCCACACTCACGTCTTTCAAATTACAAAATCCAAACTTTTTTTGTTTTTTTTATAATGATTTTATTGGCATTTCAGATAAATTCCACAAAAAAGGGACAGCAAGAGAAAAAAAAAAGAGTTATCACATACATAGCAATGAGGTCAGTAGCAAACCGCAGTACTTACACAGCAATTCTAGTGTCATAATAAAGTTCTTCAAGACAATTAGCAATGTCATCATGTGTTCAAACAACATTCCCCTCCATTCGCATTGCAGCAGGTCACCTCTCTACGGCTCCAGGTTCACCAGCAGTGATATTAACCTGGAAGTGGAGTAACTGCAGTCTCTGTGTCATGTGCCGTCAGATCCTCTTGCGTGTCTCCCAGCCCATTCGGTACCTGCGTATCGCTTCGGTCAACCACACTTTGCGCCGATCTCCTCTCCAGATACAGTGCCCAATAGTTTTTGGGACTATTCCTCGGGGGGAGCGGGTCGCTATATAGTTCCGTTTGCGTGCAGCAGAATAACATATCGTTCGTCCATTGTGGCAGTGTCGGGACCGAGCCTCGCATCCAGTGGGATGCTACGCACCTCTTCACTACCAAGAAGGCCATATCAACCAGCCTCCGCTTCGCAGGAGTAATGTCCTTAGAGTATCCCAATATAGCCAGCAGTGGTGATGGAATAAGAGATAAGTCAGTGGTTGCGTTCACTTCCCTATAAACTGCGCACCAGAAGGATGCTATCTGTGGGCACCACCAAGCCAGATGCAAAAAATCTGCTATTAGTACCCCGCATATCTCATAGCTTGAGTTCTCCCGTAAGCCATAGCGACATAAGCGTTCTGGGGTGTAATAGACTCTATTAAAAAATGTGAAGTGCGTCAGACGATGGGGCCCATTCATGGATATCTTCTTTACGTTGACACAGCAGAATCTCCAGTGGTCCTCCGTAAGGTCCATACCCAAGTCAGCCTGCCACGACAGTCTGGGTTTAGTATAATCCGTTGTCCGCTCCGTTAGGGTGATGCGATATAGATTGGTGACTAATTTATTTGGTGTTTTAGCCGTTACGACATACTCATATGCCATCTCCGTCTGAGGCTCAGACATGTCGTCACCCAGAAGGTTTCGCAAGGCCTGCCGGAACCTGTGGACCTGAAAACGGGGTAGAAGGGGAGCGTCTATCTCACCGTCCAAGACTACGTCGTTCCAGGTGCGAGCCTTGCCATCCTTAAACAAGTTCCCCACCTCAGCAATTTTAAATCGGAGTAGTGACGTTATCACGCCTCCGTCCGTGCAAGGGGGGAGCCACGAACACCACGCCAGGCGTGCAGTTGGTGTGTACAACAGAGAGCAAGCCTGAGCGTCCATCAAGTGGTGCCAGGCATGTGTTACAACATTTAATGAGTCAAGGATACCGCTACGCCTATCCCTGGGACGAGACATCAAGGCCGGCAGCGGGGCCGGAGCCGCCACTGTCGCCTCAATCCACAAGTGTGGAGCGTCCTTTGGACCATGAATCCAGCTGTATGCATGTGCCCCCTGAGCGGCTCGATGGTACAAATCCAGATCCGGAGCATGCAAGCCGCCCTCCTCATAGGGCCAAATGAGTATTTGCCATGCCACTCTGGGTTGTTTCCCAGCCCACGCCAGCCTGAGCACGATCGACTGGAGCTGATGAAAAAAGGTCCCCGAAAGGACTTTCAGAATGCTGGTGAAGAGAAATAGGAAGCGGGGCAATACTACCATTTTCAATAGGGAAATACAGCCCATAAGGGACAAAGGTAGTTTGATCCATCTCTCCACATCATCCTCCAGCTTGGAGACAGCTACCCCATAATTCTCCCTAAGCACCACTTCAGAGTCCGTGTGCAGACGTATTCCGAGGTATTGAACCGAATCCGTGGTCCATTGGATGGGATACTCCGGATCGATCCGTCTAGTAGTTGGAGTAAGGAGGAACATTATTGTCTTGCTCCAATTAATATGGATCCCCGAGAGCGAGCTAAAGAGTACCACCTCACACAAGACCGTCGAGAGATTATCTCCTGGCTTCCTGATGTACAGCAAGGTATTGTCCGCATAAGTGGACACTATTAGATTATACATGGAGAAGCGAATACCACAATGGCTATGATATTCTCTCAGGGCGCAGGCCAAGGGCTCCGCCACCAGTGCATATAGGAGGGGCGAAAGAGGGCATCCCTGCCTGGTGCCGCGGCTCACAGGAAAAGGCTCAGTCGTCAAAGATCCAATTCAGACCCGCGCAGTAGGAGAGGCGTACAGCGTAATAACTAGTTGTATGAAAAGTTTTCCCACACCCATGCGAGTGAGCACCTGAAGAAGAAAAGGCCATTCAACGGAGTTGAAAGCCTTTTCCATATCTAAAAAGACTGCAATGGCTGGTACGTCTTGACGGGTATGTTGAAATGCCGCAAACACTGTGCGCAAATTGTAGGTGAGGTTGCGATTAGGCACGAAACCCGCTTGTTCCGGGGCTACTAGAGTAGTGATTAAGGGGCTCAGTCTATTCGCTATCATTTTTGCAAAGATCTGTGCGTCCACATTCAATAGAGACAGTGGTCTATAAGAGGTGCATTCTTCCGGGGGCTTCCCCGGTTTGAGAATAGCAATTATAATAGCTTCCCTCATCGTGGGGGGCATGGTTCCCATTTCCGCAATCTGCTCCACAAGCGTCAGCAGACGGGGTATTAGCAGATCCGAGTAGGTTTTGTAAAAGGAGGCTGGAAAGCCATCACTGCCTGGGGCGCTGCCTGCTTTCATTGAGGACAATGCCCGCACAACCTCTTCTCTCTCAAAGGGCCGAGCCAGAAACTTGCGATGCGTATCAGTGAGCCATAGCAGCTGTATATGTGTCAAATAATCTAGTATGCGCTCCACCGGAGCCGGAGCCGGGCCCCTAGAGGCGTACAATGCCGCATAGTATTCCCTAAATTGGTTGACCACTGCGCCTTTTACCAGGCCGGGCCGCCCCCTTGCTCCTCCTGCCGCCTCCTGCTCCAGCCTGCTCCTGCCTGCAATCCCTGCCGCATTCTTCCTCCCAGAGGCCCCCCGAGCGGACCGGCCTCTGCAGTGCCGCCCGCTAGCCCGCTAGCCGCTAGCCCGCTAGCGCATTCCCGCCGCAGCTCGCCACAGGCCCCGCCCACCACCGGCCCATTGGCCGAGCCGAGACCGACGCCCAGCTGACCCGCCCATCGTCCCCCTTCTTAAGGAGACAGCAGGGAGAACTCAGGAGTGACCACTGCGCCTTTCACCAGGCCGGGTCGCCCCCTTGCTCCTCCTGCCGCCTCCTGCTCCAGCCTGCTCCTGCCTGCATTCCCTGCCGCATTCTTCCTCCCAGAGGCCCCCCGAGCGGACCAGCCTCTGCAGTGCCTCCCGCTAGCCCGCTAGCCCGTTCCCGCCGCAGCTCGCCACAGGCCCCGCCCACCACCGGCCCATTGGCCGAGCCGAGACCGACGCCCAGCTGACCCGCCCATCGTCCCCCTTCTTAAGGAGACAGCAGGGAGAACTCAGGAGTGACCACTGCGCCTTTCACCAGGCCGGGTCGCCCCCTTGCTCCTCCTGCCGCCTCCTGCTCCAGCCTGCTCCTGCCTGCATTCCCTGCCGCATTCTTCCTCCCAGAGGCCCCCCGAGCGGACTAGCCTCTGCAGTGCCGCCCGCTAGCCCGCTAGCCCGCTAGCCCGTTCCTGCCGCAGCTCGCCACAGGCCCCACCCACTACCGGCCCATTGGCCGAGCCGAGACCGACGCCCAGCTGACCCGCCCATCGTCCCCCTTCCTATGACGCCCCCGGAGCGACCGCGCAGCGGACACGCGCAGCGGGAGCACCGACTGAGCACCGACGGTGCGCCAAAGGTAAGCCCGTCTGCGCCCGTCCGCGCCTGGACCGCGCCCAGCGCCAGGACCCCTGGCCCCCACCGACGGAAGACGACCCGACTGTCCTACAACGCCACTGAACTCATCGCACTCAACACTGGCGGGATCCCTGGATGCTACCGAGCCACCCCGAGGCGCACCCACGGACCCTTCAGCTTCCACACCTGCAAGTTCACAGGGACACCATCCACATCACGACCAACACCGACGACACCCTGAAAACCGCCGAACACCTACACTTCCAGATCCGCACCGACCCGAAGACCACCCTCAGAGGCACCCTGATCTACCGACCCCCGGGATCACGCACACAATTCAGCGAGGACATCGCCGACTTCGTCAGCCCGCATGCCCTCCCCTCCGCTGACTACATCCTCCTGGGGGAACTCAACTTCCACCTAGAGAACAACAACGACCGCAACACCACCACCCTGCTCGACAACCTCGCCAACCTCGGACTCAAGCAGCTGGTATCCACCCCCACCCACCTCGCCGGACACACACTCAACGCCGTCTTTTCATCCAGCAAAGACATCGCCTTCAGCCACGCCACTGGACTCCACTGGACGGACCACAGCTGAGTCCACTTCACCTTCAGAAGAACGACGATCCACCACCACCAGCAACCGGTTGCTCGAAGAAGCTGGAACAAGATCACAGCCGACCAGCTCGCCGCTTCCCTGAGCCAACACCCCCCCGCAAGCTCAGCGAACCCCAGCCAGGCCGCCGACAACCTCACGAAGTGGATCAACAACTGCACGGACAAACTCGCCCCACTGAGGACCCCGCCTAGCAGACCCGGCAGCAAGAAGGCCCCATGGTTCACCGACGAACTCAAGAGCTCCAAGAAGAACTGCCGAGCCCTCGAGAAAGCCTGGAGAAGGGAACCAACACCGGACAACATGACCGCCCTCAAGCTTGCCACCCGGAAGCACCACCAACTGATCCTCGCCACTAAGAAAACTGCATTCAAGGACCGGCTAGACAACAATGCACACAATTGCAAGGAACTCTTCAACATCGTCAAAGAGCTCTCCAACCCCAACGCCGGAAACAACGACATCACCCCATCGCAAGACCTCTGCAACTCCCTCGCCTCCTACTTCCACAACAAGATCACGGACATACACAACAGCTTCAGCACTCAACCGACGCACGCCACAACCGAACCTCCGCCCACCACCACCCTCCGCGCCTGGACTCCGATCAGCACCGAAGACACCATCCGCTTGATGAACTCCATCCACTCCGGATCTCCGACCGACCCCTGCCCTCACCACGTCTTCAACAAGGCCGACGCGGTCATCGCACCCCACCTGCGGGACATCATCAACACCTCCTTCGACACCGCCACCTTCCCGGAGAGCTGGAAGCACGCCGAACTCAGCGCCCTACTCAAGAAACCTACAGCGGACCCCACCGAACTCAAGAATTACCGCCCCATCTCGCTCCTCCCGTTCCCAGCCAAAGTCATCGAGAAGACCGTCAACAAGCAGCTGGCCGCCTTCCTCGAGACGAATGGATCCCTCGACCCCTCACAGTCTGGCTTCCGAGCCAACCACAGCACCGAGACCGCCCTCATCGCTGCCACCGATGACATCCGAGCCCTGATGGACAACGGAGAAACAGCGGCCCTCATCCTCCTAGACCTCTCCGCGGCATTCAACACTGTCTGCCACCGCACCCTAGTGCAGCGCCTCAGCAACGTCGGAATCCAGGAGAAGGCACTGGAATGGATCATCTCCTTCCTCGACGGAAGAACACAGAGAGTCCGTCTACCACCGTACAAGTCAGAGGCCACCGAAGTCATCTGCGGCGTCCCTCAAGGATCCTCGCTGAGCCCCACCCTCTTCAACGTCTACATGAGCCCCCTCACGGCCATCGCACGCCAACACAACCTTAACATCATCTCCTACGCTGACGACACCCAGCTGATCCTCTCCCTGACCAACGACCCCGCCGCCGCCAGAGCCAACCTTCACGAAGGGATGAAAGAAGTAGCCGAATGGATGAAGAACAGCCGCCTGAAACTGAACTCAGATAAGACGGAAGTCCTCATCCTGGGATCCTCACCCGCCGCTTGGGACGACTCCTGGTGGCCCCCCGCCCTAGGCAGCGCACCCAAACCAACAGACCACGCACGCAACCTGGGCTTCATCTTGGACTCCTCCCTCACCATGACCAGACAAGTCAACGCCGTCTCCTAGTCATGCTTCAACATCCTGCGCATGCTACGGAAGATCTTCCGGTGGATCCCCACCGAGACCAGGAAGACGGTCACCCAGGCCCTCGTCACCGGCGACTGGACTACGGCAACGCCCTCTACGCCGGAACCACCGCCAAGCACCAGAAGAGACTCCAGCGGATCCAGAACGCCTCAGCCAGACTCATCCTCGACATCCCATGACACAGCCACATCTCCGGACATCTGAGAGACCTGCATTGGCTCCCCGTCAACAAAAGAATCACCTTCCGCCTCCTCACCCACGCACACAAAGCCCTACACGATCAAGGCCCTAGCTACCTCAACAACCGCATCAACTTCTACGCTCCCAAACGACATCTCCGATCAGCCAGCCACGCCCTCGCCGCCGTCCCCCGCATCCGAAGAACGACAACAGGAGGAAGGTCCTTCTCCTACCTGGCCGCCAAGACCTGGAACTCCCTACCGACCGACCTGCGCCTGACCCAAGACCACCTCTCCTTCAGGAAGAAGCTCAAGACCTGGCTATTCGAGCAGTAGCAGCACTCCCCCCCCCCCCTAGCGCCTTGAGACCCTCCGGGTAAGTAGTGCGCTATATAAATGCCTGTGATTGATTGATTGATTGGCTACTTGTTCCTCCGACACCAAATCCCCAGTCTGTGGGGAGCATAAAGCAGGAGTGAGCGTACTACGCCTGTGCTGCCTCGCTATGTTTGCCATTACAGCACCCGGCCGTTCCCCTTCACCGTAAGATTTAGCAACTGCGTATTTTCCCAAATGTTTTACCTCCGCATCAGCCTCCTCATGGTATATTCACAGCGTTTGAGCAAGGTCACGGTGCAGCTCATCCCTCGAGTCACTCAGTCTACTCTCTTCAAGTTCCCTAAGTTTATTTTCAAGTAGCTAGGGGCGTTAAAGTCAGTGAGGCTTTGGGATTAACCCACGGCAGTACTCCTCTTGCGTGAGAGGTAAACCCTGCTGCATGTATGTTGTTATGTAACCCTCTGTAGCGTAAGGTCGGGCTGTCCAGGGGTAGGTGTGTCTCCTGAAGTAGTGCAACATCTATAGCGTGCCTCGTGAGATACTGGAGCACTCGTCAAAACTTTCTATGGTTGTTTAACCCATGGACATTCCATGTCAGGAATGTGATAGTGTCAGTGTCAAGGGTGTGCTGTGTCACGTCTGCAGCCATAGTGTGTATAATTGTGCCGTTGCAGCTTGTTCAAGCCATGGACATTGCAACCATCCTGTATTTCATGTGCTAAGTAAAGTGCCTGTGCGACATACTACGGAAAGCCTTGCATCCCTCCCTATTTTCGTAAAAAAGCAAATCATCATCTCTGTTGCAGTCAACCAATGCCATAAAGAACAACAAAACAAGAGCATACAGCAATGCCCTGCCCCCCACCCACGCATGCCCAACCCCAACAAGGCCGCGCACAAATTCCCCACCTGTATCAAACACCCCAACAAATCCGAACCCCATCCCACCCCACCTCCCATAGTCTCCTTGCACAAATGAACAGCATTCAATCCCAGCCCCTCCCTTTCCCTCCCCAATCTCCCCATTATCCAAAGAAGGAAAAACACAGAACCAAAGCAAAGCACCCAGCAGGGGCATCTATGTCTAGACCCGCCCTGAATCACAATTGCCAGCATCAAAAAACGAAAAGAAGGAAGAGAGAGAGAGATAAGAGAGAAAGAAAGAAAGAAAAGAAAAAAAAAGAACAAAGAACAAGGTCTAGGCCAATCCAACTAAAATAAAAGCAATAAGCCCTCAATGAGAGGACAGGGTAGTGGTAAGCACACAGGGGCGTAGGTAGCCTGCTCACAGTCAATATATAGCAATATCCGGGCAATAATCGCACCGTGCAGCCCCGCCCATGAACAAATAGCATTAAGTGGCGTTCAGTGCCCTCCTGAAGATACAGTAGTCTTTGGCCATGTTTAGTAGTAGCCATTGCGCTTCCCACTCCCCTCAGCAAATGACTCGAGTATCAGTGATTATTCATCGAGCAGGCATCGCACATAAAGTCACTATATACATTTCACCATCCTGTCTAGAGTTCCAACCCGCAATACCATCAATATGTGGTGCACCCGTACATAGTGTCCTGGGGAGCACAAAAGCAGTTATACAAAGCACAAATACAACTCCAAAAATGAAGAGTTTATCCCACCCCCATTGCAATCCCAGACTCACTGTTACCCAGCAACTTCATATCAGCCTTCGGCAGGACCTTGGTGCGGTAAATCTTCAGTCCATTGTTCAATCGGTACTGCCCAGGGTCATACGTAGTGGGTCACGCACCCCCCAACCCCCCCAGTGAGTAAGTATATCCTCCAGTGAGTGGTCTATCAGTTAGTCTTGATTGTTCAAAGACCCTTCCAAAGCTTCCTCTTGTGATCCGCCGCTCGCTGGTTGTTGCCAGTCTTTGTGCCAGTCCTTCATGGCCTTCTGGAGCGCTCTCGGGTCTATGAAAATCATAGACCTCCCCTGTCTGTTGACCCGCAGCCAAGCAGGATAGAGCATTGCGTAGTCCACTCCTAGGTCTCTTAGTTGTTGCTTCATCAGCACAAACTGACGGCGAGCCTCCTGCACTCTGACAGTGAAGTCCGGGAACAGGGAGAGCGCGCTGCCCTCGTATCGTAGTGGTTGCTTCTCCCGAGCGAGTCTCAGAGCTACGTCGTGGTCCCTATAATTCAGTAGTTTAGCCACGATGGGGCGAGGAGGGGCTCCTGGCTTGGGTCTCGGGCCGAGGGTGCCGTGCCCTCTCTCCACAACAAACATACCAGAGAAAGCGGACTCACCCAGCAGCTTCTTGAGGTTACCAACCGCCAGTTGCGGGTGGTGGGTGCTGCGATGTGTATTGATGTTACCGTGGCATGGGTAACCACCCGGAGCCGGCGGTGGGTAACCGGCCATTGGCCATCCATGCCACTGTAACATCAATACACATAGCGGCACCCACCGCCCGCACCCGGCGGTGGGTGCCGCTATGTGACTGAAAGAGGAAATATCAACTGCCATTTCCACTTGCACATTCAAATGTATCGTTAGCTTGCCCCGCCCCCGCGGAATGCGTGCTCCGCCATTGCCAGGCCAGCGAGTGATGATTTTCAAATGATGCACCATCGCGGTAGCGCGCACATGCGGTTGGCGGTGTGTGACAATGATGGACCTTGACCATGCAGCCAATGGTATGCACAATTGCAGTAGCAAGGATAATTTCTGTGATGGCGGACGGCATGCCCTGAAGCGGTGTGTAGACACACTGCATGTCTCCGCACACATGTAATGATGATAGGTGTGCATGTCCGGAATTCATCAAAACTCATCAGGTTCTGTCAATGGCCCGTGTCCATGTGTCTCATCAATGTCCATTTGTTGCATGTGTGATCATACTATTGACATTGCCGGTGGTTGTCAAAGGACAGTGATGTGAGCTCAAGTTGCGTCATATGTGCATGGCAATGTGGTGACATCTTGGTTTTGAGGTCACACGTTTCAAACTGTACACATCTACACAGTCCATTAAGGCTGTGTACCCACAGTTTGATCCAGTCGTGAGTGTGTGTTTTGTGTGTGCAAGTAGCAATGAAGGGGGATTACATGCATTCTGTGTATGCGTCTGTGTGTCGTCTGTTATATGTCAATGCCTGTCATGTGAGCATGCACAGCATTGTTGGTGGTGTCATGGGTACATGAAGACAAGGAGGTGTGTTCCAGGTTCGTGTTGTGAGTGCAAATCCATGTGTGTCTGTGGGGATGCTTGTCCACACATGGGCCCTCTGTCATGTGATGTTGGCTGTTCTTTCAACATGTGTGCACGTACCATTGTACATGTTTGCACACAGGATATTGTTTGTGGGTGAACGTTGTGTGTGTAGTTAGCTGTAGTGCCTTAAATTTCTGTCACGTCACACATACAATCAATGTCTGCAACATGGATTATTTATGGTGTGTTGGTCAAGATGTGATAGTGTGGTTCAGCTGTGCCGTGTTGTACAATTGACATCTGCTCCCATCTACTCACACACAGGAATGCTCCAAATGTGCATCGACCATACACTGTGCTGGAGGACATGGTTGAAGAGGAGGTGATCCGCAAATTCCGGCTTGACCGACCGACATTCCAAGACCTTGTAGCACAATTGGCACCGCAACTGCAGCCATGCAGGCCATATCCTGGAGCAATTACACCCACAGCAAAGGTGATGGCGGCACTTCACTTCTTCGCGACGGGCACATTCCAGTACACAGTTGGTCATGCTAGAAGATGTCCCAATCCATGTTCAGCATGGTACTGCGGGATGTGCTGGAAGCCATGATGCGTTACAAGGATGATTACATCCATTTCTCACGTCCAGCAGAGTTGGCAGCAGTGAAAGGGGACTTTTATGCCCTGGCCCAGATTCCACACGTAGTGGGTGCCATTGATCGCACACATATTGGTCTAGGTCCACTCCAGGCACGTGAACCCATCAATCGGAATCGGAAGCAATACCATTCAATCAATGTGAAAGTGGTGTGCCTGGCTGACAACATCGTCTCCCATGTGTGTGCCAGATTTGCGGGATCCGCACATGACTCCCACATCCTGCGGAGCAGCATTATCCCCCAACTGATGGCTAATCTGCATCAAGAACGTGCGTGGCTTGTAGGTGAGTGTGCTGTGATGACTACTGTGTTGTATGTGTGCCATGGTGTTCCCACCAGTCCTGGTGATGGTGTATGTGTCTGTCATACCCCCCACCTAGGTGACTCTGCGTATCCAAACCGCCCATGGCTGCTGAGCCCCCTACGGAATCCTACTACCGCAGGTGAAATGCGCTATAATGAGGCCCATGGGAAGACACGTCGGGTGGTGGAACGAACATTTGGACTGCTGAAGTCTAGGTTTCGCTGGCTGGATAAAACCAGGGGATCCCTACAATACTCACCCGGCAAAGTATGCAAAATCGTGGTTGCCTGCTGCATGCTCCACAACCTGGCCTTGCGCAAGGATATTGAACTGATCATGGTCCCTGCAGACCAACAGGTTGCTCCGCCTTCCATCCCACCCATGTCCAGTGATGGCGATAGTGGGGAGGAAGAAGGTGTGGACCAAAGGCGTTAGCACATTGAACGCTACTTTCCTTGAATGTGAGGAACCACGTCTTGTGCTGCTGTTCAATGCGTGATGTATGTTTGCTGGTGATGGGTGGATGTGGTGTGTGAATGCTGCCTGTTCTGGTATGTTCTTTTTGCACATGGGTGTGGGAAATGGTGTGCATGCAATGTTCCCTGATGTGTGTCCTGTGATCCGCTTAATTTGTGATGATTGTGGTTTGTGGGATGTTGCAGTACGGTGTGGTGTGATGGGTGTGATTTAGTTTCCTGACCTCTAGTTGTTGTTCTCTCAATATCCCTAGGTCACTCACACAGAGCCATGATTCCGAACAACATTGATCCCTGCACCTGGTAATGACAACAACTAAGACAAACCTGTGTTTAAACATGGAGGTCACACAGCCTTGAGTGTTTCCATGGTTTTTATTTACAGGGTGTGGATTTGTGTTAGTACATATTTACAAAATGGTGGTGGAGGGGAAGAGTGAGTTGAAGGTCATGTCAGATGATACCACCATGTAGGCAAAACATTGTGTGATGTACACCTAGCCCAACAGACATGTGCCAATGCTTGGCAATGTGGGGTAAGATAGTTCACAGGGTGAATGCCATGCTCAAGGAAGGGTGAAATCAGTGCCGGCCCCTCTTCTGGTGGGTGGCTGGTGCATTGCCACTGCTCTGTCCTGGATCCAGCCTTGGACAGCCCCTCCGTCTCCGAGCCGGAGTGGACCCAGCTCTGGGGGCAGGTTGTTCAGTGGACACCTCCCTGTCAGTGTCCTCAGGTGAACGTGCTGGTGGTGGTGTCCTGTCCCGCTGGCCACTTGGGGGAGGGGGAGGTGGTGTGTTGTTGGATAACCACTCCCTCCAAACAGATGTTTGCTGCCCCATGAGGTCCACCATTTGTCCCATATGGTTGTCCATGGACCTCAACAGCTGGCAGGTCCCAAGTGAGTCCTGGCACGCCATATCCACCTGTGCCTGTGACCGCTCGTACGACGCATGCACTCTTGAAATGGCATCCAGGGTCTCGATCCCAGGATTGGGCGGGTCTTGTCCCCCACCTCGCCTTGCACCTGCCCTCCTGTTCGAAAGCTGTGGCCTCACCTGTGTCCTCACCCGTCCACTCTCCCTGCTAGCCTGTGATGTTGATGGTCCACATTTGTCCAATGGGTCAGGGAGGGTGGCACAGGCAGGAGTGGTGGTTGTGATGGTGGTGGTAGCTGCACAGGTCACAATAGCAGTAGTTCCTGTGGTTCCACTGGCCATGGTGGTGGGGGAAGGGATGTCCTGGGAGCCTGACGGCCCTGGGAGTATAGGCAGACCGGCATCGCCCTCTGCACCCGAGGTGTCCAGGGAATCATCACCGGAGAGTCCATGCTGTGAGGGGGGAATGGTGCTGCTGGTTGCTGCTTTCTCCTGCCAGTTCTCGGTCACCTGAGGGACTAGAATTTAAGAATCAATGCTGTGGACATGACAGGTTTGTTGTTGTTACATTTCAATTTTCTAGGGATTCAGGACATGGTTGTTGATGTCATCACATTGGTGTGGAATACATTACTGGGCCTTATGGTGGCGTGGAGGTGGGGAGACAATGCTTGGATATGTGTGGTGCTGTTCTGCTATTGGATGGTACCCCTGGACTCTGTGTAGTTTGGTATTTATGTTGCATTGTTGCTGTGGCTCTGCAATGTGGACTAGGCCATGTTCACCAGGGTGTGGACAACCTACCTTGCTACTGAACCTGGTCTAGTCATTGTCAAAAGAGGCATATGTTGGTCTTTCATGTGGATGGTCTACCTTATGTTAGGGACAGTGTTTGGACATTGCATACATGTACCTTGTGTCAGGAAACACATTGTACTTGCTGTTGTGGGTATGTCAAGTCTCCCATCATGCACAGACTGCCTACTACATGGATTGTGTGGGCTGCCACCATGTCTAGGTTTCCCCTTGCTGGTTCTTTGATGCGTGCAGATGTGACGCTTCTCTTACATGTGTGAAAGGGTTTGTTATTTGTGGGTACTTTTGTGGACATATGGTACTTGTTTGTTGTTCGACAAATGCAGTATGCAGGCACTGCGTACTCACCTGTCCCATGTTTAATTTCACATTTCAACCATGGAGTTACTACGAAGCCATGTGTTGTGTTGCTCCTTGCTGCAATCATGAAGGTGGAGGGTGCACATTGGAATTTAGAATACAGACTTCCCCCTCACATCCACCCCTCCCTGTGAAGATGGCTGCCTACCTGTAAGAGGGAGATGGACTGGTCAGCACATGGTGGGGGGACTCCATCTTGCTCAGGGATGGGACAAGGGGGCCTGTTGGGGGCTGTAGTGCTGGCCTCCCACCCTCCCTGTAGTCATGGGGGCATGTTGGGAGTTGTAGTGCTGGCCTCTCACCCACCCCACCCTCCCTGTAATCATGGGGACCTGTTGGGAGTTGTAGTGCTGGCCTCTCACCCACCCTACTCCCCCTGTAGACATGGGGGCCTGTTGGGAGTTGTAGTGCTGGCCTCTCACCCACCCCCACCAACCCTGTAGTCATGGGGGCCTGTTGGGAGTTGTAGTGCTGGACTCCCACCCACCCTCCCTGTAGACATGGGGGCCTGTTGGGAGTTGTGGTGTTAGCTGCTTGACCACATGCAAGCCTGGGAACGTAGGAGGCTACATTTGTAGTTGATCATGGTGGTTGCATTTGAGCCCTGGGCTTCACATTTGGGTGACTGTGTGGCCCACATGCATGGATTGGAGCCTGGGAGATGTGTCTTAGCAGTTGTGCAAGGCAGGACATAACAGTGTGATAGTGGTCATTGGTTTGTACTTACCAGCCTCCACTCCCTCATCTATTCCTTCCAGGCTCTCAGGGTGCAGTGTGCCTAGCACCTTCTCCTCCTATTCGGTGTATGGTATTTGATCCATGGGAGTGCCACCGCCAGCGTCGGGTGCCCGCAGGTAGCTCTTGGCCCTGATGCCTTTCACCCTTGCCTTTAGGTCATGCCACCGCTTCTGGATATCGTGTTTGGTGCGTGGCACGGTCCCTGAAGCATTCACTCTGGTCACTATCCTGTCCCACATAGTGGTTTTAGTTGCCAAGCTGGTCTGCTGCACTAGGGTACCAAACAGATGTGGTTCGACATGGATGATTTTATCCACCATGACCTTCAACTCACTCTCTGTGAACTTGGGGTTTTTCTTGGGGGCCATGGTGTGTGATGTGCAAGGTGTTGGGGGTGTGCAGGTGTCTGGTATGTGGGGATGGTGTTGTGGGGGTTGGTGTGGTGGGAGTGTTGGTGTGCAGGTTGTATGTGTGTTTGTGTGTGTCTGTTGTGTGTGATATGTGCCTCTTTCTTGCAGCTGTGCTGTGATGCAAAGGATTGTGGTAATGGGAGGGATTCCTTTTATACTCTGTGTGGTGGTTGTGTCCCAACGTTTTTTTGCAGTCAGGTGTTCCGTGGGTGTGGAGACTTAGATGCTCTTGTTTGTGCTGGAGATGTGGCATTGGGGCGTATAGTTGTTGGGGGTGGGTGTTCCAGGTGGGTGTGTGTCCTGTTTTTTTGGTTTACTATTTACTTCCTTCCGATTTGACGGCAGGGGTGATGTTCGTTTGGTCCTACCGCAGCCAAGCTCTGTTTGTCATTGCTTTTTGTCCGTGGGGGTCGTGGACGGCGGTGAGTTCCGTTGGGATAGCGGAGTTATCCTAATTGTGCGAATGGTCCCTCCGCAGGTCTGGCGGAGGTTGGGCCTGTTTCCGTGGGCGTTGTGTCCGCGGCAGAAGGTGTTTCTGTGGTACCGTCCACGTGCGGCGGTCTTTGTTGTGATCCGTTCGCCGCGGTCGATGTGTGATGGTGGAAATATCCTAATCACATTGGCGGTTTATCCGCGGTCTGGAGTATATTTGCTGCAACCATGGCGGTCGGACCCGTTTCCGTCCGCCATTGTAATCGGCCTCTAATTTAGTGGAGTTGACCATTTTGGTTGCTGTACGTTGTTCTCTCCCCCTGGTACTACCTTCTTCAAATTTTTTATTACAGGGTCCATCTTTTGTCGAGCAATAGGCGGGGATCACACCTGCACCTCTCCACTGCTAGGGGAAAGAGCAACTTACCTTTGATGTCCACCGAGCGGGAGCAGCTCGAAATATTGGAACAGTCTGGCAGCACTGCTTTACAGTGGGAGACTATGCCACTGGGTGCTTCTGTGCCCATCGCGAGTTCCTTGACTTCGCCGCACAGGATCTAGACTTGTGAACACTCAAGTATAGGGCACTGTCTGCACCCTTGGTCACTGAAACAGCACTGAGCATATGCGCCTGCCTGAAACTGGGCTTTTTGAACACTGGGGGACTTGCTGCTAATGGTGCTGCAGCACCTTTGACACTTTTGGCTAATTCCTTAAAAGTTAAACAGAAATCTCTTGAGTATGGCCCAATTGTTTGCATTCCCTGAATGCAACCATCAGTGAATGGGGAGTAACTCCAAACATGTTACACAAAGGAGGGTAGAACATGGATTTGCCTGATATCTACTAGAGCCATGACCTCAAGGAAGATATTGTTATTGCTTCTGAATGTTTTATATTTTTGCACGTGTAAAGAAAGAAATAAAATACCAATTTTTCTTCTATAAAAGCAATTTTTAGACTCAAAATTCATTTATTGTGAACACTGTTTGAATTGTGTGTTATGAGCTGTATTTACATCTCATAACTGTATTTACATCCCACCCGAGGGAGCCTTGACTGCTCAACAACAGCTACAGCTGAGAGTCAAGTGCAGAAGGTTTACTTGGCCCAGTTGCTCAGGACCCATAGTAGGTCAGACCCTGGGATATCAGGAGTAAAAGGCCTAGGAGCCCCTGCATGCCACATGGGCCTCTGAAAGGAGTTCTGAATGTTATACTGTGATGTTATGTTATTATGTAATGTTATGTTATGTTATCTAATAATATTTTATGTTATGCATGTTAACGCTCATTATCTTTTGTTTTGTTTTCTGGATTTGTAAAGTCCTCACTTACCCTAATATTGTATCTTAGAGAAAGAGGTGAGAAGTCACAGATCCAGGAGGAGACATTTCCAGCTGGTGGCTTCCAGATTAGAAAAGGAACATCTTCCACATCTGGCAAGACAGTTGAAGGTGATATTGGCCAGTTGCTAGTGACAATAGCAGAGGAGTTGTGCGGGTTGATGAAAAAAGATGGTTTTAGAGCAATATCATGGGCTAATGTTGTGATGTGCCTTATGCATGGAAACAAGCTTAAAAAGCAGGACCTTTTTTAAACAGGAGGCCAGTGGAAGGTTTTGAGATGAGGCAAAAATAGAGGCATACAATGGCAGGCTGAGGAAAAAGCTTTGCTGGATTTTGCAAGGAAGGTTACCCTTCTAGCACAAAAACAATCCTGCCTACAACACAGGCACCCTTGCACCATGGTTCAAGGGTGCCTGCAAGGGAGAGCTGGGAAACCGGTGGATCAACATTTCCTTCTCCAGCCCAAATTCTCTTTGCAGCGCAGCCAGGCGGACTGCGAAATGTGCAGGCCGGATTTGGTATTTCTTCCGGTTTGTGTTTCCTTTTGTTTCGGCGGAGCCAATGCCACGTCATTCATGGATCACTGACATAATATCGACAACCAAAATATTGTTTGGAAAAAAAATCGTCGTCATATTATCAACTACAATAATATCAACTACCAATACTTATTTAAATAAATGCAAAAATATCCAGTACACAATATCGTCTATTGAAAATATTGTATACAACAATCTCAAATGATTAAATATCACTAACAATATTATTGTTAAATATAAAAACACATACAAATTGACAAAAATATTGAATACCAAAATATAAACAACAGTAATATCAGTATTTTTACAATATCCACTATTGAAAAACAGGTAAATTAAATACATCTTTAGCACCAAATATAAGTTTACATTATAATACATTATAAAACACTTAAATAACATAAAATACTTATTTTCAAACACATCTACATATAAAACTTAAAATTTTAATTATAATAATAAAATAAAAGCTTGGCAAGTTATAATTAGGGCTCCCGGTTTTATGGTATTTATTTTTGTAACATTTCCATCTGTATTCATCCATATTTAGTTGTTGGCCATTTTATCTGTATTTATCCATATCTATTTTGTGTTATGCGTATAAATGAAGTTGAAAAACTGTACATTTCCATATTTATTTAACTGACAGACGTGCCCCCATACTTTGGTATCTATCGTGTTTTAGCTATTTAAGCTGTAACATATTATATAACAATACACCCACTGGTAAATACTAGCATTATACCATAAATGTATGTTGACATATCCCTTTGTTTAAATACATTTCATGCAGTTTTTTAAATTTCCCATGCTGTCCATATGCTCAGTTGCTGACCAATAATTCATCAAAGACCGCTTGGAGAGTCACTTAAAAGGAACACAATTTTCTGTATTTATCCACTTTTAAAAATAAATGCAGACAGAAAACACATTGTTTTCTGTCTGTATTTATCTGTAAAAATCTGTAAAAATGGAAAACAGGGAGCATTAATTATAATACTTAATTATGTCATACTCAAAACAGTCTTTAATACATTTTAATCAGAAAAACAAAAAAATCATCACTTTCTACTACCAAGTTATTAATTATCATTTCCCTTATATGGAAACAAACAGCCAAAACAATAAAAACAATTAATTTGAACAAATCAAATGCTCACATTTGAAAATACACCAAAGGCACAAAGCAACTAATTAAATGAACACTATAAAAGCATATAACGTTTGCATCTCTTTTACACTTCTAACCTAAAATAAAGAAGAAGGTAAAACTCTGTCTGACTGTTTCCTGAAAGAATATTTCCATTACTGAAGAAATCTTTACAACTGCACTAAGTAAGTTAAACTGTATTTAAAATATAACAATACTACTAGCCTACAACCAAAATTATTTGTGACACATAATTTACTAATCTTTGTTTTCTTACATTTATATCTCCTCTACAGATATCTTCTAAAGGCAGCAAGATATTATCTACATCCTCACCAGTAAAATATTAATCAATGTAAGTATATTTTCATTTTTTCCTATCCACCTACAACTAATTTTCAAACGAAATGCAGTACTATATATTTTATTTGTTATCTATCTCCTCTACAGAAAACTGCAAAAGCATCTAAAATTACTTTCTCAACACTCTCCAACTGAACAGAATCAAAAAGTAAGTATATAATTTTCTATTATTAAACACCCTTAAATACCCATCCTAAAATCCTTTTTCCCCTAAAATACCTATCAGATAAACGTAATCAAATTATTTATTTTTTTCTCTCTTACTAACCGAAAGTACATCAAGAAATTTGAAAAGAAAGCTTGAAATCATATCCTGGACAGTTTTGTTCACATCAAACTAAACATTGTAAGTATATTCACTGAAATGTAATAGTATTGAAAAAATATGTATCATTTTTTATAATAATTTTTATTTTATTTTCTAATTTTCCTAGCATAACACAGAACAACATGACTGAAGGTGCAGAATTTGTAATGTCACAAAAAAATAAAATGTTATTTTGTTTTATGGGCTATGTGTATACACAGGAGAAGCAAAGTGGTCTCAAAGTATTTTTGGAAGTGTAGCAAATACTACTATAACAAATGCTATGGTAGAGCTATTACTCATTAACCCCTCCCATGCTGATGACGAGCTCAGCTCGTCTTCAGCCACGGTGCTTGTGTGTTGATGACGAGCTGAGTTCGTCATGGCCCTTGGAACACTCGCACGCTGGGCTAATTCCCCTGCTGTGCTGAGCATTCCATTAAACGGGCGTGGTCGTGACGAGCTCAGCTCGTCATGAGCACACGAGAACCGTGACTCATGACGAGCTCAGCTCGTCATGAGCACCGGGGCGCTGTGTGTGCCCTCCCTCCCCCAGCACAGCAGGGGAATAGAGCCAGCAGCGGAGGGGTTAAACTACTGTTCTTTCTGTGAAAGAACATAATCAACCCCCCAACATAACAGAGTTTGAGGTTAGAGATGTTCTGGAAAGTATTAAAGAAGCACGTACTAATAACTAATACTCACAAACCCACCACCCAAATACTCAAAGATCAATTATTAAACATACTTAAACATGCGTCAGGGCAATACCCTCAATAGATTCTTTAAAAAGAGCTATTGCCAGACAGTAAAAAGCAACAAGTACCATACCTGCCCCTAAAACATTTGAAGAAGTAATTATTCCCCCAGAATTAAGCATTACTCACACTAAAGAACCATTTTTTGTAAATAAAAAATGCCCTGATAAAAGAATAAGTATGTTTGCTACTGAAAACAATTTAGTTAAATTACAGAAATGTGACACTCGGATGATGGATGGAACTTTCAAAGTCTGTCCAAAACCATATTACCAGCTGTACGCAGTGCATGGATTGTACCAGCATTCAAACATTCCATTCATCTATGCCCTATTACCAAATAAACACCAAACTACCAACATGTATATATACTAACTAAAATAGAACAAGAAACCAATAATTATTTTCCACAAAACATAATTATTGATTTCAAATTAGCCATGATAAATGCTATACTAACAAATGATCTACACTCAGCAATCCAGGGTTGCTATTATCATTTTAACCAGAGTCTGTGGAGACACCTGCAAAAATCTACCCTTAGGGGTCGATTCAGTTTCAGGAAAAAATGCCTTCCTAATGCTAATCGTAGACTTACCTGGCAACCGAATCATATCCGGAGCTTTTTTCTACCAATGTGCAAGTACGATGCGTATTTCAAGCAAAATCTGACCGAATCGTGGGGTCCGATTCATGCTCTATGTCAGTGCCTAACAGGCTCAGGAATCACGGAAATCGAGTCGTACAGAGGCTTTTAACAAAAAACTTTCCGTATACGCAAGTACGATGCGTTTTTCATATGCTTCGTACTGGGCAAAAGTTCCAGCGCCTCGCAGCATTCAGACGAAGCGTATTTAAGCTCCAAATCACACCATAACACATTCAAGGGAGACGAGACGGAGTCTGTAGCGACATGTATGTGCCAGGCTACGTAGAATAATTTGCGTACATGTCTAATGGGTTGTGCTAATGCTGGACTATGTGGCATCGGTCACATCCGAGTCTGTCGCGTCGTGTCAAGCGCCGGGACGCCCCTTTGCTGGGGCAGCCGTGCGCTATACAAGCACCTATAACATTATCAATAACATATGTGCTAGGGTGTGTATGCGATTCGGCAGGAAAAACTGACAGATCTGTGTCGGGTAAAACGATTTTCACTGAATCATTTGGTGATTTCTTACTTTGCATCGTACTTGCTCATTCGGACGGCGGATGTACGATTCGGTCGGAAAAAAAGATGGGTACGTGATGGGTGAAACAATTTCCTGCCGGAATCGGCCCCTAAGTGTACAATATGCTACAGATAGTACTTTCACCTACTAAGTTAAAAACTAATAGCACTGGCATATGTACCTGTGACTGATGTAGCAGAGCACTATAATATTCTAACAGAGAGCCCCTATTACAAAAGGATCAAAGACAAATTACCCCACTCCTAGACTACTTTGAGGACACTTGGCTGGGAAGACTACACAGATCAGGGCATAGAAGACAACCAAAGTTCCCCCTTACTTGTTGGAATGTGTACCTGAGTACCTTAAACAAAGAAGCCCAAACAAATAATAGTGCTGAGGGATGGCATAATGCCTTCCAAGCAACTACAAGCAGAGGGAAAGCTACCCTTCAGAAACTACTAGAATCTATACAGAAAGAACAAAGCTATCAAGAATTACGGATGCAACAATCTGTAACTCAAATAGGAAAAAATTAACTAAGCAAACTACAAAAATGTGTGAGCTACTACAAAGTCAGTTTACCCTATACCCATCAAGAAGAGGACTAGACTACCTATCCCTAAGAGCCAAAAGCATCTTATAAAGTACATTGCTACAGTTATCAAATAAGAATTTCGTTCACAAAACAAACACTTTACACACATATATTAATATTATATTTTTACAAATAATATTTAATTGTCATATATATATTTTTTAGTATACTAAATATATATTTACAATTAAATAATATTTATCAAAATATAATATATATTAGAATTATTTATAACATTTCCCACCCAAATATATAAAAAAAACCTCACGATTTATGTAGGCATAGACAATGTATTCCAACAAGCAGTAATCCTTCCATCTGTCTGTTAATTCATGGCAGTGAAAAAAATACCCAAAAACAAAATTAATAAATCCAACAGGTCCAATCTAAATCCATCTGCGACACATCCAAGTAGTCGAAAACCTCAGAAACCAGAAAAATATGTCAAAATGTAAAAAAATCGCTCCCTGAAATCCCGAAAAATAAAAGAAAGTGTGATAACAAGATTAGTTCAACCAACTAATACACACTTCGTTAAAAAAACGCGTCTTTCTCTCCAACGTAACATTGATGAATAGTAACCTGCAAAAAATATTGAAAGCATACCCACTCACAAAAATACACCCAAATACATTAATTAAATACAATAACATTATTTTAAAATAACTAAACAACACATATTTACTCACAATATCATCTATCTCCAATAGGCATAAAACCCTAACTCACAACATCTCACTAAAATATTACTAACACCTACAGCTCACCAAAAACAGAATGACCTAACAGAAAATACACTAAATACATCCTAACTACACTTAAACATAAGTATTAAGTAAGATATAATACTTAAAATTCCCCTTACCTTGCTCAACTCGACACAGCTTCCAACCGCGAGCTTCTCCAATCCGGAATGACTCAAAATAACATTACACAGTTACAAAATAGTCCCTGTGAAATTAAAATGGCTGCCTAAATATATTAAAAGAAATGAATAAAGTGAAAAACATGCATGATACTAAACTGTAAATGCTATATATATATTTCTGTTTCTTCAAAAATTAGTTTATAATTTATTATGCTTTCTAAAGTTATAATAATAATTAATATAAATACATATTTATCATTATTATAAATGTATATGTATTTTTATTTATTCTTAACATTATTAAAAATACATATTAATTATGTAAAAATGTACAATTAAGCTTACCTGTTTAAAAAAGTTATTGTCATGCAATGCAACAATGTAATAATTAATATATTAATATTGTATACATTAATAATATTAATTACATTTATAATTACATGTCACAAAATGTATATTTTCTCAAAATGTTAAAGATTGTCAACTACAGCATTATAATGTTACAATATTATTTAAATATCAAATATACCATCCTTAATGTTATGTTTATATATTAACATTTTTTTATATGAATGGTATAATTGTAATATTTTTTTCCAACAGCTGTTCTAATTTTGTAAAAAGGATATGTTTTGTATATCTAAAATTGTGTTAGAAAATGTGATTACATTATCAAATGTTCTTTTCCTTAAAATATTGCAATAAATAATGAATAGGTGAATTTTTCTGTATTTTTACTAATGTGTATTCCATGCTGTGAATAAAATATATATTTTATTTCTACCTACTTCTACAAAAATAAAGCTTGTTTGAAAATTAAAAATGTCTCATTATTTTTTATGTATGTATTAATATTTAATATTTAACTTAAATGTATTTATTTGATAATTGTACTATCTTAAATTACATTAAATAAGCACAATTTTTCATTAGTAAATTATAAAATATATCAATTACACAATACAAATACATCATCACTACACATACTATAAATATCATATTTGTTAACATATAAACATATAATAATACATATTGTATTATTACAACAATTATTTATATAAATGTAATAAATACACAGCACATAACATATATGTAATATTAAAATATCAGATAAATTACTAATTATATGTAAAAGTTGTTGTACATAAACATATATCATTTACCATTCCCAATCCACTTAAACAATAGTCAAGGAAGGTGCTGGACATTACCCATATATATAATGTACTATTCCCACTCAGTTAGGATAAAGTCAGGGAAGGTGCTGGACACTGACCATATACAATTTACTTGTCCACCTCCAGTTAGGTGAAAGTCAGGGAAGGTTCTGGATATTAACTAAATTTAATTTACTATTCCCACTCCAGTTAGAATCAAGTCATGGGAGGTGCTGGACATTAACCATATATAATGTTCTATTTCCACTTAATTAAATATACATTTTTAGGAAAGTACTGGTCAGTAAACATATATAAAAAATAATAAAACACCAATAATCATTAATTCTGGTAAAATGCTGGACAATAAACATTTGTGATATAATATTTTAAGGACCTCACCATTTTCCTACAACATCATTCCAGTAATATAAATCTAAAATTATAAATGTAAATTTAATATTTTTTAAACCCCCCACCCTTATCCCCTAATAACCCAACATCCCACTCGTAAAAAAAGTATATAATTTCAAAAGTAAAATAACATTCCTATTTTTTTATAATTTTGAATTTTGAATTTTAAATCTAATGTGTGATTATATACTAATTTTTTTAACACACTCCCCACCCTTATCCCCTAATATTACAACATTCTGCTCCTAAAACAAACATAATTTCAAAATTAAATTAAAATTTCTAATTTTACATTGTTTTAAAAATTAAACAAATGTATTTTAATGTGTGATTTTATACTTATATTTTCAAAACACTCCTCACTCTTATCCCCTAATAACCCAACATCATGCTCCTAAAACAAACATATAATTTTAAAATAAAAATACAGGGCCGGATTCACAGAATAAACTTAAGACTCAATCCTAAACTTACTACTATTTTGGTATTCACAGAATGCACTTACTACTTTTGGCATTCACAAAATGAACTTACTCATTTCGGTATTCACAGACGTTAGTAGTCCTAACTTTAGGACTCCTAAATGCCTTCTGTGAATACCGAAAGTGTTAAAATTAGGATGTTTCTCAATTTAGTAGTAGTAAAGTTAGGACTCCTAACTTTAGGACTCCTATGATTAGAGTGGCAGACCCTGATGCAGAGGTCTAGCCTGGGACCAGGGTTCAATTCCCCGCCTCGGCGGGTTTTGGGCTCAAAATTCCACGGACCTTATCATTCTCGCCTTGGTGCCTATTCCAATCATGGAGTGCCACTCTGCAACTCTGGGCAATAGCTTGCTTAATCTCCACAACGGCCTCCACAAGGCTAAGGATGCCTGGCCTCCACCTTGGGGGTGCCCAGGAGTGGACGCCTCACAGGGAAAGCCAGGATGGGTTCCACAGCGGTATTCGTACAAGCGCCTTGAGACCCTTGTGGGTGAGTAGTGCGTTATACAAGTATCAATTTTGTGAATACCGAAAGTCTTAAAATTAGGATTTTTCTCAATTTAGAAGTAGTGAAGTTAAGACTCCTAACTTTAGGACTCCTAAATGCCTTCTGTGAATACCGAAAGTCTTAAAATTAGGATTTCTCTCAATTTAATAGTAGTAAAGTTAGGACACCTAAAGTGTTCTATGAAAAATTGGGAAGTATCAAATGATTCGCCCACTGCATTATTTTGAAGGATGGTGTCCAGCCAGTATTCTAAAAACCCAGATAGGTGCCTTTTGCAATGAAGTGGGAGTTGGAGCAGGAATTGGAATACTTTTGTAAACAGGGTATAATTGAGCCAATAGAAAGCTCTGAATTGATAGCCCCGTGGTTTTGGCCAGGAACACCAATGGCTCTCTCAGAATATGCATTAACTTGAGAGACCTGAATGAGAGGATTTGGGTGGATAGACATGCTTTGCCCAATATCACTGAAATGTTACGTTTCTTTAAGGGTGCTAAGGATTTTTCTACCTTAGACATGTTGTCTGCCTATCTGAATATTTGTTTAATGTTTAAGTTAATTAAAACCACAACATTATACCAATAAAACTAAGAATGTCCCAGCAAGAGTGGTATAGATTCTCAAAAAGAATTAGATTTTACCAACGATACAGTGAGAGTAAAAAAGATAGTGCACAATAAATTTGGGCGGCATTCGTCATATAGTGCTATTGTGCTTTTCCTATCATTCTGATTCTTAATAGCTTCTTAATACAGAAGTAACATTTTTACCAGTTTACAGTTGAGCTGTGGGTCATTCAGATCAAGACATTTAATTATTGCAGATCTGCAGGTACAAATGCCCCTAATGTTAAAAAGTTTTTTTAGTAGTAAAAGCCAATATTGTTTTAAAGCTGGGTAATTGCATATTAGACGGAAAAGTCCTGTTTTGATGCTCTGCAAAGGCTGCATTAATTTAGACCATTACATTTCCAGCTTGGTTGGTCAGCATTGGATGGTATTAAACCAGGAAGTATTGCTAATAGCTTTCTTTTTAAGTAGGAGGAGTATGTCAAGCCCAAGTAAGTTGCTGGTTGCAGATCCGTGTATGATTGCAAGACCATCCAAGTTTGTGCACATTTACTAAATATGATTTTGTCTTCAATTAGCGCATGCGTTTTTGCTGTTTTCTTCAATGTTTATCTGAATCACAAAAACTGTAAATTATGTTGCCAAAGGCCTGTCACATTAGTGAGTTTTATAGATGAGTGTAGATACTTAGGGGCTCATTAGGATGGCAGCTGGAAAATCACCCTGACCGCAATGGAAGCAGAAAATAACTGCCCGCCGGGACTGTGGAAAAAACTGCAGTCAAATTAGGATCAACCGCCAAAAAAGACCGACCACGGCAGAACCGGCCAAAGAAAAAACTCCCGTCGCTGGTGGTGATGTCCAAAATCTGACCGCGGTGGTGGGAAACGCAGCGGAAAATGAAAAACCCGCCGCATGCATAGTGGAGACGCCGCACTGAAAATTATGATATCCTCGATGGTCCCGCGGTACGATCCGCTATTTCCGACCGCCTCAGTGACACACTGGAATTAATGGGAGAGCCAGCGGAAGAGCTGCAGCATGCATACAGCTGCGGACAATCCACAGAAAACATGCCAGCCGATGCAAAAACTCCACAATAAGGCTAAACATTAAACTATTCAAAGTAGCCATGCTCCCCAAATACACAAAATCACATACCAATGAAACAAACAAATGCCAAACAGAATCATACAATTCCCAGGACAACACCCACAACACACCTGACAGGTATACCCCATTTGGACACACCCACAGAGCTGAGTATAAAACCAGCCCCTACCCTGACCAAAATCCTTTGCAACACTCCAGAAGAGGAGGGCATTCACCATATCTGAGAGGAGAGGCAAAATAACACATCACACATGCATCACCACCACCACCATCACACCAGCACCAACAAGCCCCCAGCACATACCACACCTCACAAACCACCACCACATATACCACACACACCCCTGCACCCACAAACACTTTGCACACCACACCATGTCCACACATAAAATGCCCACATTCAAAGAGAGTGAGTTGTCAAACATGGTAAACGAGGTAGTCAGAATGGAACCACAACTGTTTGGTAGCCTGGTCTAACAGAAACCATTAGCCACAAGGACTCAAATGTAGGAAAGGATAGTACAAAAGGTCAATGCAGTAGGGACAGCCCTGCGATCCAAAAAGGAGATCTTGAAGTGGTGGCATGATCTGAAGAGTGTTGTCAAAGAGAGGAGAAGCAAGAACCGGGAGCTGGCTGACAGGACTGGCGGTGACCCTCTCATTTCACCAAAAACATTCACATCATGGGAGGAGAAGGTGCTTGCCATACTGCATCCAGAGAGTCTCACAGGAGTATCTAGGAGAGTGGAGGCTATAACTACTAAAGATGACTACCATCAAACTGATATGTACTGTCTTGCACAACTACAACGCTACACCACCTAGGACAAATAGCATTCATCTGTACCACACACTCACAATAACATGTTTCACAGATGTTATGTTATGTTATGTTATAGTAGGTTTATATAGCGCACAGCTACTCTAAAAGAGTGTCCCGGCGCTTTCCACAGGCAGCTCAGTGTATAACAACATAACAAGGAGAAACAGATAGACAGGAAAGAGAAAAGGCCCACCAGAAAAAAATTAGAGATTAAAAAGCCAGGTCTTCAGGCTCTTCCTGAACTGAAGCAGATTGGAGGTGCTGCGTTGCGCCAGTGGGAGCGAATTCCACAACTGGGGTGCCTTGAAGCTGAAAGAGCACCCCCCGGTGTGGGCCTTCCTCACACGCGGAACCACAGCAGTGAAGAGAGATTCAGACCGGAGTGAGCGGGCTGGACGGTAAAACGCCAGCCTCCGCTGCAGGTACCCGGCGCCTGCGCCATACAATTCTTTGTGCATCAGCGTCAAGGATTTGAACATAATCCGTTTCTGGGTGGGCAGCCAATGGAGCGTCTGCAGCAACCCAGAAGCGCGTGCTCGCCTATGTAGGCCAAAGATGGCGCGGGCAGCAGAGTTTTGTGCCACCTGCAGGCGCTGAACCAGATAGTCAGGGAGGCCAAGAAAGAGGGCATTGGCGTAATCCAACCTGGATCCAATGAGCGCTTGCACCGTAATCCGTCTGTGCTCCACAGACAGCAATGGAAGAAACTTGCGGAGCATCTTTAAAATGCCGAAACAGGTGCCGGCCAGGCCGAGGACATGGTTTGAACATTCACCCACTCCCATTCACCTCAAACGTAGCCAACAACATCACCATGGGGGCTTGTGTACAGGCAGCCAGCACTAAGACTCCCACCAGGCACCCTTGCCCCACAGCATCAGCAGAATGGAGCCCCCACCCAGAAGTATGTGTCAGCCTTTACACAACCCACATCAAGCTAACAGGTAGGTCAATTTCTTGCCATGGAGTGCTGTATGTGGGATAGAGGGCTGCACTACTACTCCTACCATGCCCCCTGTCCCACAACATCATCACAATGGATCCTTCCCCCACCCCACCCAGAGGCACGCGGAAGCCATTGCAGTACACCAAACGATATAACAGGTAGGTAGCCATCTTCCCTGGGAGGGCTGTTTGGGGTGGGAGGCCTGTACTACTACTCCCACCATGCCTCCAGTCCCACAGCATCATCAAGATGGATCCCTCCCCCACCCCACCCAGAAGCACTTGGAAGCCATTGCAGTACACCAAACGACATAACAGGTAGGCAGCTGTCTTCCGTGGGAGGGCTGTTTGGGGGGGTGGGAGGCCTTCACTACTACTCCTACCATGCCCCCTGTCTCACAACATAATCAAGATGGATCCCTCCTCCACCCCACCCAGAGGCACTTGGAAGCCATTGCAGTACACCAAATGACAAAATGGGTAGGTAGCCATCTTCCCTGGGAGGGGTGTTTGGGGGTGGGGGGCCTGTACCACTACTCCCACCATGCCCCCAGTACCACAGCATCATCAAGATGGATCCCTCCCCCACCCCACCCAGAAGCACTTGGAAGCCATTGCAGTACACCAAACGACATAACAGGTAGGTAGCCATCTTCCCTGGGAGGGCTGTTTGGGGGTGGGAGGCCTGCAATTATACTCCTACCATGCTCTCTTGTTCCCCAGTACAGCAAGATGGAGCACACCATACCACAAGATGCATGTGTCATCTAATGGACCACTTCTACCAAATCCCTAGGTAGGTAGACATATTCTCCGGTCCCGTGACACCATTGAGCAGAATGTAATCCTCCCCCACGCACCTACAGATGTGCCTCGCCACAAAGCAAAATGTGAGGACGTCACAGGTAAGTAGTCAGTACATGCACCCACACATATGTCACTAAAGAAATGGTGCCATATGGCAACACCAGCCCTCTCATAGCACAAATATGCTCACTGAACCTGCTTGCCACGCACAGTGTGCACACAGGTAAGCAAAGGGAACTGTCACAGCTACCAACGAGTCACACACCAATGCAGATGCACAAGGAAGACTGGGCTCAATCATGCATAGCACACACTGATGAGTGCATTGCAATGGGGCCCAAACGAGAATCAGCATTTAAAAAGAGAGAAATCATGTGTGGGGTTACAAATCAAGATATGTACATGACAGGACAAAGGTATGCAACACAATACAATGGCCACTCCATGGTCAGATGTGACATCTGCCAGAGTAGACAAATCAACAAGTAGTCAACAATGAAAAAAGGTTGTGCTGGTCCCTACATGGCAACAGGTCCCGGTGAACATGATTCCTGCACGAGTTGCATGGCATGCATTGATACCTAACACCATGTACAAGTAATGACTGTACCACTGCATCTTGTTAGGAGGCCCAGTAGTGAAAATAGTAAACAATGTGAAGAACAGTCAATTGTGTTGTGTACAGTGGATGACACACAGCTAACACAATGTTTGCAGAGTGCATTACAATGACCATTTCCCATCTAATCCACAGGTGACCAAGAACTTACTGCAGAGGTCAACACCAACGACCTGCAAAGCCAGTCTCCCCCGGTACATGGACTCTCAGATGTAGACTCCTAGGTTTTTCAGGACGATGAGCTTGAGGCCAGCCCATCTGGTGTGCCAAGAAGCAACAGGTCCCAAGACTCCATCCTCCCCACCACCACATCTGCTGCAACACCAACTGCACAGCAGACCCCTGCTCTTACGACCTGTGCGTCCACTGCCACCACCAGAGTCACCTGCAACACCCTCCCTGTCGCAGAGGACAACCACCCCAGACCACCACCCGAGGATGGCTGGGACAGTGTGCAGGGACCCACAGTGGCAAGGTAACAGGTCCGTGGCAGCAAGGTAGGCGGGAGTGCCAGGGTCACCCCAAGACACCAGGAGGCTGGGACAGAATCCCAGGACCACATCACCAGAGTCCTTGGGGCATACCAACGGGCTCAGGGACAAAGTGGCCTGTCGGACGAACTCTTACATTAGCTCATCTTGCTGATGAGGTCCATTGACACCCTACTTGGACAAATGGTGGACCTCATGGGCCAGCACGTGGCGTTACTGAGGGACAGGCCTGTACCACAAACAATACCTCCACCTCCCTCTGGTGTGCTGCAGGATGACAGTTCACCAGCCTTCCCTGCACCCACAGAGAGGGGTGAGTCCTCAGAAGCCACTGGCTCTGCAGCAGGCCCCCCTCCCAAACGACCAATGGGCCTTCCTAAGAAGAGCCTGGGAGTCTCTGGAAGCAAAGCACATGCCAAACGCCTGTCTCTGAGCCAGCCCTGATGGCAACCCTCTTCCCCACTGCATTTGACTGTTTGGACTGTCCTTCCTCACACTGCCTTGGGAATTGCATCTGTCTCTTGGACTGAGTCATCACATAAATGTGGGATCTACTGTTTCATCTCATTTACCATGACTGTCAACTCACTGCTCCATCACCACCTCTATGTAAAATTGAACACCCCTCTCACATGTCAACTTTGTAAAAAAAATACCTTAGAAACTTTAATTGTGTCAGCTTTGTCTTTAGTGCAGGATGTAGTCTTCAACATGTCCATAATGTATCAGGAGTATGTACTGTATGTAGGCAAGGATAAGTTCAAGGCACCTATGGAAACACAGCAGAACAACATTCACTGGTGTGAGTGTAGCATCACAGACATTACACAACGCCGACCATCTACATAAGCCAACATGCAGACAACACAATGGGCAACAAGTGTCAACATACACATCCCATATACGTTCTCAAATGACATGTCACAGTAACATATCCACCCACATTTGAGTTCACAACTGGCAGTTTGCAATATTCAAACATAGCCCTTCATGACAACAGAAAGATCAATAGACAATGGGTATTTTGTACATTGTCACACACCTTCAAGAGAAGTAGTAGGTGATGAGCTTTTGACAATGTCACCACCTTCCACCTCTCCACTGTCCTCATCACTGGACTCAGGTTGTTGTGCAGGCAGGGGCCTTGGGTCCTCATCCTCATCCAGGAGAAGGGGAATCTCCTTGCGAATGGCAAGGTTGTGGAGCATGCAGCATGCCACTACGATTTGACACACCTTCTTGGGCGAGTATGCTAGTGCACCTCCTGTTTTGTCCAGGCAGCGGCAACGTGACTTGAGCAGACCAAAAGTACGTTCCCCCACACAACGTGTCCTCTCATTAGCCTCATTGTATCTGATATCAGCCGGGGTCCTGAGATCCCGCAGTGGGCTCAGCAGCCATGGACGGTTGGGATATGCAGAGTCATCTAGGGATGACAACTAGACATTGCAATGTTGCAGAGGCAGAGGGCAGTAGGTCACACACCCAGCACACCATACAACTAGGCATACTCACACACAATCCATGCATGCTCTGGAAATAGATTAGCCATCAGCCGGGGCACAAAGCTGTTACGCAGGATATACGAGTCATGGGTTGAGCCAGGGAATCTTGCATACACACCACTTGCACATTAATGGAGTGGTAATGTTTGCGATTGTGGAATATGTGCTCACTTGCCTGTGGTGGCACAAGAGCGACATGTGTGCGATCAAGGGCTCCAACAACATGGGGGATTTGCCCAAGGGGTTAGAAGTCCCCCTTCACAGCTGGCAATTCAGCACCCCTGGGAAAATTGATATATCTGTCCTTGTATATCATCATGGCGGACAGAATATCACGCAGCACCATGCTGAACATCAGTTCAGACATCTCACAAGCGCTGACCACTTTCTCCTGGAACGATCCAGTGGCAAAAAAATGGAGTGCTGCCATCACTTTATCAGATGGGGTAAAAGCTGTTGGATATGTCCGGCGAGGCTGCAGGTGGGGCTCCAACATATAACAAAGGGTTTTCAGGATGGCTCTATCAAGACAGAATTTGCGAATGATCGCCACATCCTCCATGTCATCCAGCACTGTTAAGTGACAAATCAGATTTGGCCTCCTCCTAATTGAGATGAAAGTGGACACATGTCAATGAAATACATCATGAGATGGCCACAGCATATCACGTTCTGGATGACACAGCAATTTCAAAGACTGACAAGCCGCATCTTGGTGGTGACTCATCCTGAGCTGGATGCCTGCCTGAAGGAGCATCAGCGGCAAGGCAGAGGTGAGTAATTGGTGAGGGTGACTTTGGCTGGGAGCGGCTGCATGTGGACAGGGCCTGTGTCAGCGCTGGCCGATGTGATTTTGGTGGAGTGGTGCAGTATTGTGTAAGTGGCTGCTGTGCTGGGTGCCAGGGTCATGCATTTGCCCAAACAATTCTTATGAAAGTAAGACTCCATGATGTGCATTCCTATTGCAGTGTGAGTTGTGCTATTCAACTTTCTTCAGCATTGGGATAGTCGGAGGAATCAAATTGGGAGTGAACATCTGTGTTCCCAATCTGAATGTGAGCTCATCAATGCGTCCATTGCATGCAACATGAATGTTGAGGCCTAGACATCTGACAACAAAACAGCACTCGTAGGTTGGTGGCAGCACTTACGAGATCCCGCTTGAGCGCTGGGGGCAGACTGCGAGCCTTGCTGGAGGGTGTGTGAGCTCTTCTGTTACCCGCTCTATTGCCATTCTTTTTACCTCTCTTAAAGCATTTTTTAAATTCTTTTAATATCCTCAGGTTTTTGCTGGGAATAGCCTGTATTTTTTTACATCTCTCACCTGTGCTGAGGTGCGCTTCCCTGCCCCGGTCCACCGCGGCTGTTGTGCCGTTTGAGTGGAGGGCAGTGCGCCATCTTAGGTGAGGACCCGGATCCCGTGGGGCCTTTCGCTGCGGTCTAGCTGGGGGTGGGGCTTGGCTATTTACTGCACATGGCTGTCTGGATGCTCAGCAGATGTGCTCAGCGGGCGCGCCGCTGGCTCGCCAAAGGCAAGCCCGTCTGCGCCCATCCGCGCACTGGCAACGACCAGCGCCAGGCACCCTGATCAATCTGTGCCCAGCACTACCAACAGGAAGCCCCTCTACTCGTGGAATGCTCTGCCCGAAGTAAGGGGCCCCAGTTGTGATGCAGTTAGGCAGGGGGCTGTCCTGGACAATCTCTCCAGGAAGTGCCCAGCATGTGATTTGTGTTTGCTGAACATGGTGCCCTATCCCTCTATCCAGACTTTGGGCAAACCTAGAATTCAGGCAGCGCTTATCAATGCACGCTCAATGGTCAAGCATGCGGCAGATATTTTTGAACAGCTAGCAGATGACATGTTAGATGTTCTGTTTATCACAGAGACTTGGCTCAATGAGTCTTGTGCTCCGGTAGTGGAACTTTCCATCCCTAGAGGCTACAAAATTGTCAGGGCTGATAAGAGGGGCGGCAGAGGAGGGGATAGCAGTAGTGTTCAGGGAATCATGGCTCTTCACCAGCGAAGTCATTACAGATTAGACGGAGGGGAAGCTCTTGACTTTGCCCTAACCATTTCCCCACATTTCATGCTAGGTGCACTGGAGGACATTATTATCCCGCGTGCCTTACGTTACCCCAAATTTCTCTTATTAGGAGATTTCAATATCCATTCGGATATCACTTCCAATACTGAGGCCAGGGCTCTCCTGGACTCCCTGATCCTCGCCCAGCGAACTCAACACGTGCTACTCCCTTCCCTTCTAGGGGGCCACCTTATTGACCTGGTCTGCTCTAACTTCCACATATTAGTCACTGATCCAGAGCCTATAACATGGTCGGACCACTTCCTGGTCAGATTCTCGTGGACAACGGGTCTGGCAGAAGCGCTGCCCCTCCTTTCGAACTGGGGTGGCAGAGTGGGCTAAAGAACGGTGATGGATTAAACCCAGATCTTTTGACTGGGTGTGAGTGTTTGATTGATTCAGATGCTCCGTCCATCACCACCCCCTTTTGTACCGCCCCTCCTATCGGGCCACAATCCAAGAAGGTTAATCTCCCGGCATTTACGGTGTTTTTTCGTCAGTCACACCTAGCACCTGCTACAGATCTAGAGGGGGCAGTGGGCAATTTTGACCACTGGATTAGCCAGGGGGTTAGGTCTTGCTCCAATGCTAAGCAGGGTAACACCCGACGCTCTTTCCCCTCCCAGCCGTGGTATTCTCCCAATCTCATGGATTTGAAACAGGGGTGTAAGAGGTTGGAGGTCCGCTGGCATCAGAATTACTGTACGACAGCAAAGGCGACCCAGCGACTAGCCAAGAGAGAGTACTACACGTCCATCAGAAAGGCGAAAAGTGAGTACTTCACCGGGAGGATTATGTTGGCTCGGAATAATAGCAAGGAAATCTTTGAGATTGTCCGGGCTTCTTTTTTTATTGACAAAATTGCTAAGATTCAGGAGAGTGTTGGTCCTGCTTTCAGGCCTATGGAGATGCTTTCTCTGGGACCCCCCTCGAGCCTTTCTGCGGCTCCCACCCTTTTTACCTCATTTCTGCCCAATACTGAGGCAGACGTTCTAGCCCTTTTGAGGTCCCTTAAGTCTGGTTCTCCTGCCGACCCCTGCCCGCCCCGGGTCTTAGCTGGCGTAGCAGAGGTAGTTTGCCCAGCAGTGGTGGATTTGATTAATTTGTCCCTTCTGTCCGGCTACGTAACTGCTCAATGGAAGCAGGCTAAATTACTACCCCTCCTGAAGAAACCCTCATTGGATCCTCTGCTGCCGGTTAATTATTGGCCCATCTCACTTCTTCCAGCCCTCGCTAAAGTATGTGAGAAGGTGGACTTCTGGCAGCTTGAGGCATTTGTGGAAACATCAGGAGCGCTCCACCCAGCTCAGTCAGGACTTAGAACTTCCTACAACACAGAGACTGCATTGGTGGAGATGTCAGAGGCCATCAGAGAGTGTCTAGATGGGGGCAGCAGGGCAGCCCTGATCTTACTTGACCTCTCTGCCGCCTTCGACACGGTGCCCCTCCAGCAGCTCTTAGATAGGTTATCTGCAGTCGGGATTTCAGGCTTGGTCTGGAAATGGATTAAATCCTTTCTGGTTTCTCGCTCTCAACAGGTCTGTATCGCTGCTTGTGCCTCATCTGTCCGGAACTTGGCTATCGGTTCCACCCTAAGCCCCCTTTTAATTAATATCTACCTGACTCCTTTAGTCTACTTGGCTGAGGAGCTGGGCACTAAATTATTGCGTACGCTGACGACACGCAGCTGCTCTTTACTTGGGGTGGCTCTGACTTGAATACGGGAGCTGCCCAGACGAGTCTAGCCTCAGTATTTTATTGGTTGGCCCAGGCTTCTCTCAAATGCAATGAGGATAAATCGGAGGTCCTCTTATATAGCCAGTTCCCTGATGACTTCAGAATCCGCGTGTGGCCTACCGACCACCCCAGCCCGCAGTCTGAGGGAGGGCCAGCAAAAAATGTGGGGATCTGGTTTAGTGAGGATCTACGATTCAGCGACCACGTGAAAAAACTGACGGGGACCTGCTTTGGCACTCTCAAAGCACTTAGAAAAATGTTTCAGTTTCTCCAGAGAGTAGCTAAGGAGACGGTCACGCGTGCTCTGATCTTGTCTAGGCTGGATTATGCTAATGCTTTGTTCCTTGGTCTGTCTGGCTACTTGCTGCACAGGCTCCAAATTATTTAGAATGCCGCAGCTAGGCTCCTCTTCAATGCCTCAAAGAGATCTAGGGCACATCAGTACTTAAGGGAATTACACTGGCTGCCGGTGGCTCAGCGGGTGCAGTTCAAAGCGATTACTCTGGCCCACGAGGATCTACAGGGGCTGGGCCCTCCCTACGGAAGCGTTTCACCCTTTATGTGCCAAATCGCCCTTTGCGATCGGCGGGTCTCCGCCGGATGGTCGTTCCGCACTTCCACAGAGTGCGAGTGGGGGGCCAGTCTATCTCTGTCAAGGCTGCTGAGGCATGAAATACGCTTCCTACTGATCTCCAACTCATCTCGGCGTTTCAACTCTTTAAGAAGCAGCTTAAAACTCATCTGTTCAGCATGATCCACTAATTCGATTCCAGCTCCTACCCCTGCTCTCCCCCACGCCAGGACACTCAAGAATAGCAGTGCGTGTTATAAATGCAATATAACATAACATAACATAACACTAGTCTTTGGGCCACAGAGTGCAACATGGTGGTTGGCATGGGCTCTTTGCCATTGTTGACTGTCATGTTGTAATCGGTATCTGGGTTGTCCCCTCCTGTTCCATCAAGGTCTGTCAGTGGCAACAAGTGGTGTGCCCCCATCATGTCCGTAGGTGTGGGCAGAACAAGTTGTGTGTCTGGTAGACTGTGCTGTGTGGCCTTAATATGGCTCAGTCATGACAGATAATCAAGGTTACATGCACTGTTGGGGTCTATGTAGTGAGTTGCAGCAATGTGATTGCAGAGTGTGGTGTGCAACAAGTAAATTTGGACATCTTTTGTACTGCATTGATTGCATTGCTTTGTCTTGTTGCTGCCACTAACCTGACCTTGCATCCCTCTCTCATGCAGATTCACTAGTCGTCACGAAGGGACAGGAGCCGGACACCAGTGGGGGTGAGACTAGCACTGCAGCTGCACAGGAGCCCAGTGACACAGATGTCACCAGCACTTTAGAGGGGGACCGGAGTATGCATGAGCAATCCATCCCTTTGATACAGAGTACCACATCATCTGATGCCAGCGGGGATGCATCCATGTTGGCGGGCACAGGGAATGGAGACTCTGCATCATCTACTACCACACAGCGGCCAGTGCCCACCCTCCCATCTACTTCCTCCGGTGCTGCCCGTGTCCATGCCAGTAAAAGGGAACAAGTTTATTTCACACCTGGCACTTGCTGCCCCTGCACCTGTCCACCCTGCTGCCCTCAGTGCTGAGTCTTTTGAACTTCTGCGCCAGCTTGGTGTCAGCCAGATGGATGCCTACATGGAGGGCATACACTCGACGTGGGTGGGCTGCACCATACTGTCCAGGCTTTGTCCTCCACACTGACGTCTGCCCTGGAGAAGGGTGGCTCAATGGTTAGAGCGTCAGACCCTGATGCAGAGGTCTGGCCCGGGACCAGGGTTCAATTCCCGCCTCGGCGGGTCTTGGGCTCAATTTCCTTGGACCTGATCATTCTTGCCGCGGTGCCTATTCTAATCATGGGTCCCACTATGCAACTCTGGGCAATAGCCTGCTTAATCTCCACAATGGCCCCAACAGCTCTGGGATGCCTGGCTTCACCTTGGGGGTGCCCAGGAGTGGACATTTCACAGGGAAAAGACAGGAAGGGTTCCACAGCGGTATGCGTACAGTGCCAGGAAACCCTGATTGGGGTATAAGTCCGCTTTACAAGTACAAATTAATTTCATTCATTCAACAGGCACATACTCCTATTCCTGCTCCAGGGCCTTTGTCCACCCCCCAGTTAGTATCCAAGTCTGATGATAGTGACCACGGCTCACATGTGTCACAGTCATGATACAGCACACGAATCACCCAGCAGAATCAACCTAAGCGGGCCCACCCGCAGACACCATCCCCACAGAAGAGCAAAGCAGCCCAGAATGAAAAGACAAAAGCCCATCAGCTAAAAGCAAGGCCCAAAAAGCTAATAAGCAGCCCTCATGCTCATATGCCTCAGATGCATCCCCAGCTAAGGACTCTCCTGTCCGTTAAGCTTTGCACAAAGCAAGGCATGCAGTTTCCTTGCCCACTGAGGAGGTGGTGCATGGCACGGGTACACCTTGGAATGGCTCAGAGGCCCTTTTCCCACAACCTCTACTCCCATTCCAAGCCCAGCCCAATGAAGCAGGGGAAGGAGGGCACGTTAGGAAGTACACCTGGCAAACAGGGGTTGGAGGGCACTGTAGCGGGTATACCTGGCAAACAGGGGAAGGAGGGCCAGAGGCGAAACCAGATGAAGCATTCCACAGGATCCAGCACGTTACCAGAGGGATTGCCAGTGTCTGCACCTGAAGCAGCTCTGTTGGCGAGTGTGCCTGTTGTGTCCACATCAGTTCCTATTAACCCCAGTATAGGGAAGCCATTTTGAATCCCCAATAAGTGGAAAGGCACCCCTCAAACATATCCCACCCACACTGTGTCTCAGGTCTGCATGACTTCACCTCCACGTGCCACTACACCACCTGGTCCAAGCAACCCTCTGGCTTGCCAAGCCACTGATAGCCCTACCTCATCTGGCCCACTCTCTTCCCAGTCAGGTGCTCCAGCTGTCCCCGACACACAGCCAGCTCCCAGTCCGCCTGAAAGCCAAGTGTGAGTGCTAGTCCCCCTAACACACCTGTCTCTCTCAGAGGTTGGCCTGTTCTGCCCATTATTACCCCCCTGACTGTGCTGCTGCCCGTGGAAGGGTATAGTTACACACACTCCCTGTACTCACTCTGCACTTTGACATGCCCACTGGCCTTCCCTTTCTGCCCTTGCCTGTGCAGCTTCTCATGTACTCGCTCTGTACTTTGAGATGCCCTCTGGCCTTCCTGTTCTGCCCTTGCCTGTGCAGATTCTCATGTGCTCGCTCTGCACTTTGGCATGCCCACTGGTCTTCCTGTTCTGTCCTTGCCTGTGCATATTCTCATCTACTCGCTCTGCACTTTGACATGCCCACTGGCCCTGTTGCTCTGCTGTGTTGGACTCTTTCCTGTGCAGCCTCTCATGTACTTGCTGTGCACTTTGCCATGGACACTGGACCTGTTGCTCTGCTGTGTTGGACTATTCCCTGTGCAGCTTCTCATGTACTTGCTGTTCACTTTGCCCTGGACACTGGCCCTGTTGCTCTGCTGTGTTGGACTCTTCACCTGTGCAGCCTCTCATGTACTTGCTGTGCACTTTGCACTGCCCACTGGCCCTGTTGCTCCGCTGTGTTGGACTATTTCCTGAGCAGCTTCTCGTGTACTTGCTGTGCACTTTGCCCTGCCCACTGGCCTTCCTGTTTTGACCTTGCCTGTGCAGATTTTCATGCATATGCTCAGCATTTTGTGCCTTGCTCTTCTCTACTGTTGATCTGCTGTCACATCTGTGCAATATGCAAATACAAACAGTTACTCCTGTTGTCTGTTTTGTCAGTGTCCTTACTGAATAAAGTTATTTTGGTGGGTGCATATGGTTGACTGTGCCCCATGCTCTATGTGGCCCTTCAACATTGCCAAGGTGTTTTTGCCCGCCTACTATTTTTTCACAGGGGTAACAGGGACTACAGTTCTTTCAGACACTGATACTTGTGTTATCCGTGGTGTCAATTTTACCTTTAATGCAGTTCTCATTTTCATGGTTTTCTATTGTTTACTACAGTGTTCACATGTCAGGTTGGGGGACACTGCCAGCACAGTGTGTGATTCTTTGCACAGATTTGCATGCAGGCTGGGCAATGTCATTATGTATGTGTGTTATTCCTTTAAGTGTGCCCAGCTGTGTATGTGTATGGTCATCTTGTGACGGCCCATAGTCCTGGTCTCATGGCCTACATGAGATGTGTGCTCTTGGGTAGTCAAGAGGTGTGCAGTGTGAAGGATGTGACTTTGTAAGGGATGTTGATGTGTATGTGCACCTGGATTGTCAACCACACACGTGTCACCCAGGAGTTGTGTGCCTGTTGTTTTGATTGTTCAGCCCTGTGGATGTGGTTGTATGCACATGTGCGAGTTGTCTGTTGTGCACTGTGCAGTGTGTTGGTGTATCCATGCTGTTCTGTCTGACTCCTACTTGTTGTTTTAGTCACTTGTGAGTGTGCAGAATATGTGACTAGCACATCTGTGTTGTGTTTGTTTGATCATCCATGTGTCATGAGTCTGTTTGTGTAGACTGTGCAGACCTGCTGCTCCACACTGCCATTGTGGTTGTGTTTCTCATGCATTGCAGGCCCATGGTGCCTTTTATCCTCCTGTATGGCATGGTGTGTGTGGTGTAATGCCATCCCCTATGTGTGCTTCTTTTGCCTACCCATTGTGAGTCTGCACTCCCTCTGTTTGTGTGTGGTACACTCCCTACATGTCCACTACTGACATGCAAGACACTTCACATTGATATCTGCTGTCCCCTTGGTTTACATGTGTGTGTGCCTCCCCATCGCTTCATTTGTAATACTGTGCTTTGTGGTGCATTTATTTAGCCAGGAGAAATGTGCCACTCAGGACATTTCCCCAATGGGTTATAAGTGATGTTCTTGTGCTGTTTATTAGTCATGGTTGCTCATGTGCACTTCAGCTGTGTCTGCTGCCCAGTGCTCTGGTCAAGATGGTTCTGCCTTTGTATCCCAGATTGTGCATCTGTTGTTGTTGTGTTGGATGTCTTTGTGTTGGCTGTGGTATTGCTTCACTTCCTGGGTGTGCTGTTGTGTTTGTGATGTGCTGATTTGTGTTGTGTGGGTTGATGTTGTGTCACTCATGTTGGTGTGGGACTGTTATGCTTGATGTGCACACTCTGCTTGTTGTGCTTACAGTGCTGTATGTATGTGGCCTTGTCATTGCCTGATGTGCATTCCCTGATGTCCTGCAGTGTTTGTTCAATTTTTTTGCCTGTGCATCTGTAGTTGCTTTGATGTGGCTGTGTTGGTCTGTGATGGTGCACTTCTTGTGTGATTTGTGGTATATTGTGTGTGTTTTGTTCCTGAGTGATGAGGTTGTGCTTCCTGTTGTGTCTGTGCTCCCATTGCCTTTCCACAGTTTGGCTGACAGGGTATGTCTGTTTCTATTGGGGTTCTGTGTGTGTTTCAGTTGTGTTTTGTGTTTTTGTGTTGTTTTTATGCAGACATCTGTTCTGGCATCCCTGTGTGTCTGTGATTTTTGTGGTTGCACCCAGGGTGTGTGTTTGTTTGTGTGTGTATGGACTGACAAGTATTGGCAGCCTTTAGTGTGTTTGGCACTGGTGTTGTGCGCTGGCGGTGTGAGGGGGGTATGTGTGTACATTCCTCCTGGTGTTTGGCAGTCATGGAGTGCACCCCACAATGCTGTGACTAGGAATTTTCCCCCCTCAGCACTATGGGTGGATCAGGTGACCCTATTTTTTGCTGATACCATTAGAAAGATCCAGGACACTTTCCCTAGCTCCCAAGCGGCTAACATTCGGGATAAGGTCGCTTCCCATCTTGACCATCAGGCGAGCTGCCCTCTCTTCACAGAGTTTCTTCCTTGTGCATTGGCAACCTTATTAGGCATTCTGAAAAACATGAAATCAGGTGCTCCTTCTGGCCCGTGCCCTACGTCTACCTTGGCAGCAATAGCTCCCTCCATTAATCTCTATGTGATCCCGATTTTGAATACCTCCCTGCAGCAGGGGCTGGTTCCCGGCAAGCGGAAGAAAGCACACATTCTTCCCCTTCTGAAAAAGCCCAATATGGATCCAGAGCTTCCCGTTAACTATAGGCCCATATCCCATTTGCCTTTTTTTCCAAAGTACTGGAAAAATATGTTAACTCAGACATTGTTGATAATTAATTTTTATAATAATATGCCCCCAGAGCCATTGGAAAAAGTTTTAGAAGAGTTACACCGCTCAGTTGTCACAATTAAAGAAACACGTGGGGGCGAGTGTGTGACAGTCTTCATGGGTGACTTCAACTGTTACATATGCCCAAATGCCTCGAAGGGCACATGTGACACCTCCCTAGAAATGGATACTGATATTAACAATGATATTCCTAATCATTTTATACATTCTAAGACAGGGGAATTACTAAATAACTTTCTGGCCTCTTTTAATTTAGATTTCGCAAATAATTTAACCCTCCCTCGTAGACCTTTCAAACCAAGTTTTCACGGTAGAGACATAAATTCCACTATTAATTTTATTCTTTTTTCACAGATGCATGCCCCACTATTATCTTCCTGGAACACTTTAGACCATCTATATGGGGACCATTATCCCCTAGCTTTATCCATTGTGTTGCCCTCTCCAGCTTCTATGCACAATAATTCCAAAACCAATTATGAACAACCAATTGAATTGGGGGCTCACAATGGTTATACTATCAAATGGGATAAAATCAATCCTGCTAGTCTTTTGAAGGATATACTGACGATGAGGTGGGATGAGATACATATTTGCCTCTCCTTAAATGAACAGCCCCATACCATCCGAGAAGCTTTCTTGAGAATACAGACCAGTCTTAGAAAATTACTCACACAACAGTTCAAGACAGGGACTATCAACCCTAAAGTATGGTTTGATAAAGATTGTTCCATAGCTTTAAAGACTTTAAAGAACCTATTGCACATAACTCCAAAACCAATCACGGAGATTCGACAGGCCAGACTTACATACCGTCTGGCTATTAAAAATAGGAAAAAAGCATTGAAGGAAGAAGCATGGCAGAAACTGTTGTCAACATGTGAAAACCGAGATCTCTCGGCTTTCTGGAAATTTATAAATACCCCGCTCCCATGGGTAAAGATGCCGGAGAGGAATATGGACCTCGCGATTGATGGAGAGACGTGGGCCGCTTATTTTCAAAAACTGTATAGTAAACCCACATCGACTATACCAGAGCCAAAGACTCCATCAATCATAGACTCTCTTGAAGAAACTCATTCCAACATTGCTTTCACGTGGGAAGAGGTAGAGATGGCGATAAGGGAGAGTCCATCTGGCAAGGCACCAGGCCCGGATGCCATTCCAACAGATGTTTTTAAGGCAGAAATATCCTTTTGGGCCCCAATATTGACCTCTGCCCTGAACTCTGCGAATGCTTCGGGCCACTTTCCATCATAGGATGAGGCCGTAGTGATACCCATCTTCAAAAAGGGAGATAGGCATTCTCCATCTTGCTATAGGCCTATCTCCCTGCTTGATTCCTTAATGAAGATCGCAGGCCGTATCATTCTGAAACGTCTTGAAGCGTGGACAGTAGAGAAGAACATACTTCCAACACTCCAGTACGGCTTCAGATCTGGAAGAGGCACAGTTGAACAGACCCTGAATCTACATCTTATTATGTCCAAATATGTTGACACAAAAAAGGGAAATTTGTATGTTACCTATATAGACTTAAGCTCTGCTTTTGATTGTGTGCACCATGATCAACTTTGGGATATACTTGAACATTTAGGAGTAGATTCATCAATACTCCTCTTCATTAAGAATCTGTATAGAAACGCGGGAGCTAGAGTAAGATATGGCCCAAAAGGAGAGTGCTCGCCAAGATTTACCATAAACAGAGGGGTCAGGCAGGGGTGCATATTGGCCCCCATGCTCTTCTTCCTCTATATTAATACAATAGGAGAACACTTAAAAAACATCGAATGTGATTATCCAAAAGTGGGAGGGCAAGCAATCCCTATCTTGCTCTATGCCGATGACGCGGCAATACTTTCGCAAACTAGAGTGGGGTTACAAATGGCAGTTACGGCATTCAGAGACTTTATGCACGACAAGGGCCTGAAAGTCAATATTGGGAAAACTTACTCAATGGTTTGTAGTAAGAAGATAAATAAAAGACCATGTCCCATTTATATTGAAGAGCAAAGACTAGAGACAGTGGACAACTTCACGTACTTGGGCATTACCGTGCACCGACACGTTTCTTGGCAGTCGGCCGTCAAAACGAGGAAACTTGCCCTTGTTAGAGCTGTTGGTGGGCTCAGAGACTTTGCTGGAAGAATAGGAGGGAGGCCTGTTAAACAGCTAATTGTTCTCTACAAAGCGAAATGTGTTTCGACAGCAATTTATGGGGCCGGCCTTTGGGGCATCGAAAAAAACATTGCCTCTATTCAAATAGAGGAAAATAACTTCCTAAGGTATTTATTGGCAACACCTAAATCAACTTCTGTATATACGATGCATATCGAGTTAGACTTACCATTCATTTCAGACTTAATTAAAGTGGAGCCCCCTCTGTTGTGGCATAAAATCTGGACCACCACTGAGACTAACCTGAACCGAGAAGTAATACTAGATATTCTCAAACAGGAGGGGGCAAGACACACGAAATGGCTGGCTTACATTAAAAACTTTTTTGTGGACATTGGTCACCCAGAGTACTTTTCTGATCCTTTGACCTTGGATTTTATTTCAAGAAAAAATCTGAGAAAAACACTATTGGATCACTTGGAGACTAAAAGATGGACCCACCAAAAACTAAATACAACACTCCAGTCGTACCAAAGGGTGACGCAGCACAAGGGGCTTCAAGCATACCTGTCCACTGACTTTTCCTGCTATGCCAGAATGCTGCTGGTCAGATTTAGACTGGGCTCATTTTTTCGTCTTATAACTTTTCCATCAGGAAATTATTGGTCCCGGAATCTGAGTCCTTGCCCGTGTGATGACACCTCTGTGCAATCAAATATTCATACCATCCTATTTTGTACTTACTACGCGATCCCCAGGAAAACATTATTGAAACCTCTATTAAAGAGATGGCGTCTGAGGTCCTGTAAGGACGCTTATGAGCGCTTACAGATGTTAGAGGACAGAGAAGTCATATGTATCATGGAACAGTATTTAAAATTGCTGATCAAATTCAGAAAATCGCTACAAGGGCCAACGTAAATTTGTATAATATATTTTATTTATGAAAAGTTTTGTTCCCCTGATCTCTCTTTTAAAAATTGTATCATTTTCCTTATAATTTTTTCTATTTTTATCTATTTTAATGAATTGACTAAATGTATTGTTGTATATTTTTATTTCGCTATGAATGATTGTATGATATTCTTTGAAATATCGAATAAAGCTTATTTGAACTTGATGTTCACTCAGTCACTTATGCATTTCTTGAGATTAACAACATTTTGCATCAATGTCAATCTGGATTTCGCCCTAATTTTAGCACCGAAACGGCACATCTGGAAACTCTGGAATCCATTAAGGACGTCTTGGAGAAAGGAAGCAAGGCTATGTTTTGTTTGTTAGATCTTTCAGCAGCCTTTGATACTGTCTCTCACAGATGACTCCTGAAGAAACTTCAGGAGGCTGGTTTTGGAGGGACGATTCTCAAATGGCTTGCCTCTTTTTTGTTTCAGGGCGCCAACAAACTGTTTGGGCTACCCCTTTTTCTGTCTGAATCCCTCCTCTGGAGGTGGGTGTACATCAGGGCTTGGTGCTTAGTCCAACTTTATTCAACCTGTACATGTGAGCATTGGCAAGTCTAGTTGAGTTGCATTGAGTTAAAAAAGTGTTGTATGCTGACGACACCCAACTCCGTTTTACATGCGGCAAGGATTCAGAGTTCAAGGGGGAAGCAATTAAGGTCTGCTTGTCAGCATTGTTCTCCTGGCTCCAGCTGAATAAACTTAAATGTAATTCAGATAAGTCGTAAATCATCTTTTTTGGTTGCCCATCTAAAAACTTATGGCAGAACTGGTGGCATCAGGACATGCACCCTCCCGCTAACCCGGTGTCGTCAGTAAAAAATCTTTGTGTAAAACTGGACAATTCTCTGAGTATGAAGCCACAGGTTCAGACTGTGGCCGGTCGGTACTTTGGCTTTCTGAAAATGCTCAAACAATTTCTTCCATTACTTTCGATCCCTTAAAGGAAAACTGTGGTCCAGGCCTTGATTGGTTCTAGGCTGGACTACGTAAACATTCTTTATCTGGGTCTTCAAGTAGTGCAAAATACTGCGGTCAGGGCCATTCTTTTTCTTGCCCCAGGACCCGGATGTCTGCTCATTTGAATTCTCTCCACTGGGTCCCGATCCGTAAGCTGATACCGTTTAAGGCCCTGGAGTTGTCTATTAAGGCCTTACATGGGTATGGTGCCCCCTTACTTGAGGAAGAGAGTTCAATTTTATCATCCACAACGCTTTCTTCGCTCTGCCTCATTGTCGCTAGTCTGCACTCCGGTGGTGAAATACTCTCGAATTGGAGGCCGCTCCTTCTGGCTTAGAGTGGAAAAACAATGGAATGATCTGCCACTTGCTGTGAGACGTCTTCAGGATCTGCTTCCCTTCAGAAAAGCCCTACAAACATGGCTGTTTCAGCAATAAAATAACACTTTGCGCTCTGCGCACTTTCCTTTTCCTGTCTAGTTCAGTCACACTCACCCAGTGCCGGTACACTCAGTAGAGTAGCTGTGCGCTTTATAAAAATCTGGTTAACATAACATAACAATGGGCCCTGTGTATTGTGCTGCTGTTGTACTCCTGTGAGGTGGTTGTATGCACGTGTGGCTGTTCCCAGTTTGACTTCCAGGCCTTCCTTTTTTCCTTGTGCCTTTCCCTGGTTTACCTTGCTGTCTTCCTGTGTTGTTGCACTGTGGTGCCTGTGGTTTGACTCCACTGACTGTACTAGCCATGTGTGGTTTGATAGTCTGAGAGGGGTGTTCTGTGTTACATGTCTTGCATGTGATGTTGTGTGTCTCCATGGCCTTCCATTTGTGTACATCCCCCTTTGGCTTTCCTATTTGTTGGGCTCCATTGCTGTTGGCATTTGGTGTATGTGTGTGTGTCAGTCTGTGGTATGTATGTGTGAGTATGCAGGCTGTGTGTCCATTTGTTCCTTGTATGTGTCCATTCGGTGCTTGTACTCATGGTTGTTTCCATGTGTGTGGTGGTGTTGTGGTGTGTGTGTTTCCCTGGCCCTGTGCTACTGTGCTGTGTGTTTTGTGTTCCTGTGCAGCCACTTCTGCTGTAACTGTCTCCCTGGTTGTTTATTGTGTGGTGCAGGGTGTGGTTTGACCTGGCTTGTTGTTGTGCATGGGTGTGCCCAGGATGGGCACATGGCATGTTCCTTCATGGGGTGTGCTCATGTGTAGTGGGGGGAGATGTGGTCCTGGGGTCTTTGTGCCCTGCACATGACTTGGACTGGCACAGCCTCCTTTATTGTGCGCATGTATTCCGTTGTGTTCACCGCTACGGTCCAGGATGCAGAGGGGTGACTTGGTGTCAGGTGGGTCGTGTGTGGATGCCCTTGTGGATGTGTTCCTGTCCCCAGCAGGGTGTCCGATGTGGATTTGGACCCTGTGTCAGCCCATGTGTTGTGTGTTGTATTTGTGTAGTTGCGATCCTGTGGCGGCGGCGGTCCATGAGTTGCTGGTGATGTAGCAGGTACAGCACTGGGAACACATGTAGGGTAGGGTCCATGGCGGTTGTGACTGGGTGGTGTGGACCGGGTGTCTGGTTTCATGCTCCGCTGTCGAGCCTCCGCTGCCTCTGGTTAAGCGGTGTCTCCGCCCCGGTGCATCTGCTTGTTTGGGGCATCCTAATTTGTGGAGCGGGGCGGACGTCATTCCGCACGGCAATGAATCTCCATTGGCTCCCACCGCCGCTGTGGCGGGCGCACTTTGATGGCAGTGCGCGTCGCTCCACAGCGGACGGGAATTAGCCTATGTTTGGCCATACTAATATGGTGGACGTGAGTGCCGCTGCTCGCGGGCGGAAAAATGCATTTTTCCACACCGCCAGCACCGCGGTGGTGCCACCGCCCGACATCCTAATGGACCCCCTAGTATACACTAATTGGGGGTTATTTTCTTGTGCCATCCAGAGAGCATTGTTAAGTGAGTTTTGATGGCTAGTCCAGATTTTGTACCATGTTTTTAATGATGGATATCTTCTTTCTAAATGCTTTCTAAATGCTGCTGTTGCAGACTGACTTTCAACCAGACCTGTGCCGGAGAGGAGTACCGTGGTAGACTGAATACTGTTTTATATGTCTGTATTTGAAGGCTTTCTAGAATTGCTGCATCATTTCCATGATGGACCTCACATGCATCGGCCAAGGTCAGCAAAAGTTTTGCTTTAATGACTGCTAATAATGGCATGAATGATGATCCTTTCAATCTCTTTGCTATTGAACAGAAGGCAAAAATTAGGCCATTTTCTTTTTTCATTATAATCTCATTATGTGTTTGAAAATTAAATCGATTATCTATGTATAAGCCTATGTACTTGGAATTGCTGCCCGCCTCCAGGTTTGTGTTGCCAAGTTTAAATGCTAGTTGTTTCTGGGCACAACGATTAATGATCATGACTTGTTCTTGTTATGTTTATTTCTAGCATGTTTGCTTTGGGAAAATATCCCAGTTTGTTGATCACTCTGAGAATGCCTACTCTTGTGTAGCTTAACAGTACTATATTGTCAGCATAAGAAAGATGTGAAATAGGTAGTGTACCCAAGCAAGGAGGATGCAAATTAACCTGATAAAGCTTTGGTGAGAGATCAGCCATAAATAGGTTGAACAGGTGAGGTGCTAAAAAACAACCTTGTTTTAGTCCTGCCTCTAAGTAAATTTTTCTTGAGAGCTCCTGCAATCAGCTATTTTGACTTGCATCCACATATTTGTATGTAGCTGCTTTATGGCTCTAGGAATTGGTTCTGGGAGACCCAACTGCCTCTGTTAACTCAGTTAAATGCCACTTTAAAGTCTATAAAACATAAGTGCAGATTTTTTTCACTGCTGCAAGCTCTTATCTGTCATTATGCTCAGAGCAAGAATGTTTGTGGTGGTACCTGAGCCCTTACGGAATCCAGACTGGTCAATAGGAATTACTTTATTATTTTCTGACCAGTGTACCGGATATCTGAGGACCAGTGAAGCATAGTATTTTGCTTCTGAATCTATTAAGGTGATTACTCTGTAGTTTCCTTGATCCGTTTGATCACCTCCCTTGTACACTGGGTTCATTATTGAGCTTCACCAACACTCTGCAAGTGTGTTTGTGCTACCCACCTCAGCAAACAACCCAGACATTTGGGTTGCGCAAACGTCACGGTCCCATTTGCAAATCACTTGCGGAATGCTGTTTGGTACTGGGGCTCTGTCCCTTCGGCCCGATCTTATTAGTTCAGATATTTTTTTTTTCTGTGTATTGGATTGGAGTTTGTTCTACTACAACGTTCATAATCTTCAGGGTGCTTCCCGGTTCTTTAAGTATCTTAACTATTGTGTGTGCAGACTCTGCCTGTTATGTAAAATCATCCAATACTGAGGATGTAGTGTGAGCACTTTACCTTGTTAGGGTTGAGTGTGTTGTTATGCTGTGATTCATGGCCACGGAATGGTTAGAGGTTCCAAAAACAGCGTCACTTTTGTGGGCCACTTTGACAAAAGTGGGGATTACGTAAAGTATCCAGGCTGGCGCTGTAACACTTTCAGCGCGGCAACCCCTCCCTCTGTTTCTACCTTAACCCAGGTGTAACCAATGACTGAACCTTTAAATACACAAGCTCGGCCGACCCTCATTCACATCCGGGCGCCGCAGAAGGATTACAGGTCCAGGGAGGAACCAGACCGACAGTTTCGTGAGTAAATGAGGCTGCGCACTACAGCTACTGTTGGGGTAAGGTGTTGAGGTTTTTCCCTTGCAGGTCGGATATCTATATAATACCAATACTGCCTTCCTTTAGGGTCTCTTTCTCTGCCAGGCGACCCAAGGAGGCTTTGATCAGCAAAACACTGTGTGAGGACAATACTTGTTTTTTCCTTCACTTACCTGAACCTCACATTGACATGTTCGTTTTCTAGATCACCACTACAACCGGCTTCTAGATAACCTTCACCTGAGTCTTGCCACTGACAAGACCACACTCTAGCCATATATAGTTCGCTCACTCACCTTATAAGACGGTGGAATGACGACTGTGTCCTTTGCAATAATATGCTAATATGACTCTACCCTGTACGTCTGTATGTCTCCCCCTCTATGTTATATGTAGCAAAGCGAGAGGGAACCCCCTTCTCACCCATATAGCACCTTAGTGTGTGCTACACATAGAACCTCTAACACACTCACTGTAATTTATTTTTAATACCCCCACACATACTCACTTGGTCCTGAGGAAAGCCTGTTTCAAATTAAGAAAGGCCAGGCTGAAACATGTAGACCACACAGGACACTGGAGGTCATAATCCATACTCCACTGTGTCCGTCTGCCTTTTTAATGTGCCAACAGATACCCAGTTTTATTAAAATAGTTTTACCCTCGGGTGCTGGGACTTCTGTATGGCTTTTTAATTTTTCACCTTCATACTCACCACATTGCACACTCAGCAATCATACCAGCTCCGCAGTAACCTGGCGTCGAAGCACACCCGGGGCACGCTAGGTGCCACTGCGGTGGGGCCCGATGATGAAGCATGCCACCAACTAGGTTGGTGGGTGAGGGCTTTCAAATAAAACCTACTGGTTTCCATTGACATACGTACTCCTTTGAGTCCTTTTTGTTTAAACCTAGCTAGTCTCTTTTGATTTTGAATATATAATATTGGGGATCCAGACTAGCTTACCTAGTCCTCCCTCTCTCCTTTGATTAAGTGATATTCAGGCAGCGCACAGCTGTGAGAGTTTAATTTTCCTTAACTCAACATGGCAGAAAATACTGGCCTAACTTACACTGAAGATGACATCAGTGAGATCTTATCCGACCCGTCCCTTGCGGCAGACTTCAATGTCTCCACAACTATTGCACAGTCCTCTGACTGGGATGCACTGACTGAGAAGAAGAGGAACAAAATACGAACCATCCTACATGGCGTAATTCTAGCACAGTACTTACGCACTAACACTGCTCCGAGAGGTCTCATAGTCACCAATGCGCCTAGGATTTTCCTAGATGACGCCACTTTCAGAAAGGACTGGGCCCAGATCGCCTGGCACTGCACCAGGGACTGGCTCGTCCTCATCATTAAAACCGCCAAGCGACTCTCCGATGCCATCCTGATTGAAATCCAGGCCACTGAGAACCATTTCAAGACCACCCTAACTGGTTTTAAGAAAAAACTAGAAGACCAAAACCGTGAGATGGCTGACTACAAAGAATACTTAACCCAGACAAAAATCAAAAATTTTGAGAAAGACTTGAAGAGATTCAACTTCACTAAGACATACCCTTATTCGGATGATGCCTATACTCCAGCCAGAAAAGACTCCGATAGCTCCGGGGACAACAGCTCGGTCTCTAGCAATTCCAGCACCGGATCCAATCAATCCAATCAATCGAGAGGAAGAGGGCGACGAGGCCAACACTGGCAGCAACCCTGGCAGGGTCCACCACAGAACCACAACTTTGGGCCACCACAATTTGGACCCATACCACCTCCTTTCTATGGTTTCCCCCCAATGTACGCACCAGGACAAATGCCATACTTTCAAGGGAATCCAAACCAAAGATATCCTTTTTTATCACAGGGCCGCAGGAATCGCGGAAAAAGAAGAAATGCACCACAGGTCCACTGGACACCAGAGGCGGAACCAGTGAGTTCGAACACGAGGAACAAAACCAAGGAACAGGCGGGACCGAGCAAACAGTAACAGAGATAAGAACAAAAGACCAGCTGGTGTTCAACGTCTCCAGCACAGAATTGACAGAAGAAGAGACAGCAGTCCTGAACAAGGGCCTATCCTTCGTCCCCACAGCCAGACTGGACCATTTCAAACTGCACATGGAACTGGCGGAGTTCTTTCGAAAACTGAAATTAAAAGCCTTCTTTGAAAAGAAAACTGAGTCCATTGACCCTCAGGAGGAAGTCCCCAACGAGACAGGCCTCAGATTAAAATCCACTTTCATCCCCCCTCCCGCAAGCATACCTGTTGAGATCGCTGCTTTCGAACAGGCGGTCTACACTGAGGTTGAGAACATACAAGAAAGAAATACCTTCAATAATCTGTCCTACCGTGAGCGTGAAACTTTAAGACGCCTGCAGGCCAACCCTGCCCTTGTCATAAAACCCGCCGACAAAGGGGGAGGCATCGTACTCATGGATAAGACAGACTATGACACTGAATGTCTTAGACTACTTAGTGACAACAGGAATTACAGACCACTTAGAAAAGACCCCACCGAGGAGCTAAGCCAGAGGATACAGATCCTGGTGAAAAATGCCCGGGACGCAGAACATATCTCAAAACAGGAGGCCGACTACCTGTGCTGCAAAAATGCAAGAATCCCATACTTCTACACCCTCCCAAAGATACACAAAGGAATAACACCACCACCGGGAAGACCTATTGTGTCTGGGAATCAGTCACTCCTAGAGCCCCTGTCACGCTTTTGCGACTTTTTCTTGAACCCATTGGTACAACTCACACCTTCCTACATCAAGGATACGAAACATCTCCTAAATGTAATCAAGGGAACCGACTACAACCCAGATACCCAGCTCCTTGTCGGATTAGATATTGAGAGCCTCTACACTAGCTTACCGCAGGACGCCACATTGGCAGTACTGGAGGAAGTCCTAACTGGAACTGTTTGGAACCATCACACCCCACGCAGCTTCATAATGGATTGTGCCACTCTGGCATTAAAAGACAATTACTTTGAGTATGAGGGCAAACTGTACCTACAGACTAACGGCACGAGCATGGGGAGCGTTTTCGCTCCCAGTATAGCTGGTCTCTATGTAGCCCACTTCGAAAAAACACATATACAATCTGCGAACAATCCCTACGCAACCAACATCACTGTATGGCGTCGTTATATCGACGACATTCTGGTAATCTGGGAAGGAAATCAAGAATCCCTGGATCAATTTCTCATGTGGCTCAATACCCGTGACAACTACCTGAGGTTTACCTGCACCAGCAGTGCTTCTGAATTAGCCTTCCTAGACCTCACCATTAAGGCAGGTGTGGATGGCTTGACAACCACAACTTACCAAAAACCAACATCAAGGAACTCACTTTTGAGGTTCGATAGCTTCCACCCCAGACCTCTACGGGAGAATCTCCCTTATGGTCAATTTTTGCGACTGAGACGCAACTGCAGCCGAATTCAGGATTATAAACAACAATCAGCCACCTTGATCCACAAATTGGAAGACAGGGGATACCCCACCAGGATTCTGAACACCACCTGCAAGAGGGCTCGAAACCAAAATAGAGAGTCTCTGCTTGAGGCAACAACAAAGCCCCCCGAAGAACCCACGTTGACATGCGTAACCACTTACAATACCGTGTCTAATCAGGTCTCCAACATAATCAATAAGAACTGGAAGATTATTAATTCAGGCAACCGAAATTGGGAAAAACCCAGATTCGCATACAGAAGGGCTAAGAATCTGAAAGACTCCCTAGTACACACCAGACCTAGACCGAACTGTGCCACTAATGACCCCACCATCCTCAATGCTTGGGGTTTACCAAAACTTACGGGACACCAACCGTGCAACAACTGCAGCGTGTGCCACCTTACATCCCCCTCAAAGACCCTGGACCTAGAAGCGGGCAAGGTATGGACACAACGCCAGTTTACCAATTGTAACTCCTCTAACCTGGTGTACCTGATGACATGCAGATGCGGTCTACGGTACGTGGGTATGACCACCCGGAAGGTACGGACCAGAATGACAGAACACCGTAGTACCATCCGATGCGGAAAAAACATAAGCAGACTCACTGACCATTTCTTGTCCCACAATCACACCCCCAACGATTTTACTTGGACTGTGATTGAACAATTCCCTGTAACTCAAAACAATGAAAGTTTTCTCTTCCAAAAAGAACAACGCTGGATTTATCGCCTATCCACTCATATTGAGGGGCTTAACGATTCCATACCTTGGAATTCGCTTAACACTCAATGATTGGGCCTCTCTTCTCCTTCTCATTCTGTGCATTTCCCACACTCAATGACTGAGACTTCCTTCCCCTTCCCCCTGTTGTATATAAACTAATCGTTTTCTGGTTAATACACCACCCAGTTGCTGCCTCTCAGTGTCAATATCTCTTTTTTCGACCCTCTTTTTTCGACACTCCTTGGCCTTCATTTAAAGTTTTGTTACATACTAGCGCTACCACGAGCGCTAAAACACCCTTCCTCGCTTGCGCGGCTCCTTCCACGCATGCGCGGTAGCCACTATCTACCCGCTCATGCGCAGACAGGCTTTACCAGCGAGCGCACGCACCGGATAGGGAATACTATTCTCCTAACGCATGCGCAGAACGCACATGACATGGCGCTTTCAGCGCGGCAACCCCTCCCTCTGTTTCTACCTTAACCCAGGTGTAACCAATGACTGAACCTTTAAATACACAAGCTCGGCCGACCCTCATTCACATCCGGGCGCCGCAGAAGGATTACAGGTCCAGGGAGGAACCAGACCGACAGTTTCGTGAGTAAATGAGGCTGCGCACTACAGCTACTGTTGGGGTAAGGTGTTGAGGTTTTTCCCTTGCAGGTCGGATATCTATATAATACCAATACTGCCTTCCTTTAGGGTCTCTTTCTCTGCCAGGCGACCCAAGGAGGCTTTGATCAGCAAAACACTGTGTGAGGACAATACTTGTTTTTTCCTTCACTTACCTGAACCTCACATTGACATGTTCGTTTTCTAGATCACCACTACAACCGGCTTCTAGATAACCTTCACCTGAGTCTTGCCACTGACAAGACCACACTCTAGCCATATATAGTTCGCTCACTCACCTTATAAGACGGTGGAATGACGACTGTGTCCTTTGCAATAATATGCTAATATGACTCTACCCTGTACGTCTGTATGTCTCCCCCTCTATGTTATATGTAGCAAAGCGAGAGGGAACCCCCTTCTCACCCATATAGCACCTTAGTGTGTGCTACACATAGAACCTCTAACACACTCACTGTAATTTATTTTTAATACCCCCACACATACTCACTTGGTCCTGAGGAAAGCCTGTTTCAAATTAAGAAAGGCCAGGCTGAAACATGTAGACCACACAGGACACTGGAGGTCATAATCCATACTCCACTGTGTCCGTCTGCCTTTTTAATGTGCCAACAGATACCCAGTTTTATTAAAATAGTTTTACCCTCGGGTGCTGGGACTTCTGTATGGCTTTTTAATTTTTCACCTTCATACTCACCACATTGCACACTCAGCAATCATACCAGCTCCGCAGTAACCTGGCGTCGAAGCACACCCGGGGCACGCTAGGTGCCACTGCGGTGGGGCCCGATGATGAAGCATGCCACCAACTAGGTTGGTGGGTGAGGGCTTTCAAATAAAACCTACTGGTTTCCATTGACATACGTACTCCTTTGAGTCCTTTTTGTTTAAACCTAGCTAGTCTCTTTTGATTTTGAATATATAATATTGGGGATCCAGACTAGCTTACCTAGTCCTCCCTCTCTCCTTTGATTAAGTGATGTGCTGTAACACAAGAAGCATTAATTATATGTGGGGGTCTTGTAAGGCCGTTTACTAGCTCCCAGAAAGCTCTAGTGTTTGATTGCCTTGCATTAAATAGGAGTTTAGACCGGTGTGCTTCAGTTAATGTACGTTCACTACCCAAACACAGACTAGAGATCGTCGAGCTGATTGAGGCAAAACAACTGGATATACTTTTCGTCACTGAAACCTGGGGTGACAAAATGACAGGCCCTGACTTCTATCATGCTGTCCCTCAGGGCTTCAAGGTATTTAGGTTTGATAGAACAGAAAACAAAAAAGGGGGAGGAATAGCAACGATTTATTGTGACAATCTAAAAGCCTGCTACAAGCCCAGACCTAACATCAATTGCGAAAAAGCATGGGCGTAAAATCTGTTCGACTCGCGGATTTCGCGGATTTTCGGTAAATTCGGAATCCGCGAACTCTTGCGAATTTGCCGAAAATCCGCAAATTCGCACGCAGCGGATTTTTTTGCTTGGTGATACAATATTGCGGCGCGCGGCGTTCATTTACTGTCATTCAGTGTTTGCCGAGTTGTTTTTCGCGATATTTTGCGAGTGCTGCGCCATTTTGGATCTTGCTGCGGGATCCCGCGGGAGTTTGGCGACCGCGATTACGTAATCGCGGCTTGCCACCTTGCACGTGCATATAAAACAATATCCCAAAGGGTATAATTACACAAATTAATAATGAATTACTGGTAAGGATATCTATACAGTATTATCCTAAAAGAATCAAGGAGTCAAGTAATTCGCTCAAGGTAGTGCTAAAAAGCATAATTTTATGTTATAATCAAGAAAAGATGGGAGGGGGGGGGAAACGGGGGGGAGACCAATAAACACAATTAATTACAGCACTGTGTGAGCAATTGAACAAATGACAGATAACAAGTATCAGCCCAAAGGGTTGTACAAGGTGCACAAGTGCAGACCCCAATCCCAATCGGTTGATGGGTTCATACTCCTGTTTCTTGACACTTGCCACCTTGCACAGCACGCATCGCGAGAGTTCGCAATTGCGAACATGTGAATGCGGCGGGCAGCAACAATCTCGCACTCGCAAAATTACAGAATTTGCAATTCTGCACAGGAAATCCACCAGCAAGCAGCATAAACCTTCTGAAAATGATGATTTTTATCAGAATAACTCCTCAGGTTGATATTTGCCTGCACTTTTTTTTGCAAGGAGTCAATTTTGGGGGGGGGGGAAGGAAGTGCCCCACAGTCTCCAACTTCCTGTTCCTGTCCAGCAGACTCCTCACAGTGCTTTCTTCATGTGCTGGTCACTTTCATTCGGATCTTGACCGGGAAGGATTACTTTTTGTGGATGCTGCTGGATATTTGGATTTGAGGCCTTTTTGACTTTCTTTGGATCACTTTTGGATAGGAAATTTCACAAGTAAGTTTGTTTGGGGCATTACAGTTGTTACAACTACAATTTTGGAATTTTCGATTTTTGGGCTGTTGTTGGGGCCTTTTGCCCAGGGGTAGTGAGTGGTGCATGGACTGAGTCTTTCTGTGGGGTCTCTTTAATGTAAACATCATGGAGGGCATGGATGGCATGGGATTGTGCTGATTTTTGTGTGTTTTTCTACTTTTTTGGCTGCTGTTGGGGCCTTTTGCCCAGGGGTAGTGAGTGGTGCATGGGCCTAGTCTTTCTGTGGGGTGTCTTGAATTTAAAGGTATTGAGGGCATGGATGGCATGGGATTGTGCTGATTTTTCTGTGTTTTTTGATTTTTTTGGCTGCTGTTGGGGCCTTTTGCACAGGGCTAGTGAGCGGTGCTTGGACTGAGTCTTTCTGTGGGGTCTCTTTAATGTAAACATCATGGAGGGCATGGATGGCATTGGATTATGCTGATTTTTCTGTGTTTTTCGATTTTTTTGGGCTGTTGATGGGGACTGGCCATGTGGGTGGGGGGCATTTTGAGTGCTGGCACAGGCAGGCCCAGGCCATGTGCCTGGGGGCAAGGGGCCATTTTGAATGCAGGCAGTGTTCTCAGGCCTGCACCCATTTTGCCTAGCTTTCATGCATTATGCCCAGGGGTAGTGAGTGGTGCATGGGACTGGTCTTTCTGTGGGGTGTCTTAAATTTAAACATCATTGAGGGCATGGATGGCATGGGATTGTGCTGATTTTTGTGTGTTTTTCAATTTGTTTGGCTGCTGCTGGGGCCTTTTGCCCAGGGCTAGTGAGTGGTGCAGGACTGAGTCTTTCTGTGGGGTCACTTTAATGTAAACATCATGGAGGGCATGAATGGCATTGGATTGTGCAGATTTTTCTGTGTTTTTCGATTTTTTGGGCTGTTGATGGGGACTGGCCATGTGGGTGGGGGCCATTTTGAGTGCTGGTACAGGCAGGCCCTGGCCATGTGCTGGGGGGCAAGGGGCCATTTTGAATGCAGGCAGTGTTCTCAGGCCTGCACCCATTTTGTCTAGCTTTCATCCATTATGCCCAGGGGTAGTGAGTGATGAATGGACCTAGTCTTTCTGTGGGGTGTCCTGAATTTAAACATCATTGAGGGCATGGATGGCATGGGATTGTGCTGATTTTTCTGTGTTTTTCGATTTTTTTGGCTGCTGTTGGGGCCTTTTGCCCAGGGCTAGTGAGTGGTGCATGGACTGAGTCTTTCTGTGGGGTCTCTTTAATGTAAACATCATGGAGGGTATGGATGGCATTGGATTGTGCTGATTTTTCTGTGTTTTTTGATTTTTTGGGCTGCTGATGGGGACTGGCCATGTGGGTGGGGGCCATTTTGAGAACTGGTACAGGCAGGCCCTGGCCATGTGCGTGGGGGCAAGGGGCTATTTTGAATGCAGGCAGTGTTCTCAGGCCTGCACCCATTTTGCCTAGCTTTCATCCATTATGCCCAGGGGTAGTGAGTGGTGTATGGGCCTAGTCTTTCTGTGGGGTGTCTTGAATTTAAACATCCTTGAGGGCATGGATGGCATGGGATTGTGCTGATTTTTGTGTGTTTTTTGATTTTTTTGGCTGCTGTTGGGGCCTTTTGCCCAGGGCTAGTGAGTGGTGCATGGACTGAGTCTTTCTGTGGGGTCTCTTTAATGTAAACATCATGGAGGGCATGGATGGCATTGGATTGTGCTGATTTTTCTGTGTTTTTCGATTTTTTGGGCTGTTGATGGGGACTGGCCATGTGGGTGGGGGCCATTTTGAGTGCTGGTACAGGCAGGCCCAGGCCATGTGCCTGGGGCAAGGGGCCATTTTGAATGCAGGCAGTGTTCTCAGGCCTGCACCCATTTTGCCTAGCTTTCATCCATTATGCCCAGGGGTAGTGAGTGGTGCATGGGCCTAGTCTTTCTGTGGGGTGTCTTGAATTTAAACATCATTGAGGGCATGGATGGCATGGGATTGTGCTGATTTTTCTGTGTTTTTCGATTTTTTTGGCTGCTGTTGGGGCTTTTTGCCCACGGCTAGTGAGTGGTGCATGGACTGAGTCTTTCTGTGGGGTCTCTTTAATGTAAACATCATGGAGGGCATGGATGGCATGGGATTGTGCTGATTTTTCTGTGTTTTTTGATTTCTTTGGCTGCTGTTGGGGCCTTTTGCCCAGGGCTAGTGAGTGGTGCATGGGCCTAGTCTTTCTGTGGGGTGTCTTGAATTTAAATATCATTGAGGGCATGGATGGCATAGGATTGTGCTGATTTTATGTGTTTTTCGACTTTTTGGGGTGTATAACTGAACTGATGTTCCTCTGTCTTCCATTGCTTTTAGGTGCACAAGACTCAAGAGAACCACCAGTGCCAGGAAGAAGTCCTGCAGCGGTGTGTGTGTGCAGTATAACGTCACACAATGTCACGTCTGGCCACAGACAACTCTGCAACTCGTGCAACTGCGGCCTGCTGTTCTGACCTCTGAAGAAGATGGCCCCAAAAAAAGTTCCCCGTAGCTCCTCTAGCAAGAAACTTGCCAGTAAGGAGCTGAAGAAGCAAGTTACCAAGGAGACTGGTGTGCCGCCCGCCACATTTTTTGGGAATAAAAAAAAAGTACGCCTGCAGCAGCAGCGGGATCTGCTGGGGACCAAGCTGGGAGCAGCACTCCCACTCCATTGGGCTCAGTGCCACCACCACCACTCCAACTTAAGTCCAAGCCCTTGAGTGCTGCAGAGGCAGCCATTCTACTTCTTCAATCACCATCGACCAGTGATGTTGGCTCATCGCAAGAAAGTAGCAGCAATGTCCCTCAATCAACACAGGTTGTTGTAACTCATCTGACGAGTGTTGAACAACCACAGCTACAACAACAACCACATGTGCAAGTACAAGCCCAAGTACATGTGGAAGGAGAGGCAGCGCAAGGAGATGCGCAAGCAGAGGTGCTTAGAGGGGCACAAGTGCCCACAATAGTTTTTCCTCCCGAAGTAGGGGAAAATCAGGAATTCGACATTCAAGCCGAGGTATCATTTGAGGAAGCCACTCCTGATCATTCATTGTCTTCCACATCCCTAGCAAGAAAAAGATCAAGGATGGTGTCTACATCTTCTTTAAGCCCCATTCCTTCTGATGATATGGATCTAACTTGGGAACCACCACTGCCGTCTGAGAGTTAGGCACACCATGATCTGACAAAGTAAGCTAAGCGTAAAAGGAAGGTCCCCGAAAGCCTCATAGTTATGAAGTGTGATGACGCTCAACAAGAAGTGGCGTATACTCCTGCTGATGAAGACTCTCATGACGACGACGCACTCATCATAGACGTCACTCCAGCCTCAGCGGGTATGCAGCAAACAGACATTTTGACCCTAGCCTGAAAAGCTGCTGAGCGTGATGATGTTGTCGACGAGGAGGCAATGGGAACACCACTATCATTGGAGTTAACTAGTGCACCACCACCTACCGCTTCCATATTTCTTTCTCGCCAGAAGGGACCTCCATCCACCTCGACCTCAATTAGTGGTGGTGCAAGTGCACAACGTAGTAAAGTTCGGCAACACACATCCTCCACTTCATCTGGCATTAGCAGCATGACCACCACCAGTATCGCCTCCACCGGCCCCCACAGACATTTCAAGTCCGCAGTTTGGGACTTCTTTAGTGTTTGCCCAAAAAAGGAAAACATAGCCATTTGTAGCATTTGTAAGCTTGCAGTTAGTCGTGGTAAGTTTGGTACCAACTATGGTACCGGAGGCCAGAGAGGTCATCTTGAGAGACAGCACACTGTCCAATGGTTTGCGCACCTAAAGGAGATCAAGGAAGCCCGAATTGGAAGTCAACAAACTGTATAAGTTGATGCTTCATCTGATGAAGACGAGGAGGAAGAAGCGTCAAACACTTCACTTACACCCAGTACTCCTGTCAGCACACCCCCTGTGAGCCACACTAAGAGTGTGGGAGAGAGTGAGACACCAATGCGAAGAAAAAAGTTCATCATCGAGCGTAACTGGGTCGAAGAAGTCCTCATCATCCCGTAAAATGGTCCAGTCCACCATTAGAACCATGTTGTTTTCAGAAGCGCCATTTGATCGCAACCACCCACTGACGCTTCTGTAGAACACTCAGCTGGCTAAAATGCTAGCTCTGGACCTTCTCCCATTTTCTTTTGTGGAACGGGTTGGTTTTCTAGAATTAGTGGCAACGCTCAGCCCTAAATGGAAGGTTTCTAGCCGGTTCTATTTTGCCAGAATTGCGGTTCCAGCACTACATGAAGATGTGCTGGAGGTGATTGGGGCAGCTTTGCAGAAGAGTGCTGTTCACACTATACATCTGACAACAGACATGTGGACCAGTGGCGCAGGCACTGATTACATGTGCATCACTGCACACTGGGTCTCTTTTTCAGGGGTTAAAGCAAAGCTAAACACAGGTGTTGAACCGGACAACGATTTTAAAGCTGCTCGGAAACATGCAACACTAGCCATGTTTGGCATGGAGAAAAGTCATACAGGAGAAAACATTTTGAAGGAGTTTAACACAAAGGTCTTTCAATGGCTGTCCCCAATAAAACGCACGATTGGTTATGTTTCCACGGATAATGGCGCCAATGTAGTTAAGGCCATGGAGCTGGGTAAATATTTCAGAGTGCCGTGTTTGGCGCACTGTATAAACCTGGTTGTTAAAAAATTCTTGAGTGAAGAAAGTCCAGTGTGCGAGTTAGTGACCACCTGCTGAAGAATGTGCAACCATTTCAGCCATTCTTTTAAGGCCCGAAAGCATCTGAGGGGCCTGCTACATGAACATCGAATGCCAGTGAAAGCACTCATCCAGGAGGTGCCAACACGCTGGAACTCAACCTTCTATATGCTTGAGCGTCTGTCTGAGCAGTGGGTGGTAATCAATCAGTATGTCTATGGACTGGGTTCTTCTATGAAAGACATGTGGCTACAGTTGGAGGAATGGAAGCTAGTTAAAAGCCTGACAGACATGCTTCGTCCTTTTGAGGTCTTCACGCGTGCAGTCAGCAGGGAGGACTGTACTTTGGGGAAAGCTATCCCATTGTTGCGCATGCTATAGCACCAACTGAAGGCGGGGTCTTCTATGTTTTAAAAAGATGAAGAAAAGCAAGAAGCTTTTGTTTTGGCGGAGAAATTATTACAGCGCCTACTTGGCGATGAACGTCTTCAAATGATCCACTCAGAACAGCATTACATTTGTGCTACTACTCTGGATCCACGCTACAAAAAGGCACTGGCAGGCAGAGCATTCTTTGCTTTTGGTGACGCAGATTTTACAAAGTACAAACATTGGCTAGCTGTGTCAGCCATGAGGTTTGAAAGAGAATGGCAGAAAATTGAAGGAAAAGGCAGTACATCAGCATCAGCAGGCCATCCCCAGTCAAAAGAATCCACTTATGCACCTGTGGCTGTTGCAGAAGTGACCTCTCAGCCGTTAAAGACACCGGCAACCGGATCATCTGCACCAGACACAACAGTAACATTGGGTGAAGAAGAGGATTGGATAACTAAGCTTGGGTTTGCTTCTCAAAAGGTCCCAGCAAAAAATAAGCAAAGTGGAGTAACCGTGGACAACCTTCAGTCGATGGTGCAGGACTATTGAATGACTCAACAGAGGTCTATGTTAATGCTGACCCATTGGCGTATTGGCATGGGAAAAAAGAATTGTGGCCAGAGATCTCCAACTTGGCTATAAACTCCTTGTCTTGCCCACTCGCAAGCGTGTCTTCTGAACGTGTTTTCAGTGCTGCTGGTGGCATTGTAACTTGCAAAAGGACCCGCCTCTCACCCAAAAATGTGGAGAGGTTAACAATGATCAAGATGAATCAGCACCTCATACCACCAGATTACAAAGTACGAGAATATACGCCGGAAGAAGACGAGGAGGACAGCAACTTAAATGAGGGAATTTCTTCTCTGTTAGGTGACCTACTCCCGCCTGATTTCGCAGAGTATGAGGACGAACTCTTATTCCCTGACACCGAGCCCTGAAAATGAGCCAATGAATCAATAACTTTCTTTTTCGTCCTTATTCACTTTAATTCCTGTGTGTCTGTCTTTCTTTGTTTTGCACAGTTAATATAATTAAAACTTTAATCACCTAATCACAAAAACAAGCCCATCAGCAGAACTGTCTTCACTTATTTGCTTATTGATTTGAAGGTGCCGCAGTCTGCATTCCTCAGGTCCACAAGTTCCCAAGAACATGCTCCTCTATCCTCCTCCTCCAGACTCCTATTTCCCTCAAAGCAGAGGGCTGGATTAGGCCCAATGAAGAAAGACTCTGCACTTGTGGGGGTGTTCTACTTCTTTGCGGGTGAGTTGGCGGGTCTTGGGGCATTGCTGTGAAGGTCTAATACCGGATAAAACTGGTATGGACATTATCAGACTTCAAAACGTTTTTGCCTTTTTGCTCACTATCATGTTTTTGGGGGCCTATTTGGGGGGGTTCCTGGTGTTTGTGGGTTGGTTTTGGGGTCTGGGGGCACTGCTGGCACAGTCTAATTTTGATAGCATTTGCTTTTCAGGAAATCCATGGTGGAAAACGGGAGTTATGACCTAGCTGCACAGCGCGTTTGGACAGATGGCCGAAAAATATTGTAAATATGAGATTTTCCATTTTGGCTTTTTGGCTGTTTGGGGGTGTTGTGCCTTTTTGCGGGTGGGTTGGCGGGTCTTGGGGCATTGCTGGAAGGTCTGATACCGGATAAAACTGGTTTGGACAAAATTAGACTTGAAAACGTTTTTGACTTTTTGCTCACTATCATGTTTTCGGGGGCCTGTTTGGGGGGCTTTCTGGTGTTTGCGGGTGGGTTTCGGAGTCTGGGAGCACTGCTGGGTATGGATACTTTTGATTGCAAGAGGTTTGAAGCAAATCCATGGTGGCAGAGGGGAGTTAGGGCCTAGCTGAAGAGCGTCCGCGGAGTGAATTTGGAAATTGCCCTGAAAATGACCAAGTCCCCATTTTTGTACTTTTGCTTTTTGTCTGTTTGGGGTCTTCTACTTGTTTTCGCCTGGGTTGACGGCTCTGTGGCCATTGCTGGGAAGGTCTAATAACGGATAAAAATGGTTTGGACCAAATCCATGAGGAAAAAGTTTTAGCTTTTTCTGACATTTCGCTCAATTTAGCGTTTTCAGGGGCCTGTTTGGGGGGCTTCCTGGTGTTTGTGGGTGGGTTTCGGGGTCTGGGAGCACTGCTGGGTATGGATACTTTTGATTGCAAGAGGTTTGAAGCAAATCCATTGTGGCAGAGGGGAGTTAGGGCCTAGCTACAGAGCGTGCGCGGAGTGATTTTGGAAATTGCCCTGAAAATGACTAAGTCCCCATTTTTGTACTTTTGCTTTTTGGCTGTTTGGGGGTCTTCTACTTGTTTTCACCTGGGTTGACCGCTCTGTGGCCATTGCTGGGAAGGTCTAATACCGGAAAAAACTGGTTTGGAATAAATCGGATGCGATTTTTGTTTGCGTTTTTGCTGACTTGCTTGTCTTTGAGGTGCTCTTTGGGGGGGTTCCGGGTGTTTGTGGGTGGGTTTTGGGTCTGGGAGCACTGCTGGCACAGTCTAATTTTGATTGCATTTGCTTTTCAGGAAATCCATGGTGGAAAACGGGAGTTATGACCTAGCTGCACAGCGCGTATGGACAGGAGGCCGAAAAATATTGTAAGTATGAGATTTTCCATTTTTGTTTTTTGACTGTTTGGGGGTGTTGTGCTTTTTTGCGGGTGGGTTGGCGGGTCTTGGGGCATTGCTGGGAAGGTCTAATACCGGATAAAACTGGTTTGGACCAAATCAGATTTGAAAATGTTTTTGACTTTTTGCTCACTATCATGTTTTCGGGGGCCTGTTTGGGGGGCTTCCTGGTGTTTGTGGGTGGGTTCTGGGGTCTGGGAGCACTGCTGGGTATAGATACTTTTGATTGCAAGAGGTTTGAAGCAAATCCATGGTGGCAGAGGGGAGTTAGGGCCTAGCTGCAGAGCGCGAGCGGAGTGATTTTGGAAATTGCCCTGAAAATGACTAAGTCCCCATTTTTGTACTTTTGCTTTTTGGCTGTTTGGGGGTCTTCTACTTGTTTTCGCCTGGGTTGACGGCTCTGTGGCCATTGCTGGGAAGGTCTAATACCGGATAAAAGTGGTTCGGAACAAATCGGATGCAATTTTTTTTTTCGTTTTTGCTGGCTTGCTTGTCTTTGAGGTGCTCTTTGGGGGGTTTCCGGGTGTTTGTGGGTGGGTTTTGGGGTCTGGGAGCACTGCTGGCACAGTCTAATTTTGATTGCATTTGCTTTTCAGGAAATCCATGGTGGAAAACAGGAGTTATGACCTAGCTGCACAGCGCGTTTGGACAGAAGGCCGAAAAATATTGTAAGTATGAGATTTTCCATTTTGGCTTTTTGACTGTTTGGGGTTCTTCTACTTGTTTTCGCCTGGGTTGACCGCTCTGTGGCCATTGCTGGGAAGGTCTAATACCGGTTAAAACTGGTTTGGATAAAATCCATGCGGAAAAGCCTTTTGGCACTTTTTGTAACTTAGGGTTCGTTAGGGTTAGCACTAGCAGCAGGATTGCATGTGTTTTGGGTTGTTCTAGATTTTTGCAACTCAGTTCTGGGGTCTTAGAGCACTCGTGGGTATGTGTAATTTTGGTTGCAAGGGATTTGAAGAAAATCCATGGTGGGAAAGGGGGGATTTGGCATAGTTAAAGAAAGTGTTTGCCACTATTCTTAACTTAGGGCTCGTTAGGGTTAGCAGTATTTGTATTACATGTGTTTGGGCAGGGGGCTGTTTGTGGGGGGGTTTGCGAGTCTTGGAGCGATGCTTGGTATGGATACTTTTGCTTGCTTGCAAGTGGTTTGAATTCAATCCACAGTGGGTAAGGGGGGATTTGGGCCTACTTTTACTTTCAAAGTACGTTTTATCACCAGTTTTCTACTAGGCCTCGTTTTTTTAGATCTGATTGGGGGTCTTCTACATTTTTGCGACTGGCTTTAGTAAGGGTCTGGGTGGGAGCACTGCTTGGAAGGTCTAATTTTGTTCTAAAACACAGTTTACAGTACACCTAGCTTGAGGGGAAAGATCCGCTAAATTAATTTACCCATACTTATTTATCCTTAAAAAGGAGACTAAGACAGAGTACGCACTTTCAAAAATATTGTACTGTCTATTAGGAAACTCAAAGTGTGACTTTTTGCACCACACAGCGTACATACCTTATATTTATTTGTCAGTGGTGTTCTAATATCTCTTCCTGTTTTTCCATCAAAAATTACAGGACGGGTTTCAGTCTGTGCAATGGGAAAAAAAGGATGAAGTCAGGCTTCACAGTAGCGAGCCGCAATTCCGCATCCGCCAGGCAGGCAGTGGACAGGGTGTCTTCTGGTCACCAACATTGATGGACGGAGCGTCAGCTGAAATGGAGGAGTCCCGAAAATAAGAGGAATGGTTTGATGCGTGCAACTTACCAAATTCAACAGGACAACTACAACAACATACAGATACAGTATCCGTTCTTTTCTAATTATCTTTTAAGTAATGTTATTGCTGCCTGTGACCTTCTATGAGTGTGACTCTGCATTTCTTGGATCTCTCTCTGCTTCTAAATCCAACCCTACAGCCATTCTATAGGTTTTACTTCTGCTATTTTTTAAACCTAATTTAATGTAATAAGTGTTTCTCTGAGTGCAGAGATAGGCAAGTGAAAAAGCTGCAGCCCTGTGCTGTTGCATTCTGTCATTCACTGTTGTTGAAAGTATTACTTACTTTTCAGTAACCATGCATGCAGTAGTGCATGTACTTCCTTTATGTCACTTAAAAGATTTATGGTTAGCTTTGTACCCAAAGATTTATTTATCTTCAATTATTGTTTGTCCATGCTCTGCTTTTTTTTTCTTCTCTCAACAAAACTTTCCCAAAATCCCCCATTCCCATCCATTTTACAAAGCCTAACCCTCTTCCCCTGGGCTGTGTGGTTTTGATTGATGTGTGACGAAATGACAGCAATAATTCCACACACTTGCTGGGGAGGATAAGGTCATAGCAACAGGCTGGTGAAGGAATCCGAGGATATACTCTATTCTTACTCAGCTTGACACTCAGTCACTATTGGCAAATGAAAGCAGATTTTCATGTGCGCACTTGATAGGTCATCAAGAACATCCTCCTCCTAGAAGTGGCAAATTATTACGCTGCTGTGTCCTTCACCTTCGGTACTATTTCTTGTAGTAGTAGCCAATGTCAAGGAAATTCAACGCAAATACTAGTTATACTTTCAATACTTTACCAATTGTTATGCTACATTGTGGCACTGTTCTAGTGTACTGTCACCTGCTATATTCTCTATCGTACCGTTCTAATGCTACGGTAAGGACAAACAAGGTTTCATTTTCTTTTTTTTCAGATGCTGCAACTGCCACTGTGTAACACCACTAGTACCAACGCAATGATGACATTTCATCCGCCCAGGATTGCCAACCTTAATCGCCATTTACCGTGCAGCCAGCCCTGTGCCTAGCCCTATTTCCAAACACAAATTACAGGTAAGATAAGCGTTTGGGGGGAGGAAGTATAATGGAGTATTAGGAGAGACGAGAGATTGACGCTAGTACTAGTAAAGTCCTAGGACTATTGAATTCACTTACTCTGTGAGAGGCACTTAGTTTTGAAAACATTTGGGCAAATAATTACACAACTTGAATCAAGATGCCACTTAAGTTTCACGAAAACAAAGTTACTGTTAAACCCCCACCATCCAGCCTCAAAAGCAGTAAAAAAAACACGTATGCTAAGATAAAGTTTAAAGTATATTTAGATCCCTGACAAAAATAATCTCCCACAAGACCCAACCCACCCCCACTCCCTAACCCCAACAAATGTCCGTGAAAAGTCAAAAAAAGTGAAAAACCCCAACTCCCAATACCCCCCCCCCAGAAGTCTTTAAAAAAAGGAGCAAGGGACCGTCTCCTCCTATTGCTGGCTGCTTGTGTTGACTTTCCGGGCCAGGTCGGAATGCTCCTTGCAGAGGGTCTCGAGCAGGGTTTTCGTGTTGAGCAGCTCCTGCTCGAGGTAAGAAACCATCAGGGAAAGGCGGTGCATGCGTTTTTTGCAACTGCTGTGGGGGGCAGCTGATTTCTTTGCTGCTCGGTGGTGGCGGGTGGCTGCGGTACTCCGGCTCCGTACCGCTGGGGACCTGCTGCGCTGACTGGGTGACCCAGGGAGCGGGGAGGAGGATGCAGCTTTGCCGGTAGAGGTTGTTGTAGACTGCGTGTCCCCCTCCTCCTGGGCCACCAGCCGCCGATATTCAGCGACAGTGGCCTCCAGCCTCCGTTGCCGGGCCCGTCTAGCCAGCTCCTTCCGGGTTGGTTTGGAAGGAGCATCTATATGAAGAAAGAAAGACATAGTCTGTAACCAATGCTCTTTAAGATTAACACAAAATGATTCAGCAGAAAGTTGTGTCACAGTAGAACTAGCAACTTGCAAGTGCAGTACATAACTATTGTGGCGAGTATCTATCTAACCTCCCACTTCTCACCCTTGCTCTAACATTAGTGGGAGTGTATGGAATCAATTCTACAAGCACTATGGACTCACTCCATTAGAGTCGACTATGACAGTACACCAGTCTTATTCTTATTCTTCTCTCTTATTTAGCAAAATTGATACGTTAACTTCTGCAAGCCGGCATAATGCCAGCGCAGTCAACTTGCACCCGAGAAAAACAGACGCCCGTCATGATGAGTGAGACAGACTTGCATTACTGTACCAGTCCAGTACATGCAGGTGGTGATGCTCTTACTTTTCTATTACGGGTGGCACTGAGAATACTCTGTTACAGGGGCTACTGCTTAATTAATTTAACTTTCACCCTACAGTGCCAATGAATACTAGAAAAGGAAAATGAAGAAGATAAATAATCTGATTATCTATCACTGCACATGGTATGTATTTGCTTACATATGGGATGACTTTAAGTGCTTTGCTTTTTATTGAGTGAAAAGTGATACATCCACACATGAATGACCGAGTTCTACTAAACTTATTAACAGAGGTAGTAGTGAGTGGCCATCGTAATAGCCAGATATATGCTGTGCTTGCAATACAAACTACTGCTACTATTCATGGTAGTATTCGGACAAAATTACAACTTCTTTTCCTTGCCTTTCCTACACTGGGACGGACGTGCGGGTGCGGTGTTACATGCTCTTCAAAGTAACACTTAGTTCATCCAGTGACCGTCTACTCTCTCTAGATACACATATGCTATCTAAGAGTCAGATAGTACCATGATCCAGGCATCCATCCATTCAAACTATGGGGCAGATTAGGATTGCGGATTTCCCGCATCCTCCAGGCCGGCGGAATCCACTGCCGGCCCGGAGGATGCGGGAAATCCGCAGCGGACTGAAAAAGACCCCCCGCCAGATTAGGATGGCTGGGGGATCGTTTTTCAGTCTGCAGCTTTTCTGCCGCGGTCACCTCCCGTCCGCGGCGGAAAAGCACTAACATGGCTGGCGGTGTCTATCAGACACCGCCAGCCATATTAGGATTAGGATGTCTGGAGGAACACAGCGGCATTTCCGCCGTGCAAAGGCATACGGATTTTTGTTTGGGGGCCCGTTGCGGGCCCCCAGGGGTGAGGGGGGGGGTGAAGGTTGCACATTGTGGACCTATGGTAACCCCTTGCATTTGCCTGCACAAAGCGGCAGGCACCGCGCGGTGCCTGCCACTTTGTGCATGCAAATGCACAACTTACATTTTTATCATTGCGGTGGGTGCTGCTTCAAGCAGCACCCGCCGCAATGATAAAAATACAGGATGTGACTGCCAGGGTGGCGGTCACATCCTAATTACCACGGAGGGACCGCCGCTGCCCCTGCGGACGGTCCCTCCTACTCTATGGTGGCGGACGGACTCAGGTCCGTCCACCATCATAATAGGCCCCTGAATGTCAATCATTCTTCTTCATGTCTCTCATCTGGACAAACCTTACGTTTTCTCACGGGGAGCAGCACACTATGCAGTCTGCAATCTCAATAAGTAAGGAATATAAGATCTTACCACTGCCCGCCACTACCATGGCAACCCGCACAGCAGTTTGGTCCAGCACTTGCTCCGCCTCCTCCCCAGAGCTTCCCTCCACCTCCGCGCTGGGCCCAGCACCAGATGTTCCACCTACAAAGTACATTTAAGAATGTTAGATGTCATAGACACACACCACTCACTAGTATTTTGTCTATGAATGAAGAAATGTGAATACAGAAACCAATCTAATAATTTGTGACTGTCTACTCTAAAGTAAAAATGTCCCTTTTTCCAGGGAAGGGTGTTGTCTTGCTGCACTTTTTGGCACAAGTCATGAATGCTTGCTTTTTAACACGCACCATTTTCCTCATAACAGACAGAAGCTTCACTTCTAAGAACAAATCATTAGGACGAAGGGACCAATGATTCAGCACCAAAAAGAAAAATGAAAGTTCAAACCAGGTGAGGTCATGAGTGAATGAGCAAAAGGTTTTGCACTTTGCAAGCATGAGTCCGTGCCTCTGACACTTCTGGACTCTGACTCCGTACTCTTGTCCTGCGTTGGATAATCATCATTGGGGATCAATAATCGCTGAATTCGGGAGCTAAATGCCACACTATCTAGTCAGTAAGGAGATTGGTGGTTCTTCAAAGTCTGATATCACTGAGGTATGTGGAAAGTCTACCTGCGCCTATTATAATTGATAAACAATGCACCATTTAGTGTCCATAGTTCTGTTTGTGCAGATTTGTCCCTGCAACAGTAGTAGAATGGATTGGCCTCCTATCCCACCAAAAGTAAAGTAGTATCTTATTATTTCTTGGTGGTCATTCACCTTTTTATTGTTGGTAATTGTCAAAGCATAAACATTTAGAAGACTTGAAAAGACATTATGGACAATCCCAGAGGACTGCACTCAGTGCATAGAGCTATTGCTGACTAGAATGGGAGTTTCGCTTTACACCTTTTGCCAAATGTGCAATCTTAGTTAGCTACACAGACAGACTAATAAGAATAATCTAGTAATACCACAGGGAGTCATAGTCGAGGCAGGATAAGAATTTAGATACAGTCTACAAGAAGATCAAAGACGATTTTGAAAAAATCGAATGAGGAACGCTAGGAAAAAATACACATCATAACTCCTTACTCATTTATCTAAAAACAAATTTCGGTCTGTCCCACCAGATCTCAAACAAAACATTTGCATAATAGAGAAATGCTGATCAGGGTCAGACGGGCCAATAGGGAAATCTGGCAATGCCAGAAGGGCTGATCTGACAGGTCAGTAAATGGGTCATTTTGTGGCTGTTTGTGACCTGATTTATGGTATAATGGGCTTGTTTTTAATGTTAATTTCCCTGATAATATGGCAAACATTGTCTTCACCAAGCACAAATGCATGCAATCTCCGCTACCATGAGAAACCCCTATGCAGAATGTATTTACAAGTACATAATGTGGCCAAATCTCTATGTACAATTCTTTGTAGATAGGAGTTTCCCATGCACCACCCATGGTAAAAAGGTACCACAAGGCAGTGCATTGCACTGCTTTAAGCTACTTTTGGTTACAATCTAAAGCAAATTGCAATTTGCATTGAAGTATGAATACCAACACTACACTTTGCATAGGGTTTACGTTAAGAAAATAATGGCAAACTGACACAAAGAGCCTCATTTTGATGTTGGGGGGAAAGTTAAGGAGAGGAATTGGCCTAATGGCCAAGGCAGTCAACCTCAATTCTGGGGTACTGAGTTGAAGTCTCTGCAAGGATGCGCAACATCCTGTGATTCTGGACAAATCACTTAATCTCCCCGTGGGTAACAAAAATGAATATGTCCTCTTGCAATGCAACTGGTGCTCGTGCAAAGCACTCCGATACCTTGGGGTCAAGTTCGTGATATATAAAACCTAGTAAAAAAAAAAGAACATCATTCGACAGAGGCGCTCTGCCCAACATCTAAGGCATTTGTCTGACCTTCGTATTAGGATACAGTTGACCTGACCAATGCCTGCGGGGAGGAATCCGCTCTGCCTGTGACAGGCTCAAGGGGCCTGTTGGGACAACAGGCAGATCCTAATCCCAAAATGAAGTTGGTGCTGCTCAGGCACCAGTGTGGGGATTACGATACACCTTTCCGACAGCCTTTTTATGTTGGTTCTTCTGCCATGAAAAGGCTGGATGAAAGGGTCTTTTGGGGCCTTAGCAGGGCCCCTGTCCCCCATGGTTCTCCCCTAAACATACATGCATCATGTGGCAGGCAATGCATGGAGCCTACCACACAGTGCATGGATGTTTCAAAAGTGTATTTTTCATATTGCAGCTTGTGCTGCGGCCAGCAGCACAAGCCACAATAGTAAAAATACACTTTCTGACCACTGTGAAGTTGGTTTGCATACAAAGAATGGTAGTGGGACTACCGACTCCTTGTCTGGCAGTCCCACTTTGAAATGATACCTGTCAGATGCTCTTCAGCCTTTGAGGCTGCTGACGATATTCTGGGGTGGTTTCACACCTCTTAATAAACAGTGGCAAAGCAGGGCCTCAAAACTATTAGCTAGAAACTTGCTCTCTGCAGGGGGTTCCAATTAATTGTATGCGCACATGCAGGTGGGCCCCATCATTTTGCTTTATGCCAATGGCTTGAATGACGTGAGGTTTCAGGAGTGTTGCCACTGATGTGTACTCACAAGCCATTGCAAAACAATAAGGTCCAGATTTAGCAAGCTTTTACATTAGGAATGCAGCACTTTTTTGAAGCAGTCCAGACACAATCTATTTAGGTATTTATTATGCTACTCAAATCCCAATTTGTTGTCATGTATTTCCTTAAGCGAGGTAGACATTACATGGGTGTAGCACACACACAAAGAGGAATAAACTGCAAAGGATACCTTTTGTGCCTGGAAAGTGTCCCGAATTCCTGCACAAAAGGTAGCTGGAAAGCAGCACAGCCACCCTTGTGACATGATGCAAGTGTGCATGCATTGGCGCCAGGTAGCAACAGGTGCACAAGCTCTAACAGAAGGCAGAGCTGTGCCATATTTTTATTGTGAAGTTCTGCTTTCTCCTTTTCACGTTACTCAGCACTGCAACTTCACTTGCTGTCTTATGATGCATGAATGTTTTGTAAATTCAGGCCTGTATTTTAAACTAAAAAGCAAAAAGATGAGTAGGATCCATAGCATGTATTCTCACAGAAACACAAGGAAATGTGCAAAGAGTTTAATAATAACAATATGTGCACTGTTTTTAGAGTTTCATGGTGTAAATGTGTATTAGGTGATCATTATTATAATGTTTAACATAATAGCGCTTTAACTGTAACAATGATATTACTTCATTGAAAGAAAAGCTCCCTTTCTCCTGCTCGTCCTCTGCCACTGTATGTGTCAGTAAAACACGTTGTCAGCTGTAAACTGCTTCATTTTCCTTCCCTTTTGCATGCATAATAGTTGAAATCTGTCATGCCTGTGTTGTACCAGCATTCCTGCTGGACCTCAATGTCCCTTAAAAACCTGTATCGCTGCTGCACACATGCTGGCTCTGCAAATTAGACTCTGTAGCCCTGCAGGGGGTGCCCAGATGGAAGAGCACAGCGAGGAATGGTCGTGTAATTTAAAAATGATAGATATTCAGAAGCCATAATAGGGTGCATGAGAGCATATGGAATACAACACATTTATCCGATGCATTATGAACAGGTTTAGCAGGTCTTAATGGTTAAGTCGCTAGCAGTATGATTGAAGCTGAGGAGTGAAGAAGGGAAAAATATGCCTATTATAGGAAGGTGAATGTGTAGCCAAAGTAAGAAAATGGGTTTTAGTCTGTAGTGTGTATTTGAAATATTTGTGGCGTTTGGTTTGTATGATATTTATGTGATAGGATATGGCCAAAGTACTAAGCCAAATATCTACAATTGCATTCAATAGATCTTTTTAGATGCCTGAGAAATAAAGAGGAGTTAACATCATCCAAAAGTTCAATTCACAGTTTCGCCTATTTGGCCACACAGTAAGGACCCACAAGTCAAATAATGGGATTAAATGCAGGTTTGTTAGAAATTGAAAGTAAAACTTGTGTACAGAAATCTCAAGAATATATTGCAAACATAGAGATTCACTACTGGCAACCCAAACTGTCTGAAAAAGTTTAGTCTCAAACGCATTAAACATACAAGGATTTCAGTAATAGAAATGCAGGAAAGAAGGAACGCATTCTGGTGATCAGTATATGATTTTCAAACTTCTTGCCTACACATGAGTAAACCTACATTTCCTAAACTAAGCCTGAACTAAATAGTAATAATTGGGGAAACCCTAATTACATTCATTAAAGCCAGAAGATGTCAGCATGGTAGAGACCTCTGCAGAAGGTCTCCAAAATCAAGAGTATTGCATAGCATTAACCACACACCAGAAATATATAGTGAATAGGCCTGTCCCCCTATGAGTCTAAAAAGAATCTGCCTTCATCTAAAGTGTGACCACCAATTACACTTTCACAGAACATTCGAGAATCCCACATTATGGGTCCCAGTACTTTCACACCGTCCCACAGTAAAACTTGGCAACCCTTTTCACACTCCTGTCTCATGGTCTGAGCATCAGGACATCCTTGGATTCCTCCCTTTTCTAAATATAACATGAATAGGTGTCCTCCCTTTGTTCGTTAATATCTCTCATGCTTGACAGAATGTCTGACATAATATCGACAGACAAAATATCTACATACAAAAATATCGGGACAAAAATATCGAAATCAAAAATATTGAAGTCATATCTTCATAAAGGTAAGTACAAAAATATCGAACAATTAATATCGTAGTACAAAAATATCGAAATTAAAAATATCGTTTTTTAAATGTATTAATAATAATGTAAAAATAATTTTAAAATACATATAATTTTACAAATATTAAATAAAAATATTAAAACATAATTAAAAAATTAAAACTAATACATATACATTTAAAATAAATTAAACACTTAATAATTTAATGTAATTTTATTTTTTTTAATTTCATTTAATTGATTTAATTTAAATTTATTTTATTTTTACCCTCTACGCCTGTACCCCAAAAACCCAAAACTGACCCTGAACCCTAAAAATATCCCTGTCCCCCAAAAACCCAAAACTGACCCAGAACCCTAAAAATACCCCTTTACCCAAAAACCCAAAACTGACCCTGAACCCTAAAAATACCCCTTTACCCAAAAACTGAAAACTGACCCTGAACCCAAAAAATACCCCTTTACCCAAGAACTGAAAACTGACCCTGAACCCAAAAAATACCCCTTTACCCAAGAACTGAAAACTGACCCTGAACCCTAAAAATACCCCTTTACCCAAAAACTGAAAACTGACCCTGAACCCTAAAAATACCCCTTTACCCAAAAACTGAAAACTGACCCTGAACCCTAAAAATACCCCTTTACCCAAGAACTGAAAACTGACCCTGAACCCTAAAAATACCCCTTTACCCAAGAACTGAAAACTGACCCTGAACCCAAAAAATACCCCTTTACCCAAGAACTGAAAACTGACCCTGAACCCTAAAAATACCCCTTTACCCAAAAACTGAAAACTGACCCTGAACCCTAAAAATACTCCTTTAGCCAAAATTAATTATTATTATTTAATTACCAATTAATTATTAATTAACAATAACAATAAAGTAAATATATTAGCACATTAGCTGTAATTAATTAAATTTAATAATTCATATTATTTTTTCCCAATTAATTAATTAAGAATAACAAAAATTTATATATATAAAAAATTACTCTAATTAATGTAATTAACTAATTAATATTAATTATTTACCAACTAATTAATAATTAAAAATATGTACAAAATTATATTAATTAGTTAACTAATTAATATTAATTATTACCAATTAATTATTAATTAAAAATATTTACAAACATATATTAATTAATTAATTATTATTAAATTACTTCCCACCCTATTCCCCTATAAACCCATAACCCGCTACAGAACATATTTATCAATTAATCAAATAATTAAAATTAATTAAAAATTAATTCTCAATTAATTAATTAAAAAATCCTACTAATTATTAATTAATTTAACATAATTAAATTACTTCCCACCCTATTCCCCTATAAACCCAATACCCGCTACAGTACTAAAAGACAATATTTAATTAAATTACATTAAAAATAAATAATAAAACATAATAAATACAATATAATATACACAAAATGTATTTAAAAATTGATATTAGTAACATCAAAATTATTTATTTCGATATTATTGACATCGATATTTAAAACTTCGATATTACTAATATCATACTAATATCGATATTAAGACTGTCGATATTACTTACCTTCTATATTATGTCCCATCGATATTTAAACTTCGATATAATTGTATATCGAAATTTAAAACTCGATATTTTGTCTGTGTACCGCTTGGAAAGAGTGATACCTCCCAAGCCTCATGATCTCTCATACTCAATGTGCCTTTCACTAACAATGAGATCATATGAACGCAACTGCAAAGTAGAAGAAAGCATTGCAACACAAGCAAACTTTCACATTGAAGGCTACAAGGCCTTTGGTTAAGTTAACGTAGCAAAACATAATAATACACATTTTAACAAGGTTATGGATACATATGCATTTATTAAATAAATTCAGGATAATATTCAAATGGATATGTGAGTATATAAGAGTTAACAAAATGACTCAAACTACACAATTGCATATATATATGAAAACAGGACTTTCGTACCACTATAATGAAACCATTAGTATGCACACTCATGTAAATGTTTGGATTTTACAGCAAATGCACCTTCAGAATTTCAGTCAAGTGCACCACTTTACGTTAATGGTAATAAAGCACATACATATATATGGCACTACATGCATGGATATGTGACATAGTTAAGATGCAAAAGGGTGGAGACAAGATTACGCTCCTTCAATATTTCGACCTGTCCGAGTGGCACGATTAACTCAGTGGAAAACAAATGCTTCTTTCGGTCCAGATTTACAACGGCACTTGCGTTGTCCTTGCGTCATGCAAGTCAACGCAAGGCATCACAAGTGCTGAAGTGACCTTTACAAAGCCTCGCAAATTGAGATTTGTGTCGCTTTGTGTCGCTCGCGCATGCGCACACCGCACCTGCTCGCGCAGGCCCTGTCTCGCCTCACGCATTAGGCGGACGGGCGCTGTGAAGTGCCCTGCGTTTGCTCACGCATCGGGTGGACGACGGATACCTTTCGGGGTGTGTGTTCGGCCCTCAGTATCCCCTCTATTCCTGCACGCCAAAGACCACGTCTGCTGCCCCTGCGCCCCACAGACCTCAAGGACCATGTCTGCTGTCCCTGCGCTCCACAGGCCTCGTTCTGCTGCCACGGTCACCAGCGCTACATTCCTGATTCAGTGAGACCGCCCCTGCCTGTGCCCCACGGACTAGGTACCAGGCGCCTCCTCCACTGTCACGCGGGACCTGCTCCAGCCGCGCCTGCTCTTCCAGGCCTGTCCTAACCTTGCTTCCCGTGCTCCTCCACGTGCTCCTGCACCATCGACCATGAACCAACAGCCTGCTACTGGTGGCGCCACGGCTGCGACTCCCGCGCAAAACCAGACACCGGCTCCTACTGGTTCTCCTGCCACTGTGCCGCCCCAAGTCGCTGGTCCAGCTCCAGGTGCCGCGGTGGCCGGTCCGGCCCCGGGTGTTGTGACGGCCGCTGCGCCAGCTCCCCCTGGGCATGGCCTTGCTGCGCCTCTTCCTCCATTTAGCGAACTTGCTGACCCTCCCACAGCTGCGGCAAGATGGCGTCTATGGATTGGGAGGTTGGAACACTACTTCGTTGGCGTCCGAGAGACTGATGGCAGAGTTAAGCGCTCCCTGCTCATGTGCTATGGGGGTGATGAACTTTACGAGCTCTTCGAGACGCTACCGGATCGGGGTGGTGATCATGACTACGACGCCGCGGTCAGAGCTCTAAACCTGTTCTTCGACCCAAGGGTGAACCCTGATTACGAGTGGTTTAAGCTACGCCAGGCAAGACAAGGCGAGACGGAACCCATAGACTCTTTCTATGCACGGCTGCGTAAGCTGGCCCTGGCCTGCGAGCTCCCGGATCAGCGCCAGGAGATACGGGCGCAGCTGATCCAAGGGTGCCGTTCGGTGCAACTTAGACGCCTCATCCTCAGACAGCCGCGGATCACCCTGGATGAAATCCTAGTCCTCGCGCGCTCGCATGAGCTGTCTAATGCCAGAGTCGACGAGATGCAGGCTGCCCTCGACCGGCCTGGCACGCCCACTAAGGTCCCCCACATCAAGGAAGAACACGTGGACGCCATTCGGCGCCGGCCACAACCCCAGAGGGGGTCCTCACATGCCTCTTCCCGGTCATCCTGTGGGAACTGCGGGATGGAACACCCCGCCGGTGGAAAGTGTTTCGCGAGGGGTAAAGTCTGCTCTAACTGTGGGTAGATGAACCACTTCGCCAAGGTGTGCCGCAGCAGTGGGCACCGCCGCCCCAGTTCGAGCAGGAAAACTCCTGCACAGGCTGTGCGTCAACTCTCCCTGGATGATCCGGGCCCATGCAGCGATGCCTCCAGATCGGCATTCCGCCTCGACGACGACGAGGACGACGTCTTCTTTGTCTCCTTTGTTGGAAGAGATGGTTCCAGAAGAAGACCTCCACCGATGTGCGAGATCTCCATCGCCGGGTCACCCGTACAGGCACTCATTGACACCGGAGCGTCGGTGAATGTGATGGACAGCACACAATACGAGTTACTGTCACCACGCCCACCACTGTCACCTTCAAAGGCCAAAATCTATACCTATGACAGCGACGACCCACTTCCCCTGAGAGGAGTGATCGAGGTGACTGCTGCTTGCAACAATCACCAAGTCAAGACCAAGTTCCATGTCACCGGAGGCAGGCGTGGCACGCTTCTGAGCTGCCACACGGCTGAGGACTTGCAATTGGTATTCTTCGCACAACAGGTGCATGAGCTGCACGCGGACGCAATGCTGCGGGACTTCCCAGCCCTGTTTAAAGGACTTGGCTGCCTTAAAGGAAAAACATTCAAGCTACACGTGGACCCAACGATCCGGCCTACGGCCCTCAGACACCGACAAGTACCATTTCACCTGCGGCCGCAGGTGGAGGAAGAACTGCGCAAACTCGAGGAGCTGGGGTGATCGAAAAGGTGTCGGGCCCGACACCATGGGTGTCGCCGCTGGGGATCGCCCTGAAACAGCCAGGCGCTATACGCCTGTGTGTGGATATGCGTCTTCCGAACAAAGCAGTGAAAAGGGAAAGGCACCTGACGCCAACTATGGACGACATCGTAGCAGACCTCAACGGCGCTCGCTGGTTCTCAAAGCTGGACCTCAACGCCGGGTATCACCAGCTTGAGCTTCACCCGGACAGTCGCAACATCACTACTTTTTCCACCCATGTCGGACTCCGGAGGTATAAACGTCTGAGCTTCGGTGTGTCGTCGGCTGCCGAAGTCTTTCAAAACGCCATCAGGGAGACACTCTCAGGTTTAACAGGAGTCATAAATCTGAGCGACGATATCCTTGTCTTCTCCAAGACCTTGGAAGAACACCACATCCACCTCCGAGCCACATTGCAACGCCTCGCCGATCACGGCCTCACTCTACATAGGGACAAATGCTCCTTCTACAGAGAATCCGTGGATTTCTTCGGCTATATCTTTTCCAGGGAAGGACTTCAGGTCGATCCAAAGAAAGCGGAAGCCATCCGAACTGCTCCCAAACCCACGTCGGCCACTGAAGTCAGAAGCTTCCTGGGGATGGCCACTTATTGCGGCCGTTTTATCCCTGGATTGGTGTCCCTCTCCGAGCCACTACGTGCCCTCACCAAGTCGGGCCAACCGTGGGCGTGGACCGCCAAGGAAGACGAAGCCTTCACGGCGGTCAAGGCCGCTCTAATCGACGACAAGGTTATGGCTTACTTCAGACCACACCGGCGTACGGAAGTTGTTGTGGACGCAAGCCCCGTTGGTCTGGGGGCTGTCCTCATGCAAGAGACTGAAGCACACGAATGGGTACCGACAGCATACGCAAGCAGAGCACTGACTGAGACGGAGATGCGGTATGCTCAAATTGAACGTGAATTTTGGCCATCAAATGGGCCTGCCAGCACTTTCACCTCTACCTATATGGACACGAGTGTAAAGTAGTATCCGATCACAAACCTCTCGTACCTCTATTCGCTGGAACAGCCCGGCTTGCTCCACCCAGGATCGAGAGGTGGGCCGTCCAACTTCAAACATACCGCTTCGAGGTCATATACCGGCCTGGAGCCGACAACCCCGCAGATTTTCTATCAACGCATCCCGGCACCGCCGATTCGGCTCAAGCAACGGGCGACATAGAGGACGTCGAGGAGTATGTGAGGATGATCTCTCAAGAGGCCTGCCCGGTAGCCCTGACACTTGAAGACATTGGCAAAGCCACGGATGAGGACGAGTGTCTCCTCAAAGTAAAAGCCACACTGTCAAATCGGAACTGGAAGCACTTCCTGGACGGAGTTAGCGCCCTCACACCTCAAGAACAGTTGTCAAGACAACAACTTTGGAGAGCTCAGAGTGAGCTGAGTGTCAGACCCCACGGAGTGATCCTCCGAGGAACAGCGATAGTGATACCCGCGAGGCTACAGGAAGAGGTTGTACGTTTAGCCCACCAAGGACACCAAGGCGTGTCGAAGACCAAAGGACGGCTGCGCAGCAAAGTATGGTTCCCCGGCATAGACGCAGCGGTAGAGAAGGAGGTCGGCAACTGTCATTCGTGCACCATAACAAGCCGAGACCCAGCTCCCCACCCTGTGATCACCGAGGACCCATGTCGTGAGCCATGGTCAAAAGTCAGTGTGGACTTCGGATCCTTCCCGGATGGGCGGCATACCCTCGTCTTAATTGACTCTTACTCCCATTTTCCCATTGTGGAAGTCGTACCCTCCACAGCATTCACTCACGTGAAGAAAGCCCTGGAAAAAGTGTTCGCCATGGTGGGCCTGCCAGAAGAGATGAGATCAGACAATGGTCCTCCCTTCCAGGGAAGATACTTCCAGGCATACCTAGCCGCCCGGGGCATCCACCACAGGAAAATCACTCCGCAATGGCCCCAGGCAAACGGGGAAGTCGAGAGGTTCATGAGCACCCTGAACCGCGCGCTACAAATTGGAGTGGAAAGAAAGGAGGACGCAGAAGAGTGCCTATCACAGTTCCTAAGCGCATACCGACAAACGCCCCACTCGACCACACGCTGCGCCCCAGCACACCTGGTGTTCAAGAAGGTGCCAAGACACTGCGTGCCAGCTACACCTGCATGGTGCCCTCCAGAGATGAACCAGGAAGCTACTCAAGAACGACGGAGGCACACGAACGACAGAGCCAGTCGGACCAGAAGAGCCCAAACCAGATCATTGGTAGTCGGCGACAAAGTGGTCCTCAAGAACAGACACCGACATTCAAAATACGACCCGGCATTTGAACCTGAAGTGTGGGAGATCGTGAACATACACGGCACCATGGTATCCGCATCCAGGGGCACAAGAGCCGTGACCAGGAACGTGTCGTGGTTCAAGCGTGTCTCTCGTGATAGTGGAAACACCGACTCTGCATCTGAGGGTGCTGAAGACGGGGACCATGAGCCGGTGCAAGAGGAGTCATCTACGGCCCCACGAGAAGAGGAAAGACCGACTCCACCGAGACTCGAGCCGGACAACACCACCAGTCCCGGAAGCACCTCGAGTGAGACTCAACACCGTCCTGAGCGACCAGCGGAGATGTAAGGCTTGGAAAATCACCGAAGCCAAAGATACCACCTGCGACCAAATCCAACTCCCAGTCAAAGGCTAAAGGACTATGCATGGACTATGAACTGATCAGAGACAATTCATGGCTGGGACTATTGATCTGTAAGTTTGGAGGGATGTAATAACGGAGCCACCCGGCCCGCTCACGTACGCACACACACACGCATACGCCTCAGGGGCGGGGTAGCCCCTGAGTATAAATAAACAGCCGGAAGACCGCTCGTGGTCTTTGGCCCTAACCAGCAGATAGCGTGTGTGTGTGATTTGTCACCAGTTGTAGTTAGGCCCCACTCTGAGGCCTAGGCGTTCCCTCCCCCGTGTCTCCGGACACTACACTTACCATCGGTTTCAAGGAGGCAAACCAGTGCTGACAACCTTTGTAGATCTGACTTTTTGTCAACATTCATGGGTGATAGCATTGAAAAACTCAAGGCTACTCATGGAATATTGCCCAAGTGATGACAAGCTAGCAAAGCAGGGCTACGTGCTATTCGTGCTACTTAAGGACAGCTTTCTAGTGCAAATAGAAAGGTTTGTGCGAGAAAGTGAAAACTTTATCAAGACTTCGTACCATTTTGCGTCACTTTGTGTGATGGCTTTGCAGGGGCGTAAAGTTTTGAAAAATCTGCCTCTTCTCTTCCAATGACATCTTCTAATCAGTATCTAATCTATCCACCTCTTTTATTCTGCCTTATTTGCCTTCCAATATTATTGTGACTCTGTTGTTTCCTAATCTCCTTCTTTCCACAGCTAGTCATCTGACTTTGATGCATTACTTGCTGTTTTGAACCCACGAACAAATTCCTTACTCCTAATGAAATTCATGATGTATGAAGTTGATCTGTTATTGTGCATTTTTGCTGCTCTCATGCCTATATATACATTTGTGGCTACCTTAATCTCACCTTGTAATTGCATGTCTGACTTTCTCACGGAGTCACAAAAATCTTTAGGACTAAACAAAAAAATTTAAGTCAGTCGTAGTTTGGATTGAGCACTCTTCCTCCACTTAACTTTTTTCTGTGACCCGTCAATATAGCTTAAAATGTGCTCCTGTAACATCAGCATGTTTACCATATTTTATTTCTTTATCTCTCCAAGAATCTAAGGTAAAGAAATTGCTTCTTAAAATCTTCAGGAAAGTGGTGGCTAATAGTGACATTTTCAAACCTTTTCACACTTAACACAACCGTTTGTGTAAGGAAAACATTACTTGTGCAACTTCAGTGGCAGGAAAAACAATGGAAAGGTATGTTGTGAAGGCTCACCAAGTTTCAACTTAGATGTTTTCTGTGTCCCCAGTGGCCCTCATGCCTGCCCTTTGCACTGGGTAGTGGACATACTCATGGTTCTATCCTTCACCATAACCCTATGAATGTGTACATCTGCAATGCTGGTGGGTTTTCGGGAGTAATACGTTCCAACTGCATCTTGGATGTCTGTAGATCGACATTAATACCCATGTTTGCACAATTCTGATAAAATCTGCTGATAAGCAGTTCAGGTGCCCTCTTTCTATTCGACCTCAAGAACCATTTCATTTGGGCTTCCACAAGGCTCCTCATTTAAATTAACTTTCTTTAATTTCTTTACCCCTCTGGCCTTACTCATCAGAACATTTGGATTTTCTTTAATGTTGCATGCTGACAACACTAAGAGTAATGTCTTTATCAATGCAGATCTTGTGAGCTTCCAAACTCTGTTTCATGGTTGTCTATTAGTTGTTGACACATGGATGCAGGCCAAATCATTCAAACTTAATGGAGACAAAAACTTGGGGGCATATTAGCAAGGTCCTGCGAAAATTATCGCTCAGTGCTTTTAGCGCGAGGATAATTATTGCAGGCTAACGCTGGATTCCATTGGAGAGATAGCGTGCTATCAGCAAAGCTTATCTCCCAAGCGATAGGAATCCATGCGTTAGCTGGTAAACAGTGTGATTATTGCTGGAAATACAGCAATAATCACACTGCAACCAGCTAAACCTTGCTGATAGGGCAGGGTGATTTTAGCCATGTAATCCACCTCCCATTGGATTACATGGATAAGTCTGAAAATTACCAGATGTAAAAAAGCAGCGTTAAATGCTTTTTTTGTCTCTAACAGGGTTAGCGTGAAGCTTGATAATAGGAGAAAGGTTGCTAAGTGACATTTCTTCTATTATTTTGCTCTGGAACGCCCACTTTGCATCTCATTAGAGATGCAAAGGGAAGCGTAGTGGAAAAGGGTGCTAACATGCAATTTTGCATGTTAGCACCCTGTTGTTGATAGGGCGATATTTTTATCTGTGCTTCTTTGCCTTTTAAAGCCAAAAAATGCGGAGATAAAGCCCTTGATAATATGCCCCGAAGTTCTCACACTTTGTCTATCGTGCCCACAACTAGTAGCTTGATGAAATAGGCCTCTCACTTACCCCTATCAACTTTTCTAGGAATCTGAGTACCATTTTTGGCACCAACCTGATCTTCATTGAACAGCTCAAAACAGTGTCTTCTTTTTTGCGATGTAATGAGCCATATTCCTTTCTAAACACGTAACTTAAAAACTGTATTATGTGCAGAACATGACAGATTGACTTCTAAAAGGACTTCCTGTCGCTCCCTATCTTTCAGCATTTGACCTCTCTTCAGTGCTTTCTTGTGGCCAAACATACTGTTTTTAAATGATACTGGATTTGCCATTATGCCCTGTTAAAGACAGCTTCCGGTTTTATCCAAAAGCAAATGACTCCACATTCCTTTTGAAACATTGAGAGCTTCTTTTGCAAGGTTCCTATATGTTCTTAATATCTATAACACACGATCTGCACAGCAGGTCTTTTCAGTATCCTACAGCTATGCATTGGATTAAATTACCACCCATGGTTTGATTCGAGCAGAATCATCAGGCAGTTCTAAAAACCTAACTATCTATTCTACAAAGGTTTTCCATCATCTTATGACATACCAAACTCAAAATTCCATATTGTCTTTAACAGCCAGGCTTGTCAAAAGTTTCTGAAGGCCCGGGCATAAAAAGTTCATGGGGGCCATTCATAGGCCGAGGATGCTTTTCTGACTATAAAACAATATATCGGTTAATGGAAATGAGAACACTGGAATGTTGAGAGCTCCATTAAAGGCGATGAAGCAGCAGTGGCCTATATGAACTGGTGTAGGCCCGCTGCTCTCAACATTTCAATTTCCTAATGCACAGCCTCTGCTTTTCTGTTTCCCCTGCTTCTCAAAACTATATTAATAAGGCAGAGGCTGTGCAGGAGGACACACGCAGTCTTCACCCCTCCTTCCTCCTGTAACTCAGTTTTACTAGGGCTTCAGATGGAGGGACTGGTTAATGCTGTGGAGCTCCTGGGTCTCCTCGACTTGGCTGAACTACAAAAAAGCAGTTCAGCTAAGCCGGGGAGAACAAGGGGCTGACTTCAGCCCCTTCTCACAGGTGTTCCTGTGAATGTTCAAAAACTAACAGCCGTGGCTGTTTACTGTATAGCATTCAGATTAAATAGCTTTGAACAAGGCCTTCAGAGCTAAGGGAATTTTAACCCCCTCGGGATCCGTGAGGCCCTTGTTTTACTAATTAGAACATTCTGCCCTGATGTGGGGGACTGTACAGCTTTATAATCTGCCATAGCTGGGCTTTACCGCCCATTAAAGGCCCTCTCCCTTATTGATGGCCCTCAACAACGCTGGACCGGACCTTTAATGTCAGCTGCACCAGGTTATTAATCTGTAGTAGAACAGATTCAAAATCTGACTCCATTTCGTGTTCTTGGCTGCGTTAGCTTCCCCTGTCATTCAAAACAGATAAGTCTTGTGTTAATATCCATACATTAAGTTTGTTGGACGGATGCAAGGCCCTAAAAAGACACTGGGAATGGGGAATAGGGCCCAATCTGCTCTGCCTTTTGATAACCCATTTGAGAGAGCATATGTTGAAAGTTCCATAATACCTTTCAGCAAACATTTGGGCTTAAAATGAGAAGCCTAGCAGCACAAATTTGTATATCTGTTCCTTTAAGCAGCAATATCCTTTCTATGGTCATTGCTAAATGTTGAATAATTCAGCAATTTAGCTGTTTCACACAGCACCAAATATATGCATTGCAGTTAAAAATCTGTTAATTACTGTCCATCTATGGTTTTGCTATTGGGCTACAGAGTTGCACCTAAAAATATTGCTAATTTCATGTTTTATGTGATATCACACAATAAATAGGTAATGAATTTGTCTCATAAAATTTACATGTTCCGCTATTACTGCTAAGCAGATGCAATTTGCATTTTTAATCACGCAGCTTGCTTACAGATCTAAATGACAGTTTAAGTATTAATGCTGTTGATGTGTGCTCATTTTGAAAAAAAAAGGTTCATCTGAATGTCAGAGCTAGCACACCCACGTCTGTTCTCACAGCAGAAAGTCTTGAGTGTCTGAGATATGTTCTTGAGCTGAGAACAGGTGGTGGTCAGGACCGAACTGTGGCAAACTCCGCATAATTAGTTACCTATGGGCCATGTCATGCACACAATGCAAACTAAAGGTGCACTGTGACAGATTTAGCAAATGTGCACTGTAAAAAAACAGAACACTGTTAAGGCACAGATGTACATGTTCTTTACGGGTCACCCATAAGAACAAGCATTTGCAATGCAATCGGTCTCACATTTGTGGAAGTTGGAGCTTTTGGTATTGGAAATGACAATGTTTTTGTTTTTTTGGTATGCAGTAGAGTGATGATATCTGCATAGCGTTATTCCCATTTGTATGATTTTGCCGCGCTGGAGAACCAGAAAATTTAAAATAGGTTATGAGGGAGGGGAGACTAGAGTAATGCGCTGGCTGTAAAAAGTAACAGCATCCTTGAAAAATCAAACACTTGTATGGACATTTAGGATTAAGTAAAGCATGTGAAATGTAAGCAGGTGCAACATGGTTACCTTATCGATTTTACACATATTTAGAAATCAAGGAGTGCTTTTGGCTGAATAGTTAAGGACAGAACTATTGGAGAGATGATGCGATCGGTTGGATTTATTGTGGGTGTACCAGACATTTACATGCTTTGTAAATATCTAGTGGCACCACAAAGTAGCACTATTAAAAACAGCTTCCTACTCATCATTGTGAGTGCTGTGTCATTCCTAGAAATGAGGACATGCATGCCCGAGAAAAGGCAATAAACAAGACAAGTCTGCAAAAAAAAAAAAAAGACAGCAGAGACAAAGTGAAAAGTGGCAACCAGGAGGTGAAAGGTGACAGTCAAGAAGCAAATGGGAAGGAAAAAGCTCCACTTTCGCTGCCAAGTACTTTATATTGGAAAGTTTAATCTGTGTGAAAGTACAGTTTGCAGGTATTTTCCGCAATCTGTGCTGCTGTTTCTAATTGGGGAAAAGTTAGTGTTGACGCAAAATGGTTGACTACTTTGAGTGACTCCTCCAACAAGAGAGCCCATTGTGAGATGGCCACTGTGTTGAGAAGAAACTGAAGTACGCATAAAAATCGATGGGTGGAGAGCAAAAATGAAACCAGCAGGCACTGTTAATCTAGCGGGACAGTCCGGAAGCAAAGTGAAATTTCGAAAACATGAAAAAACATTTACACGCAGAAAACTATTAACAAAACAAACAAGCCCTACTCATCTAATGCCACAGTCTGGAAGAAACATCCAGGAAGGAGGCAGTAAAGCAACATGTAAACATGCAGAAAAAAGTACGTGCAGGATGCCATAAAAAATATAGGGGCATATTACCAACAGGTAGCGATATTTATCGCTAAATAGGCTTAGCGACGATTTTTTTATCGCTGAGCATCGTCGGAATTTATCGCTGAGATAACGTGCTATTAGCAACGTTTATCTCCAAAGCAATACATTTTCGGCGATAGAGGCGAAATGCGTGAATATCGCTGAGAATACAGCGATATTCACGCATTAGCGACGAAATGCTCTTAGCCATGTTATCCACCTCCCATTGGATAACATGGCTAAGAAATGGTCTGGGCAGGTGTTAGTATTTGGAGATATTTGCGCTTAGCGCAAATATTTCCATCGCTACGCCTGCCTTGCTAATAGGCGATAGCCAAACAGCCGCTAACAGTTTGGGTAGGCCCACTTTGCATGTCATTAGCGATAAATATCACTATCATGCAAAGCGGGCCCCAAACCGCTCGCTATCACCTAAAAGCTGTCGCTAACTGCTGTTAGCGACAGCTTGCTAATTGGGCGATAGAATTATCGCCGCTTAGCGGCCGAAAAAGGCTGCTAAAGCAGCGAAAATTCCCTATCGCCACCCTTGATAATATGCCCCATAGTTTGATCCAATACAATATATCCACTGAAAACAAAAGGAAACTGTACTTGGCTGTTGTTCCTCAGCTGTAAACAAAAGTGAGGTATTGTCTGCAGTACGAGTTAGAAGGCAGCAAAAAAATGTGACTGTGGAGTTAGCCTATAGCATGCAGCAAGTGGGACTAAAGTCTTATGTTTGATTACAGTAGGTCTTACAGACAGTGCAGGTGATGTAGGCTCAACCTAAAAAAAGGCAGCTTAAATGGTGAGAGCTCACAGTTTGCATTTGCACTACACACACAGCTTTAGTGTCCCATGCAGCGGGTCTCTTAATGGCAGTCAAATGATTTAATCTCCCTTTAAATAGTCACAAGGCGAGGAGCCAAAATTACACTGTGGCAGGGAAAACAAGCAGAAATCCACTGTTTTCAGTGGATTTCCAGCTCATTTTCATAGGCTTTAAGCAGCCCAGATCCATAAAAGGAGTGAAAACACCGCAGGACACTGGTGACAGCCCGGATGCTGCTTTGTTTTTTGTTATTTTGGGAGAGGGTGGGGAGCCTTGCTGAAGGTCAGAGTGGCTCTTAGTTATATCTCGGCATCAGGCCCCCCTTTTCATGAGATGAAAATATTTTGTAAGTTGGCAGGTGTGCCTTTTATAGGACAGTGTCTTGGTCCCACCTCTAGCAGCAGGTAAAGGGTTGTTGGCTGTGTAGTCATGTAGCTCCCACAAACCTACATAGGATCTGCATGTTTAGACAACATATACTGTAGGATTGCAGTCAGACTGATTCTAGACACCCTTCCCAATATGTTAGCCTGTATACCAACTAGCTCACAGTGCCACTAGAAACTCCTCTTACCAAGGACAGAAAAGTTCCTGGCAATTATCGAATATGACAACCCTGATCCCACAGAATCATGGAAACAGTGCCACTTTTCACTCAGTCACTCGTGCTCACTTCGTATTAGAGAGTGTAAAAGCCAAGCATCCCTCTAGGATACATTCAACCACATTACCTGAAGTAAGAGACTGTGGGACCCCATATTGGTCTTGAGTTGAACACCCCCGCAAGGGATGTTAGATCATTGTGAATTGGAGTGTCTCTGTGCAGGAGCCTCAGCATCTTGAATCAGTGTGTCAGCATAAATACTCCTCTGCCTACCTTAGCAAGAGATGGTGTATATGTACCCAAGTGTTTACCCCCTGGGGATATATCTCGCTGTGTCATGTTGTACTGGGATGACAGAAGGAATTATGCATAGTTTTTATGCAGGAGATGGTAGGCCTGCTGTCCTGCTGTGATTACAAGAATCCTAATGGAAAATGAATGAGGTTTACGTTTTTTGGAGACAAGTCCATGTCATCGTTGGACATTACCGTAACTCGGTAAAAGGTCAGTACTAAGAAATGTTATGTAGTGTAATGATAGGGAGAATATAGGTCAAGGGTTAGGTGACTACCTGAGCTTATATTAGAGTACCTATATGGAACATAACAGTGTAGTTTCTGCAATCCTACCCATAGAGTTCATGTATTGTATTTATTGTGATTACTCTAATAAGCATGCCCCTGAGCAAGGGAGAAATGCCTTGAGTAGGTGCCAATTGAAATATATATGCAAAATTAAACACTTTTGGTGTGGGAAATCAAACAATGTATAAAAACAGCAAATAAATAAAGATATTTTGAGAGTTAAAAACCCAGTGTAAGTCTCCTTACTGGAGCTAGGATAACACCATTGTTCAAGTTCAGTAAAACAACCTTCCAGCCTTTGTTTACACAACCTCTTGGGTGCTGATGTTTTACAACAACCATGGCTGTCTGGCCCACCACCAGGTTTGTTGCAATATTTCCTAAAAAAATGTATTGACATTCCTTGTCTTTCAAGACACTCCTACGCATCTACCAGTTATTGACCCCTCTGCTGCAATGAATGAGTATTTTAAGACTCACCTGCCCTTCAGTGCCTATATAAAACATCTTCACATTCCAGAAATTACTGATACGTTTAAGAAATGCACTCCCTTCCTTGAGAACAATTACATGCCAGAACCAAAGGATCCTATTTAAAAAAATATTAGCGAATTGGATGCAAAAACTGCCTGTCGGCAACCGCATTTTTGTCAGATTTTCTTTGCGTTCACTTTCAGTTGTGCAAAAAGAAATGGAAAATAATGCTCACAAAAGTTATTCACATTAATTGTACTCACCATTTGTGCAAATATCTTTGGTGTCAATTTTGCAATAGAATCCTAGGGCCAGATTGCAAAGGCCCGGGTTTGTAAAATCAAAGCCTTTGCGAAGGCAAAATTACCTTTTACTATGTAGAAAACACAAATTGCGATTGAGTAACATGTTGCTGAATCGCAATTTGGGTTTACGAGTAAACATCGAATCACAATTTGGAAGGGCGTGTTTAGGGCATCCGCTGAATCACAATGGGATGTAACAATATTTTGAGACCGAAATTTTGTTGCTAAACAATATTTAACTCACTACATCAAGATAGTGGTAACCAATTCACAAACTGGAAGTGGTGTTCAAGGGACCACTTGCCCTTTTTGAATATTGACAAAAACATGTTTTAGGAGTATTTTTAAAAAAGGTTTGAAGGACTTCCTTTTTTTTTCAAAACTCATCTCATCTTTCTTGAAGGAAAAAGGGCTGCCTTTGAAAAAAATATCTATATTTAAAAGCAAACACAGACACAGTGGTCTTCTGTCCTCAGTAGTCCACAATCCATGAGATGGCAGAGAATCATAGTGGGTCACATTTTGTGATCAAAGGGCCAGATGAAGGTCGCCAAATACCGGTCGGTAACGGCCGATTTCGGCCGTTACCGACCGGTATTTGGGATTTGACATGTAGGGGGCCTCATATTTACAGAATCGGTATATTTACCGATTCGGTAAATTTACAGAATCGGTAAAATACCGAATCAGTACATTTATTGGTTCTGTAAATCCATATGCAGGTGGCACTGTAATCAGTGCCACAGCCCTTACCGAATCGTTATTTACCATGGAATACTATTCCATGGTAAATAACGAATTCCAGTGTGCATGCACATCTGTGCATGTACACCTGTGCCATGTGGCACACAGACATGCCCCAAGGGCATGTATGTGTGTCACATGGCACAAAAGCCAGAAACAGGGGTGAAACAGGGTGTCAAAGTGACACCCTGTCCCCCTTGTAAAATCAATAAATTTTACCGATTCGGTAATTACCAAATCGGCATTTGCTATGGAATCCTATGTGCTTCAAGGGCCATAGGAATCAATGGCAAATACAGATTCATGCAACATATTCGGTGCTCAAATTGCTATCACTTTTAGCGAATACATTGTTTGTGCATCAGACCCCAACTAGTGCTCATTGTACAAATGATCAACTAAGACAGAGCAGGCCACATTTCACGTCTTTCAATAAACAATCATATGTTTCTGAAGCAAACCAAATAACATAACGAAAGGAGAGGTAAACAAATGGACTGGAAAACTGCCAAACCATGCTTCAAAGTAAACCAACAACATTGTACATCACAGCTTCTAAGCAGCCACTTAAAACAATACATATGCAAATGCTTTAGCAAAAAATTATCTGTCCAGTTAAATTAAAGCAGCCTAGTCAAGGAACTGAAGCAGGGTTTTTGCACAACGAGATAAAAGCAGACACATTCCCTGTAATTAATTTTTTTGTTTGACCTAAATACTAGCTACTGAACCTTGCCTTCCAAATTGAAACAAACATATTGCATTTCAATTCAGATGGTTTAAAACACACCTACATTGTGGCATATTACAGAAAAATGATCAACAGGCTGTCATTTTGCATTAGCAACATTATTTACTTTTCAGCAAGTATTGCTTTAGCCTCTAACAGCCCGCCATGTTTAGTTGTTATCTTTCGGTCACGCCTAGCGTTTCTCATAAAGTGCTTCTAGGCGGCAGAAAATTGTTAAACTCATGCATGACATCAGGGATTTCGCCTTGTAATCAAGAAATATAAATTAGAAACCCAGTTAGTCACAGCACGAAAACACATTCTTTTCCAAGGTTAAATGTAAACAATTTTCATATACTACACAATACACAGAATACATTTTTGGATACTAAAAGAGAGAACAAAAAGGCATTTTGTTGCCAATGGTGTTAGCTTTAGTGTACCGAAAAGGTAATGGCAGAACCTAAGATACCAAAAACAATATGAGTCACATGGCTATCAACAGGCCAAGCTTTCAATCCTAATAAGTATATGACTGTCCTACGTTGCAATCCTTACAGCATGAATTACAAGTAAAAGTGAGAAATTAGAAAACCGAACTACCCATACAGTTGCAGTATGGGAAGTTGCGGGATTTTAAGGACCATCGAGTTGTTTCTACGGGCCTGCATTTCTAGCCGCTCCATGTCCAACTGCAATGCTCGATTCTGCAATTTCAAAACCTCAATATCCTTTGTGTTTCCCTGGACTGAATCCAAGAGGGTTTTAACCTCGAGTTCAAGGGAGCCTGTGCAAACGCAGATATCATCCAGCTTGGACTCTAATGCTTCGCATTTGTCGTGTATCCCTTCTGATTTGCTTCTGAAATTGCAAACTTAGAGAGCAAGTCACCCCTTAGAGCCTGAAGGAAAGACCCCAACTGTAACTCATCTCTACCTGTTGCCTCTCCCTCAGGGGGCAACTCTACAGGGCCTTCATGTTACTGACTCTAACACATCTGGGGAACCAGCATCAACAAGCTGTGGAGTTGATTGAAAAGGTGATTGAGTAGGTGCTTTGAGGACGGAAGTAACAACAGCTATGTCAGGTGTAGGGGCTTCTAGCTGGCTAGCAGGACTTGTAGGGCTCACAGAACCCGAGCAAATTTCTATTTCCTGCACCCAGCCAGGGGGGCAAAACGATTCTCGAGGTGGATTGGGGGAGAGCTGCTCCGTGGAACTGGACCTGTTTCTTTTTGCCTCACAGCTTGCTCCATTTTTTAAAAATAAGATTTAAGGGATGGAGTAAACCTTATGGAGGGGCAACCAGGCACTTTCGATTTCACAGTACCCCCAGGCTTGGCAGGCTTGGCACTCTTCTTTTTACGGGGGGTCGTTGGTACCACTCTTTTTGAGCCCTCTATAGGATCCAGAGTGCCCCTGATTTTAAGCCCCAACTGAGTCTGTGACCACAGCTGGTATCTGTTTTTCACTATAGTAATCCCAGGGAGAGAAACCTCTTTTCTTTTCTCCTTCCTTCTCTCGCTTACAGAAGACAAATCTCTGGGTATAGTAACCCCCCTCCCCGCTCGAATTGGGGCCAATTCAGCTTTGTCGGCTAGTGGAGCAGACACTGATGCAAGATTTAAAAAAACAAGAGCCATGCACCTCCGCTCACCTTCCTCTAATAACCTTCTTACCGAATGCAGACGATAGTTTGAAAGACACTGTGAGACCGAAGCATCTGAGAATACACGCAGGGTGCTCCCTCTGCTCAATCCCTGAGTGCAAGTCCGTGCAGCTGCCGCCCGAGTCCATGTCCACAGCCTAGAATGGCTGCCCCCAAAACCACAGTATGATACCAGCCCTACGTCAGGCTCCACCTCTGCCTCAGCTTCTCGGACCATCTGAGCTTCCCGGTCCTAATGCCGCCGTCTAGTTGCCGCCTCCTCCAAAAGCCGCCACCCTCTCGAAAGAAAATTATGGGAGAAAGCAAAAAACTGAATCAAAAAAGTACTCCGCTTGAACTTCATAGAGACGCTGCATTCTTACTGGGTGAATTTCCAATACGTTGCGTGTCTGTGTATCCGCATATTCATGTATAGACGCTGCGCTACTTCCGGAGCTCCTGCAACCGGCGTTAGCCTGCCGCCATATTCCTTCACCCACTCCTCAGAATGCAATTGATGCTGACCATGGTACAGTACTGCAACGTCTTCTTGCACAATTTCAACAACAGATGAAATAATATTGTTCAATGTGTAAATACGGGAGGAAAGCGTGATATTGCTATGATCTACAAAGGCAAGCACCTTTTCTAAATTGGCCTGATCTATAGCTTTGAACCTAGAAGAAGCCTCAATCTTGGACAGTTTCCAAACCTGGTTGTAAGCAGCATATATCCATCTTTTCGACCTGCCTGCTGCAGGACTTTTAGCAAAATCAATTAAGTCAACGGTGTCAGTGAGTTTGGATAAATGTAGCTTAACAGATGACAAGGATGAATGTCTGAGCAAACTCTGGCATAATTTTCCTGCAGAATAGGTGGTGACTGAATGTTGAGTCTGAAAGCGGGGATCAACTCTAACCTCTGTATAGCCAGGGGTCAGACCCAGAAAACGGTGCTAGCAGGACACTGCACTGTTTTGCCTTAGCAACCAGCCTTCGGGATTAATACTGGAGACATTAAAAGAGGAATTTTTCAACAGCGCTTGTAAATCACTTAGGGAAGCACTTGTGTGATTATTCCAATGGGGAAATTCACCCAAATCAGGAAATGAAGGAGCATTTAATTTTTTAGAAGTAGCCAACCCAAAGCATGTGGTTTCTGAAATAGTAACATTCAGAAACAACATATGGGTTGGGATGAGACATGCACGATGCATAGCCTTAGTGCATTGCACTTGCCAACTTTTAGAACCCCAAACCGATTTAAGATCAATAGTATCCTTCCACAGTTCATAGCCCCCAACAGCCAACTGGTCAATAAAGGACTTTGAATACAGTAATTTAGTGTGGATAAGTCTAACCTTGGAAGAGGACTTCTCAGTCATCTTAAAATAAAATGCATTAGGGTTTGATTGAAAATCAGTAAAATAAGAAAACTTTTTCAAAAGTGTTTTCAAGCTGCCTTCCACAGGTGCGGGACAGTGCTCCCACTGTGTATAGTTAACCACATTTCTAAATGAATTTGTCTTATGCAGAAAGTGATCGCAAAAATGCTGGTAACAGTACAAATCACCATAATTCGCAGATTCTAAATATAAATCTTCGGCATCAAAAGCAGCATAGTATTTCAAATCAGAAAATAAAGCCTCTACGGCTTTGAAGTCCCATTCATCAGAGCGAATATTTTGTTTAAACACATCCCCCATAGAAACACGGAGTACATTGGGAACATTAATAACCTCTGTGGGAAAATGTATATGGAACTTTACAGCATCCCATAGAATCCCATCTAAAACGGGCCAAGTAGTTACATTCACAAAAGTCCAGTCCCTCTTCATGATGTGCGAAGAGGAGTGGGGAGCCAAAGCTCCATCAATCAGTCTAATTGAATTTCTTTCTTGAACGTAGTGTCCATTTATAAAATGAAAAAAATACGCCACAAATCCGATGGACATGAATAAAACAATTGCAAATAGTACCTGCCAAATGTAAGTCCAAGGAGGAATCAAAAAATGTTTTTTAAACCAGGTAGCAAAAATCGAAACTTTTGAAGGGGACTTAGATGTGGAAGAGCCAGAGTCAAATGAAAAACTGGACTGATTAGCCACACGGGTCTCCAAATCAGGCATGGCCAAGTCAGTGGGGTAAGTATACTCAGTGTCATTAAGAGGATCACCAGCAGGAAGATTCAATAACGCATTCGTAAGTGGACTCATTTCAATGACAACATCAGGCCCGATGGCAGGATCCGGGACCAAAACAGAGTGTCGCACCATTGCTGGACACAAAACTGCAGGCATCATGCTATACAGAACCGGCCACCCTGTGTCTTTTGACATTGTCAATCAAGCTGTACCTGTTCCCCTTTCGCCTAGGAAGAGGAGGTAAAATGACTGTTCTTGTACCCTGCACGCCAACCACAGCAACTGGAGCTTGATAAGAAGGACCAAATTCTTTCTCTTCTCTCGGACCAGTTCTCCAACTTGGGGTAGTCAGCCAACTACCGGAATCTGCTTGCAGTTTCAGATGTAGAGGGCAAGTGTTCCTTTGCAAGACTGTCTCTGGTCTTTGTAGGTTCTGCAAAACAAAGAATGTTCATCTACGTCAAAGAATGCGGCTCCCACCGCCATGTCTAGACCATCAAGGTCCAGGACAAACATTTTGATGCCAAAGAGCATTTCGTATGGGGTCCGCCCACCCAGAGACCTTCTAGGGAGATTATGTAGTGCACCTTGAATGCCATTGAGGTGGGTTAGCCAGTCTCTGCCAGCACCTAATACCTTTGCTGTCCAGGACTGCGATAAGTCACGTTCATTCACTCCACAACACTTTTACCGTCAGGTCGGTAAGGAGACGAAAATTTGACCTGGACCCCCAATGAAGCCATGGCACCCTTGTAAGTCTTAGAGGCGAACGCTGGACCCTGGACCGAGTGGAAGGTACCACACACAAAAATTCCCACAAAGACATGCAAATCCCTTACAACAATCCTAGAATCAGCACTCCTTTGAGGCCACAACCAGACAAAGTGCGTGCAAGAGTCAATTGCTACTAAGATGTACTTATACGCAGTATTAGAAGAGAAAGGACCGCAGTGATCTAAATAAACACATGCCAGTGGTTTATTAGATATGTACAACTGAGTTTGGGGCGGGCATGCACCAGAAGAAGGTTTAATTTGCTGACAAATGCCACTTTGTAGGACAAATTCACGTGTCTGTTTGTACAAACCCTGCCACCAATATTGTTGCTGGAGAAGAGAAACAGATGCTGACACGCCGGTATGCCCCGAAGCCATCAAGGCGTGGGCTGCTGTAAACAAAGCCTGCCTGCTGTCCGCGTGGGGTATTAACCTGTCACCAACGTCGTTAATTCTCACATAAGGAACTTTATCAGTGCTTACATTATAAGAGTATTTAGAAGGGAAACCTCTAGGGTAATTAGCTTCCTTCTCTGTTGCGGCAATAGCTGCAAAGATGTCCTCATCAATCTTACTTTTGGAATGTGTAACCGCTGCTACTGCATATGTTGCAACTGCTGTCTTCGCAGCCTCGTCCGCGACACAGTTGCCGACAGCGTGAACTCCAACACGCTGATGACCCAGAGTATGAATCAAAAAGATGAGTGGGAGTCGCTCTTTGAGCTTTTCCACTCAAACCCAGATCATTTTGTGTTTTATTGTGCGACTCTTGGAGTCACGATAATCATTTTGAGTCCAAAAGGGCAGATTGTCATTGTAAGACTCAACACAGTAGTAGGAGTCACTCACAATAAGAGTAGTCACACTTGGATTGGCATACTCCAATGCAAGCATTAGAGCACGAAATTCTGCCAACTGGGTTGTACAGTCCCCTAATGTCTGTATATGCACAACATCAGACTTGAATTCACCATCCACCATAGTACCAACCACAATTGTGCAGGCTGAAGAATATGCGTGCTTTGAACCTGTAGCCGCTTGCGCGCTTCCGTCAGTGTAAATGATACAACAGAAATCCTCAAGTGGGCGCATAGTCAGAGGAGCAGGATGAACAATTCATACTGCAAGTACTTTTGAGTCTGCAGTGACGAATCAAAAATGAACGTGACATCCGGGGATGTCAAGGATGTGGCCAATTGTATCCACCGAGGGTGCAAAGCTTAGGGAATTTGGTTAACTGGCTTTCGTCACTGACTCCAAGATAGAATACGGAGTAACAACCAAAAAGGCATTTTCCCTGCGACAGTGCGCGCTCTTTAAGAATCGCCATTTGCACTGAACAAAACTTTTTCTACAGTCGAAAACTGCAACTCAGCCGAAGTGTACAAGTGTGACTTGTAAGCGATAGGGACTGTGTTACCCTCATTAAAATTGAGGTACGTGAAACCCATTGCTCCTGGCACGATTCTTATCACCAGGTTGGTGTGGTTATCACAAGTCGTCAAGAATTTAGATTCAAGAAAATCAGCCTGCAACGATTGCAAGATGGCTGAATTTTCTGGCAGCCAGCACAATTTGGAAAAAGTAGGTTGTATCAACGCATAAAGCAACTTGCTACTCTGAGCATATTCCGGAATGTGGGTACGACCGAAATTCAAAAAGTCCAGCAAAGATTGTAGCTTTTTCAGTGTTGTCGGAGCTTGCAAAAGCATGCATTTCTCCAAGAACTGAGGATCTAAACCTCGACCTTCATTGTTGAGCTCGTAGCCTAGAAACAACACTGTGTACTCTGCAATGTGTGATTTCGCAAAGTAAAATTCATAGCCTATGCCCTCAAAACGGCAAATTATGCAGTCAACACGGCACAGATGCGGCCATAACTCCTCATCTGTGAGATAGATGTCATCCACATATGAACATGCATCTGCATCGAGAGAGACAATGCGGGCAGCAAAAACGCCTGGACTATTCTTGTAGTCCATAGCCAAACGGAGGAAGTGACGCTGTTTGCCACCACTGGTAAAAGCTGTCCATTGACTACTCAGAGGGGACAGATTGTGGGCAAAAAAAACATTAGAAATGTCAAGTGAGGTTTTGAACCTTTTACGCATGAGACTATCCACAAGAGCAGAACTGTGAGTATTCTGCACCCCACACGTACAACAATGTGAGTTTAAGTGGCGGTAATCCAACACCATATGGTATGACCCATTTCGCTTGGTCACAGTAAAAAGTGGGTTATTCATCGGAGACACAGACGTTTCAATTACACCTTGATATTCCAATTGTTCAAGGATTTCTGCAACGGAAGCTTTTGCTTCACGTCGCATGGGGTATTGGGGTTGAGGCTATGGCATCGACCGCAAGGGAATCTCATGTTGAGGGGAAAATTTGTCCCATCCACAGTGAGTACGGTACAACGCCGGCAAAAGTGCCTTAGCCCAATCTTCTGCAAACTGCAGAGCCTGCTCCTTCATCACCGTGTGCGCGAAAGCAGGGAGGATTACCTCCTCCCCTTTTCAGCGCAGCTAGGAGAAAGGGTGGGGGTCAGTTGACCTCTGCCAACAAAATATCATAGGTAGTAGTTAGATTTTCCCAAAAGACCCCTTTCATGGTACGTTCTATGTCAACTTCAATTATCAGGACAATTTCATAAAGCCTGTCAGGGGGAGCCACTCTAGTGTCAACTGTCTCAACTACAACGAAGGTGTCAGTCGCTGTCACCTTCAGTAGTGGTCCAACACCTCTTGAATGATGGTAATCTCAGCTGCTCTGTCCAGCAGCGTCAGCGCCCATGTCAGATTCCGAAGCTGCGTTCTCACTATCTGTGGCATATCTCGCTGTTACTGCAGCAACTTTCTTCTTCTGAAACTGGGGCCTTTGACGCGGTGTCTCATCCTGCTTGCCTTTTCCATCAGCCTTACTAGGCTGCTCACGGCTATGTTGGTGGGCACCTTGACCTCTGCCGCCGCCTCCTCCACCAGTGGCTGTTACCGATGTTTCCTGCAAAGAGCGAGGAGAATGTTGTTCAGGAACCTGAAACCTATCAAGTGACTTAACAGTACTGCGATCGCACAACTCATATGTACGCTCAGCAGGGCCAGGTGTAGGTGAAGCAGGACGGGACCCCTGTTTCTGTTGCTGTTTCCCCCATTTTTTGTTTTTACTCCAATTTTGTGTCTGAACTTTTGGGCCGTCATCCTTAGATTACGCTTGTTGAGTTTGCTGCTGTTTTTCTTTCTTATCGAAAGGCTTAACACCCAAACTATTACGGCCAACGGTCTTATAAGCCTCCGTAATAATTTTCTGTAATTGGCTGGGTTTTTCTGAGGGGGGGACATCGCATAAAGCAATAGAGACCTGGAAACTTACCACACCCCCCTTAACATTAGCAAGGAAGGAGATAGCGTACCATGTCAAAAGCTCTCACGATTCGCATCCCCAACTCTACAGCCGCCTCTGATCCGTGTTCATCCTGAACATGCTTGATCACAGAGGGCAGAACAGTCATTGACGGGGTGCCAAAGCACCTAGTATAGACTGCCGCAAAAAATACAACCCAAGTTGAACACTCATTTATGTCTGGCACTAAGTCTTTCTACAAACTAATTGTGAGGAGACTTTATTTCTCCACAGGACTAGTATTCGGGAATACTGCTTCCAGGTCAAATTTCTCGGCAAGCCAAAAAGGCATCTCATCCTTATCCTGGGAACGCTTGCCCATGACCGCATTAACCATGGCAGGACTAAGCTTCAGCCCGCCCCGCCAACTGGATGCGCTGCACTACCCGGGGCCCCACCCGGGAGGTTGCGGGTAATGTAATGAACCAGACCACTAATAACTGACACCGCAGAGGCATACAGGGGTCTTAGTTGCGGAGCTGTTAACACACCCGCCTGAGGATGCGGGGTGTAAGCAGCCAAAACAGGCCAAGTAGCACCTGGGATTGACAACGGCCCTTGTCTGACCGCCATTATAATGTGTGGGAGGGCGCCATTAAACCAAACGGCATGCTGCCAAGCAGAAATTGGAATTTACACTGTTTGATATGGAGCGTAAGCTGCAGGAGCATCAACAGAGGTGTAAGAGTGAAATACACCAGTACCAGCATCTACTGCAGGAAATGTAACCCATGCTGCTGAGACTACAAAAACCACCCCCTATCCCTCTAAAGCGCGGGTACTCATAGTACGGCCCGCGGGCCAGTGGAGGCCCGGAAAGCCTTCCTTTGCGGCCCGCGGACCTTGCTGACATTGTACCCGTGTTTTTGGAAAAAATGTTTAGAGTGTCTGCAAACACTTGAGTGTTTCAGCAGCGCAACTCTGAGAGACTCTGAAAGACTCTGCTGCGGGACCAGGGCGATTCCAGTGATTGAGTCGAGCTGCAGGGGCCTAAGAAGAGGTGAAATGCCAACAAAGCCCCATTAACATGCAAATGGTCTTTTAAAGACCTGTTAATTTCTCGAGTGCGGCTGTGTGTGTCCCGGAAGCTGCCTCAGCCAGGGCAGCTGGTAGGAGGGGTCCTTTGGGAGAAGATCGCCGTGCTCCCTTAAAGCCATAAACTTTTTTCATTGAAATGACAAGTGTCTATGAACCCAGGTCACGTAATCAGCACCTACAAGGCACAGTCATAATTAATATATTCTGAGTGGCAGAAAACCACTCTACCTCATGTGAAAATACAAATGAAAATACATGCTACAAAACAATCACATATTATCATAAGAAATTAAAATGTACATGTGTGTTTATTTACAAGTTCTTAACTAAACATCGTATGACTCACTGGTATGCTTAGCTCCTGAAATATATTCAAAAAGTGTTAAGAGTAAGAAAAGTACATAGTTATGCATATTTTAAAAACAGACAATGAAAAAGAAAATGTATTAAAGTTGCCAGTCCCGGTTAAAGTCACTTTGAGAAAAGCATGCTCATGTTTCAAAACGGGAATGTCCCAGGTAGGGTTTTGAATTGTGAAATGACATAGTTTCAGCATCTAATAGCCCGGTAAGTGCCAAAACGCATGCTGGCTGGTGAGGTGGCCCAGTCCTCTATGCTGCTCCGTGATGCTGTCTACGAAGCGAGGGTCAGGGGAGAATACGGAGCTCTACGGGTGCCCCCCGCCAAGACCAGTGAGCACAGAGGATAGTGCGGGCCCGCTGAGGAGGAGGGTGGTGCCGGGGCAGTTCCTGGCCAGAGAGCTCAGCTCGTGGCTGCACTCCGGGGATCTGGACGGCACAGTGTGATCTGTGCGAGCGCAGCGGGATCCCTCCTCGTCTTACAACAGAAGAAGGCATAACATACGGGGGATGTCCCAGCCCGACGCGAGTGCTCTCTGCATCTCAGTGGCGTGCCCTCCTGTAAAGCAGTGATTCATCATTGCTCGTACCTGCGAAGCATGGGAGGGGGCCACACCAGCAACCTGAGGAGTGAGGAGGAGGGGGTTGCTACCTAACCCCACTAGACCAACAAGCTAACAGGTGGGACCAGGGTGCGCAGTGGACACAAGCCCATTCAACTGAGACCCAGAGCCACGCAACCCCCCGCCTGGTGCTCAGTGACATCACAACCATTGGGACCAACATAGAGCACCGGAAGTCGACAGGGAAGGCGTTTTGAGGCGGCGTGTCCCAGAGGGAGGGAGACAGAGGGAGGGAGAGGCAGGCAGAGAAAGGCGAGAGGCAGGCAGAAAGGAGAGAGGCAGGCAGAGAAGGGGAGAGGCAGGCAGAGAAAGGGAGAGAGGCAGATAAAGGGAGAGAGGCGGAGAAAGGGAGAGAGGCAGAGTGTGGGAGAGAGGCAGAGGGTGGGAGGGAGGCAGAGGGAGAGACAGAGGGTGGGAGAGAGTGAGACAGTCAGAGTGAGATATATATATATATATATATATATATATATATATATATATATATATATATATATATTACCTACTGGCGGTCGCCAGTAGGTAGTTATAGTTAGGATTTTTTTCAATGTTAAATCTCAAAATTCTATTTGGAATAACTTTGGCACCGGTTGACGAATCTGCCTGAAAATTTCCTGAAAATGGCCTCGTCGAGCTCCGGTCCTTCCTTGAAAGTTTGGGGGGGATACGTCAAGCGGGGGCCGAGATAAAAGGGGGGTCCCAAAACGCGTTTTCCCCATGTTAATTTCCATAGGGCGGTCGATTTCACTTTTAACCCGAACGGCTGAATGGATTTCCACCAAATTTGGCAAAATTGTAGGGATTGGTAGCCTGATGTGCCTTTGCTATGTCTCAAGATATGTGCTGCAGTGGATTTTGAGTAATTTAGGTTACAAAAAATATATATATCTATAGCAGCGCACCGGTGCGCGCACCAGGGAGCGCTCCGGGCGCGTGACGCGAGGTGCGCATGGAAAGCTGATTGGCTCTCGGGTGTCTGTAAACATTCGAAACAGTCCAGAGCGGCCGCCATCTTGTGTCTCGGTAAAATCGAGACATAAGAGGTGGCTAAAACAAAGGGGGAACTGACCATAAGGCGTCAGGGATAGACCCCTTTGACCCCCTAGGTTTGATGTGGGGGCTATAAAAGGGCCCCGCGGGGCATTTAAAATATTTTTTTTTTTTTCGTTTTGCGCGGGGGAAGCGCCCGGTGCGCGCACCAGGTAGCGCACCGGGGAGCGTAAAATGAGGGAAAAAGATGACAGAGTTTTTAAAAAAATGAAGTTTTTATTTAGAAATTGGAGGTAGTTCTAAAAAGAACTTTTTTTTTTCTTCTTTTTGTTGTTTTATATTTTTTTTGTGTTTTTTGAACTTTTTTAACTTTTTTTGGCTTTTCAAAACAGTTTTATATTTTTTTTGTATTTTTTTAGGGGGAGAAACAAAAAAAGGGAATTGAAACTGGCTCAACTGGAGCAAAAAAACAAAAAACCCCAAAAATTACTTCTTTTTGGGGCACTTGTGATTATCACCTGCAAGGATGATGAGCTTAACGCTTTTTTCGCCATAGGCGATAAGCTTGCCACATGCAGAACAAGTAATTTTAAAATCAGCAAATCTCGGCTGAATGCAAGGCATCACCTCGGATGTTTCTGGTTCTGATGAGGTGGGTTGGTTTCTTTGGGAGGGGGTCCTTGATGACTGGGGGAGGTTACTGGCCAGTTCCCTGAACTCTGCACGAGAGTAGTTGTTTGGGTGCTTTCTGGTCATGTGCCGAATCATGGTATAGTTACCAAAAGAATATTTTTTGTTTGGGTTGCCCCGTGAAAGTTCATCATTGCAGATGAGGCAAGTCACCTTGGGCGCATTCACCTTTTTTTTCCCCTCTGGGATTGAAAAAAACTGCCATACAATGTGTGGTTTGGGTTTGTAAGGTGTATTTTCTTCTGGCAGCCATCTTCTTCTCCCCTCCTCCTCTTCCTCTTCCTCCTCCTCCTGTTCTTGACCACCAATATAATTTGGAGCTGGTCCTTTTGGTGGTTGTGGTGGTGGTGGTGGGGCAGATGCACCAGCTGATGCTACTACTGAAGCCATTATTTGGAGCAAAAAAGTAGAGAGAGCAACAAACAGGTCTTCCTCAGTCAAAGGACAAAGTCAGAATAAGCAAAAAAGGTGGGGTCTTTCATCATTTAGAAAAAAAACTGTCCTGAACCAATGAGAAGTGTTATTTTCAGGTCACAAGACCAGGGGCTTCATCATTATGAAACTAAAACTGTTATGAACCAATGAAAAGTGTTATTTTCTGCTCACATGACCCGACGCGCTTACGCTACGCGCCCGGGGGCGCGCAGCGTAAGCGCGTCGGAAGTTTACGTTTTGCGATCGTATTCGCTCGAGTACTTCCGGGTGCGCTTACGCCGTGCGTATCACGCGGTCGCGGTTACGCGATACGTCACGATCATGTTTTTGTTTGCGATATTGGCGCTCACGGGACGCTCCCCGGAGCGCGCCCGGGGGCGCTTTTTGGAAATACGCTTTTCGGGGCGCACTCCGGGGCGCGCTCTGCCGAGCGCTCCCCCCAAAAATTAAAAAAAAAAAAATGGGATAATTGTAGGGACAGGTAGCCCTATTCTGAAGTGGTTTGTAAAAAAATTAACTTTATAAAAATATGTATTGTGCTACATTGGGCTTAATATATGTTAGAGCCAAAATGTAGCCCAAATGTAGCCCAAAGTAGCCCAATGTAGCCCAAAGATGGCCACCAGAGACCAAAAATTGTAAATGTAGCCCAAATTTCAACTAGATGTAGCCCAACTGTAGCCCAATGACAGAATGTACCAGAGTGTTAAAAAGAACAACTAGAGTGCTAACAGTCTTATTTATAAAGTGAAACTTATAGTTAGGAATTAGCATTAACAAAACCTATGAAATTCACTGAAAAAACCATAGGTTTCACACCAGTTATAGTTAGGAATTAGCATTTAAAAAACCTATGAAATTCACTGAAAAAACCATAGGTTTCACACCGGTTATAGTTAGGAATTAGCATTTAAAAAACCTATTAAATTCACTGAAAAAACCATAGGTTTCACACCAGTTATAGTTAGCTGGAAATTTTACTGATATAAAACCATTGAAATTCCCACGTTATAGTTAGTTGGACTCACTATAACTTGCGCGTGCAATGCACTGCTGATGACATCACATATTACATCACTCATGACATGGTGAGTGACATCACTCATGACATCACTGATGACACCATCCTTGTGACACAGTGACAGACCTCCTCTCAGTGTAAAGTAACCCTTGAGACACATATTCAAAAATAGAAACTGAAATTTTTAAAAAATGGACATACCTATATCAGTTACAACAAGCAATTCTGTACTTCCACTATCTATATACACATCCACTCATTCACCAACAGTTCTATATAGTCACTCATACATATACTCACTCATCATATGAAGAGATACACCTATACATCCTGTTACACACCAACATTCATCCAAAAGTTACTCACACACATATTCACACGTGCAAATAAACTATTGAACAACCATTTATTTGAATATAGAGTTATACACACACTTCCACCTTACTTCTATTGAAAATTACACATATTTATTCTCTTAAACAATCACTTATAGAAACACATACTTATTTAAACAGGAACTCTTACAATCTCTTACTCTCACATATACTCACTTATATACATCAATATTCATATATACTAGATTAAAACATATGTAGTTACTGATAAAGACACTAGTGAGACAGTCATTCACTCACTAACGAACACATATAGACACTCATCCACCCATACAGTCCTGTACATATGCTGTCTTCAAAACACATACAAACAAAGAGTCAGTCACTCATGCATCTATGTGCTAAGTAATACCCCCACCAAACCATATAGACACTCAAACTGATACTAATAAAAATATCAAATAACCCATATACATACGCATGTAGCTACTTATCAACACATGTAGCCACTTATACACAAAGTGAAACACTAATATATGTATTTAAATATTTAAACATAACTCACTAATATTTAGTTTTCAGAAAGACACATATTCACTGGATGGTGTCATCAGTGATGTCATGAGTGATGTCACTCACCATGTCATGAGTGATGTAATATGTGATGTCATCAGCAGTGCATTGCACGCGCAAGTTATAGTGAGTCCAACTAACTATAACGTGGGAATTTCAATGGTTTTATATCAGTAAAATTTCCAGCTAACTATAACTGGTGTGAAACCTATGGTTTTTTCAGTGAATTTAATAGGTTTTTTAAATGCTAATTCCTAACTATAACCGGTGTGAAACCTATGGTTTTGTCAGTGAATATATATATACATACACACATTTGTGTATGCCAGGTCTGGTGGCTCAGTGGACGAAGGCGTCCGCTGCAGGGACCTGTGATCAACCTCATGGTCACAGTTTTTTTTTGTTGCTCTAGCCCCGCCCCCTTCCCCACTGACCCCGCCCCCACTGGTGCGGCCCTCGGACACAAACCACACTGTATATTTGGCCCCTGAGAGAAAGTTTGTGAGTACCCATGCTCTAAAGAAACAACGTATTCCTGCAAATGATTCCGCACAGCCACACAACTGTGTGCTGGGATATCAACCTGGAATTATTGATACAGTAATAGAGAAGTAAAATGCAATAGAAAAAAGCACAACTGGGTAGTAATTCAAATAGAAAACTGTTTTAAAATATCAAGCTTGAAGAAACCTATGTAACTATAGGTAGGTTTTATCCGTCACTACTGTCAACTGGAAACAATAGTGAGGGAGCTGTACACCGCTATAAGCACTACTCAAGTGTCTCACAATAAGACCACACTCGTTGGCGGAGCCATGTTGCAAGAATTTCTGCTCATACACAGAACAGAACTGTGCACAGAGACCTAGGACATTAGTGAATTATGGTGTACCAGAAGCTCACCTCAGTACCTAGAAAACCCCAACCAGCTAGCATCAGTGTCTCATTAGCTCTTCGTCCTATAGCAAAGTAACCAATGATTAGACAACCTAGAACATGCAACTTAGGACCATCTCAGGAATGATGGGAAGTGAGAACACTCTTTTGTTATACTCTCATACCAGTCCACAACAGGAGAAAAATAGGAGACACTGTAAGGTTAAAATATTTATTTTAACAACGTGATCTCATGCGCAGTATTTTAGTCAACATCAGCAGACATATGATTAAGAATAATATGGTCAGCATGGTTACAATTCCATAAAATACAAAAGGAGGACTCATATTACAATGATAGTGCAAACAGGTTATATAGCGCCTGGTTTTAACACCCTCCCTATATAGGAACTATGTATTATCAACTAAAGAAGGTCTCTTGGGCTTCTTTTGAGGGACCCCATTACCGTTCCGCTCAGTAAGAGTAAATTACATCTGAATCAGCAAGGCTCTCTGCATCCCTGGAATCTTCCAAGTGTCTGAAATCATGGCAAGTGTGCTATGATAAAGGCGCCAGAATCTTACTTGGCTTGCAGCTACCAAAATGTTGTATCTAGAATGTGTTACACGGCCATGCGGATAAACAGGCTCACATGTTATGATAACCTTGACGGCTCAGCACTCACTGTGCAGACTAGGGGCATGATGTATTTCTAGAGATGTCGAAAAACAAACCTTTTCTCATGTGTAGGATTTCGTAAAGGCTAACGTATAAAAACAGCTATGCAGTGTCGTGTGCAAAAGCAGCAAAAAGTAAAAAATGGCGTTTAAACTTCTAATAAGCCATGCTAACATAACATGCATGCAAAAGTAGGCCATACTACAAATTTTCACTCTATGATGTTCTCAAACAGCCAATCACTTCTCTTCTTTTTTTTAAACTGCATCTTGTCCACCATTTAAGAGACCTCTTATTTTACCAACTGCCTACTTCACATACAGACTTCTTTTGAGTGCATTCAAACTTCCCTTCAAGATGCTTAGAGTGTGGATTGTGGGACACAGCTATATTTTCTGGTACAAAAGGTATGCTGAAAGCAGAGGTATTGAACAAAACCTAACTTTGCAAAATGTAGACATTAAGGGGCCAATTCCGATTCCAGCAGGAAATCGAATCGACCGACACAGTCCGGAAACAGAGTCCGACTGACACGTACAGGCGCTGTACGACCCATGTAATACGATGCAACGCCCCCGTGACGAACAACTGACTCGTACAGAATACAAGCCGGATGAATGAGCTGTACGGAAACCAGTAATTTGCCAGGAAACTGGACGCGATTCGCACCGACCGACATGCACCAGGAATGAACCTGACCGACATGTACCTGCGATGTCCGACGCGCACAGTACGATGCAATTCATGTGAAACTGACTCGCACAGAGCTCAAGCCAGATGACCGACACACAAAGAAAAGAGGAACCTGAAGCAATAGAGATCTCTGTGACCGACACGTAAGAAACACAGAAGAAAGTCAGTGTGAAAGACTCGGAGAAGCACGCACGAGCCAACTTCAGCGTCCGTCTCAGACAGAAGAACTTCTCCTTCATGTCTAAAAAAACACAAAGGAAAAAATACCAAAAAAAGGACCAAACAAGCAATGACAAAGTCAATATATATTTGAAAAAAAACCATGGAACAAAGACACACCCACAACTCCACCTATATAAAGGCCAAAATTCACTACCATGATCCTTTGCAAATTCCACAGATCAGCCAGCAGAGAACACCATCAGACAGCAATCACAGACACACTCACAACTCACCCATTACACAACCTTCCCACCATTAGCACCTCTTTAAAAGCACTCTCACATACACCCAGCAAAACTGACACTCGCCCACCCTCATTTGCACCCTCACGCACACATCACTCCCCACCACCACCCATCACCATGCCCCTTAAGAAGAATCCAAAGTTTACAGATTGTGAGTTGGAAGTCCTGGTAGATGAAATCCTCAGAGTAGAGCCACAGTTGTTTGGTACATTGGTACAAAGGACCCCATGTCACAGAAAACAAAGATGTGGGTGATGATTGTGGACAAGGTCAACGCACAAGCACCAATGTTGCGCACAAAGGATGACATCCAGAACAGGTGGTACGATGTGCGCAGGAGGGTCAAGAAGCTCCTCGAGAAGGCACACGCCTTGAGTCAGTGCACTGGCGTTGGCCCTCCTGCCAAACCAGTATAGTTCAGGTCCTGGGAGGAGAAGGTGCAGGACATCCTACCACCAGAGATTGTCCATGGTCTATCAGACATACCAGAGCCTGGTGAGTACACAACCAATATACTCAATATTGTGTTGCAATACACACACATCACTGTCAAGGGGACAGTGAAACCATGCACCGTTAGCAAAGCCACAGTAACCAAATAATAATCTTCCCAATATGTGTATGCTAGTCAGACAAACACAATACCTGCCATCTCATAGTGATTTGTAACTGTGTCATGACATGTACAAACCTACCAGCAAATAGAGCAAGGCAGTGGCACAAATCTAAATAAACACTGTCAGACATTTTGCCAGCACAAACACACTACCTCACAGTGAAGCTGAATGACAGGAAGGAATAGTGGGTATGCTGGTGAAGTGAGTGTAGTCAAAAGCATGATAGGGTTTGTAGTCACAGATAATGCTCCCCCTCCCAAATAACACCTATGCACTGTTTAACCCAAACACGTTCGCACTCACAGCCATTGCAACCGTCTGTTTAAACTTACTGTCTGGGTATGCAGTGTACAGGGGTGGCCCCTGGCCTGGCTGTGAAGGTGTGTCTTGCAGATGACAAGTATGGAGATCCAGATATAGTGCATAGCACAAAACACACAGGAACTCACATATACATCATTGACAGGGGACACCTGACAGTGAATGGAATAAATACACCAAAATAGCTGACATTGTAGCATGGTCTCATTCACTAGGTGCTGTTGTGAGCTGCATTCCACCCCTACATCATTCTGCAACATATGCATCCTTCACACAAAACACCACTCAATGTCATAGACACTGTAGACACAAGGACTAACCTGGACTGCATTGGAGGAGACATGCTACTCACAGCAGCAAAACCGCAACAAACACAACACTGACTATCACTGTCATGAGCATGGAAAAGCCAGAGAGCTACTGTGCTCAATCCATATCAGCATGTAGAGCATTGACAAGATGCATCACTTTTGCATGTACAACACTCAGCACCAGCATCATTAGCTACGGTAACATCATCACTTGTTTGAAATGAGATGAAAACTAGGAACACAGAAAAAATTTACAGATTCTCGCAAGAGATCTCAAGCATACCAGACTGTGACCATGTTGTACCAACTGTCACAACGGATACAGATTGACTAACCTTGGAATCTGGTACAGCAGGAGCGATGCAGAAGCTAGATTCACTCCTCCCTAGATACAGTATCACAAGCGAGTATAAGACTAACACTCGCCTATGAGGATCTCACCCAGGGAAGGGGAAAAAGTGGATAAATAAAATATAAAGGAGTGGCAGCCATAAACCATCCACAGGACGCGACAACAGGAGAACGCCAAATGTTGGGTCTGTAAGTAGGTACCTGCACAGAGACACAAGAGCAGGAAAGTTACACTCTTCACTATGGTACACTACCACTTCTATGAACACAATGGGAGGACATACACTTACATCATAAGGCTTCCACTGTCGTTTTGAGAAAAGAAGGCAAAATAGGAAAAATAAAGGAAAAGGAAAAGGAAACAGGGATCTGCCCAAGAACCCTAAATCCAGAGAGAAACAGGAAGCTTCTCATAAGTAATCCATAGTTTTGTCGATAAAGCTTCAGCTCAGTGAATAAGGCAAATGTTCCTTCTAGACGTATGTTTGTCCGAGACTTCACGAAATGATGGAACACTTAATCCGAGCCTCTCAACGGCTCTAAAGAAAACAAAAATGTTCGGCAGAGTTCAAATGCCAAAAATACCCCAAAAGGCCAAGTCTTGAACGAAAACACGAAGAGTTACAAAACACTCTTCCACGCTAGCCATCCGCTAGCTACAGGTCCGATGAGAAAAGTAATGGAGAATAAAGTACTAGAATTGATCGCTGGCCGCGAGCTCCGTGTACCTTTGTCTTTACTCTAGCGCGGCTCTCTCCCCCACTGCCAGCGCGGTTCCCAGCACGAGTCTCTCTCTTTCCGGCTCTCAGCGCGGCTCCTAGGCGGCTCTCAGCTCACAGCTCGGAGCTCCACACAGCTGCTTCGTGGCGTCCGATGGAAGGAAACGCCCAAAGAGAACGGCCAGAAAGAGATTCTCCCCAGCACTGTTCACATGACTCGAAAACGCTCCAATGCGCACAATACCCCTGAAAGTCAGAACTCGAAGATACGGCTAACCACAGGTGACAAGCACCGCGGAAGGCACACAGGAGGCTAATATAGAAAACAGAAAGCGAGAAAAGAGTAAACAGTGAAAGTGGACTAGAACCAAGCATTCTGGGACCTGTAGTCACCCTATACGTGATTGAAACGTGACACCGACACACTAATGTGACGCACAAAGACTAGCAAAAACTGCTACCACCCATGCCCCAATCTTGCAATATATCCAAAATGGAATTGCACGTATGTCCTCGTCAAAGGTCAAATGTGGACATGGAAGACACACCTGTATCAGCCACGTGATGGCCCTTGAGTAGCAATGGCCATGTACATTCAAATCTATACATGAGCTGGTCATGCACACATTTCGACATGTACATTGAAGTGCTTCAGGTTGGCAGGACAATGTGCTACAACAATATCAATCTCTGTCCATGACAACTTAGGACAATACAGTGTACAGGCATGCATCCTGATGTACAGTTGCAACTGTCATGTATGTGAACCATTGATGCCTGTATAAACCTAACTTACAATGTGTGTCTCTTCCAAACACAGGTGGTGCTAGGGACACAGCAGCAAACGAAGAGGAGCCCCTGACTCCGGTGGATCCTGAGCTCTCTGGTGTTGATCAGTCTCTGTCCTCTTCGGATGACGAAGAACAACCTGGCACCTCCGGTATGAGGCATCATGCAGCACCAGCAGTACAAACTTCTGCACCCCCTGTGCCCACTCCTCCAACATCTGGCAACAGACAGACACCCCACCAACATGGACAGACCAAGGACACAAAATTCCGACAGCACAGGGACACAGGCCACCCAGGAAGCTAAGGACAACACCACCAGTAACAACACCCAAGGGGGCCCAGGGTCACCTGTGTGTGCCAGTGCAGGTCCTTCCCGTGTGGCTAGGGTTGGTGGGAGGGGTGGTAGGCAGAGGTCACAGCTTGCAGAGGGGTCTGGACTGCATGATGACCCCCCAACTGGTACGCATCATAGAAGCGTACCAGGATAGCATGGGAGGATTCAGCCAGGTAGTGGGTGTAGGAAGGTGGATATCTGACTATGGTTATCCCAAATTTTTTTGCCTGGTGTTTAGCTGGTTTTTGACTTAGTTGGCCTGGGATCCTGCTATTCAGGGCCCCAGGCTAATTGCTCTCTCCTTAAAATGGACTCCATGTACCTTAGGTACATACACAATTGGAACTGGTTCACCTTCTAGGCCCCTGTAACAGTGTACCCCAGGTACCCAGGGCATAGGTGTATCCTAGGCCTACCAGGGACTGCAGCATGTATTGTGCCACCCCTGGCCTGGCCTCCATATTTGACACAACTGGCTGATCCATCTGGTGGGGTAAGTTGGTGTAATCACTTCTTACTTAGATATAGTATCCCTATATCTAAACCTATCTGAACACATGTTAACCTATAAGCCACTCCTATGGAAGGCCTCGACAATCCTGGAGTCAGAGTGCTTGGTTTCATGTGAGATGGTGCTCTGGCATGAGCTGAGCCCGTCTGCAGCTGTCGGGAACAAGTCCCTTAGCTGTTTCTATATATTGCCATACCATATACTCTTAAGTGCATTATAATCCTCGCGGTTATTTGCTAACTTTGGTTTGGCTTTATCAAAATATGTCAAGTAAGGTGTCATACGAATTGGGATACTACCCCCTCGTCAGTTCTGGTGACGGGGTAGCATTCCACCCTTCTAGAGGGACACGACATGTACATAACCTGAACCCCGGTTAAAGTTAAACTCGAGCCTCAGCATCACAAAATGGATGCTGCCACCACAGACACAAGTCTGACCTCCTGCTGCTGGGAGTCCTTCCAGTGAGGGAGGCATGGACAAAGGGTTTCCTGCCTTGGGAGGTGCAAGCACCACCCCAGACAGGATTTTGTGTATTGGGTAGGACAGGGCTGAATAGAATGAGACATGCCTGGGGCACACAAGGTGTCCCAGTGCATAAGCCAGTCCAAACCGGTGCTGGGGCTTTCCAGCCCCAGTCCTGGCACGGAGCTGGACAAAGGAAAGGGGGTGTAACCGCCCCCCTTCCTGGTCCCACCCAGAGGAGGGACCTAGCAGGTGATCCGGCCCCCAGATTTGGAATAAGAGTAGGAGCTGTGCCCCAAGACTTCAGATCATCCTGAACTCGACTTGAAACTAAGAAGAAAACTGGACTTCGACATTCTGCTGCACAGAAGACTGAATAGCATCTCCCTTGTGGCCAAGGAGTGACCACCCTGTGAATACAGGCACCATCCAGCAACTCGACGTCTGCTTTGCCGCCGCCTCCTGCCGGAGCCCGAGCCCAGATCCCAATGGGACCCAGACTCCCAGACATCTCAGAGGCCGATCCACAGTCCCTGAAAATAAGAGACCCGTGGAGGCACCGAGAGACGTGGGACCAGACATCTCAAAAGACCCCCAAGAAGCTGAAGGCGTAGCACCCGAGGCACCCTCAATGCTGTGCTTTGGGGTTTAGGAAGCCCCACCACTGAGCAGCATTTGCACCGAAGATCAGCCTCCCATCTTCTTCACGATCTACGTGGGGCCCTTTTGCACTTTGCCACTTGACACGCCATCCCGGCCACTTGCCACGTGGCTAGCGGCCATCTTGGCGATGAAACCTACAAACAACACCACTGGTCTGGTTGCTCCAGACTGGCCCTCGCTCCCCTGAAAAGGAGCACCCGCTCTGACCTTGCTGGTCCGAGTGAGAAGCTTGCATCGATTCCTGCGTGGCTTGCATTAGTCAAGGCCTGTTTGCTCTGATCAAGAAGCCGACACTGCCATCAGCTAGAGCCTTTGTGAGACAGCTCGTGACCAATGCCTGGACGCCCTCGACCTCTTTGTGTCCACGTGGCTGCAGAGACATTCTTCACCTCTTCGCCTGTTTGCACCCAACATCGCCTGGTTCCATCCTGGTTCCATGGTAGTCACTGGCTAGTGACTTTGAACATTGTCCCCTCTGCTTTCAGGTCTTCACCTCTTCAGATCCACCCTTGGATTCACCGGAACACTCCTCGACGACCCGCCTGCAGCATCTTCATCTACAGGCTCCATAGACCAGCACGACGAAACCCGACACACTTTGAGACATATGCACCTGCTTCCTGTGGGTGAGGTAAACCTGGCACTCCGGTGCCCTTGTGTAGCAATACACCTCTAGTGTCTATGTTCCAAGTTTCTAGGTTCTAGGTCATACGGAAGGTTCCCTTTTCACTAACTATGTAACTTTTACGCACCTTTGACATTGCATTGGTGTAGATCTTCACGATCTACGTGGGGCCCTTTTGCACTTTGCCACTTGACACGCCATCCCGGCCACTTGCCACGTGGCTAGCGGCCATCTTGGCGATGAAACCTACAAACAACACCACTGGTCTGGTTGCTCCAGACTGGCCCTCGCTCCCCTGAAAAGGAGCACCCGCTCTGACCTTGCTGGTCCGAGTGAGAAGCTTGCATCGATTCCTGCGTGGCTTGCATTAGCCAAGGCCTGTTTGCTCCGATCAAGAAGCCGACACTGCCATCAGCTAGAGCCTTTGTGAGACAGCTCGTGACCAATGCCTGGACGCCCTCGACCTCTTTGTGTCCACGTGGCTGCAGAGACATTCTTCACCTCTTCGCCTGTTTGCACCCAACATCGCCTGGTTCCATCCTGGTTCCATGGTAGTCACTGGCTAGTGACTTTGAACATTGTCCCCTCTGCTTTCAGGTCTTCAGATCCACCCTTGGATTCACCGGAACACTCCTCGACGACCCGCCTGCAGCATCTTCATCTACAGGCTCCATAGACCAGCACGACGAAACCCGACACACTTTGAGACATATGCACCTGCTTCCTGTGGGTGAGGTAAACCTGGCACTCCGGTGCCCTTGTGTAGCAAGACACCTCTAGTGTCTATGTTCCAAGTTTCTAGGTTCTAGGTCATCCGGAAGGTTCCCTTTTCACTAACTATGTAACTTTTACGCACCTTTGACATTGCATTGGTGTATGCGTGTGCTTTAAGCACTGCACCCGAGTCCCGCGGGCCTTTCCCGACTTCTTCACTGTTAGTCCCGAACAGCTCGAGCAATTCCCCAGGCCCTAGGCCTATTTCCTTTTCGATTTGTGGTACTTATAACACTATTTTAGTATATGGTTTAGGTGGCCCCTAGGGCTCATCCATATTGTGCAACTTTTGTATATTTAAACTGTGTTTTGTTTTAACGCATTTGCTTCTGTGCTCATAAAGAGTATAGGGGATATTTGTAGTAAATAAATATATATATATTTTCAATATATATCTGTGTGGTGTCCTTTCATTTGGTATTCAAGGGGATTGTGTATGGTAAAACAGCTTGCTTCACATGCCTTTACAGAGTTTAGCCTAAGACTGCTTTGTCCACGCTACTAGGATGTCTGGTCTATAAGGTTGGCTTACAACCAATCATCATAAGGGTTGCTTGTCATGGTACAAAGTGATCACTAGAATTAGTGAGCATCATATACCAGGCCAACTACTCACAGGTGGGATCCTCAAGGACATTCAACAGGAGCAGGCTGCCCATCATGCTCGCATGGAGTCCAAGTGGGATGAACTTACTGAGGTGCATAGGGACATACTGACATGCCTCCCCAGATAAGCACCAACATGTCCACACCTCCCTGTGCGCCCACAACATCTGTTGCCACAAGATCTGCAAATGCCACAGGGAGGGAGGATGTCTCTGGTGGAGAGTGCTCTGCACCACAGACGCCTGCACCGGAGGATCCCCTCCAGAAGAAGAAGAGGGGTCGTCTGAAGAAGGACAAGTGAGACGTAGATGGCAATGCACATCCCCCAGGAACACTAAACCGGTTATGGAAATTGTTCTTTGCGTGCAAACCGTTCACCTTCTGGAATATAACACAACTCTCCAACATGACATGGAGGGTTTATGTTGGTCTAAGGTAGCAGATGACTGTGAATTTTACTCTGGACATTTCAGCTACCAACACTTCCAACTAATCTGTGAACTTTGGATTCCAAACCCAAGGTAACAGCACCCACCGTCCTGTGCACTATCCTCACACAAGTGTGTAAATAAACTCACTATTACAATATACTTGCCTATGTTGTGATTCCAGCTTTGTATGTGTCATGGAGATGATGATCTGCTAAAGAACACAGTGCATGCTAACTACTACAGCAATGTGATCACCGTTATGTGAGTCATGGTGATGTGACACATATGAGGGAGACACACTACTAAGGCACCACAACACATACTCACCATGGCCATGTAACTCATTGCCTACAAAGATGTTGACCGGAAATACAGTGGAATGCACAGACACCCCACCTATCCACAATCAGTGGTAACAAGCCCTCTGGTGAAGTAAACAAATGTCAGTCAGATGTATGAAGACAGACAATGCACGTAACAAAGTGAAGCACAGATTTATTACACATCAGCAAAATGTTTATTCCACAACAGTTGCAAGGTAATTCCACATCACAGTGGGCACATGGTCACCAAGTGTCGAAGAATTGAAGTCCTGGGGTGTGTGGTACATCACTTTAAGGGAATCAACAACTTCCACCCTGGAATTGGATTCTGGGTGTTGGGGGTCACAGTTTACCAAATAGCAGGCAAAGTACCCAGGGAAGGACAGACATAAGACACAGTCAAAAGCACAGCAGAACAGGATAGAAATGCAATACACATGCACAACACATGTCGCAAGAAACCCACACAGAAACAAGTTAGCATGTCGACACTGTTGTGGAATACAGACTACCTGAAAGGACACATCACTGCACGTATCCAGTCAAGCAGCACACAGACACACTCAAACAGCACCAACACATTTCAGGCTAACTCAATACATGGACATAACAACCCTGTAAACTCACATTCATGTGAAGAAGTTGTTGATGAGCTGTGTGCGGATGTCACCCTCATCATCATCATCATCATTGGCATTGTGGCCCATGCCAGAATCCTCAACAGGTGCTGGATGTTGGTCATCGTCATCCTGGATGAGAGGCAACTTCTTCCACACAGCCATGTTGTGTAGCATGCAGCATACTATGAAAAATGTGCACACCTTTGCAGGGTCATATGGGAGGGCCCCTCCGGTCTTGTCCAGGCAGCAGAAGCGGCTTTTCAGGAGACCAAATGTCTGTTCGATCATTCTCCTGGTCCGACGATGTGCCTCATTGTAGCGCATCTTGGCTGGTGTCACAGGGTTCCTGAGGGGTGTCAGCAACCACAGCATGTTGGGGTATCCGGAGTCACCTACATACAAAAAATTGCACATTAGCTGATGGTGGAATACAACATTGCAAAACACACACAATGGTAGTCAGTCAGTACACACCGACAAGCCAGGCATGCTGGTTTGGCATCTGTGACATCATCATCACAATGCGACTACTCCTCATGATGTAGGCACCGTGCGCAGAGCCGGGGAAATGTACACACACACACATGTGTAATACACATGTCCGCTAGACATACCACCAGAGTATTGATGGAGTGGAAATGTTTCCTGTTCTGGTATGTCTGCTCATGTGCCCGTGGTGGTACCAGGGCCACATGTATACCATCAATAGATCTGATGACGTCCGGCATCCTCCCCAGTGTACAAAAAGCAGCAGTTATGTCAGTTGACCTGGGCTAGGAAACTTGATGTACAGGTCAAGGAAATGCAACATCCCTTCCAAGACATCACGAAGCACACAACTAAACATAGTTTGCGACATCCCACCAGCAGTAGCCACAGTGTACTGGAAGGTACCGGTAGCAAAGAAGTGCAGCGCTGCCATCACCTTTACCTTTGGGGTCACTGCTGTAGGGTATGTCGGGCCAGGTAGCAGATGTGGCGCCAACTGCTCTGCCAACTCCTCAATCAGTGTCCGGTTGAAGCGGTACCATCAGATGCAGTCGCATTTCACCATGGTTTCAAGGTCAGAGAACGGTCTATGGACAACTGGTGCCCTGCAGTACAGCGATGGGCAAAGGAAGATTGTCCCTTCATCCACCCATGTGGCTATGACCAAGCAAAATGTCAAATGATACATCATGACAATACACAATCAACTGAGGTGACTGCTGTTGGGTATGGACACATATGTCACCTACATGCCCATCATCTCACATCTCAACACAACATGTGTACATAAGTTCCATGTAATGCAATAGCAAATCATTAGGCTGCGTCACAGTACCTATGTACTGCTATCACATTCCAAACACACACCCCTGTGAAAGTGACAAGTGAGGACCGATGTCTCACAGGCATCAAAGGTCTTTGACAGGCAGATACCCAGGGTCCCTGTATTGCCACATAGACACTGGCATGACATGGCGTGACATGGCGTATCATGTAAACACCAATAAAACAACCATGAGTCCCACAGGTAGTGGCCCCTGTTGTCTCTGCATGCCTTACATGGCTGTCTCTGAGGGTACACAGACAAAATATCGAGATTTAAATTTCGAAATACAATTATATCGAAGTTTAAATATCGATGGGACATAATATAGAAGGTAAGTAATATCGACAGTCTTAATATCGATATTAGTATGATATCAGTAATTTCGAAGTTTGAAATATCGATGTCAATAATATCGAAATCAATAATTTCGATGTTACTAATATCGATTTTTAAATACATTTTGTGTATATTATAATGTATTTATTATGTTTTATTATGTAATTTTTAATGTAATTTAATTAAATATTGTCTTTTAGTACTGTAGCGGGTTGTGGGTTTATAGGGGAATAGGGTGGGAAGTAATTTAATAATAATCAATTAATTAATATATGTTTGTAAATATTTTTAATTAATAATTAATTGGTAATTAATTAATATTAATTAGTTAATTCATTAATATAATTTTGAACATATTTTTATTTAATAATTATTTTGTAAATTATTAATATTAATTAGTTAATTACATTAATTAAAGTAATTTTTTTATATATATAATTTTTTGTTATTGTTAATTAATTAATTGGGAAAAAATAATATTAATTATTAAATTTAATTAATTACAGCTAATGTGCTAATATATTTACTTTATTGTTATTGTTAATTAATAATTAATTGGTAATTAAATAATATTAATTAATTTTGGGTAAAGGAGTATTTTTAGGGTTCAGGGTCAGTTTTCAGTTTTTGGGTAAAGGGGTATTTTTAGGGTTCAGGGTCAGTTTTGGGTTTTTGGGTAAAGGGGTATTTTTAGGGTTCAGGGTCAGTGTTGGGTTTTTGGGTAAAGGGGTATTTTTAGGGTTCAGGGTCAGTTTTCAGTTCTTGGGTAAAGGGGTATTTTTAGGGTTCAGGGTTAGTTTTCAGTTTTTGGGTAAAGGGGTATTTTTAGGGTTCAGGGTCAGTTTTCAGTTTTTGGGTAAAGGGGTATTTTTAGGGTTCAGGGTCAGTTTTCAGTTTTTGGGTAAAGGGGTATTTTTTGAGTTCAGGGTCAGTTTTCAGTTTTTGGGTAAAGGGGTATTTTTAGGGTTCAGGGTCAGTTTTTGGGTAAAGGGGTATTTTTAGGGTTCAGGGTCAGTTTTCAGTTTTTGGGTAAAGGGGTATTTTTAGGGTTCAGGGTCAGTTTTGGGTTTTTGGGTAAAGGGGTATTGTTAGGGTTCAGGGTCAGTTTTGGGTTTTTGGGGTACAGTCGTACAGGGTAAAAATAAAATAAATTTAAATTAAATCAGTTAAATGAAATTAAAAAATATAAAATTACATTAAATTATTAAGTTTTTAATTTATTTTAAATGTATATGTATTAGTTTTAATTTTTTAATTATGTTTTAATATTTTTATTTAATATTTGTAACATTATATGTATTTTATAATTATTTTTACATTATTATTAATACATTTAAAAAAACGATATTTTTAATTTCGATATTTTTGTACTACGATATTAATTTTTCGATATTTTTGTACTTACCTTGATAGGGATAGGATTCCTATATTTTTTACTTCGATATTTTTGTTCCGATATTTTTGTATTTCGATATTTTTGATTTCGATATTTTGTCAGACATTCGTCTCTGAGACACACACACAACATCAATGTTGATGCACAAACCACATGGATGTGGAGACTTCCTCCCCTTGGGCACATGGAATCAGAGACATCTGAAATACAACATGCACACAGACTGTGGGTGTACATCAGAGTTGTGGCAATGGGTTTCGCTGTAACTATATAAAATCCCACCCATGACTGAGGGTATATGTGACATGTCATACACATACCCAACCTGCAACTGTGTCCATGACTCATGCTCAGAACTGAACAGTTGGACATCACAGTTGTAATGTGCACAACACACAAAGGATTCTGTCCCCATGAACCCATGTACAGCCTGGGAGTGGATACACCAAAGTGCAACACAACTAACCAAATGTTGTCCCCTTTACCCACACAGGTAATGCAGCCTTACATGCCTTGGGATACAGTGTGCAAAATCACCAGATCAACAGTTGATGGACAGAATGCAGAACAATGCCCCAGTACAGAGATCTGGGTCTAAATCCATAGTTTTTTTGCTCACCATGCCATTCCAGTTTGAACCCAGCCATATGCAAATCAGTCTTGACCCTGTGCCCCATGGGAACAGTGCAGCCCGAACTGCCAAGCCCGGTCCTCCCTGGACTGTAAACAAGCATCCTAGGACCGGTTTCGGGGTTTCACCCCTCTTCAGCCAGGATAGCTTGATTCCAGTGGCATGGAGAGCACGGGACTCACGTCTGAGCATACCCGTCCCACTCCGGGTGACAAATGCAAAAAAAACAGTTGAAGGACAGAATGCAGAACAATGTCATACATTCACCTCAGTACAGAGATCTGGGCCTAAATCCATTGTTTTTTTTGATCACCATGCAATCCCAGTTTGAACCAAGCCATATGCAAACCCTGTGCCAGATGGCAACAGTCCAGCCCGAACTGCCAAGCCAGGTCCTTCCTGGACTGGAAACAAACAGAAACTGGTCCTAGGATGCTTGATTCCGGTCCAGGGAAGACATGGCTTGGCAGTTCGGGCTGGACTGTTCCCATGAGGCACAGGGTCAAGGCTGATTTGCATATGGCCATGTCTGAACTGGGGTGGCTTGGTGAGCAAAATACCGATGGATCAAACCCAGATCTGTGACTGGGGGTGAATGTTTTGTCATTGTGCAACATTCCGTCCATCATCTTGTGTGTTTTGCTGTTCACCCTATGTGGGAAGGGTATGCACAGACGTGGGTCCCGTGCTCACTAAGACACTGGAGTCAAGCTATCCTGGCTGAAGACGGCTGATAGCCAGAAATTGTCCTAAGATGCTTGATTCCAGTCAAGGGAAGACATGGCTTGGCAGTTCGGGCTGGACTGTTCCCATGAGGCACAGGGTCAAGACTAATTTGCATATGGCCATGGCTGAACTGGGGTGGCTTGCTGAGCAAAATAACGATGGATTACACCCAGATCTGTGACTGGGGGTGAATGTTTTGCAATTGTGCAACATTCCGTCCATCATCTTGTGTGTTTTGCTGTTCACCCTATGTAGGAAGGGTATGCCCAGACGTGGGTCCTGTGCTCACTAAGCCACTGGAGTCAAGCTATACTGGCTGAAGACGGCTGAAAGCCAGAAACCGGTCCTAGGATGCTTGATTCTGGTCCAGGGAAGACATGGCTTGGCAGTTCGAGCTGGACTGTTCCCATGAGGCACAGGGTCAAGACTGATTTGCACATGGACATGTCTGAACTGGGGTGGCATAGTGAGCAAAATAACGATGGATTAAACCCAGATCTGTGGTGACGGGGGGTGAATGTTTTGCCATTGTGCAACATTCCGTCCATCATCTTGTGTGTTTTGCTGTTCACCCTATGTGGAAAGGGTATTCCCAGACGTGGGTCCCGTGCTCACTAAGCCACTGGAGTCAAGCTATCCTGGCTGAAGATGGCTGATAGCCTGAAACCGGTCCTAGGATGCTTGACTCAGGTCCAGGGAAGACATGGTTTGGCAGTTCAGGCTGGACTGTTCCCATGAGGCACAGGGTCAAGACTGATTTGCATATGGCCAAGTCTGAACTGGGGTGGCTTGGTGAGCAAAATAACGATGGATAAAACCCAGATCAGTGACTGGGGGTGAATGTTTTGCCATTGTGCAACATTCCATCCATCATCTTATGTGTTTTGCTGTTCACCCTATGTGGAAAGGGTATGTCCAGACGTGGGTCCCGTGCTCACTAAGCCACTGGAGTCAAGCTATTCTGGCTGAAGACGGCTGATAGCAAGAAACCGGTCCTAGGATGCTTGATTCCGGTCCAGGGAAGACATGGCTTGGTAGTTTGGGCTGGACTGTTCCCATGAGGCACAGGGTCAAGACTGATTTGAATATGGCCATGTCTGAACTGGGGTGGCTTGGTGAGCAAAATAACGATAGATTAAAGCCAGCTCTGTGACTGGGGGTGAATGTTTTGCCACTGTGCAACATTCTGTCCATCATCTTGTGTGTTTTGCTGTACACCCTATGTGGGAAGGGTATGCCCAGACGTGGGTCCCGTGCTCACTAAGCCACTGGATTCAAGCTATCCTGGCTGAAGACGGCTGATATCCAGAAACCGGTCCTAGGATGCTTGATTCTGGTCCAGGGAAGACATGGTTTGGCAGTTCTGGCTGGACTGTTCCCATGAGGCCCAGGGTCAAGACTGATTTGCATATGGCCATGTCTGAACTGGGGTGTCTTGGTGAGCAAAATACCGATGGATTAAACCCAGATCTGTGACTGGGGTGAATGTTTTGCCATTGTGCAACTTTCCGTCCATCATCTTGTGTGTTTTGCTGTTCACCCTATGTGGGAAGGGTATGCCCAGACGTGGGTCCTGTGCTCACTAAGCCACTGGAGTCAAGCTATCCTGGCTGAAGACAGCTGATAGCCAGAAACCGGTCCTAGGATGCTTGATTCCAGTCCAGGGAAGACATGGCTTGCCAGTTCGGGTTGGACTGTTACCATGAGGCACAGGGTCAAGACTGATTTGCATATGGCCATGTCTGAACTGATGTGGCTTGGTGAGCAAAATAACGATGGTTTGAACCCAGATCTATGACGGGGGGTGAATGTTGTGCTATTGTGCAACATTCCGTCCAATATCTTGTGTGTTTTGCTGTTCACCCTATGTGGGAAGGGTTTGCCCAGACGTGGGTCCTGTGCTCACTAAGCCACTGGAGTCAAGCTATCCTGGCTGAAGACGGCTGATAGTCAGAAACCGGTCCTAGGATGCTTTTTTCCGGTCCAGGAAAGACATGGCTTGGCAGTTCGGGCTGGACTGTTCTCATGAGGCACAGGGTCAAGACTGATTTGCATATGACCATGTCTGAACTGGGGTAGCTTGGTGAGCAAAATAACGATGGAATAAACCTAGATTTGTGACTGGGGTGATTGTTTTACCATTGTGCAACATTTTGTCCATCATCTTGTGTGTTTTGCTGTTCACCCTATGTGGGAAGGGTATGCCCAGACGTGGGTCCTGTGCTCACTAAGCCACTGGAGTCAAGCTATACTGGCTGAAGACGGCTGAAAGCCAGAAACCGGTCCTAGGATGCTTGATTCTGGTCCAGGGAAGACATGGCTTGGCAGTTCGGACTGGACTGTTCCCATGAGGCACAGGGTCAAGACTGATTTGCACATGGACATGTCTGAACTGGGGTGGCTTAGTGAGCAAAATAACGATGGATTAAACCCAGATCTGTGGTGACTGGGGGTGAATGTTTTGCCATTGTGCAACATTCCGTCCATCATCTTGTGTGTTTTGCTGTTCACCCTATGTGGAAAGGGTATGCCCAGACGTGGGTCCCGTGCTCACTAAGCCACTGGAGTCAAGCTATCCTGGCTGAAGACGGCTGATAGCCTGAAACCGGTCCTAGGATGCTTGACTCAGGTCCAGGGAAGACATGGTTTGGCAGTTCAGGCTGGACTGTTCCCATGAGGCACAGGGTCAAGACTGATTTGCATATGGCCAAGTCTGAACTGGGGTGGCTTGGTGAGCAAAATAACGATGGATAAAACCCAGATCTGTGACTGGGGGTGAATGTTTTGCCATTGTGCAACATTCCATCCATCATCTTGTGTGTTTTGCTGTTCACCCTATGTGGAAAGGGTATGTCCAGACGTGGGTCCCGTGCTCACTTAGCCACTGGAGTCAAGCTATCCTGGCTGAAGACGGCTGATAGCAAGAAACCGGCCCTAGGATGCTTGATTCCTGTCCAGGGAAGACATGGCTTGGTAGTTTGGGCTGGACTGTTCCCATGAGGCACAGGGTCAAGACTGATTTGAATATGGCCATGTCTGAACTGGGGTGGCTTGGTGAGCAAAATAACGATAGATTAAAGCCAGCTCTGTGACTGGGGGTGAATGTTTTGCCACGGTGCAACATTCTGTCCATCATCTTGTGTGTTTTGCTGTACACCCTATGTGGGAAGGGTATGCCCAGACGTGGGTCCCGTGCTCACTAAGCCACTGGATTCAAGCTATCCTGGCTGAAGACGGCTGATATCCAGAAACCGGTCCTAGGATGCTTGATTCTGGTCCAGGGAAGACATGGTTTGGCAGTTCTGGCTGGACTGTTCCCATGAGGCCCAGGGTCAAGACTGATTTGCATATGGCCATGTCTGAACTGGGGTGTCTTGGTGAGCAAAATACCGATGGATTAAACCCAGATCTGTGACTGGGGTGAATGTTTTGCCATTGTGCAACTTTCCGTCCATCATCTTGTGTGTTTTGCTGTTCACCCTATGTGGGAAGGGTATGCCCAGACGTGGGTCCTGTGCTCACTAAGCCACTGGAGTCAAGCTATCCTGGCTGAAGATGGCTGATAGCCAGAAACCGGTCCTAGGATGCTTGATTCCGGTCCAGGGAAGACATGGCTTGCCAGTTCGGGTTGGACTGTTACCATGAGGCACAGGGTCAAGACTGATTTGCATATGGCCATGTCTGAACTGATGTGGCTTGGTGAGCAAAATAACGATGGTTTGAACCCAGATCTGTGACTGGGGTGAATGTTATGCCATTGTGCAACATTCCGTCCAATATATTGTGTGTTTTGCTGTTCACCGTATGTGGGAAGGGTTTGCCCAGACGTGGGTCCTGTGCTCACTAAGCCACTGGAGTCAAGCTATCCTGGCTGAAGACGGCTGATAGCCAGAAACCGGTCCTAGGATGCTTTTTTCCGGTCCAGGAAAGACATGGCTTGGCAGTTCGGGCTGGACTGTTCTCATGAGGCACAGGGTCAAGACTGATTTGCGTACGGCCATGTCTGAACTGGGGTAGCTTGGTGAGCAAAATAACGATGGAATGAACCCAGATCTGTGACTGGGGTGAATGTTTTACCATTGTGCAACATTTTGTCCATCATCTTGTGTGTTTTGGTGTTCACCGTATGTGGGAAGGGTATGTACAGACGTGGGTCCCGTGCTCACTAAGCCACTGGAGTGAAGCTATCCTGGCTGAAGACAGCTGATATCCAGAAACCGGTCCCAGGATGCTTTTTTCCGGTCCAGGAAAGACATGGCTTGGCAGTTCGGGCTGGACTGTTCCCATGAGGTACAGGGTCAAGACTTATTTGCATTTGGCCATGTCTGAACTGGGGTGGCTTGGTGAGCAAAATAACGGTGGATTAAACCCAGATCTGTTACTGGGGGTGAATTTTTTGCCATTGTGCAACATTCCGTCCATCATCTTGTGTGTTTTGGGATACAGTGTGGCACAGACTGTGGTGTTGTAGGAGTGCACCTAAGTCCCACTGCAAGTAATTGTGTGTGGAATCTGTTAACAAGTTACACCAATGTCATCCGATGCGGGTGACTTCTACAGAGACGCATCGCACAGTTGTGGCCCGAGCCGTGCGCACTTCTTGGCCATTTACTGCAATGTTGACCGATGCAGGTGACTTTTATGCAGAAGCGTCGTGGAGGCATGGACCGAGCCGTGCTCATGCCTTGGCCATTGACTGTAATGTGGACCGACGCGGTGGCTTTTATGCAGACTCGTCGTGCAGGCATGGACCGAGCCGTGTGCACTCCTTGGCCATTGAATTGTATGGATATAGGCGCATGTTGATTTTCAAAATACGCGTCATACAGTTAGTTTACCGAGCTGTGCGCACTCATTGGCTATGGACTGTCATGGAGACGGACGCTGATTCAAAACTTGTACGAGTCATGCGCTGGAAATTCAGTTTGATGCCTACAACAATGTTGCAAATCCTGGGGTGTCATGAAGGTGGAATTTTGAATGATACAGAAGACATGTACTAGTCGTGCAATTCCATGGATTGGCCAGATTCATAGGATGCAACTGTGTTGGACCTATCACACATGGCACAGATTGTGCCTCTGCAGCACGGATGTAAGGCTGGTTGGCCCCCAGAGAGCTCACTTACCTGCACTACATGCTACAGGACCACATCTCTGCTACCACTGCTGCTGTTTCTGCATCCTCTGGCTACTGCTATGGCACATACTGTGGAGAGAGCCCCAGCCTTCACAGAGGAGGAAAACCAGGCTCTGCTGGACAGCCTCCTTCCACAGTACTGCAAGCAGTATGGGAAACCAGGGGATCGGGTGAGTGTTCTGTCCACTGCCTTCCTAATTGTGCATGTTGTCTGACTAGCAGTACTAGCAGGGTGTACACCAGTGGCGAGCACACTCACTCAGTAGTTTCATCCCCCAAAGTGTGCAAGCTTTTACTTCCCAGGCAATGTTACCATGTCAGAAATGCAGGACAATTGTCCATTTCCATGGGTGCATTACCTGAATGAATGAATGAATAAGACACTTATAAAGCGCATGGCTACCAAAGGCCTCCCAGTGCTATAAGACACACATAAAACTGCAAGTATAGAGGAGATCAGGTAAACAGGAGGGTTTTTAAGATACATGCGGAAAAGAAGATGATTGACCTCAAGTAAAAAAAAAATCGGGCAGCTGATTCCAGCTTTTAGCGGCAATGACAGAAAAGAGACACCCCCCACTCTGGGCTCGATTGAATCTGGGGACAATGGCAAGATGTTTTGACTCAGAACATAGAGATCTTCTAGGGACATACAGAGAAATGATAGATTGAAGAATCGGAGGCTAGCTACTGAATCAGCAGGCCATCCAGCTCAAGGTCCACTTCTGAATCTGTGGCCGAAGGAAGTCACTTCACCTGACAGCCGTTAACAACACCAGCAACCGTATCATCATCCTCACCTGCACCAGGCCCAGCCATAATATTGTCGGAAGCGGATTGGCTAACTCATCAAAATTTCTAAACCCAGTCCCTGAGGCGGAAGCCGGGAACTGGCGGTACGAGTAAAATTGCTTTTGTAATCATTTTAATCTTTGTGTGGTGTCACTTACTTCTATGTTTTAAAGCCACTCTGTTGCAAAAGTATCCTTTGTGCGCACAGCCAATCTGAACGCTGTTGCGCTCGTCATCCACTTGAGCGGCCGCCATCATCGCAGGCGTGCTCGCCAACCACGCCCCCTTGAGGCCACGCCCCCCCCGCCCTGCCTATAAAAACGCTGACAACGAGCGTTCTTCACAATTTCTAAACCAATTCCCTGAGGCGGAAGCCGGGAACTGGCCGTACGAGTAAAATTGCTTTTGTAATCATTTTAATCTTTGTGTGGTGTCACTTACTGCTATGTTTCAAAGCCACTCTGTTGCAAAAGTATCCTTTGTGCGCACAGCCGATCTGAACGCTGTTGCGCTCGTCACCCACTTGAGCGGCCGCCATCATCGCAGGCGTGCTCGCCAACCACGCCCCCTTGAGGCCACACCCCCCTCCTCTAGATATGTGCATGCATAGGAAGCGCATATATTTACAACAAGGGGTGGTGAGGGACAGAGTCTCTGAATTAAACAGAATACTCTCACCCAGTCAAGAGATCAGGGCTAGATCCAACAATGTTTTTTAGCTCACTGCACCATCCCAGTTTCAGAACCTGGCTGTATGCAAATTAGTCTGTTCCTGTCCCAGTGCATGATGGGAACAGGGCAAACCAAACTACAAAAGCCAATTCTTACACTGGGAAGGAAACAAGCTACCGGGGACCGGTTTCTGGCATTTCAGCCTCTTCGGCCCGGCTTGCTTGAATCCTGATGGTGCAATGAGCAAGGGACTCACATCTGAGTATACCCTTCCACGCTTAGGGTGGACAAAAATATTTACAACAAGGGGTGGTGAGGGACAGAGTCTCTGAATTAAACAGAATACTCTCACCCAGTCAAGAGATCAGGGCTAGATCCAACACCGTTTTTTAGCTCACTGCACCATCCCAGTTTCAGAACCTGGCTGTATGCAAATTAGTCTGTTCCTGTCCCAGTGCATGATGGGAACAGGGCAAACCAAACTACAAAAGCCAATTCTTACACTGGGAAGGAAACAAGCTACCGGGGACCGGTTTCTGGCATTTCAGCCTCTTCGGCCCGGCTTGCTTGAATCCTGATGGTGCAATGAGCAAGGGACTCACATCTGAGTATACCCTTCCACGCTTAGGGTGGACAAAAATATTTACAACAAGGGGTGGTGAGGGACAGAGTCTCTGAATTAAACAGAATACTCTCACCCAGTCAAGAGATCAGGGCTAGATCCAACACCGTTTTTTAGCTCACTGCACCATCCCAGTTTCAGAACCTGGCTGTATGCAAATTAGTCTGTTCCTGTCCCAGTGCATGATGGGAACAGGGCAAACCAAACTACAAAAGCCAATTCTTACACTGGGAAGGAAACAAGCTACCGGGGACCGGTTTCTGGCATTTCAGCCTCTTCGGCCCGGCTTGCTTGAATCCTGATGGTGCAATGAGCAAGGGACTCACATCTGAGTATACCCTTCCACGCTTAGGGTGGACAAAAATATTTACAACAAGGGGTGGTGAGGGACAGAGTCTCTGAATTAAACAGAATACTCTCACCCAGTCAAGAGATCAGGGCTAGATCCAACACCGTTTTTTAGCTCACTGCACCATCCCAGTTTCAGAACCTGGCTGTATGCAAATTAGTCTGTTCCTGTCCCAGTGCATGATGGGAACAGGGCAAACCAAACTACAAAAGCCAATTCTTACACTGGGAAGGAAACAAGCTACCGGGGACCGGTTTCTGGCATTTCAGCCTCTTCGGCCCGGCTTGCTTGAATCCTGATGGTGCAATGAGCAAGGGACTCACATCTGAGTATACCCTTCCACGCTTAGGAAGCGCAGCAGACGAGCGCAGCGGTAGCGCCGTTTGCGCGCGGAAGGCGCGCCTAAGGCAAGCCCGTCTGCGCCCGTCCGCGCCAAGTCCGCGCCAGGCGCAGGAAACTCTGACCTAACCCCCCCTCTATTAACATACCAGACTAACGACCTGCTCCATCTACGTGGTAGGAACTACTACAGGTGCAAGCTTGATATGATGAACCTTAACGGCCCATTCAGCTGTAAACACTGCCGTTGGTCTCCAGTCATAACACTAGAGCAATCGCCCACCCCTTTAGACTACCCCGGGGCTAACCTGCCGCACTTTAAAGGAGGACTAATTAACGCCCGCTCCATGTGTAGGCACTGCCAAGACATAAGAGACCTGATTCTTAATCTAGACCTGGACTGCCTCTTAATAACGGAAACCTGGCTAACGGACGATAGTAATCCTGATTTAGCCATTGCCCTACCCCAGGGTTTCTCAATTTTCAGACAAGATAGACTGAAGGGGAGAGGCGGAGGAGTTGCCATCATACTCAGAAACAGCTTCAACTGCCATACTTTTAATTTAGACCCCCTAAAAGACACAGAAGGTCTTGGCTTTTCAATCAAACTCAACGAATCCTCGTCTTTTTCCGGAGGTTTGATTTATCGCCCACCCGGCAACGCCACCAGGTTCCTAGACACTCTGAGCGACTCTTTGGGACATTTTCTACTTAGATACCCACACTTCACCCTTGTCGGTGATTTTAACCTTCATCTCGAGTCCCAATCCGACCCACAGACCAACAACCTCCTACAGACTCTTGATATTTTCAACCTTCAGCAATGTGTCACTCAGCCCTCCCACATCCTAGGGCATACTCTTGACGGGATTTGCACCAATTTTATCCCCCCTAATCACCCTACCCCCGGTCCCACAAATATGGACGGATAACAGTTTGATCCCTTTTCATATTAAAATCTCATGCTCGAAGCCCACCAGTAAATACAGCTCACACTTGGATAAACTTACCAACTGGAAAAAGATACAGGAAATTCTCGTATCAAAACCCATCACTCCTGCACAAGCCCCTAATCTCACTGGTAACGTTGAACATGATGCAAATCTCTTCCACAACTGGATCTCTCAGGAAATCAGAGCACAAGAACCCCCCAATCACCCCCGTAGAACAGACAAAAAACCTAAGACTAATGCCCCCTGGTTTACTCCTGACCTAGCTACAACTCATCTATCTTGTAGAAAAGCTGAACGCAAATGGCGTAGAACGTATAACAATGCTGACCGGCTACTATATTTCCAGCAGAGGAAATTATATCATTCCAACATTAAAGCAGCAAAAAAAAGTTATTATATGAACGCTATCAAGGAGTCAAAACAGAAGCAAAAAACACTGTTTTCAATTGTAAAGATGTTTACTCAGCCCAGAGCGTTACAAACTGAAATCCCCCCATCTCAAGACTTCTCTAACAAAATCGCTGACTTTTTTGAGGAGAAAATCGATTCCATCCCAAAAAAAGTCCCCCTTCTCCTACAACACTAACTTTAAGCAATACTGTTCAGACAGCAAATCCAGTTGGTAGCCTAAAAAACTTCAAACCAGTCAGCCTAGATCAAACCAGAGAAGTTATCTTGGAATGCAAATCTGGATCTCCCTCTGACCCTTGCCCCCCCCAGAATCCTCCACCAACTCATAGATGTGGTGAACCCGATTATTAACAATATTGTCAACTCCTCCCTTAGCACGGGATCCGTGCCCCGTTTATGGAAACTGGGAACTGTCAAACCCCTTATGAAAAAATCTAACAAATCCCCCTTTCGAACTTACTAATCTCCGCCCCATTTTGCTCCTTCCAGCTCTCGAAAAGATCACAGAACAACTGGTTTATAGGGAACTCAAGAGATATCTCGAAGTTCACAACGTACTCCATCCCCAACAATCAGGTTTTCGCCCCCGTCACTCAACTGAAACGGCATTGATCGAATTAACTGATTCAATAAAGCTTCTGCAGGACCAAAAGAAGAATGCCGTCCTCATCCTTTTAGACCTCACAGCGGCGTTCAACACCATCTCGCACTCCATTCTGATTAACAGATTGAAAGATATAGGTATCTCCGAGGTGGCCCGGGCATGGATAACATCCTTTCTGACCGACAGATCTCAAAGGATCGCGCTCGGTCCTTTTCTCTCCAAAGAGAAGAGGGTCTCATCCGGAGTCCCTCAGGGCACCATCCTGAGCCCTCTCCTCTTCAACATTTACCTAATTCTGCTCATATCTTTGATAGAGTCCTTCGGCATACTGGTAACATCGTATGCCGATGACACACAACTCATTGTGCCATTAGAGGATAACTCGACCAGGGCAGAACAAAACCTCAAAAACTGTCTGAAGGCTGTATTCCACTGGATGGACACTAACCATCTAAAATGCAACTCCAGCAAGACTGAGATCCTCCCGATGGGCAAACATACCATCTTCTGTCCAAGCCTCTGGTGGCCGGAAGACTCTGCCGCCCCCCCCCCCCCAGACCGTAACAACGGCAAGGAATCTCAGTGTCTTGTTTGACACCGATTTATCCTTCGACCAACACGTCAAAACGGTGGCTGGTCGATGTTTTGTCGTTAAATTTTTTTTTCGACTTTCTACCAGTAGACTCCAGAAAAACCGTAACAGTTGCCCTAGTACTTGCACGCCTGGACTACTGTATCGGTCTTCTGGCCGGAGCTAAAAAGGCTACACTTAAAAAACTACAAAGTGTACTCCACACCGCAGCTCGACTGGTTCTCAAGCTTCCCAGGAAATCATCAATGTCCACAGCTCTAAAATCTCTACACTGGCTCCCACTTCATAAAAGAATCCTTTTCAAGATTCTTATTGTTGCCTTCCGGGCTTATAATAAGTCAGGCCCTAAATACCTTACTAGGCGTTTTCCCCACTACAACCCTAACAGATCACTGCGCTCCTCCCACGACAATCTAATCCTTCCCTCCAGGTTTAATCTGAAGACAAAAGGTGGCAAAACTCTTAATCATCTGGCCACTAAAGCCTGGAACCTCATGCCCAAAAACCTGAGGCTCCAATCCCAAGAAAAACACTTCAGAAAACTACTCAAATCCTGGATCTTTAACCTCCCCGACAATTACACCTGGGCTGCCATTTAATCTTCCGACCATTTGAAGTAATTTAATCTCTTACCAGGAAATTAGCGCCACGATGCTCCTTCCGGAGCGACCGTTGCGCTCTATAAATACCCATACAAATTACAAATTACAAATCAAGAGTTTGCCCGTTCCAGTGATGCAAAGGCCACAGATGGTACGCAAAGTAGAGCAACCCTGGAGAACCTTGAGTCGATGGTGCAGGCCTATCTGGATGACCCAACAGAGGTCTTTGTTAATCAGAACCCATTGCAGTATTGGTATGGGAAAAGGCCTCTATGGCAACTGATCACCAACCTGGCTCTAAATTATTTGTCTTGCCCACTCGCAAGCGTGTCTTCTGAATGTGTGTTCGGTGCTGCTGGTGCCATTGTAACTTCTAAAAGGACCTGCCTCTCTCCCAACAATGTGGAGAGGTTAACAATGATCAAGATGAATCAGCACTTCATACCACCAGATTACAAAATACCTGAATGCACGCAGGATGAAGAGGACACCGACTTAGCTGACAGAAGTTCTTCTCTGTTAGCTGACCTACTCCCGTCTTAATTCACAGAGTTGGAAGACGAGCTCTACTTTCCTGACACAGAGGCCTGAAAATTACTTCCTTTTTTTGTTCGTCCTTATTCACTTTTATTCCTGTGTGTCTTTCTTTGTTTTGCAACTTTTACCACAACAGAACTCTAATCACCTAATTACAACAAGTCCATCAGCAGCACTGTCTTCATCTTCTTTCCTTATTGATTTGAAGGTGCCACAGTCTGCATTCCTGATGTTCACAAGTTCACAACTCAATTATGCTCCTCTATCCTCCTCCTCCAGACTCCCCCTATCCATTTCCCTCAAGGCAGATAGCTGAATTACACAGAATCAAGAAACTTTGTCTTCGTAGACGAGTCCCCTCAAGTGGTACTGGAATTACTGACTACATGCTGATTGCTTACAGTTACTTCTGAAATTAACAGGAGAGGCTGTCCTGTGGGCCTTCACTTTCAGAAGAAGATGCGGACAGAAAGTGGAAATGGTAATGAATAATGAGAAGATGGCATGCAGACAGTGGACAGCAATGGCTGTCTGGCTCTGGTGAAAGCAATTGCTGTTTGTTTGTTGTGCATGAAATGAATCATATGTCTTTTGTTATTATTTACTCTTTTACACACTAAATGTAACTCAAGTCTACTCTGCTTTTGTTTACCTTGTTTAATTCAAATTGTACTTCAAATGCAGGGGCCACTACGTTGCATTTTCCAATATGCAAAATGTCCTTGGACTCACTGTTTGCCAATATACCATGATGATTGATGATGAGTGTTGATGATCAAAGTTAAATAATATATCTTTTTTCTTTACAGTCACTCACTGGGATGGATGGATCATCATCATCGGTTTACGGAAGAACTATGGCCAATTCGTGAGTGGCAAACAGGTAAACCAGTCTACAACAACTACTACAGCAGAACTACATGTCTGTCTAGTCGTGGTATGGAGTGGTCGAGGCAGTGTAGTGTTGTTATGCCAGGCAGAGTACAGACAGCAGTTCATGTAAAATTGGGGCTATGTGGCTTGCTGCATACAATTAGATATGCTTTGTCTGTCTGTGTCAAAGAGTCTAGGTATGCTACATCAGGTTGCTTCACTCAGTGGTACCTGCCTTGACCGTCTGCATGGCCCTGCCGCAAGCATGGACCAAAAATCCGTTCCGCTCGCAAAAATTGCGTATTTTTGCCGGCAAATTTGCAATCCGCGAATCTCGCAAAATTGTCAGAAAGTCGCAAATTTGCGAGCGGGCAAATATTAGTTTTTTAGGCCAGCTCAGTGTAGGGTTGAGGGCTAGGTTTGAGGGAATGTAGGTGTCTTTTAGGGGTTAGGGCTGTTTTGGGGGTTCAGTGCGGTTTACTAGGGTTTTTGTGTTGAATTTGGTAGGGTTCCCGGAGTCTAGGGCTCAGGGCCCAATGCAGGCTCATTCATAATGATGTTGGCAAGGTTTTAGGGGGGTTTGGCATTTTTTTGGTCCAGAATTGGCTGAATTTTGGGCTTTTTGTTGTTTTGCGGGCGTGTGTGTTTGGGTGAAAAGTCGTACACCTTCCAGTGGATCGATTTTTTTCTGCCTTGCTAAGATTTTTTGGAATCGCTGAAACAAGTGTCCAGGTCAGTTTCAAGAGGATCGAAGTAGTGGAAGTGCTAAAAACAGCAATTTTTTGTCAAAGCGCGATTTGCCATGTTATCCAACGGGCGGTTTGGGGGCGCAAGGAGAAGTGTGTTTGGGGTGTTCCAGTTGAGCTAGGGGAACAGGGCTTCTGTAAGTGGTAAGGAGGGGGAATTGGTGGTTGTGCAGGAAATTTGGGAGGAATCGATTGATGGGTAGGGTGTGTTTAGGCTAAGTCGAGGAAGGGAAACCGCTGCAATAGGCGCCCATGTTAATTTTCGATTATTGCGTGTTTTTAGGGTGCAATTGGACTATGTTGTAGGTGGTTCTTAGTAAAAGTTTTTTTTTAGCAGTATTGCATGTTTTTGGGGGGCTGTTGGGGGGTGTTCTATATTTTGGGAGTGGGTTGAGGGGTCTGGGAGCACTGCTGGGAAGGTCTAATTTTGATTGCAAGTGGTTTGAAGAAAATCCATGGTGGAAAAGGGGGGTTTGGGCCTAGTTGCAGAGAGCGTTTTGGCACGATTTTAACTTAGGCCTAGCAGTATTGAATGTTTTGGGGGGCTGTTTGGGGTGCTCTAGATTGTTGGGGGTGGGTTGAGGGGTCTGGGGGCACTGCCGGGAAGGTCTAATTTTGATTGCAAGTGGTTTGAAGAAAATCCATGGTGGAAAAGGGGGGTTTGGGCCTAGTTGCATAGAGCGTTTTGGCACGATTTAAACTTAGGCCTAGTAGTATTGCATGTTTTGGGGGCTGTTTGGGGGTGTTCTGTATTTTTGGGAGTGGGTTGAGGGGTCTGGGAGCACTGCTGGGAAGGTGTAATTTCGATTGCAAGTGGTTTGAAGAAAATCCATGGTGGAAAAGGGGGGGTTGTGCCTAGTTGCAGAGAGCATTTTGGTACGATTTTAACTTAGGCCTAGCAGTATTGCATGTTTTTGTGGGGCTGTTTAGGGTGTTCTAGATGTTTGGGGGTAGGTTGAGGGGTCTGGGGGCACTGTTGGGAAGGTCTAATTTTGATTGCAAGTGGTTTGAAGAAAATCCATGGTGGAAAAGGGGGGTTTGGGCCTAGTTGCATAGAGCGTTTCGCACAAGTTAAACTTAGGCCTAGTAGTATTGCATGTTTTGGGGGCTGTTTGGGGCTGTTCTAGATTTTTGGGGGTGGGTTGAGGGGTCTCGGAGCACTCCTGGGAAGGTCTAATTTTGATTGCAAGTGTTTTGAAGAAAATCCATGGTGAAAAAGTTTTTTTGTTTGCAGTATTGCATGTTCTTAGGGACCTGTTCTATATTTTTGGAAGTGGGTTGAGGGGTCTGGTAGCACTGCTGGGAAGGTCTAATTTTGATTGCAAGTGGTTTGAAGAAAATCCATGGTGGAAAAGGGGGGTTTGGGCCTAGTTGCAGAGAACGTTTTGGAACGATTTTAACTTAGGCCTAGCAGTATTGCATGTTTTTGGGGGGCTGTTTGGGGGTGTTCTAGATTTTTGTGGGTGGGTTGAGGGGTTTGAGAGCACTGCTGGGAAGGTCTAATTTTGATTGCAATTGTTTTGAAGAAAATCCATGGTAGAAAAGTTTTTTTGTTTGCAGTATTGCATGTTCTTGGGGGGCTGTTTGGGGGTGTTCTATATTTTTGGTAGTGGGTTGAGGGGTCTGGGAGCACTGCTGTGAAGGTCTAATGTTGATTACAAGTGATTTGAAGAAAATCCATGGTGGAAAAGGGGTGTTTTGGGCCTACTTTCATAGTGCATTTTGGCACGATTTGAACTTAGGCCTCTGCGAGGTAGCAGTATTGCACGTTTTTGGCAGGGTAATGTGGGGTGTTCTATATTTTTGGGAGTGGGTTGAGGGGTCTGGGAGCACTGCTGGGAAGGCCTAAGTTTGATTGCAAGTGGTTTGAAGAAAATCCATGGTGGAAAAGGGGGGTTTGGGCCTAGTTGCAGAGAGCGTTTTGGCACGATTTTAACTTAGGCCTAGCAGTATTGAATGTTTTGGGGGGCTGTTTGGGGTGCTCTAGATTGTTGGGGGTGGGTTGAGGGGTCTGGGGGCACTGCTGGGAAGGTCTAATTTTGATTGCAAGTGGTTTGAAGAAAATCCATGGTGGAAAAGGGGGGTTTGGGCCTAGTTGCATAGAGCGTTTTGGCACGATTTAAACTTAGGCCTAGTAGTATTGCATGTTTTGGGGGCTGTTTGGGGGTGTTCTGTATTTTTGGGAGTGGGTTGAGGGGTCTGGGAGCACTGCTGGGAAGGTGTAATTTTGATTGCAAGTGGTTTGAAGAAAATCCATGGTGGAAAAGGGGGGTTTGTGCCTAGTTGCAGAGAGCATTTTGGTACGATTTTAACTTAGGCCTAGCAGTATTGCATGTTTTTGGGGGGCTGTTTGGGGTGTTCTAGATGTTTGGGGGTAGGTTGAGGGGTCTGGGGGCACTGCTGGGAAGGTCTAATTTTGATTGCAAGTGGTTTGAAGAAAATCCATGGTGGAAAAGGGGGGTTTGGGCCTAGTTGCATAGAGCATTTTCGCACGAGTTAAACTTAGGTCTAGTAGTATTGCATGTTTTGGGGGCTGTTTGGGGCTGTTCTAGATTTTTGGGGGTGGGTTGAGGGGTTTCGGAGCACTGCTGGGAAGGTCTAATTTTGATTGCAAGTGGTTTGAAGAAAATCCATGGTGGAAAAGGGGGGTTTGGGCCTAGTTGCAGAGAACGTTTTGGCACGTTTTTAACCTAGGCCTAGCAGTATTGCATGTTTTTGGGGGGCTGTTTGGGGGTGTTCTAGATTTTTGTGGGTGGGTTGAGGGGTCTGAGAGCACTGCTGGGAAGGTCTAATTTTGATTGCAATTGTTTTGAAGAAAATCCATGGTGGAAAAGTTTTTTTGTTTGCAGTATTGCATGTTCTTGGGGGGCTGTTTGGGGGTGTTCTATATTATTGGTAGTGGGTTGAGGGGTCTGGGAGCACTGCTGGGAAGGTCTAATTTTGATTGCAAGTGGTTTGAAGAAAATCCATGGTGGAAAAGGGGGATTTGGGCCTAGTTGCAGAGAGCGTTTTGACACAATTTAAACTTACGCCTAGTAGTATTGCATGTTTTTGGGGGGCTGTTTGGGGGTGTTCTTGATTTTTAGGGGTGGGTTGAGGGGTCTGGGAGCACTGCTGGGAAGGTCTAATTTTGATTGCAAGTGGTTGAAAGAAAATCCATGGTGGAAAACGGGTGTTTTGGGCCTACTTTCAGAGTGCGTTTTGGCACGATTTGAACTTAGGCCTCTGCGAGGTAGCAGTATTGCACGTTTTTGGCAGGGTAATGTGGGGTGTTCTATATTTTTGGGAGTGGGTTGAGGGGTCTGGGAGCACTGCTGGGAAGGTCTAATTTTGATTGCAAGTGGTTTGAAGAAAATCCATGGTGGAAAAGGGGGATTTGGGCCTAGTTGCAGAGAGCGTTTTGACACAATTTAAACTTACGCCTAGTAGTATTGCATGTTTTTGGGGGGCTGTTTGGGGGTGTTCTTGATTTTTAGGGGTGGGTTGAGGGGTCTGGGAGCACTGCTGGGAAGGTCTAATTTTGATTGCAAGTGGTTGGAAGAAAATCCATGGTGGAAAACGGGTGTTTTGGGCCTACTTTCAGAGTGCGTTTTGGCACGATTTGAACTTAGGCCTCAGCGAGGTAGCAGTATTGCACGTTTTTGGGAGGGTAATGTGGGGAGTTCTATATTTTTGGGAGTAGGTTGAGGGGTCTGGGAGCACTGCTAGGAAGGTCTATTTTTAATTGCAAGTGGTTTGAAGAAAATCCATGGTGGAAAAGGGGGATTCGGGCCTAGTTGCAGAGAGCGTTTTGGCACGATTTTCACATATGCCTGCAGTATTGCATGTTTTTGGGGGGCTGTTTGGGGTGTTCTAGATTTTTGGGGGTGGGTTGAAGGCTCTGGTAGCACTGATGGGAAGGTCTAATTTTGATTGCAAATGGTTTGAAGAGAATTCATGGTGGAAAAGTTTTTTTTAGCAGTATGCATGTTTTTGGGAGCTGTTTGGGGGTGTTCTATATTTTTGGGAGTGGGTTGAGGGGTCTAGGAGCACTGCTGGGAAGGTCTAATTTTGATTGCAAGTGGTTTGAAGAAAATCCATGGTGGAAAAGGGGGGTTTGGGCCTAGTTGCAGACAACGTTTTGGCACGATTTTAACTTAGGCCTAGCAGTATTGCATGTTTTTGGGGGGCTGTTTGGGGGTGTTCTAGATTTTTGTGGGTTGGTTGAGGGGTCTGGGGCACTGCTGGGAAGGTCTAATTTTGATTGCAAGTGGTTTGAAGAAAATCCATGCTGGAAAAAGAGGGTTTGGGCCTTGTTGCAGAGAGAGTTTTGGCACGATTTTAACTTAGGCCTAGTAGTATTGCATGTTTTGGGGGCTGTTTGGGGGTGTTTTCGATTTTTGGGGGTGGGTTGAGGGGTCTGAGAGCACTGCTGGGAAGGTCTAATTTTGATTGCAATTGTTTTGAAGAAAATCCATGTAGGAAAAGTGTTTTTGTTTGCAGTATTGCATGTTCTGGGGGGGCTGTTTGGGGGTGTTCTATATTTTTGGGAGTGGGTTGAGGGGTCTGGGAGCACTGCTGGGAAGGTCTAATGTTGATTGCATGTGGTTTGAAGAAAATGCATGGTGGAAAAGGGGTGTTTTAGGCCTACTTTCATAGTGCGTTTTGGCACGATTTGAACTTAGGCCTCTGCGAGGTAGCAGTATTGCACGTTTTTGGCAGGGTAATGTGGGGTGTTCTATATTTTTGGGAGTAGGTTGAGGGGTCTGGGAGCACTGCTGGGAAGGTCTAATTTTGATTGCAAGTGGTTTGAAGAAAATCCATGGTGGAAAAGGGGGATTTGGGCCTAGTTGCAGAGAGCGTTTTGACACGATTTAAACTTACGCCTAGTAGTATTGTATGTTTTTGGGGGGCTGTTTGGGGGTGTTCTAGATTTTTAGGGGTGGGTTGAGGGGTTTGGGAGCACTGCTGGGAAGGTCTAATTTTGATTGCAAGTGGTTGGAAGAAAATCCATGGTGGAAAACGAGTGTTTTGGGCCTACTTTCAGAGTGCGTTTTGGCACTATTTGAACTTAGGCCTCTGCGAGGTAGCAGTATTGCACGTTTTTGGGAGGGTAATGCGGGGTGTTCTATATTTTTGGGAGTAGGTTGAGGGATCTGGGAGCACTGCTGGGAAGGTCTAATTTTGATTTCAAGTGGTTTGAAGAAAATCCATGGTGGAAAAGGGGGATTTGGGCCTAGTTGCAGAGAGCGTTTTGGCACGATTTTCACTTACGCCTGCAGTATTGCATGTTTTTGGGGGGCTGTTTGGGGTGTTCTAGATTTTTGGGGGTGGGTTGAGGGCTCTGGTAGCACTGATGGGAAGGTCTAATTTTGATTGCAAATGGTTTGAAGAGAATTCATGGTGGAAAAGGGGGATTTGGGCCTAGTTGCAGAGAGCGTTTTGACACAATTTAAACTTACGCCTAGTAGTATTGCATGTTTTTGGGGGGCTGTTTGGGGGTGTTCTTGATTTTTAGGGGTGGGTTGAGGGGTCTGGGAGCACTGCTGGGAAGGTCTAATTTTGATTGCAAGTGGTTGGAAGAAAATCCATGGTGGAAAACGGGTGTTTTGGGCCTACTTTCAGAGTGCGTTTTGGCACGATTTGAACTTAGGCCTCTGCGAGGTAGCAGTATTGCACGTTTTTGGGAGGGTAATGTGGGGAGTTCTATATTTTTGGGAGTAGGTTGAGGGGTCTGGGAGCACTGCTGGGAAGGTCTATTTTTAATTGCAAGTGGTTTGAAGAAAATCCATGGTGGAAAAGGGGGATTTGGGCCTAGTTGCAGAGAGCGTTTTGGCACGATTTTCACATATGCCTGCAGTATTGCATGTTTTTGGGGGGCTGTTTGGGGTGTTCTAGATTTTTGGGGGTGGGTTGAAGGCTCTGGTAGCACTGATGGGAAGGTCTAATTTTGATTGCAAATGGTTTGAAGAGAATTCATGGTGGAAAAGTTTTTTTTAGCAGTATGCATGTTTTTGGGAGCTGTTTGGGGGTGTTCTATATTTTTGGGAGTGGGTTGAGGGGTCTAGGAGCACTGCTGGGAAGGTCTAATTTTGATTGCAAGTGGTTTGAAGAAAATCCATGGTGGAAAAGGGGGGTTTGGTCCTAGTTGCAGACAACGTTTTGGCACGATTTTAACTTAGGCCTAGCAGTATTGCATGTTTTTGGGGGGCTGTTTGGGGGTGTTCTAGATTTTTGTGGGTTGGTTGAGGGGTCTGGGGCACTGCTGGGAAGGCCTAATTTTGATTGCAAGTGGTTTGAAGAAAATCCATGGTGGAAAAAGAGGGTTTGGGCCTTGTTGCAGAGAGAGTTTTGGCACGATTTAAACTTAGGCTTAGTAGTATTGCATGTTTTGGGGGCTGTTTGGGGGTGTTTTCGATTTTTGGGGGTGGGTTGAGGGGTCTGAGAGCACTGCTGGGAAGGTCTAATTTTGATTGCAATTGTTTTGAAGAAAATCCATGTAGGAAAAGTGTTTTTGTTTGCAGTATTGCATGTTCTGGGGGGGCTGTTTGGGGGTGTTCTATATTTTTGGGAGTGGGTTGAGGGGTCTGGGAGCACTGCTGGGAAGGTCTAATGTTGATTGCATGTGGTTTGAAGAAAATGCATGGTGGAAAAGGGGTGTTTTAGGCCTACTTTCATAGTGCGTTTTGGCACGATTTGAACTTAGGCCTCTGCGAGGTAGCAGTATTGCACGTTTTTGGCAGGGTAATGTGGGGTGTTCTATATTTTTGGGAGTGGGTTGAGGGGTCTGGGAGCACTGCTGGGAAGGTCTAATTTTGATTGCAAGTGGTTTGAAGAAAATCCATGGTGGAAAAGGGGGATTTGGGCCTAGTTGCAGAGAGCGTTTTGACACGATTTAAACTTACGCCTAGTAGTATTGTATGTTTTTGGGGGGCTGTTTGGGGGTGTTCTAGATTTTTAGGGGTGGGTTGAGGGGTTTGGGAGCACTGCTGGGAAGGTCTAATTTTGATTGCAAGTGGTTGGAAGAAAATCCATGGTGGAAAACGAGTGTTTTGGGCCTACTTTCAGAGTGCGTTTTGGCACGATTTAAACTTAGGCCTCTGCGAGGTAGCAGTATTGCACGTTTTTGGGAGGGTAATGCGGGGTGTTCTATATTTTTGGGAGTAGGTTGAGGGGTCTGGGAGCACTGCTGGTCAGGTGTAATTTTGATTTCAAGTGGTTTGAAGAAAATCCATGGTGGAAAAGGGGGATTTGGGCCTAGTTGCAGAGAGCGTTTTGGCACGATTTTCACTTACGCCTGCAGTATTGCATGTTTTTGGGGGGCTGTTTGGGGTGTTCTAGATTTTTGGGGGTGGGTTGAGGGCTCTGGTAGCACTGATGGGAAGGTCTAATTTTGATTGCAAATGGTTTGAAGAGAATTCATGGTGGAAAAGTTTTTTTTAGCAGTATTGCATGTTTTTGGCAGCTGTTTGGGGGTGTTCTATATTTTTGGGAGTGGGTTGAGGGGTCTGGGAGCACTGCTGGGAAGGTCTAATTTTGATTGCAAGTGGTTTGAAGAAAATCCATGGTGGAAAAGGGTGGGTTGGGCCTAGTTGCAGAGAGCGTTTTGGCACGATTTTAACTTAGGCCTAGCAGTATTGCATATTTTTGGGGGGGCTTTTGGGGGTGTTCTAGATTTATAGGGGTGGGTTGAGGGGTCGTGGAGCACTGCTGGGAAGGTCTAATTTTGATGGCAAGTGGTTTGAAGAAAATCCATGGTGGAAAAGGGGGGTGTGGGCCTAGTTGCAGAGAGAGTTTTGGCACAATTTAAACCTATGCCTAGGAGTATTGCATGTTTTTGGGTGGCTGTTTCGGGGTGTTCTAGTTTTTTGGGGTGGGTTGAGAGGTCTGGGAGCACTGCTGGGGAGTTCTAATTTCAAGTGGTTTGAAGAAAATCCATGGTGGAAATGGGGCGTTTTAGGTCTAGTTTCAGAGTGTGTTTTGGCACGATTTTAATTTAGGCCTAGCAGTATTGCATGTTTTTGGGGGGCTGTTTGGGGGTGTTCTAGATTTTTGTGGGTTGGTTGAGGGGTCTGGGGCACTGCTGGGAAGGTCTAATTTTGATTGCAAGTGGTTTGAAGAAAATCCATGGTGGAAAAAGAGGGTTTGGGCCTTGTTGCAGAGAGAGTTTTGGCACGATTTTAACTTAGGCCTAGTAGTATTGCATGTTTTGGGGGCTGTTTGGGGGTGTTTTCGATTTTTGGGGGTGGGTTGAGGGGTCTGAGAGCACTGCTGGGAAGGTCTAATTTTGATTGCAATTGTTTTGAAGAAAATCCATGTAGGAAAAGTGTTTTTGTTTGCAGTATTGCATGTTCTGGGGGGGCTGTTTGGGGGTGTTCTATATTTTTGGGAGTGGGTTGAGGGGTCTGGGAGCACTGCTGGGAAGGTCTAATGTTGATTGCATGTGGTTTGAAGAAAATGCATGGTGGAAAAGGGGTGTTTTAGGCCTACTTTCATAGTGCGTTTTGGCACGATTTGAACTTAGGCCTCTGCGAGGTAGCAGTATTGCACGTTTTTGGCAGGGTAATGTGGGGTGTTCTATATTTTTGGGAGTAGGTTGAGGGGTCTGGGAGCACTGCTGGGAAGGTCTAATTTTGATTGCAAGTGGTTTGAAGAAAATCCATGGTGGAAAAGGGGGATTTGGGCCTAGTTGCAGAGAGCGTTTTGACACGATTTAAACTTACGCCTAGTAGTATTGTATGTTTTTGGGGGGCTGTTTGGGGGTGTTCTAGATTTTTAGGGGTGGGTTGAGGGGTTTGGGAGCACTGCTGGGAAGGTCTAATTTTGATTGCAAGTGGTTGGAAGAAAATCCATGGTGGAAAACGAGTGTTTTGGGCCTACTTTCAGAGTGCGTTTTGGCACTATTTGAACTTAGGCCTCTGCGAGGTAGCAGTATTGCACGTTTTTGGGAGGGTAATGCGGGGTGTTCTATATTTTTGGGAGTAGGTTGAGGGATCTGGGAGCACTGCTGGGAAGGTCTAATTTTGATTTCAAGTGGTTTGAAGAAAATCCATGGTGGAAAAGGGGGATTTGGGCCTAGTTGCAGAGAGCGTTTTGGCACGATTTTCACTTACGCCTGCAGTATTGCATGTTTTTGGGGGGCTGTTTGGGGTGTTCTAGATTTTTGGGGGTGGGTTGAGGGCTCTGGTAGCACTGATGGGAAGGTCTAATTTTGATTGCAAATGGTTTGAAGAGAATTCATGGTGGAAAAGTTTTTTTTAGCAGTATTGCATGTTTTTGGCAGCTGTTTGGGGGTGTTCTATATTTTTGGGAGTGGGTTGAGGGGTCTGGGAGCACTGCTGGGAAGGTCTAATTTTGATTGCAAGTGGTTTGAAGAAAATCCATGGTGGAAAAGGGTGGGTTGGGCCTAGTTGCAGAGAGCGTTTTGGCACGATTTTAACTTAGGCCTAGCAGTATTGCATATTTTTGGGGGGGCTGTTTGGGGGTGTTCTAGATTTTTGGGGGTGGGTTGAGGGGTCGTGGAGCACTGCTGGGAAGGTCTAATTTTGATGGCAAGTGGTTTGAAGAAAATCCATGGTGGAAAAGGGGGGTGTGGGCCTAGTTGCAGAGAGAGTTTTGGCACAATTTAAACCTATGCCTAGGAGTATTGCATGTTTTTGGGTGGCTGTTTCGGGGTGTTCTAGTTTTTTGGGGTGGGTTGAGAGGTCTGGGAGCACTGCTGGGGAGTTCTAATTTCAAGTGGTTTGAAGAAAATCCATGGTGGAAAAGGGGCGTTTTGGGTCTAGTTTCAGAGTGCGTTTTGGCACGATTTTAACTTAGGCCTAGCAGTATTGCATGTTTTTGGGGGGGCTGTTTGGGGGTGTTCTAGATTTTTGTGGGTTGGTTGAGGGGTCTGGGGCACTGCTGGGAAGGTCTAAATTTGATTGCAAGTGGTTTGAAGAAAATCCATGGTGGAAAAAGAGGGTTTGGGCCTTGTTGCAGAGAGAGTTTTGGCACGATTTTAACTTAGGCCTAGTAGTATTGCATGTTTTGGGGGCTGTTTGGGGGTGTTTTCGATTTTTGGGGGTGGGTTGAGGGGTCTGAGAGCACTGCTGGGAAGGGCTAATTTTGATTGCAATTGTTTTGAAGAAAATCCATGTAGGGAAAGTGTTTTTGTTTGCAGTATTGCATGTTCTGGGGGGCTGTTTGGGGGTGTTCTATATTTTTGGGAGTGGGTTGAGGGGTCTGGGAGCACTGCTGGGAAGGTCTAATGTTGATTGCATGTGGTTTGAAGAAAATGCATGGTGGAAAATGGTTGTTTTAGGCCTACTTTCATAGTGCGTTTTGGCACGATTTGAACTTAGGCCTCTGCGAGGTAGCAGTATTGCACGTTTTTGGCAGGGTAATGTGGGGTGTTCTATATTTTTGGGAGTGGGTTGAGGGGTCTGGGAGCACTGCTGGGAAGGTCTAATTTTGATTGCAAGTGGTTTGAAGAAAATCCATGGTGGAAAAGGGGGATTTGGGCCTAGTTGCAGAGAGCGTTTTGACACGATTTAAACTTACGCCTAGTAGTATTGTATGTTTTTGGGGAACTGTTTGGGGGTGTTCTAGATTTTTAGGGGTGGGTTGAGGGGTTTGGGAGCACTGCTGGGAAGGTCTAATTTTGATTGCAAGTGGTTGGAAGAAAATCCATGGTGGAAAACGAGTGTTTTGGACCTACTTTCAGAGTGCGTTTTGGCACGATTTGAACTTAGGCCTCTGCGAGGTAGCAGTATTGCACGTTTTTGGGAGGGTAATGCGGGGTGTTCTATATTTTTGGGAGTAGGTTGAGGGATCTGGGAGCACTGCTGGGAAGGTCTAATTTATATTTCAAGTGGTTTGAAGAAAATCCATGGTGGAAAAGGGGGATTTGGGCCTAGTTGCAGAGAGCGTTTTGGCACGATTTTCACTTACGCCTGCAGTATTGCATGTTTTTGGGGGGCTGTTTGGGGTGTTCTAGATTTTTGGGGGTGGGTTGAGGGCTCTGGTAGCACTGATGGGAAGGTCTAATTTTGATTGCAAATGGTTTGAAGAGAATTCATGGTGGAAAAGTTTTTTTTAGCAGTATTGCATGTTTTTGGCAGCTGTTTGGGGGTGTTCTATATTTTTGGGAGTGGGTTGAGGGGTCTGGGAGCACTGCTGGGAAGGTCTAATTTTGATTGCAAGTGGTTTGAAGAAAATCCATGGTGGAAAAGGGTGGGTTGGGCCTAGTTGCAGAGAGCGTTTTGGCACGATTTTAACTTAGGCCTAGCAGTATTGCATATTTTTGGGGGGGCTGTTTGGGGGTGTTCTAGATTTTTGGGGGTGGGTTGAGGGGTCGTGGAGCACTGCTGGGAAGGTCTAATTTTGATGGCAAGTGGTTTGAAGAAAATCCATGGTGGAAAAGGGGGGTGTGGGCCTAGTTGCAGAGAGAGTTTTGGCACAATTTAAACCTATGCCTAGGAGTATTGCATGTTTTTGGGTGGCTGTTTCGGGGTGTTCTAGTTTTTTGGGGTGGGTTGAGAGGTCTGGGAGCACTGCTGGGGAGTTCTAATTTCAAGTGGTTTGATGAAAATCCATGGTGGAAAAGGGGCGTTTTGGGTCTAGTTTCAGAGTGCGTTTTGGCACGATTTTAACTTAGGCCTAGCAGTATTGCATGTTTTTGGGGGGCTGTTTGGGGGTGTTCTAGATTTTTGTGGGTTGGTTGAGGGGTCTGGGGCACTGCTGGGAAGGTCTAAATTTGATTGCAAGTGGTTTGAAGAAAATCCATGGTGGAAAAAGAGGGTTTGGGCCTTGTTGCAGAGAGAGTTTTGGCACGATTTTAACTTAGGCCTAGTAGTATTGCATGTTTTGGGGGCTGTTTGGGGGTGTTTTCGATTTTTGGGGGTGGGTTGAGGGGTCTGAGAGCACTGCTGGGAAGGGCTAATTTTGATTGCAATTGTTTTGAAGAAAATCCATGTAGGAAAAGTGTTTTTGTTTGCAGTATTGCATGTTCTGGGGGCTGTTTGGGGGTGTTCTATATTTTTGGGAGTGGGTTGAGGGGTCTGGGAGCACTGCTGGGAAGGTCTAATGTTGATTGCATGTGGTTTGAAGAAAATGCATGGTGGAAAATGGTTGTTTTAGGCCTACTTTCATAGTGCGTTTTGGCACGATTTGAACTTAGGCCTCTGCGAGGTAGCAGTATTGCACGTTTTTGGCAGGGTAATGTGGGGTGTTCTATATTTTTGGGAGTGGGTTGAGGGGTCTGGGAGCACTGCTGGGAAGGTCTAATTTTGATTGCAAGTGGTTTGAAGAAAATCCATGGTGGAAAAGGGGGATTTGGGCCTAGTTGCAGAGAGCGTTTTGACACGATTTAAACTTACGCCTAGTAGTATTGTATGTTTTTGGGGGGCTGTTTGGGGGTGTTCTAGATTTTTAGGGGTGGGTTGAGGGGTTTGGGAGCACTGCTGGGAAGGTCTAATTTTGATTGCAAGTGGTTGGAAGAAAATCCATGGTGGAAAACGAGTGTTTTGGGCCTACTTTCAGAGTGCATTTTGGCACGATTTGAACTTAGGCCTCTGCGAGGTAGCAGTATTGCACGTTTTTGGGAGGGTAATGCGGGGTGTTCTATATTTTTGGGAGTAGGTTGAGGGATCTGGGAGCACTGCTGGGAAGGTCTAATTTATATTTCAAGTGGTTTGAAGAAAATCCATGGTGGAAAAGGGGGATTTGGGCCTAGTTGCAGAGAGCGTTTTGGCACGATTTTCACTTACGCCTGCAGTATTGCATGTTTTTGGGTGGCTGTTTGGGGTGTTCTAGATTTTTGGGGGTGGGTTGAGGGCTCTGGTAGCACTGATGGGAAGGTCTAATTTTGATTGCAAATGGTTTGAAGAGAATTCATGGTGGAAAAGTTTTTTTTAGCAGTATTGCATGTTTTTGGCAGCTGTTTGGGGGTGTTCTATATTTTTGGGAGTGGGTTGAGGGGTCTGGGAGCACTGCTGGGAAGGTCTAATTTTGATTGCAAGTGGTTTGAAGAAAATCCATGGTGGAAAAGGGTGGGTTGGGCCTAGTTGCAGAGAGCGTTTTGGCACGATTTTAACTTAGGCCTAGCAGTATTGCATATTTTTGGGGGGGCTTTTGGGGGTGTTCTAGATTTATAGGGGTGGGTTGAGGGGTCGTGGAGCACTGCTGGGAAGGTCTAATTTTGATGGCAAGTGGTTTGAAGAAAATCCATGGTGGAAAAGGGGGGTGTGGGCCTAGTTGCAGAGAGAGTTTTGGCACAATTTAAACCTATGCCTAGGAGTATTGCATGTTTTTGGGTGGCTGTTTCGGGGTGTTCTAGTTTTTTGGGGTGGGTTGAGAGGTCTGGGAGCACTGCTGGGGAGTTCTAATTTCAAGTGGTTTGAAGAAAATCCATGGTGGAAAAGGGTCGTTTTGGGTCTAGTTTCAGAGTGTGTTTTGGCACGATTTTAACTTAGGCCTAGCAGTATTGCATGTTTTTGGGGGGCTGTTTGGGGGTGTTCTAGATTTTTGTGGGTTGGTTGAGGGGTCTGGGACACTGCTGGGAAGGTCTAATTTTGATTGCAAGTGGTTTGAAGAAAATCCATGGTGGAAAAAGAGGGTTTGGGCCTTGTTGCAGAGAGAGTTTTGGCACGATTATAACTTAGGCCTAGTAGTATTGCATGTTTTGGGGGCTGTTTGGGGGTGTTTTCGATTTTTGGGGGTGGGTTGAGGGGTCTGAGAGCACTGCTGGGAAGGTCTAATTTTGATTGCAATTGTTTTGAAGAAAATCCATGTAGGAAAAGTGTTTTTGTTTGCAGTATTGCATGTTCTGGGGGGGCTGTTTGGGGGTGTTCTATATTTTTGGGAGTGGGTTGAGGGGTCTGGGAGCACTGCTGGGAAGGTCTAATGTTGATTGCATGTGGTTTGAAGAAAATGCATGGTGGAAAAGGGGTGTTTTAGGCCTACTTTCATAGTGCGTTTTGGCACGATTTGAACTTAGGCCTCTGCGAGGTAGCAGTATTGCACGTTTTTGGCAGGGTAATGTGGGGTGTTCTATATTTTTGGGAGTGGGTTGTGGGGTCTGGGAGCACTGCTGGGAAGGTCTAATTTTGATTGCAAGTGGTTTGAAGAAAATCCATGGTGGAAAAGGGGGATTTGGGCCTAGTTGCAGAGAGCGTTTTGACACGATTTAAACTTACGCCTAGTAGTATTGTATGTTTTTGGGGGGCTGTTTGGGGGTGTTCTAGATTTTTAGGGGTGGGTTGAGGGGTTTGGGAGCACTGCTGGGAAGGTCTAATTTTGATTGCAAGTGGTTGGAAGAAAATCCATGGTGGAAAACTAGTGTTTTGGGCCTACTTTCAGAGTGCGTTTTGGCACTATTTGAACTTAGGCCTCTGCGAGGTAGCAGTATTGCACGTTTTTGGGAGGGTAATGCGGGGTGTTCTATATTTTTGGGAGTAGGTTGAGGGATCTGGGAGCACTGCTGGGAAGGTCTAATTTTGATTTCAAGTGGTTTGAAGAAAATCCATGGTGGAAAAGGGGGATTTGGGCCTAGTTGCAGAGAGCGTTTTGGCACGATTTTCACTTACGCCTGCAGTATTGCATGTTTTTGGGGGGCTGTTTGGGGTGTTCTAGATTTTTGGGGGTGGGTTGAGGGCTCTGGTAGCACTGATGGGAAGGTCTAATTTTGATTGCAAATGGTTTGAAGAGAATTCATGGTGGAAAAGTTTTTTTTAGCAGTATTGCATGTTTTTGGCAGCTGTTTGGGGGTGTTCTATATTTTTGGGAGTGGGTTGAGGGGTCTGGGAGCACTGCTGGGAAGGTCTAATTTTGATTGCAAGTGGTTTGAAGAAAATCCATGGGGGAAAAGGGTGGGTTGGGCCTAGTTGCAGAGAGCGTTTTGGCACGATTTTAACTTAGGCCTAGCAGTATTGCATATTTTTGGGGGGGCTGTTTGGGGGTGTTCTAGATTTTTGGGGGTGGGTTGAGGGGTCGTGGAGCACTGCTGGGAAGGTCTAATTTTGATGGCAAGTGGTTTGAAGAAAATCCATGGTGGAAAAGGGGTTGTGGGCCTAGTTGCAGAGAGAGTTTTGGCACAATTTAAACCTATGCCTAGGAGTATTGCATGTTTTTGGGTGGCTGTTTCGGGGTGTTCTAGTTTTTTGGGGTGGGTTGAGAGGTCTGGGAGCACTGCTGGGGAGTTCTAATTTCAAGTGGTTTGAAGAAAATCCATGGTGGAAAAGGGGCGTTTTGGGTCTAGTTTCAGAGTGCGTTTTGGCACGATTTTAACTTAGGCCTAGCAGTATTGCATGTTTTTGGAGGGCTGTTTGGGGGTGTTCTAGATTTTTGTGGGTTGGTTGAGGGGTCTGGGGCACTGCTGGGAAGGTCTAATTTTGATTGCAAGTGGTTTGAAGAAAATCCATGGTGGAAAAAGAGGGTTTGGGCCTTGTTGCAGAGAGAGTTTTGGCACGATTTTAACTTAGGCCTAGTAGTATTGCATGTTTTGGGGGCTGTTTGGGGGTGTTTTCGATTTTTGGGGGTGGGTTGAGGGGTCTGAGAGCACTGCTGGGAAGGTCTAATTTTGATTGCAATTGTTTTGAAGAAAATCCATGTAGGAAAAGTGTTTTTGTTTGCAGTATTGCATGTTCTGGGGGGGCTGTTTGGGGGTGTTCTATATTTTTGGGAGTGGGTTGAGGGGTCTGGGAGCACTGCTGGGAAGGTCTAATGTTGATTGCATGTGGTTTGAAGAAAATGCATGGTGGAAAAGGGGTGTTTTAGGCCTACTTTCATAGTGCGTTTTGGCACTATTTGAACTTAGGCCTCTGCGAGGTAGCAGTATTGCACGTTTTTGGCAGGGTAATGTGGGGTGTTCTATATTTTTGGGAGTGGGTTGAGGGGTCTGGGAGCACTGCTGGGAAGGTCTAATTTTGATTGCAAGTGGTTTGAAGAAAATCCATGGTGGAAAAGGGGGATTTGGGCCTAGTTGCAGAGAGCGTTTTGACACGATTTAAACTTACGCCTAGTAGTATTGTATGTTTTTGGGGGGCTGTTTGGGGGTGTTCTAGATTTTTAGGGGTGGGTTGAGGGGTTTGGGAGCACTGCTGGGAAGGTCTAATTTTGATTGCAAGTGGTTGGAAGAAAATCCATGGTGGAAAACGAGTGTTTTGGGCCTACTTTCAGAGTGCATTTTGGCACGATTTGAACTTAGGCCTCTGCGAGGTAGCAGTATTGCACATTTTTGGGAGGGTAATGCGGGGTGTTCTATATTTTTGGGAGTAGGTTGAGGGATCTGGGAGCACTGCTGGGAAGGTCTAATTTTGATTTCAAGTGGTTTGAAGAAAATCCATGGTGGAAAAGGGGGATTTGGGCCTAGTTGCAGAGAGCGTTTTGGCACGATTTTCACTTACGCCTGCAGTATTGCATGTTTTTGGGGGGCTGTTTGGGGTGTTCTAGATTTTTGGGGGTGGGTTGAGGGCTCTGGTAGCACTGATGGGAAGGTCTAATTTTGATTGCAAATGGTTTGAAGAGAATTCATGGTGGAAAAGTTTTTTTTAGCAGTATTGCATGTTTTTGGCAGCTGTTTGGGGGTGTTCTATATTTTTGGGAGTGGGTTGAGGGGTCTGGGAGCACTGCTGGGAAGGTCTAATTTTGATTGCAAGTGGTTTGAAGAAAATCCATGGTGGAAAAGGGTGGGTTGGGCCTAGTTGCAGAGAGCGTTTTGGCACGATTTTAACTTAGGCCTAGCAGTATTGCATATTTTTGGGGGGGCTGTTTGGGGGTGTTCTAGATTTTTGGGGGTGGGTTGAGGGGTCGTGGAGCACTGCTGGGAAGGTCTAATTTTGATGGCAAGTGGTTTGAAGAAAATCCATGGTGGAAAAGGGGGGTGTGGGCCTAGTTGCAGAGAGAGTTTTGGCACAATTTAAACCTATGCCTAGGAGTATTGCATGTTTTTGGGTGGCTGTTTCGGGGTGTTCTAGATTTTTGGGGTGGGTTGAGAGGTCTGGGAGCACTGCTGGGGAGTTCTAATTTCAAGTGGTTTGAAGAAAATCCATGGTGGAAAAGGGGTGTTTTGGGCCTAGTTTCAGAGTGCGTTTTGGCACGATTTTAACTTAGGCCTCTGCGAAGTAGCAGTATTGCATATTTTTGGGGAGCTATTTGGGCGTGTTCTAGATTTTTGGGAGTCGGTTTAGGGGTCTGGGAGCACTGCTGGGAAGGTCTAATTTTGTGTCCAAACAGCAGTTTGGTCGTAGGTTGAGGTGAAAGGTGATTTGGCCCTGTTTCTAAGGTGCATTTTACCCGTAGGATAACATTACCGGTAATGCGTTAATGCAGATGTCACTGGAGACAACTCTTATGGCACTTTACGCAGCTGTAGTGAAGGAAAAGCACTATACATTTTCCCAATGAGGTAGCACTTACTGGATTAGCCAGTAGAAACTACTCCAGTTATAGTTATGCAAATCGCAAAAAAATCTGTGGGTTTGCGGGAAAATCAGAGAATTCGCGTTTTTTTGCGATTTCCCGCAGATTCGCAGACCGCAGATCCGCACAATTCACCCATACTTACTTATTACTATCCTTGAAAAGTAGTCTCAGAGTACGCACTTTCTAAATGATGCTTGTATGTAATACTGTCGCCTCTGAAACTGAATGTGTTATTTTTGCACTTCACAGCGTACATTATATTTTTTTCCCCATGGTGTTAATATCACTTCCTGTTTTTCCATCAACAATTACAGGCCGGCTTTTACCCTGTGCGATAGGAAAAACGATTAACTCAGGCTTACCATTAGCGAGCCGCAATTCTGCATCCGCCAGGCAGGCAGTGGACAGTGTTTCCAGTCACCAAGATTGATCGACGGAGCATCAGATGGAATGGAGGAGTACCGCGAATAAGAGGAATGGCTGGATGCACACAACTTCTCAAATTCAACAGTACAACTACAACATACAATTACGGTATCCTCTACACTTCTCCTTATCTTTTAAATAATGTTATGTTGTGAACTTCTTCGAGTGTGACTCTGTGCATTTGTTTGCTCTCTGCTTCAAATTCATCCCTCCAGCCATTGTATATGTTTTTGTTTGCTATTTTTAAAACTAATTTCATGTACTAAGTGTTGTTTATTCTCTCTGAGGGCAGATAATCAAGTGAAATTGCGTAATTACTGCAGCCCTGTACTGTCACATTGTTTCTTCATAGTTAGTAAGTTGTCGAAAGTACTACTCAGTTTAAGTAACCTAACCATACATTTAGCAATCAACTTCATGCCTGCAGTAGTGCATGCACTTCCTTTATGTCCCTTAAAAGATTTATGGATATCTTCGTATCCAAAGATTTGTTTATCATCATTTGTTGTTTGTCCATGTTGTTTTTTTCCCTCTCTCTGCAAAACTTTGCCCAATAACCCCATTCCCATCCAACTTTCAAACCCTAACCCTCTTCTCCCGGGCTGTGTGGTTTTCATTGAAATGTGACTAAATGACAACAATAATTCCACACACTTGCTGGGGAGGATAAGGTCAAAGCAACAGAATATCAATTTCAAGGCTGGTGAAGGAATCCAAGGATATATTCTTACTCAGCTTGACACACACCCATGACTATTTGCAAATCAAATCTGATTTTCATGTGCGCCATCAACTGGATTAATCATCAAGAACATCCTCCTCCTACACGTGGCGAATGATTACGCTGCTGTGTCCATCACCTTCAGTACTATTTCTTGTAGTAGCCAAAGCCAAACTCCACGCAACTTGTAGTTATACTTTGAATACTTTAGCATTTGTTATGCTAAATTATGGCACTGTTCTTGTGTACTGTGCTATCTATAGTACTGTTCTAATGCTCCGCTCAGGCCACTCAAGGTTTCATTTTCTTTTTTTTCATATGCTGCTACTGCCATTGTGTACCACCACTACTACCACCACAACAATGCCATTTCATCCGCCCAGGATTTCAAACCTTAATCGCCATTTGCCATGCAGCCAGCCCTGTGCCTAGCCCTATTCTCAAACACGAATCACAGGTAAGATAAGCGTTTGGGGGGAGGAAGAATAATGGAGTAGGAGGAGAGAGGAGAGACTGACGGTGGTACTAGTAAAGTAGTAGGACAATTGAATTCACTAACTCTGTGAGTGGCACTTACTTTTGTAAACATTTGGGCGATTACTTAGACAATTTGAATCAAGCAGCCAGTTAAGTTTCAGGAAAACAAACGTACAGTTAACCACCCCCGCAAAACAGTAAAAACGCGTCTGCTATGTTTAAGTTGAAAGTAAATAATTATTTTTATCCCTAACAAAAATAAACTATCCTGCAAGACCAGACCCACCCCCCTCCCTAACCCCAAAGAATGTCCGTGAAATAGAAAGCCCCCAAAATCCCAAAAACCCAACTCCCAATTCCCTCCCCACCAAAAGTCTTTAAAAAAGGGGCAAGGAACAGTCTCTCCTCCTCTACTGCTGCCGGCGGTGTCCTTTGGCCACCCGTTCTCCCTGCGGAGGGTCCTGAGCTGGGTTTTAACTCTCTCCATCTCCTGCTCAAGGTTGGACACCCTGAGAGTTAGGCGTTGGATACGTGCCTTGCACCTGCTGTGGGGGGCCGCTGATTCTTTGGCTACTTGGCGGTGGTGGGTGGCTGCAGTACCACGGCTCCGTACCGCTGGAGGCTTGCACTGACTGGCTGACCCAGGGTGCACGGAGGAGGATGCAGCTGTCGTGGTGGATGTTGTGGACTGAGACTGCGTGTCCTCCTCCTGTGCCACCAGCCGCCGATATTCGGCGACAATCGCCTCCAGCTTCCTTTGCCGGGCCCGTCTAGCCAGCTCCTTCCGTGTTGGTTTGGAAGGAGCATATATATGAAGAAAGAAAAACATACTGTAACCAATGCTCTTTAAGATTAACACAAAATAATTCAGCATACAGGTGTGTCACAGTAGCACTAGCAACTTACAAGCACAGTACATAACATTTGTGGCCTGTATCTATCTAACCTCCCACTTTGTCGGCCTCTGCTCTAACATTAGTGGGAGTTTCAGGAATCAATTCTACTAGCACTATATGGACTCACTACATTAAACTCAGACAGTACACCAGTCTTCTTCTTCTTCTTCTCTCTTGTTTAGCGAAATTGGTACGTAAACTTCTGGAAGCCGGCATAATGCCAGCGCAGTCAACTTGCACCCGAGAAAAACAGACCAAGCCAGGATGACACAGACTTGCGTTACTGTACCACTCTAGTACATGCAGGTGGTAAAGCTCTTACTTTTCTATTATGGGTGGCACTGGCCATACTCTGTTACAAGGGCGACTGCTTAATTAATTTAACTTTCACACTGCAGTGCCAATGACTACTAGAAAAGGAAAATGAAGAAGATAAATATTATGATTATCTATCCCTTCACAGGATATTTGCTTACATATGGGATGCTTTGTTTTTTATTGAGTGAACACTGATAGGCCACACATGAATGACAGAGTTGTAATAAAATTATTAACAGAGGCAGTGAGTGGCCCCCGTAATGGCAGGATATATGCTGTGCTTGCAAACTACTGTTACTAATCATGGTAGTATTCTGAAAAATTATAACTTCTTTTCCTCGCCTTTGCTACACTGGCACGGACATGCGGGTGCGGTTTTACATGCATTTCAAAGTAACACTTACTTCATCCAGTGACCGTCTACTCTGTCTACATACACCTATGCTATCTATCAGTAAGATAGCACCATGATCCAGGCATCCATCCATTCAAAGTAAATGTCAATCATTCTTCTTAATGTCTCAACTGGACAAACCTTAGTTTTTCTCACGGAAAAAAACCTTTTTTATTTTATTTTGGAAACCGGCAGCCATGCATCCGTGCTTGACTTGCACTTGAATTTGAACCAAAGGATATATTGCGCACACATACAGTTTCTTTTTCACCCACCCAGGCAATCCTCTTCCCTTTCTCCTTCCACCCATCCTTGCTTTGGCCTTCAACCGGCCATGCAGCATATTCCCAGCCACCTCAGGCAGCATTCAAAACACGTAACATTCTTTGCCAGTCATTACTTTTAACTCGCTCGTCCTTCCTTACACCCTTCTTTCCCTTTTCGTTCATCCCATCCATCAAGTTCATCTCTGATCTGACTTGGCTTCTCGATAAAACTTTCACAGCTGAGTTGAAGTCAAATTTAGAGTAAGCCATTGGTTACTCGTCAACTCCCGCCGCTAATGCTATTGCTCATGCGAAGTCAAGGGTGAATGTCTTCTACCTGGTTGACAAAAACTTACTTCTAAATTTGTAAGTTTTCTTAATAGTAAAATGTACTTGTACTGTACAACATATACACCTGTGCAGAGAGCACACTCTGCAGTCTGCAATCTAAATAAGTAAGGAATATATTAGATTACCACTGCCCGCCACTACCGTGGCATCCCCATGTCTGTTCCCGATGGCTGTTGCACCGCCTCTGCCCCAGGAGTGCCCACCTCCGCACTGGCCCCGGCAATGGTGGATGGCTGTGCCGATGTTCCGCCTAGAAAATACATTTCATATTCTTAGATGCCATATACACCAGTCCCTATTTTGTCTAGGAATGAAACATTTTTACTAGTACTACATAAACAAATTTAATAATTTGTGACTCTCTAGTATCTAAACAACAAATTTCCCTTTCTTCAGGGAAGGTTTTCTTTATTTATGCTTAGCCGTAACATGTCTTACTACACTTTTTGGCACAACTGATGAATGCTTGCTTTTTAACACGCACCATTTTTCTCATCTCAGCTTCCCTTCTAAGAACAAGAGCAAGATCATATTATCATCACTTGGACGGAGTCAGCAACGATTCATCCCCACAAAGAAGACGAAGTTCCAACCAGGTGAGGGCTCTCCCACAATTAATGTGTGAAATCAGCCACTTTTCAGTTTTGAATACTTCACTGTTGATCCTATATGATGAAGTTGTTTTTACTTTTAATAAAGCTTTAAAACGTACATACACTTTGTGGTTTTTGGTCATGAGTGAGTGAGCGAAAGGCTTTGCAATTTGCAAGCATGAGTCCGTGGCTCAGAGAGGTCGGGACTCTGACTCCGTAGTCTTATGTCCTGGGTTGTATAATCATTGGGGATTAATCATCGCTGCATTCGGGAGCTAAATAGGGACTCTAACACACTAGCTAGTCATTAAGGATATTGGGGGTTCAACTTCTGTAATGACTGAGGTATGTGGAAAGTCTAACTGTGTCTATTATAATTTATAACCAATGCCCTATTTCTTGTCCATTGTTCTGTTTGTGCAGAATAGTCCCTGCAACAGTAGTAATATGGATTGTCCTCCTATCCAATCAAAAAGTAAACTAGTATCTTATTCTTGGTGGCCATTGCCATGTTATTGTTGGGAATCATCAAAGCATAAAAATTTAGAAGACTTCCATAGACAATAAGGACAACCCAGAGGACTGCACTCAGTGCAAAGCGCTATTGCTGAATAGAATAGGAGTTTTGTTTGACACCCTTTGCCAACTGTGCAAGCTTAGTTAGCTACACAGACAGACTAATAATAATATAGTAGTACCGCAGGGAAGGATTCTAGAGGCAGGATGAGAATTTAGAAAAAGTCTACAAGAAGATCAAAGACGATAAGACGATTTAGGAAAAAAAAGAATGAGAAACGTTTGGAAAAAATACAGGTGCAGTAAAAGATAGGGAAGTATAATTATTATTATTTACAGGGAAACTTACTGAGGCCAGCAGAGGAGCCCTCGACGGACCGATCCTGGCCTTCCTGCTGTTGTCCCTGCTCCGCAGGCGCTGCTACCTCCTCCTGCGTCCCCTTGCCCTTGGGGGAAGCTGATGTACAACATGAAAGAAAGACACAAACATGGATGATTGTTGTCAACCACATCAAACATTTCAAAATATCAATAACAAATTATTTCGGTGAAATAGACAACAATTGCCCTAAATGTATTGACCTATCTGATGTGGTCTACTAGGATATTGCTGGATTCATGGACCGTCTACTTGGAAAGTTATCTTACTCACTAAACCAACTACAAAAAGGTTCTACTAGAACTGGCAGGCAGCACTCCGCAGCACGCAAAGTGACAGACACAGTCTGTCATGATCACCACCACTATCTCTTCTTAGTGGCAGGAGTACAAAGGAAGGACTGGACTTGAGTCTCTAATGTCTGGCATTACGCAGTTCTGTAAAGTACACTGATACATAATCATCACCCAGGCCAAATGAACACAAAATTGAAAACAAGTAGGCATAGTAGCACCACCAGTGAGCAGGCCATCACCTGCAATCACAGAAGCTTTTGAAACATAATTTACCTGCAATTTAATCGGCAGCATTCTTGCTCTTCGGAAAAAACAAACATTTGCAATATGATAACATAGAGCAGGAGAAAACAGAGTAGTGATTAAATAGCTACTACTACTCACCAAGCCCGGGGATCTTGACGCCTAGCAGGTCGGGCAGGTTGTGTTCCCGGTCCAGGATGTCGGACCACCGGTGCGTCGCCTGGCTGTAGGTGCGCCAGACCCCAGACTCGCTATACATGGCACGGCACACCTTCCCCCATAGTCTTTGACGCTCCCTGAGCCCTTACCCGGCACCGAGCCTGCCGCCTGCCGCGACGGTCTTGGGGAGGTGGCACTGAGCGAAGAACATCAGTGCGGCCACCTCCACCGTGCTGAAAATCTCCCGGGCTATTACTGCTTCCCCCCTTAAGCGCCAACATGGGAGCCGGGTACGGGGTGCGGGATCCTTCCCCTTGCCATGGTCCTGTACAGCTGACAAAAAAAGTAGCTTTAAAAGTAACCAAAAGTAGAAAAAAACACAAAATATAGATGTAGAAAAAGAGAGGGATAGATAAAGAGTGAAAAAGATCAAAAAAAGTTCAAAGAAACAAAGGATTGCGAAGACTAGGGGAGGGTTGAAAAAGCATGCCCAGAACCATAGCAATGAATAAAAAACAAGATGGCCGTGCCCATTGACGACCGCGTGGGTAAGTTCGCACAATATTTCCCCCGCGAGCATGCAAAAACGCACACGAACACGTAATCGAGCCTCACGCACAACGCGAGCATGCAAATAGCGACAGGAAACGGAAATACGCAACGCGAACAAGATGGCCACGACCGCATGGGTGACTTCGCAGTCGATGGGCTGCAAGCGGCCCGCGAACACGCAAAAAGCCCTGCGAACACACAAAATAAAACCCGGCAAATTCGCTGATTTTGCTGATCGCAAATTTGCGCGTTTTGCCCATACTTAGTTTGGGGCATTTGTCACAGACTACACACTGTTTTCATGATGTTAGGGGGGGTGTATTTTGCTGAAATACCTAATGTAGGTGTATGATGGACATGTGGCGCATCACCCATCCTATGAGTGGGGGTGGTAGTAGTGATGGGCAAAATACCCCCTATGAATGGGGGTAGTAGTAGTGAAAGGCTACATACTCCCTATGAGTGAGGGTAGTAGTACTTATGGGTAACAATTCCCATAGGAGTGGGGGTGGTAGTACTGATAGGCAACAAGTCCCCTAGGAGTGGGGGTGGTAGTACTGATGGGCAACAAGTCCCCTAGGAGTGGGGGTGGTAGTAGTGATAGGCTACATACCCCCTATGAGTGGGGGTGGTAGCACTGATAGGCAACGAGTCCCCTAGGAGTGGGGGTGGTAGTGCTGATGGACAACAAGTGTACATTTCACAGATGAGAGAAACAGAGTCTTTCTCGACAACTTTAGACTCTGCATAGGCACTTACATGTAGGTACCAAAATCTCCCAATAAACACAAGGGATCTTTTTAGAGCCACCCAAGATCCAAACATATAACCTAGATTTATAATAAAAAAATCTTTTTTTTGCGGGGTCGTGCAACCAGTTCAGTTCGGAGTTGCGCACCCAGCACGTTCACACCTGGGGGCCGCGCTGGGAGTCGGGCACCCAGCACCTTCACACCAGGGGGCCGTGCTGAGCATCGCACTAGGGTCGCAACTCTAAATTTTTTGTAACAAAAACCCCACCTCCTACCACTAACTTCTATTCGCCCCGGGGACCCCATCCCCTGGGGCCTATCCACATCCATGGGGATCGTGAGGGTATCCCAACGGTCCCGCCGGATCGGATCCCCGCGTCTTGCGAGAGCCAGCATTGCTTTTCCACATGGGGAGCTGGTCACATGCAGCTCCCTGTGTGGAAAAGCAATTTTGCTTTGGATTTTGCGTGAGAGAGCATGTTTCCCTGCTCTCTCTTTCAAAATCCAAACCAGAGTTTGCTACGGTAGGGCGGGAGACATGCTCCCACCCTACCGAAGCAAACAGCAGTGTCCTGGGGGTGGGCACCCCGAGACACTATAGGAGCCGGCTCTGGGGGGTGACGGTCCCCAGGGCCATCAAAGGCTTCAGGAGGGGGTACGCGGCCCCCCTCCCAACAATTACAAAGCCCCAGGGAGGTGGTGGTCCCCGGGAGTTTTCTACGGACCCCCAAATTAGATTTTTAGTGACCCGGGGAGCTGGCGGTCTCCCCACACAGGTAACATTTTATAAAATAAAAGCCCAGGGGGTGGCAGTCCCCGGGCAGTGGGGGCGCCGTGTGCCCCCGCAAAGGTTTAACTGAAAGTCCCGGGGGTGGCGGTCCCCAGGGCTGCGGCAGGTCATGAGCCCCCTGCAAAAATGTATAGAAAGCTCCGGGGTGGTGGTTCCAGAGGCTGCGGGGGCCTCCCTGGGCCCCCGCTATTACATGTTTAAATGTCCCCGGGACCTGGCCCACCCGGGGGTTAAAAATAAGGAAGCAAGAAAGCCCTTGCTGCGTTTTTTAAAATTTTCATTTGAATCCGCGCACCCCGCGCACCCAGCGTGCATTCTACTGTTTTTAAAATAAAATTAATAAAATTATGCCTTTTTTTCGCCCTGGGGATTCATGTGGGACCCCTGAGCAGGCCAAGGTGGTCACGGTGTTTCAACCCTGTCCCCTTTTCTTGTTTTCCGCCTTTGTTTTTCTGTTTTATTTTGCCTTGGTTACCGAGGCACAAGATGGCTGCCAACACTTCCTGGTTTGGAGTGTTCAACAGCCAATTAGACTGCAGCTCGTGATCAGCAGGGTGCGCGGATCCACTGCTCCTCTATATATCGAAACATTTATTTTTTTATTTTCGCTGCAACTACTGAACAGATTTACACCATTTAAGAAAAAGATTTCTTTCCGGGGCAAGGGCTACCTTCATGCCAAATTTGGTGTAATTCTATTTAGCAGTTCAAGCTGTAGCCGTGTCTTAAGTAAGGGTGGGCGAGTAGCTACGCTCCGTGCACGGAGTGTGCGTAGTGCCGGCTTCTACGCATTTTGCGTAGCAGGCGTAGAAGTAAGCACTACGCACGCTCCGCAGACGGAGCGTAGCTGGCCGCCACCCGCCTCCCTCCCGCCCTCCCTAAATCCTTTAATTTAAACGTTAGTAATAATTAAAAGGCACTTACCTTGCGCGCCGCTGCCCGCCGCGTCTCCGGGTCTCCCTTTCTTCATCTGCGCCGTCTTGGGTACTAATGCGCATGCGCTCCGCGGAGTGCGGATGTGGGCGTAGTTTCTCGCCCACTTCACGTAGCTCCGCGAAGCCCCACTACGCCCCACTACGCCCACTACGCTCAGGGCTAGTCTTAAGTTTGCAATTGAAAATGCATTTTTGACCAATTTTTTTTAAATTTCTCAGGAACTACTAAATGGATTTACACCATTTAACAAAAAGAGTTCTTTCTAAACCAAGAACTACCTTTTTTCCAAATTTGGTGTAATTCTATTAAGCCGGGTCTAAAGATTCTTTTGGGAATTAACATGGAGAAAACACGTTTTGGGACCCCCCTTTTTTCCCGGCCCCGCATTCCGAATCACCACAAAACTTTCAAGATAGGAGCTGCCCGGAGCGGGCCATAAGTTTTGAAAATTTCGCTAAGATTCGTCAAGCGGCGCCAAAGTCATTAGGAATAGAAAAAAATGCTTTTCGTATGGATAATAGGTCCTAACTATAACTACCTACATTAGCCAGAATCTTGGGTCCTAGTACTTCATCATGCGCTGATCCACGGGCGCGCACCATGATCTGCAGTGATGCACCTACTCGAGCACAAGCCTGTGATATACACAAGCAAAATGATCTTGCTGTGGACTGGGGGATACTGATAACTGGTATGTTGAGGGTGAGACACGCTTCAGGACAAAGCTGAAAAGCATCACATGCCTGCATTTATGATTGGCAGCATGTTGGTGTTTAACTGTGCACCAGTACACAGCTGAGAGGCATTATTCGCTCGCTTACACCATAGAAACTGACATATTCAGCACTCATACTTACTGATAGGCGAGAATAACCAGCATCGATTCATCCTCCACTAGATTAAGATTGAAACTCATTCAGTTAATGCTTGATTATCCAAACAATCAATTTGTTCCCAAGAATATACTCCCTTGCCCTTGTGACGATAAGACAGCCCTATCGACTTTACAACTTCTCATTCTTTGTCCATTAGATCTAAAAGAGAGGAAGGTTTTTATTGTCCTGCTTTTAAGAAAATTCTCAGCGCAAACTGTAGCTTCCGCTCTCTATTTATTCTACACATTAGATACCCGTTTTGTCTGTTTTCCACTTGCCTCCTTTTTACTGGCTGCTTAAAATACTCTAAGGCCTTTCACACTTCACTTATAGCACTTTATGATTAACTCTCTCACCGTCATATTCTGACTTTTGTTATCTTGTGAATTTACTTTTAGATATAACTTATTTTATGTAAAGGCTATCATTGTGGGCTCAGAAATGCTTTTACACTTTGAATCTATTGCATGTCTAATTTTAATGCATTATTCTATGACATCTTTTTATATGTTAACTTTTATGCATTTTATTGAAGTGCGAAATAAAGATACATTTGAGCTACGACAAATTCAGCTGGCTCCCACCCAGAACATAATTGCACTAATGCTTTGATGGCTAGATGTGACCCATCAGACAGCTGAGTATAATTGAGTGCCTGCCTGTTAGTTGAAGGCACACCTTGGAGCATAATTACACAGTCACTACTGATACACCGGTGGGTATCATTAACTAATCACTGATACGATACGTTTAGAGTATCAAAGGCTAGCAGACACTGACTCTCACAATCATCCGGAAGAAGGAGCCAATATGAGTATGAGGATAGCAATGCTCATACTTTCTACAGTGTTTTTACATTTTAAAAAGCATGGCTGACAATTCTTTCATCTCCGTTTTACAGTGTGACTACAGGGGTTCCTGAGCCCTTCCTCCATGGGGCTTAGAAGACCCTCTATTAGGGTAAGAGTGTACCAGCTGGTTCTCACAGTGTCACAATTATTGTATGGATGTGATACACGAGAGCAGTGTCACACTTACACCACATGCAATGTTTCCTAAATATTAGATTGAAGGACTCCAGGTCTAGATTTATCAGTCAATGTTTGGTGGTGACAAGTGTTAGACCTCCAATCCATTAGTATATGTGAGGGGTATATGCTCACAAAGGATCCAATGGCTGTCTTGATGAATGCCATGGACTCAGTTGAGCCGCTAGGCAGAAACATGTTGACATTTTTGTGGGGCCGGAGTACTAACTCCCCTACACCCCACACCTAATTTTTAATACCATGTGTTATTCTATATAGCAAAAACCAGAGTGGGTTATCACTTTGATTTTTAGTCTGTTTTCATGGATCCTAGGCTATTAGCAAGTACTTCCCTGATCGCAGGTCACAGGCCCACTCTCCACCAAACCAAAGCTTTTAGGAGTGTGTGGATATCCTCTGATGAAGCATGACACCTGGTGGTTTGTGAGAACAGCCTGTCAAAATGTGTGTGTGTCTTGGAATAGGCTAATAATTATTCAACAAAAACATTTGGTAGAATAATGAAATGATAGAAATGTACTCGGGGGGGGGGGCTTTTGTGTGAAATAGGATTTGATTGGAGGCCAGCTCTCCCTTGAGGCCCTATAGCCTCTTGTTGTCCACTGTGGAAATCTACCATGTTCCCTCTGGTTTGATGCCTTTTGAAGAACACCACATTTCAAGATATAATTTCTCTATGCAGAGGACAATGTCCACTTGTGTTTAATTACACCCACATCATTGGGTCAAACGCCTTCTGAAACTTGCTTCTAAGTGACACTCTTGCACCAATTTAAAAATCCAAACTTGGAAATGTTTCTGATAGGAGTTGGACTTATTGTCCTTTTGCCTAAATCATTGCATTTCCTTTGAATATGAGGGTATAAGTAACTGTGATTGGCAAGAAGGGTAAGAATCATTCATAAAGCTGTCAATGCTCCTCGTGACAGGGATACAGTCTATGGTCATATGACGTATGAACTGTTCTCTCTCCAGAATTGGTAGGTTGCCAATACTAGGGTGTTAGGCTCAGATCTTGCACTGCAGATTATGTGGTTTAGTTTACACTCAGTGTGTTGAGGTGTTCAGGACTTCTGTGAATTCCTAACCAAGGAAATGTTGGTCATGTTAAGATCAGAGCTCCTTAATGAGACCAATGGCGACTTTTTCTTTTTCCAATTAATAATCTTTTTTCCAGCAGAGGTTGTCATGACAACTTAGTTTCATGATATGTGATGTAATCATTAATCATGACAAGGAGGTTCCATCCATCTTTAAACTGTCAGCTCTGCTCCTTATGCATGACAATGACGAGACCTCTCTTCTAATGATCAGGATTGACATTTTTACAAGTCCTGATGCTTGCAACGCCCTAATTCACAAGGCTTTCAATTTGAGCTTTGATATGAGGAAACCAGACTTTTAGATAAACGTGTGCTTTGGTTTTCACAATAAACTAGTGACCTGATATTGGCCAACTGAAAAGTGTATAGAACCAGTGCTGCTGGTGCCCCGAAGCTTTGGGTACAGTCTTTGGCTGACACTTCTCACCATTCACTATAATCAACATTACTTAGGCTTTGGGCATCGGATGAGACTGTGCTTGAAAATGTATTTTCCATTTGATTTTATGGGCGGCATGAACTGCCATTTGGAGGAATTCAGTAATCATATTCAGAATGTATTGCAGTAGCTCAAATTTCCATATGTTCTTACTATTTCCATAAAGGGCCTGTATGGAATTACTTGTAACCCTGGGGGAATTATGTATCCCAGTATTGCCAACACCTTTCTTCATTCTGGATGCAAAATGTAAGCTTCCAGAATTACTGTGGAACCTTGCATGCATTTATTGTTAATACAACTTGAAACAGATTAAAGACACAATTGAATCTATTATAGTTATTCTAAATAAAACAACCAAGACCTATATATTAAAAATTAAAAATTACTGAGTGACCAAGCATAAAAATATTCGGCAGAAGAGAAGGTAGAGAGTGACAGGCAAGTAAAGACCTGGGCTTTCAAACATAGTATTCCAAGCTCCTTGCTGATTCCTGGTGTGATCCTGGGGAGCATCTTCTTTGACGTGTGATGTTTATTCAGACATGCAAAATAATTGGTCAGTGCGGTAGGACTGCTGTCTATGGTCTGAGATCACATTTGTGTAATCTAATAGATAGCTTCACTCTATGAAGTCTGAACCTTTAAGGTTCAAACTTCACACAGTAAAGAATAGCTCAATATTGCAACCCAGAGGCTATGGTCCTGTGTAATGCAAAGTCCGGCATCATGAAGATGGGAGGTGGGACACAAGGATATCGCGAGGGCGCGTTCACTGTTGCTCTCAGTGGGGCCACCTAAGGTTTTGTTATGCTATTTCAGGGGCAAATATTGTTTTGACCAAATGTGTGGTTGTGGCCAAAGAGCAATTAAAAAAGGGTCAGTGATTCAGATATGCATTTTGGTAATTAGCAATTTAGCTAATGTAGTCTTGATGCATGCTACAGTTGGGTAATGTTTTTAAGTGGTGGTTTTGAAGACAAAATCAAGTAACCTAATGTAGAATTGTAAGATGGGGATCTGTAGTTGACATGAAATACATATGTGAAGGATGTGCCATGAGAACAGTTGACAAGAATAAATACATATTCTGGGGTAATATAGTCTACAGTACATTTTGTAGACTGAGACTTTTTTGTAGATGATGACTAAAATATCTCCAGACGTCTTGTTGAGTGATCCATATAGATACATATATAGAGTGAGGTAGGATTTTTAATTGATCATCACTTAGCCAAAGTTCAGTAATAAAAGCAGGTCAGATCATGAATCTTAACGTGGCTTTGTTTAATGAGCTTTGTGTCAGGGAAAGTAGTAGCTTAATAGGTTTATTGGGTGGCAAGGAAAGTTGGAATGGGGTTAAATTCTGAGTGAAACAGACTGGAAAGTGTCATTATAGGGTTACAAAGAGGAAAGGAATGCGTTAACAGTAGAGAGTTGACACATGAGCTACTAGGGCTGGTGTTTGGGAGGGATTAGGAGAGTGTGGCATGAATAATTGAAGAATGAGCCATTACAAGAGTACTGAGAGCTGAAGTAAAAGAAACAATGGGAGTGAAAGAGACAATGGGAGTACAATAGAAATGACGGGTGGAGGTTGGGAAAACTGTGGAAAAGGGGGTATGTTGCAGGAGGCTTTAGGGGTCCAAGTGTATGTATGAGTGCAAGAGACGGTTGAGAATTACAGCAGTGGAGGGAGGAGAAACAAGTAACAATCAAATGAATGCTTGAAGGATAGGAGGATGCTGGTGGTGCAGAGTTAGTAATCAGGAAAGGACAGAACTTCAGAGGCTTAAGGTAAGAAAAGTAAGTAGGAGTTTTATGATTGAATTAAAACAAGGAATAGTATGCAAGAGGGAAAAAGGGGTTGGAGTTAGGGAAGGCAGAATAGAGAATAAAGTAGAAGTAATTTCAGACAAACGGGATATAGGAGAACAGGAGGGAGATCAGGGAAGAACAGGGGTAGCAAAAAGTATGAATCAGAAAAGGTATTATTAGGTAGAGGAAGTTGGGGAGGTTGGATAGGAGCAGAAGGGGGAGGTCCAGAGGTACAGTAGATAGAAAAAGGTTTCTCATAGGTCCAGCATAATAAGAAATTTATTTTGTATTTTTTTTTACAAATTATTGTCTTGACAATGACATGATAGGAGGTACAGTGGAGCAGTGAGTTGGATTTTTTTGTTCTTGCGACCTAGACATGGAAATAAACAGTTTTGTGAGTAGGATCTTGTAGACATGCACTTCTCTACTCTTTAGTCACATTAAAATTTGGATCCAATCACCGTAGCCGTAGAAGTCTATTAAGACATTAGGGGCCCTATTATGATGTCGGGTGGAGTTCCCAACGTCCAAAATTGTCTTCGTCATGGGACCGACCGACACCCGGTCAGCGGTCCTAACCCACTAATTAGAATGCAACCAAACACTGCTTGGTTGCATTCCTATACTTTACAATGGGAACATGTATTTCGGCTGGAATGCATGCTCCTATTGTAAAATAGGAGGTGCAATTCAAACCGAAAAAGCTTTCTATTGTTTACATAGATCAGTATATTCATTTGTTGCTATTCATTCATGTGGAAACCCAGCATGCTCCATGCATATTTCTCATATATTCTTAAACTTCCCTGGATAACCTCTGCCCTCATACACTGCTTTCTCTGCTGCCATACACAGGACTGTATTTTGAGACCATTCATCAATCATTGGTTGGTGTAGTCTATGCCCCTACTGTTATATGTTCCTCTTTTCCGAGATTAGGACTGCTTTCTGGGGGATTGAAGCTTTGAATGAGCAGTATTGAATTCTGGGCAGTAGAGAAAAAACCTTCAGGACTATATATGTACTCATTTTTAGAAGTGTCTGCAATGGTTCCTTAACTCTGAAGCATGTCATTGTATGTTAAGGATTGATGCTTATCTCTTGTTAATGTGTAGTGTTTAACTCAGTATCTGGGGAAGCTCAGCTACAATAACTACTTGTAAAATTTGCGCATGGTACTCCAGCAGAGCTTCTGGATTTTCACAATGTGGTGATTAGATCTAGATCAGCAGAAGCTCAACTACAAAACCAACCTGGATATTTACTAGAGGTTTTGGTTTGAGCTGGAATGGTGGGACTGCTCCCCCACTCTGGGGTAAGTAGGTTTTATCTTACCAGATTGACGTACAAATTGATATGAACCTATGGTTTTTTTAACTATATAGCAATGAAACTTTGGAAACAAGACTACTTCATTCCATTGGTATAGATAGAGGTTTCTAAGAAATTGGGTTGTTGGTTGAGGAAGGTGAAACACTACTCAAGCAGCACCCACTATCTATGTCAGGGTGAAGTCACAAGCAAACCCCAAAGTAACTTCTGCTCAACCCTCTGATAGCTTGCAGCAGTCAGGATTAACTTAGAGGCAATGTGTAAAGTAGAAATGCAGCAATTGACACAGTAATAAACTGAAACACAACACACAAAAATCCATCACCAATTTAGGAAATTAGAGTACAAGTTAACAAATAATTTAAAACCAAAACAACAAAAATTCAGTTGGTAGTACCGAAAGTATGCAATTTTAAAGATTTCATGGAGATTAGTACCAAAAAACACAAAGTGACAACCAAAGTTGTGAGCGACTGGGACAAAGTCACATGTTTAGGCTGACAGGGATGCAGAGCTACCAGGACACCAGGACTAAGTTAGGACAGCTGAACAAGAGTACCTCAAATCCTGGTGCAGAGTTTTGTGAGATTCTGCATTGGGGATGCCTTGCACAGCCAATATGATGCAAGTTTCTGGTGAGGGAATGTGTCACACAGCAATGGTTCTCGGAAACTGTGAAGCTGTGATATAAGGTCCTGTGTCATCATCGAGAATGCCATCAATGAGGGGCTTGCAATAGAAAATCCAGCGTCGAAGATGCATCACACAAAAGCTAGTTCTGAAGAAGTTTCAGGACTTGCAGTGAAGACCCATGTGTCATTAACCCAATGCTATTCTATGGGAGAGGCAAGCCTTGCTGTAGTGAAAAATAAGCTGCAGGAGTTTTTCACTACTAGGACATGTAAAAACTGAAAGTACATGTTGAATATTTTAAATACACTACACCCTGCCCACTGGCCTGAGTAGGGGCTACCCTAGGGGTAACTTATATGTATTAAAAAGGAAGTTTTGGGATCTTGCCAAAGATTTATTTTGCAAGCTTGAAAGGACAGTTTGAAACTGCACACACAGGCTGCAATGGCAGGCATGAGGCATGTTTTACAAGGCTACTTAAGTGGGTGGCACAATAGGCGCTGCAAGCCCACTAGTAGCATTTAATCTACAGGCCCTGGGTATATGGGGTACCACTTTACTAGGGTTTTACAAGCAAATTAAATGTGCCAATAGGGATCAAGTCAATTATACTTTGTTTAAAGGAGAGCGCACAAGCACTTTATCTCTGGTTAGCAGTCGTAAAGAGTCCCACGGCCAAAAAAATGAGATCAGCAAAAAATAGGAGGGGCGAAGACAAAATGTTTAAGGAAAGTCCACCATTTGGGCCATGCCTTGCATTTTTTTCTATTTACTAAACCACACAAAGCTATGCAGATTAACTTTGTGTGGTATAGTAAAGGCCATAACGGGTAGATGTTTGGCCCTGTGAAGACTGTGTCACAATTGCTATTGGGTAAATGGTACAGAAAAAAAGCATCTTCTCTGAGGCTTTGCTCTTCACTCATCCCATCATTCATGTTGGGATTTTGGCAATTGTTGATGGGCAGTTATTGGGATTTGTAGGTAGTTCTTTGTTGAATGAAACCACCAAAAACCTTACAGTGAAAGATGGTATACCATTTTACTTATGAATTGATGTTTACTGCAAGTTAACAACAATAACCCCTCAAATTACTTCAGCCATACCCTCCTATCTCATCAGGGACTCGTTACAATGAGAAAAACATTCATGGCAAAATAAAGGATTGGTGGCTTGAAATCACCACATATCCCTCAATAGACAATGCATGTGTGACATATGGTCTGAATAGCAATCGATACGCTGGGAGTATGCAATGTTATTGTAGAATAATAAGTTGGGAGAATGTTATTGCTAGTTTGACTGTCTGGAAACAAAATACAACCAGTTATTAATATGGGTGGAATGTCTTTCTTCTGGCAAAGTTGTAATTTAAGAAAAAGCCAAAGGGAAAATTTTAACACCACTATTCAGTAAGAGAGGGATCTTGAGGAAGGGAGAGTAGGAATTCAGTTTAAAGCCAATGGCAGTAATTAGATGGGAAGTTGGAATTGTTCATGCAGCACTGGCACTTTGGGGGAGATAGCAGTCAGAAATTGGGACTCAGTGCAGAAACGGTTTTTAACTTACTTTAAAAAAACAGATACTAGCATTCCACGCTGTCTTTTTTATCATAGATTAATGTCAATGATGCAAAAATGGATATTATGAAAGTGGCAAAGGAATGTAGTTTCTGCGCCAACATAGAGTTTTGTTCTAAAATAAATAGACCTTCTGTCATCGCTGCTTCTTGCCCTGAAGGCCCAATTTAGAAATTGGCAGAGAAGGTACTTGTCACAAAGGCAACAGAGTACCCTCTCCACCAAACTGAAGGTACAGCCTCCTCATTTAGAGTCGGGTGAAGCTTCAGTATGTCAACGGCAGAGACTTCTCCATTTCCACTGCTGGCATAAACCTTGAAAGGTATTCAACATTAACCAATAAAAACAACAGTTAAGCAAACTAACAAATACAAATAGGAAACTCATTAAAAATACAATATAAAAGAAGCAGAAAATGTCAACACTTAGTACACCAGTACACCCAAAACACAAATGTTGCAAGATTACTAAACTCTATCAGTTTGCTAACAAAAAAAATACAAACAAAAACTGCCTTCCCAATAAGTAAAATATTGTTTTACCATAGTTGAAAGTCACTTTTTTTTAAAAAAAAAGCGTACAACTACAAATTAATAGGAAACTCTCTTTTTTCTTTATAAACCAAACCCTAAGTATTACAAAAAAAGTACACCATCTACAACCTTCAGACACACCAATAAAATTCAATGATCAAACACCTGGAAAAAGACACATAGAATGTAAGCAAGTAAAATCACAATACTTCTAAGTATCAGCTAAACCTTAAAAATAAAACTTAAACATAAAGCCCTCAACCCCTACAAACTATCGACAAATAAACTTAATACACATTTTTCCACATTCGAAAATATACCACCTTACTGATCCACATTAAAAGACATCACCTTTCTAGAGACCAGTGAGTACCTTGATAACACGCAACGCGGTTTCAGAAAACATCACAGAATCCGCCCTCACTGTGGTGGTAGACAATATCCGCCGCAAAGTGGATAGTGGCCAAACCACAGTTCTGGTACTATTGGATCTCACAGCCGCTTTTGATACCCTGTCTCCCGCCATTCTAACATCTCGGCTTAGGGAGGCAGGGGTCACTGGACCGGCCCTGAGTCTTTTTAACTCCTTTCTCCATGGTAGAGAACAGAGAGTAATGCTTGGAAATTTCCTCTCCCCTGCCAAGTCATTGCAATGTGGGGTGCCACAGGGGTCGGCCTTGAGTCCGACCCTGTTCAATATCCTTGCTAGACTAGTAAGATCGCAGGGGATGGAGGTGGTGTCTTACGCAGACGACACCCAGATCATGGTTTCGCTGGCTCACTCCTCTGTCCGTACATCCGCCTTTAGCTTTAGGTCATGCATGCAGCATGTGGCGACTGGATGATCATCAATTCCCTAAAGCTAAATGGCGATAAGACAGAGGTCTTGGTCTTTGGGAAAGACCAAGGTGTTTGGTCGAGCGAGTGGTGGCCTTCATCTCTTGGCACCTGCCCCACTCCCTCCCAATCAGCCAGAAATCTGGGTGTTGTCTTTGACACCTCACTTTCTATGACGCTCCAAGTGAACAGGACTGTGGCCACGTGCTGGGGTGTCATCAGGATCCTAAATAGAATTCGCAACTATCTCTCCCTTCAGGCGCGCAAACAGATCGCAGTCGCTCTTGTTGGCTCCAGGATCGATTATTGCAATTCTTTGTATGTGGAGCTCAACAAGGGCCTCATTCATCGATTGCAAATCGTGCAGAATGCTGCAGCGCACTTTGTTCTGGCCCTTCCTATGGCATCATCGGCCACGACTGCTAGGAGAGACCTTCACTTGCTTCCTGTCCAGTACAGAATCTCTTTTAAGATCCTATGTCTGACATACAGAGCACTTACGGCTGGCCCCGATGATGCACTTGACACCTTGCTTACCCGCTATGTCCCAACAAGATGCCTTCGATCGGCCGGCCTATTTCAACTTGTAGTGCCCCGTACTAGGCTGACCAGATGGGGAGCGAGAGCTTTCTCTGTAGCCGCTCCTCAGCTTTGGAACTCTCTTCCAATTGAGATTAAAACCCTACCCTCAATTGATTTGTTTAAAAAGGCTCTTAAAACTTGGTTTTTCATCAGAGCCTACCAATGAGAGAATGCTGTCTGATTCGACGAGCTGTATTATTTGAAGTAGGCGCCTTGACGCCCATCGGGCAAAGTTTGCGCAGGACAAGATACATTTCATTCATTCATTCATTCAATGGAAAATTGAAAAATAAACTGCAATTATAATCAACAACACACATGTTAGTATAAAATGCAAAACAATTGTTATATTATTTTATGTACTTTTGCAAAGAAACAGTAAAGTGACCACTATTTATTTAACTGCATTATTAAAAGATTTTCAGACAGAATGACAAAAAGAGCAAAAGAAATGCAAACAATTGCTTTCTCATATGACCTCCATTTACAGAAAAGAAAGCATGAGCATGGAGAATGTTAATTTGAAACTGTACAAAATACTACTCTACTGCATGTTATAGGAGAGTCACTTTGAAAAATAATGTTGTTATTATTGTGAGTTAACTCAACCACCCCCTAAATATCACAGAAAATGACATAAGGCATGCAACTCTGTATTTTAAAAGGGACAAGGACTTGTTCCCAAGAGCCCACTCACCACAAAAATCTCTAAACAATATAGGGCTAGATTTAGGTAAAAGTAATTTACCGATTCTTAAATACCGAATTTTACTGAATCGGTATTCAAGAATCGGTAAATGAGATGTAGGAAAAAATTCAGTAAAAAGTACCGAATCGGAAAAATTCGGTATCGGACTTTCGGTAGTTACCGAATCGGTATTTACCGAATCGGTAATTACCGAATCGGTAATGGCCATACAACCCTATGGGCCAAAAGGCCCATAGGAATGCATTGGAAATACTGAATCGGTAAATACCGATTCGGTAAATACGGAATCGGCAAGCAAGTAAAAGTGAAACTAATGAAAACATCCAATCAGGTGGCACCACCCTCCCCCACCCTACAAGGGAGTGGCTACCCAGGCAGCTGCAACTTATTAGAAGGTTCTGTAGAGGCAGTCAGAGCTGAGCAGAGAGACAGAGCAGCAGGGAGAGTTTTGTTTGTATTGAAAGACTGTGATAATGGCAAGCAGCACTGAGAGCCAGAAGGTTGAAAGAAAACGAAAAATAAAGTTCAGCAGCAGGGAGCTGCAGGTATTGGTGGAGGAAGTGGTGAGGGCCCACAAACAGCTCTTTGGCAGGCAGTCCCTCACTGTATCAGAGTCAGCCAAAAGAAAACTGTGGACTGCCATAGGAGAGAAGGTGAATGCTGTGGGTTTGACCCCCAGGAGCATAGAGGACATGATGAAAAGGTTCTACGACATCAGGAGCCTCACCAAAAAAAAAATGGCAGAGATCCACAAGCAGGCTGGTGTTACCGGTGGAGGCAGGAACCCAGCACCCCCCCTGACTGACCTGGAGGAACTGGTGGCCTCAACCATCGAGCTGGACAGTGTTGTGGGAGTAGGAGATGTGGACAGCTCAGCCAGAGCTACTACAAAAGGTAAGAGGCTTGCGCAGCATGACACCCCCAAGCAAACAGCTTTCCTTTAGCCTTTGTGTACAGGCCAACCCCAGTCCAGTACTGCTAGCACTATACATGAGCAATGCATTATGGGAAATGTAGTCAGCTAAAGTAGGACCATATGTAAGTGCACAGAAATCAGCAAGGCACTGAAAGCAAATGAGAGTAATGAAAGTTAAATGTGCAATGCATTTATTGAAGTGACTGTAACACATTAGCACTCAGTTTACATACGCTTCTTTATACCTAGGGGCAACATCAGGCAGTGGAGCATCTGCATCACAAGGGACTGCACCAGCGAGGGAGGAGAGTGTGGAGGCAGGGCCAAGCACCATAGATGCCTCGCAGGAGGAGGAAGACACCACTGCCATCTTCCATGAGGATGACACTGTTCATCCCCTCGTGTTTCCCCACTCCCCACACCTTTCTCAATCCCCCCCATTGGTGTTCTCACCTGAGAACTCACCATCACGGTCCCTGCCAGCACCTGCGACCTCACCAGCCAGGAGGAGAAGTGTGGCCCCACTGAGAGTCATGGCGGGAGCTGAGGGTGAGGCTCCAGCACCCACACAAGTCACTCCTGCTGCACAGCAGTCCACCCATCAGCCCAGCACCACTCACCGCCGCCAACGCACTCCCAGCAGTGCAGGGCCACCTGGAGAGGGCACTGTGTTCCGTGGCCTTGAGGGGAGCATGGTGCGCATCCAGCGCATGCAGGGTAAATCTATTCAGGCCTGCCACCGCCAATTCCGGACCCTAAATCTGCAATGGGAGACATGGGCAAGGGCATAAGTGAGTTAGTGGAAAGCAACAGGGAGGTTGCAAAAACCAACAGTGACATTGCATCTTGAATGCTACAAATGACCACCGCCATCAACCAGCTGTGTGCAAAAATGGAAACCATCGAGCACACAAGGTGCAGGGATGCGCGTGTGCACAACAGGGCAATGAACGGGCTGGCCACGGCAACTTCCCAGCTATGCCGCAGAGGTGTGAACATGCAGGAGAGCCTCACGCAAAACACCGCGGAGGTAACCAGGGGCATGGCCAGGATCACCAGTGCCCTGGAGGCCATGATCATCTCTCATACTGCTGTCAATCCTGCCCTGGACGTGGCTGAGGCAGACGACAGCAGTAGCCGCAGAAGCCTGGCTAGCGCTGTTGTAGAGCCACGCAGGAGTACCAGGCGCTCAGCAGAGCCTGCAGGCCATGCTGAAGGGAGTGAGCAACATCCCAGTGGCTCTGGGAAGCACGGCCGAAAATGACATTGACAGTTTGGGTGAGGCAACCCGGGACATTACCAGTCCTCACCTTTAAATAATTTTTTTTTTTGTTGCACATTAGTGCATGAACGTTGTGGCAACATTAAATTTCATTTTTCACATTCACAACCTGTCTGTGTTCCTTTACTCACTCAGAAATAGTTGTCTGTAATCTCCTCACGTCTGTATCTGCCATCACTTGGTGTTGACACTCCAGCAGGTTGGGTTTCTGGCACAGCAATGTCGTCATCATGATCCTCGTAGTCTGACAACTCCACCTCAGTGCCCTTCTTCACCGCAAGGTTGTGCAACATGGCACAGGCAGCAATGATCTTACAGCAGGTGATGGGAGTATACTGCCTTGCACCTCCACTCTTGTGCAAGCATCTGAATCTGCTTTTTCATATGCCAAAGGTCCGTTCAACTACATTCCTTGTGCTTTTGTGGGCCCGGTTATACCTCCTCTGGCTGGGTGATATGGGGTTGAGGTAGGGGGTCAGTATGAATGAGTGGAGGGCATATGCACTGTCTCCTAGAAGGATAAGGGGTAACATTACTCACATGCATACATGTACTTCACACTGCTATTGTTATTATGGGTGTCTGACAATGTGTCTCACCTAGGAGGTATCCTTCACCAAATTCCCCTGCAGTCAGCCGTGTATAGATGCCGCTGTTTTGAAATATGTAGGAGTCGTGGGTACTCCCAGGGAATTTTGCCACCAGGTCAGTGATGGCGCACTTTGCATTGCAAATCACCTGCACATTGATGGTGTGCGTTGACTTCCGATTCCGGTATATGTAGTCTGTGTCAGCAGGGGGGCAAATGGGAATGTGCGTGCCATCAATGCAGCCAATGATATGGGGGAATCGTGCCATCTGGTAGAAGTCTGCTTTTGTTTGTACCAGTTCCGCATGGGTTGCAGGAAAAGAAATGTATTGGTCCATCCTCTGTAACATGGCGTCAAGGAATTTGTGGAAAAACCTTGACAGGCTGCTCTGGGTCACCCCACCTACAGCAGCAACCACACTCTGATAGCTGCCAGACGCACGCAGGTGTAGGCTGCATAGCACCTGCACGTGCAGTGGGATAGCATGTGCCCTTGGGGTGGTGTGCTCCAACAGTGGTTGAAGGTCCCTGATGAGGTCCAAAATGGTGTCTGAGTCCAGCCTGTACCTCTGGAGGATCTCTCCCTCTGTCAGCATGAACAGGGCGATCCTCTGTCTGTAGACCTGCTCCTCTCTCTGCCATTCCCTCTCTCCTTCCTGCTGTAGCCGTAGCCGTCTTGCAATGACATAAAATGCCGCCATACTGCAAGTTAAATTGCATTTTGCGTCCTTTTTTATGGGTTGCAGTTGGTTACCACCTGATTCCAATCCATGGTAAATACCGACTCTTAAATACCGATTTTGAGGCTAATTCGGTATTTCTGTGCTTACCTACATCTCAATCATCGTTTTTACCACTTCTTATTTTCCGATTCGGTATTTTACCGAATCGGTAACTCTACCGATTCGGTAAATATACTGATTCAGTATAATTACCGAATCGGTAAATTTACCGATTCTGTATTTTTTCCGATTCGGTATTTTACCGATTCGGTAACTTTACCGATTCGGTAAATTTACCGAATCAGACGGATTTCGGACTCCTACATCCCGATGTCTCAATACCGGTCGGTAACAGCCGAGAATCGGTATTTTCGGCTGTTACCAACCGGCATTGGGCCCCCTACATCTGGCCCTCAGTCTCTATAATGCCCAAACAAATCACAGTGCAGGTACTAGCTGAACCCACTTTAAAATGATGAATAGCCACAAGTGACACTAAATTTGGCCCTATAAGATACAACGTATCATCGAAATACCTGAACACTTAACCATCACACATAATGATATACCCTTCTTTCTACATGACAGTCTAAAAAATTACAAAAGCATTAATACATTTTCTACGGAAGTTAATTCATGAAGCCTAAGCTAATTTCAAACATGGATAATAGAACATTCAAAATGTGTCCTAAACCATTCACTCATGTATTCGCCATACATGCTGACTTGCTACCTAATGAACAAATGAACAAACACCAATAGCTACTAAACCACATTACAAATTAGAAGAAGCAGCTACTCCCCATGTAAAATGATAATTAAATTTGATTATGCCATCAACCAGTCAAGGCTGTTACTTCCACTTTAATCAAAGTATTTGGAGACATTGTTACCTTTCTGCACTGAGACACTCATTACGATGTCAACAGCCAGTCAGAGCGCAGATGGCAGGGTGAGAGCGCAGATGGCAGGGGGAGAACGCCGCCTCTGACAGACTCTAGCAGCCCATCGGGGTGGTGGTCCAACCGGAATCCCTAAAATGGGGCAGTGCCTGCGCAGTCACTGCTGTAGAGATTATGATGTCAATTTCCCGCAGTCAGAAAGGGGCAGAAAGGGACTTTGGGGGCCCATTGCAGGGCCCTCGTCCCTGTGAGCCTTTGCTATGTGGCCAGAGGGTTTCATGTGGTACACCCCAAACATGGTCTGTGGCGCCTAGGATAAGCGCCAACTCTCTGAGCACAACCTTAGTGAAACGAAATCCGTTTCTATGTTCAATGCGTAGAATGCCAAAATGAAGTTTAAACCAAAATTGTATCAAACTTCTTCATGTTTTATTCACATGGGTTTCTCATTTACGAAGTTTCATTTCCATAACTCATATCTGAAATCCACTTTTGTATATGCATTATAACATCATTTCCCAATGCATTTCGGACAACAGTCCTTCATCAGGGGAATCTGAAAAACAATAATCCAATCTAAGTATGATCGACCGAGACACAACCAAACATATAAATGCATTCAGTCATATCCATTACTAAGTTGAGCAATATATCAATCACTTGTAAAATACAGAACCACATTGCTAAATCATATAGTAGTATTGTTCCCGAATGCGTGTTATCCCGAAGTTGTGTTATGAAATAAATGAATTTTAGGTTGAATGAAAGGTAAAGCAAACCCAGTGCTAAGAAGAAAAGTACCCCGAAACTCAATGGTGATTGTTTGTGCAAAGTATAACCACAAAAGATATCCAAAACCAAACAAGATTGTGCGAGCCTCGTGTCCGTGAACAGAACTTACAGATAAAGTTGAGCAAGATCCCGCGTCTCACTCGTGCGCCCTTCGCCGGTGAATGTGAATGGCGTGCGCCGTATATATGGAAGTAAAGTGAATGAAACTGACAGCATAGAAAGTGGACTCCTCAAGTGACGGCCATCTTACAGTAGTTCCGAAGAATGGTGCAAAAAGAAACCGTAAACCCGCTTAGAAAATAGTGCATAAACAACGAATGATCAGAGTTCTAATACAAAATAACGGTTCTGCATACAGTGTGAAATTATAGGGAGATAAAACATTTCAGTTAATTACTCAAAATAGCGGAATCAATGAAACAAAAAATGCCGTTCTGAACATAGTTCTCTACAGATAACATGTAAATTCCATCCGGTCATTAAGACCGGATGGTTTCATGGATTGAAGATATTTTATCCAGTGGTTTTCACGCTGCAACAAGAAATTGTTATTGTCTCTATCATCACGCTTAGAAACCACTTCCACAGCAGCGAACCTGAGTTGGCTAATGTTGTGTCTGCTGTCTTTAAAGTGTAAAGCCAAATTAGATTTTGCATTCACAGTTCTTATATTACTTTTGTGTTCGTTAATTCTCAATTTCAATTTGCGAGAAGTCTTTACAGTGTATACCAATCCACACGGACATTTAATGATGTATATTACATTCTCAGTGTCACATGTTGCATTAAATCTCAATTTTATGTTGGTGCCCTTCATTGGATGTTTAATAACAGGACCTTTGATAAGGTTATTACAGATTTTGCAATTGAGACAAGGTTGATTCCCTTTATACATAATGGAGGAAATGGGTTTAATGACCGGATGGAATTTACATGTTATCTGTAGAGAACTATGTTCAGAACGGCATTTTTTGTTTCATTGATTCCGCTATTTTGAGTAATTAACTGAAATGTTTTATCTCCCTATAATTTCACACTGTATGCAGAACCGTTATTTTGTATTAGAACTCTGATCATTCGTTGTTTATGCAATATTTTCTAAGCGGGTTTACGGTTTCTTTTTGCACTATTCTTCGGAACTACTGTAAGATGGCCGTCACTTGAGGAGTCCACTTTCTATGCTGTCAGTTTCATTCACTTTACTTCCGTATATACGGCGCACGCCGTTCACATTCACCGGCGAAGGGCGCACGAGTGAGACGCGGGATCTTGCTCAACTTTATCTGTAAGTTCTGTTCACGGACACGAGGCTCGCACAATCTTGTTTGGTTTTGGATATCTTTTGTGGTTATACTTTGCACAAACAATCACCATTGAGTTTCGGGGCACTTTTCTTCTTAGCACTGGGTTTGCTTTACCTTTCATTCTACCTAAAATTCATTTATTTCATAACACAACTTCGGGATAACACGCATTCAGGAACAATACTACTATATGATTTAGCAATGTGGTTCTGTATTTTACAAGTGATTGATATATTGCTCAACTTAGTAATGGATATGACTGAATGCATTTATATGTTTGGTTGTGTCTCGGTCGATCATACTTAGATTGGATTATTGTTTTTCAGATCCCCCTGATGAAGGACTGTTGTCCGAAATGCATTGGGAAATGATGTTATAATGCATATACAAAAGTGGATTTCAGATATGAGTTATGGAAATAAAACTTCGTAAATGAGAAACCCATGTGAATAAAACATGAAGAAGTTTGATACAATTTTGGTTTAAACTTCATTTTGGCATTCTACGCATTGAACATAGAAACGGATTTCGTTTCACTAAGGTTGTGCTCAGAGAGTTGGCGCTTATCCTAGGCGCCACAGACCATGTTTTGATTACCACACCTTCTCGTCAGGGGGTGATATCTTTGAGGCACACCACAGACTGTTTAACCTACTCAAACGAGGAGTGCGTGACCCATACCTTGGACACATTTTTTGACACTGACCAGGGTCACAGCACCCCAATCCAGTTCTATTATTAGTAGCAACTATGGCATATGATGATATCACAGCACTGACTGATTTAAAAGCGGACACTTTCGCCTTCAGCACTGATGACGTCGATAAAATCTATGCTTTGATCCCCGAGGTGGCTAGCCCACAAGCTTTTACCAGAAACAAGGAAAGTTGTTTAAAACAGTTACTCTACTTCTCAAAGAAAGAAATCAGTCAAAGGCTTCACGCCAGCACGTTAATACGTTACCATCGAGCTCAACGTATTCCAAGGGGTCTCCGAATCCCGCTAAAGCCACTACTTTGCAGGAACAGCTCGAAATTTGTGGACAGATGGTATACCATCTTAAATAAATACTCTATGGACCTAATATTATTGATCGTGGATGAATTGTCAAGAGCTCTAGAAGAATTGAACAAAGATATACAACAATGCAAACAGGAACTAACGGATATGCTATCCAAGGAAGAGTGGTCTAAGATATTGGAGGACATCACTATTCAAATGGACAAGCATACAAGAGAGATAAACGAACGGAAAATACGCAAGTATCGTAGATATACTATAGACTGCAAGTTGGGGGAGGTGTACTCCTGGGCTGAGGTCTATGCCAGGAGACGCCAAAACAGACCACCAAGGGACAATACCAATACCACAACAGAGACCTCATCCTCAGAGGAAGAGTCACGCACGGAACAAAGGCGTGTAAACATACAAAAACCTTCGACTAGCGCAGAATCCTCTACCCTCTCTGCGGTTCCTTTTTTAGAGGAAGGACCAGGAGAAAGAGACGACCCAGGAGGAGCCAGGCAAAAAGAAAAAGAGAAGGAAAAAGAGACGGAAAGGGACATGAGGAGCACAACGTTGAACAAGAGAGTGGAGAAGCCAAAGAAGAAGACAACTTAGTGATAAACATTTCCTCTTACACTCTTTCAGAACAAGAAGAACTAGTATTACAAAAAGGTACTTCATTCATCCCCACCAGTCACACCAACAAACTGGAGCTGGAAGTTAGTCTATTTAAGTTTATGCGAAATTTGCGTTTGAGACACTTTTTTGAAAATGTTTTGCCCCCACAAGATAGTGATCAAAGTGAGCAACTTAGAGGATTGCGAGCTAAAAGCACATTTATGGCACCTGTCAGCCATAAATCCTTTGACATTTTTGAAAGTCTGGCTAAAAATGACATCAGTGGCATCAACTACACCAGGAAGAAAAGACACATGAATTTGACCAACAAGGAATATTCAACATTAAATAATCTGGCAAGGAAAGTGGAGATCACTTATCAAACTGCTGACAAGGGGGGCGCTTTAGTCTTCATGGACACAACATTCTATAGGAAGCAAGTTCAAGAACATCTTTCAGACGCAAACACCTACTGTCCCATTCAATTTAATCCAACCAGCCAATACAGTGAAGTATTGATGAACATACTGTCAACAGCGGAAGACAACGGTACTATAAATCAGAAAACCAAGAATTTTTTGACTCCAACCAATCCACGTACACCGAGCATGTATAAGCTACCGAAAGTTCACAAGAGTTTAACTCAACCTCCATTCAGACCAATTGTTTCAACCCGTGGTAGCATTCATGAAAGTACCGGAAAACTCATTGACAGATACTTGCAACCATTAATTCAGCAATCCCGCACCTATGTAAGGGACACTACAGACTTTCTACAAAAAGTAAATGAAATCAAATTTGAGGACAATGAAATCGTTTGGCTTTGTTCCATAGATGTCAAATCACTCTATAAAAGCATCCCACATGATCTTGGTATGGAAGCAATTGAGAACATCCTATTTCATTCTGACCTCACAAATGACTTCCAGATTTTTATCATGCAACTCATGCATTTTACATTATACCAAAGCTATTTCTCCTGGGAAGATCAACTTTATGCACAGTTGTCCGGGACATCTATGGGCAATTGTGCAGCACCGGTCTATGCCAATGCATTCATGAAATACTTTGAAGAGAACAACATCTTGAACCAGACTCCTTGGAATGTGCATGCCAGAATGTTCCTGAGATATATAGATGACATTTTTGTTTTATGGCAAGGAGACCAGGAATCTCTAACAATGGCATTAACAGGTCTCAATAACATCAATGTTCGAATTCAATTCACCTCTGAAATCAGCCAACAGACAATTACATTCTTGGATGTCAGAATAACAAGAGTCAGTGATCATCTAGAAACCAATTTATACAGAAAAGCAACAGACAAAAACAACACCCTTCATTACAGTTCCTACCATCAGAGATCATTGAAGAATCATCTTCCATTTTCGCAACTCCTACGGGTAAAACGGATTGTATCTGACACCTCCGAGTATGAAGAACAAGCATCTCAAATGTTAAAACGTTTTGAGCAAAGAGGATATCCTAAGACCATTTTGGCCAATGCCAAAGAACGCTGTGATAAATTGAAACGTCAAGATGTGTTGACGACAAAACAAAAGGACAATGTAAGAAGACCTGTGGTCGTATCAAAATACTCAGAGGCATCAAAGGCATACAAAAGTTCAATATTAAGACACTGGCCGATTATCAGCAAAGAACAGGATTTCAATGATATCTTTTGTGACCAGCCGCTATTTGCATACAAAAGAGGCAACAACTTGAAGGAAATCATAAAAAACCCTAAACACATTTCCTCCATTATGTATAAAGGGAATCAACCTTGTCTCAATTGCAAAAACTGTAATAACCTTATCAAAGGTCCTGTTATTAAACATCCAATGAAGGGCACCAACATAAAATTGAGATTTAATGCAACATGTGACACTGAGAATGTAATATACATCATTAAATGTCCGTGTTGATTGGTATACACTGGAAAGACTTCTCGCAAATTGAAATTGAGAATTAACGAACACAAAAGTAATATAAGAACTGTGAATGCAAAATCTAATTTGGCTTTACACTTTAAAGACAGCAGACACAACATTAGCCAACTCAGGTTCGCTGCTGTGGAAGTGGTTACTAAGCGTGATGACAGAGACAATAACAATTTCTTGTTGCAGCGTGAAAACCACTGGATAAAATATCTTCAATCCATGAAACCATCCGGTCTTAATGACCGGATGGAATTTACATGTTATCTGTAGAGAACTATGTTCAGAACGGCATTTTTTGTTTCATTGATTCCGCTATTTTGAGTAATTAACTGAAATGTTTTATCTCCCTATAATTTCACACTGTATGCAGAACCGTTATTTTGTATTAGAACTCTGATCATTCGTTGTTTATGCACTATTTTCTAAGCGGGTTTACGGTTTCTTTTTGCACCATTCTTCGGAACTACTGTAAGATGGCCGTCACTTGAGGAGTCCACTTTCGATGCTGTCAGTTTCATTCACTTTACTTGCTTATATACGGCGCACGCCGTTCACATTCACCGGCGAAGGGCGCACGAGTGAGACGCGGGATCTTGCTCAACTTTATCTGTGAGTTCTGTTCACGGACACGAGGCTCGCACAATCTTGTTTGGTTTTGGATATCTTTTGTGGTTATACTTTGCACAAACAATCACCATTGAGTTTCGGGGCACTTTTCTTCGTAGCACTGGGTTTGCTTTACCTTTCATTCAACCTAAAATTCATTTATTTCATAACACAACTTCGGGATAACACGCATTCGGGAACAATACTACTATATGATTTAGCAATGTGGTTCTGTATTTTACAAGTGATTGATATATTGCTCAACTTAGTAATGGATATGACTGAATGCATTTATATGTTTGGTTGTGTCTCGGTCGATCATACTTAGATTGGATTATTGTTTTTCAGATTCCCCTGATGAAGTACTGTTGTCCGAAATGCATTGGGAAATGATGTTATAATGCATATACAAAAGTGGATTTCAGATATGAGTTATGGAAATGAAACTTCGTAAATGAGAAACCCATGTGAATAAAACATGAAGAAGTTTGATACATTTTTGGTTTAAACTTCATTTTGGCATTCTACGCATTGAACATAGAAACAGATTTCGTTTCACTAAGGTTGTGCTCAGAGAGTTGGCGCTTATCCTAGGCGCCACAGACCATGTTTTGATTACCACACCTTCTCGTCAGGGGGTGATATCTTTGAGGCACACCACAGACTGTTTAACCTACTCAAACGAGGAGTGCGTGACCCATACCTTGAACACATTTTTTGACCCTGACCAGGGTCACAGCACCCCAATCCAGTTCTATTATTAGTAGCAACTATGGCATATGATGATATCACAGCACTGACTGATTTAAAAGCGGACACTTTCGCCTTCAGCACTGATGACGTCGATAAAATCTATGCTTTGATCAGCTTGGCTAGGCTAGGCTTGGCTAGCCCACAAGCTTTTACCAGAAACAAGGAAAGTTGTTTAAAACAGTTACTCTACTTCTCAAAGAAAGAAATCAGTCAAAGGCTTCACGCCAGCACGTTAATACGTTACCATCGAGCTCAACGTATTCCAAGGGGTCTCCGAATCCCGCTAAAGCCACTACTTTGCAGGAACAGCTCGAAATTTGTGGACAGATGGTATGCCATCTTAAATAAATGCTCTCTGGACATAATATTATTGATCGTGGATGAATTGTCAAGAGCTTTAGAAGAATTGAACAAAGATATACAACAATGGAAACAGGAACTAACGGATATGCTATCCAAGGAAGAGTGGTCTAAGATATTGGAGGACATCACTATTCAAATGGACAAGCATACAAGAGAGATAAACGAACGGAAAATACGCAAGTATCGTAGAGATACTATAGACTACAAGTTGGGGGAGGTGTACTCCTGGGCTGAGGTCTATGCCAGGAGACGCCAAAACAGACCACCAAGGGACAATACCAATACCACAACAGAGACCTCATCCTCAGAGGAAGAGTCACGCACGGAACAAAGGCGTGTAAACATACAAAAACCTTCGACTAGCGCAGAATCCTCTACCCTCTCCGCGGTTCCTTTTTTAGAGGAAGGACCAGGAGAAAGAGACGACCCAGGAGGAGCCAGGCAAAAAGAAAAAGAGAAGGAAAAAGAGACGGAAAGGGACATGAGGAGCACAACGTTGAACAAGAGGGTGGAGAAGCCAAAGCAGAAGACAACTTAGTGATAAACATTTCCTCTTACACTCTTTCAGAACAAGAAGAACTAGTATTACAAAAAGGTACTTCATTCATCCCCACCAGTCACACCAACAAACTGGAGCTGGAAGTTAGTCTATTTAAGATTATGCAAAATTTGCGTTTGAGACACTTTTTTGAAAATATTTTGCCCCCACAAGATAGTGATCAAAGTGACCAACTTAGAGGATTGTGAGCTAAAAGCACATTTATGGCACCTGTCAGCCATAAATCCTTTGACATTTTTGAAAGTCTGGTTAAAAATGACATCAGTGGCATCAACTACACCAGGAAGAAAAGGCACATGAATTTGACCAACAAGGAATATTCGACATTAAATAATCTGGCAAGGAAAGTGGAGATCACTTATCAAACTGCTGACAAGGGGGGCGCTTTAGTCCTCATGGACACAACAGTCTATAGGAAGCAAGTTCAAGAACATCTTTCAGACGCAAACACCTACAGTCCCATTCAATTTAATCCAACCAGCCAATACAGTGAAGTATTGATGAACATACTGTCAACAGCGGAAGACAACAGTACTATAAATCAGAAAACCAAGAATTTTTTTACTCCAACCAATCCACGTACACCGAGCATGTATATGCTACCGAAAGTTCACGAGAGTTTAACTCAACCTCCATTCAGACCAATTGTTTCAACCCGTGCTAGCATTCATGAAAGTACCGGAAAACTCATTGACAGATACTTGCAACCATTAATTCAGCAATACCGCACCTATGTAAGGGACACTACAGACTTTCTACAAAAAGTAAATGAAATCAAATTTGAGGACAATGAAATCGTTTGGCTTTGTTCCATAGATGTCAAATCACTCTATGCAAGCATCCCACATGATCTTGGTATGGAAGCAATTGAGAACATCCTATTGCATTCTGACCTCACAAATGACTTCCAGATTTTTATCATGCAACTCATGCATTTTACATTATACCAAAGCTATTTCTCCTGGGAAGATCAACTTTATGCACAGTTGTCCGGGACATCTATGGGCAATTGTGCAGCACAGGTCTATGCCAATGCATTCATGAAATACTTTGAAGAGAACAACATCTTGAACCAGACTCCTTGGAATGTGCATGCCAGAATGTTCCTGAGATATATAGATGACATTTTTGTTTTATGGCAAGGAGACCAGGAATCTCTAACAATGGCATTAACAGGTCTCAATAACATCAATGATCGAATTCAATTCACCTCTGAAATCAGCCAACAGACAATTACATTCTTGGATGTCAGAATAACAAGAGTCAGTGATCATCTAGAAACCAATTTATACAGAAAAGCAACAGACAAAAACAACACCCTTCATTACAGTTCCTACCATCAGAGATCATTGAAGAATCATCTTCCATTTTCGCAACTCCTACGGGTAAAACGGATTGTATCTGACACCTCCGAGTATGAAGAACAAGCATCTCAAATGTTAAAACGTTTTGAGCAAAGAGGATATCCTAAGACCATTTTGGCCAATGCCAAAGAACGCTGTGATAAATTGAAACGTCAAGATGTGTTGACGACAAAACAAAAGGACAATGTAAGAAGACCTGTGGTCGTATCAAAATACTCAGAGGCATCAAAGGCATACAAAAGTTCAATATTAAGACACTGGCCGATTATCAGCAAAGAACAGGATTTCAATGATATCTTTTGTGACCAGCCGCTATTTGCATACAAAAGAGGCAACAACTTGAAGGAAATCATAAAAAACCCTAAACACATTTCCTCCATTATGTATAAAGGGAATCAACCTTGTCTCAATTGCAAAAACTGTAATAACCTTATCAAAGGTCCTGTTATTAAACATCCAATGAAGGGCACCAACATAAAATTGAGATTTAATGCAACATGTGACACTGAGAATGTAATATATATCATTAAATGTCCGTGTGGATTGGTATACACTGGAAAGACTTCTCGCAAATTGAAATTGAGAATTAACGAACACAAAAGTAATATAAGAACTGTGAATGCAAAATCTAATTTGGCTTTACATTTTAAAGACAGCAGACACAACATTAGCCAACTCAGGTTCGCTGCTGTGGAAGTGGTTACTAAGCGTGATGACAGAGACAATAACAATTTCTTGTTGCAGCGTGAAAACCACTGGATAAAATATCTTCAATCCATGAAACCATCCGGTCTTAATGACCGGATGGAATTTACATGTTATCTGTAGAGAACTATGTTCAGAACGGCATTTTTTGTTTCATTGATTCCGCTATTTTGAGTAATTAACTGAAATGTTTTATCTCCCTATAATTTCACACTGTATGCAGAACCGTTATTTTGTATTAGAACTCTGATCATTTGTTGTTTATGCACTATTTTCTAAGCGGGTTTACAGTTTCTTTTTGCACCATTCTTCGGAACTACTGTAAGATGGCCGTCACTTGAGGAGTCCACTTTCTATGCTGTCAGTTTCATTCACTTTACTTCCGTATATACGGCGCACGCCGTTCACATTCACCGGCGAAGGGCGCACGAGTGAGACGCGGGATCTTGCTCAACTTTATCTGTAAGTTCTGTTCACGGACACGAGGCTCGCACAATCTTGTTTGGTTTTGGATATCTTTTGTGGTTATACTTTGCACAAACAATCACCATTGAGTTTCGGGGCACTTTTCTTCTTAGCACTGGGTTTGCTTTACCTTTCATTCAACCTAAAATTCATTTATTTCATAACACAACTTCGGGATAACACGCATTCGGGAACAATACTACTATATGATTTAGCAATGTGGTTCTGTATTTTACAAGTGATTGATATATTGCTCAACTTAGTAATGGATATGACTGAATGCATTTATATGTTTGGTTGTGTCTCGGTCGATCATACTTAGATTGGATTATTGTTTTTCAGATTCCCCTGATGAAGGACTGTTGTCCGAAATGCATTGGGAAATGATGTTATAATGCATATACAAAAGTGGATTTCAGATATGAGTTATGGAAATGAAACTTCGTAAATGAGAAACCCATGTGAATAAAACATGAAGAAGTTTGATACAATTTTGGTTTAAACTTCATTTTGGCATTCTACGCATTGAACATAGAAACAGATTTTGTTTCACTAAGGTTGTGCTCAGAGAGTTGGCGCTTATCCTAGGCGCCACAGACCATGTTTTGATTACCAGACCTTCTCGTCAGGGGGTGATATCTTTGAGGCACACCACAGACTGTTTAACCTACTCAAACGAGGAGTGCGTGACCCATACCTTGAGTACACCCCAAACAGCCATGCACTGTTTGGTAGGCACCACATGGTGCATGGCACATGTGCATGGATGGTTAAAAACATCCCTTTTTCTCTTGCAGCTTCTGTAGCAGCCATTTGTTGGTCTGCAGCACATACCACAATAGAAAAACGGTTGTTAACAACTGTCTTCACGGCGGTCGCATCATAACCTGATGGGTGGGACTGGTGACTACTCGTTGGGCAGTCCCAATCCTGCTGAGATACCATTGTAATAAGGCCCTTGGTGTAGAATATGCAACAAACAGCCAGTTTGTCTCAGAAATATTTTAAAAAAATCATTGAACTAGCCTATGGCAATGCAACAGAGGTTTGTAACTACTACTACATACATTTAAAAAGGCAATTCGACCCGTAAAATGAACATAAACTAAGTCCCCTAAAGGACTACTTTGAAGACACTTGGGTCAGCAGACTGAACCACTCTAAAAACAAATGCCCACACTAATTCCAAATACCATGGTGAAATGTTGAAGACAGCACTGTAGGTCAAGAAGCCAAAGCCAACATCACAGTGGAAGGATGGTAATATGCCTTCAAACCCACATTAAGGAGAACAAATCCTACTCATAGAAGCCCTACAAAAAGAAGATACCAATAACTAAGAATCAAGCGTAATCAAGAACACAAATTCAACCATAATTAGTAAACATAACGTAAAAATATACTGCAAGCTACAATTGAAATTTAGAATTCTAATAAAAAAGAAAGGTATACTCTACTTAGAATCAAAAGCAACATCCCTATTGTAAAATACCAGGCTTTCTACACACTATCCAACATACCTTAACAAAATACACAACACCACAACTGAAGGATTTTTAAATGAATCTTAAACAAAGGATGTTTGTGCATCAGTCATAAAGCATACAAATAACACAGAAATGAACAATCAAAAATATAATCTTGTAATAATTTATAAAAAATCAGCACATCAACCATCACAAAGCACAAACTAGAAATAAAAACAAAATGGAACCAAGTTAACCCAACACATAGAAATGTAAAATAATACATTGCATTTACAGAAAATACACATACATATAAAATATAATATTTCACAACTACAAATACATCAAAGTACCCGTTAGGTAGCTGTAGAACTCCACTTATATCCATCATATCAAAATATAACCCCCCCAAAAAAGGAAATAAGTGAAGTCCGAAACCCCAGAAATAAAAAATATATATATATATATATATATATATATATATATATATATATATATATATATATATATATATATATATTATGCTCCCTGTCCCACTGTGAAGTCAGGGCACTCGCGAGCGGGTGCAGTTTGCGGTAATGGGTACCCGCAATAGTATACAGCTCAGCCTCGGAATTGTACTCTCCAAAGAACCGCACTCGTGGAGACCAAAGGGTTGCAGTGCTCACACCAAAACTTTAATCACACTCGTTTGACAGACGCGTTTCAGGACGCGTCTGAGGAAGGCGTATTGCTGAAACGCGTCTGTCAAACGAGTGTGATTAAAGTTTTGGTGTGAGCACTGCAACCCTTTGGTCTCCACGAGTGCGGTTCTTTGGAGAGTACAATTCCGAGGCTGAGCTGTATATATATATATATATATATATATATATATATATATATATATATATATATATATATATATATATATATATATATTCTATTGTTAGTTTACTAGAAAACAAATACGTTTCCTTTAATAAAAATACAAAAACCACAGGTCCATGGGACAACTTCCAATCAGTAACCCTGTAAGAAAACTTGGGATTCCCACCCACACAAAGCACTATTTAATATAAACGTTACATTGCAAATGTATTAAAGACAAATATTAACAGGACAACATGAAAAACACATTAGGCCTTTGCCACTGTAACTGTAGCCTTTTAGGAGAAGGTGTTCGATACTAAAGTGGTAACATTTACTATTCACAATCCAAATCTAAGCCTTTAAGGGGAAGGTGGTGGACACTGAAGTGGTCACATTTACGGCTCTCACTCCAATCTAAGCTGTTTCGGTGAAGGTGTTAGACACTAAAGAGGTGCCATTTACTATTTCCCACTCCAATCTAAGCATTTTAGGGGAAGGGTTTAGACACTAAGGGCCTCATTATGATGTGGGTCGGAAAGGCTCCAAACGGCATTCAGTTTGTCCTTATCTGTTTCGGAACCTGAGTTTCCTACGGTTTCGGAATCATTTACGACCAACACATTACGATGTTAGGTAACCTTCCAAAAATTCCAACTCGGATCCAACCGAGTCGGTCAGAGCCAAATCGAACGGCTCTGTGGACCACGTTTTGAACCGACAGGTTGAAATGTCGGATTCAGACAGCCTTTCCGACTCGTTTTGTCTGATATGGATCGGCTGTCGGAAACCGACTTTATGGGGCCTGTAGCAGGCCCCCATATACCCAGAGGCCTCCAGTTGGAGCCTGTGGTGGTACCTATTAGTCCCCTCTTGGCAAACATACACACCAAGGGGTGCCCGCCACTGGGTCCAGGGTTTTCTGTAACCTCCCCTTTTTTCAATGGGAGCATGTGTTGTCGTTCAGAACACAGGCTCCCATTAAAGTCAATGGGAGTCCAACCAAATGGTGTTCTAAATCATCAGAATCAGTCAGTAGGACGGACTCCCTGAATCTGATTCAGTTGGAAATCATTCCAGAATGCTTTCCAATCAACATCGGAATGGGGCTCTAAGTGAGTGACATTTACTATTCCTAGCCAATCCAAACTAATCCAGGGGAAGCCTTTGGACACTAAAGTGGCCTCCTACTGTTTTGTCAAAACTAAATACATTTTTTAAAGTGTGAGTAACAATTAGAAAATACATACAAATCTGTAATATTTTATGTAATAAATAAAGTTAGAAAACTATGAATAAAATAGTGTGATAACAAACACAACAAATAACAAAATATATAAATAAAATACAACCACCTTAAGGAAAGAAATTAATTATATAAGACTAAAAATAAATAAAATTATTTCTCAGATACTCATTTTTTTAAATAACATCTTATTAAATCTAAAGAGTACACAAAAAATCAGTAGTTAAATTACTTTTTTCCAACATACTTAGAAACAACAGTACTCAAATAAACATTTATTTTTTTTCCACTCAAATATAAAGATTACATTTAAAATGTATAAATGTTGAAAAAGCTACAAAATAATAATTAATATAATATGATAATGTATAATTATACTGCAACTGAGATATATATATATATATATATATATATATATATATATATATATATTACCTACTGGCGGTCGCCAGTAGGTAGTTATAGTTAGGATTTTTTTCAATGCAAAATCTCAAAATTCTATTTGGAATAACTTTGCCGCCGATTGACGAATCTGCCTGAAAACTTCCTTAAATTTGCCTCGCGGAGCTCCGGTCCTTCCTTGAAAGTTTCGGGAGGATTCGTCAAGCGGGGGCCGAGATAAAAGGGGGGTCCTAAAACGTGTTTTCCCCATGGTAATTTCCATAGGGCGGTCGAACTCACTTTTAGCCCGAACGGCTGAATGGATTTGCACCAAACTTGGCAAAATTGTGGGGACTGGTAGCCCGATGTGCCTTTGCTATGTCTCAAGATATGTGCTCCAGTGGATTTTGAGTAATTTAGGTTCAAAAAAATATATATATCTATGGCAGCACCCCAGTACGCGCACCGGGGTGCGCCCCGGGCGCGACCCGCGACTTGCGCACGGAAAGCTGATTGGCATCTTATTTTATTTTAATTTTATTTTATATTCTTGTAAAGCGCCTGAATAGACCCCCGAAGGGGTATCTCCGCGCTATTGCTGCAAAGGGGGTGTTCTGGATAGATTTGTTACAGTAGTAGAACGCGGGTAAGAGAAACATTATTTGCTGGGATCCAGGTATGTTTTTAATGTTTTCCGAAAAAGCTGGTGACTATTAAGTGATCTTAGTTCGGGGGGAAGAGAATTCCAGAGTACTGGTCCAGCATGGGCCAGCGCACGGCCACCCTGTCTGGTCTTCTTTACTCTGGGTACCTGCAGCAGCTGCCGGTTACTAGAGCGTAAAGAGCGTCCGGGGATGTAAGGCTGGAAGATTTCAGTCAGGTATTTGGGTCCTTCCCCTATCATACTCTTGTGGATGGTGCACAGGGTTTTAAACTGGACTCGTTTCCTCACTGGGAGCCAGTGGAGTCTAATCAGCAGGGGACAGGAGGGAGTCCTCGGTGGAGCATTCAGGACAATCCTCGCTGCTGTATTTTGGATCACCTGTAATTTGTTAAGTTGTCCCTCGTTTGCTCCAAGGAGCAAACCTTTACAGTAATCCACCCTGCTGATGACAAGAGCCTGCACAAGCGTTTTCCTGTGATGGTCCGGTAAGTAGGGGAAGACTCGTCTCAACATCCCAATAGCCCGAAAGCAGGTGCCGGCAACTTGATTTACATGATCTTTAAATGTAAGTTGCTGATCAAGTAGCACTCCCAAGTTCCTGACCGTACTCTTGGGAATAGGGACAGGGCCTAACTCTAAGGGCCACCAATCAGATGACCAGTGTGTTGCCGCTTGCCCGAACAGCATGACCTCGGTTTTCCCAACATTACACTGCAGACAGTTTGATGACATCCATTCTGCAATGGCTCTCATGCCATCTGCAAAAGATCTTTTTATTGCAGGTGTAAGATTTTTGAAGGGAAAAAGGAGTTGGGTGTCGTCAACGTACGACACCGGGGTGAACCCGAAGGATCTGGCTAAGTTGGCTAGGGGGGCCACATACACGTTGAACAGTGTGGGGCTCAAACAAGAGCCTTGTGGCACTCCCCTGTTGAGCTCCCTGTGGATGGATTTATGGGAGCCCAGCCTAACTTCTTGGGATCGACCAGATAGAAAGCTTTCCATCCATGCCAGAGCCCCTCCCTCCACGCCTACCTCCTTTAGGCGGTTAAGAAGCACCGTGTGAGACACCGTATCGAAAGCGGCGGAAAGATCCAACAGCACCAGAATCATTGAGCTGCCCTCATCCAGTGCCATTTTGATGTTATTGGTCACTGTCTGAAGGGCTCATTCTGTGCTGTGGTTTGGCCTGAACCCAGATTGTGAGTAGTCCAGGCCTTCCGTTGCTTCAAGATGTTGGGAAAGATAGGTGTTCACGTGCCTCTCCGCAACCTTGCCCAAATAGGGTAGGAGAGAGATAGGTCGTAAGTTAGAGAGGTCTGTCCATGGAGATGCTGCTTTTTTTCTTATCGGGTTCACCACCGCCCTTTTCCAATCTGCAGGGACCTGGCCTTTCATAAGGGAGGTATTAATCACCTCCAGTATGGGAGGTCCTAGGAAAGAAATCAGAGGGCCAACCATTTTGGCAGGAATGAGGTGCCTCTTGTGTCTCGGTAGGATCAAGACACAAGAGGTGGCCAAAACAAAGGGGGAAATAACCATAAGGGGGCAGGGTAGACCCCCCTTGATCCCCTAGGTTTGATATGGGGGCTATAAAAGGGCCCCGCGGGGCAAAAAACAATTTATTTTTGTTTTGCGCCGGGGGAGCGCCCAGTACGCGCACCGGGGAGCAGACCGGGGAGCGGACCATGGGGAAAAAAGAATGACAGAGTTTTAAAAATGAAGCCTTTTTTTTATAAATTGGAGGTAGTTCTGAAAAGAACAGTTTTTTTCTTCTTTTTGTTGTTTTATATTTTTTTAATGTTTTTTGAACATTTTGTACTTTTTTTGGCTTTTCAAAACAGTTTTATGTTTTTTTGTATTTTTTTAGGGGGAGAAACAAAAAAAAGGGAATTGAAACTGGCTCAACTGGAGCAAAAAACAGAAAAAGAAAAAAATTACTTCTTTTTGGGGCACTTTTGATTGTCACTTGCAAGGACGATGAGCTTTACGCTCTTTTCATCATAGGCGATAAGCTTGCCACATGCAGTACGAGTGATTTTAGAATCAGCAAATCGTTGCTGAATACAAGTCATCATCTCTGATGTTTCTGGTCCCGATTAAGTGGGTTTGTTTCTTTGGGAGGTGGTCCTTGATGACTGGGGGAGGGGGGGGGGTTACTGGCCAGTTCCCTGAGCTCTGCATGAGAATAGTTGTTAGTGTGCTTACGGATCATATGTCGAATCATGGTATTGTTACCAAAGGAATACTTTTTGTTTGGGTTCCCCCTTGAGAGTTGTTCCTTACAGATTAGGCAAGTTACCTTGGCCGCATTCACTTTTTTCTTTCCCTCTGGGAGTGAAAAAAACTCCCATACAATGTGTGACTTGGGCTTGTATGGGGTATTTTGTTCAGGCAGCCATCTTCTCCCATCCTCCTCTTCCTCTTCCTCCTCCTCCTCTTCTTGACCACCAATGTACTGTTGTGGTGGTCCTCTTGGTGGTGGTGGTGGTGGTGGTGCAGATGCTCCAGCTGATGCAGCTGCAGTAGCCATTAGAAAGTACAAAATAGCTCTCTCTCTATTACTGAAACAGGTCTTCCTCAGTCAAAGGACAATGTAAGAATAAGGAAAAAAGGTGGGGTCTTTCATCATTTGGAAAAAAAAAAGGCCTGAACCAACGAGAAGTGGTATTTTCAGGTCACAAGACCAGGGATTTCATCATTATGAAAGTAAAACTGTTCTGCACCAATTAAAAGTGTTATTTTCAGGTCACATGACCGATGCGCCCACTGTCACTGACCATGTCATGAATGATGTAATATGTGACATCATCAGCAGTGGATTGCGGGTGCGCGATATATAGTTAGCGCAACTAACTATATATGGAATTTCAATGGTTTTATGCGAGTAAAATAAGGTTTTGTAAATGCAAATTCCTAACTATATATGGTCTATAACCTATGGTTTTTTCATTGAATATCAATGGTTTTTTAAATGCAAATTTCTAACTATATATGGTCTATAACCTATGGTTTTTTCAGTGAATTTCATTGGTTTTTTAAAAGCTAACATCTGTAGCTGTAAAATGTATTATTCTTTAAATCCCAAAATATATATAGATATTTATTGATAATTTTTTTTTAATATTTTTTTCTTCGCTTCTAGTTCGCGAACCGGGAAGCTTTCCGTTAGCTCATCTTGATGCCGCGATCTAGTACGCGAACCGGTCAACGTTACGTTAGCGGAACAGTGACGCGCCGCGGAAGCGCGACGTATCACGTTATCGCGTAATGCGTCTAATGACGCGTCGCGTTAGCGCTCCCGGAAGTGCTCCGGACAGCGAACCGGAAGCGATCTGGGACGCGGCGCGCGCCGCGTAACGTAAGCGGAACAGGTCATGTGACTTGTTTATCAAACTTCTCATTGGTTCATTTCACTTTTGGTTTCCAAATGATGTATGACTAGGTCATGTGACCTAAAAATAACACTTTTCATTGGCTCAGAACTTTTGTTTTCCCCAAATCAAGTAAACTCCTCCTTATTTCCTCACTCTGACTTTCATCTTGGTGAGAGAAAGACCATTTTTCAGAAGTTCCACAATGGCTTCCATTCTTGCTGCAGCTGGTGCACCCCCACCACCACCTCCACCTCCCCATAAGAAGAGAGGACCACCCAGTCAAATTATGACTAACAGAGAGGAGGAAGATGAGGAAGAAGAAGAAGAGGAGAGAGAGGGACAACAATTTGTTGATGAGTTGCCCCGGGTTTCTAAACGAAAAACCAGTTTCATCTGGCAGTTTTTCACCATCCCTCCTGGAACCAAGAAAGTGAATGCAAAATATGCCACCTGCCTCATCTGTGACTACAGATTGTCGAGAGGCACAGAAAAGAAGTACAGTATGGAGAACTATACAATGCATCGTCACATGAGCAGGTGGCATCCCTTGAACTACAGCCGGGCTGAGTTGAGGGATCTTGAAGACAATCCGACGGCAACTCCTGTGGCAAGATCTACATCCACATTGTCTTTGACGGGAAGAGAGGCACAAGAGACTGTGCCAAACATCCAACCTAACTTCCAGCACATGAAGTTGTCTTGTATTTACTGTGGTGCTATGCTGTCATATGGCAACATGAGTGTCAACCTCATGAACATTGCATATGAAAATCATAAATGCCCTAATGCACCCAAAAAGTAATTTTCTTTTTTTTGCTCCAGTTGAGCCGTTTTGAAAGCCTGTTTTTTGTTGTCTCCCCTCCTTAAAAAACACAAAAAAAACATAAAACAGTTCTAAAAATACAAAAAAATCAAAAAATGTTCAAAAAATAAAAAAAAAATATAAAACAAAAAAAACAAAAAAAAACAGTTCTTTTCAGAACTACCTCCCCTTTCAAACAAAATTGCTAGAATATTTATCACTCTGGCAAGCTCTATTTCTTTTGGTTCGCTTCAAGTTCGCTGACCGGTTCGCGAACTTTAAGCGAACTAAAAAAATATTTTTTTAAAAAAAAGAAGAGTTAGTATAAGGGAAGTAAACAGAGAATAATGTAAAAAGAAAGACAGCTAGAGAGAGTAAATGAGAGATAGTGTCAATGACATCATCAGCAGTGCATTGCGGGTAAAAAGAGTGGAAAACATTTACCTTATAATTCTTGTTACCTTTTTTAAATATTTTTTCATACTTTCAATCTGTAAAACAAAGAACAAACATTTCAAAAAATATTAAAACATGTATTTAAAAATTAGAAAAGACAAGGGAAAAGGTTCAAAAACAAACAGTTTTTCAACAACTTTGACATTTACAGAAGTCTCTGCTTCTCTACGTCCCCTACACAATCCTAAAGATATATATTCGAAAGAAACTGTATCTTGATATTGCTGAACTGAGGCCTATTTTGGAACATGATGTTTTTCTTGCACTGCTAATGTCTCACAATAGTGATGCAATAGCAGCGCAAAAAAGATGTAAAGCCATAATAAAATTGTGTCTAACATTGTAAATGATTGTTTTAGGATGCAAATAAGATGTGTGCTTTCAAGAGCTTTCTTTGAGGTGAGGCCTCTTTTTTTTTAAAAAAAAAAAACACTACCCAGAAGTACAGCACTCTAAGCATTAAAATTGATATTTACAGAACTCACCTTACCCATATGTACCACACATTTCTAAATGTATATCATAAGGACAAAAAGCATAACATTAATTATACATGTTAAATGGTTTATTTTTGCTGTTCTCAGAATGTATCAAATTTCACTTAAATCAGTGACTTGAAGGTATTCATCATGTAACAGCGGGGAAAAAAAAACACAATCAAAATGACTGTGTTTAAAAAACCCATACAACCTAAGAAATCTGATTTCAAAACTTCTTAAAATTATCTTACTTTCAATGACGTCGAAGGATCTCCTATAAACAGCATCCACTCTGTTGTGCTTTAAATATTTTCAGCCCGCCACTTTCTGAAAGAAAACCTCCATCGATACGTGAAATATGTTACATAGAAAAAAAACTTCTCTCATTATATCACATGTTTCCACTAGGCCAAATCATGTTGCCGCGATTCGCAAATCTTGTAATTCTTCCAATCAAATCCCGACATTTTCTATTTTCGCAACTTTCAAAAATAAAATATTTGAGATTATTTTCACAATCCTGGACTACTAATATCTTACTCTTCTTTGTCACTCATGTTCTCCTTTTCCTATGACACTGATACTGCTTACTATGAAGCAGACTTACTTGCATTAGGTTTATATAGTTGAATTTTTAATCGAGACAGCATTGCAGACTTACATTCCCTCTACTTAAAATTTTGGTTTTAAAAACACCAGGTAAGAATTTTTAAGGTCAAACGGCAATTTTTTTTTGAACGTTACAACAGAATCATTACAGAATGACCAGCCGTTTCCAGACTTTAAGTAAGCTGTATAATGTCCTGATGTTGTTGATGGACCATCGTGATAGATAATTGCTACAGTAACAAAAGTCCTCCCTGATATTGACAGCTGAGAAGCCACAAAATTTTTTATTAAAGTTGACAATTTTGTTCCATCAGGCCTACATCGTTGCATCATTAAAATGACATACTGGCCATATCTACGTATAAATAATGTTGACATCATATCACATTTACATTGGCTACACTCCATGTTGTGATCCGCTGCATTTACTAGCTTATTAAAGGAGACTGATTTACTGTCTGGCAAAGTTAAATATATAAATCTTTCTGAGTCTACACTAGTAGTACTTGATACCATACAGTTCTCGCAGTCATGCTGCCATTGATAAGAAAGCCCAAACAGGTGATCTACATCTACACCCTCAACTTGCAATATATCAAGCATATACATTAAAAACTCCTGACAATCTTGCTGATTATTTTCAGAGAAGTCTGTTTGACCTGAACATTCATCTAACAGATAACGAACTTCAGACACACTTTCTACTTTTGTTCGATCAGTGCTACATTTCTCGAAAACAGAATTCAACAAACAGCATAAAATTTGTTCAGAATTCAACAGAATCTGTTCTTTTAAACTCTCTAGTGAAAAGAGAACATTAACCACTACATTTGCATAGCAGTTGACACCAGAACTGTTTTCAAATTGAAAACCGACAACATCTTCAACAGAATCCACTTTCTTTCTGCTAACAATTTTCGGTTCATTGACTTTTAGTCTTTTTGCAACAACCTCCCTACTATTACTGCTATTTCTACGTTTGCGGCCTACCACACGTTTCTCAAACAAAGGATATTGAGGCAAATGTGGCGCATACTCTCTTCTTAACCTATTGTATTCCTTAACACAATCTAGATCCGCACAAATGTTTGTGACATCACAGTCAATCAAGTACAATCCCGATAAAGTTCTAACTCGTGACAATGCCACATATGCCATACCCTCCTTGAACACAGAACTGCCAATATTCACCAATGCACAGTCTACACTTAAACCTTGCGATTTATGGATTGTCACCGCATATGCCAAGCAAACAGGAAACTGTTTACGGCGAACATATAAATCTTTAACAAGCAAAAACCTAGCAGAACAACGACCAATTTGCTGTACTTCCTCAATGCCATCAAATTTAATTTTTAAAAATTCTATTCCATCTCTATTTCTGTATTTCTCAAAATCAACAACATTACCCATTGATCCATTTACCAGACCTCTTTCTACATGTAAATTCCTTCTCAAAATAATTCGGCAATTTAAACACACATTCAAAGTCTTTTCAAAACCCGCTGTTTTAGATATAGTCTTCTCTAATGAATCCAATTTTGATTTCAAATTGTCTGACAAAATAATTGTTGATCCCATATGCTCTAATTTGTCGATAGCTTCAAGTTTCACAATCTCTTGCTTTTCTAAATTCAACATTTTGTTGTTGAAGATGGCACATTCTGCAAGAGTTGGCATGAGACATATCCCGGATTTCTTCTCAGTAATTTTCTGAAAAATATTCTCAGGCACAATATCTTGTTTGGGATACAAATTTGACAGTAACCGTGCATTTAAAGCTTCTTTCCCATGCTCGGTCACTTTTCCAATTCTAATATCTTGTAGAATATTCTTATAATCTTCATCCTTTGCCTGACGCATATTTTGATGCAGTTCTGCATAATTGAAGTTTAACCATATATTGACGTTGCCAATGCTCCCTAGGCACTTCCTGGTATCTTCATGCGTGAGTATTTTGAACACAGGTTGACCTTTTACTGGTGTCAGCTGTAGAAGATCTCCGAAAACAATAATGTGTTTCCCACCAAATAAGACATCATATTCAGTTTTAAGTACTTCTTGCATTCTCAAATGCACAAAGGCAAGCATGACATTGGAAACCATGCTTACTTCGTCAATGATAAGTAGTTTCATTTTCCTCAAAACTCTTGAAACTTCACAGCAAGCATCTCCAGATAACTTGTTGTATTGTAATTTGTTGTCATGCTCCACCGGCAGCATCAATAGACGATGCAAAGTAATACCTTTAATATTATGTGCTGCCAGTCCAGTAGGAGCGGTGACAACACAAGACAGCGATGACTCAGTCCTTTCCTGCAAATAACAAGAGATTGCTTTAATGAGGAAACTTTTTCCAGTTCCCGCTTCTCCACTCACGTACAGTCGGACAGGCTTCAACGACGTACACGAGCACTCTTTCTTCTCATGACTTAATCCGTGCTCAATTTCCTTGGTAACTTCATCATATATTTTCCTCTGCTCAACGTTGAGTTGTTTTTCCAAGTCTTGTAAGTTAACTGAATCCTCCTGAGCATGTGCCATGGCTCTTTCTACTTCATTCATAGCAGTGGCAGCTTCATTTTCGATAATAGGTCCTCCAAGTGGATCTTGACTCAATGAAACAGAACTCTGACTGTCCTGAGAACTGTCTCTGGCAATCTCGGCTGCAATCGTTTCTTCCTGCTCAATTTCCAAAGTTAGCATTTCTTGATATTTAGAAAAAGCAGGACATTCTATGGACTCCTTGGCTGCATTGAAAGAGTCTTCGTAACAGAGGAAATCTCCAAGCAGTTCCTCTTCTGCACGCCAAGGCTTGAAAAGTTGCAAAAGTGCTAAATAGAAAAACTCCTTTTTTTCTGGAGATTCGCCACTTAATTTTCGATGGTTTACTAATTGGCATTTTCTTTGCTTGACCAGGCATCCCTCACTTCCAATTACAGCATACACTCCTTTCTCAATATCTTCTTTGATGTTCCTCTTGAATATATAATTTTGGAGAACCTCATATAGACAAACATTCTCAAGGTGACTGCTTCGATTTGGATAATATGTATCCAACATGTTGGTCTTCAAAATGTCGGTACTGTTTGGTTCCTTTTCTGCCAAATACTCAATTTCCCGAACAGGTTTTAGAACTCGATTTCGCGTTGCAGCAAGACCAAGACTCGCCCAAACGAGACTCCTGGATTTGGCATAGAGACTTGCTGAAGACAATCGATCAGAACATTCGTAAGCTCCGATTTCTCGATGCGACAACATCTTCAGACTGAAACTGTACAACTTCTTGCTGAGGCTCTTTTCATGGGAAATGTCCTCCCACATATCCTTCAGTTCGGTCTTTTCTTTTTTGGTGATGTAAGATGTCACATACCGAGCCACAGCCATACAGTTGTCAGCCACAAACTGTATATCCATGTTGGCATTCCACATGGACAAAATCACTGGGTTGTAGTCATTGATGTACTTGGACTCTTCGTTCCTTTTCAAATTGTATGTATTCTTGGGTGATTTCTTCGTCACATTATGTCGCAGCGAAGACATCAAACTGTTCACTCTTCCTTTAGAAATCACCGGTCGTGGAAAGTTGAAACGACATTTGGTGTAGAACTTGTCCTTGTTTCTGAATTTACGACGACAGTACTTTCCACAACGATGGCTTTGGAAACGTAGAACTTGTTCTCTTAGACTTTTCTTCTCCGTTGCGTTTGGAACAGCACACGTAGAATACTGTTCGATGAAATTCATCACTAAGTCATCCGGATCTGTTCCAAATTTAGGTGCATCCTTGATCCACAGCAACATATGTATATGAGGGGCACCTCTTGATTGGTACTCCTTTCTCCAGAAGAAATCCAACACCTCTCCAAGAGGTGGATTCTTTTTATTTGTGATGAAAGACATCATAGCTTCAAATCTATGATTGAAGTACCTGCATACATTCACAGGATCCAAAGAACACAGTTCTCCAGGTGTCTTGAATTCAATGTTTTCAATATTTCCATTTGCCTCTCGTAGAAATTCAAGTAAGTCATCCCAGCCATACTCGGCACAGCTCAGAGTGAGGAACCATGTCGGAGTTCCTAAGTTCCTCAGCATACATTTTAAGTCACCATGACGACGGTACCAGTACTCATTAGTACCACGCTGACACGCCATGAGATTAATTAAGTGAGAATCCAAAATACTGTCTTGGACATTGACTTTATGCATAAAGTCACTTGCCGAGATGTTTCGCATCTGTATACCACTTTTTAAGATGTGGTTCACTGCATATGACAGTCCAGACAGATCGCTTTCAAACAGGAGATGAAACAAATAGGGAATGCATTGCCGAAACCTAGGATCTTCTGCATACAATCGTAAAGTCCGGTATTCAGACGCAGGAATTTCACGAGGTCGCTCATCATATCTTCCTCCTTGACCTGTGGGAAATAGCTGTGGGAAACACCGAGCTTCCAAACTTTCCTCCCAAACACTAATGGGACTCCCTTTGGCTTGTTTCATTTGAAACAACTCAATAGCATTCCCCATCACTTCCTTGGAATGCAAAGGATGAACACTATAATGTTCATACATTTATTCACTTTTAGAGGCCTCTACTTTCTCAATTTGGCCAGCACACAAATCGCTATCCTCTTCATCACTTACTTCCTCTTCTGCAACATATACATTCTTATAGTACTTATTATTTTTCTTCAAATACACTGTTGCCTTTTTGACTTTCCTAACATCCACTAAATCTTGCCATATTTTCTTATTCTTTGTCGGAACCCCATTAACCAAGATAACCAGAGGTTCCTCTTCCACTTTTTCTATTCCAATTGTGTTAATGTTTTTGTTCAAATCTAGAGGCAAATAAACAACTCTTCCCTTTAATCCTCTCTGTAAATCTGCTGGAGGCAACTTCCCTGTCTTTGGCTCCATTCTTACAATAGCCTGAAAGGGATGGATACTTTGAATCAAAATAGATTCATAAGTATTTAAATCCTTCAATTCAGAAGGAATCTCAACCAATTCCAGATTATTATGAACTGCCCTAGCAGGCATCTGGTTTTGGTTTAATTTATTACAACAATAAGTACACACACGTTGATCCGATCCCAAATCAAAATAATTTTCTACCATCAAGTATGTGGCTAAATCCTTCCATTCACTATTATTTTCCCTTTCACTTTTTGCATATAAATCCACTACCTTAGTCTGATTCTTATAATAAGTGCGTCGACAACATACACAAGTGAAATTAGGCCTCTCACTTGATTTCATCTGAAACGTGGCAATTTCCTTCTGAAAATTATCTGTACTGGAAACCTGTACATTATCTTCCACATTACCCTCTACTTCAGGGTCAATTTGAACATTCTCATCTTTACTACCAAAGTAACAAAACTCAATTTCTTCACAAAGATTCTTCACATCTATTTCAGAACCATGCAAAAGAGCAGCACATAACTGTTTAAGCATAATTGCTGGACTCTTAGCATAATACAACATTCTCACTAATTTTCTCACTTTATTATGATGCACTGCTAGCATCCTGAAATGATGAAAAACACTCTGGCATACTCTCCTGGAAAGACAAGCCAGTGAATGACCACGCAAACCTGTCATTTGTCTCACTCTGCAAGGATCTAAATCTTGCAACAACTTCATTTTCTGCTTCAAACTTTTCTTATTAAATGTCCGTATAAAGTCACAAAGCAAATTGATGGAAACCTGTCGCACACTGCAAATAGAACTACACTTCCAAATGTACACAGGACCCTTAGGACGTCTTCCTAAAACCTCATCACTTAGCGCCTCTTCTGTCTCTGTTGTCACAAGTTGTTCTTTTTCAACTGGACAACCATCCTTCACTTCATAAGCTCGACCACTGATGTCAACTGCATGCACCAAATCATTATCCTGAAAATAAGTCTCCTCATTAAAAAATGCCTCAGAACTTGAACTATGCATCCATTCTCCAGAAAAAACTTCACAAAAGTTAGTACGATTTACTACTCTCTTCCATCTACTTTTTGTTTTGAAATCAGAAATTACCTTGCTTAGTTTCCTAATTCTATTGATTACCAAAATAAACAACTTTCGCTTGATTTCAAAAGCATGATCAATAATTTTCTCTACATTTTTCTTCTTCCTATAAAATGCCGCTTTCTGTTGGCCTTTCTTTTTAATATTTTTCAATAAATTAACTAATATCCTATTACGGAACATTCGTTGTCGAATGTCCCTAAACTGTTGTTTCCTTCTACTATCATGCACAGAGTTATCTCTTCCTCTACCAGTAACATTTGTGATGGGTCTCTCCTTTCCATTTAAATTACTTCTCTTTTTGTGAACAGACACATTTTTTTGAGCAAAATTTTTTTTACTACAAATATTTCTTAAGAATGATTTCGTGCTCTTACCCGGACCTTTCTTGGTGTTTTGACAAGTATTTGGGGAAGAGGACTGCTGCAATAAAACATCATCCTGCTGTCTTTGACGTTTTCTAGCCTTTCGTATTCGACTTCTGGAAGGCATTTTCCAAACTATGAAAGAATCTGCAGTTGAATCTGTGAAAAAATATAATATAAAATGTTATTAACCACTATTACCAAACAGTAAATAAATAACAGTCATCTAAAACTTAATGCCGTACTAATTATTTAACATAGCAAATATTTTCCACCAGCACTGCATCACAAAAATGACACTCAATGGTACAAAACAGGCATACAACACTCATAAATCACTCCCTAATATTTTAAATCATTAATTCAGGATGACGATAAGATGTAGCCTATCTAAAGGTTTGTTTAGGCCCAGATCTTTGGACTGGGGTGAATGTGTGTCATTGATCCACATTCAGTCCATCACCTGTTTTGTTTATTTGAGGTGAGGCCAACACATGGTTGCAGATAAGATTTTCACTGAAAAAAAACCAAGGTAAAAAAACATGTGAAGGCCTACCAATGAAGTAAATCATTAAATGAAAACCAATACATTTCTGGAAATATGCACTACTAGTGCTTCATAAGATGTTTTGGATCATATTTATAAGTTATTTGAGTATCTAGTATGCTATTTTACATTCTTCATGGTGCAAATTTATTGTAAATACGCTCCCACCTGCGGTTGGCAAATTTAGATTTTGATTATGGGAGTTAGATAGGCATGTTAATAATTTCCCAAAAATGGTATATAACCCCAAACAACCTTTGAAGCAAATGCTCTTAGCCATGTTATCCACCTCCCATTGGATAACATGGCTAAGAAGTGCTTGCAAATGTGATAAAAAAAGGCCTGCAATGCATGAATAACGCAGAAAAATCAGCGATATTCATGCATTTTCCAACAAATGCTCTTAGCCATGTTATCCACTTCCTATTAAATAACATGGCTAAGAACTGCTCAGGGCACCATGAGGAACGCTTTCCATTTAAAAAGGGAAAAATAACATCAAAGACACTAAAATGCCTTCTAAATATGAACCCAAACAACCTATGAAGCAATGTGGAAAAAACTGCCGCAATGCATGAATATAGCAGAAAAATCAGCGATATTCATGCATTTTCCAGCAAATGCTCTTAGCCATGTTATCCACTTCCAATTAAATAACATGGCTAAGAACTGCTCAGGGCCCCATGAGGAACGCTTTCCATTTAAAAAGGGAAAAATAACATCAAAGACACTAAAATGCCTTCTAAATATGAACCCAAACAACCTATGAAGCAATGTGAAAAAAAACGGCCACAATGCATGAATATAGCAGAAAAATCAGCGATATTCATGCATTTTCCAGCAAATGCTCTTAGCCATGTGATCCACTTCCTATTAAATAACATGGCTAAGAACTGCTCAGGGCCCCATGAGGAACGCTTTCCATTTAAAAAGGGAAAAATAACATCGAAGACACTAAAATGCCTTCTAAATATGAACCCAAACAACCTATGAAACAATGTGAAAAAAAACGGCCACAATGCATGAATATAGCAAAAAAATCAGCGATATTCATGCATTTCCCAGCAAATGCTCTTAGCCATGTTATCCACTTCCTATTAAATAACATGGCTAAGAACTGCTCAGGGCCCCATGATGAACGCTTTCCATTTAAAAAGGGAAAAATAACATCAAAGACACTAAAATGCCTTCTAAATATGAACCCAAACAACCTATGAAGCAATGTGAAAAAAAACGGCCACAATGCATGAATATAGCAGAAAAATCAGCGATATTCATGCATTTTCCAGCAAATGCTCTTAGCCATGTTATCCACTTCCTATTAAATAACATGGCTAAGAACTGCTCAGGGCCCCATGAGGAACGCTTTCCATTTAAAAAGGGAAAAATAACTTCAAAGACACTAAAATGCCTTCTAAATATGACCCCAAACAACCTATGAAGCTCTAACAGTACATATCCTGAAATTTAATTCATTTCAAAATTCGTTTTTAAACACAGCATATAAATCAATTGTATACCTGCATTCATGAAGAAATGACTAAAAATGTCCTTGAGACACATGAAAGTGTTTTCTGGAATGCCCTAGCACCATTTTTGGGACACTATTAACATGGCTAGGTAACTCCCATAATCAAAATCTAAATTTGCCAAGCACAAGTGGGAGCGTATTTACAAGACACTTGTCCCATGAGGAACACTTTACATTTTAAAAGGCGAACACAACATCTTAGACACTCAAATACCTTATAAATATGGCCCAAAACAACCTATGAAGCTCTAGCAGTACATATCCAGAAATGTAATTGATTTCTTAAATCGTTTTTAAAAGCAACATATCTGTTTCAGCTTACATAACAGACCATGAAATGGCCTCCATGTATTACAATATCTTGTGTAACTGCATGCCAGAATGTTACACCAAATATGCAATTATAATTTCTCTTTGAAACTAATTCTATTAGTATATCACTAGAGACAAAACCACATTTTAAAAACACAGCTTTCTTCATCATTTTCTCCTTAAATCATACTATTCTCTATCTAAATTAAATAAATCTTTTCTCACCTTAGCAAATATTTTTTGAGTTTTGAAAACAGTCTCAGAAATACACCAAATTGTCTTCAGCAGAAGAAAAAGGATGCACTCCAAAGGCTGCAGCTATTGAAAGCACAGAAATACAGATATTCTTTTCACATATCTCTCATATTAGCCAATCATACCTCTTCCCTCACTTTTTTCAAATCAAAACCCTTCCCCCCTCTGCCCTGTCTGCCTTGTTTCCATAGCAACCACCTCCTGGAAGACCTCTCATGTTTGCAAATTCACACAACAATGTTTCAATTGAACTCTGAACTCTCAGTGCACCTGCGTATCCAGTGCAATCTTTCATTAAATGTTTCTTCCTTGACCATTCAAATTACATCTTTCAAAGAACACATCCATGCACCCTAACTTTCTGTTTTCAGAAATGGAAATGCACCAATCACTGCTAATGAATCATTAGCATTGTAAATCCACAGTTTTTTTTCTTTAGAAACTCCTACTGTTTCAACTGCCCTTTCATTACCACACTTCATCTGACTGCAGAACAACCTTCTTCCACCATGTTTAACGTCTGGATTGTTGGACATAGTTACATCCACTGGGCTCAAAGGTATGCTGAGAGCAGAAATTTACACAACCTCAATTTACAAGATGTGGAAATTAAGTGGTTGGGCCAAAGAGGATTAAAATGTCACCAATTGATACCATTGGTGAAAACCTTTATGCATTTGCCAAAACCTGACCTGTTAATAGTGCACTGTGGAGGTAATGATTTGGGCACTTTGACAGGGGTAGGTCTGGAAATGCTTTTAAAGGACACCTTGGAGCAATTAATGGCACTTTTTCCTCAAACTGCCTTGGTATATTCCAATATATGCCAAAGACAGAAATGGAGGTGGTCCAACCAATTTTGTCCACAAATTGAGAAAGCGAGGAAGCATGTAAACAAATCTGTTTCAGCTTACATGAGAGACCATGGAATGGGCTCTCTGTACAACAATAACTTGCGTTACTACATGCAAGATATCTACAGAGGAGATGGAGTTCACTTCTCAGATGAGGGCAACAGAATTTTCATTCTGAATTTAAGACTGTGAATTGGTACCTACTTATAAGTACCTAAATGTACCATAAACCCAAAAGCTCTTCTCAGAGCTACCCTACATCTGATCACTCACAATTATTATTTTTCTCTAACTTTTTTCACTAATTTTCCACAAAATTCGCTCCCCGGAGCGCTACCCGGTTCGCTAACCGAAAGCTAACCTCGCGGAATTTTAAAAAAAAAAAAAAAATTTTCCGCACATATAAGCCTCCTCAGCCACGCTCAGAAAACCTAGGGGGTCAAGATAAGTCTACCATGACCCCTTCTACCCATTCTAAACATTATTTGCCCTCCATCTTGTATCTTAATGCGAACGAAACACAAAATGGTGGACTCCCGTGACGCTTAAGGTTCGCTAACCGGGCAGCTTCCCGGAAAGCGGTCCTAAAAAAAGGCGGGAAAGTAATTTACAGAAAAACGACTAGAGACACTCTCACCAAATATAGATTAGCTCATACTACATAACAATCCCTTCCATTCTCACAAATTTCATTGAAATTCCATTTAGCCATTTAGCCTGTAGACCTCTCCAAGTACCGTGAGGTAAATTACTTCACAAAACACATCTGAATTGTTGGAATTGACAACCAATGAAAATGTTACTTTCATTTTCTACTTTTATTACCTGACATTTAATTGGTTATATACCTGTATATATATAAAGGGTGAGAAGGAAACACAGCCATTTTGACTACTACTTCTTGTTGTACCTCCTATTTCAATAGCTTCAAAAAACTTCAACTTCTTTGTGAAGGTAAGTTATAATTTAATATATTGTGCACTATGACTTAATATAGTAGACTTTTTCTGCTACATATACACTATCCCTCTGTAGTAGTAATGTATTTAGATAGACTTCTCTGTTATAGTTATCAATGGAGTAAGGCTTGTCTTGGTTAAATCACATACACTTTTTTTTAGTCCTATTTCCACTCTCATACTATACACTGCCAAAAGATAAATTCACTGATAAAAACTGCCTATCTAAAATTAATCCCAACAGTGCCCTATCTCTACTAATATATATTTTTTTAATCCAAATTTCAGGCAAAATGGAAGGCGAGCAGCAAGTTTCATTTTCGATTGAACTGAAGGAGAGCAGCCAAGACAAACTTGATGACTTTATGGATGACAGTAGAGACCACGAACTTCTACAATGTGTTGAAGCAGTAGACAACTTGCTTCAAAATGAAAAACAATTACACCCTATAATAAATTATGACATTTCCGACAATGAAATGTTAGAAAATTTAATAAAGTATGAAACACAATCATAATAAAAAAAATAAATAAATAAAGAAAACAAAAAAAAACAAGAAAAACAACAAACAATTAACATACAGTATTAGAAAAGTCTTTCATTCTTTTATCCATAAAGTTCGCTGCCCAGAAAGCTATCCGGTTCGCGAACTTGGCGCTTACCACGCAAAAAAAAATTTTTTTTTTTGGACCCTCCTAGGCCCTTTTAAAACCTCCACATAAAACCTAGGGGGTCAACGAGGATCTACTATGCCCCCTTATGGTAATTTCCCCCTTTGTTTTGGCCTCCTCTTGTCTCTCGATCCTACCGAGAGACAAGATGGCGGCCGCTCCGGACTGTTTAGAATGTTGACAGACACCGGAGGGCCAATCAGCTTCTCATCGCAAAGTTCCGTTACGCGAAAGGTTCGCTAACCGGATAGCTGCCCGGAGCGCTGTTACAGATATATATCTTGATTTAAACGTTAATTTCTCAAAATCCACTGAAGCACATATATTGAGACCTAGCAAAGGCACATCAGGCTAACAGTCCCTACAATTTTGCCAAGTTTCGTGAAAATCCATTCAGCCATTCGGGCTAAAAGTGAGTCCAACCGCCCTATGGAAATTAACATGGGAAAAAGGCGTTTTGGGACCCCCCTTTTTTCTCGGCCCCCCCTCCACAAAACCCCCCCAAATTTTCAAGGTCTGCTCAGAAACAAAATGTGCCATTTTCCTGAAAATTTCAGCCAATTCCGTCCACAAACGCAAAAGTTATTAGGCATAGAATTTTCAGAAATCCCATAGGGAAAAAATCCTAACTATATATACCTACTGGCGACCGCCAGTAGGTAATATATATATATTATCTATAATTAATAATTGTTTAATAATTAAATATTTTTACTGAATTGCAAAAAAATGTCAACATTTCAAACTTTTCAAACAAAATAAATTACTTCATAATAAAATAAATGAACAAAATGTAAATATAAATATAAAATGCCTGCCAAAACATAATACAAATTTCACAATACTCAAATGAACATTTAATTTTTTCCACTCAAATATAAAAATGACATTTAAAATGTATAAATATTGAAAAAGATACAAAATAATACGGTGTGTGACTTTGCCTACCTGCCGGGGAACCGAGGATTGGACATTCGGCAGCTGACTCCTGTCTTTGCCCCCAAGCCAGCTGCTCGCCAGACCCACTCCTCAGGTCCCGCTTCGCGGCTCCTTTTGTGGCAGTTGCTCATAGCAAGGGGCTGAGACTCGGGAGACTGTTGGGTTGTGCGTTATAGTGCAGCAGGGCTGCGAGCGGTGAAAGCAGGGACTCCATCTGCCAGGAGTCCCTGCAGCCTGACCCGAAACACCTGGGCCGCTCTCCCTGCTTGTCCTGCCCCCCTCCACGGACCTAAAAACCCCTTAGTTTGGACCCTCTCTGGGACACGGTGTGTGACTTTGCCTACCTGCCGGGGAACCGAGGATTGGACATTCGGCTAGTGACTCCTGTCTTTTCCCCCAAGCCAGCTGCTCACCGGACCCGCTCTGCGGGTCCCGCTTCGCGGCTCCTTTTGTGGGAGTTGCTCATAGCAAGGGGCTGAGACTCGGGAGACTGTTGGGGTGTGCTTTGAAGTGCAGCAGGGCTGCGAGCGGTGAAAGCAGGGACTCCATCTCCCAGGAGTCCCTGCAGCCTGACCTGAAACATCTGGGCCGCTCTCTCTGCTTGTCCTGCCCCCTCCACAGACCTAAAAACCCCTTCATTTGGACCCTCTCTGGGACACGGTGTGTGACTTTGCCTACCTGCCGGGGAAACGAGGATTGGACATTCGGCTGCTGACTCCTGTCTTTGCCCCCAAGCCAGCTGCTCGCCGGACCCGCTCCGCAGGTCCCGCTTCGCGGCTCCTTTTGTGGGAGTTGCTCATTGCAAGGGCCTGAGACTCGGGAGACTGTTGGGGTGTGCTTTGTAGTGCAGCAGGGCTGCGATCAGTGAAAGCAGGGACTCCATCTCCCAGGATTCTCTGCAGCCTGACCCGAAACACCTGGGCCGCTCTCCCTGCTTGCCTGCCCCCATCCACGGACCTAAAAACCCCTTCATTTGGACCCTCTCTGGGACACGGTTGTGACTTTGCCTACCTGCCGGGGAACTGAGGATTGGACATTTGGCTGCTGACTCCTGTCTTTGCCCCCAAGCCAGCTGTTCGATGGGCCCGCTCCGCGGGTACCGCTTCGCGGCTCCTTTTGTGGGAGTTGCTCATAGCAAGGGGCTGAGACTCGGGAGACTGTTGGGGTGTGCGTTGTAGTGCAGCAGGGCTGCGAGCGGTGAAAGCAGGGACTCCATCTCCCAGGAGTCCCTGCAGACTGACCCGAAACACCTGGGACGCTCTCCCTGCTTGCCCCACCCCCCAACTACCGCTCCCTCTACTTTAACAGGCCCTCTCAACCGCCGCGCGGGAGCGTCCCGGGAGAAGCCTGGGACAAGGGCGGGACCGTCTGCGGCCGTCCGCGGTCGGGCGAGGTTGGGTTAGGCCACCCCCCCTGGTCCTCCTCTCTTACTAAGTGAAGTATTGTGGATTCACCAAATATCTGTTCCCCCTCTTGCTACTAGTTTGTTGCTATCATGCCTTTGTGCTCTGGAACGGAATGAACTGTTCAACTACAGACTACTAAGGGGGTGGTTACTGGTCCCCTGGACGCTTTTATTATTAAGGCGACAGGAATTTTGGAGAAGGAGATAGCTTTTGCCAAAAAAGGCTCTCACTTGACCTTATTATTGGGAAAAATTCCTCGTTAGGCCCCCTTGCCACAGTGCCTGGTCCCGAAGCTTCGGCATCAGGCACTATCCCATCTTTGGCCCCTGTATTGGTGGATGTACACTGTGAGGCGGAGGGTTTGTCTTTGATTCCCTCCGACAGAAATTCCAATTCTAGTGAGTCACCTAGGAGTATGGCGGGGGGAGTGTACTTTTAGCAAGTCAATCTCAATTAGACTCATCATCAAACGGGGACTCGCCCAGGAACTCACCCTGTAAAAGAAAACGAAGTGAGGGCCGCTAGAGGGGAGGTGTTTCACAAATATCTAAAACAACTAGCATACCTCAGCCATTAACTATTCCTGAAGCCTCCACCTGCTCACAGTCTTCCCTGCCTGTAAGTGACCCCTTACCCTCCCCCCAAGTCCTTCCGGGTCTTCGGATTCTTATCCTGCGAGCCATAGTGGTGATGAGGGCCTATTGGGTAAAATGTAAGTATTATTCAAAACACTTATGCTGCCCCTACTGGAAAAAACTAGACTCATGAATTCAAAATTGGACGCTCTCGAGAATCTTGTCAATACCAATACTGGTTTGTTAAAAAAGTTAGTTAATGTCCAAGTAGCATCATCTACCTCTACCTGCTCTGGTAATTCTAAACCTGAGGGAGCAGTTGTTACCAGTTAGCAGCCCCTTTTAGCATCTGCCAAGCCAACCACTATCTGGCCAGCCCCAAATAATCCTGCTTGCACAGGCCTCGGGGACAGGAATCCACATAATGTTACTACTCCCGTACTGGCCTAAAGTATACAGGTTTTAAAACCTAAGAAGGCCAGTTCTAAATCTAATCCCCCTCCCCAGCCAAGTACCTCTATGCCTACACCTATTACTCAGGACCATGTGAGGGGCGGCTCCATACCATCTACGCATTCTAAAATAAGCTCTAGAGCAGTGGGGAGTGTAACTACTAATTCTATCATTCCCCCTCTGAAGGCTAACAAATGGGGACCCCCTTGCACAGACTTACCTATTGAAGCTACCCCATATACGATTGTCCTAACAGGTGTCTCACCCATTAGGGAGGGCCAAACCGAACCTTATGGGGATCTTAAAAACAAAGGTGTTTTTTGGTTAAATAAAAACCGTCCCCTTCCAACCTCCTCCACTAAAGATATATTGAATGTGAAAAGAGTTGACTGGGTGGGACATTGTGTGAAGGATTTAGAAGGGGATTGTATTATTATAAATTTCAGGGATCCTTGGGTGGTGGACTTCATACGTAGGGAAGCATGGTTTGGGAGGGTGGGTGATGTGCAGTCTCTGGGTCTTGGCTATTTTTACCCTAAAAGATATGGTGTGCCTTTCTCCAACTCCCTAATGCCGAATAGACTTGCTGGGAGACCCCAAGCTGTTGGATTCCCATATTCCCCTTTTTATCCTCGTTTGTTCAACCGTTTCGAACCTCTTTCTGGCCTGGAGGGCATTGATTGACTCTATTCCGCACCTGATAGAGGGAGTGATTCTGACAATTATGTTAGTGGGGGTGATGGAGTATGTAATGTGGCAATGAGTAAGGAGGGAGAAAACCTAGAGAAGGGGATGGAGATAGCCTCTGTGAGTTACAAAGATGGTAACCGGCTGGCTGATTGTCAATCCAGTATTGATAGGAATTTAAGCCTGGAGCAGTGCTTTTCGGATCGCGTTGCTCCCGCCAGTCAGGTTGTGCCGCTTAAAATGGCTTTATGGAATATTGCAGGGCTAAAGGGGCATATAGGTTCAGAAGATTGGACAGATTTTATTGACATCCTTGACATCCTAATCTTCCAAGAGAATTGGGGTCCTGATCCAATATATCGGGTAGGGTTTCTAAATTTTTACAAACCAGCGATTCAGGGTCCCAAAGGTAGAGCTTCTGGGGGCCTAGTAATCTGGGTTAGGCAGTCTATTGGCTATAATCCAACAGAAATTGTAGTGGATAACCCGGATCTCCTGGGAATCAAGTTACGTATGAAAAATCATCAGGACATAGTAGTTATTAATATCTATGCCCGAGGCCGCCCCGGTGGGCGTTGTCCGGTTATTGTAGATGAACTGGACTCCTACCTCGATCTGATTGGGAGAGACAAATTAATTCTTGTAGCAGGGGATCTAAACTGCACCTTCAAACCCTTGTTTAGTGAGGGTGAGGACCTGGGGTCCGAGGAAGATGCAGTGTGGAATATTCCGGCGTTGACCTTGAATTATATTAAGAAGGGTACTGAGGCAGCTCTTCACTGGTCAGGGCTGTGTTTGGAGTGGGGTCTGAGAGCGGCTAATGGTCGTTCGGCTTCCGACAAGGCTGGTCATCCCACCTTTGACAATGGGGTTAGTAAAAGCAGAATAGATTATATCCTGGTTAAAATGGAATATTGGTCCCTCCTGGTTGACATGGAAGTTGTGGTTCGCCCAGAAAGTGACCACAGGCCATTGTTTTTAAGTCTGAAGCTCCCAGGCAACCCCGTTAGGCCCCTATCAGCTCCGTGCATAACGGCTGAGGCCGTCCTGACTAATGATAGAAGAAGGGTCAAATGGAGTAGGGTTGTGGAGGATGTTACCTTTTTAGATGGCATATCGAAAGAAGTTTCGACGACTTTGTGTGCCATTCTGAATCTATCGCCCACTTTGGGTGCTGTTCATCAGATCAGTGATCTTCGTGAACAGGGTTTCATTAAACTCAAGGCCCTCCTGACTCTACCGCCAAAACAAAGGAAAGAGATGGTAATGGGTTGCTGGAAAAAATGGTATAATAAGAACTGCAGGGCTGCACATAGTAACCTAATTAAAGCCATCAAATCTAGGGTCACCTGTGATATTAAAACAGCACGTCAAATGTATAAAAAAGCCTAGTGGGAGGCGAAGAGAGAGTGGGACGAGTGCGGTTGGTCTGATCTTTTTGAGGCCTACTTATCCTCGAACCAGGTAAAATCCCGGGAAATTGTGAAATGGGGTAGGAACCCAGATTCTCAAACCCCAGGAAACTATGTGTCTGCGGAAGTATGAGTGGACTTTTTCTCCTGTCAGTTTAAGGATCCTGATCTAGAACCTCTTAATGGTAAAGAGAAGCAGGTATCTCTGCACCCTGTCCACAGTCACTCGCTAGTCTTTACGACTTCTGATACCGAGTCTGCTCTGCGTCTGGTCCAATCGAGGAAAGCTCCAGGGATGGATTCTATTCTGGCAGACTTATTTAAAATAAACCTCCAATTATGGGTTCCCTATATAACCTTGATTGCCAATGCTATCGCTAAGGGGGCAAGGATCCCAGAGTCCTGGAAAGGGGCAGAAATTCTTCCCATTTTTAAAAAAGGGGACCGTTCGGCACCGGGCAACTACCGCCCTATAAGTTTAATTGACTCCCTACAAAAAATTATTGCCAGGATGGTCCTTGCCAGAGTCCAAGGGTGGATGGAGATGGAAAGTATTCTCTCCCCATTGCAGGCGGGCTTTAGATCAGACACCAGCACCATCGACCAGGTTTTAAGATTTACTCTGATATACTGGTAGGTGGTCCTGTTGGGCGGTGGATACATCTATGCCGCCTTTGTAGACCTAAAGTCGGCCTTCGATCTTGTGCCTAGGGCTAAACTGTGGGCGGTTTTGAGAAATTTGGGATTACTGCTAGACCTCCTAGACCTTGTGGTTAGATTACACGAGGGCAACTTTGCCAGGGTGAGGTGGGGAGGCCAAGGGCAGGTGACGGATAGCTTCCCCGTAACACGAGGTGTCCGTCAGGGGTGTGTCTTGGCACCTACCCTTTTTTTATTGTTCATTGATCAGGTGGTGAAGTTTTTTGCTGACACCCCCACTGATGCTCCTTACCTAGGTGGGTCTAAGTTTCCAATGCTCATCTTCGCAGATGACACTTTACTCCTCTCAAAGACATGTAGGGGGCTGCAAACTGCACTTTATAGGTTTGAGGAGTTCTGCAAATTAAACGATCTGCGAATAAACTAGAGCAAGACCAAATTCATGGTCCTAACCAAAAATTGTCCCATTAAAAGTTTTGTTAGCATGAATGGTGTCAGTCTCGAACAAGTTGAGGTTATGACATACCTTGGAGTGACCCTAGACTATCGCCTACGCTGGAAACCCCAGATTGATGCACTCCACCTAATATTTGCATGCCTTACAGGCTGCTTAATTCAGGAGCAAAAAATGTCGCTAACCAAATGGGTTACACGGTGCACAGACAAAATATCGACTCAAAAATATTGAATGGACAGAATATCGAGTTAAAAGTATCGATAATAATAAAATATCGATATCAAAAATATCGTTGGTCAAAATATCGATTAAAATAATGATAAAAAAATATTGAGTACAAAAATATCGACAAAATATATATAAATAGTCAAAGTAAAAAATGTCAATAATATGTAGAAAAAAGGTTAAAAAAATAAAAAAAATGTATTAATAGTAATATAAATTGTAGTTAATGTTTAGGAGCGGGATGTTGGGTTAATAGGGGATAAGGGTGGGGAGTAATTTAATAATAATTAATTAATTAATATATGTTTGTAAATATTTTTAATTAATACTTAATTGGTAATTAATTAATATTAATTAGTTAATTAATTATTATAATTTTGTACATATTTTTAATTAGTCATTAATTGGTAATTAAATAATATTAATTAGTTACTTACATTAATTAGAGTAATTTATTTATATATATAATTTTTAGTTATTGTTAATTAATTAATTGGGAAAAATAATATTAATTATTAAATTAAATTAATTACAGCTAATGTGCTAATATATTTACTTTATTGTTATTGTTAATTAATACTTAATTGGTAATTAAATAATATCAATTAATTTTGGGTAAAGGGGTATTTTTAGGGTTCAGGGTCAGTTTTCAGTTCTTGGGTAAAGGGGTATTTTTAGGGTTCAGGGTCAGTTTTCAGTTTTTGGGTAAAGGGGTATTTTTAGGGTTCAGGGTCAGTTTTCAGTTTTTGGGTAAAGGGGTATTTTTAGGGTTCAGGGTCAGTTTTTAGTTTTTGGGTAAAGGGGTATTTTTAGGGTTCAGGGTCAGTTTTGGGTTTTTGGGTAAAGGGGTATTTTTAGGGTTCAGGGTCAGTTTTCCCTACTGTTGCACCCACTGGAGTGGGAATAGTAATTTTAATCCCTACGCTATCCAACGCTTTCCCTACGCTTGCACTCTTTGGAGTGGGAATAGTATTTTTTACACTTCTGGTATCGTACGGTAATATAATAGTATCTTATTTAATTATAGTATGTTACTATATATATATGTTTTAACAAATAAGATTGTAAAAATTGTTTTTATTATTTTCATTTAATATTTAATTATTATAAGTTAATGTTAGTATTTTTAAGTATATTTTAGTAATTAAATTTTAATATTTATTTAATTTAACACTGTTTTTAATAAAGTCGATATTTTTTACATCTATATTATTGTAAACGATATTTTGTACTCGATATTTTTGTACTTACCTGTTTGTAGATACAAACTCGATATTTTGACTGTCGATATTTTGTCCACGATATTTTGGCAAGTCGATATTTTGTCCCTCGATATTATTTCAGTGATCCGGGTTACACCAGCACTTAGGATCTGCGAAGCCAAAATCAGTTCTGCCATTTTGTACGGGGCTGACCTATGGGGCTACAAGGACCTATCGCCATTGGTAAAAGTCCAAAATAAATTCATGCGGAATTTGGTAGGTCTTCCCCAATCTACACCAATCAAACCACTCTTGTTGGATATGGGTTGTAAACCCATTAACAAGATGGCTCGATATCGGCTAGTAGCATTGTGGAGACGGATCTGGACGTCACCGGATCTGAGTCTCTTTACCAGCAAATTGGCGGAAGTGAGATCAGTACTGGGTTCTAGTAATATTCCCTGGCTACGTGAGGTGAAACAAATTTTGGAAGACATGGGTCTTAACCAACTGTGGGTTTCTCCGGGGTCCACTACCTTCCCTTCTAAGCAAGTTTTTAAAGCACTTTATTGGGCATCTGTTAAACCTCCATCTGTTGTGCAATCTGATGCTACTAGCTTGTCAGGTAGATTTTTGGCCCACAAATTGGATCCTTTTCTGGAGAACTATTGGGACGTCATCACAAAAACTCTAGACAAAAAACTATACCATCAGTTTCAAGTCGGGTCCCTGCCAGTAAGGTCCTTTACCAAAAATTGGTCTGCTCATGTGCTGACCATAAGGAGAGTGTGGGTCATTTCCTTTTTGCATGTCCCGCCTATCATGACCCTAGAATTAAATGGATTAAGCCTATCTGTCGTCGAATGAAAATTAGAGGGAGCGCTGAGGCTTTGTGGGTGCTACGTACCAACACCTCAGAGATGGTGGTAATAAGTGTGGCTAAGTACTTGGGGTGGGCGTGGATCATCAGAGCCAGACACTTGCAGCCACTTTCATTCTTAATTTTAGCTGGGTATTTCATACATTGGGTCTTTAACATACTGTTTAATCTTTTTTTAATGATGAAATGTTTTAAGTATGTATGGTGTTTTTAATTCGTTTTATGTATCTTTTATCCCTTTTTGTACAGTTGTCTTTTATGATGCAAAAATTGAAATAAAGACGTATAAACCAGAAACCTGGAGTGACATTTACTATTCCTAGCCAATCCAAACTAATCCAGGGGAAGCCTTTGGACACTAAAGTGGCCTCCTACTTTTTTGTCAAAACTAAATACATTTTTTAAAGTGTGAGTAACAATTAGAAAATATATACAAATCTTTAATATTTTATGTAACAAATAAAGTTAGAAAACTATGAATAAAATAGTGTGATAACAAACACAACAAATAACAAAATATATAAATAAAATACAGCCACCTTAAGGAAAAAAATGAATTATATAAGACTAAAAATAAATAAAAATATTTTTCCTATACTCATTTTTTTTAAATAACATCTTATTAAATCCAAAGAGTACAAAAAAATCAGTAGTTAAATTACTTTTTTCCAACATACTTAGAAACAACAATACTCAAATAAACATTTATTTTTTTCCACTGAAATATGAAAATTACATTTAAAATGTATAAATGTTGAAAAAGCTACAAAATAATAATTAATATAATATGATAATGTATAATTATACTGCAACTGAGATATATATATATATATATATATATATATTACCTACTGGCGTCTCGCCAGTAGGTATATATAGTTAGGATTTTTTGTCTATGGGACTTTTGAAAATTCTATGTCTAATAACTTTGGCGTTTGTGTACGGAATCGGCTGAAATGTTCAGGAAAATGGCACATTTTGTTTCTGAGCAGCCCCTGAAAATTTGGGGGGGTTTCGTCAAGGGGGGGCCGAGAAAAAAGGGGGGTCCCAAAACGCGTTTTTCCCATGTTAATTTCCATAGGGCCTTTGGCCTCACTTTTAGCTCGAACGGCTGAATGGATTTGCACGAAACTTGGCAAAATTGTAGGGACTGTTAGCCCGATGTGCCTTTGCTAGGTCTCAATATATGTGCTCCAGTGGATTTTGAGAAATTAACGTTCAAAACAAGATATATATCTGTAACAGCGCTCCGGGCTGCGCTCCGGTCCGCTTACTTTTCGCGAAACGGAACTTTGCGATGCGAAGCGGATTGGCTCCCCGGTGTCTGTCAACATTCTAAACAGTCCGGAGCGGCCGCCATCTTATCTCTCGGTAGGATCGAGAGAGAAGAAGAGGTGAAAAACGAAGGGGGAATTTAATGAAAGGGGGCAAGGTATACCCCTCTTGACCCCCTAGGAATGTTGTTGGGGTTATTAAAGGGTCCCGTGGGGAAAATAAAAAAATATATATTTTTCACGGTAGAAGCGCTTCACGGGCCGCGAACTGGGCCGCAAACTGGTAGCGAAATGGGAATTCGCCATTTTGTGCTTCGTTTTAATTAAATTACTAGGTATAAGGGGGTGCGGGAGACGTATCCTAATCCCTTATGTTTTCTGAGGGTGGCTGAGGAGGCTCATATATGTTGATACATGTCTTCCAGCGGCTGTGCGTGAGCTTTTTTTTTTTTTGCTGCGTGACGTCTGTTAACGTTCGATTCGATGGAAATCAGGAAGTGTTGACCGCCAATTTGTCAGTGCGATAAAATATTTTGTTATAAATTAATCCTTATTGATAAACATTGTCTGCGCCATCTTGCCTTTTTTCCAATGCCACAATTTTGTCGTGCACGGCAGCCATTTTAGATGCCAGGCCGGTCCCAGGCTATCACCTAGCCCTGCGGATGTAGTTTATGGCCCCAGCTGTAGAGAATCCAGACATGCCAACCTTCCCGATTCAGGCGTGAGACTACTGATTTCAGTGCTAGTCTCCCGCCTCCCGATTTCTGCAAGCAAAAACCCGGGGGCATATTACCAACAACTGGCGATAATTTTTGTCTCTAACTTGTTTAGAGACAAAAATTATCGCCGCACATCGGCGATTTTTATCGCAGATAAACCTTGCTATTAGCAAGGTTTATCGCAAATGCGATAAAAAATGGCCGCAATGCATGAATATCGCTGAAAAGTCAGCGATATTCATGCATTATCGAGCAAATGCTCTTAGCCATGTTATCCACCTCCCATTGGATAACATGGCTAAGAACTGCTCAGGGCAGGTGTTAGCTTTTTGAGATATTCGCGCTTAGCGCGAATATCTCCAATAGTTGGTAATAGGAGATAGCGATGTTAGGGACTGTTTCCAGTCGCTAACATCTTGGCACGCCCACTTTGCATGTCATTAGTGATAAATATCACTGACATGCAAAGCGGGGCCCAAGATGGTCGCTATCTCCTTTTAGCTGTCACTAACTGGTGTTAGCGACAGCTTGGTAATAGGGAGATAATTTTATCTCCGCTTTCTTGGCTTTTAAAGCCAAAAAAGCGGAGATAAACCCCCTTGATAATATGCCCCACGATTCCTCGGGGGTTTCAGCTGACAAGGCTTGGTATTGTGTTACGTGGTAATTCGTCCAGGAAACGTCAGAGGGTCGATGCAGGGGTTCTAGAAGGGGTGATAAACCATTTAAGCCTCATGAACAAGCGCATGGTCTTTTAAAGATCTGTGAAGTACTCGGGGCGGCGGTGTGTGTGTGTCCTCTTTCAGGAGCGGGCGGGGGGGGGGGCACTGCCAGCAACTTGCCAGGCCAGGCAGTGTTCAACACTTGCATCACCCTTTCTCTGCCTGCTATTGCGCTCCATGCTTCGGAAAGGTATGAAAAAGAACGTGCATTTGAGTTTGAAATGTCCGATCCTGTAGCAGTACACTTGCAAAGCCCACACATGACAATAACCCGATTCAAGGCCCCATTCACCCGATTTTTTAAAAATATATAGCACTCCAACAAAGTAGGATTATAAAACTTTATTAACGAACAAAAACTGTAACAAACATTTAAACATTTTTGACAAAAAAAAGCAACAATGGTCAGAAGCTGTCTTTTGTGCGAATAGTCCCAAGGCAGCACAACGTGCTGAGTTCTGGACGGCACCCAGGTGATGTCACCTGGGTGCCGCACTGGTTTTTGGGATCCTACAATGCAGCTCAGAAAAACAGCGTGGGGCGTCCCGGGTGGTGCGGGGGGAGGCCTCGTCAGTAGCGGTCTGTTGTGTGAATAGTCCCAAGGCAGCAGAACGCGCTGAGATGTGGATGGCACCCAGGTGATGTCCAGTAAAATGCCGCACTGGTTTTGGTATCCTACAATGCTGCTCCGAAAATTGGCGTGGGGCGGCCCGGGGGGGGGCGTGGGGGAGGCGGCGTGAACGGGCCTCCCCAAGTGGCGGCCATCCAGCTGAGTTGCGCCCGCTCTTGCGGCTACAGCGTCTCGCTCACCATGTAGTTGAGTTGCTCCCACTCTTGCAGTGCAGCGATAGGCGGCTGCCACAGGTCTCTTAAAATGGCGGCCGGCTCTTCGGTTTTGGGCCTGGTCCACTAAAATGGCCCTGGGACACCTTGGAACTCGGACGTTTGCCTGCTAGGGCTTGGGCTCCATTCTCGAAAGCGTCCCCTCAGCCGTGAAGATTCTACAAAAGTCTTGGGGGCCCTCGACTCCTGCAGGCTTCCGGTGGGGAGCGGCTGCCATGATTGCTCGCGGAATGACCACGACGGAGCCACGAGATGGTGGTGCTCTCATGCTGACGCCAGCTTCAGTCTGAAACATCCAGAAACAAGGTGGGGCTTTCATCGTTTGGGAAAAAAAAATGTTCTAAACCAATGAAAAGTGTTATTTTTAGGTCATATGACCAAGCCTTCCATCTTTAGGAAATCAAAAGTAAAATGAACCAATGAAAAGTTTTATAAACAAGTCACATGACCTGTTATGCGGCATAGGGCTACAAAAAGCGTAGAAAATCCGTTGGCACGTGAGGCGGCGTCAGTAGCGGACCGGTGTGCGAATAGGCCGAAGGCAGCACAACGCGCCGAGATCCGGATGGCACCGAGTTAGTGTCCAGCAAGTTGCTGCACTGGTGTGGCTATCCTACAATGCTGTGCCGAAAGACGGCGTGTCCAGCTGAGTTCCGGTCACTTTTGCGGTACAGTGACTCGAACGCGCCGAGATCCGGATGGCACCGAGGTGGTGTCCAGCAAGTTGCCGCACTGGTGTGGCCATCCTACAATGCTGCGCCGAAAGTCAGTGTGGGGTGCCCCGTTGGCTTATGAGGTGATGTCAGTAGTGGACCGATGAGTGAATAGGTCGGAACCAGCACAAGGCGCCCTGCACTGTTGAGCCTTTTTCAATGCCTGTTTTTTGTTGTTTCCCCTCCATCAAAAACAAAAAAATATATAAAACTGTGCAAAAATACAAAAAAATCAAAAAATGTTTAGAAAAGCAGTGCTTGTAAGACTGTCTGAAGCTCTTTTGCACCTGCTGCAGCTTCACTATTGCCCTGGTGTGGCCAAAGATCGCCCATGACATAGGCGGCCGGCTCCCGAGGTCCGGCTGAACTTTTTTCCTTTTCCTTTCTGCTTCTTGTCCCACAATCCGTTTCACCTGAAGACACGACCAGGTTCCTGAATGTGTGCAGGGGGACGCTATTGATTGAACGAAAATGGCGGCTTGACGCAAAGCTGACTCAAGCGTTGCTGTTGATGCTATACAGACAAAAATTGGTTTTCAGTTTGTACATTCTTCAGGATTTTTTTTTCCATCCAAGGCTGATTGAGAGTTTGTAGAAAAATGGCTTCAGATTTTCCACATATTACTCTTCAACATTCTTCCTAAATGTAACAATGTGAGACTCACTAGGAAAACGGCTGTTTATCTTTCCTTTCAAAATGCTGCCAACAATATTTTCTGAATGGAAGACACCATCTTGTAGCATAAAGGGCCGAAAGGGGTTCTGGTCTGGCCGATTGTTGGTGGAGACATTTTGACTATATCTTGGACCTGCCCGGCCTCGCCCAAAATGGCGCCGGTATAAATGGGACTCGTAACTCCTTGTTGTGTACTGGTTGAACAACCTTGATATCACGAGATATGAATGCAGTTTTGATGCTCATGGCGGGCGGGGACGAGAATTGATTGAATATTTCTACATCCCTATTGATATTAAGTTCTGATGTGTTATTTATTACTGTACTATTGAAAGTTCGAATTAACGTCACCCATGGCACTTGCACGCAAATGTATATCTAGATAACTTTTTTGTTAGTGGCCCTGTCGTATTTTAATTACAAAATGTACGTCCACCGATTCCGCAACTGTTAGACATCTTAGTTCTTGCAACCTAATGGCTCGCTCGTTACGTTCCTCTATAATGTAAATGTCTCCTCATCATATACGATTTCAGTTTGCTCCGTGGCCGGCCCACGTGGTTATAGGCCCGTATTTGTATACTGACATTTTCACAATAAAGGTTTTTAAAACAAAACACGGTAGTAGTATTTACATTGGTAAAGTTTTTACTTTTAGTCACTGTTTTTGAATCAGTAAAAGGCAAGTGAAATAAAGCAGTCCAATTACATGACGGATAAAAGGTATAATATGTAGGAACGCAGTAAAGATAAATGGTCAAGGGCAGTTGTGTTTTCCACTCCTGCAACATAAAGTGATCGATAAGAATCTGATAATCAGGCGTATCGGCGACTAAGACAGCAGGCCGAGTCTCTTTTACTCAACGGCTCCGTCATGGAACGAAGAAACGCCCTTTTTCTCGAAAAAGGAATATATTTTACTTGCAGGACAGTTGTAAATTTTCCGGGAAAGTACATTAGCCTGGAATATTATAACATATATGTTTAAAAAAAAATAATGTTCAAAACCAATAAAAAGCGTAATTTTTAGGTCATATGACCAAGCTTTTCATCATTAAAATAACAAAAGTAAAATAAACCAATGAAAAGTTTTTTTAACAAGTCACATGACCTGTTATGCTTACGTTACGCGCTGCGCGCCGCGCCCCGGATCACTTCCGGGTGCGCTAACGCGGCGTGTCATATAACGCATTACGCGACAACGTAGGTCAAGAATATAGTCAAAATGTCTCCACCAACCAGCGTTCGGAACACAACCCCTTTCAGCAGTCCAAAAAGTTCTGTTAAATGACAACAGAGGGGACAGGCAACAAGAACCATTAGTCAAAGAGGGGAGGGCAAGTTCTTCTCTACCGGGTCATGTTGGGGCGCTACCGGAACTGATCGAATTGGTAGTCTACAGTGTTTCTGGATGTTTCAGACTAAAGCTGGCGTCAGCATGAGAGCACTACCATCTCGTAGCTCCGTCGTGGCCATTCCACGAGCAGACATGGCAGCCGCTCCCCACCAGAAGCCTGCGGGAGTCGGGGGCCCCCAAGACTTTTGTAGAATCTTCACGGCTGAGGGGACGCTTTCGAGAATGGGACCCAAGCCCTATCAGGGAAGCGTCCGAGTTCCAAGGTGTCCCAGGGCCATTTTAGTGGACCAGGCCCAAAACCGAAGAGCCGGCCGCCATTTTGAGAGTTCTGTGGCAGTCGCCTATTGCTGCACCGCAAGAGTGGGAGCAACTTAACTACATGGTGAGCGAGACGCTGTAGTCGCAAGAGCGGGCGGTAAACAGCTGAATGGCGGAAGAGGCACAGTGTAGCAAAAGCGGGCGGAATAGCAACTAAAACGGTAAAGGGGCGCCCCACTACAGCGTGTCTTCAGGTCAAACGGATTGTGGGACAAAGTCCAGAATAGAAGAGTCATCAAAAGGCAAAAAGTTCCGCCGGACCCCGGGAGCCGGCCGCCTATGTCGGGGGCGATCTCAGGCTACACCAGTGCTATAAGACTTGGGGAGGGGGTCGGAGCCAAGCGTCTTCTCCGAGTCCGTGCCATCACACCGCCCCTCGGGGGCCTCCGTCAAGCGGTTTAGGGAGGTACCATATAACATTGTTTTCAAATGCAGTCAGGTCCACAAACAACCCTCACTTACTTTGAGAATAGTGAAGCTGCAGTAGGTGGAAATAAGCTTCAGACAGTCTTACAAGCACTGCTTTTGTAAACATTTTTTGATTTTTTTGTATTTTTGCACAGTTTTATATATTTTTTTTGTTTTTGATGGAGGGGAAACAACAAAGCACAGGCATTGAAAAAGGCTCAAACTCAGAACTCTGAACTATGACACCCAACATCCAGGACTTGCCATCCGGATCTTGGCGCCTTGTGCTGCTTCCGACCTATTCACACATCGGTCCACTACTGACATCATCTCATAAACCAACGTAATGTAAATAGTTATTTAATAAAATGTTTTACCCTGTTACTTTGCTGGTGTGTTGTCTATATTTTTAATATTTGCATAGGGTTTGTTGTTATTTTGGGCGGGGTGGGTGACGGAGCCGAGCTGTCTTGCAGCCCTCATGGTGTGGCGCTCAGTTCATCTCACTATTTTCGTATTTCTCATGAAGGGTTGTTCCTAATGTTTCTATTTTAGAGAGGTCAAAAAGAGATCCAATTAGTGGCCTACTGATTTTGCTCGATTACTTTTATTTTTTTACACGATTTTTCACTATCTGCAAAGACTAAACAGAGTATTTCGACTTTGTGCTTGTTTGTAAATAGAGAATGAACCAAAGAGAATCAATTGTAAAACAGTAAATGCTTGGATAACAATCAATCAAATGGAGAGACAAGCAGGCACGACGGATTACAACGGGGGTAAAGGCCTGCGTTAACTACTCTTCACTATCTGCAAAGAGAGAGTACTACTAAGAGAAAAGAGGGGAGGGGGGCAGCGTTCAAAGCACATCAGCGTGCATAAACACGAAAAAGTTTTTACCTATCACGTACTTGACATTTTACAGCTTTTGATATTTGCTATTAAAAAACCAATGAAATTCACTGAAAAAACCATAGGTTATAGGCCATATATAGTTAGGAATTTGCATTTACAAAACCTTGAAAATTCACTGAAAAAACCATTGGTTATAGACCATATATAGTTAGGAATTAGCCTTTTCAAAACCTTATTTTACTCACACAAAACCATTGAAATTTCATATATAGTTAGTTCCACTAACTATATATCGCGCACCCGCAATCCACTGCTGATGATGTCACATATTACATCATTCATGACATGGTTAGTGACATCACTGATGACATCACTGATGACATCTCAAATGACATCACTGATGACATCTCAAATGACATCACTGATGACATCTCAAATGACATCACTGATAAAATCACTGATAACATCTCATTTGACATGACTGATCACATCACTGATGATATCATTCATGTGATAATACCATGAACCTCTTCAGACTCTAATATAACCTTAGATACAATCAGTGTAAACAGATAGTCACAGACTGTCACTCATCCATGGAGTTACTCACACACCTAGTCAGTTATGCAAAAAATCAATCACACCTCCATTTTCTCAACTATACAGTTATACACACCTTACTTATTCAAACATATACTAACAAATATTTACCTTACTCTCTTATACAATCCCTGATACATGTTCACAATGATCCATACAGCCACTCACACATTCACTGGCTCTTATGCACAGTTATTTATATATGTCAACTCTCACATGTACTGTGTTTTACATATGTACTTACTTTGACATGTAGCACTGAGATATCCATTCACTCACTAATACACTCATGCACAGTCAACCGCCCATACAGCTGTTTCCACATGCACTTTTGAACCCATACATATAGTGAATCAACTACTCACACATCTATGTACAGAGTCACACACCTCCCCGCCACCCATACACACACTCAGTTTCCCATACAAATACTTGGACAACCAATGAATAACCCATACAGTTACTCATATAGCTACTGATCAACATATGCAGCAGTTTGTAGAACAACAGATATAATGATGCACAAATTAAAACAGTTTAGTCACTAACCCATGCACTCAGTGAGACACATTTAATCACTCACTCATACAGTCAGTCATGCACCTACTAAATCCTTCATCCAGACATTTATACATCCACTCATTCTTCAATATGTAAGACATATTTTAACTTTACAGAAACATACAGTCACTGGATGTTGTCATCAGTGATGTCATCAGTGATGTCATTTGAGATGTCATCAGTGATGTCATCAGTGATGTCACTAACCATGTCATGAATGATGTAATATGTGACATCATCAGCAGTGGATTGCGGGTGCGCGATATATAGTTAGTGAAACTAACTATATATGACATTTCAATGGTTTTGTGTGAGTAAAATAAGGTTTTGAAAAGGCTAATTCCTAACTATATATGGTCTATAACCAATGGTTTTTTCAGTGAATATATATATATATATATATATATATATATATATATATATATATATATATATATATATATATATTTATATATAATTAATAATTGTTTAATAAATAAATATTTTTACTGAATTGCAAATAAATGTCAACATTTCGAACTTTTCAAACAAAATAAATAACTTCATAATAAAATAAATTAACAAAATGTAAATATAAATATAAAATGTCTGCCAAAACATAATATAAGTTTCACAGTACTCAAATAAACATTTAATTTTTTTCCACTCAAATAAAAAAATAACATTTAAAATGTATAAATATTGAAAAAGATACAAAATAATATTTTAATATAATATGATAATGTATAATTATACTACAACTGAGATATATATATATTGGTGGATAGACAACATCGTTGTTATCTCCTACCATTATGACTGTGGGTGTACTGGAACAATTGTGTTGCCCTGAGAATATTTTTTTAAGGTGTGCATATGAACATTAACGCAACTACCACAAGAGTCAGTACAATTAATTTTGTCTTATATTTTAAGATGAAAACTTGGTTTCCTATCTGATTAGGCACTTGCCAAATAACTTACCCAACTACATTAGTGGGTGTTCGATTTTTACTCGACTGTTCACTGATTCACACTATCAGTTTGGTGCATCTGCATTTTGATTTACTGAATAATTTCGTCAGACTTGGATTTTTTTAAATACTTTGACTCAGCGTTATTCATCATTTGCCTTATGTACACTTTGTAAATATAGATGTGTTTCTTACAGTATTTGACTAGCTTAAGATGGCCACCATTTACATGTATTCTATGTTGGTCCTTTTTCTATGTTCGCAGAAAACTTTATCACTGTGTTTGGTCTTCTGTTTTTCTACACGTGATCAAGCCGCAAGGCGAAACGCGTTGTGTGGAATAAACCTGTGTTCCTGCATATGTGGTTTCTGACTCACTTTCCTGAGAGCCTACTTCTGAACTTTTTCAAAGGAACTTGGATATTTATATAAATATATATATACATATATATTTTATATATAATTAATAAGTGTCTCATAATTAAATATTATCACTAATTGCAAATCAATGACAACATTTTGAACTTTGCCAAAACATAATACAGATTTCACAAGCTTTCAAATTAAATATTTAACATTTTGTAAAATGTAATTTGTTAAAGACATTGAACTGATTTATTCAGTATGGTATTCGAAATAATCTGCACCATTGTCTAATCAAGTCCTGTGCTGACAGTGTTCTGAGAGCAGTAGTCACATGGTATTTCTAATAGCGAGTATACTGGAAGAGGGTGCAGTGCCTTACTGAGGATTGTAACTGAGATAACAATGCTGTACTGTGCAGTATTTAGTTTTACAATGAGATAGGCACTAGGCTGGATAATATGTTATTGTGTCTGTTGTCTACAGTAATTCAAAGCCAAAACTAGTTTTTCTTTGCACCAATATAAACCATGGTGCCCTTGGATGTGAATTAAAATAAACAATCGTTTCTATATATGTTCTAAGTATATAAGCCATGCTACAAAGTACCCATATTTTAATTTACAATGCATTTGACTTGGGGGCATGGCCACAGTAGCAACCAAGATGGCTGCTTTCTTTAAAGGCTACGATGGCCTTGGCCTGTATCTGCTTAGAATCTCTGACATCATTGCCTGTGACCGATGCTTCCCCTGTCCACAGTGAGATATTGAACGTGGGGCTCCTCACGGCTGCAGCCTCTTGCTGACCATGTCTCTCAGGTGGCCTGTGCAGTCTGGCATGGCCTCTGAAGCTCAACAGCAATAGGGGGCCATAGGTGAGCCTGAGGCAGGATGCACCCAGTCCCGCCTGTGCCACCGGCTGCTTGCATTATCCTGCTACATCTTGGGAGTATGCTCTGGGACTGCGACCAGGTCCTGCATGACTCACATACTGCACGCCTCCTACCTACTACATCTATTAACCCCATGGCTGCGTGACTCCACCTGCAGCAGACTGTGGCCCCGTCCCATGACATCCTTGCTGGAACAGCTGGTAAGTAATCACTCCGGGGGTTTGCAGCTTCCTCCTGTGGCCACATACCATCAGCCTCGCTGCACTCATCAGCACACTGTGAGGTGGGACCTGCCATCCTACCTTATCTCCACCTGCAGGATACTCCAGATACCGGGTGGTGGCTGCTGATTGTCCGGACAGCCTTGCATGGGTCCTCTCCCGCCTCTCTCCCTCATTGGCTCTGCGATGCAAATACATGCCCTTTACTACTTGCTATGAAGCATTGATCTTCCAATCACCATTGCTCGCGCTTTTATGATGCCCATGGTGGTGCCCCCTGTGCCCGACAAGACTGCCAGTGATTGCGGGGGAGGACCTGGGCTACATCCAATGCGGCGCTTGTGACTCCTCACCTGCACTGTTCCCCGCCCCCCATCTAGGTGAAGGCTTGTTTTCCTTTGTAGTCTTGGGGCCCTTACAACTACTACCAGGCAGCCTCACCCAGGCTGCCATCCTGTGGGCCCTCCCAGGGACCCCATTCTGCTCACACTGCTCAAACTCATCATCTCTCTCTCTTCCCAATTGGATGTGCCTAATATGTCCTGTGGCGCCAGGGAAGAAACTGAAACGGGAATACCAGATAAGAAGCATATAAGCTCCCTTGGTTCCTCTTGTGTGGTTGCTGCGCTTAATCAACTGGACTCATCATTACTACCCATTTGCACTAATCCTGAGCAGCTCTCCCCGAACAACCCTTGATTAAACCCAATATTAGTGCTGGGGTAAAAGATGTGTACAGCTATAGCTAATATGATGGTAGGAGAAGACTCTCACATTGATCTGGATCTAACGACGAGTTTGAAGAAATGGAAGAAGTTATATCCAGAAACCTGGTACGAGTAAAGGCTCTGCTGCAAAAAAGGCTAGAGGAAAATCTCGAAATCTGTTGCTGACAACAGCCCTTTATGAAAACTGATACAAGCTAAAGGCGGGGTAAAGATGATGGCACTTCGACTGTCAGGAAACGGTCCAGTGGAGGGAGCTCCTAAGAAAATGAAGCAAAAAGTAGAAATGCATGTGATAATTCTATATCAGTTCTGTGCGATCTAAACCAATCCCCGGCTACACCTAGCACCAACGATACAACTCATAATATGGACAACCAGAAAATGGGTTTGAATCAAGCGATTGCCCAGCCGCAGATTGAGAATGGGTCTAGTAAAGAGGATGAATCACTTAATTTGATCGTTCAACTTCTTAGTGAGCAGAGATGTGAATCCCAGCAACACTACACGCACATGCGTGAAGATAACGATAACATGCAGAGGTCTCTAAATACATTAGAAAGTAAACTAGGAGGTCTCACGTTAGAGATGTCAGAGTTACAACAAAGGGTGGTAGACGTTGAGGAACTCTGCACGTGCACAGAGGTATGTGTTAGCAAACATGAGATTCAGATTGCAAGCCTACAAACAAAAGTTGAGGCCATGGAAAATCGACAAAGACAACAAAATCTTCGAGTCTTTGGTATACCAGAAGGGGCCGAAGGTGGAGATCCACGAGCATTCATGGTTCAACTTTTCCAAAAGGCATACCCAGATCTATCTGACTGGGACTGGGACTCGCAACTTCAAAGGGTACATAGACTACCATTAGTCCAATGGAACAAGGATAACCAGTATCAGTGGCCTTTTTTAACACCTTAGCTGCTAGGGGGTTTTCCACTCCTGTGCTGCATTCTTGAGATTCCCATTGTTCATGACAAAGCCAGCTCGTCATAAGCACAGCGCAGGTAAAACCCATGACGAGCTGGCTTTGTCATCAGCACTGAAGGGGTTAACCTACATGGGTAATTTTTTGTTAAGGCAGGCGGTGTCACTGAAAGCTCGACCTAATAAGCCAGTTACAACAGAATCAATAACCTTTTTGTCAGGTCTGACCTAAGCAAAATCACTATGGAGAAATGCTGGAAGTTACGCCAGTATATTGACCCTATCAAGGTTTTGGGTGGTCAAGCTTATTTACAAGATCCAGCACGACTAAAAGTATTTAAGAATGGTCATACATTTTTCCTTTTTGATGATCAAGAAGTAAAAAAGATGCTGAATAAATGGCGGAGAGAAGCCACTGAGCAACCTGTAGAATAGTGACATAAATGCCTGACCATGTGCAATGGACTAAAGCGTTAAAGGGTTAAATGGTGCAGGGAGAGGTGTAGGAATAGGTGATACTCTAACTCAAACATTTTTTTTTAAGAAGTACTTGCTTTTTTGATTTTGCCTTTTTTTCTTCTTACTTTTGCACCTCTTTTCCACCTTTCTCCCTCATCTTTGTTATTGTAGACATGTGGTTTTAGTATCAATGATATATTCTTCTTTATTGTACATGGTGGTATTTAAGATACTGGTGTGGTTTTGGGAGGGAGGAGTTGTCACTGCTGTGTCTCTTTTGGCTGCCTAAACCAACGGCAGCTGGTTAGAGAGAGGAATCCTCCTCTATGGAAAAGGGGGGGAGTGTGGGGTGGGCGGGGATGGTAAGGGATGGGTTGAGCGGAGCACTCAGGGGCAGGGGATTTGGTGGAGGGTAAAATCAGAAAAATTGACATAAGGTGACTTTATAGTGAGACAATGAGAGGCAAGGTTTTTTGTTTTTTTTTGTTTTCTTTTTCCTTTTCTAAATGCGTAAGGGGTGGGGGAAGGTGAGAAATATTTTCATATGGATAGAATAAGGTGTCTAGCCTAGAATGTGTCAGGATTAAATAGTAGGAATAAACAACGTTTAGTTTTTGAGGAGCTAAGGATGTATATATAGTTTTACTGTCAGAGACACATATCTCACAAGGATCATAATTTACTGAAATAACTAGGGTACAATGTTATTATAAGCTCTGACTTAAGTGTGTCAATTTGAGGGGTTGCTATCTTACAACATAAATTATTCAAAGCTGAGACTACCCTAACTTCAACAGATAAAAATGGTAGATGGGCTATTGTTCAATTTATTATAGCGGGTAAGAAATATATGTTCTGTGTGGTTTTTGGCTCAAATATAGACGATCCCACAATTATGGATGAAGTTAATATGGAACTGCTTGATTGGGAGGGTGAGCGTCTGGTATTGGGTGATTTTAATTGTATTATGAATTACGGCATTGATACTACCAGATGGGGGGCATTTAGGAAGATGCGAAAAACACGGCCGCAATCAGAGAAATAGGGCGAATAGATGATCTAAAGGATGCTTGGAGGGTATTACACCCCGATGTTGCCGGTTATACTTACTATTCAGCAGCACATAAATTATGCTCTTACATTGATATGGCCTGGGCATCAGACAGTATTTTGGAGACAAGTAATATGGAGATTTGACCGCGGGTCACATCAGACCACAATCCCATGCTCCTTTCTTTTACAATACTTACAAAGAAACCAAATCCTCGCCCTTTCTAATTTCCAAGACATATTTTGCTTAATGCAGATTTCATTCTTAAACTCAAGGCTCATATAAAAGACTTTCTTGAATTTAATATTGGCTCAGCCTCACACAATGTGGTATTGGACTAGGCTAGCATTAGGGGTTTCACTCAGCAGTATATATTTAGACAGATCTATGAAAATAAAAAGAATATAGATGATACTACCACTAAAATACTACATGCAGAAAGACAGCTGGCGGTAGCACTCTTACAAGGTTCTAACTTAGTAGAAGAACTGGGCTATATTTTAATTGATCTTAAGTCCGCTTTAAAGCAGACGTTGAGAGAAAAAAGTCTCATTAAATTGCATAAATATCATCTCTCTCAGTACGAGGGTGGGGAAACAATAGGCAAAGTATTAGCCTATAAGGTGGCAGAAAGTAAAGCCAAAACATTAGTTAGAACTATTAAATGCCCTGATAATGTGACATATAATAACCCTCCTCAAATACTCGAGCAGTTTGCTAGATATTATATGGATTCATACACTCCTGAAAATCGACCGGCGCCCGATGACATCCGCACATATTTACAAACTAACTCAGTAAACTGCATTGACGAGGAGCAAGCAGATATGCTGAACCATGGAGTTACATTAGCTGAGATTAGATTGGCAATCTCTGCTCTGCCCTCTGGCATAGCATCTGGGGAAGATTCAATTTTGTTAGAACTTTATAAACACTGCACGGAGGAATTATCCCCACTACTCAGTCAAGTGATCGGACTTATGGTACACGGTGGGAAGGCCCCAAAGTCATGGAATATTACGTAAATTATTTAAAGAAGAATAAGACAGCGAACGAATGCGGGTCATATCGACGATTTCTCTGATAAACTCTTACGCGAAGATATTTGCCAAAATACTGGCAACCCGGCTTGCTCCAATAATTTCTACTTTGGTATCCCCACAACAGCATGGGTTTCTACCTAGCAGGGACATCACGACCCATATAAATATGGCTTTCACAGCTTTTGATGTTGCCTGATCTAGATCGACCCCACTCGGTATGATACTATTAAATGCTGAGAAAGCATTTGACCGAGTGGGGTGGGATTATCTCTAGGCCGTGCTGAACAGATTTGGCATTAATGGCTCATATATGCAATGGATAAAGGCCCTCTATGATAATTCTCGGGCTAAAGTCTGCCATGCAGGAATACATAACATTTCCTATTTCGCGTGGTACCCGTCAAGGGTGCCCACTGTCCCCCTATTATTTGCTTTGTCTAATGAACCATTTTTAAAGGCATTACAAAATAACCCATGTATAATACCATTTTCATCTGGCTTGGATACCCTTAAAATAATGGTATACGCAGACGATATTGCGGTTTATACAACAGACATAGTGGCGGCAATGACGGGGATTATCACGGAGGCTAGGAGGTAAGGCGATGTCTCCAGTTACATTCTGAACACGAACAAGACTCAAATAGTAATGAATTATAAACCAATGGATCCAATACAGGGAGTGTGTAAAACTGCTATCTACTTGGGAATAAACATTTTTGCTAACCCGGAAGAGATAGCTATATTAAATTATGAATTATTGCTAAAAGAGAAGACTGTTACGTTAAAAAAATGGCATAAGGTCCCTCTGAATCTAATTGGAAAAATTAACTTAATCAAAATGAAGATTCTTCCAAAATGTATTTATCTATTTCGATCTATCCCCTTACGTGTTAACAATTCTTTTTATAAGCGCCTAGATGGCTTATTAACCAGTTTTATTTGGGGCTACAAAAAAGCATGTTGTGTAATTGAAACACTGAAACTACCTTATGGAAAAGGTGGCCTTGATTTTCCTGATTTTAAAGTATATTTTCGGTTGGCTTTTCTAGGACTCATTTGCAGCTCGCTACACCCTAGCAATGAACCTTTTATGTACTACACATTTATGTTGGGAGCAGAGCCTAAAATGTTCCTACATCGTATTAACGATCCAAATTATTTCAAGCGGGTTACATTCAAGACTGCACAAGACATAGTATATATTTGGCGGGCAATTGTTAACAAATTTCAAGTACCGCAGTACCATCCTAAATTTCCTTTATGGGACAATCCAGCTTTTCCAGGAATTTTTCACGATGGGGGTGGGAGACAATGGACACATCTATGCATTAAAAGCTTAGGGTATTTATACGATAGCACTGGGTTCTCAACGTTTGAGAGACTTCAACTCCTCTATAGTGTTACGGAGAGCATGAAATCAAAATACTACCAAGTACGAGACTATCTTATACGTAGCCTGAAACTTTTTGAATTGGCAGATTCTAGCATATGGGATTGCATCTATTCAGCCAAAGATAGATCACTGATTAGCTCTGCATACAAAGGATTTAATTCTCAAAAAGACGACGACTGTGGGGAATTAGCTATACGATGGAGTCAGAAATTGGGGTCTACTATTACTGCTAACTCTGTATCCCTTGCACTGGATACTATTCTCAAATCAGTACACTCTTCTAGTTTAAGGCTATAATCATTTTGAACTATCTGCTCTTTATATTATACCCCTGCACGGATTGCGAAATAGGCAGCAAATAATTCAAGTAGTGATAGGACTAGATGTCCAAAATGTGATTTATTCGCAGCTGACTTAGCGCATATGTTTTGTTTATGCCCGTCACTAATAACATTCTGGGGTGGAGTGGAAAAAACTGTGTCTTACAAACTTAACAGATCTATCTCACATACGGTTACAGATATACTACTGGGTCCACAACCATGCGATCATACCCAGAGAGAACGTATTTGCATTTTACTGGCTTGTGCTAGGCTAGCTATTGCTCGAGCATGGATCGCACGAGATCCACCATCGACAGCAGAATGGTGGGCTATAGTTAAAGATACATACAATATAGAATGTGCACTAGCTAAAATCAGGGGAGTTAGATCGTTATATAAATTAGGAAAAATCTGGGGAGAATTTGTGTAATTGCAAATGTTTCTATGAAAGGAAATTTTTTCTTTCTCTTTTTTTTTTCTCTCTTTCTTTCTCGTCTTTTTAATATGTATTAATTTTCATTGTTAGTAACAATTGCCCGATTGTCAGTTTCTTCTTACTTTGAATGGTGGTTCTGTTTGCTACTCTGTCCTCATGTCATCAATAAAAATATTTTTTTTTAAAAAAGAGAGTGAGGTGTCGTGAACATGGGAAGTGGCGTGCAATATCACCCCAACTTAGACACAGCTATTGGACCCCATAATGCACCTTCTGTCTCTTTGGTAAAACCACCTAAACATCCCCATGGCCACTAAAAAGGCAAAAGTAAAAGTGGTATATCTAACAGGCGACCTTAAACTTTCATTTGACACCCAAAGAGAGGACAAGACCATTCTAATTTACAAGAGCATCCAATGGATCCGGCATGTAAGAGGGTGCCGGTCAATCATCAGGGAGGATATCAAAGGGGCTTATACACACCAAACCAAGGGTGGTCCTACGGATGCCATTGTACTTACATTTTATCATCAAGAATTAGTTGAAAATTTGGTGGCATTCGATTTACATACTCACCATTAAACTAATTTTAACATCCATATCAAAGATTCACTCCCTGAGTCAATCTCACCAGCTTCCCTACTTCCTGCCAACTTACCTGATATTGAATCCTCTCCTCTTTGGGATATTGACTGACTATAGTACTCTATCTTCTGTGTAGGGAAGCAAATTCCGCCTCCGGCTCAGGAAAGGAACTTCATTCCCCAACTAGCAAGTATAATTCCAGATGACGTGCATGCTCCTAGACCCAGTTGACACTCAGAGGAGAGATACCTAATAGAGAAGTCAACTATTGAGGCTGGTATCCATTGTGCACCCCCACTTGTTTTACATCAAACATCCATTATGCCATGAAACAGTGCAGGGTTTAGGTCCAAAATTGTCTCTGAGAACTGGAACAATTTTATAGGGGAATATGATATTTGCTTTTTTCAGGAAGCTTGGTCTGTTGCCCCGGTCTTTTACCCAGGCTACTGTAACTTTCCTATTCTTGGTAATACTGGAAACAAGGGGCGTCCTTCAGGGAGCTAACAATATGGATTTGTCAAGGTACTGGCCTTTCGATTCAGGAGCTCCCCGCAGGTTACCCTGATATCCTGGCCATTCAACTGTTGTGCAGTCCCTCTAGCATCCTTGATATTTATAAAATATATGTGAGAGGGGCCAGAGGAGGGAGGAAGTCTAACACTGTAGCGGCTCTAGGTGAGCTCCTAGGTGCAAGATAAGGTGAATCCTCAGTCATAATAGAAGGTGATTTTAGTACAACTTTTGAGCCGTTGGACAGGGACGATTGTGACCTCTCAGAGGATGAAGATGCCGTCTCGGGTATTCCTAAATTGAAGTTAGATCCATAAAAATGTTGGACTGAAGCAGGATAGCAACTAAAGACACTCTGTTTAGAGAGAGGCCTTAAAGCGGCTAATGGTAGGACCACTTCGGACAGAATAGAGAATAACACATTTAACAATGGGTTCCATACTAGTTGAATTGAATATCTCCTCATAGATTTAACCCTATGGCACACACTAATTGACATGGCCATTTTAGAACGAGATGAGAGTGATCATAACCCACTCTCCCTGTCTTATTCTTTCCTGCCACTGGATAAACCTGCCTGTCCAGCTGATCGCCACCGCAAGCATGGTGGTGGCGATCCGCCCTACATCCTAGCTCGCCCGCCACCCATTTCCCCCACCATATTAGTATGGCGGGGGACCAGGACCATCCATCGCTTTTCTGCCCGGTCGACAAGTCGACCGGGCGGAAAAGAGGTTTATACGGTGGGGGTGTCTGCTAGACACCGCTATCCATATCAGGATGCAGGCGGGAGGGAGCCTAGGAAAGGCATGCAGTTTTTGAGTTTGGGGGCCCGTTGCAGGCCCCCAGGATGTTGGAGGGTTATGGGGGCACATGGGGGTACCTATGGAACCCCCTTCATGTGCATGCACAACATGGCAGGCACCGTGCGGTGCCTGTCACGTTGTGCATGCACATGCAGGACATGCATTTTTGGCATTGCGGCAGGAGGTGCTGAAAGCACCGCCTGCTGCAATGTTAAAAATGCAGGATGCCCCCGCCAGTGTAGCGGGCGCATCCTAATGTCACTCACGGGACCCCCACACATATGGTGGGCGGTCCCTTTTACTGTGAGGATGACGGGTGGACAAAGTCCGCCCGCCATCCTAATGATGCCCTTAGTGTCTACTAGAGACTTAGTGGTCAGTAATGACAAGAGGAGAGTCAAGTGGTCTAAAATTAGCAGTGATCCGGAGGCCTTGTCCATGACTGACTGCAAGGTATTAAGCCAAAAAAGACACAACCAGATTTTTAAAAAACTAAGTGATTTATTTCTTTTAAAATATTTCCTGGTATAAAAATACATACAGACACTTATAATATATATAAATAAATTACCTCTCATTAATGAGTAAGGCATTATGCACCATGCAGCACATGTATTCTTGTTGCGCTAAAATAGAGAAGGCATGCTAGCATGCCGGGTACTTTGGTACTCTCTGCAGCTAGGGTTGCTGTAATAAACAATTTAAAACCTTACTTTAATTCCAACGGTCCTGCTCTTCTTTGACTGCCTTTCACTTCTTCCCTGATTTCAAAGAAGCAGATGAATAATAATGATACTGCGTCACAGACTTCATGTATAAAAAGTGCATATCCTGTCTGCCATAAGTAGACACTCAGAAAAACAATACACTGCAGTACAAGGAAATGAATGGGATATAGATTTTATTTGTCACATTCACCACAAAATATCCCATTCACTAAACTCAAAATTAGGAACTTAGGGCCAGATGTAGGTAGCCCTTTACCGATCGGAATCGGCCGAAAATACCGATTTTTGGCCGTTTCCGATCGATAAAGGGCTATTGAGATGTAGGAGCACATTTTCGGTAATTTTACCGAATCGGTATCATTACCGAATCGGTAAATTTACCGATTCGGTAATATGTACCGAATCGGTAAAATAATTACCGATTCGGTAATATTTACCGATTCGGTAAAATTACCGAAAATGCAATGTAGGTAGGCAATGTACCTTCTGCACATGGCTTACAGAATCGGTATTTTACCATGGAATACAAATCCATGGTAAAATACCGATTCCGGTGTGCATGCACATGTGTGCATGCACACCTATGTCATGTGACAGGCAGACCTGCCCTTAGGGCAGGTATGCCTGCCACATGGCACCTGTGCCTGTTTTGGGGGTGCCAGAGGGTGTCAAAGTGACACCCCCTGCACCCTTGTGAATTCTTTAATTACCGATTCGGTAAATACCGAATCGGTAATGCCTAATCATTCCTATGGGCTTCAAAGCCCATAGGAATGAATGGGCATTACCGATTCGGTATTTACCGAATCGGTAATTAAAGAATTGCTAAGGATTCAGTAACAAATCCAGATGTTGGGACCTACATAACATTTACCGATTTTGAAATACCGAATCGGTAGGATTCGGTATTTCAAAATCGGTAAATGGGATTTACCTACATCGGGCCCTTAGTCTCTGCTTACTCCATTGCCTCACCCTCCACCACAAAATATTTTCAATTAATACCTTTGCTTGGCAGTAAGGAGATTTAACTTTCTCTACTGTAAGGCATGTTAGAGGGATAAGGCCGGGTAGGTAGAGTTTTTGCTTTAGAATAGTGGGGTGTCACTGATCATTATGTGCTAAGATTTGGCTTAGTTAGTACCTGTTCTTGTTGAACGTTGAAAGGGAAAAAATTGAACAGACATGAATCTGTAATGGAACCATGAATTATAGGTACCTAAATCACTTGGCCAGAAAAATGTGGCACATACCACGAATGGATTTTTCTAATTTCTTTTTGAGCTGGGACAGAACTTAGGAAAGAATAAAGGAGTGAAGTACTAGCAGGTGACTGAAAGGGCACTGAGAAACACATCTTGTTTTTGGTTTGTAATGCATTTAAAACTTCATAAATGCCATATTAACAGAAGCAGATGCACATTGTACAGCCAACACTGCTGTGCAGAATTGAACCAGGCTGCAGTTAGGTCATGAGTGGCGAAATGCCATGGGCAGGGAGGTGATGAATGATGGTGGGTGGTATACATATCTGCCTTGCTGAACAAATACACTGAGTATACTAATTTGCCAATATGCCAGCAATGTGACTTACCTCAACAGTCCGTGCCACCACTGGGAATCACCCTGCATCCCCTTTCTCTGCGCACTGACACTGACCCCGGCACTGGTGGTATGTGTAGCAAGGTAATAACATTACACATTTTACATTGGCAGATAAACTACCCCTTGTTATTTTTTAACAAAATACAACCACAGTTCCTGACCAAAGTTCAGTTAGCAGTATCGTCTATCAAAAATATCACTTTGAAGATCTTGTTGCTTTAAAATGTTAAAAAGCAAGGTAGTCAAGCCAACCAAAAGCTTTTTGTAATGGGAGGATAGAGCTATGATGACTCTGAGTCATTGAAGCGAAATAAAGGGGTGGAATAAATTAGTCAATGAAGGACATATGGTCTTGGTTGGCAAATGCAATGGGACCACATAATTTCCTGCTATGCTGCACTATCATATAAACTGCTGGTATACTCTATAAATATATGATAACACAACATTGGGGGTAGTCCATCATGACCATGGCCACACTCTCGTTTTACTGTTTGAGCATGAGCAACAAATATACATACAGAAAAATAGTTTACTGGCCCTTTATTCTTTACAGTAGAGTACAACAAATCTGTTCTCTTAGTCGTCCAGTACCTGTCAACAAGATATATAAGGGAAAGCTTACTAACAGAGCAGAAGAAAGCTACTAACTTGCACAGAAGCTACAGAAACATGAAATATGGAAAAAAAGGATAATGGACACCGCAGCACTGGTGGTGACAGCCCTTCACCTTCAAACTCACATACCTTGGATGATGCATTGTTGCACTTGGGTGCTGTTGTAGGAAATAAAGACATTTAAAAAATGGATTCATTGTACAGATAATCTCCCCGAAAAATATTTTGACTTGCAAAGCAAAACGCAATAGCATTGGACTCTTCTAAATCAGATGGCCTATAGTACTAATATTGAGTTGACCTATTTTTAATTCCCTAAACTTAAGACCTTTTCCTAATTTCCCAAACCGATTCTATATTTGGAACTACTAATTCATTGCAACAAATGATCTTTGCTTCTCAAACCCCTTTGATGAGCAAACTCAGTGTCCCTTTTCACATAACTGGGAGATTGGGACTGTATGAGCTACATAAAGAAAGGCACAGAGAATGCTGACTGACTGATATTACAGCTACTACAATCTTAGTGACAGAACAAAGAAGTTTGCATGACTTTTTAAATATTCAGCACAACCGTGCGCCAACAAATAGGATAGGGCGTGCCGAGAACCTGGCTAGCTCACGCTGAATCATATTATATTCATAATGTAAACTTAACTTACCTCTGAGTGATAGCAGCATGCTATTAGAAAAAAATGCAGGCATCTTCCAGCAAAAAATATATATAATTACTCAACAAGCCCCGCAACTTTAAAGCCCAGCAGATCAAGGAGGTCTGGTTCCTGTTCGGGTAAGTCAGCCCAGTGGTGCATCAGCTGCTGCCTGTTGCACTGCACATAGTGTTCTGGTGCAAGCACTGGTGCACTCTCCCCAACAGCAGTTGACTCTTCCGCAGGGCATACTCCTTTCCAGGCCTGCTAGATGCTGCCAGAATGGAGGGGAGGTGGCGTTGCAGATAAAAAAGCAAGCGCAGCCACCTCTGCCTCAGAAAAAATGGGGCGGGGCTGCACAGCTTAGCTGCACCCATGCTTGCAAGGTGTGCGACTAGAAGCTGCACTGGCACTGCCGCTTCCTGACTGGCGCTGCTTCTCTGACATGGTGCAGGGTAGGAAAGGATACAGAAAAGTAGTAAGTTAGAAAGAGAAGAGCGAAAAGCAGGAATGAAGAACTAAGGAAGTAGAAAGGGAAAACAAATTAAAGTACAAAAAGTTACGGAAAAAAGACTGATAAAATAGGTAAATGAGAGGTGGATGAGTAGAATGAGGGAAGATTAATTGGATATTTTAGGGATACAAAAATCAGGTCCAGGACCATGCAGAGAACAGAAAGCTGGTTAAGCAAAATGACCATGACCATACGGACTGCGTGGGGCCGTTTGCACTGATTTTTAAGCATGGAATGCACTACTTGCCTGAAAAAGCAGAGCAAATTGGCAGACAAACATTGTGCCACCCATTTCCGGAGTTCTGCGGATTCTTGCAGTTTTTGGGAAACTCAGTGGCATTCCACAGAGCAAAACGCTGACAGTTCTGACCAGGCCCAATAAAAAGCAGAATGGGCTTAACACTTGCAAAGGCTTAAGGGACAATCATTACCATGAACACTCTTAAAAACCTAGATATACTTGTTAATTGTTCCCTAGAATGAATAAGGATAAGGGGAACAATATAGCCGTTGTTTACAACGGCTTCAAAAATGCACTCAAAATAGAAAGCAGAGGCGAATCACAATGCAGATGACAGAATGGGCAGCAACAGAGTTCAATCTGCACTAGCATAATATGCTAAAGGACAACAAACAGTTGTATGATAAACTTGGTATTTATGTTCCATGCTGAGTGTGTTCTTTTACAATATCTTTTTTTAATGTATTTACCAAAGCGATTAGTGACCTGATTTAGAAGTCCTTAACTGTTTTCCTGTGTGCATAAATCATGCTAATACTTTATGCACTGCTAGTTTATGGGTTTTATACAGCTTGCCTTTTATAAATGTTTTAGTATTCGTGCCACACAAACAAATTGAAGTAATATAGAGCATTGAGATGGAAACTGGGAAGGGCTTTGAAATGTTAAATGGAATCATTTTGTGGGTTTTAATGTGCAGTGTGGCATAGATGAAGGAACCACCGAACAATTGTCAATGTTAAAGCATGCACCTACGTGTATTGCTGTGATTTGAGCGCAGAAGTGAAAGCATATCATTTACCGTGTGTTTTATGTGTGTATATATCCATGCTGGTACCTGGCTAAGAAATACACCAGCACACCAAGATAGGAATTACAGATAACCTTTACACCAGATAATAACGTGTTTAGGCTTTCACATTTTTTCAAAATAATAATGTGCCCCACCACCTAACAAAACATGTAGTCATAGTGAACGGACATAGAAAACATACTTTCCGTCTTTTAAATTGCAACACAAACAATTACTGGTTTGTTCCTAATGCATGGTCAGCATATACAATTATTTCTGCCAAGTTATTGAAAATAAATGAAATGTAAATGATACAATTGTAATAAACATCTATCTCTCATTGCCATCAATACGATTAGTCATATTTGATCAAGATGTTTCTTACATTTCCCACAAAGCATTGCCAATGGTATCCCATCCATGAGTTTACTATTCTAATATAGTTCATTATATATAAAGAAATCAAGAATCACTTCGGTACTGAACAAAACAATGCAATAAAAGTGCTATGAGAAGTGATCATGTGTGAATAGTAATCAAATGATGGGATGTGCAGAACTACAGTAACTATAGCAACACATGGAATACGTGTAATATTTGGGTACATCTTAGTGTGTTTGTAGTAGATCTGTATCACCTTATCTTAATTGGTACACCAAAACATACAAATACTGTGCACAGGTTTTAAAGCACTACAAACCTATCTATATATTTTTTCCAAGTGGATCAAATATTTTGAGGGGATCCATAACAAGTATTCATTCATTCATTTAGTCTTTATTTCGGCTCTTTTTGGCCATAAAAGATACAATATAACACAATACATTATACACAGTGAATGCACATATCAATTGGAAGCAGAAATTATACATTCCAACAATTAGAACATAAAAAGTCATCCCAGTTAAAATAGGCATAGTAAATAAAAATCGAGTATATTTACAGTTTTCATCTCCAGCATATCTCATGGCATCCTAGCCTGCATCTAATATACACATGTATGCTATCTATAGATCAAGAGCCATGTTTTTCCGTGCATACCCAACATTCAATAGGAATCTGCTAACGCAAAACACTATAAGGCGTCTGGTGTCAGTTTTAACAATCCTATATGCTTCCTGGTATGAGCGAATACCTAAAGCTTTACACAAGGGTTTGATCCATCTTTTCCTAGCTTGATCATAGGCAGGACAAAAAAACAATATGTGAATATCATCTTCTCTTAAATTTAGTTCACAACATATACAGTTTGTACTTTTTGATTGCCCTAGGATCTTATCCCATTTCGCTAGTACTACTTTTGTTTTTAATATACCATATCTAAATTTTAAGTACAGGCTTTTTGCTAGGGCTGGTTGTATCTCGTTTAAAAATTCCTCAAACAGTGGAATATCCTTAAAATCAAGAAAACTGCGTGTAATGGATCCACATGGATGATTATTTTGGTAATTGTGTGTTATATAGAACCAAAATTAATTCTTAACCTGGATCTTACATCTTTGTGTCAAACATGCTGGGTCATCCCAGTAATGAGCAAGGCCTATTCGATGGAACCAATTATTAACATGTTTAAGCCAGGGGTTTGTAATATAAACATCCAGACTCTTGACTTCTATGATACCTTGTCTGTAGTCTGTGAGTTCGGGAGTACTCCAGAGTCTGACCCAAAACAACAGTTGTCTAAGTAGTGCAATATGATCCGTTCTTTTCATGTTTAAATCCAAAAACATTGGTACAAGTGGGGTACGTTTGGGCAGTTTCAATAGTCTTCTAAAAAAGTTATTTTCACAAGTCGTAAAGATGTTACATGCTTTTATGCCCCAGATTTCTGCTCCATATAAAGCACCAGATTGAGCCTTAAACTTGTAAACTTCTAGTGCTTGTGAAATGGACTTACTTAAACTTGCCCCATGGCGCTTTATAATTGGTAAAGAGCTCTGATTATATATAGTTTTACACTTTTCAATTTGTGTACTCCATGAGGTTTTTGAATCTAGGGAAACACCCAAATACGAAAAATTTGTGACCAGTTCAAGCCTTTGATTATTTAAAAAGAATTGCCCATTAAAGGTTTTATGTGGATTTATAGACATACATTTGTTTTTTTTCGCATTTATTTCAAGACCTTTTGAGTCACAGTATGTTTTAAAAGTGTTCAAAAGGGTTTGAAGGCCCATGGGCGTTTGCGAGATCAGGATTGTATCGTCCGCAAATAAAAGGGATGGGACCCTCACACCATTCAGCTTTGGGGAGTCATTACTACACCTGTCTAAAATTTCTGGGATGTCGTTGACAAATAAAGAAAACAGTGTAGGAGCCAACACACATCCTTGGCGGACCCCACGTCTAATAGATATGGGTTCTGTTAGTTCCCCTTCCGGGCCCCAACGCACTCTAGCAAAATTATTATCATGTAATCTTACTATCTGCTGGAGTATACATATTGGTAATCCCAATGCAAACAAACAATCCCATAAACGATCCCGCAAAACTAAATCAAAAGCTGCCCTAAGATCAACAAAAGCTACATAAATATGTCCTTTTAACAAAAAGACATATTTCCAACAAATGCAACAAAACCTAAAAACCTGATCTATCGTACTTATGTTCCGTCTAAAGCCTGCTTGAAACTTAGTAAGAATCTCATTCTCATCAATCCATGTTTCCATTCGATTTAAAAGATGCCTAGAATTTTTTTTTTGCAAGATGTCCAAAAGACAAATGGGACGATAATTGGAAGGATCATGTCGATCCCCCTTTTTAAAAACTAATATAATTTCTGCTTCCCGCCAACTGTGTGGTAACTTCCCACCGGCAACTATTATATTAAAAAGCTTATTTATATATGCCGCCCAAATACTGGTCTCATGTTTGTATAAGTCCCCAGGTATTTTATCTAAACCTGGGGCTTTACCATTTTTCACAGCAATTAATGCTAACTCGGTTTTCTCGAGACTAAACTCTACAATATTAGTTGATGACTCCAGCCATGGGCTATTTACAACATCTGGTTTATCACTGTCAGGGGCTTTATACAAGTGGGTGAAATGATCAACCCAAGTTTGCTCATTAATAAACACGTCATCCGGTGGCCTTCCTCCAGTATACTCATTAGCAACTAATTGCCAAAAACCCACATTATCCTTGAGTTTAACAGCTATAAGCATCTTCTCCCAACATTCCTCATCCCATTCAGTTCTAGCCATTCGCTGCACTCTCCTATATTCTTGTCTTAGGGTCCTAATAACGTGCGTTGTATTACTCTTTATTGCCTCTAGGAGTTTGCTCTTGCAATTACGACATTCTTTATTATACCATTGTTTGGAACCAGTGGAACTAATTTTATTCAACCTTTTTTTATGCGGCATTTTCGTCACAGGTGGTACCAAGGCACTAAAAAATTCATTATGCAGGTTAATAAAAACCTCACCCTCTACTGGTTGAAGTAGATGTTTATCAAAAATATCCGCAAAAAGTGAGTAGATATTGGATAATGCCTCCTTGTTGCTTAATAAACTAGCCCATTTAAGGTATCTCCTGTTATTACTTATTAAAGGGCCAGTGTTAGTTGGATTATCCATAGTATTTTGTATCAGCGAAATCCTAGAGCTAGGGACTAAACTATAGTCCATTGACAAACGCAGTGGGCGATGGTCACTTTCATATCTATGGTCAATTATAAAATCTAATAAGAAATTCCAGATATCAAAAGAGACCAAAATATAATCAATCCGACTTGATGTTTGTTTTTAACGAAGGTTGGTGCTTTCGGGGAATCAGATGGAAAACGACCCTTACAAGCCCTCAGACCATGTACTGATACCAGTCTCATAATCTGAGTGGCTAAAGTCGTACAGCTCACACCCTCTATATATGATAAGAGGGGGATATTATTGGCTCTATCCTTATCTGAAAAAACATCTCCAAACCCTATAATCGGTTCAAAGTTACAATTAAAATCACCACATACTGTTATACCAGTAGGCACCTCTACAAGATCAGTAAGGAGTTTGTCCAATTTGTCGAAAATGTCAGATTCCTTTGATAACCCACAAGGACGATTATAAACATTACACAGTACAATACGCTTTCCATCATTCAGCTTCACTAAGAGACCCAGTATATCAGCAGAGTCTGTGATTAATTGTGTAATTTTTACCTCCAGGGACACACTGATCCAAATCGTAAGCCCCCCCGATGGTCTACCCCTGACTGATGGGATTGCCGCAATATTATAAATCCTGTAACCCATCCTATGTGGCATTTCAAGGGACCAAGTTTCTTGGAGCAGACAAAAGTCACAAGAATCTATGTAGTTGGACCAATCAGGATCTGAGAGATTTTTGGTCAAACCAGCTATATTCCATGATATTAGAGTTATGTTTTGTATTGTGGTTGATCTTATCCCTCCTGATACTGATTTTCCCCCTACTGGTGGTACCCCCAGATTCAAAACCACACTATTGCAAGCCCCTAATGTAGGTACTGCGAAAGAAGAGACTGGGTCACCAGTCGCCTGCCCTGATTTCAAAACACCTCCAGCTTCAGTAACATCTCCCCTTTGGTTTAACCTAGATGGTATCAAGTCTTGGATCATTTGCTCTTCAGCAGGAGTAGGCTTCAATATTGTATCACAATCTTCATTATGTGTAACAGATACTAGAGGGTTGGGGTAAATAGCACCTGTGCTCTCCAGCAGTGGATGTAATATTTTTTGTCCCATTTTACAACCACCCACGGTTACCTCTATTAGATTGGTATAACCAACTAATCGTTGGTCATTCTGTGGTCTTCAATCGCAATTATCCAGACCAGAGAAGATATCGTACCTGTTTTCTGTATCCAAGGGTGTAAAAGGTCTCAAATGTTCCATCCTCCTATTTGGATTTCTAAAAGACCTAGGAGGTACCTTGTTCCACCCAAAGGGGTCAGCAACTGGATGATACTGTGGAGGTTCTAGCTGGAACCCAGAACTAAGGGACAATAAAGGAGGAACAATCTGGTTGGGTAACTGAACACCAATGTGGTTAGGAGGAAAAACCAGGGACCTGGGATAAAAATATGTCAGGGGGCGCGGTAAAATAGAGTTACCACCTCCACCCTGAGGCCAATTCAGAATATAGGTAATGGCTCGGGGGTCTCGAAAATTAATAACAACTAGATCACCATCTATATCCTTGACCCTGCTGCCCAACCAGGGGAGTCATCTAACATGCACAATATCACCATCGATGTCATGTGATAGTGGTCTATATTGGGCTAACCAGTGCATGATCTTATTTTTGAGTTGGAAATACCCCTCCCTCTTATTTGTTGGTAAGCTAGGGACCCCCATCAAAACAACCACATACGGGGCGGCTTCTGGGGGCAGTTTTACTTGGGGGATTCTGCGAGATGGTGGCCTAGTGTATCTAGTTGAACCCCCTATCGGTTGTTGGGGAACCCCCATCAGAGGTTTTGCAGATCCCATCGCCGCTATGTTTACTGATGTAAGGACTGAACTAGTGGTCTGTTTCGGGGGTGGAGCCATTTGATTCTTAGAAATAGTTGATCTGGTCGATTGATCAGTACCTTTTGAAGCACTAAGAGAACATGTAGGCACCATAACTGATGGTTCCAAAACCCCACTCCCCACAGCCTTAGGTGGACCCTGGTGATTATTAACTGCCTGAACAAAAGACATACAAAGCAAACCAGGTCTAGAGGGGGTGTATGACTATACCAGTGACTACGGACCAGCTGGATGCGCATGTGTATCAGTGCCATTAGTAGTGATTGGAAACAAACAGGCTAGAAAAAATCCCATCAGACCACCCTTTATGGTGGAGTATGCGTCACGTGGGACTTTCTGATCATACCATATCACAAACAACCAATTAGTGTTAGTGTGAAAATGGATGTCAGTAATCTTAGCCATAGTGTTTGCCAAAGGAGTGGACTAGTGAAGTGCAGTGCTCAGGAAATGGTGAAAGATAAAATTGACTACGCAGGCTCTGACTAGGTGTGCATACAGACCTCTGTATGCACACCTAGTCAGAGCCTGCATAGTCAATTTTATCTTTCACCATTTCCTGAGCACTGCACTTCACTAGTCCACTCCTTTGGCAAACACTATGGCTAAGATTACTGACATCCATTTTCACACTAACACTAATTGGTTGTTTGTGATATGGTATGATCAGAAAGTCCCACGTGACGCATACTCCACCATAAAGGGTGGTCTGATGGGATTTTTTCTAGCCTGTTTGTTTCCAATCACTACTAATGGCACTGATACACATGCGCATCCAGCTGGTCCGTAGTCACTGGTATAGTCATACACCCCCTCTAGACCTGGTCTGCTTTGTATGTCTTTTGTTCATGTAGTTGGGGAGGTAGCATACAGGTCTTTAAATATTCCCCTTGACCCTCCACACACCCTTGTTTTTGTTAGTATTAAGAGCAACTTTTTAGTTGCGGGTCTAGTTATATAGGTGCAATCATCGGTTACTTGCACCTTTAGAGCTCACCTAACTCAATTGTGTGTGTTGCCTGCCCGCTTACTTCGCCACCACTTTGCACCTCCCTTAATGACACCTTTTGTTAATGACACCATGTCCCTTTCTCATCAATATACATCAAAACTCTGCACTTCACTTTGATAACATGATGTTTTATATTAAGTCAAGCAATGTCCGAATATGGAATATTGTTACTAGCATAAACTATGCATGTCTATAATTCCCCATAGATAACCATGGGTTTGTCCATGGCTCTCCCATCCACGGGTTCTCAGACGTGGACTTAATTCTAACTTAATGTTTACTGCTTATAAACATCGTGTGCACAGTACTCATTGTTTTTCCACCGCACTAATTGTGGCCGTTTTCATGACGAGAGCAAAACATTTATTTATAAGTGTTTCCTGATGCAGCATTTGTAGGCGACTAGCTGCTCCACGATATTGTGGCTGTTCTTTGATCAGGATAAAGACGCTGGAGCTACTTACTCGTAGTGATCTCTGGACTGTAAACCCAGTCCGGCGTAATCTGACAGGCGCATGTCTGAGGGAACAGTGTCTCCCGTTCGGGCATGCGTGTGGGACTCCGTGTGTACACGGGACCAACTAGATATCACCATTCGGACAGGATGCATTTTTATGTTTATTTTGCCTTAGTGATCGGACATAATAATTCCGTTCCTTTAAAAATGCACAATGGAATATAAATGAACTTTTACCGGCGGTTTTACGGTCTGTGCATGCGCGGTAGAGAAGTGTCTCTCATCGCGTTTCCTGCATCGCGCTTCCTGTAGGTTAAACGCCAATGGTAGGAGGGTATTTATGGTTTCGAATGTGGCCCGCCAAATACCTCCACTTCCGCTTGGCTTAGACACAGGGGCACCGACGGACAGGTGAGTGCCTCAATGGATCTTCTGGCTGATAAATTAAGACCTGTTGTTTTCACTTTGAAACTATCAGATTTCCAGGAGCAGAATTGTTTTTGATGCTGTTTTTTATATTGTTAAACAGCATAAGGGGATTCTTATGGCCCGTATCCTTGAACATTAAAACAGCTCGCATCTCTGGGAGCTCAGTCTCTGGTACCAATATGTAATGTCTATACCCTTCTCAACAATACCACTGGATTGGGATAGAGTAACAAGTTGTTTGGATAACAGAATGAGGAGGTTATCAATGTGCCTGTAAAATAAATTAGGTAGAGACATTCCCTCATGCTGGTAATACGTGTTGTGACATGAGGAATGCCGCATGTTATGTGTCACCAGGGATGTGTAGTGAGGGCCTGGGTTTGGCGGATGGGTACCTATCACACGTTTGTTGGGTTTAGTGTGTAGAGCAATTGGCTTAGGCACCGTAAAGTTGTGTACTTACTGTGTTCTTCTTTTCTACACCATAGAGCGGGGCCTCATTCTCCCGAGCGGTTGCCGGGTGAGGTGAGGTTTTCACCCACACAAGGCTGGGTGAGTATCACCTAGAGGAAATGCCTCTGGGTGATTAAGCTATTATGCTTTTATATATGCAGAATACAACATATTCTTGCAGGTGTTGTTCTATACAGTGTTCTATATTCAGTTGGCTGTGTTATTGTGATTCAGTGTTGTTATACAAAGATATTTTTGTTTGTTGATAGGAAGAAGAGTATCTTCTCCCACCAGTGGACGCCAAAATTTCTTGGTAGATATATATTTGTCTAACAGTAACGTCATTGTTATCCCTTCCCAACGAATTACTTGGGTTTGGTTGCAGTAGCTATTTTTCATCTCAAGGTCCTGAAGAAAGCTGGGGCAACTCCCCTTAGGCTGAAACATGTCGACCGTACTGCACAGCGCCATGGAGTAGTAGTCCTCCACCAGGCGTGTTTTTAAGTTTTTGACACACAGACCTCTGTATGCACACCTAGTCAGAGCCTGCGTAGTCAATTTTATCTTTCACCATTTCCTGAGCACTGCACTTCACTAGTCCACTCCTTTGGCAAACACTATGGCTAAGATTACTGACATCCATTTTCACACTAACACTAATTGGTTGTTTGTGATATGGTATGATCAGAAAGTCCCACGTGACGCATACTCCACCATAAAGGGTGGTCTGATGGGATTTTTTCTAGCCTGTTTGTTTCCAATCACTACTAATGGCACTGATACACATGCGCATCCAGCTGGTCCGTAGTCACTGGTATAGTCATACACCCCCTCTAGACCTGGTCTGCTTTGTATGTCTTTTGTTCATGTAGTTGGGGAGGTAGCATACAGGTCTTTAAATATTCCCCTTGACCCTCCACACACCCTTGTTTTTGTTTGTGATTATTATCTGCCGCCTCAATTGCTTCAAGTTTTTTCTCCACCCTCCGCAGTCTCTCAATAATAGGTAGAATTAAGGACCTAATTAAATGTTCCATATTATCAAGTGATGCAACGGTAGAAATATCCATTTGAAGAGTATCAACCGGTATATCTGGTGGAACAATAATATTTTCTAATTGAACAACTGTAAGAGAAGGTGGCATGGTAATCGGGGTTACCCTGTTGGATTGTTCAACAACGGGGTTTTTAGCAATGTTATTAGTATCTTTAGAAGATTTTCCAAAATCCGAATGATTAACCTTTGGCTTTTGCAAAGCCCCCCCCCCTTCCCTCTTTTTGTTGCAGGCGGTGGCCCATGGCTCTTAGCCTGCGCAACTTTCCTCTGCTTGCTTAAAACTTGCTTTGGTCGTGTCGGAGGCCGAGTAAGCAAGTTAACATCAGGCACTACCGATCTAGATGGTGAAATATGTAATGCAGTTTGACCAGTTTGACTCAAAGGTGTTCAAAGTATTCAATAATGGCTGAATTCATCAATTTGGCACTCGGCCCCCAATAAGGGGCAACACTCTTGAACATCTGCACACAAATGTAGTAAGGTAAAATAAATTAAAAGATGCTAAACACAAGAAAAGATGAAACTCATAAAAATGTGCTTGAATTCACAATTACGTTAAACAAACAGACAGACCCCTGCTGAGCGGGGGAATTTAAAACAGTTACCTGCTGCCTTGGGGGGAGAGAGCTGCCTACACTTACGGAGCATATACCAGCCGCTCGCTTGCTTCCCGCCGCCCGCTCCATTTCCAGCTTTGGAGCGCGGCCACAGAGGGGAGAGCGGGCTTGGGGACTTCAACCCCCAGAAGCACTAGCGCATCCACCAGCGCACTGACCAGCAAACGTCCGTGCCAGGAGGCGCATAAGTTGTGCATCAGCCCCTGCTGAGCGGGGGAATTGAAAACAGTTACCTGCTGCCTTGGGGGAGAGAGCTGCCTACACTTACGAAGCATATACCAGCCGCTCGCTTGCTTCCCGCCTGCTTCCCGCCGCCCGCTCCATTTCCAGCTTCGGAGCGCGGCCACAGAGGGGAGAGCGGGCTTGGGGACTTCAACCCCCAGAAGCACTAGCGCATCCACCAGCGCACTGACCAGCAAACATCCGCGCCAGGAGGCGCATAAGTTGTGCATCAGCCCCTGCTGAGCAGGTGAATTGAAAACAGTTACCTGCTGCCTTGGGGGGAGAGAGCTGCCTACACTTATGGAGCATATACCAGCCGCTCGCTTGCTTCCCGCCTGCTTCCCGCCTGCTTCCCGCCGCCCGCTCCATTTCCAGCTTCGGAGCCCGGCCACAGAGGGGAGAGCGGGCTTGGGGACTTCAACCCCCAGAAGCACTAGCGCATCCACCAGCGCACTGACCAGCAAACGTCCACGCCAGGAGGCGCATAAGTTGTGCATCAGCCCCTGCTGAGCGGGGGAATTGAAAACAGTTACCTGCTGCCTTGGGGGGAGAGAGCTGCCTACACTTACGGAGCATATACCAGCCGCTCGCTTGCTTCCCGCCGCCCGCTCCATTTCCAGCTTCGGAGCGCGGCCACAGAGGGGAGAGCGGGCTTGGGGACTTCAACCCCCAGAAACACTAGCGCATCCACCAGCGCACTGACCAGCAAACATCCGCGCCAGGAGTCGCATAAGTTGTGCATCAGCCCCTGCTGAGCGGGTGAATTGAAAACAGTTACCTGCTGCCTTGGGGGGAGAGAGCTGCCTACACTTATGGAGCATATACCAGCCGCTCGCTTGCTTCCCGCCTGCTTCCCGCCGCCCGCTCCATTTCCAGCTTCAGAGCCCGGCCACAGAGGGGAGAGCGGGCTTGGGGACTTCAACCCCCAGAAGCACTAGCGCATCCACCAGCGCACTGACCAGCAAACGTCCACGCCAGGAGGCGCATAAGTTGTGCATCAGCCCCTGCTGAGCGGGGGAATTGAACACAGTTACCTGCTGCCTTGGGGGGAGAGAGCTGCCTACACTTACGGAGCATATACCAGCCGCTCGCTTGCTTCCCGCCGCCCGCTCCATTTCCAGCTTCGGAGCGCGGCCACAGCGGGGAGAGCGGGCTTGGGGACTTCAACCCCCAGAAGCACTAGCGCATCCACCAGCGCACTGACCAGCAAACGTCCGTGCCAGGAGGCGCATAAGTTGTGCATCAGCCCCGCCTCGCGGGACGCCGGGCGAAGCCCGGGCAAAGGGCGGGCCGCCTGTGACCGTCCGTGGACGGTGGTGGACTGGACTTGCCACCCCCATTTCATCCCTCGAAGAATTGAAACTGGCAAGACATCATCCAGAAAGGTACTTTGGTCTTTTGGTCTTCTGGATATACATCCTTCGCTCAAACTACTGCCATTGTTAGAATAAAGCATTAGGCCAACGCGAAGGGGAACTACTTACCATCGGTACACAGGACTCTGGTATACCCCATTAACTCATCTTCACACCAAATACCAATTATCTGCAAAATGAATAATCGGGGAAAGAAAAGTGAAGACACCAGCCACACGCCCACACACCAGACAGCATGCTGCAGAACCGCAGCCCTACCCACTCTGACTGCTATTTGCAAGATGCTGCAACAAACTATTGGTGTTGTAGTAAATGCCATTGAGAATACGGAGAGAAGGCTATCTATTACACAAACATTATGTATTCCAAACCAAGAAGGGGACACTTCTATTACTGTGACTGATGTATTAGAAGCTAGTTCCCACTTGTCATCATCATACATAGATTTGCCCTGTAGCCAGATGCCTGTGGAGATTTCTATTGCTGCTCAGGATCCCCCAATTTCTCTAACTTCCCCCTCTTTGGAGAAAAGGTCTGAGGTACGAAAAACATGCCCCAAGAAGAAGAAAGATACTAGCTTAAAAAAAACTAGTAATAATAAACCAGTTAACCATGATTTGGTGACCCGACCGCTAATCCATCATGTTTAACACCAGGAATACCGTGCCGGGTCACCAATATGGTCGCTGATTTACAAGCATCCCTGGAGCGGACCATAGCTACCCAACTCAAACCTTTGGTGTCAAAACTTGACAAACTTATTTCTACTATAAACTCCAAGGGGGTAGAAGGAATAGAGAGTGCTAAACAGTTGAAAAATTCGATATCTCCTGCTAGTGATACCCTACTTCAAAACAATCATAGTGCTAGAGTATCCGAAAACAAAAACCCTTCAGTACAGACCTCCACTGCAGGAGCCAAATCAACTGCTCATAAGGCGACAGACGTTACACCACAGGCTAGGACTAGTTCTAACTCTCACAGCCAAATCCATCAAATAGCAGGAAATTCGGTAAACGACAGAGATAAAGCCACAGCAAAAACAAAAAAGGGCGAAACGGGGAGCAAAATTAGTGAAACACTACATAGAAATACAACACCGAGAACTATCCCAAATCAGCTACCATCGATTCACTTACCCCCTGAAGCCCAACCATACGTGGTCACACTTACAGGAGTACCACCCCTAAGTGAAGGGAAAAGAGAAAGGGAGACAGAATTAAAAAACAAATGTATCCAATGGCTTACAATTAATAGACCCTTGCCATTGAATATTTCAGGTGAAATCATGTCGGCCAGAAGAGTGGCATGGATTGGGAGGGGCCCAAAAACTATAGCAGGGGATGTTATAATCTTGAACTTCAGGGATGCCTCAGCTGTAAAGTATATCTGCAATGCCCCATTCACCAGTCTAAATACACAAATATGCCCACTGCATCTCTCATACTTTTACCCCACCCCTCGTCTGGAGCCTTCACGTCATAGAGGGTTACATTACAACAGGGGATGTAATCCTCAACCACAGAGAACACCATATGGAGGGGTATTGAGGGAGGGTATGTCTCCATATGGTCCTCTATTCCCATTGCATCCACACTGGAATAGGTTTAGTGTACTGGAAGAGGTGGATTGACTTAGGTTAAGGGGAAATCCTCCCCTACAAGCTACTGATGAAATTCCTAGAAGGGCTGGGGTAACAGAGGAAAAGGTTTTACTATCTACTGTCACGGAGGACTTAACGAGTGATTCTCCAGAGAGGCCGGGGACTAGCGGCAGTGGGAATGGGGAAGGAGAGGGCTCCGAAAATTCACAAGAAGGATGTTTAAAGTTGATCTCATGGAATATAGCTGGGTTAAAAAATAAGCTACTAACTCCAGAGTGGGCGGCCTTTATGGCAACACATGACATATGCCTTATGCAAGAGACCTGGGCACTGGAAGAGAGCAGCAGCTCGTCTTTTGCAACATTTGACATCCTGGCAGTGTTTACAGGCAGAGGCCGTCCATCGGGTGGGTTATCAATTTGGATAGGTACCCACCTGGGTATCCAGGCGACCCAAATACAAACAAACTCCTTGGACATACAGTGTGTCTTATTAAAACCCGCAAGCAAACCCAAAGTAGCAATAATAAATATTTACTCCAGACCATCCAGAAATGGACAAGAGTCGGAAACAATTAAAGCCCTGCATTCTTTTATCCAGGGGTTAGACCCCTTTATGTCAATAATTTTGGGGGAGACTATAATTGTCAATTCGAGCCACTGGGTAGTCTGGAGCTGGGTGAGCAAGATGAGGTTGACGCACTTGGGCATATTCCTGAGCCCAATCTTACTCCGGTTAGGGCATGGACTCCTTTAGCTCTTCAAATAAAATCCTTCTCCCTTGAAACATCCTTGCGGGCGTGCAATGGGAGACTGGATCCTGATTGCCCAGCCATAGCTACGTTTAACCGAGTAGGTCAAACATCCATCATTGACTACCTTATGATGGATGCCAAAAATTGGGACAAGCTAAAGGAATTTAGGGTCGTACAAAGACATGATAGCAACCTCAATGCCCTGGTTTTAACTCTTAAGCCGGGGTCTTTTGGTTTAACTAATCCTGAACCCAAACCCACGGCGATGATGCCTCCCCTCATGTTGGCTAATAATAGAAGAAGGGTTAAATGGCCTCACCTAGCAGATTCACCATCCCGGCTAGCAAAAATTTACCAACTTGCAATCCCACTTATTACCCAGATGGGTGATTCATCTTGCAGGTATCAGGCAGTGGAGACACATAGGCAGCTAGTTACGGTACTGGGGGACGTGTTCTACCCTGTAAGTGGAATTAAAAGGCGACCCCAAAACCCCACCCCTGGTTTGATGATGCATGCAAAAAACTAAAAAAGGAGCTACTTGCGGCAATCAAATCTAAGGACAGAGTGAACATTAGGGCAACCAGACTGCTATATTAAAAGGAGCTCGCTAGGGGCAAGAAGGAGTGGTAAGAAGCCAGGTGTGAAGAGCTAAGAGGTGCCCTACTAGCAAAAGACCCCAAATTATTCTGGGTATTAGTTAACTCTGGTGCAAAAGAGGGAGGGGAGGCTCTTCAACCAAACATTGCTCCGTCAGTTTGGAAGGCGCACTTTGCTGCGCTTTACACCAGCCCTGAGACCAACACTAGTGAACATTCAAATGGGGCAGAGACATTGGTGCCAGATGATGCCCTTCGGATGTCCCGAGCCCCAGACCCCCCGCATGAGTATCGACTGCAGGGGGCCTCGGACTTGGGCTATCCGATAGGTCAGTGGGACGCCAGGGCAAGGGTGGGCCCTGGAGACACCAAGAGTATCTCAGTTAAGGAGGTGGAATCGGCAATCATCAGGCAGCTACCTAACAAAGCCCCAGGCCTTGACAGATTACCAGGAGATCTTTTCTGCTCCCAGCCAAAAATCTGGGCCCCGTACTTGGCTGTTCTATTTAATGCTGTCCTTTGGGGAGCCAAGTTACCGGACACGCGGGCAGGAGCCGAGATTGTCCCAATCTTCAAGAAGAGCTGTCCCTTAGTGCCATCAAATTACCGGCCAATTAGTCTCTTGGATACTTCGCAGAAGCTAATGGGCCGAGTCCTCCTGGACAGATTGCTGGGGTGGATGGAGGAGCAAAAATTATTGACTACCCTACAGGCCGGCTTTAGAGCTGGAATCTCGACCCTGGACCAAATTTTTAGGTTGCAGGTCCTTTTTTGGAAGACAGCAAGAGTAGAGGGTGGCAGCCTCTACCTTGTCTTCGTAGACCTGCGGGCTGCTTTCGACCTTGTCCCCAGGGAGAGCTTATGGAGGGTACTGAAAGAACTAGACCTCCAGATCTATCTGCTAGACGTCCTGAAGCGCTTCCATGCAGGGAACTACGCCAGGGTGAGATGCGGGAAGAACTGGGAATTATCAGCCTACTTCCCCGTGACCAGAGGCGTACGCCAGGGCTGTGCCCTGGCTCCCACGCTCTTTAGTCTTTGTATAAATGGCCAGGTGGGTGAACTGGACAAGGTCAGGGACAGTGACGCTCCATGGTTGGCCACTGGCCGGGTACCTGCTCTGATGTTCGCAGACGACACCTTGCTGTTGTCTCAAACATCATCAGGTATCCAGAGGGTCCTGGACGGATTTGTATCTTTCTGCGCTCTGAGGGGATTGGAGATAAACCTAGAAAAGACGAAGTTTATGATCTTTCATCCCCCAAAGCGCACTCGCCCTAACCATGTATTAAATGGTGTCCCACTGGAAAGGGTGAGAACTTTTGTATACTTGGGGGTCACCCTGACTGAAGATTTCAGTTGGGGCCCACAGGTATCCAAATCTGCTTTGAGGTTGGCGCAGATCGGAGGGGGCATTGGCAAGTTTCAGAGAACAACCCTGTTTAAGCCAGTTGCCCTAGCCCTTGAGATTTATGGGGCACAACCTAGACCAGCTGTGATGTATGGTGCAGAACTCTGGGGCCATAAGAGTACACCAAGCCTTCTTAAGGTGGAACAGGCCTTTATGAGGAACCTGATAGGCCTCCCCCAGAGCACCCCGCTCACACCCCTGAGACTAGATCAAGGCCTAGAGTCCATCTCAGAATTGCTAGCTGCTCGACCTCTCCTGTATTGGAGAAGGCTTTGGACAGTACCTGAGCTCGAGGATTAAAGAGCTGAATTCACTGCACTGTGGGGGCAGTTAAATATCAAGAAGAGTGAAGAGAATAGAGCTCTTGGCCTCCTTGAGACATTACAACCTAAGCCTTCTGCATAGCTCGACAACTTTGGGCAGTTTGTCTACAGAATTTTTGCAGGTAAAATTCGTGTCTAAGAGGGAGGAGTTTTTGGACTTAATACAGCCTCCCCTTGCAAGAAAACTTTATACACAAATAAGACATGGTTGCCTACCTATTGGGGCATTTACTTGCAAATGGAATGGACGAGAAGAGGGAATTTGCCAGTCTGCAACAACACTAAAGAGGATATTGTTCACGTTTTATTCCTCTGCCCAGCTTATAGTACAATAAGGAGATGCTGGTTGGCACCGTTATGCGTAAGTCTTGGTTTAAGGCAATGTGTACAAGCTGTTAGAATTTTAAGATATGACACCTCCCCTTCTATTGTGTTTGAGGTATCCCGTTTTTTATATGGTATGTGGCGCAGAAGGCTCACTCTAATGAATTGCGATAAACTGTGATCAATTGCGATGTTTGATACCATTATTTTGATAACTTACTGTTTAATAACTTTTTAACCATGTATCTTTTTAATTATTTATGTATTCTATTCCGTGTATGTACATATTTTATCTGTGCTTTTATGGTCTATGACCGCAATAAAGTTATCAAAACGAAACATATATGGGCTGAGAGACAGAATGACATCCCTTGTGCATATGACATTTCAATTGCATACAAATACAGGATTATAATTGACACAGAGTCCTGAACATCTACAGAAATATGGATACTTTTTCATCCATGTTGTATCGATTCAGATGTTTTGTGTTAAGATCCATGATGTATCTACTTTCCAAAGGGTCTCAATAGTCTTTATTTGTTGCCACCTTTGTCTTTACCCTCCACCCTGTGAAAGACAAAAAATTACAGTAACTCAGGATTTTGTCCTGTTAATTGTAAACTGTATTTATATAGCATTTTCCACCCCTGACAAGGCTTTGAATTGCTTTGCAGCAAGTAGCCACTACTCCAGAACCCAAGATTAGACGTAAATAGTTAGTAGATTAGTAATGAATCCTTTTTTCTTGTGGTTTAGTTGTGTTGTTTGTGCTCTTTATTGTAGAGTTGTGAATAGGGATAGAATCATGGAAATGGATTAGGACATGGGAAGTAGTAAAGATGTGTAGGAATTTGGGTTACTGGTCGAGTGGGAAAATCCTACTCAATCAGCAATAATTCCTGTGAGCCGCTGATGTCCCATGCTTAACCACCACCCCACACACCCTGCACTGCCAGCCGGGCACCTGTCCACCTGTGGGCAGGCCTGACACCTACTCTTTGGGTGAGAGGTTGTCACACCCCCGGCCATATTCATTTTACACAAACACTTTCTTTATACATTAAACACTTGCACAATAACCACATTATTTATTTATGTTTACAAGTGAAAACCTGACCTTAACAGAAATTCTAGTCTAGGGGAATCACCTAACCATAACTGGTGTGTTCTCTGCAACCAACAAGTTAACTGTTCCTGACTGAGATCATGACTGGTTCTGTGACCCTTCCTCATAAGTCCCCATCCAGAGGATGGGACCCTCCTTATTGGAGGTCCCCAGCTTCATCTCCCATACCAGGAACTCTCCCATACAGGGAGCTCTTGCGCAGGAGGCCAGGCTGCCTTAAGGATACCTACATCAGGCACGCCCCTGTACCCAAGTTCCTCGACCCTTAAAGGGCCTGTGCTAATTCCAGCCAACAGCAATGTCATGGGTGGTAGAGAGGTAAGGACTGAGTGACCTCAAAAGGATGAAGATAAAAAAATTAAATATGGAATTTAGTAATACCCAGACTGTACAAAGTAGATTTATTTTATAACTGTTCTTTAAAAACACACCCTTCAAGTTCAGCTGCTAATTCCCTTCCAATACCACTCAAAAAGAATAAATCTATGTCAGTGGGACACTTCAATGGATTCCAGCATTAATCCAATGCAGGCTTCTGAGCAGCTTTTACATTTGTATATTGACTAGCTGCACATATTTGCATTTCTTTGAGGCAAACAGGTTCCATGGCAACAAAGCTTGTTTAGTTGTCAGCACTCCCTCAGTGTCACAGTACAAGAGACTCCTTGCCTTACACTGCAGCTGAAGCATTTCTTTTTAATTTACAAAGTTTGTACCACTCCAATCCCTTGCACTTCCACTACTGCCTAAAATATCTAGGGTCTGGATCACAATAGTAAAGTTAGACCAAGGGCCAGATTGCTACACTGGCGGTCTGGAAACCGCCTATTGGTGGTCCGACCACCCACATACTTGGCAGTCCAGCCTCCAAATTACAATGTGGGTGGGGAGACCGCCTCTAGACCACCGCCACCGCCACGATCTGAGCTCCAGCAGCTCTGTGGACAGTGGCGGTTGATGCTGTCATAGCCAGCTTGGGCACCACCGTGTGAATTATGACCTACCTTTCTGCCGACTTTTTAACGGTGGGACCCTGCCATGAAAGGGATGAAGGAAAGGCAGTTAAAGGGCTACAAAATGGCCCCAGGGCAATTAAGCCCCCTTGGATTATGGTAAAGACCAATGCTGTGCACCCCTATGCCTGCACTGCTGGTGCACAGGCTGTTTGTTTCAGCAGTGTGGCTGGCTTTGGCTTCAAGCTCTCTCTGCTAAAGTCGATGCATGCCACTGCCATGGCTGCACCGCCGACACACTGCCAGACTCACGCTGATTTTGTAATGCGGCAGTTGGGATGCCGGCAGCTTGGCAGCATGTTCCTGACCACTACTGCTGCGGGCTGGTGTTCCTCCCACCAAACTCATAATCGGCCGCTTTAGAAAAAAGTCTAACCTTTAGAAAAAAGTCTAACTTTATGACTTTTCGATATTCAGAAAGGGACCTACAAGTCACATCTTTAAAACTGCAGAGTTTCTGCACTTGGGGTGGAGTTTCTGCACTTAAGGCAGAATCTCCACACTTGGGGTGGAAACTTCAAATTTGGGGTAGAATCTCCTCTCTCAAGGTAGCACCTCTGCACTCAGGGTAGACTAAGTGTAATTACATACACGTGAGCTGTCATGTGTAGGTTTACACAACGTCACATTAGTAGATGGAAAACAAGTATTTGACCCAACCTTTGTGTTGTAGCTCATGAAATAGGACCAGGAACCCCCAGTAAGCTCCCCGCTCCCTCCAAAGAACCCACCTTAAAATCATCAAACAGAGATTTGCGTGGGTGTAAAAACGGCCATGTTTAATATTTGACATTTCATAAACATGACAAGGCATTTCAAATTCATTACAGTTATCAACACAATTCTAATATTGACTTTCCCTATCTTCTTCCGCAAGATTCCAATCCTCCAGCACTAAGGGGCCTTCCAGCGCGCATCTTCCATGCAGCGCATCCACGCAAGGTGCAACCCACCTGCGCACATGAGGAGTGGGCCCCCAAACATGTGATCCTTGTCCGCCATCTCCCGGGGGCCCACCCTCAGACCACCAGGCTGACCAGGGACCCAGGAGGCTCGTAACCTGTCGCCCTAGCCTCCCCAGCCGGGGTCATAATTTACAGCGGAGAGCTTACCGTCTCCCCCCTCAGTGCTGGCCTAGGGAGTACGTAAGGCGGACTCCCGTCCATTCTGTCGGTCAATTTTACTGTTCCAAGGTCTTTCTACCGCAACACGCCCCTCCAACCTTCTGAGCTAAAGGGACGGGTGGGTGGGAGTTTAAACTAGAAACAGGGAGGGAAGAGGGAAGACGCTTCTGGGACCCGCAAACGGTCCGGTGCAGCAGAGGAGGAAGAGACCAGGGTACCTGCCCAATGAACCTAAATAGGTCCCCAGTCTCCGCCCTCTGCCCCACCGGAAGTGCGTCACCCCAAGGCCCCGGAAGTACTAGGTGGCCGGTCGCCCTTTGGGGCTGACCAGCCACCAATGAGACTAGTCGAGGTAGGGGCGGGGGCCGGGGGGGCAGGTCCTAAGTGCGCGCTCCTCGATGCTCGCCTCGCGCTTGTCATAGGACCCGGAACCCCCAGTAAGCTCCCCGCTCCCTCCAAAGAACCCACCTTAAAATCATCAAACAGAGATTTGCGTGGGTGTAAAAACGGCCATGTTTAATATTTGACATTTCATAAACATGACAAGGCATTTCAAATTCATTACAGTTATCAACACAATTCTAATATTGACTTTCCCTATCTTCTTCCGCAAGATTCCAATCCTCCAGCACTGAGGGGCCTTCCAGCACACATCTTCCATGCAGCGCATCCACGCAAGGTGCAACCCACCTGCGCACATGAGGAGTGGGCCCCCAAAGCTGTGATCCTTGTCCGCCATCTCCCGGGGGCCCACCCTCAGACCACCAGGCTGACCAGGGACCCAGGAGGCTCGTAACCTGTCGCCCTAGCCTCCCCAGCCGGGGTCATAATTTACAGCGGAGAGCTTACCGTCTCCCCCCTCAGTGCTGGCCTAGGGAGTACGTAAGGCGGACTCCCGTCCATTCTGTCGGTCAATTTTACTGTTCCAAGGTCTTTCTACCGCCACAAAGGTGACCAGGGCCCTCAGGTCCGTCACCTTCCCCAACTGCGCTCAGAATGAAAGACCCCAATTCTCTAATCCTGGTATTCACACCAATGTTCGATAACTGCACTTCCATCACTGTGATACAGTACCTCACCGGAAACCATTCGGTGCAGAATGTGACTCGAGCGGCCCTTCGCTGAGCACAACCCGGCCCGTTTTCCCTGAGCCGCCTTACCAAGACATTCCAGGCTCTTGGACGCGCTCCGGGTCCATCATCGTGATACCTCACCAGAAATCGTTCAGTGCGGAATGTGACGCGAGCGGCCCTTCGCTGAGCACTACCCGGCCCCACTCTCCCTTGAGCCGCTTCACCGAGACATTCCAGGCTCTAAGCCAACTGTTAGCTGCGCCACTTTGACCGCCGGGACGAGTGCCACCTTGGCAGGGCACCCTAATGCACAGGAGAGAAAAGGAAAAAAGTCAGGCACAGTCATGACCCCATTGCAAGCATCATTTAACAACCACCCAGGCTGAATATGAAGTATTGGCTGGATATGCGCCTAACATATTAGTTGTATTTGAAATGTAGACCAGGCGCTCTCCCTGTCTGGGTGTTTCCTGTCCTGCCTTCCTTTATTTTAATATCGCCGTCGAAAATGTAATCCTTGTGGCATAGAATACAACATGACAATAATGCTGGCTGCCACTGACGTGTACAGTGTTTAGCAGCACCCCCTTCAGCAGTTAAGTTTGCTTAATTAAAGCAGCAGCTCAATGCTATTTTGAAAGACAGATGCATGGGCTGATCATTAGTGTAAACTAGGCTTAGCCTCCGTGAAGTGCATGAAATTAACACTTAACTTGGCCTTGCTTTTCCTCATGCCATGAAGAAGGCTGGAGATCCAAATTTGCGTTTTAAGTAGTTTAGATTCAACTATGCGTTAATTTCCTGGCCTTCTCTTGTACTATGTCATAACCAATTGGTTATGCGACCAGCAATGCGTGCTAATGCACCAGTGCCTCCGGAATCTTTCATAACCCTTACACAATCTTTTAAACCTGACCGATGTTCGTACCCACCTCGCTTTAGAGGATTTGAGGAGTGTGAATTGCCGTTATGGTAACCCAAAGACTTGCATGGACGGTACTGACATACAGGCAGCAATGCATCCTCATTAGACATGGCCACTAACTTTGCACAGACATACAGTTTTAATGATAAAACAATATAGCACCTGAATGATAAATGAAATTATTCCATTGACTATTTGTCATTCGTGCATCTCCAAGTAAAGTGTCTGGATTTGTTTTGTTCCCACTAAGTCCATTGCGGCCCACATTTTGGGGAACGCTGCCATACACCGATCGTGGAGACTGAGGGCATTAGCCCATGGGTTGTGCAGGATACTCTAATTATAAAGTGTCTAGTTCTGTAATGCTATTCCAAGTATTTAGCCTGATCTTATTTCAAGGTTCAAACATATACGTTTTAAGTGACCAATATACGAGTCCTGCCACTAAGTGGCAGCCTTAACTTTCCTCTGGAACTGATTTGTCTTCTGCGTAGCTAAGGGTAAATCGTTGGGAGGACAAGATGTTAGCTGATTCCTCTGCTGGGTATTCAGCAATTTTTTGGGCCTCTACTTTGAGGCTGGGAGGGTTGTAACAGCCTTTTATTCTGACCTAATTACAATAGACTTCTAGCTGGATAGCAGTAGTGATTGTTATTTAGAACACTCCCACCCTCTTGCAGAATATTCTCCCAAAGTTCTAGATTTGTTCGCCACGATGAGAATTGTATATATACACTAAGGGTTTGGGTAATCCTTACCCTCTCGCCTTTACGAGACGAAGAGGCACACGCAATTGGTTGTGCCCCAAACTCAGCTGTGATGTCTGAGGTAGTCCTATGCTGCACATCCCTTTGAGGGCTTCATACTCATAAAAAGGCCCCAACTGAAAAAACATTGACTTTTTTATTCACCCTGACAACCGAAGGATGCTCTGCCTTTCGTAGTACGGTTTGTTACCGTTACCGAGGCTTAATTGTTACTGCTTCGTGTCCTAGGACGACCCGCTAACATATTTCAGCATCCAATACCATTGTTCTGTGAGTGGTTGTCGCTGTGTATGCTACTTTGGTACAACAAACCCATATTGCCTGCTCGGACAGGCTACCGGCCCACTCTGAGACCACACATTCAACCCATAATCATTTATGGGCGGTAAGTGCATTTTTCCTTAGCCCGTGGCTGCGCACGCGTCTATGCAAAAGCCTGCCCAGTTCTCCTCCACAAAGGTGTAAATTCCTATAGCTGCGTACAGCCCACAAATGTTCCTTGTCACACAGAAGGGCCGATGTACAATGACAAGGCAGTTCAAGCTATATCGTTGTTGGTCCCAACACACTCAAATTGGCACCCCTTAGCTGAAGATATCCCGAGTGGGGATGGCGACTCATCTATCGTTAGATCGTATTATTTCCCTTTTTCTGCGCCAACAAAATGTAGACAGAGCAGTCTTCCTAACCAGGGGAACATCTGAAAGCGCAGACCACAATCCATCCTAACCAGGGGACACCTGAAAGCACTGGCTAAAACCAGATTACTTAAAGCTCGGTCCTGCATAACTATAGCAATATATTTGCTACACACTGTAGACCTAGCAGACGTCCTAACCAGGGGAACACCCCAAAGCACAGACTACCAACCACCCTAACCAGGGGAAAACCTGACAACACAAACTACGAGCCAGCTCATCTAACACTCGGTCCTGCATAGCTATAGCAATATATTTGCCAGAAGTGAGTTTAGCCTAATAAATGAATGCATGTTGGAGTCAATGCATGGTAATAATGTTTTGGGGTGTATTTTGCAGACTGCATTCCCCTGGACCCTCACCTCTTAGTAGGCCCGAAATATCATTAACTGTACAGCCTGCGCTGCCTGCCCTCGTGCCATCCCTGGAGGAGTATCGAACTCGCCACCTTGCTGTTATAAGCCCCACGCTCCCACCAACTGAGCTGCCCAGGCCACTGTGCAAGGGAAGTTAAAACATTGGCCCGTACGGGGATCGATCCCACGACATAGGTATTAAATCAGCGCTGCACCACGCTCCCACCAATAGAGCTAACCGGCCTCGAAAGAGTGATTGCCAGGGTCCTTAGCTGGGTCAACAGCTGTTCTCTAATTCCCAGACTGTCCGTTTCTTTACCCCCACTGTCCGATAATGGAACAAAACAGCGCCGGATGCTGGTGACCTGGCGGACTTCAAGTTCTTGCGCACCCCACAATGTGACCAACTCCTGAAGCCTTGTAAGTCAACCGAGGGAAAGCACACACAATTAGCCGAAGGGGTCAAGGGGCAGGCAGCTGTCGGGAAGATTTACGCGACCTATTGCCTACGCCGTTGCTGTAAAGTTCCTGGGGCCCTGAAACACGCACATTTACTGCAGGTGTAGGAGTATTTTTGCAGGAGCAATTTTCGATCTTTTAAAGTCTGAGCTTTGTTACTTGAGGGTCTTGAAATTGCTAATTCCTTGTTGGTAGACAGTCCCTACCACCATACAACCCCATTACACTCTTCCAGCCCCACACACACACTCACACACACACACGGTGTAACGTGCCATCCATGGGGATAAGTGCTTCGACGCCTCACACACGAATACTAAGTGCTATACCAACTCTGCAATTCAATTCACAGTCTGCTCAGCAACTTCCTTTCCAACAAAACAACCAACACGAACTGAGGCAGCGGAATGCCTCACATGCCAGGCACTGCATCCAGTGCGCAGCGCTGATAGTGTAGCCTTCTAAATAAAGCCCCCTCAAGCGCGATTTGCAACCATGTGGTTAAATGAGAACAACATGTGAACAGTTCACAATACGATAAAACGGAAACAGCAGACATTGCGATTTGCTCGTGAGCTAATATAAAACAACGCACGATGTGCTACCTCTAAATGGTCGTACCCTACAACGAACAGCACCCACTGAGCTGAATTGCTAGGGAATTACTATACGTGACCCGCTGTGATTTGTGGTCGTGGCTCTGTAAAGCGCGCGCTGATTTACTAGCGCCTGATATGCAGCCGCCTGCATCCATATGGCATTCGGAAATAAAATACAGGGATCATGTTTCTCTATGGGTACAGACAGCGCTACCTCCTTCTCCCCTGTGCCGATCCCTAATTATACCCGACCCGTTTCGACGGTGGAGGTGAGCAGCACGCCCCGAGGGGCCCCGTCGGCAGCCGCAACCCCCAGCTTAGGACAGGCCATTAACCCTCAACCAGGACAGGCCATTACCCCACAACCGTTACCCCTTTTAGCCCTTCACGGCTGCCCACGGGTCCCCAAAGCGCACCCCCCACCTCACCTGGCGACATGGACGCTTCCCGACGCCGCGACCGCGCTCGTCTTAGCCTGCTCCCACGAGGTCCGGACTCGGCTGCGCAGGATCACCAAGGACAAAGACCGCCGGCCTCCCGCTCCCCACGAGGAAGTTTAAACTAGAAACAGGGAGGGAAGAGGGAAGAGGGAAGACGCTTCTGGGACCCGCAAACGGTCCGGTGCAGCAGAGGAGGAAGAGACCAGGGTACCTGCCCAATGAACCTAAATAGGTCCCCAGTCTCCGCCCTCTGCCCCACCGGAAGTGCGTCACCCCAAGGCCCCGGAAGTACTAGGTGGCCGGTCACCCTTTGGGGCTGACCAGCCACCAATGAGACTAGTCGAGGTAGGGGCGGGGGCCGGGAGGCCAGGTCCTAAGTGCCCGCTCCTCGATGCTCGCCTCGCGCTTGTCATACTTTGTCTTTCAGGTGCTGAGTACAAGTCACTTAATTAAGCTGAACCATCCACCAATAGAGGGTGGTGGGCAATCCAAGGAGAACATCCAATCCTCATCCAACCAGCTATGTCAGAACCCAGCAATACTCAAGAAGAGGAAAATGAGGAGGAAGAAGATGATCAGACGCTGTTCATGGAGGAGGACCTGGATCATAAGGAGTGCATTATTGGGCCCTGGGCACAACAATGAAGCCCACATCATGTCTGGCCAGCATTGTGCCTCCCACTTCACCTCAGATGATTTCCCATTCCCAGTAGTCAGTCAACAAGCCACAGCATTCATCTACCCCAACACAACCATTAACTCCTCACAGACCACATGTCCAGGGTAGATGTGTTGCTTCTCCTACACACTCCTCCCATGGCAGTACATCCTAGACCTTCTCTCAAGCATCTGAGGGACCTAACACTCCTGGTGTTAGGTCCCTCAGATGGTCCCCCAGGGCTCCTCTAGGCACCAATTGCACCCTACAACCTCACATGTGCCAACCCTCCCTGTGCTGGTGGACCATATCAGAGGCTGTCTAATGCAGAGGGAACTGGCAGATGGTCATGGTGGCCAGTTGAAAGATTCAATTTTCCAGCAACCAGCTAATGTGAGGAGGACATTTGTGCCATAGGGGCTACTCTGTCTGACATTTCAAACTCACTACAGGAAATACAACAAATCCCTCAGATGATTGACAGACAGACCTGTGACTTGGACAGCATTGAGCAATCTTGCCGAGATATGGCCAGGAGAAAAAATTACATCATAGCAAACTATATGGAAGAGAGTGCAAAACACCATGCATTGAACATGAAAATAATGGAGGGCATGTTAAAACTGTTTCAAAGTCTTCCTTCAAGTGTAGCACTTGGAGGGACCCCAACACACCTAACATGCACCACACCTCACCCAGCCACCTCTACCACAACCTACAGAGGTACCCCTGTGTACACAGGTACCACCCCCTGCATGTGCACCCCTGCAGAGTCAGGTCCCCCACCCAGCCACACCCGTACCTGTATACACACCCTCAAACCCAGTACAGCCACCTCCCCACATATACAGGCACCCTCACCCCCATACAGGTATCTTCACCCCAATACAGGCACCTCCCAACCTGTGCAAGCCCCCTCACCACCTGTATAGGTGCCTTCTCCACTCTTACGGGCACCCTCACCCCATGTACAGGCACAACTACCTGCAGTACAGACACCCTCACCCCCGGTACAGGCACACCCACCACCTTTACAGGCACTCTCACCCCCTCTATAGGCACACCCTCCAGCCGTACAGGCATATGTACCACATCCACCCACACATCAACACTAACCCAGTAAACATAGATCCTTACCACTTGAATTGCGAAGTTGCAAAAGAGATCCCCATGATTACTGTAAAATATGAATACCCTCCAATATATGTAAATAAAAAGATAATCTTCATAAGTCAATACTGAGTTGCTTAATAGTTGATGGTGATCGGTTGGTTACTCTGGTTGTAGGCCATATATGTGATGATATATGTGAGTGAGTAAGACATGTAGATAGGTACAACCATCTGTGTAACAAGATATAATGTTGAAAGCATAGCTAAACACCTACCAATGCTGATTTCCATAATTTGAACCCAGCAAAAATGATGAACAGCACACAACAGAGATGGTATTCAAGAAAAATATTTATATTTTATGAAATAAATTACATTGTCCATTGAAAAGGGAGAAATAAAATCAGATAACATGTTCAGGCAGAATGGGCAAGGGAACATGGAGGGGGTTGGGCGAAATAAATAAAACGTGTCAAGAAGCTTGAGGGAACCAATCGATGTATATCGGGTAAACCATATGTCCACGCTCCAAACATAGTCCAGTTACTGGTCATTCTCAATGTCCTCCTTCTCCACAATATGAAGATCCTCTGCTTCTGTGAAATCTTCTTGACTGGCCGGTACAGGAAGAGACAACCCGTGGGAGCAGTACACATTAGGGGTATGAGGGGTAGTAGGGGAATCAACGAGGGAAGATGTACTGAGAGATACAACTGCAGAGTTCTCAGTGAGTCATTGGGCCAATGCAGCCAATATAACTGCAAACAATGAAGTGATGTAGGTATTTATGTTGGCCATTTGTCTGGAATGCGCTTCTCTGTACATACAGAGTTAATCTCGGTTTTCCTGTAAGACCTGAGAGGACCCAATCAGGTCAACATCAGATGCAACAAAATCACTTCCTGGGGGGCAGCCACACATGGAGGGTGTCAGACCAGGCACCGTTGGTGTGATATGCCCTGACTTTTGCCTTCTGACATCCTGTTTTGCCGGTGTAATATTTTGCTGGCTTTAAGTTTCTGAGCACTTTACCACTGCTAACCAGTGCTAAAGGGCTTGTGCTCTCTGCTTTAAACATGTTAACATTGGCTTATCCACAATTGAGTAAGGTGCACTACCTTTGCCCAAGACCTGTAAATTAAATGCCATTGCAAAGCCTCTGTATCGACCTGGCAAGTTAGCCCTCTTGACAGGCTTAAACCTTCCTTTTAATACATATAAGGCAGCCCTGAGGTAGGCCATGGTCAACCCCAAGGGCAGCTTACAGTGTATTTAAAATTTGGTCATGTAATTTTAAGTTTTACATGCCCTGGTAGTGAAAAACTATTACATTTGTTTTTCACTACTGCAAGGTCAAACTCTTCTGTAGGTTAATTTTGCATTAACCTTATTATACTTTATATTTGTAATTTCCAATTTGGAAAAGTTAGACTTTAAAAGCTTGGTTTCTTTGGACTCACAATTTCAAATCACAACTTATGGTAAAGTTTGATTTTTAGTTGCAAGTCTGAAAATGCCACTTTTAGAAAGCTGCCATTTTCTTACTTTAACCATTCTGTGCCTTTTGCCTATCTCTGAAAGCAAGTCTTCTGCGCGTGACAGCTAGGTTTTGTGCATTCCCTCCAGACAGCCTCACACAAAGGAAACTTATGTGTGACTAATGGGCCATCAATTCTCTGATGGGCATCCTGGGTGGGATGGGAGGGAGGAGCTGACACTTTGCCAGAATGGACTGTGCCAGTCTCCTTACCAAGAGCTGCATACACCCCTCTAGTGAGATAAGTTCGGAGCCAGGGCAGGAAGAGCAAGGACTTGGTTTACTTAAAGGGGCTCTCTTTGAAGTCTCCTCACTTCAAAGACACAACTGGGTACACATACTGGACTTCAGACACCACCACTTAGTACACTTGTGGGCCTGTGGATACTCTTCCAGGAAGGACTGCTGTGCTGCTGAAGGACTGCCACTGTGCTGTACTGCTGCCCACGAAGAACTGTTTTTTCTGCTGTGCTGACTTGCCTACTGCCAACTGCGCCTGGGTGAGAAGGACTGGACTTACACTACTTGAGCCCAGAGTGGCCCCATGAGCTTGTATGTTGTTCAGATGTCTTAGGGACATCAAAGAACTCCCACAACCCTGCAACAGCAAATGGACTCTGCCATCTCAGAGTCCTACCCTGCCAAGTGGTGCTAATCCACTCCTGAGCCTTTGGGAGTGGGTTTCTGTGCTGCATCTTCAAGAATCCATACATCGCTGTTGTTATGCCAGTCAGCACCGACACATCTCCTTCGGCGCAACACATTGCATGCTTCGAGGATAACGCATCTCCAGCTTCGTGGCTTGACAACAACGCATTTCCATACCTTGTGAAAAGCCACCGCCACGCAACTCAAAGTGCACGGCTTGGAACAGACGCATCACATTACATTCAGAAGGATCGACACATTGAATCCTCTGCTCCATGCATCGTGCCATTCGATGGCACAACAAGCTACTTTTTCAGAAAGACAAGGTTGTCCCTGTATCTGACCCACACTCCAACATGGCTGACTAGAAATTTTCGATTTACCCTGGTCAAATGGAACCAGAAAGTCACAGTTGGAGTTTTATGCTTTCAATCACTATATTTGCAGACATTCTTTAAAAATTCATACCTCTGGTTCTACTGATTAGATTTTTTGATGATTTTGTCAAGATTTAGTCATTAAACTGGGCTCTGTTGTTTTAATCTGGTGTGGATTATGTTTGAGTGGTGTGTTCACTGTTTTATGTGTTGCACAAATCCTTTAACCATTCCCTCCAAAGTTAAACCTGCCTGTTCTGTGCTAAGCTACTAGAGGGTGAGCACAGGTTAAGGTATAGTGTGTAACTGACTTATCCTAACCAGGATTGTGGTCCCTACTTGGATACAGTGCATATTTCTGCAAACTAAAGATCCAATTTCTCACAGAGGGGTTTGGGTAGAACATGAGGGGTGTGGGTTATCAGAGGCACTTGGAGGGGGACTAGTGGCACATGGTGCAGCTGGAGGCACTGATTGAATGAGGCCTCAAGTGTTAGGAAGGGTTCAGGGGCATGACCAGTTGGTCATGAGGCCTGCCCTGGGGAAACCATTTCCAAGTTATATTATTGTGGGCCAGGGAGAGAGACATATTCCTCCTCCCCTGGCTGGAGGTGTCCCTAGCAATGTCCCTGCTTCAGTTTCTTCAGCCTGCACCCAGGTTTTTGCTGTTAAAGGCCCTGTTCGGGTGGGCACATTACCCCTGCCTGATAGTCCGTGTCCTTCTTCCCTGCTCGTTTTATTCAGATGGCATGCCTGCCAATGAGCTGAACATCTCTCGCTCTGGCCCAGATCCTGTTGGTCCTTGGACAGCCTGATCCACTGAAAAAGTAGGCAAGGAATTAAGTAGTTGGTGTTTATTTCATAACAAAGCAAAAGACTACATAAAGCAAGTGCTGACTTTGTACTTCTTCAATCTCATTAACTAATTATTTGTTTCTTGGACCAAAATGAATGTGTACCCCCACCCATGTAATATTTGTAAATTACTCATACAATAACATCTTTATCAATTTAGGTCAGTCTAATCTTCAGTATTTACTAACCCTCACCCTGACCATCAGCATTAGTGCAATGTGAGGTTCCTGACATTGAAACATAGTTATCTTCTAATGTAAGCCTGCGAGTGGAGATGGGGCACAATCTGGATGGATATATCCACGCCTAAAAGTCGATCAAGGATCTGTTATGTGTCGTCTCAACAGTCTGACACTTACTATCAAATCTCATCTGTTGTGAACACAGTGAAACACAACAAATATGCAAAGTTTGGTGTAAATATACAAAACATTTCTTGAATATGACCTTTGCAACATCAGACTCTCTACATGGCAAGTGGCACATTTAGCATGTCAAGACTGCTTTGTTTTTGCTGTACATTGGTAATCACATGTGCATAGTTAGTACAGCTACCTATTATTAGAAATTATATATTTGCCACTTTTTCGAAGATGTGTGTATTTCATCCCCTGTGGATATAGTTGTATCATTTTGAGTGAGACGCGTATCACAAAGTCGGCCCTTACTTCATGGTATGTATATGTAATATTTTACCTGGAAAATAATTCACACAAAAAAATGCATGATACAGTATCCAACACCTAAACCCCTCTCTTACAAACACTAGAAATTGTCCAAGCCATTCATTCACCATATATACAAAAGTTATAAAGCCCTTAGTTCACTAGTCATGATGACGGAAGTGCATTTATTCATTAACATGCTACTGTAAGGTTCATTTACCCAGTTGTGTTTAAAACACTACAAATCCCAGAATATCCTCGGAAAAAAGAATTCCAATTGTTTAAATTATACATAGACCTTAGCAGTACTGCAGCTATTACTCAGATAAAGTGTAAGGTGACATTAGACACACACAAAAGACATGCATGATACAACATACATTCAACCCCCAAAACCCTCTCATACCAACACCAGACATAGTTCAAACCATTTATTCACCATAGCATACAACAATCATAAGTGCCTTAGTTCACAAGTCATGACGATGTAAGTGTATTTATTTACTTTGCTACTGTAAGGGTAATTTACCCTGTTGCGGTTAGAACACTACAAGTCCCAGCACGCCCTCAGAACGCAGAATTCCAATTGTTCCAATGATACATAGACCTTTTAAGTACTGCAGCCATTACTCTGATAAAGTGAAAGGTGACAAAGTACACATGATGGTTCATCCCTCTCATCTCTCTCACCACTCACATCATGCATCAAGAACCATAATGCAGGTCATGCGCTTACCATGGCCCTGCTGTCTTCAGGATCCTCTTGTATCATCATCATCATAAAACATAGATCTTAAAAAGTACAAAGCACATCGACAAAAATAATACAATAATACAATAAAGACAGATCAGTCATAAAATCCAATATAAACAATAAAAGTGTAAAAGTAATTCATACTATACATTTGGCGCGCTTAATCCAAAGTGCATGCAATATTTGGCCGGAGAAAATACAGTTGTCCTGCTTGTATCAGAAGACAACATTTTCAACACCTCAAGATACTGTCCAGGGCCAACCAATCGGCACAATGGAATAATCCACTGGCCCTTCAAGTTTTTATAGTAGGGGCAAAAAAATTGCAAGTGGGCTATAGATTCTGTACTGACTTTGCAGGAAGGGCAGAGTTTGTCCGAGGAAGCATTACAGCTCCATTTACTGCAAAACAATTTGGTTGGCAGAGTCTTATAATGAAATTGTATACATATTTTACAAGCAAATGGAGGTATAATTTCACACTTAAAATCTATAAAATCCTTATTCAAACTACCCGCCAAATTCAGGGTTTCCTTCTCCACAATTGTTTCCCAATCAATCAATTTGGGCCGAGCCTTATTAAAGATAGGCTTTCAGGATTTGACCATAAGCCTCCAGCCCTAATCGCCGATTAGACCTCCTAAAGAACTAAACCAGGGGAACGAGGTTACCTGGGGATGGTGCAAAAGGTCAATCATTCCTGCTTCATATGGAGCTAACTCTTCAATGGACCACAAGCGATGCCAAAACATTAATCATTTATAATCAAGCTTGTGAGACAGTTTTCTCTGGGCAAAATCCAAGTGTAATGGGGTCAAAAGGGTGCTAAGAGGTTAATTTAAAAGAGAGCTTAAAAAACTATTTTCTTCAGCAATTAGACTGTTTGTGTTCCCACTACCCCACAACTGCGACCCATATAATGTCCCCCCTAAAGATTTGATGTCATAGATTTCTAGTGTGTGAGCCACTTTCCTAGACACCGTTCTTTTCCTGTATTTTAGAAATGTGGGTAGTCTGCTGGGTTAACATAAATTTTACTTTGTCAATATGGGGTGCCCAGTTTAAGTTACATGTAAAGCAGATACCCAAATAAGTGAATGCCAATACTTGCTTCAAAATGGTGCTTCCTACAAACAAACATCTTTCGTTGGATTTTACATTTTGTTCGGCAAAGACCATGTTTTTGGTTTTGGCCTTGTTTAACTTCAAACCTCGCCCATTACAAAACCTTATAAGGTCGTTCAACAATAATTCGACACCTTGAGGGGATTTGGAGTTGAATAGGGTATCATCGGCAAAGAGGAGCGCTGGTACTCTTTTCTCACCTATTTTAGGGGCATCACACCCGTCTCTATCCAGAAAATCAACCACCCCATTAATTAAAAGTGAGAAAAAGGTGGGTGCAAGCACACACCCCTGCCTCACACAACGTTTAATTGGGAATTGCTTTGTTAGTTGGTTGTTCGCACCCTATCTCACTTGTGCTGCATTTTATGTGTGCAATCTAATTAGAATTTCTAAGATGTTAAGTGGTAGACCCTTCTCTTTCAACACTCTCCAGAGAGTCGAGGTACTAGATCAAATGCAGACCGGAGATCAACAAAGGCCACACATAATTTTCCACCTTTAATAATCACTTACTTCCAGTACAAACAAAGGAAGCGAACATCCTGGTCCACCGTGCTAATGTTAGCACGGAAACCAGCTTGGTAGTAACTTATAATAAAGGACTCTGGGCTCCAGTCCTGGATTCTCACCAAAACCTACTTGCAAAAAACTTTCCGGAGAGAGTCAATAAGACTTATGGGTCTATAGCTAGCTGCATCAGCTCTAATGCCTTTCTTGTAAATGGGTATTATTTCAACTAGGTTCCACAATGGTAGGATAGTCATACCCAATGTGATGGCATTTGTTAACATGTTAATGTACAAGCACCAGGCAGTTGGATCCTCCCTGTACAGGTCATTTGGGATTCTATCAGGGCCGGGAGCTCTGATGGGGATGCATGAGTGAATTGCAGCTTGAGTTTTTTCCAAAAAAAAACTAGAGCATCTTCCGCTCCTAGTGGGCCTACCACCCCCTTTCTATTGGGTCTACTACCTCTAGGTTGCCCACTGCATAGAGATGTTCGAAATGGGACACCCATTCTTCAGGCTGTATGGTGAACTCCAGTACAGTCCTTTTACCATTAGGCCATTGGGTGCCTTTTTCCAAAAGGTCTTGGCATATCTAGCTGTTAGTGCCCTATGTAGAGAGGACCTTAGAGAGACTTCCCAGTTTCTCTTAGCTATCTCTATTGCTTGCCTATATCTAGCTCTGAAAGCCACTATCTCGGGCGCATATTAGATTTTACTGCCCGTACCAGATCCCCCTTGGATTTCCTACATTCCTGGTTTTACCATGCTACCCTTATCAGCTGTTGCTTGTCTTAATCCAGATGTATAGTCAATACACGATTTACCCAGCAAATCTCTAATATAATTATACAGGAGTTTGTTGGGGATGCCCAGTTCCCTTAATACTACATCTTTGGGCTTTCGGTCCTCCTCTCTTTGTCTATCTAACTGGGCGAAAGAAAATGGTTCAATATGACAATTACTGTTGTCGGCTGCCAGAGCTGGAATGTTATCAGGAAGTTCAGACAAAGCAAGGTCTAGAATATAAATGGTAATGGTTTCCTCTGAGCCCTGGGCAACTCTAATATAGACATTACAAATTCTGATTCTCCAACCACAGTGGAGAGCCAGATCAACTACTAAAATATGTTGGGAATCTACGTGGACCTGCTTGACTCTAGAGCACAGAGCTTTTTTTACACAGATTGCTAAACTTCCTGAGGACCTCCCCGACTCTTTCCTAGTGGCATTTGTGCCTTAGGAAGAAAACCCATTCCTGTGCGGGGGCATATAGGCACCAGGTTTCTTGGAATAGGATCACATCATGTAGATCCACAAAGATATACCTGTCGGGATCTGCTAACAATTTGGTGATCCAAGCCACATTCTACACCAGGATCTTCAAAAGTCTATAAGGAGTTTTGTTGTAACTTTTGGCAATACTAGGAATGCTAGGACCATCCCACCTCAATCGCAGGTTGATTTACTGCCCCTTCCTTCCTTGAGCCCACATAGGTAGCTCATAGTTTACATCTGGATTTAAGGCCGACCTAGGGAGAATGCAGGCTTCTGGCTGATACATAATCAAATTGTGCCCCACAACCCCTGCATTGTGGTCTTGAGATGACAGTCCACTCAGCTGGGGTAGTCATCCTTGCCTTCCGGCATCACTAGAGTCAGTAGGGAGTCCCCTTTGCAAAGCACCCATGTAGGGAGGTGTGACTATCCCTTCTGGTAATCTATATCTGATGGTAATTGGAATGTTAGCAGTAGCGATTGTGCAAGAGTCGATTGACATAAGGCCATCAACTATTGCCATGTGGGAGAAGCTAACTTTGATCACATTCTTTGGCGTCCACAGGAAAGATAATCTTTCACCAAACTTGATGTCATCTCCTATGATTGAGTGGCAATGATGGTTAGTCCTAAACCAGTAAATTACCTTGTTCTTGTGTGAATCAGGATCTCCGTACCCTTCCCTTTCGAGTTTCAGTACCTCTACTAGATGTATTTCAGCTTTTCTACCGTGGCGGTCCGATCTGCTATAGACACCATCCTTCACAATCCCCTTTCCAGATAATCCCTCTGAGCCACACACAGTGTTGCACCCTTCTATCGGTATAACCTCTCCCCTTAATCTCTCTGTACCCCCCTCCCTGCCCTGGTGAAAATTCCTTGGTACTGCAAGGCTGTTAGTATAAATGTTGTGAAGAATGCAACCACTAGAGGGGGGATATTAAGTATGGTCTGAAAATCGGGGTGCAATATATTGATCTAGCGTCAGCTTTGCTAGATGTTGCCGGACACATAACATCAGCTCCCCTGGGTACACTAGTCAGGGGTTCCTGGCTAATCTCAATATGAATACTGTTGTCACATGTTGTCCTCCACTTAAAATTAACAACCTCCAGCCTCAGCGAAGCTATCTCATCTTTCAGGGACTCGGTTGATTTTAGAGCCTGAATATGTGAACATAGGCTTTACAGCTATCACCAAAGTCAAAACACTCGCCCCCTGGATCTCCAGTCTCCTCCACAGAAAGTATCTCAAATCTATTATGGCAGTCTACTTGAATAGCATGCGCCTCAACTGTGTGGCCCTGTGACTCGCTGAGAGGTGAAGGGGAATCCAATTTAATCTTGGTGCCAATAAACCCACTGCTGGGCCTTTTCCTCTCTTTTTGGAGGAGTTCTTAAACATCAAGGGTATATCCTTAGCCAACATTTTTGCCTGGAGGGGGAACAGGAGAGAGGTCAGTTGAAACCCCAGATTGTAGGCTGGGCTGGAGGGACTTCTATTTTGAGGGAGGACTAGGATTCCCCTAAAAATGCTATTTTGAGGCATTCAGTAATTAGAGACTCAATCCTATCCATAGATTTTATACAAACTGCACCTGTAGCCTTATTTTTGGCCAGGACATTCCCTGAGCCTTAACCTGGCCCTTTCTCTTTCCCATGGCTATATGAGTCTATTACAAGCCCTACAAAAGCAACTGTTACTGAAGTTACATTCAGCAGGGAACAGGAAAGAACAATTCTTGTGACAGAAATGAGACAATAAACCTAAGAGAATAAAATCAGGGCAATAAAACAACTCAAAACAAAGCTCAAAGTTCGAACAGTGGCCTCAGTAAAAGTACAACCCTCCCCCCGCTGAGTCCAAACAACATGGTAGAAAGGAGTCTCTTTTCTTGATGATAAATCAGCAGTGGGGCTCAAAGGGCTCTGCGTGAAGCGCTCTTAGAATTGACTGCTATTACAGTAGGTGGATCAGTACCTTTCAAGCTTAGGCACAGCGCAGCACTGAAAAAACAAGCTGTGCTGGACCAGCTGACCAGAGCCAAGGGGTTTGGTCCCATCCGGCTGCCCCCTCCCCGCCAGCGCTGTGATGAAGAGGCACCCTGGGACAGGGAGTCCCACCAGGGTTGGTGTAGGATATGCGGCCCCCAACAAGCAACAAGCAAAGCGTCCAGCACTGAGGGAAAGACTGCACTGTAAGCACGTTGACCTCACCTCCCCCTCCCCCTTGCTGTCAGCGCTGTAAGCAAGGGGTACCCTGGGACAGGGAGTCCCATCGGTGTTGGTGTGGGGTATGCGGCCCCCAAGAAGCAACAAGCAAAGCGTTCCCTCCTGTATAGTAAGGTAAAGTGGGGCTTCTGTGAGTGGGGCTGGGAGGACAGGCCCAATAAGCTCTGGGCCTTAATTCATGCCCAGCATTGCAGGTTCACCCAACACTTGCGACATATGTGGGCCAGCCGATGCTACACGCCCACTACACTGCAGCGCAGTGCGATATCCTGCCAGAAACTGGTGCCTGCTGCAATATTCAGCTGCTCCTCTGGTTCCCCATAAACCTAAGGGCACTTATTAAGCACCCCTTCATTGATATGTTCAATTTAGTTTCACTGAAAGGGGGACCTGGTCTTCAAGTCCCAAAAAACTGGTTCGTTAAACAGTGCAGCAGTATGGCAGAGGATCTTGTTCAGAGGTGAGGATGACTCAAAATTACCAGAAAATGGTTGCCTTCAACTTACTGTATTGAACTTCCTGCTTTTCCTGCCAAGTTTCCCAGGTACATGCCAGTCCAGGTTTTTTCTTTGAATTCTGGGACTTGTACTCATGTTTATTCCATAGTAAAATAGAACTACAAGGCCAGAATTCACAAAGAAAAAACTGGCCAGGAGTGGCACATCACGCATGGACCCTCGAAACTTGGCAGCTATTAGCATAGACAATCGGCCTGATTCACAAGAACCTCCACACTCATGGCAGAGGCCCCGCAGTTGTGGAGAGTCTCTGCAATCAGGGTGGAATCTCAGCACTGCGAATTCTCATTGCCGAGATTCCTCCCAAAGTGTGGAGACTTCCTATTGACTGCGAGGCCTCCACCATGAGTGTGGAGGCCCTTTGTGAATCAAGTCCAAGATATTTTCAATACCTGTACATTCATATGATTCATGGTACAAATCCTAAACAGAGCTCCACAAAGTTGTTTACCATTCTGCATCATGTAACGTCAGAGTACATCACATATGCAACATGGAGACTGAAGGAGTGCATAGTAATGTTTTTACCGAGTCTTGCTAGCCATCATGATACATCATGGGTAAACAATGGTTCATGTGCAACAAAGTGTTGAACATTCCTAGCCTCACAATGTCAGCACCACATCTACAGTGTCTAAAAAAACAATACATTCCTATTGTAATACAGTCCAGAAAGGTCTTACAAATGTAGTGATATTTAATCCCCGAAGGCAATGGAGTCCTTTGAGATGTTGTCCACACTAATCACAGACATCTACACAAAATGTGCTGCGTGGGCCATTTTTTGACTCTTGAAAACAGCTGTTTACTTAGATTAGCATACAGAGGATTCTCAGGGATGGAATTTATGGGCAGAGTGTTAAATGTCAACCAATCATCATTGACAATAGACTGTGAAACTACATAAAGGCAGTAACACAACTGGTTCTCATGAAAAAAAGTGTAAACCAGCTGGACACACACCTGCATACCCTACCCTCTGTTTTGTACACTGGCCTGGTTCACTGGATTCAGATACTAGGAGAGTGTTCTGAGGTATGTGTAAGCCATGACTTACTGCAATGTTGTACAAGACACATCAGGCTACTATTATCTTGCACTCAGATTCAGGGAAGTACAGCAGCAGCCCCCAGGTATGGTTAAGACACCTGAATTGCGACTTTAGGAGACTAAACATGCGCTCTATAATGGCTTGTGTACATATGTTGCCCCATTGTACCTACGCTGAGGTCCAGTGGTTACATGTCTATATGGTGGAACATTGTTCCTGCATCCGTTGTAAAGTACAGGGGGCTCCACTAGTTGAACAATACATTGAGAAACAACACTCTAGCAACAACCTAGAATGGTGGGTACTAGAAAATATACTACCAAACCCAGGAGGGGGCTCAATATCTGCAACCAAGAACCTACGTGAAGGCAAATGGATTAATTTGCTTGACTCTGTTAATGGAGGCCTGAACGAGCAGGAAGAGATCTCAAGATAAAAATCTCACTGCTCACTATGACTTAGACTGAATATTTATAACATCGATCTGTTATTTCCCAACACAAGAACATTATCAACACGAAAGATGTTTCTATACTATAATCATGTAAACTTAGACAACATTTGTGTAAACTGTTAAATTGTTGTGTAGATTTGTATGTACAATATAGACCCAGTATGCAAATATATTCCGATTTGCTAAAATTACACAATACAGGCCACAATATGTTCGGATATGTACCTAAGTTCAATGTATAATTTTTTACAGTAAGGGTTACACTGTTGTCAATGCAACATGATGTACCAAAACTTCGCATCCTTTTGCAAATCTGATTGTTTTTAAGGCACTGATGGAGCGAGTTTCAGAATTCATTTTATTCTGACTCACAAAGTTAATTCTCTGTAACATGAACTAATTTATTAATGAATTGTTGCATGATTTGTTTGATTAAACCAACTTAGAGTAAAATTACATTCACAAACACGTGGGACTAACATTATGTTCTCATGTTGCATTTGCGAGTTTGTCTTGTAACACATGATTAATATTGTCTTGTTCGTCCTATTGTCCTTGTCACTATTAATGCGGCTGATCATTTTATGGCATGTGCTTTAATTATGTGTGCTTATGTGTTTGCCTTATGTTGTGACTGTTTATCTATGTTTTGTTTGTCAATCTTTTTACTCTTTCAGATATATATAAAGAATCCAGCTGGACTTTAAGAAGAATGGTAGATATTAAATGTGCTGCTTTATTTGTTTGCTTCTGCTAGGTGACATATATTAATGGTTAAATATTAGCAAAGAAGGGTGGGCAACAGAAGGGTTTATTTTACTTGAATGAATCACCTTTTTGTGTTTGTTTAAATACTAGCCCGAGAGAAAGGCTTGAGGCTTAGTTCTGGAGAATGTTGGTTAGCCTGTACGTGAGCAGAGCCAAGCACAGTTGTATTGGAACTTTTCCATGAAAGTTATTCTTTGGAATGAACTGAAGTTTAAACAAAAAAGACTTGTGCGTTATGTGCTCTGGATGTTATTTCTACAAGGCCAAAGAAGTGACAAGGGATGGTTTGGCTGAGCTTTGGAGGAAACAGAGAAATAACTTTGGCTACTGTATCAAATCCTCGGAAGCCGGTGTCGCTTCAAGTCAATGAACAATGATGAAGTGACGTTGTCACTCTGGAAAGAGGTGGCTTTGGTGGTCTGACAGACAGCAACCAATCAGGGTGTTGGAAACTAATAAAACATATCATTTAGTTAGATTAGTGAGTAAGAAAAGGTATATAAACTTGGCCTCTTCAGGGGACCGGGGCTGACTGTTTCCTGAGGGTGAAGTGCTGTCCGTTTGCCTATGGACACGTAAGATTGCTTAATAAATGTTATTTCCTTACAGGTCAGAAAGCTTAACATAGGGTTTAGGGTTGATGTTTGCTTTAATTCGTTATTTCTTTGCAATGTTGAAGTGCCAGACCTTTTGAGCCAAAAAAACAATGATTAAAACTGATTTAATAAAAATGTTTGAAATTAATAAATGAGCTAATAAAGATTTGAAACTTTAAACTTAAAAATAAAAAACTTTAAACGTCAAGCTGGTCTTGATTATTTGGTCGTTACCATTAGCTTAATTCATTGGCCTCAGTGGTCTAATTAAATGTTTCTTAATTATCTATGAATATAAATTTTATACTGCAGTTGTAAATATTGTACATAAGAGTTTCATAGTGTGATTAATTAGGCCACATGATTCAGCTTCATGATTTTCTGTCATAAGTTGTATGGGCCTTGGTTTTGATTAGTATGGTGAGTATTAGGTAGAGAATGGTGACGCATGTGTGACAGAATTTCTATAGTGACGCTGGATCAATTCTTTGGTAGCAGAGTTTGGTTACTATGGTAACATACATGTTACATGTAAATTACATAGGATACATGTCTAAAATATGTTGGTAGGTTTGTTCACTTGTTGTATGTAGTTGAAAGGATTTTTCCAGCAGTGTGAAAAATTCTTGGTTATTTGCCGGCAAAGAGTAGTGTGACTAGAAGAGTTACACAGTGCATTTGTTCTGTTTCAAAATTGTGGTATAGAATATTTCACGTGTTGTGGACGTACAACACAAGTTTAGGGACCTTAGATATGACTGGTGGAATGTAATAGTGAGGATTGTCTATGAAATCGTAGCATTAAGCATAGGGACCTGGTGAGCCTGTTTTAAAACTATTTGTGAAAAGAGTAATAGGATATATCCAAACTCGAGAGCAGGATGAGATAGCGTCGTCTATTCTTATTAACGTTTGACGTTTTCTGTGGTTGGTTCAAGTCCTGCCAAGATCTCGTGTGTGTATGATTAGTGTTTTCGTATGAATGCGCGAATGATCGTATAGAAATAGCGTCGTCTATTTTATGCGGAGAGAGAGTTCTGAATGTTTGTAAAACTATCACTTTATTAGCGAAACAGACAAGTGGTTTGTTTATTTGTGGTTACTAATTAAAATTCATTGGAAAGCATTGTTTAAAATGGCGCTGTGAAAAATGTTTGTGAAGGAGGGGTGAGTTTACTGAGTAACACCCAGAGAAGCTGCAGCGGCAGTGTACGTCATTTCGGTTCACGCTGTGATTGGCTAACATACGTCACAGAAAGCGCACTGATTGGTTCACGTGACAGTGACGAGCTGGTACCAGATTGGTCAGTTCTGAATACCGTATTTCTATTGGTTGAGCAAGGTGGTGACGTGGCTTAACCTAATTGGCTTGTTGGTGTCTTTCGCGCACGGATTGGCTGGAATAGCGGAACACCAAGAGAACATTTCGAAGCTTACGGAATAAACGATTTTGATTTAAAACATGAGTTATTGGAATGATAATGAGATAAAGAAGCCTTCATGGTTTCAGAAAGTGAAGAATTTATTTAAACCTGACAAGAAAATTGAAACGTGTGGTGGTAAATTACTTATTAAGTACAAAACACCCGCATCCTATATGGAAGGTGAATATGGCTATCATACTGTAATTTGGTTTGAAAATTGGATGCATTACACTAAAAATGATGGCATATTAGCCTGGCCAGAAGATGGATCATTTAATATGAAATTTTTGAGAAACCTGAGAGGAAAAATGATGGATCTTGTGCCGAAGCCTAGACCTACACAATTTGAGGCATTGGTTGAATGGGAAGTTGAGATGATGGAACTTGAGCGTGAAAGCAAATGCTTAGCACCTAGAAATTCAAAATATATTTTAAATAGAGAAACACACGAAGACAAAGTGAGACGCTGGAGAAAGGCAGACATGTATGATGGTCTGTATCCAGTGAGAATAATGATTACTGAAGATCTTGAACAAAAGAAAGCTCAAAAGAAACTTGATGAGGAATTAGATGATGCAGTTTTAGAAGACATTTATGCTACTAAACGCAAACCGCCACCTTATCAAGTAGATTCTCAATCTACCCCGAGTGCACCTCCTAGGGAAACTGAGGAAGGTTCTCCCAGATTTTTAAAATTACCTGAAAGAGGAGGATCAATAAATAATTGTAGTACACCTAGAGAAAATAGATTTTCTCAACAGGAAAATAATTTTGTGAGAAATCAGGAAAGAATACATGCTGACATGCCAGAAATTTCCAGTTATAATAAAGCGAAGGAAGATTTAATTCAGCAATCGACGAAAAGCATGGAAGCAGTGACAGTACCAGTAACTATTGGTCCTGTTGTACCAGTTTTCGATCAAGGAGAAATCAGACATTCTGCTTTGACAGTTCCATTAAATACAGAAATTCAAAAAGTTGCTGAAAGATTTTATTCGGAACTTTCAGAGATACATAGAGAAAAATCTATGATGCCAAATTTAACTCTAAATGGGAGTCTGTCAGGTTCGCAAACACCATCTGTTGCAGAATCAGATCCAGGTCCGTCAGAGAGAAGCTTAAACAGAATAGATTTAACACAAATTGCATTGTCTCCAGAAGCTCCTGATTATAAAAAGCTTGATGTTGCAAAATTAAAGGCTGATTTAGAAGAATTAATTATTGGAACAATTGGTACTGACAGTGTAAAATTGTATCAGGATGATGAACTTCTTTTTATTTGCAAGAGTATTCAGTGGAAAACGAAAAACAGGTATGAACAACTGGAAGAAATGGCTGCTGAATTAGAAATTGATCTGAGCAAACAGAAACATTTGCAGAAACACTACAGAGTGGATTTTTCTGAAAAGGATATTGACAATCTCAATGCTGCTGGAAGAATGGCCCATATAAAAGAATTAATACGTTTTCTCAGAAAACTAGGTGAATTAGGTAAATGGAGAATAAAATGGTCAAAGAATAAAGAACAGGATAAAAGGTTAAGAAACGAAGTGGTTTCAGAATTTCCAATGAGGGAAATAGCAGGAGGAGGTTATGTGCATGTTCCTTGGTCCAGACAGGATATTCTGCTGTTTACCAATGATTTCCCTCGTTTGAGAGAGAAGCCAGTTGAATGGTATCGGCAGGTAGACAGACTTATAAAAGTGTCAAAAGTTCTGTGGATTGATTTGGATGGATTTTTTGACATTGTCGTCCCATCAGATCTTTGGACAGAATGCAACATTTCTGTGGATTGGCCAAAAGAAGAACCTGCCCGAGACACAATTACAGGTGCCCCATCAAAAGATGTCATGGACATTTATAATAAAGTAATTTTTTGGCTGAAAGGGAAAATTCCCCCGAAAGAAGTGGACTGGGTTAAAATTGACAGAACAAATCAGGAACCAAAAGAATCAGTACATTCATTTTATGAAAGATTGCTGTTAGTCTTCAAACAGTACAGTGGCTATGAAAAATTAAGTGAAAAGGACATGAGCCACTTTATTTACAGATTCGTTTATGGCCTGAGACCTGAAATTGGCGATATGATTAGAAACGGAATTGTGTGCTGGCAATCACTTTCAGTTGATGACATCCTTAGAAACGCAAAATATTGCAGTGATGAGATAGAAGCAAAACAGAAAAATCTAAAGGAAAAAGCAATGTGGGCACAGGTGAAGGTAGCGGAGCAACAGCAGTTAGCTTCTATGCAGCAGAATTCAGGCAAATTCAAGAATAATCTTAATAATAATAAAAAGCCTAAATTTAATGTAAATGTTGAAGAGCTAAAACAAAAGCTCCCTTGTTTTAATTGCGGTGAGATTGGACACTGGAAACGCGAGTGTAAAAACTCGCCCAGAAATTTTAAAAATAATTAATTGAATCCACAGGTGCAGTGTGAGTTAAATCAGCAGCAACAGCTACAGCAACAGTTAAACGAGTTAAGTCAGCAGCGATAGCTACATCGACAGATAGCAAATCAGCAGAGCCAGATTCAGCAGAGCCAGATACAGCAGAGCCAAATTCAGCAGAGTCAGGTACCACAAGCACCATTCCCTAATAGTGCTAATGCTCAGAGGTTTTCACCTGAAACAGGTTTCTGTGGAAGTAATCAGGTAAATAATGTGTCAAGAGTTAACATGTCAAACGCTTCTCAATTTTGGCTGAAAGATAAAGAAGAGAGTGATTCATCAGAAGATTATTCATGACGGTGCCTGAGAGAGGAAGAAGAGTGTGTGCTTGGACCCACTCTTGAGGTAGATCAGTCTGGTCCATTTGTGAATGGTAAAGTGAACAACGTTGATATCACTTTCCTTGTGGATACAGGTGCTACCCGTTCTACTGTTAGATCAGCAGAAATAGAAAACCTTCCTCTCTCTGGTGAGTCCATCCAAGTTGTAGGTGTAGCTAATCAGCAGATTAAAACAAATCTGACAGAACCAGTTAAAATAGAAAATGGAAATTACAAAGATAAACACAGGTTTCTAGTTTGTGACAGCAGTCCTGTGAATCTGTTGGGTCGTGATATATTATGCAAAATGAATAGCAAGATATATTGCTCACCAGATGGCATTGAAATGCAAACATCAGAAGAAGATGGGCTTTATAAATTGACAATGTTGATGTTTGATGAAGAAAAGACATTACTGTTTCCTGTTTTTGATAAAAATGATTTGCCAGAGGAGCTCAAAAAGCCAGTTAATCCAGAAATTTGGGATCTAACTGGGAATGACATGGGTCTTATGAAAAATATAGATCCAGTAAAAATTACTGTAAAGCAGGGAATATATTTTCCAAATGTTCCTCAATACAAAATGAAAGCTGAGACAATTGAAGGCGTCATTCCAGTGATTGAAAAATTCATAAGTCAAGGTGTGCTAAAAGAAATTGAGAGCAGTCCATGTAATTCACCGATTATGGGCATTAAAAAGCCAAACGGAACATATAGAATTGTTCAGGATCTGAGCAAAATTAACCAAATTGTTGTTCCATGTTGCCCAATTGTTCCAAACCCTGCGGTAATTCTTTATCAGATTCCGCATGACGCAGAATGGTACCCTGTCATTGACCTGTGTAATGCCTTCTTTACAGTTCCATTACATCCAGAAAGCCAGCAATTTTTTGCATTTAGGTTCCAGAATCGTATTTTAGCATGGTGTTGTATCCCACAAGGGTATACTGAGAGTCCATCTATCTTTAATCAGTTATTAAATAAGTCTCTGGAAGATCTGATATTGCCTGGAAATTCTACACTGGTTCAGTATATTGATAATTTGCTCGTGGCAGCAAAAACACGAGAAAATTGTGTAACTGATACCATTACTCTTTTAAATCGATTGGCAGATGAGGGACATAAAGTGTCACCTGCAAAATTGCAGTTTTGTAAGCAAGAAGTGAAATATCTTGGTCACAGAATTGCAAAGGGAACAAGACAAGTGACAATTGAAAGAATTAAAATGATTCGAGCAATTCAGTCTCCGACAACACAAAGACAGGTCAGAATGTTTCTGGGAATGGTTGGTTACTGTCGACAGTGGATTAGTGGATTTTCAGTAATTGCAAAACCACTTCAGAGACTAACAAAAGCTGACATAAAAGATCCAATCAGATTGTCAAAAATTTAACTGGAAGCTTTTGAACAATTAAAAAGAAGCTTATGTGAAGCTCCAGCTCTGGGTATGCCAGATTATGAAAAGGAATTTGAACTGTACTGCAGCGAAAGGTAAGGATGTGCATTGTCTGTTTTAATACAGAGACATGGAAAACTGAGGAAGCCAATTGCATATTTCTCAGCTGTTTTGGATCCTGTTGCAAAAGCTTTGCCAGGTTGCTTAAAAGCAGTGGCTGCAACAAGTGTAAGTCTTGAACAACGTGAGGGTATCATTATGGGATTTCTTGTAAAAGTATATGTACCTCATTCAGTTGAAATTCTTCTTACTAGAAGTAAAACCCAGCATTTGACAAGTAGTAGACTGACAAAGTATGAGAAAACAATTCTGGGATCAAATAATGTTTCAATTGCAAGATGCGTGAACTTAAATCCTTCCACACTATTGCCAGATGGAGTTGTTACTGAGGTAAATAATGAAAATGACATTGATCATGAATGCCTGGATGTTGTAGATTACTGTACAAAACCACGACAGGACATAAAAGATGTTCCTTTACCTGACTCAGATCTGTTGCATTTTGTGGATGGTTCCTGCTTGAGAACTGATGAAGGGATTCTGAGAGCAGCATATTCTGTGTGTACAGTTTCAGATGTTGTTGAGGGTTCACCTCTCGATGGAATTCCTTCTGCTCAAATTTAAGAGCTAATTGGTTTAATTCAAGCTTGTGAAAAAGCAGCTGGCAAAAAGGTAACCATAGTGACTGATAGTCAGTATGGATATGGCGTAGTTCATGACTATGGACAGCTATGGTCTCAAAGAGGTTATTTGACCTCTGCAGGTACGCCAATCAGAAATGCAAAATTGATCAAGAGATTGATCAATGGCATTCAGTTACCAGAGCAAATTGCCGTTGTCAAATGTGCAGCTCACAAGAAAGGTGATGATTACATCACTAAAGGAAATGCATACGCAGACGAAATTGCAAGATACTGCGCAAAGAACAATTATTCAATCAATCGGGAAAAAGACAAAAGTCACATGTTGAATTCTCTCATGCTAATTTCTGTAGTTGAAACATGGCAGGAGGTAAAAGAATTACAAGATGAGGCAGAAGATGATGAGAAAAACACATGGTTAAAAGCAGAGTGCAGACAGAGAGAGGAAGATGGAGTTTGGGTTTACAAAGATGGAAGGCCTGTAATGCCAAACTGCATGATTGCTGACATGGCACGGATGTACCATGGTCCAGGGCATTTAGGAAGAGATTCAATGATTAGACTATTTAGAGAAACATGGTTCAGTCCAAAGTTTAGGATCATTGCAGAGTCACTTTGCCAAAGATGTTTGACCTGTCAACAGATGAATCCGAATAGGAAAACTTTTGTAAGCATGGGAACCATAGGACGGGAGGGTGGTCCTTTTACCAGATTACAGATGGATTTCATTGTATTAAGAGTAAAAACTACAGAAATGTTAAAGAAAACCAAAACCGTATTATATATTCTAAGGAGAATGGGTGTTTAAAGCTTGTCGGGTTAGCCTTTCAAATCAATTTATGGGGAGAATAAGTCTTTGTACATGGAATGTGGCAGGCCTCAATCATAAAGATAAAAGGGCTCAGTTATTTCAATCAATACAACAAAATCCTGTTGATATATTATGTCTCCAAGAAACACATATTGCACATTCTGATAGGAACCTACTTAAATTACCTGGTTATAACCTAATGGCAGCTACATCTCAAGCATCCAAAACTAGAGGCGTAGCTATCTTCGCTAAACCTATAATAGGCCCCCCAACTCGTATATCAGCAGATAAATACGGCAGATGGGTTATAATTCAGCTCCAGCTGGATATCACCATCTGTGCAATCTATGGCCCAAATCTGGATGACCCTGCCGTTTTTCGAGAGCTCGAAATTGAGCTGGCCTCTTGGTCTGGTTCCCTGATTTTTTGTGGAGATTTCAACATCGACATAGGGTTATCCTCTGGGAACTCTCTATCTCGAAACTATAAAGGGCGCAAGCCAAAGGTATATACAGCATTGGATCAGATGATGAAAAGTCACAACCTGGTTGACGTCTGGGGCCTACTCCGGGGGCCAGATTTGGCTGGCTATACATATTTCTCTTTCCCCCATAACAAATATGTTAGAATCGACTATATCATGTCAAACATTAACCGTAAGGATATAATAGAAGTAGTTAAATCACCGAAAACTTTATCTGATCACAATGCATTGACCTTTATTTTTGATACATCTAACTTAGTTAAACCAATAACACAATGGACCTTTGATAGGAGGCTATTGGTTAATCCAGAATACATAGCGTATATTAAATTATGGACCCAGTCTTTCTTTGATTATAATCAGTTCAGTGCTCCCCGTATTATAGTATGGGACTGTTTTAAAGCAGCATTGAGAGGAGAGACCATTTCATTTGTTGCTAATAAGCGAAAGCTAGAAAAACAGTCCAATTTGGAAATGATGCAGGAGTTGTCCAATCTTGAGGCCCATCATGCTTCCCTGTTAAATTTGTCTCGCGGGGGCCAAGTCGATCCTACCACTGATCCTGGGAAAATCTTAAAAAAAATAATGATTTTGAAAAATGAGATTAATAGTAAGTTAATTCAAAAAGCCGCGGAAACCTATCAAGCCAATAAGGATAGACTATATGAATCAGGGGAGAACGTGGGGAAGCAGTTAGCATTACGCACACGACAAAAGCAATCATTGAGTAATATTAAAAAGATTGAATTCGAGGGAAATGAGTATACTACCGCCAAAGATATTGTTAAAGCATTTCATAAATACTATCAAAAACTATATAGCAGTGATATCTCACATCCTGATAGTGAGATTATTACATTCCTAAATAATTGGCTCCCAGACCATATTAATAATCAAAATATCGATGAAGAAAATAAGACTCATTTGGACAGAGAGATTACGATCATTGAGCTGGAGATTGCATTAGCTGAGATGGCCAACGGTAAGGCGGCTGGACCAGATAAAATCCCACTTGATTTATATAAAATCCTTGGTAACCAGATAACTCCCTTTCTGCTTGATTTGTTTCTAGGAGTTCAATATCACGCAATTCCTCCCGATTCTTGGAAACAAACAAATATAATAATTTTCCATAAGAAGGGTAAACCACTCCATCTGCCTTCCTCATATAGGCCTATATCTCTGATCAACTCCGACTCAAAGCTTTACGCCAAAATACTTGCTAATCGTCTGAGCGGAGTCATCGAACGGCTTGTATCCCCGTGGCAACACGGCTTTATACCCGGTAAAGGCACTACAGACCACACTCGTAGAGCCATAACCCTACTTGACATCATGGGTGCTACGGGGGGCGAGATGTCGATGATCTTCCTCGACGCCGAAAAGGCATTCGACCGAGTATCTTGGCAATTTCTCTGGAACATCCTGGAAAGTAAAAATTTCGGAAATGCTTTTATCAGTGCCATTAAAGCTATCTATGCCAACCCCACCGCAAAAATTTGTATAGCAGGAAATGAGTCGGAGGCTATTACGATTCAGAGGGGTACAAGGCAGGGCTGCCCATGCTCTCCGGTTCTATTTGCACTCTATATAGATCCTCTTATTCATAAATTACTAACCTCAACATCCATACATCCATTACTTACAGGGTCTTTTTCTACCAAAGTTATGGCATATGCGGATGACATTGCCGTAATAACCACTAAACCGTCTGAAGCAATCTATGAAATTGAGGCAATTACCCAAGCTTTTGGGAAGTATTCAGGGTACTCTTTGAATAGAGATAAGACTATGGTATTGGCTACTAGTAACACTCAGTATGAAAGTACTCTTAGGGCTAATCAGGCCACTTATTTAGGTGTAATACTTTCAACAGAGATTAGTAATATCTGTGATATTAACTATTCTCCCCTTATTGATAAAATCAAAAGCGATCTAAGAAGGGTAGACAGTCTACACCTCTCCATCATAGGTAGGGCCAACTACATTAAAATGAACGTATTCCCGCGCGTTCTATACTTGTTTAGAGCAATCCCTCTATTACCTACAGCACACTCTATAAAGATTATAGACTCCCTTATAGTAAAGTTTATGTGGAGTTATGGAAAAATAAGGCGGGCCCTTCCCCTTTTATCACTTCCCCAATGTAGAGGCGGCTTAGCTTTACCTAATTTAAGATTATATTTTTGGTCATCACTATTGCAATATATGGATCCTCTTTTGACTGCAAAATCAGGAGGCCTAACCTCTACAATTTCTTACATACCATCAATATATGAGCTCAGCTTAGGTAGAAAACATAAGGGACTTTTTTTAAGGCAGGTTGAAACATCTTATTACAAAAAAATTAAATTTAAGACTGTTTTAGACGCTCTTTCAGTTTGGAAAGCCATTGGTAAACATCTAGGCCTTTCTACATATACAAAATATACACCGCTATGGCAATGTAAAATTTTTTCTAATATCCTTAATGATAGTGGATCTCATAGGTGGGAGCTCCTAGGCATTAAAACAATTGGAGACTTTTTCGGAAATAATCTCCCACTTTCTTTTGAGCTTTTTCAAACGAGATATAATGTCCCCGCAAACGACTTTTTAAAATTCTATCAAATATCAGCTATTATCCACAATACCAAACCAAAAATTCCCCCAGATAATATCCCATTATTTGACATTTTAGGGAAAAAATCTACCAGAATTGGGGCCCTATATCAGCTACTCTTGGCCAATACCCCGGATGATCTAGAGCGCACGGAACAATCTTGGGCCTTAAAATTGGCTAATCCTAATGTGGACATAGATTTTTCTTTAGCTCTCTCAACAAGATTTTTTATAGCCTCCAACTTAAAGGCTCAATATTATAAAATCATTTATAATTTGTATTATACGCCAGCTAAATTGTTCGCATGGGGGCTTAGGAATGACGATAACTGTCCTAGATGCAAACAACCATCAGCAAATCTCCTACACATGTTTGCTGAGTGCCCCACGCTGGTCACAATTAAAACTATGATGCTGGAATTTTGGACCCAAATTTTTGGCCATCGAATACATGATTCTATATCATTGCTCTTATTGGGTCATGATGACTCTTTGAAACACAATAGAGAAGAACAAGCTGTACTATTTCTGGGATATGCCGTGTTACGGATAATCCTAGCAGCTAGGTGGAAAGATACAGAGCCCCCTACCTTTAATATGTGGCTTAGCCGCTTTATAGCAATATATAAACAAGAAATTTCAATATATGCCACAAGAGGTAGAAAAATGAGAGCAATAGGAACACAGATTTGGGAACCTATTACTAGGTGGTATAATCAAGAAAGGAGAAATTAGATATAGGGCCTCTAAGTGATTTTGATCCCATTCTCTCTCTCTTTCTAGTATTCTATTTCTTCATGGTTTTATCTTTCTTTGTAATAGTGCTTTGATTATATTTATTTATAAATGTACCTTGTAACCCATGTATACTACATCATTTCATATTATTTATCTTGTATATTTTTGTTCTATGATTTGAATTGCCAACAATAAAAAAAAAAAAAAAAAAAAAAGGATTTCATTGAAATGCCAATGCACAACAGGCTAAAATATGTGCTTGTTTTTGTTTGTCTGTTTTCAAGAGGTGTGGAAGCTTTCCCAACTCGTCACAATGACTCAGTCACTGTGGCAAAATTGCTTTTGAGGGAGATCATACCTAGGTACGGATTTCCAGTGACCATTGAAAGTGATTGCGGAACCCATTTTGAAAACAGATTGATGAAATTGATTTGTGAAGCTCTAAACATTGAGCAAAAGCTGCATTGTGCATACAGACCAGAAGCATCAGGTGTTGTTGAACAAATAAATGGAACTATTAAAAACAGGATTTCAAAAATGTGTCTAGCCACAGGAGTGAAGTGGACAGATGCTCTTCAACTTGTTATGATGTCATTAAGAAGCACTCCAGAGAAAAAGACAGGCCTTAGTCCCCATGATATTGTAATGAGTAGAGTAATGAGGCAAGCATTTGTTCCAGTTGGCAAACTATTGAGTATTAATGATAGTGCAATCATTGAATACTGTCAGAATCTTTCTGATGTAGTTAATTCTGTATTTCATCAGGTGGGAACAGATGTAATTTCAAAGGAGAAAGAACAAGCACATGATATGTTGCCTGGAGACTGGGTGAGGACTAAAGTTCATTGAAAAAGAAATTGTTTAGTACCAAGGTGGCAAAAAGCAAGACAAGCCATTTTGGCCACGACAAATGCGGTCAAGTGTAAAGGGCTGAAAAGGTGGGTGCATGCGAGCCACACTATTCGTGTACCACCTCCTGAAAACTCTGAGGAAGATAGTGAAGCAACAACTGATTCAGATTCAGAAGGAGATCCAGAAGATCCCGTGTCTGATGATCAACAAGAAAATCAACATCAAGAAAATCTAGATGAGAGTCAGAACTTGAATGAAGAAGATCTGGGTATCGAAAGTGGAGATCAAGGTGTTGATCTAGATCTGCTAGAGAAAGAATCTCAAAAAGAAAAAGGGGATTCAGAAGCAGAAGATTCTGAGCAAGACAGAAATCTAATCCAGGAGAGTATTGAAAGGCAAAGAAGTAACTCTGTGTGCAGGAGCAAGAAACCTGAAACTGGGAAGCTAAAGGTGATCCCTGAAGAAGAGGAAGAATTACCAAGTACCAGCTATAAGGATGATGTTCCTAATGGAGTGAAGCTGCAGAGTAAAGAAGTTCCTAGATACAGATTTGAGGTCTCAGATACAGACACTGATATGAGTGATGAAGAATCTGAAATAAGAAAATTCAGAAAAAGAGCTTGGAAAGCTGAATGTAACGAAAACGTGCCAAAGAAGAAGATCTTGAGAAAAGGAGATATTTGGCCTGAAGAAAATTTGAAATTCAAACTGGTGAAGAAATCAAAAGAACAGATCAACAAAGTATCTAGTCAGGGAGGTGACTCTGATAAGAAAAACGAGAATAATAAGAAAATTGAAGTGATCACTCGTAAGACAAAAAGAGTGATAAAGCTGAATCAAAATTATAAGTCCCCAGAGTGGACATACATTATAATCCCGCCAATTGTTGAGGTAGGGAGTAGCAGTCAGGAAGATTTGGAAGAAGCTAGTGACAATGACTGATGCTGTTTAATTTTTAGATAAGGGTTTTGATTCCTGTCATAAGGCTGAAGAAAATGTGTTAGGTGACTTTAGGTCGAAGAAATTGTGTTTAGCTGAAAAGCACATATTCATGTGACGCAAGGTCGAAGAAAAGCTGTTTAGGGTTTCTTTTAAAAGAAAAAAAATTAAGAAAGGGGGGAATATAGTTTAGTTTTAGTTTACATTTACATTTTAGTTAACTTACATTATTTTAAATTTTTGTTTTTCAATTTTGATCTTTTTACAAAATGCCTAGTTCAGATACTTCAAGGTGTTCAATATTGAGATGTTGCAAAATGTCTTCAATCTTTGTGGTTTTATTAATTTTAGTTTGGTTAATATTAGCTGTAGTGTACCCTTTTGGTGTTGATAAACAGAAACTCAAGACTAACATAACAAGTAAGGTTGAGACTAAACATGAGAAACATGCTGGCAAGTCTAGCAGAGTTATTGAGCATAATCCAGAGATCCATCAAGATAGATCTGTTGGAGATTTCTCTAGCAATTCATTTTCAAGGCTTCTGTCTGAATATGTTAAAGTAATGAACGTTAAAGATTGTTATGTCTGTGTTAAGCTGCCTGCTTCTGTTTCAGAGGGGGTTACCTATAATATGTTACCTCTCACTTATGGCATTACTTGCAGTGTAATTGTTAGCCTGTTTTATCAAACTGGTCGTCTGGAGTATTATTACTCAGATTTTGATGAGGTTTTTGCAAATCTCAAAGTTGTAAATAGCTTAAATAAAGTTAGGCTTGCGAAACAGATGAGGGAATTCTTTTTAGTTACTAATGAACTCAATTACGAGTATGCATATAGAAATAATTTAACATGCAAAATGAGAGCAGAAGAAAAGACTTTCCTGAACATGGTTGAGGAGAGGAGGGCTGTTTATAAGAGAAATGAGATGCTTAAACATGCTAAGTCCAAGTATTGGCAAATGGAGGATGTTAAATTAAATGGTGTTAACACAAATGCATCTATTCATATAGAAGAACCAGTTAGTGGTAAATGTTGCATTAGAAGAGATAACACACTCTATGATAACTTTTTTGTGGGTGCTAGTCAATGTGAGGATACCTATCGTATCGTAGGGGGTTGGGGATTTAAAGGTGGTAAGGATCCAATTTTTCCTGGAATTTATTTTATTTGTGGCAATAAGGCATATTTTAGCCTCCCAGACCATTGGTATGGGACATGCTATCTTGGATTAGTTTTTCCAAAAACTTTCCATGTTGACAGAAATGAAAAGGGTACTTTTGAATTTGGTGAACACCTGAATAGGTACAAAAGAGAAAGGGGCATATTACCAAGCAATAGCGATAATTATCGCTATTGCTTGGTTAGCGTGAAAAATTTACCGCTGAGCTGCGGCGATTTTTACCGCAAATAAACCTTGCTATTATCAAGGTTTAACGCAAATGCGGTAAAAATCGCCGCAAAGCATGAATTTCGCTGAAAAGTCAGCGATATTCATGCATTAGCGAGCTAATGCTCTTAGCCATGTTATCCACCTCCCATTGGATAACATGGCTAAGAACTGCTCAGGGCAGGTGTTAGCTTTTGGAGATATTCCCGCTTAGCGCGAATATCTCCAAAAGTTGGTAATAGGAGATAGCGATGTTAGCGACTGTTTTCAGTCTCTAACATCTTGGCACGCCCACTTTGCATCTCATTAGTGATAAATATCACTGAAATGCAAAGTGGGGCCCAAGATGGTCGCTATCTCCTACTAGGTGTCTCTAACTGGTGTTAGCGGCAGCTAGGTAATAGGGAGATAATTTTATCTCCGCTTTCTTGGCTTTTAAAGCCAAAAAAGCGGAGATAAACCCCCTTGATAATATGCCCCACAGTTTTACAGAAGTCCTGGGAGACATCTTTGGTGCTGTCATTCCTATGGTGGGAATTACCATGAATTCAATCAAAATCAGAAAGGTTTCTACAATTGTAGATAGATTGTCAACAGATACAGCAAGTGGGTTTCAATTAGTCAATACAGAACTTGTTGGGGGGCGTGGCTTAGGCGCCGACCGGGATGGCCGTGTGAGCCTGCAGCTCCGCGCCAGGTCTCGGTAATAATCCTGTTTTATGCCCCTTGGTGCCCCTGGAGGCACGTCTCTGCTAGTCGGAGTGCTGCTGGGCCGGTAAAGAGAGAGTTGGAACTCCGGCGGGACTCTGATGACGGCAAGCGGACCGGACCTCGGAGATCAGAGGCACTGGCCGGCTAACAAAGGAAAGATGGCGGCGAGCGGAGCTCGGAGGCATTAGGAGCTGTGTCCCTGATCGGTGCTGGCTCACCGGAGGCTGCCTCGCGGAATACCCAGTGCGGAGAACGGACGGAGGCTTCGTGCGGGGAAGACCAGCGGGGCTCTTGGCACCCCGCGATACGTGGAGTGCAGCGCCCCTCCCCCTTCCGACTCCGAGCACCCCGACGAGAGAGCCTGGAGCATAGAGGGCTGCTCCGGGGCTGCGACGCGGTTGTTTGGTGGTGGCCTCCTGCCCTGGGGACTGGCGGGGCTGCACTGCGGGGGCCGGCAGAGGAGAGATCAGCAGCCCGGGGGCACAGAGCGACGAGGAGGTGACGGCCTGAGCGGCGGTCGCAAGAGAGTACCTGGACCTGGGCCCTTCTGGTCCTTCTGCCCCCACGTGAGTGACTGGAGCTGGGGAGACCATCCTGGGGGCCCGTCTGGAACCCGCTTGATGCGTGGCCTGAGCGAGCGCGGTGGGTGTGCTGCATGGGTAGCACAGATGCCTATGGGGAACTGATTGGAGCAGTGGATAAGCTGGGCCCTGGATAACGCCCGATTGCCTTCTCGCTGCGTGCTGGGGGGTTGCCACCCTGGTCGCGCAGAGCGCTGATGGCCCCAGTCGACACCCGGCCATAGCCCAACGCAAAGGAGCTGCGAGCGGAGAGACGCCCATAGGTGCTGCGGGGGAGTGCTGAGGCCGTGATTGCAGTTGATGAGCATTGCATACATCGTTCTTGGGGGCCAGTGAGGGGCTCCGGGACCAGAGGAGACTGTGCAGTGACTGCGGTGGCCTGGGCTGACCCTCGGCAGCGGCCCGAGTGTTCCGCGTGTTGCGCCTAAGATGGCCGCTCTGGGCGAAGCCCCGACTGCACGACAAGGGCGCAACGACGCACTCGCTCTAGCACAGGGAGACGGCAACCCTCCCCAGCAGGAAGCCTCACTGCAAGAACAAAGGCTGAACCAGCGCCTTGATGCCATCCTGGAGGCGATCAATGCGACTAAGGACTCGCTACGCCAGGACATTGCGCAGGTAGCTACAGGATTGGGACTACTGAGGGCAGACCACGCCAAGCTCTCGGAAAGAGTGAAGACGAATGAACAACTGCTCCAGGAACTGAAACCGGCGGTGGTGACTGCGGAACATAAATTGACGAATGTTCTTGACCGGCTGGCGATTCTGGAACGGCGTGCGGAGGATGCGGAAAGTCGCAACCGGAGGAATAACGTGAGGGTGGTGGGCCTTCCAGAAAAAGTTGAGAAAGGGGACGCTGTGTCATACATGGAGACCTGGTTCAAGTCAGTGGTGGCGCCGGAGGGGCTGTCTCCCTTCTTCTCTCTGGAAAGAGCGCACAGGGTTCCCGCCAGACCGCCCCTGGAGGGCCGACCACCTCGGCCGATGGTGGTCAAATTGCTGCACTATAAGGACCGCGACCTACTGATACAGAAGGCACGATCCCAGGGCCCCTTCCAGGTGGACAATAGCAGGGTCACGATCTTCCCAGATTACACTCAGGAGGTTCAGAAATGCAGAGCTTCCTTTCTATCAGTAAAAAAGGAACTACGTGAGGAGGGGATCCGATATTCTTTGCTCTTTCCTGCGAAACTGAGAGTGATCATTGATGATAGGACCCACTTCTTCCAGACCCCTGAAGAGGCGTGGTCGTGGCTGGAACTGTATCGTGCAGGGACAGATCGTGCACACAAGAGCGGGAGGGAGCGGCCTCAACCGGTACGGATTAGAAAATCCAAGCATATCCGCTCTCGGAACAAGCTGAAACAGACTGAGCGAGAAAAGCAAATGGCGGCGGACAGGATGGGAGCGCTGGCTGCGACGGCGAACATCACAAGATCGCAACAGGAGAAGACATCTGGAGGGTCGGAGTCGGAGGAGGAGGGGGAGAAATCCGGGGGAGACGACTCAGAAGCGGGGAGTGCGGGGGGCCCGGTGGTCACACCGCAAACCTCAGATGGTATGCTCAATGAGTGAGGCTGGGGAACGCTGGATAATCCTGTGGTATTAGCTGGTGTGGACTCTCCGGACATTTCTTGGACTACCAGGTATGGGGCTGCAAGAACAGTATGGGGCCATGGGTTTAGGGTTGGGGCTCCGCCTACCCCTGGTCGGCACTCCATTGACCTCTCGAGGCCCTTAAGGCCTTCTGTGGCGGCAGCCACAGGCTAGTACAATGTGTGGGGTGTTATTGGTTTGGAACGGGGCTGAAGCTGGGTTATTAGGTCCTGTCCTGGGGAGTGGGGTCTGGGGGGTTGTTGGGGATGTTTTGAAGGGGTTGTACAACTGCTGCAGTGCGGGGAAGAACTGTTGCCTGAGACTTTGGTTTAGAACGGTACATCATGGGGACATTACCTAATTTGAAATGTATCACATGGAATGTTCGAGGGCTGCGTGCAATGGTGAAACGTCATAAGGTGCATGCTTACTTAGTGCGGCGGGGTGTTCAGATAGCAATGCTACAGGAAACCCATTTATCCAAGAAAGAATGTGGGGCATTGCAGAAGAGGTGGCGTGGACAGGTTTTTGGCACAACATATTCAGCATTCGCTAGAGGGGTGCTGATATGGATAAGAGCAGGCACGCCGTTCCAAATGACGAGTCAGCGGATTGATCCTGAGGGCAGATATGTAGTGGTTGAGGGGCGACTTAGTGGCAGAGAAGTGGTCCTGTGCAATATTTATGCCCCCAACTCTGATCAGGCCCATTTCTTTGAGAGTTTGTCAAGCTCGCTGGCCTACTTCTTGGCGGGCCCTCTCATGCTAGCAGGAGACTTTAATTCAATAACTGATGTGCAGCTGGATAGGTCGCATCCCCGTTGGTCGATTCCCCGGTGCGCAGGCTAGCGACCCACAGGAAGGAGTGGCAGGAGAGGTGGGGATTGAAAGATGTGTGGAGGGAACAGCATCCTGAGGTTAGGGATTACTCCTACTTTTCTGCACTTCATGACTTGCATGTTAGGCTGTATTCTGTGCTGTGCTGCGGTCCCCTAGCAGCGGTTGTAACTCAGTCTGAATATTTGGCCAGGACCATATCGGATCATAACCCTTTACTGATATCAATGCAGTGGCAGCAGGCGAGATCAGCGGTTCCGTCGTGACGGCTGCGGCCTGATACACTGGGAGATCAGGTGTTTAGACTGTTATTTTAAGGAGAATGGAGGCTCGGCCTCGACCAGAACGGTGGAATGGGATGCAATGAAGGTGGTGGTGAGAGGGGTATGTATGGGCAGATTTTCGACTGAGAGGAAAACAGTTTTGAACGATCTTGCAAAAGCGGAGGAGGTGTTGAGAGAGCTGGAACAACGTAGGCCTGAGCGGCCGGACTTGCAGGAACAAATGCTGCGGGCGAAAGAAGCAGTGGCGACTGAGACGGAGCGGCTGCGGTGCTATGATTATAAGGCGTATGCTACTAAGGTGCATGAGGAGCGTGATAAGGTGGGTACGCTCTTGGCCAAACTAGCTGATCCAGAGCCTAGGGGGTGCCCAGTCATGAGTATACGAAAGGAAGACGGGGAGGTGGTCTATTCCCAATCAGCGGTACTGGCACGATTTCGATCCTATTACACGGGCCTCTATGAAAGCCATCTAGAGGCGGAGGTCTCGGAGATAGACAAATACCTGGATCCGATCCCGTTACCGGTGTTGGATAGTGAAGAGGCAAAAGACCTGGGGGGTCCAATAACACTGACGGAGATAAGAGGGGCGATAAAACATATGGCACGAAATAAAACTCCGGGGGTAGATGGGCTGCCAGTGGAATTTTATGCCAAATTCGTAGATCTATTAGCACCTCGATTGGTGGTGGTGTACTCGGAAGCGAAGAGGATGGGGTGCTTGCCTGAATCTATGAGGGAGGCACTGGTGGTACCGCTGCTGAAGCCGGGCAGAGACGCATTGGAAGTGACCTCATATCGCCCATTGTCCATGTTGACGGTGGACTACAAGATATTGAGTCGCATCCTAGTCGCCAGGTTGCTGCCGCACATGACCACGTTGGTGCAAAGGGACCAGGCGGGATTTATACCGACTAGGAACACCTCATGAACATACGTCGTTTGATCCGCATCATGGATGGTGTGGGGGCGTCGGAGCTTGACCCTGTGGTATTGGCGGTCGACATCGAAAAGGCTTTTGATAGTCTCAAGTGGGAATATCTGGATGGGGTATTGCTGAAGTTTGGGGTAGGTGACGGTTTTAGGCGATGGACGAGGGTGCTTTATTCGTCAGCGACGGCGCGGGTGCGGCTGGGGCCTATTGTCTCGTCGGCTTACCCAGTGTGTAGGGGGACGAGGCAGGGATGCTCGTTATCCCCTCTGTTGTTCGCTTTAGCGGTGGAGCCATTGGCAGTGCAGGCGAGATCGGGCACTGCATACAATGGGATAGCACAGGGACTGGAGTCACACTACATATCGTTGTATGCCGATGATTTGTTATTATATCTGGCGGACCCGGTGCAGTGGCTGGAAAGAGCAGTGGATATGCTGAGTAGGCTTGGCCAACTATCGGGCCTCAGGGTAAACTGGAACAAGACCTGTGTATTTCCTTTGCGGAAAGGGATGCCCAGTCCGCCGCTGACGAGAGAGGTGGAGTGGGAGCCCTCCTGTTTCACCTACCTGGGGGTACGCATTTATCATACGGCCGAGGACCTCTTGGAAGGGAACGTGGAGCGGTGTATTCGTGGGCTGAAAGGCTGCATGGATTTTTGGGCCTCCCTTCCGTTGTCGGTACTGGGACGTGTGGCGTTGCTGAAGATGGTAGCCCTCCCACGGCTGCTCTACTATTTCAGGACACTACCGGTATGGATCCCGCAGCGGGTTTTTAAAGATCTGAGGACACTGATGATTAGCTTCCTATGGGGGCATGGGCAGCGCAGAGTTGCATTGGACACCCTGACTCGACCTAAGTCTGAGGGGGGTATGGCAGTTCCGGACTTTGAATTATACTATCTGGCGGCCCAACTCCAGATATTGACGCAAAATGTAGCCAGAGAATTCAGGGGCCCCGAGCATGACCGGGGGCTAGGCATCCAGAGGTGTGTCTTGTCCTACATAATAATGCAGCAGAAACTAGACATGAGAGAGCTTACTATAGAAGAAAGAACGCTTAAACGTAGGACGTAGGAGTTTAAGGAGGACAAAGGGGGACCGCCCATATGCGCCGGAGATACCGCTAGGGATGCTGACGGCGCTACATCATGGAGGCGATTGGTCCCAATTGTTAACGTGGGAGGAGCTGGGCCTGCAGGTAGTGGGGGATCTGTATGTGGAGGGAACACTGGCCCCCTATCGGACGCTTCAGGAACAATTTGGTCTACCGGACGGGACTTTCCTGCTGCATGCTGCGGTGGTGGCAGCGATACGGCGATACTGGAGGACAGGGTTGGGGGAGCCAGAGGTAGCAGTGACATGCCAATATGTGGTGATGGCGGCGGGCACAGTTAAAGCGGTGACTTGTCTCCATAATCGACTGCGGAGTGAGGGAATGGAACCACTGCTAGCGCTGAAGTCGCGATGGGAGGCCAGCGTAGGCAAGCCCATACCGGACCCGGTTTGGAGCCAAGTATTGCAAAGGACTTGGAAGGGAACGAGGAATGCGCGATTTCAACTAGTGCATTTTTTCATTATCCATAGGGCGTACCTGACACCGGAGAGGGTAATGCGGTATTTCCAGGCGCTCGATGCGGTGTGCCCGAGATGCTTAGAGCCCGAAGTAGATCTGGTTCACATGCTATGGAACTGCCCGAAACTAGGGGCGTACTGGCAGGCGGTGGGGGAACTCCTAAATGCAGTCACGGAGCGGGAGGTGAACTTTGACGTGACAGCGTGTTTGCTCCTCTGGTTTCCCCATACCAAGAGGACAAAAATTACAAGTAAATTTATAGACCTGGGTATTATGCTGGCTCAAAGAGAGATAACCTGGCACTGGAAGGCTAAGGAAGGCCCGTCTGTGAGGAGGTGGATGAATGAGTTGTTGAAATGGTCGAACTGTGAGAGTATTATCAGGATGCGGCAGGCCACTGGGTCTGGCAAGGAGAAGTGCTTGGAGTTAGCTAGGGCGTGGGAGATGGTGGTCCAGGCATTGCGTGATTATATGGCGGAGGATGAAGAGGGAGAGCTGGGATAGTCGGTTCCATGTGGATTACGCGATGGCGACTGGATCCTATAGGGGATGTACTATGGTGGTTGCACGGCTTATCAGTACCGAAATCAGCAGCAGTTGTGGGGGGGGAGGGAAGGGGGGGTTGTTCTTGGTAAGAGTAGTTAGGCACCGAGCTGTAGCTCGGAAAGATCGATTGGGACGGTTAGGATTTGATAGAGTGCTGCTGTTGGCGCCCAGGAAGTACACTGGGACCGCTGGTGCAAGGGGGGGGTGGGCCTGCGGGGGAAAAAGCGGATACGACATGATATAACCGACCAGATGCCCGAACAGGGCTTAAACTGAGATGTCTATTGGAGCACGGTACTGTTGGTGCGCCGCCCAGCCTCCGGGATGTGGGCTAAATGGCTGTGTAGTGTTTTGCTTTCCCTTCAACGTCATGATGTCATAAGTGTAATGGTTGGTCTAACTTTGAGAACATGTTTCTAACTCTGCAATAAAAACAAATTAAAAAAAAAAAAATACAGAACTTGTTGCTACCAGAAGCATGGTTATGCAGAATCGTCTTGCATTAGACATTCTGCTTGCAAAAGAGGGAGGAGTCTGTGGGGTTTTACATGTCCAGCATTGTTGTACTTATATTCCTGACAAGAGTCAGAATATAGAGTTGCTTATTAAGAATATTACACAGTTTCATTAAGAAATAGAACCCCTGGAAGAAGAAAGTTTCACAGAACGAATAGGCAAAAGAATGCAGGCAATAAAAGAATGGTTTTCAGAAATTGGTGGCTCCATCATTGGCAAAGTGCTCTATCCATTAATTGTCATCATTATAGTGATATTGCTGCTAAAAATTAGTTGCATGATTCACAAGAGGAAGAAGCATCAGAAAGAAAAGAGGAGGATTTATAAGCTCAGAAAGAACAGGAGAAGGAATATGAGTTAGAAGAGATGCGAAGGGCTCAGTTTGAAAGTCTTGACCAGACAGTAGAAACAGGGGTTTAGGGAAACTAATACCAAAAGAATTCAATATGTGATGTCTCTAAATTGGGTTCAAAATGTCTTACATTTTGGGTAATGTTTGGTGATTTTTAAATCACCAGATGAGGGAGTTGATGGAGCGAGTTTCAGAATTCATTTTATTCTGACTCACGAAGTTAATTCTCTGAAACATGAACTAATTTATTAATGAATTGTTGCATGATTTGTTTGATTAAATCAACTTAGAGTAAAATGACATTCACAAACACGTGGGACTAACATTATGTGCTCATGTTGCATTTGCGAGTTTGTCTTGTAACACATGATTAATATTGTCTTGTTCGTCCTATTGTCCTTGTCACTATTAATGCGGCTGATCATTTTATGGCATGTGCTTTAATTATGTGTGCTTATGTGTTTGTCTTATGTTGTGACTGTTTATCTATGTTTTGTTTGTCAATCTTTTACTCTTTCAGATATATATAAAGAATCCAGCTGGACTTTAAGAAGAATGGTAGATATTAAATGTGCTGCTTTATTTGTTTGCTTCTGCTAGGTGACATATATTAGTGGTTAAATATTAGCAAAGAAGGGTGGGTAACAGAAGGGTTTATTTTACTTGAATTAATCACCTTTTTGTGTTTGTTTAAATACTAGCCCGAGAGAAAGGCTTGAGGCCTAGTTCTGGAGAATGTTGGTTAGCCTGTACGTGAGCAGAGCCAAGCACAGTCGTATTTGAACTTTTCCATGAAAGCTATTCTTTGGAATGAACTGAAGTTTAAACAAAAAAGACTTGTGCGTTATGTGCTCTGGATGTTATTTCTACAAGGCCAAGGAAGTGACAAGGGATGGTTTGGCTGAGCTTTGGAGGAAACAGAGAAATATCTTTGGCTACTGTATCAAATCCTTGGAAGCCGGTGTCGCTTCAAGTCAATGAACAATGATGAAGTGACGTTGTCACTCTGGAAAGAGGTGGCTTTGGAGGTCTGACAGACAGCAACCAATCAGGGTGTTGGAAACTAATAAAACATATCATTTAGTTAGATTAGTGAGTAAGAAAAGGTATATAAACTTAGCCTCTTGAGGGGAGCGGGGCTGACTGTTTCCTGAGGGCGAAGTGCTGTCCGTTTTCCTATGGACACGTAAGATTGCTTAATAAATGTTATTTCCTTACAGGTCAGAAAGCTTAACATAGGGTTTAGGGTTGATGTTTTCTTTAATTCGTTGTTTCTGTGCAATGTTGAATTGCCAGACCTTTTGAGCCAAAAAACTAATGATTAAAGCTGATTTAATAAAAATGTTTGAAATTAATAAATGAGCTAATAAAGATTTGAAACTTTAAACTTAAAAATAAAAAACTTTAAACGTCAAGCTGGTCTTGATTATTTGGTCGTTACCATTAGCTTAATTCATTGGCCTCAGTGGTCTAATTAAATGTTTCTTAATTATCTATGAATATAAATGTTATACTGCAGTTGTAAATATTGTACATAGGAGTTTCATAGTGTGATTAATTAGGCCACATGATTCAGCTTCATGATTTTCTGTCATAAGTTGTATGGGCCTTGGTTTTGATTAGTATGGTGAGTATTAGGTAGAGAATGGTGACGCAAGTGTGACAGAATTTCTATAGTGGCGCTGGATCAGCACTATCACCATATAAAGGTTTAATCATCTGCAGAAATAATGTGAGTGTACAATCGACCACTGCAATATGAGTCACCATGCTATTTCCGGATACGTACCTATTTTCAAAGTGTCAATTTTTAAAGTAATGGATAGACTGTTGTCAATCCAATATAATGTACCAAAGCTTTTCACACTTTGGTGAATATGATCGTTTTTAAGGCATAATCACCCCATTAGGGTTATTCCAAGGCCTTCCTTATAGGTCTGCATAAATAATGTGAGGGTACCATTGGCCAACGCAAACATGGCCCGTTGTGTTTTTAGCCCAACCTGAGAGTTTAGCTTTATTCCCCAAGCTCTGTGTAATGATCTTTACAGTAGATCCAAACCAGAGGGCTGCAGTGTCATGCACGTAGCATCCTCACACGAGGACGCTGTGGACACGTAAACTTGGCCGTAAGGATTCTATTTATAGAAGTGAAAGGAGGCTCTCGGGGAGGCAGATTCTTGAGATTAATTCCAGGACATACGATGGCAGGGGTAAAACGGAGATGTAATCGTCTCTACCCGCTTGGTTTAATGAACTAGGAATCCCGCATTTCTTTTTTTTAACTAATATAGGCATTGTCGTGTATTTACTTTACAGAGAACTCTGTGGCATTAATTAGCCTGGAGTCTGACAAGTAAGTATTGTCAGGAAGCGGTCGACCCCGACAATCATTGCCCCACTGTGAAATATTGAATAACTACAGAAGACCCTGAGCGCCTGACGCCGGAGGTTTGTGGCTTTGACGTATAATCTACTTACTAATCTTGACTAAATGGGTCCAAAATGGTAACTAACTGAAATTATCATTTATTCACATATAGTTGAAGGCACGCAGTGCCACTGATCTCTAAAACAACCAGTTTATAAGGAGAGCTGCCTTTGATTCAGGTTGACTTTTTTGGGAACGGTTTGTGAATGACGTGAATGACGAGAGTCAGAGTCAGACGCAGAGGCTATCTGTGCGAGCTGTGCTGGCAACGTGGCAGGAGCCGCCAACGATTGAAATTCAAGGCGGCCAAGGCGGTCAAGGTGGTCGTGGCAAGCAAGTAAGCTGCAGGAGCCGCCGAGAATCAGAATGTGGTGGGGAGCGTCCATTGCCGCCATTACCTGGACTCTGGAGCAGTCCTTGCCGCTTGTGGAATGATCGCGGCAGGAACCGCTGAAAACCAAACGCCCCAGGAGCCGCCTACATTAAACATCAAAGTGGCCGTTGCAGCTTGTGGAACGAACGCAGCAGGAGCCGCTGAATATCAAATCAGACATCAAAGCGGCCTTTGCCGCTTGTGAAAAGAACGTGGCAGGAGCCGCCAATGATAAAACATCAAAGCGGCCATTGCCGCTTGTAAAAACGAACGCGGCAGGAGCCGCCCAAAGACCAGTTCCCTCGCGGGTTTTGCCGCTTGAAGTTGAAATTGTGCTAAATGCTGCTCTGTATAGCCCCAAACTCGCAGGAGCCATCAACCACAGAGGGGGACAGACGCGGGCAATTACCACTCTTCCGGAGAACGCGGTAAGAACATAGCCTAATTCCCTCAGCCCGTAATAATGTTGTGGAGCCGTACGTGAACCGTATGTGAAGCTACTGAAGCTACTGTAGCAAAGTACATCCCTGTTCAGCTGAACTTAGACAGGAACAGAGAGCTACAGAGAGAACAGAGAGCTACAATAGCCCCACAGAGCACAGAACAAACAGAGTAAAGAGAGCAGCGGTGGCGCTCGAAAAGCGGGACGCGGGGCTCAAAAAATGCGGAAAAACACAGAGAAACGCCGCATTGCAACTCGCAATATACTGTTTGAAGTGAGGGTAAGGGGAGAACAGCCTGTTTTAGGAGCCTACCTTGGGGCCTGGGGTCTGCCCCGGGGTCTGTAGTGCCTCACGGTCTGGAGCAGACTATGGTTACCAGAAGTGCTATTGTGTACCAGGGACAAAAGCAACAGTAAGAGCTCATCTTATTTCACCCGTCAGAGCCTGTGCTGAGCTGCGAGTAGTGCGTCTGTGGTGAGCGGTACCTGGACTGCAGCAAAAGTGGCTGGAGCCGTAATGGTTTAGCTAGCCACGAAAGCTGACAGAGCTGCGAGGCGAGCCGAACTGAGAGCTGAACGCCTACTGGGGAAAAACGCCGACAACGCTGCCCTGCATGGGGAAGGGCTCTGACCACAGGGAGTGTAGTGCCTACATGGGGACTTGGGGGGCCGGCGGCAGAGAGCTATAGTGCGGCAGATCGATTCTTCTTGGCTTTTTAAAGTACTCACAGTGGATTGGAGCTTGTGGAAGCGGCTGAACCTGGGCAGGAGCGGCTGGTGCTATAAAAGCCTTATAAGATTATCTGAGCACGGAAGTCGCAGCCTGCGTGATCTGAACGGTTATCAAGTGCTTCCCCGAGTTGGCGCTGCGAATGCCTGGTAGAACGTCATCTTTCCTACTTCCTCATCCTACTCCATCCTCCATTCTTCAGCAAACGGAAAAGCACCGAGAGTAAGTGGTTTCTAAGTCTCTTAAGCAATGGTAATGCCATCTAGGTGTTTGCGCTCAAAGATAAAAGCAAAATCAGTAGTAGAGTCAGAAAGTTGTAACTTGTGCGATAAGAGTTCCCTTAAGCCCCAGAAAACCATTCGTCGCCGGAGAAACAGGGATCATCTTTCACTCCTGAAAACATACCCATCGGTGATGTCAATGTTTTCAAAAGGGGTAAGAAGCTCCAAGCGTGGAAAGGGGTTAAAAGAGGAAGAGATAAAGGAGGATTCAGGTGAAGAAGTGATGGACACCCATGTAATAGCGAGGAATAGGGTGAAGAGCAAATTTATAAAACCGGAAGCGCTTTACCCCGCTGTAATCATACGTCAGAATTATGGGGGTGAAATTAATGTGTTACAACCTCCATGTGAAATGGACGTACGGCAAGTAGAAAAGGAGGGTAACACTCCGGAAATGGAAATAGCCTTATCGATGGGTAAGGTAGAGGATTACCCTCGGGAGAAGAACGTTGAAAATAAGGAAGTCACCCTATTATCTCCACTGGCAGGATTGGTAACCCTCTTGGACAATTCAAGAGAGACACAGAGATCGGTGCCGGCTGTTTGTCGACTAAATCAAGTGATCTTTCTTTTAAGGTACAACAGCGGATAGAATCCAGCTTTAGATCTGGGCAGGCCAAAACGGAGGATTACACCTTACCGGACATTGCTAATCAAATAGAAAAGAATGCAGAACTGATGAAGCATCTGAAAAAGTCTGGCACCTTGGGGATTCATCCTGAATTGTATCCGGATGCAGACGTGTACCCGGCCCCAATAGGAGCTCAAACACATATGCCTGCCATGTATAGTAGTACACCTACCAATTTATCCCAAGCCGCTGATTTATTAGATCTCTCTGTTGAAAAGATATCAGGAGTTTCAGTGGTTGAGGATAAAGGGGCAGGGAATTCTTTGAATTCTTTGAATGTAAGTGAGAAGGCATGGACAGGGGGGATCTTGAAGATCTTTTTTGCATTGGAAAGAATCCTCTCCGCAATGTTGTCTTTGTTGGAGAAAAGTACATTAAACACTGATCACATACTGGAAGTCCTCTTGCCCATATTGTTAGGGGTTCAAGACCTTAAACAGTTCAAGCAAGCCCTAATGATCCCTGAAAAGGCTCCTCTAGTACCCAGTCAAGCATGTCAAATAATGAGATGCAAAATATTGATACAAATACAGTGGTGGGGGAACTAAAAGATCTGTCTGTGGGTCCTGAAAGTGCTTCTCCTGAAAGAAATCCAATTATAAGCTCGTCCCAAGCTAATCTTCACAAGTGTGTAAAGGTGACTACATTAGGGGAAAACTTAAAAACAAAGGTTTCCTCAGCTCTAAACCCATTACGTGTTTACCCAATTTTTAAAAAAATTAATCCAAAAGACTCAAGACTTCAGCTACCCGACGAATTAGTTAACATCTCAGTTAGTGCACCATTGGGAGAGGTCTCAATAGTGAGTAAAGTAAAAGCCAAAAATTGCCGTAGGGGGAAGAAGAAGATGAAGAACCGCTGTTTCCCGAAACATAAACAGAAAAAACTGCGGTTACATCCTGAAAGTGAAATAGGAAATAGTTATACATACCCCTCTATTAAAAAGAATACAAGGACCGTGGTTCAATCTATTAAGAATGAGAGTCAAAATCATGGGCAGGAAATTGATTTTCAGCCGAATAGTCCGATTTTAGTGTTGAACGCCCCTTCGAACCAAGAGGGTAAGGAAGAAAGTGGGCCAAATTATGATACAAGCAGTGACCTTGGTTTAAGAAGTAAATTGGACAATTTAAATGACCCTGTAATAGATCCAATTGTAGCTCCAGGAGGTGCTGTACAACACCCCTGTGGGTGGGATCTGTCCCCAACGAAGACTGATTCCAGCCAGGGGATAGGTGCCGGTGGGGGGCGGGGAATGACTACGGCTGTTAATAATAAAGGGGGTAAGTTAAAAAGAGATTTACCCTTGGGACAACCAGGTATCAATAAAACTAGGAACACTGGTATAGATCCAATTGTAGCTCCAGGAGGTGCTGTACAACACCCCTGTGGGTGGGATCTGTCCCCAACGAAGACTGATTCCAGCCAGGGGATAGGTGGGGGGCGGGGAATGACTACGGCTGTTAATAATAAAGGGGGTAAGTTAAAAAGAGATTTACCCTTGGGACAACCAGGTATCAATAAAACTAGGAACACTGGTATAGGTGCCGGGCAAGCGAATAAGGTTTTAATTTTTAGCCCCCCGTTCGATGCCGAACCAATAATATTGAATAGAAGTGCCCTCCTTAAGACACTATCTGAAATAGAGGATCTGGGGCTAATCACCAGTAAAGATATTGAATTGGTACACTTAGATTGGAGGAGCTCACCCCCTAGAACTAAAGCTACTTTCTCATCAGGGGTAGTGTCAGTACTAGTTTTAGTAAACGTTGATGGTTTTAGGAGAATAGGAATAGACGTGATCCCTAGTGTAGTTTCTCGTAGCGTTCCGACCAAAAGCCTTGGATCAATTTATCAGGTGCAAGGGAATGGCTTCACTGAGTATGAGGGTGTAAACACCCACATAAAGTATGAGGACATGGAAATAACAGTAGGAAGAAAAACGGGTGTTAGAGAAATTAATATTTTAGCACCCGAGGTTCAGGGGGCTCCTAGTTCAGACAGAGAAGATGATTTGACAAAGTGGAGCTGGGTTGCAGGTACTTTGAATGGGCCAAAAACATCCATTATAAAGCCCACAGAGCGGGGGTAGCCAATTGGGGAACATTATATCATGGAATGTGGCGGGGTTAGGAAAATCTATTTATAAGCTTAAAGCTTTAGTAGAATTAGACCCCAAGATAACCTGTCTCCAGGAGACGTGGGCGGGGGAAGAGTTTCAGCTTGAGAACTTTTATGTGTACTGCAGCACAGCAAACAAATCTGTAAAAGAGCATGCAAGTGGAGGTCTAGACATCTTACTTAGCTGCGACATAGCATTGGAACCTGTGATTTATAAACAGATCACTGACTAAATATCGAGGGACAAAATATAGACTACCCAAAATATAGATTCCAAAATATCGACTGACAAAATACCGAATTCCAATCTACAAACAGGTAAGTACCAAAATATCGACCCCAAAATATAGTTTATATATACATACATTATAAAAATATCGAATTTCTTAAAATTAATGTAAAATTTAAAAAATATTAAAAATAAATAGCTAAAATATACTTAAAAATACTTAAATTACCTTAAAATTATTAAATAACTAATTTAACTTATTAAAAAAATACAATCATATCTGTTAAAACATATATATGTATTATCATAATATTAATAAAAAATACACAATATTATTACCGTAGGATAGCGTAGGGGTAAAAATTACTATTCCCACTCCAGAGAGCGCAACAGTAGGGAAAGCGTTGCATAGCGTAGGGGTAAAAATTATTATTCCCACTCCAGAGAGTGCAACAGTAGGGAAAGCGTTGGATAGCGTAGGAGTAAAAATTACTATACCTACTCCAGAGAGTGCAACAGTAGGGAAAGCGTTGGATAGCGTAGGGGTAAAAATTACTTTTCCCACTCCAGAGAGTGCAACAGTAGGGAAAGCGTTGGATAGCGCAGGGGTAAAAATTAGTATTCCCACTCCAGAGAGTGCAACAGTAGGGAAAGCGTTGGATAGCGTAGGGGTAAAAATTACTATTCCCACTCCAGAGCGTGCAACAGTAGGGAAAGCGTTGGATAGCGGAGGTGTAAAAATTATTATTCCCACTCCAAAAAGTGCAACAATAGTGAAAGCGTTGGATAGCGTAGGGGTAAAAATTACTATTGCCACTCCAGAGAGTGCAACAGTAGGGAAAACGTTGGCTAGCGTAGGGGTAAAAATTACTATTCCCACTCCAGAGAATGCAACAGTAGGGAAAGGGTTGGATAGCATAGGGGTAAAAATTACTATTCCCACTCCAGAGAGTGCAACAGTAGGGAAAGCATTGGATAGCGCAAGGGTAAAAATTACTATTCCCACTCCAGAGAGTGCAACAGTAGGGAAAACATTGGATAGTGTAGAGGTAAAAATTACTATTCCAACTCCAGAGAGTGCAACAGTAGGGAAAGCGTTGGATAGCGTAGGGGTAAAAATTACTACTGCCACTCCAGAGAGTGCAACAGTATTGAAAGCGTTAGATAGCGTAGGGATAAAAATTACTATTCCCACTCCAGAGAGTGCAACAGTAGGGAAAGCGTTGCATAGCGTAGGGGTAAAAATTATTATTCCCACTCCAGAGAGTGCAACAGTAGGGAAAGCGTTAGATAGCGTAGGGATAAAAATTACTATTCCCACTCCAGAGAGCGCAACAGTAGGGAAAGCGTTGCATAGCGTAGGTGTAAAAATTATTATTCCCACTCCAGAGAGTGCAACAGTAGGGAAAGCGTTGGATAGCGTAGGAGTAAAAATTAGTATTCCCACTCCAGAGAGTGCAACAGTAGGGAAAGCGTTGGATAGCGTAGGGGTAAAAATTACTATTCCCACTCCAGAGCGTGCAACAGTAGGGAAAGCGTTGGATAGCGGAGGTGTAAAAATGATTATTCCCACTCCAAAAAGTGCAACAATAGTGAAAGCGTTGGATAGCATAGGGGTAAAAATTACTATTGCCACTCCAGAGAGTGCAACAGTAGGGAAAACGTTGGCTAGCGTAGGGGTAAAAATTACTATTCCCACTCCAGAGAATGCAACAGTAGTGAAAGCGTTGGATAGCATAGGGGTAAAAATTACTATTCCCACTCCAGAGAGTGCAACAGTAGGGAAAGCATTGGATAGCGCAAGGGTAAAAATTACTATTCCCACTCCAGAGAGTGCAACAGTAGGGAAAACGTTGGATAGTGTAGAGGTAAAAATTACTATTCCAACTCCAGAGAGTGCAACAGTAGGGAAAGCGTTGGATAGCGTAGGGGTAAAAATTACTACTGCCACTCCAGAGAGTGCAACAGTATTGAAAGCGTTGGATAGCGTAGGGATAAAAATTACTATTCCCACTCAAGAGAGTGCGACAGTAGGGAAAGTGTTGGATAGCGTAGGGGTAAAAATTACTATTCCCACTCCAGAGAGTCCAACAGTAGGGAAAGCGTTGAATAGCGTAGGGGTAAAAATTACTATTCCCACTCCAGAGAGTGCAACAGTAGAGAAAGTGTTGGATAGCGCAGGGGTAAACATTACTATTCCCACTCCAGTGAGTACAACAGTAGGGAAAGCGTTGGATAGTGTAGGGGTAAAATGTACTATTCCCACTCCAGAGAGTGCAACAGTAGGGAAAGCGTTGGATAGTGTAGGGGTAAAAATGACTATTCCCACTCCAGAGATTGCAACAGTAGGGAAAGCGTTGGATAGCGTAGGGGTAAAAATTACTATTCCTACTCCAGAGAGTGCAACAGTAGGGAAAGCGTTGGATAGCATAGGGGTACATTTTACTATTCCCACTCTAGTGAAAATAAATTAATACAATTCACATAATTATCAATTAATCAATTAATAAAAATTAATTATCAATTAAGAATTAACTATCAATTAAAAAGTAATTAACAGTTTGTTCTAAATAAATACCAATAAATTAATTAACATATTTAATTAATTATAAATAAATTCCTTCCCAACCTATTCCACTATAAACCTACATTAGAAAATAAAACAATATTATTCACCTAAATATCAATTAATCAATTAATAAAAAAATCATTCAAGAATTATTTAATTTGCAATTAAAATTAATTAACAATTTATTCAAAATAAATACCAATTAATAATTAACATATTTAATTAATTATAATTAAATTACTTCCCACCCTATTCCCCTATAAACCCACAACCCACTACAGAAAGTAAATTAATATTATTGACATAATTATCAATTAATCAATTAATAAAAAGTAATCATTTAAGAATTAATTAATTACCAATTAAAAATTAATTAACAATTTAATCAAAATAAATACCAATTAATTAATTACCACATTTTATTAATTTTAATTAAATTACTTCCCACCCTATTCCCCTATAAGCCCACAACCCACTACAGAATTAAATTACACAATAATTAAATAACATAAAATAATTACTTAAAATAAATTAAAAAAATGTACGATATTTTGACTGTCTGTACTATTAAAATTGATATTACATTACTTACCTTCAGAACAATATTTTTGATGTCTATATTCTGTCCAAAATTAATTACCTAAAATAAATTAAAAAAATATATACACTTTTCACACATATACTAACATAATAAACACTTAAAAAAATTTGCTATTATTAAAAATTCGATATTTTTAATAAACTATATTATGTACTTCGATATTTTGACTGTCTGTATTTTTAAAATCGATATTACATTACTTTCCTTCAAAACGATATTTTTGATGTCTATATTCTGTCCATTCGATATTTTGTCCATTCTATATTTTGGACTCAATATTTTGGTTTGTCTATATTTTGGAATCGATATTGAGCCCATTTACCATATAAACACCCTTCAAATTGCTGTATTTGTGCAAAGCTGAAAATAGGAAAAGATAACTTGGGGCATGCGATGTTTCTGTTGTTGGTAAATGTGTATGTTGATATTCCCCTGGGGAGGGCGTCTAATCCATTGGTCGACTCTATCTGCACTTTTGTGCAAAGTTTAGGTAATACTGAAGAATGTACATGGTAAATGATGGTAGGGGACTTTAATGCTAAGCTAAGTAACAGTGCAGTCCTGTCATTCTCGAACTCGGACCTAGAGGAGGTTTGGGATATCCCAGAGTCTGTATTCCTGGCCCATTTAAAATCTGATAAACGTGGCCTATCCCTTCTGCAAAATCTTAGGAATCTTGACCTTGTACTTTTAAATGGTAGATTGCCCGACGATTCTCCCGCAGCTTATACTTTTAATGGGACATATGGCCACTCTTTAATTGATTATATGGCAGTTTCCTTTCAATTGTTTAGTGTGTGCACGCAGTTTAAGGTACTCCCTACAAAGTTGAGTGACCATAACATTCTAGAGGTAAATATGGTTATAAAGATTGTGAAGCCCGAACTCTGGAATCAGAGGAATGAAAATTTCACTTACTCTCGAAATAATGGCCGTACTTGTTGGTCATATAAGGCGCTTCCAAACTGTAAGAGGGTTTTTAAGAATATTGCTTTTACCCCAAGTCCGGAGACTCCGGTTTTGAGGTATGAGAGAGTTTTGGCAGCAATTAGAAGATTGGGAAGAAATAAGCAAGGTGTGAGAGTCTCCCCTATAGTAATAACATCATGGGAAATTAAAAAATTGAATAAGGAGATTAATGGTTTAATTAGAGACCAATTTAGAGAGCCCAGATTACAAAGGCAGAGAGAGATATATAGACTAAAACAGGTTCGGAAAAGGAAAATAGCATCAGATCGAAGGATTCTGAAGATGAAAAATGGGTCAATTTACGAGAAGTGGCTTTATCTGGGGATACTAGAAAGTACTGGGCATTGATAGCAAAGTTTTGTGATGGGAGAGAAAAGTCAGAACCCATTCTAATCTCAGAAACCGAATGGTTTATTTATATTTCCCAACTTTATGCCCCCAATCAACTAGCTGATCAGTTTGAGGCGGTCGCCAATGCTTTTTTAACGGGGGGTGATGTAGGAGCACCAACAGGTTTGGAAATTGAAATATATATATAAGGGGCAAGATAATCTAGTTCAATGGGGCCAGATGACGTTCCTGTAGCTATAATAAAACAGGACCATGAGGATTGGGCTAAATTTTTACATCCGTTGTTTGTCCACTGTTATAATAATGGGGACATCCCACATTCTTGGAAGGGAAGTATATTAGTCCCGTTATATAAGAAGAGCCCAAAAAATTCCCCGGCCAGTTTTAGACAAATTTCCCTTTTAGATGCAACGGGGAAACTGTTTGCGAAGAGTATCCTTGGCCACTTGCAAGAGTGGGCATTCGGAAATAATTATATACCTTTGGAACAAACAGGATTCCGTAAGAATAGTGGCACACTGGATAACATCTCTGTTCTGCAAACCTTAATTGAAAAATATCCTGTGGGTTGGGGGGCCCCGTTGTACTCATCCTTTATAGATTTCTCCACAGCGTTCGATAGGGTAGATCGGGGGAGGCTGTGGAGGAAATTGGTCACAATGGGGATCCCAGGGAACCTCCTAAGCTTAATAATTGCACTCCATTCTTCAACCTGGACAAAAGTTTTATTGGGGCGAACACAAGGCCTTTCAAAGAAAATAAGCACGCATAACGGGCTGAAGCAGGGGTGCCTTCTGGCCCATTTACTCTTTTCTATTTACATCAATGATCTGCCTAGTAGGGTAGGACAGAGTAAAGGGGACCCTCCTCAAGAAGGTAACCTAAAACTGAGTTGTCTGTTATATGCAGAGGATGCAATAATAATGGACTTAACACCAATTGGTTTGCAAATACGATTGACAGAGCTAGTTAGGTACACAGAAGAGTATTTTTTTAAAATAAATATTTCAAAGAGTAAAGTTATGATTTTTAGTTACCAAGGTTGTAAGGTTAGAAACAATTTTAATTGTGTTTCTGGGAAAGGAAAAACTGGAAGTAGTAACCTTTTATCCATATTTAGGAAAAATATTTACTAACAGGTGTTCAGCTAACAGACACATGGATCATTGCAAAGGTAAAGCGATTTCACAAGCCTCTGCAATTAATCACCTGTACATGCAATGTGGGAAAAGACATTTCTCACACATTATTTCAGTTTATAAAATAAAGATCCCAAAGACTTTGAATTATGCTAGCGAAACAATAGATGCGCATGAGTGGGCCAAATTTGAGAAAGTGGAAGTAAAGATCTGGCGCCAAATATGTAATCTGAATTGTGCAGCGCCGATCGCGGCACTTAGGCTCGAATTTGGTCTTCTCTCTACATATGTGCTATCAATGGCTGCCTGTTTAAGGTGGTGTAATGCTCTGATAAATGGTTCTGACAATTTACTAAGGGTAGCATTGCACAGGGAAATATTTGTAAACATGTTGGAGAAAAGTGCTATTTTTAGAAATTATTTAAAAGCATTAAGCATGTTTGGTTTAGATATGGATGGGGCAGTGGTTTTATGTAAAACAGCCTTAAAGGAGATAACTAAGAAAACAATATTTGTGGTTTCTCATGAAAGAGATTTGAAACTATGCTCATTGAATAGAAGGATGGATTGCATTGTTGGGAGCACCATTGTTAAAAATCCCCAACCTTATGTCCTATGGAACCTGAAACACGGAGTACGTAGGGTGATTCTGTTATTAAGATTGAATTTATTACCTCTAAGAATTGTAACAGGTTCATGGGAGGATATTCCCAAAAATGAAAGATGTTGTCACCTATGTAACTGCGGTATACAAGATCTGAATCATGTTTGGTTTGTGTGCCCTGCACTCCATTCAATACGACGTAGATATTTAAGGATTCGTTTTCTAAAGTATAATATTTCCACAGCAGAACAGGCCCCTAATTGTCTTCTGTCCCCCCCATCCGAACTGATGTGTTTTAAAATTTTTCGCTTCTTCAAAGAATTTTTAAATATTTATTAAGAGCGTAAAATGTTACGTGATTTGACGGTATATAGTACTTTTATGTTAGGACATTTACACTGCTGCTAGGGGAGGTTGGGAAATAATATCCCAAAAAGTTGCACAGAGCACTTGCACTTTTTTCTGACGTGTTAGTTGTCTTTTTAAGTTCTTATGTGCACCTTATGATATACGTTTGCTGCTAGTTATTCATTGGTAAAGAGTGTTCCGTAGAGGATGTTCAGAGCATCAGCACTTATTTGAGCACTTTATAAAAACTTCTTGCTGCTAGTAATAATTGGGATCATTTCTCTAAAAGAAGATGCACAGAGCCCTTTAAGCTTAGGTTTTTATGCTTACAACCAAACATTTGTATCTTTTTAATTGTTGTGAGTTGTTTGATATATATTTTTAGATTACAGCCGCATATTAATTCTTCTGTGTACCTCACTTAATCCGGTTTTCCTGATAATCCATAGCGTGCTGCAACTGAAAGAAGCCTGTTTATGTTGTAAAACCTTCTGCATTGAAATTAAGTTGTCCACTGTAGAGCATAGCTTAGTGAATAGAAAAATTGTTCTCTTTTAATTGTATGCTTTTAGCATAAAATTGAACTTGTAATTTTATTTGAATTTTCTGTTGTATGGAATTGTGTTTTAATCATGTATTTTATGTGGAATTCTTCAGAATTCTAAATCATAATAAATATTGAATTGAATTGATTCAGGTACAGTCCCTGTAAGGGCACTATATATAGGTATTCTTAAACAAGCCACACACAGACTCTATATACAGTCCTGAGGAAGACCCCCTACAGACTATCAAAATATCGCATTAATATCCGGGGTCGAAACGTTAATGCATACTTTCAAGTGTTAATGATCACCCAGAACAATCGAGAATATCCAGCTCGATTGCCAGTCGGGTTGAATCAGATTTTCATTTACCTCACACTGTGTTTAAATGTTTTTCTTGAATATATGTTCATTTGTTATGTATATATTGTGTTGTGATATGTAAATATATTTCTTTGTTTTCACTTCAGGACATATGTCAATAAGTGTAAATATACATCATATATATGTGTGTGCATACATATGTCCTGTTTTCATTTTTGAGTACATCATTTTCACTAATTTGTTATAAAATCATATACTAATTCATAAGTACATGGGTTTCTGTTTTTTTGGGCTTAATTTGAATATTTTTCATTAAATGATAGTCTCATCCGAAGAGAGGGACAAATTGAATAAATAAGTTTGGCACTTTCTATAAGCTAATAGGTGGCAGAACCACTGTTCCCTTAATGAACGAATCCCAGGTTCTGCACATAACTGGGTCACCCCATTGATTTATACTGAGGATCTTGACATATGCTGGGATGGTGGAGGAGAGGCATATCTCAGAGTCAAGATCCTGCTCCAACTCACAAACCATCTCCAAGATAACATCAGGGGGGAAACAGTATCTGGACCTGACATCTTAGCTGGACATCCCAAAGAGGTTAATCCTTTGACTAAAGATCCTCTTGGCTCTCCTTCTCCTCAAATCATTCTGTCACATGATAAGGGGCAAACCAACAAACATATTCAGTGACACGTTTGAAGGTATGAAAGGGTTTGAGTGTTGTAGGTCTGAGTTTATGTATGCAGTCAGGCTGGAATTGGCAGTTTGGCTAGCGGCTATCAGCTAGATCTGGGTGGGGAATGATAGGCACTGAAACAAGTGTGTCAGAATGCAGGTGTATGGTATTACACTTACTCCGCCCCGAGTGTGGAATTTTTGCGCGAAGGAGGAGATTTTGCTCTGACTGTGGAGATTAGACCCTGAGTACAGAAACTCCGTAGTCATAAAGATACTACCCGTAAGTCCCTTTTGAGTACCCAAAAGTCATAAAGTTCAACTTTTTGTCTAAAGTTTGACTTTTGGTCTAACTTTTCCTTTGTGAATTGGGACCTAGTCTATAAAACAAAGCTGTTTTCTATATGGAAATGTTAGCTCTGCCTGAGTGCTAATCAGCATGACACCCAATAATTACTATGGAAGAACAATAAGTAAACAATGGCAGAGTCAAGTGACATGACAGTAATTTTAAGAAACAGCATTGATGCATTCTTTTTAGGTGCTGACATCCAAGTTTGTACAATTGTACTTCAGTGCACCAACAAAAAGAAAGAGAACACATTGTTACCTGAAATCATGTACAGCAGCAATCAAGGTGACATATGCTGTTTGAGAATACTGAGGTATGTGTTAGGAATTTCTACTTCAATTATTTCTAATGGCTAAATATATTTACTTTGTGTGTTTTTTGTGTGACATAATATCAAGCTACATTAGATGTTTTCAGCAACTTTAAATTAGGCCTGGCTGAACTTGCAAAGTTTTACTCAATGGAATTCCTTTGAGTTAGAAAAAATCTCTGTGAGATTCCAGAGAATTTCACCAATGGACAGCAATTGGCACATAGAGCTGCTCGCACTGTGATTTTGCGCCGGGAGCTTGTTTCGCACTGCAAAATCTGTATAAACAGCACCACTCAGCATGAAAGAGAGTGCAGCCTCTCAAGTAGATTTTGATGCTGCCTGAATAGATTTTCTAACCAAGCAGCTTTCTGAGCCGAATGGTCATGACGGCCACATTAGACAAATCTCACAGGTTCCCTACTGGCAACCAAAGATTAGGATAGGGGACACCTATTAGACGTGCGCCTGATGCTTCAAGTCCGGAATGCTGGAGCAGTGATTGGAAAAGGCGGAAAAAATATCACAGCGCTGCGAACAGACCACAAAGCCAGCATCTCAATCGCAGACAGCAATGGCCTCGAGCGTATTCTGAGCATCAGCGCCGATACAGAAGCCGTTGGAGAAATTTTGAATTTTAAGGATGGGGGACACCAAATTTTGTTCGTGCTTGTCAACTTACTGTTTAAGAGCTACGAAAAATAGAAAATTCCCACCACGCTGTGTTTTGCACAATTTAGCCAGAACTCTACAGGCTTATTATCAAGAAAAGGCGCAACATTATCAACGATTTTATCGGCAGAAAACTGCCGCTAAAGCAGCGGAAATGGGCTTGATAATATGCTCTTGTGAATTCCCATAGAAGCCCAGGTTCTGGTGTTAACCTGGGCTTCTATGGTAATTCACAAGGGAATATTATCAAGCCCATTATCGCCGCTTTAGCGGCAGTTTCCTGCTGATAAAAGCGTTGATAATGTAGCGCCCTCTCTTGATAATATGGCCCTGCGTTTGTTGCAAAAATTCTGACAATTTCTCCTGTAGAGCAGTATATATTGGAGCGGTGTATATTGCCCACCTCTACTTTAAATCTGATGGGTAAACCACGTGGACTATTACAACAGAATGCACATTAATCCCACATATGGGTTATTTTAACAGATGAGGTAACACAGCAAAAGATAGCACATGGTGAAATCATTGTAGGTAGGCTCAATGAGTGTTTGTATTCTTAAGTCCCAGGGGAGCAGTGATTTGGCCGGAAGGCACCCACTGCTACTGTAGTTGATATAGTAGTATTTTTTTTCAGTCGTTTTCTTCTGTTACTTTCTTATCAGCCTTATATTTTAGTAGAACGTAAAGTGGTACCTTTGCGTTTGCTCTTTGAGAGTTGCCATGTTTTCGTTCCTTACTGCTATACTTTCGGCAGCGCATTTACTTTTCGTTTTTTCTAAACCTAGTTCATAGAAATATTTTGATGTACAAAAAAAGAATTTCGCTCAGTTATAACAGTTTTGATGTTAGATCAACGTGTTTGCACCAAAAAAAAAACATTTTAATGGATAAAATTGTGAAGTTTTAAATGTGCTCACAGGTCTAAATTCTCCATGACTGGCATTTTTGTTCACTAATCACCCCACAGGATTGTTCTAATGCATTCCGATGTGGTATCACCTGTCTTGCGCGCTGTTAGACTTCTTTGAAGGGGTGATGGCAAAACTACGAGGGATTCACTGACTCAAATTACAATTTCTCTCATGCTAATATAGAATGAAATGGTGTGGATTGGAAGCAGGAACAGTGAAATGCCGCTAATAGGGGTTGCCAGCAGGAATCGCATCTATTGTCAGCAGGATGCCTTTGGCAAGTGTGAAATCCTCAATTAACAATTCCAACATAGGCTGCCAAGAGACAGTGGGCACGATTAGGTCAGATTCTAGAGTGAGCGGGGTGGAAAGATAAATATATTTCTTTCTTACTTGGTGTAGTGTTAAGCGATGCATTGCTTTCGGATGGTCATGTTTTAGACTATATACAAATCATGTGCACCTGGATTTTACAGACCATCTCTCGCAGTGTGTGATTTTTTTTAATCGTTTAATTAAAAAGCAAACAATGCATGACCCTATTTTGCAAGTTATAAGAGGTGATTTAGACACGCCCTTCAAATGATATGTTTTTCTCTATGATCAATTGCAAAATTGTTTGCACCAGGCACTCTTTCTTCAAGCTGTAATTGGCCACTCGCGAGGAGCGCACAAACTAAGGGGCATATAATCAAGAACGGTGGTTAAATTATCACCGGTTTAGCAGCAGAAAACTGCTGCTAAAGCGGGGATAATAGGCTTGATAATATGCCCTTAACTTCCTTTCTTAACTTTCACTGTTAAATCTCTAAAAGATTAAGTGCTGATGCATAACGTTTTACTCAGAAGCCCGAATTAGGGAAGTTGTCCAGTAAATTGGAAACTGCCTATGGTATAATGACTGTGTCATCTTTTACAGTGGGGCAGTTCAAATGTATATGTTAGTGGATACTATATTAATTATTCTCAGGGTGGGACTAAGAGAAAAATGTTGGCCATCTTGGAGTGTGTTAGTCATACACTGGGGCATATTCTCAAGCATTTATCGCCGAGTTAACAGCACATTATCGCAGCCAAAGTGGCGTTACATTTATCGCCCCATTTACAAGCTGGTGCTAACAGCCCATTTCACCTTTTTACCTGTGATAGCAGCCACAAAAAACATCACCACAGATGAGTCTGGCAACTATTGCTAATGAGATGCAGAGTAGGTGTTCCCGTGCAAAAATCAGCGACAACACCACTCCGCAACATTCACGGCGACCAGCCAGATCGGAGATCACAAAACAGGCGATAAGGCGCATTAGCAGCAGGGATTTAACACCTACTCTGACCTGGTGTAAAGTCAGACGACAGTCTGCACCAGAAAAGGAAGCCCAGCCCAGAGCCACACCTGAAGACAAACAAAAGCCATGGAACTACTGATAATGCAGCTCGGAGCCCCAACAGTGCCACAACACCCACCTGCACCACTCCCAGGCCCTCCACCCCCCCACCAGACCACCCTGTCCCTCCCAGACCATCACAGAGGCAGCGCAGACACAGACAGTAGACCTTCAGAAAATGCACCAGCCTCATAGACTTGACACAAGAGGATGCCATTGCCCACTACAGGCTCAAAAGGACAACCATCCTCCGCATCCTGACCATCATTACTCACAGGCTGACGGTGCCAACACAACGGACAACCAACATCCCACCACAGACAAAGCTGCTGGCTGTGCTGCATCTGTTGGTCTCTGGTACCTTCCAACCGACAACTGCGAGAGTCGGAGGAGTCTCACAGCCAGCCCTATCAAAGTTCCTTAAACCTGGCCTGGATGCCATCATCAGCTTGGTACCCCAGTAACTATATTTCCCCCACACTGCGCAGGAACAGCTGGAGACCAAGCAAGGCTTCTACGCCATAGCTTGCTTCCTGCACGTGTTGGGGGCAACTGACTGCACACATGTCCTACGTGTGCCCCCTGCCGACACTGCACACAATTACCGCAACAGAAAGCACACACATTCCATCAATGTGCAGGCAATAGTGGACCACCGGGGACTCTTCACCAATGTCGTCTCAAACTACCCAGGCAGTGTGCATGATACATACTTCTTCTGACACTCCATAATCAACCAGCGCTTCCAGGCTGGGACCTACGGAAATGCACTGCTCGTTGGTAAGTACCAAATGAACACACCACACACCTCAAATCCACCATCATGCAATTCACAACTCTGGGAATGCACATGTCACAAAGTCACATACAACATGCCAAACAACATGCCCACCCATCAGACATGACAGCACAACTTACTGTGGGAACCTTGGCCAGCCATGTACATAAAGCCATCAACGGCATGGCACCTCAGCCACACAATAGCAGAATGTGGGGAGAGGTGGGACCCAGGCATGTGCGAAGGAGGCAAGTGACTGATGAATGAGAATGTACACAATGCCAAGTGTGGCGTACATGTGCTGGACAGACTGCAGTATGCAGACCACAGACATACCCATGTCCACATACACCGCTGGTGTATGGAGTGTAGTGGGCAGTGGATGCAACCATGTCGACCCAGCCAGTGGGGGAGATCACAGAAATGTAGCTTCTTACGTCCCCCTGTAAGCGTGTGCGGAGTGGGCTGGCCCGGCGTACGCCAGTTTAGTGTAGGGGTGCAAATAAAAAGCACGTAGCCCTTGGCGTGGTCCTCTTCCGGAATGGCCAACGTCCCTGCCAGGGAGTCGCCTCTCACCCCTGCCACAAGGCCGACGACATGCGCGGTGGCACCTGTGATACTTGGCGCCTGCTGCAGTCCAGGCCGCTGGTCCCCAAAGCAGTCTTGCCCACCCCCATTGCATCCAGGCATCACTGTTCACCTGCAGACGCTGGCATGTGTAGAAGAGGGCCCACCACGTGCTGCAGCAAGTTCCAAGCTCAAGGCCCCCAAACTTGCTAGCCTCCTCAGACCATCTCGGCCACTGCGACACAGGCCCGCAGTACTACTTTCTAGTTGATGTACTCCACCGGTGACACAGGGGACTAGTAGGTCACACATTTGGAACCTTGATTACACTTTGACAGAGTACATATTTATGGCTGAGTTCATGTCACTATACTCCCTTCGATGTGGTGCAAGCAACTCTGTGCAAAGCATTCAAACCACACATGTCTGTGGGCTCCTGATGACTACGGCCTCTGGCCTACACCACGGTCCTGCAGGCCATACACCAATCCAATACAGCCCGTACCTGTCAGGACACAGCATCGTCGCATGCTGCACACTCGCTCTACTCTCCGTCAACCACAAATCGTCTCCACATGCCCTTCCAACGTCGTGTTTTAGCATTCCAGGAGGAGATGGCTGGACAACGGTTGACCCGCACAGACGGCTGTTTCCAGCCTACATTGCGGTCAAATAGGTCATACATTGGGAACTGAGTTTTGATGTCTTGATGGCAGTGTTCATGTCACAGTACCCAAGGAGAGGAGTAAGAGGAAGACACGCTTCAGTCGGAGGAGAAAAGGCTCTCAGTTACGGAGATGGTGGGACACTACCAACAACTGCACTGGTGCCCCTAGCCATGTGCATCGCAAGCTGATGACACGTGGCTGTGGGCCACTGCTGACCACTGCCTCCGGCACACACTGCGGTTGAGTAGGACACACAATGTGAACTGAGACTTGCTCTTTTCATGGCAGAGTTGATGTCATTGTACAGGCCTCATCGCAGACTGAATCCCATTTCAGCTACGGTGCCACTAAGCATGTGCCCTGAAATACATGAACACTCTCTAGCTGAACTTTGGTGACATCAGAGTCAATAGGCTGGGGGTTGTCTTCATCATCAGGTAGCTGATACTGACATGGTGGTAAAGAGGAGTCTGTAGCATCCAACTCCCCCATTTGCCTGTTTCTGCTTGCTTCTGCCCTCTGCATCATGCCCTGGCAGGACATGTTCCACTGTCACCCGCAAACCTCTGCTACATTCTCCTTGTACATCGTCGAGGACTCGCTCAGCTCGGGTGGCTCTACCTCAGTGCATCTCAAATGACTTTCCCGGTGTGGTGTGCCTGTGCCGGCAGCAGTGCATCTGGGGCCACTAACTCTGTGCAGCTCAAGTCATGGACCCTTGCTGTTTCAACCATGTACTGCTGATTGTCGGATCACTGTTGTGGTTGTTGCAAGCACCAACCAACCCCTGGGGGGTGGCTTATACTACCCAACACCCATCCAGCACAGGTGTCACTGGACATGTGACCCTGGCAATAAAAGGGGCCCGTCATGGGGATGTGCCTAGCAGACTGTTTCGCTTCACACGAGAATAATATGTTTTCCAATAGTAGCAGCTTTGCTTGGTAAGCTTTGTCTGAACACTGAGTGCCGGGGCCTTCAAGGTTATTTTGATACAGTGGTTGTTGTCCGGTCTGATCAGCACACGTTCTAGACATAACATATATGCAGCTGTGGCCACCTCTGATTTTGTCCCGTCTAATAATGCAATGCACAGGCATGCAAAACACACTTTGGAGAACATTCGCATGCAGAGAGATGGTGTAGAAAATCATGTGATCCATTTCTACTAGGACCAGAGGTATGGGGCCGCCCTTGTAAACCCAAGAGAATTTCTGTAGATATAAAATAACCTAATAGCAAGGGAGCAAGAAATCTAGGTGTAATCTACCCTATTTCCATTTAGCATTTTAACATGCTTTCTCCTTTTGTATTTTATGGAATAGTAACTATGCTGATAATCTTGTTGCTTATAATATGTCTGCTTGTATTAGCTAAGATACTGCGCCTGAGAACACGGCATTAGAAATAAATATTTCAAACTTGCACGTGTCTTCATTTACTCCCCGATTTGGACTGATATGAGAGTATAACAAAAGAGTTCCTGAGGTATTCTAAGTTCCATGTTCTGGGTTGTCTAATTATTGGGGGTATGGAAGAACCAATGAGACACTGATTGCTAGTCTGGTAGGGGATTTTGGCTACTAAGGTGAGTTTTGGCACACCCTAATTCACTGAGGTTCCAAGTCTCTATGCACAGTTTTGTGTATGAGCAGAATCCCTGCTACATGGCGCCCATGCGTTGGTGGTCTTATTACATGACGCTTGAGTAGTGCTTCATTCAGTCCTTAATCACTTTGCTATTGTTTCCGGATAACAGTGGTGTCGGACAAACCTACCTATAATTGCATATGTCTTATCAAGCTTGAATCTTTTCAAACGATTTCCTTTTGAATTACTACCCAGTTGCGCTACTACGTTTTACATTGTAGCATTATCTTCTCTGTGTCACTATGGCTGACATTGTTATACCGCAGCATAGTTGCATTTCGGTTCGCAATAATTTGCAAGCATACAATGTTGGTTTGGAGGGCATGGCAGTGATTTTGGTCGTAAGTGCTGAGGTTGCTAACCCGTTTGAGATATTCTACTCTTGGGTGACGTTTCCTGCAGTAGAAGCGGCTACACAAGTTTTTCACACTTACACTCACACAGTCGTGCCCAGGGACTACGTCCCTTATTGGACACAGGAAATTCCGATTTCTGCATGGCTGCACCGTGTTTGGTTTGATGACGGCCTTCCCCACAGTGTAACGGCAGCTAGATTGGATCCTTTGTCTATTCCAGGCGCTTCCTGGCCGGTTTTAGCTGGATTCACCCCGCATCCTCGTGCGGGGCAGGTCCCCGTTGCTGAGTTACGGACCCTATATGACTCTTCTTATAGTGTCATACGGGCCCTAGTTCAATATATTACCCGCAATTTCCAGGGCGGGGCCCCTGGTGTTGCAACCCCTCCAGCTGGACCGAGCGGAATGAAGCTTAGTCCCGTGATGGTCAATGCAGTGATGGGCAAGCGTCCCCAAGATAAGGATCATATGCATTTTTGGCTTGCCGAGAAATTTGACCAGCTGGAGGCAGTTTTTCCTAATTCGAGTCCTATAGAAAAACACAGGATTCCTACAATTAGTTTACCCAAGGATTTGGTAACGGAAGCCGGTGACTGAGTCAGTCAGTCAGTCAGTCAAGAATACTTTATTCGGTTCATAACAAAACCATAAAAGTATACTACATAATACAATGAAGTCAAGACCACTTTAAAAATATGACAAAACAAATTTGCAAACTTTTGCAAGCCATATGATACAATATATATAAACATACATTATAAAAATACTGACACGTAAGACAATTTAAAAAGAAGGAAAGCGCATAATTCATAAGTTTCCTGATATAAACAAACATTATAACCAGTTAATCTTCCTCCTGAGTCTCATTGCTATTGTCAAAAAATGTGCTATATGAAAAATCTCCCATGTATTAGACAACAGCTGTAAATACAAAAGGGCAGGTTTTACTTGTCTGAAGCCCTTGTCTTTAATAAGAGGAATGATGAACTTTTTACGAATAGGGCACAAGTGCTTGCAAAAGAAAATAAAGTGCACAGTGTCTCTGATAGAGAATCTGTCACAAGAACAAATCTCCAATTCCATCTCCTTAGACCAACCTGGGCGTTCGGTAAGCAGAAGGTGGAATTTGTTCAGTCTAAACTTAGTCAGTAAGTAACGATGATTCATATTATTGACAATTCTCAAATAGGGTTCTAAACCACTGGAGGTAATTAACAACCGGTGAGCCCTTACTGTTGGTTTGCATAATTCCCTTTCTTCTCTAGCTAGATATACCAACTGCTTGTATGTATCTTTGACCAATTTCACATCCCCCTTCAATAAATTATTTGGGCTATCAAACAATTCTGGGCGGCCCATTTCTATTGTTAGTTTTTTAACATAGTTCAACCAGGGGATGTTGTTGCGGGCTAAACAATCGCTGAGAATCTCATGATTCAGCTCTAATTCAGGGTTTAACCATATTGAGATCCATTTCAATAGCGGGGCTAAGGCTATGCGGTCTGCTAAATAATCTACCTCACACTCTTGGTGGACAATATAACCAGGTGTTGACCATGGGACGGATAAGATAGATTTCAGAAACTTATCCTCAGCCACCTGCAGCGCCTTTACATTTTTGAACCCCCACAGATCAGCTCCATACATGGCTATTGAGATGCATTTGGCATCATATGTTTTCAGTACAGCCTGTAAAGGCTTCACCCCTAGTTTACGGGAAAAGTCCAAGACAGCCAGGATAGACCTGGCAAAGGCATTACGTTTAGCAACTGGTTGGGGCAACCAGGTAGACTTATCATCCAAATTAACCCTCAGATATGGAAATCTTGTGACCCTAGATAGAACATTCCCTTCACAGTGCATAGTCTTGGTTCTTTTGGGCTTGCTGCCCACAATCATTACATGAGATTTTGAAAAGTTCACACTTAAATACAGCGCTTTCATAAAATTAGCAAATATTTAAAAGACATTGCAGCCCCATTGCTGTGCGTGCTATTAAGGCGGCATCGTCCGCATAAAGTAATGCAGGGATGGAATACTTGCCAGCCCTTGGAATGTCTTTACATGCCTCTGTTAAAACAGCACCCAGGTCATTAATATAGAGGATAAAAAGTAGAGGGGCTAAAATACACCCCTGCCTAACACCGTTAATGATCCCAATCTTGCCCGTACAGTTACCTAAGCGGTCATATCTAACTGTCGCTCGAAGGTCCCTGTGCAAATCAGCGAGAAAATACACAATGTTTTTATCAATGCCAAGCTTAAGGAGAAAACCCCAAAGTTTGGACCTATTCACACGGTCAAAGGCCGAGGATAGGTCCATGAAGACTAGATGTAGCGTGCCCCTTTTGGCAATGGTGTATTTTCCAATTAACAGCTGAAAGTTGAGGCTCTGATTTATAGTGCCTCGCCCCTTCCTGAACCCATATTGCAGGCATGAAAGGGTGTCTGTATCCTCCAACCAAGCAGTTATTTTGCCAAGACCCACTCGCCCTAGCACCTTCACTGCGGAGTCAATGAGAGAGATAGGGCAATAACAACTGGGATCCTCTCTATTGCCTTTCTTAAAAATGGGTACGATGACAGATTCAGACCAAGTGTCCGGAATACCTGCTGAACATACCCTATTGAAAACGTTTGTTAAAATTGTGGACCAGGTCTTGACATCTGATTTAAAGAGGTCGGCTGGAACACCGTCGGGACCCGGAGCCTTATTACTCGTCATCTTCCCGATTGCGTCTGCCACCTCAGTTTTAGTGACCGATAAAGTATAGGGATCAAAAATAGGGGTAGGCATAATCACCTCCCCGTGATTTACCCCTTCATAGACTGACTTGAAATGTGAGCACCACAGCTGTTCCTGAATACCACAATCTAGTGGGTCATTACAACAGTCAAGGAAGAAGGGTTTGTTTACGACAGCCCAGAATTTAGCACTATTCCTGAGCACATCTACGGAGGTTACTTCTTCCCAGGCCGCCTCGCAAATCTCCCGTCTTCTAGTTTCCAGTGCTTTATTATAACTTTTCCTTAATAAGGCCACAGTCGCCCTATTCACTGGCTTACAATTCAGGGCGTCCTTTAGCTTTTTATTGGCTCTCGAAAAGTTTTGATCAAACCACCTCATCTCAGCAAGCTCCTTAGCTTTCCCTGTACGTCTAAGGTCTGCTGAGACCTGGGTACAAATTGTTGAGTAAGCCTCTAAAACCTCCTCGTTCCCTGCTTCCAAGTTCAAACACGTGTCCATCTCAGATCCTACCTTCCTTATTAAGTTGTTATGAAAATCTCCCGGTATGACTCTACTCCATCTAATCCTACGGGACTGATCTGTTGGACAAATATCAAATTTATCCGTTCTTTTTTGAGTTAGCACAGGCTTTTCGATCAGGTCCGAAACACTGAGGACCACTGGGTTATGATCGCTAAAATGTGACCAAACCGACGAATATCCATGAATCTTATCCCCCAGTGCTATACTAATAAAGATATAGTCAATAACTGAGTGACAACCATTCCCTTTAAAGGTCTCCTCATCCTGCAAGGGTGAAAGCATCAGACCAATATCCGCCAAAATTATTTCAAGGAGATCTCCCTGTGCAGAATGTTCAAAATGGATATTCCCTTGCTCTGCTGGACCTAATAGGTCTAATGACAAACATTTATCCGGACAACCGTGGATATTAAAGTCTCCCATAACTATGATAAAGCATTGATTTTTATTGACCTCGTTGTAATCTGCCAAGAATAGTTTTAAAATGCCCAGATGGTCAGTTGTGGTAGCTCTGCCATATGAGTTATAAAAGTTAATAATTAAAATATTTCCCACCCCACTCAGAGACATTTGTACTGCTAAGCAGTTTCTTGATCCTGTATCTAATTGGGTGTGGGTACCCGGTATGGTAGCCGAAATTAGAGTAACCAGGCCACCCTTCGCCCTCCCCATATTAGATGGAACCGCAGGAATAAATTAACTCGAGTAACCATCCAGACTCAAAATATTCCCTGTGTCCCTGGTTTCTTGTAGTCCTATAATATCGCCCATACCAATAAGTTCTCTCCATACTGGGTCATCTATTTTATTTTTAAGCCCAGCAACATTCCAGGTTACCAGCTTTATAGATGTACCCCCCGGCCCTTGATCACGCCCATCTACAAGGAGGGTATTTTTTACCGGTGTCGCTGCACTGGGGATTCTAACTGGGGTGATAGGGATAATAATATCTTTTTGAGTCCCTAGGCACTCATTTTCTCCTAGGTTAGGAAAGGTTTCAAATCTGTTAACGACTGGAACAGTAAATTCATAAGGACCTCTCCCATTAAATAAATCATTACACACCGGTCTAGTATTATGTGGGGGATACAAGAACCCCAAAGGGAGTACATTTACATAGTCGCTTTGAATTCTGACTGACCCAGCCTGCCTTAATATGTCATCAACCAGCCTGGGGGATCTAAAGCTTATGACGACACAGTCGCCTTCTAAGCTTTTTTTAGTCTTACCCACCCATGGCACCCTTCTGATCAACTTAACGTTGTTATCCAAATGTTCTCCCAAAACTGTTTTATTGGACAGGTAATGGAGGGCCTTATTTTTTAAAGAGGTCCAATGTTTATTTTGACCGCCCTCAATTTTGGGGACATTAGCAAGGAGTGTTGTATAAGGGCATGCCGCTACTGGTAGATGTAATGACAACTCTCTCTTGGGGGGCTGTGTTAGAGTACTTAATCTTCCCACTGGACCCTGAGGACCCTGTTTCTCTCCCTGAGTGGCTCCAGTAACTTTTGTCGCTAGTGATTGGATGCTTATTCCTGCGCCCTGGGGAGTTGCTTGAGGTACCGATTGTTGGAGTGGGGTAATTATAGTGTCCAACAGATTAATAACTGAGGCTGTGACTACACTTAGTGAGTGAGCTGCTGATGTAATTGGCCCCGTCTTTGGACCTTTAGTGTTTAGGTGTTTTTCAATAACATTAAGTCGGTCATCTATTTGCTCCAACCTGGCAATTGAGGGCAATGTAAACGATCTAAGACGTGCGTCCAAAATCTTAACAAAATCTGATATGATCCCCCCACTACAGTTCTCAGTGTTTAAGTCAATACAATCGTTAATTTCCTCCCCCTTATCCTCATTGTCTAGGTGGGAGACATTAGCTCGATTTCGACTCAACCCAGATGCGTTGTTACTATTTCTTGGCTGTTTAGCATTTTGCCGGCTACCATGTGGAGTGTTCTTGGCCTTCCTTTTCCCTGTGACGGTTTTACTATGATTGGTTATTATGTCTGGTCTAGCCCTCAACTGCCTAGTGCATATAGCCACAGGAGAAGGGGCTGCACTAGTTCCAGGTAGAGGGGCAGGCAAAATCGTAAGACTATCTGTTGCTACTGACCTATTCGATATCATGTAGGGGTGCGAGCAGTCCAACGGAGCAACAATGGGGGCAGGTTCTACGATGATTAGAGACGGAGAGACTGTTTGCCTAATTGGGTCCAGGGACAATCTACGCTCTACTAATTCAATTTCCTTTGCAACCGCTGTTTCTACCTGTTTCAGGTAGCCATCAAGAGTCCCCATAACCACCGACCTCATACCTGTTTTGGTATTCACTTTAGCCATACTAATTGATTAAATGTTACTAGTTGAGCCTCCCCACTCGTAAAGAAATCCGGTTCTAAATCACAGAATACAATGTCCCCGCACCTCACTTACAGTTCATATCACCGGTATGCGTCCACAAGTTCGAAAGGGATTGGCCAGCCCGGCCTCCACTGGCCAGGGCTTAGCCCGGCTGGTCCTGCGCGCGTCCCATGACGCGGGAGATGATGCCATAATGTATGCGCCGCTTGGCGTGCTGATCCCAGGTGCTGATCCTAAGGCTGATGGGAAGTGTCGTTTTTCGCCCGCTGGGCCCCAACTCCCCTCGGCGGCCACACAGAGAGCTGTTTAGTGTGCGGCGGCGGGAGGCGGGAGGCAGGCTTTCAGGCAATGCAGGAGACCAACAAGTAAGGAGAGCCTTGGCAAGTATCCCAGCAGCAGGAGAGCTCCCCGCTCCCCCGAAGATGATGCCGTAATTTATGCGCCGCTTGGCGCGCTGATCCCAGGTGTGGCGCTAAGGCTGATGGGAAGTGTAGTCTTTCGCCCGCTGGGCCCCCCCTCCACTCGGCGGCCACATGGCAAGCTGTTTAGTGTGCGGCGGCGGGAGGCAGGAGGCAGGCTTTCAGGCAATGCAGGAGACCAACAAGTAGGGAGAGCCTTGGCAAGTATCCCAGCAGCAGGAGAGACTGTGAGTCATGGGGTAGACTTTTTGCGGCGGTGTATACAAGGTGCTTCGGCACTCCGTCAATGGCTGTCCTTCCTACGGTCATTAAGCGTGTTCAGGACGAACACGGACCTGAGGCTGCGGTTGAATTGGGAATGAGACTTGTGGGCTCATTTGATTAAGTTTTCGATCTGGTCCTTTCTAATATTAAGGAAGATGCGGTAAACTTCCAAGTGGCTAATGCCTTACGCGATGTCCCCGATGCCAACAAACCCCGACAGTTACCGAGAATTATTACGGCTGCGTAGAACACCATTGGCCGCAATAGTTTAGGTGTCAAGCCCTTTTCTGCTAAAGATAAGAAGCAAACCCATGGTGCGGAGTCTGAAACAGACGTTCAACCCACAGCTCCAAAGAAAAATTGGAACAGAAATAAAAAACAGGGGAAACAGCAACAGAAACAGGAGTCCCGTCCCCCATCAATAGTGCCTGCATCTACTGAGCGCGTTTATGACTTGCGCGACTGCAGTACAATTAAGTCGCCTGATAGATTTCAGGTTCCTGATCAACGCTCTCCTCGTTCTTTACAGGACACATCGGCCTCATCGTCCGGTGGTGGAGGCAGCGGCAGAGGTTTGGGTGGCCAGCAGAGTCACGACAAGCCCTGCCCGAAAGACGGAAAAGGCAAGCAGGACGATTCTTCACAGAAAAGACCCCAGTTTCAGAAAAAGAAAGTTGCCACTTTAACAGCGAGATATGCCACAGATAGTGAGAACGCAGCTTCGGAATCAGTCATGGGTGCTGACGTTGTTGGACAGCGCGGTGGAGATTACCATTGTACGAGAGGCCCTGCATCCACTACTGAAGGTGACAGCGACTGACCAATATGCTGTTGTGGAGACAGCTGATACCAGAGTAGCTCCCCCTGATAGACTTCATGAAATAGTCCTTTTAATTGAAGGTGACATACAACGTACCATAAAAGAGGTGTTTTAGGAAAATCTTACAACTGCCTATGACAATTTGTTAGCGGAGGCTGACTGGCCCCCACCATTTGTTCTCGCGGCTCTGAGAGGGGAGGTGATTCTCCCTAATTTCGCGCACACAGTCTTGAAGGAACATGCGCTGGATTTTACAGAAAAGTGGGCTAAAGCCCTTGCGCCGGCTCTGTACCATACGCACTATGGTTGGGATAAATTTTCCCCACACCACGAGATTACCTTACGGTCTATGCCACAGCCTCATCCTCAATATCCCATCCGATGTGAAGCTAGGACTTCCGTTGCGGAAATCCTTGAACAATTGGAATATCAAGGTGTAATTGAAACTTGCGTGTCACTGATGAATAACCCACTTTTTACTGTAACCAAGCCAGACCGTTCGCAACGTTTACTATTGGATTACCGGCATTTGAACTCGCATTGCTGTACCTGTGCAGTACAGAATACCCACGTCTCAGCTCTAGTGGATGGTCTTGTGCGAAAACGGTTTAAAACCACACTTGACATATCCAACGTTTTTTTTGCCCACAATTTGGATGGTCTAAGTACCCAATTGACCAGTTTTACCTGTGGCGGTAAACAACACAAATTTAAACGCCTGGCAATGGGCTATAAGAATAGTCCAGGTGTGTTTGCTGTCCGTATAGTTTCTCTCTTGGAGAGAGTTGACCCAGATGCATGTTCGTATGTGGATGACATTTATCTGACAGACGACGAAATTTGGACGCATCTGTGTCGCATTGACCACATAATTTGTAACTTTGCGGACTTCGGTTACAAATTCAAGTTTGCAAAGTCTCACATTGCAGAGTACTCAGTGTTGTTCCTGGGCTACGAGCTCTACAATGAAGATCGAGGATTGGCTCCTCACTTCTTGGAGAAATGCGCACAGCTGCGCGCTCCTTTAACTCTGAAGAAATTACAATCCTTGCTGGGATTTTTGAATTTCGGGCATACTTACATTCCCGAATATGCCCAGCGTATCAAGCCTTTGTATGCTTTGTTGCAACCTACTTTCACCAAATCGTGCTGGCTGCTTGAACATGCAGCCAATTTGCAATCTTTGCAGGCTGATCTTCTAGAATCTAAATTCTTACTGACTCGTGATAACCACACCAACCTGGTGATAAGAATCATCCCTGGGGCGGTGGGTTTCACTTACCTTACTTTTAACAAAGGAGACACAGTACCTATTGCTTGCAAGTCACACTTGTACACTTCAGAAGAAACGCGGTTTTCCACTGTGGAAAAAGTTTTGACAGCAGTGCAAATGGCGATTCTTAAAGAACGTGCACTGTCGCAAGGAAAACGCATGTTGGTTGTTACCCTGTATCCTGCACTAGAGGCAGTGACGAAGGCCAGTGTACCCAATTCTAAAGCTTTGTACCCAAGGTGGATACAATGGGCAGCATTTTTGATGCCTCCTTACAGTCGCAGGAGTTTTTGCAATATGAATTTGTTCATCCTGCGCCATTGCCTATGCGACCTTTCGAGGATTTCCATTGGATCATATACACTGATGGTTCAGCGCAAGTTGGGCATGGGTCTAAGCACGCATACGTCTCAGCTTGAGCCATTGTGGTAGGTACCATGGTGAATGACGAATTCAAGTCCAAAGTCGTGCACACGCGAACATTGGGGGACTGTACCGCGCAATTGGCAGAGCTCCGTGCTCTGATGCTTGCATTGTAGTACGCTGATCCCAGTGTGACGACTCTTATTGTGAGTGATTCTTACTACTGTGTCCAGTCTTACAATGAGAACCTGTTCTTTTGGATTCCGAATAATTTTCGTGACTCCAAAGGTAGCACAATTAAACATAAAATGATCTGGGTCCGAGTGGCTGAGCTTAAAGAGCAGTTGGCACTCGTGCATGTAATTCACACTCTCGGTCATCAGCGCGTGGGAGTTCACACTGTTGGCAATTCTTTGGCCGATGAGGCCACAAAATCAGCAGTATCGGCAAATATGGTTGCAGCAGTTACATGTACCAGAAGTGAGATTGATGATATCTTGACGGCTGTAGCTGCAACTGAGAAGGGAAGTAAATATCCTACGGGGTTCCCTTCAAAGTATTCATACCACTTAAGTCCTGATAAAGTTCCTTATGTGAAAATACCGGACGTTGGTGAAAGGTTAATTCCCAACGCGGACCGCAGGTCCACACTGATTACAGCTGCCTATGAATGTGTTGCGTCTACGTATGCGGGCATTTCGGCTACTGTATCTCAGTTACAACAACGTTTCTGGTGGCGGGGACTGTACAAACAGACGCGTGATTATGTCCTTCAGTGTGACATTTGCCAGCAGATTAAACCTTCAACTGCTACGCGTCCGCCCCAGACACAGTTGTACATTTCTAATAAGCCACTTGTTTGTGTTTACTTAAATCACTGCTGTCCTTTTTCATCTGATACTGCGTATAAGTACATCTTAGTAGCAGTTGATTCATACACACGCTTTGTGTGGATGTGGTCAGACCGTAGCCCTAATTAACAAACTGTCATAAGAGACTTGCGTGTCTTTGTAGGGATTTTTGCCTGTGGCACCTTCCATTCGGATCAGGGTCCTGCTTTCGCCTCTAAGGCGTATAGGGATGCGATGACTTTGAAGTAGGGGTCTGAGTCAAGTTTTCGTCTCCATACAGACCTGAGGGTAATAGTGTTGTGGAACGAATGAACCGAGATTTAAAGTAGTCTTTGACAGCTAGAGTTATAGGCACTGGCAGGAACTGACTGGCCCACCTCAATAGCGTGCAGCGTGCCCTTAATAATCTCCCTAGAAGGTCTCTGGGTGGGCGGACCCCATACGAAATGCTCTTTGGTATCAAGATGTTTGTCCCGGACCTTGACGGTCTAGACCAGTTGGCAGTTGCTGCCTCCTTTGACGTAGATGAACATTGCAATGTTTAACAGGATCTACAAAAGATGAAAGATAGTCTTGCAAAGGAACACTTGCCCTCCACATCTGAAGCTGCGTTGCAGATTCTGGTAGTTGGCTGGCTACCCCAAGTTGGAGAACTGGTTCGAGAGAAGATCGAAAACACGAATGAGTTTGGTCCCTCATATCGAGCTCCGGTTACAGTGCTTGGCGTGAAGGGCACAAGAACAGTCATTTTACCACCACTTCCAGGTCGTAAAGATAACAGGTATATCTCCATTGACAATGTCAAATTACACAGAGTGGACGATTCTTCTTAGTATGACTCCGGCAGTCTCATGTTCATTTGATTTTGAGAAATTCAGTTTTGGCTCCGGCTCCTAACCCCAGGCCTGATGTTGCCCTCGAGATGCCTGCAGTTTCAAGTCCTTTATTGAGTTCACTACCTGGTGCTCACCTTGATGAGACTGAATATACTTACCCCACTGACTTATTGATGCCAGATTTGCAAACTTGCTTGGCTACAGAATCCAGATTTTCATTTGACACTGACTCTCACACATCAAAGACCCCTTCCGAGATTTCTGTTCTTGCAACACTGTTTAAAAGAGATTTTTTATTCCTCCTTGGACCTACATTTGGTTGGTGCTTTTTTTGATTTACCTGTTCATGTCTATTGGATTTGTGGTGTATTTTTTCCGCCTTGTCAACAGACACTATGTTGAAGAAAGAACATGCATTCGACATATTAATGGAACATTGGCTCCCCATTCCTCATCACACATATTGAAGAGGGACCTGGCTTTTGTTAACATCACTGCTTGGCCCGTCTTAGATGGGATTGTGTGGTATGCTATTAGATTTCAAATCCATGGGCCCACTGAGGTTATAAATGTCCCAAATGTCCTAAGAGTTTCTATGGGGGATGTAATTAAACAAAATATATGTTCTGATGATTGTGATGTTCAGGCCTTAGAAGCTTTGTTTTCTGATTTGAAGTATTATGCTACCTTTGATGCTGAAGATTTGTATCTAGATTCCGCAAATTATGGTTATTTGTTTTGTTATCAACATTTTGGCAATCACTACCTGCATAAAGCAAATACCAGGAGGAATACTGTTAATTATACCCAGTGGGAACACTGTCTCGCTCCTGTACAAGGCAGTTCCACTTCTTTGTTGAAGAGGTTCTCTTATTTTACTGATTTTAATCAGTCGAATCCTAATGCATTTTATTTTAAATTGACTGAGAAGTCCACCTCCAAGGTTAGACTTACCCACACAAAATTATTGTATTCAAAGTCCTTTTTAGACCAGTTGGCCATTGAAGGCTAAGAGCTGTGGAAAGAAACTATTGATCTTAAATCTGTTTGGGGTTCTAAAAGTTGGCAAGTGCAAGGCACTGAGGCTTTGCATCGTGCATGCCTCATCCCGAACCATATGTTTTTTTTTAATTCTACAATTTCACAAACAACTTGCTTTGGATTGGCTACTACAAAAAAATTAAATGCTCCTTCTTTTCCTGAATTAGAAGAATATTCCGGTTGGAATAACAATACCACGTTTTCCATCAGAGAGTTACAGACTCTGTTACTGAATTATTCCTTTAACATATCCAGTTTGGATCCTAAGGGTTGGTTGCTGTGGCACAAAAGTGCTGATTCTTGCCAGCATCGTTTTCTGGGTTTAGCTCCAGGCTTTACACAGGTCAGGGTGGATCCCGGTTTTGAAAGTGGCCATTCTGTGACTACCTATTCTGTAGGCAAATTATGTCAGAGTTGCCTCAAACATTCCACTTTGGCGTCAGTTAAGCTGCATTTATCTAAATTGACTGACTATGTTAATCTGAATGATTTCGTGAAAGGCCCGGCTTCCGGCAGATCTAAAACGAAGTTTGGAAACTGTCCCAAATTGAGGCGGCTTCCCGCATTAGAGCTATAGATCAAGCAAATTTAGAAAAAGTGCTAGCAGTTGTAGATAACGGCATAAACACGCTTTCTTCCCGCATTTACACGTTGGATAATATTGTGTCATCTGTTGTTGATATTGTGCAAGATGAAGTGTCTGTTTTATACCATGGTCAAAATCAATTGCGTTCTATTATGCAGTTTGCATGTACTTCACAAACATTGAAAGCAGGAAAAGTGCAGTGGCACTACATGAATACGTCATCATTATTTGCCCCGTTTAATTTGACTGAAAAGCAACGTTTTATGTTAATGAAAGATGCAACTTTTTCTATGTTACACATTGAAAAGTTAGAACCGTTACCATTTTATGTGGCTGAGACTAATTCTGCAACGTAGCTTATCCATGGATTAATAACTCTACCTTTTCTCTTTTCAAATTCGAAGCGTGTGTGAAGTACTATGCAATTGGCAGATATGAACCTCTTGGCACCGCTTATCTCCATGAAGCTTGGTCACTACCATTTACCTTAGATGCCTTAGGGAGGGAAAAGAGGTTTACTTGAATGGTGAGGATTGCACTACAACACCTGATCACTCATTGATGTGTAGGAATATCCAATTGCATGGCTCTTGTAACTAGAACAAGCCAAATTTAGCCTGTATTTCGAAAAGGTACACTGGCTCCTGCTATCATACCAACATTCACATTACTGGCAAACAGGAGTTATTTACTTTTAAATAATGAAGATTGTTGTGGGAGGGTGACAGGAATTCCTTGCGTGATTACCGTCAGTGAGCGTTTGGTTTGCTGTAAAAATGTAATGTTTCCTCCTCCGCATGGGAAGCTTGATGTTTCCATCTGGCCGACGATTCCGACCTTGAAAGCAGAGTTCAACAAGATGTGTCGTATAAGAGCTCTATTGTCCCAGAAAGAAGTCGCCCTCACATCTGCTCGTGAAACATTTGTCCTTCACGTGGCAAACACCTGCACAGAAGTGCATGCTTTATTAAATACAGATTTGCCCTTGCATTTCGGTGAATTAATTCAAACTATCTTTAATGCATCCTCCACCACAGGGCTGGCTCATTTTTTAAAAGTTGTTAGCAGTGACCTTGTATCTTCTTTTCAAACTATATTTGGTGTGTTCCCGGTATTTTTTCATTTGATTTTTTCCAGCCTGTTTGGTGGATTTCCCTTAATGCTGGCTCTGGTTGCAGGCATACTGCTGTTTTATTTATTTCAAAATGGATGCACGTCCTGTGTTGCAAGAAGATCTGAAACGACTGCTGCTGCTCCATGGCCGAATGCTTGAATTTTATGGAGCGCTGCCTCTTGCTACATTGAGTACGGCTTATGGATTATCATTTCGATTTTCCTACTTTACGTGCGTCCAGCCTGTCTTTCATTGCCTGAGTTGTGATTTCGACTGGGCCCTGGATTTTATGTCTCTGCAATACGGTGTCTCCTGATGAGGATTATAATCAGTTTATGAGCCCCTTAGTTGTTCATGAATTGCTTTGTTCTGGCGGAGGGATTATGGCCTTTGCAGCGATGCATGGAGTCCTGAGACGTTGGGATGTTTTCGCAGTGGCGCAAGATTTCTTGGCACGCAGCTATGTTGAGGATACACCGAGTAGCACAGGGGTCAATGGACATGTGACCCTGGCAATAAAAGGGGCCGGGCCCATGTGCCCGTAGCCAGTTCCAAAAACTCACTCAGTGTGTCTGTGTGGTCATTATGTATGCATGAGGGACCGAGCCATTCCAAATTTCATTGTGCTGCGAACAGCGGGCGCAACCATGTCATCGCAGGCAGTTGGGTAGACCTGGGACATGTAGCCGTGACGTACCTCCCTGTGAGCGTATGTGGAGTGGACAGGTATACAACAGTATAGCGTAGGGGTGTGGCTTCTACACAAGTGGATCTGGGTGTGGTTAAGTTCAGGCCTTGCCAAGGGAGTTATTCATACGTGTGTCTCAGTTGTAGTGTCTGCGCCACCTGTCCTGCAATGGACGATATTGCTATGTGGCATGCCCCCGGAGTGCGGGCTCGGCCGACGGGGTATATGAGGGAGGGCATGCCCGGCCAGAGTCAGGGATCACACATGACAACTGTTGTGTGTGTTGCTTTTAGTACAGCATGCACCAAATATCTGCCATAAACCGTATTGCGAGTTCAGCCAGGCATGAACTCTACATCTGTGTCAGCCCTGTCCTTACAATGGGCCTACACACACTTGGCTGGCCAACTTCAGCGCACATCATCACAGTGTCGTAGTCAGGCCTGTGGACATGCGCAGACAGGCATGACAATGGTGTGCCGTAGGGGTGCAAGTGATGCAACCATGATGCGCACACCAGTGACTATGCTCGGGGGGAGGGAGGTGCAGCATTGAGGCAACATAATACATATTGATGCCGCTCATTTGCAACAAGCAGTTCATGTCATACAGGAATCAGTAAGTCACACATATCACACACCATTGAACAGTGTGCCTGCCAACACATCATGTAGTACGTTTTCTTGACTCATGTCTCTCTGCACTGTCACGGGTGACCAAGGCTATGCACTCTGCGCTTGGATAATGACACCCCTCCGAGCCCTGAACACACAGGCCCAGGGGCAGTACAATTTGGCCCACAAACACACCAGAGGTGGAGCGGCTGGCTGGGGGCTGTTTGAAATCGCGGGTCCCCAGCGCAGCGGGCGCCATCTTAGTTTGGGCTTCCCTCTGCATCAAGCTCCCCTGATACTCCTCCCTCGTCCCGCCCCTATTTAGGAGCGCGTTTCACCTCTCTGCTGGTGTTTGGCGGGCAGCCCGGTGGCAGTGGGCTTGTTCTGCCGACATTAGAGAGCTGAGAGTGAGAGAGAGCCTCTTGTGATATTTGTGGTATCTCGCCCCGCTGACTACGAGCGGTGGCGTCTTTTTTAGCACACTGCTTTTAATACTGTTTAATAACCCTACCTCAAAGTTGTGCAGGTTACTAATTCCTGATTTCATTTGCAGAGTGGAGCGGCTGGCTGGGGGCTGTTTGAAATCGCGGGTCCCCAGCGCAGCGGGCGCCATCTTAGTTTGGGCTTCCCTCTGCATCAAGCTCCCCTGATACTCCTCCCTCGTCCCGCCCCTATTTAGGAGCGCGTTTCACCTCTCTGCTGGTGTTTGGCGGGCAGCCCGGTGGCAGTGGGCTTGTTCTGCCGACATTAGAGAGCTGAGAGTGAGAGAGAGCCTCTTGTGATATTTGTGGTATCTCGCCCCGCTGACTACGAGCGGTGGCGTCTTTTTTAGCACACTGCTTTTAATACTGTTTAATAACCCTACCTCAAAGTTGTGCAGGTTACTAATTCCTGATTTCATTTGCAGAGTGGAGCGGCTGACTGGGGGCTGTTTGAAATCGCGGGTCCCCAGCGCAGCGGGCGCCATCTTAGTTTGGGCTTCCCTCTGCATCAAGCTCCCCTGATACTCCTCCCTCGTCCCGCCCCTATTTAAACGGCCACTATGTGTCAGCGCAGCGGACGAGCGCAGCGGGCGCGACGTAGGCGCGCCGGAGTTGCGCCTGAGTTAAGCCCGTCTGCGCCCGTCCGCGGCAGGCCGGGGCACGGGGCACCTCACTTTGTTCCTAGCCTTATTCTTCCCCGTTCACTTATCATTTCCCTTCACAATTCTGCTCTCCCCCCCCCCGAGCCTTCCGTCAAACACGCTGTTTGCGGTTTGCCTGCTCCTAGGACTATATTCCCTGAGATCATTCTTTCATCTCCTATCCATACACCCCCGGACTCTTCCGCCAAATCCTCTCCCCCCATCTCGGGACTAGGACCCAACCCTTCTTTATCTGTGATGTACCTTAACACCCGGTCTCTGGTCGGCCACCAATCTGACATTTTTTATCTTCTAGGATCGGAACAGCCTGATATCCTATTCCTGACCGAGACCTGGCTCACAGATGATTCCACTCCTGATATCCTGGTGGCTATTCCCCCCGGATATTACATTCTACAAGCTAACCGCCCCTCTGGTAAAGTGGGCGGTGGGGTTGCAGCCATCATTAGGCACCCAATCCGGTTTTCCATGGTGCCTACTACTAGTATTTCCATGGTCGACTGTCTGGCGCTCAGGTTGGAGCAACCCGGCTCATCTCTAGTATGTGTCCTAGTCTACCGTCCTCCCCAATCCATGCCAAATTTCTCCGTCCAGTTCGGCGAGCTTATCTCGCAGCTGACCATTAATAACACCAATGTTTTGGTCCTGGGCGACTTTAATTATTGGCCATCCGACCCTCACGAAACCTCTGATTCCCTCGCCTTTTCTGAGCTTATGCTGGGTTTTAATTGCACCCAGCATATACACACACCCACGCACACCAAAGGTCATATCCTGGATCAGGTATGGACCTCTTCTCTAGATATCTCCATCCCCCTTGTTCTTCCCTGTCTTTGGTCGGATCATTCACTCATCACCTTTTCCCTTGCTAAGCCTGCTCCGGTTAGTGTTGCCCGAGATTCCAACTTTCTGGCACGCAATTGGAACAAGGCTGACATCAACAAATTCACCTCCCTCCTGAGTTCATCTGCTCCCTCTATTATGGAACCCTTTATCTCTATTGACTCTCAGTCCGACAATCTTGTCCACTGGCTGGTCTCCGCCGCTGACTCGGTGGCACCTTTAAAACCTGTTAAAATGCGGCGAAATCATGACGCTCATAGGTGGTTCACCGAGGAACTTAAGGCACTGAAACTTAGTCTTCGTCAGGCCGAAAGACGCTGGCGTCGAGACTATTCTTCACAGACTAAAGCGGTCTTCTCCTCTCAGCTGAGAGAATACAAGTCTGCCATAGCCAGGGCTAAATCTTGTTATTTCTCCAATAAGATCTTGAATTCCATCAACAAGTCCAAAGACATCTTTTCTATTGTTGAGGAATTATCGAATCCGGCGAGAGTCACCATCGCTCCTCTCCCTTCCCAGCTATTGTGTGATTCTCTGAATCAATTCTTTGTGGACAAAATTGTCAAAATTAAAACCAGCATTTCTGTCCACGTCTCTTCAGTTTCCCCTCCTCCCATTCCTTTCCTTTCCCATCGCACCGACACCCTCACCCAGCTCCCACTCATTTCTGAAGACAAATTCCTTTCCCTTCTGTTTAAAGTCTCCTCCGGATCTCCTAGCGATTGTTGCCCCCCGTCGGCCCTACGAGAAGCCTTCACTTCATGCCCGGACCCCCCTTTAGCTCTTCTAAATAACTCCTTGACTACGGGGGTGGTCCCAGGATCTTTTAAACGGGCAGAAGTGGTCGCTATCTTGAAAAAACCCACGGCTGACCAGTCCAACATGAGCAACTATCGCCCAATTTCTCTCCTCCCCTTCCTCAGCAAGGTTTTGGAGTCTCACGTTACCCAAACCCTTACCTCTTTTGTGGAAGACTCCTGTGTTTTGGACCCCCAGCAGGCTGGATTTAGACCAGCACATTCCACAGAAGCAGTCATCCTCTCTGTGATGGACGAACTTCGCAGGGGCGCCGACACTAACATCTGTCAGGCCCTGGTCCTTTTGGATCTGTCAGCCGCCTTTGACACGGTCGACCATGACATCCTGGTCGACCGTGTCAGAGAGGCTGGCATCCAGGGCACTGCCCTGGACTGGGTGCGCTCTTTCCTGACCCACCGCCACCAGGCCGTCAGGCTGTCTCAGTTCTCCGCCTCTCAGGTCGAGCTGACCTGTGGTGTCCCTCAGGGCTCTTCCCTTTCCCCTCTTCTTTTTAATTTATATTTGGCCCCGTTAATCCGTTCCCTTCACCGTTTCAATGTCTCCGCATTTAACTATGCGGATGACATTCAATTGGTCTTCACCATTGACTCCGGGTCCGAATCCATCTCTACCTTTCAAAATACCCTCTGTTTCATCAGTGATTGGATGGGCGCAAACCACCTGAAACTCAACCCCGACAAGACCGAGCTGGTGCTTGTTGGGGGACCCTCCAATCCTTGGCATCCCTCCTTCTGGCCGGCCAGCCTGGGTACCCCGCCTTGTCCTGTCAATTCAGCAAAAAGTCTGGGTGTTGTCATCAGCAACGATCTATCGATGACACCCCAGATTAGTGCCGTAGTCTCCTCTAGTCATTTTCAGCTCAGGAAGATACGCAAGATCTCTCGCCTACTTACCACCGATGCCCTCACTTTGGCCTTACTTGCGTTAGTCATGTCTAGGCTTGACTACGCGAACGTATTATATGTAGGCATCCCTGTTTACCAACTTAGGAGACTCCAGCTGATTCAAAACCAGGCCGCCCGTCTGATTTATCATCAGCCGAGAGATCAACATGTCCAACCGCTTTTAAAGGATCTCCACTGGCTCCCGGTCTCTGCTCGTTGCAAATTCAAGCTGGGTTGTATCATCTTCAAATCCCTCTCTGGTCAGGGCCCCGTTTTCATTTCTTCTCTGCTTCATCCCTATGTCCCCCCCCCGCACCCTCCGGTCCTCCCATATGGCCCTTTTATCTGTTCCCAGATTCAAGCGGAAGAAACACGGTGGCCTTAGGTTCTCCTTCCTAGCCCCGTCCTTTTGGAATTCTTTACCTCTCCCGCTCAGGCTATCCTCCCCCTATTCCAGTTTCAGATCCTCCCTCAAAACTCACCTCTTCACTGAAGCCTACAATTAAATTCTTATTTATTGTTATGTTAACTCTGTCTCTCTCTGCTCTCTCCAAACAGCGCCAAGGAACCTAATGGTGTTAGTGCGCTCTACAAATTAATTTAACATAACATAACATAACAAAGAGCGCATGTTTGGTGTGTTGAAGTCACGTTTCAAGTGCCAGGATGTCACTGGTGGAAGGCTCCTGTACAGCCCAGACATCATGTTAGATGATCGTTGCAATTTGTGTGTTGCATAACATATGTGTACACAGCAATGCCCTATGGATATGAGTGCCAGATGCACCGGACGATGATGATGACGTAGGTGGACCACACTCCACTGCAGCCGCAGCAGGAATACCCTGTAGGAACACCATTATTGATAATTTCTTCTCATGTTGACATCACATTGTCACCGTACTTAGCAATCATGGGACAGTAGGATGAATGACCACAGGCACCTCTGTGCAGTGAGGCTGTTTAGGGTGTCACGTATTCGAACTGCCAGTTCTGTGTGTCACAGTTGGTACGGTATCCCACTCTTTGGAGTTTCACATGTGTCCCAATTCATTCAATTTTGACTGTCGTTTGTGGACTACAAGTGACAAGAGGGCTACTTTTGGGCTCTGATATGTGTCGCCATGATGCAGGGATGCACCCTGTGACACAAGTCCCACAACTGGGGCAACATGCACGTAAGGGGGAGTCACTGCCACTACATTAGTCCATGCTTTCATTATCGTTTGGACATGGACATGGCAGGACTGTTTGCAGGGGGTGTTGATTGTCCCTTCGCATTGTGAAGAGGAGATGTGGTTTCACAGTGTGTTCCATGTATGTTTCCGCATTGGCGCAGGTTACATTCATAATGCATGTCAATGTACATTTTGGCTGTTTGTGGGGAGATGCCTATTTGATGCCAGTCAATGGTCATTTCTTCTACGTCACGGCAGTGGGGTTGTGCCCGTACGTTGTCATCTCATCATTTGTTTACTTTGCTTTTAGGGAGCATTTTCCCGCATGACATGTGGTAATAGCAGGCCTGTCGCTGGTTATCGCCGATGTTTGTTTCGCGGTTCGCCTCATCGCTACTATTTTCGCGATGGTGTTTTGCATTTTTTCAGCATTGTGTTGGGTTTAATGCAGACATTTCATGCCTTATCGTGGGCAGATTGCATGGTGCCACTGTGTTGTGAATACGCCGTTAACACAGAGTTATTTTCCCGCGATAGACAGCGCTATGCAATGTTGCGTTAAGCTCAATTTGCGGTAATTATCACACGTTCTTGAGAATATCCCCCACTTATTGTTAAGTAATGTGAGTTGTAATGATTGATTTCGTCATCCATCTTACACTCTATTCTCCATAATTGTTAAGGTTTTTTCTAGTACCTTCTAGGAGTGGCACTGAGTGGCTAGTTTTAGTTAGTATATTCGCAAACTGGGTGTGGTCAGGGTGAATAGACTAGTATCAGTTTTGTCATCAATCATGTGGTCGGTACACAATTACAGGGGTCTTCTTTAGTGATGGAAAATGATCATGTAATGAACTTTTCAGCACTGATAGCCGATTGTTTGTTTTAAAGATCTGCTAGCCCATGGGGTGGGAAAGAGGTGGTTATTCGTTTCTATGTATTACTTGTGTTTCATGGCCTTTATCATTCTATCCAGGGTATCTCATCATTTAAGTGCCCTATGTGTGTCTTTAGGCGAAACACCCAGCCTTGTTCCCTATTGAATAGGGTTCCATTGTCCCAGTTATCATTGGCTTCAAGTATGGCCCATTTCATATCATCAACTGTGTGGTTTTGGGTGATAAAGTGAACTGCCATCTTTGGTGTGGTTCTCCTGCATTGGATGTTACTTTGATGTGAAGCCAATCTTGTTTTTATTATATGTTTTGTCATTACGATGTAGTGAAAAGAGCATGGGCAAGTGATAAGGTAAACGCAGTTCTTCGTGCTGCAATTGGTATGTCTCCTTTGTTGCCATGGTCTTGTTTCTCCTAGATCATTCTCCTTGGTGGGTCTTGTGGCTGGACAGCTGATACTGTTGCCACAAGGGTGGTGGCTTGTTACTGGCAGACGCTACCACAGTGTCAGTTGCGTTTACTTACATGCTAGGCTGGGGCAGGTATGTATAAGAAGATCCTTGCTGTTCTGTGTTTGTTTGAAGGAGAATAAGGGATCTGGTACATCGAGTGATCCTGTCTTCAAGATATGCCAGTACTTCTTCATGATTTTCTCGGTCTGGTTTGAGGAAGGTGTGAAAGTTGTCACACATGTGAGATGGTCTATAGATTCTTCTGTTCTGGTTTCCAACAGGGCTTCATGGGGATTGTTCCAAGCCCTCTTGTATGCTCATTTGATGGTTCTACATGGGTAATGACATACTGTTAAATTAGTCCTAAGTTCCCTTGTTTGTGAGTTGTATTCTTGTACGGTGTCACAATTCCATCGTAGTCTCAGGAACTGGCCTACTGAAAGATTTTCTCTGAGGGATTTGGGATGGTGACTCTCCTACATCAAGGTGTCTGTTGTTTTTTTGTAGTTTGCTGTAGTGAAGGTGCCAGCTCTTCTTCGAATTAATAAATCCAAGAATGGTACTGCTTCCATGGATATCATGCTGGTAACTTTCAAAGACGAATTCAAGGTATTTATCCATGTGCAAAATTTTTTACACGTGAGGGCACTGCCATGCCATAGAATGAGATCGTAATCAATTAATCTCTTCCTAATGATGATGTTATCCTTGTATCGGTTGGTCTCAGAGTTGATGTGTTGTTTCTCAAAAGAAGCCATATAGAGGGAATTCAGACTAGGGAAAAAGTACTCCCCATAGAAGTTCCTTGTACCTGGTGGTACAGTTGTTCCTTAAATTGAAAGAAGTTTTCTTTTAGGGCAATCGCTACACATTTCACTATGAAGCTGACAGAAGTGGAAGACTCCCAGGCGTGTTCTCTTATCAACATATTCTCAAGGACTTCAATTGTCGCATCTTGTGGTATGTTGTCCGTCCAGTTGGACGTCCAGTGTAACGAGTTGATCTATTCGATCCTCCCGGGTTAGGTCCGCAGTAGGTTGAGTGCATCTGTGGTGTCTTTTAGGTATGTTGCTGTCTTCATGACCAATGATCTCAAGAAGAAATTGCAAAACTTGCTCAATGGTTCAAAGAGCGAATGATACCAGAAACAATTGGTCTCCCAGGGGATGGGATAGTCCCTTTGTGGATCTTTGGTAAGATGTAGAAGTAGCGACTACTGGTTTTAAGTTGAGCAGAAAGGTTGCCTTATACTTTCATATCCACCACCTGTTTCTTCCGTGTCAACCAGTCGTTTAATGCAGAGGATCGATCTCAATTGGGTAAGGATCTTCTGGAATATTGCGTATGGTGCTCCTTTCTTGATCTGATAGATTATGAAATGGGGCGTGGGGGGTCCTCTTGGCCACATCCTTCAGTACTGCTTTTCGAAGGTTAGAATTTCACTTGGTACTATTGTTGCATTCAGTGTAAATTTTGATGGATTGCGGAGGCTCGAATCCTCCAAGTCTCAAATGTTTTTTTTTGGAAGAAAGCTCATAAATGGATTTGATGAAAAATCCTTGAAGTTCCAGGTTTAGTCGGAAAGGATCCACCTTTGGAGTAGGAACAAAACCTAGGCCTTTTTCAAGGACATCAATTTTGTCTGTTGTGAGTATGTGGGGTGACAATTGATGACTGGGTCCTTGTTGTTGTCGTGGTTTGGGTCCTGAGGCACATCTGGGGTTCCTGTACTTGCCGCTGCACCCTCCTGTTTTTTCATTTTCTGCCTCTCCCTCTGCCCCCCCTCTATTCAAAAAAGGAGGCTGAGTGAATAGTTGTTGGAACATTGATAATTGTGGTTGTAGTGGGGGTTGGTAAAATGGTTGTCAAATTGGTACCTGTCCTGGATAGTTTCCTCTGTATTGATTATTAGGAAAGGGGATCCCAGGATATTCCATTTGAAAAATCGGTTGGGTTGTTTTGCGATTGGGGTGGGTACTCCAGCTGTCATTACTTGATGCACTTCTGAATTAGCCCGTTTTTCTGTTACAGCCATTCAATCTTTCTTCTGATGATGTATCACCCAACTGTGCTTGATAATCCTCTCTTACATAGGGATATACTTTCTCCCTATCAAATCTCTTCACATCTTTCTGGAGTTTGGAGATTTCTTGTTGTGTAAGGTAATCTCCAAGTTCTTTCACTTCATCGTTGATTTCTGCAAGGCGACTTTTACGCTATTTTCAACAATTCCCTTCTAAATGTGTTTTCTTCCAGAAAAATGTGTGGGGTGATGGTGACTAAGAAGCCAAGAGGGGCTATGTTGGCCCTCAGGTATTCTGTCATGACTGTGCCATGTAGGACAGTTTTAAGTTCTTGTTTCTTCAGGGCTACTATGGAATTCCAGTCTTCGGCATACCGGGTGGAATCCCCAGGTCCATCGCAAATCATAACGTGAATGAAATAGTGGCGCTCCTAGGATCCAATGTGTCATCTTAATAGGGCAATTCAAGGTGATCGGATAGCACAGTTCTTCTGATGACATTTAGACAAGCACAGATGGTGCTCTCATAAAATAGTAAGGGTAGGGAGCGGTGTCTATCTCTTACCCACTGATTTCAAGAAACAGGCACCTTAGGTCAAGGAGAGGCCCGCGACTCAATTTGCGGTTCACGTTACTGATGATGAATTTGTTTTATGCATAGGAAGAGAAAAATAATATAATTAAAGTCCTCCTGGTCATCTCGCTCCTGTGCTCGATGTGATGCTGCATCAGCGAGAGGACTGGGACTCTCCTTTTACTCACATGAATGGTCGGGTGTCAGTGCTGTGTACCTATTGCCGTGTCTGCCCACCCAAAAGTGAGAGACTGCCGTGCACTGCCAGGTTAAATAACTACTCGGAAGGCAGCTCAGGCACACGTCCCATGGTGAGGAAGAGCCTGACTGTGACAGTGCACACACGCATGTGTGTGCATGACGGGGCTGCTGAATGTTGATTGGGAAACTGGTGGCCATCTTAGAGTGTATTCCTTAGGATGTTCAGGTAATATGTTGGAATGAATTAGGGCATTTGTCCTGGAAATTGGAAACTGCTTGTGGTATAATGAGTGTGTCATTTTTTACAGTGGGGGGTTCAAATGTATATGTTAGTGCATATTATATTCATTTTTCTCACAGTTGAACTAATGTAATAATGGCAGTCATCTTGGAGTGTGTTAGTCAGTATACACTCATTGTTAAGTAATGTGAGTTGTAATGCTTGATTTCCTCGTCCATCTCACGATCTATTCTCTGTAACTGGTGTTGGGATCTCTCTTAAGGTTTTTTCTAGTACCCTCTAGGAGTGGTACTTAGCGGCTTGTTTTAATTAGTATATTCACAAACTGGGAGTGTTTAGGGTGAATAGACAAGTATCAGTTTTGTCCTCCATCATGTGGTTGGTACATAATTACGGAAGTCTTCATTAGTGTTGGAGAAGGGATCATGTATTGAATGTTTCACCTCTGATAGCTTGTTTTTCAGCTCTGCTAGTCCATGGGGTGTTAAAGAGGTGGTTATTCCCTTCTATGTATTATTCCCTGTGTTTCATGGCCTCAAGCACTCTATCCAGAGGATCTCATCATTTAAGCCTCCTATGTGTCTCGTTAGGTGAAACACCCAGCATAATATTCCGTATTGAATAGGGTTCCATTGTCCCAGTTATCAGTGGATTCAAGTATGGTCCATTTGATATCATCAACTGTGTGGTTTTGGGTGATAAAGTGAACTGCCATCTTTGTTGTGGTTCTCTTGCAACAGATGTTACGTCGGTCCAGCCAATCTTGTTTTTTACATACGTATTGTCTTTCAATGTTTCCATCCGTGTTCTGCATTTTTAAGTATTGTTTACTGCCCCAACATTGTATGAATGGATTCATTTAAATATCTACATGCCTTTTATGTATGCAATTCTTATTGAACCACACATTCCCCCTTCCAATGATGGTAAGTGAAGGGTGAGAAGAGGCCCCATTCACAACATTGCAATAATGCACGTTATTTGGCTACACTCTGCCTTGCTATTATTCCTCAAAATGCATTTATCCACATGAAAGTTGCTTTATGTTATCTTCAGTTGGCAGTGTGTTATTATATTCATGGTCCATGGTTTGGTGGTCAATGAAACAGAGACATGTGTGAAACATGAGTCTTAGGTAAAGTCAAACGTGGCTGGGAGAAAGTGCATAGCTACAGATGTCTGTAATCATTCATTCAGTAACAAAGGCATTGAAGGGCTATGTACACTACAGTAAGTATCATCCATTTGCTCACCCCTGTGCTGTTCAACAAAAGGTCTGCTGTGCAACAATGCTCCAATCCCTGAAGCATGCCTCAAAGTCACATGTCCTCCTGCTTGCATCAAATCTTTATTGCCACTGCTGTGGGAAACAGAAGGGAAGGGCACTCACATCTTCACTCTGGCTCATCCCATGTCTGTAGACACATGCTAGCTTGAACACTTTAATATTTTGTGGCACCGTGTCTAATCAAAATCTGGTCTAAGGGGTATATGTGGTGAAATCACACCATCAACCCAAAAAATCCATGCCCTGCTGTGATGCATGATAAATGTCTCCTTCTAACAGATTGCAACATCTTCCTGATGTGGCAAGCCACAAAATATGCAAGAGCTGTAGCCACATTATAAAATACTTGTCAATGTGGTCACATAACTGTGTGGCAGTCAGTTGTTTGTCCTGATCATAGTCTCAAAGACACAGAGGGATCAATGAACACATACCCATGTTCATAAGACATACCTACACTGACTCACATCCTGCTTAACACCCACCCTCAAAACAATGCAATACAAACTCTTTAAGATAGTTGACTCGTTATGTACTTTACAGATGCCTGATCCTATTGTGTGCTCACAAGACCTCTGTGATAAAATCGCAGGATTTTTTCACACGAAAAAAGCAGACATTTACTCGGCCCTTGATTTACGAAAGGCCCAAATGCCCCCCCCTTCTCCCAGGCCAACCCTCCTGCCTCCCGAAGTTGATGCCCTGACTACCACAATGAGTCTGTTTGCATTTCCACCGCTCTCTCTGCAGGAACATGACTTGCTTTTAAGCAAGATGAGGTCAGGGTCTCCCTTAGATCCATGTCCTCTCAAAGTTCTCAAGGACTGCAGAGATACCTTGCTGCCTCCGCTTCTGGACATCAGGAACAGAGCAATGAAGGATGGTATCTTCCCTTCCCAATGGAAGAGTGCTGTAGTCAAGCCCCTCCTTAAGAAGCCCACATTAGACCCTGAGGTACTTAAAAATTTCCGCCCCATTTCTTTGCTCCCTGCACCTGCAAAGATGCTGAAGACCCATCTAAAACAGCATTTGGCTGCGTTTTTGGATTCCTCGGGTCTTCTAGATCAGTCACAACACGGTTTCAGGAGAGGACATAGCACAGAGTCGGCCCTTACGATAGTGCTTAATAACATCCGCACTGAGGTCGACCAGGGCCATACCTCCCTGCTGATCCTTTTAGACCTGACAGCCGCCTTCGATACCCTGTCCCCCTCGGTTCTTACATCTCGGCTGAGGGAGATAGGGGTAGAGGACACGGCCCTGAGCTTATTAGCTTCTTTCCTGGATCAGAGGGAGCAGAGGGTCAAGCTGGGAGAATATCTATCTCCTCCCACACCTGTGCAATGTGGGGTTCCACAAGGGTCGGCATTAAGTCCGACCCTGTTTAACATCTATGTGGCCCCACTTGCCAGGCTTGTGAGATCGTTTGGGATGGAGATAGTCTCCTATGCCGATGATACCCAGATCCTGGTGTCCCTTTCTCACTCGGTGAACGCTCCCATTCGTAATTTTAGAAACTGCATGGAGGCGGGTTCTAAGTGGATGATTCACAATTCACTTAAACTGAATGGGGAGAAGACCGAGATTCTGGTCTTCGGCGGAAATACAAACATCTGGACGGCCGAATGGTGGCCCCCTTGCTGGGAGTCTGCCCCACACCAACAGATTCTGCGAAGAATCTGGGAGTGATGATCGACCCAGCTCTCTCAATGGTACAGCAGGTCAATAGAACAGTCGCTACCTGCTGGGGCATCATCAAAATTCTTCGGAAAATTAAATATTATTGTCCCCTCAGGCTCGCAAGCAGGTCATCGTTGCACTTGTTGCTTCGCGACTTGATTATTGCAACGCCCTGTACGCCGGCGCTAATAAAGGTCTGGTGCAGCGTCATCAGACTGTTCAGAATGCGGCGGCTAAATTTGTACTGGATGCTCCTAGACTCTCCTCCGCTACGGCTGCCAGGAAAAGCCTGCACTGGCTTCCTATTGAGTCCAGGATGGTTTTTAAGACTCTTTGTTTGACCTATGGGGAGCTCACTGGCAAAGGGGCTGATGGTGTGAGGAAACTGTTGCGCCCATATGCACCGGATAGAGTCCTCCGCTCCTCAACGAAGAGCTTGTTGGGGGTGCCTCGTGCTCGAAGAAGTAAATGGGGCGGGAGGGTGTTTTCAACAGTAGCCCCCAGGTTGTGGAACAGCCTGCCCATAGAAATTAAATCCCAACCGTCGGTCCTGAATTTTCAGAAAGCTCTGAAAACGTGGCTATTCTCAAAGGCATACCCGTAGTGCTGGTTATCTGGTCATTTTGATTTCTTTTATGTCAGGCGCCTTGATGCCTTCGGGCTTAGTAGCGCAATATAAGACTTATTTCATTTCATTTAATTTCACAAAGGATGTCAATGATTACTATTTGAAACATAGGTTAGGATGCAACCACTTTGTTGTAGCTTAACCACAGAAAGACAAAGTGTGTGTTTAAGTTCAAATTACTAACAACATGCTTCAGCATCATGAAAAGCTACCTTGCACCAAAGTGCTAGGGTATGTGGGCATAGGGAAATATTGTTAATGAACAGGAAGGGATCCTTCCTGCACTCGTTTATGGGATTGACCTGTTTAAATATGTGCCACAAACATTAAAACACATATACACATCTTAGATTGGATAATTGGAACAAATCTCCTTTTCTTTACAACATGGACATTTATGTATCCCTGGGCTCAAGTGCATGAGTAGCATCATCCTCATGCCACACTTGTACATAGGTGGCAGTGGTAACATGAAGGTGGGGGGATTCAGTGGAATGTCCACCTTAAAACTCAGTGACCAACGCTTATACAGAAACTGGAGTATAGAAGGATGCCTAATCCCAAATGCTGTGTTAATCCATGTGAAGTAGCTTAATGCTGCTGTTGGAAATGGCCCTATTTGCAGGGTTATCCCCAAACCTTTGCTTCTTCCTCCAATTTTTTCATGATCTGTTGTTGTTGGCTATAGGACTCTGGGCACTTTACCACTACTAATCAGTGCTAAAGGGCATATGCCGTCTGTATAAATTGTGATCATAATCAAGCCATATGCAAATCAAGCTTGAATCCAGAGTGCCACTGGATTATAGCTAGCATGGCTGATGAAGGGTAATTCCCAGAAACCGGTCCCAGGATGATTGTTTCCGGTCCAGGGAGGACCTGGCTTGGCAGTTCGGTCTGGACTGTTCCTATGAGGTACAGGGTAAAGACTGATTTGCACATGGCTGGGTCTAAACTGTGTTTTCATGGTGAGCAAAAGAACGATGGCCTTAACCAAGATCTCTTGCTGGGGGTGAATGTATGATTTATTCAGCATTCCGGCCATCATTTGTTTGTGTAGCACTTTTCACACTAAGTGGGGTGGGTATGCCCAGACTTGTGTACCTTGCTCACTGTGCCACTGGATTCAAGCTAGCCAGGCTGATGAAGGGCAATTCCCAGGAATCGGTTCCAGGATGCTTGATTCTAGTCCAGGGAGGACATGAATTGGCAGTTCGGTCTGGATTGTTCCCACAAGGTACAGGGTCAAGACTGATTTGCATATAGCTGGGTCTAAACTGGGGTGGCAGGGTGAGCAAAAAAATGATGGGTATAACCCAGATCTCTTGACTGGGGTGAATGTATGATTTATTCAGCATTCCGTCCATCATTTGTTTGCGCAGCTCTTTTCACTCTAAGTGGGATGGGTATGCCCAGATGTGGGTCCCTTGCTCACTGTGCCACTGGATTCAAGCTAGCCTGGCTGATGAAGGGTACTACCCAGAAACCGTTCCCAGGATGCTTATTTTCTGGTCTAGGGAGGCCCTGGCTTGGCAGTTAAGTCTGGCTTGTTCCAATGAGGCTCAGCGTCAAGACTGATTTGTATATGGCTGGGTCTAAACTGGGGTGGCATGGTGAGCAAAAGAACAATGGATTTTACCCAGATCTCTTGACTGGGGGTAAATGTATGATTTATTCAGTATTATGTCCATAATTTGTATGCGTAGCACTTTTTACCCTACTTGGGATGGGTATGCCCAGGCGTGAGTCCCTTGCTCACTGTGCCACTGATTCAAGCTAGCCTGGCTGATGAAGGGTAATACCTAGAACCATGTAAACATATTGTTGATTTCATAATAGATATACACCTTCAGGCCATCTTTCCAAAAATATATACTTCTCTACATTTTCAAGTAAACTCAAGAGTCTCATTGCTACATGCATAAACCATATCTCACCATGTAATGTTATGTTAAGCATGCTTGTATAGCGCATGGCTGCCCCAGCAACGGGGTGTCCCAGCGCTTGCAGACAAAACCAGGAAGGGTAAGGCAGGGTAGAAAAAGGACAGACAAATGTAGTCACTTCCAGGAGTGAATCAAGCGCATACACCTAGATAGATGGATGCAAACAGCCAGGTTTTAATCTGTTTTCGAAAAGCCCAGAGATCTTCTGTGCTGCACGCCTTGAGTGCAATAGAATTCGATAGGGCAGGGTCCAAAATACCTAAAGGAGCGGCCTCCCGCTCTGCTCCTGTGTACCCTGGGGTGCACACCAAATACTCATCTAAACATATGCAAACCTGTCATATAGGTAAAAACCACATTGACAAACACTTACTGATACATACCTAACAATTATTACTACTTTATAATTCATATACAGGTGCAGCACATTTTCTTTTCTTTTATTCATGACTACACTACTCCTGTTTAATAATGTGACTAAAAGTACTACAATTGCCAGAATGCAAATAACATAGATCTGTGTATGCTGTACATGACACTTAGACATTTAAAACATTGTCATTTTTAAATGTCCGTTGGACTAGTACCCTGTGGGACCCTCTGTTATGTCCAGGCTGGTGGGGTCCTTTCGCAGACCCTCCTTCCCCGTGGATATGGCTATGGTATCTATTCTCCGTGAAGGAATCTGCGGCTAGTGGTCTCTATCAAATGTACGAGTTACTTACCTTCGGTAACGATGTATCTGGTAGAGACGATTCTAGCCGCAGATTCCTTCACGGCCCACCCTTCCTTCCCTTTCTGTGGACCTTTGGTTTGGTCTTCTGCACTCGCCTCCCGGTGGGGGGCTGTGTGTTCTGTGAGTGTATTTGTTTGCTCTTTGGTGGGCTAATCCGTCTTGTTGCTTGTTCCTTCCTTTTCTTGGGGCATTGGTAGATGGGTTTAGAAGGTAATCTTGTGCCCCTCGGCTCCAGTTGCTCCAGGATTGGGGGCTTGCCTTCATTCTCTTCCCTCCTCTCCCTTTTCCCTTTGGTTCCTCCTACAAGTCCTTGCCCCTCTGCTACCCTCTGGGCTTGGGTCCTCAGGTCCTGCGCTTGCCCTTGTTCCTTGGGGGGGGGGGGGTCGCCCTCTTTGCTGAGTTTGTGTGGAGGTTTGTCATTCCTGTTTGTCTTAGAACTGGCTCTCCTTCATTGTCTGCTGGTTGGGGTTGAAGTCCTGCTACTTGTTGTCATGTTGTTTTGCATTTGTCTTTGTCTCAAGGGGGGACATGTCTACATACTGACTGACTTGACTGCCTCCCACCAGGTTCTCCAACCCAGAATCCTTTGCAAACCTAAAAAATTATAAAAAAACACATTTCCCCCACATTTCTGTGGTGGAAAGTTCTAGAATCTGCGTGGATCCACACATTTCCACCCACCCCGCGTTCCCCAAAGTCTTCCAAGAAAAATGGTACCTCACTTGTGTGGGTCAGCCTAGTGCCCACAACAGGAAACAGCGCAAAACACAACGTGGACACCTCAATTTCAAAGTGAAAAATGACCCTTTTTTGGCAAAGTGCCTAGCTGTAGTTTTTTAACCATAGCTCTGCCGGCACCTAGGGAAACTTAGAAACCTATAAATGTTTTAAAACTAGACACTCAGAGAAATCCAGGATGGGGTGACTTGACTGCCTCCCACAAGGTTCTGTTACCCAGAATCTCTTGCAAACCTAAATAATTTTCAAAAAAACATTTTCCCCATATTTCTGTGCTGGAAAGTTCTGGAATCTGCGTGAATCCAGCACATTTCCACCCAACTCATATTTCTCAAAGTCTTCCGAGAAAAATGGTACCTCACTTGTGTGGGTCGGCATAGTACCCAATACAGGAAACTGCGCAAAACGCATCTTGGACACACCTCAATTTTGCAGTGAAAAATGACCCTTTTTTGGCAAAGTGCTTAGCTGTAGTTTTTTAACCATAGCTCTGCCGGCACATAGGGAAACCTAGCAAACCTATACATTTTTAAAAACTAGACACCCAGGGGATTCCAGGATGGGGTGTCTTGACTGCCTCGCACAAGGTTCTGTTACCCAGAACCCCTAGCAAACCTAAAATATTGTCAAAAAAAAATTCCCCACATTTCTGTGGTTGAAAGTTTTGGAATCTGCGTGGATCCACACATTTCCACCGACCTCGCATTCCCCAAAGTCTTCAGAAAAAAATGGTACCTCACTTGTGTGGGTCGGCCTAGTGCCCGCTACAGGAAATGGCGCAAAACGCAATGTGGAAACACCTCAATTTCGCAGTGAAAAATTCCCCTTTTTTGGCAAAGTGCCTATGTGTAGTTTTTAAAACCATAGCTCGGCTGGCACCTAGGGAAACCTAGCAAACCTATGCATTTATGAAAACTAGACACCCAGGGAAATCCAGGATGGGGTGACTTGACTGGTTCCCACCAGGTTCTGTTACCCAGAATCCCTTGCAAACCTAAACAATTGTGAACAAAAACACTTTTTCCTTATATTTCTGTGGTGGAAAGTTCTGGAATCTGAATAGATCCACAAATCTCCTCCCACCCAGCGTTCCCCCAGGTCTCCCAATAAAAATGGTAACTCACTTGTGTGGGTGGATCAAGGACCCGCGACAGGCAAGGGCCCAAAATCTATTGAGGCGACATCAAAATTACCTAACACAAACCAACAGGGTTTTGCAGCGGGGGTCCCATGAGTTTTTGGCCTGAGGTTCGGTGGCCATCTAGGGAAACCTACCTAACCACACATTTTTAGAAACTAGACACCCGGGGGAGTCCAGCACGGTATGGCTTGCGTGGGTCCCCCATCATTCTCCTACCCCGAATCCCCAACAAACCTCAATATTTGCCCATAAATTCATTTTTTCTCATATTTCTGTGGTGGAAAGTTCTAGAATCTGCGTGGATCTGCGTGGGTCCACAAGTTTCATCCCACCCAGTGTTCCCCTAGTTCTCCCGATAAAAATGGTACCTCACTTGCATGGGTGTGTCAAGCACCCACACCAGGCAAAGGCCCAAAACCTATTGAGGTGACATTAAAATTACCTATCACAAACCAACCTGGTTTTGCATGGGGGAGCCCATGAGTTTTTGGCCCGGGGCTCAGCAGCCATCTAGGAAAACCTACCTAAACTATACACTTCTAGAAACTAGACACCCGGGTAGTCCAGTGGGATATGCCTTGCGTGGGTCCCCCCTCATTCTCATACCCAGAATCCCCTGCAAACCTCAAATTTGGCTGAAAAATTCACTTTTTTCTCAAATTTCTGTGTGGGAAAGTTCTGGAATCTGCATGGATCCACAAATGTCCTCCCACCCAGCGTTCCCCCAGGTCTCCCAATAAAAAAGGTACCTCACTTGCGTGGGTGCGTCAAGAACCCGCGACAGGCAAGGGCCCAAAACCTATTGAGGCGACATCAAAATTACCTATCAAAAACCAACCTGGTTTTGCATGGCGGGTTTCATGAGTTTTTGGCCCGAGGCTCGGCAACTATGTAGGGAAACCTACCTAACCCACATATTGCTGGAAAGTAGACACCCTGGGGAGTCCAGCAAGGTATGGCTTGCGTTGGTCCCCATCATTCTCCTTCCCAGAAACCCCTGCAAAATTCAAAATATGTCAAAAATTCACTTTTTTCTCAAATTTCTGTGTGGGAAAGTTCTGGAATGTGCGTGGATCTACAAATTTCCTCCCACGCAGCGTTCCCCCAGGTCTCCCCCAAAACATTTTACCTCACTTGTGTGGGTAAGCATAGTGGCTGCAACAGGAAATGGCCCAAATCATACTGTAGAGACTTCAAAATTGCCTATATCAAAACTCCCTGTTTTTTTGGGGGGCGGGGGGGGGCACCTGAGATTTTGGCCGCGAAGCCGGCAGCCATCTTGGGAAAATACCAAACCCAAACATTTCTGAAAACTAGACACCTGGGGGAGTCAAATGAGGTATGGCTTGCGTGGATCCACCAATGTTTTGGGCAACCCCCACCCTAAATCAAATTTGCCCAAAAAAATCCCTGGCGACTAGTAGGCTGTACGCCACCCCTGGGGAGCAGATTGGGAGCTAATGCCCTTAGAAAGCCTACTAGATGCCAGGGATTTTTTTGAGCAAACTTTCATTAGGGTAGGGGTTGCCAAAAACTGGCATGCCAATGCCCCCACCCTAATACAAATTTGCCCCAAAAAATCCCTGGCATCTAGTGGGCTTTTTGTCCCCCCCCGGGGAGGCAGACTGGGGGCCATTTCGGGCAGCCCCCAGCCTAAAAACATTGAGCGAAAAAAAATCCCTGGTGTCAAGTGGGCTTTCTGCCCCCAGGGGGAAGAAAGGCTGTAATGGTGGTGGGGGTGGGACCATTGGCATGCCTGTTTCAAGCAGCCCCCAACCTAAAAAAATGCACAATGTCTGAGAGACACCCTGGATATTCTAAATGTACTGAAAGATGTCACGTTTGATCATGATCAAGAATACCTCATAGGGCTAGATATAGAGGCCCTCTATACAAATATCCCTCAACGTGAAACACTGAGGGTCCTCGAGACGCTACTGTTCGGAAGAGATTGGTCCTTCCAAACCCCACGTGCCTTCATTTTACATCTGGCAGAAATAGCCCTTACAAAAAAATTCTTCGAATTCGAAGTGGGGATCTACCTCCAAACCCATGGCACTTCCATGGGGAGTGTTTTTGCCCCTAGCCTTGCTGAACTTTATGTGGGGGCTTTTGAAGACACTACAGTGTTGGATACAAATGGACCCTGGTTTAACAACCTGAAGCTATGGAGACGTTACATTGATGATGTCATAGTGATTTGGAGGGGCGATAGAACATCTGCGGACCTTTTTCTGGAGTGGCTCAATGCCCAGGATCCGTTCCTCCATTTCACCTCTACCGTCACCAAAACCAGCTTGCCATTCTTGGACCTAACCATTGAACCCTGTGATGGCTTTCTGAAAACAAAAGTCCATCATAAGCCTACGGACAAGAATGCTCTCCTGGCCTTTGAGAGCTTCCACCCACGCTCCCTACGGGAGAATTTACCCGTGGGACAATTTTTCCGGATTAGACGGAATTGCTCTGATAGGGACGACTTCGTGGAGGAAGCAAAACATCTGTCCTCAAAATTACAAAAGAGGGGGTACCCCATCAGAGTCATAAAGAAAGATAAGAAGAGAGCACTCAACGCTAATCGGGAAACCCTTTTGTCTATCAACAGGAGGCCCCAGACAAAGAAACCTGTGTTTGTTTCTACATTCAATACGGCATCCCAGCATATTAGAAAGTTGGTTTTAAAGAACTGGAAGATTCTGACCACAGGGGGGATGAAGATCGAGACACCGCTTTTTTCCTTCAGACGGAGCCAAAACCTTAGGGACCTCCTGATACACACCAGACCCAGGGACCCAGGAGGAGTGAGAGCGAACCTTACAGCAACAGGCCTACCTAGAGTGACTGGTCATACTCGCTGTGGCCCATGCAGCGTCTGTCATTTGATGAGTAATTCCATCACTATTGACCTAGGACTTCCCACTCCCTGGGAACAGAGATCACACACTAATTGCAATTCCCAGGGAGTGATTTATCTTCTTACCTGCCCCTGCCAAAAATTGTATGTAGGGATGACCTGTAGAAAAGTGCGAGTAAGGATCACTGAACACCGCAGGACTATCAGATGCGGCAAAACCAACACTAAACTGACGTCACACTTCGTTGAACAAGGACACAGCATCGAAGACATCAGATGGACTGTGATTGAGAAGATAAAACCCAGTAGACACCATCTAGAAGACCAGAGAATACTACTACAACGAGAACAACGTTGGGTCTACCGCTTGAAAAGCCACATAGTGGGTTTAAATGATGAGATCCTGTGGCAAACATTAGGGAGACAACTATGAAAACTATCATCTTCAGACTGGTGTTTCAATCTTAGCTGGTCCGTGACTCTTTCACTACCCTTGTATACACTCCTATGAATCACAATTATTATTTATTATTTTTTGTGGGGGTACAGGATGACAAAATATGACACCATTTCTACAGATGTATCATCCAGCATAATGACAGGGTTCCTAGGTCCTCCTAACATGAAGGAGTCAGTGAGGTATACTCTTGAGTACTCTGTTAGTCTGTATGCCCTGTTCGATCGGGCTTGCTCCACTCGACTGCTTAAATATACTAAGCTGGTACATTATAGATTCCACACCATTAGCAAGAAGGGGTGGGCAGTGAGCACTATACGACCGCTCAGTATTGGATCACAGGGGACTGCTAAGGTCCGATAAGATTGTGAGGGTGGACATAGGTTATGTTCCTTTCCTTCTCTTAGAACGACTGTTTCAGTTGTTTGTTTCTTGAGGGGCGTATATACGATATAACACTTGCCAATGCAGCTATGCCTCCTGCTTCTGATTTGCTGACATTATTTCTCACCTATTGGCACTGTGTACGAGAGCTTCTTTGGGGCCGTATTCATTTTCACGTAGGGTGTGCCCATCCACTCCGCATGGGGGTCTATCAATGTTTGTGGGTCTGCTCTCTCGAGTCCCGTGGGGGTCGTGCATCATTTCCGTGCTTGTGATGTCTCTGCGTGAATGCCGGTGATTGGCCGCCCTCGTGTTCTCTGAAAATGGGGCTAGGAAGGGAGACATACATCGGATTACTTTCCCGCGAAAACGGGGCAGTTCCGCAAGTAATACGGACTTCATACTTATACATATGAGTTGCCTGGTCGAGACCGTCACGATTGAATGGGTGCATAGCGTGAGTGAGATCGGACTGTATGGAACTACAACTCCCGGAAGCCTAAGCTGCCTATCACGTTGACGTCGCGACGTCGCCTCGGCGACGACGTCATCTTGCAGCGACTGGGCGCATTTGATAAACGGAGCCAGGAACACCGCGTCTTCCAACTACGCGGTGGTTCGGAGCCCGAGAGTGTGTATTTGCGGGAACTGACGTACTGAACGGTAAGATCAGCGGGTGGGATGCTTTATGCCACTGCACTTTACTTTACTTTACTAAACTTCTCAATGCCGTCATAAAGGAACATTTAACTATTGCGAGTCATCTGACTCTCACTATCTTTTCACATCATGCAGATTGTGTTCATGGGCAGGAACCCCCCGGGCGGCCATCAGTTTGAGTTTTTGACTTTTATAAACTCGGTGAGTTCACCTAGAGAATTAAATTATCGCATATGGGAACTCAAAATTTTTGTTTAATCTTCATTTTTGTCTTGAAATAAGTCTCATGACTTGCTCTAATTGTAGGGAGTATTTGAATAGGTTGGTTGTGGATGTAGGGAGTATCGGTGTTGGGTCATGGTGGTGTGAATGTGCCACTATTTCTTGCAAAGTATTATACCTCGTAATTTATTATCGACGTATATGCTGTGAGTGGTTGAATACGACCACCTCCCTTGTATGAGTGTTCTAATCAGTATGAGAGCAACCCAGTCATTAATTGCTCTAGAGCGGAGACTAGCCTGAGCATATTACTAATACTCAGGAATAAAGAGAGATCTCCTTAGACTAAACCTAGTGTTGTGGGGGATGAGTTCTCACTCTCACCTATTTTCTTTTCCCTTTACTCTTCCCTAGTGAATGTTTTCCCATGATTCATATGGGGACACTTCCTCCACTGAGTTTGAGATATACCCAGCAGAGTACGGATCCTAGTGACCTACACCTAGCTGGGCTACCCAAGGATCTAATTAAGACACGGGTAACCGGTGGATCCTACTGCGACAGTCCTGAAGAAGACCAGGGTGACCTTTCGGGGCACAAATCTATGGTCGAAACATGTTGACTCGAGCAGTGGTAGGAGGGAAGTCTTGAGAAACCTCATTTTCTCAATAAGGCATTTTCCCATCCTTTCTTTTCTTTTAATCCTGATAAGGGTACCATAATTGGTTCTAATAAAGTAATTCTTTCTTTTGGCACCCCTAATCAGTTTTAACACACGTCCTTACTGCACTTATTTGTGTCGCACATTTGATCCACGAGGTGTTCCTCTACACACGGTATCACTTATATATGTTATTTGTTGTACGTACTTACGTATTGTGTTGTACGTCTTGTAACGTGGAAATTTATTATTTTTTTCCCCTCCCTAATGCTCCGCCCTGGATGTGGCTGCACCAGGGCGTCTGTAGCAGGCCCTATGATGAAGCATGTCACATACTTCGGTATGTGAGTGAGGGCAGTTTTTTACAAATTGGGAATTTCCCCTTGTTTATATTAATGAACTCTTTATACCCACTGTTGTTGTGAACAAAGCCAACTAGATGCCAAGGATTTTTTTTAGCAAACTTTAATTAGAAATTTGCCCAAAAAAATCCCTGGCATCTAGTGGGATTTTTGTCCCCCCACGGGGAGGCAGATTGGGGGCCATTTTGGGCAGCCCCAGCCTAAAAAAATTGAGCGAAAAAAAATCCCTGGCAACAAGTGGGCTTTCTGCCCCCAGGGGGCAGAAAGGCTGTAATGGTGGTGGCGGTGGGGCCATTGGCATGCCTGTTTCAGGCAGCCCCCAACCTAAAAAAATGCACAATAAAAAATCCCTGGTGTTTAGTGACCTTTCTGCCCCCCGGGGGTAGATTGGGGGCAGAAAGGGTGTACATTGTGTGTGGGGGGGGGGGTGGGGGCATTGGCATGCCCTAATTCAGATTTGCCCCAAAATATCCCTGATGTCTAGTGTGCTTTTTGCCCCCTGGGGGGCAGATTGGGGCTATTGCCCATCTGTTCCCCAGGGGGGGCAGAAAGGCTGTAATGGTGGTGGGGGGGTGGCATTGGGGTGCCCATTCTGGGCAGCCCCCACCCTAAAAAAATGTAGCAAAGAACATCCCTGGCGTCAAGTGGGCTATATGCCCCCCGGGGGGGCAGAAAGGCTTTAATGGTGGCGGGGGGAGCATTGGCGTGCCCATTTCGGGCAGCCCCCACCCTAAAAAAATGGTTTAAAAAAATCCCTGGCGCTTAGTGTGATTTCTGCCCCGAGGGGGCAGATGGAGGTACTGAATTTAGCCCATTTGGTTATAGGGGAGCGAAGGCCCTTGCCCAAGGGGCTGCTCCCCCCTCCCTGGTGTCTAGTGGGAGGATCCCTGCTTGGGGATCGCCCTCCTGGGGCAATCCCCAAGCAGAGATGCCATTGGAAAGGGGAGATTCTTCCCTTTCCAATGATACCTCTCACGTCTTTCTACATTCCTGAGATAGCCCCCTGAGAAGATAGAAAGTGAAACGGAAATGAGCCTAAAGGTTTATTTCAGTTTCGTTTTTTGTGCAATGACGACAGCGCGATGTGCACTCTGATCTTCATGGCACAGAAACCAGGGAGGGGGCTTCGGGAGCTGGGGAAGCTCTTCCCCAGCTCCCAATGTCACAGGGGTGAAATAGAAATCCCTCTGCTGTCTGCAGAAGAGGGATTTTGTGCCCCTGGCCTCATGACGGAATGGTTCCGTCATGAGCACATGAGCACCGATGCTCATGACGGAACCATTCCGTCATGAGCATTGAAGGGGTTAAGGTATTTTAAGTATTTTTAAGTATGTTTTACTTAATTATATTCATTATTTCATTATTTTACAATACTATTAATACATTTAAAAAATGTAATATTTCAACAAACTATATTATTTACAACGATATTTTGGATTCCATATTTTTGTACTGACCTGTTTGTAGATAGGAAGGCGATATTCTGTCATTCTATATTTTGTCATCAACATTTTGGTAGGTTGATATTTTGCTCCTCGATATTCTGTCAGTGATCCAACTCTAACACCTGTGCACTGTTCTGCAACTTCTCCTGTTATCAACTCTTCATTTTCCATAGAGTCCTTTTCTGGACAAAAGAAACAACACTGCACATCATCACAAACCTTTTCTATCTCTGCCACAGTACCATGCAAAAGTGCTCTATTAATTTCTCCTAAACATAAAGCAGGAGTACTTATTTTGAGTTTTATACTTTTCTTAATTTATCTATGGATTGCTGATGAACATTACAAACACTACTACAATTCCATTTATATTCAGAGCCTGACTACGCCTTCCCTGAACCACTTCTGCAATAACTTGTCCTACATTTTTAGATACCATCACCTCTTTCCCTATAGGAGTGCCATTCGTCATATCATAGCTTCATCCTCTGACATCAATGTGCTATCAAGGAGCTAGCTTTCTTCATTAAAGAAAGACTCTGCAGTAGAAGCATGTATCCATTCTCCAATAAAAGCTGTACAAAAGTTACTTCCAATCTTTTCTTTTGATTTTGTTTTGTTTTGTCTTGTCTTGGTTTGACACCATTTTGTCAAGAGTCTTCATTCTATTTATAATCAAAATGAAAAGCTTCCTCTTCAAAGCAAAGGCCTTATCGACTACTCCCTAAACTTTTTCTTCCTGATTCAGTGCCTCTCTCCTTCTTCATATTTCTCAGTAGATTTACAACCATTCCACTACGAAAACAACCTGGCTCGGATTTCCTTGAACTGCTTCTGTCTCCTGGTAATGTGTATCCAAACTTGTTACATTCTTTCCTGTTCTTGTAATATACAATGTGTCCACTCTTATTCCTTCTCAAAGTCTGCTTTTTTATTTTTATTATTTTGGCATATTTGCAGGTGTCTACATATGATTTTAAGAAAGGACTTTGTCCTCTTACCAATAGCTCTTTTTTCTTTCACCACCTTTTCTGCATTTTGCCCCTTTTCTGTCTCGGTTCTGCATTGATACTGTAGTTGCTTCTATGTTTTTTTTCCGCCAAGCTTTTGTAGGCATTCTAACTGTGATTATTCATGTAGATGTTGTTCCGTAAATAAAATAAGTATATTTAAATGTTTACTCTAGCTAACATTCCAACTATATTACTACTGACTCACACATAATAAAAAAACTGTTTTTATGTTATATTGTAGTTTTAAGTCTACAATTAATTGTAGCTGTATAACTACATGCAATTACTTCAATATATCAAACCACATACTTTCCCATACAACGTCTCCTACACTCAAGTACATTACAAATGTACCCTTAATTTGGCCTCACATTTTGCATCATTCATGACATGGTCAGTGACATCACTAATGACATCACTGATGACATCTCAAATGACATCACTGATGACCTCACTCATGACATCTGAAATCACATCACTGATGACATCATCCAGAGAAACAGTGACACACCCACATACACCTCTGTAAAATATGTCATAAACCCACTTCCACATAATCATTAATGAACTCATTCACAGAACCCATACAAACACACACATATCTCATCACTCATCCATACAGTCAGTAACACCTCAACTCACCCATAGTGCCACTAGTGGAACCACCAATTCACTTATACAGCCACTCATGCACCTACTCACTTACTAATACAGCCAGTCACAGACAGAGACATAGATACACTTATACAACGATTCATACACCCATACAGCTACTGACATAGTAAATAAGTTAACCATATACCTACTCAAACACCTAATCACTTACCCATACATTTAATTACACAGCCACTCAATTACTTATCCATATGCTAATACATATACTCACTCACCTATACAATGGATGAGAGAACCACAGACCCAAAGCAAAACATAAAACTTTATTTATTAGTTAACTTTTAACATTATAGCACCCTCTCCTACAACACAGCTGCACCATATATCAGTTTTCACATATACACGGTAAAAGACCAGTTTATCCCTTCTGTAGTAAGAACTATTTGTGTGCCTCTCTTCCACCTTGTCACTGGTGGATTTAGTATGTTCATACTTTTTCACATAGATGTATCAGATTTACATTTTGGGCATGGTGCAAATAGAAATCAGCACATTATCTCTATCAGAACATGTAGTTGACTAATTCTTCCCAGTACATGCAATGAGTGTATGGCTGGTTGCATATATAATTCACCAGATGATTCTAAATGACAACACATTCCTCATTAAAACTTGTAAATACATGTGTTTGGGGTTGAGTACATCAGTAGTCCCTGGCTGATTGAATGAGTGCATGGGTAGTGCCTAGGTGATTCCCTAAGGATACAGGCAGTCTCTGGATGTTTTTCTGAGTATATGGGGAGTGGGGGGTTTTCCACATCTGCATAATGCCTACCTGTTCGCATGAGTATATCAATATTATCTGAGTTTTGGGATGAGTGCATGAGTAGTGCCTGAATGATTCAATACATGCATAGATAGTGATTTGATTATTAACTGATAGCAACTCTCGTGCCTGGATGGTTGCAGGACTGCATGGATAGTATATAGATGATTTTTAGAGTGCATGTATAGTGAGTACGTGATTGTTTAAGTACATGCATGCCACCATAAAGATTGGATGAGTGCATGAGTAGTGTTTCAGTGATTGGTTGAGTATATGGCTGCTGCCCATGTGTTTTTGTTTGAATGAACAGGTAATGCCTGGGGGATTCGATAGGTACATGGGTAGTGCCTGGATAATTGACTGATTAAATGGGTGCATGAATAGTATCTGAGTGATGACATAAGTCCATTGTTAAAGCTTAAGTGATTTGATGAAAGCAAGTGTACTACTGGGGTGATTGTATTAGTGCACCAGTATTGCCATAGTAACTGAAAGAGGATATAGGTACTGGATGGGTGATAGGTTCACTGCAATTGTCCTGGCTACATAATTGGATGAGTGCAGAGGTTGTACCTCAGTATTTCTATGAGTGCATGGGTTGCAAGTGGATGATTGGATGAATACATGGGTAGTGACTGCATAGTTCAATGACTGCATAATTTGTGCCTAATTGATTGGAGGAGTGCATGTATTGTGCTTGGGTGATTGAAGAAGTGTGTGGATAGCAAGTGAGTGATTCCATGACTGCCTGAGTAGTGGCTGGTTGGTTGGAAGAGTGCCTGAGTAGTGCCTGGCTGACTGTGAAAGTCAGTGGCAGCCGGCACAGGTGAGAGAGGTGAGGCAGTGGGTTGGGGTGAGGGCTAGGGAAGCCGATATACAATGGGATAGGTTAAATAAAAAAAAAATAAACACTTACTTTGCTCTCATCGCATTGCTGACTCAGTGATATGGCGAGCGCAAGGTAAGGGTTCTTTTAAAAAAATTCAATGTAACTTATTCAGTTGTATGTCAACTTCCCCGACCCCCAGACTGCCCCGCCCCACTATCCTACCACTCTTACCTGTGCCGGCCGCGACTGATGAAAGCGCCTGCACTACTGTTAGATACATGACAGTTTTGACTATATCTGTGACTCATTTTGTCACTCATTGTGTGTCATTCTGTCAGTATCAAACTACCTGTTTTATTGTATCTAAAGTTTCTAAAACAGAAAACAACAATTCTCACTTTTTCAATAGCACAAAACCTTTTCTTAATGACCTACCTACATAATTTCTAAATGTGTATTTAAAAGATGTATTCAGCATTTCTCAAAGAAAAGTTACACACCAAGTGAAGCTAGCACAAGAGTTCTCAAGAGACACTCTGCACTATTAACCCTCCTTAATTTTAAACACAGAATATTTAAAGAAATACATCACACTCAGCATATACATGACATTTTCAACAGCCTTAAACAACATAGATCACCATGTAAACATATTGTTGATTTCATAATAGATATACAACTTTAGGCCATCTTTCCAAAAATATATAGTTCTCTACATCTTTAAGTGAACTCAAGAGTCTCATCATTACACGCATATACCATATCTCACCATTTAAGCGTGCTTGTATAGCGTATGGCTGCCCCAGCCATGGAGCGTCCTAGCGCTTGCGGACAAAACCAGGAAGGATAAGGCAGGGCAGAAAAAGGACAGACAGGTATAGTCACTTTCAGGAGCGCGGCAAGCGCATACACCTAGCTAGATGGATGCAAACAGCCAGGTTTTAATCTGTTTTCGAAAAGCCCAGTGATCTTGTGTGCTGCGTGCCTTGAGTGGAATAGAATTGGATAGGGCAGGGGCCAAAGACCTAAAGGAACGGCTTCCGCTCTGCTCCTGCGCACCCTGGGGGTGCACGCCAAATACACATCTAAACATATGCAAACCGGTCATATAGTTCAAAACCACATTGAAAAACACTTACTGATACATACCTAACAATTATTACTACACTACTCCTGTTTAATAATGTGACTAAAAGTACTACAATTGCAAGCATGCAAATAACATAGATCTGTCTATTCTGTACATGACACCTAGACATTTAAAACATTGTCATTTTTTAATGCATAGATCATTGTATCTTTCAACAGAACTAACATCTTAAACACATAACCTCTGCCAAGTACAGTTTGTCCTATTTTTTTTCATTTTTTCATATCATTGTGATACTCTATTTTATCAATCTCCCAAATACATCTTCATTTGTAAAGTTTTAGCTTATTCTGGATGGCATTGACACAGTTAGGATTTGTAAAAACTAAGCACAAGAATGCTACATTACTCTCATACAAAGCAACTATAAAATGGCATCCTCTTCAATTTTCCACTCTATGATCATGAGGTAGGCAGGAAATTAAGTAATGCAACACACTAACCCTAGGAAATCCCAGGGGAGGGAACTAGAGGTGCAGGGCACCCGCAGCAAGCTAGCCTCTAACATAGCATAAACACACAACAGAAGCTGCTCCACGTATAGCGACCGAAACTTAGAAAATGTCCAGTTTGGAGAGAGCTGGTATCTCACAAAAAGTGAAGGACTGTCCTCACACACCACCTGGTGTCATGCTTCATCATCTGCAGTCCTCGCTCTCTAGAAACAAGGTTTGGTAGAGAGCAGGCCTCACCTGCAGAAAGGGAGGTACTTCTAAAACTAAGTGGGGGCCCGTGAACGCGAGTGAGTTTTACAAATCAGTATTATTGCCACAATGCATTTATTCGGATAGGAAATTATATGATATTAAAAAAAACAAGTACGGTGAAAGGGGGAGTTACTGCCCCATCACTGTAGTTATTAATTCTGTTGACATGTTTCTGCCTATTTGGCTCTAGGAATCCGCAGCATTCATTAGGATGAAAAAATTAACGAGAGCTCCTATTAAAATATTAGTATGAAGTTACCACTAGGTAGGTTAACCTATGTCATACTCTACCTAAGTTGATTTCTTGAAGCCTGTATGGGTGATAGACAGGAGAGAAGAGATATTGCCATCAAAAGTATTCGGTCACAAGGAAAAGAATGCTCCACATGCATCATTAACACATATATTGGCTATTTGTGTGTAACACGTGTCACTGCAAATGTGGCGCACACACAATATCATAAAGGACTGAATGTGAGACCGGCTAACCTTCTTACCCTGGTCTAGCTTCTTACACGTTCCATGGGAGGAGACTGTAGTCAAACTGTGAAAGGAAGATAAAAATAAAAAATAGAAACATAAAGTAATTTAGCTTCTATCGTCCCATTTTTTTTGTTGGAAAAAATGTAAAGGCATTCCACTCATTTGCACTCATACTGTTGTTCATGGTCGTACTACATCAAGGTGCGTCTCTCGCCAGGATTCTAGGTTTGTCTGCTCTTCATCTCCGAAGTAGAATGAGCAGTGTGAAATTTGGGCTTTCAATAGTGCTCTTACTGTGTAATCGCTGTAAATTGGATGCACATGTGCCTGTGATTGATAATTGGAAAGGGTTCTCGTGTCTGAAATGGGTCCCTTTTACCTATTCGCTGAGTGCAAATGAAATAATGTTTTTCATTCTAGACTACTCTATCTCCACTTGTGAATCGTTAGCGTCTGTTAACCCTTTTGCTCTCTTTCAGAAAGAGATTCCTACCTATGTGTGTTCACAATGTTTTTGCGATGATCGCAGAGTAATTGCAAAAAAGAAGCGAGTCCAAACCTATATTTACCAAACGTTTTTTAAAATTTAAATACTGCAGAACAGTTTATTACATAGTCCTGAATTGGAAATTAAACTTTATCATTTCTTCAATTGTGTCATAAATACTCAACTTCATAAAAATATTCTGTCTCTTTAACACCCTTCCCCCAATATACTCTTTCCTGAGTGTATTTAGCAACCCAGTGAAACCAGTAGGTCACAAGTTTGCAGCACCTTCTAGAATGAACACGTTGGCTTACAAATGAGATACATCAGGTGTTGTTTACTCCACAGATTTAAAAGCATATCCATGTCTCTTTTACATTTCTTTTTTAAACAACAGCCAATAATAGGACTTCTTGCTAATGTATTCAACACACTACTTAATTTCATTCACTTAAATGCTGACGGAATCCAATGAAATATATTTCTTTTTAAAAGAAAACACCTCCATTTTATCTGCTTTTCATTTGGAAAACTACCTCATTCAGCAACTGCCTTCTCCTGACTGCTATTGTTCCTTTACTACCAAAATACTTTGAGTGTGGATTGTTGGGCACAGCAATTTCTATTGGGCTAAAGAGGCTGCAAAATGAGAGGTATTGTCAGAGACTTGGGTTTGCCAAATGTTGATATTACTTTGTTTGGCCAGAGAGGGTTAACGTTTTATCAGTTGCTGACTTTGGTGAAAACCATTGGGGATTGCCTAGCTCCTCACCTCATGATTGTTCACTGTGGTGGCACTGACCTAGGCATATTGAATGGGGGAGGGCTGGAAATCCTAATGAAAGATACCTTTGCAGAACTGATGTCGCTTTTCATCACACTGTCTTGGTATACTCTAATATATACCAAAAACAGAAATGGAAGTGGTCAAATCAATTCTGTCCACAGATTGACAAAGCCATGACACATATTCATAAAGCTGTTTCTGCATTCCTCAGACACCATAAAATGTGCCCTATCTATAACAACAACTTGCATTATGACATGCACGGAATTTATAAAAATGATGCACTTTACAGATGAACAGGGTGTTTCTAAGTAACCTGAAACTCTGCACCAGGCCTTATGTGCAGCTGTCATATAGACACAATCAACACAAAGGCTCTTGTCAGGTCCACCCTACTATCCAAAATATTGTTAATCTTTTTTCTGAAGATCCTTTATTTTTACTTTTGGAAACTTCACATCGATGTCACGAATATTTAGCGAAATCACAAAACAAAAGCAAACATTCAACGGCCAACAGCACATGCAAAAATAATTTTTAAAAAATCCATTCTGAAACTACTCATAATACTATATACATAGTTCTTTAAAAAAAACATATGTAAACTCATGCTTTTGTACTAAGTGTTTTAAAAACCATCTCTAAAACCTGTTTTCTTTTTTTCGCAGTTAGTCAGGGAGTCACAACAATATCTTTAACTGTTAACACATATATGCCCACATAATATAGTATTTTTGGCACTAAGGGTTTATTACGTACAGTTCAAACTCATGTTTTTCAAGTGAGTTTCTATAAAAATCATCTCTAAAATATATTTTCAGTGTTTGCGATGACACCGGGAGTCAAGGGCGGTTGTCAGTAGGTAGTTATAGTTATGACCATGTTTCTATAGAGAAAACATTTTTTGACTTGCCTATATCCTTGGTGTTAGTTGACAAATCTTCAAGAACTTTTTCAAAAAGAGTACCCCGGTAAATCTTATTGCGTGTGGAAAGCTTCAGAGCAAGTCATGAAGCAGGGACTGAGAAAAATTGGGTTAACCCCTTCCATGCTCATGACGAGCTCAGCTCGTCATGAGGCACAATGGAGCTGTGCTCATGACGAGCTGAAGTCGTAATAACGGTCCTCCCACGCGTGCTAATTCTCTGCCTGTGATGGTGTTCTACAGAAGTGGGCGGAGTCATGCCAAGTCCAGCTCGTCATGAGCACAGCTTCACTGTGCAGCATGACGAGCTGGGCTCGTCACGAGCACCAGGCGCGGCCCCTCCCCCCGCACCGCGGGGGAATTAGCCCCACGTGGAAGGGGTTAAAAAAAGGTTATGTTTGCTATGTTAACTCCCATAGGACCTGTCAACATTCCTACAGCCTGAACCACTTAACAGAATTACAATAAATTTGGCAGAAATTTAGATTGGGTTATGCATATCACTCTTTCAGCTATTTGATGAAAATCATTCAGTAGTTGTTAAGAAATTGAAAAAAATATTTAGTGATATCTGTGTTTGAGGATATTACATGAAAAAAGATGCGTTCATGCAGGGAAATGCAGAGCTCTGATTAGCTGCTAACACTTCAACCAGTAAGTGTTGGCAGCCATCTTTGGTCTCAGCTTCAGCTGAGTCCCAATAAAAAATGTAAAACAAAAAGTAAAGGGGGCAGTGTAGGAATACCCTGACCACATAAAGTTGCTCCAGGCATCCCAACAGTCCAAAACAGCATTTTTGGAGAAAAAAAAATTGCTGCGCGATTTCAGCCTACCTGTGGATGTAAAAATACTACTCGTAACGTATCTTTGTGAATAAAAACATTCGTAAACTTAGAATGTTGGTTTAAGTTTACCTTTGTGAATACCAAAAGTTGTGAACTTAAGGTCCGACTACAAATTTGGCAGAATGGTGCCAGCTCAATGCCGGGTCAGCTGCGGCAAAGACGCGCAAGGACCGCCAGCAGTATTACGAGTTAAAAATTTGTAACTTATAACACTGCCGGCAGTCCTTTGCCTTTCTCATGGCATTGCCTTGAAAACAGTCACCACAATGGGATCAGCAAAAACGTTCCAGCACGGCATAAACGGTGACATCCATGCCGTGCTGGAACTTAGTGGGAATACAGACAGGGGGGGGGGGCCTTTAGGGATTCTGCCATGAAAAGGCTGGCAGTTCAAGAACTTGTAATATGCTGAGTGGGACTGCGCCAGTCCCTGGTCAGCATACTTCGTTGTGGCACAGCTGCACCATTCCCAGGGAACAACTGTTCCCTGGAGCAGCTGGGGGTCCACCGCCCGTTCGACTTTGGAAGTTGTAATTGGTATGACGCTGGACCACCACTGCTGCGCCACCAAGAGTCTGGTGGTCGCAAGACTGATAGACTCGTATTCACACCCTTTGACTTTTGGTCTAAGTTTACCTTTTAGAATCAGGACCGCAATTGTAGTCAGGATAAGGGAGTTTAGGGAGCAGTTAAACAATGGGGAGGCCATGAAGAAAGCACTAGGCATACGAGGGAAAGGGGTATCTAACTCATTAAGTATGACAACCACAGCCAAGGTAAACAAACAGAATGATGTAAAATTGGTATAAGTGTTATCATGGAACATAAGGGGGATTGCCACAGTAATTAATAGATAACAAATTAATTTTTATCTGAGGAACAGATATATACATATAGCATACATACAAGAAAAGCATGAAAGTCCCTGAAAAAGCGAAATTAACCAAATGATGGAGAGGGCAGGGGGGTAAAATGACCTATATGCCAGAGCTTTATTTATTTGGATTGCTGCAGGAGTGGCATATGAAATCCATCATTATAACCTGGACACTCTAAGCAGATATGTAATTATAGAGGGAACTTTAGATGGTGATGTGTTAAGATGCGTGTTAAGATGTGTGTGTATATATACCCCTAACACCAACCACACAAAGGTTATGGTCACAATTACTAAGAGTTATTGTGTAACCCCGAGGCCATTTGTATATGGAGGGATTTGCATCTGTGATATTGACCCAATCTTTCTTGAGAGCCCAATGCCACAGTGTTATAAACAGATTTAGGAAGAGAACACTGTCATTGGGGCCTGGGCAGCAGGCTCCAGTACACTTACGGAGTTCTAAATATCAGCAGTGGAGAAAATAATGGGGGAGGGGTGAACATGCACAAAGTGTGCTTTCCTACATGACCCCCACACATACAAAAGTAGATAAGCAACTAATCTCTCACATGGTAGCTCTCATCCTCAAAGTGGAAAAACCTGGAAGGGCACCCGGCATTGGTGTTGTCAGTCCATGTTCTGTGTTCCGCTGTAAAGTCCAGCCCCTGTTTGGAAATTATGCATCTCTGCAGTTTGGGGTTTCCCTCTCATCTCCATCAGCCATCCGTGAGATTTGTAGTCAGTTTGAACCTTGAGGTAAGTCTCAATCAAGCAGTGTCTCAACTTCTGCAGGGACCAAACACCAGAAAAGGCTTCCCTCTCAATGACACTTTAAAGGAGTTGCCTACTAATACAGGCAGCAGGTTTAACCTGTCCCTCATCATTTGTTTGTGACAACACTGACTTAATCCCATATTCAGAATCATTTGTTATGACAATTAACTCCTTTCTATAGTCAGGTGCATTCGGGACAGGTACTGAGGACATAGCATCTGTCACTGTGTCGAAGGCCTTTTTTGCAACCAGTGGTCCAGATGACCTTCTTAGGCTGTGTCCTCGAGGTAGGTGCACTGAGTAGGGCCATAATGGTCCCATAACCCTTTAGAAATCTTTTGTAGTACCCAGTCAAGCCAAGGAATGCCCTGGTTTGTATTTGCTTTTATATTTGTGTCTGGATTTTGAGAGCCTGCTACTCCAGAATGGTCTGGATCTTGGGTTGGAGAGGTTGGACTTGGCATTCACCTACAAGGTGTTGCAAGCATGGGGGCGCAAGAGGGTGCACGAGCAGTATGGCCGCGCACATGTGAGGCTCCTGCTGCCTGAACTATTCATCCTGACATTTATCCTGACAAGTGGTGTGGAGACTCCCGGGACTTCAGCGACTCAAAGTACCTGTCATAAGGCACACTCGGTGAAAGATTGATCCCGATCGGTTGCTGCCTCGAGCTATGCTGTGCACTTGAAGATTGGACCGGCGAGAGCCCTGCAGACTGGAGGATGCTGGTAGCGGAGTGCGATTCTACGTGAGGCCGCGGCTGGATTAACGGCACGCAGGCCACAGGGTGTGCAGTAGCAGGCGGCGGAGGCGCGAACTGTGGTGGAGCTGTGAAGCCGCTTGATCAGTGGGAGGCCGTGCGGACAACTGAATCGGCAGGAGAGCAGTGTCGGGCAGGACTGTGAAGTGGAGACGGAGGGGCCCCTCTATTCGGCCGACCAGGGGGAGTTGCCTTATGGCGGACCACAGCAGACGGAAGATTTGTGAGTGTGCTGCGGCGATACGGCAGGAACCGTGAGGAAAGCACTTCGGGGGGCGATTAAATGGCCAGAGAAGGGATTGCCTGGTGTCAGCGTCCAACGTGAAGGGTCCCCCGAGGCGCGACAGGAACTGCTCATTATCCTGTCCTCAAAGCGGGCGCATGTCCTGCGGCGCGGTGTATGCAGCTCAGAAGTGGGGGGCAGTTCACTAGGAGTGACCAGTGGTGCTTGGTGCGATTGTGACAGCAACTGGGGACACCCCCCCTCACCCCTCCCCGGGAGCTCTGAATTGAGAAGCGAAGCCGCAGAGGTAGCACTAGTAGCACTGGCCACAGTTTGGAAGCGGTAACGAGGGGTAGCACCCTGATTGGCACTATTGCGAGGATACAGAGACTGCTGACGCCCAACACTTCTGACTGATGCACTGCATTGATGTATACCGGTGTCTAATGGGCAGTGTCACAATTATAGAGTTTGGCAGTCCGGGCAATCGAGTATGTTGTAAATAGCACGGCACTGAGGAAAGTCAGTCAACTGAGCACGGGAACGCAGCAGGCATCCCCCTAGGTGCGCCAAAGGTCTGCACAGCGGGGCCACCAGGCCTGAGGGCGGACTACTGTAATTGGACAGATTGGCCTGGGGAGCAGTAGTTTAGATATACCTTATATATGCGAGGGGCTGGAGACGCTATGGGAAAACCAGATACCAGGCAACCGAAAATCACTTTCGAGACAGCCAAGAAAGTGGCCCGTTCCAAGCAAGATGAACAGGAGACGGAAGAGGAGGGCAGAAGTAATGGGGGCACAGCGCCCCAGAATTCAGATATGCACAATATCCTGCAAGAAATGAGACAAGGATTCGCGACAGTGGTTGATAAGGTAGATTGCATGTCCTCTAGAATGGATGCCATAGCGCACAAGTTAGATGCCAATGAGGAGCGTATTAAGGAAATGGAGAGGAGGATCTCTTACAACGATGACAGTATGGCAGGGCCCACCACACAACTTGCACGCATGGATAAAATCCTTAGAACAATAGCGGCCAAGATTGAGGATTTGGAGGCCCGCAGCTGCCGAAACAACATACCGGTGATAGGAATTCCGGAATCCGCCAAAACTGGCAAAATGGAGGAGTATGTGGAGAAGTTACTGGTAACGACAATCAGGGCAGAGGCGTTTTTGTCACAATTTATAGTTGAATGTGCCCACAGATCCCTCGGACCAAGGCCGGCGCCGGGCACCCCCTGCGTCCCATAATAGCACGACTGCTAAATTATCGAGACCGGGATGTGACCCTTCGTGCAGCCCGGCACAAACAAACCATGAACTATGATGGCAATACGTTTTCAATCTATCCAGACTTTACACCAATGGTGCAAGAGGAGCGACGTAAATTTCTTGATGTGAAGAAAAAACTAAGGGAAGCACAAATAGACTATGCACTGCTCTACCCAGCCAAATTAAGGATAACGCATCAAGGGAAACAGCGTTTCTTTACTAATCCTCATCAAGTGGAAGAGTTCCTCTGGTCTGAGAAGTGACGGCGACGGGAGGGCGGCAGCCCTGGTACTTCTTGGCAGTCATCCCCTGAGAGAGCTGACGATGGGAGACAGTGATTGTAGCAGAGACACATAGTGGTGACTATGACGGGAAAATGGGGGATGAGCTCATGTGGCAGAGACTCACGTGAGGAACACTACAGGTTGTACCAGTTGTTTAATGAAGTTGTGATTCTGGCTCTTCTCCCCCTGTGATGGCTCCCTGTTGTAACACCAGGGGAGGGCCGAAAAGGGGGGAAGTCATGGTGTGGCCCTCTGGAGTTGTCCCCCAGTGGGAGTACCCCCATGACAGTACACGGCATGCAAGATGCTGGAGAATTTGAGACTTGTTTGGCTTTGTTGGGGAGGACGAGGGGGAGGGTGTTGGATACTGGCAAGATTGGGTTGCTTCAGTGGGTGGTGGGGAGGGGGGAAGTAGGGTGGGCGGTTAGATGTTTGAGCAGAGGTGCGCTTACGATGTATACTAATGAACATACCTGTGTTCTGTTACAGTATAGCATGTGGCATCAGTATCACATGGCATGTATAAAGGAGGATAGGGCACCATTACAGCAATGTGGCCTCAGATCACAACTACAGGGTGAGCATATAATAGGAGAATATGGCTAAGGCAGCAGTAGGCCCTTTGAACATCATCTCATGGAATGTACGAGGCCTGGGGATCCATGAAAGAAGAGGCAAATCCTTTCGTATTTAGATAGGCATAAAGTACATATTGCAATGTTACAGGAAACACACTAACCACGAAATACTCCAAACATGTTTGCTAGTAGATGGGCTGGGGATAGAATCTTTTCTTCTTGTTCCACTTACGCCAGAGGCACTGCGATATTGATTAAGAAACATGCTCCATTTCAACTGGCGGGATCATCGTGTGACTCGCAAGGCAGGTACTGCATAGCTTGGGGGGGGGGGGGGGGGGGTTCCAATCAGTTACTCTGGCTGTTGTTATGGGCCGAATACAGATGTACCTGAGTTCTTTGATGCACTTTGGGCAAGGATATTTGAATTGGATTCTACTCACATAATATAGGGGGGATTTCAATGTCACATACTGTCCCAACATGGATAGGTCCCACCGTGTGCCGCGTCATTATACAAAAGCTCAGGCTGTACTAAAAGAGATTATTATGACCTATCAGCTGACGGACGCTTGGAGGCATACCCATCCACATACACACGGGGGTACTCATTTCACGGCACAGGCACACTCTTGGGCTAGATTGGATTATTTCTTTGTGACTAGGGGATTGGCCCCGAGGATAGCTGCTACTAAATACCTTGCATGGACATATTCTGATCATGCACCGGTGCTACTGGCACTTTCATCTACTGACTTTAACATACCGCGCAGACCCTGGACACTTTATTCCTCCGCATTGCTTGACGCGGTCTTCCAGGAGGAACTGCGGGAGGAGATCAGTGATTTCTTCCAGAGGAATAGGGACTCGGTCCAGAGTGTCGAAATAGTATGGGAGGTATTTAAAGGTACAATGAGGGGATTCTGTATGGCAAAGGGTGCCGGAGTACTTAAAGATATACAGGCTACGCTGCGAGCCATGGAAAGGGACCTCAAAAATCTGGAGACTGCGCTTGCCGAGAACCCTGAGGGAGCCAATCAAGCTATCTTTCGAGAAAAACTCACTCTATACATGGAAGAGGCACAAAGGGAAGCGAGATTTAAAAGCAAATACTGGATAGCCAGGAGCTTTGGTGAGGGGGATAGGCCCGGGAAGATGTTAGCGCAGAAAGTGAAGCACCCGCACTGCTCACTGTACGTCACAGAGGTAAAGGATTCGGCTGGGGAGGCCTGTCGGGATACAGCCACTATACTTAATACATTTATGGAGCATTACAGCACACTCTATTCCACTACAGGGATGGGTGATATTGATTTAGATGGCTTTCTGGGAGACGTTGCGTTACGATGGCTAAGTGATGGACAGAGAGCATTTTTATGTGCTCCATTTGAATTGGATGAAGTGAGAGGCGCCATAATGAGTATGCTATCTGGCAAAGCCACGGGTACAGATGGGATTCTGATCGAATTTTATAAAACGTACATTGATATTATGGCTCCCGTGCTTAGAGAAGTGTACGAGGATGCACTGGGTCATCTCCCTACCACTAGGCGGGAAGCCCTCATATTTTCCTTGTTGAAGCCGAGTAAGACCCCAGAACTCTGCGACTCATATAGGCCGTTATCGCTCCTTAATTGCGATGCGAAAATCCTGGCTAAACTCATTGCAACAAGGTTGAGCCTGCTTATGGAAAACCTGATCCTGCCAGACCAGTCGGGTTTTGTGCCAGGAAGATCCACCTTCCATAATTTAAGAACACTCTTTGCCATTATAAATACTATTTCCCTGGAACTTCCTATGGCAGCTATTTTTTTAGATGCCACTAAGGCATTCAACTCTGTGGAGTGGGGATATATTTATGCGGTTATGAGACGGATGGGGTTTCCACCCCTGTTTTTATCCTGGATTAAACTACTGTATACCATGCCGGGTGCTAGGTTTCTTGTTAATGGTCATGTATCTTGAGCTTTTGATATAAGGAGGGGGACAAGCAGGGGTGCCCGCTGTCCCCTCTACTATTTGCTATTGCTGTGGAGTCGCTGGCGGCGAAGTTACGCCAGTGTCATCGTGAAAAGGCCCTGCAATGCTATCAGCATCAAATACTTGTGTCCCTCTATGCGGACGACATTACCCTATAGGTCCGTGATCCACGAAATAACCTGAACCCAATACTGCGCAAATTCATAGTCTTCGGGAGACTCTATGGGGTCAAGATCAACTGGGCGAAATCTAGCATCTTCCCGCTCACAGATGGAACGGAGAGATTTTTGATGGACTATCCCTAGAGTGGTGCGCAGAACACTTAAAATACCAAGGTATTGTAGTTACTAGGGACAGGGGAGAACTTTTGAGACTGAACTATGGGACAACTATGACTCGAGTGGCAGAGAGCGTTTTGAGAAGGGTAGCTCCGCCTTTGTGCATGGCTGGCCATGCGTCTTTAATAAAAATGGTGATACTTCAACAGTTTTTGTACTTGTTTTTGAATATACCCTACTACCCACGAACGCATTTTTTTCAAACACTCAGGACAGAGCTAATAAGCTAGTCTGGGGGGGTAAGCAGCTGAGACTGCAGTGGGAAGTGATGATGCGGCCCTACTCAAAGGGAGGGTTTGGAATACCAGACTTTGAGCTCTATTTCGCTGCAGTACAGGCCCACTTTGCGTTGTACTGGATCAAACAGCCGAAATATATGCCACAAGTAGCGGCGGAACATTGGCTGGCACACCCTGTTCCTCTGGATGAAGCATTATACCTAAAGGTGGGTGCCGGTGAGAGACAATCAAACTCGCTTATGTGCACGATCACAACATGGCAACGCCTGTGCCTTATGCTTGGGGTGCCCATGTTATATTAGCTGTTACTTCCCCTGACTTATCACCCTAGTATGCCTCTCTTGCAGGAGGAAATATTTCATGCCTTTAAGTGCAATACGTCATTACATGGGGGGATATGTACCATGAGCAGAAATGTTGTACTATCGAACATATGTTCCCAGAAACTCAGACAACGCCCCTAGACATTTTCTTGTACATTAGATTAAGGCAAGGTGTACGATCATTAATGCACGAATTCCCTGAAAAGCCGCAGGTGTTGGCCCCCCTTCAGCTTGTGCTGGGCAAGACCACACCCAAGAAACTAGTGTTTCAGATCTATACATCAGTCCACTCACAGAAGGAGTTTACAGATACACAGTCACATAGGCGATGGGGGAGGAGTTAGGAACAGCCCTGACAGACGACCAATGGGAGTTCTTCTGCTCGCAGACGGAAAGAGTTTCAGCTAGTAGCAGGCTCCAGATCATTCATTACAAGTTTTTGCACAGACTATACTATACCCCGGCTAAGATGTACAGATATAAGCTTAGGGCAAGTGATAGATGCAACAGATGCCATACTGAGGGAGCTGATTTTCTACACTTAGCCTGGGATTGCCCGACCGTTAAGGACTACTGGGCTCAAGTGTTTGGTGCATTGCAGGTAATGATTGATAACCTAGTGAGGCCAGATCCCTTGCTGGCTATCCTTGGGTATGTTAAACCCCTCAGAGCAGAACATCGTAAATTTATCGCTATAGCGCTTCTAATGGCTAAAAGAAGGGTTGCCTGCAGATGGGGCAGGGGGCGGGCGTCAAAGTTCAAGTCATGGCTGGAGGACTTGATTAAGTGCCAGGAGCAACTTGCTACCTATGCAGAACTGTTACCAGTGTCATCCAGGCACAATGATATATGGGCACCATTAACATGTTATTTGATCTCTCATCAGAGACTAAGGCATAATATAAAATATAGGGGATGGAACGGGGGTGAGCCTGTGAAAAATGGAGCGGGATGATGCAAGAAATCTGTAGGAGGGTTGACGCTCGAAGGGGCACGGGAGACTGCCTATGGTCAAAGTATGTTATCTTTATGTAATGATATAAATTACAAGACAATGTGATGCTTCCATGTGAATATGGTAAGGTGTATAGTGAACTGTGATTGCTGTGCTCTGATAGACCTGCATTTGTATAATGATGATGTTCTCCTCATGATTTTTGCCCAAACTGGACATGTAAGGACTAATGAATGTGATGACCGCATTGTATCAATAGAACCAAATGATATTGTACTGTGCTGAAGACCTGTATTGTTGTTAAGTAACCTGAAAATAATAAAGAGAAATTTAAAAAAAATGTAAAAAAAGGTGTTGCAATGAGGGGGTTCTGTCCTCTCTGGCCGTTACTGGCCTTGATAGTTAGGTTTGATTAATACAGGGCCTGTAACGCTGCCTTCAGTTGGGTCAGGTGTTCCTCCCAGGTGGAACTAAAGACAGCTATGCCATCTAAATATGCTGCACTAAAGTGTTCCAGGTCTGAGAGAACTCAATTCACCAACCTTTGGCAGGTGGCAGTTAAATTTGTCAGCCCAAAAGGCATCACTTTAAATTGGAAGTCACTCTCTGAGTTAAAAAATGCTGACCTCTTCTTTCCTCCCGGGGTGAGTCCAATCTGCCAGTACACTGGTTGTCAATTAATTAATCTGGTTTTGGGATGTGGTGGGAATAATTTTTAGTGACTACAGTTAAACCCCTGCATTCCAAACAGAACCTAATTTCAGGTTTCTCATGATTGGAATGAGGTTTGGGGACCAGTCCCACTGGGCTAGCCCAGGGGCTGTCAGAGTGTTAAATAACCCCTCACTTTAGCATCTTGCTGATCTCAGTCTTAATGCAAACTTTGACTTGGCCTGCCAATCTGTATATTTTGATTTTGATGAGGAGCCTGTCACCAGTGTCCATATTATGGGTACACCATGTTGTCAGACCAGGGATCAAAGAGAAGAGCTCAGCAAAATGACCTAGTACTAGACTGCAGTCAGATTGCGGTTGTGCACTGAGAATGTCAGACAAGACAACACCTGGAAATTGCCCATCATGCGGATTATTTGACAGTAGGTGAGGGAGGGGTTCACTTTCCTTCTCCTGGCCTCCATCGGTATGATAAGCATGGTCATGTCAGATCTGTACTGGTTTGTCTTTAGGTGATTGACATGGAAAACTCTATGAGGACTCCTAGGGGTGCATAGGTCTACCACTTAGGTGACTTTCCCTTTCTTCTCCAAGATTGGATAGGGTCCAGTCCACTTGTCCTGAAGGGCCCTGTGAGCCACATGCTCTAATTCCCACACCAGCTGACCTGGTTTGTACTACACCAGTACTGACTGTCAGTCATGCCGGTGCTTAATCAGCTCCTGGATGGCCTCTAGATGTTTACATGTCCTCTTCATGTACTTAGCCATACATGAACGCAGGCCCAGTACTTAATCCTCTATGTCTTGCTTTGGCTCTTTGAGAGGTTTTTCCCATCCTTCCCTCATTAGACTCAGAAGACTCCTTACAGAAGGACCAAACAAAGTCCAAACCTCCCTTTTGTGGCACCTCTCTGTAGGCACACATTTGACAAGGTAACAGGACATCCATCTCCTTCTGAATTTTTCAGGGAGGTCGAATACCAAGCCTTTTATTGTTTTGTTGAACCTTTCTCCCAAATCATTTGTCTGAGGGTGATAGGGGTGGTGAACTTGTAGCTCACTCCACATTCCTCCAACATAACCTTGAAATATGCAGACATTAAATGTGTTCCTCTAGCAGAGTCCACCTCTTTTGGAAACTGATCCTTGGTAAAGATGCTTAGGAGGGACTTTGCTACTGCAGGGACAGTTACTGTCCTGAGGGTAATTGCCTCAGGGCATCTGGTGGCATAGTCCAATAGCCTTAGAATACACCTGTTCTCGGATAGAGTTTCAGGTCCGAGGGGACCAACAGTGCCAATCCCTACTCTCTCAAAGGAGTCCTAAACACTGGAAGTGGAATTAAGGGAGCCTTTGGTTGTGTGTCTATCTTGCCACTGCCTTAATAAGTCACACAAGAGCAACAAAACTCCTTCACTTTTTCAGACACCTGGTGCCAATAAAAATGGGCATCTGTCCTAGGTTTTGCTTAGTCCTGGATATCCAGCTAAGGGTATGTCATGGGCCGAGATCAGAATGAACTTTCTGTATATTTGAGGCATCACCATTCTCCTTGCTGCCAATGGATTGGGGTCCCTGGCTTCAGTGCACAGAAGCCCATCTTCCCAATAGACCCTATGGTTACCGCTGACATCCACCCGCCTCTTGTCTTACAACTTGCTGCCAAAGGCCTTCATGGGTTATGCACTGCTTTTTCCCTTGGCTTAGGTCCTCTCTAGGGAGCCCCTCCTGCACTTAGGAGCTCTGCAAGACCAAACTCCATTAGCTGCATTTCCCTTCTCAGGCACCATGGCATCTCCCTCAAGAGAACCCTCCCCCGGCCCAACCACTTAGACGTGGCCTTGTGTCAAGAGTATCTTTGTGTTCTTGAGACTTGCTTGTTGCTCATAAGGATCCACCTCTAGGTATCACCAAGTCTGATGCCAATATGAGCAGATCAATGGAGTGTACAAGGGAGGGAAAGAGTGTTGGAAGGAATGCACTCAGGGAGATCCGGCATTTCTGCATGAGCCTTCATTTTCACTTCTGTCCATACAGAAGTCTCCAGATCTTTTCCCACAGGAACTTCACTGGGATGTTGGGGGACACAAAAACCTTCTTTGGGTCAGTAACTCCTCCCCACTATAAGCCTACCAAGGGAATTGGATGGAGCTCAGTCTCATTGTCAGCAATGGTCACCTGGTGACTAACACAAGGTATCACTTGGTCTAGGGAAACAAGTTTAGCTGCCACCACAGTAACACTGGCCCTTGTATCCCTAAGAGGCTCTACCTCGGTCCCATTGATTTTAGGTCTTTATCTATACTATTCCAGGCTCAGAAGTAAGACTGCCAGGCCTTCAAATATTTACTCCACCCAGGAAACCTAAAGTAACATTTTTTAGGGTCAAGTGATTCCTTCTTTTCCCTGTTACCGTTGCTGCCCCCATCTTTGAGCTTCAAGTCCCTCTCAGCCCTTCTTTCTTCAAGTGCTAATCTCATCTCCTCACATTCAAGCCTCATCTCCTCCAGAGACAGTAGGTCAAGCTCTTCCTCAAGGCTTCCTACCACCTTACCATTTGGGTTCTACTAGAGTGATTCCGGCCATTTCCCACTGTTAAAGGGGGTCTGGGAAAGGGTGAAGAGTTGGGGGTCCTCACATTCTTCCCCATCAAACTCACTTTAGTCTAGGGCCTCATCCTCACTTTCTTCAGGGTCTTTTTCTGAGGGAAAGGCTATTTCATCCTTTGTGAATCAGCCCTAATGTGTTTCAGAGGTGGTGTAGCCTTTAAAGCTCACCTCCTTGATGTGCCACTTCACTAGCCTTCCTGTGAGGGGGGGGGGGTGTGACCTCCTTCTTGCCCTGGCCTTGGTTCCTGAGTCCTGGGAACAATCACACTGCCTGGCCAGATGTCATAATCCTGTCTGTCTTGACAGAGCAACCACAGGCTGCCAGCCCGAGCATAGAGAAGCTGTGGCAACCAGGTGGGCAACCTCTCAGGTAGCCACCTAGGTGCATGCCACATTGCCCTTGACATGAGATTCAAGTCAGGGGTGAGTAGATATGTTGTTTGATACCAAGCATTACATAGTTAGGCAGTACCATAATGGACCTGCAAACCTTGGGTTTGCCCAGGTGGCAGCTTTGGTTAACCTATGGACCTTCTATCTCTTATAGTGCCCTTTAATAGTAAAGGCCAATAAACGGACATGTAAGCTTGCACTTACATGCCAGCGGTTTTAATATAATGCACCCTGCCTCTTGGGCTTTAGGATGCCTTCCATAGGGCATATATTAAAAGTAGTGCATTGACTTTGTCACACATAGTTAGGGAAAAGTTGAATTGGAGCATTTTACACTGTTCCTGCAGTCTGCAATGGCAGACCTGCTGCCACTAGTTTACTTGGGTCACTCACAGTTGCACAAACAGTGCTGAAAGCTCTGGGGACCCTTTACCTTCCATGCCCTGGGTACCACATGTGGAATCTGTGTTATCCCCGTGCACTCTAGTTATTCTGATTTAAATGCTCAATTGAATTAATTCGGGTTGGCGCTACCTCTGACACACGTAGTCAAAACCGTGCCTTCAACAATGTAAACGTGGAGTGGGAAGAATCTCTTCACACAAGGATGTGTGCTCGTTATACTAGAAACCTGGAGGGTTTCTCATCAATTTATTCATATAGTTGCCAAATAAACATGTGAGTTCAAATCGTTTTCAATCACATTTTATTTCCATGATTAAAGTTTCATTTGCATCATGATCAATGAATGTCTTGATATCAAATTCTCAAGTACTTCAAAATACCCAATGCATTTCGGGTCAAAGTAAAGACCCTTCGTCAGCGGTCTGTAAAAGAATAATACAGGACCAAAACCAATACTCGCTACTAGACATAATACGGCACTCTCTATGTTATTTAGCATCAAACAAAAACTGATGGTGATCATGCCTCAGTCTACAACGTGCGTGGGTGGAAAAGTGGTAGTGCATAAAATAGATTACACCCAGTGCCTCGGAATAGCAATACACCGAATATGTGGAAACCGTGTAACACCAAAGTTATTACGCGCAGAATGACAACAGAAAAGAGTCAAGAGTCAATAGTCATCAAACCATAGTCGGATGAAAGAACACCATTACGGATGACGAACTTACATAAAAATCGGGAAACCGCTACTACCGAAATCGGCAAACAAACAGAGTGGAAGCCATTAGAAGATTTAAACCAATGGGCGCGCATGCTCTCGCGTGTGACGTGCATCACGTGATGTGAGTATTGCGGCTTCAAAACAAAGTGTAAGGGAAAGTAAACGGTGAGGATAGTGCAATTGATTACGAAACAAATAAGCGTGATGATGGCATGCAGGGATCAAAGCTTGAGGAAAAACTCACGGACATGTGTGGGAAAACCATGAGTAGTGACAGGAATATAGTGCGTGACACATGGTAACTAACAGATGATAAACAGTGAATGTCTGTATAAACAAACCGAGAATAACAATGTGAACAAACCATGATGATGACATGATAAAAGAAATAAATAAAAAATCATCATATTGTGCACAGAACTATGTCAGAATGATTAAATTAGTGTTAGAAAAATGAAACAGTTTCATTTACTCACCGTTTACTTTCCCTTACACTTTGTTTTGAAGCCGCAATACTAACATCACGTGACGCACGTCACACGCGAGAGCGTGCGCGCCTATTGGTTTAAATCTTCTAATGGCTTCCACTCTGTTTGTTTGCCGATTTCGGTAGTAGCGGTTTCCCGATTTTGATGTCAGTTCGTCATCCGTAATGGTGTTCTTTCATCCGACTATGGTTTGGTGACTATTGACTCTTGACTCTTTTTTGTTGCTATTCTGCGCGTAATAACTTTGGTGTTACACGGTTTCCACATATTCGGTGTATTACTATTCCGAGGCACTGGGTGTAATCTATTTTATGCACTATCACTTATCCACCCACGCACGTTGTAGACTGAGGCATGATCACCATCAGTTTTTGTTTGATGCTAAATAACATAGAGAGTGCCGTATTATGTCTAGTAGCGAGTATTGATTTTGGTCCTGTATTATTCTTTTACAGACCCCTGACGAAGGGTCTTCACTTTGACCCGAAATGCATTGGGTATTTTGAAATACTTGAGAATTTGATATCAAGACATTCATTGATCATGATGCAAATGAAACTTTAATCATGGAAATAAAATGTGATTGAAAACGATTTGAACTCACATGTTTATTTGGCAACTATATGAACAAATTGATGAGAAACCCTCCAGGTTTCTAGTATAATGAGCGCACATTCTTGTGTGAAGTGATTCTTCTCACTCCACGTTTACACTGGGTACCACGTGTACCATATACTAGGGAATATTAAGGGGGGGGGGTAATTTCCTTGTCAATTTATGATGCCAGTTTACTCATAACAGTTTTAATGGGAGAACAATGGCACTGAGGCCTGGGCATCAGACACCTGCGCACTTTCAGAGACATAACCATCAGCATTGGGGTAAAAAGGTATAGGGCTGACCATACAAAAATGGCTATTTCTTATATATACTTCAGTGGCACTAGTGAGGCAGCATAAAGCAGCATGTAGCATGTGCAGCTACAATATGTGACAATAACTATATGCACTGCTGTTGGCTGACATATGGTGATAATACAAGGCTATTTCATGTTTGTTTGGGCATTTGTGGTTGCTTGGGCATTTTAAGATGTAATTGCATGTGACTGTCTTGGTCATTTAATGGGTATACTTATGTATTTGATGGCTGCACCGCAGCACATCACACATGCGCTCCTTGCATAGTATGTCAATTCGATAGGTAATATCTAGATAGTAACACAGATATATGTGCTTTTACTGTGTTTTTTTATTTTAGTAATCCTACAGTGATGTCAATTCTTTTGATGTCATTAGGACGAAAGGTCACATGGCTTTGCATGATGTCTTGGGGTGGGGGCAAAGGTCAAATGACGACTTGGCCTGGGCAGAGTTTTGCTAGGTGGAACTCCGTGAAGTGCGGAAAAAACTCTGCAGCGCTCTGTGGAGTTCTGCAAGCAGCGTGAGAGGTAAATTGTGCTACTCGTGCCGATTTTTAGCACCAGGAGTTTGTCCCATGCTTTAAAATCTATGCAGGCAGCACCACGTGCAAGAGGGTGCTGCTTCTTTCTGCCGCTTTAATAGATGTTCTATGAGAGCATGAATTTCACCAACGTGAACGGCAGGTTTCTCAACATGAGTGCTAGCGACCTGCAGTGACCGCCCACGCTGAGAAATCTCACCGGAAAGAGGTCTAGCATATGATTTTCCTCCCGCGTGCTCACCAACTTAACATTGATGAGCCATGAGAGAGAATAAACTCTGCTCCATGCCGCTTCACATAGTTTTTCACAACTCTGCGCTCTATGTGGAGCGCTGAGTGGGAAACCCTCCTGCAAACGCCCCGAGTGGAGGGGAATTTTACGGCCAGGTCTAGTGATGACACTTCTGGTCATGCTCCATCACTTTTTATGCCTCTGCAAGTTTGGTGGGGCAAGTACCAAATTATTTTATATTTGAGCAACAGCTGTTTTGTATGGCGTTGTTTCTATCGTATGCATTTTAAATAGGTCAAAAGCTCATATCAAATCTTTTCATTATTTAGCCAAAAGTACCTGCTTCAGCTATAAATAACTGATTGTTCTCAGTCCAAATCTTGGCACATGATGTCCTATGAACATTGGATCATATTTTAGAGAGCTAGACAGCAAATTACATCCATTTCCTTTAAAATAAATATATCTCCACAGTTTCTGTTTGCTCTGGATATACAAGGACAAAATGTGCTTGTTCACTTAGCAAATGAAGCCTGCTGCGCTTTTATAGCAGATGTGTATTAGTGAAAACATTCAGCAGCTGATGGTTTCTTAATTTCAATGAGATTTTCAGAGAGCTGGCAAAATGACCTCTGCCCTTTCTGAAGACAGCAGCGATAAGGAGGAGAGTGGTAATAATGGTGTAATAAAGCATTATACAGGCGCTCTCTAAATGGCGGAATTTGCATATAAATGGAAGTTTCAACTGCTGGGTGTATGAATGCTTGAAAAGAGCAGTGTTTGGTACACAGCTTGTGCTAACAATCAAAAGTTGTAGGTAATTGTACGTTAAAGAGCTTCTTTTATTCATAGGTGTCACACATTTGATAACAATAAATGAAGGATCAATTTATAGTCACTGAGCAATAAAGGCAAATGCGTACCCTCACTGGTTCACAACATCAAGTCTTGTAGTCAAGAACATATTAAATATAATTGTCTAGTGCTCAGAATATTAAGCACTATTGCTTCTGGGGAATGTCTCACCTTATGCTCACATGATGACCTGCCATGGTTACTTCTGAGTAAACTTATATTTAACCAGAACTTAGAATGTATGCTGGTTGTTTGCTGTTTGTTAGGGGAACGTTTAAACCCCTTTGCTGCTTGGCCTTAACCCCCTCCCCGTACTAAGCCTTTTTTTGCCTATTTGGGGTACTATGAGCTTAGGCCCCCATACATTTTTGCCACATAATATATCCATGTGAAGCGTGCTTCCTATTCTTCCAATATCCTGAAGACTGAAAACGTACCAAGGGTTTGTGGTTTCCCCTAAAGGGGACCGAGAAGTTAGCCAAAATACAGCTACATTTTGTTTATTTGGGGAAAAATGGGGTAAAAGTGCTGTAGAAGAAAGCGTATAGGTAATAATGGGGTAACCCTGTGTCCCTCAGAACCTGGGTAAGTTTCAATTAAACAAAAGTGGTTCTGTCGGGTGGAAAATACGTTACTGAAAATCGCTCAAAAATGTAACAGTAACAACCTAGCACAACCTCTAGAATACGCCAGTGCGATAGGACACCAATTACTTCTGGAATAATCACTAAGAGAATGCACTTGATATTGTTACTTTTATCAGAAATACTTCATTTAATGATATGCACAGTCAACAAAAACAAAAACAAAAACTGTCAACATAAAAATATTTAAATGGATGCAAGGTGATTCAAGTGACAATGGTGGTTCAGTGCTCAGCGAGTGTACAATATATAGTTAGGAATTAGCATTTAAAAAACCTATGAAATTCACTGAAAAAACCATAGGTTTCACACCAGTTATAGTTAGGAATTAGCATTTAAAAAACCTATTAAATTCACTGAAAAAAACATAGGTTTCACACCAGTTATAGTTACCTGGAAATTTTACTGACATAAAACCATTGAAATTCCCACGTTATAGTTAGTTGGACTCACTATAACTTGCGCGTGTAATGCACTGCTGATGACATCACATATTACATCACTCATGACATGGTCAGTGACGTCACTCATGACATCACTGATGACACCATCCAGTGAATGTGTGTCTTTTTGAAAAATAAACATGTTTTATATATGTATATGTAAAGGTCGATGGAAGAATAAATGTTTCAATAAGTGTCTTAATGGATGTTTTAAAAAAAAAAAATAATTGGTTAACTGGCTTATTAAGTGTATCATAGTGAATACATATATTAGCGAGTATTGTTAAAATATTTAAATGTTTGTATCAGTGTTTCACTTTGTGTATAAGTGGCTGCATGGGTTGGTGAGTAGCTACATGTGTGTGTATATGGGTTATTAGATGTTTTTTTAGTATCAGTATAAGTGTCTGTATGATTTAGTGGGGGTGTTACTTAGCACATAGATGCATCAATGACTGACTCACTGTTTGTATGTGTTTTGAAGACAGCATATGTGCCGGACTGTATGGGTGAAAGAGTGTGTATATGTATGTGTTAGTAAGTGAATGACTGTCTTACTAGTGTCTTTATCAGTAAATACATATGTTTTAATCTAGTATATGTGAGTATTGATGTATATAAGTGAGTATATGTGAGAGTGAGAGATTGAAAGAGTTCTTGTTTTAATAAGTCTGTGTTTCTATAAGTGATTGTTTAAGAGAGTAAGTATGTGTAAGTTTCCTTAGAAGTAAGGTGGTAGTGTGTGTATAGCTGTATATCCCAAAAAATGGATGTTCAATAGTTTATTTGCATTTGTTAGTAGGTGTGTGAGCAACTTTTGGAAGATTGTCGGTGTGTTAACGGATGTATAGGTGTCTCACTACATATGATGAGTGAGTATATGTATGACTGACTATATAGAACTGTTGGTGAATGAGTGGATGTGTATATAAATGGTGGAATTACTGAATTGGTTGTTGTAACTGGTATAGGTATCTCCACTTTTTAGAAAATGTTAGTTTCTATTTTTGAATATTTGTTTCAAGGGTTACTTTACAGTGAAAGGAGGTCAGTCACTCTGTCACAAGGATGGTGTCATCAGTGATGTCATGAGTGATGTCACTGATCATGTCATGAGTGATGTAATATGTGATGTCATCAGCAGTGCATTACATGCGCAAGTTATAGTGAGTCCAACTAACTATGACGTGGGAATTTTAATGGCTTTATGTCAGTAAAATTTCCAGGTAACTATAACTGGTGTGAAACCTATGGTTTTTTCAGTGAATTTAATAGGTTTTTTAAATGCTAATTCCTAACTATAACTGCTGTGAAACCTATGGTTTTTTCAGTGAATTTCATAGGTTTTTTAAATGCTAATTCCTAACTATAACTGGCGTGAAACCTATGGTTTTTTCTGTGAATTTCATAGGTTTTTTAACTGCTAATTCCTAACTTTTTATAGGGCCTCATACCTATGTGTTTTTTAGTGAATTTCTAAGGTTATTTTTTCGCAAATGTCTATAGCTTAGAAAGGTATGTTTTTCTAAAAATGAATCCTATATTGTATAATAATTTAATATTTTTCTTTTAAAGTATATTCATTTTTTTTTTTTATATTTCACTCTGGAGCGCTCCCGGTGCGCGTACCAGGGCGCGTCCCGTCAGCGCACCCAAAAAAAATAAAAAATAAAATAATGAATGAGTGAGAATGAGGAATGGGGACAAAGAGAGTGGTGTAAAGAGAAAGAGAGCTAGAGGGAGAAACACAGAGGGACTGTGTAATAGATAGTAAAACAGAAAAGGTATCAGAGGAAGTAACTGAGAAAAGGAAAATGAATAAGGGAGCAAAAGAAGAGAAGAAAGAGGAAGAAGACTAAAGCAGAGGTTCTCTGAGAATGTGAATGGGTGATAAAAGTAAAAGGAAGGAGAGTAAAAGATGGGGAATGACAGGTAGTGACGGAACTAGAGAAAAGGAACAGTGGTGACGGAGGGAAAGAAAATAGCAATGAGTGTAAGTAAAGAGGAGGGAAAGAGGGTGGATAAAAGTGAATAAGGGTAAGACATGGGGAGTGACAGAGAGAAAGAACAGAGAGAGTACAGGAAGGAGTGTCAGAAAGGGACTAAGTGAACCAGAAAAAGGTAAGTGAGGGAGTGTGGATGAGCAGGGTCTCTGAAAGAAGTTGAATGTGGTAGGAAAGTAAGGAAAAGAGAAGTAAACATGGAGGATAAGAATAAGTGAGGGAAGGAGAGTAAGGAAACAGGGGTGAGGGGTGAGGTAGGGTGAGAGAAAAGTAGTGAGGTTAAAGCAAAGGGTGATGACAAACTACATTACATAAAAACCAATGGAGACACTTACACAAAATATAGAATAGGCCCTACTACATAGCAGTCCCTACCATTTACCCACATTTGGTGGTATTCCATTGAGCCATTTGGGCTGTAGCCCTCTCTAAATATCCTGAGATAAATTACATGACAAAAACACATATGAAACTGTTTGAATTTTCAACCAATTAAAATGATACTTACATTTTGTACTTTTATGTGCTGACATTTGATTGGTTAAGTACATGAATATATATGAAAAATGAGAGGGAAAGACAGCCATTTTGACTAACACTACCTAAGGTACATTTGGAAAGAAGTTTGACAGAAAACTTCAACTACTTTCAAATAGGTAAGTTGTTAATTTGAAAGGAGAACTATGTTATGCACTTTAAATTAATTTTTGAAAACGTTTTCAGATAGTTATATACTGTTCCTCTGTAAGAGTTAGAGATTGAGATAGGCTTCTCTGTTATAATTATGGATTGAGTTAGGCTTCTCTGGTATAATTATGAATTTACTTAGGCTTCATCACAGGCACTTTTTAATAGTTCTACTTCCTGCCTGAAACCATACACTGCCCAAAGATAACTTCACTGTTAAAAACTCACAAGTACCTGTCTAAACTTAAACCCAACAGTGCCCTAGCTCTACTGATATATTTATGTTTTATGCAATTTACAGCAACAAAATGGAAGGAGAAGAGAATATTTCTTTCGAAATTGTTTTGGACAACAACCCTGAAGAAAAAATTGCTGAGAATGATAACTTTGATTTTATGGATGAGTCTCTGGACCTTCAATTAGTTCACTGTGTGGAAGCAATAGAATCACAGAATGAAAATGAGGGCATTCCAGACAATATATTGTTAGAAGTTTTAATAAATTTTGAAAAAGAATCAGAAAAATAAATTTATATTTAATAATCAAAAATTGTATGAGACATTATTCATTTTTATATGTAATTCATCAAGTAGTTCCAAATGTTTAAAATATTAAGTGAGACTTATAATATACTGTGCAACTTTTTTGTGTTACATAGTAAGTTTTCTCATAGTTACTTCTTTTCTCCCACTATATTATCTCCAATATGTATTTAACATCTCTTTATCATCTCCTGCCTCCATGTTGTTTCTGCTTTCCTGACAGACTATGGTATGAATACAAGATATCTACAAAGGAGACGGTGTATATTAAATTTTAGACTCTGCATTGGTACCTACATGTTGGTACTTAATTAAAAAAAAAAAAAAAAAGAACAATTAATAAACATACAATTTTTGAAAAGTCTGTCATTCTTTTTTCCCCATGGTACGCTCCCCGGTACGCTCCCCAGTCTGCTCCCCGGTGCGCGTACCGGGCGCTCCCCCCGCGCAAAATGATTTTTTTTTTTTTTTTGCCCCACGGGGCCCTTTTATAGCCCCCACATCAAACCTAGGGGGTCAGGGGGGGGGGGTCTACCCTGCCCCCTTATGGTAATTTCCCCCTTTGTTTTGGCCACCTCTTATGTCTCAATCCTACCGAGACACAAGATGGCTGCTGCTCCGGACTGTTTGGAATGTTTACAGACACCCGAGAGCCAATCAGCTTTCCGCGCGCGAACTCGCGTAGCGCACTGGTTTGCGCCCCGGTGCGCGTACCGGGGCGCGCTTATAGATATATATATTTTTTTTAACCTAAATTACTCAAAATCCACTGGGGCACATATATTGAGACATAGCAAAGGCACATCGGGCTACCAGTCCCTACAATTTTGCCAAGTTTGGTGGAAATACATTCAGCCGTTCGGGCTAAAAGTGAGTTTGACCGCCCTATGGAAATTAACATGGGGAAAACACGTTTTAGGACCCCCCTTTTATCTCGGACCCCACTTGACGAATCCCCCCCAAACTTTTAGGGAAGGACCGGAGCTCGACGAGGCAAATTTGAGGAATTTTTCAGGCAGATTCGTCAACCGGCGCCAAAGTTATTCCAAATAGAATTTTGAGATTTTGCATTGAAAAAAATCCTAACTATAACTACCTACTGGCGACCGCCAGTAGGTAATATATATATATATATATATATATTCACTAAAAAAACCATAGGTTTTAGGCCTTATATAGTTAGGAATTAACATATAAAAAACCATTGAAATTCCTCCTATATAGTTAGCTGGACATTTTATTGATATAAAACCAATGAAATTCGACATATAGTTAGGTGCACTAACTATATATTTCGCGCATCCGCAATCCAATGCTGATGATGTCACATATTACATCATTCATGACATGGTCAGTGACATCACTGATGACATCACTGATGACAGCTCATTTAACATCAATAATTACACCACTGATGATATACTTCATGTGATAATACAATGCACCTCCTTACACTCTAATACACCTAGTGTAAAATACAGAGTATCATTTTTGAAACTATTGACACACCAATACCATTTACTACATACCCACTAACTGATTCCTACGTCTACATGCACATTCATTCATTCACCCATAAGGTCATTCGTACATACTGTCACTCATCATTGCAACACTATCATATGCACTCATACACCTATGCAGACACTCACACACTGCCACTCATCCATGGAGTTACTCACACACCTACTCAGTCCTGTAAAGAATCAATCACACTTTGATTTCTTCATCTATACAGTTAAACACAGAACAGCTTACATTTTCACAGATATACAAACACATACTTACTCACTTATACAATCAAATCCTTCATCCATACTCTTATACATCCTCTCATTCTTCAACATGTAAAACATATTTAAACTTTACAAAAACACACAGACACTGGATGATGTCATCAGTGATGTCATCAGTGATGTCACTGACCATGTCATGAATGATGTAATATGTGACATCATCAGCATTGGATTGCGGATGCGCGAAATATATAGTTAGTGCACCTAACTATATGTCGAATTTCATTGGTTTTATATCAATAAAATGTCCAGCTAACTATATAGGAGGAATTTCAATGGTTTTGTATATGTTTATATGTTAATTCCTAACTATATAAGGCCTAAAACCTATGGTTTTTTTAGTGAATTTCATTGGTTTTTTAAAGGCTAATTCCTAACTATATATAGTGTATAACCTATGGTTTTTTCAGTGAATTTCATTGGTTTTTTAAATGCTAATATATATATATATATATATATTATTTTTTTTTTTCATTGCTTTTTAAAGGCTAATTCCTAACTATATATAGTGTATAACCTATGGTTTTTTCAGTGAATATATATATATATATATATATAGATATATATATTTATATATATATATATATATATATATATATATATATATATATATATATATAGTCCTTTTTATAGTTGTGCATTTGTTACCTCTTGTAGGTAACAGTGAGCTCCATAAGTGGAATTATTATTAATAATAACAATAATAACTCTGAACCTCAGGGTTTTGCATGCCAGAGCAACCAGAGCATATTTTGTCAGACACTCACATCATTACGAAATGCACAGAGAATCCACATGCAAAGTCCACACTGAAGCAGCTCGCATTTGCCTTCTACATGAACAGCCATTAAGTACAGAAAAGGGTAGTTGCCCTTGGTAAAAAAGACTCTTTTAAGTCTGAATATTATGCTTCGTGCAGCCCCTTGTAAAAAGCACATCAAATGCACATTAAAGAGCAAAGCCGTTACACCAATACCTACAAAGGAAAAGCCATCCGGAACAGCTGAAAGACACCTTTCTTTCCAGTGACTTTATTGCTCAAAGAGGGCAGGTTGGGCCTCCACATACCTCCTCCTCCGCTACGCCTCTTCAATGCTACACCGGTAGCGAAAAACAGAGTCGGTAGCCCAGGACCCTCCCTCCCTGCACATTAGGTCGGGTTCCTCAGCCCCAATTCCAGGTAAAATGAAATGTACGTGAGATTAGGGAGTTCAGAGAAGTGGCCCCGACGGCTTGTCAAGATAAAACCATATCAGTTTGTAATAAGTGCGGATTACGGAAAAGCAAGATCCCAGAATTAAAATTCCCTGAATCAATATTTGAAAATCTGCAAGAAACATCTCTAATCGCATTAGGGTGGGTCCTGATAGCATTTCCTATCTGCTAATCTATTGCAAAACAAGGCTGGGCTTTGGAGAATTCTAAAACCCGCTCCAACTTTGGGCATGTAATAGCTTTTACACATTATTTGCGAGACAGAGGACATCAGCAGAACCGGTTAAATGATTATTTCTTCGAAGCGCTGAACTCCTGCGTCCGCAAACCGCTCCTGTCATTTCGTGATTAATCCCTCCTTGTGCTGCAGTCAAATCAGTCAGCAATTATAACAATCCACGTCCTTGAAAATTGTAAAAACTTTTTTTTCTTTTTAATATAGCGCGAAGTGGACCCGAAGGTATAGGCGCTGGGGCGCTCTACTGGAGCACCAGTTACAATACACACAGTCACAATCAGTATTTTTTTTAAGACACTGGGAGATTACGTGATTTACCCAGAATCACAAGATGTTGAGCTGACGCCGAGATTCGAACAGTGTCTTAAGTCGATAGCTCTGCCTATAATGCCTTATCCTTTCCAGTTCAGAGCGCTGAACCCGCTCTTTTGGTGTGTAAGTAAAACGGAACCTGAACAGGGTGTGAGCAGCAATGTATCGTCAATATTTCCGAGTTTAGTGTGCCTTTTTTTTGTTCACAGCCGTTTGATTTCCGAGGTCCAGTCCGCAATGAAATGTGCGGTACCTGAAAGGAGTGCTTTGTGGTCGTTGTTCGGAACCGTAAATTTCGATATTTGGAAAGCGGGATTCTCGGACGAAATGTACGGGAGTAGAGTGGGAGAAAGTCCGCCCGGTCTCCCCCTCGGCACGGGAGACCGGGCGGACGCGGGGAAACCAACAGGCAGCATCGCCCGGTCTCCCCCTCGGCACGGGAGACCCCGGCACGGGAGACCGGGCGGACGCGGACACATCAAAGGCTTCCCCCAGGCAGGGGGAAGCGGAAACTAAGTCCTCCCGGCCCCGCCCACAACCAGGCGGCGGCGGCGGCCATTATGAGACAGCTCGGGCCGCGGCGGTGATCTCGGGGGTAAAATGAGGGGTAAGCACCCTCGAAATTGAAATAAAACAGACCAAAATAAAAGAGAGAAGCCCCCCAAGCCCCCCCCGCCCACATTTTTTAAAAATAAAATCACGGGGGTGCGCGCACGGGTGCGCGCTTATAGATATACTAGCAGCCCGTCCCGACCTTGTCCGGGAGCAACAGGCTTTGCTGACCCCCGCCCGCCCCGACATTGTCCAGCAGCCCGGGCCCCCGCCCGGCCCGTCCCCCGCCTGCCCCGACCCCCGCCTGCCCAGACATGGGTCCCCTTACCTCAGTCGCCGCTCCTCCCGCCTGTCCGCTGCTCGCACCACCGCTGCTCCTCACGTCACCGCTCCTCCCCTGCGCCATGTCCGCATCTCTCTTACCTCAGCCGCCGCTCCTCCAGTCTGTCCGTTGCTCGCACTGCCGCTGGCCTGTCCGCTGATCCTCACGTCACCGCTTCTCCCCTGCGCCTTGTCCGCCGCTCCCTTACCTCAGCCGCCGCTCCTCCAGCCTGTCCGCTGCTCGGACCGCCGCTGGCCTGTCCGCTGCTCCTCACATCACCGCTCCTCCCCCGCGCCATGTCCGCCACTCCTCGTCGCGCTCCTGGACGCTGCTCCTCCCCGCGCTCCTGACGTGAGCACGCACGTCACGGCCGGCGCTACTTCGAAGGGACTACTTTTTTTTTACTGTAAATTTTTTAAATAACGTTTTTTATTTTTATTTATATAGCCTATAACCATCTACAGACCCTGACGATTCCAATGGTGTATCGGGTGTGTGGATTGGCGCTGTGGTTCCCGAGTTTACCCGCCTCAAAGGCTGAAAGTTCTTCCTTTATTATTGTAGTATAGATAATTTGTTTCTCTTTTAATTTTCTCAGGAACCACTGGAGGGATTTACACGATTTTACAAAAAGCGTGATCTGCGTACCAGACACTACTATTTTGACAAGTTTGGTGTAATTCCCTTCAGTGGTTCAAGCTGTAGCCGAGTCTAAAGGTCCTAGGGAAATTAACATGGGGAAAACACGTTTTGGGACCCCCCTTTTTTCTCAGCCCCCACTTGACGAATCCCCCCCAAATTTTCAGGGAAGGAGCGGAGAGGAGCGAGCCATCTTCTTTGAGAAATTTGCGAAGATTCATCAACCAGGGCCAAAGTTATTCCCAATAGAATGTTGGGGTTTCCCTATGGGAACCCGTCCTAACTATATACCGCCAGTAGGTAATATATATATATATATATATATATATATATGGAAAAACCTCCGTTCTCCTGCCACAATCACCTCTGCCCTGATCACGCTGGAAACAGACACGGACCACACTTGGATGCTGGTTAGTTTCGTTTATTCAGCTGTCGCCATAACGTTTCGGCTGAAAAGCCTTGATCACATGACAGCGTAACCTTGTTTTTTTGGCGTATTTAAAGTGCACAGTGCTCATTAGTGATTGGTTCATTTGAATTTTCACAACCATTGGGTAAACACAATTGATGGACTTACACATCACATTAATACGATATATACACGTATTTACAATGAATGTTTACAGTTATTTACTGTCCACTCTCTTTTAATATTGGGATAAATCCCTAAATAATCTTGAACAATTCCGGGTTAAATCCCATTATGTAATTAAAGAATATTTGCCATATTCATAAGATGTTGCCACACTTTTGCAGTTCTGGGTTAAATCCCCATGTTGACCTTTTTCCCATTACTGTGTTAAGAATTATCTTCAACATTACATTTGATATTTTATTTTTCCTTGCATTATTTGTGTTCTTTCCCATACCCATATAAACGTGCTCCTGTGCAAAAAAGTGTTTAAAAACTGTGTAAACGAGGGCTATACATTTTAAATTTAGATAGTTATTTCATTATTATTATTTGTAGAGTCAACCTTTTTTCCTCCTCTATTGTACATCCCACTACACTTATGTTTGAGTTTATCATTTTGCCATTAATGTTCCCAGTTACATCACTCTCAGTTATCATTTGCTTCAGGTTGCTAACTTCAATACTATGTATCAGTAAATATGGTCCTTCTACTTGTTACTCAATTGTCACATGTGCTTAGTTATATCAGCGAATATGATAGTTGCCCAACTGATTCCGTATAAAATTCATTATTCACAATTTGTATCCTATTCACCTATATACAACTATATATACACACATACAAGTATACACAATTATTCAAAAATATACACCTATATATTGCTCATTTCTAATTCATATATGTACATCCTATTTACACATTTATGTTGTTGACACTTATTTATTTCTCATACTTGGGCATTTCTATCATTCATAATCCCTAGTTATGCAAACATGTGTACAAATCCTCAGTCAAATTCAGACCTACAGGCTGTTTACTATTAAGCTTGAGTATGTAGTTGGTTTCCATTTTACGTAATTTGTTTTCCCTGTTGCCTCCCCTCCTGCTCGCACTTACAGCATCCACCACCCAGTATTTTAGATCCTTGTTGTTGCTTTGGTGTTGACTTTTAAAATGCCTCGCCACGGGATAGGTGTTATCCTGCGTGGTTATCGCCCTTAAATGCTGCAATATCCTTTTATGCACGGGGAGCTTCGTGCTTCCCACATATTGCCGTTTGCAGGGGCATTCAAGGACGTAAACGGCATAGTCCGTTTTACAAGTCAGGACTTTTGTGATACGATGCTCATGGTCACTAAATCCGTCCTTGTACATTTTTTTGTTCACACCATGAACACATGCTTTGCAGGTTTTACACCTGAAAAAGCCTTGATTGTTCTGATACCAAGAACTACTGTCAATAATTTCTGGGCAGGTTGCCACCAATCTTTGTCTCATGTTGGGAGCTTTACTGAAGGTTATGGAGGCTTTCTTAGGGAGATCCTGACCTATTAAAGGATCACTGCTGACTATTGGCCAATTTTTGTTGATAATTTTTCGTACTTCTTGATGTTGATTACAGTACCCCACTATTATGCGGAATGGTTCTGCCTGTTTGTCGTGGTCAGGGTTAGTTACAGGTTCATTGTTTGATGCCTCAGCCGAGGCCTCTCCAATACCTAATACATCCTTGCGGTCCTTGACCATGGATTTTCTAATTGCCTGTTGTATGACCCCTTTGCTATACCCTCGCTCCATGAACCGCTTGGCACATTCATCTTGTGCTTTTAGCAATTCATTGGGTTCACTACACAGCCTGCGAATCCTTAGCATCTCACCGTACGGAATGTTCCGTATTAGATGGGCCGGGTGAGTGCTGCTGGCGTGTAGGATCGTATTCCCTGCTGTTGTTTTGCGGAATAGCCTGCTTGCTAGTTTATTCTCACAGGTATAAATTTCTATATCCAAGAAAGGGATCTTTGTCTGGCTCATTGTGTAGGTAAAGTTAATATTTAACTCATTCCCATTTAGATTTTCAATGAATCTTTCCGCATCCACTTGCGGCCCTCTCCACACTACAAACAGATCGTCTATAAAACGATACCATGATACAATGTTTTCCTTCATTTCTTTTTCAAAGTTGATTTTGAGGACCAGTTCTTCCCAAGCCCCCATGTGTAAACATGCCACGCTCGGTGAAAAACTGGCCCCCATTGCCACCCCCTGGCATTGTCGGTATAGTAGGTTGTTGAATATGAAGACATTGTGTTCTAGGCAATAAGTCAACATAATTAACAACATTTCAGTGTGTTCTTTACAGTCTTCAGGTCTTCTAGATAGATAGTATTTGACCGCATTTATACAATCTAGATGTTTTATACTTGTGTACAAGGAACTTACGTCTAGTGCCAACAGCCAGTCTCCCGGTTGCCAGTCAATATTGCACATTTTGCCAAGGAAATCACTTGAGTCCCGGATATATGAATCCAAGCTTTTCACAAAGGTTTGTAGAAACTGATCTATATATACCGATGTATTTTCAAGCAAACCCCCCATTGCATTGATAATGGGTCTCCCCGGGGGTTCTTCTCGGTCTTTGTGCACTTTTGGTATGAAATAAATACATGGCATCACCGGATGGTCCACCTTTAAATACCGGTGTTCTGCTTCGGATATGAGTTTCCTCCTTTTCCATTTTGCCAACCAGCCATGGTACTCAATCTGCCATCCTTTAATTGTTGCCATGTTTACTCTCTCATAATGTTCTCGATTATTGAGTTGCTTAAGTGCTTCTTTTTCATACATTTCCTTAGTGAGCAGGACCACGTTGCCTCCCTTATCACTGGGCCGAACTACTATGTTCAAGCTGTAGCCGAGTCTAAAGGTCCTATGGAAATTAACATGGGGAAAACACGTTTTGGGACCCCCCTTTTTTCTCAGCCCCCACTTGACGAATCCCCCCCAAATTTTCAGGGAAGGAGCGGAGAGGAGCGAGCCATCTTCTTTGAGAAATTTGCGAAGATTCATCAACCAGGGCCAAAGTTATTCCCAATAGAATGTTGGGGTTTCCCTATGGGAACCCGTCCTAACTATATACCGCCAGTAGGTAATATATATATATATATATATATATATATATATATATATATATATATAAAACAAGAACTACATTTTATATGAAATTGTCCCACAAGTCGTCTTTCATATTCCAGATAAGTAAAACTTATCCCATCTGAATGTAACATTTGTTGATATCTTAATCATCTCTACAAGCGTTATGGTGAACAGCACATTGAATGCCCTTCTACATTTATTTTGGAATTCCTTCCTTGACTCAATTTGTGTGACCCTAATTTGCAGTTCACCTGTCATACTAGCAGGGATCAGGTTGACTTTTTGGACATCCGTTTCAGACATAACAATGGAAATCCAGAATTAGATCAATATGTCAACCACACAGCGAGAAACTCATAGCTTTACTTTGAAAGTTATCATCCAAGGACACAAAGGAAAACTATCCCCTTTGGTCGATTTTTGCACCGCCACAGAAAAGACACTGAGTTAACAGATTACGATGCTTAATCTGTGGCGGGGGTCGGCTAGATGTCTTGTCAGGGAAGCCTTCAAAAGAGCAAATTTTTTTACAGAGACTATTTACTCCAAACACAAGAGCAGCACACTACATCTCGCATAGTCTGTGTCACACGTAATTCTACTATGAATGAAAAAATCAATCAGATCATTTGCTCAAACTGGCATGTTTTGAACAATGGGTCAGAAGTCAAATCAACTTAAAATTTCCAAAACCGATGTTTGAACATTGCCAAAATAGAAACATCAAATACATTGTAGCACGGTCATGCTTTAAAACTAGTACCCCTTTTGTCCAGAAGACAATAGATGGAAATTCCCCAGCAGTGGAGCGTACAGATGTACCCTATGTAAAGCTTTTGAATCAGCGATACAGACAGATACTATCACCCACAATGGAGTCACAGTGAAGGAAAAAGACTCTCGAACTGTAAAACTAAGAATGTTATTTATTTACTATTATGTCCTTACCAGCTAGGATATGTGGGTGAAACTGCTCGATCCATGGCAACACACCTTACAGAACATTGTGATTAGGACATTTAAATTGTCAGCCCCATTGGTCACACATTACCTAGATTCTCAACATGAGCCAGTAGAGATTAGATGGGTGATTTTAGAGGAAATTGAAATTAGCCAAGAGACCATGAGTACTGAATTATGAAAGAGAAGGGGAGTTTATAAATGTTTTACCCTTAACACCTACATACGAGGTTTCAAGACTAAAACACTTTGAAAAAATTCTATTCAAAACAATATTTAAATTGTATTGAAGGATTATTTATTTTCTAACTACTTGAAATTATATGATATATAACAATTTCGATATAGCTTTGCCTTAGTCAATACATGCTCATTTATGAGCTAATAATAAATATTGGTTTATTACTTTTTCTTTCACATTGGATAAAGCACGTTGTTTCATTTTAACTCAAATTATTATGTCAATCTACTTTAAACCACTTCTATGCTCCCCAGGCTTGATATGGTAAAAGACACTTATGCTTTCATAGCAGACAGAGTGCGATTGGTCTAGTCTATTAGCCCAGAGAAACATGTGACTTGGCTTTCCCCATGGTTGTGCGGAAAATTAGTTATGTCATGCACCTTAGGAGCAATGGGTCAGATTTACAAGGCCGTTGTGCCACTTTTGCGTCATTTTTAATATGGGAAAAGTGATGCAAAAGTGGCACAAGGGGCTTGTAAATCTGCCCAATGTAGCTTATCCTGCCACATTTATACCATATAAAGGAAACCAGGCACTGGTTTTTAGTTGGAGTATCCCTTTGCCATGCTTCGCAGGCCCTAGTGCACCACATAGTGGAGCGTTATGTGACAATATGTACACAACCTAATGAGCAAGCATTTGTGCGTTTTTTGTTTACCCATTTACTCAAATTGATTATAGACACATGCACATTATTTTTAATAGCTTAAGCTTCTTCAGTAGCTAAACATTCAATGCATACATGTGTTTTAAAATAGAATAATAATACTCATTTACACCTATATAAGCATAAAGTCACATGTGAATTGAAATTGCAGTGACCACTTGTTATTAATCCTTGTCTTCCATTTTCAGTTGGACCAGCTGGTCCTGACAATGAGGTGTCAAATGTGTGCTGATCCATATTTTATGGATTGCATAGCGAGAACGCATCCAAATCAATTTATTTTTACTCAGCTCTTATATATGGCCTTTGTTACAGGTGTACTTAGGTAAAAGTTGTTTTTCCTCTGGTCATTTTTAGGCATACACATTATTTTTTCAGTTACCGTCCTCATTTTATTTATACTTTACAATTCACTATATTAGTTTTACAGAATCTAGTGAAGATTTCAGCTTCTTAGCTGTTTATCAATAAAGTTCCCCCTTTAGATGTCACAATATTTCTAACGTTTTTTAGTTATAATTGTGAAAATATAGAGAAGAGAGGCAGGTTGGACATGCTATGTTGTTTACTCTTTTCCTGGAAACCCATGGACTTACTCTGTACCATTCAGAGCATACCCTGCTAGGACTCCTTAATACCAACATCATAAGTGAACTTGCATTCTTCATAGTTCTACAATTAACTAAATCCATCTTTAATCCATTATATTTCTTGTAGACCTCCAACAAGTATATACATCAGTCTATAGAGGGTCCAGTCTATAGAGGGTCCAGTGAAGATCTTACCCATCCTTTGGGAGCTGTCCGATAAAGACCAGACTGTTCAATTTCCCAAAAATGTATCCCTTATTCAAGAGTATTAAACAATAATCTTGCCCCTATTTGCATTTAAAGAGATACAAATATTTTTCTTTTCATATGCCTTTCTGCAGCTGGAATATTCACAATCCACTTATCCTATATCTCATTTATAATATTCTACCTTTTCATATTTACTAGGTAAGTATCAGATGAGTTTCAAATTCTGATCTCCACTTCCGTATGTTTAACATCTGGAGGAGTGCCGCTCACATTTGTCATGGTGCATCAAATTTGGTGATGGATTTTTAAATATATATTATGCATGTTTCCTTCTTTTAATCAAAGTATATGAATTTACATCTCTTTCAATCTTCATGCACTCTTCATTCTTTGATGAATCAGTGTTTTCCTCCCATCTTGGGCCTAACACAGCTAAGGGTCTGATCACAACTTTAGTACTGACCTACTTTTGAATGGAGCTTTGATTAACTAGATATATCAAATATTAATTAATTTATATCTTGGCTAAAATGAACATGTAACATATTTCAGGTACTCACAACATTCATCTTGTCGCTCTTCCAGAAGAATGCTTGTTTGTTTGCTGAAACGCGTGAAGAGATGATTATGCTTATCAACAACTGTTTAATTAAGACTCAACTTTTTGTTTTCAATTGTATACATTCCATGTTTTTTATAGTTACTGTACTAGCCAGTGTATTGCAATTCGTTTCTCTAGCGTTATTGTCTATTCTGTGTATTTATTTAAGTATATTTGTGTGTTTTTTGTTACGTTGAGTTGGGACAAGTTTTACCTATCTGAAAATATGAAAGAAGTGTTGTGAGACAAATTCATACAACATTTATTTCTTGTTTTAAACCCATTACATATGTGATATCAGGGATTTAATCAGACTCATTATATTAATTGTGAATTCAAATAAAGTATTTTTTTCTATGTACATATTTTTTGGCCTATATCTATTTATTATAATCATTAATTCCAATTGGCTACCAAGGGGATTTTTGAAGCTCTGTTGTATTTTTTTCTGCCCTTGGAACCATGGTTTCTTAACAGGGGTCCCTCTTTTTGTACACTTATTTTTGAAAACTAGACACCCTGGGGAATCTAGGCTGAGGTGACTTGTATGGCTCTCCCCAGGCTCTTTGCAGGTTCTGTTACCCAAAATTCTTTGCAAACCTAAACATGTATCTAAAAACACATATTCACCCCATTTCAGTGATGGAAAGTTCTGAAATCTGTGGGGATCCCCAAACTTCCTGCCACTCTGTATTCTGTAAGCCTCCCGATAAAAATGGTACCTCACTTGTGTGAGTAGGTCTAGTACCCGCAACAGGAAATGTCCCAAAACATTCTGGGGAGACATCAAAATTATCAGTCACAAAGCAGTCTAGTTTTTCAAGGGAGTCACATGCGTTTTTGTCCCATGCTTGGCGACCATCTAGAGAATCTACAAAACAAGAGGGTCCAAGGGAATATTTACCGACCCCTTCTGTTATCATCCCTAGCTACTTTTGAATATGAACAACTAGATAACAAAGGGTCAAAAACATAAACTATTTGTAAACTGACTGTGTACATAAAGGATACATCCGACAAATCCACCGAGAGTGTGTCACCATTGGATAAATTTTCCCATCAGATTACCAACCTGTACCGCCCTGCATCATTTGGGATCCTTTAACCTGAAGGAAAGTGGTTTTACGCACAGTGGACTAGACGGATGTAGCCCAATCTAACACAAAATGTCACAAATGTGCATATGGTATACTTATGGTATCAGGGGGTAAGCTGAGTAGCAGTGCCTATGTGAAAATAATAAGTGCAAAGTGCGTGAAAAATGTTTAAAATTGGGTGATGGCAATGGAAAAGCAATTTAATATGATCCTATCCACTCCTAATAGTTAAAAACAGTGCATAGTAGCGCAACAAATAACTACTAGTGTTGTAATGTGGTCGACATGTTTCTGCAGTTCATGCGAAGCCTCGAGGTCTTCTACTGCTTCCTCAGGACCTTAATTAATGCTACTGCATATTGTGAAACAAAGTGTTTAAAAAATGTTTTTCAATATCACCTGGGGTTCGCCTGATGAGATAGTCCACAGATCGCCCAGTATCAGCAGAAAGATATATAAAGAAAAAGTACACAAAAAAATATACAAAGTGAGTTACAAATATTGGCAATATCTTTATAGTATATGCATCAGTGCATTGCCAACTCAATTTATTGGTCAAGGATTCTATGCTGGTAATCCAATTGTTGCAGTCATATTGTTTAGGCAAAACCATTAATACTCATATTATCACTCACCTATGTTATAGGGAATGCACTCTCCACCTCACCTGGCTACAGCTCAGGTAAAACGGAGCACCGCTCTATAAAAGACAAGGGAAGGTAAGTCAGGGAAGGACTCCCAGCGCTGCATATTTCGTTAATGAAGAGCAATAATGGTTCGATGTCTACTGATGATAACCAATAAAACTTGTATTCAGTTTAAAGAATCAAGATAACAAGTGTGGGTTAGGGGCGCTGTTTCCCTATTGTCAGCTCGTAAGTCTCGAGTCTACCGCCAGCTGTACGAAACCTCGGCGCGTCTACAAAGCGCTATAGACTTCTGAGTGGCTGCTAATCGGTACAAAACCTTGGTCGCTCATACCATGCCATCAAAAACAAATTGAAAATACAACCTTTGGAATGTGTTTACAGGTTAAATGTAAGCAAATCGCTCATCTCTGAATCGGCATTTGGTTTCCCCGCGCTGAAGCCGAAAGCTAAGGAATAAAAAGCAAATACAAAGCGCGTGGTGCCATTGCATCTAGACAAGTAGGGTGGGAGCTTACCTGTTCGTCGGTACCCCGGACATCCGTCTAGGCTGTCTGGAGGGAGGACCATCTAGAGAAACCTACCAAAACCAGACATTTTTTAAAAAAAGACGCCCAAGAGAATCCAGGGAGGTATGGCCTTCATGGATCCCCCAACATTTTCTTAACTAGAATCCCCTGCCAACCTCATATTTCGCAAAAAAATAATCTTATTTTCCTCACATTTATGTATGGGAAAGATGTAGGATCACTGGGCTGACACAAATTTCCTACCAAACAGCATTCCCCTGCTCTCCTGATAAAAATGGTACCTCACTTGTGTGGGTTGGCCAAGTGCCTACAACAGTGAATGGCCCAAAACATATTGTGGAGACATGAAATTATGTCTCACAAAACAACCTGTTTTTTGGTTGTGGGCTTGGTGGCCATTTACAGAGAACCTACCAAACCCAGACATTTCTGAAAACTAGACACCTGGGAGAGTCCAGGGATGTGTGGCTTGTGTGGATCCCCTAAAATTTTCTTGCCTTGAATCTCACACAACCCTCAAATTTAGGTAACAAAAATCACATTTTAATCACATTTCTATGTAGGATCAATGCACCAGCACACATGTCCTACCACCCAGCATTATCCTCAGTTTCCCGAGTAAAATTATACCTCTCTTGTGTGGGTGCCCATAGCAGAGTAAGCCTACAAAGTATAAAAATGAATTTTGCTTATGAACCAGCTGTGATATCCCCTCAATCTCTATATCTGTTTTGCCCTTCACTGTCACAGGTGTTTGGCCCACCCACACAAGTGAGGTATCATTTTATTCAGGAGACGGACAACAGGGGGGATCAATACTGGAGTCCCTACCAGTATTCACCCTGAAATTATAGATATATCCAGTCCTACTATCAGACAGCATATACATCTTAATTTCATAATATGATGTCTTTCTTGGAATCTACTGCCTGAAAATCAAACGTCCCTTGAACATGACCAAGGACTCATTCACAGCTATTCCTCTCCCTGGAACATAGATCTATGAAAATCAATCTACAAAGCGACCAAGGACAGGCCAAATCTTAAAAAAATGATCAGGGTGATCTTGTGGCAATGCTGAAGCATTATTCGACCCAGTCGGAGCAGAGTCCATCACCTACTCGGCAAAAGTGATACTAGAAATTAGGAATGCTGCAAGGTATAGTAATTGGATAAACACCATATCCCCCACAGAGAACATAGTAGACTATCTGAGTTAAACTTGCACCACATGCAGCTTTTCGATTTCCTCCCCCCAAAATAATATAGTTAACCATAGAGAGGGTAAACTGATAAGTCCACTGAGGAAAGCTCCAGTGGATATTAGAGGCTACAAAGGACTATTACTCAGTGCGCGATCCATCATAAAGCACAAAACTGAGTTCTCAATATTTATTGAGGATTAGGAACCTGACTGGGTTTTTGTTACAGAAACCTGGGCAAATGAGGCCTCCGGGCCTGACCTTATTGATGCTATCCCGGATAACTACAACATTCAAAGGCTAGATAGGGCAGGTCGCATAGGTAGGGGGTTAGCTATTGTTTTTAAATCCAAGTATAAATGTATTATCGAACCCGAGAAGATTCTTACCTGTGAGGCTCTTCATTTTAAACGTATTCTCTCACCTACTTGCACGTTTGGAGGGCTATTGATTTAAAGACCCCTAGTCCTAGGGAGCCATTTCTGCAAGAAATTAAGGAACTCTTTGGGACACTTATAGTTGACCACGCACAAATTATCTTAGGGGACTTTAATTTCTACCTAGAAGAAAGAGACAACACAGACTCAAATACCCTCGTAGAGATTCTCGAGAGTATGGGCTTTACCCAATTAGTAACAGCCTCATAATGCAGGACATACGTTGGATGATATTTCTTCCTTCCAATTATTCACGTATTGCCTTCCAACATTCAATACCTATCTGTTGGTCAGACCACAGTGCAGTTCAGTTTCAATTTTTGCCTCCAGTAGTAAGCAAAGAACAGAGATCCTCCCAAGGTTCTAGCACATTTAGAAACTGGAAAGGTATGTCAGCCACCATGCTGATCAGCGCCTTAAAAAATATTTCCTGTACTATCCATGAGGACTCTAATCTAGGTGCTGAGGCCTTTGATACATGGATGAAATCAGCAGCGGATATGGTGGCACCTCCTAAAACATACACCCAGAAAAAATGCCACTCCTCAGCTCCCTGGTAAAATGACAAACTGACATTTGAAACAATGCTCTTGTTGTGCTGAGCGTGAATGGAGATGAACCCAAGAGGATCATGATAGAAATATCTATAAAGACAGGGTAAAGGAGTATAAAGCTGCGCTTGCACAAGAAAAATCCTTGTACTGTACACTGGTAATTGACAATGCTAAAACTACCAAAGAACTGTTTCAGTTGATACAACAGCTTTCATCCCCTCAATCTCTGGCAGAACCAGACACATCACAAACTTTTTGTGATCAACTGGCTTCTTTTTTTCAAAATAAGGTCACAGACATATACACCGGACTAGAAGCTAACTCAATTATGCCCACTGTAAATCTAAAAGTAAACAGATCTACAGAAGATGGCCCACTGTTGTCTAATGGTGAACACAGAGCCCTATCAATATTCTGCGACCTCATAATCAATCAATCAGTGACACTTATAGAGCGCGCTACATACCCGTAGGGTCTCAAGGCGCTGGGGGAGGGGGGGGTGCCGCTACTGCTCGAACAGCCAGGTCTTCAGCTTCTTCCTGAAGGAGAGGTGGTCTTTGGTCAGGCGCAGGTCGGCCGGGAGGAAGTTCCAGGTCTTGGCGGCCAGGTAGGAGAAGGACCTTCCTCCTGTAGTCGCTCTTCGGATGCGGGGGACGGCGGCGAGGGCGTGGTTGGCTGATCGGAGGTGGCGTTTGGGAGCGTAGAAGTTGATGCGGCTGTTGAGGTAGCTCGGGCCTTGGTCGTGTAGGGCTTTGTGTGCATGGGTGAGGAGGCGGAAGGTGATTCTTTTGTTGACGGGGAGCCAGTGAAGGTCTCTCAGATGTCCGGAGATGTGGCTGGTTCGTGGGATGTCGAGGATGAGTCTGGCTGAGGCGTTCTGGATCCACTGGAGTCTCTTCTGGAGCTTGGCGGTGGTACCGGCATAGAGGGCGTTGCCGTAGTCCAGTCGGCTAGTGACGAGGGCCTGGGTGACGGTCTTCCGGGTCTCGGTGGGGATCCACCAGAAGATCTTCCGTAGCATGCGTAGGATGTTGAAGCACGCCGAGGAGACGTTGTTGACTTGCCTGGTCATGGAGAGGGAGGAGTCCAAGATGAAGCCCAGGTTGCGTGCATGGTCTGTCGGTTTGGGTGCGGTGCCCAGGGCGGGAGGCCACCAGGAGTCGTCCCAGGCGGAGGGTGAAGAGCCCAGGATGAGGACCTCCGTCTTGTCAGAGTTCAGTTTCAGGCGGCTGGTCGTCATCCACTCGGCTACCTCTTTCATCCCTTCGTGTAGGTTGGCTCTGGCGGTGGCGGGGTCGTTGGTCAGGGAGAGGATCAGCTGGGTGTCGTCGGCGTAGGAGATTATGCTGAGGTTGTGTTGGCGTGCGATGGTCGCGAGGGGGCTCATGTAGACGTTGAAGAGGGTGGGGCTCAGAGAGAATCCTTGAGGGACGCCGCAGATGACTTTGGAGGCCTCTGACTTGTACGGTGGTAGGCGGACTCTCTGAGTTCTTCCGTCGAGGAAGGAGATGATCCATTCCAGCGCCTTGTCCTGGATTCCGACGTTGCTGAGGCGCTGTACTAGGGTGCGGTGGCAGACAGTGTCGAATGCCGCGGAGAGGTCTAGGAGGATGAGGGCAGCTGTTTCTCCGTTGTCCATCAGGGCTCGGATGTCATCGGTGGTGGCGATGAGGGCGGTCTCGGTGCTGTGATTGGCTCGGAAGCCGGACTGTGAAGGGTCGAGGGATCCATTCGTCTCGAGGAAGGCGGCCATCTGCTTGTTGACGGTCTTCTCGATGACTTTGGCTGGAAACGGGAGGAGCGAGATGGGGCGGTAGTTCTTGAGTTCGGTGGGGTCCGCTGTTGTTTTTTTGAGTAGAGCGCTGAGTTCGGCGTGCTTCCAGCTCTCAGGGAAGGTGGCGGTGTTGAAGGATGTGTTGATGATGTCTCGCAGGTGGGGTGCGATGACAGCGTCGGCCTTGTTGAAGACGTGGTGAGGGCAGGGGTCGGTTGGTGATCCGGAGTGGATGGAGTTCATCGTGCGGATGGTGTCTTCGGTGCTGATCGGGGTCCAGCGTGGAGGGTGGTGGTGGGGGGTGGTTGTTCGGTCATGGTGTGCGTTGGTTGGTTGTTGAAGCTGTTGTGTATGTCCGCGATCTTGTTGTGGAAGTATGAAGCGAGGGAGTTGCAGAGGTCTTGTGATGGGGTGATGTCGTTGTTTCCTGCGCTGGGGTTGGATAGCTCTTTCACGATGTTGAAGAGTTCCTTGCTGTTGTGTGCGTTGTTGTCCAGCCGGTCCTTGAATGCAGTTTTCTTGGCGGCGCGGATCAGCTGGTGGTGCTTCTGAGTGGCCTGCTTGAGGGTGGTCCTGTTGTTCGGTGTAGGTTCCCTTCTCCAGACTTTCTCGAGGGCTCGGCAGTTCTTCTTGGAGCTCTTGAGTTCGTCGGTGAACCACGGGGCTTTCTTGCTGCCGGGTCTGCTGGGCGGGGTCCTCAGCGGGGCGAGCTCGTCCGCGCAGTTGCTGATCCACTTCGTGAGGTTGTCGGCGGCCTGGCTGGGGTTCGCTGAGCTGGCAGGAGGGTGCTGGCTCAGGGAGGTGGCGAGCTGGTCTGCTGTGATCTTGTTCCAGCTTCTGCAGGCGGCCTGTTGCTGGTGGTGGTGGGTCGTCGTTCTCTTGAAGGTGAAGTGGACGCAGCTGTGGTCCGTCCATTGAAGCTCTGTGGCGTGGCTGAAGTTGATGTCTGTGCTGGAGGAGAAGACTGCGTCGAGAGTGTGTCCGGCGAGGTGGGTGGGGGTGGACACCAGCTGCTTGAGTCCAAGATTGGCGAGGTTGTCGAGCAGGGTGCTAGTGTTGCGGTCGTTGTTGTTCTCCAGGTGTCCTACTCTTGTGCAGTATCTTAGGAGAACGCATTCTGGCTCTTCAATGGAGGCATGTCCATGGGCGATCTTATATATGGCTGCCGATATTATAGCAAAACCTCTCTGTAAATTAATGAATATCATCATCCGGTCTGGAATTTACCCCCAATCCTGGATACACGCCATAATTAGACCGCTTCTGAAGAAACAAATTCTGTATTCCAGGGACTGTAAGAATTACTGTCTCATCTCTCTGCTTCCAGTTCCAGCAAAAATCTTGGCTACACATCTTAATAAGCAGCTTATGGAAATTGCATATAGACAATCATGGCTCAATGAGTCACAGTTTGGTTTCAGAAAGCATAATGGTACAGAAACAGCCCTTGTCTCAGCCTCTGATTACATCAGGCGTAAGGTGGTTGAAGGACAGAAGTGGTGCTAATTCTCCTGGATCTGACAGCAGCTTTTGATACCATCTCTCCTATGTTCCTGCTGGACAGACTCCAGAGTCTTGGTATATCCCATCAAGCCCCTGCCCTTCTGACCTCATTCCTGACAGGGAGATCCCAAAGAGTGTGTTTAAAATCTTTGCACTCTGAATCCTACTCATTACCTTGTGGGGTCCCACAGGAGTCCTCCTTGAGTCCTACCCTCTTTAATCTGTATGTCTTGCCCCTCACTACAGTAATTCACTCTTTTGGATTAGAGGTGGTATCATATGCAGATAATACTCAAATTATGGTTACCATCCCTAAGGGGCTGGACTCATGGTCAGAAAATTTCCATGAATGTATGGCCGGAGTAGCTAACTGGATGTCTGCTAATTTACTGGAAAAAAATGGAGGTGATGATATTCGGATCAGGAACGGCCAAATGGAATAGTAATTGCTAGCCTCAATTTTTAGGATGCTGTCCTGTCCCGAGTGAAAAGGCCAAGAACCTGGGGGTCTTGATGGATACAGAATTTGGCTTTATGGTCCGAGTGAACGGTATCATTTCCACATGTTCCTGGATAAGGATGTTAAAATAAATCTTTCCCTTCATACAGCCAGCGTTCAGCCAGGATTCAGGTTGCTCTGGCTCTGGTAATGGCCATACTAGATAACTGCAATCCTCTGTACTTGACTGCTAGTAAGGGCCTGCAATATAAACTCCAGGTATTGCAGAATGCACTCGCAAGACTTGTTCTGGACATTCCCAAACAACAATCAGCCAAAAAGGGACTAGAACACCTGCACTGGCTTCCCATTGAACAATGCATTAGCTTTAAGGCACTGAGTATGGTCCACAAGGCATTGCATGCCTCCTATCCTGTGAGACTTAAGACCATGTTCAAATGGCATTCCCCAGGCAAACTACTTCGCTCCTCCTACAAAATGCAATTTCTGGTACCAAGAACCAAGAAGAAGAATTGGGGGGATAGGGCTTTCTCAGTGGCAGCATCTAAGCTCTGAAATTCCCTACCTTTGTCACTTAGATCTGTTCCTCTTCTGCTCCCGTTTAGAAAAGCCCTTAAGACCTGACAGTTCTCAGGCAAACGGTGAGCTAAAGCTCTTCCACACCGCTACTGGACGATGTGCTTTTTGAAGGCTTTCTCTAGCACCTTGATACCCTCGGGTGAATGTTGCGCTATATAAATATTAAAATCAAATCAAATCAGCATCCGAAGAAGAAGCAAATACCGATCACGACACATAGTTACTGGAGTATAGCTGTTGCCATCAAGGGACTTGTAGACCAATATGAATACAGTGACAGCTTCCTTATCAAGCCCATCACAAAAAGTTAAACCTAAAAACTTCTTCATTTCATCCAGATTTGTGGGAGTCCACCGGGTGGCTCTTGAAGTGGGATTCATTCTTGCACTGTTGTCCGTCAAATAGTGCTCAGCATACGAATTAGCCTGCTCAACAATCTCATCCAAAAATACATTGTCCATAAACAACTGAAAAAAACTATTGGCAAATAGTTTTCTATATTCAGTCTACACCCAGCAACACCACTAAAGGCAGGCAACACCAGCTGCACCATGTTTGGGGTAACCCAGAGTGCAGCACTTCCAATGTGAAGCCTTCCAGCCCAATGCTGCAATCCAGATGCCTCTCGCTGCACTATTGGCACAACAGAGTCCTCCTGTAAAAGTGGCACTTCATCCTCACTGAGAGTGACTTCATCATCAGATGATTCCTCTCAGATGGATTATTAACTGCCAGAATCTTGGACTTCCTCCTGTGGCTCAGATGCAGAGTCAGTCTCATAATCATGGTCAGAGGAAGACTAGAAAAGCATTTCAACAACCTGCAGAGTGATAATCCGGCAGCTAGTCAAAATCCTTACTAAGAAAAGTAACTTGACAAATAAGTCAATGTACCCAACACTGTTTAAAACAAGTAATCAACAGAGTGTGGCTTTATCAAGTGGAAAGTTAAACTACTGGTAGTTTGAAAGACAAAGTAAAAGAATACAAACCACACAAAGATGTATATTATGAAAAACACATTACCACTCACTTGCCAGAAACAGCTGGACTCACCAGCACCTACTCTGCACAGACACAGTAAGCACCAACGATATCAAAGAAAAACAAAATATATTTACACACAAGACAGGGGGGCGTGGCTTGGACGCCGATCGGGATGGCGGCGTGAGCTCGCAGCTCCGCGCGGAATCCCGCTAATTCTCCTGTTTTCGGGACCCTAGGCGACCCGAAGACGACGTTCCTGCCCTCTGACGTGTAAGGGGACAGCTGGCCGCAATCGGAGAGTCGCTGGGGGACTGCTGGCCCCGAGAAGATTGAGAGAAGAGGCGGCCGAGGTGTTGCCGAGGGTGAGAAGAAAATGGCGGCGAGGAGGTCGGACGGTCCCGAACTTCAGCCCTGAACCAAGTTGTCGCCGAGTGGCAAGAGATCCTGCACTTGGCGGCGCTGTGTCCTGAGACCAGGGGACGCTGACCTGATTCACCCAGGAGCTCGGGGACCCTAGTTGGCCACCGCCCCGAGACTTATCCTTCCCCCCCTCAGGCCGGAGGGGGGTGACGGAACGGAGCCCGTCCACCTGGCCATTGTTCCTGAGAGCGTCGGCGGGGACATTGCGCTGCCTGGTGCCCGGAGACCGGCACGGAACCACGGGCGTAGTCGCAAAGAGGGCGACAGGACTTGTGACGCAGCACCCTGGCATGGCGGCGATCGGAGGGCCTATGCCCGGGAGTCGCGAGGGGGACTCGGCGACATCAACTCGGCTGAATGAGAGTCCCTCCCCGGAGCTTGACCAGGAACAGCGGCTGAACCGGCGTTTGGATGCCATCCTTGATGCGATCACCTCCACGAAGGAAGCATTACACAATGACATTGCCCAAGTGGCCACAGGCCTGGGGCTGCTACGCGCGGATCACGCGAAGCTGGCAGACAGGGTCAAGGACCATGACCAGCTGTTGCTGGACCTGAAGCCATCGGTGGTGACCGCGGAGCACAGGATCATGGACATTTTGGCCCGACTGGACTCACTGGAACGGAGGGCGGAGGATGCCGAAGGCCGCAATAGACGGAACAACGTACGGGTCGTAGGCCTGCCGGAACGGATTGAGGGGGAGGACGCGGTGGCCTACATGGAGAACTGGTTCCGCACTGTGGTGGCACCGGAGGGGCTTACTCCTTTTTTCACTCTGGAGCGAGCTCACCGGGTGCCTGCCCGCCCGCCGGGGCTTGGCCGCCCCCCCCGACCGATGGTGGTGCGGCTCCTCCACTACAAGGACCGGGATCTTCTCATCCAGCGGGCCAGGATGTCGGGCCCGTATGGGGTGGAAAACAGTAAGGTAACGATCTTCCCGGATTACACTCAAGCGGTCCAGAAGAACAGGGCATCGTTCCTCGCTGTGAAGAAGGAGCTCAGGGAGGAAGGCATCCAGTACTCCTTGCTCTACCCAGCCAAGTTGCGGATCATTATGGACGGTACTACGCACTTCTTCCAGACTCCGGACGAAGTTTGGCAATGGCTCGAGTCGTATAGAGCGGGGACGGACAAATCACACCAAAGTAGGCAAGACCAACCCAAGCAGCCCCGGGTGAGGCAGTCACAACGCATCAGATCCCGCAACAGGCGCCAGCGGGAGAAACGGGAGGCTCAAATGGCGGCGGAGAAGAGGGATGCGCTCGCAGCGACGGCGGCCATTACAGGGTCGCAACAGAACAGTGAACGGGCAGAAACGGACTCGGGAGGGGAAGGCAGCAGAACAGGAGAGGAACTTTCAGAGGCGGAAAGTTCGAAGGGGCCGATAGTGACCCCACAGACATCGGATGGTATTTTCTGCGGCTGAGATAGAACTGGGACTAGATCGGGACTTCATGGTAGGGGGATATCCTGTTGATGGAGGGCGGGTTGCCGGGAGGGGGAGCTGTGTGCATTGGAGGGGATGAAGGTGCGGGGTGCGGGCTCCGCTAGCTGGGGTCGGCGGCGACTCACCCCCCTTGGGCCCTTAAGGTCGACTGTGGTGGAGACCACAGAGTAAGAGTGTGAGAAGTTGGTTCAAGGTTTGGATGGGGGCGGCCATTGGGTTCGTGTGCTCTGTCCTGGGGAGTGGGGTTTGGGAAGTGTTTCAGTTTTGGGAATGTTCGGGGGGGGGCAACTGCAATGGGGGGGCCATGGACCTTTGTTCTTTGATTCGGACTGTACGAGGTTGGAATGGGGACATTACCTAACTTGAAATGCCTAACGTGGAATGTCCGGGGGCTGCGGACCATGGTGAAACGTCACAAAGTACATGCATATCTGGTACGCAGGGGGGTTCAGATTGCTATGCTCCAGGAGACTCATCTCACCAAAAAAGAGTGCGCTGCCTTCAGAAAAGATGGCGGGGCCAGGTGTTTGGCACCACTTACTCAGCGTATGCCAGGGGGGTGTTGATCTGGGTGAGGGCGGGGATACCCTTTCAAGTGCTGAATCAAGTAGTAGATCCGGATGGCAGGTTTGTGGCGGTGGAGGGGAGGTTATATGGACGGGATGTGGTTTTCTGCTGTGTCTATGCACCGAACACTGACCAAGGCCGATACTTTGATAGTCTCTCGGGGTCCTTGGCCTCTTTCCTGGCGGGTCCGATAGTGCTAGGGGGGGACTTCAACTCGATCACGGATGTTGCTCTGGATAGGTCCCATCCCCCCCTAGTAGACTCTCCGGTGCGCAGGCTGGCCGCGCACAGGAAGGATTGGCAGGAACGATGGGGGTTGCTGGATGTCTGGAGGGAGCGGCACAGGGGAGCCAGGGATTATTCCTTTTATTCCGCTCTCCATGATCTACATGTCAGGATTGATTCGGTGCTTTGCGGGGGATCCCTGGCCCCATTGATTACCCATGCGGAGTACCTGGCTAGGACTATATCCGATCATAACCCCCTACTGGTGCACATTCAGTGGCAGAGAGAGCGCTCAGTGATACCAACATGGCGGCTTCGGCCGGAGACGCTAGAGGACTCTGTGTTCAGCGATGCGGTTCGGCAAGGCATTGATAGTTATTTCGGAATGAATGAGGGCACGGCTGCGAGTAGGTCTATTGAATGGGATGCAATGAAAGTGGTGGTGAGAGGGGTATGTTTGGGAAGGTTCTCAAATGCTCGTACGACTGTGCTGAATGACCTAATGAAAGCGGAAGAAACTTTGAGGGACTTGGAGCGCCGCAGGCCGGCTAGGCCAGGTCTACAGGCCCAGTTGTTGGAGGCGAAGGAAGTGGTTGCCACCGAGACGGAACGTTTGAGGTGCTATGACTATAGGCAGTACATCATCAGGGCACACGCGGAAAGGGACAAGGTGGGTACCCTCTTGGCCAGATTAGCTAACCCGGAACTTAAGGGCTGCCCGATTCTCGGCATTAATAATGCGCAGGGAGAGATGGTGTACTCCCAGGCAGCGGTATTGGAACGATTTAGGGGGTATTATGAGGAACTGTACCGGAGTCAGCTGGGAGTGGGGGTTCAGGACATCGCGGAATACCTGGGGGAGAGGCAGCTCCCTGTCCTGGACGAGGAAGATGTGAGGGAGCTGGGTAGCCCGATCACGCTCACGGAAATACGGGTGGCCATCAAACATATGGCCCGCAACAAGACGCCCGGGGTGGACGGTCTGCCAATTGAATTCTATCAACAATATGTGGACAGCTTGGCGCCCAGGCTGCTGGTGGTGTACACGGAAGCCTTCGAGACGGGGGCATTGCCTGGGTCCATGCGGGAGGCCTTGATTGTACCGCTCCTCAAGCCTGGCCGGGATGCCGCGGATGTGAGGTCTTATCGCCCGCTGTCCATGCTGACGGTGGATTATAAGATCCTGAGCCGAATCCTGGCCACCAGGCTGGCCCCGCACATGACGGGTCTGGTACATAGGGATCAGGCCGGGTTTATACCCACGAGGAGCACGGCGCTGAATACCCGCCGCCTGGTGGGAATCATGGACGCCATCTTGGACAGGGAGGGAGTACCGGCGGTTCTGTCCGTGGACATCGAGAAGGCCTTTGATAGCTTGGAATGGCCTTTCCTGGATGGAGTGCTAGAGAGGTTTGGCATGGGCGAGGGGTTTCGGAGGTGGACGAGGGTCTTATATACCTCGGCGACGGCGAGAGTACGATTGGGCGGCCTGGTGTCTGCGGCGTACCCAGTGAGCAGGGGAACACGACAGGGATGTTCCCTCTCCCCCCTATTGTTTGCCCTAGCGATGGAACCCTTGGCGGTCCATGCGAGGTCAGGTGACCGATACGCGGGGATAGTTAGTGACGGGCAATGGCATTATATATCGTTATACGCGGATGACTTGCTCCTGTACCTAGCTGACACCTCGGGGGCATTGGTTGGAGCGATGGACCTGCTGTCTGAGTTCGGCCGGCTGTCGGGCCTTAAGGTCAATTGGGCGAAGACTTGTGTGTTCCCGCTGCGAGCGGGATCGCCAGCCCCTAGCAGTGATTTGGGTGTAGTATGGGAACCCTCTTGCATCACCTATTTGGGTGTCCGCATTTACCACGCGGCGGCGGACCTATTGGAGGGCAACATCGGCCGCTGTGTCCGGGCGCTGCGGGGCAGCTTGTCTTTCTGGTCGACCCTCCCGCTGTCGGTCCTGGGCAGGATAGCACTGTTGAAAATGGTGGCGCTCCCCCGCTTCCTCTATTATTTCCGAACGCTGCCTGTCTGGATTCCCCAGGGGGTGTTTAGAGAACTGCGGTCAATGATAATTGGCTTTCTTTGGGGGCATGGCCGCCGTAGAGTAGCCCTGAGCACGCTACTTCGCCCCAAGCTAGAAGGGGGCATGGCGGTGCCCGACCTTGAGCTGTACTATCTTGCAGCGCAGTTACAGGTCCTTACACAGAACGTGGCCAGGGTGTTCCGGGGCCCGGAGGAGGACCGGGATCGAGGAATGCAACGCCATGTGCTGTCCTACATCATCATGCAGCAGCGGCTCGAGTTACGGGCCCTCACCATGGAAGAGCGGACGCTCCGGCTGTGCTGGCAACGGAGCCTTCGGAGAGCGAGGGCATCGCGGCCTTATGCCCCGGAGATCCCGATAGGGATGTTGACGGCATTGCCGCACGGAGGAGACTGGTCCCCGTTGCTGGATTGGGAGGAGGCGGGACTGCAGGTGGTGGGCGACTTGTACATTGATGGGGCTTTGGCGCCGTTCGAGGTGCTCCGGGACCAGTTCGGGCTGCCTGCTGGGGGCTTTCTCCTACACGCGGCAGTAGTGGCTGCCATACAAAAGCATTGGAAAGAGGGGCTCCTGGAACCCACGACGACTATGGCGTGCCAATATGTGGTGATGGCGGCCGGCACGTTCAAAGCTGTGACGTGCCTCCATAATAGGATGCTGAACGAGGGGTTGGAACCACTCCAAGGGCTCAAGGCTAAATGGGAGGTGAGCATCGGCCGGCCCATACCGGATACGGCATGGGGTCACATCCTGCGACGCACGTGGAAGGGCACTAGAAACGCGCGTTTTCAGCAGGTGCATTTCTATGTGCTCCATAGGGCCTATTTAACTCCTGAGAAACTACAGCGGTACTTTCAGGTGCCGGATGCCTGTTGCCCGCGGTGTTCGTCCCAGGGAGCGGACATGGACCACTTGTTTTGGGGGTGCCCACAACTGGGGACCTATTGGGCGGAGGTAGGGGAACTTCTGAATGAAGTGACTGACAGGGAGGTGGAGTTCGACATGGCGGCGTGCCTATTGCTCTGGTTCCCGCATACTAAGCACACCAGGGTGACAAGCAAATTTATAGACCTGGGCCTGATATTGGCACAGAGGGAAATATCGTGGCATTGGAAGTCCAGGGGGGGACCCTCACTGCGTAGATGGAAGAATGAAATGCTGCGGTGGTCTGACTGCGAGAGTGTGCTCCGGATGAAGCAAGCTGTAAAGTTGGGGAATGAGAAGGCACTGGATGCGGCGCGTGCATGGGAGTTAGTGGTACAGGCTATGCGTGATTCTTTGGTAGAGGATGAGGATGGCGAGACCTAAGCAGCTGGACACCGCGGGGCGAACACAGAAGTATAGCATCACGTACTGTAGTGGACCCATCCAATTCGACAGGACGAGGCACACACCTTAGCAGTTGCCAGGGGAGGGGGGCTTGGGGGGGGTTGGTCGTTGGGTGTTTGGGGAGGGCCGGGAACCATTAGATGGTCGTTTGTTAGGGCCTTGGATCTACTGGGACGGTGACTACTATGTGGAGGGTAGAATGGCTGGGTAGAGCGGCCAGGTGTGGCGACCCATGGCGCCTAAGGCAGGTCCCGACAAGGGCGACATCACTGACTTTCATTGAGATGGCTGACGGGAATGTTGTTGTGGGTGGGGGGGTAAAAGCAGATACGCAAAACGATCTTTCAGCCAGGGTCCTTGTGGGACGCGCACTGTGATGTGTTCCTCTTGAGCGATATAATATGCCGCCCGGCCTCCGGGATGCGGGCTGAATGGCTGTGTACGACTGGGATTTCTTATTGGACGGGGGGATCTCACAAGTGTCCTGGCTGTGTAATTGTATCCTGTGGTTTCTAATTCTGCAATAAAAATATATTTAAAAAAAAAAAATATTTACACACAAGACAACACAATATACATTGTGCACACATACAAAGACATTTTCGCACACAATAAAACAGAAGCTAAGTATGCTGCTATTACACCAGTCACAAAAATGTCATTCATGCTGGGCAATGATACTCATTTGGAGTAAACAGTACAGAAAACCTGTTCTTACCAAACAGATGCAACTATACAAAATGAAGATCAACCAGTGACGAAACCGCAAGCAGGAGACACACTATAAACAAAAGCTTTGAACAAGAATATATGGAGAAATAAAACATTATGATTGCAAATGATGACAACAAATAAAACAACATTATCAAACACTATAAAGTATATCCATCAACATCCGAATATCAGCCACACACACCGCCAGTCAAGCGCAAGTCCACACACAGCCAGCCAAGAGCCAGAATACACAGACCATAATCCGAACTACATTTCATACAAGAACTTTCTCTGTTGTCTAGTGTCTTCTGCCCCCTTTGAGTTCAGATGGACTTAAAAATATATGGCTGATCTGCCTCCAAGGGGGGCAGAAATGGCCAAAATATTAACCCTGAAAAGAAGAGCGAACTTTGCTCAAGGGGCCCCCTCCCAAAACATTATGTACTATATAAAAAATAATCCCGGTGGTCTAGAGGCTTCTGCCCTACCCTTAAGGGCAGACTGGCCTAAAATATAAGGTGGATCTGTCTCGTGGGGGGGGTCAGAAACATCCAAAATATTATTTGACAAAAGGTGAGCCACTCTCCAAAATATAAATCAATACTATCCCTGGGGTTGTGTGGCTTTCTGAACCCCATGGGGTCAGATAGGCCTTAAATTGTGGCCAATCTGCCTTTAGAGGTGGGCAGAAAATGGCTAAAACTATTCCCCAGTAAAGGGAAGTGACCCTAGCCCAGGGTACCACTCCCCAACATACATAACATGCAATCAATCGCTGGTGACTAGTGGGCTTCTGCTCCCCCCCCCCCCCCCCCAGATGGCAGATTGGCGTAAAAACAGCCATTCGGCCCTAGGGCATAAGAAAAAAGAAATATCACACAAGGGTAGCAAACCTTTTCCAATGGGGTTCTCCCCATGATCATTGCCATAAAATATAATCCCTGGCTTCTAGTGGGCTTCCACCCTGGGGGCTGATTGACCTAAAAAATGGCTGAATCAGACCCAAGTAGGGGGGCTGAAACATGACCAAACATGCCCTCAGGGGACTGACCCTTGCCTAAGGGGTTGCTCCTCCAAAAACAAAGAAACAAATCCCTGGTGGTCCAGTTTATGGATTACTGCTCCACGATTGCAGGCCGCACCTGCGATCGTGGAGCAGGAATCCATTCAAAACAGGCACAGGCGGAAAGGAAAAATTCTTTCCTTTCCTCCTGTGTCAGTTTTCCTCCCTCACCAACCTTCACAGGAGAAGGACGTGCCTAAACGACATCATCTCTTGGGAAGTGCTGGAAGCAAATGGCCATGAGCGTGCCAAAATCATCAGATTGCTGAGTGGAGGGTTGGCAGCGGAAGCACTTGATGGGAGGCCCACAGGAGGCACGCCAGTGCTTCTCATATGGGTGGGAGCCAGGACATCCTCAGCACATAAGCACCATGGCTGAGGATGTATTCGTTACACCTTCAGCACCCCAGGGGTTAAAGAAGCACAAAGCAATCAATATATTATAATGCATAGGATGCTGCAATCCCCTATAAGCAAAAATCTCTGATTTTCTCAAAATACAGGGGAATTCCACAATCCATGTGTAAAAGCCAATTTCTAATTTCTTTATAATCAATGATTAGTGATGCATCCAGTTGCCAAGTGCAAAGAATATTATCAGAGCTCAATTGTAGTAACTTATTACAGCTGAGTACTGACGCCATAATGCCTGTTGACAGAGTCAGCAGCTGAGGGGCAAGACAGCACAGGTCACAGAGAATAATTATGGCAGTTGTTTATTTATAGAACAAAAAAGAATTGCGGCTTTTCTTTCTTCTGCTCTGTTTGTCCAGCTTTAAAATTACAATCAGAAAAGAGATATTTATTATTTACTGTTTATTTTTTGCACTCCTTAGGTAATAATAGAAAAGACAGCATCTGTATGCCTGTATACGTTCTGAGCTACTGTGGATTTCTTTAAAGTAACTGACTTGTAATCAACTGATTCTAATATCTTCTTGCAATAATTATCTCAGTTTGTTGATGTATTTGATTTGGCACTTGAGCAGGGATTTAAGTGGTTGGTCAGAAAGGTGATGATATGACCATATATTATAAGGGAAAAAGTACCCCCTGCTTGCATGATAAAGATATTGTAAGTCACCATGGAGTTCCATAACCTTATATCAGAACCCAGCCTTTGGCCTCGATCCTCTATATGGTCATGGAAAGCCTCAGTGATTTGCAATATACTTCCATTGTTCAGCAGAGGGTGCTTTATCACTTACTGCCAAGAGGTGTACAGGTAGTTAAATGTGTGCACCCTGATTGAAATGCCCACTTATACTTAAAGGTGGGAAAATAGAATTCAGCCACTGGTATAACTCTAAGAAGGAAGCTATAATGAGAGTACCTCAGCGTTAAGAGCAGAAATATTTAAGTGCCATATGGAACCTATCTCATCAACATTATTAACTTAAGTTGCAATTTTTCACCCCTAGGAGTTGCAGCCTTCACAGGGACAGTGGCCTGGTGGGGTAAGCATACCACCATGTCTGTAATTGATTTCAACAAAGCAGATGATTTTTTTTTCAATTGAGCTTTTTCCTTAATGGAAAAGGGACCGAGCTTAAAAACAAAACTTTTGTTCTTTTTCTTTGTTTGTTTAGGAAGAAGTAGTAGTTTCGTGGACCAATGCCTCTTCTTAAACAAGCATTTTATATACATTCACAAAAGATATGGGGTCCCTATGTAACCCACTCCCATTTGCAAATGCATTACTACTACACTTCCGTAGTAGGTAAAGTATTAATATTTTCGACTGGAATTTGGTCGCAAAACATTAATGCGTTCCATTCCAATTCGGTATATGAGAGGGATGACCTAAAACACACCCCTTGCTAATATTGAATCAGTATGTATTCGGAATCCCTAAAAGTGATTCAGGAATGTTTTACACAATCACAGTTTGGGATAAATACATACCAAAATTCCTTTTTGCATTTGCAAGTGACCCAATTCTGCGAATGAGGCCCTAAGAAATGCGGATAGGCTTAATGCATCTGGCCCTAACTGCATTCTTAGTGGAATAGACAGAAAGTTTGCCACTGGAGTATTAAATCCATCCAGTACTAAAAAAAGTCCACTGCTTTAGCTTCATTGGAGCTACCAAAAATCCAAAGTTCTTAAATAGTGTAATAGTCAACTACTCAGGTCATAAAAGACCCACTTCCTGAAGCTTGATGTGCTTTGCGAAAATATTTTCATCAAAAGCTCTAAAATTTAACAAAAACATATTTATTAAATTAGTCTCTGTGCTTTAGGTAAATAGTTTATGGACTTCTTATCACCAAAATAAATGACAAACACAATTTAGCATTCTTTGTATTACGTGGAAAGATGTAACTTCTTAACTTCTCCATTCCAGTTATTGTGGGGTGCATGGCCTAAGCCAACATTGTTTTTCACTTGGTGAATGAAAGTTCTCTTCCAACTTTAAACAGAGCTGTTTCTGTTTATAATTTTCCTGTTGATCAATTTAAAGCCATTCATCTGTTTCTTTTTTCAGTTAAAACACCACTACTTTGAGGTTCATCTATTCTTTATGTGAAACAGAATCCGAAAAATTCACCCACCAACTCTCTTGCTAATAATCTATAATTTGTTGCCACAAATTACAAATGTTGCCACAACTATGGAATATTCATATAACTCCACAGACTTAAACCTTTTTTTGAGTGATATTGAGGATCATACTCTCAGAAATGTATTTCCAAGCTTGACTTCATAATTCTTTTTATAATGTCTTAATTTTGTTCTTTTAATCTATACCCAATATTAGCTATTCTTCATTTAATAAGTGACCAAATCATTGCATGATGCATAGTATCTTAGCGTAATGTTTCATCCTAATAATGACCATCACTTCATCATGTTACTACAGTTGTTACACAGAGCTCAAGGAAATGTACCCGCTTGTATTGAATTTCAGTAATACTGTATGCTCTCCAATAATGTCTTTGCTCTGAGCAAAATATTCACAAATTTGTTTTTGAGAGAAAACCAATATTGGCTTTCATTTGCTAGTCGATTGTAAGTCATTGGTTAAGACGTTCTGGTGTCCTTTGATCAATCTAATTATTTTGTGTGATTGTCACATGAAAGGAATTATTAATTTGATCCTTTTGACCATCATTCAATTGCTTCTCTTACGGACACAGTTTGCATTCTGTCTATGGCTTTACATAACGTTTCTTTGCTATATGCTCATTAAAAATAGGTTTGATCATCTTATATAATACAGCATACACTCAAGAATCGACTACATGGTAGATTGCTCATAACGTTTTGAAGGCTATACGATGCATGCTCCTGTCTGACATTTGAATGTTAATGTTTTAAATACAATGAATTCTTAAATATTTTAGTGTCAAAAAGCTAACATGCAGACAGTCAACTTCCAAAGTAATACGTTCAGTTTGAATTCTCTGAAGTACAAAGGGAATTCATGAAGTTGTTCAATGATTCTCTACCAGCTTCTAAATGTGTCATCCACTAATGGTTCCATACTCTCACTTTGGAATTCCTGTGGCTATAACTTCAAAGTATCAGATTTTTTTTAATGCATGTACATATTATCATAGACCAGAGTCATGTTACTCTCCATCACCATGGTCCCTCGACTACATTGACTTACTCTTACATTGAAACGTAAATTTAGAATTATTATTACTAATCCCAATTATACTTACCACTTAATGCAAATATTGGTAGAGGTAAAAGTAGGCAACATATGCTTGCTTTACAATGTAGGTGTAGGCTGATTTGGTGGTTAAGAATGTTACTGTAGATTGATAATAATGACTTGATATGGCATAAAGGTTAATCATTTTAAAGGTAAATCACATTTCACTTTTCAATGCTTAATTTCTAATTTATAAGACAATCTTTAGTATCTTTTAATACAGTGGGGATCAATGTAATTAAATTCTGTGGATGGTAATTAACATAGGAAGATAACGCCACAAACAACAAACTATGGCCTGATACAATCAGGCTCCTAGGTGAATTACAAATATGTTAATGAATTTTAGGTACACAATACAAAACTGGTGTTAATGGTCCATTGTGTGCCAAAAATTGTATCTTGTTTTTGACAATTCAATTCTGATTGTGTGTTTCATTCAATATTCCTGTAATATGTTATGAAATTTCAAATGAAGGATCATTTGATAAAATTCCTCTCTTTAAAGGCTTTCTAAAATATTTTGGTGATAGCACTCAAAGTCCTTCAAGAAGATTACTTCACATGTATCCATGGATTTCATCTGTTACAGGGAGCGTTTTAGAGGCACGGGGGCCCCCTCACCACATGTTTGAGGATGTGATTTAGGGGCAAAGGGGCACCGTAACTTGAGGGGGGTGCGCAGGAACACTCACACTTAAATGAAGGAAACAAATATGTGAGCCATGGAAACTAAGCCAAAAGGTTTAACAGATCTATTTAGAAGGTGCAACTTTAAGAAAAAGGCATTTACAATACAGAATACAACATATAGTGACCTCGCATTCATAGAAAGTCTTACCAAACAGAAGGCACATTAATCTAATTCTCAATAGGACTCAGAAGGCATTGAAATCATTTGAAGAGAGACACTTCAGCAAACGCAACATAAGACGTGCAGAATAAAAACCTCAAAGACACATTTATATATGCACTATGAAAAACATAATTTAAATCAAGGATATTTCTCTCAGAATGCAAAACACATTTGATCTAAAATGTTGAGAATACTCATGTTTAAACCTAAAGAAGAGCAGCCTTGCCAGTGTAATATAAGCATTAAATTCTAAATAAAAAAACACCAATTTAGAGACAAAATAGCATACGTAGCATATACAGCAAATATATTGGCAAGTTAAATTGTATCTTAAAAACAAAAAACAAGAGCTCTTGAGGAGCACCACACCCGCCTGCCCTTTATCACGGACGGGTGGGGTAGTCTGTCAAGACACCCGTGGGCTTTCTTTTTATACTCTTTATTGCAGTGAGAAGTGCCTACAGCAACGTCATCTCACACCAGTCCTACCTACGCCAATTACCATGGGTCGCATATTTATCAGAAGTGTCACGCCTATCCTACTAAATGCAGAACATGAACTAGGTCAAGGGGTATGGTCTCAGGCTAAGCACTCGTATTAAACTGCATAGGGCAAGCGGAAAAAATTTAATGTAAGGAATAAAATATATAGCAATGTCTTGGTTGCCACATCCATCCCCCTGGTCTGACGTTCTTGCGGTGGGATCTTCTCTGTTCTCATAACCAGACCTACCCAGGATGTGGTGGGCTATATTTTGACAGGACAGAGAGACAGTGAACTTTGCACCAGTGAACTCTGCGCACACGGGTAGGGTGGGGGCTCTATAGTTTGGAGCAGGAGGCCTCGCAGAGAGAAGCTGCCTATGATTTTTAGTCAGACAGGCGTAGAGCCTGCTATTCAGAAAAATGGGTGCAGAACTCTGTTCAATTTAACACAAAGCCTACAGATTAGGCTGGTAGGGCAAGGATAAGGGTCTCATACCTCAGGTGTGGGCAGAACGGCCCTGGGGTGCTATATGATAAAAATAGACTTTTTTGCAGTTGGATTTGTTCTGCTTTTTGACCATTTCACCAAATAAGAGTAGATAGATTGTTCTTAATTAAAGAGGGAGAAACACCAATAAAAAGTAAAATGTAGAAGGTAATGCAGCTATTTTTGTACCTCTGCAACTACATTGTCAGTGGAACTCAACATATTCCAAAGGGCTCATATAACATTAGTGTCACTGGATGAAGTTTATAACACTCTTTGAAGAACTTTGAAGTGTAGTTCAAATGATAGGTGAGGGCCTATAAGGAGGTACACAAGGGTGTGATTTCTCAGGGTGCTTGTAAACTTTTCATTCTAACATACTGTGGTGTCGCATTCAGTAGCAATTTCTACATAAGGGCAAGGGAGCGTCGCACCCTGTCGGTTGAGAGCCACCCGTGAAAAAATAAAATGGTTATGCAATAAATTATTTAATTGCCATTTTATTTTTCTAATGAGAGTGCTGAACACAGTCACCTGAGCCACGAAATTGGTGTGCCCTCAGCTGCTGATTGGAAGCATAGAGGATTCAATGGTTGGCAGGACACTCCAAAGTGCGCATGTCAGTTTGGACAGCCGTCTTGTGACAGCCAGCCTGATATGCGCACTTTGCAGCTCTCCACTTTGTCTTAGACATCTAGGTAGATAGCAAGCATAGGCCTCCAAGGCCTGAAGGAGCATCTAAAAGACCAGCTCCATCCAATCCTGGCACTAGTATTGCTTAGAAAAGCTCCACTGCAGACTGCAAATTCATTTAGGAGGACCGGATGACATGTGGCAGTCAGAAAGTACAGTTAATTTAACTTTTACTTAAAGTTAGTGTTATCTTGGGTGGGGGAAGGGATTGATTTATGTTGGCTTTTGGAGGTAGTGTATTATTTTGGGCTTTTAGGAAGGGGTGTTTAATTATGGGTTTTTCGAGGAAGTGGGTGATTTATTTAGTTTTTTGGGGAGTGGTGGGGTCCTTTGCTTGCCTCACCAGTTTCAAACAATGCCATCCGCCACTGGTTGCATTTCCTGTGGAGCGCCAGACTCACAGTTCTGCTTCTCAACCTGCATTGTGGATGCTAGGTTGCTGCCTCTTTAGCTACAAAAATGTAGGTCTTACTTATCCAAAGATAATATAAAGCCAAGGAGGGCCGCACATAATCTCTGTGAATTTTCTGTATGTATAGAATTGTGCTCCCTTCTTCACTCTGTCAACTTACTAAGAGTTTTCACTGTCTGGATGACAGTAAGCCTCACAATTTCCCAGTCTCTAGACTGGCACAGTAGACATTCAGACTAGTAGGGGAATTGAACCCCCTCCACAAATTTGCTTCAGAGTTGGCTCAGCAAACCTTTGGCCCTTGACCCCGTATGGAGCTAAGAATGGAAACATTTTATGTAATGCCAGGGAGCAGTGTGCAGAAAGAGCACAGACAGGAGCACCTCCTTACAGTCCAGGAAAGGACAGGTAAAAAAGAAAGCTCTGAACAAGGTATCTGCAAGCTGCTAGTATAAGAAGAGCCAGCCTGGTGTTATAGTATGCCTGGTGTGTGTTCCAGAAAATAGTGTCCTGCTGCCTTCTCACCCTCCACCTGGCATTCTTGACATAAAACACGTTCATTCCTTGTTCCAGAATCCCTGGAGATCCTAACATTAAACTTTCTATTCATGATCGACATTGGCATTCTGCTGGTCCCGGTATACTGCAAAGTGCAGTAGGAACTGACAACACACTATCAACTCCCGATATCACTAAGCTCCTCATCAGGCTCAAATCTCATGAGAGTGTGAGGAGACATTGATTGCCAGGAGAATGGATGGATGTCTTGGATGTTTGATTCCAAAAGCTGATAATTCCTTCAAATACACACAGCACACGCCACACTAGAGTTGCTGAAAGTATTATATCAAATGCAAAAGTCCTTTGAAATCAATTCTATTAAAACTACAATATAATTAGGAGCTCCCTGCAGTGAAACCATTGTTCCAAACCGTTGCATTCCCTGCCCTTTTGGGTGTATTAATATTTAATGCTCCTGGTCCCCCTTTTATATAATTCCAATTACGATGGCTCGGCCATGGGACTGTCTCTTCCTCAATAACAGATGCAGCCAATTGGCACCCACCCCTTTAAACATCATCATTGATACTCTTATATGTTTCCTTATCCATTGTCGTGGCCCACACTCCATTGCCTTTACTATAGCACAATAAGGGACTTTTGTCAAGCTTAACATGGCGGACAACCAGGGCATAAGCTTTGGTGATGATATGGTATCAGAGATTCTGAAGACTGCTTCCCTACTGGGTGTCCGATGGGACCACTCCATATAACAGCCAGATGGATGATTGATAACAATGAAAAGACAACCAATAAAGATCACGATACATGGTGCAATCATGATAGAATATCTTAGGTCAAACATCTCCCCTAATGGAATGGTGATGGCCAATGTTCCCCGCATATTCTTGGGAGAAGCCACTTTCAAAAAGCAATGGTCACAGGTGGCATAGAAGTGCACAAGAGACTGACTAGTCCTAATAATTAGTACTGCAAAACTTTTAGCAGATGATTTGATCATCAAGATTACCATAGGTGAAGGTGCTTTGAAATCAAGAAACCTTATCTTAGCCTACAAGAACAAACTAGAGGGGATCAACAGTGAAGTCACTGAACACAAAAATTATCTAATAAAACAAAAGATAACAACATTTCAAAAAGACATAAAAAATTTACAAAGAGAACATTTATTCTTATCTGAAGGCAGACTATCAAACCACAGCAGACGATACATCATCAGACAAGAGCCAGTCATCACGAAAAAAATAATTCTTCCTTTAGCAGCAACACTTGCACAGATAGCTGAGGCAGCAATGAGAATAGAAGCAGCCCTCCACCCACTACGTTTAGCTATGGCATGGCCACATTCTAAGGCCCACCAATGTCACATTACCTGATGCCTCCATGGGGCCCACAGCAACCCTTACCCAGTCCTTCAATGCCACTTTGTTAGGCAGAGGCTGGGACAGACGGAGAGGAAGAAGAAGAGGAGCCAACAAAAAAGAGTACAATGGCAGGAACCTCAACCCCCACCGATGCAACTCAGGAACCACTCCGGAAAGAAAAACTAATAATGAATCTATCTACAAGAGAGCTCCCAGATACAGAGACAATCGCCCTAAAGAAGGGATTAGGCTTTGTACCACCCAAGACAGACATATTTCGGATTTATAGTGAACTCCTCAATTTGTTCCACAAGATACACTCTAAATCATTTGTTTCAGACATGCCTGACCAGGAACAAGCAGATTCGGGGTTGCACAACCCCTCTACATTCACCCCTGCTTCTAGTGTGATACCTAACAAACACCTAACTTTTGAGCAGGTGGTATTTAAAGAGGCAGAAGAAAGCTACAAAACTGCAGGCTTTCATAAAATGTTCAACATCGAACTTGAGGCAATAAGGTCGCTGACAGAAGACTTGGAAATCACTATCAAACAGGCAGATAAAGGAGGAGCAATAGTTATTATGTCTACCTCTGATTATGACACCAAGTGTCTCCTCCAGCTAGTGGTTCGCACATTCTACACTCCCATCAGTCAGGACCCTAATGACTGATCAGAGTGTAGTATTTGAAGTACTCAGTACACAGATCACCTCTATTGTCTCAACAGCTAAAACCCTAGGGTGGATTTCTACGAACGAGGCAGATTTCTTGGTGAACACACAACCGAGAATCCCCTGTTTCTACTCCCTACCCCAAATTCACAAGGGGATTCTATCCTCTCCTGGAAGACCCATTGTCTCTGGGATAGGTTCCTTGCTCGGCCATTGTAAAGATTCTGTGACTATTTCCTCCAACTTTTGGTTAAAAAGACACCTTCCTTTTTACAAGACACTAGAGATGCACTGAATCTTATTGAAGTGACTAATGACACACAACAAAGGTTATTTCGGCCACTTTGGATGTAGCCCCTTACACAAATATTCCCCAGGAAGCAACCCTGAAGCTGATTGAGAGGACCCCTTTATCAATACTTCCATTACAACTGAGAATTTATTCCAGTATGGCGAATAAACTTTTCCACCAAACCCAGGTTACTTCCATGGGGAGCACCTTTGCTCCGAGTCTATGATGCAGCTAAACGATAAATTTAAAAAAAAGAGGAGCTTCTGTGTCAATCTTTACGGTAGGAACATCCTCAATTGGATTGGCAAACAAAAACTTGTGCTGCCTTTTCTGACTGGAACAATACTTTGAACCCTTATTTATGTTTTACTGGAAACATTTCAGATGAGGGCCTCCCCTCTTTTTCCATCTAATGATCCACCAGGCCATTGACAAGCTACACACAACCACTGATAAACAACTGACAGATAGCAATAGTCTGATTCTGTATGGGAGCCATCATCCAAAAGTCTTGCATGACAACTTGCCCTATGGGGCAATTGCAGCAATACCTAGGACTTTGATACACAAGTACAACAAATTGCAGCCAACCTAGAGACACAGCACTACCCTCAACACTGTTTAAAAACTTCGGCCTACAACATAGATATACCTCATTGGATTTTGACTACTAAGCAAGTCTCATGTTAAAGAATAACATAATCATACACTAGCTCCCATCATGGTCCTCCTAATCCCCGTGCGGAACACTGCAGGTATCTTGACGCAAGTGTCACATGGACCATATAGCGACGAAAATGAGACTGCCGAAATAAGGAGACCCGCCCGTCTCTGCCACTCCCTCGTCCAATGAAGCAGAGGTAGGTCTCGAGGTGGATACTGTTTCATGTCGATGTAAGTATCTCCCTCAACAATTGGAAACAAAACCTTATTACATGGACGGTAAGACGCACTGAACTAAAACTGTAATGTTTTTCCCACAGGAGGCGAATTAGTGTTCATTCTGCCTTCACTTGCGGGGGCATTACCGTAACCCTAATTCAGTGAGTCCCTTATACTTTTTGACTATTTCCTCATATATACCTCTACAGTCGACGCAAACCTCATGTTGTGGTTTCACAATTGTAATGTGTTTGTATATATAGGTGGTGCCATATGTATTCACAGTGTTTGCTACATGCATGTCATTCTGGGAAATGACAGGTTAACTAGGGGGATGATTAGTGTAGTCTAGTGACAGTGGCACTTCCCTTTGTTCTCGGTCTATTAGTACTCTAAATCTAATATGTTATGGTGCTTAGGGAAGGGGTCATCATCCACAACCCCATCAGTCAGATCTCTGCAGGAGATCCTATATAATTATTACAATATCCTAGCACACATAAACTCATTTCATCATGTTCATACCATTATAAACACAAGACTGCAGCAATTGTTCTTCTCAATCTTTTTTTCTTTCTTTATTCCAGTTGATCCCGCCAACACGTGTTTCGTTGCTAGTTGGGTTGGTCACCAGCGACTTCATCAGGGCTGGAAAGACATATATACAATGTGATGTAACAACATCACACATATGTTTTCCACATATTTCATACATTCATTTGTGTTTAAAGACCCACAGTCTCAATATTAAGGTAAATTAAGCACCAGAATTCCGTGGGTTGGTGAGACAGACAGTATATGCGTGTGGATTCAACCACCATATGAGTGAAACTGCGTGTCAGTCTTAGGTCTAAGCAAGTTTTAGCAATACTATTTTGTATTGTGTTTGACACAATTGATCTTATGTGATGTCCCAAGTGTCCGGTATTTATGCTTTCTTATGCTTAAGTGATGAAGTACAGTGAGCACAGTGTATACCCCAATCTCTGGCATACCTGTGTCACTGGTGTGTAGGGCATCTGGCCTGTGGACTATAAGAACGGTATAAGCTTTCGGGCAACAATCAGAGAAAATAGTATCTACAGGTTATTCCCTGTAGATATTGGGGCTGTAGAAAGTGCATACCTTCCGGCCGGTTATACTTCCGTCCCGGCCAATGTAACGGCCTGGGTGGGGAAATGTTTCTGTTGTCCTATTCTGTTTATTCAATAATCTGTAATCAAAGTGCATGCTGGGTCTTGTGAATAGATATGATACAGATATTGTAAGGACCGGTGGGTTGCCCGGTCGGGCACGTCAGCTGGATTATGGGGTTTGCTTGACATATTAGCCTTAAATACGGGATCGGATTTATCCACTAGATATAAGGGGTGCCCCCATTCCCAATAAATGGATTATACACATTTGAAGCATAGCGCTGGGTAAAACTGTTGAATCGGTTTCCAGGTGCATTTTGATAATTTAAGAAGAATGAGACACCATATGTGCTGCACCTCCATACTATAAGTAGTGTCAAATCAGGAAGGTCTAATCAAACCTGTAATTATTTTGATTACAGATTATTGAATAAACAGAATAGGACAAAATAAACATTTCCCCATCCAGGGGCACACATAGATAGAGGAATGCACCTTTCATGATTATTTTTGTGCAGAAAGGTGCCACTTCCTGCACAAAACAATCCGACATTTAGCACAGGCCACCTTACATCATGGTGCAAGGGTGCCTGCATTGGCCCTAGGCAGCCAAAATGGCACCAGTGCAGGAAAGCAGGCAGGAATGCACTGTATTCTTTCAAATATGGTGCATTCCTGCCTTTTCCCGGCTACGCAGTGCAGCGCAGCAAGGTGATGTACCTCCACGGCGTGACTTATACATACTGTTTATGCATGTACTCATAAGGGTAAAAAATTCCTGCTTTTTAGATGATTTTCCTAAACTTCGTACCTACCTGGAAAATAAGATACTGTTCATGTTGGTGTAAAACAGGCCTGGTTGGACCCCTAAATCCAATTTAACTGATCAGAGACTATGGGAGAGGGCTAGAAGGAAAGCAGAATTGAAGGACTGATTTAAAGACTGTCATGATCGGAATTTAGGGGTTTTAAGATGCAGTGAGCCTTTGCTTCTTGGAGATCTTAAGTGGTCGGAGAAGCCACAAAAGGGAGAAAAATGAGAGTGAGAATGGGAGAAGGGACGGAACAACAGGAAGCAGTAAATCTTGAGGGTTCAGGATCTGAAGGACAGTGGCATTGGCCAATGGCCTACAGATCACATGCAAGAAAACTGTAAGGGACAAGGAAAGAACATTAAAGGAAAAGGAGGTCCTAAGCCCCTTATGACAATGAGATGCAATAGGGTGCAACTGGTGCAATGAGGTGAAATGTCGCTCCATTGTGACACCCTCATTCCCGAGAACCGTTCAAAACACTGAGGATGAAGCGTTGGCTTGTACATATTGCTAGGGGTCAGTAAAGGTTGATAACCATTTTGGCACTCATTCACTGTGTCTCATCTTCCTCCTTATGTCACATGGATCACTGGTGTATGATTCCTTCAACATCTTCAACTTAATACAGTTTGTCCAATACAGCGAAGTACACATTTCTGGCCCCACACAAGTCTTTGAAATAACTTCATTGTGATTTTGTCCATCACTGTGCCTCCAGCCAACTGGTACTGGGATGAAGGAGGGATGTACCTTTGCCAACATAAAGATGACTAACACCATGGCCAAGTACTTGTAGATGGTACTTAAGTAAGAGTCCAGGACAGAAAGGTCAGCGATGTGCTCCTTGTTTGATTAGCTGGTGCACATTGGACTGGCCTTTAGGCTAAGCTTTTTAATATTGACCGGTCTCCTGTGACTCCACTTTGCGTTCGTATATGATGCAGTTAAATTTGCTAGGATTTGCTTATGATATTTTTCAATGAGTCGCATCATAAGAAGATATTGAGTTCAGAATTGAGAACAAGGGCATAATGTAACCCCTCACTTCATTTGAGCTCATGTATTTTGAGTGATTTTGTTGCAAACGACACACCCGCTAAAGTTGCCAGTGTCACAAAAATATTGTTGTTTTGTGAGGTCTCTCCCATCTTTGTCAGTGTTTCCAAAAATTGTGCGTACGCCCCCGCCCCTCTGCATCAGAGTCAGCATAATTTGCAGTTGTGCATAAATCCTACCTCTCGAGTGTGACATAGGTAATGTCATAACGGCGGGACAGCCGCAGAAACCTGCCTACTTTTCTCTGCTAATGTGGAAGTACTTCAACCATTTTATTGTCCTGTACTAAAATGCTGAAGCATGTGGTTTATGTTATTCTCTTAAAAACCGGAAATATGCACCCTCTTTCACAGCTCACTGCCCAAACAAAGCAGCCCATATTTTTGTAAAATGCATAATTTCAAAATATGTTTTCTTCTCTTCAACCAAAATAAATTAAGTGTAAATCCAGTTGCTTAAGCCATGTCTAATATGCCCTCCAGGGAAGGTGCTCCCCATTCTTACAGCTAAGAAATGCAGCACCCTGAAACGTTCGGTAATACTGCTGAGAAGCTGTAGCAATTGTGAGGTATATTTACAAATCAATTGTGCCACCGGAACGTCTCTACTACCATATTTACAAAGTGGCATTAAGCCACTTTTGTGGCTTAACGCCAATTTGTAAATGTGGTACCCTTTCACGCTGGAAGGTGCGTGAAAGGGGCGTTCAATGGATGTTGCTGTAGGCGTTCTAGTGCAACACCCATTACTTTTTGCCACTGCCCCAGATTTACAAGCATGTATAAGTCTGAGGCAGCGCCAAAAACGAACACCATGCAATAGTAGGTGTTATTTCTTGTGTGCTGCATTCTGCAGCATACATAGAAAGAGCAAATCGCCATTATTGATTGTCTATGGCAGAAAGGGAACCTTCCTGCACATAAACAATCATTCCTTGCAAAGCAGGCATTCTTTAACTGTGGCCCAAGGGCTTCTGCGTTGGCACTAGGAAGCTATTTTTAGTGCTAGTGCTAGGGAAAACACAGGAATGCACTGTATTATTGTAAATACGACGCCTACTTGCGTTTAGGAAATGGCAGTGCTCAGCTGTGCAAAATCAGACTCAGTGTCGCTCTCTGCCATTTCCTTGCAAATTTGCCCCTATGACATCTTGTAGTCCAACAAACAAGCCTGAACAATATTTGTTCCCTGAGCTCTCTAAAGTTTTGTCGAGTTTACCAGACCCTCAATTCAGATACAAATGTAGACAGGTGAGCATTTAGTGGAAAATGTACCCATGATATGAATAGATCTGTACAGTGACACTGTCATATTACCTATAAGGGTTATAAAAATGACTGTAACAAAGCAATTCATTTTAAATGTCCCTCCCTTAAAAATTCAACGACCATGATTTTTATTATTCCACTGTCGGTGTCAAGACTGGCAGTCAGACTAGGGGTTCATGTAGCTCTTCAGAGATGCCGCATGAACAAGTCAACGCACACAGGTTAGATCCCAAATGAGAACAAGTAGCACCTGAACAGGACTATTGGTATGGGGTGCTTAATGTAATGACTGCAACCATGTTCTTGACTGGCAGCAGTGGCATGCGAGGCTTCCTCCTCTGGCTAGCATTTCATACTCTTGCAAAACACAAACCAAAGACCCCTGCATTGCGTTGTTACATTTTTCCAGGTTCTGGTTGCCATTGTTTAATTAATCAGATTTATCCGGCTGAAAAGCTGGACGAAGATCTTATAGCCCTTTCAGGTTCCTGACTGGGCAGCACATTGTGATTTTCGAGGTAATTCTGCAAGAAATTAAAGGGCAATCATTCAGGTAGGTGCAAAGGTTGAGGGTAAATGGCAATAATAAGAACATTGTTTGCTATCCAAAGAGTGATACTTTTTGAAATAAACAAAGAGAAGCAGTCTTGGCACTTTGTACAAGAGACAAGGCAATCTTGGAAGCTCATGCTCAAAACTCTTGGTGACCCGAATAGAATATTCTATGGAACTGACAATGTGAGTTAACCTATAAACAAAGGCCTTGATAGCAAATTTCTTGTTAGTATCATATAGTATTATCTTTGTTACAACTGTGCACTGATGCCTTCAGGCAAGTATCCTGGCACTTTGCACAAAATTCGAGCACGAGCAGATCCATGCATGAAACCTATATCACAACTTATCTAAAGCATTTCATCTTAGATTTAATACTTGTTGTGCGGGTGTTCCTGCACCAGAACAATTTTATACTTTGCCTGTGGGCCTTTCTAATGGCAAATACTCTGAAAACAGTGCATTGCAACAATCTGTGTCATGTTAGTGTCCTCCCAAAACGTCAGTAAATAACCCCCCTTCATCTAGAGCAGACACTGTTGGGAGTTGGAAGAAGTTCATTATGATCAAAGAGGCATTTAATCCAATTCCCCATTTGTTAAAAAAAAATAGGAAATTGGTGATTTGCAATTAGCTATAGAATAGCATGGTGTTTTCTGATGATCTTTGCAAAGCTTTCCAAGAGTTCGTAATCTCGGAAGTTGTAAAGATCCAAGAAACTATCACATAGACATTGATATCTTCTCTTTGTGTCCAATTCAACCCTGACATGTTTTTTCACTCGAATCTTTCTGAATAAGTTGCTTAAAGGAGCAGACAGAACCAGAGTCTTTCCATTGAACCTTGCATTGAACCCATAAACAATGCATTTTTACATAGAATAAACAGAGGTTTACAACATCAGGATCTGTTTCCGAAGGCCATTATCATCTCTCTCCAACAAGGCTAAGGGCCAGATGTAGGTAAATCCGATTTACCGACTCTTAAATACCGACTCATACCGATTCGGTATTTAAGAGTCGGTAAATTGGAAGGAGGCAGATGTAGGTAAAAAATTAGCGATTCTGTAAGAGTCAGTATTTACCGAATCGGTAAATACCGATTCTGTATTTATCATTGATTCCTATGGGCCTTGAAGCCCATAGGAATCAATGGAAAATACAGATTCGGTATTTACCGATTCGGTAAATACCGAATCCTGCAAGGGTGCAGGGGGTGTCACTTTGACACCCTCTAGCACCCCAATTCCGGACTTGTGTGCCATGTGGCACACAGACATGCCCTGAGGGCATGTCTGTGTGTCACATTGCACAGGTGTGCATGCACAGATGTGCATACACACCTGAATTCGGTATTTTACCACCCAATAGGATTGGGTGGTAAAATACCGATTTTTAAGGGCCTGTGGCACTCTTAGGAGTGCCACCTACATGTGGATATTCCGGATCGGTAAATATATCGATTCGGTATTTTACCGATTCTGTAAATTTACCAATTCAGTAAATTTACAGAATTGGTAAAATATAGGCCCCCTACATCTGGAAACCCTAATACCGGTCGGTAACGGCCGAATTCGGCCGTTACTGACCGGTATTAGGGCTCCTACATCTGGCCTCTTGTCCTTCATCCCCTTACTCATAGCATTGTGAGTCCCTTCTCAGGAATGTGTAAGCTAACTGCAAGGAACTGCCTAAATTCAGACATACCTTAAAACACTGAAGGCAAATATACTCTACCATATTGAAGAGTTCAGAAAGTCAACCATGCCATTTAATCCCCGCGATCAGGGTTAAGGTTGGCCAGAGGAATGTACTGGATTAAAAACCTAGGAGGAAGGGCTAACACACCCTTAGTTATGAATCAACCATTCTATCATTCAACAATTATGGATCTCTTTTTGGTGTATACTAAACGCTAGTGTTATGACTGTATAGATAGATTGGAAAGGTAGAGCAGCTTTAGACTGGATAAAGGGTTTCCTCAGGGACACAAGGCAAAAAATTGGATTTGGAACAGCAATGACCAGCATAAAATGATACACTTTTTGTGTCCCAAAATAAACCGTACTATTCCACTGTTCAACTTAGTTTTCAAATATACATACAAAATACTACAAAGCTACATTTATGGAATAGGAATGAAATGTTAATTCAGGAGAATATTACATCTTTGGTGTGGCTGGGGCTGCGCTCTAGTCGCGCCGCCCTCCCGCCCCCCCAAGCTATTTAGCCTGGTTGTATTCTGCTCTCGCTGCCTAATCAGAGCTCTCCCTAGTGAAAGTACTAGGGCTGCGAGCTAGTTGGACCAATTCCATTCTTTGCTGGCATCATCACGCTGTGTAAATTGTTTTTTTAAGGACTTTTAAACTGTTTCACTATTTTTCTGTTGGGGGCTCTAAATTACGTATTTTAAGGGAATTTGTTATTGAGGCACACTGACACCCCTCCACACGCTACTGCTTCTTTGCCTGCCTCGCCCAGCCGTTTATTCACTCGGTGCAGGCGACGGTGGGCGCCATCTTTGGTGTGGCTGGGGCTGCGCTCTAGTCGCGCCGGCCTCCCGCCCTCCCAAGCTATTTAGCCTGGTTGTATTCTGCTCTCGCCTCCTAATCAGAGCTCTCCCTAGTGAGAGTACTAGGGCTGCGAGCTAGTTGGACCGATTCCATTCTTTGCTGGCATCATCACGCTGTGTAAATCGTTTTTTTAAGGACTTTTAAACTGTTTCACTATTTTTCTGTTGGGGGCTCTAAATTACGTATTTTAAGGGAATTTGTTATTGAGGCACACTGACACCCCTCCACACGCTACTGCTTCTTTGCCTGCCTCGCCCAGCCGTTTATTCACTCGGTGCAGGCGACGGTGGGCGCCATCTTTGGTGTGGCTGGGGCTGCGCTCTAGTCGCGCCGGCCTCCCACCCTCCTCACACCCTATATAACTGGCACCATGACCAGACGGCGCAGCGGGCTGGCGCAGCGGGCGCGCCGGATGTGCGCCGAAGCCGCGCCTAAGCCAAGCCCGTCTGCGCCCGTCCGCGACCGGACACGGCCCAGGGCCATAACCCCTGGCCCTTTAGTGTGCTATTCCCCCCAGCAATTAAGACTGTTGAACCCAGGCTACTCTCACCAATATTGTACTATCCTGCCTCTCTCTACTGCAGTGGGCGTTACCCCTTCCCCTTGTCCTGGGTGCAATACCAACTTCCGCAACCTTGTTTGCCAGGCTTCTCAGCCTCAGATGCCCCCAGTAATACATGTTCTCATGAATCGGATACCACTCTTTTTCATGGCTGCAGAGCAGCGCTTATAAACACACGCTCCCTCCCATGCCACAGTTTACAGATTAGCGAGTTCATTATCGCCCATGATCTTGATCTCCTTTTTGCCACTGAAACCTGGGGAGATGCTGGCTCAGGACCGGACTTCTGCCAGGCAACCCCTGAGGGCTACAGCGTTGCTAGGCATGTTAGACATATAGGAAGAGGTGGAGGACTCGCTATTATTTATAAAAATCAGTATCGTACCACTCTTGATCCCATACAATCCACCAATTGTGAAGCAGCTACTTTTGCTATTAATATTAATTGCAAACAATCCCTCAAAGGAATTCTGCTATATCGACCTCCTGGGCCTCGAAATCCCTTTCTCGCCACACTCTCTGATCTTAATGACCATATCATAAGCTCCACGAAATACATGATACTGGGATATTTTAATTTCCCTTTGGAAGAACAGGGCAATCATGACACCATTCAACTTACTGCTGATCTCCTAACTTTAGGACTTCAACAACTGGTAAAGGGAACCACTCACCAGGCGGGACATACACTGGATGGTTTGTTTACCAACAACCAAGATATTTCTGTATTAGATATTCTTCCCCTCACAGGGTCAGATCACAGGGCCATTATCTTTGGCATACATACTCGGCCTGTTAACCCCTCCTCCTCCAGGCCACGAACTAGGATAGGGACCTGTGCCTGGAAAAATGCAGATATCCCTCAGATGGTAAACATTCTGACACTATCCTCCCCCATGGGAGGAGCCAACCCTGCTCTCTCAGCCTCCGATTTCCAAGACTGGATTCGGAATGCTGCTGATCAGGTGGCCCCGGAGAAGCTTACGCGACCCAACAGAATATCCCCGTCGGCGGTATGGTATACTGAGGAGCTCAGGCTCCACCGACAATATTGTAGGAACCTAGAAAGGCGTTGGAGGAAATTTTACTGCCCCATAGCCAAGCAATCCTATAAAGATGCCCTGATAATATATAAAAAGGCTATCACTGCCCGAAAAACTCCCTTTTTCTCGGCCCAAATAGAGAATGCCAGGAACTCTGCCAGAGAACTGTTCTCAGTGGTCACCACTCTGTCCACTCCTTCTTCGGGTCCCGGGGCTGAACTCTCACAGTCTCTCTGCAACGCTCTGTCCAGTTTTTTCATTACTAAGGTGGCAGATATCTACTCATCCTTTGCAGGGGATGTAGGGTCAAGATCCAGAGTTTGTACCGGGGAAGAACTAGTCATTGACCATGATCCCTTCTCCTCCTTTGCCCCCATTACGCATGATCAAATTAGCAGACTCGTTTCTACTATTAAGTCGGGTTCCCCCTTGGACCCTTGTCCCCCCTCAGTGATGGCCAACCTAAGTGAGGTGATCTCTCGCCCACTTATGGACATTTGTAACACCGCATTTCAAACTGGTCACTATCCTGCCCCGTGGAAGAAGGCAGTGATTAAACCTCTTTTGAAAAAACCCTCCCTGGATCCTGAAGCCATGCCAGTTATAGACCTATTGCGTGTCTCCCCTTTCCCGTCAAAATATGCGAAGCTCTGATGAATAAACAACTCTCAGAGTTCGTTGATACTCACCAACTTCTCGACGAAACGCAGTTTGGCTTTAGAAAAGGGCATGGAACCGAGACCGCTTTAATAAAGGCCTCCGACGAGATCAGAGCTATTATGGACCAGGGAGGTGTGGCCGTCCTGATCCTTTTGGACCTGTCCGCAGCCTTTGACACGGTCGACCATGCTATTTTGGTCGACCGTGTCACAGCCCTGGGGATAAACGGCATGGCTAGAGATCTTATTTCATCTTTTCTGGCCAACCGTACCCAGACAGTGAAGTTGGGTAATTTCTACTCTCCCGTCTCTGCACTCTCATGTGGAGTCCCACAGGGTTCGTCGCTAAGTCCTACGCTATTTAATATCTATGTAGCGGACTTAGCGAGGGTAATAAAGGCCCATGGGTTGCGACTTACATCCTACGCAGACGACACCCAACTGGTTCTGGCGATCCATAAGGACGGCCCAGTGGTGGCAGCCAATTTCCAAAGGGCCATGCCTGCTGTCAGTACCTGGATGTCCTCCAATTGTCTGAGGCTTAACTCGGACAAAACCGAGATTATGACTTTCGGTAAACTCTCCCCGGAATGGTCTTCCATCTGGTGGCCCAATCAGCTGGGCTCTCCACCTGTCCCAGTTGAAAAGGCTAGAAACCTGGGAGTTATTTTTGACAGCAAGCTGTCATTTAACCTTCACGTCAACAAGGTTGTGTCATCTGCGTTCTTTATTTTAAAGAAAATTAGGAAACTGCTGCCTTACCTTCCTACTTCAGCTGGGAAGACTCTGGTTTCTACCCTAGTGTTTTCCAAAATTGACTACGGGAATGCCCTCTTTCTTAACTCTCAGAAACTCGTTATATCTAAGTTGCAGTCCATACAGAATGCGGCTGCTAGAATCCTTCTTGACATCCCTCGCCGCCAGCCTAACACTCCCGCCATTCGTCATCTGCATTGGCTGAGAGTAGAGGGCCGTATTAAATTCAAGGCCCACTGCATTGCCTATAAGGCAGTGCATGGCATTGGACCCAAGTTTCTGATTGAAGCATTTCAGCTGTACACCCCTAAAAGGCCGCTGAGATCTGCCAACACCTGCCTCCTACCGGTACCCCGCACGAGAACAGCAACCTGGGGAGACAGACGTTTCCTGGTTGCTGCGCCCAAGCTTTGGAACCTTTTGCAACTCATGATTAAAACCGCCCCCAATTTGATGAGCTTTCGTAGGCTCCTAAAGAAATCGTTGTTTAACCAGTAAGTTTGTTGCTCGGTCCTTCTGGCCTCCACATGCGCCGAGACACCTTCGGGTAATTGTATGCGCAATAAAAATATCGAAAATAAAAATAAAATAAATAAATTCTACTTAAAATACATCCTTTGTTCTATAAAGGAGATATTTTATGTCTAAATTGTTTCAAGGACTGGGAGCCATCTAGTTCCAAGTTTGGAGCCAGCCATCCTTGTCCTTTACAAAGCACATTGCTTGGGAACCCACAATCAAGTATTTCATACTAAAGAAAATGAGTGTCAATTTTGACGCCATTTTTTTAACATTCAGTGAACTGGCGAATGTCACCTACTATTGGCGAATCCCATTCAGGAAGATCCTAACCTGCCACAAACCTGAATGACCTTCTAATGCACTATAACTGTTTCATCAAGGCAGTCCCTCTAGGAAATCAGATATGGAAACTTTAGACAGAGACAACATAGCAGCACACTGTTTCCATCAGAAAATGAGATTATGCAGACTTGCTTTGAAAAGCCTCAACTGGTTATCAGACAAATGTCAAATATCTCTGCACCGTATACAGGGCTGTTTTGGAAAAGACCACACTTATCTCCAGAAACTTTCTCCTCAATATGTCTTGTGCCGGGCTGTAAAGTGTAGCTATTCCACCTTAGTATTTTGACAGAAAAAAATACAAGCAAGCAATATGCAGAAGGTCAATAAAATCCTTCAGGTCAGAAGCTCACAATGATTTTGAGTGCTCCCTCAAAAGTCGAAGAATCTGTCAGTAACTCAGGAACTACTGAAGTTTATGTTCTTCATGAAAATATCCAACTAGGAGTTTTTTTCTGGGTTCCCCATACTCCTTATTTCAATGGAGTTTGGACCAAAGAGAGAAGCCATGGAACAAACTGAGAACAGACGGCTCACCATCAGTCAGGCCTGCATGAATTTGTTGACCAATGTTCTTCAGCCACCAGCCAGCAGCAGCATCCTGAATCCCAAAAGGCATGCCACCTGTGGTGCATGAAATATAAATATGAAGTGGACAAGACTTAAAGTTCTCCACTCTTAAAAGACAGTATGAGGTCGAAAAGAGATAAAAGTTAATATTTATGTATTTGGAAAACATGGTGTGGATCTTTAAAAGCAATGGCGGAATATCGATTGCAATAAATATCAACGTCAAAATACAATGGGTTGCAGTGTATCAAGGAATGGAGTATTGTTGTTAAATATATAAAGTTTTTTATTTGCAAAAATAATATCAAAGTTTAAAATATCTACAACCTAAATATCAACATTGTTTGTAGAAGTGTAACTTGTTTATAAAATGTAATATTTTTTAAATGAATATCAATGTTGGTTTTAATTTTGTATTTAAACAAATTATATTTCATAGTATTTTAATATATTTTTTTTATAATTAGAAAAAATATTTTGGGAGTTGTTGGGTATATAGGGATTTTGGGGGGCAGTAATTTTTTAATTGCATATTTGTTATGTATTTGTATTAATTGTTTGTTTTATGTAGTTTAAAAAAAAACTCTGTTGGAAAGTGGGTTACTGGTTGAGGGGGGTGAAACCCTACTCAAGCAGGAACCACAATACTTGTCAATAAGAAAAACAAGCAAATCCCACATTAACCTGTTCTTAACCTTCCCCTAGTTTGGCACAAACGCAGTGAGGCGTATCTTAGAGACAATGTGTAAAGCATTTATGCAACACTTCAAACAGTAATAAAGTAAAAATACAACGCAAGGAAAAATCCCACACCATCTTAGAAAAATAAAATACCAATTATATCAATGATTTGAGACCAAAACGACAAAAACTGAATCAGTAGAACAGGAGATACGCAATTATAAATATGTAGATAGAAGTAGCGCATAAAAGTATAAAGCACCAGCTTTGGGTATCTGGTCACACCGGGCAGAGACAAAGGGCCTCATGCTGATGGCGGTCCGACGAGGGTCCAACCTCCGTAGTATCAGGTTTGAGACCGCCCGACAAGGAGTTAGCGGTCCTGACAGTCCAATTATGGTACTGTTGCCATGTAGGTGGTCATAAACATCCCTTTTTACAATGCGCCTTTTGATGTGGCTCAGAAAAGGGGCGCAGAAGAAGCCACAGTAGAAAAAGGGATGTTTGTGAATATTCATGCACCGTCTGCCAGGTACCATGTGGTGCCTGGGACAAGGTGCATTGATGTTTTGGGGGCACCACATGTGCCCCCCAAGTCACATCGCAGAGGCCTTTAGTGATGAGGGCCATGCTAGGGCCCCCCAAAGTCTGTTTCCTATAGTCTTTCCATGGCACCATGAAAAGGCTGTTATAAAGAAACTTCATGATTCCTACGGCAGTGCTTGAGCAGGCACCATCCCCACTGTAGGATCTACAGTCTGGCCGACACCCTGCAGGCTCCTTGAGCCTGTCGGAGGTGTCGGCCTGTCACTCTGACTGCTACGGTCCCACGATCTGCATCATGATGTGGCAGTTGGACCGCTAGCCTGGTTGTCAGTCAGACCGCCACCGACGGCCTGTCGGTGGTGGTCCGCCCAACATCCTAATCGAGACCAAAGCCACAAATTCACACAGACCTTTATGGAGCGCTGGCTGGCTACAGAGCCCAAGTTAGGCACACTGAACAAAGTACGTTAAATCATAGTGTGAAGTCTTTGTGGTGTAGCTTTGCAAAGCTTTGAATCCTCCGGCATCGGTTCTGATGAGCTGCGAGGTCCAATGTGAGGTCCTATGTTGGGTTGTGTTGCGCTACGTCACTTCCAGTGAAGTTGTGCAGCAAGGATTTTTAACTCTTCTTGTCAGGTTGTGTCAGTTCCAATTGGCTGGCAGATGTACATCAGGGCTTGGCGAGGCTTTGCATCAGTCAGTGTTGATTCTGTTGAGGCTGGCAGCTGTACAGGTTCTACAGGGTTCCACATCGTTCGGCATCGGTTCCAAATATTTTGTAGCTGTGCGTTGAGGCTTTTCTTGGATTTGTGTTGTTTTACGCTGGATTTCATGAAGACCAAAGCTGGGCTGCAAAGCACCTTTGCCCCCACTTCCAAGGGTCGGTGATGACAGGGGCACCACTTGGCAGTTCAGGTGAAGGGTTCAAGAGAGTTGGAAGCTTTTTATGTTCCAGAGGTTCTGATTAGATGCCAGTGAACTAGTTCTTGGAGTCAGTCTGGTGGTCCTGGGCTCAGGATGAAGGTCCAGTCCAATTCACTCAGGCAGCAGGGCAGCAGAGTATCAGGACAGGAAGGTAGCAGTCCAGATGTGCACTGAAGGGTTGGGTCTGAGGGTCCAGTTTTATTTAAATGTTTTTTAGATCATTATAGTTTTGTTGTTATTTTTAATGGTGTTTAATTTTTTGGGGGGGTTGTTGGACATGGTATGGTTTTGGGTAGGAAGTGTTTTCAAATATTATTTTTTATATTTTTAACATTTTTAATATCTAATATTGATAAAAAAAAAAAAATTTAAAGCATATTCTATTCACTATATTTAAATTTAGCTTGATAACTCTTTATTACCAAATATTAATAAGTATTATGAATGTTGAATTTTATATTTAATTAAATATTAACAATTCTTAATATTAGCAGTTTTTATTGCGTTTAAAATTGTATGTCTGTATTATTTTTTAATTGCTGGATCATATGGAATTTTAAGTGCACTATGCTTGAAAAAATATTCTTTTTTTCATAAAATATTTGTTAACTAATTTCTTCAAATTGCTTTGTAAATTTTTGAGGGGGGTTATATATATATTAAGTTTTTTATTTAATTATTCTATTTTAAAAATATATTTTCAAGTACTTTGATAACATGTTTATTTTAAATGTGTTTTAAATAGATTTTTAAGTGTGTTTGTTTAGGTGGTTTCATAGTATTTGTTGTAAATGAAAGTTATTGTAATCTTTATTGTGTTTAATGTTAATCTATTATATAATCCACAATGTTGTTTATGTTTGAATGCTTTTTCTAATGTTGTTTTTAATTTTAAAGATCACATTTTATATTTGATCATATAAATGCATTATTATTATTTACATTTTAAATATTATTTTACATATGTTTTAAAATCAAACAATTAAAATAATTTATTAACATTCAATTTTTTTGTATACAGTTTAAATTTTTGATTACTTTCCCCAGCATGGATAATTCTGAAGTGGGAATAGTAAATGTCACCTCATCAGATCATTCCCACCAGTAGTTGCTTTTTGAGTGGGAATGGTAAATTTGACCTTCCCCAAAGGTCCAATACTTTCCCCAATGCAGGTAACTCTGGAATGGGCATATCAAATCTAACCTCGTTAGAGTTCAACACTTTCTTCAATGTGGATAATTCTGGAGTGGTAATAGCATATCAGAGTCTACGCATTCTCAAATTTAGTTCAGTCTGCAGTAGGCATAGTAAATTTAGCGTAATTAAAATCCAATACTTTCAACAGTATGGTTAATTAAGGAGTGTGAATAGTAAATATGACCTCCCCTCCCAGAGTCCACATTTTCCCCCAGTCTCAAAGAAGCTTTCGCTTACTCTGGACATGTTGCTAAGCATGCCATCTTCTCATTCTTTATAGATACCTTTAGTATGGATGTAATGCCATCTTCCATCAAGAATTCTTCCTGTTTCCTGGTCTCCCTTGACTCATGGAGCATGGGAGGAGGAGAGTGATCAATGGTTTCCAGTTCATAGTAAATCATGTACAATATCTCTTAAGAGACCACAAGCTTTAAGGTTATATTCTTCCTCTAATCTCAGGATATAGCACAATTATTTTGTGCCATATATTGTTTGTCTATTGGGGGTGCTCCTTGAATTGTTATAGCATTTCTCTGTGTGAGGGCTGGAGGCCTACTATAGTCTCAGTGCTTGCTTTCTATTGCACAATAAACTGGGACTTACTCCTCTTTCATTTGCCCTCAACATGAGTTGGGATTAAGTCCAGGCTTGTCTAATTTCTTTTGTGGAAACTACATGAAATGGCTAAAAAATCAGAGAAATACATGTTATTTTGCAAAATGCCAGTCTGGCACTTTTGTGCTATTTCAAGCATGCATTTTACACTCAAGAAATAGTGGAAAATCGTGAAATAACAGGAAAACAGATGCTCCGATTTAGTTTGTCACCATTGTTACTGTACTCAACCCACAGGGTTTTCACCCAAACAAAATCTTAATTATTCAACATGGCTTAATGTTGTATTCTAGGGTATTTCATGTCATAATCATAGCAGGACATTCTAGTAATAATGTAAGATTATATTGGTGTTATTTCGGCCAGTCTTAGTTGGTAGACAAACTCCCAATTTTTTGCAGTCAATTTATTCTATTTAAAAAGTAGGGTTTTCCGACTATCTTCTTCTCCTTATTTGACATTGCCGGTTTTGCCCTTTACTTTCTATATCTGCCTGACTTGTTTCCCAGCTAGACTTACAACATCCATGTAACTTTTGTTTTCAAGAAAATTCTTAACTTGACTGCATTTTCCTTTCAGCTCACACATGCTGGAATTGTTTGCCAGAACTCACCCTGTGAATGTATATTCTGGAGCATGTTAGGTAAGGTTTCAGCTTGACTGACTCTGCACCTTCTTAGGCCTGATTGCATCTCACATGGTAACCACTGCAGTCTCTATTGAAGCTTCAACCAGTATGCCTCGCTGCTCTGTTGATTCTCTTGGCTCCACCTGGATGTCTTTGTATCATTCTAGATGTATTTTCCTCATAGTCTTTGTGGTACCAGGTGGTGCCGATACGAAGTGTTAGAAACACGTACCCACCATTTGGGAGGTCAAGAAGCCCATCCGTTTTTGTGGAGAAATGCTATACCATAGCCCACTGTACAATGGACCACACTTTTGCATTCTGGTACTTGGTGAGGTGAGCTGTAATAGGGAAACCCATTTGTACTACTGCTTTGTAGATTTCCACAGTACAATATACAGTATGGGCCAGCACATTTGTGTTGCCAAACCTTAAATTGCTTGGTGTTCAAAGGCTTTAATGACTCATCCAGTGCATGCATGATGGACATCAGGTCCAAGTTCACATGAGTAAGTGGGCGCATAGTTAAGAGTACTGGGATACATATGAAGTGAATCTAGTGGCATACTGACCCAACACTATCTATTATTTTCCAGGCTGATTTACAGAGAGCTTTGGGAAAACGACTTTGTTTGTTGCCTAAAGAGGACATCATGGTGAGCTGTTGCCACATGCTGATGACTCAGTAATAACAGATTACATACACATTGATCTTCAGCTACAAATCACTGCAGCAAATTAATGTCTATTGAATGTCTACTGAACAAACTAACAATGAACCAAGAAAAAAAGTGACTACCTGTGTTTGGTAAACATAGAACAACATGTTATGGTAGCTAGCAGGGCGCCAGCTGGAGAGAGTGTTTCCAATAAACATTGAGTCATAATTGTTTGCCAATACCCTACTTGTTTTGGAAATCTACCCTCTATAGATCAATGGAAGTAATTCGGGGACAATTTCCTTTTGACATTCGATTTATTTTGTAATAGTTAAATGTGGCATCCATGCACTAAGAATGTGTTAGGAAATGTTGCTCACTCAATGGAACCTGTAGACTTATATGGCTAAGGCTGTTTAAAAGCACATTTTGAAAAACAAGTAATTCCGCTACAGCTTGTAGCTACCTTGCCCCTGAAACAAAAACAAAATATATATTTTTTACAAAAAGGGTATGCTAGGAAGGTGCTGGGAACCACTGGTATAGCTGGCAAGTGTTGGTTGCTAGCAAGAGCAAGAGGTGGGGAACAACGGACGATACAAATAAAAAATCAAGCACAATAGGGAGTGGCAGGGGCAGCAACGTAGAATCTTATGGAAGATGGAATGAAAGAAGCAGCAAGTGGGGATGAGAGGGATAAAACACATGCACTCCTAAGTAGTGCTTGAAGTAAAATAAAAACATGTCACCTCAACTAAGCGATGGAAAAATAAAACTCATCCAATATCAACAATGTTAGACTGAAATGCTCCTGGGCAGATTCAACAAATGAATGGAGGGGAAAGACACTGAGTAATAGGCATGAAAGTGAGATAGTCAAAAAAGCCATTCTAAGATCACAATCACTTTGCTTATATTGGGAACAACAAGTCTGGTAAACTGGCAACTAAACTGTCTGAAGCAAAACCTGCAAATCAGTCTAAGTACATGTGTGACTACCATGATCAAGGAATGCCAGCAAGTGCAATCTCTTCCTGGACCAAGGTGACAAGTAGCATTTGATGATTGCCCCTCGAAGGTCTACCTCCAGGGTTTTGCTTATTTATTAGTTTGTAATACAGTGCTGGAATTGAAGGCTGCAGTTCCTGTAACAGTGTGCATAACCATCTGGCATACACTAGTCAGTTTTGTAGTTCATTCCTGGATATTCATCTAGGCCCAGCTGTCCAACACTAATAAGCCAGTCTCCTTGAGATAAATATATTCTCATTGTACACTGATGAATCAAGTCTTTTGGTCACATTTACATCTGTTTTACACACAGCTTTGAAAATGTGCACCATTTTTTTTCTATTGTTTATTTTAGGAGACTTGCATGTTTATAATACAGATAGGAATAGATTTCCAAAGTACTGAATTTACACTGTTTTTGTGTATCTGTTCTTTTGTTATTCCTTTATTCTATCTTTTTAGTCAAATGTAGGATGGCTCTGTACACAAGAGCCCTGAAGAGGCGGCAAGATGAAATGAAATACATTGTGGCTCAAATTCATCTGGATTTGGCTATGTTCAAGATCAGAAATGGTTTCACTGTTTGATTTAATTATTAGATCAACAATAATTGTGGAATATTTGACCGACATTCATTTGAAAAGGAAAGAATATAACAATTATGAAGGGATATTGAAGATTTGTCTGATAAGGATTTTGGCTCAAATTCACATAGATTTGGTTATGATTAAGTTCAGAAGTGTTTTTTCTGTGTTATTCAAATATTGAATCAACAACAATTCTAGAATATTGTCCTGCATTCATTTAAAGAGAACTGGAAATAATTAATATATGGGGATATTGAAGATTTGTCTGATAGGGGTGTAAGAAACTAAAAGGTTCTTTTGAGGTAACAATTAAAACAAAACATATTTTATTGTATACAAATGGGACAACATGATTGTATTCATGAAATTCTGTATAATAAAGGCTACACATTTTATAGAAACCTTTTTTAGGATTTGTTTTGATTGTTTTTGCATCTGTGGTGGTTCCATATGTATGAACTTTGGGAAATGACTTTCTCTCCTTTTCTGATTAAGTAGTTACAGAGTAGGTGAGAAAAGTTGCTGACAATAAAGGGTTTGAGCAGGGCAGGGCCAAATAATTGAAATAACCTTTTGCTGGTAACTAAACTCTGAATGTAAGTTACTGATAAAGAAAAAGTAGTAAGTTCAGCAGTAAACACGGCCAACTGCTGGTACTGCAACAGACACCACAACTCTGTAGGAAATAATTTTAAATTAAATTCATGTATGAGACTTAGTTATAAGTATAAATAAATATGAATTATGATTTAAATATGTATTTATTATTTCATTATACAATATTTTAATAACCTACTTGAATTGAAAAACATGTAACAATACATTTTCTGAATAAATAAACACATTTTTTCAAATAATTCCATACATCCTGTTTAATAATTATTAATGTAAATTAATAAACTATACTTTTCTTTAATGGAAAATTAATTTTAATTTAAACTTCAGAAAAATATTGTCAGTTTAATATATGTTCATTCATTAAAGTTTTAATTTCAAATTTGTTTAATAGTAGTACAACATTTAAAAAAAATCTACATTTGTAGCAAATGTTCAAAATAAATTTACAGCAATATTTTTTCACAACCGTGTTTATTGACTGTTTAGGCATAGCATATGTACAGTTCTCCACAATCAGGAGGACACTGTCAAATGGCAAACATATAGCAGGATGTATACATAGCCTAAACACTTAAATCGCCCCCCTCCCACACCCCTTTACCCCGCCAACCACCCAACACCCCCACTACCCACCCCTTATCCCACCCCAACCCAATGCACGTGATCTCCTTCAACCGCAGCATATGAATGGAGCACAGTAGGTATTGAGCACCCTCCTAGGTCCCAAGGTCACCATCTGCAGGCAGTCCATCATCTAAGTCAATTGGGGGCTCCAAGGTCAACCCTCTGTAATCCGCCCACCACTTCCAGATCTTGTAATGTTTCCGGGGGCACCCCCTGGCTTCAAACACTGGTAATTCTAACCCCATGAGAAAGTCCAGGCCCGCTTTCCAGGCGCTTAGTGGAGGAGCACAGTCACTTTTCCATGCCCTCGCCAGATCCCGCTTGGCCACTACTAGGCCCAACAACAGGAGGTGACGCTTGTAGATGTTCCCACCCACATTCTCCAGGACATGCAGAAGACCCAGCCTGGGCGTATGAGGAAGGTCCCACCCCAGCACCTCTTACAAACAATTCCACACCCCATTCCAGAATCGGGTCAGACCCACACAGGACCACACAGTATGTAGCAGCGTGCCTCTCTCAATCCCACAGCGCAGACAGTCCGGAGTAATAATGAGGCCAGCCTTCCACAGTCTCTCTCTGGTGTAATAGGCCCTATGTAGGTATTTGAACTATATGAACCGGAGTCGCACGGCTATGGCAGCCCCACGGGGGGAATCCAGGGCCTCCCTCCAGTCATCCTTATCCAAAGGGCCAATGTCCATCTCCCAGGAGGCCTTCAGCGACAGTAGAGAAGAGGAGCAATGAGTGACAAGCGTTTGGTATATTTTGGAGACTTTCTTATCCCCCAGATCTCCCATGAAGAGCTTAGCTTCCACTGGGCTAAATTCGGGAAGTTGGTCTAGCCCAACCAGACTAGGTGCAAGCGCATGACGGAATTGTAGGTATCTAAAGAATTGGGTCTTGGGCATACCGAATTCGGAGCTGAGGTCTTGGAAGGATTTGAGGGTAGTCCCAGTAAGAACTTGACCAAGTGACGAAATCCCAATAGAGTCCCAGCCACCAAACCCCGTCAACGAGGCCAGTGCGGGGAGCTGTCCATTGCTCCATAGTGAGTTTTCCGCTGTCAGCCTACCCCACCAGCCCATGCGGCGCAGTACCTGCCTCCAGATCATGAAGATCACCTGAGTGACCTGCAGCAGTTTCTTCTGCCGCCCGGCCGAGTACAACAGCGTATGTAGCGTGGCATCACCTATCAAGACTCGTTCCAGGGCGTATGCGGGGTCGTTGCGATCGCCGTACCACCACTCGTTCAGAACCAATAAGTGGGAGGCCTGGTAGTAGGACAGAAGGTCCGATGTAGCCAGACCTCCACAATATGTGGATAAGAAGCAAGTCGTAGCGCCACCCTGGAAGCACCCCCCGCCCACAGAAAGCGGCCCAGCACCGAATTTACTCGACAGAACCACTGTGGTTTGATCCTATGTGGATGGTTCTGCAGTTGGTACAGGAGCCGTGGGAGGGCGACCATTTTAAAGATTGCAGACCTACCATACTTAATGAGAGCCATGCGAGACCAGGTTTTGATGTCCGATTGGACTCTATCCCACACCGGCAGCATGTTGCGCTCCCATGCAATTGCGGCAGACTCAGACAGGAAGACTCCTAAGTATTTTAGACCACCGACCGCTACCTGCAGGGCCGATGCCCAGGGGTATGTCTCTGACTCTCCGCCCAGCACCCACAGGGTCGACTTGCGCGGGTTGAGGAAGAGTCCCGACACCTCTCCAAAGATACGCATTATTTACAATTTTCGAGGGCCAGAGCGGTTAAGATCAGTCATAAAGAAGAGGACATCATCCGCATATAGCGCGATTCTGTCCGAGAGTCCCGGCCCCCACACAAAGCCACAAAGCTGTGTATCGATGCGCACCCATGCGGCCAAAGGTTCCATGGCCAGTGCAAAGAGGTAAGGGGATAGGGGGCATCCCTGTCGGGTCCCCCTGGCAATTGAGAATTTCTCTGAAATCGTCCCTGAGATACGCACCGAAGCGGTGATGTTCGTGTACAGCAGCTTGACATAGGAAACAAACACTGGGCCCAGGTTGAGGCGCGGCAAAAGGGCGAAGAGGTATGTCCAGCTGACCGAGTCGAACGCCCTGTCAATATCAGCCAGTAGTAGCGTCGCCCGTTCTCCAGTCGCCCCCATAGCGTCCACCGCCGCTTGTGCACGTCTGATGTTGTGTTGCGTCACCCTATGCGGCATGAAGCCCGCCTGATCTGGGTGGACCAAGTCTGCAACATATGGGAGAAGGCTGTTCGCCAACGCTTTGGCCAATAATTTGGCTTCGAAGTTGAGCAAAGATATGGGGCGATATGACTCATATCGGTCGGGAGGCCTACCCGGCTTCTGGAAAACTACAATTTCAGCCTGACGCCAGTCCCCCGGCAAGCTACCTCATTGCCGTGCTGCCTCCAATGCCCGCCTATAATGCGGTTCCAGCTGCAGGTGGAATTTCTTGTAAAATTCACTGGGGAATCGACTCGGTCCGGGCGCCTTACCTGTGTTGAGTTGCCCCAGCGCATCTCCCAGTTCCTCCGCCGTCAAGGGGAGGTCCAGGGCTTTCCTGGCATCGTCTGACACTGCACGGGGGGGCAGGTCCGCAATGAACTTGTCAATCGCATCCGGTGGGAGACTTTCCCGGTGAGCATATTGCTCCGCATAGTAGTGGGCGAAGCTCGCCGCAAGAGCCGCAGGGTCCGTTATGGTAGTCCCTTCCCCATCAGTGAGGCCCTGTAGAGTGATTGGCTGCAGAGTTTGTTGACGCAACCTATGGAGCATGGTGCAGGACGTATCGCCCCACTGGTAAACCCTGCTCTGCGTGGCCAGCCACGCTTGTCTAGCCTCATCCTTTAAGACCGAGGCATAGGATTGCTGCGCTTGCAAGAGCAGTCGTACCGCCACTTCACCACCATCCCCCTGACACCGTCGTTCCAACACCTCCACCCGTGCTGCAGCCGCGACAACGGCCTCTCGACGACGACGACGGGCAGCAGCACACCATGCAATGTCAGTGCCTCTCAAAGTGGGCTTCATGGCCTCCCAGACCGTCACTCCATCCACCCCCTCCACCAGATTCTCCTGCCAGTAGTGGGCAATTGCGCTGCGCATATGTTGTGTATAGTCCGCCTGTTGGAGATGCCACGAGGACATCCGCCACCGGAATGGCTGACGTGCCTTGCGCAATTCGATCCGTACCACGACAGGGGAGTGATCGGATAACCCCGAGGCTGAATTGCGGCCTGCTTCACCCTGTCAAGGAAGGCTCCCGGTACAAACACACAGTCCAGCAGTGAGAAGGAACCATGCACAGCAGACACATACGTGTATTCACACGTCATGGCATGCAAGTGTCTCCAGGCATCCACCCAGCCCAATCCATCAATCATCGCTTTTAACCGTGTAGGGGAGGCCGCCGCCACAGTCCCCTGTGACCTCCTACGGTCCAGGCACACATCCACAACATCATTGCAGTCACCACCTATTACAGCCAAGGAGTCTGGGATCTCGGCCCACAGTTCAAACAGTCTCTCTGCCAAGGACCATTGTAGAGGGGGGGGGGGGCATACACACTTCCAAACACCACCGGCTCCGTATCAATCATGCCCTTAACAAACACATACCAACCCTGGGGATCAAGCCAGTGACGCTCGTGGGTGTAGGACAACCGCCGATGGATAAGAATGGCCACCCCCTCGAGCCCCTGGAGAACCCTGCATGAAATACTTGTTGGTAACCAAATCGCTGTAGGCTCAGCACCTTTGTCCCCAGCATGTGTGTCTCTTGTAATAGCATCACATCAGCTGAGTCCCATTTACCCCAGCGCAAGACCGCCCCATGCTTAATTTTGTCCAGCATCCCCCTGACATTCCAACTTAATATACGCATAGAGTCTCCAGTGAGTTCCTGCCTTGAAGTATCAGCCATTGTCCCGATGGAAAAGTCTCTGAGGACCCCAGGACCCAGCCCAGGCACCCAACACCATATATGTCAATGCATTAGAGATCACGTGCACCCCTCTCAAAACACCCCCCACCCCCCGTCCCTTCCCTCCAACACTGCTCCCCCAACTGCCCAACACCCGTTCCCCACCCCCCACCCCTATACCTCATGAAACACTGAAGTACCTGTTGCGGCATGGGGAGCTTCTGGCCCAAAACAGAGCGCCCAAAGCCAACCATACCAATGGATCCCAACTACTCCCACCAACTAACAGGACCCTCCCTCAGGGCCACCCCCTACCGTGGGAGGACTAGGCCGCCCTACATGTCAGTACCCCGAACCCCATTGTACCACAGTTTTCTGAACTCAAGTAGCACGAGGCAGCCAGACACCACCAGCATTGCTCCCCTTGATCCAGACCAAGGTCCAGGTCACACCGCACCAGATGCTATCCGCTCGGCCGATGGAGCAGTCACACAGGGCCCTCTGTGGAGTCTATCAATGGATAAGCGCTAAGTGAGGAGGGCTGAACTCCCATGGTGCTCAGTTCTCTTTTCCCGATTGATCGGTGTCGGGCTGCGTCCCATCCGGTAGACCACTGCGAGACAGGGAGCGTCTTCGTGACCGCGATTTCCTGTGTCGTTTACCCCTGACGGCAGAGTCACCCCTCTCCTGCGATGATCCACGCGACGGTCCAGAGCCCAGGCCCGGCTGGGCGTTCGGTCGGAGCCTGACCGTCTCATCCGTCCACCTGAACACTGCCTCCGGGGTATCAAAGAAGTGGGTCTTGGACTGAAAGACAACTCGAAGACGGGCCGGATACAGCAATGAATATTGGATCTTCAGACCACGCAGTTTAGCCTTCGCCGCGAGGAAGGAATGACGCTGCTGCTGTACCTGTTTGGTATAGTCTGGGAAGATCATAATCTTGTGATTATCGAACAGCAGAGTCTCCTTGGCCCTCGCTTCCCGTAGTATTGTGTCTCTATCGTGGAAATTCAGTATTTTGGCTATGACTGGCCGAGGCCGCTCTCCCACCGGCGGTTTCTGCGTCAGGGCTTTGTGTGCGCGCTCCACTACAAAGCAGCGCGACAAGACGTCCAGGGGAAGCCAGCTCTCCAGCCACCGTGTCAGGAATTCATCCATGGGCCCCTTCTCGCAGTCCTCCAGAAAACCTACGAAGCGTAGGTTATTCCTGCGCGCTCGCCCTTCTGCATCCTCAAAGCGGAGCGCAAGCCCTTTTTGAATCCTGTCCATCTCCGCCACTTTCTGTTTCAGGGTGCTCACATCGCCCTCCACTCCCGTGATCCTGGTCTCGGCCTCCATGATCCAAGCGAGTGCGTTGCGGAGATCTTGTCGTAGAAACGTGACATCGGCTCCCATGGCACCGATTTTAGCGTCCAACATGTCCCTCGATTGCGTGATGGCTGCCATCAGGGCCGCGTTGTCGGGTCCCGTGCTCTGGCCACCCCTGGAGGCCCCGGGCCCCCCGCTGGGTTCAGTAAATTTGTCAATCGGCCCTTGCTTGGCGGAGCCACTGCCAGCCCCGCCTCTGGTCATGGTCAGGAGGATTTAGATGGGTTGCTCCGTGCCCATGGCAGACCCTCCACTCACCGCAATTCAAATCCAATGTCCACCAGGATGGCCTAGACCCACCGAAGCCAAGGCCGGGGGGCCTGCAGGGCGCTTCGCCGCACTGGACCGCCACTACAGAACACCTCCAATGTCCAGGCACCCAGCGAGCAAATACCACAGTCGTCACTTGGGCCGGGGCCACAGCAAAGCACCCAGGGCCTCAGGCGGGGCGCCCCCACCCCTCCAAGGATTGCAGCACCAGATCCGACCACTCACCTTCAAGGGAGCGCGAAACTCCAGGCCCCGGCCAGCCACCGCCGTCTCCACAGCTCTGGTCACTCGCCCATATACTTGTTGATCGAGACGGGCACAGCAGGGCACCCAAGCGTGAGGCGACCAGGTGACGCTATTTCTCTTGGCCACCCCGGCCCCCAGTCAGGTCCCAGCACATAAAGGGCGAAGCAGGCCCCGGGGCTCCGCCAGCCGCCTCGCCAGCACAGCCAGCAACGGAGCACTCCTCAAGATGGCGCAGGCACCACACCGCTCTCCAGGACTCAGGTCTCCTCGCGCCAGGGGGCTGCACCGTGGGGCCCCACACACTCAGGCTGTCTGGCAGAGCGCGCCCCACCTTGTGCCGATGGTCCGCTCCCAGCCCTGATGCAGCAATGGCGTCCGGTAGCACAGGGGGGTCCTGACTGATTCCTCGGTCCGCGGAGCCCGCCACTGGCACCGACTCTCCACAGCTCCCCACAGCGTCGGTGGTCTCCCAGGCGGTAGGAAGCTCCGCTACTCTCTCTCCGTCCGCCGTCCGCCAACCATCCACCGGAACACAGGGCCTGCCGGTGAGCCAGACGGCCGACGCTCAGAACCCCCGGCCGGGGTCTGTCCAAAATCGAGGCCCTGGCTCTCCACGCTGCAGGTAGGCCCAGGGGGCGCCGCCGCCGCCAATCTCACCGGCCTGGGACCAGGGACCCCAAAAGTAGCACCGGAGGGTGCACCCCGTCCACCGCTGCCGCAGAAGTCGCTGTGTGGCCAATGTTAGGTCCGGGGGTCAGGATAAATGAACGAATTAATGACGGGCTGGCGGGAGCTCTAGGAAGCTACGTCCGCCATTGTCGCCCTCGTAGCCACGCCCCTACAGCAATATTTAACATAAAATCTTTTATTATTCACTTTCGAGTGAAAAATATGTTTTCAATGTTCCCTATACTTGCTAGACTCCCTAGTCGGGGCGAAGATCTCTGCATGGTAAAGTATAGGGAAAAATCAAAAAAAACCTAATAGTTCTTGTCTATATGACATCAAAGCTCACTCAAAAAGCACTACATCTCTCAGAATTATCTCCTGTGTAATTCCAAGCCTCACAAAGAAGTCCCTTTCTGATAATACCCAGAGAAAAACAGAGCTCTGGTCTTGATAACTATAGACTCACTCAAAGCTCCCTTTTAGTCTATATTGGCCCATTAAATAAAGATTTCTGACAGGCAAATGATTGCTAATCAAAATTGTGGTAGTTTACTGAGTTCATGGGTGCAAGTTCCTGCCATACATGGCCAAGAAAGATGCAGGTAAAACCAGAATAACACAGTTGAATATCTGGCAACATAGCAAAACATAGCACTGGAGCTTCAAATTATTTAATAGAATACACTGGCTTGTGGCTCTGCAAGGGTGTCCCTGTCAACTGTAAAGGGAGAATAAAACAACACAACAAAGCTGGGGGTTTTCAGTATTGTTCACATCACATGAGGTAAACGTTGTTTTCACTTGAGCAGAAATAATTGTGCATGCCACACCTTAGCAGTGGAACAAGAGGGCAATGCTTTTTACTTTTACTTCTAAGACTGGAAATATAAATGGAAACATTTGAAACCTTTAAAAAGCAAGCTAGTAAATGTGTTTTGCAACTGTAAAATTAAAAACCCTTTGTCATGATATATTTGTTTTCAACATATCTTTATTCCCACCAAATGTCATTAAACCCCAAGTTGTTAAATGCGCACACTTTGTGTTACATATAAGCACAGAGTTTTTGAAAAAGAGTTTCTCGAAACAGACTAAGGGCTCAGGAGAACATAAATTGTTGCACAATCTCTAATTCAAATATCTTAAGATTGCTTTGGGGTGCTTCAGCATTTGCTGGACCCCTACCTCCAGTGGCACAGCTCATAACCTCACATAGCTAATCAAACAAACAGCCGCGGTCCGTGGAGGGAGTTCCGGTGGGGCAGGCAGGCGGGGCGGGGGAGGGGCAGTGTGGGGGGTGACAAACACCGGAATATGAATGATTGCAGTTAAGTAACCTATTAAATTAATAAAACGAATTTTATATCGTGCCCTGCATCGCATTTTGCCATGCAGGGCACATAACGAAATTCGTTTTATTCATTTAATAGGTTACTTACCTGCAATCATCCATATTACGGTGTTTATCACCCCCCACACTGCCCCTCCCCCGTCCCTCCTGCCTGCCCCACCGGAACTCCCTCCACGGACCGCGGCTGCAAACAAAAGCACTTTGCACTTTATGCTGATAAAAGCTCATTGTGTAACCATGCATGCAAAATCTGTTCCACGGATAACCTTCATACACTGTTTCATTATGAAACTTGGGACAATGTAATGACCACACAAATCCTGTAGGTAGAAGTAAAACAAGAATGCAGCATCCAGCACAGTGATCATCAAAGGTATACAGACGTGTGCATTGCAGTTGTCCAACGATTACTGAGGGCAAGCACACTACAGCAGCAACCAACATTGACCCCGGACCCATTAACAACCACTGATGCTGCACATCCCCATAGGACCATTCTCCTGCTATCAATTCTACCTCAACTTCAGCACCGAAAAAAACCAGCAATACGAGAGGCACCTCCAATGAACCCACATCCTCCCAGTTGACCAAGATCTCCACAACACAACTACAATGCATCCTACTCAATGCCTGCTCCCTCTGCAAACACCCCATGGAGATCTGGGACATGACATCCTGCCTCGCCCTGAATTTCATCTTCCTGCACGAAACCTGGTTAAACCTTGCATCCACTCCAGACACCAACATCACCACACCCTAAGGATACAAAATGACACACCATGACCAAACCATTAACTAGGGTGGGGATTTGTCATCATCTTGAGGGTCATCGTCTTCTACACGACATCCCCTGATGACCCTACACCGGTAATGGAAAACCTCCACTTCCAACTTCACACAGATGGAAAGAGCACCATCAGAGGCACACTTGCCTATAGGCACCAGGACCACGACCTAGCTTCTGGAACATCGCAGAACTCCTCGCCCCGCTTGCAAGCAACTCTTCCTAGGGGACCTCAACTCCCACCTTGATGACCCCAGTTACCCCAACTCCACAAACCTCCAAGAGAGCATGAGCAACATTAGCCTCAAGCAGCTAGTCATGACCCTACCCACATCGCAGGACACACACTCTACCCCATCTTCACTTTCAGTGACAAAATCAGATACAACCACACCACCAAAGCCAACTTCCACAGATGCAGGGTGAACGTTGCTGACTCTCAATTTGAACAAGAGGGAAGTCTTCATTTTCGGGAACAATCCCTCACCTTGGAACAAAACATGGTGGCCAGTGGAACTCTGCACATCCCCTGCGCTTACAGAACAGGCCACAACTTCAGCATTATCCTAGATAGCAAGCTATTCATAAAGGAACAAGTTAATGCAGTATCATCTACCTGCCTCCACACCCTTGCAGGCTCTTCAAGATCTTCAGGTGGATCCTGACTAGCACCAGAAGGTCCATCACTCAAGCCCTCATCACCAGCAGACTGGATTATGGTGACACACTTGACGTAGAAATCATGGCATGCCTCCTAAAATGTCCAGACAAGACAGAAGGAAGCGGCATGACTCATACTCCCCAAAAGGACCCACCCCACACCCCACCTCAGGAAACTACACTCGTTCCTGATTCATAAGAGATGCCAGTTTAATATGTTGATCCGGCCTACAAGGCCCTGCACAAGGAATGACCAGCATACATCCACAAACGCCTGACCTTCAACCAACCTGCGAGACACCTCGGGTCAGCATCCCTCTCCCTCGTAGACACCCCATTCATCGGCTGAGCAAACAGCGGAGAATGCTTATTCTCACACTTGGCAGCCAGGTCCTTGAACAACCTCCCCCTCCACCCCAGGACTGCTCCATCACTCCAGAAATCAAAATCAATTATATGATGAATGGATATGTTTCAACCTGTATCTAAATTAAGAGGCATAATTATGAGGGTGTTCTGTCATGCTTTGAACCACGTAACGTGGTACATGCACAAGGCAAACCTCTCAGTCCTATTCATAAAGCCATGCAAAACTACTTTGAGTGGCTTTGAAGGTCTTCAAAAATATGGAGTAATGCAACGCAGTGCAAATTGATGCATTCCCTAACTCTGAGCACTGAGGCATTTCATGGGCGTTGCAGTGGATGTCTCCAAGCAACTCCCTTGATTTTGTATGCATTCCCAGATTTGCATGAACTTGTAAACCTGGGAATTAATCAAAATCTTGGTGCAGCGTAGTGAGGAGAAATCTCTTTATTTCTCCTTGTTTTTTACTCTTTCTACACATAGAAAGGGGAAAACGCCTCCATGTATTGTTTTTGTGGAGGAAGGTGCAACTTCTGTTCTGGCACAAAAACACTCATCTGAAGGATGCCTTTGTTGGGGCTAGGCTCCTGAATCTGTGTCAGCACAAGGGGAAAGGACAGAAATGCACAGTATTGGATAAATACGGTGCATTCCTTCCCATGTCCTGTGATGCAGGGCAGTGCAGCAAGGTAACTTGCAGCGCTGCCCTGCGACACAATCTAGTAATTATGTTTTTAAACATTTACCATTTCACGTTTTCTTTTATGTTTAGTTCAGTCCAGCTGTAGCTCCACCTTTCCCTGTTGTTATGGAATATAATTAGGCACTTGGTGCAAAAAATCTTTATAGGCTTAATTTTCCATTTGTAAACAAGTCTCACATTGGAGCCACAGGGGATTGGGTGGCCATCCCCCACTATGCATTGCCTAAAGCCATGCACATCGGGGAGTTGGCCTCCCACAGATGGTTGGGTGCAGGACCAGGACCAAGCCCTGCAACCAACCCCCTGTCGCACACGGGCTAAAGACATGAAACCTGTTGGTGAATGTGTGCTCTACAAATTCTCAATAACATAACATACACTGTGGGAGATTGTCCTCCCCTTGCACTTATGGCTGAAGGCAGCGCACTGCGGGGGGTTGGCCACCATTGGGGGTTTAGGTGCAGGGCCGGGTGATTGGTCAGGCACTGTCGCCTAACCTCAAAGGAGCGCATGGTCAAATGCTGTGCTCAGTGAAGGATTGGTCAAATATGATAAAAAAATCATTGAAGTTGCATTATGGTTAGGTATGGTAACATGAACTTACCTTATTTCAAAAAACTTACAGGTACATGCATCAAACTCGGCATTTGCGATTCCTTAATTGCGATTTTTAAGGAATCGCAATTAAGGAATTGCAAATGCCTATGCATCAAGAAATCGCTAAATAAATTGCGATTTCTTAGAATCCGTTAATTGCGATTAGCATTTTGCGAATCGCAATTAAGGAATCCCTTCCCATTCATTCCTATGGGCCTAGAGGCCCATAGGAATGAATGGGAAGACAATCTCAATTTGCGAATCGCAATTAGCTAATCGCAAATTGAGATTGCGATTTCAAGGGTGCAGGGGTGTCCAAAGGACACCCTGTTGCACCCCTGAAATCAAACAATGCACATATGTTGTGTACACACATGCCCTAAGGGCATGTGTGTGCACAACATGAAAGTCAAAAAAATGCAAAAAAAAGCATTTTTCTAACATTTCGCAAAATTACCATGAGGTCCAACCTCATGGTAATTTTTTCTCTCTAATTGCGAATTCGCAATTTTTTTTAGGTTCATGCATTGCTTTTTAGGAATCGCAAATTTGCGATTCCTTAAAAGTAATCGCATTTGAAAAAAATCGCAAAAATAGCGATTTATTCACTTTCAGGATGATGCATCCCAAATAGTGATTTGGGAATCGCAAACGGCCGAATTTTGCGATTCGCACCGTTTGCGATTCCCAAATCGCTTGATGCATGTGCCTGTTAGAAACTGACAGAAAAAAAACTTAAGGTGATATTATTGTTAGGTACAGTAGGAAGAGTTCAATGAAATCCTGGAAATGCAGGGAAAATACCCAAAGGGTAAAGTGATGTTATGGTTTAGGCGTTGAAATTAAGTTAAAGCTAATATTGAAAAACAAAAAAAACACTGAAGTTCATCAGTTACAATTTACTGAGCTAACTGTAGCTGGTGGTCCTGCCATACCCTGCTGATGATCTCTCATAATACATCACTAATGACATGTTAAATAACATCATTGATTACATCACTGATAACACTATAGTCATATACGGCATAGATTTACTGAATGTACTTCATGTGTGTCCACAGCATTGAAATAGTGTATGCCCTGGAGGAAAGCATGGTTGAACATGTTGAAAGTTATCTGGTGCACTGTTTAAATATTACCACATTTTGGGGTGCTTGAATTACTCCCTATTAAACAGGTTAAATACTGAGCATACTTGATCTGGGATGCAGTGGTATGTTTGAAAATAGGTTGAGTTTTAAGCTAAACCCTATTTCAAAATAATCTATCGGAAAGGCCAAACCTTTTGCTAACAATAGATTATCCAACAGTGGATACCTAGGCACATGCCCATATTAGTTCTGAATGAATGATGAATGATAACATTTATAAAGCGCTGCCTTTCACTTCAATGGAGCATCTTGGTGCTAGGGGTGGGTGTCAGAGGAGTGTGGTCTCCGAAGTTGCTGTGAAATTAGATGAGAGAAAGGGCCAGACTATCTGGAACTGTGAAAATCCAGGTTTTCAATTTTTTCTGAAAAATAGATTCAGTCTGTGTTAGTCTCAAGTACGTAGGTAGACAGTTCCAGGCTTTTGTCCCTAGTACAGGCATGGATTTTCCTCATCAGACGGAAGTGGGGGGGGGGCACTAGCCGATTTTCCTTAGAGGATCTCAAGGGGCGGGCAGGTACATAGACTTTCAATCTGGACCTGAGGTACTTGGGGCCATTTTGTTTTACAGCTCTAAAGGTGATCACAAGGATTTTAGAGAGAATTATCTTTTGTATAGGTAGCGAATGGAGGATATGAAGAGCCTCAGAGGCAGAGGACCCCTTTGGTAAATTCAATACCATTCAGGCAGCTGCATTTTGAACAGTCTGCAGCTTTTTTAGAGTACCCTTATTTATGCCTGCATAAAGACTATTGCAATAGTCCAGTCGCGATAGGATCATAGCCACTGCCACGGACTTGGGGGCAATGGCAGGCAGGAGATCAAGAAATCTTTTCAGATTTTTTATCCAATAAAAACACGTTCCTGCAACCGACAGGGCCTGATGGTGAAAAGAAAGGGAAGTATCAAAACGTACTCCTAGATTTTTTGCAGTGTCCACCGTATTAGGGGGTGGGGCTGTATCTGTTGGCCATCACATTTTGGGTGAAAATATGTTACATTTTCCAAATATATATAGTGCTATATATAACTTCTATGCAGCATGTATGTTTAAAATGTGTGGATGTTTCTTTCCAGAACTTTGATAAAGGTTTTGAGGCAGTGGGGAATGTTGAATAATCTAAAATACAGGGGTGTCTGACTTAAAAATGATTTATCTCTCACTTGTAAGCATGGCTTTAAGGTTGAATAACAGGGAGCCCATCTCAGGAATGTGTGTAGTATATTCTACCAAACTATGAGGGGTTGGCCATAGGGCCTCACAAAAGCTGTCTTTTCATTGGCACATGTATACCTGTCAGCCTCTCGACTTAAGATTGGGGGTCATGTGAAGCCTTTAAGTGGGTCTTCCCATTAAGGCAAAAAGAGACAATTGTCCACAGCTGTAGTGTGTTTACTTCAAAGCCACAAATACTTTAGGACTGTGCCACAAATAATGCATGATGTAATCAGTGATGCCATCAATGATATTATTTAACATATCATGAGTGATGTAATATGTAAGGTCATAAAAGGTGGCATGGCCGGCGTGCATATTATAGTTAGCACAGTAATCTATAAATGGGGAATTTCATTTTTTTCATTTTTTGGGGGTTGATGTCAATAGAGGTCTGTTAGAGCTGTCAACCTTAGGGTGGTGTTCTCCCAAACGTTTTGCCTTCACCCCTTCTATTTTTGCTAACCTTGCTGTTTCTGGCCTTAGGTCTATGTGCACTTTACCCATAATAACCAGTGCTAACGTGCTTGTGCTCTCTCCTTTTAACATGGTAGAGTTAACTTATACCCAATTGGTATATTTAATTAACTTGTAAGTTCCTAGTATAGCAGTACCACATACACTCAGGGCCTCTAAATTAAATGCTACTAGTTGGACGACGATTCAGAAAAGGGGGTGGTGATGAACAGAGTGTCTGAATTAAGCAGACCACTCTTACCCAGTCCAAAGATCAGGGCTTGATCCATCACCGTTATTTATCTCACTGCACCATCCCAGCTCAGAACCTGGCTATATGCAAATCAGTCTGTCCCTGGCCCAGTGCATCATGGGAACAGGGCAGACTAAACTACCAAGCCAATTCTTCACCAGAAAGGAGACAAGCTACCGGGGACCGGTTTCTGGCATTTCAGCCTTCTTCGGCCCGGCTTGCTTGAATCCTGATGGTGCCGTGAAAAAGGGACTTATGTCTGAGTATACCCTGCCACACCTATAGTGGCCAAAAACGATTCAGAAAAGGGGGTGGTGACGAACAGAGTGTCTGAATTAAGCAGACCACTCTTACCCAGTCCAAAGATCAGGGCTTGATCCATCACCGTTATTTATCTCACTGCACCATCCCAGCTCAGAACCTGGCTATATGCAAGTCAGTCTGTCCCTGGCCCAGTGCATCATGGGAACAGGGCAGACTAAACTACCAAGCCAATTCTTCACCAGAAAGGAGACAAGCTACCGGGGACCGGTTTCTGGCATTTCAGCCTTCTTCGGCCCGGCTTGCTTGAATCCTGATGGTGCAGTGAGAAAGGGACTCATGTCTGAGTATACCCTGCCACACCTATAGTGGCCAAAAACGATTCAGAAAAGGGGGTGGTGATGAACAGAGTGTCTGAATTAAGCAGGCCACTCTTACCCAGTCTAAAGATCAGGGCTTGATCCATCACCGTTATTTATCTCACTGCACCATCCCAGCTCAGAACCTGGCTATATGCAAATCAGTCTGTCCCTGGCCCAGTGCATCATGGGAACAGGGCAGACTAAACTACCAAGCCAATTCTTCACCAGAAAGGAGACAAGCTACCGGGGACCGGTTTCTGGCATTTCAGCCTTCTTCGGCCCGGCTTGCTTGAATCCTGATGGTGCAGTGAGAAAGGGACTCATGTCTGAGTATACCCTGCCACACCTATAGTGGCCAAAAACGATTCAGAAAAGGGGGTGGTGATGAACAGAGTGTCTGAATTAAGCAGGCCACTCTTACCCAGTCCAAAGATCAGGGCTTGATCCATCACCGTTATTTATCTCACTGCACCATCCCAGCTCAGAACCTGGCTATATGCAAATCAGTCTGTCCCTGGCCCAGTGCATCATGGGAACAGGGCAGACTAAACTACCAAGCCAATTCTTCACCAGAAAGGAGACAAGCTACCGGGGACCGGTTTCTGGCATTTCAGCCTTCTTCGGCCCGGCTTGCTTGAATCCTGATGGTGCAGTGAGAAAGGGACTCATGCCTGAGTATACCCTGCCACACCTATAGTGGCCAAAAACGATTCAGAAAAGGGGGTGGTGATGAACAGAGTGTCTGAATTAAGCAGACCACTCTTACCCAGTCCAAAGATCAGGGCTTGATCTATCCCCGGTAGCTTGTTTCCTTCCCAGTATAAGAATTGGCTTGGTAGTTTGGTCTGCCCTGTTCCCATGATGCACTGGGCCAGGGTCAGACTAATTTGCATATAGCCAAGTTCTGAGCTGGGATGGTGCAGTGAGCTAAAAAACGGTGATGGATCAAGCCCTGATCTTTGGACTGGGTAAGAGTGGTCTACTTAATTCAGACACTCTGTTCATCACCACCCCCTTTTCTGAATCATTTTTGTCCACCATAAGCGTGGAAGGGTATACTCAGATGTGAGTCCCTAGCTCATTGCACCATCAGGATTCAAGCAAGCCGGGCCAAAGACGGCTGAAATGCCAGAAACCGGTCCCCGGTAGCTTGTTTCCTTCCCAGTATTAGAATTGGCTTGGTAGTTTGGTCTGCCCTGTTCCCATGATGCACTGGGCCAGGGTCAGACTAAGTTGCATATAGCCAAGTTCTGAGCTGGGATGGTGCAGTGAGCTAAAAAATGGTGATGGATCAAGCCCTGATCTTTGGACTGGGTAAGAGTGGTCTGCTTAATTCAGACACTCTGTTCATCACCACCCCCTTTTCTGAATCACTAGTTGGACGACAGCACTAATTGTGCTAACCATGTACGTAGCCCTTGGAAACATGTCTCAGGCATGCCATTTCAGCCTGTATGTGTACAGTTTTAAAATGCTATAGCGACCTGGCAAGATAAATCTCTTGCAAGCCCCAAACATTTCTTCTTTATACATATACGTCACCCCTAAGGTATGCCCTTACTCATCCCAGAGGGCAAGATGAAGTGTATTCAAAGAGTAAGACATGTACTTTTAAGAATTGTATGTCCTAGTGGTGAAATACTTCTACATTTATTTTTTACTACTGCAAGGTCTACCTTTCCGGTTGGATAGCATTGTTTACCGTAATACATTTATATGCGATAACTTTCAATTGGGAGCAGATAGATCAGGTTTGGTGTCTAACGAATTGTAATTAAAAGCCCTCCTTAATGATAAAGTCAGATTTTAAGTCACAGTTCAGTAAATGCCACTTTTAGACATTTTTGTAAAACTAAGGAGTTAGGCCCATTGGAGGCGTGGGGTAGGCTGGACCTTATAATAACCTGAAACACAAGAATTTTGCCTCCACCATCCTTACTTATACCTAATCTTACTTATGCAAGTCAAACAACAATTTCTTTGGTTTGACCTGGTATTTTTATCTATACCATTCTTTTATCTTTTTTCAAAAACTTTTTTTTGTTCAGTTGTGCAGAAAAATAGAACTACTGTACATACATCTATTTACAATAATATACAATACAATTAACAAACATGAATACACTTTTCATATATACACTAAAATATTTTTTTTTTACGTCATACATCACAGAACAACCTTTACATAAGACAAAACAATCCAATTCTGTATGTTTTCTTATTAAAAAAAATGAAAGACAAAGTAAAAAAGCAAGGAGTACAATCATTAAATGACAGCAATTGCTAGTTTTGCGTTATTGATGATAAAATTTGTCTCCTGCACTTTCGCCGACCCGTTTCGAATCAAGGAAACCAATTCCCGGAGTCTCATCAGGGCTTCTCATTTATCAGCTTTTTAGAAAAAATGGGGGCTTTTTGATGACACTTTTCTTAATTACACAAGCCGTAATTCATCTTGGTGCTTTCCCAATTTGTTTACACCACAAAGAAACAAATTAGGAAAGTACCAAGATGGCCACTGCCTTTAGCCGATAGAGAGACAGACTGGGGCACCATCCGAATGAAAGGGACTCCTTTATCCTGAACACAACAATGCGGTTTAGAAAAGAAAGTACCTGCCACTAGAAACAGTTTGGTTAAGACCGGTTACAGCATAACTGTTGAATAATGAACACGACCTCCACTTCCCATAATAATCTCTTAGATTTTGTGGTGTGATCAAAACTGGAATTGGTGACTACGATTTGGGTAAAGCGCAATCCCTCACATGGAGTGATTTTATATGGTCCATTGATTGTATGAATTACGGCTTGTGTAATTAAGAAAAGTCTCATCAAAAAGCCCCCATTTTTTCTAAAAAGCTGATAAATTACAAAGCCCTGATGAGACTCCGGGAATTGGTTTCCTGGATTCGAAACGCGTCAGCGAATGTGCAGGAGTAAAATGTTGTCATTAATACCGCAAAACTAGCAATTGCTGTCATTTAATGATTGTACTCCTTGCTTTTTTACTTTGTCTTTCATTTTTTGGAATAAAAAAACATACAGAATTAGATTGTTGTTTCTTATGTAAAGGTTTCGCTTTGATGTATGATGTAAAAAAAATGTATTTTAGTGTATATATGAAAAGTGTATTCATGTTTGTTAATTGTATTGTATAATATTGTAATTAGAAGTATGTACAGTAGTTCTATTTTTCTGCACAATTGGACAAAAAAAGTTTTTGAAAAAAGATAAAAGAATGGTATAAATAAAAATACCAGGTCAAACCAAAGAAATTGTCGTTTGACTTGCATAAGTAAGACCAGGCATAAGTAAGGGTGGTGGAGTCAAAATTCTTGTGTTTCACTTTTAGAAAGTTGGCATGTTTTGTCCCAACCATTTGGTGTATGCTGCCTGTACCCTGGTTCACATGATTAGGTGTAGTAGGCAGTTGGTCTTTGTGTACTGCTGCCAGACAGTGAGACAAAAAGAAGCCTGGTGATTGGTCACTCTGTGTTAAAGATGGGGAGGAACTGTCACCTACCACACTGGCACCTCTCAAAGGCCCTGGTTGGGCACACTCCAGTGTTGGTTGGTGACTCTCTTGAGTGGAGAGGCACGGTCCGACAGTGATGTAATAAACCACAATGCCTTTATGCTCAAATGTCAAAGCTCTCAATCATGGACCGTTATCTGATTTCTGTTAATAATAGGTCATGACTGAGAGCTCTGGACTTGAGGCTAAAGGCAATGTAAATTTCTAACAGTGCCTGTCAGTGGGCCAATAAGATCATAAAAAAATGCAAAATGTACTTACTGAACTTCTTTACCCTCCATGCTTTCTTCTGGAATGCCATCAGAGCGACAGCACCTTAGAACCTTGGCCAACTCCTCTCTTCAGATCCCAACACTGCTCTCAGGCTGCAGATGAGCAGTAAAAGAGCAGCACCAAGATTGGCTGGAGTGGGCTGCCTCGATGCTCCTACAGGCCCTCGGTACCTGTGGCTGCTCTCCACCCAGCTGTCTAAAACACCTAGGAGGAGAGATTTACACTATGCATTTCAGGCTGGCCGTTGTCAGACAACCGGCCAAAGTGTCCTGTGCAGTGTAAACTGGTGAAGTGAATACCACTCTACTGCTGCCAGTCAGCTGCAATGGCCCCGCCCACAAACACTTCTGAGGCTGGGAGACGTTAAAACTAAAATGGTAATTCATTTGATTACCATTACATTTTTCACCTTTGCTGCACTTGCAGCAGGGGGGCAACGCCGCTCCTCTGCCCTAATGGGGGGCACCGTTGGCACTCTCACAACGGCTGTGACACTAATCTAGTGTGACTACCGACAATCTGGGGCCAGGGCATGGAGGCAGGAAATTCCAAACACCTCTGGGAGGTGGAAACATCTGGAAGATTCCCCTACTTCAAATTGAGTACCAAGTATAAATATTAGACCTCAGACTTCCAACTCTTCAGTACAAATTTAGAACTGTGGAAAACTCAGAAGAAGGACTGCTGAGCAAGTCTCTGCTGCAAGATGACCTGCCACTCTGCTGCCCTACCGTGCTACCCTGATGCTCTACAGTTAGAAATGGGATTTCTGGTTGGCTAGGGCATACGCCTAAGCCAGGCAGAAACCAACACTCTAGTCAGGGCAAGGGAGTTACACACCGAAGATAACCCCTGCCCACCCACTTGGTAGCTTGGCACGAGCAGTCAGGCTTATCCCCGAGGCAATGTGTGAAGCGTTTGCGCAACACACACATACAGCAGTAACACACTAGGCACACCACTAAAGGACCTCCACACAAGGTTATATAAAAAATAGTCTTTGTATTATCATAAACACATTAGAAAGATAATGACACATTTACACTGTGCCAACTGGAAGTGTGCAATATTCACAGGGGATTATTGACAGGACAGGGCCAATTGGGCCACTGTCAGAACCATTAGATCAGGTAAGTAACTCAAATACAACCATTAACTACTGGTACCATAATGACCTAAGCATTATCACATTAGCATTAGAGACCATCCTAAAATAGCATAGCATGATATTAGGCATAACATTATGCATAAATCACATTAGGCTTAACCACATTAAGCCCAAACCTCATTAGCATAAACACGTTACACATTAATTAGGGCCTCACACACTGAAACTGACCCCAGGCCAACTGGCCTTCCCAAAGGGGTGAAATGCCCTATGTCTCAAATGTCAGGGCTGGGCTGCCACTGAAGCAGACTCAAAAGTTTGCGATTGTGCTGGAACCACTGTGCCTCCTGGGTCCCCACTGGGACTTGTAAGCAACTGGCCTATACGTTGCAGCTGCCACTAATTATGGTGCAGCTGTGCAAAGACTGTGGCCACTGACACTCACTGTGCCCCCACTGGAGCTTTCTCCAACAAATGTACCAACTGTTGCAACTGCCCGCTCTGGTGCGGTGCAGCTGGGGTACTGAGGCCTGGCACCACTGTGCATCTCCAGTTCCACTGAGGGACTCTACAACAAAATGCCCCCAATCGGCACCGGTAGTGCCCATCACCAACAGGGCCATGTGAGCCCAAGCAATGCCCATAAAGCGAGGGCAGGGGCTAGGATGCCACTCACCCTTGACTCTGACTACTTCCTTTGCGACTGTCGCCAAAGTTGAAGCTGCCTGCAAGCCTGCAGTGCAGCTGTGACAAGACTCAGAAGTAAGGAGGGAAAGAAGAACCAAGCAGCCGGGCACAGAGTGAAAACTCGGTCGGCCCCACCCATAACCAGGCGACGGCCACCTGACTTCCGGCACCTCTGCTTGGCTCTCTGTGAGGCGGGGCTGGATCCAGAGCAAAGTCTACGGCGGCCCTTTCCCCGAGGCGATCTTACCGAGACAGCTTCAGATGCCATGCGGGGCTCTCTTCCTCAAAGGGGAGCTCTGCCTACAGTCAGGCAATAGTTACCTGGCTTCCGGCTCGGGGATCTAAGCAGTGATCTTTTCTCCTTGGGCAAATGTAGGGTGGACTCCTGCTTTCAATGAAAGTGATTGCTGGGTGGGTACATGCTGTAATTAGCACTAACAGTGGGGTGGGCACCCGCTGTGAATAACAGCATAAAGCGGGTGGGCACTCGCGCTTCTTTGATAAAACGCAGGGTGGGCTCCCTCTCAGTTTCACAGCAGGGTGGGGGAATCCCCACGCTGGGGTTACCTCAAGTTGATAAGCAGCTCAGTGCTGCAGGGCCCACACGCTCCTCTTCCCTGGACCAGCAGAAAAACAATCCAGCACTCACAAGGCGCTAAGTCCAAGGCGGAGTTCAGAGGGGCACAAGGCTGGGTCCAGGCAGGCCAGCACACAGGGTCCTCCAGCAGGGAGGCAGTCCCTTGTGGTGGTTCCTCCTGGAGCATAGCAGCAGCCCCCAGCATCAGAACAAGCACAGGAACAGCTCAACATCTCATTTGGTCACAGCCCCTATATTCATATGGCATTTCTCCTTTGTCTGCAGCACAGGGTTTGGGGGGGACCAGCCAGAACTGTTTCTGGAGCACTCTGTTTACAGTGCTCACATCCTTCTTTGGGAGATGGGGGCTCGACCATCAGACATACCACAGGGGGCGGAGCCAGCATTGTACAGACTAGGCACAGACCTATTCATGGACCAGGGACTACTCCTCCCACTACTCCAGAAGCAGATGTCTCATTCAGCTTAGTGCTGACTCACCCTGCCCCTCCTCTAGCCACACACACCTCACAAGCCCCTGTCACTCAGAAGCCAGACATGCATTTCACATCAGGCAGGCGGACACATAGCACACAGAAATGCTAACTTCTAAAAGTGGCATTTCTAAAATATTTATAATAAATATGCACACACCATTGCGTAGCATTTTTTATCACTATTTAAAATGTACCATACTTGACCACGCTGCCCCTCTCATATCAGGAGCTGCCACTGAAACACTTAACAGGGAATCCCCAATGCATTCCTATTGGGGGGCAGCCTCACAGTAGTGAGAAAGCAAAATGGCTGTTTGACACTACCAGGACATATCACACACTTAAGGTACATTTCCTACCTTTTACCTACAATCCACCCTTTCCATAGGGCTAGCTAGGGCCTACCTTAGGGGTGATTTACATGCATTAAAAGGGGAGGTCACAGACATGGCACCCACTTTAGGTGCCACAACAAAGCGCCAGTAATACTGTGTGCACAGGCCCTGCAATGGCAGAGGCTTGGGATAGGTCTGCATGGCTACTTTGGTGAGTGGCCCAATCAGCGCTGCAAGCCCACCAGTACCATTTAATTTACCAGCCCTGGGTATATGAGATACCAATTTACAAGGGACTGATAGGTAAATTAAAAAGGCGAAACAGGTGTAGACTAATCTTACCATGTTTATCACAGAGAGCACACGCACTTCACACTGAAAATCAGTGCCAAAGTGCTCGGAGTCCTAAAACCACCAACAGCATGTCAGAAAAAAGGCTAGGAGAAAGGCAAAAAGTTTAGGGACGACCCTGAAAAAAGGGCCAAGTCCAACACCGACTGTCTGAGTTAAGGACTGGACTTACATATTGAGCCCAGTCCCACCAGGGTGACTTCAACGGTTAGTTGGCTGGCCTCCTGATCAGAAGCCTCTGGGAAAAAATAGGCTTCCGCCATCTTCTATCTAGCACCTGGACTTTGCCATGAGTCTTCCCCTCCGAAATGCAGACAACCCAGTTCTGGATCCTGGTAAGTGGGCCTGAAGGTGCTCAACTAGCTCCAACTGTGTTCCCAGCAGGGCTGACGCATTGCCGCCGCAACGCAACACATCATTGACAAGAAACTCTGCATCGGAACAACTGCGTGATGCATTACCTAACCAAACTCTGGATCGGGACTGCTGAGTGGTTTGTCTTGATGCAAGCATTTATTTCGCATGCCCTTTATTAATTGCATCCTCGACCACAACCCCGGACTCTGTATCTCAAGCTTAGCAGATTCTTCAGAACCAGCAAGTAAGCTATCCATATCAACGCAGGACTTAGCATCACAAGCCCCTTGTCAATGTTATCCTCAACTACGACACAGGACCTCACATCCCAGTTTTGCAGCTACTAAGAATCATTGCTGTGTAACACATCCATGACAAGGGACTCTGCACTGCTCCACAATCATGATTTAAGGTACTCTTGTTCAGCGGGCCTAACTCGGTCCCTGTAGCCAGCCTATGCTTCATCCCAGTCGGCTTGAACTTCTGACTTTGTGCCAGTCGGGAGCGACTTGCTAGCCACAGTTGGCGCTTTGTGGTTTTTCATGTTATTTTCACTTAAACCTGGAAAATTGGATATCTCCAGTACTACAGATTGGATTTTTGTTGTTTTAGTCCTATTATGTATTATAGTTTACTCTATGTTTCAAAATTGGTGTGGATTTTTTCTTGTGTTGTGTTCTCACTTCATTACTGTGTGATGTGCTGCATACATACTTTATACATTGCCTCTAAGTTAAGCCTGGCTGCTTTTGTGTTAACCCACCAGAAGGACATGCACAGGTATATTTGGGGTTAGCTTGTATTTCACCCTGACAGAGATTATCATTCCTGCTTGAGCAGGGTTTCACCCCCCTCAACCATAGTAATCCAATTTTCTACAGTTGAACTTAAGGGGTCAGCGCAAATGGGAGTTGTTGGAGTGTCTGGTGTTTTCACTGATATTTTCAACACAATAAGATTAAACATTGAGGATAAAATGTAATGAAATAATACTCATTCTGCATTTTTTGATGATTCAATGGCTTTAGCTAAAGGGATAAACTGGGCTATGAAATGTAGATTAGGTAAGAACTATGAATCCAAGAATACTGTGCAATATTATTGGGAGAAAACCAAAATATATAACATTGAAACTTCAGTAGAACTTTATACTTGACAGAGCCTCTGGTTGAAACATGTTGTGGGTGTTTGCTTGCATAATTAAAATAAACAAGTGTTGATATATACGACCAGAGTGCCTCCTATCTATGGTTACAAATAGGTAACAGAATTGGTTCCACTAAAAGGCTGCATCACACTCAGGGCCAGATGTGTAAACATTAGGAATACCAATAACCTAAATGAGATTATCTCAGAATCACAATTTGGAAATCAATATTCCTAATGTATAAATTTACTATATTCCCAAATTGTAATTCCTAGTAGGTCAGAAATCGAATATGAATAATAATGAGGTGGGTCTCTATTTGTGATCCATTGGAAATCAACACTGACACAGGGATGGTGGCCTACTGTGTCTGTGATTAGGTTTTCATAAAGCAATCTTTTTTTGTTTTTGAAGGCAGCCCATTTTCCATAAAAGAAATTGAGATGTGTGTAAAAAAAGAAGGAAAAGCTTTTAAGTTTCATTTGAACCCCTGCCTGCTCCTACAAAATATTTTTTTACATTCTCACATGTGAATGGGTCCAGAGGGGACCCCTTCCCCTTTGTGAATTGGTTAAACTGGTGATAAAGTATTACTGTTTTGTGACTGGAATTCGGTTTCTAAACAGTAATAGATACCATACAGATTCAGTATTTGGAGGGGACCTAAACATGCCCCTTCCAAGTACCAAATTGCAAATGCGAATTACGGTTCGTAACAAGTGACCGAATTGCACTTTGTCTTTTTTCCATTTGAAAAAAACATTTTTGAGGTTTCAAATGGCTTGATTCTGCGAAACAGGCCATTCGCGATCATTAAAATGGTTTGTACATTTTATCCTAACAGGCTGTGCATCGTAGGAACCTGAAACCAAAGTTAATAGGAGGTTTGTCCCGATAATGGTTCCTGATAATTGATCATTACAGTGTTTGTAGTTCTTTTTCCTCTTTAATAGTCAGACTCTCCAGGATGTCAGTTGATATATTTTCATTATTCTTTCCTCCTACTTTAATTTCATCTTCATTTCGGAAATCAAAATTGTTTTGGTTGGTATTTTGAAATAACCTATTAAATGAAGCAGCATGTGAGGGTATTTTTTCAGAATTTTACCCTAGCATGAAATAATTGCAGAATAATGGTTACAGCTGTATTCTTCACATTGGTAGAGGTATTAGTGCTAAAAACTGGGTTTTCTGTTATTACATAGGTCTGCAAAGTCAAGGTATGTATGTTTCTAAAACTATTTTGACCTGTAATTCGTTTATAAAGCAAATTCCCCATTGAAGCTGTGGTAGAGTGAATGGAAAGCATTATAGAAGATATGGGCGGGTCTGCACTTCCAGACTGAGGAACATTGTCTTCTTGTAGTTTTGTGGATTCAAGTAGATTTGAAGTATAGTGTACAGGTGTAACAGCAGTCTAGCAGAGAGGTAGTCCTTTCAGCAGCACTGCAGTACTTCTTCCTGTAGAGTATTTACAGGTCCAGAAGTGTACTGAAGACATGGTGTCTGAGTTCAAGTATTTATATTTTGGTGTGCCTTTGAAGTGGGGATAACCTTTTAGAGGCATATCCTTGAAGTGCTCAGGTGCCCTGCCTTCATGGTCCTTGCCCCAAACTAACTGCAGGGGTTATACAGCCCTTTGTGTGGAGACATGTCACAGACTATTCAAATGTAAATAAGTTGGGTCCAGCTCCTCCCTCCCATCCTGCCAGTGATGGCCCATCCATTCACACCTCCGCGTCCCATTGTGTGTGGCTATCAAGGAGGAATACAAAAATGCCAACTGTCAGCTAGACCCATCCATGTGACCCGGAAAAAGATTTCAGACACTAAATGGTTAAGCCAAGAAAAAACAACATTGTAAAAGTGGAATTTTCAAAATTGTAATTTCAAATCCTATTTTAAATGATCATTTCAAAGACACCAAACATGAACTGGGTACCTGTTCCTATTTGGAAATTATTCTTAAACTATGTAATAAGGTAACTCCAACGTTATCCTCTGAGAGAGTTATGCCTTGCAGTAGAGAAAAATTAGTTTAAGAGGGTATCACTACTAAGACATGTAAAACTAAAAATTACATGCCCCACTTTTTAAATACAGTGCACCCTCCTCTTTGGGCTGTCCAGGGCTTACCCAAGGGGGGACACATATATTAAAAAGAAAGGTGTGAGCCTTGCAGAAGGTTTACATTGCCAGGTTGAAATGGCAGTTTAAAATTGAATACACTTAGGATGCAATGGTAGGTGTGAGACATGTTTAAAGTGTTACTTAAGTGGGTGCCACAATCAGTGCTGCAGGCCCACTAGTTGCATTTAATTTACAGGGCCTGGACACAGGTAATGCCATTTTACTAGGGATTTATATGTGAATTAAATATACCAATTGAGTATAAGTCAATCTACATGTTTGAAGGGAGAGCACAAGCACTTTGGCACTGGTTAGCAGTGGTAGAGTGTGTAGAGTCCTAAGGCCAGCAGAAACGAAGTAAGCAAAAAAAGGAGGTCTGAAGGCCAAATGTTAGGGGTAAAATCACGCCAAGGATGCTAGGTCTAACACATATCACACCTCCACCTGAAAGTGGGGAGAACTACCTAACCTCTTTGGAGTTCTATCCACTAAGGCAGAAGAACCTGGAGAGAACATCAGCATTGGTGAGGTCTGTTCCAGGATGGTGTTCCATTATAACGCCCTTTCCCATTAGGAAGATACATCACCTCAGCAGCTTGGGGTTGCCACCCCTTATCTGATTAATCATTTTAGGATCTTTAGTCTGTCTGAACCCAGAACTGAGCACCAAACAGATGTGGTCTCAAGTTCTTCAGTCCCCTGATCACTGTAAAGGCATCCCTCTCTATTACACGCCACCTCTGTCCCAGGGAAACTAGCCTCGCACTACTGAAGACTACAGGTTGATCCATGCCATCTTCATTTAGCTGTGAGAGCATGGCCCCTATGCCATGCTCTGAGACATCTGTCTGTACAATGAATTTTTTGGAGCAGTCCAGGGCCTTCCAGCACAAGTGTTGTGCATATGGTCTCCTTCAGAGAGCCAAAAGCATTCTGGCATGTCTCTGTCCAGATCACCTGACGTGGCTGCTTATTAGAAGTCAATTCTGTCAAGATGAAGATGCCTTCAAGGGAATTTATTTCATGCGTACTTGATTATTTAGACTAATTTTAGGAAGGATCGGTTAGTGATCCTTGTTAAGAATCAATCAAAAACTGTGGAATATTAATTTAAACAATTTGTTTCAACAAGACACAACATACAAAAAACAACACAAGGTGTATTAGAAAAATATAATTTTATCCAAAAGAATTTTTAAAGAAATCACTTCATATACAGATAAGTGAACAAACAGAAAATTAGGACTGTGGGTACACACATAAGTAAATTAATACGTGACTCAACAGAACCTAAAAAACACCTATCCCAAATCACACTGACTAAAACAAGACAGGTATAAGATGAAATGTCGATGTTTCGCTTTCCTATGAATTAATTACGGAAACCATCTTCAGGACTGAAGTCAATTGGGATCTGTATAGAGAAAATTGCAATCTGACTTCCTAGCACTGCCCGACTATGATTGCTTGAGGGCTGCCACGGTCTAATTTCAAGGTGGAACCGCTTCTATTTGGTATGTTAGTTGACTTCTTGACTTTAAAAACAAGTTTGTGGGCTTCGCTGTATTGATGCTGGCTTTTATTTAAAAGAAGGGAGGTTTCTGGCCACACCTGTTGATAAGCGGTATGTTGAATGAAGCTTAGACGCAGTGAGCAGAAACTAATACCGGTACATAGAGAAGTTTTTTCCACATGGAGAGTTCAGACACAGATGTGTAATCAACCATACGGCGATAATCTAATAAAAGTAAATTGCAGCGTGGTAAATATTTAGTTCAAGATAGTTTATCGCTGTTCAGCGGTATGTGAAGCAGTGTGTACAGCTCCTAGCCTCGCCGCAAGTAGAAAGTAAATTTCACAGAAAGTATTCCAGTAACCATGCGGTCGTGGTCTAGTCAGGACAGCAGTGGCAGAGTGCTGCGCAGCATGTAGTCGGAACTGACTACATGCTGCGCAGCACTCTGCCACTGCTGTCCTGACTAGACCACAACCGCATGGTTACTGGAATACTTTCTGTGAAATTTACCTTCAACTTGCGGCGAGGCTAGGAGCGGTACAAACTGCTTCACATACCGCTGAACAGCGATAAACTATCTTGAACTAAATATTTACCACGCTGCAATTTACTTGTATTAGATTATCGCAGTATGGTTGATTACACATCTGTGTCTGAACTCTCCATGTGGAAAAAACTTCTCTATGTACCGGAATTAGTTTCTGCTCACCGCGTCTAAGCTTCATTCAACATACCGCTTATCAACAGATGTGGCCAGAAACCTCTCTTCTTTTAAATAAAAGCCAGCATCAATACAGCGAAGCCCACAAACTTGTTTTTAAAGTCAAGAAGTCAACTAACATACCAAATAGAAGCGCTTCCACCTTGAAATTAGACCGTGGCAGCCCTCAAGCAATCATGGTCGGGCAGTGCTAGGAAGTCAGATTGCAATTTTCTCTATACAGATCCCAATTGACTTCAGTCCTGAAGATGGTTTCCGTAATTAATTCATAGGAAACCGAAACGTCGACATTTCATCTTATCCCTGTCTTGTTTTATTCAGTGTGATTTGGGATAGGTGTTTTTTAGGTTCTGTTGAGTCACGTATTAATTTACTTATGTGTTTACCCACAGTCCTAATTTTCTGTTTGTTCACTTATCTGTATATGAAGTGATTTCTTTAAAAATTCTTTTGGATAAAATTATATTTTTCTAATACAACTTGTGTTGTTTTTTGTATGTTGTGTCTTGTTGAAACAAATTGTTTAAATTGAAATTCCACAGTTTTTGATTGATTCTTAACAAGGATCACTAACCGATCCTTCCTAAAATTAGTCTAAATAATCAAGTACGCATGAAATAAATTCCCTTGAAGGCATCTTCACCCATTCATTTTCATTACCCAAGCCCTCAAGGGTATACTTGGGTTGCTCACTTTTTGTAAATAATTCTGTCAAGAGGCAACAATGGTGCCATACCCCTTGACAAATCTCCTGTAATAAGTGGTGAGACCTAAGAAGGCTCTCACCTCTTTCTGGGCCACATGCATCAACCTATTTAGGAAGGGCAAACGTTGCGAATCGGTAAATTCGGCCGTTTGCGATTCCTAAATAAGTTTTGGGGATGCATCATATATTTTTGTGAAATTCGTTATTTTGAGCGATTTCCAAAAATGCGATTGCTTTTAAGAAATCGCAAATTTGCGATTCCTTAAAAGCAATGCATGATTGTTTTATAAATTGAGAATTAGCAATTAGGGGGTGCAAATTACCACGAGGTTGAACCTCGTGGTAATTTGCGAAAAGTTATGAAAATGCTCAAAAATGCAATTTTTAAACTTTCATGTTACAGTTACACATGTCCTTAGGACATGTGTGTGTGAAACATGCACTTTAAAATACATTTCAGGGGTGCAGGGGGGGTCAAAACTCTGCACCCTTGGAATGCATTAACAAATTGCGAATCGCATTTTCAAATTCGCAATTTGTAAATGCCTTCCCATTGCCTCCTATGGGCATTTTGGCCCATAGGAATCAATGGGATTTGCGAAATCGCAATTAGGAATTTGCATAATATTTGTGATTCGGAAAAAATTGCGATTTTTACTGAATCGCAAATATTATGCGAATAAAATCATGCATCCCATTTTGCGATTCCCTAAAAATCGCAAATAAGGAATCGCAAAACCTTACAATGATGCATGTAGCCGTCTGTGTATTCAGGAGATTCCCAAATCAAATGGTCTTGATCTTGGCCTGTTTAGTGCACCTTGCCTCCTCCCACTTAGTGTCCCAAGCAGACCACCGTACCATGCCTTATGTGCCACTTCCTGGCCTTGATAGTCAGGTCAGCCCTCTGCAAAGCCTGAATCACTTCCCTGAGGGGGCACAGGTGGTCCTCCCAGCTAGAACAGAAGACCGCAACATCATCAAGGTAGGCAGCACTGAAGTTCTTTAACCCATGTAGCACATAGTTGACCAACCTCTGGAACATGGCTGGGGTATTCTTCAAGCCAACGGACATTACCCAAAACAGGAAGTGCCCTTTTGGGTTCGAAAATGCAGACTTCTCATTAGCCGCCTCCTTCAAGGCAATCTGCCAGTTCACAGATGTTAAATCAAATGTGTTGCGGAACTTGGCAACTCCCAACCAGTCTATAAGCCCATCAGCTTGGGAGATGGAGTGTGCGTCAGTCTTGGTGACTGCATTGAGCACCCAGTAATCCAGACAGAATCTAAGTCCTGAGACTGCACCTCGGGGCAGCCTTGGGGGGTACCAAAACCACTGGGCTGAACCGAGGGCTGTTTAAGGGGTTAATAACCCATAGTTTCAGCATCTTGGAGACCTCATTCTTGATGCTAAACCTCACCTTATCAGACAACCTATACATTTTCTTTTTCACAGGTGCGCAGTCCCCAGTATCAATATCATGGGTACACCATGAGTCCTGGGGTAGAAGAGAATAAAGAGGCAAACTGACCCAACTACTGGCAGGAGTCTCTCTGTTGCTTTAGGGTCAATGTAGGGGAGAGACTGACACCCTCCACTGACCCATCCTGCTCCTTGGAAGAAAGGAGGACAGAGAGAGGTTCACTTTCCTCTTCCACTCTATGGTCCGTGAGCAGAAGCCTGGCTAGCTTAGACCTCTCGAAGTGGGGTTTGAGGCAACTGACATTGTTAGGTTTGAAATTCCAATTGCTTTGCTGCAATGCACTTGTTTCATGCTATATTAGGTTAGCAGTGCATGGCTAAATAGATGCCATTTGTATTCTCGTAATGCAACTCACTGAGTTATCCCCGTAATGGGCAGATCTCAGTTAGCAAGTGTGACTCCATTTTGCATTTCGTAACCCCAAACATTCTGCTTAGACTGTGCTTGAGTTAGGCCTCACTGCTCATATTGCTTGCCTCAGCAGAACACTGTACTTCGTTATTATTTTCTCTTCTGTTCAAAGCTGTTTCTCAACTTTATAATGAATAGGCTATCTGCCGCTGTATACCTATCTGAATGTGTAGTTTCTGCTTCCACATTAGGAGAAGCTGAGAACCAGCACTGTGGCCTGTCTGACTGACTCTTCATTCTTGGGAAGGCATAACAGGTGGTTGTAAGCAACCCGGTTGGCTCCTAAGGAGCACTTCCTTCAACATGCAAAACCCTCAAAGGTTCCTGAGAGTTTTAAAGTCCACCAAATAGGTGACCTCACTGTTGAGCTATTTCACCTCATATGGCCTAGGACAACAGTATTGTAGGGCCCTACCCTTCACAGGCTCCATCATCCACACTTTCGGGTCAGGCTAAAACTCAACCTGAGTGGCCTTCTAGTTGTAACACTGTTTCATGACCCCCAGGCTGGCTTCTAGATTTTCCTAACTTGGTTCCAGAAGCACTTCATCTGGGTACAGAGTCCAATCATGTAGCGGAACTCATCCTAGGGGCATTCCTGGGAGCTTGATCCCACCCTTCCTTTACCAAATTGAGAGGTCCTAGCACAGGCTGTCCATGCAGAAAAGCTCAAAGGGACTGAAACTAACCTCCTTCTGGAGCACCTCATGGTACACAAACAACAGGCATGGCAAACGGATGTCCCACCTTTGCCTCAAGGACTCTGACAGGCCTCTGATCATGCCTTTGAGGGTCTTGTTGAACCTAACAACAAACCCATTCGTTTTGGAGTGGTAAGGAGTGGAGAACGTGTAGGTTACCCCACACTCCTTCCACATGTCCATCATGTACGCCACATGAGGTTGGTCCCACAGTTCGACACCACCTCTTTTGGCAATCCCACATGGGTAATATTTCTATCAGTGTCCTGGCCACTGGGGTTGCAGTCAGAATTCTTAGAGGTATAGCCTTCGGGCACCGGGTGGCATGGTTTACCATAACCAGTATGAACCTGTTGCCCATGGCTATCTTGGGGTTCAGATGCCCAACAATGTTGATGCCAGCCCTTTCAAAGGGGATGCCAATGACATGAGTGAGTTGCTGAGAATACTTGCACTTCCCATCATAACTTGCTATTGGCATGAAAGGTAGGACAGGACCTGCAGAAAGCATCTTAGGCCCTCCTCATTTGTGGCTAATAAACGTGGGTAGCAAACCTGTCAATGGTCTTATCCAACCACAAATGACCTGCCAGTGGAGTATCATGTGCCAGCTCTGGCAGGAAGACCCTATAGAAATGAGGGATCACCAACACATCTGTTGCTACAGTCCCAGGACCCTTAGGTTCACTATACATTAGACTATTCTCTCAGTGAATCAGGTGATCACCAGAGGTGTCGCCAGCTGCCTGGGACTTGGCCAGCCACCTTAGGCTTTCAAAAGTAGGGCACTACATTTGCACTGTGCAGAACTCCTACCTGGTGGCACCCCCTTTCTGCTGACAGTTGGGTGGCTCAGGTGGGTTCTCTAAGAAGGTAAGAGCCTCACCCATAGGCTTAGGAGTATCCCCCTTCAGGTTCAGCCTTCTCCCAGACCGTGAAAGTTTCAGGATCAAGTTTCTTGCACTCTTTGTCTTTCTCTTTTTCGGCAGGCACCTGGGCCATTCTTTCATTCTCCAAGTCCTCCTGACTATCCTCTCGGGTGGCTATGGACCATGTGGTCAGGCACACACACACAGGCAACCCTAACATCTCCAAGTGTGATCTGAGCTCTACCTCCTTTCATATGGTATGCTCTGGGAAGAAGGACTGCAATGCATCAGAAAAAACTGCTGCTCTGCTGGACTGCTGTTCTGGACGAATTGCTGCCCTGCTGTGCTGACCTGCTGCCCTCTTACCTGGGTGAGAAGAGAACTCAGTATTTTTCGCCGCAGCCTGTTCCCTGAGGAGCTGGCAGAAAGGAGGGAGGATTGCAATCTTCAGGCAACTGCAAAAATGTCAAGATGACTCTGGTGATTGATGTTCCTGCTGAAGAAAGATCAGAGTTTTGGATAGTGGAAGTTTGACTCATCAGGTCAGTCAGGACCTGTCCATGCACGGCCAGGTCAGTGCCGTGGTGTCCTCCTGTTTCCTCTCCCTCCGGATGATCCGGAAAATCTCCCGCTTCTTTTCTCTTGACTCCCTCAAAATCATTATTTCCGCCCTCATCACCTCTCGCCTTGATTATGGCAATAGCTTGTTCGCAGGCATTCCTGCCTACGAAACCCGCCGCCTTCAAGCTATCCAGAATCAGGCTGCCCGTCTCATCTTTCACTTGCCCAAAACCCATCACATCACTCCCGTCCTCAAACCCCTCCACTGGTTACCCATCCTGCAGAGATCTTTGTTCAAACTAGGGTGCCTTGTTTATCGGGCCCTTGATCACTCTGCACCGGCTTTCATCAATTCTCTGATTTCCCTTCACACCCTTGCCCGCACTCTCCGTTCATCTTCTTCTGCCCTCCTCACTGTTCCCCGTTTCCACAAATCTCGCACTGGTGGAACCCGATTTTCTGTTCTTGCACCCCGGTTCTGGAACTCCCTTCCTCTCTCTATGCGTTCGATCCCTATTTTTTCACACTTCCGTAAAGCGCTCAAAACTTTCCTGTTTGCCCTGGCCTACCCCCGCTAAACCTCCTGGCCCTGTCTGTTCTGTTCTTTAGAGCTCTCAGCGCCAGGAAGCCGTTTTGGCCATCGTGCGCTCTACAAATAATTTCATTCATTCATTCATTCATCATCAAGTAGAGTAGAGGGTTTATATATGTGTTGCCAAGCATGTGTACCATGCAGATCATAAAAGTGCATAGAACGTAGATAGTTCATTGGGTTACTCCTTTTGTAGAGAAATGATGTTGATAATTGCATTTTATGAGTTACAATACTAATATAGTACAGCGACCTAATAACTGTTAAAGAGCTGCATATAAACAGCAAGGTATAGGCAGGGCCACTGGAATTATGCGGCAAAGTGGGGCCAAAATATGTGTCAGGGTTGAGTACATTATGTGGCTAGCAAAGCCAAATTATGTTGTGAATTGCAGCACATATTGTGGTGGTATAACTTCATTATTTTGTCATTTTAACACTTGTTTACACTGTCTGGGCACTGGCTGCACCTCATTAGTACCAGTTTGACACCCACGTATAGCAATAAGAAATAGAAAGCTGGCCACCGAACCTATGCAAAGAGCCTAACACTGCATAGCAATACATTTTGCTGCGTTTTCAGTAACATTTTTAACCATTTGAGCTAGAAACGTTTTTTTGTTAAAATCTGCAGATTATGCACTAGATGCTGAATTTTGTGGCAAATTAATAACATCTATAATAATACAAAATATAATGCACAGCTGCACAAAAACATAATTTCAGTGGCCCTGGGTATAGGTTGGAGCATTATGATATATGATTTTTCCCGTACCTTAAATTATTTTTATTTAGTTAAAAAGGGTTAATTTGGGTAATAATCAATTCTTATTAGTAAAGTCAACCCCCAACTATGAATCCTGAATTTCTGCTTCTCCAGACCAAGCACTCTTAAAGTATACTGCCTACGAGTATAGATGACATGTAACACCTGTACCTTATAGTTCTTTTGGCCTTATGTAACATTTCCAATGCCCTGATTTACACATGTATTATTCATTGTCTGTGTGAGTGTGTCTGTGTGATGGACAGTGCTCTGAGACCCTACGCTGGTATGAGTAGCGCTATAAAGCAAATGAAATGCATGTGACCGGGATTGATTATTGAAACTTGAGGGGCACTGTTGGACTGTGGCAGTGAGGGAATTTTTGGAGGAGAGGTCTTTGGGTGGGGGGGGGGGGGGGGCAGCGGGCATCTCCAGAGCTAAAGCTAAACCCTCAAACTCTTCACTGGCTTCCACTGCTTTCCCACTGCACATTGAACATATGTTGCAATCTCTCTTAGGCCGACAACTCTGGCACCGCATCTTCTGTTGCAGCCAATATTACACCCTCCAGTGCGGCATGCACATCTTGCTGCAACTGCATCATGCCACTGTACATCAGAAACTGCAGGAGAGAGAAGAGGAAGTTCCAGTGCTACAATGCAATGCTCTATCAATGGGGATTACACAAGCTCCAACCCACCTTCTCTATCACAGGAGTCTAAACCCCATATCTGATATTACCATACAACATGGTGGCCACCTCTTGACGGGCATCCCCTGATAAGCCCCCACTCCCAATCTTTACTCACCTCCAAGTTGCAACTTTGCCACTCCCCACTCTGCCCAGTTCTCCCTAAAAGCCTCACATTTAGTACCTTTCCTCACTGGACCGCCGACAGCCGTCTTCCCTAATGCTATTTTACCAATGCTTTCCCTGCTGCCTCTTCGACTGCATTCCCTATTACCACATTATTTGTAAATTCTGTCCAGAGATCTGTTGCCTTGCAGCTAGATTTGTGTTACATACATTATCCATATAAACACGCATTCCATGTAATAAAATGCTCTGCTCTGAAAATGTTACCCACCCCTTTTCAGTGCTGGACCAGGGGGCTGTTTATCTTTTGTAGATTGAGCAAATTGCTGTCTGTATTCGCTTTTCCTTGACCTATGGCACATCCTTTTCTTTCCACATCAAAGTGCACATCTTTGTCTTAAAATGTTTTTGTTGTCAGGCCATTAGATCCCTCCAGGAGATTAGAATGATTTAAGCTAGGAGAGCGCAAAGGCAAACACTCCTCGCCACTGGGTAGGCTGGAAAGATGCAGATATGAATGACATGCTAAGGTCTTTGTCCAACTCACCTTTTTTCCTTCAGTTGAAGGAAAATCAATGATGTCTGCATAGAATTCGCCTCCATTAACCTTTCTGGTACTGATGACATGCTTGTAGGTGTCAAGAGTAACAGGAAAACTACGAATTGACACATTCTTAGAACAAGCTCGTCTTTGCTTTGGCTCTTACTCGTGTGCTACGTGTAAATCGATTGAATTAATGTTCTTGAGATGGGGTTCTTTCCGGAGAATGACAAATTTAATACAATCCACGGCTGTCCTTGCTTTCAAGTGCAAGGAAAATGCAAGTGCAGGAATGTCTTACTGGAAATTCAAATGGGTGTGACAGCTGATATTCAGGTGTCACTGTTTTTGCTTTTCAGCTTTATAAATTGATGAGTATCTTGTAATCAGAAACAAAGTGGAGCAAGTATCTGCTATCTGCCATTGTTACTTATGCATTCTTACTGTCTTACGTTATCCTGGTAATTTACTTTGTGATATTTCCCAAATTTAGGGGCATATTATCAAGACAGGTGAAAAAGTTATCGCCGTTTTAGCGACAGAAAACTGCCCCTAAAACGGTGATAATGGGCTTGATAATATGCTCTATGGAATCCCAATTGAAGCGCATCTAACATGGGCATCTGTACCAGTTTAGACACCGTTACTCAGGTCTTTTAATAAGCCACACAAAAATAACCAAACATTATTACAATGACACGCAGGTCAGAATGATTTGGATTAATAGACTTACTAGATCTTGGTGCAGTCTCCTAAAAGATCACCATCTTGAGTATTTTTAAATTGGGAGGTACTGTCCAAAAGATAAACATTGCTCTACAGCACGAAAGCTGCCTAGTTATCAACCACAGAAATCAGTTGTGTGAAGAGTTAGAATATTTTATTGGAATTTTCATTTCTGACCACCAGCATCCTTTGAGGTTGCTTCCATTTGGTGCTGTTACTCTCTCGGGCTAGCATCATCACAATATGCATAAAAGATTATGGGGAATTAACGACAAAGTGCCGCAGCGTGGCAACGCAAGCCCTTTGGATGCGCCATGCTGCAGCACTTCCAAAGCACAGGAATGCAACATATTTACAATAATATGTCGCATTCCTGTGCTGTGCCCTGCGCGGGTGACCAAACAGCTGCCATGCGCCGGGGCAGGCAGCCTTGCACAATGGTGCAAGGTTGCCTGCGTCATGGGGAGATTGTTTTTGTGCAGGAAGGGACACTTTTCTGCACAAAAATAATCACTACAGGCATTTTCCTCTTTCAATGTGTGCTGTAGAATGCAGCACACATTGAAAGAGGAAAATCGAGGAGAAATGAAAATTTTTTTCCTAGTTGCGCCTCCCTAAGCTGCTTCACACACAGTTCCAGATTTACGATTCCTCGTAAATCTGGAAATGTATCCTGTTCCATTGGTGTTGCGTGGGAACACCCACAGCACCCATGGAATGCCCCTTTCACGTATAGTGCTGCGTGTAAAGGGGCCATATTTACAAGGACAGGAAAAGCCACGCCGGGTGGCATTTCCTGTCCTTGTAAATATGGAGCAGTAAAACACGCCACCAGTACGTCACATAAAGTGACGTACTGGTGGCGCAGAGGGTTTGTAAATCTGCCCCTATCTCGTTTGAAGAGGTAAAATGAAACCTATTGGGAAAACTATAGCACCATGCTGCATCATTTAAAAAATGTAGAGATGCGCCGTATTTACAAGAATACGGTGCACCTCTGTGCTTTCCTCTGCGCTGGCGCTAAAGAAGGCTGCCTAGTGGCAACACAGACACCCTTATGCCATAGTGCAAGGGTGCTTGCTTTGCAGTGATGATTTCCTGCAATGCAGGCACCCTTGCACTATGGTGCAAGGATGTCTGTTTAACAGAGAATGACAGTTTATGAACAGAAAGGAACATGTTCCTGCACATAAACAATCTTTAAAGGAGTTTTGCTCTTTCTATGTGTACTACATTGCAGCACACATTGAACGAGCAAAAACGAGGAGAAATAAAACTCTTTCTCCTCATTGCGCCAATCTAATGCCTGCTATTCAGTGGCATTAGTTTGTCGCGCTGCCTCAGATTTACAGATCCTTGTACATCTGGGGCAGCGTCAAAAAGCAATTGGTGCTGTGGTGGAACTGCCACAGAAACACCCATTGCACGCCCCTTTCCCGCAGATACTGTGTGAAAGTGTAGTGTGGGCTAGGCCTGTTTTGCACACATGTTATGTTAGCATGGCTTATTAGAAGTTTAAGCGCCATTTTACCTTTTACAGCTTATGAACACAACACTGCATATAGCTGATTTTGTAAGTTAGGCTGCGCGAATGTCTTCACATGAGAAAGGCTTGTTTTCAACATCCCTATTTTTACATTGTGACCCTAGTTCGCACAGTGAGTACTGAAGCCGTCAATGCTATCATACCATGGTAGCTGTTGTTTGAACTGATCGGCTAACGCTTTTTAGACACAACAAATGGCAGCTGCGAGCAAACTGAGATTCTGGCACCTTTATTATTGCACAGTTGCCATGATTTCAAACACTTGAAAGAATTTCCGTTTCCAGGGATGCAGAGAGCTTTTGCTGATCCTGATGTGATTCACTCTTGCTGAGCTGAGAGGTAATGGGGTTCCCCGTACAAGCCTAAGAGACCTTCTTTAGTTTATAAAACATAATTCCTAGATAGGGAGGGTGTTATAACTAAGCGCTATTTGACCTGTTTTCACCATCATTGTAATATGAGTTTTCCCTTTGTGTTTTATGCAATTGTAACAATGTTGATCATATTATTTTTAATCATATGTATGCTTATGTCGGCAAAGATACTGCACCTGAGAGAGAAATTAATATTTTAACCTTACCCGTGTCTCTTATTTACTCCTGTTGTGGACTGGTATGAGAGTATAACGAAAGAGTGTTCTCCCTTCCCACCATTCCTGAGTTGGTCCTAAGTCGCATGTTCTAGGTTGTCTAATAATTGGTTACTTTGCTATAGGACGAAGAGCTAATGTGACACTAATGCTAGCTGGTTGGGGTTTTCAAGGTACTGAGGTGAGTTTCTGGTACACCACAATTCACAGATGTCCTGGGTCTCTGTGCACAGTTCTGTGTAGGAGCAGGATCCTTGCAACAAAAGAGTATCGTATTTATAAATCGATGTTAAAACCACGCAAAGTAAATATGGAGCAGGGTATTGCGCCACTGAAACATAAGTAAAAGTGATTTTCTGGTGGCCCAATGCCTTGCAAATATGCCCCATAGTTTGGTGGAATACGATACTGATCCTCAACCTCACCAAACTTACATTTAAAATCAGGGTAACAGCAGATTAACTGCCGTAGAAGCCTATAATTATAATGTCTATCCACCACAGGTACACCAAATTTGAAGTAACAGATAATCCGCCTTCTTTTAGGCAGTCTTCTTCAAGCATGTTTCTCTCTGCAGGACTGCCATGTGAGGCACAGCAGACCTGGGTAGGGAAAGCAAACAATGCCCACACCAGTATTGTAACATTAGCCCCCGGAGTCAATATGGTATGGGGGGGCGAACTCCGGTGGCCCCTTGCAGCACTGTGCATGGGCGGCGGGCCCCAGGCTTAAGAGCTCCTGACTGGGTCCAATTGAGACCCTCTATATACTTTGTAGGGGGCCCCCTCAAGTTGCATTGCATCACTTACCCATACAGAGAGAAAAATCTTTATGCATTAAGGTCATTGTTTTATTGTCTTCCAAAACACACTCCCACTTTGGAAGATTGTTTCTGAATAACAAAAGAAAATATTAAGTGCGCTGAAACAAAGTTGACACCCAAGGAGCATTCTTTTTTGCGGAAAGTGCATCTGTCATATTTGGAAATACATGCCAGGCAAGTGGGCTGACAGGATACCTGCCAAACTATAAAGTGTGCCGTTAGGTAGAAATATGATATGGTGCAGATGTAATATGGGGAAATCACATGTAGGCCATGAGGCCTAAATTTACTTAGGAATACCTGGCCGATGGTCTTTATTGCCTGCTAAGAAGTGTGGATAGAATAAAACAAATGACCAATTATACATTTCCCCTCCCGTCTAACTAAAGCACTATAGACTCGGATTTAGTTTTTGGTGATTTATTACAAAGCCGAAAACATTAGAACATAGACACACCTCTGTATTAGCATTTGTGTAAAGATACATAAATGCTAATACAGAGCCCAAAATATGAATATAGTTCAGGTGGACAATAGGCTCAGAACAATACATTCCAAAATCAGAACACAGCCGAGTATAGACACTGCTCCCAAATGCTTTTTCATTTGTATTTCCAAAATAAAGAATAATCTGTCCCTAATCTACTTCTAAAGTGGCATCCCTTCCTAATTTCCTAGAAGAATCTCTTAAAAGGTGTCAGCATGTGCTGACTTCCTAAGAAGTGCACTCACGTTAAATGGGTCAAGTAGTGTAAAGCTACAGAGCTTATTCTAAGATGCTCTTCTTCCTCAGTTAAAACCAAATCTGTCCCTGTGCCTAATACAAAAACAAAGTTACACCCCTAACCGGACACATGGTGCATTATTCTGGTAACACCTTCCTTGAGCAACTTTCCACAACCTTCAATTAATTTAATTCATTTTCGCCGACCTTGGTTCCCAGGTTTCACCAGACACGGAATGTGTCGTCCCTTCTCTCTGTCCGCAGTTTTCAAAGACATTCCTCTCCTCCCATGTATCTTCTTCAATCTGAAATAACTAGGTCAAATTCCTGCACCTGAAGTAGGGGCGAAAGAAAATCTTTCTACACACATACATTTTAATGAACTCCAAACTAGAGAGCAAACAAGGAGAAATGAAACTTTAGAAAATCATAAGTTAGGCCTACAATTGGGCTAACCTAAGAACGTTCTTTAATGTGCACTTGATACACGGGCCTCTATATGATCAATTATAACAGTGAATAGATTTGTTTGACCAAATATTAATTATATACATGCATAGTTACATGATTGTTCTAAATACGTGCTTGTAAAGAACATTACAATTTCACTCTACTGATTATAATGTGGTGATATAACTTCATTCTAATAACATGAATCTCAACAAAATGATAGAATATATGCAAGTGCAGTTCGTACATGTATATAATGCACCCCAACAAATTTGAGAGCATCAAGCGCCCTATCATAGGCAATATAATGGCGATAAAGTAATCGATCATTTATATAAGTCAAAATGTTCCCGTCACTGATATATATGGTTAGTGGTGAGATTAATATTGTTATTTGTGAACAAAGCCCCTAGTTGGGGAAGTAAATGTTTTAGACTGGTCTGCAGACATTTTGAACCAAGACCATTGATTCCCTTGTGAATAAGATACAGAGGCTCTTGTATGTCACCATTTTAGCCATGAGTAGTAAAGTAGAATCTAGAAAGCTCTTCGGAAATGTAGACCTTGCAGGTAAACATAGGAGAAGCAGATCCATGCCACTTTCGATGAGCTGGTAGAGAAGGTAAGAGAGGAGAGATACAATAATTCAATTATTCAATAATTAAAGAGCATCCCCAAATAAAATAAACATGTTTCATTAGTCTGAGAAATAAATGCCATGAAGCAGATCAAAAAGAATCCTAAATTATTGGCCCAAGTTATGCTTGCCTTGCCTCTGGTACGCACAGGGGGATTTTGGAAAATGAATATACCTCCCGAATTCACGTTGAGCATTCATCGAATTTTATAAGCCATGGTATTAGCACAATATGTAAAACTCAGAATTCCTGCACCATACCACCACAAATATCTGTCCATGCTGGTGAGAGAGGGGGGAACTGCAAATCTAGTTATTGAGAGTAGAACTCAATAGAAGCCTTCAATAGCTTGTGATAAAGTAAACCATGTAGCACATTCCAAATAGCTAAGGGAAAGAAGGTAGCCTAGAGTCAGATATTTCTATTACAGATATCTGTTCTGAAGACTTAATTAGTAACGAAGGATCAATGCTTTTAAAATTGTTCTAAATATAGGTCAAAATTATTCCATAAGAGTCTAGAGCTTCTACAGGATATCCATCCGTTTAGGACTGTATATAAACATTACCACACCCAAGGAGGCTTTGACGCACTCTACCCATGGAGCCAAAGGTTAGTGGTCAAGTCATTGGTTTTTGGGATTAGTCTAGAGATCTCAAAGAAACAATTCAATGCATTTACACCAGTTTCTTAGTAGTATATCAATGAATTAGGTGTGATCATTAGAGGGGGCATGTGAAAAGCAAGTGGTTGATGGGATGAATATATATTGTTAGGTTGCAGGGATGTGGGTTCAAGGAAAGAGAGAATAAGACAGACATATGATTTTGAATAGTCTATTTACACTAGAGGCATGATGAAGGCAGAAGGGGAGGAGAGAGAATTAGAAATGAACAATTGATGACAAATTGAACATTCAAGTCAAGGAACATTTTTCAGGCAGAGTGTTCTGAATACATCAGGTGGAAATATTTTGTGATAGAATACAATCTGTCGATTTAAACCTGTAGAATGAAACTTTTTTAAATGTGTACTCTGAAAGAAAGATGTTTTAATAGTCTTTCTAGATACACTATGATTTTATGAGCAGCACATACTTGCCAGTCAATAAAATGCAACCTCAGTGCTTGTTCGGACCACTTTATGGGTGACCGTCAAGCAGTGAAACATTTAGTACCAAGAAATAGTAGTAAACCATCCTGGAGAAGATTAGGTAAATTCAGTCATAGTCGGGGATCGATCACACAAATTCCGATAGAGTCATAGAGAAGTCCAATGGTATGCGGATATGAAAAATCTTTTCCAGATACGATTGATCACCAAACAATGGATGAGATGCAAATTTGTGATCATGCAACATATGGCCCTTGTCCTGTTTGGCTTCTATACAATTCCTACATCTATCAAAGGGGAGAAGACCTAACTTTAAAACCAGTCTGGTGCCTAATAAACCCTGTGTATTGTATCTGCCCTGTAACAAGGTATAGGTGATTTTATCTAAGCTTGAATATCTCCATATAGAGATCTAATATTTCTTTGATGACAGAAGATGTTTTGCAATTAGTCCCAACTCAAACTATTTCTTTTTTTTGTCCAGATTAAAAAGGAATTTACCAAGAACAATAATTTGATCTGATGATAAGCACTCCTCAAATCCATCTTAGAGAAATACGTACCATCGCCAAAAGACTGCAAGAGTTCACTGATATTTGGAAATGGGAATGTGCCAATCACAATGTTGCGGTTAAGTGACCTTAAATCAATGCAGAATCTCAGACGCCCATCAGGTTTCTGGGTGATACCCACCGAAGAAATCCACGGAGAGGCTTCTACTGGCTCAATCATGCCCTCTTTCACATATCGTGCAATAAGTCTTTGAGACCATCCCTAACAGAGATTGATCTACCCTCCTAAGTTTGTGCTGTACAGGCTTGGCATCCCCTTTGAGTACAATGTTATGCATATATCCCTATAAGAATTCTGTTTTCAAAGACCCAGTGTGCTTCTTGTAAAATCTCTTGTAAATGTATGTCATCTACTACCGTGACCTGGAAGGGTGACCTTGGGTTGATGATGATATTCAGCTCAAATTGATGTATCCAACCTTAGTTTGGGGGGACCCTCTCTAGAAATGTACATTTTACCTTCAATGCATTTGGTTCCAAACGTTATCATACCAATCATGTACCCCACAATATCTATGGACTCGTCTTGGTATCTCACCGGATTAATATTTTTGGTCACCAAACTTACATTATGCCACAATTTTTTAAATAAAAATTCTAGGATTATGGTGTACTTTGATCCAGAATCTGTAATAAGTTCTACATCACACCCACACATTTCAAACATGGCTACAGGTCTTTTCAATCTACTAGTATTACCCTCTCCATCAGATGCTACCTCATTTACATCTCCCACCATTAATAATCTGTCTTCACAGTACGACAGTGTTTGGTTCATTTCTACTACATTAATTTTAGACTTGTATCTATCAGAGACACTACCTTGTTTGCACATGCGTGCATAGTGACCCTTGCAGCCACATCTCCTGCACTCTTGATCTGGAGCAAAACAACTTTAGAGTTGGCTAAGTGAAAGGGACTCCGACAACGCAAACACTAATTTCCTTTGTTCCTTGGAGCTGAGCTTAATACACCCCTTCACATATTTTTTTTGAGACAACATAATCTTTGTCAACATTTTTTTTATAGCAGTCTAAATTTGCAACCTCGCCATTCGTTGAGTCTCTCCTGCCTAACTTCTTTGTGCATTTATGAGATTCCTCAATGACCTTTGCTAGGTCAATAGCTTCTTTTAGAGATGGATCCTTTGCAGCCCAAAGTCTTTCCTGAATCTTTGTTTCACGGCAATGTACAATTAGTTTATCTCGCGTTAACTCTTCGGTCATTATCCCAAAACGGCATTTAACAGATAATTCACACAGTCTAGCTTTGAATCCTTCAATAGATTTGCATTCAGATTGAGGTGGCGTATAGAATTTGTATCTTGCCAATACCAAATTTACCTGTTTAGCAAGCCTTATTTCTAATCTTTTGACAGCTTTCTTATAGACATTATCCAATGGTTGGCCATTAGGTCCGACAGTCACGGGTACGTATTTGAAAATTCTCTGTCCATTGCTACCCAAAGCACTAAGTAGTAAAGCTTTCTTTCTAGCTGGAGAAAGGTTTCGACCATCAAGAGCAGTAATATAATTTTCTAACATTTCTATCCAATCTTCCCAAGCGATAGGTGGACTGCCTGGCTGTGATAAAAACAAAGGTGGCATAATAATGTTGGACTGTAGAGCCATAGCGCAAGGCACTGTGCTGAGCAATGCTAAATAGTGCAAAAGTACAGGTGGAGCGCTAAATCGCAGGTGTGCAAATCACAGTGGAATGACATGCACTGGTTACCCATGTAGGTTCTTACTTTTTATAAGGTGTGCAGATCACCGATGATGAACTGTCAAAACAAACTGACCCCAGGCTGTGTGGATACCAGTAAGCATATCCACTGTGTAATAATGGGGTTGTGGCAGCTAAAATGTGCAGATACGCACGGCGTTACAAGTAAACAACTGAAAACCATTGGTGCCGAGCCGCAGAGCGAGTAATCAAAGATGGCGGCTTTCAAGTGAGGAATTTGCATAGCGTTGTTATCCGTAGCCGGGCAACGACGTAGAAGATGGCAGCATGTCAGCGTGACAAACGTGAGTTGTGCAGTGCGGGTCAGTGATGTGTAACAGCAGTGTAGCTCGGCATGTGTACAACGGCTGATTGCAGAGCATAAGCACGAGACTCTATCTTTCTTTACCAAACGCTGTAAGTCAAATAAAATGTACAGTACATAGCATGTGAGTTTTTTATCCCACACAGTGAAACAAATTAAAGGATTTAGAAGGCCTCAAGAAGAATAAACCCAACAAAACATGGATGTTTCAATCCGGGCTGCAACTGAATGCCAGGTTGTGTCAGAGAAGTCCTTGTAGATCGTCCCCACAACCTTGAGCGAGATATTGTATAAAACACAGGAAACAGAGCAACGAGGTAGAAGATGGCTGCAAGATCCCATCGCTCTGACTGACTTGGAGAATGTAAGACCGAAATCCGGAGTTTCTTTGATGATCGAAGGACCTGAAAACCAGTATGCGGATCCTGATGAAGTGCTGCTCTGAGGTTACCATTGTTTTCAAGCGGAAAACGCTGCCTTTGCTATAACCACACACAACAGGTGATGGACCGAATGTGGATCAATGTCACACACTCACCCCAGTCCAAAGATCTGGGCGCAAATCCATCGTTTTTTTGCACTCCACACCACCCTGGGTTAGACAATGGCGATATGCAAATCAGCTCTGACCCTGTGCCCCATGGGAACAGTCCAGTCCGAACTACAAAAGCCATGTCCTTCCCAGAACGGAATCAAGCATCCGAGGACCGGACCGGTTTCGAGGTAACACCTCTCATCAGCCCGCTAGCTTGGCTCCAGTGGTGTGGAGTCCCTGGGACCCACGTCTGGGCATCCCCAGCGCACTTAGGGCGGAATATGCAAACACAACAGGTGATGGACCGAATGTGGATCAATGTCACACACTCACCCCAGTCCAAGGATCTGGGCCCAAATCCATCGTTTTTTTGCACTCCACACCACCCTGGGTTAGACAATGGTGATATGCAAATCAGCTCTGACCCTGTGCCCCATGGGAAGAGTCCAGTCCGAACTACAAAAGCCATGTCCTTCCCAGAACGGAATCAAGCATCCGAGGACCGGACCGGTTTCGAGGTAACACCTCTCATCAGCCCGGCTAGCTTGACTCCAGTGTTGTGGAGTGCCTGGGACCCACGTCTGGGCATCCCCAGCGCACTTAGGGCGGAATATGCAAACACAACAGGTGATGGACCGAATGTGGATCAATGTCACACACTCACCCCAGTCCAAAGATCTGGGCCCAAATTCATAGTTTTTTTGCACTCCACACCACCCTGGGTTAGACAATGGCGATATGCAAATCAGCTCTGACCCTGTGCCCCATGGGAACAGTCCAGTCCGAACTACAAAAGCCATGTCCTTCCCAGAACGGAATCAGCATCCGAGGACCGGACCGGTTTCGAGGTAACACCTCTCATCAGCCCGGCTAGCTTGACTCCAGTGGTGTGGAGTGCCTGGGACCCACGTCTGGGCATCCCCAGCGCACTTAGGGCGGAATATGCAAACACAACAGGTGATGGACCGAATGTGGATCAATGTCACACACTCACCCCAGTCCAAAGATCTGGGCCCAAATCCATCGGTTTTTTGCACTCCACACCAACCTGGACTGTTCCCATGGGGCACAGGGTCAGAGCTGATTTGCATATCGCCATTGTCTAACCCAGGGTGGTGTGGAGTGCAAAAAAACGATGGATTTGGGCCCAGATCTTTGGACTGGGGTGAATGTGTGACATTGATCCACATTCGGTCCATCACCTGTTTTGTTTGCAAATTCGCCATAAGTGCGCTGGGGATGCTCAGACGTGGGTCCCAGGCACTTCACACCACTGGAGTCAAGCTAGCCGGGCTGATGAGAGGTGTCACCTCGAAACAGGTCCGGTCCTCGGATGCTTGATTCCGTTCTGGGAAGGACATGGCTTTTGTAGTTCGGACTGGACTGTTCCCATGGGGCACAGGGTCAGAGCTGATTTGCATATCGCCATTGTCTAACCCAGGGTGGTGTGGAGTGCTAAAAAACGATGGATTTGGGCCCAGATCTTTGGACTGGGGTGAATTTGTGACATTGATCCACATTCGGTCCATCACCTGTTTTGTTTGCTATAACCACAGCAGTAACTTTCGCCGATCGGGGAAATGCGAAAGAACAAAATGGCGGACGAGGTACACCCATATCGTCACTATGAGAGATTTTCAGCTCTAATTAGTCAACCAAGCTCCCATCCCACAGAGTCCTGAAGTCCTCAAACTCTGTTGAGGTACAAAATAACCTTTGCGGCAGCGAAAACAACATTAATGTTGCAGGGATATTTAACAGTGTGACCTTAAGATGGCTGCCGTTTGAGTGAGTTACAGCGAGCGCCTCACCCTTCGCCTAGGGGCCCATACTGTATTGTCTAAGTAATTGGGCATTCACCAAAAGTGTGGCGGCTGCTGGTGCACGAAGCGACTCATGCACAACTGTTTTGATCATCACGATGATCTCTCACTTCGCGCGGCCTGACCTTAAGATGGCGGCCGTTTGTGTGTTTGGCGAGCACCTCATCCTTTCGCCTAGGGGCCCTTGCTGCATTGTTTAAGTATCCAGATATTCACCAATAATGTGGCAGCCGCTGGTGAATAGAGCGACTCAAGCACAACTGCTTTTATCGTCATGATGCTTTCCTGCTGCGTGTGGCCTGACCCCAAGATGGTGTCCATGCTACTTCATGATTTCAACCTGCACTGCTTTGCTCCATTGCCCATTGCAATTTAATGGCACATAGGTCAGTCTCCAGCCTTTGGGAACAGTACTTAACCTTCAGATAACCAGCATTCTCAGAGGGTCTTTATTGCCAAACGTTTTGGCTGTAAAACGCTGTTTGCATACCAGAACAATAACCTCCTAATTTGCATGTCATTGATGCCAGAGTCTATAATGAAATGACCCCTTTGCTTTTGAGGACTGTAGGACCCAGAGGGAATGAGACATAGGGTGGGACCCAATGGTGGCAGCACAAAGCAGCAGCAGAATAGCCCGAGAATTGTGGGCGGCCTTAGAAACAAGGGAAGCAGTTTTGATCTCAGATGCTGCAATAGCAATCCCTTGCCTGACCCTAAGATGGCTCCACAGTTTTCCCTACCACCAGACTCCGACCAGACCTTGATCACATCCCCCATCAGCCTAATTGGCAGCGCAAGCTCCTTCTCTGGTTTGTTTTTACTCCCACCCCTCCACCTCCTTCTTTACCTCTATCCGCTAGTGGGGACATGCTCTTCCACTATTTGACTCGGTTACTGTAGCCTATGTATCTATTCAAAATGGGTTTTCCCTAATGTTGAGACCTGAGCAACATGGCTGATGCCCGGTGGAGCTGCTAGACAGCTAATGAGGAGATTGGCCCTGGTTTCCACCCTCGACCGTCACGTACCCAGTCGGACACTGGACACAGTTCTTCCTCGCCTCCCTGCTATGGCTTCTTCCTCCCATCCTTTCCCACAAATTCTCTCAGCCTTGTTGTTTGTTTACTGTCCCTTATTACGCCTTTGTAACTGATGTAACTTGTAACACAATGTTCCTCTGGTTTAGCGCTCTGATACCTCCGGGTCTAGCCAGCACTATATAAAACTTTTTAGATGTACATTGCATTGCAATGATCCTCTAGTTAAGCTCTCTGATACCTCCGGGTCTAGCCAGCGATATATAAACCTCTTAAATCAAATACATTCAAAACTGGGTTCCCTGAACACCGAGACCTGAGCAACATGGCTGATGTCCGGTGGAGTTGCGAGACAGCTAATGAGGAGATTGGCCCTGGTTTCCCCCTTGACCGTCACCTACCCAGCCGGACATTGGGCACAGTTCCTCCTCGTCTCCACGTTATTACTCCTTCCTCACCTCCCTCCTACGAATTCTTGCAACATTGTTTATGTGTACTGTACCTTACTATGCTCTTGTAACTGATGTAACTTCTAATGCAATGTTCCTAAGTGTAAAGCGCTCTGATACCCTCTTGGGTCAAGTTCGCGCTATATAAAACTTTTATAAATAAATAAAAAATTCTGGAGAACAACCTGGCATTGATCTACCTCAGGGTGTCAATATCAACTGACTCACTTAGTGTGTTCTTCACCTTACATTCTAGACATCGAATCAGAACGAAAAACATCACCATATCATAGATCCTACAAGGAGATATTCTGAGTGGAAAGTCAATCACCACTCTTGCTTATCAACATTGCAACTAGTCAGCCTGGTAGTAGGGAAGAGGTTCAGCAATCCTGGAGACGTGGATTTGGAGGTCCCATGTGATCCTTGCAATTCAAGGAGGATAAGGTTCTGCTTGATGCACTCTGTGTGTGCCTTGGAGGTAGTCAGGGTTCAGGTCAAAAGAGGGTTGGCGCCAATGCCAGGTCTATAACCTGATGACCTAAGTGCAGCTGGTCTAGTAAAGGATGAAGATATTTGACGCCCCATCTGGTTGCTATAAACACTGTCGCCTTGTGGCCCTGATACCTGAATTCCTCAAGACCTGGGCAGCATAACAGGCAATAAGACGTGATATAGATAGGTTATTGATGGATGAGCAACTGAGCAAGGGCACGTCCTGGGTGAACAAGCCATGCAGTGTCTAGAACACTGGAGGTGGACAGACTGAGGTGGAGACACTGCAGTGCAAGGGCACTGAATAAACAGCATGACCCTTTGCAAATCAAAACAATGATAAGCCAAGACATGGCGATTTTATTGTCATTTTGTGACACATGAGTGGACCTGCTGGTAAAACGAAACATCGAGCTGTAAAACACTTGGCTTTAGAGAATGATCTGAGACCCCAGCTAACTACACATTAAAATCTAAATTGTCATTTGTTCGTGGCTGAATACATGATTAAGGGTGACAAAATAGTGACAATCTGGCAGTTGTGTGCTTTTGCTCAAAGGAAGTATGCTATTGGTTGATTTTCGAGATGGCAAACTGTATGCAGTATCTGTACCTGGCTGTAGTCCCTCTCCAGACCACCAGGTCATTAAATACAGTATGCTGCCTGTGTTCAGAAGATGGTGAAAGAAGATCACAGATTTTCAATGCACATATCTATAAATGATCAGCCCTTGCAGAGGGCTTTAGAGTATTAACTGGCTCCTGAATCTGCCAATCTTGACATGAAAACAATCCATAATGTAATGAGACAGAGGTTACACAGCATACATGGCAATATTGATGACTTCGCAGTGCGTATGACTCTGCTGATGAAAAAATGAATGAACAAGCCTCCAAGATAGACATGACTGATCACTGAGATTGAGGATGTACACAATGAACAATTCCTCAAAATGGAGAAAGTCCAGGATGTGATAGAAACCAAGAACCAGAAATCCGGGGCTAGGTCGAGGCATCACAACAACCACATCACTGGCATTCCAGAATCGACAAACTCACTTGTTAAATTGCTCATCACCAAACTATGTGCCAGCCAGCCATTCTTCCATAGTCATCATGGAGCATTTGAATTACTTGCTGGCACCTTGATCTGTTCCTGGAAGCACTGCTGAGGCAGACAATAAGTCACTTGATCAAATTCAAGGATTGCAAAAAGGTATTATGTCTGGCATTTGGTAAGTGACACCTCTTTCCCTTTACCCAGATTTCACAATTGGGGTCCAATTCACAAATGTACGCTAAGACCTGAATTCTAAGGGCCCAATTCACAAAGGTAAACTAAGACCTAAAGTCTAAGTTTACCTTTGTGACTTGGGCACCTAGACGTCAGGTTTATACATAGACTTCAGATCTATACTTAGGGCCTGATTCACAAAAGTAAACTTACGCTTTTGTGTAAGTTGATGATTTTTTTCAAATTCGCAAAGGAATTTTACAAGAAATATCTTTATGACTGTGTAGTCTCCGTATTCGTGATGAAGACTCTGCACATAAAAAGTTATGCAGTCGTAAAGATAGGTCTTGTAAAATTCCTTTGTTAATTGCAAAAATCATAAACCTACACAGCAGTGTAAGTTTACCCTTCTGAATCAGTCCCCATGACTCAAGTCTAAGTTTACCTTTGTGAATTTGGCCCAATGTGTGCAGGATGCAAAGTGTTTGCTGGAATCAGGAAGAGTTTTCAAAATATGAACATTCACATTCCCTGGCAACCGCATCATTCCCTGATGACTGGAAACATGCCGAAATCAACACCCTCCTCAGGAAACCCACCAACCTAAAAAACTACAGACCCATCTCCCTGCTCCCCTTCTCAGTGAAAGTCATCAAGAAAGCCATCAACAGCCAACTCGCCATATTCATCAATCAATCAATCAATCAGGAGTTTGTTAAAGTGCGACTACTCACCCGTAAGGGTCTCAAGGCGCTAGGAGTGGGGGGGTGGGGGGGTGCAGGTTCCATTCCATCAAGGAGGGGGTCTGTCGAAGAGCCAGGTTTTGAGGTTTCTTGCGAAGATGGGGAGCGATGTTGTCTGTCTGAGGTGGAGCGGAAAGGCGTTCCATGCTCTGGCCGCGAGGAAGGAGAAGGAGCGGCCTCCCGACCTGCTCCTTCCTCTGCGGCAGAACACAGTGGGTCAGACTCCCCCCTTTCCACTTGGACCCTGTACTAACCACCTGCGGAGGCACCCCGGGGTCATCCCTCAGACCCACACTCTTCATCGTCTACATGGCTCCCCTCGCCCCCATTGTCAGAACCTATGGACTCAACATTGTGTCATATGCAGACGACCCCCAACTCATCCTCTACCTATCCAACGAACCCAACACCGCCAGACACAATTTTCGAGAAGGCATGGAAGCCATCGACAAACAAATTAAAAACAGCTGCCTTCAATTAAACACCAACAAAACAGAAGTACTCATCATGGGCCCACACCCCGATGCCTGGAACGACACCTGGTAGAACCCACCCTCAGAAGTCCGCCGACCCCCAAGGACAACGCACGCAACCTGGGAATCATCCTGGACACCGAACTCAAAATGGACCGCCAGATCAATGCTGTCTCGTCCTCCTGCTTACACACCCTATGCCTCCTACGCAAGACCTTCAAATGGATCGCCCTCAAATACCGAAAGACCATCACTCACTCCCTGGTCACCAGCAGACTTGACTACGGAAACACACTCTATGCCAGAATAAACAAAAACCTCACATGCAAGCTACAGAACATCCAGAACGCCGCCGCAAGACTGGTCTTCAACCGGCCACACTGCCATATCTCCCAGCATCTGCGCACACTCCATTGGCTCCCCATCGAAGCTAGTCATCTTCAAGAAGCTCACCTATGCTCACAAGGCCCCCCACGACACAGGACCAGCATACCTGAACAGCCGACTCCAATTTCACGTACCCCAAAGCACCCTACAATCAGCCCAGCGCTCCTACGCCGTGGTCCCCCACATCATAAAGACCAATCAGGTGGCTGCTCCTTCTTCTTCCTCGCGGCCAGAGCCTGGAACGCCCTCCCTCTCCACCTCAGACAGACAACATCTCTCCCCATCTTCACAAGAAACGTCAAAACCTGGCTCTTTGACCGATCCCCTCCTTGATGGACTGAAACCTGCGAAAACCCCCTCCCCTGCCTTGAGACCCTTACGGGTGAGTAGTAGCGCTTACCAAATACGTGACTGATTGATTGATTGTGAGTAATTTTACAGCAAGAAAAAAAAATTTCATTCTGTAAAAAGAAGTGTGGGACTGCAGGACAATGGTTAGGCTTTAGTGGCAGAATCACTTCAATCACTTGGCTAATCGACAGAATATATTTGGCTCCTCAGCCACCACCCACTCAGAACAATTTTGGACCTGGGAAGATTCCAATTGAATAAGAAGGCCCTGCTGGAAGAAAAAAAGTGCTCTAACTTCTGTTGGTTGAAGAGGACACTCTTGAGGACTTCATGACTTCTCAGTGCTGCAACCACCCAGGGCCATCACTGCTCCCAATGGGTAAATTCTTGGCTGGGTTCCTATGTACCTGCTTCAGGGACAGAACAAGCAGAAAGACTCCTGAGTCCAAGAACGCTGAGCTAACGGCTGAGGACTGGATCTTGCTGGAGATCTGGCTTGAGAGAGACCTGGTGCATAGAATCCTGAAGAGGCTATGACCTGCATGACTGACCAGAGGTAACTTTCCTAGGAGATTAAGAAAAGTGGGAATTAGTACTTTGTTCTACCTCTGGTGGACAAGGATAAGGTAATGAGATTTGCCTATGAATGCCATGCGTAGACAAGCTAAATAAAAATGTGCACGTCCCAATCATAACTTTTTGTTGAGAGAAAACTGGTTCACTGGGACTTAGTGAAAAGGAACAAGGACTGGCAAGAACTGCAAGTCTTACACCACTGGGGATTTTAGCTTTTAAAAAAGTGACTGAGTGCCAGATGTATTAGAAATTGATTTGGAAAGAGTGGTCACACGTTGCACATTGACTTTTTGGGAATTGTTTCTCTACTTTCTAACTGACCAATGTACTACTTACTAGCTTAGTTCACAAATTAACCTTTCAGAGTGGGTCTCATTTTGACCTACCTCATTTCTCTTCATGCGGTTGGTCACAAAGTGCAACACACTCTGATTAGAGGCATCACAGGAATGGTGGCACAGTGGGGTCAGCAGGTCTCCATGCCTGTGATTGCATTTAAATAAAGAATTATTTTTAATGCAGCATGTTTACAAATTGCAAATTACTGTCTTAAAAATGTGTTTAAAAGTTGGTAGTGGTCCCAGGCACTGTATTTTGATTGCTACTATGTTTCTTTTTGTTTTAGCTATTTTCAATCAATGGAATGACAAACAGTAAATGTTTTGTAACAGAAAGCATGAGTTTTGATGGGAGGATTGGGGTTCTCCATTTTAGTATGTTGCGTTTATGATACTGGAGTGACCACAAAGGATATTTTGCAGTGGCTAACCTTGCTGGAAACTCACAAGGCATTACTTGCAATTATGACTATTGTTAAAGTAACACAAACATCTGTGGAATTCAGGACGAGGCTTGGGACAACTTAACACACTTTGCACACACAAGCATAGGAGATCGAATGAAAGAACCTATGACCTCCCTGGACCTTGGGTTTGCCAATGAAATAGTTAATCCCCCAGTTTCCTTCGCCCCAACCTTCAATGGGAGAGAAGCCACAACTTTAATTGATTATATACTCATCTCCCATTGCAGTCCACTAACACTCTTAAACTTTGAGACAATTATTACCCCATAAGCGATCACTTCCCTAACAGCATGACTGTAAGCAGTCCCTTACATTTAGTTGATGCGGATCATTGGAGTCACTTGGATCAACTATATTTGATCCTTGATAGGCTCAATGGCTTTTCCCTAAAATGGGGCAAGGTTGATCAAGAGCAAGTCACGGATAGGGTAGTAAAGAGAGCCCTGCCATCACTTTATATTTGCCTAGACCCCGATTCCACTCCCAAAGAAATTCTATGTACTTACACGACTATTACCGAAATTATTAAACAAGAACTAACTAAGGTAAGGAAAACTGAAGGAAGTACTATTAAAGGATGGTTCAATTCTGAATGTACAAAATGCTACAAGGAACTAAACATGGCATTAAGTAAGGGAAATAGGGACAAGAATGAAATTGTCATACTCAGGAGAGCTTACAATGCCGCACAGAAAAAACGTAAATCTCAGATTAAAAATAATTTATGGAACAATTTGCACGAAAGTTGCCAGACAAAGGATATGACCACTTTTTTGAGAACCGTTAAATCTCCCTTTTTCTCTGAAGCTAATGACTCTCCAAAATTGGATGTAGCAGTGGATTCCCAAACTTGGGTGTACCACTTTACGAAAATTTTCAAACAAGCGGAAGATGATGTACTGGCCCGAGGGGAGGCTGTACTGCAAACAAGCTATCCCATCCAGCTAATGTTCAAATATAAGGAGATAACTTACACCTTGAAAACATCAAAGTCAGGCAAAGCCCCAGGACCTGACGGGGTCCCTGTAGACCTTTTTAAATATAACTCAGATCTATGGTCTCCAATCTTATTTATAGTTTTGGAAGCCGCAAGGAAGGTAGGTCTGGTTAGTTCGTGGTCCACGGTGCACAGACAAAATATCGACTCCAAAATATCGACTGGACATAATATCGAGTTTTAAATATAGACTCGACAAAATATCGACTGGACATAATATCGACTACAAAAATATCGTTTTTCAGGTAAGTGAAGTAATATCAACTGTGTAAAATATAGATAGCAAAAATATCGAATTTTTAATAATATATAATATTTTATAGTGTATTTTTATGTAATAATATGTGTGAAGAGTGTGTATTAATGTTATAAAATATTTTATTAAATGAATTTTGTTTTTTTAATAATTGCGTAATGTAATTCTGTAGCGGGTTGTGGGTTTATAGGGGAATAGGGTGGGAAGTAATTTAATAATAATTAATTAATTAATATATGTTTGTAAATATTTATAATTAATAATTAATTGATAATTAATTAATAATAATTAGTTAATTAATTAATATAATTTTGTACATATTTTGTATTAGTAATTAATTGGTAATTAATTAATTATAATTAGTTAATTACATTAATTAGAGTACATTTTAATATATATAATTTTGTGTTATTGCTAAGTAATTAATTGGGAAAAAATAATATTAATTATTAAAATAATTACAGCTAATGTGCTAATATATTTACTTTATTATTATTGTTAATTAATAATTATTTGGTAATTAAATAATATTGATACATTTTGGGTAAAGGAGTATTTTTAGGGTTCAGGGTCAGTTTTCAGTTTTTGGGTAAAGGGGCATTTTTAGGGTTCAGGGTCAGTTTTCAGTTTTTGGGTAAAGGGACATTTTTAGGGTTCAGGGTCAGTTTTCAGTTTTTGGGTAAAGGGGCATTTTTAGGGTTCAGGGTCAGTTTTCAGTTTTTGGGTAAAGGGGCATTTTTAGGGTTCAGTGTCAGTTTTTAGTTTTTGGGTAAAGGGGCATTTTTAGGGTTCAGGGTCAGTTTTCAGTTTTTGGGTAAAGGGGCATTTTTAGGGTTCAGGGTCAGTATTTAGTTTTTGGGTAAAGGGGCATTTTTAGGGTTCAGGGTCAGTTTTCAGTTTTTGGGTAAAGGGGCATTTTTAGGGTTCAAGGTCAGTTTTCAGTTTTTTGGGTAAAGGGGCATTTTTAGGGTTCAGGGTCAGTTTTCAGTTTTTGGGTAAAGGGGCATTTTTAGGGTTCAGGGTCAGTTTTTAGTTTTTGGCTAAAGGGGTATTTTTAGGGTTCAGGGTCAGTTTTGGGTTTTTGGGTAAAGGGGTATATTTTAGGCTTCAGGGTCAACAAATAAGATTGTAAAAAATTATTTTTATTATTTTCATTTATTATTTAATTATTATAATTTAATTTAAGTATTTGTAAGTATATTTTAGTAATTAAAATGTAATATTAATTTAATTTAACACTGTTTTTAATAAAGTCGATATTTTTTACATCTATATTATTGTTAACGATATTTTGTACTCGATTTTTTTGTACTTACCTGTTTGTAGATACAAACTCGATATTTTGACTGTCGGTATTTTGTCCACGATATTTTGGCAAGTCGATATTTTGTCCCTCGATATTATTTCAGTGATCCGTGGTCCACATCAATTTGCTCCCGATTTTTAAAAAAGTTGACCGCCAGAATCCCACTTGCTATAGACCTATATCGTTACTAGACTCTCTCGGAAAAATCGCTGGGCGAATACTGTTAGAACGCCTGCAGGTTTGGGCAAGTGATAACAGCATAATCTCCGATCTCCAATATGGGTTCCGAGAGGGTCTAGGTGCAGTGGATCAGGTACTGAATCTTTTACTTCTCATAGGGAAGTATTTCTTAGCAAAAAATTGTCCCTCCATATGGTCTACGTTGACCCGACCACAGCCTTTGACTTTGTCGGTCACTCCAAACTGTGGGCAAATTTAATGGATATGGGAGTAGATCTCCCACTGGTGAACTTTCTGAGGGGACTCTATTCAGAGGCAACGGCGAGAGTGAGGTTTGGAAAAGAGGGAGAACTCACTGAGTCCTTTAGGATAGAGAGGGGGGTCAGACAAGGTTGCATTCTGGCCCCCTTCCTACTTCCTCTGTATACCAACGGCCTGGAAATGGAGATGGTGAAGGGAAGCCGGGATATGCCAACAATTCATCGTCAGCCGATTCCTTTACTCGTACTTTACTCCGACGACGCCGTAATCTTGGCAAGGACGACGGTCCTGATCCAGCGGTCATTGAACAAGTACTGCAATTTTATGAACTCCCTGAACCTCAGAATAAATATAAAAAATACATTTGTCACGCACGCCGGTCTTAGACCAAAGAAAACCAGAGAGATTTTTGTCAATAACAGTAGTTTAGAGTGTCCAACTACATACCCATATCTAGGAATTTTAATAGATTACAGGCTCACTTGGGCAGCGGCCATACAGGCTAGGAAATTACAGTTCCTTAGGGCCACTTCTGCATTGGTGGCATTTGCACAGAAGTTAGGCAAGAGACCACAACAAGAAATGCTAAAAATCTACCAGGCAAAGTGTACCAGTGTTGCGAGTTATCCTTCAGGGCAGTGGGGGCATATTAATATGGATGACATCCAGAGAGTGGAAAATTCCTTTTTGCGCTGTTTACTTGCAGCCTCACAAAGCACCACTACTTATGGCCGCCACATAGAACTAGGGCTGGATTATATTTCTGACATCTTAAAAACTCAAACAGTCATGCTATGGAGGCGCTTTTGGCTACACAGCAGTGCAAACTGATGTGCGCCCTTATCCAGGAATGTATAGCACTGGACAATAGGGAGAAAATAGGAATGGTTAACATATGTAAGGTCGTTCTTGGAGGACTTAGGCCTCCAAAGATATTTTATAAACCCATCCAGTATCTCAGAATTGCCAAGGAAAGAACTGAAAAAACTGTGCCTGTGTCATCTAGGGGAGTTACGACTTTCCCAAGAAATAGGAAAACCCTCAGTTCAACACTCACTAGCGATACAAACCACTCTCTCTATGCAGCCCTATCTATTGTTTAATCTGAACCAGTATGAAAAGTTTCTGTTAACGAGATTAAGATGTGACAGCTTTCATCGGTTGATTTCTTTTCCCCACCAAAATGATTGGACAAGGAGTCTGGTACCCTGCCCGTGTGTTTTTATGGCCCCTCAATCTTCAATACACACCTTATTGTTTTGTATATATTTTGAAATTCCTCGCAAATGTTGGATAGTTCCTATATTAAGAACAATAAGACTTCGAGCCTGCCGCCCAGCCTTTTTAGCACTTACATTTTTAGACAATGAACTACATGCTAAATCTGTTGCTTGCTTTTTGAATTTCTGTGTACGTCCTCGTGGTAATCTTAACCTTAACTAACTGTTGGTATCCTGTATGCGTTGAATTGTGTAGTTTTACAACCGTCCTTTTAAAACATGTTTTCTTTTTTATCTGTGATTTTATGGTTTTCCATGAATTATAGAAGCCAAATAAAGATGGTTTTGACTTTGACTATTGTGCTTATGTGCATATAAATAAGAGAAACTACAAACAGTGGATAGAGCGGGTTAGAGTTAGAGAGCGCCAAGCATTTAAACCGGCTTGTTTACCTTCTCCACACTCCCGGAAGACAGCCGCTGACTGTATAGGTACACCGAGGGGAGCCACGGTCGTTGAAGTAAGTCAACCCTATCCTGCCATCAAGGCGAGCACTCACACTCCGCACCATTTCCTTACGGTCTCTCACCTTTGTTATTTCTCTCAGAGAAATGCCGCGTGAAGATACCCCACGCTGTCGTCTCCGTAGGGGCGTAACCATGTCCCTTAGGAAGTGAGTTTTTTCAAAAGCTTCTAGAAGATCTACTGTTGCTTGTAACTTCTCCCATTTTGAGAGGGAGCTTTCCTCTGTGTGTGGCCTTATGGTTCCTTCAAACATCCTAGGACATACTTGCAAATATCTTTCTAACACTGCGTGTTTTGTATTAACTCTATCGCTCTTTGAGTAAAAAGCGACTTGCATATTGTTCGTTCGAATTGAGAGCCGAGCAATCACTTGATACCGACCTCATTACAGAGAAGATGTTTGTGGCTAATTTAGATGCACCCAACTATGGAATCTAAGGTAGCACCCAAGTACTGGTGTCACATAAATCGTGTATGATACCTAGACTTACCCATTTTTGAAACAATTGTTGATCAAAACTTCGCACTGAAGAAAGTAACTCTTCTTCTTCATGTTTATGTGTGTGTGGTCTTGTTTGTCCCTTTTCCCTTACAGGTCTTTTTCACACATCCCTACCAATTGTGTAGTGGGTAATTGACGGAAAATATCTGTATATTTTCACTGTATATATATTTTTCACACTTTGAGCCTCTCGGGAGGGTGCGCCTTAGCGCGCGCACACCACCGGAGGACTTTTTTGTAGGTCCTGAAGAAAGCTGAGCAAAACGCAATTAAACAGCTGAAACATGTCGACCAACATTTGTCTTTGATTAAGGATTCCGGTTCCTTAATTAAGAACCTGGGGAGTCCGCTCACTTTGTTTTTAACCAATGCAGGGTGGCCATTATTTAAAAAAATTCTAAAGGCACAACCTTTGCATTTTTTAACATTTAACACATTTGCACAATCACATTTAGTCACCTCCTAATTTGGGCACTGTTGCACTCACCACATCCTGCTCTGCTGTAACCAGGCGTCGTAGCACACTGGGGAGACATTCGGTCACACCAGCGGGGACCCAATGATGAAGCATGTCACCAACTAGTGGTGAGTGAGGGTCCTTCAAATAAGTAAGGTTCTTTCCCTCCGCCTACCATAGGGTGACCAGCAAGCGCCCTGACTTTCTTCTACTGAAGATAGTCTATTGGGCTCATACAGGGACTTTGAGATTGCCCCGCTGTGTGTATTGCACGTGTGTGAGCATTGATCACGCGTGCAGCACGCAGCGGAGTTAAACTTTTAACTGTCACTAGTTTTATTATCTTTTGTATCACAGTCACTCCTTTGTTGTTTATATACATTTAACCGGGGTACAGGAGTGTCTATGCCCTACATCTCCTGTTGATATTGAATATTGCTGAGCAGCGTGCAGCTGTGAGAGTATCACTTATCCTTTGTTGCAAATAAATTATTTGCAGCTGTGTTACAAATTTTGCAAGTCTCCTCTTCACAACATGGAGGACCAAGGTCTCTCTTTCACGAGGGCAGAAGCAGATGTGATATCAGGGGACGACTCCCTTTTTTCTGACCCGCTATTGGCGCATGCCATTTCACAAACTGGTGATTGGAAGAAGCTGGGGGAACTCAAACGTAGCAGAATCAGGGCCATTCTCCATGGAACCATGATAAAAGAATATTTGAATATTAACGCAGCACCAAAAGGGTTATTGGTTACAAATGCACCTAGAATATTTCTTGAAGATGCAGTCTTCCGCAAAGAATGGGCACAGATAGCGTGGCACTGCATTCGAGATTGGGGCATTTTAATCATTAAGACCGAGCTGCACCTCTCCGATGCCCTGTTAGTGGAAATACAGACCACTGAAGCCCACTTCAAAACCACAATTACTGGGTATAAAAAGAGATTAGATGAACTCAATAAAGAGCAAAATGAGTTTAAAGAGAATTTGGCCCAATCTAAGTCACAGAAGCTACAAAAAGACCTGAAGAGATGGTCCTATGCTAAAGTCTACCCCTACTCCACCCCTGAATTTACTCCTTCCCTGAATGCAGGTTATAATTCCAATAGTTCAGTGGACTCTAATACCAGTGGCTCAAGCTCCGAGAACACTGGGAAAAGACCAAGAGGGAGGGGGAGAGGTAGAGGTCGTGGGCGTGGGCAACAACAATCCACGATTGACTACCACCGCCCAATTGGAGAGCGCCATTCCCCCAACAAGCTATGGGCCCTTATCATCCCAGTCTGTTTCAGGCACCTTTCCCCCCATGATGGGTTGGAACCCTCACTTTATGCCGTATCCACATTTCAACCCCCAAGGATACCCGCATCCTTTTCAGGACAGAGGCAGGCGGGGCAACCGAGGGAGGCAGAAAAGTCCCAACCATGTACACTGGGACACGCAAGAAGGGACAGGGGACCCCAACAACTCAATACCGACAGATCAGAGACCCGGTCCCAGCAACGCGAAACCCTAGTGGTGAACCTATCTTCTCACAATCTCTCCCAATCTGAAACACAAGTTTTGGAGAAAGGATTAGGCTTCATCCCCACTCCTAAACTTGACCGTTTCAAACTCCACTGTGAGCTGAGCCAATTTTGTATGAAATTACGCTTAAAAAACTTTTTTGAATCACCAGAAAGAGAACAAGTGGAAGTTACCAAGAGCGACACAGACTTTATACTTAAATCAACCTTTGTACCACCGACACATACAGTTGCACCAGAGATTCTAGCCTTTGAACAAGCTGTGTTCAAGGAAATAGAACAGCTGCAAGAACCGACCCCCTTTAAGAACTTGACCGCCGAGGAGTACAAGGCCATACAATCCCTTAAAAAGAATAAAGAGATTGTCATCAAAAGTGCGGACAAGGGGGGTGGGATTGTGATTCTCAATAAAAATGACTACGAAACTGAATGTCGAAGACTTCTGAGCAATGCTGACAACTATATTCCACTGGAGGCGGATCCAACAAATGATCCAAGAAGTGAAATTTGTGACCTCGTGTCAACAGCAGAAAGGGATGGTTGGATCACGAAGTAAGAGGCTGACTTCCGGACGTTGTCAGAGGGACGGGTCCCTTACTTTTACGTGCTACCAAAGACACATAAAATTGTATTACCCCCCCCCCCCCCGGACGACCAATTGTCTCGGGTTTGGGATCACTTCTGGAGGCCTTTCACAATATTGTGATTTCTTCTTAAAACCGATTGTGCAATCCACCACCACCTATCTCAAGGACACAAAGTGTTTTCTTTTTCTGCTTAACACAATTTCTTTACCAAACGCCTCTTGTTTCCTGGTCTCGATGGACATCGAGAGCTTGTATACCTGCATTCCGCAGGACGAGACCATTAAAGTGGTCAAGGAAGCACTGGACCAAGCGGTGTGGAACTTCAACACCACCCGTGATTTTGTAGTTGATTGTGCCACCCTCGCCCTCAAACGTAACTTTTTCGAATACGAAGGCCAACTTTACCTACAAGCAACGGGAACTTCGATGGGCAGCACTTTTGCCCCATCGGTAGCTGGACTCTATGTTTATGGTTTTGAGTCAAAACACATCCTGAACTCTGTGAACCCATACGGCAACAACATCGCCGTATGGCGACGATACATAGATGATGTGTTTATGATTTGTCAAGGAGATGAGCCCACCCTTTTCGAGTTCTATGCCTGGATCAACACGTGCGATGACCATCTGAGGTTCACCCATGAACACTCACGGGATGAACTCACGTTCTTAGACGTTACCATCAAGAGGGAAGGCAATCGACTGGAGACCAAAACATTTCAAAAGCCGACAGCAAAAAACAACTTCTTGCATTTCACCAGTTATCACCCCCGGGCCCTACTCGAGAATCTCCCGTATGGGCAGTATCTGAGAATACGGCGAAATTGTAGCACCCTGTCTACATATAAACAACAAGCGAGTGCGCTGACTATCAAATTGGAGAAAAGCGGATACCCGAAGAGGATCCTTAATACAAGCCAAAAGAGAGCACGGAACCAACAAAGGGAGTCCCTGTTGGAAGATAACCCCCCTCCAGAAAGGAGCGAGATCCCTCTAACATGTGTCACAACATTCAACCCACTATCTAACGTAGTGAGCAAATGCATATCCAGGAATTGGAGAATTATCACCAGTAACAAGGCACATTGGCAAAAACCACTCTTCTCCTATAAAAGGGCTACCAGTTTGAAAGACTCCGTGGTCCATACACGACCAAGAGAAGATAAGAATCACAACCAAACACCGAGTGTTCTTAACGCATGGGGGCTACCACTAGTAACGGGAAACCACCCTTGTGGCAATTGTAGTATCTGTCATCTGACTTCACATACCAAATTTCTGAACTTGACGGATGGCACACGCTGGGTCCAACGTAGCCACACCAATTGTAACACCACAAACGTGGTATATTTGATTACGTGCAGATACAGATTACAATACGTAGGGATGACATCCAGACGTGTTAAAACCAGAATATGCGAGCACCGAAGCAACATCCGTTGCAAAAAATCAACAACGAAACTTACAGCACATTTCTTGCAAACCAATCACACACCTAATGACCTCAAGTGGACAATTCTTGAACATCTGGAGGGCAGTTCTGAGTCCTTGCTATTCGAGAAGGAACAACGTTGGGTGTACCGCCTGGGTACTAATACAAAGGGCCTCAACGATGAGATACCGTGGGGCAGTGTATTACGCTGATGGGTTAAAACACCCCCTCTTCCTGTCTCTCCAAACGTGAGATCAAAATTTCTGAATTCCAGCTAGAGCTCACAGGCACCTAGTTAGGGACACAGTCGATATCAGTTGGGAAGGGACACATGTAGGTCCGTAAACACATACTCCATTCTGTGTGATGACCTTTTTCCCCCCCAAGGCTAATAATATTTGATCCCCTTTCTTTTCTCCCTTTTTTCCTTTTTTTCTTTTACACTGCTTGTGATGAGCACAAGACTACACCATCTAAGCGAGGGACCAGGTCAGTATTTGATCCCACCCCCCTCTGTTTCACTGCTGGATGGAAGCACCACATTGCACCATCCATACGAGGGACTAAGGCCAATGTTTGACTCTTTGCCTTGAGTGCAATACATCCAAGCGAGGGGTCACTTTCCCAGCAGGTATCCTGTCTCTTTTATACTGCTTTTATACTAGTTGTTTTGAGCAAAAACTGCACTATCCAAGCGAGGGACCCAAGCCACTGTTTGACCCCCCTCTCCCTCTTGATTCTGCTTGTTTTGATCCGAATACGGCAACATCCAGATGATGGACCACTTTCTCTGAAGTTGCCCCGGTTTTATACAAAATGTGCCTGTAATTTATTTGCAAACCCGCAACTAGTAACAAAGGACTTTGGTTCGTTATCAGAATTTGGACTCGAACCCTCATCTCCAGGGTTACGAGCACCAAAACGCTGGCCATGTCAGAGTCCCCCTGACATCATCAGCCCACGTGGGACCGCTGAGCCAATCACGCTTGTTTCCATGTACACTGAACCACCCCAATGCTGCCTGTCACTTTAAGACACGGGGCGTGCCTTTGAGCCACCGACGTCACACACCCAAGAGGGCCGGCCGAACCAATCAGGGGCGCCAAGCATTTAAACCGGCCTGTTTACCTTCTCCACACTCCCGGAAGACAGCCGCTGACTGTATAGGTACACCGAGGGGAGCCGCGGTCGTTGAAGTAAGTCAACCCTACCCTGCCATCAAGGCGAGCACTCACACTCCGCAACATTTCCTTACGGTCTCTCACCTTTGTTATTTCTCTCAGAGAAACGCCACGTGAAGATACCCCACGCTGTCGTCTCCGTAGGGGCGTAACCATGTCCCTTAGGAAGTGAGTTTTTTCAAAAGCTTCTAGAAGATCTACTGTTGCTTGTAACTTCTCCCGTTTTGAGAGGGAGCTTTCCTCTGTGTGTGGCCTTATGGTTCCTTCAAACATCCTAGGACATACTTGCAAATATCTTTCTAACACTGTGTGTTTTGTATTAACTCTATCGCTCTTTGAGTAAAAAGCGAGTTGCATATTGTTCGTTCAAATTGAGAGCCGAGCAATCACTTGATACCGACCTCATTACAGAGACGGTGTTTGTGGCTAATTTAGATGCACCCACCTATGGAATCTAAGGTAGCACCCCAGTACTGGTGTCACATAAATCGTGTATGATACCTAGACTTACCCATTTTTGAAACAATTGTTGATCAAAACTTCGCACTGAAGAAAGTAACTCTTCTTCTTCATGTTTATGTGTGTGTGGTCTTGTTTGTCCCTTTTCCCTTACAGGTCTTTTTCACACATCCCTACCAATTGTGTAGTGGGTAATTGACGGAAAATATCTGTATATTTTCACTGTATATATATTTTTCACACTTTGAGCCTCTCGGGAGGGTGCGCCTTAGCGCGCGCACACCACCGGAGGACTTTTTTGTAGGTCCTGAAGAAAGCTGAGCAAAACGCAATTAAACAGCTGAAACATGTCGACCAACCTTTGTCTTTGATTAAGGATTCCGGTTCCTTAATTAAGAACCTGGGGAGTCCGCTCACTTTGTTTTTAACCAATGCAGGCTGGCCATTATTAAAAAAAATTCTAAAGGCACAACCTTTGCATTTTTTAACATTTAACACATTTGCACAATCACATTTAGTCACCTCCTAATTTGGGCACTGTTGCACTCACCACATCCTGCTCCGCTGTAACCAGGCGTCGTAGCACGCTGGGGAGACATTCGGTCACCCCAGCGGGGCCCCAATGATGAAGCATGTCACCAACTAGTGGTGAGTGAGGGTCCTTTAAATAAGTACGGTTCTTTCCCTCCGCCTATCATAGGGTGACCAGCAAGCGCCCCGACTTTCTTCTACTGAAGATAGTCTATTGGGCTCATACAGGTACTTTGAGATTGCCCCGCTGTGTGTATTGCACGTGTGTGAGCATTGATCACGCGTGCAGCACGCAGCGGAGTTACATTTTTAACTGTCACTAGTTTTATTATCTTTTGTATCACAGTCACTCCTTTGTTGTTTATATAGAGTAATTACACAGCATTATACAACAGAATAGTGGTTGTAGGTAACACAATGATACTCTATGGGGCATAATGAAGAGGGCCTTGTGGAATAATTGCACCATGAAACTTGGTACATGCAAGATACAAAGCTCCAAGTCATCTTTATGAAGCCACGCAAAGCCACCTTGCATAGCTTGGAATAGCTAAACAAATATGGAGAAATGCAACACAAGTGCAAAAATCTGCTATGCCTTACTCTGTACAAGGGAGACATTAACTGGGTGTTCCCACGTAACTCCCATTGTTTTTGATGCATACCCAGATTTACAAGGGCTAGTAAAACTGAGAATGCATCAAAATTGTACAGCTTCCCAGGGGAGGCATAACGAGGAGAAATATCTTTATTGTTTTTTCACTCTTTCTATGTGTGCTACATTCTGCAGCGCACATAGAAAGAGGAAAACACCTCTAGGAACTGTTGCTGTGCAGAAAGGTGCCCCTTCCTGCACAACAACAATCCTGTCTACAATACAGGCACCCTTGGACCACAGTGCGAGGGTGCCTGCATTGGTGCTAGGCTGCTGAAATGGCACCTGTGGTGCAGGGCAGCGCAGCAAGGTTACTTGCTGCACTGCCCTGTGCCACAAGTCCCATAAATAAAGCTCTATGGGGCATATCTACAAGGAAATGGTACAGCACAGAGTCAAATTTTGCAGCTTCGCATTGAGTCATTTAAAAAGGGATGCACCTTGCTTACAACAATATTTTTCTCTTGATCTGGTGCTAAAAATAGCTGCCTAGCGGCAACACAGACACCCATGTGCCAAAGTGCCAAGGTGTCCCTTTCTGCACATAAACAATGAATAATGACGATTTGCATTTCTATGTGTGCTGCATTATGCATAACATAGAAGTAGCAAATCACCATTATTTAATAATTGTTTTTGAGCCGCAAGGGACACCTTCCTGCACATAAACAATCATTAAAGGGGTTTTGCTCTTTCTCTGTGTACTGTAGAATTTAGCACACATAGAAAAAAAAAGCAAAAACGAAAAGAAATAAAAGTATTTCTCCTTGTTCGCCAATCTAACGCCTGCTTTTGCATGGCATTAAATTTTGGCACTGCCTCAGATTTACCAATAAGGGCCAACTTTAAATGTGGTGGGAGAACAGTAGGCTTTCTAAAGCGGGAGAACAGCCATTTTACAGCGACTCCCCCACTTTGCTAAACCATGAACGGCTCCAATAGATTTTGAAGACAGAAGCCCTGTTTTTATCACATTACTGTGTTGCATTACCGTTATATTGTGTTTTGTTGACTTTTACCACATTACCTAATTTCTACCATAATATGTACAAATATTTTGAAATATTAACAAGAGTATCTTTATTGCCAACTGCAATAATTGTATTGCACTTTACATTGACCTAACCCTTCACCACCACCTTTGGATGCTGAGTATGCCAACTTTCTGTGTACCATGTGCTCTTGTTAGAAGAAAAAAGTAGCCCCCTACCTTTGATTGGGTTTGGTTGTCCCTGTGAATGCAAGAATTGTGGAAAATATTGGCAGGTTGTTTTTTCACAAAGGTAATAGGAGTAACATGCTTCATAGTTGAAGCAGTGCTGTCAGAATAATGTTCTCTACAGTAAATAATGCAATACAAATCCCTTTTACTTGATTTTAAAGAGTTAAGGGCAGCTCAGCTATTTCTCTCTGCAGAGTCTTTTAAAGGTTAAAGGAAACCACAATTATAGGACAAGCTGTGAATTTACAGAAGTGACATATGAAAAATTAATGCTCTGGAATGTGTGCACTCAGATAAAACTCAATATGATGCCTCATTTATTTATTTAAAATATATTTATGAAGGGTAACTACTGGTGCAATGAAAGTTAGAATTGAAAACAAAACTGAGACAGGTTCGTTAAAGAAAATGGAGAAAGTATGTGTGCTTGTGTGCATGCTAAAATAATTATTTCCTACAAAATAGTGTTCACATATCTGTGTTTTGTTGAATTAATAGTGAATATAGAAAGCAATCATAACTACTTTTTTTGTGTTTTATAACCTTACTGTTTCACAATGTGAATGCACATTTCAAAAACAGCTTTTGGCAATGTTTTTATTTTATTATGCATTTTTGTTCCATCTGTTGATAAGTTTAGCTGGTGGCATATTTATGAGACCAGATAAATAGTTCAGCTACCTTCAGCCACTGGTTGTTGCAAATGGCATTCATGTAGTGGGCAGCTCACACTCATCAGCCATTTGTTGATCACAACCATCTTTCATGAGGTTTTACCTTCTTTATCACCATACTGGTATTTTACTGAAAGTGGCCTATAATGAGTCCACATAGGAAGCAGTGAACTCCACAGTGAAACACCCATCTCATTATAGTGTACCAGGTGCAGAGAGTGTTGAGAAATACACAGCTGTTAAAGTACATATACATAGATGATGTGCAGACCACATTTCCATGAATATCTCTCTTGCCCCATAAATACATTCATCCTTCATTTTTCGGCACCCATGCCAATTTGATAGAGGTTGCTGTTCACACATTCTGTTCAATCTATCTATTGCACAGTAAAAATGTGTAATCAAACAATATTAAACTATCGTGAGACTTTCTTTTATACTCTTTAAGCCGCATAATACAGCCATATGACCAACCCTAAAAATATCCTTCATTTCCAACCCAAAAGCCCCAGCTCTGGGAATGGTTTCAAAATAAACAGAGTTGCATAGAAAGCTGTGAGATCCGCAAGTGGGTGAAATTCCGTATGTTGCGCTGTTCGTGCTGATTTTTAGCATTGGGAGCTTATTCCAAGTTGTGAAGTCAGTGCACATGGCAAAACACAGTGTGCCAGAGGGCACTGCTTCTTTCTGCTGCTCCAGTAGATTTTCTACTCAAGCAGTAGCTTTCTCAACATGAACTGTCACAACCGCCCACATTGTGAAAATTTAGCCGGGTGGCATTGACACGCTCGAAAATTGGGGATGGAAATTATCATTGGAGAGCCACGCTCAAGAAAATTCCCCACCACGCAGCATTTGGCAGTGTTTTGCAGGAACTCCGAATTATAAGCCTAATGCTGAGAGGGCAAAACTCTGTGAACTCTAACAACGGAGCTGAGTTTATGGCACACTACTAGTATGGACCATAGGAAGACTAGGGTTAATGTTTTAAGTGTTTCTGGGGGTTGCTGTACTCCCTGCAGCTCCCCACAACACTTTAAAATATGATGGTGGTGCCCCTGGCCAGATTAGCTCGCCACCATCCAAGAACATATATTTAAATTAGCCCACGAAGGGCATTATGAGGAGCTCCTTCTCAGAGCAGTGAACAATAAATGAGCATCTCTACTAAATATATTTATTTACCATTATTTTTGGGGTGTCCCGATCCAAGCTGGGACATCCTCTGTAGGGGGAGCCTCCGGACCCCTCTGTCCCTTAACAGCTTCCCTGTTGGGAGCTGGCCTCTTTGATTATTAGTTTTTGCCCTGGTGCCCACCCAGTGCACCATAATAGCTCCAATGCATTGAGGGTTGTGGGGGGAGTTCCAGGGCCCCTAACAGCACTGCATACCCGCCAGGTGTGAGCCAGCAACTTTGATTATTAGTGGGCACCCCGTTACCCGCCCGGAGCACCACAATGTCTCCACCATTGGCGGCAATGGTGAGAGCTCCAAGGCCCTTACAGCCCCTGTGGGCTCACCGGCTTACACCCATTGTGGCCCAACAAATTTGCTGTTGCCCGAGCGGAAGCAGCATCGTTTGCTGCTTTCACTCTGGTGGGATCAAGGTTGTTGTATGCATGGGAGAGTGCAAGAAGGGTACGCCTGTGCTCTCCTGAGAGGGAACACCAGTGTCCCAGGGTATGGGGCCCCTGGGACAATGGAGCTGTATCACGCTCTGGGTAAAGGGTCCCTGGGGCCCGTGCAAAACTCAGGGTGGGGGCAGCACATTCCCTTTCCAAAATGTAAGGCTTGGCTCCAAGGGATTGGGACTCAATGAGGTTGGGTGCATGTGCCTACATCCCCTAATAATCAGGATTGGCCAAGGGAAATTGGCCCCCAGCATGCCCCATTCCCTTTTTAATAAATGTGGGCCTGAAAAAAGCTCAGGGATTTGGCCATCCAAAACCTCTCAGTGCACAGTCTTCGGTCTTGCCTAGTGTGGACTTGGGTGCAGGGGCTGGCCTGTGACCAAGCCTTGCACCCAACTTCTCCATTGCTTCACGGCCCTCTGCTGTGCACAACCGAGTATTCGCTGAAACACTATAAAGGGTGTCATTTTAAGTAAGGCAGAACTACAGACCCTCTCCCTTAGCCACGAAAGGGCACCAATGCCCAATGTCTATTTATTTGGGAGGGAGCATGCAGCTCACCTCACTGAGCCTTCTATTGGCCCCAGAGCTGATTTTTTTTTTAAAGGGTAGGGGGCATTGGGTTCCCTCCTCCTATCCATTTAAGGGCCTTGGCGGACCCGGGGGGAGTCCAGTGGGCACACAACGTTTAAAAATAGATGGATTTGGTTGGCTGAAAGGTCTTTTTCCCATCGGTTAACTCACTCCTGGGGAACTAGATGCTCCAGCAAGTCGCACAGAAGCTCGCTCTTTGGTTGGCTGGCTGCAACCTGAAGGACTCAGCGACTCAATGTCTGTGTCCTTACATATTTTTTTTAAAACACGATGTGAAAGAACTTGAAGGGGTGCCATGATTTAGCCAAAGCCAGCACAGGTCGCTAAACTGCAGCCAAACCCCACCGCTCAGAGTCAAACGGTGTGCACACTGGGTGGTCGACCAACTGCACTGGTCTGGCTGGTCATTCAAATCTCTTGGTCCCGCTGGACTGGGAATGGTCGCGCTGGACCAAGGCAGCCTACAGGAAAAAAGCCTTCCCAGCATTCAGCCTGCTCTATATTTTGAGTATACAGTACTAAGGGAGTAGCACAGTACTCCTACAAGGGCAACTGTCTAGATATCACAAACATTTGAATTTTAATTTCTTACAGACTGCTTAACAGATTTACATCAAATCACTAAAGCACACTTTCTGTATAAGGATATAGATTTCTGCCAAATGTATTTTTATTATGTTTTTTGGAAACGGTTCGACAAATTCCTATGGGGAAGTGCATGGGAAGTATGCATTTTAGGACTCCCCTCTTTTTCTTTTACTTGGCCCCCACTTTACGATTCTCTCAAAACATTCCAGGAAGGAGCTGGGGTGGATGAAGATTTGTCAAAGAGCGTCAAATGTATTAACAAAAGAAATAATGCTCTTCCTATTGAAAGTCTGACCTAAATATCAGTACACCGTGTCTGCTGCTGCTGTATAATAAACTTGGCAGGTACAGAGGGAGTGCTGCAGTACCCAAAGCAAGTTTAAAATTAAAAAATAGAGGGGCATGTTTACGAGTTCTGGCGCATCTCTGCATATCAGCAGAGATGCACCAGAACAAATGCGTCACGCAAAACTATCCTTGCGTCATTGCAGATGCGCCGCATTTACAATGCGGCACGCCGTGACGCAAAAATAGGCAGATGCGTGACACATCTTGTGTCGTAAGGGCGGCGCATCGCTGGAGTCGCGTCGCAAGCGGGACGCAACTCCAGCAATGCTCAGGGCCGCCCAATACTTAACATGCTGCGTCAGTCCTTACGCCTGCTTCAAGCAGGCGTAAGGAATTGACGTAAAATCGTTGCGGAAGTGCCATTGTGAAATCTTGTAGATTTCAAGCAGGCGTGGGAACGCCCCCATTGTGGCGCTGGGCTTTATAACATGACGCATCTCCCTAGATGCATCAAGTTGTAAATGCCTCGCGGGACGCGCCACGTTTACGCCGCTGTTGCGTCATGCAAGGTGATGTAAACGTGGCGCAAGCGGCTTGTAAATCTACCCCTAAGTGTGGGTTGGGTGTCCATGTGGGAATGGGGGGGTTCACTGAATATTGGGCACTGAAGGCCATGGTCAGTGAGGGGTTGGATGCCCATAGTGGGATTTGACGCAGGCCTTTGGTAATTTTGGCGGATATCCCACAGCCACATAACTTTTTTCACGTGTCTGTTACGCCAGTGCTTGAAATGGAAATACTGAAGTGCAGATACTCTGTAACAGAGTCGCTGCTTCTTTCTGAGAAGTGCTAGTACTCTCCAATTACAAGTATTACGTCTTTCTTGAGAACTGCCAGTACTTTCCTTTTCAAAATAAAAAATTGCTGATTCTCGGTACCAGCCTATTTAAAGCACTGTGTTATGTTGGCGAAATTAGATCAGAGCTAGAAGGTTAGGTTTAGCAGTGAAAAAGTAACCATGACAGCATAATGTACTGCTATCTACTTCATCTATATTAATATTATCTTGAGGTATTCAATTTCAGTTTTTATAATGTTCTTGTACTACATCAGTCCAATATACTTTAATTTGCTAAACCTGAGAGCTGAAACCGACAGAATAAAAAACCTCGGTGTAAAACATTAACATTTTGTCTGAGAAAGATAGCTGACATGTTTGTTCACTGTCAAGGGACATAACTTCCTTTCAAATAAACCAAACTATACTCGATTGGCACATGGAATTAACATTTAATTAGAAGCTTAGTCCCTGTCTTTTTCGTTTGATGGCTGCTGCATGCCTTGACTCAAAATAAACAGAATTAATCACTTAATTAAACACAATCTCTACCTTGGCCATTAGAGAATCTTTATTTATTATGAGAAACGGATTCTTTTTGTTCCGAACGTGGGAGATGTCAAGGAATATTGATATTTTCTAAGAAACCTGTTATGTAGCTGAGGCAAATATGTAGCTGTAAAGCAAAGTTCAAACTAAATTATATCTGTTCAAATAATTCATGTCAATTTGTAGTCCGGTGAAAAAATATTGCAGCATAAACTTACTGAAATCACAGGCCACAGAGTGATATATAAAATAATGTAAAAACAGCTGCGTATTTGAGCATCTGTATTACGTAAACTGAGTACTCGGAGTGCTAAGATTAAACTCAGTGCCCGATATAGAGAGCGGTGCACTCTTTCACAAACGAGTAGTGCGGGTTCAAAAAAATGGCAAGTTTTTCCATCGAATAAATGCCATGTTTTTACTTTCACCCATGGCAAAGAACTCATTGCTTTTTTTCTTTTCAAAAAGAAAATCTTGGATTGGGATTTTCTTTTTGTAAACAGAAAAATAAATTGAAAATATGCCGTACGACTCCATCATGTTGAGGAGCCTTATGCCACTTTTTCAATGCAACGCCTGGGAAATCTGTGATGGCGGTTCCTGCCTATGCAAGAGATGCTCACTGGGCCAGTGGACCTCTCATCTCTGAATTCGGAGAGTGATTACTACGTCAGGGTGACAGTCTAAATAAAACCGTCATTCTCTGCAACAGTTTTGGGCTGACTGTGTTCCATAGTTAAAGAGTTGCAGCTGCAGCTCCTCCGCAATGGCGAGGCGAGCATTGCCCCACTGCCTGGCGCAGAGCCAGCCAATGAAAAATAAAACAATGTTTTAGCATTGTTTTATTTTTAGTTTGCTGGCTCTGAGCCAGCTTGTGCGGGGAGAGATTGATTGATTGATTGATTTTAGCTTTTTTATAGCGCATACTCGGCCACATGCATCAATCTAGGATTTTGCATTTTCTAAATAGCGAAAATTAAGGAATCGCTATTTAGGAATTGCAAAATCCTATGCATCAAGAAATCCTAATTTTTTTTAGGATTTCTTAAATTTAGGAATTTGCGATTCCTTAATTGTGAATCGCAATTAAGGAATGGCATTACATTGATTCCTATGGGCCTAGAGGCCCGTAGGAATCAATGCCGTTTTGCATTTCTTTTTTTAGGAAATCGCAATTTGTTGATGCATTGCAAGGGTGCAGAGGGGGGTCCAAAGGACCCCCCTGCACCCCTGAAATGTATTTTAAAGTGCATGTTTCACACACACATGTCCTAAGGACATGTGTGTCTGTAACATGACACTTTTCAAAATGCATTTTTGTGCTTTTTGAAACAATTCCCAAATTAACACGAGGGTCAACCTCGTGTTAATTTGCACTTCCTATTTCAAAATTCGCATTTTTTAAAAAAATGATGCATTGCATTTAAGGAATCGCACAAATGAGATTCCTTAAATGCATTCTCATTTTTAGGAAATGCAAAAAAAACCGATTTTTGAATTTTTTTTTCATGCATCTCAAAAACGTATTTAGGAAGCGCAAACGGCCGAATTTACCGATTCGCACCGTTTGCACTTCCTAAATAGGTTGATGCATGTGGGGGATAGTGACCCTACGGGCATCCTGGCGCTTCAGACTAAAGAACTTGCCGTGACCAGAGTAGAACAGGTCGCCACAGAGGAGGGGAACACAGTCTAGATTGTAGGATAGAGACATTCTGTTCCTACGAGCGACATGGGAGTAGGGATAAGGAGTGGTTGTGAACTCCCTTAGTATGCATATGTGTTTGATCGTCCGTCTCAGGCTCACCAAAACACATGCACACTTTGGTTTCTCCAGGCCCTGCTGCTGGTGGAACCCCACACACTCCATGACATGAGCATCTTTCCAGCCTGCTCAGCCCAATCCCTGCACTGCTCTGCAGCATTGGGATTGAATGGGAGTCTGTCCCAGGGGCTGCTAGGACAAGGAAGAGGCCAGCAAGAGTGATGTGACATAGGAGGCGGCCTGCCGCTTCATGTAGGTTAAAAAAATGTTTTATTAACTTTATTAATATGCCCCCTGCATGCTCTATTCCCCCCTGCGGTCACCTCACCGGCTCACCACCCTTAGTTAGTTGGAACAATGTATTTCACCACCTCGGACAGTGATAAACGGTTGAATGTCACTGGACCTTTTTAAGGCAATGCCGGCATTTGTCCGGATATATAATAGTATTTATTGACAGTGAAAAATAGAACATAACATAATAAAATACTGTAGGAGGCTGGATTAGTATACAGTGCTCACTTATGTAAGTGTAGCACCCTGCACTAATCCAAGCAACCCTTATAGTGATTTTAGTGGTCTTAGACAACCTTAGAAAGCTCTCTAAGTGGTAGCTGTGGAGCAGCCTTCAGGCTTATTCCAGAAGGAGTGTAAAGCAGCTTGTTTTACCAGTACTTAATCTTATGGTATAGGTTAAGTGAAAAAGAATCACACAGTGAAGTAATAAAAAAATATGTACGTAATATTAACACTCACTAACACAGTGCGATATTTTCTACCCAGAGATATAATCACAATACACACAATACTTTGTAAATAGAGCACGTAAGTACCACAAATACATAGTGGTCTCCAGGGGAGACCAAATCATATACTAAAACAGTGGAATGCGAACCACGTCCCAAGTCGAGAATAGACCCAGATGACGTAGATGAGCCAGGGACTCAAGGTGAGTATCTAGGAACCCCACAGAGGTCGTGTGCGGAGTGGGAACATGACCGCCTGCTCAATGCAATTTAATGGGGAAGCTATGGGTGCAGTTGTAAAGAAAAAAGACCCTTCCCAGAGGACCCTGAAGACACCCCATGGAAGATGGAAGGTTGGAGAGTCACCCCACCTGTGGATACCCCAGACACCAGGATACCTACATCAGGGATGCCGGGTTCATGGTTCGAAGTGGTGTTGGAAACTGCTGAAGACCACAATGGAGAACTTCAGAAAAGATGCCACTGGTAAAGAAGGTGAAAGAGTCCGGTGGAACCCAAAGGTGCATTCAATATAAGAGGTACCTGCAAGCAGAGGGGACAGGGTCCATGCCACTCAGGAGTGACCAAGAAGCACAGAAGATGAATGCCCACTGATGTCAGAGATGCAGAAGAATTGGTGGTGCCCTTGAAGTTGTAGCTGTGCAGACCAATCAATGCTGTAGAAGACTAGGAGCCATCCACGAGCTGTCCCATGTTGGCTGTCAAGATGTAATGGGTCAGTGTCAGGCAGCGGCACCAACACGCCTTTGCAGTGGCAGCCAATGTAGTTGTTGAAAAAGGTGCAGTGTTGGTACCAGCAAGGCCAAACCGACTCACCATGAGCAGGTACATCAGAGTAGGCCCCGAACAAGCAGGGGAGCCGACTAGAGCCAAAGAAGACCCTCAAGAGGACCCACAGGCCGAATGAGGTAATATGAATTTTTATGGTCAATTGTGTCCCCTATCGTAGACCCCAACGGCTCCATGTACGTGCTTCTAGTACATGTAAGTTCCCTCCACAACCAGCTATGAAGACGCAAATACATTTGCGTCCAACGTTAACATGTCCTCTTTCAGATCCACCATGAATGGGTCCGATATTCAGTTCCTAAGTGTGACTTGCCAACGTCTTTACATGGTGCACTTTCACGTTTCTCTGGCCCTGGCGAGTTGGGCCTTGTTTTCTGCCATTCAAGCTTTCTCCTGCCCTCTGCCTCTGGAAGCTGCAGCCTGGACCTGCATCTGTATCCATGACCTTTCACTCACTCCCTGCGAGGCTAGCGGTGCCTGGCTCAGCCTGCCGGCCTGCCAAGACTGTATTCAGCCTTCAAGTTATCTGCTCCGCTCCTCGAAAAATACATTCCTGTCTAGTAGTTTAGGTAAACATCCTTCCCAGCTGCAGAGCAAAGGGCCCGGCCTTTCTGTCTCCATGCAAGAAATTCATAGCCCCCGTTACCATGGTAGGCCCATGGCCCTCTTGCTTTACACGTAGACACGCAGTCGCATATGCACGCATTAGCAGTCAGTATAGAATAGCTTCTGCCCGAGAGACCTTTCCTTCTAGATAATACAGTTCCTCAAACACAAGATATTAGATATGATTTGGGATTAGGTTGTTCTGACACTCCAGACTTCTGTCTCCACATGTAGGGCTAAATGTCAAGTCCCCTTCACCCTCCAGTTATACGTCAATCATACGTCATGCTGCTGCGCGTGCGCATCTCTGCCACATGTTCTTGCTGACTCTGCAGGATCCTTCTAGGGATCCACCCACTTATGACACCTTTATGTGACGTTTCCAGCACACACCTCCGTGTACGCCCTAGTGCACGCCTTCTGTTACGTATTTCTGTTCTTATCTCGTTTCTCTCAGCTGTTACGCCTTCTGCATTCAATATTACTGTATGAAATGACTATATATATGATTTCCTGTTAATAAATCATTGTACATGTCCATTGCAATTCTCACCCTGAACCCTCGTGGCGATGGGTCATGCTACCATTGGTTCGAACCAATTCCTTTTTAAGGAATAAAACCCCTTTTAAACCTCAGATACCACGGATTCTGCCTTTTCATTTTGACTGAGTTATTCTTATTGAACTTTACCGCATAAATTCGGTATAGGTAATTAAAATTTACCACACGAAGGCACAGGATTCGCAAGAGGACCTCAAGCAGCTCACCAAAGGATGAAGGCCCACTGTGCAAAGGTTGAGGTGCATTCAAGGATCTTGGCTGCAAGAGATGCTTGAGGTTGGAGCTTCTTGTAGCCCAAAGATCTCTGGAGTAGAGAGTCAACAAGCCTTGTCAACTGCAAGTTGACGCAGTGCATTGGGGTACTGCTCCAGTGGCTCCGACGGGGGATACTGGATTCAAACTTGCTACGAAGACAGTGCAGTCCTTGAGGAAGTTGCATAACCACCACAAGTGTTGCTGAACCTTTCAGAGTTCATAGGAGCTCAGGAACAGAAGACCTGTCAGCTTTTTGAAGTGCCTGCAGATGCAGGGTAGTGACTTCTTCACTCCAAGGGAGATTCATTCGGGTTTCTTGGATGTCCACAGGCCTGGTGAAGAAACTGTATGGAGCACAGGCACAGACATTGCAGAAGACTGGCAGAACGAGGAGACCAGGTGTAGCAGGAGTCTTCCCATTTGCAGTCTCGGTTCCCAAAGCGAAGTTTGAACTTCCCAGGTGGTTGAAGTTGAAGAGGTTTCAGATCTGAATCTTGTCCCATGACGATTCTAAGGACCCACCCACAAGTAAGCCCTTAAGTATCCTAAGGAAAGGGTTGGTACGGTTCAGTGTTCCCTCCCAGAGGAGGTTCTGGACAGTGGGGAGGATACTTCCGTGTCCTTTTACCAGTTTTGCACCAGAGTGGGATCTAACAGCTCCCTGAAATAGTTTTAAATGGAGTATGCAAGGAGGGCACCATATGTGCCCTTTAAAGCAGTCTAGTGGTGCTGACAAGCACCTCACCCTGTCCCAATACACTAAGCCCTGTCTGGGAGGTGGTTATACCTCCCTGTGTCAGGAAACCTATTGTTCTGCCTTTCCCTGCTCGAGCTTGGAAGCTGGAGAGCAGAGTCGTGTCTCTGGTCAACAGCAGCCATAACTTGCTGTCTGGGTCTCGAAGACTGGTACCGGGAGCACTGAGGACCTGCTTGAGGACCTATACAGTGCATGGAATCATACCTCCAACATCATTTACAGTGATGGGGTATGATTCCAGCATGTTTGATACCAAACACAACAGTGTTCGTTACAGCATGTTTAGAGACAGCCATCGCGTAATGGCGCATGACCACTCTATGTATCGTAATAGTTGATGCACTTACAACTCAGGAGCATGGACTCCGAGGGTTGTAAGGGTATCCTGCTCATGCAGGGGCAACTTCACACTTATAAGTGGACACTCTGCCTTCAGGATTCAAAGGCCTGCCTTAGGGGTGACTTACAGGTTTTAAATGCAGTGACCTCAGTTATAAGAAAACGTATATCCATCGTAAGTGGTGCTAACATCAGCTTACACAGGCTGCAATGTCAGGCCTGTAGTCAATCAATTCAATTCAAGAAAACTTTATTCGGATTGCAAAAAATCCATAAAAGTCACATATTACATAAAAATACATCTTTAAAAATAATTTACACAATTTCCTTGAAGTAGTTAAAAAACTGCAATTGGTTTTCAAATATTAATGTAAACAATCAAAGTCAGATTATTAAAGTGCGTTCCAATGTGCATTCCAATTAGCTAAAGTGCTATTGCAAGGGAGGCATTTTAGACACGTGAGCATTTCAGGGAGGTTCCATAGATTTCCGTGCATAAAAGATGACTTTCAAAAATGAGCTTGCACGAAAAATCAGATCATCATTTTCTAATTTTAAAAGCATGAGATATGATTGAGTTAGGGAAACTGGTCTTTGTTTTTTAAAATATGGGGCTAAAAACCATTTGATATATTTCATAAAAAATTTACAATGAAAGAAGAAATGTAGGTCATTTTGTCTGCTGTGTCCATCGCAAGGGCAGGGGCTAAGCTCGTGTCCAAAGTTCATCGTGCTGTGGCCCATGGGAAAGCAGAGTGAGTATTTTATAGATCCAGCTCTCAGTCGAAATAATAGCGACCTTTCCCAGTTGGTCATAGGGAGTCTTAAGTATAGAGGTATTTGTTGTGGAGATAAGTCATTGTTTATATTGATCACATATGATTTAACAGTTTGTTTTTGTAGTTCTATCTCCAACCTCTTTTCCCTGAAGAGGGCATAGAGTTCGATTTGTATGTCCTTTTTGTCCATACTCTTAATCTGGGAAGGATCGCTAAAAAGATGAGTTTTACCAATACTATCTAGGCTTTCCTTTGTTGCCCGAAGCCACGGGATGCTCATACCTTTGTCACAGTTTAGACATTCGGACACAATTTCCTGTGTTAAGGTAGCACGTTCATTGGCCCAAATGGACAACCAAAATATTGCAGGTCGCGTGGCAATGAAGTCGGTTATGTAGGGCAAGTTGAGCTCAGCATGGCAGATGTACCCGGAAGAGGAAATTGGAGCTCCTAAAAGTTTTCTACATAACCGGTTTTCTTCTGTCTGCAGGCTAGATGGGCTCACTATCCCCCAAATTTCTGCGCCATAGGTTGCAACCGGGACGCATTGCAATTTATAGATTTTCGCAATTGCCTCAGTTGTTTCTGACCTTTTTGGCCGCGGCAAGGCAAGGATTGAATTTATGGCCTTTGAGAACTTGCCTGTGGCGTGGGCAAGATGCCCACTCCACAGGCCGTTCGCAGCAAAGACCATGCCTAAGTAGGGGAATGATTTGGTGGAGTGTAACTTCTCTTGTCCAATCGAGATGGAGTTGAGTTGTTTGGCCCCTGGCCCACATGTCATGATAAATGATTTTTTAAAATTCACCTTCAAGTCCAGGTTCCCCATAAAATGTGCAAAGCTCTTGACCAGGGCACGGAGAGCATTCGGTGTTAGGCCCATGATCACCGCATCATCTGCATAAAGGAGTGCGGGTAGCAGGTTCCCTTGGATTTTCGGGACATCCGTTGTTGTCTTTTTCAGGGAGTCACTCGGTCCATTTATGTAGATGATGAACAGCAGGGGTGCTAAAACGCACCCCTGTTGGACGCCTCTTTCTACCTTAATTGCCCCCGAGATTTCGCCCTCCATTCCAATTCGTACCTGGGCTTTAGTGTCCACGTGTAGATAGGCTAGGAAGTGTACCAAGGGTTCATCAAGGCCATAGGAGAGAAGTGTCGCCCACAACTTCGACCTATTCACTAGGTCGAATGCGGACGACAAGTCCATAAAGGCTAGGTAGATAGGAGAGGCCTTGGCTATGGTATATTTGCCTATTATGAGATTGAGATTCAGGCATTGTTCTGTTGTCCCAACCTTACTTCTAAAGCCCATCTGACATCTGTCCAGCACCCCTGTTTCTTCGGCCCAATCATTCACTCTGTTGTACAACACCCGGCCCAAAATTTTCAGGGTGTTGTCTAAGAGTGAGATGGGCCTATAATTTGCAGGGTCAGATCTTTCACCTTTTTTGTAAATAGGCACTATTGTGCTTGTGGACCAGGTGGCAGGGATGGCGCCCATCGATGCACTGTTGAAAACATTGACCAGATAGGCCCCCAGAATTCTGGTTTGTGTTTGATTAAGTCAATTGGGAAGCCATCCGGCCCTGGCGCCTTGTTCCCCAGGCTTTGGTTGATGGCCAGAACGACCTCCCCCAGGGTTATATCAAGTGGGCTCAGTTTGTCGTAATTATGGTCTTCTACGGGAGCAGCGGGATTAGCATATATTTTGGAGAAATGTTGCTCCCAATTCTGACTTGAGATGGTGCAACTGATTGGTGACAACTGTTTCCCCATGTCCCGCATCTTCCTTACAGCAGGCCAAAAAGTTGCACTATTTCCCACAGCAGCGGAAACTGATAGTTCATTCTAATGTTCCTCTACCATGGTGGCCTTCCTTATCCCTATAGCTGTTTTGTAGGCTTGCCTGGCGGACCGTACATCCACTTGTTTCCTCGGTTTGGAGTTTAACGCCTTGCGAAGAGCCTTATTTGCCGCTGAACAACAACTGTCGAACCACCTAGGTTCGCCGTTATTTTTCCTGTGGGGGTCTGTCAGAAGAGTCTTAATAACATGGCACAGATTTGCAAAGTCTTTAATTATCCTATGGTGGTTCCCATCGGTGAGTGAGCAGGAGGCAACTGTTGGTTGATGATTGTTTATAATTATGTCCATAATGGGTCCGCAATTCACCCCTTTCCACTTTAACCTGAGGTTGTCTGTTGATGTCATAATGTCCCTTGCTCCCAAGGTGCGGGGGGGGTGCTTGGATCGGGCCCATTCTTAAGCTGAGTTCTAATGCATTATGGTCTCCAAAGGCTGTTTCTACCACTCCTGCTTGGATGACTTTATCTAATAGTTCCACAGACGTGAAGATGTAATATACTGTGCTGGAGAAATCTCTCCCTCTGAAAGTTGGAATATAAGCAGTATCGCTATTTATAAATGTATCCATTATATTCGATAGGGTGTGGGTATTTATGAAGTTTTTCAGTTCATTCCCGCGTTTGGTGGCCCTATCTGGTTGGTTTGTACCTGCTTTGGTTTTCGATAGTTTGGCATTAAAGTCTCCAACTAGGATGATCCCATTGTTTGCACAGTTGTTAGCTGATTCAGTTATTCTTGTAATGTTCTCGAATAGCTCTATATAGTTCTTATTAGGGGTCGAGTGAAAGTCGTTATTATAAAAGTTGATCAGGTGTAACGATGATATACATGTAAACTCGATGATTTGAATGTTTGGGCTCTTGGTTGGTATTGGTTTAATAGCCCCCCCTAGAGTTATTCTGAACCCAATCAGCAAGCCTCCCATGGGGCGTCCAAAGACTGGCTTTTGAGCGCAGATGCTATAACATCCAAAACCCTCTATGGCTATTTCAGAGGTGGCCCATGTCTCTTGTAACATTATAATGTCTTTGTTAGATATAAATTTTAGCCATTCCTGGTCCGACACCCGTTGTTGGAGACCGGCTACATTCCAGCTGACAATTGTTAGCACGCTGTTAGGGTTTTTATGAGTATATGAATCTGGAGGGTTGGATGTTTTGCATCCTGTAGTGTTATCCGTTACTTGGTCTTTCCTTGCTAGTGGCAGCCTCTGGTAGTTTTGGGCCAGTTGGGTGCTTGGTGTCTCCTTATCGTGCATCTCTATGTTTTTAACGGGCTCATCGGGGCAACCCTGTTTTGTTCCCTTCAGTTCAATGTTCAGCAGACCGGGTGGTGAAGGAAGTCAGTCAACCATCTCGAGGCTGCTGAATCTATTGAAAACTGGTATACCCCAGTAAGCATCTCTGCTTAGTGTGTTCCTATGGGGGTGTCTATGATTATCTAACCCCCACTCACCCCAGTTATTTCCCACATCTTCTTGCCCCACCTGGCACCAGTTTCTTTCGAAGGCATGATCGTGCTGATTGGATCTCCTAGATGGATAGAAAAAGGAGAGGTGCCTTGTTTCTATACCTTCGCTGTACCCCTGACTTCTCCATGAAAAAATGTGTTCTACCGTGCGTGGGTCTTCAAAGTTAACAATCACACAGTCACCATGTGTTTTCTGTGTTTCGCGGCCCACCCACGGTACTCTTCTAACTGTTAGGATTTTACTCCTACAGTATGGGGGTAGGGGTCTGTTATTATTTAACCAGAAACTGACTTTATTTAGTAGAGACCAGGTTGGCTCTTCAATATTGTCCGGTATCTCGGGGACTCCCGTCATTACCACTACATATGGACTAGATCCGGGGGGCAAGTTAGCATGAAATCTTCCATAGTTTCCTTTATTCTTGTCCTTATGATTACTAGTGGTGTCCCCCTTTGATTGTATTGGGTTAGGTTGTTTCCCCTGTGGGATTGTGTTTAAGGTGGGTGGGTTTGATTTTTTCATAGCTCCCTTTGGAGGTGGGGTTGGCTTATGTGTGTTACTAAGGTCTGTAGCTGATTTTTTCACGGCTTGCCCCGAGGGAGGTTGAATATGGGGTTTTGCTGCCACTAAGACTGGTGTATCTTTAGGTGGTGGGCTTTTAACTAGGGCACTTAGTTCGCTAAGTTGTTTTTCCATATTCCCTAGTCTTTTTTCGATGGTAGCAAGATGGGCAGATATGATTTCCCCAACCTTTGTTATAAGTTGATTTGTTGAGGAGCAGTCTTTGCATGACCCCTCCTTAGGGGACGGGTCTCCTTTGTGACCTGACCCTACATTGGATTTCTTACTAGCCTTTTTTTGGTTATTGGGTAGGTTTTTCCCCTGCTTTCTCTGGGGAAGAGGGCTTCCAATAGATATATTTGAGCCTTGGGGCTGTTTCTGTTTCTGTATGGCTCCTTCCCTTAACCCTCGCAATGCTCTTGAGGTAGGGGTCGAATCCACAAGAGTGTGTGTAGTGACCAAATCTCGAGAAGGGGAAAAGTTTTTAGCCATCGGATCAAGGTCTGTGGACAGGATTGGGTCGATAGCATGATCACATATAGTGTCTGTTAGTGAAGTAGAAGGTAGTTGAGATTCTACAATAGGTATTATACCCGAGCTCTCAGGGAAACTCATTGCTGGGATAGAGTTTGTGACGAAATCCAGTTGTGTGTTAAAGTTATCAGTAATGTCTAGATTAGGCGATTTCTCCAGACTCCGTAATGAGTCTGAGAGAAGATGTGTTACTGATAAATCCACGGTGTTAGGCATAGTGTGGATCTCTGCACTGGCACTAATTACGGAAACGCCATCAGCAAGGTTATTCCTATTGGGTGTGTTTGCTGTGGCAAGGAGACCCAAGGAAGAACGTTTAGCTTGGGCCAGTTCCAGGGAGACTCTTCGCTCCAATAAAGAGATTCCATGATCAATTGCTTCATTGGCCCTGAAGATGAAATTATCAAGTGGCCCGGTGACTTTCCCAGCTCCTGCAGCAGTCTTGCTGCGACTGCCCCTTGTGGACATTGCAAGAAAAATGGCAGTTTAATCGCCAATAGGGGCAGTGTAGGTGGAGAACTTACTTGCGGAGTGTTCTGAATTGGTGGATGTCAGCGGGGTGGCCCGTCCCGTCCTCCGTCGTCCTCGGACGGCCTCAGACGGCCCGCCCTTTGCCCGGACTTCGCCCCGGGCGTCCCGCTCGCGTCCCGCGACGCTGAGGGCTTCCTGGTTTATAGTGCCCCTCCCGGCGCGTATACCGCGTCGGGGAACGCGCCGCCGCTGAGCCTGATGGGATTTGTAGTCCCGAGGCGGCGGCGCGGCTGGTGGCGGGAAGTGCAAGTCCTTGGTCCGCTGGGGGTTCCCTGTGCGCTCTCCCAAGCTGGCGCTGTCAGGTAGGGTGGTGCTTGTTAGCTGTTTTCCTCTGTAACTCCGAGAATGCCTCCCCCGGCTCCACCGAGGGCTTCCTGGTTTATAGTGCCCCTCCCGGCGCGTATACCGCGTCGGGGAACGCGCCGCCGCTGAGCCTGATGGGATTTGTAGTCCCGAGGCGGCGGCCCGGCTGGTGGCGGGAAGTGCAAGTCCTTGGTCCACTGGTGGTTCCCTCTGCGCTCTCCCAAGCTGGCGCTGTCAGGTAGGGTGGTGCTTGTTAGCTGTTTTCCTCTGTAACTCCGAGAATGCCTCCCCCCGCTCCACCGAGGGCTTCCTGGTTTATAGTGCCCCTCCCGGCGCGTATACCGCGTCGGGGAACGCGCCGCCGCTGAGCCTGATGGGATTTGTAGTCCCGAGGCGGCGGCGCGGCTGGTGGCGGGAAGTGCAAGTCCTTGGTCCGCTGGTGGTTCCCTGTGCGCTCTCCCAAGCTGGCGCTGTCAGGTAGGGTGGTGCTTGTTAGCTGTTTTCCTCTGTAACTCCGAGAATGCCTCATGCAGGGGCAACTTCACACTTATAAGTGGACACTCTGCCTTCAGGATTCAAAGGCCTGCCTTAGGGGTGACTTACAGGTTTTAAATGCAGTGACCTCAGTTATAAGAAAACGTATATCCATCGTAAGTGGTGCTAGCACCAGCTTACACAGGCTGCAATGTCAGGCCTGTAGTCACATTTGATTGGTCTCTCGTGGGCGGCATAATACATCCTTCAGGCCATGGGAGATCCCTGTTGTACCTACTGCCTGGGTACCTTGGTACGATATACTAGGGACTTACAAGGTTACATAAGTAACCAATCTGGGGTTTACCTAAGTACTCACCATTTCCAAATTAGGGAAGAAGCACAAACTTGGATCCTGATTCACATGATCCCAGTCAGACTAATCAGAAAACATAGAAACGCCAGGCAAATGTGGGGATAATAATGCAGAATAATCCTACATTCCTACATAACCCCCCCCCCCACCCCCAATGTAAGGAGATAAGGCTAACCTTGCCCAGTTGAGTCTTTATTTCCTAATTGGCCATATAAGGAAGCCTGTGCTGGATTGCATACTCCTTATGTTATGGTCCACTGAGAAGTTTCTCCCCTAAAGGAGCTTGGATCCTCTCAAAAGTTTGGGGTGTCTGTTAAATATTTGAGCCAGGAGAGGGGCTTTGGTGTGTCTGAATAGGGAAGTGAGGCTCTAACAGGGTTGGTCTCAACTTTCTCAGAGCACTGACCACAACAGAGACCTTCCTCTCTATGACTGACCTCTACTTATCTCTAGGGGTCAACCTTTGGTTGCTTCCAACTTTTGGTTGATCCTGTCTGGTTGGAACAATGTAGGGCCAGTGAAGGTTTGGGACAGCCTTGTCCCAGGTTTTGCTTTGCCCAATAGAGTTTATTTGGGGGATGTCACTTGTTAAGTGTAAGAGGATCCATCAAATTGCTGAGGTTAGCCACCTGGCTAGTATTGCTAGGCTGGGGGTACCTAATCTGTGGATGTAGGGATTTCTCTTGGCAGTGAGCCCTTGGGGGTCAACTGACATCCTTGGCCTCTGCAGCACTAGGCTGGCTCAGGCCTGGCAGAGAGAGGCAGGAAACCGGTTTAAAACTGGGTACCTCTTTGGAGGGTTCTCCCGCACTTAGTGGCTCTGGAAGGACAGGCCTAACCTCCTCTGGGGCAATTTCTTTACACAGGCTAGGATCAGTTTCCTGAGGAGGCTGACCCTCGCCTAAATTCTGGGGGGAGGAAGGCTTTTATTTTTTCCTTGTGCTCTGTGTTGGAGCTAGGTGGGCCATTCTTTCAGGCCCCACTACTCTTGGATTTCCCTGTGGTTGGACTGGGGCCCTATGGGTCACACCAATCTGCTCAGGGAGGCCTAATATTTCTAGATGGGGCTTCAGTTCTATTTCAGCCCAGCGGAAGTTCCTAGATCATTGCCCAAGAGAAAATCTAAAAGCAGGTTTGGGGAACCTGCAACTCTTTAAGGGCTATTAACCCCTCCCCAGCTGAGATTGACTATGGACACAGGATGATCTGTCCTAACTCCGTCAGTGTTGGTCACATGGTACATGTACCCTGGTAAAATCTTAAGTGGGACACCAGTTTTCCTGTCACCATGGTGACACCAGCCCCTGTGCCCCTACATGCCACAGCTTTCTGACCATTAACCACAGGCTCCTGTCTGTACTTGCCCAAGATATTGGGACTTACAGTAAAAGTGCCACCATCACAGAATAAGGTGGTCAGTGTGGGGGATCTGGCTAGGCCAGTATCCACCTCAGTACCCCATGAGTACCCAGCTACATGTTTGGGGACACCTGGAGAGCTACTTCTTGAAGCACTAGGGTGTGCAGTAGCTGTAGTAGCAGTTTAATGGTGGTAGTAGTGGTAGTAGTATTTTTGTTGCTGGCCTTGGGGCAACTGGAGTCCCATTTCTTATGGCTCTTCTCTTTGCAGATATCGCAATAAGGTTTCTTTCCAGGGGAAGAAGGACTTTGGGACCCACCCCCAAAGGAAGTCTTTTGGGGCCCCTCAGAGGACTTCTCCTTAGACTTATCCTCACCTTCCTGGTGGGCTTTGGAAGAATCCTTCTTCAGGTCACCTCCAGTTTTTTTTTGCTTAACCCTTTTGCAGACCCATTTGAATGCTTTCTGTCCCAATTCTTGGGGAGAGGTCAGATCAGAGTCCATCAGGTACTGGTGTCGTATTTAGTTCTGACAGTTATTAAGGATGTGCTCCCTCATCAACAAATTGTACAATCCCTCACAGTCCTGTACCTTTCTTCCATGAAGCCTGCCCTCCTGCCTAGCACTGTCAATGAAATGCTACCCAGTCCTGGGTGTGTACCTTCTGGGTGTCTCTGAACTTAATCCTGTACTGCTTAGTGGTTAAGCCAAACCCATCTATGAGTGCACTCTTCAGTAGTGAATAATTGTCAGCATCCTCTTCTCTAACAGTGCAGAGCTTGTCTCTACCTTTGTTAGCAAAGGAGAGCCACAGGATAGCTGCTCACTGCCCTTGAGGGACCTTCTGAACCTTCCAGGCCCTCTCTAAAGCAGTCATCCATTTGTGGATGCCACCCCCTCCTGATAAGGAGGGACTATCCTGCTCAGGTTCCTAATATCAACTTAATGTTCCCTGACTCTGGTGGCAGTATTGCTGTCTCCATGGAACTCTAGTCCCAGTTTCTTCCTAGCTTTCTGTACTTCCAGGGTCTCTGTCACGAGCCAACTGATCTTGCTTGTGCCTTACTCTCTCAAGTCTGATCAGGTGGTATTCCCCCTGCATGGAGTCCTCTCTCTTGCTAGATATGTAGGTCCCTATGGAATTACCAGAAACATTGGATTCAGCAGAGGGGGGCCTAGACCTCCTCTGTCTAATCTGAGCCTTCCCAGTGAAGGAAGTAGCCTGATTAGGGTCACCCGGTCACTCACGACCACCTCTCAGCCTTCCGCACCAAATGAAGAGTCGGTCAGACAGTAGAGAATAAAAACCAATATATATTTATTAAGAGGCACTCAGAGTGGAGCCCAGTCTGCCCAGTCGTTTAGGAGTGCTGCAAGGGACTGACATCGGCAAGCATGAACTTACATTATGTACATTTCAGAATCAATGAAGGCACACCCACATTGGAATTTTCCAAGCAGTTGCATCAAAACAGTAAAATAAAACAAATTAAGTTTCGATTCTGAGGCACACACTATCTACGATTCAAGGTTGTTCTGCCTGTGTCTGCCACTAGACAAGTGGGAGAAGGTTTCTATCTAAAGGGAAAGGTGTGCGCTAATAAGAACAGTGTATTCATTAGTGAGGTGAATTCCGGCCTCTGGGTAATGAAACCTTCCTGAGGCCTCTTATCAAAAATGACGAAGGATAAGTTTCGATTGTAACCCAAAATGGCGCCGACATTAAAATGGAGCAATGAATGCTGACATACATAGAATTATGCGTAAACATGATTTGCTATTCTAATAGACCTTCCTTTTAGCATGAGCTAAACATATTTATTATTAGCAAAGAACATATAATTAAAAAAATCATAGGTGAACTTCTTAGCACTCCATGTTTTCAGCATTGGGAAGGGAGACTGTAAGAAGGGAAGAAGTCCCAAAAATGCCCTCATCTATTTGCATGAGAGCCTCTATTTCCATCTGGATCATAATTGTTGCATTAGTATCATACATCGATATTTTCCTTTTAGAAGTGAGAAGGGTGGTGCAATAAGAGTAACAGAAGGGAAGGCATTGAACAAGAACAGAGCAAGAGACCAAAATTATAACAAAATAAATCACCTTTTTGAGGATTAACCCCAACTGCCAAAAAGTGACCAACTCCAATTCCCACTTTCTATGCTAAGATATCTAAAATATGCTGGGGGATATTCCTTTCCATATTAGTGATCCCGACTACAGACTGATCTCCTACTACCATGCACACACCACCAATCTAAGCTAAGATGAAATCAACAGCATATCTAGTCTGCTCCGAATATATCCGCATACTTTCCATTTGGGTGCTTAGGAGTGCTGCAGGGGGACTGACATAAGCAAGCATAAAGTTACATTATGTACAGTTCAGGATGAACAAAGGCACACCCACAATGGAATTTTCCAGGCAGATGCAGCAAAACAGTAAAGTACAAAAAATTCAGTTTTGATTCTGAGGCTGGGCATACACTATCTACTATTTCAGGTCGTTCTGCCTGCGCCTGTCAATACACAAGTGGGAGAAGGCTTCTTTTTTAGGGGAAAGGTATGCGCTAATGAGAACAATGTATTCATTAGTGTGGTGAATTTCAGCCTCAGGGAAATGAAACCTAACTGAGGCCTCTTCCCTGAAATGACGAAGGATAGGTTTTTTATATAACCCAAAACGGCGCCAACAAAAAAAAGGCGCTGTGAATGCTAACGTACATATAATATTGCGTAAGCAGGATTTTTTATTCTAACACCAGGTGAAATAAAAGAGACACTCACAATTAGCACCATTCCCAGGGGGATCTAAGTTTGCCAATGTTGAGTCATTAGACTTCTCTTGGCCATACTCCGAATTGAGGTCATTATGGAGACTCCTGGAGCCCCCTCTTTCAGAGCATCCCCACCCACATTGTTCTGCTCTTCTGCTTCTCCAGGATTCTTGTCATCCTGATGAAGTAGCTCTAAGAGCAGCTTAGTAGTAGGATGGTTACCTACCTTTATTCTTCAAAGGCTACACAGGGTCCTAAGTTCCTGGAACTTTGGGCCACTGTACTTAGTAGACTGGGGTACACTGGTATTCCCAACTAAAGACATGGTCACTGGGTGTCGTGTGATGTTACACCTATCTAGCCTAGTGATTCCTAAGATTGGAGAAAGGGTTGTGCTGCACCCTTAACAACCAATATAAAAGGTCAGTAGAACGTACCTAGTCTGTAAAGTATTATATGTGCCTAATGCTAGTGATGGTTTTTCAAATAATCCACACCTAGATCAGTTGGGAAAGCAATGCAGGCTTGAAAATCACCATTGCCACCAATGTAGGAGGCTGGCTTAGTATATGGTGCTCACTTATGTAAGTGCAGCATCCAGCACTAATCAGGCAACCCTTATGGTGATTTTACTTGTTTCGACAACCTTAGAAAGCTCTTTAAGTGGAAGCTGCGGAGAGCAGCTTTGAGGCTTAGCCCAGAAGGAGTGTAAAGTAGCTTGTTTTACCAGCACTTAATGTTATGGTATAGGTTAAGGGAAAATAAACACACAGTGTAGTTATAAAAATATATGTATTTATTTATTAATAACACTCACTAACACATTGCAAAATCTCCCACCCGAAGATATAATCGCAATGCACCTAATACTTTGGAAATAGAACACGTAAGTAGCACAAATACACAGTGGTGTGCAGGGGGAGACCAAACCATATACTAAAATAGTGGAATGCAAACCTTGACCTAAGTCAATAATGGACCTGGAAGACGTAAAGAGCTGGGGACCCAAGGAACCACCGAAGGTGAGTATCTTGGAATCCCACGGAGTTTGTGTGCAGAGTGCGAACACGACTGCATGCTCCATGCAAGTCAATTAGTAAGTCACAGTTGCAATTTTAAAGAAAAAGGACCCTTCGCAGTGGACCCTGAAGACACCTGTGGAAGATGGAAGGTTGGAGAGTCACCCCACTAGTGGATACCCCGGGACCTATATCAAGAAAGCCGGGTGCATAGGTGCGAAGTGACGAACGAAACCGCTGTTGACCACAATGGAGGACTTCAGAGAAGATGCTGCTGGTGATACAGGTGGAAGAGTCCAGTGGAACCTAAAGGTGGATTCAAGATGAGAGGCACCTACAAGCAGAGGGGACAGAGTTAATGCCACTAAGGAGTGACCAGGAGGTGTGGAAGACAATTGCCCACAAATGTCAGAGATGGAGGAGCGTTGACGGTGCCCTTGAATTTGCAGATGTGCGCCCCCGGTGATGCTGTGGAAGACCATGAGCCATTCATGTGTTGTCCCACATCAGATGTCAAGAACCAAAGGTCAGTGTCCAGCAGGGGCACCAGCACACCTTGGCAATGGCAACTATTGTAGTTGTTAAAAAAGGAGCAATGACGGTACCATAAAGGTCCAAGAGACTCCCCCCAAGCATGCAGGTAAGAGCAGGCCCCAAGCAGGGGAGCCCACAGGAGCTAAAGAAGACCCTCAAGAGGACCCAGAGGCCAAAGAGACAGCAGTTGCAAGAGAACCTCGAGCAGCTCAACAAAGGATGAAGGCCCACGGTGCAATGGATGCGGTGCAGACAATGCTCTTGGCTGCAGGAGATGCTTGAGGCTGGAGCTTCTTGGAGCCTGAAGATCTCTGGAGGAGAAAGTCAACAAGCCTTGGCAATGGCAAGTCAACGAGGTGACCAGGGGTACTGCTTCAGCAGTTCTGACGAGGGATACTGGATTCAAACTTGCTTTGAAGACTGTGCAGGCATTGGAGAACCACCACCTGTGTTACAGAACTTTTTGAAGTCCATAGGAGCTCAGGAACTGCATACCGCTCAGCTTCATTGTGGTGCCTGTAGATGCAAGGGGGATTCCTTCAGGTGTGTTGGATGTCCACAGGCCTTGTGAAGAACCTGTAAGGAGCACAGGGATAGACGTTGTAAAATACTGGCAGGACGACAAGACTAGGAGCAGCAGGAGTCTTCCCAGTTGCAGTCTTGGTTCCCGTAGTGAATTCCAGTGAAGTCCAAAGTGCCCAGACGGTTGGAGTTGAAGTGGTTTCAGATCTGAATCTTGTCCCATGACCAATCTAGGGACCCACCCGTAGGTAAGCTCTTAAGTACCATAAGGAAAGGGTAGGGATGATTCAAGGGTCCCTCCCAGTGGAGAGGCTGGGCAGTGGGGAGGATACTCCCATGTCCTTTGTTCAGTTTCGCGCCAGAGCAGTAGCCAATGGATCCCTGAACTGGTTTCAATTGGAGTATGCAAGGAGGGCACAAAATATGCCCTTCAAAGCAGTCTAGCGGTGCTGGCAAGCACCTACAACCTGTCCTGATACATTAAGGGGCTTATTTATTAGCTACTGCGTCACTTTTGCACCTCCGTTGCATCACTATTTGTGACGCACCAGTGGTGTTAAATATGTGCCACATTGCACCACATTTAAAAAGTGACACATCTATGCAGATGCTTCACTTTGTAAACCCCCACTGCCACTTTATACCTGCACCAGGTATAATGTATGCTGGGTAGGGGGTCCTCCACAAAATGCCTCGTAGAAGTGGCGCATCGAATTCTATGAGACTTCAGTGCACCACTTCTAGGACGCCATTGTGTCAATATCTTACGCCTGCCTCACAACAGGCGTTAGAGTGACGCAGGCCCTTTCACATGGAGCTTGCCCCATGTGAAAAGGCAAATTGCTGGAGTTGCAGCTGTTTTTAGACACACCCCAGCAATGCATATCTTTTGCGCCTACAGATATATCAGAAATACTGACTTCAGTGACGGCTCGTGGAGGGAGTTACGGTGGGGCAGGAGGGCGGGAAGGGGGAGGGGCAGGGCGGAGGTTGCTAAAAACCGGCATATGGATAATTGCAGGTAAGTAAACAATTTAATTAATAAAACGAATTTCGTAGTGCGCCTTGCATCGCAAAATGCAATGCAGTGCGAGCTACGAAATTCGTTTCATTAATTAAATTGTTTACTTACCTGCATTTATCCATATGCCGGTTTTTAGCAACCTCCGCCCTGCCCCTCCCCCTCCCCGCCCTCCTGCCCCACCGTAACTCCCTCCACGAGCCGTCGCTGACTGACTTATTAGTAACTCCTTGCGACATGATGCATCATACAGTAAATATGACGCATCCATCATGTCGCAAGGAGGGCGCACTGAGAAGTGACTTATCGCTGTTTTCACACAGCGATGCTTCACTTCTCATAAAAAAGGACCTATTTGTGGTCACACCTCCCTTTGACAGGATACCTATTGTTCTGCCTTCCCCTGCTTGAGCTTGGCACAGCAGCAGGAGGGCATAATCATGTCTCTGGTTGGCAGCTGCCATAGTTTGCTGTCTGGGTCGAGGAAGACTGGTACTGGGAGCCCTGAGGGCCTCCAGGAGGAGCTTTACAGTGCATGGAATCATACCTCCAACACTGTTTATGGTGTTGAGGTATGATACCAACATTTTTGATACCAAACACAACCAGGTTCGATACAGCCAGTTTAGAGATAGCCATCGCGTAATGACTCATGGCCACTCTATATATCGTAATGGCTGATGCACTTAAAACACAGGAGAATGGATTTGAGTCTTGTATGTGTGTCCTGCTCATGCAGGGGCACCCTCACACTTAAACCAAGCACCCTGCCTTCAGGATTCAAAGGCCTGCCTTAGGGGTGACTAAAAAGTTTTAAGTGCATTGACCTAAGATGTAAGGAAGTGTATTTTTGTCGTACGTGGTGCTAGCACCAGCTTACACTGGCTGCAATTGCAGGCTTGTAGTCACAAATTGAGTGGTCTCTCATGGGTGGCATAATATAAGCTACAGCTCATGGGAGACCCCTGGTGTACCTATGCCCTGGGTACCTTGGTACCATATACTAGAGACTGACAAGGTTACAATTGTAGCCAACCAATGTACAATTTACGGAAGAAGCACAGAGATTGGGGTCCTGATTGGTGTCCTGATTAGCACGATCCCAGTCAGACTAGTCAGAAAACATAGCAATACCAGGCAAAAAGTGGGGGAAACCATACAGAAGGATCCTACCTTTCTACACATACACAATACACAAAGCAACATAACAATATAATTAAAATATAACAGGCCACATCGCATCAAAACTGTCAAAACACAAAAACCAAAGTACATAAAAAAAATCACATTACAATATTGCAGTACAATTGAGAGCCCAAAAAATCCACATTTTTCTGTCAATCATTACCATTTCCCTAATCCTATTTTCATAATATGGTGGTCAGAGTTGTTTGGAGCAAGTGCTGTCTTAACTTACCAGAAGGACATGAAATAGCGCCAATCAAAAATGTTTTGCGATCTGGAAGTTGATTGAGTAAATGAAGCAGGTTTGCTTTCAATTGAACTGTTATAGGGTTCTTGACAGGCACTGGCATGCATTTCTCTATGCTGAATGCAGACTGTGCGGAATGCAGACTATGCATGTACAGCATTTAAAAAAACAAAGGAAACCCTTATCGAGTGGGATAACAAATTATGCTTTATTTTTTATGTATTCATTTAGTAAACTTGCTTGATGAGTAAAATTCAGTTCACGGTGCTGTCACCGTTCAGATTCATCAAGAATGGATGGGGACAAAAGAATGATTAGAGAGACTAGAAACTGAGGGCCCGATGTAGGTAAACGGGATTTTCCGATTTCAAAATACCGAGGCGGGCCGAATCGGTATTCTGAAATCGGAAAACGAGATGTAGGAAATAAATACCGACTGAAGACCGATTCGGTCGGCATCGGTAATGAGATTCGGTACGTTCCGATTCAGCTCGGTCCGAATCGGAAAGTACCGAATCGGCCAACAACGAATCGGAAAATACCGAATCGGCTACCACCGAATCGGATATTTCCGATTCGGCGAATACCGATTCGGTAAAAGCCGAATCGGTAAAAACCGAATCGGCAATCATAGACCCATGGCGAAAAAGCCCATAGGAATGCATTGCATGACCCGATTCGGCTTTTACCGATTCGGATAATACCGAATCGGATTTTACCGAATCGGATTTTACCGAATCGGATTTTACCGATTCGGATTTTACCGAATCGGTAAAACCAGACTCGGCAATAGGCGATTCAGCCAATGAGGTGGCTCCCCCTCCCCCACCCAAACAGGGAGTGGCAACCCTGGCAGGTGCAGCCAATTAAGAAGTTTCTAGAAGTTTCTGGAAAGCCTGCCTGAGCCCAACACACAGTTAGCAGCAGTGGGAGAAGGAGGTTGCAGACTGAGCAGGAGCAAGAGATTATGGCAGATCAGGCAGGAAGCCAGAAGTCCTCCCAAAAGAGGAAGCCCAAATTCACCACCACAGAACTACAGGTGCTGGTTGAGGAGGTGGTGAGGGTGCACCGCCAGCTCTTTGGCAAGCTGTCCCTCAACGTGCCAGACAGCACCAAGAGGCGATTGTGGGCAGAGATCGCCCAGAAGGTAAATGCTGCTGGAGTCACCCCCAGGTCCATTGAGGAACTTAAGAAAAGGTTCTATGACCTCCGCAGCCTCACCAAGAGGAAGCTGGCCGACCTCCAAAGGCAGGCAGGACTCACCGGAGGAGGCAAGAACCCGGCGCCACCCCTCACCGAGCTGGAGGAAATTGTCTCCAGCACCATCGAGAGGGAGAGCATTGTAGGGATCGGGACCCTGGACAGCACAGCGATGGCCACAGCTACAGGTAAGAAGCATGCGCATCATGACACACCCTACCAGACACCTCCCCATTATACACAATGCATAGGCAAACACCAGCACTGTACTGTCACCAACATACAAGAGACAAGCATCATGGTACATGTAGTCAGCAGGAGTTAGCCAAATATGTCAGTGCAGAATCACAAGACAGGAAACAGTGTGACACGGTGTAAGGAGATGCAAGGACATGTGGAATGCCATAATTGTACTGACTGTAATACATCGGCACTCAGTTTACAAATGCTTCTTTGTACCTAGGGGCACCATCAGGCGGCACCACTGTGGCAGCAGAGGGAGCTACGACTTCACATACTGCAGTGGCAGGGCCGAGCACCAGCCAGCCTGGCCAGGAGGAGGAGGAAGAGGATGAGGAAGGAGACACCCCAGGGCTTGGAATGGAGGGAGTCCTGGTGATTGATTTCCAGGCAGTGCACTCCCCAGTACTGCCCAGCTCACCCCCCTTGGAATTTTCCCCATCCAACTCCCCAACACGGCAGACCATTCCGCCGACAACATCTCCTGCCACAACCGTGGCCTTGCCACCCGTCCTACCTGTCCTGGGAGCAGGGGCTCCGGGACCGGCCAGCACCACACCACCACCAGTGGCACCCCAGCCCACTCAGCAGGCCGGAGGCAGCAGTGCCAGACGCCGTGCCACCACCACCACCACCACCACCACCACTGCTGCACCAGCACGGGAGGGCAGTGTGTTCCTGGGCCTGGAGGGCCAGATGGTGAAAATCCAGCGCCAACAGGCCAGATCCACCATGGCCTGCCAACGCCAGCTCCTGCAGCACAACCTGCAGATGGGGGAGTTGGTGAAGGGGTTCCAGGCTGTTGTGGACAGCAACAAGGAGGTGGCAGCAGGGTTGGGCAGGCTGACCACTGCCATCACCCACTCCTCTGCCAGGCAGGAGGAGCATGAGGTTGCGCGCAGGAGGGATGCCCGGGTGCTCAACCGGGCCATGGCCCGCCTTGCAGCGGCGACTGCACAGCTGTGCCAGCGTAGCGCAAATCAGGAGTCGGTGCAGAGTCAGCATACTGCAGAGCTGACCAGGGGGATGGCCAAGATCACCACGGCCATGGAGGCCATGTTAATATCGAACGCCGCCTCCAATCCTGCCCTGGACCTGGGTGATGCTGGTGACAGCAGCAGCCGCAGCAGCCCGGCCAGCGCTGCATCAGAGCCAAGGAGGAGCACCAGGCGCTCCGCTGATGCTGCTGGCCATTCGGAGGGGGCCGAGGGACACCCCAGTGGGTCTGGAAAGCGGGCCAAAAAATAGGCTGGCAAGGGGGGATGATCATACCAGAAGCCTGGACTTTATTTGTTTTGACAGACTCCATTTTTTTATGCACTTCAGTGATGTAACTGTGGTGCATCACTATTAAAAAGTTTATTTTCCAACCAACATTTAGCTGTCTTTGCATCTGTACTCAGTCAGAAATAGTTCTCAGTGATCTCCTCACGTCTGTATCTGCCATCACATGGCGTACACGCCCCAGCTGGCTGTGTCAGTGGCACAGCTTCGTCGTCGTCATAGTCCTCGTAGTCAGACAACTCCACCTCAGTGCCCTTCTTGACCGCAAGGTTGTGTAACATTGCACATACAGCTATGATCTTGCAGCAGGTGATGGGGGTATACTGCCTTGCACCTCCACTCTTGTGCAGGCATCTGAATCTACTTTTCCAGATGCCAAAGGTCCGTTCAACAACATTCCTGGTGCGTATGTGGGCACGGTTATACCTCCTTTGGCTGGGTGTGGAGGGGTTGAGGTAGGGGGTGAGTATGAATGAGCGGAGGGCATATGCACTGTCGCCTGGAAGAGAAAGGGGTCACATTAGACACATGCATACATGTATTACACCTACCTACTATGTGTTATGGGGGTCTGATGATGTGGCTCACCTAGGAGGTATCCTTCTCCAAAATCGCCAGCCATCAGCCGTGCATATATGCCGCTCTGTTGGAATATATAGGAGTCATGGGTACTCCCTGGAAATTTTGCTACCAGGTCTGTGATGGTGCACTTGGCATTGCAGATCACCTGCACGTTGATGGTGTGTGTCGATTTCCGATTGCGGTATATGTATTCGGTGTCCGCTGGTGGGCAAATCGGAATATGCGTGCCATCTATGCAACCGATGACTTGGGGAAAGTGTGCCATCTGGTAGAAGTCCGCTTTGGTTTGTAGCAGTTCTGCGTGGGTTGCAGGGAATGAGATGTATTGGTCCATCCTGTCTATCATGGCGTCAAGGAATATGTGGAAGAACCTTGACAGGCTGCTCTGGCTCACCCCTCCTGCTGCTGCTGCTCCACTTTGATAGCTGCCAGACGCTACCAGGTGTAGGCTGCATAGCACCTGGACGTGCGCAGGGATGGCGTGTGCCCTTGGGGTGTGGTGGTCCAAGTATGGCTTAAGGTCCCTGATGAGCTCAAGTATGGTGTCAGAGTCCAGCCTGTATCTCTGTAGGATCTCAGCCTCAGTGAGCATGAACAGGGTTATCCTCTGTCTGTAGACCTGTTCATTTCTTAGCCATTCCCTCAGTCCTTCCTGCTGTAGCCGTAGCCGCCTCGCAATGACATAGAAAGCTGCCATCCTGCAAGTTGCAATGCATTTTGGGACTGTTTATATGGGTTGGAGTTGGTTACCACCTGATTGCAATCCATGGTAAATACCGAGTGAATTCTACCGATTTTGAGCCGATTTCGGTGTTTCTGTGCCTCCCTACATCTCCCCAACTGTCGGAATCGGGGAATTTCCCGATCGGAGATTTATACGAATCGGCATGTTTTCCGAATCGGATCATGTCCGAATCGGTATTTTTTCCGATTCGGTAGTGGGACCGAATCGGTGATTTTCCGAATCGGTGTCGCTAACGAATCGGTAGTGGGACCGATTCGGTGATTTTCCGATTCGGTGTCGCTAACGAATCGGTAGTGGGACCGAATCGGTGATTTTCCGATTCGGTGTCGCTAACGAATCGGTAGTGGGACCGAATCGGTGATTTTCCGATTCGGTGTCGCTAACGATTCGGTAGTGGGACCGAATCGGTGATTTTCCGATTCGGTGTCACTAACGATTCGGTACATGGACCGATTCGGTCTTTGTAACCGAATCGGTGTTTTTCCGATTCGTTACATATCCGATTTTCGGTATGTACGTATCGGATTCTTTCACATTCGGTACACATTCCGAATCGGTTTTCTATCCGATTCGTTCTGTTTTTGGTCCCCTACATCTCGATGGCTGTTTACCGATCGGTAAGGGCCAAAAATCGGTATTTTCGGCCGATACCGATCGGTAAAGCCCTACCTACATCGGGCCCTGAATGTATACAGTGAAGGCGAGGAGGGTCATGTCGGAAAGAAATAAAGCATGTGTCCTTAGGTTTATTCTGGAGCTGCATGAGATTTGACTCTTTGTTTATGGGCATGCAGATAGTTCAACTGAAGAGGACTTTCCACACTGAAACTGTGTCTATCTAAACATTGCGTGTGGAGTTCTGTCACTAAAAGCGAGTTGAAGTTCAAAGATTTTGTACACACTCCTGGGCTTAAACTGCTGGTCACATTCTATAAAAACATAGGTTTTTGGAGACATGGAGTGCCTTGCAGGTGACACATAAAGTTTTGCATTTCAAGTGTCTATTCACAATTTTACAGCGGTTCTGTTACATAGATAGAGAGTATGTGATATAGTTTACTCTTTTGGATCAAAATCAGACAAACTTTATTATCATTTGTCCTCTTGTGTAATGGAAGAGATGTATCACTTGTTTAGAAGTATTTCAGTTACACTTATTGCACTGCAGTTGATGTGATTTCCCAATTAGCAATGCACTCATTTAAAACTCATCTGCCTGGTCACCAGATTTGCGCTATACAATTTATATATATATATATATATACATATATATATATATATATATATTCACTGAAAAAACCATAGGTTTCACACCAGTTATAGTTAGGAATTAGCATTTAAAAAACCTATTAAATTCACTGAAAAAACCATAGGTTTCACACCAGTTATAGTTAGCTGGAAATTTTACTGATATAAAACCATTGAAATTCCCACGTTATAGTTAGTCGGACTCACTATAACTTGCGCGTGCAATGCACTGCTGATGACATCACATATTACATCACTCATGACATGGTCAGTGACATCACTCATGACACCATCCTTGTGACATAGTGACAGACCTCCTTTCACTATAATGTAACCCTTGAGACACATATTCAAAAATAGAAACTGAAATTTTTTAAAAAATGGAGATACCTATATCAGTTACAACAAGCAATTCAGTAATTCCACTATCTATATACACATCCACTCATTCACCAATAGTTCTATATAGTCACTCATACATATACTCACTCATCATATGAAGTGATACACCTATACATCCTGTTACACACCGACATTCATCCAAAAGTTACTCACACACATATTCACACGTGCAAATAAACTATTGGACATCCATTTATTTGAATATAGAGTTATACACACACTTCCACCTTACTTCTATTTAAAATTACACATATTTATTCTCTTAAACAATCACTTATAGAAACACATACTTATTTAAACAGGAACTCTTACAATCTCTTACTCTCACATATACTCACTTATATACATCAATATTCATATATACTAGATTAAAACATATGTAGTTACTGATAAAGACACTAGTGAGACAGTCATTCACTCACTAACAAACACATATAGACACTCATCCACCCATACAGTCCTGTACATATGTTGTCTTCAAAACACATACAAACAAAGAGTCAGTCACTCATGCATCTATGTGCTAAGTAATACCCCCACCAAACCATATAGACACTCATACTGATACTAATAAAAATATCTAATAACCCATATACATACACATGAGTGGATGTGTATTAGATGGTGATATTACTGAATTGGTTGTTGTAACTGGTATGGGTATATCCACTTTTTTGAAAATATTAGTTTCTATTTTTGAATATGTGTTTCATGGGTTACATTACACTGAAAGGAGGTCTGTCACTGTGTCACAAGGATGGTGTCATCAGTGATGTCATGAGTGATGTCACTGACCATGTCATGAGTGATGTAATATGTGATGTCATCAGCAGTGCATTGCACGCGCAAGTTATAGTGAGTCCGACTAACTATAACGTGGGAATTTCAATGGTTTTATATCAGTAAAATTTCCAGCTAACTATAACTGGTGTGAAACCTATGGTTTTTTCAGTGAATTTAATAGGTTTTTTAAATGCTAATTCCTAACTATAACTGGTGTGAAACCTATGGTTTTTTCAGTGAATTTCATAGGTTTTTTAAATGCTAATTCCTAACTATAACTGGTGTGAAACCTATGGTTTTTTCAGTGAATTTCATAGGTTTTTTAAATGCTAATTCCTTTGTATATCGAGTTTCTAACCTTTTTTTTTTTTACAATTTGCTGTTTTTTTTTAAGTATTCATTTTTTCTTATAATTTTTTTCTTTTGCGCTCTGGGTGCGCGCTCCGGGAAGCTTTCAGCTAAGCTCTCCTGTAAGCTTCTCCGAGAGCTCATCTGAAAGCGCACCCAGAGCGCAACTGTCGTTCGTGAAAAAAAAATATGAATGAAAAGTTAATAATAATGCAAAACATTTCGTACCATACAAATAAAATTAGTTTTTTTTAATATGGAAAATGATTATGCATTTCTATAAAAGATTGATGACGTCACTTCGGCGCGCAACGTAAGTGCCCTCGGAAGCGCATACGTGCGCGGCGCATAAACGCACGGAAAAGCGCCTACGATCGCGCCACGTTTGCGCCCCGGAAGCGCCTACGATCGCGCTGCGTAAACGCACCCGGAAGTGCTCCGGAGCGCGCAGCGTAAACGCATCGGGTCATGTGACCCTCAAATAACACTTTTCATTGGTTGCTAACAGTTTTTTTTTACAATGAATGAAATCCCCACCCATTTCCTTCACTTCTTCTTTCACTTTTGTGACTGAAAGACCTGCCTTTTTTGCTGCTCCATATTCCTGGATTCATCATGGCTGCCAGACCATCCAGCAGTGAAGATGACTTCATTGATGAAGAGCCTCCTACCCCAAAGGTGAAGGAACATTTCATTTGGAAATTTTTTAAGTTTCCAGAAGGCCAGAAGAAGGTGAATGCACCAAAAGTAGAGTGCAGGATCTGCAAACAGGTCCTGTCACGGGGTAACCCCCAAAAAAAATACTCTTTTGGGAACTTTACGATGATCCGACATGTGGAGAGGAGGCACCCCCAGAATTTTGCCCGGGAAAGTGTCAGGGCTCTGGCACAGGAGGTTCCCAGAGATGGGGCCTCTACATCAACAGGAGGAGCAACTTCTTCTGGAAGAGAACAATCTCAGGGGCAGGTAGCAAACATTCAACCTGCATTCAACCATGGGGTCGTCAAATGCAGATACTGCAATCAACTCCTCACCTATGGGGAGCAAAGTGTCCTGCTCATGGTTCGGGCATTGGAGAACCATCACTGCCCTTCCCACCCCTAATTTTTTTCTTTTCTTTTTGCTCCTGTTGAGCAGTTTCTATTCCCTGTTTTTGTTCCTCTTCAGTTAAAAGAAGAAAACCAAAAGTTCTTTTCAGAACTACCTCCAATTCTCATCAAAGAGCTATAATCTTAAAAAATGAAGAGTAAGTGAAATATAGTGCATTGATAATTGAAAGGAGAATGAGTAAGAAAGAACAGAAAGGTATGAGAGGTGAAAGGAAGTGAAGTAGGAGGAATGAAAGAAGGTGAGTGTTAGAAAAGAAAGTTATGACACAGTGAATAAACTGGAGTATTTCTGACATATCTGTAAACACAAAAGTAACGCATTGCAGGAGTGCGTCACAAAAGTGACGCAACTCCAGTAATGTGTCCTTTCACATGGAAAAAGCACCATGTGAAAGGTTTGCTGTGAAGCAGGCGCAAGATTTTGGCGCAACTGCATCCTAAAAGTGACGCACTGCGTCATTATTACCAAGCTTTTTGCAAGGAACACCCCCTCTGCATGCATTATACCTGACACTATTTTTTAAAAAGTGACGCATCTAGGTACATGGGTCACTTTTTAAAACTCTGCGCCATATTGTATCTGCATCAGGTATATTGTATGCAGAGGGGCAATCCCGCGCAAAAAGCTTGGTAATAACAACGTACTGAAATCTATGAGATTTCCCTGCGTCACTTTTAGGATGCTATTGCGTCAAAATTTTGCGCCGGCCTCGCATCACTTTTATGTTTACACATATGTCAGAAATACTGACGTATCTGTAGCTCCTTGCAACATGATTCGTCATACATTAAATATGACACATCTGGAATGTCATAAGGACTGTGGACAGAAAAGTGACGCATCACACCAGCAGTGTAATAAAATGTGCCTCGTTGCACTATATTTAAAGGATGCAACAGCATCCTAAAAGTTACGCAGTGAAATCTCAAACATTTCACTGCGTCGCTATTACAAAGCTTTTAGTGGGAGAACACCCCCTCTGCATGCATTATACCTCACGCAGATATAATGTGGCGCTTGATTTTAAAAAGTGACCCATCTACCTAGATACCTCACTTTTTAAATATAACGCAACGCGGCACATTTTTTTACACTACTGGTGCAATGCGTCACTTTTCTGTGCGCACTCCTTATGACATTCCAAGTAACGCATTGCTGGAGTGCGTCACAAAAGTGACGCAACTCCAGTAATGTGTCCTTTCAAATGGGGAAAGCAGCATATGAAAGGTCTTGCCTCAGTCTAACACCTGCTGTAAAGCAGGCACAAGATTTTGACGCAACAGCATCCTAAAACTGACGCAGTGAAATCTGAAAGATTTCACTGCGTCGCTATTACAAAGCTTTTTGCGGGAGAACACCCCCTCTGCATGCATTATACCTGACGCTATTTTTAAAAAGTGACGCATCTAGGTACATGGGTCACTTTTTAAAACTCTGCGCCATATTGTATCTGCAACATGATTCGTCATACATTAAATATGACACATCTGGAATGTCATAAGGAGTGCGCACAGAAAAGTGACGCATAACACCAGCAGTGTAATAAAATGTACCTCGTTGCACTATATTTAAAAAGTGACGCATCTAGATAGATGCGTCACTTTTTAAATATTGCATAACAATGCGCATTTTTTTACACCGCTGGTGCGTCACAAAAATTGACGCACAGGAAGCGCAAAACTAACAGCGCAAGGCCTTCATAAATATAATCCTGGATTTTCCCCGTGCTTCGCCGGTGCGCGTACCATGCGCTTCCCCCGCGCAAAACGAAAAAAAAATTTTAATGCCCTGCAGGACCCTATTTTAGTCCCTACATCAAACCTAGGGGGTCAGAGGGGGTCTACTCTTCCCCCTTATGGTCATTTGCCCCTTTTTTTTTCAAACCCCTTGTGTCTCGATTTTACCGAGACACAAGATGGCGGCCGCTCCGGACTGTTTAGAATGTTTACAGACAACTGAGAGCCAATCAGCTTCCTGCGCGCAAGTCGCGTGCCGCGCCTGGAGCGCACTCGGGTGCGCGCACGGGAGAGCGCCTATAGATATATATATTTTTTTGAACCTAAATTACTCAAAATCCACTGGAGCACATATCTTGAGACATAGCAAAGGCACATCGGGCTACCAGTCCCTACAATTTTGCCAAGTTTGGTGGAAATCCATTCAGCCGTTCGGGCTAAAAGTGAAATCGACCGCCCTATGGAAATTAACATGGGGAAAACGCGTTTTGGGACCCCCCTTTTATCTCGGCCCCCGCTTGACGAATCCCCCCCAAACTTTCAGGGAAGGACCGGACCGCCATGAGACCATTTTCCTGAAAATTTCAGGCAGATTCGTCAACCGGCGCCAAAGTTATTCAAAATAGAATGTTGAGATTTAACATTGAAAATTATCCTAACTATAACTACCTACTGGCGACCGCCAGTAGGTAATATATATATATATATATATATATATATATATATATATATATATATATATATATATATATATATATATATATATATATATATATATATATATATATATATATATATATATGAGAGCACAAGTTCCCTCTCATCAGATCTGCGTACGCGGTCAGAGCCTCCACACCATCCACAAAAGGAAAATACGGACCACCAAATCAGCAAGAAGTTCTTGTTTATTTTAAATTCACAAGGCTAGTTCAGCGACGCGTTTCGAGCACGAGTGCCCCTGTTCACATATATATATATATATATATATATATATATATATATATTCAAGCTCCGAAGTACTTTTCAAGCCCACAGATGGGCCTCGCTGTGTGGAATGCGTGCAGAATCCATATGCTGCTGTCCCATGTTCTCGGCCCGTAGTCAAGACCGCATGGCCCCCGGTTCTTTCAGGGTGGTGCTCCTTCCGCGGCAGGGGCCGCCGCGTAAATATTCAAGCTCCGAAGTACCCAACGTACAAAGGAGCACCCGGACCTCAGCTGCACACAAGGAGCCTTGAATGGTAAGCACGCCTCCAGCACAATGATATCCTTTAACTGTTCAAACTGCCCTGGATGCCTGACGCGTTTCGAAGTGTCCCCACTTCACTTCAGAGGCTTTGGCAGTTATGAAGGAGCGCTTGAGGCACCACACCCCTTTTTGCTTAGATGCACGCCCTAGAAGGGACTTATGGGACTTGTAGTGCCTCACGTCGCGCTGATGTTCAGTTGGTAACTTTTCAGGCCTCAGCTGCACACAAGGAGCCTTGAATGGTAAGCCCGATGTGCCTTTGCTATGTCTCAAGATATGTGCTCCAGTGGTTTTTGAGTAATTTAGGTTCCAAAACATATATATATCTATAGGCGCGCCCCAGTATGCGCACTGGGAAGCGCACCAGGCGTGCTACGCGACTTGCGCGCGGAAAGCTGATTGGCTCTCGGGTGTCTGTAAACACTCGAAACAGTCCGGAGCGGTATGATCGAGACACAAGAGGTGGCAAAAACAAAGGGGGAAATGACCATAAGGGGGCAGAGTAGACCCCTCATGACCCCCTAGGTTTGATGTGGGGGCTATAAAAGGGCCCCGCGCGAAAATAAAATAATATTTTTTTTAATTTGCGCGGGGGGAGCGCCCGGTACGCGCACCGTGGAACGGACCGGGGAGCGTAGCATGGGGAAAATCCAGTTTATTCACTGCGTCATCTCTACGACCCTTTCTTGCGTCAATACACCCCTTTTGCATACATTACACCTGACGTAGGTATAATGTGGCGCAGGGGTTTACAAAGTGACGCATCTACCTAGATGCGTCACTTTGTAAATATAACTCAATAAGGTGCATGTTTTATGCTGCTGATGCGTCACAAAATGTGACGTACCGGTGGCATAAAAGTGACGCATGGCCTTATAAATGAGGCCTTCAGTCTTCTACTCATGCGTCATATTAAATATATGACGTATTATGTCACAAGTACTTACAGATATGTCAGTATTTCAGACGTATTTGTAAGCGCAAAAGTGATGCATTGCTGGAGTGTGTCACAAAAATTATGCAACTTCAGCAATGCATCCTTTCACATGGGGCAAGGCCCCATGTGAAAGGGCCTGCATCAGTCTTACGCCTGCTGTGAAACAGGCGTAAGATTTGGACGCAACAGCGTCAGAAAAGTGACGCAGTGATATCTCATAGATTTCATTACGTCACCTCTACGACCCTTTCTTGCGTCAATACGTCCCTTTTGCATACATTACACCTGACGTAGGTATAATGTGGTGCAGGGGCTTACAAAGTGATGCATCTACCTAGATGCGTCACTTTGTAAATATGACTGAATAAGGTGTATTTTTTACAGCACTGGTGCGTCACAAAAAGTGACGCACCGGTGGCGTTAAAGTGACGCATGGCCTCATAAATGAGGCCTTCAGTCTTCTAGTCATGCGTCATATTAAATATATGATGTATTATGTCGGAAGTACTTACAGATACGTCAGTATTTGAGATGTATCTGTAAGCGCAAAAGTGATGCATTGCTGGAGTGTTTTATAAAAATGATGCAACTCCAGCAATGCATCCTTTCACATGGGGCCAGGCCCCATGTGAAAGGGCCTGCATCAGTCTTACGCCTGCTGTGATACAGGCGCAAGATTTGGACGCAACAGAGTCATAAAAGTGACGCAGTGATATCTCAGAGATTTCACTGCGCCCACCTCTACGACCCTTTCTTGCGTCAATACGTCCCTTTTGCATACATTACACCTGACGTAGGTATAATGTGGCGCAGGGGCTTACAAAGTGACGCATCTACCTAGATGCGTCACTTTGTAAAAATGACTGAATAATGTGCATTTTTTACAGCACTTGTGCGTCACAAAAAGTGACGCACCGGTGGCGTTAAAGTGACGCATGGTCTCATAAATGAGGCCTTCAGTCTTCTAGTCATGCGTCATATTAAATATATGATGTATTATGTCGGAAGTAATTACAGATACGTCAGTATTTCAGACGTATCTGTAAGCGCAAAAGTGATGCATTGCTGAAGTGTGTCACAAAAATGATGCAACTCCAGCAAGGCATCCTTTCACATGGGGCCAGGCCCCATGTGAAAGGGCCTGCATCAGTCTTACGCCTGCTGTGATACAGGCGCAAGATTTGGACGCAACAGCATCATAAAAGTGACGCAGTGATAGCTCATAGATTTCACTGCGTCACCTCTACGACCCTTTTTTTGCGTCCATACATGCCTTTTGCATACATTACACCTGACGTAAGTATAATGTGGTGCAGGGGCTTACAAAGTGACGCATCTACCTAAATGCGTCACTTTGTAAATATGACTGAATAAGGTGCATTTTTTACAGCACTGGTGCGTCACAAAAAGTGACGCACCGGTGGCGTTAAAGTGACGCATGGCCTCATAAATGAGGCCTTCAGTCTTCTAGTCATGCGTCATATTAAATATATGACGTATTATGTCGGAAGTACTTACAGATACGTCAGTATTTCAGACGTATCTGTAAGCGCAAAAGTGATGCATTGCTGGAGTGTGTCACAAAAATGATGCTCCTTTTCTTACCCTTCCACACCCCCATTCCTTTTCAACATTTTCTTTGAATATCCACATTCCCCTTGTTCACTCTCCTTCTCCTTACTTTCCTTCCCAACACTCAGCTTCTTTCAGTCCCCCTACTTCATTTCCTTTCTCCTCTCATACCTTTCTGTTCTTTCTTACTCATTTTCCTTTCCATTATCAATGCACTCCACTTCACTTACTCTTTTTCATTTTTTTAAGAATATAGCTCTTTGATGAGAATTGGAGGTAGTTCTGAAAAGAACTTTTTTTTTCTTCTTTTTTCTTTTTTTAGAACAAAAACAAAAACAGGAAATGGAAACTGCTCAACAGGAGCAAAAAAAAACAAAAACCATTAGGGCTGGGAACGGCAGCGATGGTTCTCCAATGCTCGAACCATGAGCAGAACACTTTGCTCCCCAAAGGTAAGTAGCTGATCACAGTATCTGCATTTCAGGACGCCTTTGTTAAATGCAGGCTGAATGTTTGGAACCAGCTATTGCGATCGCCCCCTCACTGAAGTAGTTGCTCCTCCGGTTGATGTAGAGGCCCCATAACTGGGAACCTCTTGTGCCAGAGCCCTGACACTTTCCCGGGCAAAATTCTGGGGGTGCCTCCTCTCCACATGGCACAGCATTGTGGAGTTCCCAAAAGAATATTTCTTAGTGGGGTCACCCCGTGACAGGACTGTATGACAGATCCTGCACTCCACTTTTGGAGCATTGACCTTCTTTTGGTCATCAGGTATGGAAAAAAAATTCCAGATGAAATGCTCTTTGACCTTCGGCTGAGGAGGCTCTTCATCAGTGAATTCAGAGTCATCTTCACTGCTGGATGGTCTGGCAGCCATGATTATCCAATAAAGATTCAAGAGCAAAAAGGCAGGTCTTTCAGTAACAAAAGTGAAAGAAGAAGTGAAGGAAGTGGGTGGGGATTTCATTCTTTGTAAAAAAAACTGTTAGCAACCAATAAAAATTGTTATTTTAAGGTCACATGACTTGACGCACTGACGCTGCGCGCACCGGAGCGCTTCTGGGGGCGAATACGTGGCGCAAACATACGCGCTTCCGGGGGAGCATACGCGGCGCGAACGTAGGCGCTTCCGGGGGCGCTTACGCGGCGTGCCTAAGTGATGTTTTGATAGTTTCACGGAAATGCAAAATTATTTTCATTTCCTTATTCAAAAAAACTGCTTTTATATGTATGGTACTAAATGTCTTGCGTTTTTATTTACTTTTCATTCATTTTTTTTTAAACGAACGCAAGTAGCGCTCTGGGTGCGCTTTCCGGAGAGCTTACAGGTGCGCGGACCCAGGGCGCCCCAAGAAAAAATAATTAAAAAAAAATATATATATATTATTATAAAAAAAATTAATACTAATTAATACTCACACAAAACAGCAAATTAAAAAAAATCGTAGGGTACAAACTCGATATAGAAAGGAATTAGCATTTAAAAAACCTATGAAATTCACTGAAAAAAATCATAGGTTTCAGCCACGTTATAGTTAGGAATTAGCATTTAAAAAACCTAGTAAATTCACTGAAAAAAACATAGGTTGCACACCAGTTATAGTAAGGAATTAGCATTTTAAAAACCTATGAAATTCCATGAAAAAACCATAGGTTTCACACCAGTTATAGTTAGGAATTAGCATTTAAAAAACCTATTAAATTCACTGAAAAAAACATAGGTTTCACACCAGTTATAGTTAGCTGGAAATTTTACTGACATAAAACCATTGAAATTCCCACGTTACAGTTAGTTTGGCTCACTATAACTTGCGCGCCTGCAATGCACTGCTGATGACGTCACATATTACATCACTCATGACATGGTCAGTGACATCACTCATGACATCACTGATTACACCATCCTTGTGACAGACTGACAGACCTCCATTCAGTGTAATGTAACCTTTGAAACACATATTCAAAAATAGAAACTAACATTTTCCAAAAAATAGAGATACTCATACCAGTTACAACAACCAATTCAGTATTACCACCATCTATATACACATCCACTCATTCACCAACAGTTCTATAAAGTCACTCATACATATACTCACTCATCAGATGTAGTGATACACCTATACATCCTGTTACAGACCCACAGTCATCTAAAAGTTACTCACACACATACTCACACGTGCAAATAAACTATTGACCATCCATTTATTTGCATATACAGCTATACACACACTACCACCTTACTTCTAAGAAACTTACACATACTTACTCTCTTAAAAAATCACTTATAGAAACACATACTTATTTAAACAGGAACTCTTTCAATCTCTCACTCTCACATATACTCACTTATATACATCAATACTCACATATACTAGATTAAAACATATGTAGTTACTCATAAAGACACTAGTGAGGCAGGAATTCACTCACTAACACACACATATACAAACTCATCCACCCATACAGTCCTGCACATACGCTGTCTTCAAAACACATACAAACAGTGAGTCAGTCATTGATGCATCTATGTGCTAAGTAATACCCCCACCAAACCATACAGACACTCATACTGATACTAAAAAAAATATTTTAACCCATATACACACACATGTAGCTACTCACCAACCCATGCAGCCACTTATACACAAAGTGAAACACTGATACATAATATTTAAACATTACTCGCTAATATATGTGTTCACTAAGATACACTTAATAAGCCAGTTAACCAATCAAATTTTTTTTTTAAACATCTATTTAGACACTTATTTAAACATTTATTCTTCGATCGATCTTTACATATACATATATAAAACATATTGATTTTTCAGAAAGACACACATTCACTGGATGGTGTCATCAGTGATGTCATGAGGGATGTAATATGTGACGTCATCAGCAGTGCATTGCAGGCGTGCAAGTTATAGTGAGTCCAACTAACTATAATGTGGGAATTTCAATGCTTTTATGCCAGTAAAATTTCCAGCTAACTATAACTGGTGTGAAACCTATAGTTTTTTCAGTGAATATATATATATATATATATATATATTGGCTCCTTTTGCCAAATCCTAATGAAATTACAAAACTAATATGACGCTCACTTCAGCTGATGTCTTGGATTGTGGTGATCCATCATGCGGGAACAAAGAAAAAAAGGGGGGCCCAAAACGTGTTTTCCCCATTTTATTCCCCATAGGACCTTTAGACACAGCTTCAGTCGAACTACTTAATGGAATTACTGTAAATTTGGCAGGTAGGTAGATGTCATTCCAGGAAACTACCTTTTGGTTATTTGGAGTGAATCTGGCCAGTAGTTTTAGAGATATGAACTGTAATCCAAATTTGTATATTAAGCGACACAGTGGAATCGCAACCCCTCACGATGTCATGCTGAGATCTGATTGGCTGTCAGCACTTCAAACCATGAAGTGCTGGCAGCAATCTTGGGACACGGCTTGAGCAGAGCCCCAGAAAATCATTAAATACCAATAAAAAGGGTTGGGTAGAAACACCCTGACCCCCTAGGCATCTTGGAGGGGTCGCACAGGGACCCCACTAGGTCCCAAACCATTTTTTGTAACTTTTCATCAGGATCCATTTATCTGGCCGAAAAAATTAAAAAAACTAAGCACAGTCTCCCGTGCTTCATTACTAATTGGCCCCCGGGTTTTCCAGGTTCGGGAGGCATTTTAATATTATAGGAGGGGAGGCGCACGGACCTCCATCTTTGGGTTTATTGATGCCCCGAGGACGACCTCCGCCCTGGGATTATTTCTAAATAAATTCTGGGAAGGGCCACATGGCTTGCCCTGGTGCCCCTGGGACCACCATCTCCCCGGGGCTTATTCATTAAGAAATTGCGGGCCCTTGGACATCCCCAGTCCCAGGGACTGCTACCTCCCCGTAGCTTTATCTTTAAACAATGAGGAGGGCCATGAGGACCCACCAGCAGCCTTGGAGGCCGCCACCTCCCTGGGGCTTCAATTTTAAATGATGTGGGGGACTATGTGGACCCCTGCAGTTTTGGGCTGCCACCACCCTGGGGTTTTTGCTAACTTAAATGCAGGGCCCATGGCCCCCCTGCAGCCCCGGGGAACACCACCTCCCTGGGTCAGAATTGAAAAAAGATGGGGGGAGCGTGGCCCCCCTCCTGGATCCATAGGTAGCCCTGGGGACCGCCACCCTTCAGGACCAGTTCCTGCTATGTTCCAGGGTGCCTAACCCCGGGACACAGCTATTTGCTATGGTTTGTTTATGGCTCCCACCAAGCCATAGCAAACTGTGCTTTGCTTTCAGCAAGTGAGAGCATTAAGAATGCTCTTGCTTGCTGAAAGTGGAGCAGAATTTCTTTCATAAATAGGGAGCTGCATGTTAGCAGCTCCCACTCTGCAAAAGCAATGGCAGCTTCCACAGAAGGAGTGGAGGTGACAGGGACCACAGAGGCCTTTAAGATCCTCCTGCAGTCCCCAACAAAAGTAAGTGGGGGCCTTAGGAGGGACCAGAGCACCCAGGAGACAGGCCAGGCCTCGTGGGGATGGGGTCTTCAAGGGCAAATTCGGTCCAGGAGGAGGGTCACATGGTCCCTCCCCTATATTAAAGAAAAAATAAAAAGGCTGGGCCTTGGGTGATGGGGTTCCCAGGGCCGAAACCTACCTGGGAGGTAGGCCACATGGCCTCCCTCTCCCATTGAAGAAAGGTCCGGGGCCCACTTTACCTAAAAATAAATGTCCTTATTTTTAATTAAAAAAAAACAGCCCTATGAGTCACCAGGGGCCTCACCCCCTTTTACCACCATTCTGCAAACACACCTCCTGGCACATTATTAGCTGGGGGATTGGGTCCCCTTAGATGATGAGCGTCCTTACCTCCAATAAGTTCCAAACAGAGTGATTGCTGAGAGGACTTCAGAGGTCATGCGCCCTTTCTCCACCATTATAGGAACACACCTCTTGGCGCACTGCTGGTTGTGGGATGAAGTCCCCTTGGCCCCAGAGGGTCCTTGAGGGCGAACAAGACCTCCTGTGAAGTAGTGTGGCTCACTGGTTAGAGGCGGCAGACCCGAGAGCAGAGGACGGCCCAGGACCAGGGTTCGATTCCCGGCGCGGCAGGTTTCTGGACCAGGGTCAGCGGACTCGATAATTCTCTCGCCTCCGTGCCCACTCTGATCAGCGATCACACTCGGCAACTCTGGGCATTAGCTTGCCTCATCTTCACTAACGGCCCCACCAGACCGCCGGGGATGCCTGGTCTCACCCTGGAGATACCCATTAAGGGACCATCTCTCAGGGAAGCCAGGAAGGGTTTCGCAGCGGTCGAAGCGCCTTGGGACCCTACGGGTAAGTAGTGCGCTATATAAATGACTATACATTTACATTTACATTTACATTTACATGTTACCTCCAGTAAGTTCCACAGAGCACAATTTCTGAGAGGACTTAGAAGACCAGATCCCCTTTCTCCACCACTCTTCAAATGCTCCTCCTTGTGCCTGCAGGGTGGGGGATGAAGTATTCTTGGCTCTAGGGAGCATTGTTGGCCAACAAGCCCTCCTGTTACTTCCCATAAGTCTCACATAGAGGAATTACTGAGAGATCTTTGGGGGCCACACCCCCATTCTCCACAACTTTGCGAAAGCACTTCTTGGCACACCGCTGGTTGGGGGATGAAGTCCTCATGGATGCTGAGGGTTTTTGAGGGCCCAGAAGCCCTCCTGTTACCCCCAGTAAGTCCAACACAGCAGGATTCATGAAAGCTGGTCAGAGGCCCCACCACCTTTCTCCACCACTCTAGAAATGCGACTACTAGTTAAAAAAAACATAGGAATTCACTTAAAGAACCAAAGGTTACAGAGATGTTATAGTTTGGAAATCAGATTTGAAAAACCTTAGAAATTCACTTAAAAAAACAAAGGTTTCAGGGTCGTTATAGTTAGGAAATAGAATTTTAAAAACCTTAGATATTCACTGAAAAAAACAAAGGTTACAGGGACGTTATAGTTAGGCTCAGATTTCACTCTTACCAAACCAGTAAAATGCAGCTGTGACCTGAGCTAACTATAACTTATGCCCATGCAATGTACTGCTTATGACCTCCCGTATTACATCACTCATGACAAGGTTATTGCAATCACTGATGACATGGCTGATCACATCTCAAATGACATCACTGAGGACATGATCTAAAGAGCCACAGGCAGCTCCACTTACACCCCGAACAATATCTCATACACCCACTCCCACACAACCACTGACATACCCATTCACAGTCCCATTCAAACATTCATATATCTACTCACTAATCCATGGAGTTGCTCACACATTAACTCACATATAGCCACTAATACAACCACTAGCTCACTCATACAGGCACTCATGCACCTACTCACTGAACAATATTCCCACTCAAACATCCAGTCATACATTCATACAGACGTTTACATATCCACTCATACACCCATAGAGTGTCTCACACAGTCAATAAGTCACCCATACAGCTACTCAAACCTTTACCCACTCACCCATACAATCACTCACATAGCCACTCACTGGTCCACACAGTTATTCACTTACTCATACATATGCTAACACATTTACTCATTCACCTATTCAGTCACTGAGACAAGCACATACTCTCACATGCAACCTGTTTCACACTCACATACTCACTCATACAGTCACTCACAAACCCATTAACTCACCCATACAGCCACTCAAACACCATCTCACTCATCCATATGCCCACTTACACAGCCTTGTATGAACCCATACAACCAGTCATGTCCCTTGCATGTGGATCAGTGAATCCACTTGGATCAGCAGAGGATCCAAGGCAGATTTGCCTCTCGATATATACATTAATATTTTTACTTTCTGCTGGAAAGGTTTACACCAAATTACAAAAATCACTCTTTCCCAACCAAGATCAAGCGTTTTACCAAAATCGGTGTAATTCCCTTCAACGGCTCAGGCTGTAGTCATGTCTAAACTCCCTATGGGAAATTGCCTGGGTGGACTATGTTTTGCCCCCCCCCCTTTTTCTCAGCCCCTGCTTGATGTGAAAGTTTCCAGACAGCAGCTAAAGTTACTGGCAAACAAGTTTTGAGAATGTCATGAAGATTTGTCAAATGGCACCAAAGTTCTCCAGAAAACAATTTTCCTCTGGAAAATAGGTCCTATCTATACCTATCTACTGGCACACATCCCTCCTCCCAAGCAGGCTAGTGAAGTGGCACATCAAGGTGGTGAGTTTTAAAGGGTGCACCATATTTGATATGCATCAGGCTGATGCCCAGAGAAGGAAACAGCTCTCCCTCCCCAGGCACATTTGCACATGGACAGGTGGGAAATTAGTTGAGGGGAGTGTACCCTTGAAGGCTAGCCACTTCTTCAAGGCAAGTAGCATAGACTGTGCCCTAAAATGTTATTTCTGCTATCTTTAGTAGTGGCCGAATAGAAGGTTCTGGGTAGAAAATGTGACCTACTCCCCACACATGTGGTCACCTCAGGGACAGATTAGCTTCACGGACAATCAGCCCATTGGTTGCTTGCTCCCATACCCCTAACTCTCCCTAAATCTAGGAATTAAGGGACACCCTTGATACCAAGTCCTCAGTTCTGAACAACCAGCATCAAAGAGAACAGAGGATGTGGCCTGTGTCAGCAACAACAGGACTTGCACCAAGCAAAAGGATACCATGCACGTGTGGCAACACTCCTGGAACTGCCTGTTTGAGGCTCATCCTAAGACATCTATCAATTCCCCCAGCTAGAGGGACTCCTGTGGAAGGCTAAAATACACTCAGACGCCCCATAACTAGTGGCACTAGTCCCCTGTAAACTGCAGACAAAACAACACTTCTGATCAGAAGAATCACTGACCATTGGGCCCTTTGATCGCCCCCATCCAGATGCTCTAGTGCTTTGTAGGATTCGTATTCCTGCCTTCCATGAAGTTACAGGAAGCTCCTGTGTTCCCCGGGACACCCGGACATCAAAGTGACTTTCTGCTGTTAAGTCTTGTTGGTCGCCAATCCCGTAACCAACCCCTGCATTTCAAGCCTCAGCTAGAGGGGATTCTATCTGATGTCAATCCTTATCAGCAGCAGCTCTGTTGTATTTGTATTTTTCCCATGCAGCACCATTTCAACAGTAATTCCAGCTGTCCCATTCAGTGCCAGGGACAGCCAGGACAACTCTGCACCTGGGCTCCACTGGCCATATAACATTGAACTCGCTGTTGTGGCTTGGTCCTTGAACCCTCATTAACTTTATCCTGCAAGGTGCAACACAACTCAACCTGCAAGTGACAGATTGTCACTAGTGGTTTTTCCCAACGCACGCAATGTTAATTTTCGCTGTATTATTTTGAACTGATTTAATTTTGCTTCAAGAATCTATATATCTGCTATTCCATTATGTTTAATGTCAGAATTTCAGTTTTAACCTCACCAATCACTCCATGTTTAAGGGTATTCTATTATATAGACCCCGGCCCCAAAAGCACCTTCTTGACATCTATTGGTAATTTCCTGGAGGAGGGGCTCTGCGCTGACCATCATGGGTTACTTCAACTATCATCTAGAAGTTCACTCTGAATCAGACACAGTGGTCCTTTTAGACCTAATGAAGAGTGCAGATCTCAATATATGGGTGATAGGCCTGACTCATAAGGCAGGGCACACCCTAGGAGGAATGTTTTCAAACCATCCACAACTCCATTTTATAGGTTTACTGCCCCTTACCTGGACTGACCACTCCACTGTGCAATTTGAGTTGGCTTGTTCAGTGCCTGGTCAGGATAGGGAGGGACCGAAGAGACAAATTAAAAGTTGGGCCTGGAAAAAAATTGAGGGCCCTGAATTAACTAATGCTCTTTTATTAAGTGTGGGCCAGTTTCACCCAGGTTCAGAGGAGGCCACCACCTATTACACCAATTGGATTGAAACAGCCTGTATCAATCTCGCCCAGAAAAGGTAAGGGTCTCCAGAAGATCCCAATCTACAGTCCCCTGGTATACGGAGGATCTAAGGGAACAGAAACTCATCTACAAATCTCACTGACAGATTTGGAGGAGAGATTATGAGAAGCTGCTAAAAAAAGTTACAAACAAAGTCTTGCAAATTATAAGCAAATTATATATAATGCAAAAAAGGATTTCTTCTTAAACAGCACCAGTCTTGCAGGGAACTCAGCCAAGGAACTTTTTAATATAGTGTCTGGCTTGGCTTCCCCTTGGCTTAAAAAAAAATGAATCAACTCAGGAACTATGTGAGGATATTGCCTTGTTTTTTCAAAAAAAAGGTTGATTCATTTTTTCGGCCTTCCAACATCCAATTGTGATTGGGATGGGGGCGTATTTGGAGGAAAGTACCAACACTGCTATCCCAGTTGTTGTTTTTGATAAATTTAAGCCACTTTCTACTGCTGAAACAGAGAAGCTCTTGGTGACAGCAAGGTCAGGCTCCCCTATTGGCCTTGCCCGGTATCTGTAATCAAACGGGCTTTGGGACTGGCTTGCCCGTTCACTTAGCTCCTTAATCTGTTCAATGTTTGAGATGGGGGATTTCCCTAAATGGTGGAAGATCTCCTCAATTCTACCCCTTTTAAAAAAGCTTAACCTGGATCCAAAATATCGTAATAATTTCCGCCCAATATCTTGCCTTCCGTTACCAGCTAAATTGGTAAAAAAAAACTTTGAATGGACAACTCACTACTTTTTTAGGCAAGACAAAAGGCTTAGATCCAACTCAATATGGATTTTGAGTTTTGAATAGGGGAGGCAAGGCCACTCTGATTATGTTAGATCTGTCAGCGGCCTCTGACATGGTCTATCATGATTTATTGATGGACCGGTTGTCAACATGTGGGGTCCAGAGTAAGGCCTGGAAGTTGATAAAATCCTTCCTAACGGATAGGTCTCGAATTGTGGCATTGGATGAATTTTGTTCCAGACCCTTCTCCTTGCCCTGTGGAGTACCACAAGGGTCCTCCCTTAGCCCAACACTTTTTAATACTTATGTCTCCTCATTGGTATCTCTAATTGGTTCCTATGGTTTCAACCTCACCACCTACGCAGATGATACACAAATTGTGGTTGCTCTGCATCCTGGTCAGAGAGCAAGCATAGATAGTCGGTTTCACGACTGTATAGAGGCAGTAGGGAGGTGGATGATGCAAAACTGTTTAAAACTTAACTTAAGTAAAACAGAGGTCATCCTATTTGGAAATTACCCTAATTTCTGGGTCCCAAGTTGCTGGCCAGACAGTCTGGGCACCCTCCTCACACCTAGTAGGGAAGGGAAAGAATCTTGGAGTGATTATTGATGATGCGCTCAATTTTAATGATTAGATAAGGGCTGTAGCTTCAATCACTTTTTACACTCTGAGAATGATTAAGAAAATTCTACACTTCCTGCCGGCAGACAGTAGGCAGACAGTTGCCACAGCACTTTTCATGTCTAGGGTAGATTACTGTAATGGTCTCTACCTAAACATGCAAGAACGATCCATGAATAAGCTGCAACTGCTGTCAGGACTGAGCAGGTGGTCCCTCGATGCTCATTTCAAGTTCCCGTTTTTAGAATCAGAAATGGTTATACTGTGTTACGTTCTCCATGGGGGTGGACTCAGAGACTTGCCAGAACCTTTTGCAGACATCACCTATTTGATTAGAACACTCGGTTCTCCTTGCTGTTGTTCCACGCTTTGTCCGTAGTTAGCGTTCTAGTCATTTTCCCCTTTCCCAGCTGACAGCGGTTTGGTGAAGCGCAAGCGATTAGAATGCTGCGCATTTCAACCGTCGCGCTGACTGAAAAGCAGCCTTTTCTTCAGTCTGCGTTCCTCAGAGTTTCCTGAGTCCAGAGAGCTTCGTCTGGTCTTCCTGTTTTGAGTTTATCCCTTCGCTCGTATTCCGGTATTTCAGCGAGGAAGGTTCCAGTTTTGTTCAAGGTAGCAGTTACCCTATCTCTCTGTTTCTGGTCAGCAAGAGAGCTCGGGTAAGAACAGTATAGTAGTTAAATGCTCAGGGAGTGAATTCTGCTTCGATACTCCACATTCAGAGACTACATATTTCTGGTAATTGTGCCCTTGTGTTCTGGGCACAGTACTTGACACCAGAGATTATCTATCTCATTTCAAAGCTAGTTTCCAGATATCGTTACTTCATGTGTCACTGATAATGAACTGTAGATGAAGCATTTTGAATTCCATATTCTGTACCAATGTTCTGAAGGTGGAATATAGAATACATCTCTCCATCGAACATTTATGAAGCAGTCCATAATCAGCACCAGTCGCCTGTAATCTGAATAAGAACATTTTCACTTGTCTTCAAGTAAATATAAATATATATATCTATTTGTGCTTACCACCACATTGAGTATCTTCCTTCTATGGTGACAATGTGCAAGGATCTTGAGAGTACAGAAGAGCCATCATTACAAGCCTTCATCTCACTCCCCTTAAACTCTTATTCAATTTAGAGAGTGGCTAAATTCTACACACATTCAGACAGGCTAAGGTCTTGGGAGGTATTAGAAAGGTTAGTGTTTTTGGATGGTTGTTTATTATTCCCTTACTTTGAAGGAAGTCAACCACCAGAAGAAAACAGAAGACTTCAGTGTGTGTGGCAGTATCTCGTGTTTGTCGTCCCATTCCCCTTTCCCCCGTTTCTCAGTGCTCAGTCTGACTGGGTCCTGGGGTGTAGGGGAATTGGGAACTAGCGTCTCATCTCCTTGGCTGTATTGTTCCTGCGGAGCCACAATTCAGGTACTGCTTCTGACAACTGCTGTAAAATGCAGCTGCTAGATTGCTTGCTGACACTCCCAAATTGATGCCAATTTCTAATGAAATAAAAAAACTCCACTGGCTGCCAGTGAGGAAAAAGGTGCGCTTAAGGCCCTGTGTACAGTGTACAAGGCTCTGCAGGGCACTGGTCCAGAATATCTTAAGCAGGGGCTGCAAAGGTACCAACCAAGAAGGAAACTACGCTCCTTGGGGGCAAAGTTGGTATCAGTGCCAGCCACAAAATAAGCTTCAAGGGGTGGAAGAAGCTTTATAGCTTGTGCAGCAAGAGTCTGGAACCCCCCCTTTACTTGAGAAACTCCACTGATCTGCTATTTTTCAAGAAAGCAACTGAAAATGTGGCTTTTTAACTTATAATTTGTGCCTTTATCTTAATGCCCAGAGGAAAGCAGTTAGCGCCAGGACACCCTTGGGTAACTGTTCACGCTTTAGAAATACCAATACCATAACATTAATTCAGAATAAAATACAATACATTTTTTTTAATTGATGTTTGACATCTCTGGAGTTGTGTCAATAACTTATCGCCATGTTGGTACTCATAAATGCTTAACACATGTTCTTCTATTAAAGCATGACAGCCTTTGCCACTCTACCAGAATGAGCCACAGGTTTATTAGTGTGAACCCAAGGCCCTTTTTTTGGGTATTGTGATATTGTTACATGGTGAGGACTAACCCCCCACACGACACAATACTGGACTTTCGTACAATGGAGCACTCAGGTGGCTAAACTACTGTGAAAGTCCCAATGATGTTTCATTCGAAGCTTCTAGTCCAGGCACAGATTCAGGAAGTAGGATACATAGAAAAATTAATGATCATCCCTTATATTAGAACATTAGTTGTTCTTCTGGGACAGTATGCTCTTTTACCAAACTAAGACCCATTCAGGCTTGTCTTGTGGTATCGAGTCTCAGCAAGGCCTAATTGTCCCGCTTTAAAGCCCTCAAACCATAGAAGTGAAGTTGGCACGGAAACTGGAATAGAAAAGATACATTTATTAGGACCTCATGAGGTGGAACTACAGTCACACAGTACCCTTAGGCAATGCATGAAGTAGCACACCGAATGGAAGGCACATGGTCGTTTTATACCCGCACAGGGGCTCAAAAGAAGGCGGTACACATACTGAAATGAGTTTTATGTACATATAAGGACATTTTGAGAGCACACATTCAACAAGTCGGAGGAGCCAACAATTGTCCAGTTGGGGTAAACACATTCTTGACAGTGATGGATCAGAAACAGATGTGGCTCGACTGAGCATGCGTCTAATTGGCAGAAGCTACTTATAACTTGTTTCTAGGCAGAATACACAATCAGTTAACCGAGAAGTAGGACAGTGCACATGGTGAACACGAGGTAGCACATGGCATACAAAATGGCTGACAGAAATATAAAATGGCTTCCAAGTAAACGGGCAAGATAACACCGGGAAACTCACTGGTTTCAGCAAATGCTAACCTGCTCGCTGTCAATTTACGACAGACGACCCTTTTAGCATTTAGCTGAAGACAGTCGTTCATTAAGGATAATCTAAATATGCATCATGTACATTTATCAACATTATTTCAGCAATTTCCTTTTGTTGGGCTTTTATCTCAGCGACATTTCTTTTAACAGGGGTACAGGCAGAAATACTAATGGAGCAGAACATAGGACCACATTGTAGGCATACACAACATGTAAATAATATTGTAATTACAACGCATAGAGCAGTCAATATCTTCCAACCCCAAGAGGTAAATAGTGTCCATATCCAGCTCGAAAATGTCCATGTACCAGTTTATGGATGGATTTCTGCAGCAATTTTATGCAGTTTAGAAATTGCATCATATACTGAGGGCGAATGGTCAGGGATAAAACATAACAACTACTTCCGATGATGCGACATGCACCACCTCGATCAGCTAACATTACATCTTAAACCATTCAGTTCTGGAGAGGAACAATTCTTGCAATTTGGAGCTCCTCTGTAATATGTCCTAGTGCCATAGCTGTCTGATTGGCAACATCTTCTACAACACGAGTTAATTGCCTTATCTTCCGACTGTTTGTTGTAAGGTAGTGTCAGTCTGGTCCACTTCATCCATACTTATTGTTCTCTTGACTCTATTTACAGAAATATTATTATACAATACAAGATTCTTGTGATATAATGCAGGTGCCAAAAATACAGGGGGTAACAGAAAAGATATGTAGCACACTCCTGACCAACCCATTGGGAGCTGATAAAAACCTTTATTTCCACAAATAAAATACGTATTGTGAGAAGCCATAAAAGTACTATTGTTCGCACCTTCAGTTGTCAATACTCCCCACTAGAACTGTCCCCGCACTACTAATACATAAGTCTGCTTTTGTTCTGGCAACGGAAATCACAAAAAGTTTATCGGTATTGATTGTCCTTGTTCTAGTGAAGACATATGGTGTCGAAACATTGTCTCGTTGGTACTCTTCCCGTTCCCATTTAGTTCCTTTGGCTTTCGGGTATACATCCTTATCTTGATAGCAAACTTTATTAAGACGAAAGTTAATCCCGCCTACCGAATGTTTTCTAGATGCAAACAAAAGTGCATACCAAGCTTGACAAGAACCATTGTGAGAGAAGGGAAGAGGAATAAAAGGGGTTCCTCCCTTTTTCTGGTGGGCAGGTATCATCCAACACACCCAACAATTGGTAGTATTCATAGCATTGTGCGTATGATGTAACATCTGGATACAAGTGTTGTTCAAATAAGATTGTCGATGTTTTTGTTCATGATAGGGAAAAGTAAAATGAAAATGTTCAATTAGAGCTGAAAAAGTGGCAAGCAAACGTTGTCGAGCAAGGGCCATCTTCTCCACAAACCAAGCTGTTATTGCTATAACCACTATAGCAACAACAAACCCTACAGCACAAATGAATTTTCTGTTACTCATTTCAGCCACAGTAATAAGCAAACTTTTCTACAAAATGTATTTTAGTGATCGTTGCAGCTCTCATCCTTTGGGCAGCCGTTGATTTCTTCACCGCAGGTCAAGACGGGTGTCACTACACTAAGCAGGGCTGATTCCCCCCCTTGCCATATCGGCATTCAGTTTTACTACCCAGGGGGGTAGCTCAACCAGTCTTTTTTAACAAAACAGATTATTTTCTTGGTCTCAGTTGATATCGTGATGTTCCAGGAATTGTGTGTTCCGGAAAGATCTCCTCTGATTCATCAGGTGCGATGGCTGGGCTCTTCTCCTTATCCAGAATATCTCGTTGGTCGGTCAGTACAGCAGGTTCCACCAAGGCAGGTGACACTCTTCGACAATGGGTGCCGTGTATCCACCTTTTTCGGTTCCTCACCCGCACTGCTGTCCTCCTAGCCAAGAGCACTTGTTCTGGACCTCGCCACCTCGGCTCCAAGCTGTTCGGCCTCTCAAAGACTCAGACCATAACCTGGTCCCCAGGCTGAAGATCATTAGCTTCACCTGCAGATCTGTCAGGAAGAGCTTCTCAGACCTGTTGATGAATAGAAAGTAAACTGTCTGTTAATTGTGCTAATAGTCATTCACCAAAACACAAGGTACATCATGTGTAGGATGTGGCTTAAGAAATCCCCAAATATTCATTGGCCTTCCAAATACCACGCCGTAAGGTGTGAGTCCAGATCGTGAATGTGGCACCGACCTTATGGATAACAATGCCAGAGGTAAGGCATCCGGCCACTTCAAAGATGTGGAAGCAACATTTGTTGGTAATTTAAGCTTCAGAGTAGCATTGTACCTTTCCACCAATCCTGCTGATTGTGGATGAAAGATTGCATGAAATTTCTGTTTGATCCCTAATCCTTTCAGGACATGTTCAACAACTTGCCTAATAAAATGGGGTCCGTTGTCACTCCACAAAAGTTTACAAACACCAAATCTCGGGAAGTACTCCTTCAAAAGCACATTAGCTGTAGTTAGCTCTGTATTATCCTTCGTAGGGTATGCCTCTATTCATTTACTAAATATACGAACCACCACTAGGACTTACTTCAGATTGTTGCTGTGTTCAAGTTGGATGTAATCCATTTGCAAAACTTCAAAAGGTGCAGTCGGTGTAGCAAACCCTCCTGTAGAAGTTGGTGTCCCTTTACCAGGATTATATTGTAAACAGATCAAATAAGACTGTACTACTCTCTTAGCAGTGCTGGCAATCTCAGGATGCTCCCAAACTCGTGTAAGCAATTTCTTTATTGCTAGAGCTCCAACATGTGCCAGCCCATGTGCCATTTGAACCATAGATTGTAAATAGGCTGCAGGTAATTTCCACTTATCCATGTCTTTGCTAGGCAGCCAACCCTCATCGTCTAGTACTTCTTCTTTGGACCATTGCTCAAGTTCTGCTTTCGAGGCAGATCTCTGTACATCTAGTACTTCCTCTCTAGCATCATGCCATCACTCAGCTTGAGATTTTACTACATACATGGAAGTGGTGTTTCGTTGCATCGCAGTCTCAGGAGCTACGCAATCGGCAAAAGCATTACCCTGCCCTATTTTATTAGTCACTTTCTTGTGTGCGCTACACTTCACAATCGCTATCTTCTTTGGGTATGTTAGCGCAGTTAAAAGATTGTGTACAAATTCTCCATGCATGATCTGCATCCCGTGTGATGTTAGAAAACCTCTCTCCTTCCAGAGTAGGCCAAAATCATGGGCCACTCCAGAAGCATAGCGGCTATCCGTGTAGATGTTCACACATAAGTCAGTGCTAAGTTCACAAGCTTGTGTCAACGCTATTAGTTCAGCTGCCTGAGCCGACTTCAGTGGTATGCAAGCTGTCTCCACTACTGTCTCAAGTGTTGTGATTGCATATGCCGCTGAGGTCGTGCCATCTGGTAACTTCAAAACAGGACCCATCAACCCACAGTTTCCCATCTACATCTGGAAGGGCGTGTCTTGCAAGTCAATGCAACCCTTTGTCTGTTCCTCAGTAAGGAAGATGCACTCATGATGCTCCTTTGAATGGGACTGAGTCGCAGGGTATGGCAACAAAGTGGCTGGATTTAACGTGGCACACCTCTTCAAAGTAATATGAGGTGCTAGTAGTGTCAATTCATATCCTGTCAAACGAGCACTAGTTAAGTGTTGTGTCCTAGTCTGATTCAAAAGAGCATCTACTGCATGAGGTACTAATACTAACAGTTTATGTGATAAAACTATCCCTTCACTCTGATGTATAGACACAGCTGTTGCAGCAACTGCACAAAAGCACCCAGGCAGTCCTCGAGCAACAGGATCAAGGACCGCTGAAAAGTATGCACAGGGACGCTGCTTATCGCCGTCTGTCGGTACCAAAACTGACAATGCACACCCATCTTTCTCATGCACATAGAGCGTAAAAGCCTTTGTGTAATCTGGAGTACCTAACACTGGTGCAGAACAAAGAGCTTGACGTAACTGTTGAAAAGCTTTTTCACATTTATCTGTCCATGGGAGCGGCATGGGAGTGTCTTTAGTCAAAAGTGCTACGAAGGGTTTGACAATGTGTGAAAATCCTAATATCCACTACAGAATGAAGTCAAACCAATAAAAGCACAGACATCTTTCTGAGTGGAAGGTACTGGTGTGCCTAAATTGCTTGAATACGATCTGGTGTAAGTGCACGACCCACCTTAGACAGAAGGTGTCATAAGTAGGTCACCTTCGGTCTACAATATTGCAATTTCTTCCGTGACACTTTATGATGGTGCGTAGCAAGAAAAGTAGTAGTAGTAGAAAAGCTTTATTCGATTTTTGTAAAATAAAAAATCATAAAAGCATCAACATCAAAAATCACTGCATAAATAAAACTGTACAGTACAAGAATTAGGTAACAATTTTTGCAATGATTTTAGGGACATGAATTTTTTTTTTCCTTTTTAAAGAGACACTCTTTAAAAAACTAATCATAGTTGCCACACAAAATTCATCGTTTAAGAGCTGGAGATACAACAAAGCAATCCGACAATGTCGCCATGGGCCATATTTGTTCAAAAGTGGTTTAATCCATCGTACTCTTTCATAATGATAAAAACCACAAAAACAGATCATGTGCAGTGTTGATTGATCAGATCTCCCATCGCACGGACACTTAATAAGTTTTTTGGACCAATCATTAATATTAGGGAAAGACACTAAGCGATAAAAAATATTGAATCTAAGTCTGGTGAGTAGATACCAGTCAAAGCCTCTAGGACACCCGATCAGATAAGACTGCATATTTTCTGAGGTGAGCAAGGAATGGTGCCGTAAGACCATAACTTTGTTCAGCTCTACCGCTAACCTCAAAGATTCTAAGTGAGCCCAGCATTCTTTCTTTAGGGCTACCCTCGTGATCCTGCATAGCCCCTTGGGATCGTTGTAATACTCAGGTTTGCCCAAGTCAAGGCAAAACTTTCGAATGTAAGTTAGCCAAGGTATTTTCTGAGAATTATCGAGGGCCATAACATCAAGCATGATTTCTCTATTTAAGACTAACTCGTCGGCAGTCCAGACCATGTGCCAAAGAAGTAATGGCTGCATCGCGATCTGGTCACTAATGTGATGGACCCCCAGCTCAGCGTGGCAATTGTATACTGCAGTACTGGGTGGAACAGCTAAAATTTTAGCAAGAAAAGAAAGCAAAGACAAAGTACTTTCTTCACACAATTCAGGCATATCGGCTGCCAACAGGATGTCATCGACATATTGTATGAGAGCCACCCCTTTCGGTAAATAAAAAGAATCAAGCTGTCTTTTTAATGCTTGACTGGAAATACTTGGACTCTCTGTATAGCCTTGAGGAAATCTGCAAAATCTATATGATCGAATATTCAAAGTGAAACCAAACAAGGATCGGCTATCAGGATGAATAGGGATCGAAAAGAAAGCATTCTTCAAGTCTCTTACAGAGAATGTGGTCACTCTGGGGGGAACCAAAGTAAGTAGTGTCGTAATATCAGAAACCACAGGATATCGTGGTACCACAATCTTATTCACTTTCCGTAAATCAATAAAAAATCTATAAATCCTAGTATCTGTATCTTTTTTCAAAATGGGAAGAATCGGACTATTGCAAACATTGTAAGGGACTTCCTCCACAACCCCAACTTCAATCAAATCACGAACAATATGTATGAGTGCTTCTTCACCCTTTTGTGACATTTTATATTGAGGCAAACGTGGTAATAAAGCACCCTCCTTGACACTAATGTGCACTGGTGGAATAATCATCTGCCCTACATCAGTATCCGAGGTAGCCCACAAAACACTCTGGAGTGAAGCTAATGCAGTATCCTCTTTACGAAGACAAGATCTTTCGAGCACAGGGTAATTCTCGCTCAAAATAACACGCACTCCTTCAGGAGCACAACATATTGTAGCTCTCAAATACTTAAGCATATTAAGACCCACAATATTGTCTGGCGTGTTCGGTGAAAACAAAAACGGGCATAGAGCAGCAAACTTGTCAACATGGAATGCAAGTGGTTGTGACAATGGGCTAAGGGAGGGCGTTCCATCAAACCCTATCGATGTAAAGGTTGAGCCAGACAGGGGATCCCTTGGAACCAATTGTTTAGACAAGGCACAACGAGTAGCTCCTGTATCAACCAGAAACCGATCAGTAGAACCCAAAACATGTCCTGTAATATAAGGACCCCTCTGATCTACAGGAACTTCAACCGATTCCCTTTCCCATCCTAGGCAATCCTATGCATAAGCAGAATCATGAAAATCAGATGGCACGCAATCAGATATTTGATATAGGGTTCGCCTATCAAAAGTGTTAAACCCATTCCTTATTCGTTCATTAGAATCAAACCTAGCACGATCATTCGTGCTCCCTCTAGGCTTTGAGTATCCTGAACAATTTCTCATTTGTCCTCGTCCACGTTGAATTTGCTGGGCACATAATACCGGACAATCAGAAAGCCAATGTCCGAACTGTTTGCAATACGCACACTGGTCAACTGATAGATTAGAACGAGTGAAAGACGAACCATAGGATCCACGTCTACCTCTCTCATTGCCTCTAGAAGGCAGACCATAAGCTTGAGCCATCATAACTTTTGTTTTCGATTCCTTAGTCTTTTTATCCTCATTACCCTTTGCTTCTAGCTCCTGATGTTCGTAATACTGAGCCATAGTTAAAAGAGAAACCAGAGAAGCGGTAGTCCACAAACTCTCACTAGCTTTTAAGCGACTGGCTATTTCTGGAAGCAAGTTGGCGACATATTTATCAATGAACAGATGTCTGCCTGTATCATCCGTTGATGACTGGCCACTGAAATCATGAAATTCTTCCCCAAAACGCGTAAAGAAATCTGACACTGACTCATCTACCTTTTGTTTGACCGATGCTAATATAGTCCAATCTATCTTTTTAGAGGGAATAATCGTTTTTAATTTGACTAATATAGCTGCTGGAAGATCTAGAATTAGCCAACATGGTTTCTGTGCGGGTTCTCTTTCTGAATCCCCTAATTCTATATCTTTCCATAATGCACCGAAAGTCACATTATCATCAACTTTACAAATAGTTCTCCACATATCGCGGGGTAAGATCAATCCGAAAAAGAAATCAATATGAGGCAGTGTCATAGTACAAGAGCTAATAGCACCCTCAACTTCCTCATAAAAGGCTGCTGGATTTTTATGCGGATCAGGAAATGCATCTTAAGAGCCAAAATATCCACTCTATTCCAAGGAGTATAAACCCAATTATAAACAAAATAACCCTTTGAATCAGCAGATTTATCATCATCCGTTCCCTCACCTTTAGTAGGAATATACAAGGGTGTGGCTTCCCGCATAGGTTTCGCATGAACTATCATAGTCTTATCTGATCCAAAGATAGAGGCTTCAACCGTGCCGGTCTGAGATGTATGTAAAGCTGCATTCGCTGCCTTTTTCTCCAGCCGCAGTCGAGCTGCCTCAGCACGTATTTTAACCAAACGAGGAAAGAGAAAAAGACCATCACGCATGTTCTTACAAGAGTAAGCGCAAACAGATGGAACGCAAATGGCGCCAGGACTATGACCCTATGGCCAAACTGGCCTATAAATCTGCCCTAAATAAATTCCAAAAACTTAAACGCACCTTCAAATCTCATCCAACAGGTGCAGAATTCCTCCAAAACTCTCCTCACCATTGTGAAGGATTTTATGAATCCTCCTGCCATGAAAACCCAATGCGTTCCCACTCAAGACCTGTGCAACGGACTTTCTGACTTTTTTCAGGATAAAATCATCACACTTTCTTCCTCCTTTGACTCTGTTTCTCCCAACCCACCATCTGATGGTCCACATCCCTCTCATTGCTCTTTTAATTCCTTCTGTGAACTTACTCACGACTCAGCCCTGGCATTGCTTTATAAAGTCAAGTCTGGCTCGCCTTTAGATCCAGCCCCTGCCAAAGTTATGGGCAATCTTGCCCCTGTTTTAATTAATCCTCTCCTCTCCATCTGGAACTCCTCCTTGACCCGTGGTCAATTTCCCTCAGTTTGGAAACATGCTAGGCTACTTCCCATCCTGAAGAAACCCGATGCTGACCCCTCACAATTTTGCAACTATCGACCCATTTCGCTCCTGCCTAAACCTGCCAAGGTACTGGAGAAAGTGGTCCAGAAACAACTGGTTCAGTATCTGGAAACAAATAAGTTGCTGCACGATTCTCAGTCCGGTTTTAGAACCGGCTACAGTACCGAGACTGCGCTGTTGGAAGTATCCGAGATTATCAGGGAATCAGTGGATAGGGGCGAGGAGGCCATGTTGGTCCTCCTCGACCTATCCGCTGCATTTGACACGGTATCCCATGTCATACTCACAGCCCGACTACAACAGTTGGGGATTGGTGGCACAGTCCTGGCATGGATCAAATCCTTTCTGTCCAGACGGTCCCAAAGGGTACTGCTGCACCCATTTGAATCAGAAGATAAACCCCTCTTGTGCGGTGTGCCTCAGGGCTCTGCCTTGAGCCCTCTATTGTTTAATGCTTATCTGGCCCCGCTTGCCAAGGTAGTTGAGTCATGGGGTGTCAGGGTGGTCTCTTATGCTGATGATACTCAGCTTGTTTTTTCATTTAGAGACCACTCTGACTCCCTCTTCTCCAACTTTCGAAACTGCCTTGGCAACATTTGCCCATGGATGGCTGCCAATCATCTTGCCCTAAACACTGACAAAACTGAGGTCCTCTTTTTTAGCCAGAAATCTACTCCCCCTGCAACCTTATGGTGGCCTACCGTCCTCAATCCTCCTCCCATACCAGTGCAGTCTGCCCGCAACCTCGGCTTCGTATTTGACAATACCTTGTCCGGTAAAACCCAGGTCAATAAAGTTACAGCGGCCTGTTTTAATAAGTTGCGTATGATCAGGAAGATTTTTCCTTACCTCCCCCAGTCTTCCCACAAAACGGTGGTCCAGGCACTTATTACGGCACATCTTGATTATGCCAATAGCCTATATGCCGGTGCCCCCCAATATCTTATAGACCGACTACAAATCATTCAGAACGCGGCAGCAAGGTTTATTGGAAACATTCCTGCCTGCAACTCGGTCAGAGCGTACCGAGATGAGCTACATTGGCTTCCCATAGCCCGCTGCATTGACTTTAAAGTCTTGGTCCTTGCCTTTCGGGCAATTAATGAAACTGGCCCGGTCTATCTGAGCAAAAGGCTCAAAATATCATCCTCAGTAAGACACCTGAGATCTAACAGCCTTCGACTGCTGAACGTCCCCAGATTCAGGCTCACCCGAAGTGGCGGCAGAACCTTCACCGTTACAGCCGCCAAGCTCTGGAATAGCCTACCTCTAGACCTTAGGTTTATTGAGTCTGAGCAAGTCTTCCGACGCAAATTAAAAACCTGGCTGTTTACTAAACGCTAATCACGAGCTCCCCTGCAGCCCATGGTTTTCTTTCGGTTGGACATGAACTAGGCAACCCTCTCTTGTGATTACCTGTAGTCTTAGCGCCGGGACACCCCCGCTGGAAGTAGCCGCGCGCTCTATAAGCTTCGTAAATAAATAAATAAATAATCCTGTGCTACATCGACAGGCTCAAGTTCTCCTGAATATTTCCTATACCGTTTAATAACTTCTCCAGCAAATGCTTCCGTAAAATATACTTGCTCCTTCTCCGACCAATCTTTCATATTCTCTAAGAGTTCAGGGGCAGTGGCAGTATTAAGAGCGGCTTTACGAGCAACAGATCTAAGGTCAGCAGAGCATGCAGCAGGAATCATAGAACGAGTGTTTCGCGCTTTATCCCGAAGTTTAGGAGATTTCTCATCTGGCTTATCAGGAGCAGCTGGGAAAATATACGGGGGTGGAGAACGATCTAATAACAAGAAATCGTCATGTTGCTTATTAAAGATAGGATAACGGGGTTGCCTAACAGGGTACTGGCCAGTTACCTGTAAATTGCGCTCCCTCTCCTCTCTTTCTTTTAATTCTTTTGTTTCCTTGTCTTTTAACTCTAAGGCTTTCGCATGAATGGTTTTACGCTGTTCTTTTTCAATTAAGGCTTGCTCCCGCTACATTCGCTCACGCACCGCTTTCTCCCACATTCGTACACAATCAAACATATCTTGTCAAGACTTTCACTGAAACATACACTGCTCCACATACTGAATCTTTCATAAATGAAATGACCCATGCATAGGCCAACGCAACTCAGGATCCTTTTTAGTGTATTTATTCCATAAAGTACTGTACATTATGGAAGAAAGACAATACTTACTATACATATCCCTATTAGGCATCCCCTCTGGGGGAGCTGGTTGAGCTTCGTCAAGTTTCAATTTCAAACTGGTAACACTACAAAAGCAACACATCCTACGAAGTGCGCTGAAAACAGGCATGCCAAAAATAATACAAAATATGCAATATTATAATCAAAGTAGTGCTTAAAATATCTACTTGCGTTGCGCCGTTCAAACAAATATAAAGTAGAGAAAAATCTCCTCATTACCTGCCTATATAAATTGCAATTTATATATAGTTTTTTTCCAAACAAAATCAAATGTTAGCTAACGCATACGAAGAGCCACAGTAAGTGTTGCTAAACTACCTTCCCAATCCAAAGCATTACATTTACAGCAAGGGCTGTATTAAACAACTCTTACCAAACCTGTTAGTGTCCAGATTCCAACTGCCAAGTTCCCAAATCGACCAAACGTTCTCTCCACAGCGAATCAACAGAAAAGATCTCAGTGGAGGACCGGCACCACCTGGATGGTCAGATCAAACAGAAAGGAAAAAGGCTGTAGATGCCAAGACTCGGGTCTCCTCTGGCAGTGATCACGTCCAAAGCGAGTTTCCAATTCTTCATTTCGACCAGTCCTTCGGGCATCCGAGTCACCGATGAGCCCCACGGTGGGCGCCAATTTGTGGTATCGAGTCTCAGCAAGGCCTAATTGTGCCGCTTTAAAGCCCTCAAACCATAGAAGTGAAGTTGGCACAGAAACTGGAATAGAAAAGATAAATTTATTAAGACCTCATGAGGTGGAACTACAGTCACACAGTACCCTTAGGCAATGCATGAAGTAGCACACCGAATGGAAGGCACATGGTCCTTTTATACCCGCACATGGGCTCAAAAGAAGGCGGTACACATACTGAAATGAGTTTTATGTACATATAAGGACATTTTGAGAGCACACATTCAACAAGTGGGAGGAGCCAACAATTGTCCAGTTGGGGTAAACACATTCTTGACAGTGATGGATCAAAAACAGATGTGGCTCGACTGAGCGTGCGTGTAATTGTCAGAAGCGAAATATAACTTGTTTCTAGGCAGAATACACAAGCAGTTAACAGAGAAGTAGGATAGAGCACATGGTGAAGAAAAGGTAGCACATGGCATACAAAATGGCTGACAGAAATACAAAATGGCTTCCAAAAAAAGGGGCAAGATAACATCGGGAAACCCACTGGCTTCAGCAAATGCTAACCTGCTCGCTGTCAATTTACGACAGTCTAGCCGCATTAGTGACTTCATAACCTCAGCCCGATTGCACGTTTCTGAGACACTACATTCAGAAGCCTGCCCCACTAACTTCTGATGGTACTTTCTGTGCCTCATATTGTAACACTCAGAAACAAGAAATGAAGGAGCCTGAAAAATTGCTAACACCTTGAAGGGAGGCAGCAAGCAGGTCAACTATTCACTCCCTATTATGGGCGGTAGGGCTGAAAAATAACAATACTGAACTATTTTGAGTCCCTATTTGGAAGGAGTACACTTCAAATCCTTTAATGAGGAACGATTAAAAGGCAAATATGGTGCCAGGTGCCACAGTAATTTGAGTACCAATAGTGCATGGTAAAGTTGCTATGGTTAAATATCTTATAGTTGGATCTTGACATTGAGCTGATGGTCCACAGTGAGGGGAGATACCACCTGTCCTAGCCTCTGCCTCTTAGCACCTACTTGATGCTCTTGACTGAGTGTACTAGGGTCCCAGGTGCTTACTATGAAAATATAAGAGTGTTCAAAACAGGCCTTTTGCCAGAATATAGCTAGGAATAATGGAATACGGTTTTGGTTCTATTTTGTTAACTTTCAGAACTGTGGACATAATTCGGAAGTACAGTCATTGGTATTTGTAATATGCCGCTAGAGGTGAAATTTTTTAACCTTTGCATGACAATCCAAATTGAAAGGATTTGACAAGAACATTTTCATTCTTCAAAAACAAAAGACAGCAATTCAAAGATGATAACCTACCATCATATTTCCGACCATAAGTGATACCTATTAGCGACCCAGTGCTCCTAGTCTCATGAACTGCAGAGGAGCAGGAAACTGGAGTCTTTGGTTTCCAGAGAAATGTGATCAGAAATATGAAACTTGAAGGAATTGATGGAAACACACCTCTATGAATGAAGACTTCAGTTTAAGTTGACTCAACATGGGAATACTCACCCCTCTGAGTCACGCAATGGATTGACAGAGTCCTAGCTCTTTGATTATCTGGGTGGTGGTATATGAACGTTTTTATTTGGTTGAGTGATCTGTGTCGTTAAGTACAATAATAAACAAGACACTGTTGAGCTAACTAGTCATATGGAACACAGTGTTTAAATTTCAACTTTTCACCCCCTGATTACCAAACCATACCACTTTTCCTGATCATGGCTGGCCAGTAGTTTCCTCATCTGGAAACTAGATGCTGGAACGACAGACCCAATTTTACCAACAATAAGTATTCTGACCATTAAAATATCTTTGGCTGCAAGAATTCCTGTTGACCTTTTTCCATGGCATGAAGGAACATGCAATCCTCTCTGCTGACAGAACTAAACTCCTTAAATCTCGTCCTTTCCTTACATCCCTCCCTCCACTCTCGCTGTGCCCTGCAGCCCCTATACACATTTATCATCCATTCAAAGCAGGAAGTAAAAATGTGTATTAAACCCCTTGGAAAAAAGAACACTATTTAGAATTCCACACAGTAATTCTGGGATCATCAAGTTGTCCCAATTTTAAGGGGTTTAACTTGTAATATGCTGAATTCCACTAAGCGATACCAGCCAGTAACATTAAATCTGGCTGTTGAGAATATTCACATGGAAGTTCGCCTGAATAATTAGGGCCTCATTTGGATAGGTGGCATTCAGCTTCATGAGATTGAGCAATAATAGGTTTGTGATACCCTTAGATGCCCGGGGTTGCATGTGTGCTACACGGAAGGATCAGGGTGTGTCTACCCTTCTCTGGCTGATGCATGTGCCCCACAAGGGCAAGTAGAAACTCCTCTTGGAAGACAGTTCAACCAGCACTACAACTACACTGATCAATGGGGTGTTTTGTGAAGCAAAAGCCTTCACCTTGACAGACTTGGGTAGCACGGTGGACCCTGCATGGAATAGAGGTTTGAGATTGCCAATAATTTACATGAACAAGAAATTCCCAGTAAGTGCTTGTCAGCAGCTCATGTTGATGATGCCTCTGCCATTTGAAGACACCGCTGTTCACTACAGCCAATTGGATAGTTTAGTGAGGCCCTCAGATTAGACCTGTTGTGTTAAAAAACGATTCTGGCAGAGCACCAAGAAGTTTTCAAACTTTACTATCTTGTTTAGTAAAAGTCATAACCAGGGTTCCATGGGTGAACATGCAAAAGGATCAATAATAGTGAAGTTGCTGAGGGATGGCATGATCCTGAACTCAGCCTGCCTCCCAAGTACAACACTGTCACATGGTCCAGCCCTCCCCTTACATGCTTATTATCATAACAGGCTGTGTAAGCTGGTTTGAGAATCTGAGCAACACCTGTGGACTGGAGCACTTCTTTGGATGCTGCAGATGTGAGCTTCTCAAAAAGGTTTGAGAACAGAGTTATGAAGAGGCCATCTTAGACGGATAGGGAGGGCCCAATGTGACAGAAAATTCTCCCAAAATAGAATCCAGGAGCACCCGCCATTAGTGCGGGGAAAAAACACATTGCCTTCTTGGGCAGGGCTTCAAGAGGCCCTGCCACCTGGACCCGCCATGCCTATTTCATGCCTGTCCAATATTCGAGCTACGAAAGAGTAGACCACACTGGACAGCAGGGTGAACTGGGTAGGAAGGAGTGGCCAACAGTGGAACACTGGATCTTCTTCATGCAGACGCCATGTCAATCTAAGCCCCTGTACTTGAATACCAGCTGTTGCACGCTAGTTTCACTGCAAGGTTTGGGAATGGAGTTACCCCAGGATGCTCAGACGTCCACACAAGCACCCTAGCAGTCATCGCACCAGTCACTTTCATAGTGTGGAAAACTCAGGGCAAGTCAGCAACTGATCAGTGACGATTCTTCTATGCATACCAACTGAACAACTCCACGAAGCCCTCCTGAGAGTGGCCAAAGCCTGTCCAGACACCTGGCACCCGATCCCCGAGGCCAGGATGCCAGAGAGCAGCTTGAGTTACGTCCCTACCCTGTCAACATGGTGCCTGACACAGGAGGAATGTTGTGCCCCTCCAGGTCAAACAGCTTCGACAATCCCAAGAGAGAAGCAAGTGAAGCATATTGAAATGGCTGGGGCCTCCTCCTCAAGGAGAGTCCTAGGCACATGCCAGTGCCATATTCTTTACCAAGGGCAGAGTCTCGCCAGCTGCTCTGGCAATGGAAATGTTAAAAATATCCAACTATAAAAGATTTCAGTTGCAAAATCATATTTTGGCTATAACACCACCAGTGACATTTCATTCTCATTGCAGATTCAATGACCCCTACATAAAAGACATGCTCTTTTTACACACACAATGTCACCATTTAGGCAGGCGTTATTAATTTCCCACAGCCTTAGTGAATACCTCACTGTTCGTACTGGTGATATTTTTGTCAAAGACAATACACATTTCTCTAGCCAAATAAAAGGCTTAAAATGATTTCATGATAGAGTCCCAAGTGTGGTCAAGCTATTATTATATATGGATGTTCTGATATTCATTTCCAAAATGCAATCATATCCCTTAAGCATATGTGCCACTGCTATCATTCACACAGGCAAACACACTACCCCAAAATAGCTCTGGCAACATCTCCCCAACTATGCTATTCAAGATATCTTAAATTCCATCCCTCCATACTTTCCTATGCCATCTTGCCTACTGAGCCCCATGGTAGCCAAATGTAGTTACAGGGAACTTTACTTTACACCTTCTGCATTCTCTTACTAGTAAATAGGGAAAGAAACACTGAGCCTCAATCTTCATAGCCTGTATGCCTGTAGTGGGGACACCTTTCTTTTGCTTTCACTAAGCTTTGAGATGCAAATGAAAAATTGCCTCTCACCTTCATCTCCTGCACCAACTCCACCCACTGCTGCATTCAAGTGCCAAAAATGGGAGGGCGTACTCAAACAGTCATTTCATCAGAATAAATGAGTTAAGCCAAGACTTTAGGTAAAATTCATAACGATGTACAGACCTTTATTTAACACTTGTGTTCAAATCTTACTCACAGACACATGAGCAACCAAGACATGTTTCGTGGAGAATTTTCTTTTTGAAAGCGGCAAATGAAATGAAACTAAAATATTCATTGTACACATCATTCACATACAACTGGAATCGACCTAATTATGGGGAATCTCTACAATAAATCACATAGCCAACCAATGGTTACACCGTTTTATGTGAAAATATTAAAAAAAAAGATGCAATCGCCATTGTCTACACAACATTAAATCATTTTCAAATGCATATTATCACTTGCTACAAAGAATACCCAAAGGAGCGAATGGACTGGATAACTTGTTTTATGAATTTAGAAATCCAGTAATTCATACATTTCAAAAGAACATCAAATTCCAAGCCTTTAGTGATTGCGTAAAGACATAAGTTGTGTTGTATCTTTACCTTTAATTAAGTACATTCCTTATGTAGAATGTAGCTAGGTCATTATTAGAATGTAATGTTATTAAAGAGTGTCAGTTGTTACATGGTCTATGATGAGAACGACTTGCCTCCCTGTTGGGCATATTAAACTACTTTCTACTCAATCTATGGAGACCTCATCTTTACATTACTGGAGACGATGAGCCCAACAGGTGATTAAGAACCCTGCTTGATTTGTTTTTTGGGATTTCCAGCATCATTGCGACAGTGAGTTTATTGTTTATTTCGACTTCCGACTTTTCCAGAGTGACTTTCTAAGTCTGAACTGACTTTTGAGGTGGCGACTTCATTGCGGCAAGTACATTTTTAAAATATATTATTTTTAAGTATTTCCTGCTGAAGTGCCTACCTTCGTTGAACTACGTGTTTTAAATTCTGCACGCAAACTGTTGCGCGAGCTTTACTGGAGCGTGCCTTCCATTTTGAAGAACGTCTTGTCGTCACTCAAACAACTCGGAACAATCTGTATGAGCGTCTTGTCGTCACTTCTAGAGCGCGCATTCCACTTTGTCAAGCAACCGCGTGCTAAGCAACCACGTCCTCTTGCCGTCCTCTCGCCGTCACGTACTGTGACGCGCATTGTTGTTTTTAAGCAAGTTGCGGAAGTGCGGTCTGGCTTTTGACAAGTACGTTACTCGCTCAAGTATTTGACTTTATTTTGCGCATTTTAGCACGTTTATCGTATGGATTGAGGCAAGTCATATTTAATGTTTTGAAGCAAAATTTGACCATAGGATGCACAAAATCAGCTGGAATTCATCCCTGATATATAGAAGAATATCGATGACCATTTAGACTGAAGAAGAGAAATATCGATTGATGAACAGAGAAGTTATTATTTTTGTTTAATACTGATTTCACTTCTTTAGTTCTCATTGTTATTTTTCCTTCATTATTTTAGATTGTTATTTTGGATTGTTGTGTTAGCTTGTTTAGTTAACTTGTTGTGTTAGTTTGTTTAGCTATTTTTGCCTTTCAGCATGTCATCTTCTGCGAGTGGAATGAATCAACCTCCCCAATTTTTGAGTGAGCAAGGCGAACCAATTTTACCATGGAAGAAATGGAAGCCAATATTTGACTCTTATTTGCTTGCTATTGGTGGGGAGAAGTTTTCTGCCATCAGGAAACAGGCTGTTTTGTTGAACAATCTAGGTATCGAAGGAAGGAATATCTACGATAGTTTGGATCCAATACCTATTGGTATCGGTCCGGGTGAACCTTCTGATGTGTATGAGATGAGTGTACTTCTTTTGAAGAAACATTTTGGTGCACGCATTAGTGTTGTTGTGGAAAGACACACATTTTTTATGCCTACACAGGCTGAGAGTGAGAGAGTTGGAAACTATGTGGCAGCACTTAAATCCCTTGCACAAACTTGCGAATTTGAACTTTTGACTGACTCTCTCATTCGTGATCAACTCGTTCGTTGTACTAATGATCTGAAGATCCAGGAAAAACTTTTGTCCAAAAATCCAAATTTGAAAGAGGCCATACTTATTGTTGAAAGTGTTGAACATACCTCCACTTGGGTAAAGGAGATTAGGAAGGGCCCTTCTCAAACTGATCCTGTTTCCAGTATAGGTAATGAAAATCGTCAAATTTTCCAACCGGAGACACGTGTTGCTGCTGTTAGTAAAGTTCCATTCAAGCAGGAGAAAACTACTTTTAAAACTGAAATATCTAAACAAAACTACAGTTCCAACAGTTTTAACAGGGAGAATAAATTTAGATGTCCCAGATGTGGAAGTGAGAAACATGGACCGAACTATCCGAACTGTTTTGCTAAAAGTACTGTCTGTAGGAATTGTGGCAGGAAAGGCCATTATGCAAGGATGTGTAAAAACAACAAAGTTAATTGTGTAGACGATGATGAAGAGTACCCTCTGGATTCAATTCATTGTGTCACCAATTTGCAGGATGATGTTGTTAATGGTGTGAGTCAAGTTGACGATGATATAGTAATTATGCCCTCTTGTGACATTCAAATTGCGAACAAGGTTGTTCCCGTACTTGCTGATTCTGGTTCACTTTTCACTCTTATCAGTGATAAATTTTGGTTCACAAATTTTGATGGAGATAAGATCAAACTTTTGGCTTCTGACATTAATCCCGTTGGGTATGCTAAACAAAAGATTGATTTGATTGGATACTCCATCCAGACCATTACTTTTAAGGTGAAGGACTGGGTTTTTCTAAGACCCAGCGGTGCCAGGGATAACACATGAAACCTTCGTGGGTTACCTGTTCCGGCGTACAAATGACAGAGACACGGGACACTTCCTTCGGCGTCAAAGATACGAGGTTTATTTACTGCAGGGAACACAGAAGTCACGAGAAGTACATAACATATAGGTTCACGGAGACTGCTTCGAATTGTATCTGTGGATCACTCCTTTTATACAGTTCTCCGTCATAGGATAACATGGCAAACAGAAGATTACAACCCGGTTCCCACAGTACATTTCATAGGGGGTCGCTTTCATGTATTCAGGGCCCGGAACATAATTACAGTAGCATTTGTCGGTTCCCAACTGTAAAAGTACATCTTCCCCCCATTAGTGCATTCCGTTCGGCTGTAAACGAATCAAGGAAGAGACAGAAACAGGTGCAGAGGAAGACGAGGATAGCGAACAGATCGAAGAGAGTGTAAAAGGGGTGGTATCAAGAAACACGATTGCAGGGATCAAAGGAGACGTGCCTAATGAATGCACAACTGAGACAATAGACCGGCACGGCAAGATGAGCCTTGAGCGGGGCCATCTGCATTACAGTGTCATCCCCCTCATCATAAAGACACCCTCAAAGGAACACGTGTCTTCCGCAAAAGTTTGGGAATCCCAGGGTCACGAAGCGGACAGTGTCCGTTCGCTGGCTACTTGAGGGCAAGAAACAAAATGGATGCCACATCTAAAATGGAACCCGTGGGCTCAGATGAAGAAACCCACAAAACAAACAAACGGTTTAGGCTAGCACAGCGAAAACGCATACACTCACTAAACTTGTCATTTGCGGTTCATAGATACCAGACTCGACCATATTCGGGCGAGTCGGAAACACCACTTAGAATTGTCACGGAACCTCAAACGCTCCTTTTGCCCTCATGTAGGCAAGCACTAGTCGCAATCAGAATCGATTTCGATATTCATCAGACCATCCAGATGGTGCTGCAACATTATTCTATCCATCAGTGCTTCCTTGGTAACAGGCAGCCGCCTTATACACGTCGTAGCACAGAGGCCACATAAGGCAGGACCACACTGCACACAAAGACAACACGTGAACAGAAATGCTACAGCAACCCCAATGACCATCAGAATCTTCCAACCCCACGTCGACATCAGGCCCCAAAACCACCCTAGTAGCGTCCAATCCCCTACGTCCACGTGTATGGACTCGGAGATCTTATGCAACTTCGAGATGGCTTGATAGGCAGTAGGAGCGTTGTCAGGAATGAAAATGCAGCAACTCGAATGGATCACCTTACGTACTCCACCTCTATCTGCGAGGACAACGTCTAAAACCATACGATTTTGTAACGTCATAAGCCTGTCCGCCTGAAGCTCTGCTGTAATGTTGCCAAGGGCGCTCGCAGTGATATTAGCGGTCGATTCCACCACTCGAGTCAACTGTCTCAGGTTCCTACTATTGATCATAGGTCCCCAAAACGGCAAGAAACCCTTAAAGAAGTCTCCTGCCTCTTGACCGGCAGTGTCCTCTTCGCTAATTACGCCTCTCACAACTCTGGTCTTGTGATAATCCGACCCAACAGTAAAGGTCGGTGGCAACAAATTCGCAATATAACATGTGCCTGAGCAGTCACAAGGCAGCCATGTATATGCGCGGTCGTAACAAACAAAGTAAGTACCCTTGGCAGTCAGAAAAACAGGGAAAGAGGCCGACGGCAAAACATACGTTTCGGTACAGGCACTCCTCCCGAGCTGAGCTCGCGGGCTTCGGCCTAGGCCTTTCAGACAGAAATTACCGAGATGGAGTACGATCCAGATCGGAGACGAGCTTTTAAGCTGCCGATCCCCCACTGACATGCTATACTCAGCCTCACTCAGATCTCGGTATACTCGCACCTCTTCCTCTGGGATAAGCGATGCGTCGAAGATATCCCTATCTAAATCGGCAATCGCTCTTGCCAAAGGCTTGTGGTACGGGCCAGGACCATGATCTGCAGTGCGTGGCTCTCGATGGGGGTAAGAATCTAGTGCGCTACGAAACATGGTTTGGAATGCTCGAGCTGAACCCTGGGAACTGTAACGAAGGACCAAGTACGGAATTCCCCTATCAGTGGTATGTGGCATTAACCCACACACCCAACAATTGGTAGTGTTCATCACCAACTGATGCTGATGAAGGAGCTGAACGAAGGAATTGTTCATAAATTCCGCACGTCTAACCTGCTCGTGTTGGGGTAAGATATGAAAGGAATGAGGAGAAACAGTGGTAGTAGGTTTAGGTTCAGAAGAAGGGGTAGGTGAAGCAGAAGGCAATAATGACTGTATCGCATAATACACTCCACCCACCAATAACAAGGAAACAGTTAAGAATAGAAGGAACACCTGAAACATGAAGCATTTAGTACGTACAATTCTATGCAATTCAAATCTTTGTGATTGAGTCTCCTCCAATTCCGACAGCTTTGAGAAAGCCATCCTCTAAAACCGTCCGCAACGTTCTTGACGCACTTCGTTCTGGGTAGCAATAGTCAATCCCCAGGAGTTCCTAGGAATCAACGGTCTCCAACCTAGTGTCAGGACCTACTAAACAGAAGGAAGTACCCGCACGGCCCTACGGTCCACCCGGATGTAAGGTTCTTTTATTTAAACAATATATACAAAATCTCCTAGCTGTGGAAACAAATACACATATGCTGAAAAACTCAGAATTCATACAAAAATCACAGTTATCCGAAAATGTTTCAGAGTGATAATGGGGTAACGTGAATTTCAAAAGGAAAAAGCAAAAATAATTTTTATTAGTCTCTAGTGTTGGAACGGAGAAAATATCTGCTTCTTCCAGGACGAGTCTGCTCTTCAAACAGTTGGTCGGATGATGAAACAGAGTCCTGTCGATCAGACAATAGTTCAGATCTTGAATTCTCCAATGACAAAGGTTGAACAGTATTATCCGGCTGCACTGAAGTATTTCCCGCAGGCTGAGCGTCACTGAATGGCACAAAGTTCGGCAAAACCTCCGTTTCAGATGAGGCGATGCCTGTCCTCACCCACGAGTCCGCTGGTAAAGGTATTGGTACCTTCTTGGTGTGGGTGGCATGCACCCAATGCTTGCGGCCCTCCAAACGAACAGCAGTTCTCGTGGCAAGGAGCACCTGAAAGGGCCCGATGAACCTCGGCTCAAGGTTTCGTTTTCGGTCGAAGTTCCTCGTAACCACCCAGTCTCCGGGTTGGAGCTGGTGGCCTGGACCCTCCGTCTGCGCCGGCAGTGCTTCAAAGACCTGTTGATGAATTAACCTCAGTTTAGCAGTCAGATCATGAAGGTAATCAATCAGCTTTGGATACTCAAGATCGGTAAACGCACTGGGTCTAGGAACCCCCCAAATATTTGCAGGACGGCCGAACACAATCTCATATGGGCTGAGCCCTACTCGAGAGTGTACAGTCGCCCTAGTTGACAGAAGAGCCAGGGGCAAAGCGTCAGGCCACGAGAGACCAGTCGTAGCCTGAATCTTTGCGAGTTTTAGTTTGAGAGTACCATTGTACCCCTCAACCAAACCTGCTGACTGGGGATGATTGGCGCTATGGAATTTTTGTGTAATTCCAAGGCCCTTACACACACTCTTCATCACACTCCCCACAAACTCACTTCCGTTATCAGACCATACAATCCGTGGCATTCCATACCGAGGAAAGTATTCCTTCAGTAGGACTTTCGCTGTAGACAGGGCAGTATTGTCTTTGAGAGGGTAAGCTTCAATCCATCGGGAGAATGCGCAAACCACAACTAAAACATATTTTAGGTTATTGCATCGCTCCATATGGATGAAGTCCAAATGAGTTACCTCAAAGGGACATGAAGGAGGAGCAAAGTGGCCAGGGGGTGTAGGAGTTCCCTTGCCAGGATTGTACATCATACATATCATGCAATTCTCGACCAATCTCTCTGACACTTAGCGATACCATCATTCTTCCATACAGGGGACAACAACTTGCAAATACCTTTCGCACTAATATGTGACAAACCGTGTGCCATAGTCACAACAGCTAGCACATATGCATCCGGCAACATCCACCTTTTATTCTCCGACAAATCAATCCAACAGCCATTCGCATCCAACTTTCCCGTACTCTCTTTCCACTTGGTCTTTTCAGTCTCGGTGGCCTCATTCTGAATCGCTTTCACACTTTCAATAGTGTCTTCACACATACCAGCTTCTGCAGGCCACCTTACCGAACTCGTTACATACATTCTAGTAGTAAGGTTTCTCGCAGTCTCCTTAGCAATCTCATCAGCAAACGCATTGCCACGACCAACATCATCCGTCACCTTACGGTGTGCACTACATTTAATAATTGCCACCTGCTTTGGCAATGTAAGTGCATCTAAAAGATCATTCACAAGCTGTCCATGCTAAATCTTCGTACCATGCGATGTCATAAAAACTCTCTCTCTCCACAATCGTCCAAAACTATGGGCAACACCAAACGCATACTGACTGTCAGTGAACACATTCACCCGTTTCCCTTTCGACAAAACACACGTTCTGGTTAAGGCAATTAGCTCTGCCGCCTGTGCAGAGTTCTGGTTCAATCTTGCAGTTTCCACAACTGTACTCAACGTCACCACAGCATACGCAGTCGTCACATCATCATTCGGCAACTTAAAACACGAACCATCCACATCCAAAGTACCATCGGGTTTTTCCAAGGGAGTGTTTTTTAGGTCAACACGACCCTTCGTTTCTTCCTCAGTTCGCAAATAACAATCGTGTGGTGGTACCCCATCTGATTCCATATTTGTTGGCAACAAAGTCGCCGGGTTTAAAACATTGCAGCGCTTTATTTGAATGTGACTTGCCAAAGGCGCCAACTCATATCCAGACAACCTTGCGCTCGTCAAGTGTTGGGTTTTCGTACGATTCAAAAGAGTATCAACTGCATGCGGAACCATCACCGTAAGCATATTATCCATGACCAATCCCGCAGATTGTCGGATGGACACCGCAGCTGCCGCTGTTGCTCTCAAACAACTCGGCAATGCTCTGGCTACCGGGTCCAAGGTCGATGAAAAATATGCACATGGACGCTGCTTACCACCAAATTGTTGCGTCAACACACTCAACGCACAACCTTCCCTCTCGTGAACGTATAGTGTAAACGGCTTGCTGTAGTCAGGAGTACCTAACACAGGGGCCGAACACAACGCATCACGCAGTTCAGAAAAACTTTTCTGACACTCTTCCGTCCATGGCAAAGGAGTTGGAACATCCTTGCACGTGAGGGCTACCAATGGTTTCGCTAGCAATGAAAAATTTGGAATCCATTGCCTGCAGTATGACGTGATACCTAGAAAGGCACGCACATCTCTCTGAGTTGTTGGCACAGTCATTCGAGCGATCGCTGCAATTCTCTCTGGGGTCAACCTTCTTCCCTCCTTTGACAATAAGTGACCTAGATAGGTTACTTCTTGGCAACAATATTGCAGTTTAGAAGGTGACACCTTGTGATGTAAGTTACAGAGATGTTGCAACAAAGATACCGTAGCAGCTTTACATATCTCTTGTGTGTCCGCAGCCACCAATAAGTCGTCGACATATTGGATCAAAGCCGCACCAACCGGCAACACAAACGCATCAAGTTAGCTCTTCAGGGCTTGGCTGTATATCGATGGACTCTCACAGTAGCCCTGAGGAGCGCGTTTAAACCTAAAGCTGCGGCCACCTAGAGAGAAACCGAAAAGGTCCCTGCTCTCCTCAGCAATCGGAATCCTAAAGAAAGCATTCTTCAGATCGATCACTGAGAACCAGGACGCAGATGCTGGAATCAGAGTCAGTAAAGCCGTAATGCCAGGAACCACAGGGAACTGAGGAACAACAATTTTGTTCACCTCCCGTAAATCAATGACAAAACGATAAACAGGCGGCTTAGATGGATCAGTACGTTTCAAAATGGGTAGCACAGGGCTATTACACACGTTTCCCCGAGTCTCCTAGATAACATCTTTCTCGATCAAATCATAGATGATCGCTAACAACGCTCGTTCACCATCAAGGGAGATACGATACTGGGGAATACGTGGTAATCGTACATTCGATTTCAGTTGAACAACATAAGGGGAGATGTCAAGCGTGCCCACGTCATTGGGACCTGTTGCCCACAGAGATGCAGGAAGAGAACTCAATTCCGGTGGAAGCTTATCAATGGACAAGTACATAGGAGAGATTACTCTCTCACCCAATGTAAGCTTCACTCCCGCAGGAGAACAATACAAAGTCGCATACAGACGTTTCAGCAAATCCAGGCCCAAAAGATTTTCACCACAACCAGTAGTCAAAATCAAAGGAGCTTGCAGCTCACGTGGCCCAATTGTAAGGGGCAAAGGGCAAGAAACCGGATTGCTAACAGGGGCGCCGGCGAATCCAACGGAAACATTTGTTAAGCCAGACAAAGGTGCGCCAGGGAGTTTCGAATGCATGATGGAACTTTTCGCTGCACCAGTGTCCAACAGAAAAGGCTCAACTACGCCCGAGGTGGCAACTGCGACGTAAGGCCCTCTCTGATCAACCGGAACTGATACTACTCCCTCTCCTTGTCTATGGCTGTCCTAGTAATTACCGTCGTCAGTACCCTTATCGACGTAATAATCATCCACATTGTACTGTGCGGATCTACCTGATGATGACCCACGCTGATCAAAACAATTATTAGAATCAGAGGAATTATTAGAACGATCATTTTGATTCTGCGTAACACCACGACCTCTACCTCGTGAAGCCTGCTGAGGGCCACTACGGTCTCCTCTAGATGGATTTCCACTATTTCGATCACGCAAAACTGGACAATCGAATTTCAAATGACCCTCACCTCTACAATAGGCACACTGATTGTACCCAAGCATAGATCTCTGCGAAGAAGAGTCATTTCGCGACTGTGACCTAGCGGGCTGTGACTGCGATCTATTCCGCTGCTGAGAATCATTCTGATTCGAGCGCGGGGGATACGCTTGTTGCAACAAAACTTTCGTTTTTAGTTCTTTCGTCTTTTTGTCTGCACGATCATTTTCCTCTTTCTCTCTATTTTCATAATATTGGGCCGTGGCCAATATCTGAGCAGAAGTGGAAACAGCCCACGCACTCTCTGAATTTCTCAATGTGTTGCTTAGGTCCGGCAACAAATTCGACACAAATTTGTCCACAAACAATCTCTGACCTCCCTCAGTGCCCATATCTTGACCACTATGATCGATGAATGCCTCCTCAAATCTTGTAAAGAAATCGGAGACACTCTCGTCTTTCTTTTGCTTGCAAGCAGACAATTTGTCCCAGTTAACTTTCATAGCTGGCATAAGCGTTTTCATAAGGGTAATTATTCTCTGAAGAAGATCGGAAATGAGCTGCTCAGGCTTAGCCCGACCAACTTGTCGGGCATCAGCCGCCACAAGAGCAGGCCTGTCACCGCCTAACTCGGCTACATGGTTTTTCTGACGAATCTTCGCCCATACCGGTTGCGGTACGACATTGCCGAACAACATATCGATGTCGGCAAGATTCATTATCGTAGCATCCACTAACTGAGACAATTCTTTATAGTACCCTGCAGGATTTTTGCGAGGGTCGGGCAAAGTCTGCTTAACCTGCAAGACTTCCGATCGTTTCCATGGAAGATGTATCCACACTCTCTGGAAATGTGGGGGAATAATAGGAACAGCATTAGCATCACCTGGCATCCACACTGGTTGAACTTCTCGCATGGGATACTGACCAGGCGTTGCCATCCACCCCTCAGTTTCATCTTTAAACAATGATCGAGGCATTTTAGCAGGACGAAAAGATAGTAGCTGCTCGACAGCACGTCGAACATTGCTACCCCCAATCATACCGCTCGAAAACTGAAGCTGAAGGTCAGTCAGAGCAGCCAATACATCATCAGCTGCATCAACTGATATCTCATCGCGTAAGAGCTTGCACATTTCTTCGAACACGAATCTTTGTGTTGGCTCATTGAATTGAGAGAAAGTCTCAACAACTATACGTGGAGGATTCTTAAGGAGGTATCTAATCCAATTTTTCGCCATATTATATAACGTGTCACTTTCCCTACCACCAGGAAGCTGACTTCGTCTTTGGGGAGCATCAGAACCAGCAGACCCAATAATCGGTCCAAGAGGAGTGTAGAAGTTGGCAGCAACATTAGGAATACGTCGCCGAACAGACGGGGAAGAAGAGAGAAGTAAAGGGGTAACAATAGAAGGACCAAAGGCAAGAGGAGCAGTAGGAGTAGCCACAAGAGTGGACGTAGCGGGAACAGTAGCTTGAGAAGGTATAGACGGTGGAGCAGTAGGAACAGGAGCAGGTAGAGGAACAGGAAAGAGAGGAACAGCTGCCGGAACAGCAGATTGAGGAACAGGAGGAACCACGGGAACTGTGGTGTCCTGTGCATATGGAGGTGGCGACTTCAGTAGATAAGACAACAAAGGGTCCTCTACTGCTTCCTCTCCCTTCTTATCAGTACCCGTCGGCAAAGCGGGGTAACATTTATCCACTGTCATACGTTGTAATCTATCAAAAACTTCCTTTTCCTTCTCTTCTTTGTCTCGCTGAAACTGCTCTGCATTTTTCATCGTTGTAACGATACCTTCCCTCTTATTATGTTTAAGCTGCTTGATTTCTTTCTGCTTGGCTTCTTTACGCCATAACCGAAAGGAATCAAACATGGCCGGCCTTGCTTTTCTTTGGAACAACTTAGCTTCAAGATTATCTAAGATCGGGGTCTCAAAACTACCATGAGGTGGCCAACTAAGGACACCGTCATCTTTAGTGTAGCGAACCCAGCAATCATTGAATGAGATAGGACCCACACCATGTCGACTATATAATTCATAAACTGGAGTTCCAACTGGAGGTATCGGACACGAGTCCTCCAGTCGGGAATCCACACCACAACCTCTGAAGCAACTGAACAAAGTACTACGGCCAGGCATCGTGCACACTAACCGAGTTTCACAAACGTCAGGGTTACTGGATTACAATGTCCCTGCAAAAGTGCAAAAACCCTCGGTTTTTGGCGACAGCAGACGTCAAATAGAACAACTAAGAACAGAATACGAATGACCACAAATGCAATGGAACCATGCAACAACTAAGCACCCACAACAACAAAGGATTTTGGGAGCGACCCACAAATACTTAACTCAAAGAACAATGGCGTCACCAGGAAGGCCCGTCAATCGTCTCGCTGTACCAAGGTCTACGCCAGGCGCCAAAACAGGTCTACAGTCAGGGCAGCAGTCCGTCGCAGCCGTCAGGAGGCGGGGATCTTCGCGGGAAAAGTCTTCGGGCCACTTGTTTCGACAACAGGATCGATGAAGCGGGGTGCACCTTCCCTTGGAGATTTCAAACGAAGTTCCTCACGATCGTCAGGCTTTGGACCGGTACCACTGATGCAGCCCCACGTTGGGCGCCAACTGAAGGACTGGGTTTTTCTAAGATCCAGCGGTGCCAGGGATAACACCTGAAACCTTCGTGGGTTACCTGTTCCGGCGTACAAATGACAGCGACACGGGACACTTCCTTCGGCGTCAAAGATACAAGGTTTATTTACTGCAGGGAACACAGAAGTCACGAGAAGTACATAACATGTAGGTTCACGGAGACTGCTTCGAATTGTATCTGTGGATCGCTCCTTTTATACAGTTCTCCGTCATAGGATAACATGGCAAACAGAAGATTACAACCCGGTTCCCACAGTACATTTCATAGGGCGTCGCTTTCATGTATTCAGGGCCCGGAACATAATTACAGTAGCATTTGTCGGTTCCCAACTGTAAAAGTACATCTTCCCACCATTAGTGCATTCCGTTCGGCTGTAAACGAATCAAGGAAGAGACAGAAACAGGTGCAGAGGAAGACGAGGATAGCGAACAGATCGAAGAGAGTGTAAAAGGGGTGGTATCAAGAAACACGATTGCAGGGATCAAAGGAGACGTGCCTAATGAATGCACAACTGAGACAATAGACCGGCACGGCAAGATGAGCCTCGAGCGGGGCCATCTGCTTTACAGTGCCATCCCCCTCATCATAAAGACACCCTCAAAGGAACACGTGTCTTCCGCAAAAGTTTGGGAATCCCAGGGTCACGAAGCGGACAGTGTCCGTTCGCTGGCTACTTGAGGGCAAGAAACAAAATGGATACCACATCTAAAATGGAACCCGTGGGCTCAGATGAAGAAACCCACGAAACAAACGAACGGTTTAGGCTAGCACAGCGAAAACGCGTACACTCACTAAACTCGTCATTTGCGGTTCATAGATACCAGACTCGACCATATTCGGGCGAGTCGGAAACACCACTTAGAATTGTCACGGAACCTCAAAGGGTAGAGAAACTGTTGGAAAGGTGTATGTTGCGAAAAGGGGAGATAATCTCCTTGGTTGGCGTCATTAAAGGAACTTAGGAATTACTTTGAATCCAAATGCTCCTGAACAGGTTATGTTGGTTTCTCATTTGGGTGATTTTTTAGAAATTTTTGAAAAATTTCCTGAAGTTTTTAGTGAAGATTTGGGTCTTTTGAAAGGTTTCTAGCACAAGATTATTTTGAAAGGTAATGCAAAACCAGTTGTACATAGAGTTCCGAAGGTGCCTAATCTCATGTTAAAACCACTTCAAGATGAAATTGATAGGCTGTTGAAGCTGGGTGTAGTTGAGGAGATAGAATCCTCTGAATGGCTTGCGCCAATTGTTTTGGCACCTAAGGACAAGGGTACCAAAATTAGGATGTGTGTGGACCTCAGGAGTTTAAATGGTTCAATTTGGGTTGACAGGCAGCCTTTGCCTAATATTAATGAGCTTTTGACAAAGTTGGGTGGTGCTACTGTGTTTAGCGTTATGGATTTGTCAGCAGCATACCACCAAGTTTTATTGCATGAGGAATCAAGACATTTAACATCTTTCGTAACCCCCATTGGTGCGTACAGGTTTACTAGGATGCCTTTTGGTTCAGCTAGCGCAGCTGCCTGTTTTCAGAGGATCATGAAGAATGTTTTATCTGGCATTGATTCTGTTCTTTTCTTCCAGGATGACCTTTTGGTCTACGGGAATGATGTTGGCAGGCATGATGACATCTTATTTGGAGTTTTGTCTAGACTCAAGGAAGCTGGTTTGACATTGAAACGGGAGAAATGCAAATTAAGGGTCAAATCAGTGTCTTATTTGGGGCACAATATATCTGGGGAGGGTATCAGTCCCAAGATTGATCTTGCGGAGGCTATCCTTCAAGCTCAACCCCCTTCTAACAAGGATCATGTGAAATCTTTTAATGGGTTATCCGAATATTATTCTAAATTCATTCCAAATTTTGCTAGTGTGATGCAGCCAATTAGACTTCTTCTGAAAAAGGGTGCTGTTTTCAATTGGAACAAGGAATGTTCGGAGGCTTTTGAAACTGTCAAGTCTGAAATTGCAAAAATGCCAACTTTGGGACATTTTGATGTGCACAAGAAAACTATTTTGTCTACTGATGCGAGTTTACGTGGGTTGGGGGCTGTTTTGTCCCAACTGGTGGATGGTTCGGAAAAGGTCATTGGTTTCGCATCACGTTCTTTGAAGGGTGTTGAGGAGCGATATTCGGTTATTGAGCATGAAGCCTTAGCTTGTTTTTGGGTCATCAAGCATTTCAGGTTTTATTTGTGGGGTCTACTTTTTGTTGTTAGGTCCGATCACAAACCCCTTGTGCAGTTGTTCTCGTGTAGAAATGTTGAATGTACAACTCCTAGGATTAAGAGGTGGGTCGAAGGACTCATGGAGTACAATTTCTGTGTAGAATACTTACCTGGTCTTAAAAATGTCCCTGCTGATTTGCTTTCCAGGTCTCTCCTTTCTAAGCTGGTTGTGTGTGATTCTGAATCTCCTGTTGTCTCTTGGGTGAGGGAATCAGCATTAAATGAGGCGGAATGGAAAGATAGTTTTTCTAGTGATCCGGCCAGGGATTTTGTTTTGGAAGCAACGGTCAGTGGTTGGCCTGTTTTAAAAGAAGTTCCTGATCCTGCTAAGGGTTATTGGAATGTGAGGGATGAATTGAACATTGTTCAGGGTGAATTGTTCAGAGGTGACAGGTTGATTCCCCCTTTTGGGATAAGGGAGAAGATTATTAATTTAGCACATGAGGGACACCTAGGTCGTAGTCTCACTAAAGCAAGGGTCTGGGAATCCTATTGGTGGCCTGAGTTGGACCGTGAGGTGGAGATTGTTGTGAGGGACTGCTATATTTGTGCTGGTAATGATAAGTCTAGAAGGTGAACACCACTCCTCTTTCCCCTGTTGTCATACATGAGCGCCCTTGGTCTAAAGTTGCTGTTGACATTATTGGACCTTTTGAATGTCTTTGGGATATGAATTAATTTCCCCAGTACATCAGAGAAAGACATATAAGCATTAAAGTCAGAGAAGATAAGAAGTGCACAGAAATTGTTATTCATTGACTTTATTACAAATATTGTAAGAAATAATATTATGATTAAATAGAGACATTTTAATACCTCCATTATTGTGACATAATGATCGATCATTTCACAGTTCCATTTTAACACTTCTTTTCTAGACAGAGGATATAGATCCACTATTGAGGTTTCAGAACTGATTTGGGGTATTACTCTTGCAAATATTATTTTTAGTCTGTTGCTCAAATACAGCCTTTGTGCAAGGTGATGGGTCTCACAGCAGTAGCAATAGAGTTGACCCATCACCTAGCACAAATGTTTCCTTCCAGAAGTATCCAAAACAATGATACAATGAAGCATGAGATCTCAGCACCTGGCCTTCATTAGTGTTTCTGAGTAGCCATCATGCACAGACAAAAGGGCAACCCAGCTTAGAAACTTTGACACCATTACTTACCATCAACCCTGTGTCATCACTCAGGAAAAAATAATCAGGAGCCCTTTCCTACAAAGGACCTTACAGATTTTTTCTGTGTAGACTTTCCTCTATTATCTCTCTCTATTCAGGTCTGGGTCTCCACCTTCTATCCACAGGGATGCAGTCAATACACTACCACTGTGCAAGGAAACTGCATCCATCACGCCATGCAAAATGCATCCCACTGGTCCATGCACTTTCGACGCACAAGAAGTCTTACTACTACACACTTCGAAGCAGATTTACTAAGGACTTGCATTGCCCTTGCATCAATCAAGGCAATGCAAGACAACACAAGCCCTTCACTGGGAGTTACTAAGGTATTCAAAGTCACCTTAAATGGCTTAGTAATGTCAGAGTAACACAAGACAGCGCAAATAGATGCTTTGCATTATCTTGCGTTCAGAAGGTGCTCCATGGGTGGAATGGGCATTCTTAGGCACCCCCCCATGGATTTTGATGTAATCCCAGGTTTACTAATCTGAGTAAACCTGAGATTGTGTCAAAATGGTACACCTTCCCAAGTCAGGCATAACTAGGAGAAATATCTGTATTGCTCCTCGTTGCTTCTTCTTTCCATGTGTGCTGCATTCTGCAGTGGTCTGTTTAACTCAGACACTCTGTTCATCACCACCCCCTTTTTTGTAAATCGTTTTTGGCCACTATAGGTGTGGCAGGGTATACTCAGACATGAGTCCCTTTCTCACTGCTCCATCAGGATTCAAGCAAGCCGGGCCGAAGAAGGCTGAAATGCCAGAAACCGGTCCCCGGTAGCTTGTCTCCTTTCTGGTGAAGAATTGGCTTGGTAGTTTAGTCTGCCCTGTTCCCATGATGCACTGGGCCAGGGACAGACTGATTTGCATATAGCCAGGTTCTGAGCTGGGATGGGGCAGTGAGATAAATAACGGTGATGGATCAAGCCCTGATCTTTGGACTGGGTAAGAGTGGTCTGTTTAACTCAGACACTCTGTTCATCACCACCCCCTTTTTTGTAAATCATTTTTGGCCACTATAGGTGTGGCAGGGTATACTCAGACATGAGTCCCTTTCTCACTGCTCCATCAGGATTCAAGCAAGCCGGGCCGAAGAAGGCTGAAATGCCAGAAACCGGTCCCCGGTAGCTTGTCTCCTTTCTGGTGAAGAATTGGCTTGGTAGTTTAGTCTGCCCTGTTCCCATGATGCACTGGGCCAGGGACAGACTGATTTGCATATAGCCAGGTTCTGAGCTGGGATGGGGCAGTGAGATAAATAACGGTGATGGATCAAGCCCTGATCTTTGGACTGGGTAAGAGTGGTCTGTTTAACTCAGACACTCTGTTCATCACCACCCCCTTTTTTGTAAAGCATTCTGCAGCAAGCATTGAAATGGAAAATGCCTGAAAAGGATTGTTTTTGTGCAGAAGGGGCCCTTACTGTGGTGCAAGGGTGCCTGTGTTGATGCAAGGCACAACATAGTGTGCCAGCACAGGTGGAGAGCGGAGATACTTCATATGTTAGTAGATATGGCACATTTATGCTCTCTCCCTGTCACGCAATGCAGTATAAAATATTGTCTTCCTGCCTTTCACTGCATGTCTTTGCAAATCTGTGCCTTGCTACATTGGTCCACACAGTGACCCTTTTTGGTCTATCTGAAATGGCCTAACTGGAGCTACCAATCTCCACCTTCTGCTCATCAGAGCCTTCTTATGGTCTTGACCTCCCCTTTACTGATTGCCATATCCCTTTGACACCTTTGTTTGCCAAAAACCATTTTTCCTGACTTCAGCCATCTGAGTTTCTCAAATCCTTGCTGCCATCCTTCACAGACCACAATTATTTTCACTCATCCATCTTTAACACCTTGGCTGCTAGAGATATTTTCCTCCTGTGCTGCATTCACAAATTTACCATTGTTCATGACGAGCTCAACTCGTCATGAGCACTGCTCAACTGTGCCTCATGATGAGGGGAGCTCGTCATGAGCATCGAAGGGGTTAAACCACTCTGTCAATTTTCCTTAGGCACTCAGATTATTATGTCAGCTTTAGACTGTGTCTTCTACACTCAGAGGTCAGTGTGTAACACTCCTGGCTTATTATTCACTTTGCATGCTCAGATTGTTCAGCAGTACTTACCAGTGTAATGCGTAGGCTGAAGAGGTAGAGGTCTCTACTGGTTGATAGTATACGAAGCGCAAATACAAACCTTTTGCAAAAGGCATATCCTGATACATGTGGCCTACACTCATGTGGGTGTCCTGCTGCTCTGCTTCCTTTCTTCCAAGTTCTTCTGTGCCTTTAGGCACTGGTCCTCCATCTAGTCTTGCTCCAAGTTTTCCTTTACTGGGTTGTATTGGCTCTCCTGATCCTCATCCTGGCCCTGGTCTTACTATTTCTAGTCACCCTGGTACTGGTTTCCTGAATCTGGGCATCCTGGTGGTAGTCCTTTCTGACTCTGGTCTTCCTGGGCCTGCTCCTGCCTCATCCTTGTATTTGCCCTTCCTTGGCCTTCTGATCCTGGTACTACTGATCCTACACCTGATCCTGCTGGCCCGCTGGGTCCTTATTCACCTAGCCTGTTGTCCTGGTTCTCCAAGGGCTGACACTCTTCATTTCTTTTATTTAGGTCATCCTGACTCTACTTGTACTGGTCTATGTGGTGCACCTAGTACTGCTTTTACTGGTCCTTCTCCTCCTTATTATGCTTTCTAGGGCTGGACCTGGTCCCTTTGGTGCAGGTCTAGACCCACTGGTTCTCGTGACTCTGGTTGTCCTAGTTCCCCTGATCCTCACCAGCCTGGTGCTAATACTACGGTTCCTCATCCTCCTGCTCCACTTGGAACTTAGGTTCCTGGTCCCTTGGTTCTGGCCTCCTGGTTCCTCTAGCCCTGATCCTGGTCCTTCCTAATCTGATCCTTCTAGTCCACCTAATCCTCCCTATCTGGTTCCTGGTCCACATAATCCTGGCTTGGCTAGTTGCCCTGGTCCTTCTCCACCATGTCATGATACTCTTGGTCCTGGTCCTCCGTCTCATTGCCAACTTGGACTAACATGTCCATTTTACCCTTATCCTCCTAATTCATGTCAACATGGTCTTAGTCATTCTCAGCCACCCAGCTTGGTCATAATGACTCCTGTCATCCTGTCCTTCCTTGTCCTAGTCCTACTTTTCCTCTGCATTCTGGTCCTGTTTGTCCTGGTATGTCAGGTTCTGATACTCTTGGCTTTTTTTTAATTAATCCTCATTTTCCACTAGGTTGTGGTCCCACTGGTCCTCATTACCACTTGTCCTGTTAACTCTGGTTGCCTGGACATCTCCTCTTTATTCTTCAGGCCCTGCTCTTCTAGTCTTTCTTACTCTCAATGAGAGAAAGGAACCAACAGTGGACTCCAAAAGCCGCACCTCCTCGTTGTCTTTCCCAGGTGATGAGATGGTTTTGTAGTATAGGCTCTGCGCATTGGAATAATGTATCCTATAGATGTGACATAGGACTTAGGTCGACTAGGTCTCTATCGAATATATTAAACTTAATTGTGAGTGCCAGCTAGCTCAGAGGTCACTAGAAATTTTCTCGAATAAACAAGAAGGTATTTGTTTCTGACAACCGCATAAACATAACAACTTTGTTTCCCCAAGATAAAACTAATCTTCAGAGTCATGGAACCAATAGATAGATATTTTACTCAGTCATTCATGCATGCTTCGTTTCACCAGAGATGCAGAGAAATAGAGAGACAGGCGTTTTCAATAAAAGTATTTATTGAACAGTCTTCTTTCTCATGCAGAAGAAATAAACTGCTACAATCGTAAGACTGGCTGTAAAGTATAATACGTACAGCAGGAAGAGTATTATAAAATCATACTGTAAAAGCATGGTATGGTTTCTAAGCCATAAAATACATACATATATAAACAAAGACTAAAAGTACTCAACTGGTGCTTTCAAAATACGCCTACATCGATGTACCTAACCTAAGTCTAGTACGAGGGAAGAAGTAAGTGTGGTGTAGCATAAGTTTAGAATTCTTTTGCCAAAAATCTATTCAAGATTTCTCTTAGGGTCCAATCAGATCTGTACCTTGGTTTAGAATGAAGGAGGTCTGGTCTCTCTCAGTTTCAGGACTCGATTTCCCAACACCCCGCAAGGGGAGCAGGGGAACACTGGAGCTGGATTTCTCGGCAAGAGAAAAGACAGCGTCTCTCTCAGTGCGTCTGCTGGAGGGTCGGCTTCCTTCGGCACTTGCTGTAGCAAGATGCGTCGGGCAAGTAGATAGTCGCACTGCTCCAAACCACTGTGTGTTTGCTATGGCAAGTGTGGGTATATTTATATCTTGAAGGTGCTAAGTTTGACATACAGTTGGACATAATAACGTCATCAAAGAGTCGTAGTTCTTTGATAACTCCATGAGTTTTTGGACAAATCAATATTCAAGCAAGGGGAACTCCCTAAGTGCTGAAGCTGAGTTTTCCAAGAAATCGAAGTGTTTTTTTGGAACTAGTGGAAGTATCCATGCCGTATTTGGACTAGATCGGTCATGTCTAAATATGGTTATGATTTCTATGCCTATATAAGGACAAGGTGATTTATACCTATATAAGGGCATGAATCGGGAAAATTACACTAGGGTCTTAAAATGCTATACAACAGTTTGTTTGATGAATCAGTGTGCACAAACAGCTCTGACACCCTCCGCTGTGGGATGCCAACTGCCAGACAGATGTACAATACTTTGAAAACACTGAAGCGGTGCACTACCAAGTGATGAACTGTCAATAAGGAAGCTCAATCAGTGTCTTTGTTGCAAAAATATATATCTTTATTTCAAAATGTCCATGCAAAGCATCAGACAACGCATTTCGTTCAATTGTTGAACTTCGTCAGGGCAAGTGTGAAGATATGCAAATAGTGGTGAGCAGTGCTTCTTGCAACGAAGACACTGATTGAGGTTCCTCATTGACAGTTTATTCACCTGGTAGTGCACCGCTCACTTTCTTCTTCTCTGTTTGGTTTGCATAGCATTGGTCTTTCTGTTCCTGGTCCTCAGAATCTGTATTCTCTTTAAGGGTTTTGTGACCACTAGACTTGATCTTTTTGTTTCTGGTCCTTGTTGTTTGGGGCATTGTATTCCTAATCCTCTTTGTTCTGGTCCCTCTGGCAATACAGGTCCTTTCAACCCCCTTCTTCAAGCTCTTTCTTTATTTAACCTGGCCTACCTGATCCTTCGCACCCTGCACATTTGATTTTCAGTACATAAGTTCCTGGTCCTGCTGGACGCCTCATTCTTCCTGGCCACTTGTGTCCTGGTCCTCTAAGGCCTTGCCCCCTTCGCTCTTGTCTTGCTCCTTTGGATCATCCTTGTCTTCCTAGCCCTGTGCCTTGTCCATGTGGTCCTTCTGGAACTGCACCCATAGTTCTGGTCCTTCATGGTAAAATTTCCCTTTGGGTCTTTCTAACATCATCATTTCGGTCCTGGTCCTCCTGGACATCCAGTTCAATCCCCTTAGTACTCATGGCTCTGGCTGTTCTGGTCTTCTTAATCTTCCACCCCCCAGTCCTGCTACTGCCAGGTCCTGGTAATGCTGCTCCACTTGGTACTCTAAGCCATGGTCCTGTGTTCAATGCTGCTCTGGAACTCCTAGCCCTGTCCCTGGTCCAATTGGTGCAGAGACTTCAAATCCTCCTTAATCTGGTCCTGGTCCTCCGGGCTCTGGTCCTTCTGGTATTCTTGATACTGACCTCTTCATCTTCCCTGCTTATTCTGGTCCTCGGTTCTATTGGCATGGATCTTGTCTTCCTGGATCTGGTCTGGATCCGCTTGGCCATGGTCTTTCTGCTGCTACACAAATTCATCATGGTCCTACTTTATCTGGCCATCCTGTAGCTCATTGTCCTGGTCATCTTGTTCTTAGCCCTTTTGCCTGGACCTCCTGGCTGTGCTCATCCTGATGCCCCTGGTCCTGATTGTCCTGATACTTTTCAACCTGGTCCTCCTGATCATGGTACTCAAGGTCCCCTTAGTCCTCTTAGAATGTTTCTTTCTGATACTTGCTGCCTGTGCTCCTGATCTCAGCTAACTGGCACCCATGACCAAGGTCATGCAATTCATGTTTATTATTGTCCTTGTCCTTCTTGAGATTCTGTGTCCATTGTCCTCAACCCTTGTGTTCCTGTTCCTTATAGTTTGGGTTGTCCTGGTCTGTCTTGTCGTATTAAGCTTTTAACATAAACTGTTGCCTTTTTGCCATCATAGTCCTTCCCGGTTTTTCCAGTCTTGGCTGACCTTGCCCTGTTCCTTCGTGGTGCTCTTGGTCTTAGTCACCTTGTCCTGGTTCTCCTAATCATCAACCTTCTAGCCCTGGTCATCTTGCTTCTTGTGTCCTGACAAATGTTCTAGAGGGCAGCAGACAATTGACCTAGATGTTACGAATCACCATCTGATGTCTACCATATGCTATGGCAATTCACAATGATTAGGATTGTTAAGAATCAGTGGTCACTCTGACTTTGAAATTGACTGAGAGATACCTAAAATCTACTCCAAAAGCATATTTTTAGGACAAATACCTGAGGCTATAGAATGAAAGAATATCAGCAAATTTTCAGATTTAGCCTATATATTGGTCAAGTGTAGAATATCCATGGCAAGAAAGGTAAATACGGCACCTAACATTAAGGTGTTGCTAAAAAATCTGGAAAATGTGCCAATGCAAAAAATTAAACTAATAATATCATATAAACACTAAGAGGGATAGAAATGGTGTTCGGCACTTGAGACACAATACTAATTGCATTAGCATTGTCAACTTTTTAAGATCCACTCTGAAGAGTTGATGCTTGAGAAAAGGGAAGATAATACATAAAAATAAAGAGAATACCTAAATCCAAACCTGATACCGACCCATCAAATGAATGAAAGTACACATTAAGGAAGATGACAACGAGCAAACAAAGGGTTTGATAACTCTGGTATACATCAAAAGCAAAACATTACACAAGGCTGAGGAACTTTATCATACATCACAAATGGAATAAGTCAACACTGTTAGCATGACCTAAGTAGAAATACTGACTGCCTATACTGAGTAGTGGATGAAGAAAAAAATGTAAGTAGTTTATTAAGGATGTAGAGGAAAACTAATACAAACTAGTCCAGCAGAAATATGATTTAAAAGTTAGTTAATGCAAAAAAATAAGTATATATGACTGTGAGGGACATTTGACATGATTGATACATATATTACAAAGAAGGGGATACCCAGCAGCAAAGTTTATTTAAAAGAAGGTATGTTTACTATGTTAGACTGAGCGATACAAATCAATTTAAAACAAGTGTTTACAATGCCAAACAGTCTGGAGTTAGCAAGCTTGTGCATACTTTTTTCAGGCTGGCATATGCCTCAAAAATGATCTGGAATTGTAGCCCTACGTGAATCCGAGTGAAGTTTCCTCACTTTTCTTGAGGCAGAGTTTCATCTCATTAAACAAGCTGCAACTCTCTTAAAAGACAGATGGGAGTTTTCTCTACAGGGAGTTTTGTTTCCTCACTGTCACTCATATCTGCTCAAGACCTGAGTGGCAGCAGGGAAATACAAGAGCTATTACTCAGACTCACTTAATTTGCTCTGGAGCTTGGGCTGGGCTGAACGGGATTGTTGTGCACTTCTGATGGTTCTTTTGAAGTCACCCCCTACATCAAAACATTTTATAGTTTAAGTACTGGTGATCCCACCCCATAATATGAGACACTGTGTGGGACTCGTAACCAGAGGATGCTGGCTCCACATCCGCATATTGCCAGGAGGACTGCTGTGCTGCAAGGAGAAACTGTCATTCATGTCAACCACTTTGCGATGTTGGCTTATTGCCTGCTGATTGATGTGCTGAAGGAAGGACTACCACTTTGCATCTATTTTGGATGAGCTGGCCTGTTGCCTGCCTCTTGCTTGTGCCCCAAGTGTTCTCCAAGAGATTGTTTGCTTTGCACCCTGTTCCCCCAAAGTCTCAGGGCCTTAAACGACTTCTCTGGCAGCAAGAAGGCTACCATGCCTGCCTTTTTCATGAAATAAGCATGTGCCCAGCTGCTAGGATTTTCATAGGCACCTCAGCCTCTGCAGAGCACCGATTGGGCAGTTGTGTCTGCCCTTGCTTGTTGATCATTGTTTGTGGTAGTACCCTGCCACCTAACACAACCGTCTCCGCTCCGTACCACTACAGCTTGCTGTGCCACCTGAAGGACTTCTAACTATAATATGTAGTAAATGTTGTCCACCGTGGACCCTCTTTAATATACCACTGCCAAGTTCTTCCCATTAGTTCTTGTCTAAAATATATTTAAAAATTGTTTTAAGAAAATATACATTTTAAAACACACTTGTTCCGGGGGAAAAAAAATCTCTGGGTCTCCTCTGCTGTGGCGATGTTATATTTTAAATACAATGGCTCAGTAAGCGACTTCGTAACAGTTGTTATAAGGGCAGTGGCAGCTGGTGACATTTGAAAGTGATGAGGCATAAAATCCTTCGCAAATATTACCAGCAATATCCACACACAAAGACCTATTTTTTCATTCATGCCTTGAATAAAATCTATGGCCAAAGATTGCTAAAACTCATCCCAGCACTTTGCTAACTCACAGCGTGCCACATTCATATCACAAACTCTCAATGCCCCGTATATAACAACTCATATGATTACTTTGAACTTTTGAAGACCTACTCAGAGCCTATTGCAATAGTTGGTAATATATATGCTATGCCTTTTATAGCATACAATTGATAAACCATTCAGCTACACGTCCACAATTTACTCTTTCTTTGTAATAAACCAGAGGTCTTTAATGATTTATATTACTGGGCTCTTTATCCACCTTTACAGTAACAGAACAGAAGTAATAGTCAGCAATTAAAGTATTTGGCTTCTCTCGCTTACACATGCCAGTGCATTCAGCAGGCAACCTGCCATTACTATACGACGACACATGTAGAATTCCCTTTCACACACACTGCTTCCTGTTAAACATTTACAAACAACAACAGATGCCTTTCACATCATTTACCGACATAGAGAATCTGTTACAACGTGGCATATAAACACCCTAGCAAAAAGCGTAGCACTAGAGGATGCCAGAGGACCGGGTACAGGGAAGGAAAATGGCCCCCTTAAAATACAGAAATAGCAAGGGTTCAGTTGGCACCTTAGGGCTTCTGGCCAGTCGCAGCCGGCATTATGGGTGGGGGGGTGGAAATGGTGTTGCGGCTATAAAAGTCAAACTTAACTTACCTTCCCGGCTTTCCGCCTTCAAGTTCCGACGCCAGACTCCCGACTCCCGAATCCCGCGGTGTCGTCCTGTTCTTCTTTTGAATTCCCATGGTGCAGCTCGACTCGTCGTCACGCAGGAAGGCTGCAGGCAGCCTCCCTCCTCTCCTCTCCCCTCCACCACAGCACAGCGCTGTGATTGGTTCGGCCGGCTGCCCCAACCACGTCATTTCTCTCTGCCTGCAGCATACAGAGAGCAGGGAGAGTGGGAGGGGTTACTCGAGGGCAGTGGGGAGCGGCTTGCCCACTGTTTTTAATACAGTTAATACTGTCTGTTAGGACAGCCTCTCAGGCTGCCCAAACAGACAGTATTAACAACAGTGGGAAAGCCATTCCCCGCTGCCCTCGAGTAACGCCGCCCACTTTCCCAAACAGGAACTTCTGCTTTCTCGCTGTGCGAGAAGGCAGAAACAAATGGTAGTTATTCTACTATTTGTTTCTGCCTTCTCGCACGGCGGGAAAGCAGTGGGGTGGCGCCATTTCTTCCTTCAACCTTATCAAATACACCCACTGCTTTTCGTCCACTAGTTCACAAGCGTAACTCAGTGTTGGCTAGATTTTAACTTTATAAACTGATAACACATGGGCAAAGTGTCTTTGTCCACAACGTTTGTAGAACCTACCAATAGCGCACATCTGAGATATTGCTATACTTCGACATTAGTCAATATGGTCACTACTCGAACATCTCCTTGTAAAACAATTCCCAAGTATGGGTTCAATTTCACAAAACAAATTTGCTTTTCCCTAGGAACCAATGCATATTTTTCATGACTCTACACCCACGATGTCTGAAAATCCTAATCTTATTTTTTGCTATGTTTATATTCAAAAAATGATCATCAGCATAGCGTACCAGCTCATTAGGGCACCTTTGAAGTCCAATCAGATTTGGATCGATCAGGATGGTGTCATCCTAATAACGCAGACAACTCAATTTCATTGTACCTAATTTTGGGGGCTCCACTTTACACAGCCCTACCCTACCCGGCTAGTCATTGATATAAAGAGAGAAAAGGAGAGGGGATAACAGGCACCCTTGCTTCAGCCCATTATGTGTCTTTATTTGACAGACCCTGATTAACCTCCATCAAAACCTGAGTCCAAGTTGAGGAGTTCAATGCTAATCAGTCTCAGCAAATTCATAGGGATCCCCATTGCATCCAATTTCCTCCACAGCCTCCCCCGGTCCACCCTGTCGAAAGCTGTGGAGAAATATATAAAGGCAGTATACAGGGCCTTTCCCTTCCCCATTGGATATTTTTTAATCAGGGTTTGCAAGGCAGTAATATTATCTAATGTGCAGCTATGCTTACGAAATCCTGCCTGCACTGTTTGGACAAGATCATTTCCCAAAGCCTAATCTTGAAGGTGGAGAGGGATACTTTTAGTAAACAATTTTCTAGTCGCATCTAACAGTGCGATTTGCCTAAAGCTGGCAGGGGACATTCTAGGGCCCTTTTGTATATAATAGAACCAGAATAGTTCCTGTCCAAGTATATGGAATAATACCATATGTGTAGCAATACGAAAATATTGGTCAAATAAATTGAGCCAATGCAGAGCTATCTTGTTTAATTACAGCTTTTGGAAAATCATCAGGGCCGATCGCACCTGAGTACCCTGTCCCCTTAATAAGCTCTCTATTTCTTCACAAGAAGGGGAAACATAGTCATTCCCCACATGGATCTCCTTAGCTGCATCATACCTAGACCTGGCGATTGTATTTAGAGCATATAACTGTGAGATGTATTGGGTCTATTTTGTATCAGATATTAGCATGGCTTTTGCCTTAACTCTACTGCCACAATATTTGACTGTTTGGGCCCAGTATTTGTGCAAATAACCAGACCAAACTCTTAGTTTGATCCAGTTGAAATCCTCCACCTTTCTTTGTTCTGATGCCTTTGTTCTCTTTCTTAACTCCTCTAGAATTCCAGGGCTCTAAAGACTTAAGCTCCAAACTAACGTCCACAGATAAAATACTATAGTCACTCAAGTTTGTCACCAGTACCTTAAATGGGGATGAGGCATCAAAAAACGGGTAAGATACTACCATGTAGTCAATAAGTGAATGCCCCCGAGAGGCCTGGAAAGAAAGAAAGGCTGGGGAATCCTCTGGCAATCTCCCATTTAAAATAACAAATACATTCATTCTCAAGCAGTGCAAAAAATTCAATCCTCGCTTATCTGACCTAATATTATGCGGCAATATTAACTCAGGGATAGTCCATACATCCTTCAGTTCCTGGTTACAATAGGCTAAGGAGGAACAGTTGGAGATTTTTGCATTATCTCCCACCACCAATATCACTGTGCATTCTTCTGAGATACAGATTGTATGGAGAAAAGAGAATATGGATTTAACCAGGGAATCAGGGGTAATATATACATTTACCTGTAACAGGGGCAGGTACTGACTAAGCCTCCCATTACCCAGTGTAAGCTTAACTACCATGCAAAAGTTAGACGGATGGAAAAAGAACAGGGGGTTCCAATTCATCCTGCAACTAAGTAAAATAGCTAAACCGCTGCTTGCATACCCTTTTACTGAGTTTTTTGCTGCACAGCAGAAAATAAAAAAAAATCACAACATTAAAATCATGTTTCCTGTAGACAGATTATCATTGGATCATGCTGCATCAGGGTGTCTAGCTCAGAGTTGGGGTTTTCTAGCCCAGGCATGTTCCAGGACAAAACATATTTTGAGGGCTACCTCTGCAGCATAGGGATTTTCTTCTCTTCTTTGGAAGCATTCAACAAGCAAGATACCCATCTCCACTGGTCTACTTCCTCCCCTCCTCTGTGGTACATGATGTTTTTAGCCACTGGTCCTACCATGTTAATCACTATTTTCTCTGAGGTACTACCAACCGAGATTTTGATAGCTTTCAAATTCACAGCCCCCTTAGTATTGTGTAATGCTCCACCAATGTCATGGAGATCCACTCAACGGGACACAGATGGGAAAAAAACTGGCTCGTTAAATGGGAAAACATCAATCCCATTTTTTCTAAAAAGATCTACATTAGCCAATACTAACATTTCAATTATTCCAGAGCTAAAAGTTACTCTGTCAAGTGGGAGATCATTTCTTGGTTCTAAAAAAACCTGCACAATAACTTTGCTTTTTGCGAATCTCAGATCTTCAGTTTCACATAATAGCTACAGGTGAAATTTTCTATGGAAGGGGCCCAGTTCTCTGTCAAATAGTGACCCAAGGGCCAAAGTATTTACTTCTTGTCCTAGCCCTAGCCTTTGTACAACACATACCCTATAACTCAGTCTTGCTTCAGACACTGACTCTGGCATTTGTGCTAAAGGGTAAGTAAAATTAGATCCTCCCACACACATCCTCCCATGGTTGGGATCTAACCATACAGGATAACATTTATTATACAGGGATGATGGCAGTGGTTACTAAGAGTACAGTCAGCACCTCTGATATAGTTTGCGTAAGTATATCCCAATAAGTCATCTTGCATGCTCAATGTCAACACTGTGCCATCCACAGTGTCACCCAGTGCAGAAAGAAGGCTTCCTCCATACACATCAAAACTAGAAATGCAAAAACAGAGCACAGCACCACAGAAGTAATAACTGTCCATCAATAGTTTTAACGGGGACATACGAAGCTTACCAGATCTAGCTAAGGTATTGCATATATCAAGTCATATTGTTATTCAAGCATTCCTGGGATACTTTGATCGTGAAAAGGTTGTTTTTGTGGACCTTTTGACATACAGAATTATTATTGAAGTCTTGAGGAAGTCGTTCATCGATGAAACACGTGTTGGCTGTTTATGTTCTACAACTACGTGTCAACATTACTGAAAATTGAACTACATGTTATCTGGATCTTGCCATATGAATTGTCCTTACTAACTAGGTTATTTTGTAATTAAATATATCACTGACTATTGATGGTCAGTTATTGCTTTGTGTAGTGCTGTGCTCTGTTTTTGCATTTCTAATACAGGGATAATATCTCCACCAGTGAGTTGAGGTGGAAACTACCCCTTACCTGCCCTAGCTCTGACAAAGCATTGTATGTCTTTACTGCAGTGTTCTGCGAGTCTGGGTTTATCTTTAATATATGAGGTACGAAATCCTGATTCGTCAATATTTTGTGGTCCTCCCAACTATAGCACAATCCCCCCACATTTTGTCCCCTTGCCCCCAATCCTGTGTGACCTTCTTCTAGTCCTAAACACTTCTCTACTGGTTCATCTTAAAGAATAATAGGTGAAGGGAGAAGATTTGCTTATGGATACTCAGAATTCTGACCAGCAGGGGACCCGGCAGACTTAGACTCACTACCTTTCTGTAGCAAGGAGGAATCAACAGGCTCCTCGAATATAGTTGGAAATCATAGCTTTATTGGATTATGTTTTATTATGCGTCGGGTCCTCTTTTTCTTCCTGTTCCATATTTTAGGGCTATTAGCTTCTACCTGAGGGGCAGCCTCCCCAGGGAGAACATCCTCTGACTCAACCATAGGTTGTCTAATGACTGAGGCATCAGTTGTTAAAACTGTATCATGCAACATCGTGGTATTCCCCTTTTTAAAAATAGAGTAAACCAGTGGGGTAATATTAGGTACTAATGCATTTGTATTTACCTCTGTGATGAAGTGCAGGAGATCCCCTGATTCATGACTTTCTGGGTTGCTACAAGACAATTTTACAAGCATAGGGTTATCTCTGTGCTGCACTGAGGAGGTGACACCCAGACCTTCCCAATTCCTCATCCGAGTCCCTGTGACAACCCCCTTTATACTGGTCTGACTTGCCTGAGTTTTCCCATCAATATATTTTCCTACCTTTCCTAGACAGGAACCAGAGATAAAACATCCAACAAATAGTCAAAATGCGCAGTAGATTTCTCAAGCATGGTTAAAATAAATAAAAGAATCCTCTCTAATGCATAAAGTACATCCAAATTTGCCCTATCTTCATTAACACCCTCATGCATTTTACACCACACATCTTGTGCCATTCCAAATGGGGGTGGGGTCGCACACTACTCACACACCGGCGGTGTTGCCCCTAAGGACTCTGGTTAATGTAGTAACGTGTTCGCGATGCATCATCTTTCGATCTTCTGCTATCTTCGCTGTATTCGCCATCCCTGGGCATGTGTTTCGGGGTATCACCCCTCGTGAGCAGGGATAGGCCGTGTTCTGGGGTTGCCGATGGCTGCCAAATATCTGCCTGGTTTAGTACCACTCAGGCGCGTAGGTGCGGGATCCCAGGCTCGTCATCCAACTGCTCAAGGGAGCTTTAATGTTACAAATGGGGGTGGGGTCGCACACTACTCACACACCGGCGGTGTCGCCCCTAAGGACTCTGGTTAATGTAGCAACGTGTTCGCGATGCATCATCTTTCGATCTTCTGCTATCTTTGCTGTCTTCGCCATCCCTGGACACGTGTTTCAGGGTATCACCCCTCGTCAGCAAGGATAGCCATGTTCTGGGGTTGCTGATGGCTGCCAAATATCTGCCAGGTTTAGTACCACTCAGGCGCGTAGGTGCGAGATCCCTGGCTCGTCAGCCAACTGCTCAAGGGAGCTTTAATGTTACAAATGGGGTGGGGTCGCACACTACTCACACACCGGCGGTGTCGCCCCTAAGGACTCTGGTTAATGTAGTAACGTGTTCGCGATGCATCATCTTTCGATCTTCTGTTATCTTCGCTGTCTTCGCCATCCCTGGACACGTGTTTTGGGGTATCACCCCTCGTCAGCAGGGATAAGCCTTGTTCTGGGATTGCCGATGGCTGCCAAATATCTGCCAGGTTTAGTACCACTCAGGTGCGTAGGTGCGGGATCCCAGGCTCGTCAGCCAACTGCTCAAGGGAGCTTTAATGTTACAAATGGGGGTGGGGTCGCACACTACAAACACACAAGCGGTGTCGCCCCTAAGGACTTTCAGTTTGCTTCCAAATTAGATAATCCCAAAAATCACATCAACAAAACACTCAAAGCAGTGCTACTGTACACAGCTGGCATAATAGGATAGCTAACACGATTATCCGGGGAAAATCACAATGCTGATTCCGGAGTACCTGGCACATTAAGCATTTTTAATTTAACCTCTATTTCTTGATTTTTCCCATAAATATGAACATGTCTGGGAGTGTAAGGTCCTCCAGATCCTCATGATCAAAACTGCAGTTGGCAATCTGGGATGCTTGTTGGCTCACTTTGCTTGTAGGGGACCTGGCAGTGGCTCTACAACTTTCAAGGGACTCGTTATAGAAGTTAAGGTCATGCCATGCCGTCAAACTTTGTTCCAGATGCGTCTTGAAGAATAATTAGCCGTGTGGATTTGAGCCACCAGAGAGAAGCCTTGTAATCGATCCTCCTGGCCTTTTGAATTGAACTTTACCTTTGCTGTGAAGTTTTCAACCAAGTGGGCACTATAAGTGGGCGCCAACCCTTAGAGGTACCCCTCGTTGGGAGTACCCCACCTTGGACTCTTCAGCCACTGTGTGCAGGGTCCGTATATAATCGGTGGATCCCTGTACTTTGGCCCTTCTGTCCTGAAGAAGCCCATAGATACGGGTGGCTGAAACGAGGCTGCGACTGCGTCGACATTCTGTGGAGGAGTCTGTTTCAAATGTGAATTTGTGCTAGATTGTAGCATAAGCGCCGGTTGAAATAATTATTTTGGGGTAATTGGTTTCCCCTGGTGCTGTTATAGGACTACCTGGGAGTGTAGCATTGAAATTCAGGAATGGACACATAGATATATAAGTGTTTTGTGTAATTTTTGTTTTTATTTTTGTAGGGCTGTGTTGTTGTGTAATTACTGTGTAAATATGTATATGTGATGTATAAGTTGTACATTGTATTATATGGAAAGATTGAGTGCAAGTGAAGGTACTCTCGTTGTATATAATCATCTGTTGATTTTTTTGTGTGCTCCACCTAGTTGTTTGATATATATATATATATACATATATATATATATATATATATATATATATATATATATTCACTGAAAAAACCATAGGTTATAGACCATATATAGTTAGGGATTAGCATTTACAAAACCTTATTTTACTCGCACAAAACCATTGAAATTCCATATATAGTTAGTTGCACTAACTATATATCGCGCACCCGCAATCCATTGCTAATGATGTCACATATTACATCATTCATGACATGGTCAGTGACATCACTGATGACATCACTGATGACATCTCAAATGACATCACTGATGACATCACTGACATCTCATTTGACATTACTGATGAAATGAAATGAAATGAAATGAAATTTGATTTGTAGAGCGCATGGCTGCCCGGAAGCGTCCCAGCGCTTGCTTAGGGAACCCGTCCTGGTATTCCCCTGCGAGATAACCCATTACTGGGCATCCCCAAGGTGAAAGCCAGGCATCCCGCTGCGAGGGGCCGTTGTGGAGATTAAGCAAGCTATTGCCCAGAGTTACAGAGTGGGACTCCATGATTGGAATAGGCACGAGGCGAGAATTGTCAGGTCCGGGGAAATTTGAGCCCAAGACCCGCCGAGGCGAGGAATTGAACCCTGGTCCGGGCCAGACCTCTGCATCAGGGTCTGCCGCTCCAACCACTTGAGCCACACATCTCCACTGATCACATCACTGATGATATCATTTATGTGATAATACAATGAACATCTTCAGACTCTAATATAACCTTAGATACAATCAGTATAAACAGACACTCACAGACTGTCACTTATCCATGGAGTTACTCACACACCTACTCAGTCATGCAAAAGATTAATCACACCTCCATTTCCTCAACTATACAGTTATACACACCTTACTTATTCAAACATATACTAACACATATTTACTCTCTTATACAATCCCTGATACAAGTTCACAATGATCGATACAGCCACTCTCACATTCACTAGCTCTTATGTTCAGTTATTTATATATGTCAACTCTCACATGGACTGTGTTTTACATATGTACTTACTTTGACATGTAGCACTGAGATATCCATTCACTCACCAATACACTCATGCAGTCAGTCGACCGCCCATACAGCTGTTTCCACATGCACTTTTGAACCCATACATTTAGTTAATCAACTGCTCACACATCTATGCACAGAGTCATACACCTCCCAGCCACCCACACACATACTCAGTCTCCCATACAAATACTTGGGCAACCATTCAATAACCCATATAGTTACTCATATAGCTACTGATTTAAACATGCAGCAGTTTACAGAACAACATATATAATGATTGCCAAATTAAGACAGTTTAGTCACTAACCCATGCACTCAGTGAGACACATTTAATCACTCACTCATACAGTCAGTCATGCACCTACTAAATCCTTCATCCAGACACTTATACATCCACTCATTCTTCAATATGTAAGACATATTTTAACTTTACAGAAACATACAGTCACTGGGTGTTGTCATCAGTGATGTCATCAGTGAAGTCATTTGAGATGTCATCAGTGATGTCATCAGTGATGTCATTTGAGATGTCATCAGTGATGTCATCAGTGATGTCACTGACCATGTCATGAATGATGTAATATGTGACATCATTAGCAATGGATTGCGGGTGCGCGATATATAGTTAGTGCAACTAACTATATATGGAATTTCAATGGTTTTGTGCGAGTAAAATAAGGTTTTGTAAATGCTAATCCCTAACTATATATGGTCTATAACCTATGGTTTTTTCAGTGAATTTTCAAGGTTTTGTAAATGCAAATTCCTAACTATATATGGTCTATAACCTATGGTTTTTTCAGTGAATTTCATTGGTTTTTTAAAAGCTAATATCTATAGCTGTAAAATATATTCTTTATTACGTGACGTATCACGTAGCCCGTGAGACGCCTCATGATGCATCGCATAACCGTGACGTATCGTCTCTGCAGCGCAAACCAAACCCATAACGTAAGCGCGCCAGAGCACGCTTAAAGATATATATATATTTTTTTTACCTTAATTAGACAAAATCCACACGTGCACATATCACAAACGTTCCAAAAACACAATATGTCGGACTCCCATTACGCTGCCAGTTAGCTGCCCGGTTAACGTACCGGAAAGCACCTCTACCGCGAAAAATCGCAATATTTTTTTCTTTTGCCCCGCGGGCAACTTTAATAGCCCCCTCATCAATCCTAGGGGTTCACCTTACCCCTTTCCTTCATTTACACCTTTTTTTTTCCACCTCTTGTCTCTCGATCTCCAGACTGTTTACAATGTTAACAGCCAATCAGCTACTCCTCAGACTCCCGTTACGCTGCCGGTTAGCTGCCCGGTTAGCTGCCCGGTTAGCTGCCCGGTTCGCGTACCGGGACGCGTCTCTACGGCGAAAAAATCTGAATTTTTTTTAAATTTTTTTTTTGCCCCGCGTGGCTCTATAATATCCCCCTCATCAATCCTAGGGGGTCAGAAGGGGTCTACCTTGCCCCCTTTCCTTCATTTCCCCCTTTGTTTTGGCCTCCTCTTGTCTCTCGATCCTACCGAGAGACAAGATGGCGGCCGCTCCGGACTGTTTACAATGTTGACAGCCAATCAGCTACTCCTCAGACTCCCGTTACGCTGCCGGTTAGCTGCCCGGTTAGCTGCCCGGTTAGCTGCCCGGTTCGCGTACCGGGACGCGTCTCTACGGCGAAAAAATCTGAATTTTTTTTAAATTTTTTTTTTGCCCCGCGTGGCTCTATAATATCCCCCTCATCAATCCTAGGGGGTCAGAAGGGGTCTACCTTGCCCCCTTTCCTTCATTTCCCCCTTTGTTTTGGCCTCCTCTTGTCTCTCGATCCTACCGAGAGACAAGATGGCGGCCGCTCCGGACTGTTTACAATGTTGACAGCCAATCAGCTACTCCTCAGACTCCCGTTACGCTGCCGGTTAGCTGCCCGGTTAGCTGCCCGGTTAGCTGCCCGGTTCGCGTACCGGGACGCGTCTCTACGGCGAAAAAATCGGAATTTAAAAAAAAAAAAAATTTTGCCCCGCGTGGCTCTATAATATCCCCCTCATCAATCCTAGGGGGTCAGAAGGGGTCTACCTTGCCCCCTCTCCTTTATTTCCCCCTTTGTTTTGGCCTCCTCTTGTCTCTCGATCCTACCGAGAGACAAGATGGCGGCCGCTCCGGACTGTTTAGAATGTTGACAGACACCAGAGAGCCAATCAGCTTCGCATCGCAAAGTTCCGATACGCGAAAAGTACGCGAACCGGAGCGCTGCCCGGAGCGCTGTTACAGATATATATCTTGTTTAAAACGTTAATTTCTCAAAATTCACTGAAGCACATATATTGAGACCTAGCAAAGGCACATCGGGCTAACAGTCCCTACAATTTTGCCAAGTTTCGTGCAAATCCATTCAGCCGTTCGGGCTAAAAGTGAGTCCAACCGCCCTATGGAAAAATGAATGGGAAAAACGTGTTTTGGGACCCCCCTTTTTTCTCGGCCCCCCCTTGAAGAACCCCCCCCAAATTTTCAGGGGCTGCTCAGGAACAAAATGTGCCATTTTCCTGAAAATTTCAGCCAATTCCGTCCACAAACGCCAAAGTTATTAGACATAGAATTTTCAGAAATCCCATAGGGAAAAAATCCTAACTATATATACCTACTGGCTATCGCCAGTAGGTAATATATATATATATATATATATATATATATATATATATATATATATATATATATATTTATATATATGTGATTGTAATTTGTGTATTTATTCCTTAAAAATCCAATTTTGGATATATCTGGGTTTTTAATTTAACCTGGATTATAAATAAATACTGAATCAATCCCTCTGTGCTCCTTTGTATTTGTATACATCTTTTTGATGTCATGTGCTCATGTACATGAGGGTAATTTGGGCACAACCCCCATTTTTTCCTAGTGATTCTGGAGCACCTGGCACATTAAGCATTTTTAATTTTACCTCTATTTCTTGATTTTTCCCATAAATATGACAATGTCTGGGACTGTAAGGTCCTCCAGATCCTCATGATCAAAACTGCAGTTGGCAATCTGGGATGCTTGTCGGCTCACTGCTTGTAGGGGACCTGGCAGTGGCTCTACAACTTTCAAGGGACTCGTTATAGAAGGTAAGGTCATCTGTTCCATTTTAGCCACAGATTCAGCTGACAGATTTACATCAACAGCGACAATTGCCTCCTGCTTAGACTTGTCATTATCCAAGTCCATGTCCATTTCCGATTCTGATTCGGTCTATCCAACTTCTGTCAATGAAAGCACATTCATCCGCTTCCATTTCCATTTCATTTCTGGATGTTCCAGCATCTGATGGTAAAATACAATCATCAATGAGCTGAATTAAAGGGATTGGGACAAGAGGGTTTGTTTTAGAGAACTTGCAGAACATGGGGTGATACAAGACTGTCAACTCGGGAAAAGCAGTACATATGCTTATGTCAGGGGGTCCCTTGCTCGGCCCAGACTGAGTTGCTTGATTCTCTGTCTTCCCTACAGGCGGACTACTACGGGCCCTTTAAGGACGGCCCGTACTATCTGGATGACCGCCTCGCTTCTGGACCACCTGACTTTGTAGGCCTATCCGGTGCGACCTCGCACCATTTGAGGGTGGATCCGGAAGACGCCAGGTCGCGGTTGGGAGACTCGTGGGAAGCTGCAGTTCTACGCCAGGAGAGGAACGCGAGCCGGAACGGAGAAACCGAGACCACGACATCCGACACAGGAGTCGAGACCAAGGAGAGGAAAACCTTCATAGGAGCGGAACCGAGGAGAGGAGAAGGCACCGTTTCAGAAGCAGACGAGGACCCGAAACCACCAAAGGAAACGCCAGGAGGCCAACGATACTGCGTATCGCCCAGCCACGCCAAGGAGGACGCGTGGCTTACCCAGGTGCGTGCTCGTTTGGGTTCATTGTTCCGGGGTAAAAAGGGTGGAACCGAGTAGAGAGACAGGAGGGGAGGTCTGGCACCACAGCTATCGCATACTTGTTCACGGGAGGGCAGGCACTCTTGTCCCGAGCACTGTACACGGTATCCGCAATTGCTGGTGGTGGTTCTGGCTGTTCCCTTCACCCCCCTGACCCTTTCCGGAAACAGAATCGCAACCAGTGTCTTAAAGCCTTTTTGTTTTCTTTGTCTTTCCATAAATGGCGTGGTAACCCCGGACCTTCACCCAAGACCCGAAGCTTAGGACCGCAAGGAAGGACCCTCGAACCGTGTTGCATTGTTTACTAGGAGTGACCGTTCTGTTAAACCAGAATAAAAGTGGTTACAAACGCCCATTTCAGTGTTGGCTCCTTCCATTCTTGTGACCCAAAGGTGACAGCTTATTATATCCACATCGACAACAGCTGGAGCCTGTTCCTGAGTCCTTATTCCTTAGCGATGAATTCCTCAAACCGTTTGGGAGCAAAGACAGCACAGAGGGATGAGATTTTAGATGGGACAGGCAGGCTCCTGGCTTCTTTTGCCTGATGGTCGTTATTAATGTTGGAGAACTGGAGTTGTTAGAGGAAACCCCTTAGTAGCCAGGAAGAGATCCTTGCGATTCTGTAAGGGACCCTGAGGACATAATTAAGTGACCAGAGTGCAAACACCTGGAGAGCATCTTATTGACGCACAAAATGATGATGTGCCTTTTAGCAGGAATGTCTTCCTTTCTTTCTTTGATAATTTATTGATTCAGGGCTATCTAGAGCCACCTATGTGGGCAGTTAGTTATCAAGTTCCTTTTGCCAATGGACTGCGTCGCCATACCTTTACAGTCTGAAACTAGGGAAGAGGGGTACGAGCAATGCGAAATGAGGGTAAATTGACTGTGGCTTTAAAAGTATGTCACATGCTGCCAGGCTTACTGGGCTTATTGAGCTGCAGGACGGTTCGATAAAATGGATGATGGCCAAGGCTGGTTAGCTTTGCCAATGCCACAAGCCACACCCAGAACTAGCTGGGATGCCTCCGTGGAGCGGAGCTCAACCTGTGCTATAAAAGCTAACTGGCAGCTGCCTTGCTTGTTGTACAACCCATTTTTTCCTCTTCACCTGGGGCCTCAGTCAAACAAGAAACTACTGTCCCGCCTACCTGCCCCAATTGCTCCAGCTGCCAATGGTAATACTTAGCAGGGCAGTCGCGATGGTAGCAGAACAATATTTAGCCAGTTCAGTGGAAAAGGTGAGGTAAGGACACTTGAGACTCCGAGGCTTGAGGCTCTAAGGTTTTTGTCTGCACTGGGTGTGACTGGCTGGAAACAGGCAGATGGGATCTCAGGGAGGGCACTCTCCCCGGGGCCAGGTCCCTCACTCCTCCCACTGTCACCATTGGCATCAGCGTTGAGGCTCCAGCACTCATGCACTCCTGCTACAGTGCGGCCCCCGCCTTCTCTATGTGGCTGCTGAAAATCACAGCTGCTGTTGGCGATCAGCAGTACCCCACTAGGGCTTGGCTAGGGCTTGACTAGGCTCAGACCGGCTTGAGTACAAACACAGCCTGCCCTAAGCAGCACAACGCAGCAGCAGCAATGACCATGCCTGAGTTATAGTTACCACTCACTGCAGCTGCTGTTGTGGACTCGGCTTATGGCTGCCTGTAGGACTTGCTAGGTGTACTGGAAAATCCAGCGTGCTGGGGTATGATTTGCGGCTATGCAGGAAATGCTATTTTCCATGATTACGGAGAATTTTGAGGTCCACTTCACACACCGCTGCTCCGCTGTCGCTCCCCCGCCGCCCCTGCCACGCTCGCTTGCTCATCTGCACTCTGCACCGGCCGCGTCACTCCTGCGTCACTTCCGTTAAACCATCTCCTCAGTCTCAAGAAATGGTATTCAAATTGGGACAATATTAACAAATATAATAAAATGCTTTTCTGTCTCAACATGTTCTGTTGAATACAGAACTGATATGCCCCGGGGTAAGTATAATTCATCCCCATATTATAAACAAAGAGTACACATGATATGTGCCATGATCATAAAGTCACAGCGAGAGTTTAGTGATATGAAATCACATATAGAACACCAAAGCACCTATTCTGAGTCAGGCAGAGCAAAATGACTGCATACAATTTTGATCTGCCTGATACAGCGTGGGTTGCTATTCCCACAACTGGTTTTTTTCATGTGTGAGTTTTTTTCATACTCAATTTGTCCAGCCTGTAATTCTGATCAGACAAATTCACATGAATCTTCGGCTAGCTCATTCCCTGTTTTGTTTGATTGGTTTGCATACAATGCCTCCCACTCCCCCATCACCCTCCTTCATCTTCATCCCTGTCACAGTTCCCCACATACATTTACTGCCTTCTCACAGCAATTGTTATACATATATATATAAACTTCATAGAATTGGTATTCCCATCTGGTTTCACGACTCGAAATCCCCACACAGTGATTGCATGTTTCCTGGGGTTTAAATCATAATTGCACAATACTGGTGTGGAGTTACCACACAGTAAAGGCAAAATTGCAGTAGGTTTTGCCATTACACCAGTACTGTGTAACTTGTAATCAGGCCCCAAATCGGAAAATATGGCAAAAGTTCCTAATGGCAACTGGTCTCTTGGAAATTGCTAAAAGTAAGCGAAAGAAGAGGAACTTGTGGAGGAATTTTGGGAGCGAGACAATGTGAAAGCTATTAGAGTTATTGCAAGGTGTAAAACTATTACTTTTATAATTTCATACTATATTAGTGAAAGTATTAAACTTGATGCAGAATTACAGTTATAAACCCTTAAAAATGCCAGCAGGACTGGCCTGAAGTAAACTGATTTGGTTATTATATTGGTTGGTATATTGTTTTTGGTTTTTCTTTCAGGCTTTAATGTATGCATGCTAATTTGTCAGGACGTGTTCCATTGAAACTAGGCACTTTTGGAAAAGTTGTAGGGGTTGACTGGTCACCTCATCTGGCAACATGTCCAGGAGCTGCTATTAGTACTCCAGCAGTTAACTATGATTCTTTAACAATGGACCAAGTGGTGCCTCTTCTTGCATATTTCAGCTCCAAGAACCTCAGACTTCAGGAGAGGTATTACTGAACAGTTTGCCAACTATCCCCAGCTGGCCAAGACTACTTTTACAATAGGCAACATACCAATACAGTCATTCCCAGAAAAGGAAGTTAGGAGTCATACCAAATAAATGGAAGTCTTCCTCTGCTCTAGCCACATTCATTGAAGGTATCACAGGATGCACCAATAGGCTCAACTGTAGGTTCCACATAGTACACAGCAGACCTAGGGGGTCATTTAGAGTTTGGTAGATATGGGGCAGACATCAAGAAACAATCAATGGCCCTAATGCAGGGAAAGAAAATTCACTTTGCATTAAGGCTATTATTTTTCACACAGACAATTCCAGTGTGGGTCTTTGTTTGTAAACTACAAAATTGAAACACATAACGCCAGTTCAACATTCACATCTCATTTAAGTGCATCCACCATACTGTACAAGAGTGAATCCCTTTCCATGTCTTGCGTCACAATTAAGGCAGCTTTAACCGAATTTAGGTTTCCAGTGGAAACCCAACAATTTGCGAATGTATGTCAACACATGCTTAGTAAAGATTATACAACATAATTTACACCTATTCAAAACTAAAACGAAGAGACTATGGAAAATGTTTCTGGCTGCATTTATCAGGAGTGAGAATGCAGGCAGTAAAGATGGTACTGGTTCCTCGCTTCACATATGTCCTGAGTATGTGACCCCTGATGGTTGGAATTTCACTCTCGATAGCCACTGACAGTGGGGTTTAAGAACTTAATTTCGGATAACACGAAACCTAGGCTGAAAATCTCCAAATGAATAGCTCATAGAACAAGGGATGGTATGGGACTGCCCTCTGTTGAACATTACTTCACAGCACATAAAATTAGTAGATAGGGCCTTTTGAAGCCATGTGGAACAGGAACTCACCCATTAGGGTAAATACCTACAGTTATTGTAAAACTCAAAAACTCCAACATCCCTTACTAAGGATCAGATATCCAAACTATGGTACAATCACAGGTAAATTCTCATAAACTGTTGAAAAGTGAAGCTCGAGTACATGCCCAAGCACCTTTGTGGTTTGATGCCAGCATCTGTGTTGGGGGTAGCCCTTTGTGTTTGGTGGAGTAGAGCAGAATGGGGATTGTCATGTTGGATCAATTGATTTCACCGGGTGAACTTAAAACCTTTGGAAAGTTGTGGGAGGAATTCCACCTATCCCACTTGCTTCAATTGAAATTTGTAGAGTCGAAGCATTGTCTTAGTAGCAGATTCCGAATTCCATCATGGGCCATACAAGAGTACCCCATTTCATGATATCTGAAACAATGGAGACTGTATAAAATGGTGATCTCTGGGTTTTACAACCTAATAGTGCATCAATTATTTTCCAAACCTGTCACGGAGCATCAATGCAACAAATGGTACACCATGTCAAAATTCTAGACCAGCTGGAAGAAAGGATGGGATTATCAGGCACAGTCCTAGAGTGGTTTAGATCCTTCTAAAAGAACAGATCGCAAAGATTTAAGGTGGACCGAATACTATCAGCATCAAACCCTAATCTTATTGGAGTACTACAGGGATCAACACTATTCCAATCTCTATTCAATCTTTATGTAGATCCACTAACAGAAGTTTTACAGCAGGCAAATATCTTCTTTCATATGTACGCAGATGACACACAGCTACATATCAAGATTACATCATTGGAAGAGATCAACATTATGAACCTGTCATTGAAGAGGACCGTTCATTGGCTACCTAATATTCATCCCAAGCTTAACCCGCATAAAACAGAATTCTTTCTGATTTCACCCCAGAAAAGCTAAACAAGGATAATGGAATGGACCAAGTTGGTCACTGCGCTAAACTGTACCCCAAAGTTAGTGGACTCAACCAAGTCCCTTGAACCTGAACATGCAATCCCACATTTGCATGATGAATAAATCTGCCCATTTCCATCCGAGCTATCTTAGAAAACTGAACCCATTCATATCTACATCAGGCCTCAAAACGGCAGTCCAGGCTTTGGTCATCTCGAGGATTGATAATGTATGCACAACGTTATCAGGACTACCCAAGATTTCAACAGCTCCACTAAAAGCCTGTCTATTTTTTTTTTTTTATGTAGCGAAATCAGATAATACAAAATACGTAAGCTTAGCATACACTTGTGTACTTAAAAAGCGAGATTGCAATTAACAATTTGTAAGAAGCTAACTAGCGCATAGAGGGAAACGAAAAAACAAGAAATTAAGAGGTTCTTCCACACATAACTAACATAAGAAAGACAACATAATTGGAATTTACATGTTTCTTATATCATAATACCAGGCAGTAATTGGAGACCAAATTTGAGCCCCTCGTATTCTTGACTTTTTCCCCCGTGTTTCATAAATTGCTGCCTCTTGCTTATAAACTCCTAGAAAGCGGGTTAACCACAATTGAAAGGTTGGGGGATCAACATCTTTCTACCGTGCTGCCAAGATGATCCGGTATACCGCCAACCCCAAAAATAAAGATGATTCCTCTTCTTTACTGTGCCCGAGAGTGCTATCATGACCCAGTAAGTAAAGTGTAGTTGATGTTTTCACTTTATGCCCAAAAACCTCTTCCCAATAATCGGACATCATTTTTTTGCATAGATCTAATTTGGGGCACTTTGCAAACATGTGTATTAAGTCTGCTGGACCCTGCCCACACCTTGGGCAGTTGTCATTTGTTCTTTTGCCCCACGCAAATAATTTTGCAGGTGTAAAATATAGGTTAAAAATGGTTTTATAAAGTTGGGCCTTAAGGTTAGACGCTAAAAATAATTTAGACGATAGTGACAAAGACAAATCAATATTAACGTTGGGATTTCCTAATTTACTAGACCAGCCTCTCTCAGTGCGCTCTAGGTCGTCTTTTTGATTCTGACTCAACAGTTTATAGATGCTTCCTATCCTGGTGTTTCGTTTCCCTATCATGTCCAGCAAGGGAATATTATCCAACTTAATTTTGGGGGATTTCTGATTAAGCGCAGTATATACTTGGATGTATTTAAGAAAGTCATTTCTAGAGACAGCAAAATTTGATTGAATATTTTGAAATCCCAGATTAGGATCATGGAAAAGAAAGTCCCCCACTGTAATGATTCCCAAACTTTCCCATTTTATAGAGAACTCATCCTTGCATTGACGTGGTAGGATTGAACTCTGCCACAGAGGAGTATATTTAGTATATTTTGGTATCAATAAAAATGTAGAAACTCTTTTCCAAATGTTCCATGCACTTTGTATAATCTTAAATTTATTTTTTTTAAAATAAGATGGCTCTACCTGCCTAAGTAATAATCCTCTGGCTTTATTGCCAATTGCTAGTTCATAAATTGAAGGCCTGTCTCACTGCGCCCACAAGACTCATAACAGGCTCCAGAAATTTTGACCACGTCATCCTACCCCTGAAAGCGGTTAACTGATTACCTCACAAATCAAGAATCCAACTAAAGATGGCATGTATCACACTCAAAGCGATACACCACAAAACGCCTCTTTACCTAGTCCAGAAAATCACATTGTCAGGAGGCAGCAGATTCCCCTGGGAGTAATGGAGACCTCTTATTGAAACCCGCCCTCCCCAGTAAGAAGAGAACTTATGACAGAGCATTCTCTGGATCTCACTCCCCCTGAGCATCAGAAAGATCTCGTCCATGTCAGTCTTCAAAAAAGAGGCTAAGATTTTTCTTTTGAGCTAATTCCTCTGATAAATAACGAAAGAACAGACTCTGTTATGATACTTTCTAGTTTATTTACATGTTAACACAGATAGATCTCTTGTAGTCATTAGGACATGTATGTATTTTGTAATAAGCACAAACATCTCAATCGCCCAAACTGATTATTTACACTTGTTACTGTTGCTTGAAAGTTTGTGTCAAACCTGCCATCAAAAGTTCTGGGCTATGGAATTGTGAAGCGCTCTGATAGCTTAATTGGGTCATGTCCGTGCTATATAAAACACGATTAAATAAATGGCAATGGGTTATACATACTGATTACACAGAAGTTGAATGGGTGGCAGTGAACAAAAGGGTCAGCTAATATAGGATGAAATATAGGTTCAAGTCCTTACAAGGCTGGTACTGAATGCCTCAGAGACTGCTATAGGGAGGCCTTTTAACCTACTCAAACCGTTGGAATTGTAGCACTGTTGTAGCACTCCTGAATGTGATGTCAGCCACATATTTAATGACAACTCTTCACTATCCAGGTATTGGTCGTCAGATGGCATACCACACAAGGGACTATAGACCTCCAATCAGCCCCTACCAAAGAAGTTTGCCATGCTGCATGACTTTAGGCTTATCGCCCTTGACCTTCCATGAGAAACACTTGTTGGGAGAAGATATGTATATTGCGATGTTGGTTATCACCCCAACTCGTAATGAATAGTCTGGTGGAAATGTCTAAGACTACCTCACATGAATGCATTACTATATGCAAGTTGCAAGACAAACCAAAAGTGTTTTTTACTATCTAGGGCCATTCATTGCCACCAGTTCATAAGATATTTACGCTATACTGATTCCCTTCCACCCAACCTCCACTCTTGATTACACACCCTCAATCTCAATTTAGTGTCACATCAACCCTCTCCTACTTACTACATTCTGGTCTGGTGTGCGCAGATACTGCCCATTGTGACAAACTGCTTGAAGAGGTGGGCTGTCTGAGACCCTTACATTCACTGGCAGTAGGCCTTTTCTCTCTTTCCCATTAGGGTTCTTCCTCAACTTTTGTCAGCTATATAGGTCCTAAATAACTAAGAAGCTCCACCTGCACATCCATCTAATGTAACCTTGTCTGACATGTACTATGGGGAAAGTAATGAAATATACAATAGTATTTTACGCTGAATATGTGTTTTACTCTCTTGCCCTTCCCTTTCTCTTTCTTTTTACCTTTATCTTTTCCTTTTTTCTTTTCTTTTTTGCCCTTACTTCTGCCTATTCTTCTCAGTTTTATCTTCCTTCATTTCTTTTTATGGTAGACTGTACTTCTTTCCTTTGTGAATAGAAAGATTGCTCAGATAGGGGGCATGTAGCATTCTAGTTCCCAAGAATCTCCTTTTCTACACCATGTAGGATGATAATGATGCAGCATAGCATGGTAACAGTATTTTTTTATGCTTACTCTATTTCCTCCTCTAACCATACTGGGCCCTTAACGAATAGACAAACTACAATGATTTCATTTACCACAGAGGCAATGATCCTCTGATGAATATTTATCCACCGATAGGAGGGGTGGAAATTAGGGTGACCAAACTCCATGTTAGCTGTCCAATTAGGATTATTAATTGACAGCCAACTCACAAGTTAGAAATCAGATTTAGGTACACAACTCTTAAGACCATACTGTAGAAAAAAAGAATAACAATAGGAAAACCCAACCTCCTAAAGAAGTTAGGTTGAGTAAGGATTATGAAAAACAAAAGCTCTGTGATTGCATCACAAAACAAGAGGATTAACTCCTGATGTTCTGTCAGAGTTAGCTGATTCTCCCTACAACACATTTAACTCATTAGTCACAGTCAAAATGGACAGATCAACAAGCCTGAATAATAGACTCAGACAGATATTTGATTACATTTGGGTATTGAATTAAAGATGCAAAGTTAGTAGCCACAAGCAATTTCTTAAGAAGTTCAGTTAAACATATAACAGCTTTTATAATAGTGACAAGCATTTAAGCAGATGTTCAAATCACTACTAGCCACAGAGTCACAGTGTCATGCTACTATGAAGGATAGCTTGTTGTCAAATAGTTCAGATTCTTAAAAGATAGGAAGTGTTGAGTTTGAAGTGCAATAAAGGGTGATTCCGTCAGCATTAACAAGAAATATTGATTTTTGGAAAAATGTAAATGGTTCGTCAAAGAAGGCTCAGTCCATCTGCCACACATTGTTGCATAGACCACCTGGTCCTAAGTTAGAGAAAGTTCAAAAATCGATGAGCATATCATCCAGGTATCAAGTAGGAAAATCCAAATGGCTTCCACGAAGAAGCAAAAGTCAGTAGTATTTCCCTCCTTTGGAGTTTCTTTTTTAATAACATTTTTAAAGTTTGTCCCACTGAGGTGGCATCACATGTCCATAGTCACCTAGTGCCACCTAAGACACTAGCAAACATTGAGATGGTTTCCCAGGCTAGTCATGCTTGAGAGTCCGAATAGGACTAGTATCAATTAAAAAATATAAAGTAGTCTGTTGAATGCAATAGCTGAAGTTCTATTCCCACAGGAAAATGTCACTGTGCATATTGAAGAACCATTCAGGAATGTCAGGGTGTATTCATGCATGGGACAAATAAGCAACATTTCACTTGGTGGAAAATCGACCCATTTCATCAAATCAGAGGAAAGGTCAGAACTAGAGAAAGGTTTTGTAAACAAAGATAGGCCGTGTAGGTAATCAGTCCAGTAGCCAGTACTGTAGAATATGTAGGTTTATTCAGTTAAAGGTCAGATGGTACAGCCCCACAGGGAACAACATCTTGCCTACTCAACCTCACTCATTCCAACTGACCACTCATCCAAACAATGCACTCGTGAGCATTCTATTACATCACACTCACACAGGCTAAGCAGCAAGGAAATAGGAGACCAAAGGATATAACAAAAAGCAATCCAGAAAAGGCTTTTAAGTTAGCATTGCACATATAAATAAAATGAAATCTGACTATCCTTCAATATAATGAAATTAAATCAATTCAAATAAGAATGTATAAACTTTCACAAATTCATATTTTATTGTAATTGCTAATTGCATTTTTTTAATTATTCCTATAAAATGCATGTTTACAATTTTCATTCTTTAGAATCAGTTTTTAGTATGTCATAACTGTAGAAATCTAATATCACTGTACACCAATTCAGGCTTGTACTTCATTGCTACATGTTTTTGTGCCTGCTTTAATAACTGGAGCACATTGACAAAAGGCATCTAAAAACACTTGGCCACTTCAATCAACATCAAAATTTCATCAGGATACGTTAAAAAGCAACATGTGTATAAGAAAATCATTTGTACAACTTTGTTTATGTGTATATGTATAACTTTATATGTGTGTTTTCTTCATCTCACATTTTAAAGCACACTTTTACGGTGCTTCTACTACATTTGTCTACATTTCATTTGTCTCTGTGTCTAATGTGTGCAATGTGTACTTTTAACTTTTCATGCTTTCTGTGTATAAACATGTCATGTATTATGATTTCTAAAATAATGCTGCATCAGTACCATAGGTCATAATGTGATGAAAAAGCATGGTTGATGGACTTCTCTTTCTTCCATATTTAAACGTGTTCTTCCTATTGACAGATGACACTATATGTGTTCACATCAATGTGAAATCATCACTGGAGATGGTTACTTTATAATAACCGTATGTTTATGGTTTTATTTCTGTTTATAAGGCTAAAGGAAAAAGAAATCAAGTTTTAGCACAATAATTTTCCCATATTTTCTCCTCATTCTGAGCACTTTTCCCTTTATAAATGTAATCATGTTTTCTCTGCCTTGATCAATAGCGGCTCCTCCGCTAAGGTGGAGAAGCGTCACCCCACTGCTCTTTGAGCAGTGTAAAAAAAAGAAAAAGAAAATGACTATAATTTTCTTTTTCTGTGCCACTTAAAGCATTGTTAGGGCAGGGGGGCTGGGCTTTTGCCACCCCCAGAGAAAGCAGGAGTGGCTTGCACTCCCTAAGTGCACATAACTGTTTGGCGAGCTCTCTTGGGCCGGCCAAACAGCCATGCGCACTTAGCATGTTCTCCACCTGGCTGGGTTGCACAGCCCCGTTGAGAACGTGCCCAAGCTCCCAGACACTGCCTGGAGGGCCAAACAGGTCGCTCAGACCAATCACGATGCTGATGGAGCATTGTGATTGGCTGGGAAAGTCCAGGAGCATGGGTGCTTCTGGTGTGCAGCATGAGAATGGAGGAGAGGCGTGCAGTGGAAGATGGAGGAGAGGTCTGCAGTGGCATCAATGGTAGGTTTCTTTTATTATTATTCTCATCCCCCACACCCGGCCTGCACCACTATCCCTGTTCTGAGGCAGCCGTCACTGGTCTTGATGTGTCGCAGAATTTTACTTGGATAAATTCCACCAAGTTTTCACTGGTGAAATACTGCTGGAGAAAATGCCTGACCCCAAAACACAATCTTCTCGTACTGAATGCATGTATGTTTCAGTGCATAATTTCTGCAATTACAAATTCTGAAAACGAGGACTCTGGGGGAGATTTACCAAGATTTTGAGCGTGTTTGTGTCACAAAAGTGACCAAAACGGTGCAAAATCTTTTTTTCCTAATTTACATTCAGCGCTAAACTTGTTGCTTTGCATTACTTTGCACCATGGGTAAGTGCTAAGGGTGGTGCATGGGCATTCCCATGCACCTCCCAAGGTTTCTCACACTAACCCTAATTTACTAAATAGAGTAGATTGTGTTTAGCGTGAGAAAACCGCGCCCTTTTAAACTAGGCACAAGGAAGGAGAAATGTTTTAATGTCTCCTTCCTTTTCTGACTTTGCATGCGTGCTGCACTGTGCAGCATGCATACAAAGTGAGAAAAGCTTTCCCTGGTGTCTAGGCATAGTATTTTGTACAGGAAGGGTATCTTTCTGGTAGAAAACCTATGCTAGACTTGCACACACACACACACCCTAGCGCTATAGGAAAAGGGAGGAGAGAGCCAAATCTTTAAAAATATGTCATTCTCCTGCTCCTACCCTCTCGCGCAAAGCAGCGCAGCCTTGCGGGAGGCTAGGTTGTGTTACATGGAGATCAGGTAAATCTCTCCCCTTCCTGTTGTTTCAAGTTAGATGTTATTCAAATTCATCATTTAGCTTTGATGCCAACTTTTTCTAATCACTACTCACATCCGTATTTAAAAGAGGAGACACTTGTTTTGCAGCCTAAGAACTATCTGCAGACATGTTTGCACAGATGAGCCATTTAACAAAACAATAACTACAACTGACCAGTTCCAGAAATCCTAGCTTGGAGTAGCTGGAACTTCTATAGACTGCTCATATGTTTAGATATCTGACTTTCATGTGAAATAAGCTAGAAGCACTCCTATGTATTTAAGACATAATTGTTCAGTAAAATTCCAGCTTATGAACATGAATGACTAAATCATATGAAATTGTCAAATTTTATTTGTTTTTCTCCTCAAAGGAAACCCATGTCGTACATCTTTAAATGCTACTGCAGCGTTCTCACCCTCAAAAACAACCCTTCTTGCCTTTAACAGGAGAACAAACTTTAACTGTGCAATCAATCAATCAATCAATACACTTGTAGAGTGCGCTACTCACCCGTGAGGGTCTCAAGGTGCTGGGGAGGGGAGTGCTGCTACTGCTCGAAGAGCCAGGTCTTGAGGTGTTTCCTGAAAGTGAGGTGGTCCTGGGTCAGTCGTAGGTGGGCGGTGAGGGAGTTCCACGTTTTGACCACCAGTTAGGAGAATGATCTTCCTCCGGTGGTGGTTCTGCGGATCCGTGGGATGGTGGCGAGGGCGAGGCTGGCGGATGGGAGTTTGCGTGTTGGAGTTTAGACCCTGAGGCGGTTGTTGAGGTATTCTGGACCTGTTTCGTGGAGCACTTTGTGTGGGTGGGTGAGGAGCCTGAACGTGATCCTTTTGTTGACGGGGAGCCAGTGCAGGTCTCTCAGGTGGGCAGATATGTGGCTGTGGCGGGGGATGTTGAGGATGATCGTGCGGATGCGTTCTGTGTGCGTTGGAGTCCTTTCTGAAGTTTAACGGTGGTTCCTGCGTATAGGGCATTCCCGTAGTCTAGGCGGCTGGTGACGAGGGCCTGAGTGACCATCTTTCTAGTTTCGGTAGGGATCCACTGGAAGATCTTACTGAGCATGCGCAGGGTGTTGAAGCATGAAGATGAGATGGCGTTGACTTGCTTGGTCATCATGAGAGAGGAGTCCAAGATGAATCCCAGGTTGCATGCATGGTCAGTGAGTTTCTGTGCGGTGCTCAGGAGTCATCCCAGGCGGATGGGGATGGTCCGAGGATGAGGACCTCTGTCTTGTATGTGTTCAGTTTCAGACGGCTAAGTTTCATCCATTCAGCGATGTTTTCATTCCTTCCTAGAGGTTGAGGTTGGCGGTGGCTGGGTCTTTGGTGAGGGAGAGTATCAGCTGGGTGTTGTCGGCGTATGAGATGATGTTAAGGTCGTGTTTGCGTGCGATGGTGGCAAGGGGTCTCATGTAGATATTGAAGAGGGTTGGGCTGAACAATGAGCCTTGGGTACGCCGCAGATGATCTCGTTGACCGTGGAGCGGAAGGGAGGAAGGTGGACTCTCTGGGTTCTGTCGGAGAGGAGCGAGGTGATCCAGTCCAGGGCTTTACCTTGGATCCCGGCGTTGTGGAGGTGGGTTATTAGGGTGCGATGGCAGACTGTATCAAAGGCGGCTGAGAGGTCTAGGAGGATGAGGGCAGTGGTTTCCCTGTTTTCGAGTAGGGTCCTGATGTCGTCGGTGGCTGCGATGAGGGCGGCCTCTGTGCTGTGGTTGGCTCGAAATCCGGACTGGAATGGGTCGAGGGATCCATTGGTCCCAAGGAATGCGGTCAGCTGTTTATTGACGATCTTCATGCATGCAAAACGTGAACGCCCAACATTTAGATGGCGTTCACTCCATTTTGCATTGCCACATCCCTTTTCTGCCCCAATACTAAAATTGTGATTAAAACTAGCTGATCTTCCACATTTGTAAGAGCATTTTATAACCAAAGAATTCCCAAAATCTTAAATGCTTACATATGGATTTGGAATTGACTGTTGCAAATGCTTTTTGTGTACATGCATAGCATGGAGTTCACCAAAATCTTTTGACGTTTGCAAGTTTGTGGAAGTTACCAAACTTTAAAGGCCATCCCTGCCTAGAACACTCAGACCCTCTAATATTGCACATGTTTAGATCCCTAAGACTGAACATGCACTCGTAAGTCATAGCGTTTGCACATGTAGATGCAAAAAACACAAGTAGATGCCTTTAAAAATTGGAGCATAACTACCAAATTGCCCATGCGACATATGACACCTCCAGCCTACTTTGCGGTTTTAGCAAATTTAGGGGCTCATTAGGATCTTGGGCGGATCCGCCCGAGATCCGTCTCCGCCCGCCACCCATATCCCCCTGCCATATTACTATGGCGGGGGGACCGCATTGGACAGAAAGATCGTCCGCGCCTTTTCCGCCCGGTTAACAAGTCGACCGGGTGGAAAAAAGTTTAATATGGTGTCGGTGTCTGTTAGACACCGCCAGCCATATTACCATGAGGGCAGAAATATGCCTTTCCGTGGCGGCATTGCCGCCACAGAAAGGCATGCTGGAATTGCTTGTAGGGGCCCGTTGCAGGCCCCAAGGTACTCTGGGGGTGGGGGTGGGCATGGGGTGTACCTATGGTACCCCCTGCAGTTCCATGCACAACATGGCAGGCCCCACGCTGGGCCTGCCATGTTGTGCATGGAAGTGCACAACATGCCTTCCTGGCATTGTGGTGGGCGGTCCCGCCACAATGTCAGGAAGGCAGGATGCACCCACCACTGTGGTGGACGCATCGTAAAGGCCCCCACGGTACTCCCGCCCTTATGGTGGGCGGTCCCATTTCACGATAGGATGGCGGGCGAAAGTCCGCCTGACATCCTAATGACCCCTTTGGCTTTGCAAGCTGCTACTTTTAGGCCTTCACTTATGTAGGAAGTTCAAAGAAGAAGCCCAGAATGCAATCTGCTTCCGGCTAAATGGCAAGTATTGACTCAAAACGTTTGACATTTCTAATTAGTACATTATCTTTCATACCTTTATTCAGAACTTTTGAACACATTGTAAAGTATTTTTTCATCTGTAATAATTATTATCCTGTCAAAATTCCTGCTAAAGTTGTCGTACACAAAACAAAAATACCGATCGACCTTAAAAAAAGCCATGACCTGCAGATTACACATATATATACATATTTTAAAAGCGATTGTTCAACTTGCTGAGCTTTATCATACTAGCTAACAAGAAAAATGCATCTTCTTCCTCATAACAAAATCTTGTGAGACTGTTTCTAGTTTTGGATTAAAAAAAAGATATATTTTTTTAACTCTGGGCAAAATGAATCCGTTCTCTTAACCTCTCATACTAATAAGTAAAGGATAATCGTACAAAGATTAAAGAGTTTAGGATTATTTGACTACGTTTTTTTAGTTCCGAACACCCATACATTAACATAAGCTAGTTTTCACGTAGCTGGTTTTTACTATTTCGAGCTGCCAAAATGCAGCATTTTACATTCTGAAAGCAGATGAAACGGCGCATCTTTTATTTGAACATCTGTCACAGCATCTGATTAACAAAACTGTAGTGTTCTTAGTAAGATTAGATGAATTACACCTGGCCAAAAAAAATCTGTTCCAGAACATTATTAAAATGAAAGTAACATTGAACTTCTTTAATTCTAACGCTCGGTACAAAGTTTTTAATACTAAACTCAGTCCCTGTGGTACAGGCTGGGTCGGGCGCGTTGCGCAAACCAAGTTCTGTGTGCACAAGGAGGTCCTCCTCGGACGTGCATACTGTGTCATCATGGCAGGACAATGCTGTACTTCCTAACAAAGGTGCGTGAACTGCATATGTGACTGTCTGGAAATGTACTGGTTGCTCCCCCTTTGCTCATGAGCAGCAATAGGAACGTTTTAGGAAACGTCCATCTATATGCACCAGAGCCCCCAATCATACATACATGTCTGAAACTGCCAGAACCTTGATCTTTTTTTCACATTCTGGAGAGGATAGCAGAAATCACCAAGGGCCAGCTATACAACCCTTATTTTGCGCTCGCAAACAGATCGGCTCGTTTGCGACCGCAAAAAAGGGTCCTGGCATGTACAAATGTTGTTTCGTGAGTCACTGTCTCGCGAAATAGTGTTTGCGACTCTCGGTATAAGGAAGGGGTGTCCCTTCCTAATAGGGAGTCTCAATGTCATGTACTATTGTTTTGCGACTGCATTCGGTGACACAAAACACTTGCCGTTTACCACCTACTTTAAGTAGATGGTAAACCACCTGCAAATGGGAAGGGGTCCCCAGGGGACCCCTTCCCCTTTGTGTGTGTGCAAAAATATTTTTTAAGAGCAGTCAGTGGTCCCCGGGACCACTGCTTGCCCTTAGAAAATGAAACTGAAAATGTTAATTTTTCTTTTTTAAATGTACCCCATTTTCTTCAAGGAAAATGGGCAGCATTTAAAAAAAACATGTTTCATTTAAAAAGCAGTAACAGACATAGTGGTCTGCTGAACTCAACAGGCCACCATCCCTGGGAGTGCTAGCCATTCCCAATGAGGTCACAAATTGCGCTTGCCTCATGAATATTGATGAGGCATGCAATTTACAACCCCATGGGAAATCGCAAACAGTGTCTTAGACAGTTTAGTACAGTTACTTTAACGAGTGGCAAATTGCGAGTCTCAATTCAATGCAATTTGCGACTCGCTAGGATAAATGGTCGTACATCTGGCCGCAAGTCTTGAAAGGGGTGCTTTTGTGTTGTATATGACAACCTACAGAGTTAAGGGAGTGCACAATGCTAATGTATATCTCCATAAATTAAGAATGCACTGTTAAGACAGACCACCAACACACAGGTGCCCTAATTTATGTCAATGGACAAATGTTAACAATTGCTTATTTGAAGTTAAACCCCTGGATTTAAAGAGCGTAAGAGGTGGTGAGCGAAAATGAGAGCTGGGTTACTAGCTTTGGCATCTAAGTGTAAACTCAGGGGATTTTGGGTCAATGTAAATTATAAATATTCATAATATAGTATATTACTATACAGTTGGATGTCTCCAATGACATGTCCCAACTATACTTGCCCAGTCTGGCCTGGGTTCTGTAATCTAATCTTAAGCAGGTCACCATCAACACAAAGTTCTAAATCCATCGTTTTCCGGCATAGATGATGTCGTTATTATCAAAAAGTTCCTGTAAAAATAGCTCCACTACTCCATCAATTACCACCTCAAAACAACATATTGGCACTAGGATTGTTATAACCTCCTCCAGTTCTAGTATCACTGCAGCAAGGACTAGCAAATATGCTCTAGCGACAGTCACTTCAGACTCCCGCCCCTCCAGCATGATCCAAGGAGAGGGAGAGATGGGGTCGGCTTGACAGAATGTTAAATTATGGAACTCTAATATTTGGAAAGGTTTTTTTTTAATCATTCAATTTACATTTCAAAAAGTTAGTTTCATTTCTGTGGAATTCCTTCATCAGGAGTATTAAACTTACTACCTTACTTGCTATTACAGTTGTATTAATATGCCCATCATAAAGAGTGAAGAAGAAATACTGACTAAACCTAGCGGTAGTCACTGCGATCCAGAGACCCTGCCTGTTGGCGGAGGCTAGTTGAAATTACTTACTTCTTTTATGATTGATTAAATCTACCTCCTTGGCACCTCTTACTGCATCAAGAGCTGGATCACACAAACACTGTGGCTGGTGCTATTGCATGTCTTTGGAAGTATGGAAGGCAGAACTTGATGCAAACACCTTTTACTGCCATATTAAGTAAACACCTTTATAGAGGTCCTAATAAGTAATAAAAGTAAATCTGTATCTTTAGGAAGAAAGAGGGTAGATTAGGCACATGAACACCACAGCATATCAACAACATATTACATTAACAAAAACATGAGCAATATAGCATGGCAACTCAATAGACCATAACACTGTGGGAGCGAATCTCCTCATTTCGAAAATAAAAGCAAATTTAAATAGAATGTGCAAACCTTTATGCTAAATAACCTACAGTAAATAAACTAACTTTTTGTAGTAAGTAACATATTTAGACATTATAAGCATTTAAAATAAATAATAATGTACTGATTTAAGGTAGCCTAATTTAATTACTGATGCCTGATTAATAATGACCTATACATTAGCATTGAAAGGTCTGTTTTTCATGTTGAACTGTTATTTTGCACAATATTTTTACTCTCCCACTGCAGATGCTCAATTTTTTCCAGTAGCTTGCTGTTAATATATAGGCATTTATTATGTATTAGACAACTGATAGTGAGGTTCTCATCAGGAGGAGCGGAGATGACAGGAAGGATAACTCATGGGAATACTGTCTGGACCAACAACAAAAGGGGTACCAGGCTGTTCCTAAAGGAGTGCTAGTTAGTCGGAGTATTGCCTTGGTGCAAAATGAGGACAACGTCATTTTTCAAGGATTTCTTTCTATGGCTTATTGTAAAGACGTAAAAAACTTGGGAATTTACCTGCTCCCAGGGTTTTCTGAGATCCTATTGCTAAGAAGGGTAAATGTGACAGATGTTTGAATGTGTGTGCTCACAGATTTACGTTAGCGTGTGTTCCTAGGGCAGACTCTCAAACACTAAGACAATCGGACACTCTCTCTCTCTCTTTATTCTGGCTTCTTACAGTTGCGAGCACTCTGGACTCTTGTATGGAGATGCGTGGGATTATCTCTGTTTAGGAGACATTTTTACTTTCTAAAGTTGTGTGCTGATTCATAGCTGAGAATACTTTTCAGTTTGAAATTTTCATTTCTTAATTTCGAAAACTTCATGCTATGCATTTTATTCTCTCATCAGAGCCCTTTAATGATTTTATGAACTGACACCTTTACTCCAGTTTAAATTGCCATTCAAATCCTTGATTTTGATTAAGGAAGTTCCATTATGGAACACACGTGTTGTATTAAATTAATATTATTTGTAATCTTTACTAATATAGAATTTTACCTTGTTGTGAAATATCGAAAAATGAATTATTTGGATTTGTAATAATAAAGAATACTGTCTAATATTTACTGAATACAATAAATTAAATTTTATTAGAATTGATAATTACACTCTTTAACTCACACCAACCCTCTAATTTGATTATTGAGTATTGTGGAGCCCCAAATGGACTTCACTGTTCAAGGTGTTTGATGAATAACATTGCTCCTTTTAATTTCTCCTTGTCGACTAGCAAACATCCATACGACCAGTGGTGGGGGTTATTTAATGATTACATCCAGAGACTACAATGCAAAGATCCCTGCGCTATCAACACTATAGCATAACCTTTCGAAAAAAGACGTTTCATTATGAATTTTGTTTTGACTGAGCAACAATTCAAATTAATGCAGAGACTGATCCTGGATTCTAAATTGTTCAATGGCTTGTGTGAGTAGCTTGCCCGATGTTTATTTGCAATGTAGTGTTTATAGTCTAGTATTTATGAAAGAGAATAAACTACAAGTGCTGTAATTGAATGGAAAATATGGCTATTATATGGATAGGTTACTTGGCTGCCATGGGTCCACGTAGGTATCGCCAGTTTTTTTGGGTGGTGTTCTAAGTCCAAATCTGACCATGCTAATACCACACCCACTAGTCATCTCTCCAACACGTATTGGATCCACTGTAAGTGTAAAGATGGCTGTGAACCTTGGGTCCAGCAAGCTAGCCAGTTAGTGCCACTGCCCATTTGCCAGTGCCATTACAGAAACAAAAATGAGTGTGTATCCATCATAATTAGCAATGCTTATCATCATCATCAAACTTTATTCGGTCATTACGACCATCAAAGTATATAGCCATACAATGCAGTATATTGATAAGAGAAAGATTTTCATGTTAGGTATTGTGGGCCAAGACGGATGACGTTATTTATACAAAAGCAAAGCATAATAAAACCAAGCCATTAAAAACGAGAAACATGTTGATAAAAACAGCTGCGACAAAGTGACCAGCTAAAAACACTTAAAAAGAAAAAAATATGGAGCCTTAAATGTACATAAGGTGCTAATGTATAACATGCAAGAATACATTATTGCATATCAATAGGAGCAGTTTCTTAGTTTAACCACATCCATGCTGGTGACGGAACCACTCCGTCACCTGCCTCGGACGCGCTGTGCTGGTGACGGAGTGGTTCCGTCACGGCCCGGCCGCCGCGCCTGAGCTGCAGTGATCTTGGGCCTTCGCGGCGCGTTCTATTGAGCGGGCGCGACCGTGACAGAACCACTCCGTCACAAGCACAGCACGCCCGAGGCTCGTGACGGAGTGGTTTCGTCACGAGCATGGAGGCGCCGCGCGGCCCCCCTCCCCCCTAGCGCTGCGGCAGAATTACCACCGCAGCCAAAGGGTTAAAAAGGACAATTATTTGAAACTATACAGTGACCATAATCACATTTAAAAGCAAGCCAATTAAGTCCTGGACCCGAATTACATATAGGCCTACTGCCCAATTTTGTGAATGAGAACACCTTTAACTGTGTGCAATGGTCTCAAACCGAGACATCAAACCATATTACAGTGAATATCCTGTGTCCTGTGCCCTAGTAACAGCTCATCAGTGAGAGGTTATTTGGGGCTATCATGCCCCCATTCACTGTGCAGGCGGAAAAAGGACCCAGGATTGTAAGGGGGTAGAGACCCCCTGCAGGCAGGTGCATTGAGTAATTGTATCCATTTGCAGAGGGCTGAATGATGGGTTCTTGGCACCTTCTTTATCTCAATGGGTGTCTTCAGAAGACAAACTGGCTGCGCCCCACCCTAAGGTGGCCCATTGTAAATGTGTCTTCTGTAAGCTTTATTGGCTGTGCACCCATGCTCATAATACGGACACAAAGGCAATTATTTCTCTGATTTGCATGGGTCATGACCTCATGCAAAATAAGGAATGCCCCCATGGGATTGGACTGGAGTATATTTTGGGCTGGTATTACAGTAGGTACAGCACAAGCATCTCTGGCCCCATTTGTGATACAAGAGTGAAATGGATGAGCGAAAATCAGGTGCACACACACACATGTTGCACCCAATGGGCTTTATTTAATACAACTTCAGGAGCTTTACAATAAATGCAGAGGCTGAGCCACGGCAAACACATGGTATAATTAGAAACAGGTTAATTACAGATGTAAGGTGAAGTTTCTGCATATCTCTGTGTGGAGGTCATTTTCCCAGCACCATGATAGAAAGACGATTATTTGTTGGGGTGGGTGGTAGTCCACTACAAGTATTAATAGATCTGTTCTTGTCCAGTCCAATGAAGGTGTCAGTAATTTAAAACGGAGCTCCAGTCCTAGTTGCTGTGGCACGCAGCAGACAGGCCTATTTTAAGAAAATGTGTAAATCATTTAAAAGTACCAAGGGCCACATGCATCAATGTAAGGTTTTGCGATTCCTTATTTGCGAAAAATAGGGAATCGCAAATAAGGAATCGCAAAACAGGATGCATCAATTTAATCGCATAATTTTTGCGATTTGGTAAAAATCGCAATTTTTACCGAATCGCAAATATTATGCAAATTCTAATTTGCGATTTCGCAATTCCCATTGATTCCTATGGGCCTTCAATGGGAAGGCATTGACATTTTGCGAATTTCAATTAGCGATTCGCAAAATGTTAATGCATTCCATGGGTGCAGGGGGGGTCCAAAGGACCCCCCCTGCACCCTACATAAAAAGTCAACAACACAACACAATAAAAACCTCACTCCAAGTTATACTTGAATGAACAAAAGGAAACTAAATAGACAAAAATCTAATAAGGTAACCCAGAGATATGAATTTTGAAAGTTTTGATTTAAAAATTGCACTGAAAAGCGTTGAGTGCCAATTGTGATCATCTTTTTTCACTTCATTGGTACCTAGGTGCGAATTACGGGTGACTGCGATGGAGCACGGGTCTGATACAGAAACCAGGTTTGTCCTAGTCAGAAGTCTTAGTCTCTGTAATGGAAGTCATAAATACTCAGGCAAGGCAGTAGGCAGTGGTTGTCATGGACTTTCAAAGGCTGGATAGCAGTATGAAGAAGTCACAATGAAATAGATGACTTTTGACATGAAAGTACTGAACTGTAGAAAATCTAATGTTATTGATGCCTCACCATCCAGACACTTTTTGTGCCTTCGCCCACTAAAGATTTCTATATTTGCACTTATTCTGTATTTTGGAGCTCAGATTTCCCCAAGGGAGATAGCTGATGTCTGCTTTAACAGATGTTTTGCTACATAAAAGCTCCGAGCAGGAGTGATCTGAATCTTCGGTCGGCAGCAATGCACCTTTGTTGGATTGATTTGGTGCGTTTGTCCTGGTTCTCTGGAGGTCTTTGAAGGCCAAACTTTTTTGAGTCGCTATTTTTTCAGGATGTTAGGAGCAGTACACTTTAACTTAGTTAGGGGACCTAGACCTAAAAAACAGCACTTGATGGTCAAGACTCACTTCAGTAGATGCAATATCAAGATGCAAGGCATGTCCGTTTGAAATTGGTCAGTTGTTGACAGTGGCAGAACAATATTTTGTATACTGCTCAGAGCATATCATAATATTAAAAACATCATTTTTATTAAAACAAATTATCTGTTAATTTGTTTTAATACAAATTATGTTTTTATTATTATGATATGCGCTGAGCAGTATATAAAATATTGTTCGACCACTGTCAGCAACTATTGAATTTCTTTCCTTTAATGTTTGTTTTTATGAAATTGTGTATAATGAATTGTCATGCAAAATGATTTTAAATGAGATACAATTAATGTCTAAATTTTGATGAAGATGCAAATAATAAATTTATAACACTATAAATTAGAATCCGTGTTGCTATACTTGAAAAATTATGTAATTGTATTATATTTTTTTCTTTGGTTCACTGTATTATGCCTACAATTAGCTTGCAGGAGTAGTAAATAACACAAAAGGGAAATTTATTTTTGAGTGATTACAGTACCCGGTCCCTTTTGGTTTAGCCTAGGAAACTCTCTCTTTTTTGACAATATTTACAGTTTTAGACCTTCAGTCATAAACGCACTGTCACTGTATTGTATGGCCAATGGGGGCTGCTGTCCACTAGTGACATTTAACTTCCAAGAAATACACTGTTCCCCAGAAGTGCGTAGAGTAGGTGTAACCAAGCAAAGTGGAGAAAGGGGGTGGAGGAAGAGGGGGGAATCCCCCTTTCGGAACTGAAACCTTCACACACCCAGCAAGCAAGGTGTCATGCTTCATCATTTGGGTTCTGCTCCTCGTCAGACTGGTGCTGCAATGTCTGACGGGCACCCATGAAGGGGCTCTTTACCGGAGATCTTTTGTTCCTGCCAGTTGGTGCATGTGGGTATGAGGGCTACAGGAGAAGTGTAGACGTATGCTAAGGTTATAATTAAAAAAGGTTAGGAAATCCAAGGCAAATTTTTAATGATGTGGTTCACTACCTTACTAAAAACAGTGAGGATAAAAATACACGCTAGTGCATGGATCCAGCAGTGTGTGTTCTACCTAAAGGTCGACATGTTTCATGCTTATGGAGCAATTCGTCAGGACCTAAGAAGAAAGAATTAGTGTTACACAGCAAGGGAAGGGGAGTATACTAGCTTCCACTTGAAGTAGGAAGGCAAGCCGGATGGTCCTGCGATGTCTTAGTGGGACCTAAGAAAGGACGACAGAAAAGGCGAAAGGTCAACCCTCGATACAATCCGTAGTCGTGGGAGGTCACCACTGCTTGGTTACTATATATCTGTCAAAGAACAGGAAGTGTGGGGACAACAACTCTGTTCAATAAAACAATAAAATCAGGGAAAAGTAAGCAGAGGCAACGTGCACGACTGACTGTGGGTCACAGTGTGGTAACTAAAATCAATGGTTATAGGTATTCCAAGGTTCTCACCCTACTAAGACCAAAAACGGGAGTCGACGGTCTTCTCATGTGTGCTGGCACCCAGGTTGTAGGTACCTTAAGAAGAGGGGGAGACAAAGGTAAAGGTCTATGTATTGTGCACTGTGACATGGAGGCCGTGGATCGAAGCACAACATAGAGGAAGCGATGTGTTGCCCCAAGTCACGTTTACTCAAGGCACTCACTGCTCCCGATAGGGGTACCACCAAGTACGCTCAAATGCCCGTGCTCAAAAAGGGTTGTGTAACACCCAGGGGACCGCAAAACCGCTCAGTCAAGCCCGATAGCACTGGGCAATGGCAAGGGCAGCAACGTGGACCACCCTGTGCCAGCAGGAACTTAGAGCACGGGGAGGCATAGAGGGCCGTCCACCCTAGGGCAAGCAAGAAGGTTTTTTAAGCATCCGTGCTGGCAACAAACCTGCACTCAAATGTTTGCGGCGGAGAGGCTGCACAAAGGTCAGTATTACACGCCCCCTGGGGCTCCTGCGTGTAATACTGACACTGTATGCTGGTCCACTGTACCCTACCCCACTCAATGCTATTACACTCTACCCCACTCCACTGTATGCCATTCTAGTCAGGACACTCTACTATACACCACTCCACTATACACCACTCCACTATACACTACTCCACCTCTGTGGTATGCCACTCTGCACTGCTTCACTGTATGTCACTCCACTCTGTTCTATTCCACTATATGCCACTCCACCCTAAGCTATTCCACTATATCAGTTCAGTTCAGTTTTTAACGTCTTTATTTCGAATTTCCTTTATAAAAGACATGCATAGTAATACAAAACATATAACAGAAATATGAAAATTTTAAAAAGACAAAAAAGAATTTGTTTAAAAAACTCAATTAAATGTACATAAGAAGACGTCTATAAAAATGTAAAAACATGTATATATATAAAAAAAAACAATTCGTTATTACTGCCCAAATATGATAGATAGGCTATGGCAGACTGTTTTAATTTTTCAGGTTGAAGTGCTACGAACATACCTAGGTCTAATTAACCAGGCCCACCCAAGGAATTTTCCAGCCCTATGGATAACCATTCGGCTGTGTTTAATCTCAGGATGATCAAAGCTTCTCTGCTCGCCCGGGTGTTTAATCTGTTACATATTGGCTTCAGCCACTTATGGCGTGGTTCGTGGTAAGCAGTACATACAAATAGAAAATGACCTATTGATTCTTTACTTTCAGAACAACAGGGACAAGATGTGGACTCCGACTTCTGCCAACCACTAGTAAAATCCCTTAGTGGCAAAGTACCTATACGAAACTGATGGTAAAGTTTCCTATCTAAACTTTTTAGGATAATATCCCAATAGGTCTCTGTATGTGGGACTACTTTATGGGTCAAAAACAAGCCTGTCAGGTTAGGTTTCTCCGAAAGCACAACGTGTTCTTCTTTAACCATGGACCAGAAGAGAAGTTTAAAATCTTTCTTTGATGGAAAGGTGTGAGATCCTGGCTCAGACCAAAGCAAAGGAAGGCCCATTCTGGTAAGAGTATTCTTAATAGACTTAAACCAGGGTATTTCCCCTGCCCCCTGTTGCGCTCTTACATCCTGTATCTCCTGGGCAAACATGGCAAGTTCCGGGGTAGACCATATGCGTCTCCATAACGCCACCATCCTATATTGGGCTTGATGTTTAATAGAATAAAAGCCCATATCCATCATGAGTGGTAGTGCTGGCGTTGAAGGAGGGAGACTGACTAAATTGCGGAAAAAATTGTTCTGGATCCTATCAAGGACAGCCAAATCCACACTCCCCCATATGTCAGCCCCGTATAATATGGCTGAGCTAATTTTGGCGCTATAAATTTTAAGCGCAGGTAAAACTCTTTTGGTCAAAGAACACCACTATATACAACTCCACTATATGATAATCCACTCTGTGCTACTCCAATGAACACCACTCTACTCTGTACCAGTCGTCTGTATACTGTTCCATAGTATGCTGCAAATGATGTACTTTGAGATGCTATAAGTGCTGTTAACCATGTTATGATTTCACATGATATAAGTCATATGCAAGGGTATAAACAGTGCATAGCAAATATTTTGGTTTACTTATAACTTTGATGCATTTTGACAAATTGTCATTAAACTTTCCAAACAAGTATGCTTCACCTCAGCCCCTTTCTAGAATATTTGGGGCTCATCTGTCAAGCAGATGCTGAGAAAAAGGAATAGTGAATGATTTTACAGCACATTTTTGAGAAAGCTAGATCTTGGTCCAGACAGCATGTTTTTTTGTGGTTGGTAAAATCCTTTACATAGTTTTTTTTAAATTAAGGTTCAAAAACATGTATAGTTCACGCTGCAGAAGATCTGCAGAGCTGATAGATCTCAAGATAAGATCTGATTGTTTACCACCATATCAACAAAGATGTGGCGGCAGCCATCTTTAGACTTAGGGACTCTGTCCCTTGTCCTAGAAAAACTTTTAGAGGAAAAGGCATGGATACCATACCCCCTTGGATGGTGTGGGGACCCACAGGAACCACACTGGGGATTAAAACGGCAATTGATCAGAGCCAATTAAAAAAAAGTGGCAGTCGCCCTTTTTTATTAAATCACCCCGGGTGGGCCAGGCCCTGGGGGGCCAGTGTGCTCATATTGTTTGAGAAGGTAGGTACACAGCACTCTCCTATAGCCTCCAAGAGGGCCCAGGAACACCCATCCCCCAAGGCTGTATCTAAATCAGATGGGAGTTGGGTACACAGCCCCCTTCTGCATCTGAGAGACCCTGGGGCCCATATACCCCAGCACTGTAATTAAAATAAAGTATGCGGCCTCCCACTCTGAGCCTCTGGGAGGCTCTGGGGAACCTATCCCTCAGGTTTGTATTTAAAAATTATGAGGAGGGGCATGCTCCCCCCTCCCCGAGCCACATTATGAACCCAGAGACCCTATCCCCAGGGCCAGTTGATTTTTGGGGAGTGGGGACAGGGCCCCCCTCCCTGAGGAATAATCCAGTTCCAGGGACCCCATCCCTGTGTGCCAGGTCATGCATTGTCCCAGAGACCTCATCCCTTGGGACACTATGGGTCCCTGTCTGAGATAGTGTGGGCTAGTGAATTAGTATTTCAAGGCTTCAAAACTTCTTCTGCCTTAGATATGCAACAGCAGCTGTTCCCAGACCAGGGGAATGCCACCCTCTGTCCTGGAGCCCATCTGGCACCAGAGAAGGTGGGAAGATTAGTCAGAAGGCATGTCACACTTTCATACACATTCCTAGAGTGAGCCACCTCTAGCAGACATTCAAAGAAGGGTTTCACCATCTTGGTTTTGCTGAAACTAGGAACACTAGTTCAGGAATATGCCTACTCCCCCCAGGAAGTGGTCATATAGGGAGTGTAGTCCACGCAGGGGTAAGTAGCCCATTGGCTACCACACTTCACTCCCTTAGATATGCTAAAATTCAGTATTTAGGACCCTCCCTAACACCAGAAGCTCAAATTTATCTACTGGGAACTGAAGGAAGGACAAAGAAGAGCAGAAGCCATGAGAACTAAGGTCCTGCACCAAGATTGGTGCCAAACTCTGTCTGACTGATTGCACCGCCACATTCACAAAGACCATCTCGTCCAGACGCTGAATAGCATTCGCAGAGCCTTGAAGGACTGTTCTTACCTTCAACAACCAAGTAGCATCTCCCTTGGAGTAGAAGAGCCATCTCCCTGCATTTGCAAGCACGGACTGCATCGACCCAGTACTTCCTCTTGCTGGCCATCGGGCCTATAGAGGGATATACCTACCAGGAAGAGGTTGTTGTCAGTTCAAAATACCTGTCCCATTGCTCTCACCAAGCCTTGATCCACTGACCCCTCCTGGAACCTCTCAGCACAATACCCTGGGCAGGGTCGGACAGCCGTAGTGGGCACCGGCGTTTCCCTGGTGTACCACTAGGGTGTGGGCCGATTTTGGCCCCCTGGGGGCCGTTTTTGTTACAGGGCTGTTTTTGCAGCATAGATGAAATATCACCCGCATCCGGCCTTGGCAAAGAGCTCAGCCGCACCCCCAATCCCTGGGGGCCTACCCAAGCACTTTGCCAAGGCCGGTTTTGGGTCCCAGTCCGGCCCTGACCCTGGGTACTGGAGTCCTTGTAACTACCAACGCTTGTTAAGTGTCCAGTCCAGACACCACTGATGCCAACTCCAACCTGCTATCGAGGGACTTCAGCATCCATGAGGTCTTTATCCAGACTGGCACTCCTATACTGTTCTCTCTCCTTCTCCAGGTCGTCAAAGCCAAGCAAGAGCCTCTAATTGCAGCAACCCGTTACATCTATCATCCCTCATGTTCCTGCCCCATAAGTGGCTATTGATATTACTTTTGCTAAATAGATCTTAACCATTTCTTGTTTTGGTTTGCATCACGTTTTTTTTTTCAATCTAAAGATTGCAGATATATTTTTACCCATATGATTTGTTCTACTTTGCACCATCTCTTTTAATTTCAATTTAGAATCAAAGAGGAGACCTAAGTAGGTAAATTGTTCTAAAAGTTTGATTTTTCCCCATCTAGATAGAATCTCATCGTCCTCTTCTTAACTCCTCCTACCATCATAACAAAAGACTTATTCGATATTTTACCACCCAATTGGATTGGGTGGTAAAATACCGATTCTTAAAGCCCTGTGGCACTCTGACATGTGCCAGCTACATCTGTATTTACAGAATCGGTATTTTACCGAGTCTGTATTTACCGATTTGGTAATTTTACCGAATCGGTAAAATACCGATTCTGTAAATGCATGCCCTACATCTGAAAACCCTAATACCGGTCGGAAACGGCCAAAATCGGCAGTTTCCGACCGGTATTAGGGCTCCTACATCTGGCCCCAGATTCCCCAAATTACCTACATTGTGTTTACATGCATTCATACTCAATATTGCAGTAGTGTTATGTTGAGATTGTATTGATTGTACATTTACATCCAAATTTCTTAACATTAGTGAGCCATTATCTATTTTCTCTTGTATCTTTAGCTCAATAGAGCCCAACCACAGCATTATGGGTTGTAGGATTAACTTCAGCTTATCAAATAGCACTTAAAAATTGAAAGGGTCAACGGTGATACATGAGTTCCATTTTGAGATTTTGAAGTAGGTTGGATGGGCGAGATCTTTCTTTGTCTTTTGAGTTGATCAAGTATGGGATCATTTGGAGCACCACTTTTTCTTTTACCAATCTGGCCACAGGTGGATGAGTTATACCTTCTTGTGAGGGCAGTAAAAGGAACATTAAATCTTTGGAGACTACTTTCAGGAACTTCCCCTACCCTATTTCTACCTTGATTCCCTTGGGCCATACAGTCAGCATTGTCACTGATTGAATAGTCACTACTCACAGTTCCTCTGGCGCCAAGCGAAAGCCTCCTTTCCGTCATCGCAATCTCCTCTGATATGGTGGTAGTAGCTTTACCCAGAAAACAATCAAGTGTTGATATAGTTATCCCTTTCATGTCTGTTGGGTTAAGCTTCTTTTTCCCCATTTGAATTCTCTTTCTGACCTCTGTCTTCTATAGGATGCCGAACGTTAGAGGGGTGGCCCAGCCCAGTCTCCTTCGGGTTCTGACGGGCATGGATGGGCTTGGCCTGGACCTGGGCTTTGCCCGGGCGCGTCCCTGTGCTCATCCCGTGCCATGTGTTCATGGTGCACTTTAATGCGCATATTCTTGCAGGGGCTGCTGGGATTTGGAGTCTCCCTATCAGCTTGATGGTGGCTTACCCCACACCTCTGAGACCGAGCAGCAAGCAAGTAACCAGGCAGCAGGTAACAACACCGACTGCGTGTGCGTGGCATGCTTTAATGCATTCATTCTTGCAGGGGCTGTTGGGATTTGGAGTCCCCCAGTGGCTTCATCTGAGCTTTTCCTGTGCCTCAGAGACCAGGCAGCAGGCAAGTGACCAGGCGGCAGGCAACAGCATTGGCTGTGTGTACGCGGCACACTTTAATCCACAAATTCTTGCAGGGGCTGTTGGGATTTGGCGTCTTCCCAGCGGCTTAATGGCGGCTACCCCTGCACCACAGAGACCAGGGAGCAGCAAGTGACGGGGCGGCAGGCGGCAACCTATTAGAGGCCAATTGCCCACACAAAAATAGCTACTGCCAGCACTATGGCATCTCTTCTAAATCTGATAAGCATCAACTGTTTGACCACACTATCACAAATAGTACATTTGGTATTATAACTTAAGCCCTTTAAACCAATGAGTGCTGTTGTACTTTTTGCATGGTGTCCCCTTACATTGGCACTACCACTTAAAAAGCCAGCTTTCTACACTATCTTTTTATTAGCCGAGACTCCGCAATCGCAAAGATACTACTAGTAACATACATTCGTGATTAGCAAAGAATTGAAAACTTACTCAAAGGTGTAAGTTTAACTTTGTGGATCAGGCCTATAGACTGCTTTCAGTGTTAACATGGCACAAAAATCTAAGGGACCTAGTCACGAATGTAAAGTTACCTATGAGTAAATCTACTTATGCTAATTTACTCTTACACTTTGAAGTATCTTTACTACTTTGTGCTCCTCACTATTTTGAATATAAAATTAATGCAAAGTGTGGACTTACATGTCTTCACTTCCTTAGTTTAGGGGGTGGATTCTGTGTAAAAATAAAACACAGCCATAAAGTTGCTACTAGTAACTCTATGATCATATTTTATCTTCCACACACTTGGCATAAACCTTCACAACTCAGGCAGTGACGTGTACATGGAAGGGAGTTGAAGAATCATATACACTTGAACCAAATTATACACACCTGACACCCATTCTCAACATAAACACTGCCAACATCATACAATCTGTTTTTTACCTCTTATTTTTTTATACTGCTGCAAACACATCCTGCTTGAAGTATGCAGACCCCTCTTCTTAGGAGGAAAAGACAATTCACTGAGGATGAGACATCCCTTTTATTGAAATCCGTGGTGCAACATTACAAAAAACTACATTGGCTACCTCCATTCACCCTCAGACAACACAGTGGATCATTGTGGGGAATATAAAAAATGGCAAAATGAGTGGAGGCAGGTGAAGGAGAAGTTATCCAGTCAGCTGCCACAAGCACTCCTAGAGAGGCACCTGGATTCTGCCCCTCAAAGATGCTCTCCAATCCACAATGCAGCCCCACTACTATATGGGGTGTCTCTATTTCAACAACACTATTGTGGTGCCAGATAAGATTCTAAAACTAGTTCTTGCTTTCTCTCTCAGAAAATAAACAAACCTATAATCACTCACCTAGATCTGTCTTCAACCATATCTACATTGATCTGTCTTTCAACCGTGTCTACATTGTTAGGCACACATCACATACATATCACTCAAGAACAAACTCTAAACACACATCCTAAACATTCATAGATATTTTGATTATATATTTTTTATTTTTAATCTTATTATGCAGCCACTCTTTTGATAAGATTGGTTGATTCGACTGGGGCAAAATGTAATAAAAGTGCAGCATGGCCACATACAGAGCAGGTCTTGCAAGGCAACCCAACTATACATAAAGGTATGTCCATAAGCTTAGAATGTCACTAACAAATTATAGAGAATTTCTATCACTTTGTTTGTGAAACCCTATCCCTATAATTTACAATGTGTGTTGTAATGGTTTAGAATTGTACTAACCTCTGACAATGACATGTATATTTGTAGTCTAATATATACTCTTCAATGTTTTTAACCCTTTTAACCCTGTGTTGTTGTGATATCCACAATGTGCTCCTTGCAGAGGACCAAAACACAGACTGGCACCAAACAGCACATGAATGGTAGGGACAGGTCTGCTTTTTTGGTTTTGGTCTAATCTCAGGTTTTTTTCTGACAGTATATGTATGCCTTTGGTCGTACATCCCTTTTGCATCCTGGTCAATGTGTAATACAAATGTAGATTAAGGTATGTATTTTCTTATAAAATTGGCTTTACACTTGGCAATGTAAAGTAAGCATGGGCGGAAAATCCGTTTCGCTCGCGGATTTTGCGGATTTTCGGTAAATTCGCAATCCGCGAGATTCGCGAATCTCCCGCAAAATTCTGCAAATCCACGAGCAGCGGATTTTGCTCGCACTGCTCGCACTGTTCGCGTGAGTTCGCGGCTTCCCAGTACAACTTCGCGCCCCGCGAATAAGTGCAAAATTGCAGAAATACGATCTTAGCAAAACTGAAACTACTTACCAGGTTCAAAAGTTCAGGCTCATCATTAGTAGCCATTTCCTGTAGTGCTTCCTGAGGGGCCCCTCCAGAGTTCAGTTGCCAGTTGCAACTATTATGTGACCCTGCTCTGAACCTCAGAATAGTTACACATATGCCACAAAGGTCCTGAATTACAGCTAAGGGAGACAAGCAGGAGCCAGGCTGGAGGTTCAAATCCATTAATCAGCCCCTAATTCATTATTGTCAGTTGGGGCAGGGCAGGTGTTGTAACTAATTTTGCAACAATGAAAGCACTTAGCAAGTGCAAAAGATCACTAATCAGGAAGCACTAAGGAAGCAGGTGCCAGCTAAAAAAATATTCTGTGACACATTAATCAGCCCCAAATTAATTCAGGTCACTTGAGGCAGGGAAGGTGTGCTTGCGTTGCCACAATAATGTACACTGACTGGACAACCAGAGGGTGCTGTGATGAAACAGAGGGTGGCATGGGTGGGCCAGAGGGTGGCTTGAGTAGTCAGAGAGTGGCAGTGGTGACAGAGAGTGGCAGTGATGAAGAAGAGTGTCCCAAACAGGCTGGACACGTAGAAACAACAAGTTCGCGAAACTTGCGACCCGACAGGTAAGTTCGCAATTTGCGACATTGTACAAAACCCTCGCGAACTCGCAGAAACCCGCGCAAACACAAAAAAAAAAAATCCGCAAATTCGCGAGAATTCGCGGATTTTGCGGATTGCGAGTTCGCAAATCCGCAAAATTCGCGAACGCGAGATTTGCAAAATTCGCCCATTCTTAATGTAAAGGAAGCAGTATAAGATATCTGTTAGGCCTTCTCTTAGCTTTCAGGGGCATGATGTTTGTGGGTCTCAACATGAGTATTTAAACCTCCTAAATAGTATCTTCTTATATGGTTTTGGATGACTTACTTACCAATGAGTCTCTCCCTCCTATCAGCTTCTGTCATAAGAGCCCCTATTGTCAACCTTTCAGACATCAACTTCGATGACATGAGGAAGCATCCAGGCAGTAGTTATTGGGCCTTTTACCATCCATCATTTTGGAAATCTGGAAATATCCAATCTTAACTCTATTTCATTGTCAAGTCAAGAAAATGTATATTTAGACTATAAGTCTTGAAACAATAAACAACATACAACAGCAGAATCTATCAATAGAAACAATCATTAAAAAGGCCTACAAATCTTTCAAATATTAAAGTATTAAAACATTAACCATATGTACAATTACCTAATGATGTAAAACAGCAAGGGAAAAAGGGTATTAGACAAAACCTTATAAGATTAATACCACACATCTTTGTTAAAACTACTTGACCTGCTCACAATCCCCTGAAAACTTTTTTAAAGCAGACTTGAATCTCCCAATAGCACAATCTGCACTCAAAAAGCACATGTAAATTAACAATGCTACGGCTTGCACACAAATAATAATGACATAGTTTAAAAACAATTGGAGTAAAATGCTTTTCCAGAAGGGGAAGAATTTTAAAGAATCTATAAGAATGTGCAAAATATTGTAAACAGTTTCAGGCCACAAGTAAAGTTATCCACTCAATCTATCATTAACTTTTTTACCGAGTAACATGGATTGATTCCTATCCTTAAACTTAATAACTCACATCTAAGCCAACGGTTAGGTAATGCATCCACATAAGGGAGCCATTCTTCAATATACCAGGAGGCAATCATACACGAAACTGAGAATTGTATTTTTTGATATTGCCAATCCGACTCTCTAGACAGTACCTTTCCTTGGGACCTAAGATCACACCTCGAGGTCCCAATTTCCAGCCTCCGGGGGCATATATAAACCTTAATTTCTCTGCATATGTCCCCAGATTTCCCCTCACCTCCTTGACTGTTATCAGCTCATTTTGCGATATCTAATTTCTATACCAAACGGAGACCTATTGCCCATCAACCGCATCTATGCGTTGCCAGTATCTAATTACAGCTATGAAGGCCAACACACTCCATGACACCCTGGCTGTCTCTATCCTTATTGCCTCCAACGTGGCCGAACCTCGCAAGGAAAGTAACAATTTCAAGCTTTTCACTATCTCAAGATCCCATCTACTTTTACCACTCAGACCTATTAATTCGGCCCCATACTGGAACTAAGGGCATGTCATTGCTGCATAAGCTTTTAAAACAGAGCTATGATACATAACACGATAATCACTAATACAATTTTTCAGCTTGCTGAATGAATTAGGGGCTCTTGCTTTTAGGGATTCCAGATGCCCATCCCACTTCCAGGAACTTGCAAACTAAACTTAAAGGTAGTTATATTCACTAATAAATTCCAGTGGGTCCTATATGCCTGGTAAACTTTACAGTTTTTTTTACCAAAACTCAAGTTTACAAACAGTTCTTTATTATTACAAGAATACCTAAACAGATCTAGCTTTCTTTGCAGGCCTATCTCTGTTAGATTGAAGATTACAAGGTTGTATGTATATAGAAGACATGTTATGTGTTTTCAAACCAATTTGAAGCTACTGCATTTCATTGTGGGTTCCTGATTACTTCCATAAATAAAGAAATATACACAAAGCATTATTCATATCTCTTTAGCTGCTGGATCATGAGAAACCTTGGAAACAGCAACTAAAAGGATGTAGATCCTGCAGATGACTTTATGGGGGATATCCAGAAATTGATTACCTGTGGCTGGAGTTGGTGAATTGATATATTTGAAGATACAAGAATTCCATGCATGGATCATCCCTTAATTGTATATACTTCTTTATGTTCACAAGGTATTCACTTTTTTATTGTTTTGCAGAACAATATCAATTAAAGTACTGTGTTGAACCTTAAGCATAAAATTGTATTTGATGAACTTCCGCTACTTACATCTTCTTTTTCCAGGTACAGGGGACATTGCACTGGATGATGATGCTGACTATCCATAAGCAGAGGGTGTTGGGTAATCCAAGGAGACAATCCAATCTTCTTTTAGCGACTATCTCAATAGCCAAAGCTGCCTGAGAAGAAGAGGAAGAGGAAGAACAGGAGCATGTTGAGAAGGAAAAACACCTAGATGAGAACATCTCCAAGAAGGCCACTCCAAAGTCAAACAGTAGTGTTACTTCAAAATCACTTCTGAGATAGCCAGTCCCAAGCAGCCACAGATGTTTGTTCCATTTATGCAAGGCTCACCTCCACACAGCCTTGAACTAACAGGTACCTCTGAACAATGTCATACACACTGCATCTATGAGAGGTATCTCACGCTTTTCTCATTCTTCTAAGGAGAAAACACCTTTTGTGAGGAACAGCAATACCCCATTCATTATTCTTCCCTCACAAGAAGTGGAGAAGTGTGGCTCAATGGTTAGAGCGGCAGACCCTGATGCAGAGATCTAGCCCGGGACCAGGGTTCAATTCCCGCTTCGGCGGGTCTTGTCCTCGGACCTGATAATTCTCGCCTCGGTGCCTATTCTAATCATCGGTCGCACTCTGCAACTCTGGGAAATAGCTTGCTTAATCTCCACAACGGCCCCAACAACGTTAGGATGCCTGGCTTCACCTTGGTGGGCACTTCACAGGGAAAGGTCAGGAAGGGTTCTTCAGCAGTATTCGTACAAGGGCCGAGATGCCCCATGGGTGATTTGTGTGCTATACAAGTACCACTACATTTACACAACCACCAGATGTCACCCCTCTCTCTAATGGTCAACATGCTAGGCATGTCAGATGGCCATGCATGAGGGGAGGGGGTTGACATTGTCTTATACTACTCTCCGGCAGAATATTTCATTCAACAGCAGTCTAATATGTAGGAGGATATTCATATGGGGGCTACTCTTCTGGGGATAGCTATCTTCCTTAAGGAACTCCCTTAGATGATTGTCTGGTAGAACTGTACTTTTGGATAATGTTGGGAAATGCTACCAAGCACTAGCAAAGATGCATGAGATCATCTTTGAACTTTGACGGAAAAGAGTTCAGGTACCCATCTCCATTTGTACTAGCTCCAGCAGTAACACCTTCACCTCCTCCGCCGACATCAACTCTACCTCCAACACCCTCAACTCAACCGCCCACAAGACATGTACACTCAAAACAATCTCATCACCAGAATTGCTTAGGTGAAGTAGTAGGATATACCCCCAAATTACTTTTGATTTGCTAAATTCTATTCTCTATCCATAGCACAGTCACTAAAGAGTATTGAAAATTAAAAGTCTATAAGCCTTTTTAATACCAAACTTAGTAGTAACTTTCATCTGTTTTGATTGTTTGATTTTACATGTACTATATTGAAAGATGTTATGTATGTTCTGTTCCTCGAGCTGACGCATGGAGTCCCTCCCAGTGCATCTGTTGGCCATTGTACAAAGCTGAGGAGGGCTGTAATTGACCATCTGGTGCTCACACCTGAGAGTTTCCTTTTTGTAATTTCGAAGTTGTGCTGCTGGAGAAAAGCTTCCCCAGCAGCCACACTTTTCTTTTTTTTTTTGGGGGGGGGGGGGGTGGTATGACGATCTGCACACATTGTATGCTGAAATGTGAAATGAACCAATCGGCACATTTCACTTCCACTGGATCGGTGCTCGAGGGCATATCTGAGCCCCCAAGCACAGATTTGCATGGAAAGAGAATAGTGGATCCCTTCTTGGGGGTTGTCGTATGAGTGAGACTCCTCAGCAGGGATTTGCCATGAAGTTACCCGGTATAGGATTGCCGAAGGGGAGAGGCCCCCTGGACATGGGCCTGTACTCCATCCTCCCTGGCACACTTTGGATGTTCTGCCCCCCCTGAGGGTGAATGGGGGTTTTAACTGCAATGTGAACATCCCTTGGGGGGTAGAAAGCCCAAAAGAATCCAGGGAAGTAGTTGCACAGTATTTTTAGGTGGAGGACCCATGAGTAAGGGTCTCTACTCCCCCCTGCTTTGGGTCGCACCATCGGTCTTTCTGCCCAGCCTGGAGGGTAGATGGGGGTGTTCATCCTCAATATTTTCCCCTGGGGAAATAGAAAGCTCCCTGACCAGAAGGGTTTTTTAGGATATAGTACTTTATGTGGGCAAAGCAGGTCCCCTGGGCATCAACCTTTGCCCCCCCCCCCCACCCTTGGGCTCCATTCATCATTTTGCTTCCTGAGGGATATATGGGACATTCCCTGCTAAGCTGCCTCTGTGTGTGGGAAAGTGGTGCAGTAAGCCCACTAGACACCCTGGTTTACTTTTCAGTTTTTTACAGGGTATTGGCCCCAATAGCATGGGCATGTTTCTCCTGCCCTAGGTCCCATTAGTCTTATTTCCCCCAAATGCAGGGTAGATGGGTGTGTTCACCCCAATATGTCCCTGCCAGGGGGCAGAAAACCCACTAGACACCAGAGGATTCTTTTCATTAATGTGTTTGCCTGGACAGTGGCCCCAAATACATGAGCCTGTGCTTCCCTTGCACAAAGCCCCATTAGTCCTTCTGCCCCACCCTGGGAGATAGATTGGAGAGCTCACTCCCATTCTGCCACCTGGGGGCAATAAGACCACTAGACACTGGTATTTTTTGGGGGGATAGGGAGAGGCCTCAATGAAATGGGCTTATGCTCCACCTGCCTGGGCCCTATTAGTCTTCCCAACTTGCCGGGAAGTAGAATGGGCTATTTGCCCAGCCCAGTTTGCCCACAAAACCTTAAACTTTGCATAAAATCATATCATATTAACCCTGGGCGTAGTATGCGTAGTGGGGCTACGCGAAGCTACGCAAAGTGGGCGAGAAACTACGCCCACCTACGCACTTTGCATAGCCCCACTACGTGCCGCCTGCCCCCCTCCCCTCCATACCTAATTTTTGAAAATATTGAAATAAAAGTAAATAAAAAGGCACTTACCTTGTGCACTGCGTCCCGGGTCTCCCTCTGCTCGTTTGCGACGCCGTCACCGCCATCTTGGAAACCAATGCGCATGCGAGGCCGCCCGCGCATGCGCATTTCTTGTGAGAAATGCGCATGCGCGGGCTGCCATGCATGCGCATTGGTATCCAAGACAGCTGCGACGGCGGCACGAACGAGCAGAGGGAGCCCCGGGACGCAGCGCACAAGGTAAGTTACAGTCATGACTCCTCTAAATGTCTAATTTTCTGAAATGGGCAAGTTTAGCAGGTTTTCCAGGGGGCAAACTGGGGTTCAAATTCCACAGGCACCAGCATTGCAGAAAAGGTCAATATTTGGGTCCATGTGGAGTTTTTAGCCTTTTCTTGTTGAGGGCACTAGGCCCATGGTAGGAAGGTTCAGACCCTTGTAGAGTTAATGTGGGGTTATTTAGGTTAAACACAAAGCAACGCCTCCTCCACCCACCAGCTCTAGGTTTATCTCCAACTGGCAATCAATGAAACCCTGAGACTAGAGGTACTCTATGAGCACCACATTCCACAAGTATAAGTTATAACTCACATTCAAAGGTACTACACATCTTCCCTCTTTTATAATGAATTATAGAAATCAATATTAAATTATCAAAAACATATTCAACCATAAATACTTAAACTAGCAAATGTAAATAATACCTAGAAACCAGCAGTTACAAAGAAAAAAACGTCTTTTTATTTAGTTCAAGTCACAGCACATACTTAGATGGTACACCAGAAGCTCGCCACGCAAAATAAGCGATGATTCAAAACACAAGTAAGTATCTAAGCATCTCTTCTTACCACCTGGGTTACATAGTATTTCAAATACGGAGGTTGCATCACTGCTCTCCTGCTATGCCACATACAATCACAATTCACTTTGTGTGCAAATCTGTCCTTCACCCTACACATTCCATTCTGCTTTATAGCATCTTCCACAGCACCCCCCTCCCCATATTCCTCCATTTCATCTTTCTTATCTCCACAATTCAACACTACCACTCTACTCAGATTACATATACAATTGTCCTCTAGTTTCCTTTTATTCCTAAATAGTTTAACCACCTTCTGATCTACAATACATTTTGAGGACTTAAAGAATCACAGTGGTAACTTATTCTGACCCAGTCACCCATAGCAACTTGTGTTTGTTTGACAGCATGCCTGGAATCATACACTTCTTTGCTTCAATTCATCTTGCCCTGATGCCTCACTTTATGCTCATCCAGATCTTCCACTGTGCTCTATTTTAGATGATGAATCCAGGATGGACACATTAAAGAGTTAGGTTTCCTACCTCTAAGGAGTTCAAACAGAACTTTTCCCGTAATGGAATGTGGAGTTACGGGATAAATCTAAATCCTTGACTGTATTTCTTCTATCCAGTCTGTTGCCTCCATCTTGGCTATATCTATAGCCACCTTCAAGACTCTATTCAATTTCTCCAACACCCCTCTGAATCCTGGGTGGTAAAGAGTGCATTTTCAATGCTGGATTCCGCTTTGTGACAGGAAATTTGTCATCTTCCCAAAAACTGGTTATGACCTTTGACTCTCAGGGTGAAATCTAGAATCCCCATTCTTGCAAACACTTCATTTGAAAATGTTACCATATTCCTTGTATCACCACCTTGAATATTGCAATCTTCGGCCACCTGGAAAACAAGTCCTTCAGCAATAGGACATACCATTTCCCCATTTTGTTGGTGACAGGTCACAAAATGTCTAAAGCTACTAGTTCCCATGGTTCTTCTACTTGTTTTCCCACAATCATGGGTTGTGTTCTTGTCTTGTAACCTTTATCATTATTTTTACAATCTACACAATCTCTGATTGCTCTTTCCACATGGCCATCTAGCCCAGCACACCAAAACTCACTCTAACACTCTCTTGTGTCTTACTAATACCCTAATTTCCCTGGTGGGCCACATCCACTAGTTTGCCCCCTTGCACTTGCTGGGGGAATCAAATTCGTACCCCTCCATAACAATCCATGAAGTTTTGAAAGCTCACTCCTTACCTCATGAAATATAAGGCACTCTGGCTTTGTAATTTTACTTTTCTGCCAAGCCAATTCAATCAGTTTGGTCATATGCCTTATTTCCTTGTCATTAAAAATGTGGTCCTTACATTCAGTTTCACTTATTGTGCCCTATGTGACCTCAAAGGCACCAAATTAATCTAGTTCCCAACGATTGTCATCCATTCAACCTTCTTGTTCATCCTCTTCCAAGTAGGGAAATTTACCAGCTTGCCGATCCTGCTTGACACCACTTCCAAATCCTTATTTCCAGAAATTTCTCTACGGGGTTTGTTTTGTGAAAGTAATCATTTTTGCCCTAATCACCCCCATTTTGTCACTGATACTGGTGGTTACTGACTCTGATTGTGACCTGGGCTCTACTAAGCAGTCCCAGGGCCAGTGCTCTCTTCAAAAAGGTATATAGTAATTAGGTGTAATTACAATTGGGATGACAATGTACCTGTAAGCCCCAGTATATGGTAGGGCATTGAGGCTTAGAGGCCCTATAAATTTAATGCACTTAAGTATACACTGTTGTGCTGCCAGGTGTCGTTTTGAAGGCAGCCCTGTTTTGCAGGCTGCTTATAAACATATATTTTATGAAATATCGACTTCCAAAGTCTCAAACTACCTTATGTTTACACTAAGGTATCCCATAAGATTTCCCTTAGTTGCCCCAAGGGTAGGGTGCCTTGTAACAATAAGTAGGGACATTATTAAATATCTTTTATAGGGCCTGTTGAGGAAAAAATGCCAATTTTGCTTTTCTCCATTGTAGTTCAATGGCTCTATAGGCTAACATGGGAATACATAAATAAAATATAAATATTTTAACAAGTAAGCTAAAATATAATTCAAAGTATCAAAATGATAGTTATAATAAATACAACAACATGCCGCTATTATATTTATTAAAACTATCAGAGACAAGAAGAACTTGCTTTTTTTATGAGCCAAAATCCAGCATTCCAGCAGCCCTTCTCGGACTGGCCAGCCTCTGCCAGGCTGAGACAAGCTGCCTTAATGAGGTGTAAAGTGACCTGAGGTAAGACAAAGGAAGTCTCTGGAGCGAGGAGAACTGCAGCTGCAGAGGAAAAAGACAGGACGGATGGCATAGCAAAACAGAACACAGGCTTACCCACACTTCCTGCCACTCCAGCCAGACAGGAACCCCTGTAATTAGATTAGCAGAGGAACTGGAAAGGGAATATTAGGGAAACGTAGCCACTCCATTGGGATGGCTTAGCTAGATCAGAATCTCCAGGAGAGTTTCTCCATTTTGAATTTTGGAAGAATAGTACTTTCTGGTTCAAGAATATGCCACACTTTGGAGGAAAAGATCATACTTGAGTGTGCCACTGTGCACCAAAGTGGTCAAAGTGCCCCCCTGCCTGATGCCTAGGAACATTGTCTAAAACTGGGAGAGAGGCCCAGCAACTCAGATCCCTGCCTGAAACTATAAGGAGAAAAAGACGTGCCCTACTGGAACTCTGGTCTTCACCCAAAAGGATTGCACTCTGAATGACTGCACCTGCTGCACACTTTGGAATTACAGCCCTAAGTACTTTGCCATGCTTCAAGAAAGAGAAGGAGTTAACTTCCTGAAAGCAACAGGTTAAAAGAGCCCACCCGGTTAACACCCAGGAGACTTAAGGATTTGGAAAGGTGAGTTCTGGGAAACCTCGTCTCAACATCCCAAGGACTATCTCAGAGCTGTTAGACCTTTAAATTGGTGTTTTGGACACTATGAAACCACAAGATGACCTTCAGGAAGAAGTTATAGAAGTTTCGTGAACTGTTTGGAAAAAGCTCCAGATGGTGACTAACCCATCGGTGAGCCTTAAGTCTTTGACACCAAAACATGACCCACCACGAGATTCAGGTTTGCCCCGCTGAAGCTCTGGAGCTTTTACATTATTGACGAGGCTTCCAGGAGCTGACCAAGGCATAGTGCTGAACTAAGCCGCCGTCGGCGGCGGGAAACCTGGCCTGACGAGGGGTCGTGCTCGACTTTGAGAGTAAAAGCTACAGAAAAACAAATAAGTGCAAAGGTAAGAACTTGATCAAAGGCCTCCCGCTCTGTGTGTCCGACCGGCACTCCATCACAGTCAGCCTCAAACTTCAACGTTGTCCCGGTCAAGCGTGACTAGATGTCCCAAGTTGGGGCTTTCAGTTTATAGACCCCAGAATTAATATAATCTTCTCAGTTACTCTACATTGTGTTTTTGGTATTTTGGTGCCATTTTAATTATAACAATATTTCCTATTTTTGTAAATTTGTTTTGAATTTTTTGGTGTGTTTTGTCTTACTCATTTAATATATTGGTGTTTTAATTGCTTTACACACCTGCCTCCTACGTTAAGCCTGCCTGCTCACTGCCAGCTACCAAGGGTTGAGCAAGAGAATAATTTATTGAGACCTTAACTGGACCTTATGTTGTGATTGCATCCTTATTACTAGTGGTAGGCACCTACTTACCCCTACTTTTAAATCACAATCCAACATTTGATGTTCAGTGGTGAGGATAGTACTTGTACTAAACTACAGCATACAGTAACTAAGTGAAGATGTTTAAAAATCCAGTAAATATACTTATACAATAAGTGAATTTTGATATGTTTACATTTGGACTAAACTGTTTTTAATACATTTTTCATTTTTCTCATTTGTTCTAGCTCTGATTTGCAAAGTTTTGTTGTGACCCAAAACCAGGGATATCAATAAGCTCAATCTGGCTAACCTGTTCAAACTCACAGTAGCAGAGATTAGGGTATGGTGCAGGTCCAGTGGGCTACCTAATGCTAATAATATTAGGAACAGGGAAACAGAAAGGTTTGGGTTCTTTCTCTGACTGGCCTATACCACTCCAATACAATAAACAGAAAAACTGGCCAGACAGGTTACGTTTTTTAAAAAAATGTTATCACACCTAGCCAAGAAGATCTAGGTGGTACGACTATTTTATTTTAGTCTTTTTATCTTTTTTTAGAAAAACTTTATACATTAAATTTCATATGTCACCAAAGGGACAGTCATCAAACAATAATAAACACATACAAACATTAGAACATGAATATACACAAAATGAATACTGTGAATTATATTATACACCAAAAACACATTTATACAATGCCTCCAATTATTTCATTACTAAGGCACCAGTCCTTCAAATTAAATGCAAAAATGACAGGCGGACAAAACAATCCGTTGACAGTGGCTGCCTGTCTTACTGAGCCAGGGACTCGATAGCTACCAGGGGTCACTCTACTGGGGGTGGAAGATATGGTACTATTTAGTAGCCCTAGAGGCACCCTTCTTTTCTTTCCCAGGCTTGTGGTCAACGCGTTTCGAACCACTGTGCAGTTTAGGGGTTCTCCTCAGGACACGGACTGGAGATGGTCATAACTGTGTGTAGCATCACAGACCACTGTTGTGGGAAGTTGTCAACCGAGTGTAAGGATTCTTCGTGAATTATCGAAGTGCAGAAAGGAGGGGAGGAGCGCCGGCCGCTCTTCGGCACTGGGACCTGTCTTCAAGCGTGCTTCTCGATAGGGTTAATTCCTTTTTTGCTAATTCAGCTGCTCTCTCTGTTTGTTCTCACTCGGCGTCTGACCTCATTTCTGCACTTCGATAATTCACAAAGAATCCTTACATGTTAGAACCAGCTGTCTCTAGTTGGCAGAGGTATACACTCCTGACAAATAGGGACACACCTTTTCTAGTCAGGGCAAGGGGATCACACCCTTCGATAACCCCTGCTCACCCCCTTGGTAGCTTGGCAGAGCAGACAGGCTTATCTCAGAGGCTGTGTGTTAAGCATTTATGACCACATACAGTAATAAAGTGAATACACCACAAATGGACACGACACAGTAGTATTATAAAAATAAGTATTTTTATATAAGGCTTAGCACAAGACCAAATAACGACAAAAATGTACACAATCTTAATGAATACTCTGGGAAGGGAAAAAAAGTTCAAAGGTAGTTTCTTTTTTAGCACAAAGTCTTTCGTATCAAAGCAATCTTCTTCTTGGAAACACAGTTCTTAGCAACAGGGTAACCCACACGGGGGTTACACGACGTCGAGGCAAAGTTAATCCAAAGGTTCGGCGTCGACCGCGAGGAGCGCTACGCCGAGCCCGGAGTCACACGGACCCCCAACAACACAGTACCTTTAGGAAAATGAAGCACACGATGATCAGCGGCGTTGAGCAATCCGGCGTCGCGTCTTCGGTGTCGATCAGGCCTCAGCAGGCGTCGTCGATGATGCGGTTGCACAGAGTGAGCAGCGCTCACGGCGTCGAGAGGGCACGAGGGCGATGCGATCAGCAGCGGTGCAGACACGAGGTCCCTTGGAGCTGGAGCCATACTCCCACTCACTGGCGTTGCTGCTGGCGTCGGTCGGGCCCGGCTTCCTGTCGTCGAGGAAGCGGGACACTGGGGCCGTTACCCACTACGTCGAGCTGGATTCGGCGACGTCCGTCGGCGTCGAGGTTGCTGGCTCTTTCGGAGGTGCTGGATTCACAGGTTCCAGCAAATAGCACTTTAAGCAGATGAAGTCCTTTAGCCCTGTGACTTCGGCAGGAGACTGGCACTCTTCCAGTCCTTGGAGATTTTCTTATCAAGCGTGAGAGTACACACACAGTTCCTCTCTCCTGGTTCCTTGGCAAAAATAAAGAAGCACTGCAGGATTCCCCCCAGCAAACAGCACACTGGCAGAAGGGGTAGGCAAGTCCTTAGATCAGCAGGCCTCTTGTCCTTGGTTACAGGGTTCCTTGTCAGAAGTGATCTAAATTCTTGGTTCAGGGGTCCTTCTCTTATACCCCTTTTCGGCTTAGATCCCTTTGTCCATGCCGGGGAATTTCCCAACATCCTGGGTCTGTTGTGGGTGGAGCCAGGCAGTAGCACCTGGCCTATTCACTGAGCCGGGCTGGGTCCTCAGACGCCCAGCAGGAGGTGGAGCCAGCATTGACACTGGCAGGAGCAGAGCTATCGGCCTCCTGGCAGGAGGTGGGGCTAGGATCGTCCATGGCAGGCACAGAGCCATCAGCCGCTTGGCAGGAGGTGGAGCCAGCATTGTATCAGGCAGGGCAGGCTATCAGCAACTACTCTCTCCCTACTCTCAACGCAAATGTCCCACTCATCCCACACTGACTCATCCAGCCCTGTGGAGCCACCCAGCTCCTGTCACACACATGCAAGACCAGCAGAAACCAGATGTGGTTAGACAAGAAAATAGACACTTTCTAAAAGTGCTATTTTCAAACCCAGAGTCCAAAAACCATCCACACCAACGGATGCGTAATTAAACCCCGAGTTCAGGGATACCAAACTCGACATTGCACCATGCTCCCCGAGCCAACTAGGATCATAGCATTAATAATCCTGGCGGCCCATTCTAATCAATGGAGAGCAGGCTACCTCGCAATAGTGAAGAACGAAGATGGCTGTAATTCACTATTAGGACATGCGAACTTGGTCAGGCGTGTCCTACCTTATACTTACAATGCACCCTGCCCGTGGGCCTACCATAGGGGTGACTAACATGAAGTCAAGGGAAGGTTTGAGGGGCTGGCAAGTAGGTATACTTGCGCAGCTTGCGTGACAGCACTAGGCTGCATGTGGGTCTCGCAATGACCGACCCGTAGACATTCTTTTACGAGGCCGCTCCTGTGGGTGGCACAACACGTGCTGCAAGCCCATGAGCGGCATTTGTATTTACAAGCCCCGGCACTCCTGGTGCACTAGACTAGGGACTGACAGTAAACCAAATAATCCAAACATGAATACAATAGATACATCAATTTAACATAGGGAGCACTTGCGCTGTGGCACTGATCAGCAGTGACACCGCGCCCAAAGCATATACCAGCAAAACATCGTAAAACAGTGGAGGCAAACAGAAAAAATGGAGGAGAGACTCAAGCCAATGATGTCAGGTCTAACACGTGTCCCCTCCAGCTGAAATGTGGGGAGAACTACCCTTGACCTAGGGAGTCCTCATCACTAAGGCGGAAAAATCTGGACAGACCATCAGCATTGGCGTGATCGGTACCAGGGCGGTGTTCCACCGTAAAGTCCATCCCCTGTAGGGAAATGGACCACCTCAACAGTTTCGGATTCTCACCCCTCATCTGCATCAACCATCTGAGGGGCCTGTGGTCTGTCTGAACCCGGAAGCGAGTCCCAAACAGGTAGGGTCTTAGCTTCTTCAGCGCCCAGACCACAGCAAATACTTCTCTCTCTATCGCACTCCACCTCGTTTCCCTGGGAAGTAACCTCCGACTGATGAAGGCTCCAGGCAAGTCTCGGCCCTCTTCATTTACCTGAGCTAGAACAGCCCCCACGCCATGCTCTGAAGCGTCCGTCTGGACAATAAATTCTTTCAAAAAGTCGGGTGCCTGGAGTATGGGTGCTGTGCACATTGCAGTTTTCAGGGTGTCGAAGGCCGTTTGACAGGCATCAGTCCAGATCACGTTTCGTGGCTGCTTCCTGGAAGTCAGCGAAGTCAAGGGGTGCACAATGTTACCGTAATCCTTGACAAATCTCCTGTAGTAACCCGTGAGTCCTAAGAAGGCTCTCACCTGAGTTTGGGTTTTGGGCGGCGCCCAAGCCAGGATGGTATCAATCTTGGGTTGCAGGGGGGCAACCTTGCCGCTCCCTACTTGGTGCCCCAAGTACACCACCGAACCCTGCCCAACCTGGCACTTACTGGCTTTGATTGTGAGGCCTGCTCCGCGCAGGGCCAACAACACTTCCTGGAGGTGGCGCAAGTGTTCCTCCCAGCTGGCGCTGAACACTGCGATGTCGTCCAGGTAGGCGGCACTGAAATCCTCCAGTCCAGCCAAGACCTGGTTGACCAACCTCTGGAAGGTGGCAGGGGCATTCTTCATCCCAAAGGGCATCACCCGGAACTGGTATAGCCCATCTGGTGTGGAGAATGCTGACCTCTCCTTTGCCCCATCAGTCAAGGCGATCTGCCAGTACCCAGACGTTAGATCAAACGTACTAAGGTACCGGGCAGCCCCCAACTGATCGATGAGCTCATCAGCTCTGGGGATGGGGTGCGCGTCAGTCTTCGTGACCGAATTGAGTCCTCAGTAATCCACGCAGAACCAGAGTTCTGGTGAAGCACCAGGCGCTGCAGCCTTCGGGACCAAGACCACTGGGCTGGCCCAAGGACTGCTAGAGGACTCAACCACCCTTAACGCAAACATTTTGGAGACCTCCTCCTTAATGTATGCTCTAACCTTGTCAGTCACCCTGTAAGCCTTGTGCTTCACAGGAGGGCTGTCTCCGGTGTCAACGTCATGGACACACCAATGAGTGACACCCGGAACCAAGGAAAACAGATCCGGGAATTGTCCCAACAGGTGGCGACAATCCTGTTTCTGCTCAAGGGTCAGTGTGTCAGAGAGGACCACACCATCCACTGACCCGTCTTGCTCTTTAGCACACAGGCGGTCAGGAAGAGGCTCACTCTCCTCCTCCATTCCATCATCTGTAGCTAGGAGCATGCCCACTTCGGACCTCTCTAAGTGGGGCTTCAAACGGTTGACATGCAGGACCTGCAAGGGGTTCCTGGGAGATTTCAAGTCCACCAAGTAGGTGACATCGCTCTTCTTCTCCACAACCTTAAACGGTCCAGTCCACCTGTCCTTGAGCGCACAAGGTTCCACAGGGGACATGACCTACACTTCCTGACCAGGCTGAAGCTCTACCAGAGTGGCATTCCGGTCATACCATCGCTTCATCTCCTCCTGGCTGGCCTCCAGATTTGCCTGAGCAAGTTCTCTGAAGCGCCGAGTCTGGTTCCGAAAGGCCAGCATGTAGCTGTATACATCCTGGGGAGGTTTCCTGGGAGATTGCTCCCAGCCTTCCTTGACCAGACACAAAGGCCCTCTTACCGGGTGACCGTACAAAAGCTCAAAGGGGCTGAACCCTAGAGACTTTTGTGGCACCTCTCGGTAAGCAAACAACAGGCATGGCAAGAGGACGTCCCATTTCCGCCTCATTGGTTCTTCAAGACCCATGATCATGCCTTTAAGGGTCCGGTTGAATCTCTCAACCAGCCCATTTCCTTGAGGGTGGTAAGGAGTTGTGAACTTGTAGGTTACCCCACACTCCTTCCACAGAGACTTCATATAGTTCGAAATGAAGTTGGTGCCCCGGTCTGACACCACCTCTCTGGGGAACCCCATCCGGGAGAAAACACCCATCAGTGCCCGTCCCACCACGGGGGCCGTCACTGTTCGGAGAGGGATGGCTTCCGGGTACCGTGTGGCGTGGTCCACCAAGACCAGGATGAACCTGTTGCCCAGGGCTGTCTTGGGGTCCAGGGGCCCAACAATGTCAATACCCACCCGGTCAAAGGGGGTACTGACCACTGGAAAAGGTTGGAGGGGAGTCTTCTGCTTCCTTCCGCTTTTCCCACTGGCCTGGCAAGTGTGACAAGTCTTGCAATGGATGTCTACATCCCTACGCATCTGAGGCCAATAAAAATGGGTGACAAGCCTGTCATAGGTCTTGTCCTGCCCCAGATGCCCAGCTAACAGAACGTCATGAGCCAAACCCGGTAGGAAGGCTCTAAAGCGCTGGGGTACCACCAGCACACGGGCTGACCCATGCTCAGCAGCCTTAGGCTCGCTATACAGGAGGTCGTTCTCCCAGTACACAAAATGTGACCCTGACTGATCACCTGAGGATTGGGCTGAGGCCTGCTGCCTCATGCCCACAAGAGAAGGGCACACCTTCTGTTCCGCACAGAATTCCTCCCTGGAGGGACCACCATCCTGCTGCCAGTGGGTCAGCTCGGGCAGGTCTCCCAGTTTGGCAATTTGTTCCCCTGTGGGCTCCAGGGCATCCCCCTCAGGGTCTACCTCCTCCTGGACCACGGGAACTACGGGGGACGGTTTCCCGCGCCCCCTGCCTCTTCTCTTCACGGCTGGGTCCTGGGCCGTACTTTCAGGCTCCGGGACCCCATCAACACCCTTACTCGCTGTCATCGAACGAGTGGTTGCACACACCCACTCTGGCACACCCAACATTTTCAAGTGCGCCTCTCTCTCCACCTTAGCCCAAGGGGAGTCTTCTAAATCATTGCCCAGGAGACAATCGACAGGCATGGCGGGCCTCACAGCAACCTGAAGAGTACCTGAAACTCCCCCCCATTCAAAGGAAACCTGAGCTACCTCACACTCTTTCTGGGAGTTGTCGGCAGCTATCACGGGGTAGAATGCGTGGGGAACCACCTGCTCTCTGGACACCAAGTGACACTTGACAGCTGTCACACTCGCTCCGGTGTCTCTGAGAGCTTCCACTCTATGGCCATTAATGGTCACCCACTGCCTATATTTACTAGTGTTACTAGGCAGGGGGGGTGGAGGGACCATTTGCATGTCTCCTAGCGAGACCAGGGACATCTCTGCGGGACCCCTCCCACCATGGACAACCATCTCCTCCCCTCCCAGGGCTACGCTCACCAACTGACGGGGGGTGCACTCCGCGGTGCATTCAATTTCTTCATGGGACACTGGGGATCGTAATACCGGTGTCCCACCTGCCCACAAGTGTAGCAGGTTAGGGGGCCCCTATGAACAGATTTACCCGTCGGGGCCCCTGGCTTCTTCTCAGGGAGAGGCTGGGAACCTTTCCCTTGGTTCCCTTGGGGATTACTTTGGGGCCCTTTCTGAGACTCCTTCTGTTTACCCTTGTCCCCCCCACTCTTCTGCTGGGGACCCTGCCCACCTTTGGCTGAGTCTCCCACTGGACCCTTGTGGACCCTGGTACTGACCCAGCGGTCCGCCTCCTCAGCAAGATTTCTAGGGTTAGATATCTTGCTATCAATCAGGTGCTGGCGCAGCTCTGGAAAACAGTTATTAGACAAATGCTTCCAAGCAAACAAATCATAAAGAGCTTCATAACTTTCCACTTTGCTGCCCGTTACCCAACCATCCATGGCTCTGCAAAAATAAGACACATATTCAACCCACGTCGTACCAGGCAACTTCTTACATTCTCTAAAAGCTTGTCTGTACTTCTTGGGGGTTAGGCCATACCGCAACATTAAAGCATCCTTCATATGAGCATACGACATCCTATCCCCAACAGGCATGTCTAACAGGGTATCTCTCCCCTCATTCACAAAGCGACCCCACAACCCCGCTCCCCAATTCTTCTCAGGGACATGGTGGGCCAACAATGCTAGCTCATATGCCTTAAATCACTGACCAATATCTTCGTTTCTATGATAATCCTTTATCACATCTTTGGGAAAGTAAAACTTTCTTTCTGCAGGCCCAGATGGAATGCTGCCACCAGAGGGATTCAATTCTAACTTCTTAGCCTGGATGTCCAACTCCCTCAACTTGGTATCACGCTCCAAAGCTAACTTCTCTCTTTCAAAATCTAACCTTTTGGTCTCCAAATCAGCTTCTCTTCTACCTCTTGCATTTTCTAACTCCAACTGCCCATTTATCTTTAGCCTTGCCATCTCCATGTTGTATGCTCGCTCCTTCGTCCTTTCTTCTCGTTCTTCAGGGGAAAGACCTTTGGAGGAAACACTGCTTCCGGGAGAGGACTCGGGCCCATTCGCTGGCGCCTCCTCATCCCCTTCCACTGGCGGTACCACCACTGGATCAGTGGGATCTCTGGACTCCAACCAAGCCTCCAGAGCTTTGAGATATTCCTCCTTCAACGAGAGGCCCTTGGTGGGAACTTTAAACTGCTTGCAGAAGGATTTTAGTTTCTTCAAGCCGTAGTCGTTTATCTTCGCTCTGTCGAATTTCTCCACAACAACAACAACAGGGGTAGTGACTCCGGTGTCACTCATGGTCAAAACTGGCAGCGTTCAAAAAATCAAGCTTCAGAAAAGCGGAGAACCAAAAATAGGATCCTTCCCAGTTAGATTGTGACTGAGCTATGGTCTGCTTTCACTATGTAGCGCACACTAATCACTGCACATGGGTCATAAATGCAAGGTCCAAATCCTCACCGCTGCATCCAATGTTAGAACCGGCTGTCTCTAGTTGGCAGAGGTATACACTCCTGACAAATAGGGACACACCTTTTCTAGTCAGGGCAAGGGGATCACACCCTTCGATAACCCCTGCTCACCCCCTTGGTAGCTTGGCAGAGCAGACAGGCTTATCTCAGAGGCTGTGTGTTAAGCATTTATGACCACATACAGTAATAAAGTGAATACACTACAAATGGACACAACACAGTAGTATTATAAAAATAAGTATTTTTATATAAGGCTTAGCACAAGACCAAATAACGACAAAAATGTACACAATCTTAATAAATACTCTGGGAAGGGAAAAATAGTTCAAAGGTAGTTTCTTTTTTAGCACAAAGTCTTTCGCATCAAAGCAATCTTCTTCTTGGAAACACAGTTCTTAGCAACAGGGTAACCCACACGGGGGTTACATGACGTCGAGGCAAAGTTAATCCAAAGGTTCGGCGTCGACCGCGAGGAGTGCTACGCCGAGCCCGGAGTCACACGGACCCCCAACAACACAGTACCTTTAGGAAAATGAAGCACACGATGATCAGCGGCGTCGAGCAATCCGGCGTCGCGTCTTCGGTGTCGATCAGGCCTCAGCAGGCGTCGTCGATGATGCGGTTGCACAGAGTGAGCAGCGCTCACGGCGTCGAGAGGGCACGAGGGCGATGCGATCAGCAGCGGTGCAGACACGAGGTCCCTTGGAGCTGGAGCCGTATTCCCACTCACTGGCGTTGCTGCTGGCATCGGTCGGGCCCGGCGGCCGGTCGTCGAGGAAGCGGGACACTGGGGCCGTTACCCACTACGTCGAGCTGGATTCGGCGACGTCCGTCGGTATCGAGGTTGCTGGCTCTTTCGGAGGTGCTGGATTCACAGGTTCCAGCAAATAGCACTTTAAGCAGATGAAGTCCTTTAGCCCTGTGACTTCGGCAGGAGACTGGCACTCTTCCAGTCCTTGGAGATTTTCTTATCAAGCGTGAGAGTACACACACAGTTCCTCTCTCCTGGTTCCTTGGCAAAAATAAAGAAGCACTGCAGGATTCCCCCCAGCAAACAGCACACTGGCAGAAGGGGTAGGCAAGTCCTTAGATCAGCAGGCCTCTTGTCCTTGGTTACAGGGTTCCTTGTCAGAAGTGATCTAAATTCTTGGTTCAGGGGTCCTTCTCTTATACCCCTTTTCGGCTTAGATCCCTTTGTCCATGCCGGGGAATTTCCCAACATCCTGGGTCTGTTGTGGGTGGAGCCAGGCAGTAGCACCTGGCCTATTCACTGAGCAGGGCTGGGTCCTCAGACGCCCAGCAGGAGGTGGAGCCAGCATTGACACTGGCAGGAGCAGAGCTATCGGCCTCCTGGCAGGAGGTGGGGCTAGGATCGTCTATGGCAGGCACAGAGCCATCAGCCGCTTGGCAGGAGGTGGAGCCAGCATTGTATCAGGCAGGGCAGGCTATCAGCAACTACTCTCCCCCTACTCTCAACGCAAATGTCCCACTCATCCCACACTGACTCATCCAGACCTGTGGAGCCACCCAGCTCCTGTCACACACACGCAAGACCAGCAGAAACCAGATGTGGTTAGACAAGAAAATAGACACTTTCTAAAAGTGCTATTTTCAAACCCAGAGCCCAAAAACAATCCACACCAACGGATGCGTAATTAAACCCCGAGTTCAGGGATACCAAACTCGACATTGCACCATGCTCCCCGAGCCAACTAGGATCATAGCATTAATAATCCCGGCGGCCCATTCTAATCAATGGAGAGCAGGCTACCTCGCAATAGTGAAGAACGAAGATGGCTGTAATTCACTATTAGGACATGCCAACTTGGTCAGGCATGTCCTACCTTATACTTACAATGCACCCTGCCCGTGTGAAGTATTGCGGGGTTCCCAAGGCCTACACGCTCCAGAGATTACCCACTTACACACAAGAACTGTTGGCACGGAAACTGTAAAATGCAAAGAACAAGTTTATTAAGACCCCATGGGGTGGTGGTACACTCAAACAGCACCCTTCGGTAATGTGAGAGGTATCACACCGAACACCGGTGTGACCCCGTTTATATACAATTTTGGGGCAATAAAAGATAGGCGGCATAAGTTAAGACACAGTTTTAGAGACATATATGGTCATGTTTTGGAACACTGCCAGCTCATTGGTGGGTTTCAAACCCGTTGGTCAGTTAGCGGCACATTCCTGAGGGTTTACGGGTCAGTAAGAACTGCGCATGTGCGGCTTGACCAGTACTAAAAATAGCCTGTTGCTGGGCAGATGAGAGTGGTCAGTGGAACGGACAAAGGACTAAAGGGCACGTCGGCCACGAGGCCGCTCATGGTCTAAGATGGCCGCTGCAACATTCAAAAAATGGCGTTTATCGTATATAGCCAAGTTAAGGAGGACAACGTGTAGGTTCAGCTAGTCGCTAATCCAAGCGGGCCAATTACGACAGACGACCCTTTTAGCGTTTAGCTGAATCTACCTCATAATGAACATACTCTGGGTGTTCGTCCTCGATGTCTATTAACATAATTTGTGTCACCTCTTTGTGTAGCATTATTTTGTCTTGAGCAAGAGCTCGCCTCGATGGTAAGCAAGCTGATAGACACATTGAACATAAGGTAGGGCCACATTGGATACACAAGCATATAAAGAACATTGCTCCCACAAGTATGCAGAGAATTGTCAACAGTTTCCAGCCCCAAGTTGCAATCATGGACCAGAACCATCCAGAAAGTGTCCAAGTTCCATTGTCCGGGTGTTTTTCGGCAGCTATCTTATGCAGCTTGGAAATCGCATCATACACAGATGGAGAATTATCAGGCACGTAAACACAACAGCTGCTTCCGATGATTCTACATGCCCCCCCACGATCAGCCAAAACAACATCCAGCACCATCCTGTTTTGAAGGGTGACAATTCTGGAAATCTGCAGTTCTTCGGTAATATTCCCCAGGGCAATAGCAGTGTCATTCGCAACAGCCTCGACAACGCGAGTCAGCCGTCTGATTTTCCGGCTGTTCAATGCAGCCCCCACAAAGGAGAATAGTCCCAGATTGAAATCCACATACTGTTGTAATGCAGTGTCCGTTTGATCAATGTCCTCTAAAGCAACAGTTCGCTTAACTCTATTCAAAACAAAATCGTGGTACAGAGTATAGTCGTTATGATACATCGGCGGGGCAATGAATACAGGAGGTAGCACAAACGATACATAGCATGTGCCCAACCACCCCACCGGAAGCTGATGGTACCCCTTCGTTCCACAGATGAAGTAGGTGTTTCGAGATGCAACAAATGAAATGCCATTCGGGCTATCAAACGTGAGAGTAATATTACATTCACTTTTCCCTACTGCAATCGTGCCCTTGTTTCTGATGCATAAATCAGCTTTGGTGGAAATGACATTTATAACATGAGCACTGGATACATTCACGTTTCGCTGATTGCTATATATTCGTGGGGCAGACACATTATCAGGCCTGTATTCTTCCCATTCAAAACGTGTACCCTCTGCCCGTGGAAACCCATCCTTGTCATGGGGACATTCTTTATTTAGGCGAAAAAGCACCCCCCCTTTTGTTGGCCATCTCAAAGTAAAGAGGAGAGTGTACCAAGCATTGCAAGACCCATTGTGCGAAAACGGGAGTGGAATAAGTGGGGTGCCCCCTCTCTTCTGGTGCCCAGGCAACATTCCACACACCCAGCAGTTAGAGGTATTGGTCATGTTATGCGTGTGGTGAAGAATCTGAATGAAGCTGTTATTTAAAAACGTTTGGCGATGGCGTTCTTCATGGAAGGGCAATGTAAAATGGAAATGTTCAGACGGTGCCGGGGTAGTCGGCAGCAAATGTTCACGTACAGGCACCACAAGTTCGACTACCCAGGCTATAACAGCTAGCACCACAATGGTTAGAAGAAAAAGAAAGGCACCCAACAGTTTCTTGTCAAGAGATGCCGTTGATGCCATAGTTCAAGAAAGTCTGTGCAAAGTCTCAAATGACACAAATTGTTCACAAGGTTTCACAAATAGTCTCAGATACACGTACGTGTATACCTAAAAAAGAAAAATGCGGTGCTGAACTCCGAGGTAGCCGTTGTTTTCTTCTCCGGGCCAAGACGGGTGTCGCTACTCTGGCAGAACTGATCCCCCCCCCTTGGAATTCCCGGTTTCCGTTTCACAAATCTGGAGCGGTTACCAACCAGTCATAAAAAAGGACAAAAAAACTTCTTATCGCGGACGTAGATTGTAGCGCTCTCTTCCGGTAGCAGATTGGTCCGGGAAGGCTCCCTCCACTTCGGCCGACGTCACAGCTGGGCTCTTTTCTTTCTCCAAGATCTCCTTATAATCAGTCAGTACAACAGGAGTCACCAGATCCGGAGAGATTCGGCGACAATGTGTCGAATGCACCCACCGCTTCCTGTTGGTCACTCGTACGGCGGTGCGGGTCGCCAGAAGGACCTGCTCGGGGCCCTTCCACCTGGGCTCCAGACTGCTTGCTCTTTCAAATGAACGGATCATCACATGATCCCCAGGACGAAGATCGTGGCCCTCTCCAGCAGAGTTGTCAGGGAGCGCTTCTCGAACCTGTTGGTGAATAGAGAGCAAATCATTTGTTAATCGTGCCAAATAATCATTCATCATAACACAAGGCACATCATGTATTAATCGCGGCTTGGGCACCCCCCAGATATTCATGGGGCGGCCAAACACCACCTCATAGGGCGTAAGGCCAGTTCGTGAGTGGGGTACTGATCTAAGAGAGAGCAGTGCTAGCGGCAATGCATCTGGCCACTTCAACGATGTAGACGCCACGATTTTGGCCAGCTTAAGCTTCAAGGTGGCATTGTACCGCTCGACCAAACCTGCTGACTGAGGGTGGAATACAGCGTGGAACTTTTGCTGAATCCCTAACCCCTTCAGTACATATTCCACAATCTTTCCAACAAAATGGGGCCCATTATCGCTCCACAGAAATTTGCAAACTCCAAAGCGAGGAAAGAACTCCTTAAGCAACACCTTAGCTGTTGTCAAAGCTGTATTGTCTTTCGTGGGGTAGGCCTCAACCCATTTGCTAAAAGCACACACCACCAGTAGGACGTACTTCAGGTTGTTGCAGCGCTCGAGTTGGATGTAATCCATTTGAAGCACTTCAAACGGTGCTGAAGGTGGAACGAACCCTCCTTTCGGAGTATGGGTCCCCTTCCCAGGATTGTGTTGCAAGCATACCAGGCAGGTCTGCACTACTCTCTTTGCAGTATTCGCAATCTCAGAATGTTCCCAAACTCGTGTTAAAAGCCGGGTGATTGCAAGAGCTCCGACATGGGCCAGTCCATGAGTCATCTGGACCATCGCCTGTAAATAAGCCGCAGGCAATTTCCACTTCTCCATGTCTTTGCTTCTCCAACAACCTTCATCATCTAGCACCCCCTCTGCTGCCCAAGCCGCAAGCTCAGATTCTGTAGCTGTTTTTTGAATATCCCGTATCTCTGCTCTAGCATCACTCCATCTCTCGGCCTGTGATTGTACCACGTACATAGGGGAGCTAGTTCGGGACATAGCCGTCTGCCTTGCTATGCTGTCTGCGAAGGCATTTCCTTGACCCACTTTATCCGTGATCTCTTTTATGGGCACTGCACTTCACTATCGCTACTTTCTTGGGGCAGAGCAACGCGTTTAGGAGATCACGCACTAACTCTCCGTGCGTAATGTGCTCTCCGTGTGATGTCAGAAACCCACGTTCCCTCCAGAGAAGTCCGAAGTCATGGGCCACTCCAAAGGCATACCGGCTGTCTGTGTATATGTTCACACATAGGCCAGCACTCAATTCGCAGGCTCTTGTTAAAGCTATCAGCTCTGCTGCCTGAGCCGATTTTTGTGGTATTCTAGCTGTTTCAACCACCGTCTTAAGAGTCGTGATCGCATATGCTGCGGAAGTCGTACCATCTGGCAGCCTCAAACACGATCCATCAACCCACAGTTCCCCATCCACATCTGGAAGTGGCACATCCTGTAAGTCAACACGACCCTTTGTCTGTTCCTCAGTCAGGAAAACACAATCATGATGTTTTTCTTCCTGACCCTCCTCGGCCGGATAGGGCAATAAAGTCGCAGGGTTCAGAGTAGCGCATCTTTTCAATGTTATGTGTGGCGCTAAAAGTGTCAGCTCATATCCTGTAAGTCGTGCACTCGTGAGATATTGGGTCTTTGTTTGGTTTAACAGGGCATCTACTGCGTGAGGAACTAACACCAACAGTTTGTGTGATAACACTATGCCCTCACTCTGTCGTATGGCTACTGCTGTTGCCGCTACCGCTCGAAAACACCCAGGCAACCCTCGTGCTACAGGATCCAAAATGGCAGAGAAGTATGCACATGGTCTCTGCTTATCCCCGTGTAACTGCACTAACACTGACAACGCGCACCCATCATTCTCATGCACGTACAATGTGAAAAGTTTCGTGTAGTCTGGTGTTCCTAACACGGGTGCAGAACAAAGGGCCTGTCTCAACTGTTCAAAGACTTTCTGACATTCGTCTGTCCACTCAAGAGGCATCGGTGTGGTTTTGGACAATAATGCTAGCAGAGGTTTTATGATATGAGAGAAACCCATAATCCATTGTCTACAAAAAGATGTCAACCCTATAAAAGCACGCACATCTCTCTGCGTGCGGGGGACTGGTGTGTCTAAAATTGCTTGAATTCGATCAGATGTTAATGCCCTCCCCTCCTTAGACAACAGATGACCGAGGTAGGTCACCTGGGGTCTACAGTATTGAAGCTTTTTCTTGGAGACCTTGTGATTGTTTTGTGCCAAAAAGGAAAGCAACGCAAGCGTACTCTGTTCACATTGTGCATAGGAGTCGGCGGCAAGCAGAAGGTCATCCACGTACTGGATGAGCGCAACGCCAGACTGCAATTCAAAGGAATCTAGTTGTCGTTTCAAAGCCTGGCTGTAGATGCTAGGGCTCTCAGTATATCCTTGGGGAACTCGACAAAATCTATATGATTTATTATTGAGCGTAAAACCAAACAGATATCTACTATCTGGATGGACAGGGATAGAAAAGAACGCATTCTTTAGGTCGATAACAGTGAAAATGGTGGCCGTCGGAGGAACCAATGTAAGCAAGGTCGTAATATCGGACACCACTGGGTATTGGGGAATGACAATTTTATTTATTTCACGCAAATCAATAATAAATCGATAGATCTTGCCATCTGAGTCTCTCTTAAGAATTGGTAGAATAGGGCTGTTACAGACATTATAAGGGACCTCCTCCACCACCCCTGCAGAAATCAAATCCTGGACAATGTGTGTTAGTGCAATTTCGCCTTCCTTCGAGATCTTATACTGTGGCACTCGTGGTAGGGGGGCCCCCTCCTTAACGGTAATGTGTATTGGTGGAATACGCATCTCTCCCACATCCGTATCTGATGTCGCCCACAACGTGTGCGGCAGAGAGGCCAAAGCGGGAACATCTAAAATGGCACAAAATCTGTCATGTTCAGGGCAATCATCAGGGTCAGGGTAGTTATCATTCAGAATAACCCGCACTCCCTCTGGAGCGCAGCGTATTGTTGCTCGAAAATATTTAAGCAAGTCAATACCCAAAATATTATCTGGGGTATGGGGCGATAACAAAAATTGGCCAAAACTAAAGTACTTGTCAATGCATAATGCAAGGGGCTTGGACAATGGGCTGGGGGAGGGTGTGCCATCAAACCCTACACACGTAATCATTTCGCCAGACAGGGGAGCCCTCGGAACCAAGTTTTTCGACAGAGCGCTACGAGTAGCTCCTGTGTCGACTAGAAACTGGTCAGTAGAACCCAAAATACCCGCTGTTACATATGGACCTTGCTGATCTACTGGCACTTCAACTGATTCCTTACCCCATCCTACGCAATCCTATGCATGCACATAATCCTGATGTTCCACATTCTCTCCTTCCAAAATCTGATATTGATTCCGTCTATCAAACGTATTTCGTTCGTCCTGGCCACGGCCCCTCTCCTCAACCTGTCTACGATCACCTCCTCCACCTCTCATTCCAGTATAACCTCCTCTTGACCTTCCACTACCTCGCCCACGCTGGCTACGCTGTTCACGAAGTACCGGACAATCGTCGGCCCAATGCCCAAACTCCTTACAATAAGCACACTGATCCTCCGCAATGTCCGTACGACCATATGATGCGTTACCTCCACCTCGTCTACCTCTCTCATTCCCTCTACCCTGTGTTCCCCGAACCTGCGCCAACATCACCTTCGTTTTCAATTCCTTCGTCTTTTTCTCTACACTTTCTTTAGCCTCCACCTCCTGCCGCTCATAATACTGAGCCATAGTTAACAAGGACGCAGGGGTCGCCGTGGCCCAGGAACTTTCACTCAATTTCAATCGCTTAGCAATCTCTGGTAGGAGATTAGCCACATACTTATCTACAAACAAATGCCGACCCGTATCGTCAGTTAAAGATTGACCACTGTAATCATGAAATGCCTCCTCGAAGCGTGTAAAGAAATCTGAGACTGTTTCATCTGGTTTCTGCTTGCACGACGTTAACATGGTCCAATCTATCTTTTTGGCAGGAACGAGCGTTTTCAATTTATGCAAAATAGCTGCCGGAAGATCTAGAATTAGCTGACAAGGCTTACATGCTGGTTCTCTATCTAAATCTGCAGCATTTATCTCTTTCCAGGTCCCCCCCAAAATCGTTTCGTCATTAGTTTTACGAATTTGCCTCCACATATCAGGTGGTAAAATTAGCCCAAAAAACAAATCTATATCTACAAGAGTCATCACACAAGACGATATAGCCCCCTCTACCCCCTCATAGAATGCCGCTGGGTTCTTTCGGAGATCAGGTAAAGAGTTTTTCAGTGCCATAACATCTGCCCTATTCCATGGCGTATATACCCAATTGTACACAAAATACCCTTTCGCATCCTTCGACAACTTATCATCATCCGTACCTTCCCCTTTTGGTGGAACATACAAAGGCGCCGCTTCACGCATAGGCATAACATGCAACGCAGAGCTCTTATCTGAACCACGAAGAGAACACTCCTTAACCGCCTCATCATTTCCCGGCTCAGACTCCTTTTGCCTCCGTTTCCGTTCCTGTCGCAAATGGGTTGTCTCATCCCGTAGCGCGATCAAATGCTTGAACAGGTCATCAACATCTGTAAGATCAAAATCACCTTTAGCTAAATTCTCACGATACACCGACAAAACTTTAGGCTCTAACGTATCAGAAAACTCACGATATGCGCTTACAACTTCATCCGCTAGGCTGGACAAAAAATACATTAATTCAAGATCCGACCACCCCGTTTTCTCCGATATCAATTGATCCTGAGTAACACTATGCTTATTCACTTTGCGAGCCCAACTACGTAAATGAGCGGACCTCTCCGCGGTAAACCTGAGAGCCGATACACCCTTCTTGCCCAACTTATCCCGCCCGTCATCATCAGAATCCACAGCTGGAGCCGTCGGCGTAACGTACGGAGGCGGTGACCGATCTAACAAAGAGAAATCATCAATTTCATTATTAAGGACAGGATAAAGTGGTCGGCGAATAGGAAATTGACCAGTCGTTAGCAATTTACGCTCCCGTTCCTCCCTTTCTTTCTTCTCCTGAGCCTCCTTCTCCTCCAGCTGTAAAGCCTTATCCCGAGCAGCCTTGCGCTGCTCTTTGTCCGCCAAGGCAACCTCACGCTTCATTCGTTCACGCGCCGCTTTCTCCCACATTCGCACACAATCAAACATGTTTTGTCTAGACCTGCGCTGAAACATACATTGCTCTACAAATTGGATTTTACTCAAATCGTACGACCCGTGTAGGGGCCATTGCAATTCGGGATCGGCCTTAGTGTACTTATGCCATAATTTACCGTACATAATAGGGGGGAGGCCAAACTTAATATACATCTCCCTATTTGGTGTTCCCTCTGGGGGAGCCGGCTGTGATTCCGCTAACCTAATTGAGGTACCATCTCCTAAACAACACATTCCCCGGAGTGTGCTAAAAACAGGCATGTTCAAAGAGTATCACGAAAGCGTGACACCGGACCAAATGGCACTTACAGTTCTTCTCACGATTGTGCCGCTCAAAGGAAAAAACAAAGTTAGAGAAACATCTCTACATGCCTGCCTATGTGAAGTGCACTACACATATAAGTTCAAAGATCACAAATTCAAAATGTTAGCTAACTCAAATCAAAGTTCATAGAATTCGGCAAGCGTCCTCACCGATCACAAAGCACAGATTTTCAGTAAGCGTCCGAAGACTACCTTACCGAACACAATTCGTAGGACTTCAGTAAGCGTCCGAAGACTACCTTACCGAACACAAAGCTTACCAAATACTCAACTGTCCAGGTTCCAACTGCCAAGGTCTTGTAAGCCAAATCAGCCAAACGGCACTCTCTCAGTGATGCGGACACTTCGAAAACTCAGTCGGAGACCGGCGCCACCTGGAAGGTCAGATCGGAAGGAAAGGAAAAAACACCGTGGCAGCCAAGACTCGGGTCACTCGTGGCAGCGCGCGCCCATGGCGGATTTCCAAGCCTTCGTCACGACCTCTCCTTCGGGCATCCGAGTCGCCGATGAGTCCCTTCGTGGTCGCCAATTGAAGTATTGCGGGGTTCCCAAGGCCTACACGCTCCAGAGATTACCCACTTACACACAAGAACTGTTGGCACGGAAACTGTAAAATGCAAAGAACAAGTTTATTAAGACCCCATGGGGTGGTGGTACACTCAAACAGCACCCTTCGGTAATGTGAGAGGTATCACACCGAACACCGGTGTGACCCCGTTTATATACAATTTTGGGGCAATAAAAGATAGGCGGCATAAGTTAAGACACAGTTTTAGAGACATATATGGCCATGTTTTGGAACACTGCCAGCTCATTGGTGGGTTTCAAACCCGTTGGTCAGTTAGCGGCACATTCCTGAGGGTTTACGGGTCAGTAAGAACTGCGCATGTGCGGCTTGACCAGTACTAAAAATAGCCTGTTGCTGGGCAGATGAGAGTGGTCAGTGGAACGGACAAAGGACTAAAGGGCACGTCGGCCACGAGGCCGCTCATGGTCTAAGATGGCCGCTGCAACATTCAAAAAATGGCGTTTATCGTATATAGCCAAGTTAAGGAGGACAACGTGTAGGTTCAGCTAGTCGCTAATCCAAGCGGGCCAATTACGACACGTGGGCCTACCATAGGGGTGACTAACATGAAGTCAAGGGAAGGTTTGAGGGGCTGGCAAGTAGGTATACTTGTGCAGCCTGCGTGACAGCACTAGGCTGCATGTGGGTCTCGCAATGACCGACCCGTAGACATTCTTTTATGAGGCCGCTCCTGTGGGTGGCACAACACGTGCTGCAAGCCCACGAGCGGCATTTGTATTCACAAGCCCCGGCACTCCTGGTGCACTAGACTAGGGACTGACAGTAAACCAAATAAGCCAAACATGGATACAATAGATACATCAATTTAACATAGGGAGCACTTGCGCTGTGGCACTGATCAGCAGTGACACCGCGCCCAAAGCATATACCAGCAAAACATCGTAAAACAGTGGAGGCAAACAGAAAAAATGGAGGAGAGACTCAAGCCAATGATGTCAGGTCTAACATTACACTTGGTTGACAACTTCCCACAACAGTGGTCTGTGATGCTACACACAGTTATGACCATCCCCAGTCCGTGTCCTGAGGAGAACCCCTAAACTGCACAGTGGTTCGAAACGCGTTGACCCCGAGCCTGGGAAAGAAAAGAAGGGTGCCTCCAGGGCTACTAAATAGTACCATATTTTCTACCCCTAGTACTGTGACCCCTGTTAGCAATCGAGTCCCTGCCTCAGTAAGAAAGGCAGGCACTGTCAATGGATTGTTTGGTCCGCCTGTCTTTTTTGCATTTAATTTGAAGGACTGGTGCCTTAGTAATAAAATAATTGGAGGCATTGTATAAATGTATTTTTGGTGTATATTATAATTCACAGTATTAATTTTGTGTATATTCATGTTCTAATGTTTGTATGTGTTTATTATTGTTTGATGACTGTCCCTTTGGTGACATATGAAATTTAATGTATAAAGTTTTTCTAAAAAAAGATAAAAAGACTAAAATAAAATAGTCGTACCACCGGGAACTTCTTGGCTAGGTGTGATAAAAAATTAAACAAAAACTTAACCTGTCTGGCCAGTTTTTCTGTTTAATAATATTAGGAAAGCAGCACTGATTAGGTCGCTTAAGTCCTGGGCACAGGAAGCTCCAAAAAGTGAAGGGGAAGGGGAGAATGACCCCTCCAGCAACCAATCCCCCAGGTGGGGCTTGATGACAACTCCTCCATAACTTCTAGTACTAGGTTCAGGCTCCAAATTGGTCGGCGGAGGGGAGGCTCCCCCACAGAAGAACCATAGCTGTCCCTTGCAGAGAGACAGTTAGAGGCTCAGCTAGCTTCCGTAGCTCTGGAAGAGAGGACGTTGGAGCTAGCTAGAGAGAAGTGGGAGGAGCTGAAAGCAAGAATATATGGCTGCAGCAACAATTACGAACAGGCTGTGAAGCCCGGGGTTTATGGGTTTGATCCCAGGCTTCCCAAATGAATAGACACAATGTGTGTAGAGGGGGACAACATTGATAAATGGCTGACTGCATTTGATAGGGCCCTACGATGAGAAGGGCCACTCACGCGGAGACGCTGCAGCAGTCAGGACAGAATGCTGCCACTTCTCTAGAGAATATCAGAGCTCTTCTTATCTCATTTGGACAACGCAGCATGGAGCTCATCACAGCCTCCTTTCTTTCTAATACTCTCCACTGAGCGAGCCAGACTGGATCTTTTACAAACCTACGCGAGGAGATATATACAGATACTGCTTCTATAAACCACTGAGGACGAGTAGAAGCTTCCAATAAAAGCTTCAAGTGTGAAAATTCAAAGGGGTACTGATTGCCCTAGTTTGGGAGGCTGTTGTGGACTAATATACTGACTGTGGATCTCATTAATGAAACACATTTCTCACTTATATGGAGTTTTAAACATCCACTCAGCCCGTATCCTTTGGGTCCATTGACCCACTAATTTGAGAGTCATAAATCACGACTCTGGCGATTTTTTGATTGTTACTTCCTCTGTTTCGTCACATATTCAGACCTCTTCACTTCTTATCAACGTACGATTTGGAATTAGTCTTACCAGAATTTACGTATAACAAGAAAGCCTTGAGAAAGTTACTGTTTAGTAACGAAACACGTGTCAGCTGCCCATTGCATTTCCGATCTGGATATATGTATGGAAAAACACGCATTGTAAAAACTGTGCAGACTGTATCATAAAAACCTTATGGAATGGACTATGTTTGATTGAACAGAAAACTTAAAGCTCAAGAAAATTCTTTTTTCATCATTAAATCGCACTAATTACTCAGTTGTTTTGGATGTTCTCTTGGCAGTCCCTTTTTCAAAAATAATGTATCACAACTGTGGCTAATGCATGATTCCATAACAAAGGTCATGTTATAGATAACTATTTTCATGGTAGCATTTGCCCCCATGATTGACATATGTTTCGAGTGTCGAGGTACCATCATGTGTGATTAACTTTAGGTGTCTTAATCCCCTTGGGATTTTTGACATGTTTTGACATCTGTGGTAGTGTAATGTAATTGTTACCTCTATTGGCACCATTCAATCTGAAATAGAAACTATTGCTTAAGACCAAAATTGATTCATTTGGAAACCACAATCCCACACAAAGAATTGGTAGTGCGACTGTCTATGCCTTCACTACTGTCTTGTCTTGGTTTGTCCACTTTAAATATTGGGGTTCACTCCGGTGGGTATTGATACCAGTAGCTGGGAAGAATAAGCTTTCTGACCCTAGAGGGGAATGAGGCAGAAGCCTAACCACACATGAGGAAATGTTTAGTCAGGAAATTTGATCTCATTCCAGAGCAGTGTGGGGTGAAGTTCAGGGATACCCAGAAAGTAAATGCATTGTCCTGGGTGGAATTTGCAGACATCTCAGATAAGGCACTAGAAGGCTGGATACAAGGTGACCAGTATCAGTAGGTAACCTATGCAGAAAGCAGAGTTAAACTCCATCCTATGGCAATCTGGAGTTTGGAATGGGGAGGTTTGGCAGGCCCTAAGAAGGTAGTTGTGTGTTCTACTCTCCCAGTAGAGTGTCTACTTGGAAACGATCTTGAAGTGTCTGACTTGTCAGGGCTGGAGAGAATGGCCCATCAAAGAATGCCGGATCTCTCTGAGTGGGTATATGCTCTGACCAGATTACAGACTGCCCAGAAGGGAAATGCTGGGCACTTGGACCCTGGAAAAAGGCCAAGCATCCAATGATAAGGGAAGGGCATTAGATCTGGTGAGCTAGCCCAGGAAACTCCAGAGGCGCTAGAGGAATCTGACCCTGTGAGGTAGTGATTCCTTCCCTGCAAAATCTGTCCGACTTGGCAGAATTGATAGGAGCTGGTGGATACACCAGAGAGGAGTTTTGTCAGCAACATAGAGAATGTCCCAAACTTGTCAGCCTGAGGCAGGCAGCCTCTAGGAAAGAGGAGGGTGAAGTCAGTGGATTGCACAAAGTCTACTGAGATGAGGGAGTCATATATACTGAGCATCAAAGATGAAGTAGCTAAGAAGTGGGGTAATTTTGCCCTCTGACAGTCCATGGGCCAGCAGAGTGTTGCTGATACCCAAACATAATCCTCAAGGGAGAAAGAAGGAGTGACAGTTCTGTGTGGATTACAGAGGAATAAATGTAGTCAATAAAATTAATGCTCACCCTATGCCTAAAGCTGATGAGCTTAGTGTTAGGTTAGGGGCTTTTAGATTCCTGCGTACATTTGACTTGACCTCAGGCTACGGTCAGATTGCCCTCAGCAAAGGGGCAAAGGATAGGTCAGCATTACCAATTCAAAGTAATGTTCTTTCATTTAAAAAAAATGCCCTTTCTATTTTCCAAAGGTTGGCAAACAGTGTCCTGTCTGAGTTGGAACAGTACAGTGCAGCTTATCTGGACGATATAGCTATGTACAGTTCCACCTGGGAAAGTCACCTGGTCAACCTGAAGGAAGTGCTTCAGGCAAGCATGACTATTAAGGCTAGCAAGTGCTAAATATGGAATAGTTCAGTGGTGTACCTCGGCCACTTTGTAGGTGTTGGCCATGTACAACCTACCCAACCTAAAATTCAGACCATTCTCAATTGGGAGGCTCGTAAAACCCAGACACAGGTCAACTTTCTTTCTAGGTCTGACTGGCTATTACAAAGGATTTGAAAAGAACTATGGGAGCATTGTGGGTCCCCTGATAAAACTCACCTCAAAGAAGCAGCCTAAGAATGTCATTTGGACTCCAGAGTGTCAGGGGTCCTTTGACATTCTGAATGAGACTATCAGCCTGATTCATCAAGCTTTTTTGCGCTCGCAAAGGGCCAGATTCTGAGAATCCGGGCCTTTGCCAGTGCGTTTTTTGCATTTGGGATTCATCATCCCAAATGCAAAAATCGGTAATGGCGAATTCGCAATTTAGCGAGGAATTACATTTAAGGAATCTCTATTTGAGATTCCTTAAATGCAATTCATCATCCATTTTCAAATAGCGAATTCGCAATTTCGGCCCGCTATTTACCGCGAGGTCAAACCTCGTGGTAAATAGCGAAAACTTAGAAAAATGCTTTTAAAAGCATTTTTCTAAGTTGCATGTTGCACACACACATGTCCTTTGGACATGTGTGTGCGCAACACCTGTTAAAATTTGCATTTAAGGGGTGCTACAGGGTGTCCTTTGGACACCCCTGGCACCCTTAAAATCGCTATCTTATTTGCGATTAGCAAATTGCTAATCGCAAATAAGGAATACTCCCCATTCATTCCTATGGGCCTTTTGGCCCATAGGAATGAATGGGGAGTTTTTCCTTATTTGCGATTAGCAATTTGCTAATCGCAAATAAGGAATGTGTAGGAATCGCATTTTATTTTGCGATTCCTACATGAATACCGTTTTGCGAGTCTCAAATAGCGATTCCTTATGAATCGCTATTAGAGACTCGCAAAACGGTATTTTGATGAATCAGGCTGTATGTGCTCAGCCCCAATGTTATTGGCCCCTGCCTACACAAAGGAATTTGTTATTCAGACAGATGCTTCAGAACATAGGATTGGGCAGTGTTGGCACATGAAGATGAGTAGGGCCTAGATCAGCCAGTTGCCTTCTTTACGAGCAGACTACTCACCAGAAAACAAAGCTGGAGTGCCATTGAGAAGGAAGCTGTAGTAATCACCTTCTTATGTAATGAATGTCCCTGGCTCTGATGCTCTTGATATGTGATGTCATTTAGAATGTTAAGGAGGTTTGTGCTTGAAGTGAGAGCAGTTAGAGAAGATGGGCTGAGCAGCCAGGAGGCTGCTCCTGGTGGGGCTTATATTAGGAACTTACATTAAGACTTACATTGGAACTTACTAAGCTATAACTTAAGGAATAAACTACAAGTACAAGAGCTGTCTACTGGACTTCTTTATTTCTACATTGGCAACGATTTAAAAGGAAAAGAACTTACGCGTGGAGAAAATAATATTTGGCAGCTACTGGAACTGGAACTGGAGCTGAAGGTACTACTAATAAAGACATTGAACTATTTAAACTATCTGGCACCTGCCCCACCAGTGACCCTGGCAACGGTCGCCCTGAAATAACTCTAGGTGCCAGATCAACCTTTGATGAGCAGAAAAGGACTCACTTGGGACCAAAGGACATTACTGACATTAAAAGAGGAGTCATTATTACTACAAAAGAGAAGAAGAGACCGTAAGTGTACTTTTAATAGAGTCTATCTGAAGCCTGCTAATAGCAAATGAAGCGTTTCAAGAAGCGTTTCACTGCTATAATTTTCAGTGAGAACTGGTACTGGATGTACTGTTTTTAATGAGCCTGCAGTGAACCGGAGCTTATTTTACATTTATACCAGCATTCATTGTTGTGAACCTTCTTGATTGTTCTGGGGGTGAGTTTACAATCACCTTCCTGTCTCTGTGAAGGATTTTCAACATCCAGTGAGCTGCAGCGCTACAGTACTGCACGAAACCCTGCTCAACATTGTGCTGCTGGATGTACTATGATATATATTTGTTGGGATCTTTTCAGGAACTTTTGGGCTGTGAGTACTATTTCCATTTTTAAGAAGCGCTACAGTGAGCATTGGATTTGCCTTTTTTAAACTGCTATTCTATATTGAAGGCAGCGCGTGTTTGTCTTGCGAGCCTGCTGCTGAACTCACCATAATGCGAGATTTGAAGTTAACATGAATTTCTGAGCTCGAGCACTCCTCATTCTATCTATCTCCTGCAGAAAATCACGTACTACGGCGCGCTGGAGGCCATTTTAATTGATTGGGTAAAGTTGTGCATGTTTCAATGGTGAGCACGATGTAGTATATTAGAATTGCAAATAAATTGTAAATCCAGTAGAATCATGAAGATGTTTATTCCATATGAAGAGCACGTCCTAGTACATCAGCTGACAGACAGAACTGAATGTGGAGTACACTCCAACATACTAGAACATAGAACTTAACATTCAAAAGAGAACAACAAATGTAGTTAAAGGGAAACTCACATATAATACAATATAAGGTTCAATAATAAAACACCTACTACATATCTTCCCTTTTAAAAAAAACAAAAAAACTACTTATACACTATAAATTCTTTAAATTTCAAAGGTTTTTTAACAGTTCTACCAAAAGAAGATTTCTGATTCTCACAAGTAACATTGTCATTGATATAACCATCTTCTACAATAATGTTCTTTTCCGAATAACAAGATGGTACATCTTGAGCAAAAAGATTTTCAAAATTGTTCAGATCGCTTTCATCATTTACTTGCTTGTCATAGCACCAAAAATGTCCATGAGAAAAGTTCTTACACTCAGTAGGATGATTGACTGACAAAGGTTGTGTTGGAGCTAAGCGACTAAGATGCCATTTTTCACCATTTTCCAAAGTAACAGAATTCTGATGAACTTTAACAATTTTCTTTGGAGAGCTAAATTTGCTCTGACCTTTACAAACCTTTCTCGGATTTTTAACAGAAACCCATTGCCCAACTTGCAACTGAACAGGTTTAGAACCATGTTTGGTATTATAATAAATTCTATTTTTGGTTTGAGATGCAACCAAATTAGATTTTACTTCATCAACATCATAGAAACACATTTCATTCTTCTTCATCCAACCAGGATTAGTTCTAGAAAGTGGTTTTCTACATCTCAAAAGAGAAAATGGACTCATACCTAAAGAGGGATGAGGTGTCACACAATAAGCCCAAAGCATTTTCAAAAAGTCACACTTCCATTCAAGTTTAGATTTAACACATAGTTGTAAAGTACTTTTAATAATCCGGTTAAGTCTCTCCACAACACCATTGCAAGAAGGATGATACAATGGAGACAATTTATGTTTAATACCTTTAGAAACAAAGAACGACTGCATATCTTTAGATTTAAACTGTGAACCATTGTCTGTAAGGATGGATGCAGGATAACCTTCTTGAACAAAAATCCTTCTAAAAAACCAATGACACAAACAGCATTGACTTTATCAACAACTTCTATTTCAAACCACCTAGAAAACAGGTCTACCAAAACCACAATACATTTTACAGTTTGATCAAACCATGAAATAGGACCCATAACGTCCATTGATAAATCCTCCCAAGGAAGATTAGGAGAAGTTACTTCCCCCAATGGTGGATTAAAAGTTTTCTTAGATTTGTCAGAAGTTTCACAACTGACACACTCCCTGACGAATTTCTCAATTTTATCATCCATGCCAGGCCACCAATACTGGTCTCTCACTCTAGATTTAGTACGAGAAATGCCTGGATGACCTTCATGGGACAACTGAACAATACTGTCTCTTAAAGACTCCGGAGGAATTATTTTATCACCTCTGCAAAGGAAATGATCTCAAACAGAAAGTTCATCTCTGACTTCCCAAAAACCTCTCAAGACATCATTTAACTCCTTTTTAGAAAAACCACTCCAACCAGACACAACTTTAGACTTTACAGTACCCAAAACACTGTCTTCAGAATCAGCTTTAATCCACTGCTCCAGAGAAATGGAGTCAAAAACTTTACCATTAGAAACTACACTAGCAACTGAAAAATCATTCCAAGAATTCCTATCAGCTTCAAAAATAGGTAAGGAAGATCTACTTAAAAAAATCTGCAATTACATTCTTTGCTCCAGGAACATATCTAACTTCAAAAATGAAATCTTGTAAGCGCATGAACAATCTTGCTATACGAGCAGTAGCTTTAAAAAGACCATCAGTAGTTAGCAACTTTGTAAGTGGTTTGTGATCAGATCTGACATAGAAAAATTTCCCCCACACAAATTATCTGAAATGTTCCAGTGCCCACACAACAGCTAATGTTTCTCGCTCAATCACGGAATATTTTTCTTCCGTGGGAGTCAATGATCTAGAAGCAAATGCAATTATAACTTCATGACTGTATTCAGAAACTTGGCTTAAAACTGCACCCAATCCCTTTGAACTAGCATCTGTAGTTATAAATGTGGTGGCAGCAGGATCAAAACCTTGAAGATTTGGAGCACTACAAACAGCTTTTTTAATGAGATCAAAAGCTTGCTGACACTCTTCCGACCATACAAAGGAAACCTTATTCTTTAATAAACACCTCATATGGTATGTTTTCTAAGAAAAATTAGATACAAACTTAGAATAAAATTCTGCCAATCCCAAGAATGATCTTAAATCATCCTTGGACTTGGGAGATGGAGCATCTAAAATAGCCCTGATTAACTTAGTTTTAGGTCTAATACCATGTTCTCCTATTTCATGCCCCAAGTACACCACTTTATTTTCTGAAAATTTACATTTAGAAATTTCCGCAGTGAGACATCTTTCGTCAAGAATACTTAAAACATTCCTTAACCTAGAGTCATGTTGAGAAGAATTCTTACCCATGATAAGTATATCGTCTTGAAAAAAAATGACGCCATGCAGTTCTCCAAAAAGCAGTGACATTAGCCTTTGAAAAACCGCAGCAGCGGGAACTAAGCCAAAAGGCATTCTTCGAAAACGAACAGCCAAAAGGGGTACAAAATGCTGTTAGATCTCTACAAGAATGGTGCAAAGGAATTTGGTGATACGCTGATGATAAATCTAGCGTAGAAAAGAACTTCGCACCCCGTGTTAATGACAACATTTCATCAATCCTAGGTAACGGATACTGATCAACAATAATATTCTGATTTAGATTGCGAAGGTCAACACATAAACGAATTTTTTCATTGGCCCGTCTCGCAACAACCAATGGAGAAATCCACTCAGCAGCTTCTATGGGTTGGATAATACCAAGATCTTGTAACTTCTGTAGTTCATATTTGACTTCATCCTTGACCATCAAAGGAATATTTCGAACTTAATGAATTTTAGGAATTGCATCACTTTTCAGTCTATTAAGATGAGAGAAACCTTTGAATTTACCAATCTTACCTGAAAACACATTGAGAAACTCTCTCAAAACCCAATTGTTAGTGTCCACACTCACACCAGCAACAAGAACTTGTTCAGGACTGTTAGGATCCAAAATGATATGTAACGATTTTTGGTCTCTCCAACCTAAAACAGATGGACCACAAATAGCAATGTACAATTTACAAAATGCAGTATGAGATTTGAATTCGAACAATAAAGGACGAAATCCTAACATTTCAATTTTGTTACCAGTGAAGCTATCAGGTGAAATGTCAGTAGGCTCAAGATGAGGACCTAGATCCTTAACTAACTCTTTCTCCCACACTTCCTTGTTGACGATAGTGTAAGGTGAGCCTGAATCTGCTTCAACTTGGACTGGAATCCCTCCAAATTTAACAACACATAAAGGTTTACTTTTGACACATTCATCAACACTTAAAACAATATTGCATTGAAATCTTCCTGTAACTGGAGATAAAAAACTATTAACGTCAGAATCATAGTCAGAAGAATCAGTATCGTTAATACAGGAAACTTTAGGTCGCTGAAATGAACCTCTGTTGCAAACCTTAGCATAATGTCCAAGAACTCCACAACTAGAGCATTTCACAGATCTTGCAGGACATTTGTCAAAACCAGCGTTGTGATTTTTATCTCCACAACGATAACGAGCAAAAGTAGTATTGTTCTTATTGTACATCTGCTTAAACATTGGCTTCTGCTTGGCAAAACCTTTCTGAAATCCTTTATTGGTCTGAGAATTCTTGAAATTCTTTTTCTTTGACACATCTTTATTGTTATTATTGACAGAAATTTTGTTGACACCTGAAGTAGTAGGCGTAGAAGTGGTAGAAGATTCAGTTTGTTCTGAAAGAGCTTTAGAACTCCTGTCAGAAAGCTCAGCTTTTTTTATTGAATACTCTTATTTCTTGAGCAGACAACCACTTGGTCGCGGATAAGTTCATCATGTAATACGCCAAATTTACAATGCATGGCAAGTAGTTTAAGTTGTGAAACATACTCCTCAACAGACTCATTCTCTAACTGTTTTCTTTTAAAGAATGCACGTCTAGTGACACCAATACAAACTGTAGGTGAATAATGTTCAGTCAAATCAGATAGAGCTGCATTAAAAATATCAAAATCACCAGATCTATCAGGTTTCTGCATTTGGTTGTAAACTCTTAGCCCTTCTGGACCAAGACTATGCAAAAGCATTCTCATTTTGCGTTCAGGTGTTAATATTCCAACATTGTCTTCTAAAGTGGCTATGTAATTAAGGAAATAATCTTTCCATTCAGACCACTTAATGATAGGTTCACCAGGAGAAGTTAAAAATTCTTTAGGAGTACTAATATTGATGTTAATGCAAGAAGAAGATATGGAGCTGTTTGTAGTAGAACCAGAAGCAGAAGCAAAATTATCTCCTGAATTGTCATTATTCATGTTTTCAATAAAATGAAGAAAAGAAAAAAAAAATATATTTTTTTAAAATGAAACAAAATAAATCGAATAAACTCACGTAATAAACGATAATGAAGAAATGTTGTGCAAATCCGTTGGATAATTGAAGAAAAGACGTGCTCAAGGTGGAAAACGCTCCGAAGAAATAATTAATAGAGCTCAAGATGGAGGCACGCACAACGTGTAGGTCATGACACGACCTGGAATGTGCGCAACAGCTTTTGGTACGTAGAGTCAAAGCAGCGCGATCTCCGATGTGTCACCCCTTCCGCGTGCACTCCGACGTGCGTTGCCTCTCACGTTCACTCTGACGCGCGTTGCCTCTCGCGTCAAGAGTAACTAGGCAACAGCAGGACGTTGGAGCGCTGGAGAGCTGGATGGTGCGCGCAAGCTTAATGGAGAATCTTTTGAAGGTAAATAAAGCTCAAAAGTGTTAGAAATTGCAACAAAGTTATAGTTGAGAAGAAAAGGAAGTAAGCTCCATAAAAGAAAATCAAATCCACGGAAAATGAAATCCAATGTGTACTCACAGATGTAATGTAAATGTAATGTAAATTGATACTTGTATAGCGCACTACTCACCCACAAGGGTCTCAAGGCGCTTGTATGAATACCGTTGTGGAACCCATCCTGGCTTTCCCTGTGAGACGTCCACTCCTGGGCACCCCCAAGGTGGAGGCCAGGCATCCTTAGCGTTGTGGGGGCCGTTGTGGAGATTAAGCAAGCTATTGCCCAGAGTTGCAGAGTGGGACTCCATGATTGGAATAGGCACCGAGGCGAGAATTATCAGGTCCGTGGAATTTTGAGCCCAAGACCCGCCGAGGCAGGAAATTGAACCCTCCTCCCGGGCTAGATCGCTGCATCAGGGTCTGCTGCTCTAATCATTGAGCCACACTTCTCCACGTTCCAAATCCAACAGTATATTTACAATTCAGGCAGAAAGAAAGAAAAAAAAAATTCCGAAATCCAATTCTTCTTATGGTTCTTGAGTAATCCTGATCGTCGCCAGTTTTTGTAAATGTAAATGTAAATGTATAGGCATTTATATAGCGCACTACTTACACGTAGGGTCCCAAGGCGCTTGACCGCTGCGAAACCCTTCCTGGCTTCCCTGAGAGATGGTCCCTTAATGGGTATCTCCAGGGTGAGACCAGGCATCCCCGGCGGTCTGGTGGGGCCGTTAGTGAAGATGAGGCAAGCTAATGCCCAGAGTTGCCGAGTGTGATCGCTGATCAGAGTGGGCACCAAGGCGAGAGAATTATCGAGTCCGCTGACCCTGGTCCAGAAACCTGCCACGCCGGGAATCGAACCCTGGTCCCGGGCCGTCCTCTGCTCTCGGGTCTGCCGCCTCTAACCAGTGAGCCACACTGTCCAAAGATCTGGGCCCAAATCCATCGTTTTTTTGCACTCCACACCACCCTGGGTTAGACAATGGCGATATGCAAATCAGCTCTGACCCTGTGCCCCATATTCTGTCCATCACCTATTTTGTTTGCAAATTCCGCCATAAGTGCGCTGGGGATGCTCAGACGTGGGTCCCAGGCACTCCACACCACTGCAGTCAAGCTAGCCGGGCTGATTAGAGGTGTTACCTCGAAACCGGTCCGGTCCTCGGATGCTTGATTCCGTTCTGGGAAGGACATGGCTTTTGTAGTTCGGACTGGACTGTTCCCATGGGGCACAGGGTCAGAGCTGAGTATGCGGTCGGGTGAGGAGTTATCAGGTAGTACCGAGCGGGTTTGCCGATAGGAACAATGTTTCCACGAGGCGATCCTGCCCTTGCCTAAGACCATGGAGTGTAACCAAACACTCGTTTATCATTTCGAGTAAATTACAAACCGTATGTACAGAAAACACGCATGTTTTATTATTAACAGCGTACAGTATAAATAATTAGTATTTATTTTTCTAAAACACTTTTTTCATTTGAATATAGGAGTGAAAATACAGGGCTGGACCCTGTATGGTCCTGATGAAAAGCTTGGGGGAGCTTGAAACATGTCGACCATAACACTGATCTAGCTCAATTAAAGTTAGAATACAGTGTTACCCCTTTTTAATTTTATACCACACTAGGAGCAAAATAAATTGTTGAGGCCCACTAGCACGGTATTTTTAATTTCACACCCACTCCACCATCACCACACTTACACCACACATAGTCATCTCACAAAACCAGTGCTCCAGCGTAGTCGCCTTGTCGCAGCACGCCCCTTTTCGTAGAGAACTGGGATGGCCCAAATGATGAAGCATGTCACCGTGGGGCAACCCCGGTGAGTGAGGGGACTCTAGAAAGAAATTTTTCTTTCTTACATAATTTGGTACACACTAACTTAGTAAGCAGTAACCACAAAACACCAACCAGGTCTCTGGACCCTTCATATTGGGTTCCTGTATTGTTTTCTTATTATCCTGTCTTGCTGCTCAGCCTATCTGGGTGAATGGTGGAATGTTGAGTGTGTGAGGTAATATGGAATGTGTGGTGTGCCTGGGGGATGGATGACATTTGGAAGAGAGGGCTGAGTAGCAGGAGAGCTGCTCCTGGTGGGGCTTTAATGATTATATGATTCAACCTAATTATCTTCAATAAATCTACTTGAATCATCACAACTCGGCTACCGATCCTCTTATTACATTTGGCGACGTTTGAACTTACCTACACGGCATGAAACATCTAGGATCATCAAGGAACTTCATGACAAAGATTTAAAGCAACAAGTAAGAGAAAAGTATTTTTATATTTATTTAAGTTGACTGGCACACCTAATAAGCCCCACCAGTAACCTTACATCATCGCCCTCAACGTAGGACGTGCCAGTCCATGCCGCATTCATCTTAAGTGTGCCAGACTCTGCTGTTTGAATGACTTCTACTTGACTTCCTGACATTAATTGAAACATAAATATTGTCAGCACGTGCGTGTGAAGTAGAGGCACCCCTCAGGACTCTTTTAATTTTATTTGGGACTCTGCTAGACGCTTTCTGACCCTGTCTGCCTGTCGGTTCCTATTTCAAATACCTGACAACCAGGATGTGACAGTTCATGAACGCAGAGACTGATGCTACCTAGTTTTGTTCTGTCGTTCCTGTTTGCACACAGGTGAAGTGTGCCAATTACTTACTCATATCTGTGTGTATAACTGCCTCCCTGAACACTTGTGATGTGTACCAGTTCCTGTCATCCACATTTGAAATGTGCGAGGTTCCGCCTGTGTCCCCTGCTGCTCATCTGTGCTGCAAATGTTTTGTCTGGTCGTTTTACTACTTTGCGTCACATTTCAGAAAAGCAGTACTGTCAACTGAGTCAGTGAATTATGATTTGGAACATTGCTTCCGGCATGATTGGATATTTACTGCCACCTACTGGAGGAATGTTAAAGTTTTGTTTCGCCTGCACCTTCGTTACTATGTACGAAAATGCATTTCTGAAGAGAAAATGTCTCGTGACAGAGGGGTCAAGTGGTTAATACGAACTCTAAAATGTACTTCTCCCAGGTGAGGCATTTATTATTATTTTTTAGGAGCAATTGAGGCTTTACCTTATATCGGCAGTTAAACTGTCTCTTCAATTGAAGCTCAAGCTGGGCTTAGCGCGCGCATTCAGAGCGCATCATGCATGTTTCTTATGCCAGTGCAGTACCTTCTTTACTTCTCTGCGGCCCAGTGATGCTTCTCGGAAGCTACTATGACGTATACTTTATTACGAGGCTCTTGGCTGTTTCAAGACGATCTGGAGCATCTGCACACCTTGAACCACCCGGCCTTACGTGAATAACGTGCCACTATCTTTGGTTTACACCACAACTCTACTCTGAGCCAAGCAGTCTCCTGAAGTTCACCACGCCTGCTGTCAACCACGGTTTTGCGCATTGCATTAAAGGTTCTGACATCGTCTTTTCATCGTCTTTTCTTTTGTTTTCATTGTCTGCATGCCCCCATTTTCTTCGATGCCAGATATTTCTGTTTGCAACTTTTATTCCCAAGGCATCGATGTTATAATTCAGATTATCGTAGTGGATCAGCAGGTACTGTTACTTTTTGTTTCTTCATCCTGCTTAGTGCATCATTTATTCCAAAGGCGTCATGTTCTACAGCGATGGGCAGTCTACATGATTTATTGTAGTTATAGTCTACAATGGCATTTAAATACAGCGCGTCCAACTCTTCAGCCACGCGCACGCTATTTAATTCAACAGTGTGACAACCTTTTCATTAGTACACACAGTATATCTGGGTACTACAATCGACTTTTTATGCATTTTTACATGGAGTTAAGTCTGCCTCCTTATTATGATCTCAGTCCTTCATCCCGACAACAGTGTCTACTTTTTTATTTTTTTATGGGGGACTGTATTTACTATGTATAGTAAAGCATTCTATAAGAAGCTAAATGTTTTTTATGCCAAATTGGTCATGTGGTTAACCAATTATAGGGAGTAGGAGAGTAGCAGACGATAGGTAATTAATTTGCTATTTTATATATTCAAGTGCTAGCCTGTGTTCCACTGTAGGTTATTTTCAAGAGTTTAAAGAATGGCATACTAAAGGTAATTTGCTATTTTAGAAAATCATTTACACGAGTTTTAAAAGTAGCATAGTAAAGGTAATTTGCTATTTTATATAGAAAGTTCAGTGTTATACACTAATGTTTTATTTAAAGTTAAATGCTATACGTTAGCATATGTGCTCATTAATGTCACACATTTGTTCATACATATATTATTTTTAATACTGCTCTATGCCCGTGACTGTCACCTATTTGTTTCATACAAATTATTATTAGTACTATGCACGTGATATATTGCATGTGACTCTGTAGTTTTGTCACCTACATATTCCTAATTAGTGTACTTTGTGCACACGCCACTTTATAGGAATTGTAATTCATTTAAGTACTTTTTGGTGATTTTCTTTTCGCATATTTTACTTGTTGACTTCTCTGTTTCTTTCTCTTTGCTGGTTTGGCCAACTGGCCTGTTGTGTGGGTTACGGTGAATTCTATTCGTTACTTCTGGTGAAATTCAATGCGAAAATATGTATTATCAATCTATTCCTGTTTTATATGTAAAGGGGGAAGGGGTGGTCCTTATAGATACTTTTATGTATTTATTCATAATTTCTATTCTACAATGTAAGATCCAATTTTGGAATGACCATTCTCATGTCCTAGGCTATTCTTTTGGTTGTTCATTTGTAAGGGGGAAGGTGGTGTGGTATCCTGGTTTGGATGCCACGTGCCTTTCTTATTATCCTGTCTTGCTGCTCAACCTATCTGGGTAAATGGTGGAATGTTGAGTGTGTGAGGTAATATGGAATGTTTGGTGTGCCTGGCGGATGGATGACAGTTGGAAGAGAGGGCTGAGTAGCAGGAGAGCTGATCCTGGTGGGGCTTTAATGATTATATGAATCAACCTAATTATCCTTCAATAAATCTACTTGAATCATCACAACTCGGCTACCGATCCTCTTATTACATGTGGATAGTATATTATTTGTGTGTGCAGTAGAGGGGGTATGGTATTCCCTGGTCCTGCTATTTGTTTAAGTTTACGACTTTTATATTACTACTTTATTACTTACAGTACTATTATTTTATTTACTATGGCCTTATTGTCATTATTATTACATGGAGAAAGATGTTTTACTGTTTATTACTTACATTATTATTAGTATTGCATTGTATTTATTATTAGTACACAGGCAAGGATATTTTATTACTAACATTTCTCATTATTGCTTTACTTTTACATTATTACTATTATTACATAAGAAGAGTTGGTTATATTATTATGGTGTTCTTTTCTATGTACTTCTGGAATGTTTATCTTCTCTTCCTATGTTATACTATTTTGTTTTGTTAAATATTATAAAGAGGAAGATGTGTAGTAATCTCCTTCTTATGTAATGAATGCCCCTGGCTCTGATTCTCTTGCTATGTGATGTCATTTAGAATGTTAAGGAGGTTTGTGCTTGAAGTGAGAGCAGTTAGAGAAGATGGGCTGAGCAGCCAGGAGGCCGCTTCTGGTGGGGATTATATTAGTAACTTACATTAAGACTTACATTAGAACTTACTAATCTATAACTTAAGGAATAAACCACAAGTACAAGAGCTGTCTACTGCACTTCTTTATTTCTACAGAAGCCTTTGCTGAGGTCTGGTCCCTGAAGAAGTTGAGACGATACCTGTTCAGAATTCACTTTTGTGTTCAAACTGACCGCAGGCCTCTCAGATGGCTCATGCAGATGAGGGGAAAATCCTAAACTGTTGAGTGGGTCTATTTCCCTACAGGGATGGACTTCACAGTGGAACACAGACATAGGCCTGCCCATGCCAATGCAGATTGACTTTCCCGGTTTTTCCACTAAGCTGATGAGGACTACCAGGGTGTATGTTAGTGACCCATCACCTTTTTCTGGGGAGAGGGCGTGTGAGAAAGTCATCCTTTTTGCCCTGATCACCCCCATGTTTTGAATGATACTGGTGGTTACTGACTCTGATTGGGCCCACCCTGGGCTCTGCTAACCAAACCAAGGGCCACTGCTCTATTTGTTGTCATTTTAAAGGAAACCCTGCTTTTCAGGCTGCTTTTCAAAGTAAATTATATGCAATATTGACTTTGGAATTAAAGGTACTTCTAAAGTCTCAAATGCCCTTATTTGTATATATAAGTAACCCTTAAGGTCTACTCTAGGTTCCCCAGGGATAGGGTGTGTTATAAATATTAACAGGGACAATATAAAGCTTGTTTTATAAGCCCCGGTAAAGGAAATACTGCCAGTTTACTTTTTCCCAATGGCTCCATATTTACTTGGAGATAATTCAATAAAAGCCTAACGAAGGATAGAAGTGAGCTAAAAATATACTTCAAAGTATCAAAATGATATCCAACAGTGACCCACTGTTAGAGTTATTATAGCTATCACAGAAAATGTTATAGAACTCACTTTTTTGATGAGCCAAAAACCAGGCTTCCAGCAAACTTTCTCTGATTTGATAGCCTCAGTCAGGCTGAGCCAAGCTGCCCTAATGAGGTGTGAAGTGGCCTGAGCTGAGACAAATGAAGCCTGTGGTGGTTGGAGAAGTGCACCAACAGAGCAAAAGGCAGGATGTGGATGGAGTAGCCAACCTGGTTTTAAAGAAGGAAGAGCAGTTAAGACAGGACACATGCTGACCGCCACACTCTGCCACCCCAGCAAGGTAGGAGCCCCTGTAATTAAAATAGCAGAGGGGTGGAAGGGAAGTGTTGGGTAAACTTAGCCACAGCCTGATGTTCACCTCCAGGACAGAGTTTCTCTGTTTTGGATTTTTGAACAATAGTGATTCCTGGCTCTAGAATATGCCACACTTTGGAGAAGGAGGCCATACCTGAGAGTGGCACCCTGCACCCCATTAATCATTGGTACCGCCTGCTTGTTCCCTAGGAACATTTAATAAAAATGTAAATGCTACACAACAACTCAGGTTCCTGACTGAAACTGCAAAGAGCAGAAGGACTGCCCCCAAAGGATGGCACTCTGAATGACTGCACCTGCTGCACATTTTAAAACAGCCCTAAGGACTTTGCCTTACTCCAATAAAGTAGCAGTTTAAAAGAACTCCACCTGTATCATCTCCACCAAGAAGAACCCGCCTGGACAACGTCCAGGAGACTTTTGAGGATTTGGCCAGGTGTGTCCTGGGAAACATAGTCCCAACATCCCAAGGACCATCTCAGAGGTACCAGACCCTTCAATGTGTGTTTTGGACCCCTTAAACCCACAAGAGGAACTTCAGCAAGAAGATTTACCAGAAGTTTTTCAAAGTTTGGAGACATTTTTCGAAAAAGATCTATAAGGTGACCAACCCGTTGACGAGAGTAAAGCCAGCAATGTCAAACTTCGACTTGGTCTGAGATTTGAGTTTGCCCTGCTGAAGCTCGTCGTTGAGGAGACTTCCAAGAATTGACTGAGGCATCGCACTGAGCCAAGCTGCAGTCATCAACTCATAACCTGGCCTGACAAGTAGCATCATTTGACGTAGAGAGAAAAACGACTACGCTTAAAGGTTAATTCTTGACAAAGGCCTCCCTTCCAGTGTATCTGTCTCCTGCTCCATTTCAGTCGGGCTCAAACTTTGACTTTGTCTCGGTCAAGTGTGACCAGATGTCCCAAGTTGGTGATTTTTATTTTTAGGCCCTAGAAAGTATAAGTGAGTGTTTGATTGATTCAGATGCTCCGTCCATCAACACCCCCTTTTGTACCGCTTTTGGCCGCCATAAGTGTGGCAGGGTATGCTCAGACGTGAGTCCCTTGCTCACTTTGCCACTGGATTCAAGCAAGCCGGGCTGAAGACGGCTGGAATGCCAGAAACCGGTCCTCGGAAGCTTGTTTCCGGTCCAGGGAAGACATGGCTTGGCAGTTTGGGCTGGACTGTTCCCATGAGGCACAGGGTCAGACTGATTTGCATATAGCCATGTCTGAACTGGGGTGGCAGAGTGGGTTAAAGAACGGTGATGGATTAAACTCAGATCTTTTGACTGGGTGTGAGTGTTTGATTGATTCAGATGCTCCGTCCATCACCGCCACCTTTTGTACCGGCCCCTCATTTTGAACATAGCAAACAATTTTTAAAAGTAAACCAGTTGCCCTGGCCTCATATGGTTCACCGTTTTGGGGTTACGTAAACCTGGAGCCAATCCAGAAGGCTGAGAACAGATTCATACGGACTCTACTATCTGTCCTACAGTCTACCCCGACTTATTCCATTCATTTGGAGGTGGGTTTAGACTTCCTCACCAATAGGCTCAATATGGCTCCCTTGATCTTCTGGTTGAAGACTTGGATTAATGAAGATCTGCCACTCAACCACAAGATCATGGCTGATGTTCTGGCCCTAGACCATTTTAAAGGATTCCCTGGCTGGCCTATCTGATGAAAGCATTCGCAGATATAGGACGTCCAGAGCTTTTTACCTCCCCCGAAGACATTGGGACTCAGGATATCACCATTGTTAAAAAGCTTTTTATGGAGAGGGCAAGAGCATGCCGAGAGGAAAGGGAACTAGCGAAGCCAGCAGTGAGGCGACACTACCTACTCGTTAATTCACCTGCATTAGCACCTTACCTTGGTTTCATCACTATTCCTTTTCATAGGTTCCTTGTAACTAAGTTCAGGTTTAATTGCGATTCTCATATTTACATGACTAGAGAATCTGGATTTCATTAAAGACTCGGAGGCTGACATTATGCATACAACTTTAATGCAGATCCCAGCAGCCGCATCACAATAGAAAGTTCAAAATACAACAAAGGCAACAGCTAAAAGCCATGAGCCAACAACACACAGCCTCTTTTAAATGAGGACAAGAAGATAAAGTTCAAAGTTCAAATGTTGAAGTAGAGAAGAATCAATCTTCGGAACAAGGAGATCGCATAACTTGAAACTTGACTGGAGAAGGTCCAAAAAGAAGAAGTCAGACAGGACGTAGGCTTGAAAAAGGCGCAGTCCAGATCAGGCGTTATCTGAAAAGATAAAACAATTAGACTAAAGGATCTCAAGAGACATGAGAAAGAACAAATTCAAAGATCATAAATCAAAGTAAACATTACATTACAATAGAATATACAAAGTTGTAATAATATAGCAATAATAATTTGAATGCCTCCTGAGGAGGGAGGGAGGGATAATGTCAGCCTCCGAGTCTTTAATGAAATCCAGATTCTCTATTCATTTAAATAAGAGAATCGCAATTTCATCACAAGACCGGAGGCTACATTATGCATGTTGGAAGCTTCCTAAAACAGCATCAGACATGTGTTGGATGAGTTTACAATAATGACGAGTGAAGGTACCTGCATTGGACCAATCAGCAGCTTTCAAAATATCATCCAACTTACCTCCAGACCAAAGAGATTTGCTAGCCATAGCACCTCTTAGGGAATGAGCTTGAAAAATTGACAAATCAACTCCGGCTAGCTTCATAGCGATTTTAATCCATCTAGCAATAGAAGGGGAAGTAATACCCTTATGAGGTTTAACAAAAGAGATAAGTAGTTGATTAACGCCAACTGGACGGAGTCCGGACATTCTAAGGTCATATTCTTTCATGCACTCGACAACACAGAGTTTAGGATGAAGATCAAATCGTGGATAAAATATGGAGTCAGAAATGGTTTTAGTACGACTACGAATATCAAATTTAACGCCAAAAACATTGTAAGAACGATAGGAAATATCCAGAGAACGGATATCTGAGGATCTTCTGCAGGAAACTAGGCATAAAAGGGTAGCGAGTTTAATAGAAAGATACTTCCTATTGAGGAGAGAATTAGAAGGCCAATTACTAAAGAGACGAAGAATCAAATTAACATCCCAAAGTATGTCATACTTGGGTCTAGGGGGTCTTTTGAGACGAATACTCTTCATAACCCTACAAATGATAACATTTTTTCCAATGGTTTTTCCATTAACGAGGGTATGTCCCGCAGAAATTGCCGACCTAAAGCAATTAATGGATCTATAACTAAGTCCCCTTTCAAATTGTTCGACTAGAAAATTGGTCACGTCAACAATAGGAGCCTCCAAGGGATCCAGGTCCCTTTTCCATGCACCAGAGGTGCATGGAAAGGGACCTTTTAACTAAGTTCCTAAGGGTCCTTTTAACTAACTTCAGGTTTAATCTGTTACATTTTTATTTGGGGAATTTTAAAATATGGGAAAGACCTGAACTAGCCCCTCCCTGTAATAGTGATCACTTCTCTACCCAAGACACCATGCACTTTGTTATGTTTTGTGGTTTTTATTTAGAACCAAGGAAAAAATATCTGGTACCGGTATTGAAGGAGGCTGGTTTCACTCAAGTGAGACCAGCCCTACTTTACCTACAATTATTGTCTAACCCACGTACCACTTTTTGCATGGCCAATTTCTTGGTAGCTGCGACACGAATTAAGAAACATATCCATTAGTTTAACGACCCCTGTAAAAAGTGTAATTTAAGAAGTGAGATTCTGGTCTTTTACTAAATGAATTACGTTTTATCAATCCAACGCATACTCTGATTTGTTTGTTGTAAATGTTTTGTAAATAGTTGCATTGTATGTGTTTTTTAATGTCTGAAATGTTTTTATCTCTTTGTATGATTTTTAACTAAATCGAATAAAGATATTTTGACTGACTGACTGAACATAGCAAACAGGGTGATGCCTTGGAGGAACTACTCTCCAATTTAAACCTACTTGAACCGGGTAAGGAAGATGGTAGGGAGAGTGTCCCCACCTTTATTGGACGGGGAGCTAAGTCGGTTATCGACTATATTTTCTTATCCCCCCTAGCTTTGATTAAAACTCTGGAGTACAGAGTAGTGATGTCGACTTTCAGTGATCACAACCCGCTTTCATTGGAAGTCGAGTTAGGGGGTAAGAAGAATGTCATCACTGACCCAGGAGGGGAGGCTCCGCGGAACTTATCCACAAAAAAATCAAGGCAGATGGATCAAATGGGATGCTGTAGTCTGTGAGACCTTTTTTGAGGATCTGGCCATCAAGGCCGAGGCAAATTTTGCTATCTGGCTGGATGGTTCCGCCGTGGGCACGAAAATTATAACATCCTTTATAGCAATTTGTAAGCAAATTGCGGAAAACTTACACATGGAGACCAGGCCACATACTAGGAAGGCACATACATGGTTTGACACCTCGTGATCAAAGGCCCACGGGGCTCTCCTTAAGGCCCTTAAGAAGACCCCGAGGGATAGGGACCTAGTCTCCTCTCTCCGTAAGGAGTATAAACAGGCTATTACCACGCGGAAATGTAAAATTAAAGAAGAGGTTTGGGATAATCTGCTATCCATTGACGTATTAAGGGACAGCAGAAAATGTTGGTCCGCCATTTACCACCCATTTTTTTCTGAAAATGATAATCTTGATACGGAATGTGTAATTCCTGATGACACTTGGCTTCAACATTTTAGGAGCATCTACGATGACAAGGAGCATAACGAGCTAACATCAGGTAGTGACATAATGGGCCGGCCCACTAACCCTGTCAAATTTGATTTGGCCGAGGTAGAAAAGGCCATTAGAGATACATCCAAACACAAGGCTCCAGGACCTGATGGGGTTGCTGCCGACCTTTACATCCAGTATCCAATCTTTTGGGCGAAGATCCTAACCAATGTGTTCAATGCACGTTCTGTAGTAGGCTTCCCTCCCTCCTGGGCCTCCTCGATCATAGTGCCGTTTTTTAAAAAAGGGAGCAGAGGGAAACACGCCTGCTACAGGCCAATCTCCCTGTTAGTCTCTGCTGTTAAGATCTTGGGTAGGGTAATTCTACAGAAACTGGGAGATTGGATGTCGGGCAGGGGGATGCTCTCGAACCTCCAGTATGGCTTCAGGGAACACAGAAGTAGCATGGACCAATGCTTAAACTTACATCTCCTGATAAACAAATATACAATAGCAAAGGAGGGTTTCTTATACCTTGGGTTCATGGACTTATCATCAGCGTTCAATCTGGTGAATTGCACTAAATTATGGCGAATCTTGCTTGAAATTGGCATAGAGGCATCCCTGGTTTATTTTCTTAGTGACCTCCATCAGGACCTCTCGGCAGCCGTCAGGGTTGCGCAGAATGGGTGGTGTTCTGCCCAAATTAGCTCCAGGCGGTGGGTCAGACAAGGCTGCATTCTGGTACCTCTCCTTTTTACTATTTATATCAATGCCCTCGAAGAATCTATGACCGTGGCCAGTGCTGACATCACGCGTGCAGGGGGAACGGTATTCCGGTCCTCCTGTATGCGAATGATGCTGTACTAATTGCTCCCACAGGCCTGGGCCTACAGAGGTTGCTGGATCATTTCAGCAGCTTCATGGAGTCTCTTGACCCTAAAGTCAACAGTAACAAATCTCATGTAATGATATTCGGGGCTCGTAGGAAGATCAGTAAGGTTAAAACATTTAGCTGTCTGGACGCGGAAGTATCAAGGGTCCCAGTGTTTACTTACCTGGGAGTGCTCTTCGATGAGAAGGGCAATTGGGGCCTGCAGCAAAAGCAGAAGTGCAATGTTGTTGCAAGATCCACAACAGCCCTTCTTAGCTTTTCCAAAAGGCTGGGAGCAAGGCCCTTGGAGGCTATGCTCAAAATATATAAATTCAAGTGCTGTGCGATTGCCTCTTATGGGGCATCTATATGGGGTTACCCATCTGTGGGTAAAATCCAACTGGTTGAAAACAAGTTCCTTAGATCCCTGCTAGCGGTACCCCAGTTGTCTCCGACATTTGCTGTACACTCCGAACTGGACTTGGGCTATATAACAGACCATTTAAAAGCGGCCCCATTGATCTGTTGGGTAAAAACGTGGCTCAACGAGGAGATCACCCTTAACCACCTTATCCTAAAAGATTGCTTAACCCTCGAGAAGGCAGATAGAATCCCATGGCTGGCATACGTTAGAGCGGCGTGTGACAGACTGGGACGCCCTGAACTATATACAGCCCCGGAGGGAATTAGAAAAGAGGATTTGGTTTGGATTAAACATAACTTCCGGATTATGCTGGAGGCAGAAAGGGAGGAGCTGGAGCTCAAAAAACCAGGTGCAAGAAGTATCTATGCCCTACAGACTTCCCCATCAATTGAACCTTATTTGAAGATTGTCACTAAGCCTTTCCATTGCTTTTTGTTGACAATATTTAGATTCAATTTAATTCATTTCACTTTGGGAATTTTCCCACTAGGGTGTAAACCGGAAGAGACTGCCCATGCTCCTGTGACAACTTTTCTACACAAGACACACTCCATCTTATCATGTTTTGTGACAACTTTTCAAAAGCGCGTAAAATATTTTTAAACCCCATATTATGAGAAGCCGGATTTGTTCAAGTAAGGCCTGCGCTCTTACATTTGCAATTGATGAGTAGTGTGCGCGTTGTTTTTAGGGTAGCTAGCTTCTTGTTGGCTGCAGCAAGGGTGAACAATAAAAGACTTATTTGCATGTAATGTCACAGTAGGTATAGAGGGGGGCATTCTTGTTTTAAATTTATGGAAATGAAAAAAATGCATTTCAGATTTCACAATCTGTATTTTATCTTGTCCTATTTATGAGCTAAATGTTTGTTTTAGACACCTGCCTATCAATTGTAATTGCTTAAACCATGAATTGTAAAAAGTGTACATATATGAACGATAACAATTGAACGCATGTTTATTTTCATCTATTTTATGCATGTTGGATGTATGTATTGATGTTTCTTTTATGATTTTAAGTAATCGAAATAAAGATTTTTGACTGACTGACTGACTGATTAAATTTCTTAAGTCGGATTTCAGTGACAGGGCCTCCCTTCCAGCTCTATGGGGTATATTACCAAGCAATAGCGATAATTATCGCTATTGCTTGGTTAGCGATAAAAAAATTATCGCCGAGCTGCGGCGATTTTTATCATAGATAAACCTTGGTATTACCAAGGTTTATTGCATATGCGATAAAAATCGTCAATAATGCATGAATATCGCTGAAAAATCAGCGATATTCAGGCATTACCGAGTTAATGCTTTTAGCCATGTTATCCACCTCCCATTGGATAGCATGGCTAAGAACTGCTCCTGTGCAGGTGTTAGCTTTTGGAGATATTCGCACGTAGCGCGAATATCTCCAAAAGTTGGTAATATGAGATAGCGATGTTAGCGACAGTTTCCAGTCGCTGACATTTTGGCACGCCCACTTTGCATGTCATTAGTGATACATTTTTCTGACATGCAAAGCGGGGCCCAAGATGGTCGCTATCTCCTACTAGCTGTCGCTAACTGGTGTTAGCGACAGCTAGGTAATAGGGAGATAATTTTATCTCCGCTTTCTTGGCTTTTAAAGCCAAAAAAGCGGAGATAAATACCTTTGCATTGCATTGCATTTCTTATATAGCGCCAGAATCGACCCCCGAAGGGGTATCTCCGTGCTTGCCTTGGGAACTCGTCCTGGTTTTTCCCTGTGAGATAGCCCCTACAGGGCATCCCCAAGGTGAAAGCCAGGCATCCCGCCACGGGGGGGCCGTTGTGGAGATTAAGCGAGCTTAATGCCCAGAGTTGCAGAGTGTGAACCCATGATTAGGTCAGGCACTGAAGCGAGAATTATCGAGTCCGTGGACATTTTGAGCTCAGCACCCTGCCGTGTCTGGAATCGAACCCTGGTCCCGGGTCTGACCTCTGCTTCAAGGTCTGCCTGCTCTAACCAGTGAGCCACACTTCTCCATATATAATATATGTTTATGTTCTTTGATATAGGGAAGTTTTGAGGGTCCAACCTGTGTCTCACTGGTGTTTGTTGTGTAAGATTTATTAATAAATCATCGCAGTCCCCTGCATCAATGTTAGATAATTCCTTTAAATTTTCTAACTCTTGTCTTAATGCTGGTTCCATGCTGTGGGGCATTGATGACAATAACAGACGGAGATCTGGCGATGGGCTCGAACTGGTCCTTGCTTTTTTTAATGGCAATAGGTGATGTACCTATCTCTATTATAGTTAGCTCCTTGTTTGTGGTACAGTTATTCCCTATTTTACCACTACAACCTCCCTCTTCCTGCTTTTCTTTGTGTTCTCTCCCAGCTCGTCCAGGAGGTTTTGCCAGCAGTGAGGCTGATATGCATGATACCAAAAAAATCCCCAACTTCATCTGGTCTTCGGAGTCTCCATTGGCTCCGTATCGAACAACGAGCAAAATTTAAAGCTCTATGTTTCATGCATAGAATCAAGGCTGGCAAGGCCCCTGCCTAACTGAGCTCTCTTGTCCATCAATACGCCCCTCCAAGAATCCTACGTTCCTCGACCCAACACAAGTTCCAGATACCCAGGATCAATCGAGTTAGACAGGGTGGTCGCTCTTTTTCCTATCTGGCCCCCTCCCTATGGAACTCCCTCCCAATTCAGCTTCGCACGAACGACTGTTATCTTCAATTTCGTAAGAACCTAAAAACATGGTTGTTCAACCAATAACTCTGCTCTCAATAGCTCATTATTCCCCTCTTTGTTATTTCGGTCATTTTCATCCTCAGCGCCGGGAAACCTTAGGGTAGCTGCGCGCTCTACAAAAATAAATATAATAATAATAATAATAATATATGTTGTTACTAAACTGCTGAGTGTAATCGCTTTTGACATTTCAGCTTCTGGGTGGCCGTGAGGCCCTTACTGCAATGGTTTGGGATTGCTTTGCATAGCTGATGTTAAAGCTGATGTACTGTGTGTTCGGTGGGGTAGGTCTTTTGATTCAAGGTCACTTTTTGTGCCAGATGTTGCACTTTGGTCATTAATTTGAGTCCTGTTCATCCCTTTATCCGATAGTTTGAGTGGTGAAATCGGAATGTTAAGTCCTTGTGCTGAAATTGAGCTTGATAAAAGGGCATCCCCCGGGTTTTCTAAAAAACTGAAATTTTGTATAAATCTTAAGCTGAATCTATTTTCCAGATCTCATTTCCTCTTTGGCGGGTCAGGTGGTTGGCTGGTTGTCCTCTTTGGCCTCTGTTTGACACCGCGTTTGCTTCGTGCCAACCCAACTTGCAGCGACAGCGCCATGTGAAACAGGAGACAAGGAGACGGGGAGAGCGGGTTTTAGGAGGTGAGATGGTGTGAGTTGAGTAACACCATACACCACCAAGCACCATGCACCATGCACCACAATACACCGCAATCGAGGGTCACACTCCCAGCCGCACCCACCTGGTTTTACCAGGACTGTAGGCTCTAACTTGACTTCTTCCCTGTTTTCTGTCACCCCGGTCAAGTCTGGTTGCAGGTTGCAGGTGACCTGCAGAGAACAAGTGGGTGGCAAGCGAGTGGCGGGTGGCAGGAGGCAGGAGGTGGGGGGCAGAAGTTGGGAGACGGGTGGGTGGCGGGCAGGTGGCAGTCAGTAAATCACCGGCAGGATCAGGCGACCGATCTACCTGGCCATGCCACCTCACCAAAGATTTGGGTTTGTTTTTGGTTTGGCCGCTTGATGGAGGATTACATGTCTAAATTGGAGATCTGGTGGGCCTCCCGACTCTGTGACAGGAAATCAGGCGAGTGTCTTGGGGCACTTGCGGCACCCGCTGCTCTGTGGCTCCGCAGTTTCTATACTTTTGCAGCACCCGCAGCTCTGTGGCTCAGCGGTTTCTGTCATTTTCACGGCTCAAGCTCATGGTGCTCAGTCACGGTGCCAAAGCCGCCGAAGCTACCGCTTCTCTCCTTCTCGTGGTTACCTCCCTCTACCTCCTTCCTCTCTTACTTCTTCCAATTCCCCACAGTCCTGGATCTTGGCCTGTTGCTATCTCATTTCCCCACTATTTTGTCTCCCTAGTCCTTCTTTCTAGTAGCAGTCACAGAGACAACTCAGAAAGGTGAATTCCAATAGTTTAAGTTAAATGGTTCAATTTTACAGTGCCATTCAATGAGTTTCCAAAAGCTGGACAGAAAGCTAATGAAAATCAAGCCTTCTTCCCAGTGTGCCTACTGGCCTGAAAGAAATGCAAGTGTTCACCACAACGAGTTAAACTGCAATTTTAAAGGGTAATTTGCAAGTGTAAAGTATAGTTGGGACCTGGGTACTGGCTTTAATTGATCGAATCATTCCAAGGTTTGTGATGGCAAAGATGTATTGTTTTTGAGCGGTAGTGCAAAGAGTTAACAACTGAGCTGTGAAGTGTGAGCTTTTAATTGTGATCGTATTTATATAATGTTTACTATCCCTAATGCTGTGTTGAAGGGACAGTTATGTAAAAAATAATTTGCATTAGGAACAGTCTCTGTATTACTAAAATCTTTATTTTGGAAGCACCATTTTATCATAAAACTTTTCGCACAGTTTGAAGTAGTTTATTTTATAGTGTATGTTTTGCAAGTTTAAAATAATGACGTGCATATTAACAGCACAAAGTAAACCCGAAATAATGTAGCTCTTTCATGAGCATCAACTACATTACTCAAGGTCACATTTATTTTTATAGGCACATGTCTAATCAAGTGATTTGTCCAGAATCACAGGATATTTAAGCTAAGAATTAAATCTGGTCAACCAGTTCCTAAGTCATCAGCTCTGGCCTTAACACCACATCCTGAATAGAGGATTGTTGGCAGGCTGAAGCCAGTATAAGAAATCTATTTTTTCTCCATTACTCAGAGAAATATTGCTGAGAATTGCACCAATTTTCAAAACTTTCCTCGGGAAGAGAACCCCCTGAACCCTCCCCCCTTAGACACTGGCATCACTTTTGCTACAATCCATCACTGGTTTTACTACTGCCACTTTCAAATTCCACCAGCTGCCACTGCTCACTTGTACTCAACTCAGCACCCGAGAATCCTGGTTTCAATCTTCCCTGAAATATAACTTAATCCTTGACTGAAATGACTGAAATGTAACACAACCCTTGAAGTAACTCTATTCTATTATAAAGTAGCTCAGTGCACCTTGTTTCACTCAGTATGGATCAAACAGGAGAAAGTACATTCCATCTCCTTCTATCTCCCCAGATTATCGCTCAAGAGAAAGGGTCATTTCTCAAATTATCCAGTGAATAATCAAGGACCAATCAGGTGAACAGTAGGGCCAGTCCTCTAATTATCCAGGAAGCAAACAGGAACCACACAGGTGAGCGTTAACACCCAGCTAAAAGCCAACTTAACTTTGCTCCTAGTGCAGCCATTCGTAAAGGAGCATAATCAACAACCAATCCCAGGAGGAAGCCTCCACTGATGTCAGCCATATACCTCACTGAGTGCCAGCCTGATCAGAAACAGACTTATTCCCTTCAGACGCTCCTGTCTGTTCTGTCGGCCACAGCTGGCATTCACCTGCAGACCTGGCTTAAGTATGAGACGGCAGTCTCACGTCTCCCGCTGCCAGAAGGGAATCTGCTAGTGTCCTGGAAAGCAGAGTCACAGTCTTCCTTCCCAAACGCAGATCTTGTGCTGTCGCTGCTTCAAGGGATCAGTTGTGCATTCTGGGGGGCGGCTCACTGCCTTGAAGGGACCAGTGGCGCATTCTGGAGCTCGAGCCACTCCGAAGGTGAGTCCTTTAACGTTTCTAATATTGTGAGATTAGTGAACCTACCTAGAGAAAGACCATCCACACAGAGAAGCACTGTGTTTTCCCCTCTCCACTGCTGCTGCTTGTGTCCAACCTCACTTTCAAATCAACTTTGTGTCCTTCTACAGGAGTCGCTGGTGAGCGAACGGGGTGTTGAGGCATTCTAGAGCTGCGGTTCGACACCCAGATCATTGCCAATGTAGAAAGGTTCACACTCTTTCAGAGTTAATGTAGGATTATTTAAGTTAAATATGAAGCAAAGTCTCATTCACCCACCAGCTCTGGGTCCATCTCTATCTAACGTTCTATGAAACCTAGAGCCTATTGGAATCCTATAGGTACCATATTCTCCCTGCCCAAGTTCCAACCCACATTCCAAGATACCACACCCACCTACACAGGTGCAGTTCTAATATTATCTGGAGACTTAGGGGAACACTGGGTGGCAGTAAATGTGTGGCTCCCTGCAGATTCCAGAACTGGTTGTCACAGAAAAGTGAGGAAAATGTGAGATTTAGTCACAGTTTGACGTAAAGGCTTCTGTTCTGGGTAAACAAATCCTTGGTAAAATAACATAGGTCACACCACCCTGGACACCACCAGGCATCTAGTTATCATAAATGTCATGGTGTGGTAGGTTTCCGTGGGTAACAGCTATGCTAAGGCCAAAAATCTGCAGCCATCCACATTTTTTACAAAAACATTGATTCTGCTTGGTAAAATATGGTTTCCCCAGTTTGCATTCTGGAGTGTATTGTGTCGCTGTTGCTAGGCCCAGGCATCATTTTACTAAAAGATCTGTGGGAACACAGAATAGTAAAATATTTATTATTACCAACTGGATTTCTATACATTTGTCCCTTTCAAATTAAAGCCAGTGTATTAGAAGGAAGGCATTTTGCAAAATTCCCTCTGAATGACATGCAAGTGTGGGTGCCAATAAATTCAAAGAGTTTTTTTTTAACTAATTGGCTTTCTATACTATGGGGCATATTACCAAGCAATAGCGATAATTATCGCTATTGCTTGGTTAGAGACATAAATGTATCGCTGGCCTGCGGCGATTTTTATTGCAGATAAACCTTGGCATTACCAAGGTTTATCGCAAATGCGATAAAAAACGGCCGCAATGCATGAATATCGCTGAAAAGTCAGCGATATTCATGCATTACCAAGCTAATGCTCTTAGCCATGTTATCCACCTCCCATTGGATAACATGGCTAAGAACTGCTCAGGGAAGGTGTTAGCTTTTGGAGATATTCGCGCTTAGCGCGAATATCTCCAAAAGTTGGTAATAGGAGATAGCGATGTTAGCGACTGTTTCCAGTCGCTAACATCTTGGCACGCCCACTTTGCATGTCATTAGTGATAAATATCACTGACATGCACAGTGGGGTTCAAGATGGTCGCTATCTCCTACTAGCTGTCGCTAACTGGTGTTAGCGACAGCTAGGTAATAGGGTGATAATTTTATCTCCGCTTTCTTGGCTTTTAAAGCCAAAAAAGCGGAGATAAACCCCCTTGATAATATGCCCCTATCTTCGGGCCTGATAACGAGTTTAGATGTTATTTATCGCACATGATAAATAACGATGCCATGTTTTACGTTATTTATTGTGCACGATGAATAAACACATTTTGTAGGGAACATTATGCATATTTTGGCATTTCACGCACCAAAAACCGCAGATATGATAAATACTGTACAATTTCCCCTGTTCAACTTCAGCAGGTTTGACCTGCCTATTTAACAGAAGGTTCAGATATTTAACACATCTGATAATTACCGAAAACTAACAATTTTGACCCGTCCATAAACAGGGGTTAACCACCTGGTAATAAGGCCCTCAGTGTGAATAGGCCTGTTTTAAAACGTAGAACAATACTTACTTTTTGACCCTCGGGTCACCATTGATCAATCAACATATTCTGATAACATTTGAAAAAAGATATATTTGCCACTTTCCTTCAGAGCTGTGTCTTTCTTGCACGTCTATGTAGCCAGGAAGCACACATGGTTTTTTATTCATCTTGTAACCTTTGAAAGCCATTGTGTGTTCAAGTAATGGATGGCGCTGGGAAGTTATGAACAAGAGCAGCCAATTATTGCAATAAAAAAGAACACTGAAATGTTGTACTAGGCAAATTCGACTATGTAGCAAGAAATGCTCATATGGTCAGAAAAGAGTCACAGCGTCTGAAAGAGCTATAACAAGCGCAAGCTTTCAGCACCGACATTCTAAAATACTTCTGGAACAATCTACCAGGGCATGATTGCTTCCCTACGCCGCTGGCTTGCTGCAGTGAAAAGTGGAATTTGGTGTTATCCTGTCCACTGAGTATACATTATCCACCATCAGCTGTCAGACACATTTAACCTATATGCTGTGAAATGTGCACAGCACATTTACTCTGCGCCGCTTACAACCTTTACCCAAAGGATCTATACAACAGAGCAATTTATTATCAAAGTATATGTTTCATTTTAAGCTATGAATGGTGTAATTGCACGTGCTAAATTTCAGGGATAATTAAGCCCCAATGTCATTTATGAGCTGTGAAGTTAAATGGTACTCTGCTGTAAAATGCCATTTGCATAAACTGCGTTTTTTCCGAGTGGGGGTGAGCGCTACAAAATGCTTTGATTGGAGCGCGCTGTTTCAGAAAAGCTGGCGCGAGACGTTTGCTTACCTGGAAAATTCGTTGGTTGTTTGCTACTTGCAAGCCACGGATTTAAATCCCCGAAGTACTGTTAGGAAAGAAAAATAGACCCTTTACTGGCCTTGGTGGATACTGATACAATTTTGAATGGTGGTGTTTTATTTACCTATGTTTTTAACGTGTGGAATATCTGGCAAGATCCAACAGTGCAAGTGAGGGTAATCAGCGGTCCTACGAATTGAACTCTGATTCACTGGCCTGTTTGCTGACGTTGGAAGGCCGGAAACATTAATTTACTGAGCAGATGGAGATATTCCGAAGGTGTCACCTGTGCATCACTTCATTTACTGCCTTCTCCCCCTGAAAGAATATGCCCCAGTTGCGCACAAGATTTCCCTTTGCTTATTAATTGACTCTCCCGGCATGTAGCATGCCTTCCTTAAGAAAGAGGGGTTTCATCCTGCACCTGTAACCCATTTCGTCTTGCGCATTCTTTAAAAATTATGGGGCATATTACCAAGCAATAGCGATAATTATCGCTATTGCTTGGTTAGAGACAATAATTTACCGCTGAGCTGGGACGATATTTATCGCAGATGAACCTTGGTATTACCAAGGTTTATCGCAAATGCGATAAAAATCGGCCGCAATGCATGAATATCGCTGAAAAGTCTGCGATATTTATGCGTTACTGAGCTAATGCTCTTAGCCATGTTCTCCAACTCCCATTGGATAACATGGTTAAGAACTGCTCAGGGCAGGTGTTAGCTTTTGGAGATATTCGCGTTTAGCGCGAATATCTCCAAAAGTTGGTAATAGGAGATAGCGATGTTAGCGACTGTTTCCAGTCCCTAACATCTTGACTTTACACGTCATTAGTGATAAATATCACCGACATGCAAAGTGGGGCCCAAGATGGTCGCTATCTCCTACTAGCTGTCGCTAACTGGTGTTAGCGACAGCTACGTAATAGGGAGATAATTTTATCTCCGCTTTCGTGGCTTTTAAAGCCAAAAAAGCGGAGATAAACCCCCTTGATAGTATGCCCCTATATTTTTTGCGTACTCATTTTATTCTCTCTGAAGGACAAACTCTCTCTCTTCTCTAAGTGAAGGGCTCCTCAGCCCGTGTATATCGGCCTAGGAAATGTTGCTTGATTAAGCTTTAGATCGGTTGCCATTTGTTTTGTAAATACGTGAAGTGCAATATATTTGTTTAGTAAATATTACAATTTGTTCAGATGCATTTCTTGTTTTTATGAACGACGGGGGTGGGGGTGAAAGTTGTTTGTGAAATGATCTTACCCACTGATGAACACACCACACATTTTAGTCCATCGTTTTTCACCCACTGTTTACTCTAGATAGAGAAGAGCTGCATCAAACTCAATCTATGGCTTTCTCCTACCGGAACATTCCTGCCAGAACTGCTGGGCCAGATCCCATCGGACCAGGAAAACAAGCAACCCCAGATTTTTTTCGCTCCACTTGGGCCTCATCCAGGGACTGCCTTTTGAGTCCTATGGCGCAGAGAGCAGGGGACCCATATCTGGTCATGCCCATTGAACTGAAGATGTGTATAGTAACAAAGAACAAGGGTGATACACTTGGATTAATCTCTGCCAATGGCAAGAACTTGTGCTGCATGTTACTCCATCCCCTTTCTTCCACCATACTAATCTATACATGTAACAGCCATAAGCAGATTAGTCTTGGCCTTGCTCATAAAGGGACAGTCCAGCACAAGGTGCCATGCCAGTTTATATCCAGAGGGAACCCCAGAAAGGCTTTGGCCTACTTAGTTCTTTTCCCTGAAGTGCAGCTTGAGTCACATGTCAGAGCGAACAAGGATATACCTGGCAACTTAGTACGCCTACTGCAAAAACAACAAAGAAATGGAGGGAATTCTTGAAATAAGGTCAACCACTGGTGATCAGTCCTAGCCACATTTCAGTCCTTTTCTTTCGCCTACTGTGACCGTGTAGATAGTACCCCGCCATTTGCCTGTAAGATCAACCTAACCTGAACATCCAGTACATGCCAGCCAAACAGAGCTCCGGCAAGCTCAAACACAGAGAGTGCAAAGCACCCACATCTGGGCATACCCAAGTAAGGACCATTGTCTGAGATTAGTTCAAGCATTCCAGCCAGCACTATTTTGTTCTTAAGATGCCCTGGATGCGATGGTACGTCCACTAATGGCCCCCCTGCACACTGTGCCATTGGTCTTAAAGTGCACGTCACTGATAAGGCCCAAATGAGCGGAGATCGATCTGGTAATGTTTGTGCTCCCGTTTAGTAATTGGAACTGAACTATTTATTTTGGAACCGGACCAAGACCACTTTGTATGAGGCAAGTCTCTGTCTAGAGTTGATTAGCAAGCAAAAAAAAAAGATGACCTGGAATGCGGTCTGTGTAATTAGCGGCGACTCAGATAGCGTGAAGCAATCCGTTTATCCTTTTTGTTCTGCTAATTTATCCAATAGATCTTTTAAAACAACAGTGGTATTTAGTGCCGAATACTGTGCCCTGTGCAATAACTAGGAGCTACGTGATGATCAGGAGCTTGTGTTTTAAAGTCGCTCTTACTATCAGTTTTATGCTTTGGGGATCAGTGGGTGCAGAACTTAAATATTTTTAATGACAAACACACAACTGATTATCACACAATTTGAAAATTTTATACTACATTATGTCATGCCATTTGTGCCAGGGGGCTTTTGATCCCCATGTTTACGCCGAGCTCTGAGGTTATAAATCCCTTTTGAATCTGTCCTTTTCTTTTCATCTTTGTTTAATCATCTGGAAATACTACTGTGAAATCATCCTAACCGTGCCTTTTGTGCCAGCTGACAAAGTTATCAGCAGGCAAGGGACAATTGAAATGAAAGATGTAATGTTTACTTAGCTACATTTCTGATATAAGAACAGCAAAAATGCACATCAACAAAGGAGCTTTGATTAGGTATAAAACCGTTAGATAAAAAGCTATATCGTTCACTTGAAAAGTACACCATATGCCAGCTTTTTTAACATGTGCCTCATGCTGTTGATGTCAACATGTGTTCCTTTTTTTAAGGATGCTGCTTAAGTGTGCTCCTCAGTGAGGCATCAATAGCTATTGTCTTCCTTTTATAACTGCTTGACATATCATTTCAGCTATGCAGTAATGTTGACAGAGATTTCATTTATGATGGCTTCAAAAAGAGCACAGCTCTTCTGGCAAAAGAATAATAACTCTTCCGTGTGGAGCGTGTCAGGTGAAGGAGAGAGTATGACATCTTGAGAAACAGTAAAGTGTGACATTGCCACCTGAGACCTTTCTCGGGGAAATTACTGTTCACATGCTCTCCAGGAAAGGAAGAGGTCCCCATTTTGTTACCCTTTGAATTTTACAGCAGTTTCCAAAAATTGTGATAGCACTTTGCCGAACAAAGCACAAACCAATTGGAATGTATGAGATAACTTATCAGTGTGTACCACTGCATGTTGACAAGCAATAGAGCTCAAAATCTGATTATACTTTAAACAACATATTTACCGAATAGACACAGAAACCTGAATGTACACTTTACCCATGTTGAGAAAAACGACCCAGAAATGAGATAAGTTGAAGTAACAACGCCATAAAAGTGTGCTTGCAATTCTAGGACCAGGAGAAAAATAAATGCAAAAAGTTTATAATGTTTACTAATAGGTGCAGAAACAGATCTCTCATGAAAAATGCTTTCACTGACAAAATAATGCAATTCTAATGATGTGGCTTAGCTCAAGTTTAAATACTTTATTCGACAACATTGTCATAAAAGCTTTCATCCCTATCTAAACATAATAAATACTAATCTAGCAGTAAAAAACATATTAAATAACATGCATTGGTGCATTGTTGGCGAATAAGAATCTATAAAATTTACACATTATTTTTTTTAAAAGTATCATCACAAGGCAAAGGAAGTTCATGTAATTCATGGGGGTTTTAAAGTGCGCGTGCGTATTATCCAAGCCCATCCCAGGAATTTGGCCACTGCAATTGCAAGTTGAGGGGTACAATTTGATTTCAAGACCCTGAAAGCCTCGACACATCTCCTTGTGCCCAGATTTCTACATGCCGGCTTCAGCCACCTATTCCTTGGGGCAGCATATAATGGACATACGAATAAAAAGTGCAAAATGTCTTCTATATGAGATTTACAATGGGAGCATGTGTTAACATTACCAGGGGACCATTTTACAGTAAAAGCATTTAGGGGCAGGGTGCCAACTCTGAACTGGAAAAACAGTTTCCTATCTAGAGGCTTGGAGATTATATCCCAGTACTGTTCAAACATGGGGAAAGTTTTAATCTCTAAAAACTTGAATGTCAAGGCAGGAGGTTGGCTAGAGACCAATGCGGCATTATTTATCATTTCCCAGTATAACTTTTTTAGTGTGTTCTTTGAAGGAAAGTCATCTGGGTCAGTTACTGTCCACAAGTGTTCAAGGTGCAATTTTTGAAGTAGTTTCCTCACTTCTTTTAACCAAACTACTTTATGGAAGATGTCAGAGTTGTCAACATCCAATAAGGCAGCAGCATAGTGACTCAGTTCCGGGGTAGATTTTATACGCCTCCAATATAAAAGGGGGCGAAGTCTGATCACGTCCTCAATCCTTTTCCTCCCCAGATCAAAATGGAGGGGGATGGAGGGGGTACTCTGTGGGACTCCGATTAAGCCCCGCAGGAATTTATTTTCAGCCACTGATAGAACATTCAAGTTGGTAAAACCCCAAAGTTCTGACCCATAAAGGCATGCACCCAGCACTTTCATGCCGTAGATCTCCAATGTTGGCTGTATTGGTTTTGTAAATGAAGTTTTATACTTCTTGGCTATTGCCCCTGCCAGCTGATTATATTTTAACATTACAAAGTCCATGTGGGATCTCCAATTCATACTGGCGTTCAGAGAGATGCCTAGATAGGTAAAGGCATCCACTTCTTCCAAAAAAGCCCCGTTATAAACCATTTTCCCCTTGAATTTCTTGGTGGGATTCAGGTTCATAAATTTTGTCTTTGATGTATTTATTTCTAAGCCACGGATCCGACAGAATTCGCCAAAAGCGTTTATTGTCTTTTGCAGACCGCTTGGGGTCCGCGAGACCAGCAGAGTGTCATCCGCAAACATAAGAACTGGTACTTGCTTCCCATCTAGTAGTGGAGCATCCGTTGGAGCTTGCTGCAGAAAATCCACAATGCCATTTATGTAGAGGGAGAATAGCGTGGGGGCCAGGACACAGCCCTGTCTTACTCCTCTCTCCACAGGGAAAGTGTCCGTGACCTCCCCCTGGACTCCCCATCTAATCCGGGCATAGTTGTTCTCGTGGAGTCTTACAAGCAAAGTTAGTAGTTCCGGGCTTATTCCTAAATCCCTTAAAACATCCCAAAGTTTTTGGCGGGGAACTAAATCAAACGCGGCCTTTAGATCTACAAAAACAGCGAACAGGGGACCATTTAGCAGGGTGACGTTTTTCCAATATAAGGTTAAAAAGTGAAACACCTGGTCAACAGAGCTGGTTAAAGGACGAAATCCGGCTTGATAAGGTGAAAGAATGTCCTTGTCAACTATCCAGGCTTGAAGCTTGTTTTGGACCAGCCTACCCATCAATTTTTGGGCACAGTCGATGAGGCTGATTGGCCTGTAGTTGCTTGCTAAAGCCTTATCTCCTTTTTTGTAGACAGGAATGATTTCTGCTCCTTTCCACGTTGGGGGAATCTTTGCCCCCTGTGCGATAGCATTCCCAAGCCATACAAAATATTTACACCAGTTGTCTCTGTCTAATAAAAAAACGTCAGCCGGTATACCATCAATGCCTGGTGCCCTGCCTCTGGTCACTCCATCCATTGCCTCATGTACATCTTTTAATGTGAATGGTCCATTTGCAAAAAATATCCTATCAGGAGAAGGGACTGCCTGGGAGCCTGCATTGTCAGCATATTGGGGTTTAAAGAAGTCAACCCAGGACTCCTTCGGGACATGATTTTTTGGGCATTCCGCTACACCCCCTGAGCCCCACTTTAATATGGCCCAAAACTCTTTCTGGTGTTTGTCAGCACATGCCTTCTTCAGCTCTAACCAAAGATTCTCATCCCATTGCTTGTGGCTTAGCATTTTTACTGCCTTGCATTGTAATGCATCATGAAGAGAAATTGGTGCAAAATGTTATTAGTAATTGTTACGAAGCTGATATTTTCAGTATTGTTACTAGATATTATTAGGATCATAAACATGAGTAAACTATTTAGGGAAAATGAATTTTAAGAATAATTTTCATGTATGAGGGTGGGAACTTTGTGTAAGTAGGCCATACCTACCTTTTGTCATTTCCATGGAATAATGCACTGTTGAACCTTACAGTTATTTCTTTATATGAAATGCCTGGTTTATTTCATTGTGTTTGATTCAAATTAGGAGTTTATTTCATTTTAAAAGAAATGTTAGCTTAAAAAAAATGTATTCACGTTATTTCCTAGGATGCATTCTTTCATGGCTTAATAAAATAGACTTTTCACATTTCTCTAAATGTTGCTTTATCTGTTCTGCATGTGCAATATCCATTTTGTATGACTAAGGGCATTCCTTTAGTGTTCACTGTGGAGTTAATTGGTGAGTACCTAACCCCTGTACAGACACCATGGAATGAAGCTATGTATTTCTTTTCCTGTCTACTAACCTGTGAGGATAGCAAGGACATTTGCTATCAAAGAGGAGGAGTAATGGGCTATTACTACTCGTTGCGAGTAGAAGGTCCAGTCACGACGTGCCCAAAGGATACGTCTTTACAAAACTTGCCGTGCTGTTCCTAGAGAGAGGGAGGAGGGAATGGTACAGTCTGTGATGCGAATGATTAAGGCAGGGTGACAGCAAGGTAACCCTGGGAATCCATTTTGTTGGATTTAATGCCCTCACACACCCTTTCAGGTGTCATGCTTCATCATTTGGGCCTGCTCCTCGTTGGGTCGGCGGTGCAATACCCAACGGGCAACACCTCATAGAGGGGCTCTTTGGCGGAGATCTTTTTCCAACAGCCATGTGGATGAGGTGCGGGTATGGGGCCAGAATTAGAGGGTAGACGTGGGGTAGTGAGTTAAAATAAAGCTAGTGGTACAGGGAATGATTTATTCAGAAGGGCCACTGCTTTAGTTAAAAACGGTTTTCTAGAGGAGAGTGATGGAAAGTTATGTTTCCAGCTATCCTCCAGAATTTGTTATAGTCCGGTCAACATGTTTCTCGCTACTGAAAGGTTACCAAGCGATTCTTTACGACCCAGGTGACTATTTAGCAAGTATCTAAAGGTGCAAAAACTGTCTACACTAATACCCTAAAGTGTGGTGTATGTATGCTCGTATGGCTACAACACAAATGGGTAAAGGGAGAACAATATTATATTACCCTTCTTCTATTGTGACTGTCAATACCTGTTAAGAAAAGAGGGAGAGCTATCACAAACAGATTGAAAACAATTGCATCAGTGACTGTAATCCTTGTGCGGTTCGCATGACAGTAAAAATCAGGTGTGTCACCACACCATTGCACAAGTGTAACATGCACTCTCAAATGTGAAAAATCAGTGAGAGTGGTGCGCGATAAACAACTAAAATTAGAAGGAATAAATGGTTAGCTCATAGTTATTCAAAACTCACCTAAAGTTATAAACAATCAGATAACGACAGTGTCTAGCGGGTAAAGCTTCAGGTAGATCTTCCACCGCAAGGCTATGTATAGGGAAAGATCTTAGTGCCTTGCGAACAATGTACAGTGACTGGGTAGTCTTATAGTTTCTTCCCAACGGCGTTTAATCCAATCGTAAGGGATGCCTAAGGGAGCACTGTATTATGCGCTAAAAGGTAAGGCTAAAGTGTTACTGGTTACTCTGCTTTATAGTAAGGAGCCCACGCAGTAAGATGTGCAAAGGCGTGCGCGAAAATTGTGGCCCAGTCCTCAAGTGCTGTATTATGCGCTAAAAGGTTTGGCTAAAATATTGGTTACCCTGATTTATAGTAAGGAGCCCACGCAGTGAGATGTGCAAATGCGTGCGCGAAAATTGTGGCCCAGACCTCAAAGTAAGGAGCGTGATATATCTTGTTGTTAGGAGTTAACTACACATGCCCTTGTTATAGACTCGTTGAGCACGTTTTGAAATCGGTGTTTCATAAAGAAAGAAAACCCGATAGAGATTACCTTTTATCTCTTATGCCTGTGTACTGAGTAGGTACATATGGTTACCCTGATTTATAGTAAGGAGCCCACGCAGTGAGATGTGCAAAGGCATGCACGACAGTTGTGGCCCAGGCCTCAAAGGAAGGAGCGTGATATATCCTGTTATTGGGAGTTAACTACAAAGGCCCTTGTTATAGACTCAGTGAGCATATATTTAAATCGGTGTATCATTAAGAAAGTAAATGCAATAGAGATTATCCTTTATCTCTTATGCCCATGTACTGAGCAGGTACTTATAAGGTTAGAGGCTGGGAGGCTGGTGAATGCAAAAAACGACACCACTGGTGTATAAGTGTGTTCTAGATCGGTATGCAATATCATGCTTTACGCGGTGATAAGATGCCAAAATTAACTTCCTGCGTGGGGGCAAAACCAAATTATTTCTGTTACCGCTAGTGTGTTAAGCGCGGTAATGTCAAACTCATACCCGGCTGGAAGGTGACCTGGTATCCTCAGACCAGCTAATCATAATATGGTTAACAATTCGGAAACTAAGTCTCTCCTAGCGTAAACGATCAAACGCTTCCACGATTTAAAAGCGGAGCTGCTTCACTTACTTGGGAATCCCCGAGCTGCTCTTCACGCACCTACCCCTCGCCGCTGGAACTGGGTGGAGGAGGAGAGCGGGTCAATGCCGGTTAAAAAGAGTGTAAGGCTAGACGTTATTGGGTCACGAACGTGGGGGCCATTTTGTAGTATCACAATGGAAGTAAGGGGGATCCCTTAGTACCACTTTACTTAAAAAGAGTACAGACCAGAATAGTCTGCTGCATTATATCAGCCACCATCCAAAGGCCCTACGATCCAACCTGCCGTTTGGGCAATTCCTCAGGATACGACGTAATTGTAGCACAATGGCCAATTACAAGACTGAGTCTGCTATCCTGTCTAGGAATCTAAGAGAGAGAGGGTACCCTACCAGAGAAATCAAGAAATGTAGGAAAAGAGCTCAGAATAATAACACAGAGGGCTTGTTAGAACCTAAAGAAAGGAACCCCCTGGCTGTCCAACCGATGACCTGTGTGACAACCGTCACACCAGCGTCTACCCAGCTGAGAAGAATTGTGAGAAGCCATTGGTCCATACTCAATACTGGATCACTGAATATTGACCAACCTAGGTTTGCTTTCAAGAGGTCTAGGAATATCAAAAACATCTTGATACATACCAGACCCAAGAAGACAAGCGAAACCAATCGCCAAATCACATTGTGGAATCTGCCACCAGTTACAGGCCATTATCCTTGTGATGGATGTGCGGCATGCCAGTTCACTAAGAAATACAAAAGTATTACCCTGACAGACTCTTTTAAGTGGGAAATTAGAGGCCACACCAATTGTAATAGCACGAATTGTATCTACCTGATCATATGCCCTTGTAATTTTTATTACATTGGCATGACGACACGAAATATGAAAACAAGAATTTCTGAGCACCGCAGTAATTTTAGGTGCAAGAAGAGCAATACGAAAATATGCAGGCACTTCCTAGAAATGAATCACACCCCAGACTCTCTTCAATGGCTTGTCCTGGAGGCAAACCAGAAGATATCCAAAGAAAGCCTATTCTACAAAGAACAACGCTGGATCCACAGATTATCTTCTGACAGTAATGGTTTAAATGAAGATATTCCTTGGACCAGCCTTTAAATAATTTACAGAAACACCACCTCCTAGTTGTTCATCGCTCACCGGAGTATTATTCCCCCATTAGCGGGATATAATACATCTTAGAAGGGTCCCTGCTAGGAGCTTAGAACCTTTACAACATACCTATCCTCCTCCCAGAACACTAAGAATTCAATAAAAGTGAACCCACCACTTTAAGATGGCCGACGCTTTCTCCAACCTGGTGCTTATTACAGGCCAACACGTACTTGCATATTGTTTTACTGATTTTGGTTTAAACGTAAAAGCACTCTTCTCCACTCCTTTAATTAAGATATAGAGGGAGTTGATCCTTACTGGAGATTACCCACACAAGTATGGTTTTTGGTCAACATCGGCTCGATTTAGACTCTTAGTTTACTTCCATCGTGATACTACAAAATGGCCCCCACGTTCGTGACCCAATCACGTCTAGCCTTACACTCTTTTTAACCGGCATTGCCCCCGCCCTCCTCCTCCACCCGATTCCAGCGGCGAGGGGTAAGTGCGTGAAGAGCAGCTTGGGGATTCCCAAGTAAGTGAAGCAGCTCCGCTTTTAAATTGTGGCAGATTTTGATCGTTTACGCTAGGAGAGACTTAGTTCCCGAATTGTTAACCATATTATGATTAGCGGGTCTGAGGATACCAGGTCACCTTCCAGCCAGGTCTGAGTCTGACATTACCGCGCTTAACACACTAGCGGTAACAGAAATAATTTGGTTTTGCCCCCACGCAGGAAGTTAATTTTGGCATCTTATCACCGCGTAAAGCATGGTATTGCATACCGATCTAGAACACACTTATACCCCAGTGGTGTCGTTTTTTGCATTCACCAGCCTCCCAGCCTCTACCCTTATAAGAACCTGCTCAGTACACGGGCATAAGAGATAAAGGATAATCTCTATTGCATTTACTTTCTTAATGATACACCGATTTCAAAATATGCTCACCGAGTCTATAACAAGGGCCTTTGTAGTTAACTCCCAATAACAAGATATATCACGCTCCTTCCTTTGAGGTCTGGGCCACAACTGTTGCGCACGCCTTTGCACATCTCACTGCGTGGGCTCTTTACTATAAATCAGGGTAACTATATGTACCTACTCAGTACACGGGCATAAGAGATAAAGGGTAATCTCTATCGGGTTTACTTTCTTTGTGAAACACCGATTTCAAAACATGCTCAACGAGTCTATAACAAGGGCCTGTGTTGTTAACTCCTAACAACAAGATATATCACGCTCCTTACTTTGAGGTCTGGGCCACAATTTTCGCGCAGACCTTTGCACATCTCACTGCGTGGGCTCCTTACTATAAATCAGGGTAACCAATATTTTAGCCAAACCTTTTAGTGCATAATACAGCGCTTGAGGACTGGGCCACAATTTTCACGCACCCCTTTGCACATCTTACTGCGTGGGCTCCTTACTATAAATCAGGGTAACCAGTAACACTTTAGCCTTACCTTTTAGCGCATAATACAGTGCTCCCTTAGGCATCCCTTACGATTGGAGTAAACGCCGTTGGGAAGAAACTACAAGACTACCCAGTCACTGTACATTGTTCACAAGGCACTAAGATCTTTCCCTATACATAGCCTTGCGGTGGAAGATCTACCTGAAGCTTTACCCGCTGGACACTGTCGTTATTTGACTGTTTATAACTTTAGGTGAGTTTTGAATAACTGTGAGCTAACCATTTATTCCTTCTAATTTTAGTTGTTTATCGCGCACCACTCTCACTGAGTTTTCACATTTGAGAGTGCATGCTACACTTGTGCAATGGTGTGGTGACACACCTGATTTTTACTGGCATGCGAACCGCACAAGGATTACAGTCACTGATGCAATTGTTTTCAATCTGTTTGTGATATCATCTCCCTCTTTTCTTAACAGATATTGACAGTCACAATAGAAGAAGGGTAATATAATATTGTTCTCCCTTTACCCATTAGTGTTGTAGCCATACGAGCATACATACACCACACTTTAGGGTATTAGTGTAGACAGTTTTTGCACCTTTAGATACTTGCTAAATAGTCACCTGGGTCCTGAAGAATCGCTTGTTAACCTTACAGTAGCGAGAAACATGTTGACCGGACTATGACAAATTCTGGAGGATAGCTGGAAACATAACTTTCCCTCACTCTCCTCTAGAAAACCGTTTTTAACTAAAGCAATGGCCCTTCTGAATAAATCATTCCCGGTACCACTAGCTTTATTTTTAACTCACTACCCCACGTCTACCCTCTAATTCTGGCCCCATACCCGCACTTCATCCATACGGCTGTTGGAAAAAGATCTCAGCCAAAGATCCCCTCTATGAGGTGTTGCCCGTTGGGTATTGCACCGGTGACCCAACGAGGAGCAGGCCCAAATGATGAAGTATGACACCTGAAAGGGTGTGTGAGGGCATTAAATCCAACAAAATGAATTCCCATGGTTACCTTGCTGTCTCCCTGCCTTAATCATTCGCATCACAGACTGTACCATTCCCTCCTCCCTCTCTCTAGGAACAGCACGGCAAGTTTTGTAAAGAGATAGCAAGGACAGTCATTTCTCATTGCAAGAGACATGGCTATCTCCTGATTCTGACCCGGACATTGTCCAGGCCCTGCTTTCAGGTTTCCTCATCCAACATCTTGATCGGAGGCAGGGAAAAGGGGGGGGGGATAGCGATAATATATAAGGAGCATCTCTCCTGCTGGGTTCACGGCAGTACTGCATAAGACTGCGAAAACGTATATTTCACCATTCAAGTCTCCCCATGTAAATCGCTCTCTGGACTCCTAATTTACCGGCCCCCAGGTGCTGTTGGACAGTTTTGCAGCTCACTTATGGAAACATCACTGACCTTGGCCAATACACTCCCTAATTTTATGATCCTAGGGGATTTAAATATCCACTTCGATAATAGGGAAGATAGTCGAGCCACTGAACTGTCACTGGACTTAGCAACGTCACAGCTTTACCTGGGAAGCCATCAACCCACGCACACCTTGGGGCACCTTTTGGACCCCATTTTTTCCAATATCACTGATTTTAAAGTGCACGCACCAATTCCAGTACCATAGTCAGACCACTCTCTCATCCTGTTCACTTGTCAGATCCCGATCACCCATCATCATAGACTAGTTTCCCGCAGGCCCGCACGCCCATGGTCAAAATTGGATACAGATAACTGGAAGCACACCCTGGAACTTTCTCCTCCTATTTTTGAAGTGGATCCCGTATTAGCAGATACCATGTTCACTACATGGATTGAAAACTCCTTGGACATAGTCCTCCTGAAAAAACTCACCCTTAATTCTCGTGAAAAAGCCACCTCGCCTTGGTTCACCAAGGAGGTTCGTCTCCTAAAAAAACTTTGCAAGAAGGCCGAAAGGGCATGGAGGAAGGATTATGATCCCGGTAGGAAACGGGACTATAAACTTACGATACTAAACTATAAAAAGGCACTGAAACAGGCGCAAACTGCTTTTTTTGCAGAAAAAATTAGATCCTCCACAAACTCATCAAGAGAAACCTTTCAAATAGTGAAAAAACTCCTAAAAACTCCGGACCCCCCCGCCCGATAGCCCCCTCGGATAGCCGTTGCAATGAGCTAGCCGAGTTCTTCAACCAGAAGATCCAAAAAATTCTGAAGCATCTTCCCCTTGATAGCCCGGCTGATCCACTGGAACCTCCCTTATTAGCAATACAGCAAGCAGAGCATAGATTAGATATGTTTGTCCCCATCACAATAGAAACCCTTTCCCCCATTTTTCAGTCAATCAAAAGCGGTTCCCCGCTTGACCCAGCCTCATTACATATTTTAAAATCAGTTGCACCCAATATTCTGGCCCCTATGGCAAACTTGATTAACATCTCTCTGTCACAGGGGGTTGTACCCCCGAGTTGGAGGATGGCAGTAGTCAAAGCCCTACTAAAAAAAACAATCTTGACCCCATGGAGCTGAACAATTTTCGGCCTATCTCTCTACTGCCAGGTATTAGCAAGGTGGCAGAAAAATTCATCAACCGTCAGTTATCTGACTACTTGGAAGCAAGCGACTTACTTAAACCCTCACAGAAGGGGTTCCGACCTGGCCAGGGTACGGAGACCGCGATGATGGTGGTGGTTCGAGAGGCGAGGAAGATCATCGCTTCAGGGGGGATCAGTGGCAGTGATCCTCCTGGACCTGAGCGCGGCCTTCGACACCGTCAATCATCTAACGCTGCTTCAGCGGCTGAGGGACTTGGGCATCTCAGGACTTGCTTTATCTTGGCTGAAATCTTTTCTGCACAATCGGTCATTTCAGGTGGCTGAGGGCAACTTTATTTCCAATACAACCCCCCTTCACTGTGGCGTTCCCTAGGGCTCATCCCTGAGCCCTACGCTTTTCAATGTGTATATGTCCCCTCTTGAAAAAATTGTCACCCCCTATGGTATCAAGCTCCTGACCTATGCCGATTACACGCAGCTTGTGGTATCATTAAGTCAACAGGACCATCCTTCCATCGACCTGCACTCAGTGCGCTGTGCCTTATTTGAAGGAAGAGAGTCTTGCAGGTAGCTCTTGAAACTCTCTCCTGACCCAGCCATGCCCTCCAACTAAAAACTCATCTCCTTCCTACCATATATGGCCAAGGCCTTAAATAAACTAATCAACCAATGCCTCACCGACTACCAACAATCTTGGCAACCACCAGATCCTCAGTGCTACACAGACCAGATTCAGGCTTAATCACAGTATAGAAAGAGCACTCATCGCTGCCACCAATGACATCTATATGATCTTTGACAGAGGAGACAGAGCAACCCTCATTCTCCTGGAACTCTCTGCAGCATTTAATATGGCATTCCAACCCATCCTCAAGAGGTGCCTGTATGAAATGGCATAAAGGACCCACTCTCCAGTGAATCTGCTCTGCCTGGCACCTTACTCCTCAGAAGCCAGCAACCTCATCTGTGGAATGCCTTATGGTTCATTACTCAGATTCACCAACTTCATCACATACATCATCCCTCTGATGAACGTCATCCGTGCACATAGCATCAACATCCTCACCTATGCCGATGACATGCAGCTCAAACTTCTTCTCTTGGACAACCACCTGCATGGCCAAAATCGGTAATCGGTAACTGGATGAAAGCCAACTGTCTCAATCACCAACAACAAATAAGTAGTGATCTTCGCAAAGAACAGCTCGCCATGGGATTCCAACTGGTGGCTGACCAATTTTGGTCTCACACACAGCATCCATGCAAGGAACCTCAGAATCATAATTGACAGCAAACTGGACATGACATTACAAGTCAATGCTGTCACTGAATTCTGCTTCCACACCCTGAAGATGCTGAGGAAAGAACACCAAAAAGTAACTGACCCCTAATTCACCAGCAAGTTGGACTACAAGAGCACCCTCTACACCAGGATTACCAAGCAACTCACTCAAAATCTAAACACCATTCAGAACCCAGTTGCTAGACTTATACAGAACCACCCACACAGAACTCACATCACGCTACACCTCAGGGAGCTCCACTGGGTCCGGATACACAAACTTGCTCATTTCAAACTCCCCAAAAGCACATTAAGGGAACTACAAAACTTAGACCCCACCTACCCAAAGAGTTGAATCTCCTTCCACCAACCACCCAGAAACCTCCAAAGCACTCCTACTCACACACATTACATGAGTACACAGAACCAGATAAAGAGGGCAGGTGTTCTCTTACATCCTCCTTACATCACTTCGAAAGCATGGAATAACCACCCAATCCACATCAAAGCCTCCTCTTTCTATCATCTTGATTCAACAAGAAGTTGAAGGCCTGTGTTTTCAATTAACAAACTTACCCTAGGCAGGGCATGGTCCACAAGTCTGCTCAGCATCAGATACCCTCAAAGGTGATAATGCGCTTTCCAAATACACATAATATAACAAAGATTGGGGGCAAACCGTGTTTTTGAAACCTCGTATGGAACATATGTAATTGTATTTCTCGTTCCTGATAATTCAAACCCACATGATACCAGCCACTGCTAAATTATATGTTGCATTTTAACAGGCTCCTACAAAAAAAATTGAAATGTTTCATGCCCGGGACCCCAAATATTCTTACTACGCAACTGGTTTACAGAGACAAAGTTAGACGTAGTGGTTGGCAAATCAGTAGAGAGACATAGAGAAATAGAATGGGCAGAGGTCAAATAGAAGAAAACCCCAATTTCCCTGGGCAACTGCCCACTTTGCCAATGTCTTAAAACATCTCTGCTCACAGACATAGAGTGATCATTCACCATAGGGTAAGAGCAGCGGTGTTAAAGAGTGATGAGATTTTCTTTGATCCTAAGGAGAAATGAGTGCGCTTGATTTGGGAAGAGTTTGAACAGAAGAATCTATTTTAGAGTTATATGTGGAATTTGGGATTTTTGCAGCACACACAATTAAAAAAGGCAGGAACCCAAAAGGGAACTTTGTCACAATGTCGTTAAATATAGGAAAAGGTGGTGCACAAGAGTACTTATGTGATTTTTAGGTGCTATTATCAATCACAGCTTAGAGGTCTCTTTTACACGTGTTGCTTAGAAGTACTTGCTGATACATTTCTGTCTATCCTGAGGACATACGAGAAGTGTCTCCAGCTTTCTTTCCTCTTTTGAACTAGAAAATTGTATTTGAAATTCAGAGGAGATAATCCTCAAGTGTCACCCTTGGAGAAGAGGGTTCACGTCTTTACTGGCAGAAGTCTGACTCCTGTGTAACTTCTTTACCAAATATGGAACGTGTGAAAGATCCTGAGGAGAGAGCCAGACCTGGAGGACACACGACAAGACTGATGGTGAAGATCATTTGTGTCTGAAGTTGTGAAAAGCTTTTTTATTGCCTGATCCCACTTTCCGTTGTCCAAGAAGAATTGTCTGAAGGTTTAGGGCATCAGGAAATAAATGGTAAAGTCTAGCGTCTTCCAGAAATTATAGCCTTATAGCTCACTGAAGCGGGCTATACCGGCCATTAAAGGCATTTACCAGTGTTTGGCGAGTGTCTTTAACAAGGAAGCGAGCCTTTAATGGCCAGTATAGCACAGCTACAGCAGGTTATAAGGCTAATGGAACATTCCGCCACTCGAGGGCAGAAGGTTTTTACAAATATAACAAAGGCCTCAGGGAACTAGAGGGAATTTAAATCTCTTTAGGCTCAGTGAGGCCTTTGTTCATAGCAACAGCTGTGAATGACAAACATTGGAATGTTGGCTCTCAGGGCTTTTACCAGCTATTAGAAGCCCAGGGCACTCCGTTGTCTTCAATGGGCTCGCAACATTCCAATGTTGTAATTTCTATTAGAATGAGGACAGGAATGTGTTTACAGTGCCAACATTGAAAGCACTGCTCCATCCAATTGATGATTTGAGAACCACAGCCAATACATTGGTGTGCTTAATTGTATACTTCCAAAGACTGTTTTTCTTTAAAAACCATCTCAATTATTGTTTAACACACCCAGAGAGATAGTTAAGAATTACTGAAATATACCTAAATTCTCTGTCTCTATGATCACACAAGTTGGTCTTGTTAGTTAAATTAGTTGGATATTTGAACATGTTTATCTCAACTATGATATTAGTTTGGTGTTCAGGTTTGTGACTTTATCTGCTTTCTTTGCTGAAAATCTTGCTGTTTGTGGTAATTTACCATGAATAGGCTAAGGTTCCTCAGAGACACCTATTTTCTTTGCGGGCATTACATAGTTTTTTACTTTGTGGGATCTCAGATACAGGTTTTTCTCTTCATAGTTCTACACTGGTTTTCAAAGTTGTTGACTAGTACTGTAAAGTGGATATTTGTGATTTTTAACCCCCACATTTGTATTTTTAATTGAATCATTTTTGTTTTAAATCAAATATTTTGTGATTGTTTGGGTCAGGTACAATGATATGGATGCATTGTCCTGCTTATTAGCAGTGGTAATGGAGGGCATATGCTGAGAAAGAAAACTACAATTTGGCAACAAAATACGGAAGTTGAAGCGGGAGAAGATTGCCAATGATATAGAGGAAACGAAGCATGCTTGGATGGCTCCAGTAGATGAGAAGAACCAGGAGCCATATTAAAAACAAGAAAAAATACTATGCCATCTGAATCAATTCAACGAGTACTCACAGATGTGTTTGGCACTGACAAACACAATGAGAGATTAACCAGGGGGCAAAGTGAACAATTTGGCAAACCAGTATTGTTTTAAATGATTCTTAAACTCTATGTAGGGACGAGATGACTGTGGTTGTATCCGTGGGTTTTTCCATGGCTTTGAATTTTCTGCTGCTAGTTTAACCCCCTTTCATCTTAAGGATATTCAGAAGGAGTAAGTCATTGGATAAGACATATCTTCTTTGGACATACAAGGCAAACTGTGCACCAAAGGTATTTGTAAAAGGTCTTGTGAGCAAAACAAAGGAAGGAAACTAGTGCAGATAAATCTGCCTTTAAGAGAAATAGTTACTCTTTTTCAAATGGTAGACAAGGGTCATAGCAACACTCTGGACCTACTGTAGTTTTATCACACTATAGTGTAGGAACCAGTACAACCCACTACAATTGTCAATCGTGGACAGCACATGAGCCATTACAAAGCATTCCATGGTGTACAGGAGAAGGAAAATCTGAAACTTATATGCAAAGACATGGTTATTTTCCAAAAAAGCATCTCAAACTATGTTTATTGGTACTCTCACTGCCACCATTACAATTCATATTCGATTGCCCCTGTCAGACCTAGTTAACTGCTTCAGGTCGGGCCCAGTGCACCACACACCACACAAATCGGGTTTTGGGATAGGCAGGGGCTGTCCCTGGGGCAGGTTCTGCTCCTGAAACCTGATGCCTCTTTCCTTCAAAGAGGCCCTTGGCCTTTACGGAATTCCTAGAGGTCTAAATAAACTGGTGCTCACAGTGAAGTTGAAGGAATGATCTTTTCCTCTTCCTTCCCAGGCTTTGTTCTGTGGACACTCAAACACTATTGCAGAGAATACATAATCATTCAGAGAAAGCAAGCACGTAATGCCCACTGATGATACTCATACCGGTGTTCTTGGAAGTTAGACCCTCTCTGCCATGGTGCTCCTTGATTAGGATAGCCCACAGCTAGTAGATAATAGACAAAATGTGTGTGGTGTATTTTGTAAAGCGCACAGCTTCCCCAACGCTGTATAACCCTGTGGAACTCTTCCTGGCAGATGCCCCTCCTGGGCACCCCTAAGGTGAAGCCAGACATCCCAGTGTTGCAGGGGCTGTTGTGGAGATTAAGCAAGCTATTGCCCAGAGTTGCAGCATGGGACCCATGATTAGAGTAGGAGCCGAGGCGAGAATTATCGAGTCCGCGGACATTAAGCCCAAGACCCTGCAGCGTCGGGACTTGAACGCGTCAGGACTTGAACTCTGGTCCCAGGCCTGATCTCTGCTTCAGAGTCTGCCGCTCTAACCAGTGAGCCACACTTCTCCACAAATGAAAAGGCCATAAAAATTACATGTGCTTTTTACAGAATGAAACCATTTATAAAGTGCAAATAGACACTTCAGAAAGAATGAGGGGGTAAAAACAGGGGAGGAAAAAGTCAAGGACTGTCTAAAACTAAAAGTTGTAAGTGTGCAGTAAGGTTTTAAGTTGTCTCTATTATATAGAAAGACTTAGTTGAGTACACAGCGGCAGTAACAAGGAATTTCAGGCCCTAGATGTCACAACTGCTAAAGATTGCCCTCTCAATTGAGACTTTTTATTGAAGTTTTGAATATACAAAACAAAAGAGGGCATGCAAGGCTAAACATAAGAAGAAAAAGGAAACACCCTCCCCTCACCCACTGTCCCACACCCTCTCACCCCGCTCCCATTAATGACACCACATTACCAAGATGCTTCGCACCGACTTTACCTGCCCGTAAGATGATCCGCGGTAGGACCCGCGGAAGCCCCAGCAGACACCGGGGTGACCTGCAGTGAGCCTGCCCTGCCCTCCATCAACCGGGGGATTTGAAAGCAACTTGCGTCTCCCGCTGCGCAGGTGTTGCTTTGCACTGACTTTGCCTGCCAGTAAGAGGACCCGTGGTAGGACCCGCTGCAGCAGCCACAAGCCCCAGCAGACACCGGGGTGACCTGCAGTGAGCCTGCCCCGCCCTCTATCGATCAGAAACAACAAATTGCTTGATTTGTCCCGCAACGCGGGACACGCGTGGGCGAGCGCCGGGCTAAGCCCGGGCCAAGGGCGGGCCCGTTTTAGCCCGTTCTAGGCCCACCCTCTAACATGTGCTCTCGGAGACAGAGGCCCACTGCCGCCCGGTAAGTCGACCATCCTTGTCTCAATTTCATGCATTGTGGAGAATAATTGCTCAAACACTAGTGATGGCGTCCGGTATCCATAAGGAAAAGCTAGCCTCGAAAAATGCAGGAATGATGGGAACTTTGGCCTATTTTTTCACTAGAGCTTTGAATGCACTGGAGCAAGAGATAGCGGTAACAGAACGGAGGTTGTTTCTTGACGTGCATGTACACCCTGTCCAGCCCGTGAATGGATGTACCCGGCTTTGTTCACCTGCACATGATATATCTTGTGGCAATAACTACTCCCCCCCTATGCAGGCTATTACAACAGCGGATGCCCCATCAAATCCAGATATAGAAGTGATGGCATCGACCCAGGGTTCCACTCCCAAAACAAGGTTAATGACTACTAACCCAAAGAGTAGAAAAGAACATTCATTCCCAAGGCAGGGAGCGACCAAAAAGAAACAGGACATAGTACTTATAAAGAAACATTGTTGCAGCAAACCCACGAATCTGAGGTGCGGGTATCCCCAGTCCGACCAGAAGAACTGGAAGTAGCGACAGTTGCACCAGAGCTAGTAGCATTCAATCCATCAATTGCCCATATGCCTTTTGCGAATAATGCTTTTTGGGATAAAATGGGGACTTTCTTTGCTGATCTTTTATTGCCTCTCACTCATAGACTGGCTTCTATTGAAGCCAGCCTTTTATCTATAACTAACGTCTCAAACCACATTGCTGGGGATGTAGCTAAACTATTTAAAGTTGATGATAAACTTTTACCTGTAGCTCTTGATGGTTCAAATACGACGGGCAATACTACGGGCACATCTACTCCAGTACTTATAAATCACAATGATGTGGGGATGGGCAGACTAGTTGCACTAGCTCCTATAGCATCAGATGTTGTGAGAGTGGAATCGGCCAGAATTGGGAAAGCAGATACTGTCTACAACACGGGGCCGGGCCCAAATTTAAGACATAACTCTACTATACGCCCTGACATTAACACATTTAAGCAGAAAATACGCCCCAGTAACCAAAGCTCCTGACAATTGACCTACCGCCTCAATCTAATCCATATGTGGTGGTCCTAGCCGGGGTCCCAGAGCTGAATAATGTAAGTGAAGAATCACACACCTCACTCAAGAATAAAGTCACAGATTAGTTAAATAAGAACAGACCACTTACACCATCTAAGATTAGTGAAATTCTACATGTTCGCAGGGTGGCTTAGGTGGGTCAGAGGCCAAAGGATATAAAGGGCGATTGTGTTCTGATAAACTTCAGAAACACACGGACAGTACACCATATTTTCCAATGGTCCCACCCCTGTCACCCAACAATTATCCAGTCGCTTCCCCTGTCATATTTCTATCCCCCGGGGCAAGCCCATACCAACATTGGCTCCAGCCAATCATGGACCCGGGTAGGTTGTCTATTGGACGGTCCCAGCCGTGGTGAAACTGGTGATCCCATAGGCCCTGTGGCAACACCCCTATACAACAGATACAGTGGCTTGGATCTGGTGGATTGACTAGGGCATATCCCGGGTAAAAAAAAATGGGATTTGACTGAAACTGATAGGGTTGACAGGGCTGAGGGGGGTACCGGGAGGAAACCCACAAGAAAGAAATGGTGAGAGTAGTATCAGGGCCAGGCAGGTGGGAACCAATAGGTCGCTTGGAATAACCCCATCCATCCCCATTAATAGTCAACTTTCTGTTGATAGTGGTAGAGACTTCGGAACTCCAGTAACATTGGTCGATAACCTACTGGTGTCTACAGCATGTCTAGCGACCCAGACTGATGTAGAAAACATGAATTCAGTTGGAGGCAAGGACGAGGGTATTGGGCCAGATTCATTTAAAATATTGTCATGGAATCTGGCAGGGCTCCTCAATAAGATGAGCTGCTCAGATGGGGGTTCTTTCGTGAACAACACTGATGTGTGTCTCTTTCAGGAGACGTGGGCTCGAACTGTGCAGCACCGGCTTGGCTTTGCTACGTTCGATATGCCGGCTGTCTGGGGAGGGAAAGGCCGCCCCTCCGGGGTTTTAACTACCTGGGTTGGCACCCACCTCGGCTGTATTGCCAAATCACTAGACACCCACTCCAGAGACATCCAATGTGTAGTTCTTACTTGGCCCAATGCATTTAAACTTGCACTAATTAATGTCTACTCGCGACCTGTGAGTCTAAGTAGCGAGTCTACTACCATTGAGGATCTGGCCCTTTTCATTCACACTATTCCGAATGATACACGTTTGTTGGTTGGCAGTGACTTCAACTGACATTTTGAATCCCTTAAAAGGTTTAAAGGATGAAGCTTTATCTGCAGAGGACGACCATTGGTTGATACCCTTGTCTCAGGTTCCATCATCCAAGGCATGGACACCGCTGGCTATCCAAATCACGGCACTTTCTCTAAATAATTCCTTAAGAGCATGTAATGGCCGAACCTCTTCAGATATTCCAGCCAAATTTACCCATAATAAATTTGGACACATGTCTCTTATCGATGACATTTTAGTTGAAACAAGGTTATGGCCACTAGTTAATGATTTTACTGTTTTTGTTAGAACAGATAGTGACCATAATGCACTAATTTTAGAATTGGGTTTACCATACAACAGTAGAAAGTGCTTCCCGGCCTCCAGTGCCAACGATGACAATCTTATTGTTTCTAACGATAGACGTAGAGTCAAATGGCTTAATCTAGTGGAACAACCAGACAACTAGAGAAACTCTACAGCCTTTAAATTCCCCTACTTGTGGAGGTTGTGACACTAAATAACTAACCACCATCACCTGAATATTTCACTAAATTGGAGTTTCTCCACGAGGATTTACTGAGAAACATGGATGAGTTTCTTAATCCCCGGGTCTCGGGGAGAGCTAAAAGGCACCCCCCCATACCTGGTATAACTCAGCATGCAGGAAGGCTAAAACTGAGCTAGCTACTGCAGGCCATTAAAGAGAATGATAGACCAGTAATTAAAATCATGAGGGCGTACTACAAACATTTAACCAACTGTGCCAAGATAGAGTGGGACCATGAAAAATGGTCCAACCTATCTTTGGCGCTCGCAAATAAAGAACCTCTCAAATTCTGGTCCAAAATCAATAATGGATGCAGTGAGCCAATGGCAGCTATAGAATCGAATATAGCTCCAGAAGCCTGGGAAGGTCACTTTCGGGCACTATATTCTACGGAGGGACTTTGTGAGAGCACCGAAGATCCACTCGTTCTCCCTACATTGTCTGTGGACACGGAAGTGATTGAGTTCACGGTGCCTGAAGTCTGCAATGCCATTTCCAAACTTGCTTCAGGGAAAGACCCTGGGCTAGACAAGCTGCCGGGGGATCTCTTCAAACAAGAGCCTAAAATCTGGGGCCCATATTTTCCGATATTGTTTAATGCGGTCATGAGTGGCATGTCGGTCCCATGTACTTGGTTGGGTGCAGAGATAGTGCCCATATTTAAGAAGGGCTCTCCTCTGCTCCCCATCAACTACCGACCGATTAGTCTCATTGATGTCCCCCAAAATATCTTTGCAAGACTCATCCTCAACCGGCTGCAGGACTGGATCGATGAGTCAGCAATTCTCAGTCCTTACCAGGCAGGATGTAGAAAGAACACCTCAACCGTGGACCAAATTTTTTGTCTACAATTATTATACTGGAAAACGGTGAGGTTAGAAGGTGGCAGCCTCTAAATGGTGTTTGTCGACCTCCGTTCGGCTTTTGATCTTGTACCTCAGGGGAAACTTTGGGCTGTTCTTTTAGACCTTGGTGTCCCTACTCACCTCCTGACTATCCTGATGAGGTTGCATGAGGCCAATTTTGGCCAAGTTAGATGTGGAAAAAATGGCATGCTCTCATCTAAATTCCCTGTTGGCCGAGGGGTAAGGCAGGGCTGCGTACTTGTGCCGACCCTGTTTTGTCTCTATCTCAACGGGATAATTGGGCACCTTAACGGCATCCAGAATATTGACGTGCCAAAGCTGGCAGGCAACAGGGTCCCAGTGATTATGTTTGCCGACGACACCCTTCTGCTTTCCAAATCTCCAATGGGTGTCCAGCGAACTTTGGATGGCTTTCAGGAGTTCTGCATTGCTAGAGGCTTGGAGATCAACACTTCAAAAACAAAATTCATGATCTTTAATCCACCAAGAACTTTATGCCCAAATCCAAGCTTAGGGGCGACAACGCTAGAAAGGGTAAACACTTTTGACTATCTGGGGGTCACGCTAAATGAAAATCTGACATGGTGACCCCAGCAGATTAAGTCACAACTCAAACTGGCCCAACTTTCAGGCGGAATCCTTAGGCTATCCAACAAGTCCACTATCAAATCCGTGGGACCACCATTGGAGGTGTACAAAACACAAGCTAGGGGCGCCATCATGTACGAGGGTGAACTTTGGGGTTTCTGTAATAGGTCTGAAATTAGTAAAACTGAGAACAAATTTCTAAGAGGGCTTTTGGCTCTACCGCTCAGCTCCCCATTGCTTCCTTTGAGGTTAGATCTAGGATTCAGACCTATTGATGAAGAGCTAGCCCTAAAACCCCTGAGATTCCGGCGTAGGCTCTGGGTTACCCCGGAGCAGATACACTACATAGAGGAACTTAAGGAAATATTGAGCACTACAGGCTCAGGAAACATTCCCTGGCTCGCCTATATAAAAAAAGAATTTATTAGGCTAGAGATCCCTGATTTATGGCTAGACCCAGAGGATGGCTGCAAACGACTGTCTCGCACTCAATTAATGCATCTATTCCATGCAGACAGACTTAATGCCGCATTATCTAACCCCCAAATTGGTTCAATTACTGCTTCCTTCCTGCAAGTTAAAGATTCTTATTCATTTGAGCAGTTCCTTGATGATATATACCCTGTGTTAGCGAAAAAACTCTATGTTCAGTGGAGGCATGGTGTCCTCCCGCTGCGAGCCTTTACTAGCAGGTGGTCACCCTCTGCTCCAAAAAATTGTCCGGCCTGTGAATGTGATAGTGAAAGTGAATTACATGTGATGTTTTTTTGCCCAGGGTATCACAATGCTAGGAACTACTGGATTGTACCATTATGCATTAACTTAGCCTTCAAACAATGTATGCATGCATTTAGAATACTCAAAACTGACATAACTGGTCGGACCGTATGTGCAGTATCAACATGTTTGGCTGCCATGTGGAATAAGCGCAGGCTCCTAATTGCCTGAACTTGTGCCGGGCTAGCCTACGGTCACATATTATCTTTTTATTCTGTTCTTAAATGCCAATATGAATTTTTTTTTTTAACCATTGCATGTTTTAACTTGTGTCGAGTTTGTATTAACTGACTCAACCTGTCTAGAATCATTTTGCTGCTACTAATTGTATTATTTTTTATTGTCATCTATTTGCACTGTTTTATATGTACTACTGTTGTTCTCTTTTATGGCATTTTGCCAAAATAAAGATTCTTTGAATTGAATTGAATTAGTTGGCCTGGCATATGATGTCTATTATTCTAGTGGGTACCTTGCACCAGTCCAAACGACCTTTATTGATAGTAGGTTTAAGACAACCTTATAGAAAGCTATCCTAGTGGTAGCTGTGGAGAGCAGCCTTCAGGCTAAGTCTTGAAGGAATGTAAAGCAGCTTGTTATACCAGTCTATAATCCCTTGAATGATCAAATGAAAGTACACCACACAAGGTATGTATCAAATATATATGTATTTATTCAAAACACAGCCCCTCTAGTCTCTTTATGAGGCTAGAGGCAAAGGTACAATACAAGAACTTTAAATAGCACACAGTAAATAGCACAGTATACGTTTTGCCCTAGGGGCCTCACAAACCATATACTAAGAAAGTGATATAAGAACCACGTGAGGGATAGCAGTGAGGCCTGTAGAACCGCTGGGGCAACCAGGAACCACCCAAGGTAGGGATGCAGGAGACTCACAGGGGACACATGCAGTGTCTAAACACAGCCACAAATCACCATAGACTTCTATGAGGTAAGTTTATGTTACAATTTTAAAGATTAAGGAAACTTAGCAGTGGACTGCGGTGAAACCCCTTTAAACTAGGACACTTCGTGAGTCAAGACCCACGGGAGCACCGGAGTACTCGTGTTACCTCACCCAGGGAAGCCGGGTGCATAGGTGTCTTTTCATGTCGGGTTTCGACGTCAATTCCAATGGAGAGCTGCAAAGAAGTGCTGCAGGCGACCAGAGGAAAAGTGTTCGGATGGATCCAAGGGTGGATCGGAGATCTGAAAGACCTGGAAGCAGAGGGGACAGAGTCTGGGTCACAAGCCAGTAACCAGGATGGTGACAAGAAGATGCCAGCCGATGTTGGGTGCTTTCAAGTGGAGTAGGTGAAGTTGACTCTTCAGCAACGAGAACCAGGAGGTGTCAACAATGACCAGGAGCTGGATTAGAGCTGTTCCATGAAGAATGTTGAGTGCTGAAGTGTCAGAATCTGGATTGGACCCAACAAGCCTTGGCAATAGCAACCCATGGCAAGATGCAGAGATTGGCTTCGGTGCAGACCAGCAAGGTCTGAGGGACTCATCCTTTGGAGGGGAGTCAGAGCATGTTTGGAGCAACCAGGAAATCTCAAGAAACAAAGGATTGTCCTTCATGGGGACTCAATAGCCAACGGACTAGAGATCGCAAAGGAGTCTCGAGCTGCGGTGAAGAAAATGGGCCCTCGGAACACTAGTGGAGTTTAGGCCTTGCAGCTTTGGTGCAAAAGGTGCTCGGGCAGGGGCAACAAATAGCCCAATGCACAACTTCGGGAAACTTCGGGAAAGGTGCACTTGCAAACTTGCAAGATGTTCAGGACTTCCGGTCCCACGTCTCTCATCTCGGCTGCGGGTCTCAGCTTTACTGGGATCTCGTGTCGGCCTCAGAGATGTCTGGCAGTCCATGTCCTGTGATGCCGATTCTTCGGGATCCGGCGGGAGCCTCGAAAATGCAGACTGGCACAATGCTCTTAGGTGCCTGTTTGAACAGGGACTCCTTGACCTCAAGGGAGATTTCTTCCATCTTCCAGTGGATATGGAATGTCAAAGGTCCATGATTTCATCTTCAGAGTTTTGTCCAGGGTAATCTAAAGTGTCAGGGACTGGGTTCCTATACTTATACTAAGTTTAGGGGATGGACTAACTCTAGGGTCCCACCTATGGGAGGACCCGGGGAGGGGGTGGTTACACCCCTTCCCCTTGGTCCAGTTTCGTGCCAGAGCTGGGTCTGAAAGCCCAAGCAACCGGTTTGAACTGGGAAATGCACGGAGCACCTTGTTTGCCCAAGCAAGTGTCTGAAAAGCATTCATTGAATGCAACCCACCCTGCCTCAATACACTAAAGCGTGTCTGGGGAGGTGCTAGCACCTCCCTGGGCAGGCAACCTATTGTCCAGGCTTCCCCTGCCGGAGTTTCAGGAGGTCAGACTTGTGTCTGTGGCAGCAGCATCCATTTTGCAATGCTGAGGCTTGTTAAGTCATTTATCCGGTGTACCAGTGTGTACATGTCTTCTCCCCCTAGATGGGTGGAATTCCACCCCCGCCACCAGAACTGGCGGGGGGTGTAGGATTCCAAAGTGTTCAACACAACATGTTTTGATAAAGCCAAACGAAAATTAGCATTAATCATGAGGATTATAATGCACTTAAGAGTATATGGTATGTCCAAATCACAGAACAGTTATAAGGAAGGGTTTTGGAAAGCTGCGGAAGGGCTCAGCTCATGCTAGGGCATCCCTCTCACACAAAACCAAGCACTTTGCCCTCAGGCTTTTCAAGGCCTGCCAGAGGAGTGACTTATAGGTTAATATGTGTCTGTTTTAAATGGTGGGTATAGGTATACTATATCCCAGTAAGGGGTGCTTACACCACCTTACCCAAGCTGCAAGTGCAGACCTGTGGTGTTATTTTGGAAGGCTTCCCAGGGGTGGCATAGTATATGCTTCAGCCCCTGGTAGGCCTCTGGGGTACCTATGCCCTTGGTACCTAAGGTACCATATACTAGGGGCTCACAAGGTAACTCAGTAACCAATCTGGTCTGTACCTAAAGTACATGCAATCAATTTAGAGAGAGAACAGCTAGGCTGTGGTCCTGATTAGCAGGGCCACAGGCAGACTAAAATCGAATAACCAGTGAAACACAGCAAAAAGTGGAGGTAACCTTAGGAAGCAGACCCTACTCTCCTACACTTCAAAGCACAGTCCAATCCAGGGTGTTTGTACAAAATATTGAGAATCAAGTATTTGGAGTCAGCAATATCGTAAGTATAACATTGTGGTACAAAAATATTGTGATGAAGAAACTGCTGTCTACCATTTTTTTAGGTAATATAGTTTTTAAGAATATGGTTGATTTTAATATCACTTTCAGTAATTTACCCGTAAAAAATATCATTTTAAAACTATTTCTATGTCTTTCAGTTCATATATTAATGTCATCTGTTTCTAATGTTTGTATGTTTGTAATTTTCTGTAATTTAGAATTGTTTTTTTCGTTAATAGTATTTTATAGTGTTGCAGCTGGTTGTTTGATATTTAATTGGTTAGGGTGTGAAGTTGATTAGGTAGTCATTAATATTTAATTCATTATTAATTCAATTTTTTATTAATGTTTTATTAACGTTTAATTAATTATGTACTCGATATCAGCTATGTGCATTATGTTATACTGAATAATTTTAGCTAGATTTTAGGTGCTGGTTGCTAGATTGTGTAGGGGTATGAAGTAGAAAGTTAATTAAGTAATAATTAGTTGTTAAATAATTATTTAATTTATAGTTATATGAGTTGTGTAAGTGTTATATATTTTAGTTTTATTAAAGTTGCGGGCTTCTAGAATTTTAGGGGTGTAGAGTGGAGGGTTTAGTAAATAATAATTAAGTAGCAAGTACTTAATAATGACTTGTTTAACTGATTATTAATTATGTAAATTGTCTAATATTTATATAATTTAGTTATATTTTAGGTGTGAGTTGCTGGGTCCGAAGGTGCATAGGGTGGAAAATTAATTAAGTAACAATTAACCAACAAATTATTGATTATTTTTTTTACTATCAGTTATGTAAATTGTGCAATACTTATTTATTAAGATTTATTTTAGATTTGGGCTGCTAGGTCTGTACAGGTACAGGGTGTGAATGTAATTAATAAGTGAATAACAATCTTTTTATGTATTGCCAATTTATTAATTATGTAATTTGTTTAACATTTTAAAGTGTTTTGTAACATGGATTTCGAAATAATTTATGTTAACTTGTTCCATTGCATGCATGTTAATTATTTCATCGTATCATAGTTAACAATCATGCCATAAGTGAAGAGGGTGTTATATAAACGACGCATTTGTGAACAAAACAGGGAAGGGCGGTGTACTCGATTTAGTTACTAAGGGAGGGCCCACACTCATGAATTGATAGGGGGTAAAGAACTGATCCGGGAGGGTTTAACTGACTGATATGGTGAATCATGGGAGGTGTATTTCTTTGTGGACGTTCGAACAGGTGGATTGAAACGAGCGGCTAATTAGGTGGGAGTGGTTACAATGGTATAAAAATCTGGACTAAGTGGGAGAGTGAAACAAACAGCAGTTCTCAGAAAAAGGTTGGAAAGTGTAATGGTTGTACTTACGTGGAGAATAGAGGTATGAAGGATTGCTGAACCTCAGTGGCGGATCCTCCATGGGGGCGTTTGGGTGCCGCCACACTGCTTTCTCGCCGTGCGAGAAGGCAGAAACAAATAGTAGAGAACTACCATTTGTTTCTAACTTCTCGCATGACGAGAAAGCAGAAGTTCCTGCTTGAGAGAGTGGGAGGGGTTACTTGAGGTCAGGGGGGAGTGGCTTTCCCTACTGTTGTTAATACTGTCTGTTTGGGCAGCCTGAGAGGCTGTCTGTAGTATTCCATGTTAAGTAGTATTCCATGTTAAGTATAGAATTCCTTCTTAGAATTGGTATTGTACATTCTTATCCCTACATTCTATGTGTGGTCACCTATTCAGATCTTACTGGTGTTATGCTGAAGGTGGTTGTTTAAGCTGTCTCTCTGAATAAACTCCTCTACATGTTTCCTGGACTCTCTGGAGTAATTTCTACATAAATTTGGCGACGATCGGGATTCAAGACCCTGTGACCCAGAGAAAAACCTCGTGTTTCCAAAGTTGTATTTTGAGGAAGTTTTTGAAAACTGACAGCGTTCGCCTTTGCAGCTCAAATCTAACCAGGTATTTTCTACTTTCCATGTTTAATGTGTATGTAGATCGCACCAGCGGCTGTTTAAAGTGTCAAGTGCCTTGATTGCACCAGCGGGAGTTATACCTTATTTACCTAATCTTTTTTTTTTTTGGGAACTCCCTTTATTTGGATAACTGTTTCTAATTGGCCCTTTACCGTCGAGTACTGCTTATGTGACGCATTCTGCCTGCCAACATTTTTTTTTTAGACATTTTTTCCGTGTTGTGCTGCTTTGTTATCACATTGCGTTATTCAAAACTTGGAAGTTGCCCAACGCGCGCTGTGTTAATTACACCATTCCTGCATCTTTTAAAAAACTGTGAACTCACCGAACGCGCGCTGCGCGCTGCTTCCCGTGCCTCTCAACGCCGACCTGCAACGAAGGAGCACAACACTCCAACATAACGTCACCACGCATCACGTCTCTACGTATGCGTCTTAGCGGCCATCTTAGTTGTTATTATTTCTTCGTTCCCATAGCGACGAAGCCACGATCGTATTTTTGACCACTTTAAGTGATTTTGATCGTTGCTCCTTCTCGTTTTAACTACAAAGTACTCCGCTTTCAAGAATAATCTTTATTTCTACATATATTTAACGTTTATCATTTTTTTTCTTTAAAAAAAAAAGAAAAAGGAATTAGACATTGAGAGACTTGACTGAGAGACAGCTTAAACAACCACCTTCAGCATAACACCAGTAAGATCTGAATAGGTGACCACACATAGAATGTAGGGATAGGAATGTACAATAACAATTCTAAGAAGGAATTCTATACTTAACATGGAATACTACTTAACATGGAATACTACACTGTCCAAACAGACAGTATTAACTGTATTAAGAACAGTGGGCAAGCCGCTCCCCCCTGCCCTCGAGTAACCCCTCCCACTCTCCCTGCTCTCTGTATGCTGCAGCATGCAGAGAGAAACGACGTAGGTAGGGCAGCCGGCCGAACCAATCACAGCGCTGGCTGCTGTGGAGGGGAGGGAGGCTGCCTGCTGCCTTCTGATGACAGGCTCAGCCCAGAGGTTCCGACCTCTTGGCTGAGCCTGTCAGAGGTTCCCATAGCGACGGACGGCGGGAGTCAGATGTCTGGAGCCTGTCAGGAAAGAAAAGCGGGAAGCCATTAACTAAGGTAAGTTTTAATATTTAATTATCCCACCTTCCGTCCCCCCCATCCACTCCGCCACAACAACCCCATTTCCACCCCCCTTCCCGTAATGCAGGCCGCGACTGACACTGTTTTTAATGAGTTTGCTGACAGAAGGATTAAATTAATACACCCGTTCCACTCAGACAACGTGGGTAAGAGCAGCTCCCAGCCACGCTCAGCACAGTGTGCTGCTTAAACACCGCCAGAAGTTTTGCACGGGTAAGATCATTCAGGGTAGCGGACAGTCTCATGTGGAAATCCATACACTTCCGTTCATCCCCAAACCAGCCTTAGTCGCCTTTAAGAACATAATTTAAAGGCTGGTGGTGAAAAAGATCTCACCCTCTGCGGCCCGTTTCAGACTGACTCCTCTCTTCTCCTCCAGATTACAGATGAAAGACATTCCTGTTTGTCACAGTTTATCCTCAGAGTCTCCTGGGTGATAAAACCTCGATGATTTATCTGCATTTATTTTTGAATGCCAGTAATTCTTGGTAAAGTCTATTTTGTCATTTGCCGTCCATGTGGTTAAATAGATTGGTGGTAACGTGAGAGGTGACAGGTAGGGCGATGCACTGCCAAACTAGTGTATACAAATATTGAATGTAGCAAAATAATGAACATTTCACTCAATTGTATTGGACTGCTTAGAATTGGAGATGTGGCGCCTACTATCAGAAGTGAACACAGCCTGCAAAGTGGCTTTGGGTGAGGTGCGCTGTTCAAAGCTCACCAGGCGATGAATGATGCCCAGGGAGGGTCTTTCACTGATGGTTTAGAGGGGGCGATGTAACTTTCATAAGGGCACCCTGTGCCAGTGTTGATATGATATATACTTATGGCCGTTCTATGTTTTTTCAACATTTTCTCAGGAGAGAACCCTCCGTTTGTTGTCGGGCTCGCTGCAATGCAGTACAATCATTATTTTCGCTGCACCACTTTCAAATCTCACCAGCCGCCACTGCTGAACCTCATGCAGTCTAGTGGGTTTATTTAACATTTAATAGTCATGGAGCACCAGCGAACTCGGGGTTATGTTAAAGATTTACGACTTGGTAACATAATTTGGAAGTGTTATTTTATGCTTTTTAGAGGGAAAGCGTTGTTTATCGGAGGTTTTAACATGGTAGATAAAGATATGTATAATGTTAACTACTATCGATTATTAATGTTGTCTTGGGGTTTTTACATCAATTTAATGGCAATTTTCTTTGATTTTTAATTTCACAGAAAAATAATCTCTAACGAAGAGCCTGTATCGGCCCGAAATGCATTGGGTTTAAACTTTTTGTATTCATTTACGGAACCAGGGAATCTAACACGCTGTATCAAAGGTGATTGGGCATTATAAATGCGCTTTAAAATTGGAATTACTTTTGTTCTACTAATCCAACACATGTACAATATTATGAAGATTAAATAGAATATTGGATACATTTGGTTTACATCATCTGCAATCGGTGTGATGCATCCTGGGACTGGTATTACTCAATATCAGCCTCCGTTTGTGGATACTTGGGAACACACACACTCCACCCATGGAAAACCTCGCAGGGATAGAGTAACGCAATGCAGAGATGTGCACTTGTTGCGTTACTCTAGATTTATCAAGCCATGCAGGGATGCGCAAGGTGCCCTTGTGTGGCTTGATAAATCTGAGAAAAAAGTTGCCCTTTCACCCCCTTGAGTCACAAGTCTTTCCCTTTGGGTTTAGAGAAGGTTTCTTTAAAAAAGGAGAGACTATGGCAGATTTCCAATTCTTGAGTCCCATCCCCAAAGTGAGGAAGAATTACAAAGATTTGTTAGGGTGGGCCACTAATATGCCATACAGGAAATGACAGACTGTGTTGTATCAATAAAATATCTGTATAAAAGAATGTCACCAGAATGCTGTCATGTTTGCATCTACCCCATTGCAAGTGCATATGTTTTTTTTAAATTTTCTGCATTGTTTTGTACCCTTTTATCGTCAATGGGACTGCATTCATATTTTTTATTTCCATTCTTCACAAGGTATAAGGAGTGGTGTGGCTCACTGGTTAGAGACAGCAGACCCGGAAGCAGAGGCAGGCCCGGGACCAGGGTTCGATTCCCGACGCGGCAGGGTCTTGGGCCATGGTTAGCGGACTCGATAATTCTCGCTTCTGTGCCTACTCCACCCATGGGTCCCACTCAGCAACTCTGGGCAATAGCTTGCTTAATCTCTACTAATGGCCCCATCAGCGCCGGGGATGCTTGTCTTCACCTTGGAGATGCCCAGGAGGGACCATCTCACAGGGAAAGCCAGGATGGGTTCCCCAGCGGTATACAGCGCCGGGACGCCCCTTTGCTGGGGCAGCTGTGCGTTTTACAAGTATACGACATTTAACATATAACATTTATAATATTTTAAGTAGAAGCGTATCAAAGTAGGAAACTCATAAATGGGGTGAGAGACCTCAATCTTTTTGCACTATTCCTTTTCCCATTTTCTTTTGAAGTTGTGGATATATTTAGGGGCTTATTTACAAGCACCTCGCATCACCGGTACGTCCCTTTTTCCCATGTTAAAAGTGACACACCAGTGGTGCAAGGGGCTTGTAAATAAGCCCCTTCGGGGCATATTACCAAATGATTATCGCAAATAGCGCTTCGCGTGATTCACATTATCGCCACCTATTGCTGGATTCCTGCACCTGGTTAGCGGCGTATTATCAACGCCTTTCACTGAGGCATTGTGAAATCCAGCGATAGAGGGTGTGAAGCTGCATTAATGTGTGAAAAGCAGCGATAATTAGCCTGTGATCACAAAATCCTTGATAATAGGCAGATGTGGACCTAGCCTTGGAATCACCTCCCATGTCAAAGATAGCTAAGTAGAATTTTTAGCAGGAGTAAAAGTCCATCGTTAAGGGGCATTAGCGCAACTTTTATCATTGCTTCGCGGCTCTGGGGCATCCTTGTAAATATTGCAATGCTGTGTTAGCAATGTTTTACAAGGACATTACGTGATGAACGCCTACTTTGCATCTAATTAGGAATGCGAGGCGAGGCGTTCGGAAAACGGCATCTAACATGCGCTAATGATGATTGTGCAACATTAAAATCGCCGCTTTTTCGGCGCTATGTGCCGAAAAATCAGAGATAGGTGACTTGATAATATGCCCCTTTGGGGCATAACATCAAGGGGCAGCAATAAGTATCGCTGGCCGCACTCAGCGCGAAAAATGTTATTGCGGTCTATCACTGTTAATTATCGCCATGCTAGCGCTGTATCAACAACGCATAGCGCAATGGCGATAATTATACCAGCGATATCGCTGTTTTCCATGGAACATCGCTGGTTTTACAGCGATGTTCCATGAAAAACGGCTATAACCTTGCTGATATGCCCCTTTGGTTGTATTAGCATAATCCACCCCCAATGGCAAGTATACCTAAGTAAGCATTTTTGCGGTTTTCGCCAAAAGCTGACGTCTGCAAAAATGCTGGGCCTCCTTGTAAATATTGCGATGTGCACATCAGCGATAATTTACAAGGAGTACTGCCCAGTGATGCCCACTTTGCAGATGCAAAGCTAGGCATCGGGAAAACGGGTGCTAACATGCACTAATGCATGTTAACATCCCCTTGTAGATAGGGCGATGCCATTTTTGCCGCTTTTTTGCCTTTTAAAGACAAAAAAGCGGCGAAATGGCCCTTGATAATATGCCCCAGTGTTTGTTTGGTTGGAAACTCTCTGCTTTATGGCTCTGGAGCACGTGGCCCCCTACTTTATGTAGTTTTCCATGCACATTCTCTGAGGAGATTTGTTTTTCCTAAGCGAGATAGAAAATCATGGGTGCTTAGCCTCTCTTTGTACTGGCTGCGACACTATGCTGCAACACTATGATAGTGCTTTGAGGCTCAGAGAAGCACCCAAAGGGGCTTATTTACAAGCCTCTTGCGCTGCCAGTGCGTCACTTTTCCCCATATATAATGTGGCCCACTGGCGGCGCAAGGGGCTTGTAAATAAGCTCCAAAGTACTTAAGTGTGTGGAGTTCTTCGTGTCAGGGTGAAGAACTCCGCACACATTAGTATGGGGAGTGCGGAGTCATAAAACTGTAGTTTGTGAATACCATAAAGTAGTAAGCTTTCCCAAAAGGGTATTTTAAGAATCAGACCCTACGAGTATTGTGTAGAGCACACCACTTACTTAAGTAGGACCTGGACTATTTTCTCTGTTACCCTGTGAGAGCCCAGTGCTGTAGTGGGGTGCTTGGTAATTCAGTTTTGGCTTCAGTGATTCCGTGACCCCGGACATTGGTGGCAAAATAAATCTAAATTAAAACATTTGATTTAAAGCAACCTCTAACCATGTTCTATGACCCCAATAATCAGTTCTCACATGGTTGTTTTAATTTCATATTAAACTGTCTCAAAATGTTTCCGAGCTATCCACTCCCATGACGGTCATCATCAACTATAAGATTTTGCTTTGGTAATTTTGTCTCTACACAAAGATAAAGTTTTGATTAACGGGATGCTTTGACTTTTCTGTGAACACACAAACACCATGCGATGGCACATCTGAGCACAAAATTATACAATTGCCAGATGTCTTGAGCTCTTCTAGTTTTATTCCCATCCATTGTCCAACAGGACATTTTATTCTGAAAAGAATTGATTTGCCACTTCATACGCAGCCTTTGAAAATAAATGTGCATTAAATCAAGACGCTTGCAGACATGGAGCAAAGTGTTTATAAGGTTTGAAAGTGATAGGATACAAAGGTTAATTAAGTCTATTTGGAGAGGAGGTCACGTCTATGCACTGGCCGAGCACAGAGAGAGTATTTACTGTCATGGAAATGATATAGAGTGTGCTGAATTCCACATTTCCCAGGAACATTATGAGGGATTAGTATATAAACTGAAACATGTCATGAATTTCTGCAAGCGTCTGGACAGGACATTAGAGAACAGCCATGAATTATGTACTTCAGATATATTGGTCTTCTACACGGCCTTTACAGACGTTTTTTAAATAAGTCATCATCAGGATTTTTTATTAGACTCATTGTACTTGCTCATTCGCAGGTGCCTATTTTTTTACTATGTTATAAACGACATTGCGTTGCCTCCTTTATGCAATTATGTTACATTATCACCACAGAAACGTTTGTCTAAGGCAGGTCTCGTGTATGAGTGCCTCAATATTTAACAGCTCTTGTGCACAGGAGTCCCAATTACAACCAGGTGGAGCGGAGGTGCCTAGCTACACAATCACAATGGTGCAAGATGGTGGGTCACTGAAAGAGCGTTGGCACCGGGGAGCTCTGAAGCCGTTTTGTGGCTGCTGTGGTCCCCAGTGTGGCCCCCAACAAACGTCTGTGGCGACCCGGAGGACTCACAAGTGTATGTGGGGCATACCTGGGCCACAGCAATTACCCATCTGCAGCTTGTCTGGATGAGTGGGACTCGCACTCATCCTCATGTTTGTGTCCAGGCAAACAGCAGGAGTGGAGGACCCCCCCGCAATAGGCCTATGGTACTCAACAGTTCCTTTTGGAGCCATCAGCCGGCACCCTGTCTGTCCTTGGTTACCACGGATGATGGGATTCTTCCATGACAGAAACCCTCGGGGGTCGGACTTCAGAGTCCACGGTGTTGTGTGGGCCTGACCCGGAGATAGGAAATATCTGCAAGCTGGCCCCTGAGATCCTCAGCCTTATGCTCACATATATGACCTGCTACCCCTGCTTGCCATTTTCCTTCCAGAACCCCTGCATTCACTACCAGCAATGCTTGGCTCTAACTAGCGGATAACTGGCCTATGCCAGAGCTGGATTGTTGCTACTATTCTCCAACTAGTTCACGCCGCCCCTGCTTCAAGGGTTAGGGGGTGCTTGCGCTCTTTTGCACAGATGCACCCACCTGTCACTGGGAAGGAGCCTTCATGCAGTTTGCATTATATGTGATAATTGACATTTTTCTTGTTGCGCATTACATCTCAGGTGCTTTAGTGCCAATGCAGTGGAGTGTCGCTGGTACCTGGAGACTTCTTTGGAGTAGACTTTCTTTATGCTGGCCACTCCAACCCAACCATTGCATGCTGTGGACATCACTGTGCAAGTAAACCCCCAAGTACGTTGCTACTTCTCACTCTTATCTCTCATATCGGGCCCCAATGTGGCCAGACAATTGTCCTTTGCTGAAGCTCTGTCTAGAGGGGCCTCCCACATGCCTGCCAAATCTGACACCGTTGCAGAAAATACCAAATAACAATACCCAAGGACGTTACTACCAGGAGCACTAAAATATCCACTTTTGATATTACAATCAATACTATGCCATCTGATAATAAATCTCTGCAGTCAGACCTCTTGCAACTGCATCTGCGTCTTGACTCCACGTATAAGAGGGTGGATCAACTTGACGGCCTCTATATTCAACAACAGACTGAGTGGGTTGATAGGAAAAGTCTACAAAGTAAAGTCAAGGATTTGGAAGACCGAGCATAGAGAGACAATATCTGTTAGCTTCCTTGTCTGTCTTCTAGTCACCATGACTCGCTTGTCCTTCGCAGAGCCCAGGGAGTGCCAGTGGGCACACAGACTGCAGACTCACTCAGCACACTCTTTTAATACCTCCAGAAGGATCATAATGTGCCTCCTGCACCACAGCAACACCAGGGCCATCCTATAGAGAGCCAGAAAGAAAGGAGGCCTTTTCAACATGACAAAGCCATGGTTCACAGACTGTGGTAAATGGAAAAAACTGCTGACACTTCGCCCACGCAGGCCAGATGCAGGGATCAAGTTCAGCCTTCTGGGCCTGACCGTGATGATAGTGATGGTGCATGGCAACACTACAGAGAATGAGGATGAGGACTGGTTGGTGGCCTATTTGGGTACTCTGGATGACCAATGTATATACCTTCTTCATCCATGTGTCCTCACTTCTGGTGGAGGGGGGTATTGGCTCCACAGTGGTCTGCTGCCCTAAACTTACTCATCGCCAGGGCAAGCCTTTTTGTCCAAAACATTTGTAGGACTCTGGGTGGAGGGTTTATCTTTCATTGGTGGGTGAGGTGGGTGTTTTCTGCCCATATCGGGAGGTCTCAATCTCACTCTTGTATCCAAAGACTCAGAATCTGCTGCAAAGTGCACTCCAGGCCTGGCTACTCTACTCCCCACTACTCCGCAAGTGCCTTCATGAACTGTCATATACACCTATCTTGAGGGAATATACAGGCCAACAAGATCCCCCTGCATTGTATTCATGGTCACATTAACCAAGGTCACATATACTTTGCTGCTCAATACACTCCGATTGCGAGTGTTACACTCCACATACTTGATCAATAGATTTCTGACATGACTCCTTAGGACAGGCATTATTTAGTGAATCCTCTTTTAGACAGAGGCTGTCTGCCCTCAGTTTTATAGTTAAGCAGGGAATAAACCATGGTTTATCGATTTCCCCTTACTTTTTTTCCTGCCCATTTAGCCTTTAGCCATTGCTATGAGAACATCATCACTTATCGTGGAGTGGAGAAGTGTGGCTCACTGGTTAGAGCAGGCAGACCCTGAAGCAGAGGTCAGACCCAGGACCAGGGTTCAATTCCCGACGCGGCAGGGTCTTGAGCTCAAATGTCCATGGACTCGATAATTCTCGCTTCGGTGCCTGACCTAATCATGGGTTCACATTCACACTCTGCAACTCTGGGTATTAAGCTTGCTTGATCTCCACAATGGCCCACCCACGCCGGGATGCCTGGCTTTCACCTTGGGGATGCCCTGTAGGGGCTATCTCACAGGGAAAAGCCAGGACGGGTTCCCAAGGCAAGCACGGAGATACCCCTTCGGGGGTCGATTCAGGCGCTATATAAGAAACATAATAATAATAATATGGGGTTACCACCATGGTGGGACCCATCAGTTCTTTCCTCTATGCGGACAATATTAACAATGCTCTTCCACCAGCAGTGTTCCACCCCAGCTCTGGTCACCCTACTAAACATTTCATTTCTGTGGTACTGAGTGAATTGGGAAAACTGTGTAGTAATGCCAATGTCCATAGTCATGACATAGGCATGCATTCAGGGAGTGGGAGGGGTATGTATACCAAAAGGCCTGAAATAACTAAGCTAATATCTATCGTGAGGGCTGCAATACCTGGCACAGGACAATATGTCCCCTCTATTAGCCTCTGCTTGCCTAGACTTTGCAATATTAATTCACCACTTCTTGTCTCTGTGGGTCTGCATACAGGATGTGAAGATGGCAACAGCTCTACAGTTTAATTATACACTGGGCATGTTGCCAATGTACGTCTCCTGCTCACTCTTACCCTCCAATGACTCGGGATCAAGGGTTTAATTTTGGGGGACAGATAAACTCTGCCACAGGTGGATTATGCCTTCCCAATATTGGAATGTATTACTCCACTAACCATCTATCTTACATTGTCTTAGACATTCCAATCTCAGGTCGGTCGTCCCCCAAATGTTTTGCTGCCTTGCCTCAAATTTTGCTGCATTAATTTGTGTTGCCTTAGGACACTGTGCACTCTCCCTTATCTATAGTTTATTAGACTCATGCACAAAAGCATATTTAATGTACCTATAAGTCCCTAGTAGAATGCACTACATGTGCACAGGGCATGTAAACTAAACACTACTAGTGAGCCGGCAGCACTGATTGTGCCACCCCCTCAATTAGTCCTTTAAACATGTCTCAGGCCTTCCAATGTGTGCAGTTTACACTGCCTGGTATTTAAAACCCCTTGCAGAGCCATAAACTCTCATTTTATTACATATAATTCACCCCTAAGGTAGGCCCTAGGTAGCCCATAGGGCATGGTGCTTTAAAATCAAAAGGTAGGACATGTACATTTACGTTTTTCATGTTCTGGTAGTGAAAAACTCCCAAATTCGTTTATCACTACTATGAAGCCTACCCCTCTCATAGGACAACATTGGAGATTCCTTATGACACTTCATGAGCTGTAATTCTTGATTGCTATGGAGTAGATCTGTCATGTTTAATACCAATGGTTTTGGAATTATATATCCTCTTTAATGATAACGTTGAATTTAACATTACAACTTTGAAAATGCCACATTTAGAAAGTTGGCATGGTCTTGCTAGTAGCCCTGTGTGCTTGCAACCTCTTTCTGATCAGTCTGGGGTGGGTGGCAGCTAGTATTTGTGTATTGCCCTTAGACAGCTACACACAAAGTGAGCTTAGGTAAGACTTGATGGGCCTTGATGGGGCATCCTGGCAGGATAGGAGGGAAAAGCTGGGCACGGCCTCAAGTTTGTACCTGAAAATGCTTTTTTCCAGTCCTCACACAAAAGGCAGCATACCCCCTGTAGTGAGTCTGGAGTCAGGGAATGACAGGAGCATTTTAAAGCCCTTCTTTGAAGTCTCCACCACTTCAAAGGCACCACTGGGTATAAGAACTGGACTTTAGGCACTACCTCTTCAGTACATTTCTGGACCTGAAGATCAGCTTCCAAGAAGAAGGTCTGTTGGGCTGCTGAAGGGTTGCCACTCCCCTGGGCTGCTGTTCTGGAAGAACTACCTTCTTGCTGTGCTGGCCTTCCTGCTACCCTCTTTTCCTGGGTGAGAAGGAGACTTGACCTGCCTCTATGGCCCCAAAACCCAGATTGACTCCAAGGGCTAGATGGCTGGTCTCCTGATCTGAAGTTTCAGGAACATAAAAGACTCGTAATACTCTGCTCCTGCACCTGGACTAGTGGAGCTGGGCCTTAAGTGTTAGCTTCTGCACTGATGCATCCTCTGCTGTAAAAGCAGAATTGATGCATTGCCACAGTTGTGGGAGCAGAACGAGTCTATCGCCCTCGGAACCAATGCCTCACCAATGTTGAATGGGGAAACTCGATGCATTACATCTCTGAACCAGCACACTGCCATCAGAACTGACGTATCTTCTACTGCCAGTGCAGAGTCGAAGCATCCCCTTTTGAACAAGTACATCGCCTTCAGAACTGACGTGTGCATTTTCACATTTCCCACCAGCTGGGGGTTGATTTCGTGGTTGCTCACGTTGGGCGGGAGCTTTCAACATGTTGAGAAAATTGATACATCTCTTTCACTGTGTGGGCCGTCACCAACACATCCCTCATCTGCACTCCAGATCTCATCATCGTCGACGCAAAAAGGGGCTTTCTCAGCTAACCAAACCTGATCCCTGTAGCCAGCCATGCACCATCGTGGGCTTCCTGAGCTTTTCACTTTCTCCCAGTCCAGAACAATCAGATTACCCAGATATGCGCTTATTGCTGCTAAGCGCTATTTCACAGTTTATTTTTAAAAAGTCATATCTCAAATTCTACTAATTGGATTTTTGTTGTTTTGGCCTTGTGTTAATTATTACATTAAGAACTATTGTCCTTCCTGTCTCTTCTCCTAGCACTTCCTCTTCCTTCCTGATCCTCTTGACCTGTGTACCATTCACTGGTCATTCTGATCCTTCTCACCCCGCCCATCTGATTCCTAGTACTTCTGTTCCTGGACCTATTGGCCTCTATTGTTTTGGTCCTCCTGGACCTTTTCTTCCTGATTTGGATCATATTGGTCCTCCTGGCCCTGTGCCTTGTCCTCATGATCCTTCTGGCACTGGTCCGGATGGTGCAGGCCCTCTCGGTCCCAGCTCCCCTTGTCTGCCTGGCTCTGGCTGTTCTGGTCCTCCTCATCTTCCTCACCCTGGTCTTGCTACCCCCAGGTCTGGTATTTCTACTCCATGTGGTAGTCTGGGCACTGGTTATAAGGTCATGGTCCACCTGGCACTCATAAGCCTGATCCTGGTCCTCTTGTTGCTGATCCTTCTAATCCTCCTTGCTGTGGACCAGGTCTTCCTGTGTTGTCACCTCCTGGCATCCTTGGTACTACCTCCCTCTTCTTCCTTGCTTGTGCTGGTCCCCTGCAAGTATTGGCAATAATTCATATCCACATTTTCCCAGCTTTCAGGATCTGGTCCTGCTTCTCCTTCTCCTTATGATTCTTGTGAACATGGTCTTCCTTGCTCTGGTTGTCCAGGCACTGGCCATCCTGTTCACCATATTCTTGGCAATCTTGTTCCTAGACATTTAGCCTGGACCTCCAGGATATGATAAACCGGTCGTGATGTTTTTGGTCCTGGCCTTTTTCTCCTCACCCTGGTTCTCCTTGATCTGGTACATCTGGTACTCAGGTTCCTTTTCCTTCAGGCTCTGATTCCTGTGTCACTGGTCTCACCTCCCTGACACACTTGGCCATGGTTGTGCTCTTTTTGTTAGTTAGTCCTTGTGTGAATATGTCCCCATTGGCCCTGATCCTCTTAGTCATGGTCCTTATAGTTCTGTTTCTCCTGGGCCATTGTCTCATGGACATGGTCCACCAGCCATCCTACTCTTAATTTCCTTGGTCCTAGTCCTTCATGTCCTTTTGTACTTGTTATAAACCTCTCTGTTTTACAATTCGGACCCACATTTGCTGCCCCAGGCTTTGCCCATCTGGTTCTGTTCTTTTCTGGTTCTCCTCGGCCTGGTCAACATGTCCTGCTTTTCCTCACCCTGAAACTCCTAGCCTTTCTACAACAGGTTCTGATCCATGTGGCCTCTCATGTTGTGAACTTTTCAGTTTGTGTTGTCTGCACATCCTGAATCTGTTCCAGTCATAATTATGAATCCTTACGCTCTTAAACCACATTTTCCTTGTTTGGGTCCTCCTGAGCCTACTCATTTTGATCCTGGTCCTCCTGGTCACCAATGTCCAGTCCCCTTCGTCTATCCAGATTCTGTTGGGAATTCTTACATCCGATCCTCCCCACACTAGTACTGCTACCCGCAATGATTGCTCTGTCTCATTTGATAATCCTTCCTTGCCCTGGCCCCCTAGATCTCGATCTTCTTGGCATTCTTAGCCCTGTTTCCGATCCGCCTGCTCATGATCCTTTTAGATTACTAATAAATCCTCCTTGCTATGGTCTTCTAGGTGCCATTTTGTACTGGTCTCCCTGGTCTGTTTAGTTTCTGTTCTGCTTATCATGGTGCCACTGACCATTGCCCTCCATGTCCCGATCTTCGCAGTCCTTGTCAATCTGGTCCTGCTATAGTCCACCTACACTTTCCCCTCATGGTTCTGCAATAACCCATCTTGGCCCGCCACAGATGATCCAAGTTTTTCCTAGTACTGATATTCCTTGACCTCTGAATCATGTTAGCCTTAGAACTTCCTGGTCTTGCACTTCCTGGTCTGTCTGGTCATCATTCCCATGTACCCCTGCACCTAGTGCTGTGTTTCTTGAGTCTCCTGTTTAACAATTTCCTGGTCCTAAACGTTTTCATCTCCCTTACCCTAATTCTCATCCATCAGTCATCCCAGACCTTTGCCCTTGGTTTATCTATTTGCATGGCTGCCTTTCCTAATCCTTCTGCTCCTGGTTCTTCTGGTTCATGTAGTCATGGTCTTAGTTCTTGTTCTCCTTTATCTAGTCCTCATTTACCTGGTTTCTGGTGTCAGTCCATTGGCCATGATTTCTCTAGTCCTCCTAGTTCACTGGTCCTTCTGCCCTTCCTGGTCCTAATAGTCCTCTTGGTCTGCTGGTTGGTTTGCCTGTTGCACCTTGCTCTTTTCCATCTGGCCATGGTCCCCCCTATTATGGTCCTCCTAGTAATGGTGTTCCTGGCCGACCCCATCCTATTGCCACGGGTCCTCAAGTTCTCGTGTTATGGGTCACCCTGGTTTAGCTAGTCCTTTTCACCATGGTTTAAGATCCCCCAGAGTCTGACCCTAATGGACCTTATGATCCTGGTCCCACTGAACCTGGATTTCCTGATGCTTTATATCCCTCCTAGTCATTCTAATCAAAGGTCTCCAGGTCTACTAGATTTGGTCCTTTGTGGTCTTCTGGGTCCTGGTCTATTCTCTACTGGCCTCTTGGTCCTCCTTCATCAGATCTCTGTGATCAGATATGGCCTCCAGGCCTGTCAAGCAGATTTGTATTTTTTAATGGAATTCTTTTACTGAAACAGCACTGTCAACAACAGAAATGTTATCTCAGTGCATACATAACCTTGCTCACTTAAAGCAATGCTTAATAAGTTACAAAATCAAAACTACCATTCTCCAGATACATTGTGCAGGTGACTCAAATATCAGTGTGGCAGAAGGGCCACTCATCACATGGAATCAATAATCATCTCTGCCTGAAACCCACACTGCGGGGTAAATAGAATGAAAAAGTGTGTTTATGAACAGGCAGCAGTGTGAACTCCTCCTGTGAGGTACCCAGATGCATTACTTACCAATATTTTGCTTTCATTTCCCATTTCACAGAAGCCCCATTACTGTGTCTCGCTCAATTTATCTCCTGCAAGTGTCCTAAAGCACTGTACCCCACCCAAGCACACATTGCCTGTTGTATATGTCCCTGCCTCGGGGCCCAGATACTACATATCTCTCTGCATTCCCTGTTTGCTATTGCTTGTTGACTGCTGCCCTGTTCCCACATATGAAATACTAAGTATGCACAATCTTACTTAAAATGAAGCCTAAAGCTAGCACAATACATTCCATAGGAAGCTCAAAAGGAGCCCAGCCATCAAAATCATCAAAGGAGCATTGGGAACACTAACAAATTAATGTATTCTCATAAGTGAATAAAACTGAATTTTCTTTGCAGACTGCCAAATAGTCCTAGACTGTAGCCCAAAATATCTGTGTACTGTTGCAAAAATTCTGCTGGGAAGCAGAACTGTACCTTGTGATAACAGGACATCAGAATGTAGGGACAGAATCTCTACCCTGTCAGTATCGGTAGGGCCGAATCCGACTAGCTAACAGTGCCTCAACTGAACTCCTAACATTTCCAGAGTCGTAGATGATTCTGGCAAACGTAGAACATAAACCTCTTGTCCCCAAGGGAACTGTGGAAACAGATCATCACTTTTCATTTCTCACAGATGCATGTCTATAGTAAACAAAAGAAAGGGACGAAGGAAGTTTAAAATATTTCTCATTGAAACCATCATAGTCTATTTTGAAACAGGTGTGCTGCATTAAGTAAACAAATACCACTGAGCAATGTAATCGGCATTACTAACAAGTCACATACAATGAACAATCCAACCATTGCAACTAATATCTGTCTAAGCCTACCCTCATTAGGTGAAAACAGGGATATTTTAGTTATCTCTGGGATTAGCAACAGACCCCAAACCTGGTGTGTGTATGTATTTGTTCAGCATCATAGGTGTAAATTCAGTTTAAGCAAGGCTTCTGCCTCCTTTCCAGGCCAAGTCCCTCTGCTAGAATTCACTTCTCTGCCCCCCAAGGGGGCAAGGCATGGTTTATATCTTATGAACTACTGTATTAGAAAACTTCAGCTGTGCTACATTGTTATGCCAATTACCGTTAGGAGAGTTTGCTGATCGGGCACAAACAGTACATCATGTTGTTCCACCTTGTGCTCAATGTTCAGACTAAATCTCAAGAAGAGTCACAAAAAAACAAATAACATGTCCAGTATAATTCTTAAATAACATAGGGGCATATTAGCAAGGGTCATATCGCCGCTTTAGCAGCACTTTTTGCTGCTAAAGCAGCGATATTTTTATCGCCCTATTAGCAAGCTGTCGCTAACAGCAGTTAGCGACAGCTTTTAGGCGATAGCGACTGGTTTGGAGCCTGCTTTGCATGTCAGCGATATTTATCCCTAATGACATGCAAAGTGGGCGTACCCAAACTGTTAGCGACTGAAAGCAGTCGCTAACACAGCTATCGCCTATTAGCAAGGCAGGCATAGCAATAAAACAAAGTACGCTAAGCGTGATTATCGCTATAATCTAACGCCTGCTGAAAACATGACTTACCTGTTTATCCAATGGGAGGTGGAATTTCAGGTTAATGCGTGAATATCGCTGGATTTCCATCGAAATTCACTCATTTCGCCACTATTGCTGGATATTTTGGCACAGTGGAGAAAAACGTTGTTAATAGCAGGTTTTCTCCGCTAACATATCCAGCGATAGGCAGCGATAAAAAAAATGCGCTAAACGCCTTAAACAATAAATATCGCTATTTCTTGCTAATATGCACCATAATGTCACCAAAACAAATGTATTATGTGTGGCTGTGCAAAGCATTATCAGCCTAAATCACCTAATACGCAAAACTAAGGTACAACTAGAGTCTGCCCAAAACTGAAATCACCTCAGTGCTATATCCTGAAGCTCTAAAAACAAAAGTTTTATTTCTACATTTCTTATTTCAACATTAAAATAACATCATTGTATTTATTCAAAATGTACTTTTTTATCTGTAAACATATTAACTTAGTTCATGTGCTTAACATCTCAAGTCAAGTCAATAAAAACTTTATGCGGCCAAGTTCTGGACATAAAAGTAAATTTTACATGAAACACGTACATTTTAGATTAAAATACACAGGATTAAAATAATTTAATGATAAAAGATATGTTCTAACAACCCCGGTCATAATTATTAGCCCCCCAAATTGTTTCTTTTACAAATTGCTCCTGACAAGAAACATGCAACCCCATAACAAACTAGTGGGGAGGAAAGTATTTGTAAGTAAATCAATCCTGGCCTAACTTGTGCAAATTGGCAATCTCTTAAAAGTGGTAGGATTTATATGACTCGCAGCTCGGTATAAAAACCACAAAAAAACATAAAGTGTGATAGGTCTTGTTCAGAAAAGTTGTCACATGCACATGGTTGCAAGGAACCTAACTTAGAAAAACCCTTAGGTACAGTTAAGAGCCAATGAATACAATTACATCTAAATCTAGAGAAAATAAAACAATGATGCAGATTATTAACAAAAGACCAGAACTGTTGAGATAAAATACCAGGACTTAAAATCATAAAATGTCTACAGGTAGGTTTCATAAGTTCATTACCTTCTCTATCCAACTGTCTCCTCTAAAATTTTTCAAAGGTTCCACTTGCAGCTTTCTGGGTTGATTAAAAAGCTCTGGTTGCCCAAGAGCTGAAAGCTGTCATGAAATATAATTTAACCAAGGAATTTCTACAGCTTTATCCAAACTCAGGCAGTCAGCTAACACTTCTATTAGTGGGTGTGTGGGTGGCACAGACAAGTGCAGCCATTGATAGTTGGCGGTTACTGAGCGTGAGAGGCAGGAGATCCACGGAGGCGGCCCGACCAGGTTCGGGTGCAGCCTGTGTTTTCGTTGTGGGCCCCACTCATCTGTCTAGCTTGCAGCAGCTGGCCATCAGTAGCTGGCAGGAGTCAACGAAGTATAGGGGAACTTCAGAAAATTCTCCAGGAAAACAAAGAGAAACAAAAGGAAACAAATAATTAAATGAAAAATAAAGGAAATCAAGCAGAATATAGGAAAGCCCAGCTGAAGATCCAACGCAACTCCAGAGGTCACTTTGTTCAGAGTCTAGCTGCATTTCGGTACTTCCTGCAACTTCCTCCAATTTTGACCATGGCTCTGCAAATTTCTAGGATTTAACAGAACATCTAAAAAGCCTCGGGAGGCTAAGAGGCTGAGACATTGCATATCCTCAGCCTCGTCTTTTTTCCGTGCCTCTCAGAACCTTGTTCTCCATCCTTCACTCTCCGATTCCATGACTAACTGCCTGTCTGGCCTCCCTGCTCTACTAGTGGTGCAGTTGCCATCAGCATGCAGGGCAAGAAAAAGGATTGCAGTGAGGGCTGACTGTGGTGGGTTGAGGATGGAAGTGCAGCTGAGACTGAAGTGCAGCTGATTAACACAGGGTGTCATGGAGTGCTGGCACAGAGTAGAGTGCCTGGTAAGCCACAAACCACAAGCTTCAAGCCAGGCCGAGCCAAAAAGCTGGTGACCTCTCCTTGCTTCTCCAGCTGGGAGACGGGAAAGCCACAGAGACCACACCTGTACCCTTATATCTCCTGCTTGTAAGATGGTGAGACGTTGTGGGGACAGGGCTGCTGGGGGATAGAGCTGCTGCTTTGCCTGATCCATCACCTGACCCAGCAGCATCCCTCAACCCAGCAGAGGCGGCCAGCTTTAGGCTGGTGTGGCTTGCAGAGTTGGTGTAAGCAGCTCTTTGCTCACCTCACCTGATTTCCAGCAGAGTGTTCTGTTGGCAGCCAGCCCATAGAATTGGTCATTGCGCTCATTGCGCTCATCTTTATTACATTTGCTCCATATACTACATATAATCCATTTACTACCAACCAAAGAGTCCGGCCAGTGGGTTGAGGTCTGGTCTGGCTCAGGCTGGTTCAGGTTACTGGAGCACTTTTGAGTCAACGAAGATTCAAGGACTTCAACTACACAGGAAATTCATTCCTTGCAAGTTGGTTTAATGTGGACAGGTTGTAAATGGTTAGAGGACAGGCGGACTAGGCTAAGAGAGTTGGGGAGCCCCTGGACCTTTGAGCACTGCATAAACCGTGTGGTGGCCGCAAAGCCTAGGAGGAGAGGCAGTCTAGGCACCTGCGGGCAGAGAGGTGACCAGAGAGGTGGCCAGAGAGGTAGAGTAATTGGCCAAATAGAGCTAAAGAGACTAAAGAAAAGCTTGAGCCAAGAGTTCCCCTTTTCTGGTCTGGGTTGTGAGTGTGAGTTAGAAGGGTTCAATTTGCGGGAGGATGCCATCTAGATGCCTGTGTTCTGGTTGGTCAATTGTATCTACAGAGGTAGGTGCAGAGCCTTCTTCTGGACCAGTTGGAAGCAAGATCGATTGCCCTAGCTGTCTTAAATTGCACAAAACAATCAAGCGTAAGAAGCCACAAGATCATCTGTCCTTATTGAAATCTCAGCCTATGGTGTTAGCAATGTTCTCTGACTGGTTGAGAAATAAGTCATTGCAGTTTACCAAAGAGGGGATGCCCCCTAGTGTGACTAGTGTGGATGAGTCAAGTACTGATATGGTCATCTCACAGTTATTATTTCCGTACCAGGGTAAGTCAATTGCGCAGAAGTTAGTGGAATCTCCCATTTTTACTCAACCTACCTATTTTATTGAGCAACATTCATTGAACACATTGGTTAAAGATATAAAAACAGACATATCTGATGCTAAGGTTAATTTTGAAATAGAAGCTGGTAAAAAGCAGTTGCCTGAAATTGCTGCCTCATTGAAGACAAGGAGCCTGGTGGCTATAACTGATACTGCAAATGCAGCGGAGTTAAATTTAGGGGGATGTCTCGGATGCCCCAGGATGATCACTAAGGGGATGAATGTAGTTTGCCCCCTGGCAATTTAAAGGACATCACTTTGCCAGATATAGCTTTACCTTGGCGCAAATTCAAGAGTTGGAGGCTAAATAAAAATCACTGATCCCTCAAGAGGCAGTATTGAGAATGTCAACAGATTGTCCAGCTAGCTTTTCACAAATGCCAGCTATGTATAGCAATACTCCTTCAAGTGTTGGTCTTTCTTGTATAGATCGGAGACATTGAACTCTGAGGGGACCCTAAGCAAAGGGGCACAGGACATATGTAAGCATGGGCGAATTTTGCGAATCTCGCGTTCGCGAATTTTGCGGATTTGCGAACTCGCAATCCGCAAAATCCGCGAATTCTCGCGAATTTGCGGATTTTTTTTTTTGTGTTTGCGCGGGTTTCTGCCAGTTCGCGAGGGTTTTGTACAATGTCGCAAATTGCAAACTTACCTGTCGGGTCGCAAGTTTCGCGAACTTGTTGTTTCTACGTGTCCAGCCTGTTTGGGACACTCTTCTTTATCACTGCCACTCTCTGTCACCACTGCCACTCTCTGACTACTCATGCCACCCTCTGGCCCACCCATGCCACCCTCTGTTTCATCACAGCACCCTCTGGTTGTCCAGTCAGTGTACATTATTGTGGCAACGCAAGCACACCTTCCCTGCCTCAAGTGACCTGAATTAATTTGGGGCTGATTAATGTGTCACAGAATATTTTTTTAGCTGGCACCTGCTTCCTTAGTGCTTCCTGATTAGTGAACTTTTGCACTTGCTAAGTGCTTTCATTGTTGCAAAATTAGTTACAACACCTGCCCTGCCCCAACTGACAATAATGAATTAGGGGCTGATTAATGGATTTGAACTGCCAGCCTGGCTCCTGCTTGTCTCCCTTAGCTGTAATTCAGGACCTTTGTGGCATATGTGTAACTATTCTGAGGTTCAGAGCAGGGTCACATAATAGTTGCAACTGGCAACTGAACTCTGGAGGGGCCCCTCAGCAAGCACTACAGGAAATGGCTACTAATGATGAGCCTGAACTTTTGAACCTGGTAAGTAGTTTCAGTTTTGATTAGATCGTATTTCTGCAATTTTGCACTTATTCGCGGGGCGCGAAGTTGTACTGGGAAGCCGCGAACTCACGCGAACAGTGCGAGCAGTGCGAGCAAAATCCGCTGCTCGCGGATTTGCGGATTTTGCGGGAGATTCACGAATCTCGCGGATTGCGAATTTCCCGAAAATCCGCAAAATCCGCGAGCGAAACGGATTTTCCGCCCACACCTAGACATATGGCAGTTAATGAATGAGTGTTCCAATTGGAACGAGGATGAAGCTGTGAATAGGGGAGGTAGGGATAATCTTGAAATTTTAAACGCCTTCGAGAGGATTTTGTCTTCAATTTTAACTTTGAGTACTAATAACTCTGACCATTTGTTGGATGTACTGACGCCAGTCTTGGTAGATGTACAGTATCCTACTACTATAAATTGCCATTTAGAAAAAAGGAAAATGGGAAATGATTTGAATACTCAGGCTTCCCAGACCAATATAGTTGTAAGGGTGATGGGAATCCAAGTAGAAGCTTGTGGGATACAGAAGTTACCTCAGGCGGGCAGAACGAAAAAACCACAACATTGAGCAATATGGGTTGTGCTGGCCCTCCAATCCAGCTGTCTGAGGATAAACTCAGGTGTTGTTGCAAGCGAAAACACAAACGGTCATGTTCTAAAAAAAACCCTTGTCTATTTATTCAAAATTTAAAAAAGGGAATTTACACACATTTGGCGTCCCAGAAATTAGATTTGCTCCTTCTCTTAATAAACAGTCTAAGGTTGAAACTGCACTGCATCCTCCCGGGGAGTGTGCCTCTGAACTTAAGTATAATGGGGTAAAAACACGGAAGGGATAGAAAAAAAAGAACCAGTGTATCACAAAAAAGTTAACCAAAAAAACTGAGGTTTCTTGAGGCTTCAGAAGTACCCGATAATGCCATTTTGCCCAAAACTGGGAAAGAGTATTAAGCTGCTGGACTCCATGGTGGTCAAGAACCGGAATGCAAGGATAATAATCCTTCCTATCCCCCTTCAAGTATGATAGCAGTGCCTTTATTGGGGGGATTTGGAAATAATTATGGAAACTTGGATTTGCGAATAAGGAGCTATAATGAAGGATTGGGATCTGAATGGGAGAACCACACTCCAGGGTCTGACTCTGATGTTAAGGAGAACATGGTGGTAAAAATAAAATCTAATAACATCACGTCTGAGGTAGGGCCAAGGGTGGTTAGTGCTCCCCAAAATTGTTCCCATTCTGATACTCACCATGAATGGACAGACTCTAGTCTCGGAAAGGAGAATGAAGGTTGGTTTTTCTTCTGTGTCCTCTCTTATGTTGCCTCTCCCACCAGTAGCAAATATAGTGGAACAGGGGGCAGAACAAATGTATAGTGATAAGGTATTAAGAGGGTGTAAGCCAGGAAAGGCATTTAAAACCCTGACTTTTACCCCCTTGTTTGACAGAGAACTGGGCCCATTAAAAAGTAGCGGCCTTTTGCAGCTCCTATCCAAAATTAAGGATTTGAGATTGACTACACGTAAAGATATAGATTGAGTTTTATTGGGCTATCGAAATGGGCTCCCGAACTCTAAAGCTATTTTTAGCTATAGGATAGTTGCAGAGTTAGTCCCGGTGAATGTTAAACAGTTTAGGAAAAATGGAATCAATGTATTGTTTTATGAGAAGCCAATAACTCGACAGAATGAATCAGATGAAAGTGCTCATCAGGTCCTATGCAGAACGACATCGAATAGTAGGGGTCCCACAAATATGAAAGAGATTATCAGAATTCCAGTTGGTATTAATACAGGTGAAAGGGTGATTAACATTGCAGGGTTTGGGGAGCAAAGGGCAACTACATTTAGTGAGGAAGCTGAATTGGCACATTGGAGTTAGGTATGGGTACATTGAATGGTTTTAAAGGAAAGAAAACAACTCCCTATTCTGCAGAGGTAGCCCACTGGGGAAGATCCTGTCCTGGAATGTGGCAGGTGCAGGAAATACAAGTTTTAAATACAATTCTCTCATGATTTATGATTCTAAGATAATTTCCTTTCAGGAAACATGGCACTGTACAGATTTTAGTTTTGAGAATTGTTTTGTATTGAGCTGTGCAGCAAAACCCTTAGCAAAGCATCAGGCAAGTGGGGGCTTAGCAATCCTACTTAGTAATAGTATAAATTGGAACCCTCTGGTCTTTTATTAATTCTTCAAAACTTTGTATGTGTTTAAAACTGACCTTGGGTAACGTAACATAAGGTCAACATTCATCTCTCTTATTGGCAAACATATACATTCCTCCTGGTAGGGCATCCAAATTTCTTGTTGACTCCATTTTGTCTTTTGTGCATAGAATCAGTATTTCTGAAGATTGCAACTAGATAATTTTGCCAGGCGATTTTAATGCCAAAATCTTAAATTGCTCCTCGGGGGCCTTTAGTAACCAAGATCTGGAAGACACATGGTCCATTCCTGAATTTTTGTTGTCCACTTAGACCCAATCAGATGGGAGAGGATTGAGTCTGCTGGGCTGTTGATTTGGTTAAATTAAATGGTAGACTTCTAGAGGACTCTCCCACATCCTATACATTCCACGCTGCCCGGGGGCAGTTATTAATAGACTATATGGTGTTATCATATCAACTCTGCAGCATGTACTCAGTTTAAAATCATGGGTACTGATCTGAGTGACCACAGCATTTTATCAGTAGATGTAGTTTAAGTTGTCTCGTTGGAATTCGAGAAATGATACAATTAAGTTTAATAGAACAAATTGGTGAACCTTTTGGGATAATAAAAATCTGATAAGTCTAAGGAGGTATGTTAACCACATCGCTGCTGTGCATTTCCCCCCCCCCCCCCGGTGCTGAAATCTCAGATTTACCATTGTTCATGACGAGCTCAGCTCGTCATCAGCACAGCTCAACCGTGCCTCATGACGAGCTGAGCTCGTCATGAGCATGGAAAGGGTTAAAAATGCGAGCTCTGGCTCTGGTCAGGAAAATCCAATTGATTGGTTTGAGAAGCATCTGGCCCAATTTCGATTATGTAGAAGTAAAAAAATAGGCAATGGTATTGTAAAACCGGTGGATATTTCACGAAAGGTAAAAAAGCTAAATAAGGAAAAGAATGCCTTAATAAGGGACCATTTTAAGCAGGCCTTATTGTCTAGGCAAAGGGAAATTGATAGGTTAAAAAGGGTAAGAACAAGACTTAAGGCTGCTGAATGTAGGTGGGTAGAGGACTCTAAATGGATTAAACTAAGAGAGATTGCATGCTCCAGGGACTCACGTAAATAATGGACCCTAATCGCTGAATTCTGCAAAACTAGAAGTAAGGCAGAAGACAGTTTAATATCTGAACCAGAATAGACCCAATATATATCACAGCTATATGCTCTAAATACTGGGAGGAGTTTTAATCCCGAGTCAATCCCAGAGCACTATTTGCTAAATATCTATGGTCCTCCCTCAGGTCGGGAAATAGAGAGTTTTATTAAAGGGGCATGTTATTATGGTGCAATGGGCTCAGATGACATCCTGATAGCTATCATAAACCAAGACAGCCAGTCATGTGCTCATTTTCTTTTCTCAGTGTTTTCTTACTGCTATTCTTACGGATCTATTCTGCCCTCCTGGAGAGGGGAGTATTGTGGTCCCATTATATAAAAAGGGCCCTACAGTTTCCCCAGCCAGTTTCAGGCAGATTTCCTCATTGGATGCGACGGGAAAATTGTTTACTAAGAGTGTACTGCTTCATCTGCAGGATTGGGCATTTGGTAATGAACTTGTACCTGCAGAACAAGTGGGATTCCGTAAGCACAGTTGCACCTTGGATACTGTCACTGTTTTACCAACTCTGAAAAATATCCAACAGGTAAAAGGATGACCTTATATGCAGCCTTTATAGATTTCTCCACGGCCTTCGGCCAGGTTGGCCGGGGATAGCTGTGGAGGAAACTGGCTGAAATGTGGATTTCAGGCCAATACAGAGTCTGATCATTGCACTACATACCGCACATGGACACAGGTGTTGATGGGAGGTAGCAAGGGCTTGTCAAGTAAAGTGATAACTCATAACGGGATGAAGCAAGGGTGAATAGTGGCACCTCTTCTATTTTTCTTTTTTACATCAGTGATCTGCCGAGCCGGATAAGGCAGTGTAAAGGAGATTTTCCTAAATTGGAAATTGGGTTGTCTTCTTTATGCAGATGACGCTATCAATCTAAATTTGACTCCAATAGGTTGCCTAGGTGACTTAATGAGTTAGTTCGTTTTTGGGATGATCACTTATTAAAAATAAATATAGTAAAAAGTAAAATTATGGTTTTCGGGTCTCTGGGATGCAAGGTTAGGTAAAATCTACATTAGTTTCTGGGGAAAAGTAAACTTGAGGTTGTGAAGCAGTACCGTATTTGGGGAGAATCTTCTCGAGTAAGTTCTCTAGCAGCAACCATACTTACCAGTGCAGAAGTAAAGCAATATCCCAGGCATCCGCACTTGGTAGGCTATATAAATGTTGCATGCAAATGCATTTTTCACATGTTTTATCAGTTTATAAAATTAATATCCCGCCATCTCTGAGCTATGCACGTGAACCAGTGGATGCACAGCAGTGCATTTATTTGAGAAGGTAGAAGGGCGCATTTGGCTCCCAAAATGGAATTTAAACAGTGGAACCAGCATAGCAGCCCTTAGGCGTGAAGTTGGGCTTCTCTCAACTCATGTGTTCGCCATGGCTGCGTGTTTAAGATGGGGTAATACTTTATTGGAAAATGACACAAATCCAATTCGGGTTGCATTACGGCATGATATTTTTGTTAGCCTGAAAGGGAAAAGCTTTGTTTTCAGGAATTACAAGAAAGGCCAAGATTTATTTGAAATTGGTCGTAGTGGCCCTCACCCAAAATCTGTAATGAAAACTCTAATTAAAAAACAAAATATAAAGTCAGTCGCAGGTGAGATATATTACAGTGTGCTGGGTAATTGAGAAACAAAATAATAGTGAGGAGTTGTATGGAGTCTCCCCCCTGGAGTACGTAAAACCATTTTGCTGTTAAGGACGAATCTCCTCCCATTAGGAAATATAACAGGGGCATGGAAAGGACTACCTAGAGAGAAAAGACTTTGTGATCTATGTGGAAGCTGGTTGCAAGATTTAAATCAGATCTTATTTGTTTGACCCTAATTACAAGTATTATGTCGTCGTTTATTAAGACCTGTCTTTCTAAAGAATATTATCACTAGGCAGAGGAGGCCTGTAATTGTCTTTTAACCAAACCTTCAGAATTAGTGTGCTTTAAAGTCTTCAGTTTTCTTAAACAATTTTTAAAGATCTTCTAATTATTAGTACAATGAGGTTTTCTTCTCTGTTAAATTAAATATATCTGTCTATAAAGATGGGTACTATATCTATTACAAAATGGAGTGTAGTATGTAATACTTGTTTGCCCCCACTATACTATATGTGTAGTTCTGACTTTCTTGGATTATTAATGGATATAAAGGAAGATGTCACAATATTTTTTGGGATATGATATAATGTCGTTTTTTTGCTATTTTATGTGATTGAGTAATGTCCTTATTTATGTGTACTTGCACTTTATATATTAGATGATGTGATATATTGGACTTGCCTTTGCCTTTCCCTGAATTATATACCCTAATTTTATTGTTTTATGAAATTATAATTGTTGTACTCTTGTTTGTATTTCAATCTGATATTAACATGAGAATGATTTGTTATATTGAAATTTCTTCTTTTTTACTTGTATATCTTTTATGTGGAACTCGTTGGAGTTCCAAATCATAAATAAAAATTGAATTGAATTGAAAAACAAATTGCTTAACCTTTGTACAAACTAGTGTACATTTTTATATGCACTTATAAAAGGCTTCACACATGCTGCATCCCCATTACAAGATGACCACCACCCTGCCTTTGCCTGGAATCCCTTTATTCTTCATGTCCATCTAAATAAATACCTCCTTCACATTATTTATCCTGCCTCTAGTCAAATTGTACATCATCTCTACTAATAAGCCTATGGGCAGGTAAACAGCCGAGATTATGTACTACTTTTCCAGCCAACAAATAAATAGCAGAGATTATGTACTGTTTGGCCGGTGCCTGGGTCAAGAGCCTCTTCCTTAAAGTAGACATTTAACGGATAAGCACCTATATGCCATAAATGGTTTCTGTTATTCTTCATGTAAAAAACCCGGCATGATTCATGAAGGTAAACGTACACTTTTATATACATTTGTAGCTTGGCTTTGATGGCACTGTGCTAATCCTATGCTTAAAAACTTTACTAGAAAAACATACATTTGAGGTTAGCAGAATCAGACTAAGGGGCCGATTAGGATGGCGGACGGAAACGTGCTCCGTCCGCCGTGGAAGGTGTCAAGATACTCCGGACCTGGCCGCGGAAAAACCGCATTAGCGATTAGGATCAAATGTGACCGAAACGCCGTCCGCGGCGGACGGAGCACAACAATCCCCGTCCGCGGCGGTCGAAGTACAGCTGATTCCGCGGCATGCGGACGGAACCCACAAAACACCGACCGCCGCGTACGCACATGACCAGGAGAACAACAACCTCCCCCGCGATACCTGCGTACATTCCGTGTCCGCAATTAGGATAACTCCGCAAGTACCCCGGTAGTCACCGCGATCAACGTCCGCGGCGGTAGCAATGCAATGAGAAACGGGGCTCCACAGCGGAAGTCCAACATCCCTACAGTCGTTCAAATGGCATACATACCGACAGAATCCATCACCAAACACAGCAAAATGGACGACAACCCACCTGACACAACCAAACACAAGACACAATTACCCACCCCCAAAAACTGCATAGACCACACCTGACAACACACCCGCCCATCACCTGACTGCCAATCAACATTCACACAGGGCCAACACACAGACTATAAATTGACTCCCACCCACTCCCGAAATCCTCTGCATCCCAGCATAGCTGACAGCAGGAGACAATACTTGACTTGACAAACAGCAAACTATTTGATTCAGACACATAACCCACACCCAAACACACCCTGCACACAAACACCCACCACACCACACCCAAAGACACCCTGCACACAAACACCCACCACACCACACCCAAACAGCACACACCAGCACCTCCGCACTCCACACAAACACACCCCCCGAGCACCATGGCACCCAAAAAAAATCCTAAATTCTCCGACACCGAGCTCAAGGTAATGGTGGAAGAGATCCTTCGTGTGGAACCCCACATCTTCGGGTCCCTCGTGCAGCAGACGAGCATAGCTCGGAAGAACAGCCTGTGGGACCGCATCGTGACCAGGGTCAATGCCTCCGGGAGCGTTCCGCGAACCAAGGCAGACATCCAGAGGCGGTGGCACGACCTGAAGACCCGGGTGAAGTCTATAAGAGCCAAGAACTACGTCCGGGCCCACCATACCGGCGGTGGAACCCCCCCGGAGCCCCTACCATACACCGAGTGGGAGGAGAGGGTGCTGACCATCCTGCACCCTGACACCCTCGATGGACTTCCTGATGGAGAAGAGGCTGGTAAGTACCAACCAACCACCACAAACACAACAACACGGTGTGGGCCACACAACTCTGAAGACACATCCCACATACCCCAGCCTTGCATGCAGTCCACATACTCACCAACCTCCAAAGCACTCCTACAGGCCCCCATGTCCATAGAGAGGGTGGTGGTGGTGGGTGGGGTGTGTGAGGGGTCGGAACTACAACTTCCAACAGGCCCCCATGTCCATAGAGAGTGAGGTGGTGGTGGGTGGGGTGTGTGAGGGGTCACTAGTCCTACTTCCAACAGGCCCCCATGTCCATAGAGAGGGAGGTGGTGGTGGGTGGGGTGTGTGAGGGGTCACTAGTCCTACTTCCAACAGGCCCCCATGTCCATAGAGAGGGAGGTGGTGGTGGGTGGGGTGTGTGAGGGGTCACTAGTCCTACTTCCAACAGGCCCCCATGTCCATAGAGAGGGAGGTGGTGGTGGGTGGGGTGTGTGAGGGGTCGGCACTACAACTTCCAACAGGCCCCCATGTCCATAGAGAGGGTGGTGGTGGTGGGTGGGGTGTGTGAGGGGTCACTAGTCCTACTTCCAACAGGCCCCCATGTCCATAGAGAGGGTGGTGGTGGTGGGTGGGGTGTGTGAGGGGTCGGTACTACAACTTCCAACAGGCCCCCATGTCCATAGAGAGGGTGGTGGTGGTGGGTGGGGTGTGTGAGGGGTCGGAACTACAACTTCCAACAGGCCCCCATGTCCATAGAGAGGGAGGTGGTGGTGGGTGGGGTGTGTGAGGGGTCACTAGTCCTACTTCCAACAGGCCCCCATGTCCATAGAGAGGGAGGTGGTGGTGGGTGGGGTGTGTGAGGGGTCACTAGTCCTACTTCCAACAGGCCCCCATGTCCATAGAGAGGGTGGTGGTGGTGGGTGGGGTGTGTGAGGGGTCACTAGTCCTACTTCCAACAGGCCCCCATGTCCATAGAGAGGGAGGTGGTGGTGGGTGGGGTGTGTGCCAATGCCGACTGAATTTCAACCATAAATACATGTACACGTATAGGCAACATTACTCATCATCACATTATTCTTTTGCAGGGGATCCTAATCTGAGTGCCGCCATTGACACCAGGCCTCCAGCATCCCCAAACTCCGAGCACTCATGGGACGATTGTGCAGCCAACTCCGGGGCAGAGGATGGTGCCGGATCGAGCAGCCAGCCAGGGACCTCTGGCACGCAGGTCACACCTGCAACTACAACGACTACGGGCACTGGCATCACAACAACACCGGCGACTCGGACCTGCACAGCTGCCTCCAGCACCACCTCCACCACCACCACTACTACCACCACTTCTGCCCCTGCCGCCCTGCCCAACCCCGCCGCCAACGCTGGGCCAGCGCCATCCCAGCCACGCAGGGAGACAGTCAGGCAACCCACCACTGCAAGGGCAGATCCTGCAGGCAGGAGCAGGGCGGAAAGAAGGGCTGAGGACACAACACTGATTGCTGTGCAACAGTGCCATGAAGCACTAGTCCGGGTGGAGGCGGGCTATGCACGTAGCCAGGAACATGCAGACCGGGCCCACCAGGACTTTGTGGACAACACCGCCATGTTGGGGGCCATCGAGAGGCGGCTTGGCCAACTGGTCGACATTTTCAGCGCCAGGGCATCCGCCAACACCACCCCCCCCCCCCTCAAACACCGGCACCGGCCACAACACCGCCACCGCCGACTGCGCCCCTGGCGGCGGATGTGTTACCGAATCAGCCTGCGCCCCTAGCTGACCCCGTGCCGGCACAAAGACGGAGGGGCCGTCCGAGGCAGGAAGTGGCCGAGAGCAGTGTTGGAGCACATGACACACGCACCAAGAGGAGCCGACAGTGACTCTTTGGAGTACCTCAGCCTCCGATCCAACCTGGTAAGTATCCGGACCCACCTGCCACAGGCCTGCTGCACTAGGCACACACCACCCTATGTGGTGTCTGCACGCCCATCTCATCTACCATTACCTTGGACTCTCACTCCCCCACCCCTTCACTCCTTTGTAAATATGCACCTACACCTATGCACAATCTGTAAATAAATACCACTTACTCACTCAATGATGTGTTGCCTCCATGTTTATTCACATGATTGCATCAGAAACAGACGTAACCAGGTTCAGGGATCCAACAGGTACAGAATAATGCCGCAACGGAGTGACCTAGGGAAACATAGAACCCGCAAACAGACGTTAGTAAACAGCATCACACTCATCCCAACTCACTGCAGTGCAACTTACAACAAACCACACACATCACTACACGAATGGCTGACACTACACACATCATGGAGAAGTGCATGTACTCATAAATGAAGACACACACACACATGCATACATCACATAACAAAACACATAGATGATCCCCAACACAATGACACCAGAGCAGCAAACCTACACAGGGCATACACAAGCAGCACAAGAGGGGCACACTTACAGTCAAGGGAAGTAGCGTGCTATGAGCTGGCGCCTCTGGTCCACACCTTCCTCCTCATCACTATCCTCATCAGTCGACATGGGTGGGTCGGGAGGGCGAGGAACTTGCTGTTCATCTGGGTCCAAGATCAGTGCAATGTTATTTCGCACAGCCAGGTTGTGGAGCATGCAGCAGGCCATCACAATCTTGCATACTTTGCCAGGTGCGTAAGGCAGGGCCCCTCCAGTCTTATCTAGGCACCGAAACCTAGACTTAAGCAGGCCAAATGTTCGTTCCACCACTCGACGTGTCCTACCATGGGCATCGTTATATCGCATTTCTCCTGCTGTGGTGGGATTGCGAATTGGACTCAGAAGCCAAGGCCTGTTTGGGTAAGCCGAGTCGCCTGTGTATGTGGGAATTAGAGAGAGACATCAGTACCTGAACATGTGGCCACACCAAGCCACCCAAATATCACTCCAGTCACCACAGCATACTCACCAACAAGCCAGGCTTGTGCCGGACGCAGATTTGCCATCAGTCGTGGGACTATGCTGCTCCGCATGATGTGGGCGTCATGTGCAGAGCCAGGAAATCTTGCACACACATGTGAGATAATGTTGTCGGCCTGGCACACCACCTGCACGTTAAGGGAGTGGAAGTGCTTCCGATTCCGAAACACCTGCTCACGTGCCCGTGGCGGGATGATCGCAATATGCGTGCCATCAATTGAACCCACAACGTGTGGAATGCCACCCAGTGCATAAAAGTCTGCCTTGACCGCTGCCAACTCTGCCGCCTGTGGAAAATGTATGTACTCATGCTTGTACAGCATCATGGCTGTCAGTACATCCTTGAGTACCGTGCTAAACATGGCCTGTGACATTCCCCCGGCATGTCCTATAGTGTACTGGAATGTTCCCGTAGCAAAAAAATGGAGTGCCGCCATCACCTTTTGGGTGGGTGAAATTGAGCCTGGATAAGTTCTCCACGGCTGCAGGTGAGGAGACAACTTGTTCACAAGCACCAGCAATCGACGTCGATCAAGCCTGAATTTCCGGACCACCTCCTCGTCCACCATGTCCTCCAGCACAGTATATGGGCGATGGACATTTTGAGCCCTCCTGTGTGGGAGTAAATGGAATGGAAGTCAATTCACATACAACGCATGTGTGTGCAACTCACTCACATGTCACCGCACTCTATCCAACATGTAATTGGCAGTGTTCGATTTGCTTATGTGTGACACCTCTGATTGTCACAACAACATGGATTGACGTAGCAATGTGCACCCACCAGCTACATGATGTGTTGCAACATGTCCAATGCACTCTGTTGCACCTCAACATCACTGCCAACAAGGCATGTGACATGACCCAAAAGTGACGGTCATTAGTGGCACACCGATGGGCATGGTATGGAAACCACGGGATAGAGCATGAAGTGTGGAGTCACGCAATCACGCACACAACCCTCAGCATGCAGCTGCAGACAATTAAACATAGTGCATCGTGCATCGTCAGCTGACATGCACTCATTGACGCCGCCATGGCGGTGCACTGCTTCCGCTGTTGACGTCTGGCCATACGCGGCCCGCGTTCAACATTCCAATTGTCTGCACGTGCTAGAGACCGGGACGGATGCATCATTTGCAACAAAGTTGTAAGAGTGGCGCCACCATGGCGGGGCACGTATTCGGCGGGGGAGGTGGAGGCCAATACAGCCATAAGCTGATGTGCATGCACATGCCAGTTCATGACCCCCTTACAGTGACATTGCATCAGGCAGCCTACACCGGCCGGCCCAGCTCTACCCACTACCGCCGTGCCAGACCTAGCCCTTGACCGCCGTTGCGGCCGTGCCAACTACCGCCGCTTCAGGCCCCCTCCACTACCGCCGTGCCAGACCTAGCCCTTGACCGCCGTTGCGGCCGTGCCAACTACCGCCGCTTCAGGCCCCCTCCACTACCGCCGTGCCAGACCTAGCCCTTGACCGCCGTTGCGGCCGTGCCAACTACCGCCGCTTCAGGCCCCCTCCACTACCGCCGTGCCCTGGCGGCCCTGGCACGGCGGTCATGGGCCTAGGTCTGGCACGGCGGTAGTGGAGGGGGCCTGAAGCGGCGGTAGTTGGCACGGCCGCAACGGCGGTCAAGGGCTAGGTCTGGCACGGCGGTAGTGGAGGGGGCCTGAAGCGGCGGTAGTTGGCACGGCCGCAACGGCGGTCAAGGGCTAGGTCTGGCACGGCGGTAGTGGAGGGGGCCTGAAGCGGCGGTAGTTGGCACGGCCGCAACGGCGGTCAAGGGCTAGGCCTGGCACGGCGGTAGTGGGTAGAGCTGGGCCGGCCGGTGTAGGCTGCCTGATGCAATGTCACTGTAAGGGGGTCATGAACTGGCATGTGCATGCACATCAGCTTATGGCTGTATTGGCCTCCACCTCCCCCGCCGAATACGTGCCCCGCCATGGTGGCGCCACTCTTACAACTTTGTTGCAAATGATGCTTCCGTCCCGGTCTCTAGCACGTGCAGTTGCCGGTGTGTGAGCGTGACGGTCTGTGCAAGTGCAGCCAATGGGAGGTGTGGACATGGGCCACGGTTGGCCAATTGCAAGTACCGTATGGTGTTCACCGCAACACCAGGGCCAATCATTGGCCAAATTCCAAACACGCTCTCACGGCGGACCAATGGCTGGCGCCGTATGCCACTGACATGGCCACTGGGCCCTATATATGTGTGATGTGCAAAAGCTAAATTTCTACGATGACCACCGACTGCTGCCTGTGACCATCACCTCCACCTGCTGCTGCGGAGCTGACCACCGACTGCTGCCTGTGACCATCACCTCCACCTGCTGCTGCGGAGCTGACCACCGACTGCTGCCTGTGACCATCACCTCCACCTGCTGCTGCGGAGCTGACCACCGACTGCCGCTCTAGTGCCATACTCCGTGACCTTGCCATGTCGAGAGTCAAAGAGGTCCGGTCTCGTCCCTTCACCGCCGCGGAGCTGGATGTCCTCGTGGACGCTGTGCTCCGCAACTACGGACGCCTGTATGGCGCACCCGGACAGGCGGTAAGTGCAGTGGGGGATAAGTTGTAGTGCATGAGGTGTCAAATGGCACCTGGGCTCTGGAAACTTGGCGGTGTGATGTGTGACCAACTAAAGAATCGATATGTGCATGGCTGCTGAGAGTAATGTGTTGCTCCTATCTGTGTGACTGGCCAACTGTCCACTGACTTCCACCCTTTTGTCTCCCATCATGGTAGGTAAAGCTGCACCTTCGCAAGGACGTGTGGAGGAGCATTGCACGTGAAGTACGAGCAGCGGGGGTGTGCAATAGACGACATACACACTGCCACAAACGCTGGGACGACATTTCCAGACTGAGCAAGAATGTAGCGGAAGTGACACTAGGGCTGATTCCACGGACGGCACGTCTGGCCCGACGCTCAATGACCCCTCTCATGCACTGTATCATAGCTGTGACGCATCCTGACCTGTCCGAGCGGTTGCGTGTGGATGAACAGCAACGTGGCGGTAAGCTTACTGTCAGTGTATGTTGCTTGTGAGTGCAATGCATGTATGGTTGCGCACACACATTAGGGTCTTCCGTCTATCGTGAGTCTATTTCCAATGGCATGTTGGTGACATTGCCACAGTTAACTTTGCACTTGCACATGCGGAATGTTGAGCCGCCACCTGCTAAGCTGTTCAGTTGTCATGCACATGCTGTAGTGCTCCGTCACCCCTTGCCAACACTTGTGTGCTGATGTAGTTCCTCATGCCCAGTGTGCATGCTGTACATGTATTACGGCCAACGCCACAGAATTCCTGTGAGGATGACTGCTTGGGGTGGGCTGTGTGCAGGTTGGGGGATCGATGGACAGTGTCATCAGTGGCTTTAGGGATTCCGCAGCAGTACTGTACGTGTGTGTGCCCATTACTTACACCCATTTCCTGTGCTTTTCAGCATTGGCAGAGGGCACTCAGCCACATACGGCGGAGATTACAGAAGGCAATGCATCCGGATCAGACGTCGCGCACACGCAGACTGACACCGAAGGGGCCAGCGGCGGAGAGGGGGACAGGACCGTCCCGGAGGACTCGCATGTGGAGACAACATCGTCATCATCTTCCGACAGTGTTGGTGAGTCAGCACTGTTGTCACAGACTGGGAGTGGGCAACCAACACCTTCGGTCGGGACACAGCACACAGGGCCCACCCTGCCGGCAACTGCACCATGTACTGTACGTGCACGCAGGAGTAGGGGGAGCAGAGTGGCGTTCGGTGTCGGCACCGCTGCCCCAGCCTCGGTGACCCAAAATTCTCTTTGTGCAGAGGCTGTTGATCTGCTGCGACAGCTGTGTGTGGGCCAGACAAATATGATTAATGCATTCCAAGACCACGATAGGAAGTTGGGGCAGGTGGTGGCATTCATGGAAGGTATGCATGGTGATCTGGCTGGTGTACACAGGACACTGCAGTCATTGTCTAACAGTGTGTCGTCTGCCATTGTACAGTCGCACGGACTGGGTGGTACTTCTGTTCCGCCATCTACAACTCTGGATGGGTCAGGGGGGAGTGAATTTTCTGACCAGGACTCCAATACAGGTTATTGCACTAGAAGCAGCGTCAGCCAGCACGTCAAGGCACGGAGGCCTCAGACCCCATCCCCTAGGTCAGGTAACTCTGTTCACAAGGGCAACGTCAGATATAGTGGAGTACACACACGTGAGGCAAAAGAGGGGTTGGGTGTAATGGCTACACATGCTGCACAGCCATCCCACACACAAGGTACTACCAGGCCAACACTCACTCCCGCTTCCATTGACACTACCCTGTACGAGGACAGTGAGAAGACGAATACATCTCTTGAGGGCTCGCATACTCCCAGTACCAGGGACACTAGGAAGGAAGGTGCCACTCCCAAGGGCAGGGAAAGCAGGAAGGATGTAGGCACTCCCAAGGGCAGGGACAGCAGGAAGGATGTAGGCACTCCCAAGGGCAGGGAGACTACGAAGGAAGGTGCCACTCCCAAGGCCAGGGAAAGCAGGAAGGATGTAGGCACTCCCAAGGGCAGGGAGACTACGAAGGAAGGTGCCACTCCCAAGGCCAGGGAAAGCAGGAAGGATGTAGGCACTCCCAAGGCCAGGGAAAGCAGGAAGGATGTAGGCACTCCCAAGGCCAGGGAAAGCAGGAAGGATGTAGGCACTCCCAAGGCCAGGGAGACTACGAAGGAAGGAGCCACTCCCAAGGGCAGGGACAAGAATAGTCACAAGACAAACGCACCTAAGAGGAGCACGGACAGTCCCAGGGGCAGGGACACACACGGGCAGAAGGGGTGTCCAGCTGATATGCACACCACAGACGACAAGTCTGCTGCCTGCAAGAGGGCACCATCCAGGGAACAGGGCAAGTCCACAGAGTACAGTACTCCTACGGAAATGGAACATCCAAGGCCCAAGGACTCGCCCATGAATAGTGGCGCTGTCAGGGACAGGCATACATCACCCATAGTTGCTCTGAGACAGCTGTTTTCTGGCAAACGGAATACAGAAGACTCAGCAGTGGAGTCACCCCTTACATCCACTCCCATCATGGCCCGTCAGGGACGGATGCAGGTGGACCCTGTCGTGGCATCCCCCATGACACATGTTGCAGAGGCCACAAGGCAGCCACACAGCAAACGACAAGCAGGCTCCAGCACGTCCCCAGAGACCATTCCCCCCCCAGCACATGCACCTCCCATGGTGGGTGAAATTGCTTCTCAGTCCGGTCGACTTGTGGTTCCTGTCCTGTCCAGGGTGCAGGCACATGTCCAAAAGAAGCGTATACACACAGCATTGACACATGCCCAATCCGATATCGGCCAATTGCAACTATCCCCCGCTCCCAGAGCCACCCTGCCTCCTGGACCATACAGTCCTGTGGCTCATCATTTCAGTGGTCACAGTGGCGCTGGTGCAGTTGACTCGCATGTGTCTGTTAGTGGCAGGGTATCCGTCGAGACAAATCCTGTATCAGGTGCTGGCAGTGTATCTGGGTCTATGGGCCATGTGTCAGTAACTCGGGCTGTGTCGGTGTGTCACACTCCTGTATCAGGTGCTGGCAGTGTATCTGGGTCTATAGGCCATGTGTCAGTAACTCGGGCTGTGTCGGTGTGTCACACTCCTGTATCAGGTGCTGGCAGTGTATCAGGGTCTATAGGCCATGTGTCAGTAACTCGGGCTGTGTCGGTGTGTCACACTCCTGTATCAGGTGCTGGCAGTGTATCTGGGTCTATAGGCCATGTGTCAGTAACTCGGGCTGTGTCGGTGTGTCACACTCCTGTATCAGGTGCTGGCAGTGTATCAGGGTCTATAGGCCATGTGTCAGTAACTCGGGCTGTGTCGGTGTGTCACACTCCTGTATCAGGTGCTGGCAGTGTATCTGGGTCTGTGGCTCACGTGTCAGTCACTACATCTGTGGCTGTGTGTCACACTCCGGTTTCTGGTGCTGCCAGTGTGTCCGATGCGGGTACTTCACGCAATCCACCTGATAGTGTGCTGTAAGTTGCTGTACTGTGCCCTCTGATGTACCTGCTCTGGTGTCCACACTGCCCTGTTGCTGTTCTGATACTGATGTATGCCCTGTGATGTACCTGCTCTGGTGTCCACACTGCCCTGTTGCTGTTCTGATACTGCATTGTGCCCTCTCATGTACTGCCTCTGATGGACGTTTTCAGTGCAATGGACTGTTGGAGCACTTGGCCCCTCTCATGTACTGCCTCTGATGTACCTGCTCTGGTGTCCACACTGCCCTGTCGCTGTTCTGATACTGATGTATGCCCTCTGATGTACCTGCTCTGGTGTCCACACTGCCCTGTTGCTGTTCTGATACTGATGTATGCCCTGTGATGTACCTGCTCTGGTGTCCACACTGCCCTGTTGCTGTTCTGATACTGCATTGTGCCCTCTCATGTACTGCCTCTGATGGACGTTTTCAGTGCAATGGACTGTTGGAGCACTTGGCCCCTCTCATGTACTGCCTCTGATGTACCTGCTCTGGTGTCCACACTGCCCTGTCGCTGTTCTGATACTGATGTATGCCCTCTGATGTACCTGCTCTGGTGTCCACACTGCCCTGTTGCTGTTCTGATACTGATGTATGCCCTGTGATGTACCTGCTCTGGTGTCCACACTGCCCTGTTGCTGTTCTGATACTGCATTGTGCCCTCTCATGTACTGCCTCTGATGGACGTTTTCAGTGCAATGGACTGTTGGAGCACTTGGCCCCTCTCATGTACTGCCTCTGATGTACCTGCTCTGGTGTCCACACTGCCCTGTCGCTGTTCTGATACTGATGTATGCCCTGTGATGTACCTGCTCTGGTGTCCACACTGCCCTGTTGCTGTTCTGATACTGCATTGTGCCCTCTCATGTACTGCCTCTGATGGACGTTTTCAGTGCAATGGACTGTTGGAGCACTTGGCCCCTCTCATGTACTGCCTCTGATGTACCTGCTCTGGTGTCCACACTGCCCTGTTGCTGTTCTGATACTGATGTATGCCCTGTGATGTACCTGCTCTGGTGTCCACACTGCCCTGTTGCTGTTCTGATACTGCATTGTGCCCTCTCATGTACTGCCTCTGATGGACGTTTTCAGTGCAATGGACTGTTGGAGCACTTGGCCCCTCTCATGTACTGCCTCTGATGTACCTGCTCTGGTGTCCACACTGCCCTGTTGCTGTTCTGATACTGATGTATGCCCTCTGATGTACCTGCTCTGGTGTCCACACTGCCCTGTTGCTGTTCTGATACTGCATTGTGCCCTCTCATGTACTGCCTCTGATGGACGTTTTCAGTGCAATGGACTGTTGGAGCACTTGGCCCCTCTCATGTACTGCCTCTGATGTACCTGCTCTGGTGTCCACACTGCCCTGTTGCTGTTCTGATACTGATGTATGCCCTGTGATGTACCTGCTCTGGTGTCCACACTGCCCTGTTGCTGTTCTGATACTGCATTGTGCCCTCTGATGTACCTGCTCTGGTGTCCACACTGCCCTGTTGCTGTTCTGATACTGATGTATGCCCTGTGATGTACCTGCTCTGGTGTCCACACTGCCCTGTTGCTGTTCTGATACTGCATTGTGCCCTCTCATGTACTGCCTCTGATGGACGTTTTCAGTGCAATGGACTGTTGGTGCCCTTGGCCCCTCTCATGTACTGCCTCTGATGGACGTTTTCAGTGCAATGGACTGTTGGTGCCCTTGGCCCCTCTCATGTACTGCCTCTGATGGACGTTTTCAGTGCAATGGACTGTTGGAGCACTTGGCCCCTCTCATGTACTGCCTCTGATGTACCTGCTCTGGTGTCCACACTGCCCTGTCGCTGTTCTGATACTGATGTATGCCCTGTGATGTACCTGCTCTGGTGTCCACTATGGGCATGCTCCATTCTAGACTGTGACTTTGCTCCGAATCAGCGTAAATAAAATAGCGATTCATGTGTCGTGCTTTGTCAGAGTCATTCTTGCGTGTGTGATGCTGGTGTGGATTGGTATTTTCTTGGGGGCGGTGGGTTCTGCTCAGGACCCAAGTCCTGCAACAAGAAGTGGGGTGACGCAGAAATCACGACAGGAAGTGATAGGGTGGCTTCCACTCAGTAGCAGTTTATAGTTATCATGCTCCCTGTTGAATTAGTGGGGGGACGCCGTCCACCCGCGTGGTACCCCGACTTGAGCCCTGGTTGTTCTACGTGTCACTCTCCCCTACCTGGGTCACGGCCCTTGGAGGCGTTGCCGTACACAGGCATTTGTGCATTTTGGGACATGTCACTCCCCCCTCCCTACGTCACCGCCCTGGCCGGTACTCCTCTCCAGACAGCGAATGCTTAGGTGCCTACCTGCGTCGTCGTCGATGGTGGGCCAAGACGAGGACGTACTGGATCGCGTAGAGTATCGGGTAAGCCTGTAGTGCAGGGTCCATGTCGGCGTGCGGCTCGTGGTGGGTATGGTCGCTGTGGAGCATCCGCCGTGTTCAGGCAGGTTGTTTATCCGCCGCGCTTTTATGTGTGTTTTCCGCCATCTTGATTTGGAGGACGGTCCTAGTCGTCAGTCCGTACGGCGGAGTCTCTGGAAAGGTTACGTCCGCTGCGTGGTTGGGTGTGGTGGTGCAGCGGACCGTGTTCTACCGCCGCGGACGGAATTTGCCACGTATTTCGTATCCTGATTTGGCGGACGGAGTGTCCGCGACGGGCGCACGGAAAATAGGCCTGTTCCGCATACTCAGGGTATGCGGAGGCACTTCCGTCCGCCATCCTAATGACCCCCTTAGACTGGTGTTGTGGGGTGATCTATATGGAACCCGCTCTCCACCTAAACTGGGGAACTACCAGGAGTTTTCTGCTTCTTTTTTTGCATAATTCGTGCAGCACTTCAAACCTGAAAGGGTATTGTGTTGACTTACACTGGATGATCCCCTTTGACTGGACAAAGCCAAACCTCTCTGAAGAGCTGCGATGACAGCCAAACGTGTCAGGGGTTGCTTTATTCATTCCAGATTAGCTTGAATGGTATTTTACCAATCCAAAGCAGTAACACTGTACATGGAGAGGTAAAATACTTTTATCATTTAACAGCTCAGCATGGATGGCACTAGCTGATCCCTATGCTTAAAGACTTTGCTGTAAAAAGGGTAAAATACTTTGTCTCTTTCTAGCTCGTTGTGGATGACGCTGTGCTAATCCTATGCTTAAAAACTGTGCTGGGAAACAGGTATTTGAGGTAAGAAGATCCAGAGTTCCGCTGGTGTTCTAGGGTGCTCTATATAGGCCCTGCTCTATAGCTAAACTTGGGAACTACCCAGAGTCCTCTGCTTCCTTTTTTGGCAATATATATATATATATATATTTACATACTGGCAGTATCCAGTAGGTAGTTATAGTTAGGATCTAGTTTCCATAGGAAAAACTGGTTTTTGTTTTGCTAAAACTTTGCTGCCATTTGATGAATCTTCACAAAGTTTTCAAAAATAGATTGGTACTCAGTTAAACTGATGTTTGGACAGTTTCAGAGTGATTCGCCAAGCGGGGGCCAAAGAAAAGGGAGGTCCTAAAAAACATTTTCCCAATGCAATTTCACATAGGGATGTTAACTTCAGCCCGAACCACTGGACGGAATTTCACCAAATCTTGGTCCAGAATGATCTCTTTTTGTAAGTTGGTGTAAATCTGTTAAGTAGTTTTGGAGTTATTAAAGAAAAAATATGTATTTGTATCTGGAGATGCAGAGGGTCCATGGATCCAACAGATCTTATGATGAGATTTGATTTGATGCCACTCGGAAGTGGTGCCAGCCATCTTAAGACTCAGATTTGGCTGAGTCCCTAAAACAAATGGAAACAAATAAAACAGGAGTGGGAGGGTAGGAACACCCTGACCCTCTAGGCCTGGTGGTGGGGGTCTCAGAGGGGCCTGTGGCCAAAAACATTTTTTTTTATCTCAACAATTTTTTAAAAAACAAGTGTGATTCCCTATCCTTGTTTTTTATATGCCCTCGATTGGGCCAGGTCCTGGAGGTTAGGAAATACATATATTTTGGGTTATGGGGGTGCACGAGGCATCCCTCACCAGGCCAAATTCGGCCCTTGGGCCCTCATTCCTTAGGACCTAGCCTTATAAATAATTGTGGAGAAGCATGCACCACCCCCCCGGGCTGATTTTGGCCCATGGACCCCATCCCCCGGGCCTGGCTGTAGGGTAGAAGGAGGAGAGAGGCACGCAGCCCCCCTCCTTGGGCCTATTTGGGGCCCCAAGACCCCATTCTCTGGTACCCTGCTGCAATTAGGAAGGGGAGGAGCCACACGTTACCCCTCCCAGAGCTATTAATGGCCTTTCGGACCCCCCAATCCCTCGTGGCCTGCTCCTGCTATCCCCAGGGTGCCAACCCTCAGGACATAGCAGTTTCCCTGCTAAATTGGCATGGGCAGGAAAACCTTTAATTTCTCTCGCTTGGCGCAAGCAATTTCAAAGCTCCTGCCAAGTGAGAGCAACGACAAAATCAACTCCCAGCTGGCGGGAAATGTGAAAATGCACCTGCCAGCTGTAAGCAGGTTTCAGATTTTCTTCCCTGCCTGCAGTGATGCGAATAGGAAAGAAGATCTGAATATTGCTTTTTTTGCTGCTCGCTGTGGGCTGGGGCAATGCCAGTTTCCACTGGAAGCGGGGAGTTAGGTAGGACTACGGGCCCTTGGAGTTCCCCCTGCAGCCCCCATTGAGGATGCAGTGGGTGCCCTGGGTGTGTTACACACTCACCATTTCTTGGTTGGGCCAAAAGGGATGGGGTCCCCAGGTCCAAAATAGGCCCAGGGAGGGGGACCATGCATTCCCCCTTGGGTAATTGGCCAGGCATCACGGTATGGGGTCTCCAGGGCCGAAATCGGCCAGAGGAGGTGGGGGCTACAAAGTCCCCCTCTAGCAATTGGCCAGGCCCGGGGCAATGGGTACCCCAGGGCCAAATTGGCCCAGGAATGGAAGTTGCTACCCCCTGCTCCTTTATAAAGGTGAAGGCCACCAGGAGGTGGGTTCCCTGGGGCTGAAATTGACCTGGCAGGGGGCTGTGTGCCCCCCTCCCCATATACAATCTGGCCAGGTCCCTGGAGATGGGGTCCCTGGGGCGGAATTTGGCCTGGTAGGGGGGCTTCATGCACCCTTTTTCCTTTCTAACCAGTTGTGGACCCCCGGGATGGGGTCTCCAGGGCTAGGGGTGATGTACCTATTCCCCTAAAAGAAATGTGGTGATGGGGCCAAGATCATCTCAGGGAGGGGGAAACATGCTTACCTCCCCCCACAAAATTTGCCAGGGCCTAGAGGATGACGTCCCTGGGACCACAATTGGTTAGGGTGGGGGCTGCATGCCACCTCCTGTGATGTGTTCAACACCGCTGCGCAAGGCCAAACACAGTGCACAGTGTGGGGTTGGTTGCATGTCTTTGGACATGCATGTCAGCAGTTGGATTAATTTATGGTAATTAATTATTATTTTACTTTTTTTTAAACTGAGAAATTCCCTGAAAAAACTAAAGGTTTCAGTAATAGTTAAGTTTGAGTTATCTCAAGTAACTGTAACGTGTGACCTAATGTAACTATAACCAATGCCCTCTCCATGCACTGCTAATGAAACCTCATGTTACATCACTCATGACATCTTCAATTACATCATTGATAATATCACTCCAATATTTGTTGTAAAATTATTGATGAGAAAACTGTTCATGGTGGGGGCAAGATATGAAAACCACATACAAATTTGACTGTAATTTTGTATATTTTTCTTTGCTACACTTCACTGGTACGTTTAATTCAGATTTTTAAATCATGTACATATTTTTGCATACTTGCTATCAAATTCCCTCATTTATTCCCATCCTTTACGCAAGGGGAACCACATCATTAAGTGCCTTTTACCTTTATATTTTCACTTTATATGTAAAGTACGAGTAGTTTTTACCAACCAAATGGTTCATGAACTACAGAATTATTTCTGTTATGTTATATTTGTCCTCATATAAGAACATCCCCCACCTTAAATTTACCCATGATCATGCGAAAGACAATATCACCTTTCTGGACGTGACCATCAGTAAACGGGAAAATCTGATTCAAACAAAAACCATTTATAAACCGACATCTAAGAATAATTTATTGCATTTTTCCAGTTTTCATCCTCGTCCTTTGAGGGAGAACCTTCCTTTTGGACAATATCTCCGCATTAGGAGGAACTGCAGTGAGAAGACTAATTTTAAGATACAAGCAGTTGACCTGACAAAGAAGCAGGAATCACGAGGGTACCCAAAGAAAATCTTAAATAAAAGCAGAAAGAGAGCCACCAACCAGCATAGGGATGCTCTCCTAGATTCTTAGCCCAAAGAACCAACATCAGAGGTACCATTAACATGTGTAACCACCTACAATCTGCTATCTAATGCAGTGAGTCGTTGCACCCAAAACATTGGAAGATCATAACAAGCAATAAACATGAATGGGGAAAACCCCTGTTTTCCTACAAAAGAGCTATGAGTTTGAAAGACTCATTAGTGCACACACATCCAGTTAAACATCAAAGAAGACAAGAAGCAACTGTACTAAATTCTTGGGGGCTCCCAGCAGTGACAGGCCACTTCCCATGTGGGAATTGTAGTGTTTGCCACTTAACTTCACACACAAGTTTTCTGAACATTGAATTTGGCAAACAGTGGGAACAACTCTGCCACACAAACTGCAATACGAGTAATGTCATTTACTTAGTAATATGTCCCTGTAACCTCAAATACGTGGGAAAGACAACAAGACGTGTAAAATTGAGGATTTGTGAGCATCGGAGTAACGTCCGTTGTCAACGAAATACCCCCAAGCTGACAACCCATTTCCTTGAGAAAACACACACACCAAGTGACATGAGGTGGACCATTATTGAACATATAAATGAGGGGACTGAAAGAAGTCTGTTCGAGAAAGAACAGAGATGGATCTATCGTTTGTCCAGTCATCGTTCAGGCTTGAATTATGACATTCCTTGGGGAACTGTGATGAGACGCTAACCATACACCATAGGCTAGCTGAGGGCTAAATTTGTATTTACCTCCACCTTTGGTTATGATTCCCCATAATAATTTTTAGCCCAGTCAGGATTAAGATAAGACCCAGAAGGTCTTCACCTTTAGAATGTCAATCATCCTGACACGCTATTATGCGGTGAATAACCTTAATGAGTTGGAAGAAATCAGGTTTTTTTACTTTTGAATACGATCGAACAATCCTCTGTTGTGATCCCATCTAGCCGCTGCAATTAAAAATATTTTTTGCCTGTCTTGTGATAAGTAGAGCAATGTAGTACTGTTAGAAAACAATAAAGTTTTTTTGTTGTTAGCCACTCACTTTCAATAGAGGTCAAGGCTTCTGGCCCTTTAATGCCGACGAATGGCTTGATGACGTCATTCACACGTGACCTTTCCGGTTATGTTATTTCGTAACACGGCACAGCCGGCTGATTCACATTCGGACCACGGAAGTGCTGCTGAGTAGGTAGTCTGCGGGGAGTCGCCAGCTAAAAAGTAAGTTTGCAAGATGAGCGAGGGGCGTTTAAAACAGCTACCCAAAAGAAGGAAACTTCTGCTAAATCCAGATGCCTTGGTAAACTTTGATACCAGTTTTTCATTCTTTTACTTTACGTTTAGGTTGCACGGCGTGATGATAACCCCTGCCGTGTAAGCCCATGATATGAGAAGTTATTGCGAATGCAGTGAGTTATTTTCAGGTTTAATTCTTCATGTTTTAAAAGTAATCGTAACCCACTATTGGTTCGTTACGTTTTATCTTTACAGAACGTGCACTGATACTATAATTATATTGACTCAGGCATGGGTGTTTTCTTGAATATATTTATTCACTCTGCCTCAAAGTACAAATGCGACATTTACGTAGCTATAAACTCGCTCTTTAATAATAATAGAGTTTCAGAGTGACTTGGCACTAAGAAGTTGCTATGTAGCCGGGTCAACAATTGGTCTTTAAATTAATGACCGCTATACCAGAATGTTATGCCACTGAATGGGTGATTGTTGGTGAAGGAAAGTAATTTGTGTTACTACGCAGTAATATCCTTTGTTCTTTTTACAAATAATATGGCAATGTGTCCTTTGCTTCACTATTTTGTTTTTCTTGTTACAGATAGCGGGGCCCAAAAATTACTGGTTGTGCCCCCACGGGTAAATCCGTGAGTAAATCATCACTTTTTATATTTTCACACTAATATCCTAACACCGAAGGATTAATATCAAGGTCCTGACGAATGCTCAGCGAATTTAGCTCTTTAGCAGAAACATGTTGACCATCTTTTTTGAGGACCGGGGTTTTCAATTAAAAAACTCAGCCAAGTCCCATCTCACCTGTTTTTAACCCATGCCGGTTGGACTCTTAATAAAGTGATTGGAAGTCACAGCTGGGCATTTTTAATTTTCACACACGTTCAACACTTAATTGGTTTTTCACAGTTATCACACACTAAAGAACCAGCTCCGCTGTAAACAGGCGTAGTAGCACACTGGGGGGACATTCGGTCCCTTCGGTGGGAACCCAATGACGAAGCATGTCACCAACCAGGTTGGTGAGTGAGGGTTATTTTTAAAGAATTTGTTTCTTTTTCACTTGGTATGTGTTTTTTGTTCCTTGTTTCTCGTTTGATCTCCTTCGGAGGTGAAATGGTAGAAATGTATTGATAATTTTCTGCACATCACTCTTTTGTTGTTATTTGACTATTGATCCAAGGGGTACAAGAGTGATCGTCTATACCCAGACTCTCTATTTGTTTGAAATACTATATTGATGTTATGCAGAAACTTCCATTCAGTATTCTTGCATTTGCTTTCAACTGAATATAAAAAAGAAATCTGTTAAAAGGACACACCACAAACATACTGAAATGTGAACAATGTAAAAATGAATGAAAACACAACGCAATGCCCAATGCTGCTCATCAATCCTTATCAGAGATGTTTTTTCAAACCCCATGACATTCGCTCATGGTCAGGTATGCATTGGCGACGGAATCACACAGCACGAAAGTAGAAACTGTGAAACATTATTAATCTGTATTCACTCAATGAGCTTAGAAAGGTGCTTGCATGGAATCCCGCTGGGCTATTGATGATTTTCTTTTCAAAATTGTGTGATAAAAATTCCAGCTCTTCTCTCTGTGTAGATTGAAAGCAGCAGAATCAATTTTTGACCAGAATTGGATGAATCTCATTGAAGGATGTGTTTGAGTGGCTGTTTGGATTTGTAGAAGGCAAATTGGAACTGCAATGTGTAGTAAACTGTATTTAGTTCAGGACACTTGACATATGAATTTAAATATATGTATCTGTATATGTGCATGTCTATGCATCAGTCTGTATCTGTGATAAACTAGCAGAATTACTTATCTGCATTTAGATAAAACTCGATAGAGAACTCATTGTCTGGAACTATGGATTATGAGCCTGTTTTATCATTTTAAAAAGTGGTTCTTATGATACTAATGCTGCAAACCAATGTCACCAAAAGTGTATTTTGTGACCCAGGAAGTAAGTGATTGGTAGCTGGTATTGTTTACCATTGGTGTTCGGGGGACTAAAGCAGTATTATACCTGAATTAATGATATATTGCTGCTTACCTTTAAATTTACCTTCTCAAGTTTTTATTGCTTTTAGTTCTGGATAAAGGTGGTAAATAAACTGGTAAATACAACATCCTACTGATTTTGTTTATGCTTTGAGCAGTCCAATTCAGTGAGGCCTCATTTATGAATTTCTCAAACACAGGATGCTATTTCAAATGTTATAATTGCACAGATGAGCCTTAGTGTGAAGTGTAGACTTCTCAAGCCATGCCTGTTTTATGAACCCGACACCTTTTCTTGCCACTTAAAGCACAGTGTAGCATAAAACATTTACAACAATTCTCCAATCATTTATACATCGAGAATGGCATTTATTATTTTTTTAAAAAACACAACCACGTCACCGGGGAACATGGCGGCTGGCTAATGCCGGTCGGGAGAACCTACGTGCAGCGTTGAGGCAAATCTGATGATCGACAGCGATTTTTGCGAGGCAAGGTGGCCATAGCAGTAACTGATCATAACTGATTCTGGGCAAATCCGCAGCCGCATCCAGCGTCTAACGGTAATGTTGTGCATGGGCTTAGACGCTGTCTATACCGAGGCTACAAGATGCGGCTCCGCCCCATAAGGGAGTTTGAGCCAGCTGGCTGTGTTCCTGAAGAGGTCCCGGGCAGTTGCTACGAGGCTTCAAAGCAAATGGGGGGGGAGTCCCAACAGAATCCTGCTGGCTTTATATACAGCAGGTGAAGGGCGGTAGGAGTATAGATCTAGCATTAGCTAGCGGGGCATCCATAGGAAGTGCCACAGTAACAGCATTCTCTTTCTTAGAAGTGTCTGAGCGTCCAGCTCGAAGATACAGTCCTAGCCCTAAAGTGAAGCGGGGGTGGATTGAACAAGATCCCCCCCTCGAGACTTACTTTCCAGCGCGAGTGTCCTAGGCCTTGATAATACAGGGTCGCAAAGTGGCGTTGGGGGCACTCTGATAAATCAGGAAAATATTGGGTTGGTGAAGGCCTCTGTGGTCGCTGTAGATGCGAACAGGGGAGAGCAATTTGCATTAGTGAGGAGTAGATACCTTCTACGCTCTGCCCCTGAAAAGAATATCGCAGCGGGAAGAGCAAAATTATCAAATGCACCTCAAGCTGTAACCCCTGTTAAAAAAGCTACTAGAGGAGGCAGAGCAAAATGGTGTGGCTCAAGAAAAGCATGCTCGCTTCCTACACCTCCCCCCTCCCTTAGGTCCTATTTCAAAATTATGGAACAGGTGGCAGGATCGGCAGGGGCTAAGGGAGGTACTGGGAGTACCGGAGGTGTGACGGCGCAGTTAAATCGGAGTGAGACTCTGAGGTTGGAGAATCACTTTTCCCCTTCAGCAGATAACCAAGAAGATAGTACATCCAGCACACCCACGACCCGACCACCCGACCAACCCAAAGGGGGGGGGGGGGGCGGTTTAAAATAAAAAAGGTAATGAAGCGTCCCCCAGCAAAGATGAGATCCCTAGGTTGGATCATAGTTTACAGGAGGAATCTTCTTCAGAGACTCACGTGGCAGACTAATTATATAGTCTGAGGCAAGATATCCTGGTCAAGTTTAAGACCTCTGAACAAAATCAGCAGGATATCCAAGAAAAATGTTGGATAATGTGAAGACGTTGGGTGCGGCTACTGCAGCAAATTCCAGAGAAATAGTGGGGCTCAAAGAACAAAACAAGATCTTACAAGATGATTTGAAAAGACTTGAATTGCAGGCTAGGCGGAATAATGTCCGCCTTTTGGGTGTTCCTCAAAATGTGGAAGGCTCAGACATTAAGGTTTTTATGTGTAAGCTGCTGGGAGAATTGTTTCAGGATAGGACGGATATCGACTGAGAAAGAGAGCTCCAAAGGGACCATTGAGATCCTTCTAGGCTACATCCAGGGAGGAAAGCCCCAAGAAAGATACTAATTAATTTGCTCACTTTCTCAAGTAAGAAGCTTGTCCTGGGGCAAGCACTGAAAGAACGGTCTGTGAAGTTTGGGGATTTCACACATCAAATCCAGTCTGCCATGAGCAGGAGAACTGCACAGAGGCAGTGGACATTAGGTACAAAACTTTACGAACTGCGTTCTAGGGGGCCCCAGGTGCACATGAAGTTTCCTGCCATGTTGAAGAGAATGTGGCGAAACAAAATGTAGATTATTAGAGACCTGGAAGAGGTAGAATTTTTGCTGAAGCATACGGAAGGCCCAGAATAGAGATTCGGAATGTATATAGAATGTATGTAGAAGATTAAAGGAATAGTTGTATGTAGGTATAAGTTTTAGTTACCTTGTCAGTTAATCAGACGTAACACGCACTAGCGCATTTGGTATTTGGTACTTGGTTTGTTTTAAGGATTTGCCTTTGACTAGCACGGGGGTATATCGAAGGCGTTTCTCGCCCAAGAGATAGGGGAGGGGGGTTGCTCAAGGGGGGTGGTGGGAGTGGGCACGAGGGGTTGGGAGCATGTGAGAGAAAAGAAAAAATATAGTGCCCTTACTCTGTCCTATAGTGGTTTGATTCCGACAAATTCATTGACTTTATAGCCCTTCTAAATATGGTGGTGTGCAGAATAGGTTGAACCTGAGAGGGTGGTTAGGAAGTGGGCGTCAACAGATGATAAATGGTTCACTTTATGTCCTGGAACGTAAATGGTTTGAGGTGTACGAGAAAACTGGCCAGAATTATGGAATTTCTCCAGAAAACTGAGGCCAGTGTTATTCTACTACAAGAAACTCACCTAGAAAAAAGTAAATGCAAGAACGCTTTTAATAAGTGGGCCTGGGTTCAGGATGTTGCTTGTTCAGATCAGAGAGGTAGTACGAGGGGGGTGGCTGTTATTACGAGAAGTAACTGTGGTATTAAATTAGAGTTATCAGACAGACTCCTCTTGAGATGGGTATTAGTTAAGATGAGGATGCAAGAAATAGCAATAGTTTGAGCTAGTTACTATGGGCCAAACGAGGAGAATCCAGATGCGCTTATTAAACTGGAATCATGTCTACTGTTAACTAATGCCCCCATGATAATTGGAGGGGATTTCAACATTGTTCAAAGTAAAGAGTTGGACAGACCCTCCAAAGTTAAATATGTTAGTCCACCCAAAACAACAGTGGTACTTAAAACTCTGATGCAAGAATTAAACTTAGTGGATATTTGTAGAAATAAGATGGAAGATATGAAGGACTTTACTTTCTTTAGTAAGAAGTACGGACACCATTCTCGTATTGATTACTTTTTAATTGATCGAGAGTTGCTGACGGAGATGGAAGGGATTAAACATCTGCCTGCTATACTTTCAGATCATTCAGTTGTGCTTTTCTCCTTGAGGCTCCAGGATAAGAGGAGTACAATAAAGTGGACTCTAGATATGACAATCCTGTTAAATGAGGGGGTGATATCTAATATGCAAGATGAGTTCTTGGTGTTCTTCAAAACCAATATAGAGTCAGCAAAAATTCAAACGGTATGCGACTCTTCTAAGGATTTTTTCAGAGCTAGTGGCACTTCTGAAATGATGGGAAAAAGGTGTAGTATGAAGCAGCAGGAGGAAAAACTTTTTTAAAAATCAAAAATAAAGAGCAGGTGCTTCAAAAGGCATCATTAAAGGCTTCTAGTAAGCTTGCTTTGCTGACCAAAGAATTAGAACAGCTGCAAGCAGTGTATCAAGGGGCCCTTGATAAGACGTTGTCTAAAAGATGGAAGGTTAGCAAATTGCAACATTTTGCATACATGGAGAAGAGCGGCTTACTCCTTGCTTGGAAAGCTAAAGTAGATAGAGCCCCGTAGCACACTACCTAGGGGCAGATCTACAAGAAAGTGCCGCAGCGCGGCACCGCAAGCCCTTTGGCTGCGCCAAGCTGCACAACTTTCAGAGCAAAGGAATGCAACATATCTACAATGATATGTCGCATTCCTGTTCTCTCCCCAACGCTGACGCAGAAACCTCTGCCATGCGCCGGCACAGGCACCCTTGCACCATGGTGCAAGGATGCCTGCACCATGGGGAGAATGTTTTTGTTAAGGAAGGGGCCCCTTTCTGCACAAAAGCAATCACTGCAGGCATTTTCCTCTTTCAATGCGTGCTGTAGAAGTCAGCACGCATTGAAAGAGGAAAAAACGAGGAGAAATGAAAACATTTCTCATCGTTTTGCTTGGCTATGCCACCCCTATGGTGGCGCAGCAAACTGACGCATTTCCAGGTTTACGATTTCTCGTAAATCTGGAAATGCATCAGTGGACATGGGTGTTGCGTGGAAACATCGACAGCAACACATGTCCCGCCCCTAACACGCAAAGTACTGCGTGAACAGGGGCGATATTTACAAGCACAGATTAAATCACGCAGGCTGACTTTACCTGTGCTTGTAAATATCCCTTAGCAGGCTGCGCCACCAGTGCATCACGCAACGTGATGCACTGGCGGCGCATGGAGCTAGTAAATCTGCTCCCTAGTTTAAGAGATAGTATAACAGGTGACATAGTAGATACTAATCTAAGAAATGGTTTGGAAGTCTGCAGACATATGAGTCAACTGTAGAAGCAGATTATCTCTCCTGGTAGGGAGAATATAGAGGGTTTTTTAAAGAACATCGAACTCCCGAACTTAAGTGAAGATCAGAAGACGACTTTAACATCTGAGATAATGGAGGAGGAAGTCCGAGCTCAGCTAATAAAGATGGCTAGAGGGAAGGCGGCCCGATGGCCTTCCAGCTGAGATTTATCCTAATCTCGTAGATAGCATAGTACCAGTTTTAAAATAGCTTTTCAATGCAATAGTGATGGAAGGGGATGACCCCTGCTGTCCTGGGCTGAAGCAACGGTATTCCTGATCTTGAAATCCAACAAAGATCCCCTTGTGGCAGATTCTTATAGGCCAATATTGCTGTTGAATTCCGACTACAAGGTTTTCTCAGGGAAATTGTCTGCCAGGTTTGCTAAGATCATAAAAAGCGTTATATATCAAGATCAGAGAGGTTTCATTCCTGGGAGGCAGCTCAACAAGTTAACCTTTGTAATGCTTGGGGTAGCGGATTTGGTAGAAACTAATAATCTAATGGTAACAGTTGTGGCAGTGGACGCCACTAAGGCCTTTGACCAACTTCACTGGCCCTATCTCTGGATGACCCTAAAGGCTTTTGGAATTCCCGACAATATAATAAAGGCAGTCCAACTTTTATACTGTTCACCTAGAGCAAGGGTTTTAGTAAATGGGGCGTTAACGGACTGGTTCAATATAATGCGGGGAACTAGACAGGGGTGTCCTCTGTACCCACTTTTATTCAATCTTTACATTGAACTGTCAGCGGTTTGGATTAGAAAGGCGGATTCCATTGTCCCATTTAGATATGCAAATATGGATGCAAAACTAGCCTTATACGCCGATGATCTTATACTGTATACGCTAAACCCGGAAAGGGCTATCCCTAATTTAATGGGTAGAGCAGAATCCTTTGGGAAGATATCAGGGTGCAAGGTAAATAGAGGTAAGACGGAAATTATGGAATGGAATCAGCCAAAACAAACTTTGGGGTCAAATTCGCATATGTGTCATCTGGGTATCATAATTACGCAGAAATTAGCGAAGTGACTACTGTCAACTGGTGAAAGATTAGTCAGGAGGTAGGGAGACTGCTGGTCAGGTGGGCAACCCTTCCCCTAAATTTGGATTGGTGACGGTACAACGCGTACCGTCACAACGCGTGCTGTTACAACGCGTCCCTTACAACGCAAGTCGTTACCACGACTTGCGTTGGGGGCGCGGATATCGAATAGTATAATTTACTATTCTAACACCAGTCCCCGTGGACACTAGGGAAGGTGTTGGAATAGTAAATTTACTATTTTTAATCTTCTAGCGCCCTCCAGCGCAAGTCGTGGTAACGACTTGCGTTGTTACGGACGCGTCGTAACAGCACCGCGTTGTAACATCCGCGTTGTAACGGATGTTTCCCCTAAATTTATATGGTAGGGTAAATCTTATTAAAATGATTGTTCTGCCAAAGGTCACCTTCCTTTTTATTTCTATAACACTATTATTTAACAGAGGAGAGGTCGCTAAACTCCAGGGAAAAGTAGGCAGCTTCATTTGGGCTTCAAAGGGCTCCTGTATATCCTGGAAAAAATTAAGGAGGAGGTTGGAGAAGGGTGGGTTGGCACTTACCGATTTGATGATATATGGGCATGCTTTTTAAAAGCTGATGGCTCATCAACAGAAATTCTCTTTGGGGCAATGCTCAGTGAACTGAGGGAGGGGCAAGATCAGTTTCTATTTAAGTACGGGGACCTGAACTTTAAAAAAAAAGTGAGATTGAAGATTTTGTTGGGAGCATTGAGAGTATGAGTCTTTATCCAGAAAAACTAAGAATAACATACTACTCCTCTAGGGCCCTGATATCGGAATCACCAGGAACCCCGGAGTGCTTAAAAGACTCACTCAGCCTTCCACTGAAGAATGCAGGAATTTCCCGATGGGGAGATCTGAAGTTAGGAACTGAGTTAGTTAGCTAGGAAACTTTGAGTCTATGTACAGGGGCTCAAGTAACTAGATTCAAGTATTATCGAGTCTCCGCGTGGTGGGCACGTCAAGACTGGGATGAGGAGGAAGATGATACCTGGTTGGATCAAGCACCAAAAGTCGGTACTGTCAAGAAGGAGGTTGCCTTGTGCTATCGTATTTTGGTAGAGGCGGAAGATGAACTGGATAAAGAGATTCAAAAGCTCTGGGGAGATAACTTGGTAAACTCAAATCTGAGCGGGGCTTAGTTTGGTTCATTTGCAATGCTTCGGGAGACAGTTAAACCTGCCTTTCATAAATGTAACTACCTTTTTACTGTTTACAGGGTGTATTGGTCCCCAGTAAAATTATCAAAATTTTCAGGAACTCACTTTTCATGCCCAAGATGTGGGGATCCCTCAGCAGATGACCTTCATATGTTTTTATTGTGCCCTGAGATTACACATTTTTGGACTGTAGTTTGTAAATTCTTAACGAAAGTAACAGGTATACAGGTGAGGGTAAGTCCCTTACTTGTATATTTTGGAATATATCAAGATAGTGCCACCTGTCTTAATAAGTCAGTTGCAAGATTTATCTATTATGTGATCTTGATGGGGAATGGGAGATTTGTAGATCATGGAAATCAGGTGTTCCACCTCCTTTTCTAGAGTGCACAAATAATATTATATATATAAGTCAACTGGATATAGGATGTGATCCCAGTAGTTGGAAAAAAGTATGGGCCAAATTGGTGGAATGGATTCAAAAACCTGGGGTCCAATAATTAAGCCAATGAACGTCTGTCGGTCCTGGTCCCTTCTTTTCTACGGGCCCACTAGTTAAGGGCGGAAGAGGAAGCAGCTATGTTTTCTTGGGTGGAATGACTCCATTCCTGGCTGGTGTACCAGCAATGGGAAAGGAGTATTGCCAACAAGAGAATTGGCAAAATGAGGACAAAAAAAAAAGAAATCGCATATGTACACGTACTTCTACACTGTGAGTAGACAGTAAGTTAGATATTTTTGAAGTCTAGAGAAAGCAAGATTCTTCATAAAACATGTTTCGGCTAGACCATTAAATGTAATGATTCTTGAAGTGTATCTTAATGGAGAATTAAATGGGTATGAGATATGTAAATCACAAAATAAAGATCACAAAATCAGAATAATTCACTATCTAACTGTGTGGCTTAAATGTTAGCTTTCCGTTTCTATTTGTATAACAGCAGTGACTCTGCACGTGAGGGTATTGTGCAGGACATGATACTACAACAAGGTTTAAGGCTTGACCATAGCAGCACCAGGCATTACACCAGTTGACCCGGGCGTTACTGGGGGCCAGAAAATCGGTCCCCTGTAACACAATCGTCTGAAACCGGCCCTAACAAAGAGTTTGGCAGCACCCCCTCCACTTCTCCCACTGGGGTGGCCCAGCACTTTATATAACATAACAAATGGAGGAGTGCCCCCTAGAGGTTAATGATAACCTTCTGGCTTTCAAGGTGCACAAATCGTACCCCTATTCGGGACAACCTTTGTCCTTAGAAGATCCCTCACTCACCAACCTAGTTGGTCACATGCTTCATCATTGGGGTCCCACCCAGATAGCTGAGTGCCATCTGGGTGTGCTGCGACACCTGACTACTGGTTGTTGGAAAAAAACGTGAAAGCGCCCCGTGGACTGCTCCGGAGAGACCAAGTAGGTTACCCGATCGTGAATAGAAACCCACAAATCCTGAATAACTCTTTCAGGTCCCGAGTAACCCCCAGGAAGCCCGGAATTCGAGCACTTTCATGTTTTTTTCCAACAACCAAGGAGAAGAACACTCTTTTTAAACAAATCACAAGTTTGTGATTTGACACTCACGAGGCCGAGGGTAGGGTACACCTTAGGGTGTGTATACCACCCAGACCTCTACACCCTGGTCCTGACGAAAACCTTAGAATCACACATAGGTTGAAACATGTAGACCATTTTAACCCCTGTCTTTTTTTTATAACACACGTCTTTTGACACCAAAGTCTACCTAATTAGACAAAGGTGCCCCACTTATTTTTATTCGTTGTCCAAACACTCCAGAATAAAGTCTCTGAGCGAGTAGTTTTTTGGACAACTCTTAATATAACGCACTAACTTAATGTTTATTTGCACATATAAGAAATCTAAGCCAGCTCCGGTCAGGGGTCGCAGCACACCCAGATGACACTCGGCTATCTGGGTGGGACCCCAATGATGAAGCATGTCACCAACTAGGTTGGTGAGTGAGGGGTCATCTAAGGACAAAGGTTGTCCCGAATAGGGGTACAATTTGTGCACCTTGAAAGCCAGAAGGTTATCATTAACCTCTAGGGGGCACTCCTCCATTTGGTATGTTATATCTAGTCTAGGGGACCAGGAGTTACCCCCCACCTAACGGTGTCATACCCTTTCTCTCTCTTTTGTTTACCTACATGGCCCAGCACTTTGCCTGGGCCGATTTTGGTTGCAATTCTGGCCCTGGATGGGATAATAGTCCTACACCCCAAGGAGAGAGAGAGAGAAAAATAAGAGCGAGAGAGGGGCGGATTGTGTGTGTGTTTGTTAGTTTGTGCATGCGGGTGCTTAAAAGGAGACAGAGAGAAGATAGATAAAGGCCACCTTTTGATATTGTCCAGTATTACAAATGAGAAGTTCTCTTGACATTATACACCACAAAACCTTTGGCCTAGTGGTTTGTAAATGTGATTGTTATGGCAATATAGGACCCTATTATAGAGGTTTCCTGTTATGCCGTTTCTTTATGTTTCATGTCTATTTTGCATCAATTAGCTTGCAAATCTGTGTCTTCAAAATTCTGCTAACAAAGGGCACTGAATCAAATTTGAATGCCTAGGTTATGTTTACAAATTCGCATTTTTTGCTTAAACCATGGACAATAGTGCAAGCCGGTGGATTCATGCAATCCCGTGGCTGCAGTGCCTCCAGTGTGCTTTGCATCATTGCTGGACCTGGTCCTTTTCGCAGGGTCATGCCCAGCCTTTTGCCTTCTATTGCTGAGCCTGGTTGTTTTGGCATTAGGGCTCTGTACACTTTTTACCTGCTAACCAGGCATAAAGAGCCTGTGCTCTCCCTCTCAAACATACCTAATTGGCACATTTAGGGCTGTTAGTCCCTAGTAAATGGTTCTACATGTACCCGGCACTGGTAAATTAAATGTCACTCTTGGGCCTGCAGCACTCATTATTCTACTTATAATAGTCTTTTAAAACATGTTTCAGGCCTCCCATTGCCGCCTGTAGCACAGTTTTATTCCATTTGAAAATGGGAAAATAAAACTTTTGGCAAGTCTAAAACTTCCTTTAAAAATACTTACAAGAGGGGGACGTGAGAGACGCGGCGGAAGCAGGTTCCCAGCGAGCAGCTGGGAACCTGCTTTGGAGCAGCTGCTGTGCCATTGCTGATGCCCTTGTGGCTTGTTCCAGATTTTGGCCCGACTCCACGAGGCGAGTAGCAAAATGGCGGTTCCCGGGAGCTGAGAAGTGAGGCATGTGACTCTGGCCATCCCCGCTCTGTGGACATGAGCCCTAGACTGCAAATTGCAGCATTCCTCGTGCACCGGTGCCTGACGAATGAAGTGGAGCATGGGTCCGTTGTGACCATATTGCCTAGCTGCATACGGACTGAGGCGCTGGCCCGGGTGAGTGGCGGAGATTACGTTGTGGCAACCGGGGCTCCGCTGACCCACTCCTGCAACTTGATGCACAGGTGAGAGTGGCCTGACAATCTGTGCCGCTGCGGGGGAGCCACTGCTGAGATGTGCCAGCCTGAAAGCGTGATGCACACTGTGGGGACTTGATCCGCTGATTAGAAGGTGCGCAGGTGAGCAACCTCCCTGGACCTGGGTCTGCTGCGCCATGGCCTTGTGTGGGTGGTGAAGGCCTATATTGCTGGAGGGCTGCTCTAGTCCCCTACATATTGCTCTGCTGCACCTTTGGGGCACACACATACTAATGCAGAAGCCCCAGCACTCCTGGAATCACGGGCTGCAAAATCCTATATGAAGAGTGAAAAATTGGGCATATGCATGCCACTGGCAGCCTGACGGCAAAGATCTGATGCCAAGGGCTGAGTAGAAGCAGCCGCGCAGCGGGTCGACTTTAGAGCAGGATGCTATTGCGATTCAGGCTTGGAGCAGTGCCGACCCGATAAATTCTCCTGTGAATCCCCACCATCCTGGGCCCACCGCTACTGGTATCTGCTTTCGGATACGGAGTGAGACAAGTAGAGAAGCCATAATGGGGGAGAGGCACAATGGGCCGCACTGAGAGAAAACAAGTAAAAATGCAATTCCCTGAGCGGAAGCAAGCCTCTAGTGACGATGTAGAACCGCAGAGAGATGATGACCAACCTCCCTCTGCTCCATCACAAGATGAAGACTTCAAGGCAATACTCCTTACGATTCGTAAAAGCCTAACCTTTACTGAATCCAAGATGGACTCCATGAACTTACGCATGAACTTCCTTGCGCAAGAACTGGATAAACATGATGGTCAAATATTAAAGGCCGAACAACCTATATCCACTCTCGCGATACCACCAATGCTAGAAGCATGAAACTACAAGGTATGGAGAAACATCTTCAAGGTGTAGCGGCGAAAAATGAAGATTTAGAAGTGCGCTCGCGCAGAAATAACTTGCGGCACATCGTGGGATTCCCGGAGTCTACGAGTACTGGCCGCATGGAGAACTATGTAGAGTGAATGCTGCTGGGTCTGCTTGGAGCCGAAGCCTTCTTTAAAGTACTGATAGTGGAGCGGGCCCACACATCACTCATGGCGAGACCACCAACCGGCGTACAGCCGTGCCATATCCTGGAGCGCAGCCTGAACTACAAAGATTGGGACACTGCACTGAGGTCCACGAGGGAGAAACAAGACTTAGTCTATGAAGGGGGGAAAGTTGTACTCTACCCGGGCTTCACTATGGCAGTACAGGAGGCGTGGAAGAAATTTCTCCCAGTTAAAAAGAAACTCCAACAAGCTTACATCTCATATGCCATGTTCTACCCAGCGAGACTACACATCCAGCATCGTGGAAAGAGGCACATCTTTAGCAGCCCTCAACAAACTCAGGAATTCTTGAAGGCCTGCATGGGGCGATCGCCCACATGCAGGCTAATGATCCTGGTTCCGGTCGATCCTCGACAGCCCATGAGGAGATGTAGAGCCAGTCCTGGGATGACTTTCGACGCCGATGTGAACTCATAAGATTGCACCCCATGCTAAACCAAAGACTGGAGGGTGGCATACGCCGTCCCGGGAGCACTGACTTTACACCTGTACTGTTGAGCCCCCACAGCAAGTGACTCAGCCCTGTGTCGACAATTGTGACACTTAACTCCTGGACTCCCTCGCACTCTGCGATGTGCGCTGACGGCCTCTCTGGAATGTACCCCCAGAGGGAATTCCACCTAAGAATGTTTTATATGTTTAATACCTCTTTGGTATTGTTTCTGCAGAGACTAATAGACTGCGCATCCTTTATGCCCTATCTACTCCTAAGGGTTGGGACTGGGCTGTGAAGAGATATTTCTACTGTGCGCTATTCACAATGTCTGCGCTGTTGGTTTTTGGGTTTGGGAGGGGATCTATTCCCTTTCGGATTGGGCCACAGGCATGGGTGGGGGGATGCCTAATCAAAATGTTATACAAATCGGTTTTGCATGGTACCACTCATTGCCGGATAAGACGTAAATGCATGCACTAAACTCGGAATATACCTACCTTGAAAATGTTGATCTGCAATTGTCACTTCTTCACTTACAAAGAAATGTATGACTGGTGAGGCTACAACTTGTAAACCCACCATTAACTGTTTAACATGGAATGTCACGGCCTCCGAGACCCCCGCAAACTTAAGCAGGTCCCATAGATAGGCACCATGTCCAGGTGGCAATGCTGCAAAAGACGCACCTGGCTCACGGGGTATTACCAACATTTGGCAGGAAATGGTCTGCACACAGTGGCTTCTCCTTATTCTCCACATATGCCAGAGGCACCGCTATTTTGGTTAAGACAGGCCTAGGCTACTGCCAACTGGGATCTCTACAAGTCTCTCAGGGTAGATTCAGCATAATGTGGGGCAGATTAGCGGAACACACAATTACTTTGGTGAGGTGCTATTTGCCCAACATTGACAATGCAAACTATTTCAACCAGCTATGGGGCACATAATGGAAGTGGGCTCCACTTTTATTATATGGGTAGGAGACTTTAACCTGCCAATAGATTAAGAGATAAAACGTTCACACTTGCATTCGTCCTCTCACCCACATTCTACCAAACACCTCTCAGCCATAATGGCTGATCACCAGCTTGTTGATGCATGGCGATCTCTACACCCAATGAAAAGGAAGGGTCCTTTTTTCTTGAATGTGCACAATAGTTGTCCCACCTGGACTATTGGCTATTAACAGCCGGTCTAAACACATGGCTTCTGGAGGTATCACAACTAGTTCGCAACCTCTCGGATCACTCCCCATTGCTTATGAAGGAGCCAGCAGGCAGAGAAAACCCAAACCGGTCCTGGAGACCCCTACCTACAGCCCTGCTGGACAGTGCCTTTTGGGGTAGAACTGCGCCAGGAAATTGTAGGCATCTTCCCATGCAACATAGACAGCGTATCCACCCTCGCATGTGTCTAGGAAAGTATTAAAGTCACAATTAAAGGCCTATGCACAGCTAAGAGAGGGGGGATTTTGCGTTCCATTAGGGGCACTTTGCACAGATTGGAAATAGACATCAAACAAGCTGAGACACGAGCCACATCTTCGCCTGACACACTACCACAAGCTCGGCTTAAAGAGCTCCTAGGGTAGTACTCTGAGGAAGCAGAAAGTTAGGTCAAATTCAGATTGAAATACTACACTGCCAGATCCTACGACAAGGCCGAATGCCCTGGCAGGGCCCTGGTGGAAGCTAGCAGAGTTCCCAGGTTTGCCAATGAAATTCTGGAAATCTCAGATGAAGAGGGATACAGGCACATGGATTCACAGGAGATACTTAACACTTTCACCAAATATTACTCCGCACTCTACCACACTAGCAGCTGTGCTCCCCCAGATATAGCTACATATTTTGAAGATATAGCCTTGGGCTGGATCAGCGACTCCTGTAGAGAGTTCGTATCGGCTGATATTGAGGCGGATGAGTTCCGAGCTGCAATAATGGGACTGGGCTCCAGTAAGGCCTCAAGACCAGATGGCCTACCAGCGGAATTTTACAAATGTCACAGTGAGCAATTGGTCCCCATCCTCAAACAAATATTTGAAGAGGCAAGTGACTCTGGGTACCTCCCTCTTTCCATGCGGAAAGCTCTTAAACTGTTAAGACGGCTGATAAATGTAAAGCTTACAGGCCCTTATCTTTAATGAATGGCAATACAAAGATACTTGCCAAAGTCATACCCAACCAACTGACCTTGCTAATGGAAGGTTTGGCTGTGCCAGATCAGGCAGGCTTTGTCCCGGGCAGGGCCACCTCGCACAATTTGCGCACCACATTTGCACTCCCATGACATCGACCCCATTAGTTCAGCCGTTGGGATATTTTGGGATGCCACAAAGGCCTTTGATTCCCTGGAATGGGATTATATGCTTGCCATCTTGAGGCAAATGGGACTCCCACGTCCTTTTTAGCCTGGACCCATTTGCCCTATTTAAAGCCTGAGGCGGTGGTCCAGATCAATGGGTTGTATTCTGATCCAATCCCTATTAAGAGAGGTACCCGCCAAGGATGCCCACTATCTCCGTTGCTTTTTGTTTTGGCCATAGAGCCCCTAGCAGACAAAATCAGGCAGCATCATAGAGAGTATGCCATAATATACATCCCTTCCACCAAATATTAATATCGCTGTATGCCAACGATATCACCCTTTACCTCAGAGAGCCCAGCACAAGTCTTAACCTCATCCTGAGGAAATTCATTCGATTTGGCCATTTATCTGGGATAAAGTTGAACTGGAGCAAATTGCAGATCTTCCCCCTCACCCCTAACACCCCTAGGTTTGTCTCTGAGTACCCGCTGAGCTGGTGTGATGACAAAATGAAATATCTGGGAGTGATATACTTTACAACCCAGGGCGCACTTTTTTTTAACACTCACCATTCTTTACTCATCAAACTAGCCTGGGGCGGGAGGAAACCCCAGATAGGTTGGAAACTTATGACACAGCCATTTTCCAGGGGGGATTTGAATCACAGGACATGGAATTATACTACCTTAGTGCTCAGGCCCATTACACAATATACTGGCTTCACCCGCCACCCTTCATGCCACACCTAGCCATTGAATAAGGCTATATGTCACCCACACCCATAAAACTCTCAGCTGGGGGTGCAAGTCCCAGGTGAAAGGGTGTCACATCATACAGTTTCCTGTACCAACAATGCATGGAAGCGCCTTGCTAAAGAAATTGGTAAGAGTTTCCTCTGCTCCTCTCTTTCTTGTGCCTCTAACTGACCTTCCATACGCCCTGTCACACAGGAAGCAATATCTAGGGAAATGATATGCAAAAGGAATCTGCACATGTGGGGTGATCTATATCATGGGGGAAGGTTCAAAGATCAAAAGGAGCTACTGACCGGGGAAGGCATTACCCTCCTGGAGATGCTCCTTTATATAAGGCTAAAACATGAAATAGGTGCCAACACACCGTGTTTCCCACAGGATCCTACCCCACTGGAGGTTTTAAATACCACGCTAAAAATTACTGGCCCTTCACACGCTGTGTCTCATATATACCGGGCTGCACTGTTAGAAAGACCACACACACCACCAGGTGCCAGGATTGCATTGGATCAGGACCTGAAATCTCCCCTGATGGATGAGCAGTGGAATTATTGCTGCACGTAGACTGCAGAAATCACGGCTAGCAGCAGACTGCGAATAATACACTTTACGTTTCTACACAGAACCTTCTATACACCCATATTGCTGCACAAATACAAGTTGCAAGAAGACAACTGTTGCATGAGATGTCGCAAGGAGGGTGCTGACTTCTTACACCTGGCATGGAATTGCAACAAGGTCCAGGGTTACTGGCAGGAGGTACTAGATGCACTATCTGAGATGATCGCAACCCCCCTCCCATGTTCCACCCTACTTGCGCTGCTGGGGTACACAGCAGACAGTCCTAAAACACACAGAAAATTTACTGCCATGGGCTTGCTTCTGGCCAAACGTAAGGTGGCCTGCCGATGGGGTAGGGGGAGAGCCTCCAAATTCAAAGACTTGCTCAACAACTTTATCTATGCTAAAGACCAGCTCATGACCTGTACAGAACTGCTGCCGGCTACCTCCCGCCCCAGAGACATTTGAGAACCACTAGTATCATACCTACAGGAACATAGTGAGTAAAACTGTGCGCCTTCCCCGCTGGTTGAGCGGGGAAGGCGCACAGTTTCTGAAGCATAATATAGCAACTTGGTGTATGTTACTTACCTACAGAGAGCATTGTATGTCTCTGGATTACACCTTGGTTGCACAGCTCACTGGGCATCTATGTAAGAGGGGTACTCGGGCGCCATGGGCGGGCTGAGAGCCATAGAGGAGGTGGGAGATAATCCACTGAGTCATATAGACAAAAATGTACAAGGCAGATTCAAACACGAAATCTTAAAGCATGTAACTTCAATTTGATAACTCCATGTACCAGGCAATGTCCAATTATTGATGATGCTATGGTTTGTTTCTATGTTTGAAAAACATGATAAATAAAATAAATAGATTAAAGAAAATACTTATAAGACACCCTCAAGGTAGGCCCTAAATGACACAAGACAGGGGTGCCCCGTCTCCCCACTGCTGTTGCCTGGCCATGGATCCGTTGGCTTGCCTCACCAGAACAGGCACTAAGTTCAGTGGAATACATCTGAGGGACAGTGTACACCATATAGCACTGTATGTTGATTAAACATGGGCGAATTTTGCGAATCTCGCGTTCGCGAATTTTGCGGATTTGCGAACTCGCAATCCGCAAAATCCGCGAATTCTCGCGAATTTGCGGATTTTTTTTCTTTTTGTGTTTGCGCGGGTTTCTGCCAGTTCGCGAGGGTTTTGTACAATGTCGCAAATTGCGAACTTACCTGTCGGGTCGCAAGTTTCGCGAACTTGTTGTTTCTACGTGTCCAGCCTGTTTGGGACACTCTTCTTCATCACTGCCACTCTCTGTCACCACTGCCACTCTCTGACTACTCATGCCACCCTCTGGCCCACCCATGCCACCCTCTGTTTCATCACAGCACCCTCTGGTTGTCCAGTCAGTGTACATTATTGTGGCAACGCAAGCACACCTTCCCTGCCTCAAGTGACCTGAATTAATTTGGGGCTGATTAATGTGTCACAGAATATTTTTTTAGCTGGCACCTGCTTCCTTAGTGCTTCCTGATTAGTGAACTTTTGCACTTGCTAAGTGCTTTCATTGTTGCAAAATTAGTTACAACACCTGCCCTGCCCCAACTGACAATAATGAATTAGGGGCTGATTAATGGATTTGAACTGCCAGCCTGGCTCCTGCTTGTCTCCCTTAGCTGTAATTCAGGACCTTTGTGGCATATATGTAACTATTCTGAGGTTCAGAGCAGGGTCACATAATAGTTGCAACTGGCAACTGAACTCTGGAGGGGCCCCTCAGCAAGCACTACAGGAAATGGCTACTAATGATGAGCCTGAACTTTTGAACCTGGTAAGTAGTTTCAGTTTTGATTAGATCGTATTTCTGCAATTTTGCACTTATTCGCGGGGCGCGAAGTTGTACTGGGAAGCCGCGAACTCACGCGAACAGTGCGAGCAGTGCGTGCAAAATCCGCTGCTCGCGGATTTGCGGATTTTGCGGGAGATTCGCGAATCTCGCGGATTGCGAATTTCCCGAAAATCCGCAAAATCCGCGAGCGAAACGGATTTTCCGCCCACACCTAATGTTGATGTCTTGTTTATGTTCTTGAGAACGTAGAAGAAGCCCATCTCGCTTCTCCCCTTTGCTGCCAAAGTTGCAGAGAATACAGTCAATGCGGAACTGACGAGATTCATCGAAGACATTGCAATCCTCGACCCGTCCCAATCCGGATTTCGAAGCAACCATAGCACTGAGACTGCCCAACTTGCCGCAACAGATTACATCCGCATCCTCCTTGACCAAGGCCACTCCACAGCCCTGATTCAACTCGACCTATCAGCAGCTTTCAACACCGTCTCCCATCTCAAACTCGTAGCCAGACTACATGACGCTGGCATACAAGGAATCGCCCTAGACTGGATTCGATCATTCCTCACCGAAGAAACCAAAGGATTAGATTGCCACCTTTCCTCTCCGATCCCACAGAAATCACCTGTGGAGTCCCACAGGGATCATCCCTAAGCCCGACCCTTTTCAATATCTGTATGGCCCTTTGCTGCCATCGTCCAAAAACATGTCCTCAACATCGTACCCTACCCCAACAACACCCAGCCCATCTTCTTCCTCACCAAGGACCCCACCACTGCCAGACTCAACTTCTAGAAAGGAATGCAGGATGTCGCAGCCTGGATGATCAACATGCCTAAATTTAAATGCTGAGAAGAGAGAAGTCCTTGTCCTCTGATCCACCCCTTCCGCATGGGACAACACCTGGTGGCCCACCGACCTTGGCAGCCCACCGACCCTCACGGACCATGCCAGAAACCTCTGCATTGTACTCAACTCATCCCTCACCAAGAACCTGCAGATCAACGCCAGTCGCCTCCAGCAGCTTTCAACACCCTCCGCATCCTCCGTAAGACGATCAAATGGATCCCCCCGAGACAAGAAAGACAGTCACCCATGCACTCATCACCAACAGGCTGGACTATGGAAACTCACTCTACTCCGGAATAATCATGTTCCTACTCCACCAGCTCCAGATGATACAGAACACCACCGCCGGACTCGTCCAGAGTATCCCTTGACACAAGCACATCAGCCAACACCTAAGGAAGCTCCACTAGCTCCCCTTGGAAAATAGAATCACTTTCAAAATCCTCACCCACACCTACAAATGAACAACACCGGACCCAAGTACCTCAATGACATTGTCACCCTCAACGTACCTAAAAGAAACCTCTGATCAGAAAACCTTGTTCTCGCTGAAACCCCATACATCCACAGAGACAAAGCAGGTGGATGATCCTTCACCTACTTTGCAGCCAAGACCTGGAATGATCTCCCGGCAGACATCATGTGCGCCCCTTCCCTGAACACCTTCGGGAAGACTCTCAAGACCTGCTCTTTGGCTGAACAGCTCTGCTGACCCCCCCCCCCCGCCCCCAGCGCCTTGAGACCCTCACGGGTGAGTAACGCACTTACAATTCCCCTGATTGATTGATTGATTGACCCTAACTGGTGCTAAAGAATTGATGACGGAATTTGAAGAATTGTTGGGGTTGAAAATAATTTGGCAAAAGTCTAGACTCTTCTCACTGAAAAGAGATAGAGCCTTCCCCATTAAGCTGGAGAATCTCCAATGGGAAGCCAGGTGTCTGGAATATCTACGGGTTAAAATCTACCACTCTCAACCTGATCTCTTTGAGAGAAATTTGGGGATGAATGTACGGTCCTTAAAGACCAGTATAGAATTCTGGAAAGGTTTGCTATTGTTGTCCAGGAGGGTGGATCTCTTAAAAATGGTGGTGCTACCGCGCCTGTTATATATTTTTACATTTATGGATACCAACAAAAGGGCATACTGACATGCATTTCTAACATCAAATTTTCTATGGGCTATAGACGTGTAGTCCTGAAAACAATGCAGCGCCGAACTGGGGAAGGGGCCTTGCAGTTCCCGACTTTGAAAGGTATTACCTAGCTGGGCAACTGCAGTGGCTCGCCCGTTTGGCGGAGGATCGACAGATGCAGGCATGCAAAATGGGACCATTCAAACCAGATTAGGATTTTCTATGGTAAATAATTTTGAGAATAGGTGGAACACCGCTGTGCAATATAGGCAAGGTACAAGTGGTACGGCGCTGCTGGAGGAGGTGCCGGCAAAAAATCCCTTACTCAACTGATCTCCCAATAACGATACTACAAATACTAACACACGGGGAACATACTACCACACGGGGTCAATTAGAAGGCATTAAGGACTGGGAACAAGTGGGGGTAACTCGACTGGGAGACCTTTACAGAGTTGGGTAACTCCACCAATTTGAAGACTTTAGAAATGACCTAGACCTTCCCCACGGTCATATCTTACTTCATAGGGGGGTGGTTGTGGCAATCCGGAAACACTAGGGGGCTGGATTTGTGGAGTCTCCAAATCATAACACTTTGTAATACAGTGGTCACATGCCTCGACCAAGCAATGGGGAGGGATGCCCTACAGCCACTGACTGCACCGATGGACCGCTGGGCAGAGGATCTGAACACCTCTATTGAAGACAAGAAGTGGGAAGCTGTGCTGGCTGGGAACCCCAAGGTCTCGAGTAAAGCTCGCTTCCGGTTAATCAATTTATTTATCCTACACAGTGAGTACCTCACTCAGGGATGTATTAACACATTTTTCCACAGAGAGGACATAGGATGCCCCAGATGTGGAGAATTGGGACTGAGTTGTTCCATATGCTTTGGACATGTCCAACATTACAGGCTACTGGAAAGAAATTACAAAGACGATTGAGTTGATTGTAGAGCGGTCAGCTCCCTATGCACCGGCGCGCTGCCTCTTGGGCCTTTTTCCCCACAAATCTAAAACATGTGTTACTAACGTGTTTCAGGACCTGGTCTCCATTTTGGCTAAGAGAGAAATACCAAGGTTTTGGAAGGCGCTTGAAGGACCTCGTACCTCAATATGGAAAAATTAACTGAAAAGATGGCCGGTATGCGAGGGCAGGATCCTACTTAGAAAATGCCAGAAGGGGGATTGGATCGATAGAGAGGGCCTGGGAAGCATTAATAGATAGTATAAAAGTCCCAGAGTCCGAATCAGGGGAATCCACTCCAATGGAACCATCTCCTCAGAGGAGCCAGATACAACCAGGATCAGGAAGAGAGGGACCCCCAAGCTGTCCCAGATATGGCCAAGGGTAATTAATACCTAGATTACCGAGGTGGGAGACAGAAAGTAAGGGAAACCACTAAAGCCAAGAATAGGAACAATGACATGCCAGTTCATCTCATATGGCTGATGATCTGCAATCGAGGGGGACTGAGGGGGGATTGACAGTAACAAATTTTGATTAAATGATATGTGAACTTATAGCAATGAGAACACCTATATATCTTTTCATATTTCGTCAAAATGACAAATAGATGATATTATGGCACTGTATGTCTTGTAATCACTATAAAATAAATAAATTATGTTTAAAAAAAGGTAGGGCCTAAATGCTTATAGGAGAGGGTACATTGTATGTAAATAGTAGGATATGTGTGCTTCAGTTTTACATGTCCTGGCAGTGAAAAACTCCTAAAATCGTTTTTCACTTTAGTAATGACTTCCTCTTCCATAAACTGACACTGGATTACCTTATCACATTTAATAAGTGATAACATTGGATTAGGAACAAGTAGAGATATGCTGTTTCCATGCAGATTATTTGTAATTTAAAATCCTCTTTAATGTTGAAGTTGGATTTTAAATTTTTGAAAATGTCACTTTTGGAAAGTTTACATTTTCTTCTACTAATCATTTATTAGGTCTCGCTCACGGAGCGCGCATGCGCTACCTAGGAGGGGACCACTTGGAATGATTAGCTTTTTCGTCCAAAATCGTGCATGCTTTGCATTGCTTTCCATTGCAATGCGTGCATGTTTGACATTTTCCCTTGTGAGAGTGAGCTTTAGCGTCATCTGTTTGTAATTATCTTGCAAACAGATGGTGCCCCTGCTTGCTCCCACAAGGGAAACAGGCTCAGGCCCCCTCCTCTCTCCCCTGCCCCTGCTGCCTCCTCCTCTCCTCGTTCTCGCCTCCTCCACCCCTCCCCCTTCCCCTCTAAACAAACGAGGCAGCGGGTGTGTGTCCTGGGAAGGAAACACTGAGGAGGGGCCGGGCCTGTCCCCAGCGTAGAATGACTACCTCTTGTGAGCTGTTTGCTTCGTGCCTGGGAAAGTCGAGGGAGACACGCAGGCTTTGCTGCCACCCACCCAATAGTAGGTTCTGAGCTGCTGTCAATGGAGTAACAAATCCACCTCCCACACTCTAAGGCTGCCGTCTTCCTCTGGTGGAGTTGCACCTCCTCATCGCTAAGTCTCTCTTGCGCTATTTCCACAGTCCGCACTCTCCAGTCCTCTAGCAAAATTCCTCCCTCTTGTTTCCTCTAGAACTCTTCCACATATGACCCTCCTAAGGGACGATTTCCACCATCTTTATTTTTTATCTTATTACATCTTCTGTCCTCTAGCTTTCCTACGTCTGCTTCTCCATTGTGGTGTTCTTTTCGTTCCTCTATCTGTATTTCTTCTTGTCCTCTCCCAATATTGTCCATATAATTTGTTCATCCTTAAAGACTTCTTTTTAAAAAATCCTCTTTCGTCAAACTTAATCTTTTCCCATGCCTGTCCTCCTTTTTCTTTCCCTATCAACCTGAGTGCTGACTTGTTTTACTGTTTGACTGTTTACCAATCTTAACTTCTTCGCTGTTCTACATTTGAGTTTATGATGTATTTTGAGTTGAAATTGGTCTCCCTTTCTCTGCTGTTCTGTTTCTTCCCCTACACTCCCAGTAACCCTTGTTTGTGGAAGTAGCTTTCTCATGCACTTTCTTAAACAAGCCGTCTACATATAAGTGACATAAAAAAACATGACCAGTTTTACCCCATTTCTGATCTAAATTACTGATGTCCATTGTTTTGCTATTGCGCATATTTTTATTGCACCAAAGTAGTCTTAAATATCCTTAAAAGGCATGCTGACACATGACAAAATAAGGAAACAAACCATTCAATTGTAGTCACTCCATGCAACATCATGATCTTTCAAAACCATCACAGATTCAAGGTAATTCTCAAACCCTTCCTATTAATGGGCATTTAAGAGATCTATCAAAGGGTCTTAACTAGAGAAGTGTTACTAACCCACAGCAATGCATTGGGAGAGTTCAATCGGAGTTTGCAAGTTACCAAAATAATTCAGTTTAAGGCCCTATTCATAGTACATCATACCATGTTTAACCAGCATTGGCATAGCCAATAGGTCTTGCCTTTGGGACCTTGTAAGTGTTTAGACATGCAACAGTTGATGTTGTTGCACCAAGGATATTTTGCTGAATAATTAAATACGTATAAGGGCTCAAAAGTGAGACCTATTGACTATGCCAATGCTTGTTCCTTCTGCCAGTGTCCTGGATCCCTTGACTGTGAATGGCTCTGCAGTTGCTGTTTGTGCATTGCATTCATACAGTAACACAAAGGGCGGTCACATGTGGACAAGATAGGCTGTCTTGGTAGCATGACTGGGAGTAGCTGTACCCAGCCGAACTTACATTTCAAAGGGCTTTGCATCCTGCATACACAATGAAATCTGACACCAGGTCTGCCCTTTTTTTGTAACCTGGAGCCTTGACAGGGGAAGGGGAAGACCTTTCCAGAACCAGTGGTGGGGGTAGTATAGGGAATCCCCCCCACTTCAAAGGCTGGTACCCGGTATAAATACTGGACTTCCAGAGACACTCTTCACCACATTCCTGGGCCTCTAAACTTTACAGAAGAAGGGCTGCCCTGATGCCAGAGGGCTGCCTTACTGCTTGATGACTGCCTTGCTGTCTGAGAATGAAGACTGACCTGATTATCTTAACCTCAGGCTAACCTGAGTGACTCCAAGCATCAGTTGGCTGACCATCTGTTTGCACTACAGTGACATAACAAGCTCCAGAGGCCTTTATGCAACTGTCCAGCTTACCTGCTGCAACTGGACCTGCATGGACCTGAAACTGGACCTGCCTGAGCCTTGCTGGCCACTGCTGTGGTGAGTTCTTTATTCTCAAGAGGTCTACCCAGGCCCTGGACTCTTGGCAGACATCGGTCTGAACTCCTCTGAAGAAGAAAGGTGAAATTATGAAGTTTAGGCACTTCATGACCACTAACTGGCCCATTCATGCTGAGGATCTGCCTTCCACAATGGCCACCAATCCATAGCTACAGTGAAGACATGCTCATTGCACTACAGCGACTGCCAGTGACAACTGGCTACCCGAGATCTGCACTTCGTCCTGAAGCAACGGCATCCCAGGTGATTGCCAATGCAAAGCTCCAGCAATAACTGTCCGCAATGCGATGCCTGACCAGCTTTTTGTGCAACAGAAATGACAGGCCATGGCGCCCGTCCTGCTCTTCGAGCTACAGTGACAAACATATATGATGTTCTCATTGCTCCTTGTTGCCTCCTTCACAGTGAACGGAACTCTTCCCATCAGACTTTGAAAAAGTAGCTCTTTTAGCAGGACTCACCAGGTCCCTGTATCTGACCCATGCCTCATTGTGGTGGGCCTGAACTTGTGGCTGTACCCTGGTCTAGCACGACCAGTCAACCATGAGTATTGCTTGTGCTTTTAGGTGCGATATCTAACTAAAACTTCAAGATTGCATATCTCCAGTTCTACCAATTGAATGTTTGTCATTCGGGTACTATTTTCTTTATTTAAATGTACTATATTTATCCAGAGTGGTGTTGCATTTTTCTTGTGTTGTGTTTTCACTTAGTTTGTGTGCTGGATAAATACTAAACACAAGTGGTTCTTAACCTGTGGTCTGGAAACCCCCTGGGGTCAGCTAAGCCTTCTCAGTGGGTACACTTAGACTGCTTAGAGAATGAAATTATATTAACAGATTAATAAAGTTAACATAAAGACGCAAAATGTAAAAAAAAAAAAATTGGGTATATGTGAAGGACTAGCATTCAAGATAATTTGTAACTTTGGCTCTGCTTATTGGATTTATGTCATTTGTGTCTAGTTCCGTTCAATAAATTAAGCTCTATGTTCCTAACATTGTGTGGAATATTTCTGTGTGCTGTTGTTACTGCTTTACTGTGTAGGAAACTGTCTCTCTGTACAGTGTACTAAAATGAAGTACACTATGTTGAGAGTCTGGGGAATTCCCAATAGGGTATACAGGGGTATGAGTAGAAAATACTAACTTTGTTTTTTTGGGGCATTGAGCATGGTTTAGGTCCATGTAAGAAGAGGTCAGGTCCAGCTTCTGAGCTTGGCTATCAGAATCAGGAATAATTTTACTAAAGTTAGGACCTTTTTATGAAATTACAAAAAATAACTATACACTGAATACTTTGTCCTAACTAAAGCACAGAATTTTAAATTTCTAATCACTTAGTTTCAAGGACCTAACCAGGGCCCTAGCAGTTCATTTTTGAAATTTAGACAAAATAGAGCAATCAAAAAATGCGACTATATAAAGGCAAATTTTAGATTTATTCATGTGGTCACTTATTGACAAAGTGGCTCCAGCAAATGCAATGTCTTCTATCCCACTGCTGCCACCAATTTAGGAAACTGGCTATCTGTACAGTGTATTAAAATTAAGTACACTTTGTAGAGTAGAGGAATCCCCAATGGATATACAGAGGTATAAGTAGAAATACAAACAAATGGCAAGCAAGTAGGCTTATCAGAGGGTAGTGCTAAGCCTTTGTTATGCTCTCAGAGGCAATAAATGAGACACACACACAAGAATAAATGTGAGACCAATTTGCAAAAATAAGATACATTTTATATAATTTGTAAGACCAAGAACACATTTCTAAGTTAAGTTCTTTCGGAGACAGGATTTTGCAAAGTTTGATAAATATATCACTTCTATGGGAAATTACTCCTCATAGGAAACAATGGGGGAAAAGCAGCAAAATGCATAGAAATGCAGGCAATGCTTTCAAGAAGTTCACCTTTTCGTTTTAGGTCTATGCCAGGACCAGGACCAAACTTCCAGCAGGAGAAGTTCAGGAGTATCCCTGATCGGCCAGGGGCAAAGTGCTGAGGTCTTGGAAGCTGGTGCGCAAAGACGAAGGGGGCCACTTGAAAAGGCACTACACAAAGGAACTTACGGGTAAGTTTGGTGGGTCTCCTTAGAGGGAGAAGGTCGCCAGGGCCTGGGGACCAAGGGAGCAGACCTCAATGGTCAGTGCTGGGGCAAGTGGGGCCGGATGCAGAGCAAACAGGTCAGCCGGGCATCATGCATCTTAAGGTACTCGTGGTCAGCAGCAGGTAACTTGGAGAGGCGATCTCAGGATAGCTGGGCTACTTAGAAAGTCGGTCTTGGGTGACTCAACATCCCTCAACAGGTGCTTGCTTCTTGTGCTTTGGGAGTCTGGAGGGGACTCTTCTTCTTGGTGTTTGCCGTTGGGCGTCTGGTATCCTGGGTATTGCTATGTTGCGTTCCTGGTAGGTCCTAGTGTCTACAAATATAGCGAGGAGACACAGAGGATCTTCTAGAGCTGTTGTACTGTCTCTTGCTTCGGTGCTGTGTCTAAGTCATTGGGGAGCAGCAAGTCTGAACTTTATTGGACCAGTGCCTGCAGTGTGCAGGAGGGTGATACCTTCACTCCAAGGGAGCTTCTCATTGATTTCTTAAAGCATGAAAGTGCTCTGGGGTTCATAGAGTACTTTCAGGTTTCAGGACAACACACAGCAGTGAATGTAGAGTCCTGGGAGCAGCAGGCAGTGTCTGTCATCTTTTTCTTCTGCAGCTGGGTTTCAGTTCTTGTGCAGCGAGTATTCTTTGCTCTGGTCTCCTCTTTCATCAAATCTGATGTTCAGGTCTTGGGTTGCCACGTAAATATTGAATTTAGGGATGTTATAAGGTGAGACAGGTAGTAGCCAATGGGTTACCTAACCTTATGGTGTCTACAACCTCTAGTGACCATTTCCTGTGGGAATAGGCCTACCCTAGCCCTGATAGGATGTTTTCCCACCTTCGCAAGATGATGGAATTTCAAGAGAGGGGTTCACATTGCTTGCCCCACCCTAGGGATGGTGTAGGCTAAGTGGGGACCCTCCTTCTAATCTGACTAATTTTCCCACATTTCCTGCTGCCAAAAGTGGAGCAGGAAAAGAGGCTTGGCTTCCCCAACTATCTGGAGGTTCCTGGGTTGGATTTCAAAAATGGCATTGCCTTTGGTGCTTCTGCTCAAGAAGTCCATCCTGTTTTGGAGGAGGTGTGAAGCGCCTCTACCCACAGCAGGCTTTGTCTCAGTCCTCTGAGAGTTCTGACTCTCACCCCAAGAGGTCTGAAACATGTCTGGTAGAGCCAGGCTGGCAAAAACAATCCAGGAACCATACCAGTGCTTAGTAGGTTTTCAGGAGACCCTCCCAAAGGGTCTCCCATGTGAATTTATTAATACATCCACCAGAGGCATCATGGAGGATTTATGTATGGTATGCTGTAGGCCCACTAGTTAATGTTCTTGAAAAAAAAGCGTTTGTACATTAAGAAAAATATATTGCTGACCACAAAAAGGCCATTACTGCACTGAAGGAACAACAACTGGCTGTGATTAAGCCAGCCGACAAGGGTGGGGCAGTGATGATTTGGTCTCAGCAGGCTTACCTTACTGAAGGAAGAAGCCATGTAGGTAGCACAGGGTGGTATCGATGCATTCCACAAGATCCTACTAACGAGCTTGCCCATGAAAATTTGAAGATTGTTACTCACGGTTTGGACCTAGGGATCTTAGGACCCAAAGAATGAGAATATCGAATTAAAAAGTATCCAAGGAGTCCAGTAAGAAAAACAATCAGAAATATTGGAAGATCGAGTCAGGGAGAAATGGGAGACTAACAAACTAGCCCACTATGAGTATGGGAAAGGTTGTGGAAAATTGCTAGCCTGGAAAACCTAAACGGATCGATCCAGAAATAAAATTGCCAGCATAGATCCTCGTAATGCATTATGTAATAGGTCTGAGGAGGCTGTAATAAAACAAGAATTTACCGCCTTCTTCGCAGATCTTCATACGGAGGACTGTAACCCTGCAATTAAGGAAATAAGAAACTTCCTAGACGCTCAAAATATCCCTATTCTTTCACTGGAGGAGAGAGAAAAGTTGAACGCAGAGATAACAATTCAAGAGGTAGAAGGCATCATAAAAAATGTAAAAAGAGGTAAAGCAGCAGGCCCAGACGCCCTGCCAAATGAGTTTTATATAAAATTAAGAGATATATTGGTCCCCCTTTTAACAGTCCTTTTTAATAAAATCTTATTGGAAAAGGGTAAACTTCCAGAGTCATGGAATGATGCCACGATTACCATTCTTTTAAAACCTGGTAAAAATCCTAAGAAATGCGAGTTTTATCGTCCAATATCTATCCTAAACTGTGATTACAAGACCTTTACCAAAATCATGGCAAAAAGGCTGGGGAGAATAGCAGGGTCATTGATAAATACCAATTAAAAGGGCTTAGTGGCAGGAAGACACCTACAAGAGCTGACACATGAATTGATTGGGGCAATTGACATTGCCATTAGTGAGAGGCTACCCCTATCGATAAATACTATTGACGCGGCTGAAGCGTTCGATAGAGTGAATTAGACCTACCTAAGTGAGGTATTAAAGACACTTAATCTAGGGGTAAACATTCAGAACATGGTGGAAAATATTTATAACTCTCCTAAGGCAAAAATCTTAATTAATGGTAACCTTACTGAAAACATCCAGATAAAGAGAGGAACAAGACAGGGGTGTCCTCTCTCCCCTTTGCTTTTTAATTTTTATAACGAGCCTGTGCAGAAAGTCTTAGGAATCAACCTTTAATATCTCCCTTCCGTTATCAAGGTTGGCATTAAAAAGTGGCCTTTACGCCGACGATCTTATGATTTTCACCAGCGACTTGAAGGATGCCCAAAATATATTAGAAGAGACTATTTAATTTAGGGAAAATTTCTGGCTATCATGACCTGGAACAAACAATTTACTAGTCCTTATAGCAAGAATAAAATCAGATACTTAGGAATAGACCTTGTTAAGGTCCTGGATAAGGTAGCCCAAATTAATATTCATAGAATAGAGGTTGAGGTGAAAAAGCTGTTGAAAGTTTGGGGTGGTTTACCTGTAACGATGTTGGGTAAATCAAACATAGTTAAAATGTCAATCTTGCCGAAATTTACTTTTGCTTATGGTGCCATTCCGCTGGACTTTAAAAGGGAAACCATAAGAAAATCCAGGGAGAACTTTCAAGTTTTATTTGGTCTTCATAGAGACCAAGAATTGCTTGGAGTAAAATAAGGAGAAAGAAAGAACAGTGGGGATTGCTAGCCCTGACCTCCTGGAATATTGCAGAGCTTTTCAATTTAAATCCAGTAGGACGCTACTAGGCCCATATAACAATTACCCAATGTATCGACAGATAATGACAAATAAAACTAGTCATTTTTTATTCAAATTTGGCCATCGGAAATACTACCAAAAAGTAAAACTGAAGATTTTAAAGTCAGCCACCAAGTTGTGGTACTGTATAAGATTCACCTTGGATATCCCTTATTTTAGTGACATAGCCCCGATATGGGATTCGCCAGGTACCCCGGAGTGCCTCAAAGACAGACTTGCGCTCCCCTTAAAAACTGCAGGAATAACAGAGTGGGGGCAACTTTTGCCTCAAAACAAAATACTGGATTGGGAGATCTTATCCGAAAATACAAACACTTTACTATCAAAATTTAAATATTATCAACTTTTAAGCTGGGCAAAGACACTAAAAGAAGTCAGAAAAGGAAACCAATCTTTAGAACTAAAGATGCTGGAAAACGAACCCTTCCAGAAAGAAATCTCCTATTGGTATTGGGCTTTAATTTCATCAGGCGAGGAGGATTTCCGGATTCCTGAGAGAATATGGGGGAATGATCTGCCGACGATGGATATAAACAACCTATGGCAAGTATTAATGAGCAAATGCTGGTCAATTGTAACATCTGCTGCCTTAAAAAGAAATCATTTATTTACCACTCATAGAGCGTATTGGACATCGAAAAAGTTATCCAAATTTAACGGGTCCATAGTCAAGAGCTGCCCTAAATGCGGTCTACAAAAGGTGGACGACTTGCACATGTTCGGGCAGTGGCCCCATCTCAATGGTTTCTGGAAGGATGTGGGTAAGACTCTAGAAGAGGTAGTGGGAAGACATCTAATTGTAAGTACCGATTTAGTTATCTTTGGGGTGACAGGTTCAAATGTTTCAGAAAAACTAACAACAGCTCAGGGAAATGTGGTCTATCTTCTTATTGATACTACTGGCAAGGAGAGAGGTGTGTGTAAAATGGATAAGTCCGACCCCTCCACTCCATAGGGAATGGCTGATCTCAGTTCTAAAAGTTTATAATTTGGATAAAAAAAAGAAACCACTATCTAAGAAGTATAAATTCTGGGAGATATGGGAAAATGATCATATGGGATAACTACAGGGAATCTCCTCCTTAAGGTTGTAATAGCATGCACTTGTCTTTTCTCTTTTATTAAGTCCAATGATTATGTGTTAGCAACGCAAAATCAGATGAAGGTCTGAAAGAGTTGCCAGAGTGGCTAGCTCACACCCCTCCGAAAAAACCTTCTCTCAAAGTTAATGTAAGTAAGGGGCTTTTTTTTTCCTAAATTCTTTGAGGGATACTGCCTAGACCCACAAAAATGGCAGTGAAGGTAAAGGTTGGGATAGGAAAAGGGACCCCGAAAACTCCTTACTATAAATGTTGCACAATGAGGACTAAAAAAAAAATAAAAAAAAAGAACTCCAGTACTATACTTCTTGCCGAAAGTGCATAAGGATTCCACCAGGATTCCACCAATCTGCCCCGCCGTCCCATTGTGTCCAGGTGTGATTCAATTCTGGAGCCGCTGTCGTCAAAATATGTGGATGTGTTTTTAAAGCCATTTCTTGAGGATGTAGCCACAGATTAACGTGACACCATGGACTTTATAAATAAATTTGAAGGGTTCCCATTCGATTCGGAAGTTCACATACTGGTTACAATGGTTGTTTCATCCTTGTATACCCATATCCCCCAGCAAGATGGACTTGATGCGATGGAGTCTTTTCTTGAAACAAGACCTAGACTACATCAGATGCCTACCGAATTCATTCTAAAATTGGCTTCAATCGCCTTGCGGCGTTATTTCTTCAAATTTGATGACCCATTTTTTGTACAAATCAAAGGGTGTGGAATGGGCTGTCCCTTTGCACCAAAACTGGCAGTATTGTACATGGCTAAGTATGAGGAAATGTTTGTATACAAAAACAATCCATATATTAACTGTTTCAAGCGATGGTTCAGGTACATAGATGATATCTGGTGCCTTTGGGAAGGGTTGAAAATCATGCTTAAAGAATTCGATGGGTGGCTTAACGATCGTAGCCCTGACATTAAATTGAGCCTTGAATTCAGCAAAACAAATCTGCTATTTTTGGATGTCAATGTAAAAACATCCCAAGGTGGGTTAATCACCACATTACACACCAAACCCACGGATAAGAACAATTCCCTCCACTATCAGATTTATCATCTGTCCAACCTTAAGAACAACTTGCCCTATGGGCAATTGTTGCGTATCCGGCGGAATTGCTCTAGGAGAGAGGACTTTGAATTACATGCCGAGGGGCTAGTCAACAAACAGAGAGAGGGGATACCCCAGAAAAATGTAAAAACAGTCACTAAAAAGAGCATGGTTTACTCCGCGGGAACACAAAAAAGTCAAAAAGGCAAACAGATCGAATTGTATGTGTGTCCACGTTTGGACAACACACACATCCCATTAAAAAGATTATCCGAAGCAACTGGCATCTGATTGATGGAACCATAAAAGATGTGGGGTTGCCACTTTTTGCACTAAAAAAGAATTGGAACATTGGGCAGCAAGTTACTAGCTCGTCCTGCTTTTCAAAAAAAAAATCTACCTTATGCACCATGCTCAACCTCCAACCGATACAGGGACATCACAAATGTGATACCTGTTCGGTGTGTGATTCGACACAAAAAGGGACATTATTCACAGACTGACTACGGCACTGGCGCCAAAGTAAATTTACGAATTGTAAATCTAAAAACGTGGTATACGCCATTACATGTCCATGTAAACTGATTTACATTGGCAAAACAAGTCAGGAGGTACGTCACCGCATTGTCCAACATCGGTCTCACCTGAAAAATAGGATACTCACTGCACCCATGGTGGAACACTTTGTGTCCTCAAAACACCTATACACTGACTTTACCTGGACAGTTTTGTCACAAATAAAGAAAAATAACCAGATTGGAGGTTACCGCATTGTCCAACATCAGTCTCGCCTGAAAAATTAAGATATTCACTGCACCCATGGTGGAACACTTTGTCACAAACAAAGAAAAATAACTAGATTGGAGGTGATCCTGAAGTCCGATTGGCAGGAGGGAGGGTTTCCTCATTATGAAATTTGCCTCAGCCCTGCATAGGCTTAATGAATTGTCTGAGATCACAAAACTATAACTACAACTTTAGACATTCCCCCTAATTTCAATATTTTTGCCAGGTGATTTGCTTTGTTTAGGGCCCTAAACATTACATGTTTCAAGATAAATTGATATCCTGGGCACATACATTACACTTAAATCAGGCTATTTTACCAACGTCGGTATTTGAGCTCATGAGTTAATGATTCATTATGGATTTTCCAGCAGCCAAAGTGAGTGCTTTACTCATTTGAGAACCACCAGTACCAGAATTCACGGGGACTCTGTAACTTCCTGGGGAATCTCTGCCCGGTTAAAGGGAAGTGCCTTGCTTCACTCAAATGTTTGCTGAATTGTAGCAGACATCGGGTGTGTGAAGAATGTTCTAAAACAATTTAATCCAGGTAAGCGGCATGAGGCACCGCCTTTATAAATAGGAAAGTACTTTTAGGACAAGTGTTTTAGTAACTTTTACCGTTTCCACTTTAGACTAAGTTTAAAGAAGTGTGGAATGGTGATGGGCATCGCCTGATCATCCTCATTAAGTGAAATTGATTCCCCTGGCAGGTAAATAGATTTAGAGTACTTATGTCAATTTTGAGATACTTTAGACATAAAAACACTTCACTAATTGAACATTGTTTTCCAACAGAGAGGCGCCAATTACTGACTACAGTCAAGCCTTCAGTACAATTTTGTAAATTCTCTGTGGCAACTGGGATTTCTAACTAAAGGTAAAGGTCGCTATTTACTAATCCCTATAGCTTGTGAACACCAGCGCATTGTATAAATACAGCCATAGGTGTGGGTGCAACGTAATGTTTTGGTCATTACCTTGCCCCCTAGATTTTTCATCACATCTCATGGCAAATTAAACTGTCAGGCACTTAGAAGAGGTTTCAACTATTCCTCTACACACAGGGCAGATGCACATCGCACCGCTTTTAATGTACTCAATTAAATTAAGTATCTGTTGTAAATATTCTTTGGGTCACAGTTTAGGAAACATAAAATATTCCCTTATGGTTTTATTGGTTTTTTATAGATATCAACCTTGTCCAAGTCCTGAGGCGAATCCGTGAATTTTGTGGATTCGAAATGTGTCGGCTCTTGTGAGCTCTGGGGATTGTGTATATATTGTGTCTTAAGGAATGTAGTAATCATTTTTTCCTCTTGTGTAAACAACATTGGTTTGAAGACATAACCCCGGTCTCTTGGCCTAGGCAGGACAATGAACAATGTCTAGTTAAGAATCTAACGTCCGCTTGGTGCCTTATGTAAAAACTAGGACTGGTGTTGTACTTTCAATGTAAATGTTAATTCACACGATTGTCTAAGTTTGTTTCACTTGTCATTTTTGTCTTTGATTTTATTCATTTTTAAGTGGAATATAACATTGTGTATAAATGTGTTTTTGTAAATGTGGTGTTCTGTAAATGAAGGTTTCTATTCTAAGACATGAAAAAATATTTATTTGCTTCGCTAATCTAAATAATTTTAAATAAGCTAAATTAAGCAATAAGAACCCTAGAATTGATGGTCTAGGGTATTCATTTTAAAGTGTGCAAACTAGTCCTTCTGGACACACTCTTTTCTCTTGTAGACCCCCTAGTAGTATTTAATTTACAGGCCCTGGGCACATGCAGTACCACTCTACCAGGGAAGTACTAGTAATTTAAATGTGCAAATTTGGTAAAAACCGATTCCATCATGTTGTAAGGAAAGAGGACAATCACTTTAGTTTTGGTTGACAGTGGTAAAGTTCACAGAGTCCTAAGGACAGCAAAATGAGATCAGCAAAAATATTGGAGGGGTGAATGCAAAATGTTTGGGGGGCGACCATCCTAAGGCTGGCAGTTCACACATCATTATTGCTGCTATCGGGGAATGGCATGTATTATATTGAAGTTGGTGAAAACGCCCTAACATACAAAGGAATTTTGTAAATACTAAAATATATTTTGCATCGTATCTGCCTAAAAAAACTGACACAAACTCGCAGCAAATTTTTTGGGCCTTATTCTTGTAATTTACCTGAAAATCAGATTGGCTTCTGACATATCAGCCTTCAAATACTTGTCTAGTCCTTTGCCATTCCAGCTAAGACTTTGCACTATTCATAAATGTGATTGCTTAACCCTAAGCAACAATTTACGCCAGCTCCACTATCAAATATAACAAATTGATCCACTTGATAAAATTGAGGGTCAAATGATGTTATTCTAATACATAAGGTACATATTTTGCCTATTCACATAATTTTCCAATACCTTTAAATGCAGACTAATGGAGTAGACACAATATAAATATTCTGCTTTGCATCTGAAGGAAATAGTTTCTGAGCACCCATCAGTTCAAATCGCCCACTGACTTCATTTTCAACATTGAAAACTTTGAGGTTCTTAAAGTGTTTATTATAAATGTTATAGAAAGACATATTTTCAAGTTTCCATGATCAGGCAACCAAATTGGCTTTGAGTACATATTCTAAATATGTGAAGATAAGCTCTATCTTTAGGACCTGAATCTTGGCACCCTCCAGACACCTCAGAACGTATTGCAAGAATTAGCCTTCTAGACTTTCTATGGCTCAAAGACAGTTCCAGAATAGACGTTTCTAGAAAACAAGGCTGATCATCAGCATGAGTCAGCAATTGAATGTGCTTTGGGAGAACTTTAGAAGGAACATGTTGATGTTCAGCAAAGAGACCAGTGGATCAGTAAGAAATAAAATAAACAGAACTGACGTCAAAACAGATCCCTTTTAAAATTAATTGCATATCTCTGTCACAACTGAATACAGTCAGAAAATCATAATGGCATAAAATTAATCTTTCAGGCCTTTTTTAAATCACAGCTCTCAGAAATCCAGTCATTACGTCCAATAATTAGGTGACCCAGTAGACATACGGCCTTCTCTATGACTGTTCTTGAAAATTGATCCGATTATGACTCTCATTCATGAGCCATGCAGCTATCTCAATTATACATAGAAAGAAAGGGTGAAACAGCCAAGTTCAGCACTCAGGGTATTTAGAGTTATGATACTGTGCATTCTGATAAGACTTACTTACTTAATATAAGGGACTTGAGTAGTGCAAGGCATTTCACTAGCTTCAGAAAAGTAAAAGTTATGTGCGTATGTCAATCAATCAATCAATCAATCATCGCATTTATATAGCGCACTACTCACCCAGAGGGTCTCAAGGCGCTGGGGGAGGGGGGTCCGCTACTGCTCTAACAGCCAGGTCTTGAGTTGCTTCCTGAAGGCGAGGTGGTCCTGGGTCAGGCGGAGGTGGGTGGGGAGGGAGTTCCATGTCTTGGCGGCGAGGTAGGAGAAGGACCGTCCCCCTGTGGTGGCTCTTCGGATGCGGGGGACAGCGGCGAGGGCGTGGCTGGTCGATCGAAGCTGGCGTTTGGTTGTTCAAGCTCATTCCTAAAAACTCCAACTGGCAACCTCTCTCCTGCATCTTACACAAGGATCTGCAAGTTTAGATTTAAACTGTGGGATTGCTTCCCAGACTGATTCCAGACATCCCCACCAGATATGCTCACCTGAATACCATCTGGCTCACAGTGCCACTATGAACCCCTCTTACCAAGGAGAGAATAGTTTCGGACAACTATCGAACATGACAACCCTGGCCCCTCAGGGATTGTAGAAACAGTACAGTACTTTTCGCTCAGTCATCGGGCTCATTTTGTCTCAGAGAGATACACTGAATAAACGATGGGGACGCTTTCAATAAACATTTATTGACCCAGGTTATTCTATTTTAAAATATATGTGCTGCAACAACCATAAGACAGAAACAGGTATAAAAATTATAAGCACCAATAGAGTAAATGGATGGCAGATTTCTACCATAGTGCTAAACCAATGGATATATGCAGGTGTATAGATAACTGACAAAAATAATACCTACTCCTACGATGCAAACCCTAACTACATGTACCTGAATGTGCCTAGCATGTATGAAGGTGAGACTAGTTTTCAGGGAAAACGACACAACATTTATGAAGCATCTAACTAGGTAAAAGGTCAGTCCCAAGACCGTTATGTAGTACAATGGCAGGGAAAATGTAGGTGAAAGATTACAGAATTACCCAGGCCTATATTGGAATACATTACGAATCATAACATCATCATTCGGAATTCTTGACCATAATTTTTTTTGAATATATTTAGCATTCTATCCCAATAATACATCATGTTTTTTTCTCCAAATGTTTATGTTCTTTCTCAGTATTCTTATATTCAGTAGCTAATCTTTGCCACTTTCCTTCAGGTACATTGCCAAGCTGAGTTTTCTTTTAAAAGTTATATTCACCTCAAGCTGCACTCAATGCTAACACATCCATGTTAAGCCTCATCCCTAATTTCTGCAGCTTTAACCAGCCAAATTGCTGTCATTGTATGTGCAATTCCACAGGGTTATATATTCCCTCTAATTTATAGAAAAAGTAAACCTCTGCTGAAAATGCTACTTCTGTTGTTTTGAGGTATTGTAATTCCAGTCTGGGGGCCTGATTCACAAAGGTAAACTAATACTTTTGTGTGAGTTTACCATTGTTTGCTGTTCACAAATATATTTTGTTAGTAGTTCTTTACAACACATAACTGATCCCACAGTCCTATTTTAGTCGTAAAGATACTACTAGTAAAATACTCTTTTGAATAGCAAACAATCGTAAGTTTATAAAACATTGTAAGTTTACCTTTGTGAATTAGAGGTGGAGCCAAAAAGTCAAGCCCTGGTTTAGATATTTGATAAATGGGGGTGCAAGGGCTTTCAGTGGAGTTGGTCCTTCATGTGGGGAGGATTTAAAGTATAATTGAGGAATTCATACTATCGGGTTTGCAGAATACACACATTGTCAAGCATCTTGGAATCTTTAGGAAAATGAAGTGAAGTATGTTTCTAAAGGTAGTTCTTGCTAGGTGGAAAGATGATCGGCCACCAAATCCTTTTATAATAGGTGAGCAAATATCCAATAGATTCAGAGAGTCCATTATTGTTCTTTGGTGAGGCTGGAAGTCAAAGATTATGTCTCCTGAGACAAAGTCACAAAGAGGCTTGTTGGGTTCAGGGTTTTTAGCTCAAATATCACTTAAACAATATTGTCAGACACAAATATACTGTCAAAGACTATTTTATTGTCAAAAATATCAAAGGACAAAATACAGAATGTAAGATTTTTTGTGAGTCTTTTGGATCATTTGTTTAAATAAAGTTGACATTACTAAGTAGAGTTTTATTAGTTTTTGTGTTATAAGTTATTATTTTAATGTTAAGTATATTTAACTATTTTTTGTGTGTTTCTGATTTGATAATATAATATGTTTTAAGTTTATTTTTATATTATGTCTTTTTTGCAGGATATAATGGGCTTGTAGGGGAATAGGATGGGATGTTTGGTAATATTACGTTTGATGTATTATAATCAGTTACATTTTCATTAGTTAATGAGATATTTATGCATTTTTTTAGTTACATAATAGATTATTTAAAAAATATGGTAAAAGAGTTTTGTTTGTAAATTTGTTATTTGGATAATTCATAGTGTTAATTGTTTTTAATTATTTGGATATTATTCAATTATATTAAGTTTAATATTTTATATAGTAATACATGTTATAGTGTCATAATATGTATGTATATTTTTTCCATTATGAATGCAATTTGTTTTTTGTTGTTGTTGGAATTTTAGCATACTAGGTGGGAATAATTACAATAATTACAAATGGGATCTCCATTGTTAATTAGCTAACTCGTACATCTAACCCCACCAAAGTCCAACACTTTCCCTACTTTTGCATAGTTTGGATTGGGGATAGTAAATGTGACCCCTCCAAATCCAGCACTTTCCCTATTGCCGTTTACATTGCAGTAGGTGGTGAAGTGAGCTAAAGAATGATGGAGGATTCAACATAGATCTGTGACTGGGATAAGTGTCTGAAAAGTTTTTGGGCTCCATCCATCAGCTCCTTGCGTTTGCTTTGTTCGCCCTAAGTTGGCAGGGTATGCTCACACTTGGGTCCCTTGCTCACTTTCAAACTGGATTCCAGCTAGGCTGGCTGATGAAGGGTGTTACCCAGAAACCGTTTCCAGGATGCTTGTTTTTAGTTCAGGGAAGACCTGGCTTGGCAGTTCTGGCTGGAGTGTTCCCATAAGGCACAGGGTAAAGACTGATTTGCATATAGCTGGGTCTGAACTGAGGTGGTGAAGTGAGCCAAGGAATGATGGTTGATTCAACCCAGATCTGTGACTAGGGTGAGTGTCTGAAAGGTTTTTAGGCTCCGTCCATCATCTCCCTGTGTTTGCTACATTTGAGTAGGAACAGTAAATGTAACTCCTTCAAAGTCCAACACTTTATCTACCACTGCATATGTTAGAGTAGAAATAGTAAATCGAACCCATCCAAAGTTCAACACTTTCCTTACTGTTGCTTATGCTGGAGGGGGATAGTACATCTAACCTCTCTAAAGCCCAATATTTCCCCCACTGTTGCTTATATTGGAGTGGGAATAGTTAATCTAAGCCATGCAGAGTCCCAGACATTTCCTACTGTTTCTTATGTTGGAGTGGGAGAAGAGAATTTGACCCTCCACATCCTATTGCTTTAATTTAATTTCTTTAATTGGTAATTTGTATTTTTGTATTATTTTGAAAGTTCATATATTGTAAATTACTATTTATATTCTTTATATTTCGCAACAAATGTAATTAATGTATTTTTCTTTTAATGTTGTTTTAAACATTGTCATATTTGTTAGAATCTATTGTTTGTAATCATAATTGAGCTTTATTAGTTATTTTATTATTTAAGTTTACATTTTAATTTGGTTTCTAAGCATTATGCTTGTTTGAAATTATTTTACAGTATATATTTTAGTTTTATCTTCATAGATTTTTATGTTTTGTTATTCATTTTTTATATTAAAGTTTACATTTTTAAAATGTAAATATATGCTTTTTAAGTTAATATGTTGTAGTATCTAACTCTTTGTATCTACTGCTTTCTTTTCTGGAGATTTCCAAACTGCATTCTGTTTTGCACAAACAGTGCGTTTCTAAGTTATGTATTCCCCAAGCACTGCTATTCAAACTGCTAACAGAGTGGTAGATGTGCACTAAATGTTCTTAAATCACTGTCTTAAGGTTTTTCCAAATAAAAAACTTTGATTATAGGAACTGGTTAGTGCCTGTTTAACCTATTTTTATTCATACTTTTTCTATCGATCATGAAATTCAACTGACTTATGTTTTGTTCCGTGGGAGATTTTGTCAAGGCTGACAAAAATGGTTTAATCAGCTTTATAAAGGAATGGTATCTAAAAAAAAAATACACTATGAGTATCATCCCATATTGCATGAATAATCAAAAAAGTGATATAATGCACAAAGGTGCCTCTCTTAGAGTTTGAAATGTGAGCAAATTATAGCCATTTCTTCTGAAAGATTATACAATTCATTTGGATAATTACCAGTTGTCAAAAACAAAATTGCACAATATAAAGTACCACCATTTCAATGGCCAAGGTTGGTTTGTATAACTCCTTACTGTTTAATAATATTTTTTAGAAATACTGTTGTGCCTATCATAGTTGGGTCCCATCATTGGGTACACAAACATAAATAGGGAATGTTTTTTAAGAAATGTCAATCTATGTGCACTCTATAGTCAAGGGAACCCCTTGCAGTCAACGTTTGCCAAGGGGTGCTTTGATAGCCTGCAGAGGTAATCCTAAGGATTACAGTGGAGTTTTGTGGCTTTGGAATTTGCATTGAATTTGCCAATATGAGTAGGATTCTGGTGATCTCCTCAGGGTACAGGTTCTCAGCCAGGTGCTGTTCCCGCTAGGCGAGACAGAGACATCACCATGGATGTGCTTGCACTACCATGTTAGTGTCGGCCAGTATTCCACCATTCACCCCAAGGCTAATCTGTCCCTGGTATTGAACAGTGACATTCAAGATTGGGAATGACGGCTTGCTGGATGGGATTAGTTGAGGGGAAAGGTGTTCCTTTTTTGCAATGTCTAAATTTTAAATGAAGGCCTACACATTTTACTTGAAAGGCTATTGCTCACCAACAAACTCTCTATTTTAGAGGGTTATAGCAGCAGGTTGGTAAAGCAAATTAAGCATTCAGGCCGTTCTAAATGCAAGGAAAATTGGTTCTTTAAAATGATGATTCTCATATGTTTCACTGTACAGAGAATCATGGTTTAATTAAAGACAAGGAGGCTAGCATTTTGCACTAACCTAATCATGAAAGAGAACACTGAATGAACACATAATAAAATACAATTGCTCAGTCCGATAAAATCCACTTGTTCACCATGTTCTTCCTCCTTTGTTTCTTCCTTTTAAATTGATCTTATTTATTTCCTCCACTTCTAGAGCCATCTATTGATTTTCTGTAATACAAGAAACAAATGATATTTCTCTTCTTTAGTACAGAAAACTATTAACCAGAATCTACAACAAGAACCCACACTAAATTAATTTGTCTAACTCACAAAGTTAGACAACACTATTTTCTTCAAATTAACCTCTCCCAAGGGATAGATGGTGAGATAATGCTAGCCTCTTTGTCTTTACTAAAATCACGATTCTGTAGTCAGTAAAATGTATGAGAATCTACATTTCATGGCAGGGAAGGAGGCTGGCACTGTGCATGTTAGAAGCCCTTCGAAGCCCTTCAAGATTTAGCTTGAAACAGACAGGTGGGAAAGAAAACAAGTAGAATATATCAGCTTGGTGTCAGTTAGCATATTTTTCTTTGCAGGCGATTGTCCAAGCCTATAAAAATATGAGGCAGAGTCAGATGTATCATAACCGGAAAAATAAGCCATCTTCCGTGCAAATGTTGTTGAACTACCCCTTGGTAGTTTAGGACAATGTTTTCTTTGAGTGGAATTGTGACCAGCACATGGAATGCTTGCTTTATGCAGAAAATGATGACTGTATATTGAAAACAAACCATATCATCATAACTAGATGTACCATCATGCAATTCATCAGAAGAAAATGCATTTGAATTCTCCAGATCTTCCAGCAGTTCATGAATTGTATCAATGTCCCAATCGTCAGAAACAGTACTAGGGGTAATGACATCATTCAAAGAAATGTTGAACATATATGGAAGTTTTAAAAGCTCGGTGGGGCTATACATATCAATAGATACCCTATCCCAAACAATCCCATCAGCAGCTGGAACAGCTGTAATGTTCAGCAAGGAAAGGTCTCTTCATCCTCAGTGTGATGACAAATGTGGTTTAAGAACCAAGTTCACCAGTTGCACTGCAGAGCAGTCTGGGAGGAAATGTTCATTCAGAAGCAAGAAAAAGACTGTCATAAAACCAATCCAAAGGACTGGGAAAAGTAACACAATTGTAATCTAAAGATGTATCCATGGCGAACCAATATATGTCCTCTTCAGCCAAAAATAGAACACATGCAATTTCAGCCTGAAAGGAAGAGGCAGTGGTGGTGGTGGATCTGTGGAATAAGATCAGAAGTCATCAAAGTTGATGAAGTATCCAGAGGCCATCCAATCTGTTTTTGGAAGCTTAGCAGGTTCTGTGGAACTGGGAGATGACTCGATCCATGGTACATTGATGTAGACCATGTTCTTGTCAGGTTTTGGAATGGAGATTTGTGTTTCTGTAGTAGATGACTGTACAATTGTTTTAGTTGGACATTTTTATTTTTAGAGTGCTTTACATGAGCACCAGTTTCGTTACACAAGGACACATTCATTTTGTTAGGCACAGGGAGATTAAGTGATTTTCCCAGACTCACAGGATGTGGAGCGTCCCTGCCGAGACTCAAACCAGGTTCCCCAGCTTCGAGATCGACCGCTCTAGTCATAAGGCTACATCCTCTCCCCAACATACTTAGTTATTGCTGTCTCACATTCGAGAAATGATACTTTTTTAGGTAGCAAAGCTTCCATCTAAACTTCCTATGTGGTAGCGACAGGAGCAAGATAGTTACCCTGGAGTCTATGAGGTCACTTTTAAGTACCGGACACATAGTGTGGTTTGATCAGATCAATGGAGACAAATCTTTCGGCTTGGTGACCGGCAAGGGGTGGAAGTAGTACAGTTCTGGTACCTTCAACAGCCAGGACAGGTACATGTGCTCTCTAAGATGGCTCAAACTCTTTCTTGTCCACAATTGAATCCCTGACCCGATCCCAAACATTTGGGATCCAGCCAAACCTCACCAGGACTACCTTTGACTTCTCTAGTGGTGGAACGTTTTACCTGGACGTTGCTTTGTTTTTTTGTTTTTGTTTTTAAAACTTTATTGTGCAAAACAGAAAAATTACAGGTATGGGCCTACAACCCAGGGGCCGCCCGCTACTGTTTGTCAAATAAATACACAGTCAGTAAGGCAGCAGCTGACCCCGGTAGGTCCAGCAGAAGTACAGGATACACTTTCGGCAACACAGGATGTATGCAGGATACACGATTTTTAATTTTTATAAAGGAACAAAGAGAAAAAAGAGAACAAACAACTCAAGGCGAAAAACATGATAAAATAAGTCGAGCTCAGACACTGGGGACCTACCATAACAGATAGGGAATCAGAAGGACGTTGGAGAGAACCAATGGGGGAGGGGAGGCAGTGGGAAAGTCAGGACAATCGGATAAGGAATATGGTGATCGAGGAACCTCAGAGGTCAGGGGGACAGAGAAGCGTCTGGGATATCTACGAGGGGGTGTACAGATGTTTCCTCGGTACGCGTTCCATTGGCCCCAAATTGTACTCCACGCCCTAGGCTTGCCCCTAGCCAAATATACCGTCTTTTCCCTGAACATGCACCAATCCATGTTCTCCTTCCATGTCGACACGGTGGGAGGCCGTTGAGAACCCCAGAGATGTGCGATGTCCCTTTTGGCAATCATGTTCCCAAGCGCCGCCCACCGGGTCCGGGCGACGTTGTAGTCATTAGGCTCCCACACATTCAACAAACATCTTCGAGCCTCAGGCAACAGAGCGACCCCGGTGACGCACTCCATCGCAGTATGCACACGGCGCCAATACGTAGCGACCTCATGGCACTCCCAGAGGATGTGAAGAAAAGTGGCACTCATTCCACAACCGCGCCTACACAACCCATCCGACGAAAAACCCATGGCAACCAAACGAGGACCAGTGACATACACGCGGTGAAGAATTTTAAGCTGGACAAGGCGGAGACGGGCCGGAATGGCAACCTCTTTAGGGGAGGATAGTGCAGACTGAGGCGCACAAGAAGATCTGTCCGATTGTTGAACAACTTTTTATAGATCAAGGAAATCGTACTATCGGGCAGATGACCATCAAGTATACGATCCTCAAGCGGGGAAGATTCAGGGACCACGGTACCAGCCGTGAAGACCGACAATAAAGCATGACGCACCTGTGCATATCTGAAGAACTTCCACTCACTCAACTCATATTCACTCTGCAGCTCCGCGAATGATTTCACCGCGCCTTTCACCCAGAGATCGCCCACTCTACTAAGTCCAATCGTGTCCCAGTTCTCAAAACCTTTCGTCGTCCAGAGGCATCCCAGTCATTCCGAAGCAAACAAAGGGGTCGCCTGCGTCAGTCGATCATTCCACCCCATAGCCACATTAGCATCCTTCCATACACGCACTGCAATTTTAGTGGGTCCCGTGAGGTTCCTCCCCGCCATCCGAGAGTAGAGTGCTCTGTTAAAGTCGCCACCGGGCAACAGGTATTTATCCATAGCATACGCTGGATTCAGCCCAAGAGCGTATGTAACATGGTTAATGGCGGACAACTGGGAGGCCCAATAATACCTCCTGATGTCCGGGAGTGCTATACCCCCATCATACCAGGGGAGGGTTAGTTTTGAGAGAGCAATGCGCGCTCGACCATCCCAAACAAGTCTCCTCTGTAGTCCCTCCACCTCCCGAAAGTAGCGCGCTGGAATGATATCAAAGGAGTTCTGAAGTGCATAGAGAAATCGGGGTAGGGACATCATTTTAAACAGCGCCGCTCTACCAAGTGGGGACAGCGGCAGTCTACGCCAACGGTCCACATCAAGCTTCAAGCGCCAGAGAGGAGGAAGGAGATTATGCTCTTAACGGGCAGCCGAGTCCAACGATACGTGAACCCCTAAATATTTGAAGCCAGTATGAGAAATTTGAATGGGGAACCTGGTAGGCAAGGGAGGAAGACCACCAGAGATGACATATACACACGACTTAGACCAGTTGATAATCAACCTGGAGTTTTTGCCAAAGGAAGTTAGGACGTCAAAGAGGACGTTGAGGGACTTGCGAGGGGAGGTAAGATACAGAAGAATGTCGTCTGCATACAACGACACCCGGTCTTCAAAGTCAGGGGTCCAACGAATGCCCTTTATCGGGGGTTCCCATCGGAGCCAGGCAGCGAGAGGTTCCAGGGCAAGAGCAAAGAGCAGGGGGGACAACGGACACCCCTGTCTAGTACCCCTCCCAAGAGCGAAGGACTGGGAGACTCTACCGTTAACAACCACCTGAGCCAGCGGATCCGCATATAGTAGCCTCACCCAACTAATGAATCCCGCACCAAAGCCAAACTTTTCAAGAGTGGCCCAAAGATACGGCCACTCTATCGTATCAAAGGCCATCGTGGCGTCTAATGAAGCCAAGATGGCCGGTTCGGACAGAAGCTCCGCCCTCGCGAGAACACCATGAAGGCGACGCAGGTTTAGAGCAGTGTTCCGGTGCGGGATAAAGCCAGATTGATCCGGATGGATCAGGTCACAAATAACAGTGAGGAGGCGGTTGGCAAGAACCTTAGCGAGAACCTTAGGCTCAGCGTTTAGTAGGCAGATAGGCCTGTATGAGGCACAACGGTCACGAGGTTTGCCCTCCTTAGGAATTACCACTATAGTGGCCAGGCGCGGATCAATAGGAAGATATCCAAGATCACGCGACTCCATAAACATATCACGGCGGTACGGTGCGACCTTGTCTGGGCGGAGTTTGTATAATTCAATGGGCAGGCCATTTGGCCTCATGGCTTTGCCAGAACGGAGGGAACGAATGGCAGTCGCTATCTCATCGACCGACAGCGATGTCTCCATACTCTCCCGATCCTCTTCGGGCAGGCAGGGCAGCGCGATGTCCCTCAACAAAAAACAAAAAACAAAAAACAAGAGTCATCCTCGTCCCTGTCGGACACCAGGGAGTAGACCACACGAAAATAGTCAGCAAAACTTTCCACAATCTCACCAGGGTCAGTCACCTCCACACCATCAGGATTCTGAATCACAGGGACAACACGATTCGCTCTCTCCTTCTTATCGAGCCAGGCAATCAGCTTACCCGCCTTGTCACCAACGTCATACAATCTACCTTGCTGTTCTCTGTGTCTTGGCGGCCTCTGTCACAAGGGATTTATAATCAAACTGTTTCAAGCTAAGGGCGTGGAGTTTGTCCCGGGTGACACCCGTGTCCAGGTCGTCTTCTATATCCAATATTTCAGCCTCCAGACTCTCGACCTCCCCATCCCTCGCTTTCTTAGTCTCTGCTATTAAGGATAGGGCGTGTCCGTGAATAACAGCCTTAAAGGCTTCCCACAGGGACACCGAGGACGAGACAGACCCCTCATTCTCCAGGAAGTAGTGGTCAAGTGACTTCGTAAGGCTGGCGCTGGTCTTGGGGTTGCGCAAGTGCCAGGGGTTGATAGGGGCGACCCGTCCTGCAGTATGTGGACCCATATCAAAAAGAAGCAAAACAGGAGAGTGATCCGAGATACCCCGGGCCAAGTGGCTAATTTCCCCAATGTAGGAGGACTGGACAGCAGGCATAAGTAAGTAGTCTAGCCTGGAGAGACTCCCATGAGCACCAGAGTGAATGGTGTAGTGACATAGCATCGGGTGCATTAGTCTCCAGGAATTCACCAGACCAAAGGTGTCCAGGAACCCACCTAGCCATGATTGAGACGCGGGAAGGTCCCTGGGGGGGTGACGATCCAAATTGCCGGAAAGTACCGAATTGAAGTCCCCGCCCACAAGGAGAAGACCGTCAGGGAGCCCCAGCATCAGCCGACCAACTTCTGAGAAATTAGAGGTCTGGAGGCCTGGGGGTACATAAACCGAAACCAAAGAGAGAGTCTTACCCTCCCACCTACCAGTGAGGGCGGCGTAGCGCCCCCTGTCGTCAAGAGTGACGTTATCAATCTCAAGAGGGAGGGAAGACTGGATCAGAATACCCACACCCCTAGAACCAGTGGTGAATCCGGAATGTGCAACCAATCGTTAACCCCATCTATTCATCGCGTGACACACATTGCTAACTAGGTGCGTCTCCTGCAGGAATACCACATCAGGGGACAAACGTCGCAAATATTGCAGAACAACACCCCATTTTATACGATCATTCAAACCATTGACGTTCCAAGATATAAGTTTCAGCCCACTACCCCCCATTGCCAAACATGTTGCATGGGGTTCCCCATGAAGAGCAGGACATCAGGATCAGAGAAAGAACCAATACGCCGCCTTGAGAAAGAAAAACACAAACACAAACACCCCCCATCCCCCAACTAGAACCCGTTTCAACTCCCCCCTCCCTGCACCCCTGCAGAAGACTAAAAAGCCACCCCAAAATGCAGTGTGCCTGTCGCCCTAACAACCCCATTCTACAAAAAGACCCCGGAGGAGGAAAGAGGCCCATTCCCACCCACCACCCAAATGTGGACTACTACAAGGCGAATGCAAAAATCTTACGATGAGTAAGAATAACCCGGGGCATTCTTAGGCACAAAAGTGTGCAGAATATAAGTAAATGCAAGTAATCCAAGGTAGAGTATATAGTTTACTCAATGCATGTAGCAAGTTTTTTACATGATTGCCCAATATTCCATCATATTAACATCATATGGTGAAATTATAGAAGCATATCCATCATTGTTTGTCCATAGTAGATATATAAATCACTATTTCCACAATATGTTAAATCCCCGATGCATTTCGCACTGGAGAGCGCTTCTTCGGGGGGTCTAGAAAGGTAAAAGGAACATATATGTAACGATACTAGATCACAAGAGCCAGAGGAGTAAAAGAAATAGCTAGGATGAAAGTGATAGTCGTGCATATTACAAATAAGGATGAAAACGGGAATCCTAAGTGCAAATAACCGGAAAAGTTGAGTGAAGGGGCAGAGTCTAATAATACTGGTGCCTACTAGAAAGCGGGTACACGTGTAAGAAGTGAGTCCAGTGCAAGATTAATGAAGGTTATATACATTAGAACGTACAATTATAGTAGAAGGGTGATACACAGTCCAGTAATGGAAATAAGGAAAAAATGGTCATAACGAAGAAGCCCATAGTCACGATGGAAATAATAACCGTGATAGACCCAAAGGTCCCATGTAAGTTTAACCAAACAAGATGCCCTACCGGCAATTATACAAACGTAATGGAATTAAAACGAACTAAATAAGTCCTCACCGGTAATTGTGGAAAGAAGGTGCATCGGTGAAACCGTAACGTGGAGAAAGCCCGGTACCGGCTGTCCGTGAACCCGGAAGACGCCGCGCATGCGTGGTGCAAAGGAATATTCACAAAGATAGATAAGCATGGAAAAAAGACTTTACGTATGCAAACCGCGCAGTGCTTCGCAGAAGAAGACAGCATGTGAAACTCCCAAGGATTGATCATAAAATAAAATAAAATTAAAAGCTGTTACAAAAAAGTAGAATTATGTAATGACGTGCGTGTAAAATATGAGAAGAGAAAATTGAAGAATAAAGAGTAAAGAAATAAATAAGAAAGTAAAGATGTGTAGTGAGAAAAGAATAGGATGGTCAAGTCAAACAAAAAGTATGAGAAAGGTGAAACGTTACATGTATAAGATGCAATATACAAAATATAATAGAATAAAATAAGTGTAAGCACAATGTGTGAAAAGGCGGGACTGGATAGTCAAGAACATGTTAATCAAAAACATATTGGTCACAGCAGTAAGAGAGATCAAATAACACGGATTGGATATAGAGTACAACTGTCAGATATTCACAGGTGGCAACTAAATTCTAGTCTTTCATTTAATCCTTTTGGCTGGATAGCCTGCAAGCGATACATCCAATATAATTTGCGTTGAAGAAGGTGTTTACTATTGTCTTTGTGAGGCTTTTTTTCTATGGTTTCCAAAATTAGAAACCGAATTTGACTGGGATTGTGTGACTGTTGTATGAAATGTGCAGCAATGTTTGACTTCAAATTTTTTGTTCGGATAATGCTCCGTTGTTCATTCAACCTTACTTTGATTTTCCACAATTACCGGGTGAGGACTTATTTAGTTCGTTTTAATTCCATTACGTTTGTATAATTGCCGGTAGGGCATCTTTTTTAGTTAAACTTACATGGGACCTTTGGGTCTATCACGGTTATTATTTCCATCGTGACTATGGGCTTCTTCGTTGTGACCATTTTTTCCTTATTTCCATTACTGGACTGGGTATCACCCTTCTACTATAATTGTACATTCTAATGTATATAACCTTCATTAATCTTGCACTGGACTCACTTCTTACACGTGTACCCGCTTTCTAGTCGGCACCAGTATTATTAGACTCTGCCCCTTCACTCAACTTTTCCGTTTATTTGCACTTAGGATTCCCGTTTTCATCCTTATTTGTAATATGCACGACTATCACTTTCATCCTAGCTATTTCTTTTACTCCTCTGGCTCTTGTGATCTAGTATTGTTACATATATGTTCCTTTTACCTTTCTAGACCCCCTGAAGAAGCGCTCTCCAGCGCGAAATGCATCGGGGATTTAACATATTGTGGAAATAGTGATTTATATATCTACTATGGACAACCAATGATGGATATGCTTCTATAATTTCACCATATGATGTTAATATGATGGAATATTGGACAATCAGGAAATAAATTGCTACATGCATTGAGTAAACTATATACTCTACCTTGGATTACTTGCATTTACTTATATTCTGCACACTTTTGTGCCTAAGAATGCCCCGGGTTATTCTTACTCATCGTAAGATTTTTGCAATCATTTGGTTACTAGCACCTCAGGATCCAGGAGGTGAACACCCGGAGTACCTATAAGATATATACTTTCGTTTTACCTATTGAATACCCTAACCACATTGGAGTGCTGCGGTCACCCTCATACTTTGGACTACTACAAGGCAACATAAACAGAAAGATAGTACCCAGCTGAGCAAAGTCCAATGTTCAGAAATCAGGGACCGAAGAGTCACTTATGTGTAGGCTCACCACCCTCGGCACCGCCAGGGTGCTCCGTACGATCGCCTCGGCCCGGCAGGGAATCCAACCAGTCACTCACAGTGTCCAGTCGATCAAAAAAGAAGGTCAGTTCCTCATATTCCACACGAAGCCTAGTAGAGAAAAGCATGGCGTACTTAAGGCCCAGGTCCCGGAGACGTCGCTTCACTCCAAGAAAGCCCATCCTTTGTCTTTGCACAAGTTGCGTGAAGTCCGGGAAAAAGTTAATCGAGGAGTTTTCAAATTTCACCGGGCAATGCACTCTCGATGCCTGCAAGATCGCATCACGGTCTCTAAAATGAAAAAGTCTCGCAATGATAGGCCTCGGAGGGGCACCCGGCTTGGGTTGTCCGCCCGGGACTCTGTGTGCACGCTCGACCGCAAAGAATTTACTCAAGCCAGAGGGGGCAAGATGGGTGAGGATCAGATCCTCGACCAGGAGATCCACCGAGTGAGTCTCGGGGTTTTCTGGGACCCCAATGACGCGGATGTTATTGCGTCTTGCCCTGTTTTCATAATCCTCCAGCCGATGGGACATTTGGTCATTCACCGATTTTAAATTCCCAAGTTCAGTTTGAAGTTCCACCACATCGGCCGTAAGGCTGGAGGTCTTCAGATCGAGTGATTTGACCTTTTTGTTAATTTTAGACAAGTCGGCCCTGATCAGAGTGACATCCACGGCAACCATGTCAATTTTGCTAGCCAGGGCCTCGTATTGCTGGCCGATGGTTTCCCTCATGCCGGTGATGGCGCCCATAATGTCCTGCAGGGACAACTCAGCAGGAACGGAAGGGTCGTCTCGGGCGTCCTCCGGGGTACGACTGGAAAGCCCAGTGGAGCCTTTGGCTTGGGTATACCGATCCATAACATTTGTCTGGACCGGTCCACCACGAAGAGACGTTTTGGTCTTCCGCTTCTCGGCATCACCCCTGCCCACCATACTGGAAACTGCTCCCCGGAGGGGCCCACGCAACCTGGTGAAAATGGCCGCTGACAGTCCGGGCGCCAACAAGACCACGAGAGCTGGCTCGTAGGACCAAAAAAAGGCACGATGTAATTCAAAAGGGATGAAATGAGGAAACAGTTCAGACACTAAGTGGGGCTGGACTGGTCCCCAGCCGGGCGAAATGGTCTCTCAATCAGACCCTGCGGGGATCCGGGAACGAAATCGAAAGTAGAGATGCAGCCACCAGGGAGGCCCCACTGCCGTTGTTGTTCAACTCCGTCCCGGATCCGCAAGTAGCCAAGGCCCCGGCACAGCCTCAAGGTGGGCCAGAAAAGTTCAGAGTGCCATAACTTTGGTCGCCGATGTCCGATTTCAATTCGGAGAAGAGTTATGGACTCAGTTGAGGTTCATCTTCGAAGAACTGAAATCAGGATACCCTCAGGATAAATTGCAAGGAGCGGCGAGGGTCCGGGGAGCTCTGTGCTCACGCGACCATCTTGGATGCCCGCTAAGCTCCTCCTCGGACGTTGCTTTGTTGATCCCGGAATTCATTCAGTTCCTGTAAAACAGCCAAACATTTATTGATGTCAAATGGTGATTCTGCCGCCACTGGGCAGGGATTGTCATGAGCTGGGACCCACATCTTTACCCCAAACAGGATTTTATAGGAAGTTCGACCTCCAAGGGATTTTCTCAGCATGTTATTGATAACCCTGGGCTGTGAACTCCACCCCGTTTGCGGACTCTTATACACTCTGAGGTCCGCGGAGCACGCAGAGTTCCCAAATACTCCGCAGAGTAGAGTTTTTTCTTTGTTTGAACACATCAGCATCAAGTTGGTGAGCACAAGTGAGGAAAATCCAACTCCCGGCGAGATTTTTTCTTGTTCTTGCTCTCTCCAAAGCCTAGTTGTGGAGCAAGGAAAATCAAATTCCTGGTAAGATTTCTCAACGCGGGTGGTCGGGTTACTCAATGCAAGTGGTCATGGCAGACCGAGACCACTCTTGTTGTGAAAGCTTCCGTTTGCATTTAGAAAGCTGCCACTCGAGTAGAAAGTCTACTCGAGGAGCAGAAAGTAAGTAGCGCCCTCTTGTGATGTGCATGGTGCCGTTCACAATGGTTTTAAGGGTGTGGGACAAGCACCCGGTGCTCAAAATCACTGCTAACAGCATAACCCTAACATACTCTGCTGCACGTGGAACTCCATGGATTGTAGCTGCAGAACTCTATAAACCCCACCCAGGGTTAGTTATTGAGTGCCTTCCCGGATCCCAAATGGGTGATGGACCCAACTGCAAACTTTTGCCTCGTACCCTTGCTGTTAAAGACTGCTTTAAGTCAAGGTTTGTTCTCTCAATAATCTAATTTCTCTCAGGATGGTATAGAGATGAGAAACACAGGGTCACACCTGAACATCCCATGGCCTCTTTGTGAGCCCAAGAGCTAAATCTCAGACCCTGGTCAGAATGTAATGTGTCAACTGTGTAAGTTGATCTAAAGACTCACAGATCCTTTATAACAGGTTGTGCGTCAGCAGACCACTGTGGATATACCCACAGGAATTGAGAGCAGGAATTCACTGCTACCAAGACGTACTTGTAAACCTCTTGTGAATGCGGAGGTCCACAATCGTCCAGATAGACATAGGCCAGTGGCTTGTTTGAAACAAGTAGAGGTGTCTGGGATTGACGCAGTATGGTGGAACGCTTCAACTGCTGTCAGATGTTGATTTAAGGATGAAGTTCTTGGTCTGTTTGTAAAGACCTGGCCACCAATAGTGCTGCTATATTAATGAAACTGTAGCAGCCAACCCAGCATGTGCAGAAGCTAGAGCCTTGTGTGCAGCTAGTAATAACCCAAATCTGTGATCAGTGTTTGGTATAACTCTAACCCCGAATCCAGGAATGTGAGAATATGTTAAGTTCTGTGCATCTAACTTGTAGGAGTACTTGAGTGGAAAGCCTTTAGCCAGGTGTATGCCATCGTATTGACAGCTACCAAGATGTCTCTACCTATTCTTGTGCTAGAATGAGTAAACCTAGCAACTGCAGCAATGTGAACTGTTGCTTTTGCGGCTTCATCAGCCATGGAATTCCCTGTAACGTGAACGCCAACACATTGATGACTCAATGTGCAGATTACATGAGTTTGTGGTAATCAATCTTTCAGCTTTGCAACATGTTACCAAGGCAGCTTGTGCTTTATTGTACAATCCTGAATCCGTTCTGGCTCCCATAGTGTAGATCTTAAATATATTAATGGAGACTGTAATGCAAATCACACACAATAAATGTGGGGAATCCAGAATCCGTATTTCCTAGTGCCGGAATTAGAGCCTTTAGGTCTTCCAGCAAAGCTGTGCAGTTCCCAAGCGACGGCTTTTAGGTTTTCTCAGAATGCAATTCACCATTTTGCAGGCATCCTTTCACAATTGCTCACGTTGCTGAGTATTGATGCTTTGCTCCTGCGGAATGCTGGGAAGAACCATCAGTATATATGATGTAATCATACTGATCTATAGCCATTATTTCATTAAGCAGAGTATATTCTTGTTTGCACTGCAGAAAAGCTTGTGTTTGCAGTGTAGAATTAAATCTATAGTCTATATCTGTTCCGGCGAGTGAGTTAGCCCATTGTATTCATTGTGGATGTCTTATCTCATGCTCGCGAGAATGAGATAAGGCGTCTGTGCAGAAATATCACGATTGATGCTTACAGTCGTGGTGAGCAAAAAAACTCACCTTTGGAGTAGTAATTTTATTTCCTGAGCTCCCCGGCAGCTGGTATGAGCAAAGCAAGCTGCGCGAGGTTTACATTGAGCAAGTGTCCAGTAGTGGCGTGGCAGCAAATTGTGTGGCCCTGAAGAATCTCCCAAATTATTAAGGCAGAGAAACATGTCGGTGTTAGGTAATGGTTTGCTAGAATAGCTACCAGCCTTTTTAATTCAACAGATAACACCTATTTTTCAATAAACTTGCGAAGGGGCGTACCTGTTGATTTTAAGCACTTTTGTTTGTCATAAGCAGATTTCCTCTGCTACCACGTTTTCTTGCACTTTTTGGTCTGTTGTTTTGGACACATTTTCTTTTGAACCGAATGATGACCAATGATGAGAAAGGGGCCCAGCCTGGAGTTTACATACCAGTTTCCCCGTCGGTGGTGTTCCCGTGAGGTGTCATTCGGCTCATCACACATTTTTTTATCCCTATGTGTTGTACACTTGGCATTTATTTGGGTTCCAGACAGATGTTTGGGTTGGCTCTATGTGACTGTCAAAGAATTTTTGGCCATTGGGTTTCCCTTTTATGATTCAAAAATCTGGACGCCCTGCAGTACAACATCCCCGTATAAAATATAAAACATAGGGGAGTATAACGGTGATCAGGACTTTTTGACTGTTCCGTTATAAATATTACTGACATAACCCACGTCCTCAAGACAGGATTTCTGTTGTTGGCAGTGGAGTCAGGACAATTATGCTTTTACCCTGAGCCAGGGTACTCTCTCTCCCTCCACAGTACTACTGTTAATATTAGCTGTGATACATGTCATATGTACTACACTGTACACTGCACGCTATATGTGAAGCAAAATTTCTCTTGCCTGCCTACTGTATGACTGAATAATTTTCAATAAAAGGAATTACCAAAAAACCTTTACCAGTCTTAGTACATTTGTAAAACCCTATGCCTGCCAATAACCTTAATGGAAGGCACCAAAAGCCATACAATTGACCTTTCCATCAGAACTAAAGGAAACATTGAATCTGCAACACGCTTAGAATTGTGAAATATGCATCCTTGAGATCTATTTCACCATTTAGTCTAGTTCCTGTAACATATCCTACAAAAAATCAATTTCTACCATCTTGAAATGTCTTAAGTTACGAAATATTTCAAATCCCCCATATTTATAACAGGTCTCCAACCCTTGTTGTTCTTCTGCACAAGGAACAGCATGCTTATGAACCCTACCTGAATGTCTTCCAACTTTACTATTGCTATCTTTTCTAACATCTGTGAAATCTCCCCCAACACCACCTTCTCTAACTCTGCCTTAAAACATAATTCCCTTGGTGCTCTTTCTTGACTTGACTACGCACTGAATTCTATCTGATAACCTGCTTTGGAAGCCAACACCCAAGGATATTTTGTAATCTTTCTCTATTGATCCAGTTGAAATTGCAACCTTTCTCCCACCTTTGCCTGGATAAAACCAGAAGAAATCCTCATACTCACCTTGTCTTGAATTAGAACCTTGGTTTTGAGCCCTTGATGATCTAACTCTACCCCCTCTTCCGCTTTGGGGGAAAAACAGACATTCCCTGGTTTGCTCTGAAAGATCCTCTGCCTTGGTATACTGAATATGGTGCCTTATATTATCAACAGCTGAGAGGCTGCCCTCTCCTCCCAGCCCTTCCATATAAATTACTTTGTGCTTTAGACAAAGGTGTAAAGGTTTGCACATACTTTCCAATTTACTTACCATTCCTTCTCCAAACTACAAACCTTCTCACTGGATTTCCTCTTAACCAAATACCCTCATTTTGTACTAATGTGCATCAGTACTGCCTTCCGTCTCTCTGCAATGAGACTAGCATATGCATTTCCTAAAAATCAAATAGCACATTGGCTCCATCCCCTAAGTAGATTAATATCAAAATCTGGCCCCTTTAAATAAGCTTTGTCAAACAAATCAAACATTCTTGCTAATGGACCAAGAACATCCAGATGCTTAGCCTCACATTGTTCCAATGATCTTTCCAGCCCTTTCTTGGAAACTGTAGCCAGCTTGAAAAGGCAAGGTACTAACTCAGGACCCAGAATAATAGCCATGTTCTCTTTCCCCTCAATCATAGGACAAGAGCATTATTCTTTCATAAATTCCTCTCTAGTTCTTCCATTGGTCTTCTTATCCAAATTCTGAAGTACTCTGCTATATGTTCCAAAGACCACCAAACTGAACTCCTATGGTATCGTATCTCTTTAGGGTCAAACAGTTTCTGTCCAAAAGAATCTCTGACCATTCTCCTGTCTTTTCTCTTTGATCTCTTTGATCCAGATTACGAATAGTGTGCTAACAGCATTACCAGAGGTTTCATTAAAATACGCATAAGTTAAACACTACACATATAGCTACAAGTTGTTTAGCGCATGCGTAAAGTACTAAATGCATTAAAAACGCTACACAAAATTATAGCATGTTTAAAATACTTCATGCAATGTTTACCGTAGGTGGAAGAAAACCATAAGTTGTGTCAATGAATGTGGTAAAATACACCTATTCACAAGTTGACCAAGGATATTTAGGGCTGACCCAGAAAAAGTCTGTCCAGCCACCAACTGACAACTGATAGTTGGTACAGATGCAGTCATGCAGTTTATGGCACAGGTATTTGAATGCAGAAGATGTCTATGCTGTGAATCAGAATCCGTCATGTGTTGTGGCTGTTCCTTTAGAGTATCCCTGATTTGAGGAATAGCAGCATGTTACTCAACCTGTTTCTGGAAAGCTTCTAATTGCTGCAGTTCTTCTTCAAATTTTGTTATGCATTGGAATAGCACTTCATACATTTTACTTGATGCTATGTCATGGTGCAGATCTTCATTCCTTTGTATGTCCACTTTTTCAAATGATGGAGAGCTGAAATTGTCATCATTTGTTTGCATGCCAATGGTGAATTCTTGTTCTTGATCAGTGTTAATGATTTGCACTGGGAACATTTCCTCAGGTGGAATTAGCCCCCCACTCTGATTGCTATTGTATTTATACATACATTTCAGGAAACCATCCAATAGTTTTTATATTTAACAATTGTTGTATGTATGAAATTATGCATATGCTATAATGCTGAGATTTTTTATCATTTGTGTATAATCATGTATCGATTTTATCAAACAGTATGTTTTGTGTGAAGAATTAAATTGTATCCCATGTGTAAAAACAGTAGTTGATTATCATTATTTTTGTGTGGCAAATGCCAATTCTCATGTGCTAGCAGGTATTAGAAATTTGCCTGGGTATTCTATTCACATACATACAGTATTTTATTACATAATTCTTTAAAGTGGTTGCTGCTCAGAAGTGATGTATAGAATGTAATGCATAATACTAGCCTCCTGTCTTGCCATAAACTTCTTTCAGAAAAAATCCTAGCATGAAATCTATAGCCACAAATAGTGATCTGGTATTCTGCTTTCATACCTCTATCGAGATTTCAACAGTTTTACATTGAAGAGTATTAGACAAAAAGTTTGGTTAAAATGCTCAATAGACTAGAACCCTTGAGTGGTGGTGGTCATCACTATGGTATTCCATTTTTCAGGACTGGTGAGAATAATTTGGTAGTTATGGTTCAGTTGCATTTTACTTTTAAAAGTATTTAATTAATCACTAAATATTGTGACCAGTAGATCAATCTGCAAAAAACAAACCCTCTAAATAATTATATTGCTGATGCTTCAAAATTGTGTGCTGGATGGCTAGTAGAGGGACTCCAACTCTTGTATGTCCCACTAAGACTCACAGTTGTCTCGCACCTTGCTCTATACTCCGAGGTCCATATTTATTAAGGTTTTGCACTGGTGCTCATGCAATGTAATGTGACAGAGAGGATATTGTGAATTTTTGTACCTGTGAGTGTATTGCTAAATTGTGTTGTGTCTCGTGAGTTCTAGTTCAAACTTTAATAAATGTGGGTGTATAAAAATCTGAAAACTCCTGCACCTTGCATGTTTGTAAAGTTTTATGCACTTCCTTTGGTACTATCTTTTTGTTTGTGTCCTTATTTTACCTATTGTGTCTAAGAAGAACAAGCCTTAATTTTTCTCATCTCCCTTTGGAGTGTATTTACAAGGACATTACGGAACTACGGAGCTGCAGCGAAATTTGCAGCTCCATGCTCTGCCATTTCCAAAATGCAGGGATGCGCCATATTTACAAAAATACAGCACATCTTGTGCTCTCCCTAGCACTGCTGCTAAAGATAGCTGCCTAGCGCCATTGCACACACCCTTGCGGCATAGTGCAAGGGTGCCTGCGTTGCAGGGAATGATAATTTATGTTCAGGAAAGTGCCCCTTCCTGCACCTAAACAATCAATAATGACATTGTGTTACTTCTATATGTGCTGCATTTTGCAGCACACATAGAAGTAGAACATCACAATTATGAAATGATTGTTTATGAGCAGAAAGGGACACCTTCCTGCACATAAACAATAATTAGTGGCATTTGTCTCTTTCTATGTTTTCTGCAGAATGCAGCACACATAGAAAAAGCAGAAAAGAGGAACAATAAAAGTATTTCTCCTTGTTGTGCCATTTTAATGCCTGCTATTGCATGGCGTTCATTTGTGGTGCTGCTTCAGATTTACAACTCCTTTTAATTCTGGGGCAGCGTCAAAAAGCAATGAGTGTTGCAGTGGAATATCCACAACGACACCCTTTGCACTACTCCTTCTTGCGTAGACCTGCTTGAAAGGGTACCATATTTACAAAGTGGCATTAGGCCACAAAAAACTGGCTTAACACCACTTTTCAAATATAGTGCAGGACATTGTGCCACTGGAACATGAAAAAAGTAACATTCCAGTGACACGATCCTCTTGTAAATATTCTCCTTTATATTTTTCTTGTTTTCTACTTAGGTAACTCCCTGAGCTCCAATCCTCCCTTTCTACAACCCTTTTCTTTTTCCATTTTTGCTTCTATTTCTATTAGGGAAAACTCAAAAACTATTTTTACTTATGTCACATTAGGGTTGGTATAAAATATCCCATCCTCCAGCCCAACCCATTTACGTATCTTCCTGGGTTAAAAAATGTTTTTAAAGGTTTACTCATCTGTTGCTTATGCCTCTGCAGTTATCTCTGCTCCTACTCAACCTGAGACCTACTTTAATGTAAAAAAGCAAACAAAACAGACTTGCAATGTTTTAGAACTTTTTAAGAAAACACTACCTTTTTGCCTCAGAAATGGTTTATATTTCTACACACCTCATTTTTGTCAAAGGTCAAGTCCATGGGAATTAATATGGGGATCAAATGTGTTGGGAAGCGTGAATACGATGTCAATGAATACCATGATATGTGTAGACCCAACAACGGCCAATAAATGCAATAACAGTGTATGCCATAACCTGTTTAAACAGACAAAAGTGTATCAGCGAAAAAGTTAGCGCCTCGTCTCTCATGCGGTCATCTGGTTCGAAGATTCATGATTGCTAGTTTACTGCTACAAATCAACTCGTACTGCTCTGAACTTACATTTGCACTTTTGTTATAGGTTGGTTTTATTTAATTGCATTTTTTGTCTTTATTTATTATTAATAGATTATTTTGATGAATCAATGTTCTTCGAGCTCATGACCAAGTAGATTGGTTTTCTGTACCACCCCGTGAACACAGATCCCCAAAATTAAGAGTAGATTATTTAAAACATTTCGAGACATTCACAATTTTGTAAAGACCTTAAAACAAACCAGCTACCCAAAACACCATGGAGACTCCACTAGACCACATGCAAGCGAAGGTCACTATTCACACTTGAAGATAAGAGAAACACTGCCTTGAGTGGCACATCTACAGCAGAATACATGCATTTTCCTGGCCAGAGGTGGGAATATATGATACTGACATCATAAAAACTCACGAAAACTTACATCCGGACCAGACAGAGAGCCAAGAGAGAGACATGCAAATGACCCTGTTAAGAATGTGGGCCGACTGTGGGGTGGCCCCAAAATGCATCATGCACAACCATAAGGGTAGCAACAGAAGGGAGGAAGGCTCCAATTCCTCTGAGTCCAGCAGCGAACATGAAGGCTCAGAATGGGGCCTGCCAATCCATAGGGCAGATAGGGAACGTTTGCCAAAAGCCACCAAGGTGCATAGGAGCAAATTCAAACCCCTGGCATCCCTGTACAGCCCTGACGAGGGCCCCATGGTCACAATGCTCATAAGCAAAACACGTACCACATCGTGGTGAATACAGGGGGGCCTGCGTCATGCCTAATGGAAATATCAGTCCCTATATAAAGATACAGGAGATCTCGGTGTCTGTGGCCAAAGTCCTTTTCACAGAACCCCTCGAGATGGAAATAGAAGGAAGCAAGATCATGGAACAGTTGTTGCACTATCCGTCCTTCCCAATCAATATATTGAGACAGGACCTATTGTCCAAATTGAGGATGTCCATCCAATTCACTGAGAATGGAATGATAGCCTGCTCTTCCCCTGGAATATCCCCCCTGGAGTGCAGACCAAAAACATCCACCCACACCTCGGGATGCTAGCCAGGGCAACCCCGGACTGGCAAGCCCTCCTCAAAGGAGCAGTCTGGGGTTATATGCAAAACATTTTAGAATTGTACGGCATAGCATGACAGTGGACTGGCCACCCAAACCATCTCTTGGTAGAAATGGGCAAAGTAGTAGCATGTAGGGAATGCAGGGAACCAGCACCATGGTTCATGAAGCGTACAGGACTATCAAATCCCCCAAGGCCAGGAGTGAGGCTAGTTTGGGGCTACCCAGTTCAGCTCCTGTCACCTCCCTGGTGCCTCTTTGAAGTAGGAGACAGAGCATGTGAAGCAGCACACAGCCAATGGGTGCGTTTCCCACATTACGAGCCCCCTCCCTCTTAACCAATACAGTGCCAAGACAAATTGTGGCAGAGAAGGTGGCATGTCCGGCCATCAGAAGAACGACTCAAGGAATTGTGTCTGCTGGGTGCATGGGAGAAATCCCCGGGCCTGGAGTCGACAGGCTACCTCCGTCATCCCCCACACAGGGGTTTCGTTGGAGTGACCAAGAAACTGGAAAAAGCACCCTCAACAGGGATGTGATGACCACAAACATACAGGTGGCACCTGACTCAGAGACGACGCAGCACAGGGACCCCAGGGCAATCCAACTGAGTGCTCGCACCACAGAGCCAAAAGGCAGATGACCTCAAACTTTCATAGAGTGCCACTACTGTCTCCGAAGACACCCAAGGCTGCCTATTGCTGCCTGAAAGTATACGATGAACAGAATACTCTGTTATCTGGGCCAGCTCCACAGAATCCCTTCATAGAACAAACCCAGAAACCAGAACACCCCAAAAAGGCATTAAATCCAGAACCGCAGTATCAGCGCCCACTTCACACCCATGTAAAGAAACTCACTGAAAACATAAAGAGGAGCAACACAGCTTTAGAAAAATTAAAGTCTTTATTTTCACACAGGAAAACCTCAAGGCAGCCAGGCTATGTCAACCGGGAATCCACACTGGTGCTCACCACCCAGGTGCCCGAGAGGGCCTTGGGCCCCCTATGCTGTTGATCCCCCAGGGAGGGGCTATCTGACCATACCTCAGGGGGAAGACAGTCTGATGAGGGAGCAGGGTGGCCCACACTGGTGCATAAAAGCGGAACCCAGATTCCTTTGCCCAAGTCACTAGGGCACGTCCAGATCGAAAGGACCCCATTCTACAACCTGTTTCAGGCCTCCTTCAAATGGAGGCTCCCTTACAGTTCCAAAATATGACAACTTCAACAGTGCTGGAAGCCAGGCTTCCCAGACATTTGGGGGAGGAGTTTTGAAGAAAGCTGGAGGACTACATCAGCCATGCACAAATCTGGCACAAGTCAGTGAGAAAAAAATCCACCTAGTTTAGCAGCCCGTTAAATTCAATTATTCACTTACTCACAGCACAACAAGCCCCGCCTGCCCACCTGACTCCGATTGAGTGCAGAACATTCAACCTCCTCCTCCTCTCCCCTAAAAGCTTCCAAAAAACATCCAAGGTATGCCTATTGAATAGGCTGGGTAGGAAGCCTCTGCTTAACGCCAAGTGCAGCAAAACTAGAACATCCTTGGTCAGAGGGAGAGGGGAGCAATTGGAGGGAAAGGGTCTCCACTAATTACTTTAATAGCTCACACCCGGGTGCCGGGATAGGCTCGCCAACCGTGCCCACTGGTCAGAATGACATTCATGCAACCTCATAATCGTCCGACCCTAGCAGTGGCCACATCCAAGCCATAAAGACCATAGCCCAGCAAAGGCCACGATGGCCCATTTGGAAAATACATCAAATTTAGTGGCACCACGTGCTTCAGGCGGAGCACATAAAAGTCCCAACGACATCCATGACTCTTGTCAAGGAATGACCACAAACCAACATAGTCCATGCCGTTTTCCCCTGCGGTTTCAACGGGGGTCCACACACAACCTACAGTATCCTTTGCTGCAGTTAGCAATGCCCAAAACCACAGGTAACCGCCCCCTGGGACCAGCACAAAACAGCCCAAAGATTCTATACCCTTACAAAACCCAGTAACTCTACCCAATTACAAAGAAACCTAATTCCATGCCACATGCAGAGACTAAGAGGATGCTCACATGTTAACGTAAACATCAGTCTAAAATTAAACATCCGCCACTCCTCACAATTGCACACTACCCATACAGGTCAAAAGGACACCCCGCACATTTTAAGACAACACACCTTTCAAAGGAGCAGCCAGCAGGTAGAAGTAATGTCCCCAATAAGAGGGAAAACCCCATAATATGAAAAGCCTTAAAAAGTTTAACAGTCACCATTTTCACCAACATTTTCACCAACATTCTAGAACCAACTAAAATTTGATTAAAAACCCTACCATTTGCCCCCCAGTAAAACCATAGAGCATACCATTCAAAAATAAATGCAGAAATGTTCCAAAAATGCCTAATAATGTATTTTTTCTATTCCAAGCTAACCTACAACCAGCAGCTCCTATCCAACAGGCTTGCAATTGGACTGCAAGTGCACCAACACTGACATGGTCTGCCATTCCCTTGATTAAAGCTTTCAAATACTCTTTACAAGGCTGTTCAAGTAACTCAAATACTGAACAGACTTTTGTACCGCACCAGGACAAGACAGCTCTGGCCACCCAGACACTGAACAACAATCAACAGATGACAAACAGCAGATGACAGGCACAGACGACAGACATCTCCCTTGAAGATCACCCTACAGCCTCCAAAATGCTTCCTAAAATATGTGTTTTTGTATTTTTTAAATGGTCTCTCTAGTTTGGGTGCTCTCAAGACTCTCTGGAGCCAACAGCATGCCTAATCTCATGAGCTCTACTTCTACATTCTTGCAATGCATGTGCAAAGACCTCTATCACCTCACATCACATACACCTACACTGAATCAAACACTAGTTTTCCTCACCCACTACACAGCGCACTCCTACACAACACCTGGTATCAGCACATGACCAACGTAGGCATAAAAACTACAAATAGGTTATGTTATAACTGTTCATTGATACCTCACGCCATAGGTGAGATGGACTTTACTTATCACATGGGATAGCCTCCAAAAAAACAAAGTGCATCGTCCATCAGTACCTATGCAGAGTCAGGGCTAAAATCCAACCCAATAGAGTAGAACCCCATAGAACATTACTAAACATCCCCCAGTGTTAAACCAACCCCACTGCACTGTATCGCTTCACCAAACCGAGTGATCCACTCCAAGGTAGACAGGATACACAGGAAGGGCACCATAGGGGTGGACACTGTTTAACCCCAGGACTTTGTAGAAAAGAGGTTCCTGGAGGTAGCAAGACCACTGCACCAGTGCCCAAACACGTCTATTCCTACCTCCATCTGTGGCCAAGGGTTGGTCTTAACACCTTTGGGACCACCTTCTATAATGACATATGGACCCCGGACATGAAATTCCCGTGCAGAGTTGCTCATCTCAATAAAGCAGGGGGAAATGGTTCCCATGGGAGGGGTTCAAAAACAGCCTAGACACTCCAGGCCAGGAAATCTGGGATAGTGAGATCAATAGGTACACATGGTTGGAGGGGAAGGGGCTACCCTTAATTGTACGGAAACTTACATTGTACTCTTTATGTTTCAGAGGCAAAGAAACCATACATTTGGGCAACAATGAGAAATGCGGCATGGGAATGCACATACCAGAACTGCATTGGGACACCTCCACATTGAGGTATTCATATTGGCAGTAACAGGACTTTGCCTACACCCAGCTCCTCCCCGGAAGATGGGATCTCTGCACCATTGTGACCATACACACCCTAACCCTGGTTATTCCTGGAGAAGATCTGTCTGAGATGTCTCAACATCCATTGCAGAAGAAAACAACTCTGTTGCATCAGGGTCATAGGAGAAGAACTGCTGATTATTTTGGCTGGGCTCAGTACAAGGACATTCCAGAAGAATTCAGACTGTTCTCAAAGACTCAAGTAAATGCCAGAGGGTTAATGCCCTTTTTCAGCATGCAAACAAAAGAGAGCACCCGCTGGTTACAAATAACCAGATGGGAGATGATGAAAATTATAAAATATACGGAGTTCGGCCTAAGTGCTATCAAGGAGGAATTTAGAGCTATCCGCCTCATGGTGATGCAATCGGTACGTGTTGCACTTGATGATCACAACGGAGAGGGGGTGTGTGCCAAGACTGGTGCTTCCTGCTATACTTTTATTCCCAGAAATGATATGGACGATGGGACATTAGCCCATGCCATACAACAACTGTATCACCCGCAAGCTTACATGAAGAAGGAGGAAGGTGCCCTAGAGCAGGACTGGTTGCATAATATCTTTTCATGGATCACCTTATGGGTATTCAAACTTTTCTCATCACTAATGTCGATTCTCATTGTACTTCTTTTATGTGGTTTCCTACAAGTAGGGGTTTCCTACTGTAAAAAAAGCTATCCTCAAATTAGGTAGTATGCATATAACTGGGGAAAATGTAACAGCACTACAAACACACACACAAATGTTCAAATAATATAACTGTCATGACATATGGGGAGGATAGAGTAGTTGAAGAATTAACTAGAGGGTGGAATGTTGGAATGGGTGAATACGATGTCAATGAACCATGATATGTGCAAGCCCAACAATGGCAATACCAAAAAATGCAATATCAATGTATACCATAACCTGTGCCTGCATGACCATGTCACTGCATTGTCAATGTATGTCATAACCTGTACCCGCACAGTAGCACTGAAACCGGTAATGATGATATCAATGTATGCCTAAATCCATGCACAAATGACGATACAGCTACTAGTAAGAACTATGTCAATGTTTGTTATGACCTAAGCAAACATAATTGTGTCAATTCCAGTAAGAACAATGTCAATGTATGCTATAACAACTGTATTCACAATGTTAAGGATGCTGATATAAATTATACCAGTTATATTTTCAGGAGTTCTAATGAACTCTCATCATTGCTATCAAATTCATCCAAGGTGAGCTCTCCATCAACCCGAGTCAGAGATACATGGTTAGACAAGTCTTATGACCAACGCCTATTGAATACCAGGTCACAAGTGAGGTCCCTCTTAACATGCGCCCAGGGAAAACCCTATTCGATCCTACACATAAATAGTTACCCCACAAGCAGGTCTAAGGAAATTGTCCCCGGTACAACATGTTTGGCCAACGGCTTTTGTTCCCTACAAATACCACAAAGCTAGATACCACATGTAGATAGAAACACTCAACCAGTCACTACATGACATGGACACCACATGTAGTGATCATGCGCTCCTCAAGCTTGATATCTGGACACATACACACTGGCCCACACTAGCTCTACCCGAGGTCAAGAGCTATCTGTGTTCTTATCAGATGCCCACATTTATTGATTTATGACAGAGATGCTTTTTGGGAATGTAAACAATTGCTTTATTGTACCTCATGAAATGTATATAACAGCAGCCAAAACTTTGTACACCAAGACAAATTTAAGCAGACGCACTCTGTCAAGGCTCTTCCAGCTGCAACGTTTAATAAATCAACTTGTTCCTCTTTTGCCAAACCCATCTGGTCTTTTAATTTATTTAGGGTAAACTAATATCCGAGCAACAAATGTTTCAAATAGTGATTTAGTTGATGTTATATTCATAAGAAGAGAGGAACAGATTGCAAAGTTAAATAAAAAATACCTGTTTTGAGGTTATGGGATGCCCCATTCCCTTTTCATTCAACTTTTGAATTCTAAATCTCTCAGAAGACACTGCTCTATGAAGGCCCTAACACAGAGGTTTAAAAAGACACAGAATGATGCCTGTTCATTGATGCAGGTCATTTTAGAGGTGAAGGACACTTTACAAAATCTCTCAAACATTATGCAAAGAAAATAAATATTAAAATCAATGTATATGACATTTTGCATAAGATAAATATGGAGCAAGGTGTAGCAGTCACATCTCAGCCATACTCGTAGGCATTATGGGCCACATGCATCATTGTAAGGGTTTGCGATTGCTTTTTTGCGATTTTTAGGGAATCGCAAATAAGGAATCGCAAAATGGGATGCATGATTTTATTCGCATAATATATGCGATTCGGTAAAAATCACAATTTTTTCCGAATCGCTAATATTATGCGAATTCCTAATTGCGATTTCGCAAATCCCATTAATTCCTATGGGCCAAAAGGCCCATAGGAGTCAATGGGAAGGCATTTACAAATTGCGAATTTGAAAATGCGATTCGCAATTTGTTAATGGATTCCAAGGGTGCAGAGGGGGGTCCAAAGGACCCCCCCCTGCACCCCTGAAATGTATTTTAAGGTGCATGTTTCACACATACATGTCCTAAGGACATGTGTGTCTGTAACATGAAAGTTTAAAAAATGCATTTTTGAGCATTTTAATTACTTTTCGCAAATTATCACGAGGTTGAACCTCGTGGTAATTTGCACCCCCTAATTGCTAATTCGCAATTTGAAAAACAATCATGCATTGCTTTTAAGGAATCGCAAATTTGCGATTCCTTAAAAACAATCGCATTTTTGGAAATCGCTAAAAATAGCAAATTTCACAAAAATGTATGATGCATCCCAAAAACGTATTTAGGAATCGCAAACGGCCGAATTTACCGATTTGCACCGTTTGCACTTCCTAAATAGGTTGATGCATGTGGCCATATATGTTATGAGTGCTTGGTCTGTAGAAACTCAAACTCAGGATATAAAACATAACAGTGGTTGGGTATTTTCTTCTACAAATAAAAACATATTGCTATCCAAAAATCCATTTTAGCAAATATAGTGTAACACTAGTTTCTGAAAATATGCTTTGTAGTTTGCAGGTAGAAGTTTAATGCAGGTTCAAAGCTCACAGTGCTATACTTGAAGGATTGAACATTTTAAAATGCAAGTAGCAAAAGGATATCTTTTGACAGAAGCAGTAACCTACTGAGCTATCTATATAAAATACAAATCAGTGATATCCATGTTACACATTATGGTTTACAGCAGTCAAACCTTTGACTAGACAAAACACAGATCTCGCCAGCTAGTCCATTCTACCATTACAATTGCTGGGCACACAAAGATCTCTGCATGCTGCTCTTGTCTTGCCTATCATTACAGACTTGCCTACTCTGTCGTCTCTTTCGGTTCCATCGTAGCACAATGGAATACCTCCCAAGTTGGCACCCAGCGCATCAGCAACAAATTTACTTATGTGCCTAAAAACTGTTATTCCAGCTTTTAGTGTATGTGATCTGCCAGTTATATGCAGAATTTAGCCATTAAGTATGCACTTCTGGAGTAAACCTTGGGTACAATACATTCATAAACAATGTCACTCAAATATGTTACTTATTTAAAAAAATGCAAAAGCAATTAAGAAACTGCTATAGGCATTGTAGTATAAATGTTATCTGACATAAATATTGTATCCTAAATATGTTGTGCATTAATATAATCCCTTGGACAATAAGAAAGCAACACCTAATGTTGCAATATTTTCATAAACAATATTTAGGCCACAATATTTATCTCATTTGATAATTTTATCAGCTATAGTTGAAATTAAACTTAATATAGTCTGATATACCTGAACTATTATGTTTGATATTCAAAAGAAATGTACATTCTTAATTCTCAGCCAAAACCGGACATTTGTCAGAAATTCTATAACAAAAATACACAAGGTCCTGAGGTAAGCAATAAAATCTCTTTCTAGGAAGAAACAACATTGCATAACCATAGCATCAAAATGTTGTGTTTGTTAGATCAATTTTATACCAGTACCTGTGCAGCAATACATCATTATAATACACCTGATAAAATAAATACTATTGATCCCCTTAATGCCCACTCGGATCTTTACATAGTACTCTATTCTTCATGCTTTTTAATTTTCTAAGTCTAGCTCTTCACTGCATGTAATACAGTATGACATATTGGCTAGAGCTCTATGGGCCTTATTACGATGTTCGGCGGACTTTCGTCCATCCGACACCCTATTGGTCTGACCCTGCCCGACCTTAGGTCGGCAGTTCCAATCTCGGTATTACGATGCAACTGCCCAATGCTCAATGAAAGCATGTGTGGTAGGTGGAAAAGTCCCGCAGCACAAGCTTCCATTGAAGAATGGATGTTTGCGAACATCCCTGCACCTTGTGACAGGCACGGAGAGATGTGTTGCCTGCCAAACTATGAGGAGATGTTTAGGGGGGCACCACATTTCTTAGGGCCAGGGGGATAGGGGGCCCTACTAGAGGCCCCCAAAGTCACTTTCCAACACCACTTTTGTGTCGGAAAGGCCAACATGAAATGGCTGTCAGAAAGTGCCATCATAATCCCAATGGCGAATCTGAGCCTGGCTCTGCCATCATTTAAGGGATTATGCTGCCTTCCAAAGCTCCGATGGGCTCCTTGTCATCCTAATATGGTTGTCCAAATAAAAACTACGATGTCGGGTGGAAAGCCTCCGACCACTGGTTGAAAGCTTTCCACCCAGCATTGTAATTGGGCCCTAAGTAAAATTTTCTTTTTGTAAAGAAACTATTAATGTATGTGTGTTGTGTTTAAGCACAACATAGTGCTAATTACTTTATATTGGAAAAAATTGAGATTTCTCAGGCGGTTTATACAAATTGGGTCCCTGACAGTAATACGTGTGTACCATTAAGTGTCAGTCAAATGCACAAAATGGTCTAAATTTTCCATATTTTTAATAATTCAAATTTCACTAATGCCTGGGAAAAAACAGCAAGTAAACAGATATTCTGGAGTCATATGTTTGGACCTAGCATTTTCCACTGCTACATTTTGGCATCTTTGAACTGCCAAAACGGACCTGTGGAAAAATATAGGGGTGAGACATTTTAATTTGAATAATATATTCTCCAATTGGAAAAACACATGACTATTTTATTCCAAACTGTGCATCCGTTGTAAATACCACACATATCAGAATTTTACTAATCACTTGTAATAAAATACGACTGGCCTACTCGGGAAGGAACCTAAAATCCTCAGATTTTTTGTATGAAAAGTTACATGTAAAGTGCACTCCACAGGATGAATATTCTTCACTATAGCGATAGTAGTTTGGGGAAAATTGAACCGGTGTATTGTACTTTGTATGAAGGTTCTAGTTTAGAGTTTGGAGAATATGTTACTTTGTCAAAACATTTGTGGATATCTTGTCCATCTTAATGTAACTGCATTGTACTTCATGACACTTGTAATAAGGCATATTGGATACCTGTCACCTCTCTGAGAGTAACTTTTCTGCCAAACTCTAACTAAGGCTTTTCCACAAGAATTCATCAGATGCTCAGTTTCTCTTTAAATGAGACCTTTAGACCTGCGCTGTGTGAAAGTAAGAGGGCGCTGTAATTCATTTTATACAGAGCATTCCTGCTCTCTGTTTGCGCTGGTGCACAGACTGCTGACTAGCATGAATGTAGGTAGGATTGTTTCTGTGCAGAAAGGGGCTCCTTCCTGCAAATAAAACAAATCTCAGAGGCATTTCCCCTCTTTCTAAGTGTACTGCAGAATGCAGCACACTTAGAAAGAGGAAACAGCAAAGTGAAATAAAGATATTTCTGCTGATTGTGCCTCTGGTGGGGAGGCATACAATTCTGATGCATTCCCAGGTCTGCCAGTGTTGGTAAATCTGGGAATGTGTCAGAATGCATTGGTAGATGTGTGGGGGCACCCAAGCACCACCCATGGCACGCCTCCCGGCCACAGAGTTATGCAAGGCAGCGATGTGTGCTACCTTGCATTACTCTAGATTTATCAGGCAATGTAGGGCCATGCAAGGTGGCCTTGCATTGCTTGATAAATCTCATTTAGGTTTTCCGTCGCCCCTGCGTCCCCTTGCATAAGGCAAGTGCAACGAAAAACCTTGATAAAAATGGGCCTTAGTTTAAAAAAGGATGGAATAAGCATACAAACAAGTTCAGAAAAAAACATGCAATTTTGAAAATTGGGGCTAGAACGTTTTAACTTTTAAAAATTATTTTCCAAGAGAAAAGGGAAAATAAAAATCATCAAGATGCACATATCTGCAATACTCAACCTGAAGATTGCACGGCTTCTAGATGACTGTATTGCAGTTGTAATGGGCACTATCAACTATTTAATCTGATTTTCAAGGCTGCTCAAGTAAGAACTTTAGTAAGAACACCGGGGCATATTACCAAGCAATAGCGATAATTATCGCTATTGCTTGGTTAGAGACAAAACTTTACCGCATCGCTGCGGCGATTTTTACCGCAAATAAACCTTGGTATTACCAAGGTTTAACGCAAATGCGGTAAAAATCGCCGCAAAGCATGAATATCGCTGAAAAGTCAGCGATATTCATGCATTAGCGAGCTAATGCTTTTAGCCATGTTATCCACCTCCCATTGGATAACATGGCTAAGAACTGCTCAGGGCAGGTGTTAGCTTTTGGAGATATTCCCGCTTAGCGCGAATATCTCCAAAAGTTGGTAATAGGAGATAGCGATGTTAGCGACTGTTTTCAGTCGCTAACATCTTGGCAAGCCCACTTTGCATCTCATTAGTGATAAATATCACTGACATGCAAAGTGGGGCCCAAGATGGTCGCTATCTCCTACTAGCTGTCGCTAACTGGTGTTAGCGGCAGCTAGGTAATAGGGAGATAATTTTATCTCCGCTTTCTTGGCTTTTAAAGCCAAAAAAGCGGAGATAAACCCCCTTGATAATATGCCCCACCAATACATATTTAAGGAAAAGCTCTTTTGATAAAGTTACATTAGAGTTTTGAGCAGGGTTGGATAGGATCTAACATGTAAATCAATCTGAGCATGGTAGAATGTTATGGCTATCAGAGTTTTAGGCAGCCTTAAAAGAAAAATGGAAAATAGTATTGTCTTTTTGGAGCAAAGCTCTTGAAGACAAGATAGAAGGATCTTGTTAATATTTGTACTGAAGATGGTGGAAATAAACATATAGCTCCACCGAAGCGCGCCAACACATATTAAACCGTTAAATCTGGGACAGGACAATTAACATAGTAACCAATTGTCGTTTCATGTTATGTCACTAGTCAATGACAGATTAACAAGTGAATGGTATATTTCTGTTGCCTAGAATAGTTTTTTCCTTCTGTCTAATATATTGTTATACTGCTGCTAAAGAATATTGCCTTTTGTTCAGAACACTGAGAATTATTGTTAATTGCTCAAATGGTTATGTCTCATTTTTTTAATGTATTAATTATGTTTTATGATGAATTTATTGTTTTTAAACATTATATGATTTTTTATGAATAAACGTTTGTACTTTGGAGTCGTTCCAGAGTATGAAAGAAGAGTGTCTGTAGTGGATAAATGTATTTACTTTTGATCCAGAGGGTAAAATATTTTTACTATTACTGTAACTGTATAGATATCCTCAAAGCAATCAATGGGGGCCAGATCTTGATTGAATGAAAAGTAAAGTTTTGACAAGGAACCTAGTTGGCTAAAGTTCACTAGATTTTTTTTGCAGTTCCAATATGCATTCGTAAGCACTTCAAGACTGTCCTTCAGGATCGTTTCAGGATGCAGCCAGTATTCTTTCAGGCCGATACTGATCAGAACATCAGACAGATGATTAAACAACAGTAAAGTAACCTGTGATAGTCTTGCTGCTTCATGACATCTAGTAAAATGAATCTGTATGTTGCCAGTTCATCCCTAGACCATATGTGGAATCAGTATTTTAATGGAGTCAAGTCAGCAAGATCCTCAATTTCTTTAGGACTAGATCAGTTCTGAGAGCCAACATTGGCGTGCCATGGTCCTGAGGTAGATACAGTTGAATAAAATGTGCTTTCTAGTTCTGTGGACTTCTTATGAACCCATATCTCAGTGCCTTATAAAGAAGCACTACTTGCTTACATTTTGTAGGCCACGTTGCTGACTTCACTGAGTGATTGCCGCAAGAATTTGCAAATCTCAACACTGCTTCACCTTACTGGTCCAGAGTGATGGCGCTTTTTGATAAATGTGGAGATCACTTAAGTTTAACGTACAATTTGATGTCTAAATGATCGGAGGCTGATACTTGGTTCAAGGGTGTTTTGTAGACCTTAAAAGTGGCTCACAGCTTGTGTTTTTGGTTGGTAATCATGTATTTTATGTTTCCAACATTTAGGGCCAATTTCCTTGCCGTACAGAAGGATTCAAGCCTTTTCAGCAGGCAGTGCATTGATATCTCTGTTCCTGCCAACAGTACTGCATCATCAACAAAGAGCAAGATTGCTATTTGGTTGTATCCTGATTTAGGTACATCCATGTTCAGGTCTCTCAAGGTTGTAACAATATTGTTTATATAGCAATTGAAGTGAGTTGGTGCTAGAACTTAACCTTGTTTTACTTCTCACTGTATGGGTATTCCAGTTATGTATTCACCTCTACTGATATAAATAATCCTTGTGGTATTACCAGAATGCAGGGCAATTAGGAGCTTCAAGATGTTTTTTCGGAATATTCATTCCACTTAGGATTTGGCACATTATAGAGCAATCAACGCTACCGAAACTAGTTTGGTGATCAACAAAGAGCAGTTAAAGTGGTAGATTTTTCAGAGATGTTTATTTAGAACAGATTAATTTAAATCTGAAAACCTAATATACAGTGCTCTGGTCCTTCCCTAAGCCTGCTTGATACTGTGATATCAAATTCATTTCATCAAATCATTGGTGTAGACACGATAGAAGCAATTTTCCTAATATTCTTCCCGTGCTATCAAGCAAGCAATGAGATCAGATGGTAATTTGTCAAACAGTCTCTCTGACCCTTTTTATGAATAGGCACAATTGTTGATTTTCGCCATGATCGTGGAATGTCTCCTAGAGACCAGATGTTGTTAAAGTTGCAGGTTAAAACCAGAGACCAGAAAGTTAACTAGTTTCAAAAGACATCAAAGGGATTTCTGTCTGGGCCACCTGCTTTGTAGAATTTTTCAACTTAATTTCCACTTCTGTGAATTTATGCTTGTACCCTCTGATTGTAGGATTTACTGAGAAGGGGTGAGTAAGGCCTTCATACTTGATAGCTCTTAAATTGCCTTCTGTATTCCTTTTAAAATATCCACTTTGTATTATCCCAGTGGCACCAGTTGTCGCTAGATGTTATAGTGCCAGGCCAATCGACTTGTTGGGCAGGGCCTCAACATCTTTTTTATAGAGAATGGTAAAGTGGTCGGTCCAGTGTTGAGGACAAATGTTAAGCTCCAGATTCTTTAAGGCACCCTCACAACCATGTCAAATGATTTCTCAGAATTTCTTTGGGTTTCGAGAGGATATTGCGTCCAACAGATCTTGCCATAGCTTATGCGAATAGTACTTCTTTTTGTGTTTTAGTAGCCACTTATACTGTTTCCTTTTCTCCAGAAAAAGCTGTTCATTAGCTTCACACAGGTGTCAATTCCTTAAAGGCAGAGACAGTGTTCTTTTTCACTTCACACACTCCTCGTCAATCATGACCTTCCTGAGATGGATTGACAGAGGCAGGATTTATTTTATGCTCTCTTTCTAGAGTTGTTTGTGAGAGCAGCTTCTCGAAGTTTTGCATTCAGATCTGGTGTTGCTCCATGTTATTCACAGATGCATTAATTGTTGTGCTACGTAATGATAAACATTTCGATCTAGTGACGTAAGTCTCTGAGTCCTGGTTGTCATGGGTCCTCTCTCTCTCTCTGCCCTCGCGTACCCCCACCCACCCCAGGCTCAAGGGGCTCTCTCCTCCTCTCCCTTTCCCCCTCGGTTTTCTCACCTTGTCTCATTCCTCTGAGTTTTAGGTTAATTTGGCTGTGGCTGGCAATCCCAAGCCAAGGCAGGCGCTAGGCATGGGCAGTGTAGAAAGCTGCCCAGGGCCTCGCACTCAGCCCTCTAGAATGGAGCCCTAGACCGGTGGTGTGTCCTCTTGTTTTGTTTCCCTGCCCATCCAACTGAAAGAAAGGTGTCTCCTGGCAATTAGGGACCATGGGCAGGGCCCCCTCCCCGGGCCTCTCAGTGATGGTGTCGGGAGGCCTAGGGGAGAGAGATACTTCTTCTTGTCCCAATTGCAAGGAGAGCATTCAGAGACACTGCGGGATGGCCAGTGTGCAGCACTTTCGCGCCGCAATAGTTTTAACTCTAAGCCCCCAAGCAATTCTCACACCTTCAGCCCCATGGGAGCTGTAAAAGAGGTGCGTGTAGGAGGTTGAGAGGAGGAGCTGTAGGTCAGGAGTGTGCACAAAGCAGCTTCCTGAGCTGTGTCACCTATGTAAATTAAAGGGGCCTCGCACATTCTCTTTTGGCCTGGGACCCACAAATTCTAGAACCGACCCAGTCCCGAGCTGTGGATTTGCTGCATTCTTGTACCTTAACAAGTTTTCTGTGCCTCTGCATGTTATTGGTTTTGTTGGGCTATTGTTTCCTCAGCTTTCCGCGGTTTAGTAATGATTGATGCATCCAGCTTATAGGATACCCCCTCACCATGGTTTTCCTTATGCAAAATCTGAATAGAGAAATGTGAAACAAAACAAAAAAAATCCAAATTAATGTTCAGTTGTATTTCCTACTAAAGATAGACTACTGTCAAGCTAAAAGACTGAACTCTAAGGAATCGGAAAGCTCTATTAATTGGGTCTGAAAGAAAAAAAATCAATACACAGAGTTTCAATCTCTTCATGGAATCTTCGTGTTTGGGTCTGAAAAAAGAAATCGACTTTCTATATGGCTTCTCATATAATTTACAGGTTTTTCGTTTGAGATATATTGGGTCAGCATGTCAATAGTCTCTTTAGAAAATCCTGCTGAGAGTAAAGATTGCTTCCTATAAGACATGGGATCAGACTCAATCTGCTATTTAGTTGTTATTCTCCCACTGCATTCCAGAGCATCACTTTGGATAATTCCCCTAGAGCTTTTCGAATGTTTTCAAGGAGCGGACAATAGAGAGAATATTTAGAAAGTAAATGCAGTAGAAAAAAAACACGCGTTCCTCTTTTCACTGATGTCAATCACCTCTGAGTCGTTTTAATTTCAGTTTAGGTGCAGTCATGTTTGCAGTGTTTCTAAATACCAGCATCTGTCATTGTCGAGAGCTATTTTTATCTTTAGTTTTCATGTCAGTATGCTTTTCTTGTATTAGTAAATATATCGGTACAGGAACCGACTCTGTAAATCTGCACCCAGGGGTAGACGGCATGGGTGTAAAGGTTTCCAAGAATAACATTCAGTTATGCAGGCGTAATCTTGCAGAAATTCTAATATTTCGTGCAACGCTTTTTGGGCCTCAGTTACAAGGAACTGACGCAGATGTGTCAGTTTCCTTGCGCCAGCGCCAAATGCCCTTGCTGTACCATGGATTCGGTGTATTTACAATACAGTGCTTCATGGAGCAAGGCTTAACAGATGTGTCAGAAATTCTTACGCATCTGTTGGCACAAAAGTGACGCAATACTGGAGTTGCTCATGAAAGTGATGCAACTCCAGTAATGCACCACAATAGGTAGGTGAGTCTCATTCAAAAAGCCCTGTGTCATTCCTTACACCTGGTCTTAGCAAGGGTAGGGATTTTGACACAGTGAAATGTTGTAAATGTCACTGCTTGCTTAATTAACTCCTCCGAAGCTCATGGCGAGCTCAGCTCGTCATGAGGCACAGTGGAGCTGCACTCATGATGAGCTGAGTTCCTCAAAACCGCTGTAAAACGCCCAAGCAGGGATAATTCCCCTCCTCTGAGGGGCATTCCACTGAGTGGGCGGAGTCATGACGAGCTTAGCTCGACATGAGCCCAGCTCCACTATACAGCATGACGAGCTGAGCTCGTCACGAGCACCGCAACCCCCCTCCCCCCGCATCCCGGGGGAATTTGCCCCACGGGGAAGGGGTTAAAAAGAAAACCCAAATGTAATGGTCAGGGACCTTAGGTAGTAGTACGTTACAAACACAAAATAGTCACTGACAGGGGAGATGTATACAGAAAATAATGATAGGCATGGGATCAGTGCTATATTAAAGCTGTCCAACTGGACAGAATAATGTATCAAATTACATAAAACACATGACTAAAGTGGAACACAATCCTGCGTTGAACGCAACATATATAACAAAGACACAAATGAACAGAAATTCACAAATTCAGAAAAAGGCTCAGGCAGGACAAAAAATGCTTGTAACTTGTATAAAGAAAGGCAACCAGTAAACAATATGTAGACACACTGTTACACATCAGTAATTAATTCAATTACACCTGGTTACCACGATACACCTTGTGTAATGTCATACATAACCATTAATTGCCCTGTCTCTATTTTTGAGCTCTTCTGCAACTCTAAGATGGCCGCGCTGTTTCTTCATTATTCGGTCTTCGAACTACCAAGTAGTCGATGTATTTTCTGCCACTCTAGGATGGCCGCTCTTAACATGTAATGTTTCTGCCTATTGGGTATCATATTGTCTTTACAGCTCTATCTGTCAGCTTAACGGATCTGTTTATTATAAAAAAAATTATTCCCACAATCTTTTTACTATCTTTTCATTGCCTATAACTTTCTATTTTTTTCAATATTCATTTGGTTCAGCTAACTCAACCCTTTCAATATGGCCGCTGCTGCCGAGTCGCCGGGCACCTTCCGATCACGTGATTTGTCACATGACCCTTCCTGCACTTCCTTATATACCCTCCTCCCAGTTCGCCCATTCCCCGAGCACACCGGAATACCAAAGGATACACAGGTAAGCCCTGTCACCAGCAAGACCCAACTTGCATAGATATCTTTTCTCATTCCCTTGACACACTGTTATCTTCCACACAGGTCATTGTAAAGGCTCAGGAGTAGTCGCATCATTGTTGCGTGACTCACACCCCCTTTCAGATATTTCCAAATTGGATTGGTTGCCGCTATTCATGTATTTAGGTAAGCCCTTCAGCAGCTGCCGTTTTTATCCTTCATGTGCCTATCCCAACAGCACTCTCACTGTCTGCGCACCTTCTCTCTTCTTACTAGGTTACCGCACCTCTCCATACCAGTACCCTCAATTGGAAATTGCCCCAATCCCACCCTACCTCCTTTGCTATGGTAAGAGTTAACACATGCCCGTATTGGTTTTAGACCATACAGTTGGTGGCTATTCATTTCTTTTTACCAGTGTCAAGACGCTCAACTGATCTAACGTACCTCCATGCAACCGCAGTAATCCCTTCCTGGCATTATCGCAATTGACTCGCTCCTTGCCCCCTGCTATTACGCTTGGTAAGCAAAGCTAGAAACAGCTTAGCCCATCACAACTCACACCATTATAGCACTTGTATGCAAGGCTGCACCCACGCTGTAGCACTTGAAGGTCTTGATCCATTCCTGTACCTTGAAATTGTTTTTTCTTACCAATTTTCACCCAGTATGTGTATTGTATCAACACCTAATACACAACATCAGGATGGAAGAGTTGTACCATGTTTGTCTCTCACCAGCACTATGTTACAGACCATTTTTATGATGTCTTTTTATCTACCTATTTTTTCTTTTGTCCCCTCTACATTTCACTATTGTCTTTCAGGCTAAAATTCCCTCAGGCATGTCATTTTTACGTTCTGATGATAATCCCAAGATTATTCCTATGGGACCGCAACGTCATCGACCTTATGCGCACCGTGAATGCAATTGAAATAATTACTGACGTGTAACTGTGTCTCTATATATTGTTTGCTTGTTGCATTTCTTTATACAAGTCAGAAGCGTTTTTGGTCCTGCCTGAGCCTTTTATATGAATTGCGTTGGACGCAGGATTGTGTCCCACTTTATTCTTGTGTTTTATGCAATTTGATACATTAAAAAATGTTCTGTCCGGCTGGACAGCTTTATTATAGCACTGATTGTTTTGTGCGTGAATCTCCCCTATTTTGTAATTGTAACATAAATTTCAGTGCATCAGTTCTACACGGCTATTTGCGTGGGAACGCCCACCCTGCATACATTGAACCTGACACAGGTATAATGTGGCACAGGGCTTTACAACATGACACATCTCCCTAGATGCGTCTCGTTGTCAATGGGCCGCAAAGTGCAGCATTGTTTATGCCGCTGCTACGTCACAAAAAGTGACGCAGCGGCGGCAAAAAATTGTCACAAGGGGCTTGTAAATCTGCCCCCATAAGTGAAACTCCCAAAATGGTGCTATTATGCCACACAGGATAATTATAGCTTGTTTGAGGTAACATTTTAACACAGGAGTACAAGAATTCATGTGTATGATCAAAACATGAGTTGCTCATGGCACTTGTGACTTTAGATTTTTCTTTGCGTGAGATGCATCCCGGGTTCAAAATGGATGAGGATGCGTTTCATTATAACATAGCACTAAATACCGGTTAGGTATTTAGCATTTTTTTGCCATATTTGCTTAATATTTTCTTTTTCTTTTTTTGCAGAATTCTGCTTAGTAATTCAAAAGTAAAGTACACAAAATTCTACCTGAAAAAGGAAACATTTTGGGAATTCCGAATTGGGATCAAGCAATGGACTTTCCCCATGAATAATTGTTCAAGGATACATAGGCAAGTGTGCTCCTACGAGTGCAATTGCACATTTTCTGTGTGCATTTGGAGGCTACTGTTTTTTTTTTAATTTTAAAAAAAAAACTTTATTTTGCATTTTGAAAGAAAACAATACAATACATTTGTAGGAATGCAGTCATTGAGATCGAATGGCAATGATGTTTTACATACTTCAGTTGGACTCACTAGGAGCATATCAATGTTAAGTTTAGTGTACAATTCTTCTTTCCAATACACAGTGACAAATCTCTGGCCATGTGCAATTGCCCCACTCATACCATCACTACTCGACATGTTGGTGTTTATAGTTGTGGTACAGAACATGTAGTGGGGTAAAAGAACGAGCAGGCATGTGAGATGTCTTATGTGCTTAGCAGGGGTTCTCTATCGCACTCCAGTGGGAACGATGCCCTGTTCCTGCTGTGTGAGTGGGTTTCAATGCTGTGTATCAAGGTAAGTTGGGAAAGGGCCCCATCTGTCTCTAGGCCTAGAGTTGGGAGGAATCGTGGACGCATACATTTCGCTTCTCGTGGAGCAGGACGCCAAGCTGTTAAGCCATCCCTTTACCGTTGGGGCCGACCTGCTGCCAAGTGAATGGCAACTTCTCTCTTGGCTAATAACACACTCATGGCTACAAATTTGTGAAGCTTCAGGGGCAGCTGGACCACGTGGCCTAGAAGGGCGACCCCGGCCAGGGGGGTTATCGTCAAATTAACCATGCTGCTAATTGTCCTATGTATTTATACCCAATATGTGTGGATGCGTGGGCAGGTCCAGGCCAGGGGGGCAAAGTCCGCATATGGGGCCTTGCACCTAGGGCAATGATGGGGTTTGGAGGGATCTATTCTGTGGACTTTGGTCGTTGTAGCATATGTTCTACGAAGAAATTTGAAGTTGATCAATTTGTGGCAGCTATTAGGTGAGACATTCTTCGTCATTACACAGCACTCAGTCCATTGGTCATCTGTTATTGGATTCCCCAAGTCGGTCTTCCATTCTCTACGAATCTTGGCGTCATTAAGAGGGATAACGTCAGCACATATCTTATAGAGCTCGGAGATAAGGTGTACACCCCTCGTGCTGTCTATAACCATAGTGAGTGGGGGGAAGGATGGGTTTCACAAGAGAAGTCAGGGAATGTAACATGTAACACTGAACGAAGACGCAATAAAATGAACTTATCTAAGAACGTAGCATCTGGGAATTGGGCCACGTTATCGGCCTCAAACACGTGGCCCTCTGGAAATAGGTCGCCTATCTTGACAATGTTAAATTTAGTGCATGTACATTGGATGAGTGTTTCACCTGTAATTGGCAGCCATCTGGAGTTTGGTAGCGGAAGAGAAGATGCATAGACGGTAGGCGTATTAGTGATCCGTCTCAGTTTCTTTCAAACCCAGCTGGTAGTGAATACAGTTTGGATGTTTTTGGGGTCTCTGGGAAGACCTTTAGGCAAGACGGCTGCCAAACTCTCAGGGAGGAATAGATCGGATTCCGGTTGTCAATAGGGAATTCTAGCATCTGGGTGGTACCACGTCTGCACATAACTGCACTGGGCGACTAAATAATACAGCTGTAGGTCCAGCACCCCATATTCCTCTCTATCACAGGCTAATGTCATAACTCGCCAGCGAACCCGGGCTCGCTTATCACCCCACCCACACCAATCGTAACAGATGGGAACGAAGAGTCAAAAAGAACCTGTTTGGAAGGGGGATTGGGATGTTATTAAATAATTATAGGAACTTAGGAAGCACAATCATCTTTTTAAGAGCAACCCTACCAGCCATGGAGAGCGGGAGTTTGAGTCATTTGTCTTTCTGTCCCTTCAATGAGTGTATCACCTGACCATAGTTTAGACGAATGATCTGGTCCGAGTTCAGGTGTATGTGTATGCCAAAGTATTTTACTGAATCAGAAGACCACTCTAGCGGGAACTCCAGGTCCCACTTTTCTGCGCTGGTTGTGAGGGGTAAGATCACGGATTTGTGCCAGTTGATGCCTAGACATAATTATGTGCCAAACCTGACAATTTCCTGAATTAGGGGTTCTAAATTGACAAGAGGGTTGCGAACATACAAAATGGTATCTTCCGTGTATAATGATACCAATGAGGTACCGGTGTTAAATTGTAGGCCTCTGTGAAGGTGTTTTTCTTGAAAATGCCGAATCAAGGGGTCCATAGCTAAAATAAATAATAAGGACAAAAGTGGGCAACCCTGCCTTGTGCCGCGTGATAAGGAAAAGGAGGCTGACAGCCTACCATTCAGTCTGAGTTGAGCTGTGGGCTGGCTGTATAGTAGTGCTGTGGTGGCCACAAATCCAGCCGGCATACCCATTCTCTGCATGACGGACACAAAGAAAGGCCATTCTAGGGAGTCGAAGGCCTTTTCTGTGTCAAGTAAAATCGCAGCCGCTGGTACCTCTGGATTTATCCTGTGGAGGGTAGTAAATAAGGTTAGAAGATTAAAAGCTGTGAAATGATGGGGGATAAAACCGGATTGTGCAGGAGATATTATGGATTCCATTAAGAGGGATAGATGATTAGCAAGGACTTTGACAAGATTTTGTAGTCTAGGTTCAGGAGCAAGAGTGGTCGATATGAGCCACGGAGCTGGGGGTCTTTGCCAGATTTGGGTAGGAGTATTATGACCGCTTCGTGCAGACTAAGTGGCAAAACCTGTCTTTCCAGGGCTTCTGCGTACACCAGCAGATCCCTAAAGGCCTTATAAAATTCACCCATGAATCCATCTAGGCCAGGGGCAGAGGACGACCTCAGAGCAGTAATAGCTTCTATGATGTCCGCTTCTGAGATGGGCTCTGCCAGGAAGTCCTGCATGTATTTCTCGAGATAGACAAGTGCAATCCCAGATAGATAATTCTCTTGCCCAGAGTGGTCAGGGCCCAACCTGGAGGTGTAAAAGGTCTTAAAATGGGAGATAAATTCCTCTAAATTGCAAGTGGGTCTGTAAGGTGTTGTTCCGTTGATGTATGTAAATTGGTAACATATGCCTTACTATATGGGGGTCTGATCAGCTGTGCTAATAAGCGTCCCGGTCTCTCACCCTCACCATACTGCTTTGCATTATGATATTTCCCCATGAAGAGGACCTCTCGCTCAGCAGTATCTCTGTAGTCTGCGAGTAGGGTCAATTGTTGTTTGTCGATTTCAGGGTTTTGTACGAGCAGCTGCCTGGAGTCTAATGCCTTAAGGTCTTGTTCTAATCAAGCTAGTGTTCTGCGCATCTCCCACAGGACTCCGGCATGTTTGGAGATGCATATACCTCCTATGTATGCTTTAAAGCCCTCCCATAACATTCCTGCAGAGTCTACTGAGCCAGTGTTGATGGTGAAGTAATCCTCTATGGCTTCCTGAATTTCGTGTTGGAATAAATTGTTGTCTAGAGCATGACTAGGAAATCGCCATTGTCTTTCGAAGCCCTCAGGACGGGGGATTTTCAATGTCAGTAATACAGGTGAGTGATCAGAATACGTCCGGGGGAACATCTGAGTAGGGCGCCACGGCTAGGGCGACTGACTTCGGAATCTGGGGATCACAGTTCAATGCCTAGCACCGGTGGCAGATTAGCCCAGCACCATGTGACTCTGGGCAATAGCTTACTTAATCTTCCCGACGGCCCCCAGCGCCTAGAGACCCTCACGGGTGATTGTGCGCTTTACAAATGTGGATTAATAGTGACACCAACTAAATATAGCTGGGAGTTCAACCAGTAATCGATCCTTGTCCAAGTGTTGTGGCAACTAGTGTAATGTGTGTAAGGGTTGTGCTATGGGTTAAGTGTTCGACTAATGTCTGTTAAAGAGAGCTGGTCGCGTAAGGAGTACAGGGCCTTACGCGCATGCGGTTTGGGATCAGGTGCTCTTGATGTACTATCCAGTGTATGATCCAGAGTGAAGTTGAAATTTCCTCCCAGCAGGAGGGATATCAGCCTAGCTGCATCAATTGGGAGAGCAAGGAATAATACAAATTGGGGGAGTTGTTATTCGGGCCATATACGCATACTAACGCTACCCTTTACCCAATAACGTGCGAGCTACAATTTCGTGTCTTCCTTCACCGTCTCGGACAATCGGCTGGGGACTGAAAGGGACCCTTTTGTGTACGAGAATGGCGATGCCTCTAGCGTAATTGCTGAAATTCGCAAAGTATCCATGGGCTCCCCTGGAAGTGGAGAAGCTGGCTTGGTCCGTTGTGGGTAAGTGGGTTATCTGTAAAAAGGCTATGTCCACTCTATGTCTGAGTAGATAATGCACTACATGCCTCCTCTTACGTGCATCGTTTAGGCCACGGATATTCCATGTCATCAGTGTTAAATCCGTGGGGCCGTTGTTATGTCCTAATTGGGCCATATTGTTAATATAAGGCCAAGCTTGAATTAAAGCAAATATACATTCCTGCTATTCTTGACTGCATTTAATCGTAAAACTGTCAAGTGTATTGTAATAATAACAAAATCCCCCCCTCCACCCTCCTCCCAGCCTCCCCACCCATCCAGAGAGGTAGTACCAACATTAACCAAGAAATCCAGAATACCAATTGCATTGCAAAGATATTGAAAAAAGCCCATTCCAGGTACATTCGTAATTCAAAGAACAAATCTAAGGTATACAGCAATAGGTGGGTGGCAACGCCCTTGCCGCCGACTGGCAGTAATTATGCATGTCATAAGCTATATCCCAATGTTTTCGGTCACCTGTATACAGCAAGGCCTAAAGATAGTTCAACCAGTTCCTGATCCGGAGAAAAGTTCCATACTCGCATTGGAGCCGCTTCGGGGAGGAGAACGTCTATTTTCTTCATTGGGCCACTTGGTATTAAGCTTGTATGTGTGGCAGAACTACTGCACCTCCGTGGATGCCGTCACAGACGCGTGCTTGCCCATTGATCTTGACTCGCAGTCTAGCAGGGTATAACATGCCATACTGCAGGCCAAGGTTTCTGAGCGTGGCCTTGACTCCATAATACTTGCGCCGGGCCTCCTGGACCATGATAGTGAAGTCCAGGTATAGTGACAGTTTGGAGCCGTGCCAAATCGTTTCGCCTCGCTCATGAGCCATCCGAAGAGCAGTGTCCTGATCTCTGAAGTTCATGGGACGAGCAATGATGGGTCTGGGTGGGCAACCTGGATTGGGCCTGGGCCCCAGTGACCGATGATCTTGTTCCACCACAAAGCCCGGGGTGAAGGAGTCCCTTCCAAAGAGATCAATCAGTATTGACTCTATGAAAGTGTCCATGCGCCCAGTGGCAGTGGATTCGGGTACACCTAATATGCGAAAGTTTTTTCTGCGACTGTATGCCTCCAAATCCTCATTCTTGATTGCAACATCTTTGAGGATACGTTCAACTCGATCAAGTCGCTTGAGTGTTTGCGCCGTTCCATCTTCCAGGTCAGAGGTGCATGAGTCCACTATATCGAGATGCCTGTCATGTGCCTGGATCTTAGAGCCCATATCCGCTATATGGTTTTCCAGTGTATCAAAGGGAACATCCAGAGCCTTGAATCCTGCTCTCATCTCTTGTAGGAGCGAGCCTATGTTGCCAGGACCACCCTCTGACGTAGCCGCACTGTGTCTGCCTTCTGCCATGTTGGTAGCTTCTTCAGGGACCGTCTCTGTGACCTTTTCAAATATAAGAAGCTGTTGTTTGGGTACTTGCGGCCCATGCCACTTTTCCGGTATGGAGGCAAAAGTATTGGAATACGTAGGGGAGCCTGGGTATGATATAGGGCCCGATTCACAGAATGAACTTAAGACTCAATCCTAAACTTACTACTATTTTGGTATTCACAGAATGCACTTACTACTTTTGGCATTCACAGAATGAACTTACTACTTTTGGTATTCACAGAAGTTAGGATTTTGTCTTAAGTCTGTCTTAAGTCTGTCTTAAGTTTGTCTTAAGACAAACTTAAGACAAAATCCTAACTTCTGTGAATACCAAAAGTAGTAAGTTCATTCTGTGAATGCCAAAAGTAGTAAGTGCATTTTGTGAATACCAAAATAGTAGTAAGTTTAGGATTGAGTCTTAAGTTCATTCTGTGAATCGGGCCCTTTGTGTGCGAGCTGTATCACATATAGTGCAGCAGGCTAGGCGAGCACAGTGTTGATGGCACAATATGTCGCTGTAGGGACTAACTGTAGCCCGTTCCGGGCAGGAAATGAGGCGTTGTCTGGCAGCGGGGGCTCCTCACATTGTGCTCATCAGGGGATGTAGGAGCTGACTTCGCAGTGCTGAGGGCAAACGAACACTAAATCATGGAGTGCCGGCAGGTAGTAATTCGTCTTGCGACAGTTGATGCAGTTACTGCAGTATCAGGGAGGCGGCAGGGTCCGCCGAAGCGAGCGTCACTGGGGGGTAAAGGGGGCAGCGCAGCAGGGCAGCGTTCAGGCGCAGGCAGCTTTAGGGAGGGGGCCACCCCAACAGGCCCTCGCCCTATTGTGTATAGTCTCTCTGAGATAGCTGTCCTCTCACGCTCGCAGGCCCTGTCCCCACGTGCGTTTACGGCCTCTCCGGGGGAAGCCTAGGCGGCAGGAGGCCGAACCGGCCTTCCTCTGGTAGTGAGTAAGATTCGCTAGTGCTTTGCTGCCTGCGTCCCGCTAACTCAACATCCCCAAACCACCTGGGAATCTGTACAGCTCATCTCCTCCTCTGCTGATCCCCGCTGCCTCTCCGATCAAATACGTCATCGCCGTCGCCATCTTGGTGTTGGAGTCTGCCCAATTCACTGGCCTATCTCCGTGTACAGCGCTCCGATTTTTACACTGCTGGGGTTGATAAAATCCAGAACAGCTCACCAGTACATTGCTGTTTTAATTTCAATCAGCGGCTGTACTGGAATGCGGGAAATTTAGCGTTTGCCGGGACGGCCGACGGAGCTTCAAAGCTGGGCAGCCATCTTGGTCTGCGGCTCGGCCATGCCCCAGTGTAATTGCACATTTAAAAAAAAAACTCTTTGGCTGAATAAATTATGTTTGCCTCTTGACAACACGTTTCATTACACTCCCGCAAATTTAGGGGGTGTTTCCTTCCCAATTCCTACTTGAGAGAGAGAGAGAAAGAAACTTGTTTATTTAGACCTTGGTCTTTTAAACAGTACAGAACACACGCAATTAGACACAAAAAGTACGGACAGACAAAATTCTACTACATCTTAAATAGGTAAAATTCAATACTTGTTAAAATTAAATTAAAAGAGGGAGACGCCCTCAGAAACACTACATACAATACGCCCTATTTTACAGAAATTTCAAAATCACTAAAAGAATAGGAAGAATATTTTCATTTTATAAAACTTTAAAACAATTTAAAATCAGTGCCCCTCTTTCAAAATCACCTTTCCATATTCTTTTAAACTCCTCAAAAATTTACCCAATCCAAGTGCAATTTCTAAAGTGGGCATATCGGTAAGTAAACATATCGCCTGGGCACGTGAAGTTATCTTATGTGATAAAAATATCGGGCGTAAAAACTGTTTCCTTATATCCTGTACAAATAAGCAATCAAGTAAAATATGTGCCATATCATGTCTTAGTCCGCGTCCACAGTTACAATTACCTTCTGGGCCGATCAATGCAGATTTTAATTTTCCATCTATCTTCCATGGGTTAATCCCAACTCGAGTCCTAAGAATTTCATATCTCAGCACTCGATTGGGCAGAATGTCCAAATACGGGAACCAGCCATCATTAACCCATGACTTTTTTAACCACTGGACCGATTTTTTCTCTGTCATATATTCTTGGTCCTGTGCCCTAGAGAGCGACTGGCCTTGTTCCCTAAGAGTTTTCTTAGTAAACTCGGCTATCAAGGCTTCCTGAGAGAATTTCACATTAAGGCACCCAGTTACTTTCTGGAGGGTTTTATTCACATCCTTTGCCCAGGCAAGGTTACTTATTTGGATCTCATCCCTACACCACTGTGAGACCTTTATTGTCACTCCTGGGTCTTGGCGCTTCCAGAATCTTACCAGGGCCATTTGAGATTGTACGGTCCATGAAGTTAGCCCTAGCTCCATTCTTATTGCCTGAACCATAGTACAATTTGGTAAGGACAATAACATTTTTAAGATTTTTCCCTCTTCCTGGTCCCACTCATGTTTACCGCTCAGGTATAGCACCTCTGCGCCATACAATACTTGGGGGGGGATCATTGCACCAAATGCCTTTATCATTGGTTTATGAGTCATGTCGCCATATTCTTTATTAAACTTTTTCAACCCACATGTGGATGAAAAAGCTTTGGCTCTTTGTGCCTCCAAATGGGTGTGCCAATTTAGCGCACTGTCAAACCAGAGGCCTAGATATTTATACTCCTTAACTGCCTCTAATTTGTTATTACCCAAAAACCAATTAAAGTTCTTCTTGCTCTTTCCAAAACACAAGACCTTGGTTTTTTCCATATTTACAGTCAACTTTTTCCTATCACAATAACCTTTAAAAGCATTTAGCTTCCTTTGAAGTCCTATTTCTGTTTGATCTAGGATCACTAAGTCGTCTGCGTATAATAGGCAAGGCACTTTGTTCCCGCTCATTCTAGGGCTTGCACTTCTTTCTACTTCAAGTGTCGCAGGGAGATCTGCCAGAAAGATTGAAAATAACAGGGGTGCCAGAACACACCCCTGTCTAAGGCCATTCCCTATCAATATCTTCTGGGTTAGTGACCCATGCGAATCTCTAATAACCTGGGCCCAGTTCCCTCTATGGAGATCTTTCAAGATCATCAACAAGCCATCCGGAATTCCGTATCCTATCAAATCCTCCCAGAGTTTGTTCCGGTCCACAGAGTCAAACGCGGCTCGAAAGTCAACAAAACAACAATGCAATTTTGTTCTATTGACTTCCGGGCCAACGCCCATAGGGCAAAGCAGTGGTCTATTGTAGAATGGCCTTCCTTGAAGCCGTCCTGTTCCACTGGAATAATTACTCTCTCCTCTGCCCAAGTCTTTAACCTACCTAATATAATTTTTGCAAATATTTTTTCTCCTATATCGAGTAGGTTGATTAATCTATAGTTCCTTGGTGCGTTGACGTCCCCTTTTTTATGGATCGGTCGAATTATCGCACCCTTCCAGCTACTTGGAACTATCCCTGATTCTAGGATTACTAAGAACATTTGGGAGAAGAATTTGGCCCACCAAGATGTCCGTGTCTTGATTATTAGGGCAGGCAGGTTATCTGGGCCGGAGGCTCTTGTTAAATTTAAAGTTTTAATTGTATCAAGTACATTTCTTTCTGAGAAGTCTGGTTTTAGGTCATCTACTAAGCCACTCCAGTCCCTTTGTACTTCCTCTTCAGCTTCACCCCCCAGCGGGTATAGCTCTTTCAAATAATCCACCCAGGCACCCTCTTCTACCACGCAGATCATTGACCCCGGCGAGGCTTCTGTTGCTGAGCGGACTAGATTCCAGAATAAACGTACATTCTTGGATTCTATTGCCTCCAGCAATTTCTTCCAGCAATTATCCTTATGGGCTCTTCTTGTGCTATCAAGAAGCATGGTATACTCTTTCTTTAATTTTACAAGATATTCAGCTCTAGATTTATCAAATTTATTGCGCAGACTGCGCTGTTCTCGCCTTAGTTCTCTTTTCTTCTTTAAACAGGCTATATTATACCAGTTTCCCTTCCTAACTTGGGTGGTTTGTACACTCTTGATGTTCTTTACGTCTGTACTAAGTTCGACCTTGATACTTTGTACCACTTGGTTTAATTTTTCAATGTACCAGGCCAGATCTAGACCAACTATGCACCCTAGAACGATTTCATGTTGGAGCCTGGTTAATTTCTCTATATTTTCTTCGGTTAACCGTGTTGTGATGCGTCTGGGATAGTCCATCTGTGGTATAATTACTTTTTCAGCAATGAATTGATGGGAAAACGCCAGTTCTACTTCTAGAATATTGTGGTCACTTTCTTCTATATGGTTAACCATAAAGCCCCTTATTATATCAAAGTTCCATGCTGGGATAAAGACATAGTCTATGGGGCAATTTTGTGTACCTTGTTTAAAGGTTTTTTTTGCCGGTCGATCTTGTGGGTACCTGCCGTTCAGACAAAAGAGACATTTATTCGCTAGGTAATTCCCCAAGCTTACGTCATTCGTTGTACACAGATTTTCTGGAAACTTTGCTTGAGTTATACCATAAGATTCTAAAAAATCCTGATACATGAGATCCTGCCGCATAGGATTAAGTTTATGGTTAAAATCTCCTACTAACAAGAACAAATCTGAAACGTACGTTCCTACTTGGAATTGACTACCCTTGTGTATTTAACACGAGTACATCTACAATCAACGTCAGGGTGGAGATAAATCAGAATAAAAGTTACAAATACCAAAACATTCTCTAGTATGTATGTATTCATAACTATAGCCCCTCTGCTAATCTCGCACTACACTGGAGTATAACGCTCAAACTAGGTTCAACATCAGAGTAAATCAATTTTCGAGTGCTAGTTCATCTTTTGTAACCACAATAGACTCATAAATCAAGCCATGCATGCATGTAACTTGGACTTGTACCACCAAATGGCTTTGTGAATCATGTCTTCCGTAGTGTTGTAATGTTGGGATGTTGCTACAAGTGACTGCTCGCATCAAAGTCTAGTCCTAAGAAAGTAAAAAGGGGCATCGCTTTTTGACCACGGTGTAGCTTGCGAGAGATGGCATAGTGGATGGGTGCTGACACTTTATATAGTGTAGCCTTCCACGTTCCCCTCCAGGGTTCCAGTGGCAGTGGTCACGGCTTCTCCTTTTGCTGTTGTGTCTATGTGTGGGATGGACTACAGGTTTAGGAAAATACGGGGCCCTTTTTGGGATGGGCTACAAACAGAAAGTTCCCAGTTCCACTGATACCTTTTTGGTGTATTCACTGCTGCAGACGTGCTTTAAAGCAATGGTAAAGTGGGAAATTGCTCAGGGCCCCCACCTTCCAAAGGGTCCCTGAGAAGGTGAACATTTTGTCTTTCTCATTTCTATATGTTTTTTCCTTTAACAATAAGTCAAATGATGTGTCATCAAGGAGCTTAACCCGTTTACCGCGTCAGCCAACGGACGTGCGCAGCACTATGAAGGTAGTGCTCACGACGGCCCCCAAAAATGACACTGGTTACTGGTGGGCACTGTGGAAACAGAGAGAAACATTACTTTCCTGCACCCATACCCAGCTCTATCAGCGATGTTTTCCATTTCAGTGCCTTCAAACAATCTTCTGTGTCAGCATTCTGAGCTGGGAATAGAATATTAAAATGAAAACCTTCTGTTTCCAGAAAGACTGCTCACACCAGCCTTACTACTATGGTGCTGAAGTTTTGAAAAAAGCAAACAACTTTTACAAGCATTGACACCAAAGCTAGAAGCAGACATATCAACAACATAGGTTTTCCACACTATTCACGTCCGAAACAATTGATGAGTTGACCAGCAAGTTGGGCAAACTAGATACACTACTTTCCAGTCAAGTTGAGAACAAAAGGATTGCTTCTGTTTTGGAAAAAATTGATCCATCAGTTTGTCCACAATCCAGACACAGGTTCCCTTCAATTCTGACAGCCAGACCTTCTATGGAGGAGAAAACGCAAATATATTCAGAAGCATTTGCAATCTACAGACCACAATCAGAGGTATTAGCAGTAGCAGGAAGGAGAGAAAATAAGAACATTGCAGACTCTATGTATGTCTCTATGCATGTGGTATACTGCAAAACTAGCCAAAAGGCAGTAGAGTGCTGCACAGGGTGAAGATAAGCGTAGAGTCAACAAGTGATAAGAGAGGTAACTGGGTTATGGACTATTAATGCATTGTGATGTAGTCGCCTTCAAAGAGGTGAGTCTTCAACTGTTTAATACATTAGAATAATGTTGGGTGGTCCTGCTGGATGTGGAGATGTTGTTCAAGATACTCGGTGCATAGATGGTAGAGACCTGCTGCCCTGTTTTTTTTTTTTACAGTTCTTAGTCTGCGGGCAGGAGGTGTGCTGGCTGCAGGTGGGCTGACCACCACCAGAGATGGTGAGCCTCTTTGCAAGATGCAGGGGTGCTAATTGTGATGGTTTTTTAAAGGTTGCAGCTGGTTTTGAACGTAGTGTGGGCCGGCAAGGCAAGTCTATGGAAATCCATCAGGATGTGGGAAATCTCAAAAGCCATTACTATCATAGGGCGTAGGATAAATAACAAGCAGCAGTCTTGCCATTTGTCAAAAACCTGACATCGGTGAATAGGGCATGATAGAAGTAGGAGCATAAACTATCAAGGCTGAAGAAAACAAGGTACGTCCCTAAAAAAAAAAATTATTAACTGGATCGTCAGACTTTTTGTTTTTGTTTTTTTTTAAACAGTTTTTTCTTTAGATTTGGAAATAAGTGAGAAATGTACAAATGCATATTTCTTTCAGTGGGTGGGAGGCAATAGCACTTACAAAATATCCATTAATACTGGGAACAAAAGTGTCACTTTCATGGATTCTCCGATTCTGAATAAGGAGGTTTTGGTGGAAATAAATTGAGGAACCTTAGTAAACACAGCATAGGAGGCTAAAAAGACTCCAGGTAGAGCAACATAATAAGTATCAGAAACCACAGTGAAATATAAGAAGTTTACAGAACTTCACAGCATAAATGGGCAATGTAAAGAATATTGCAGCAAGGGCAGTTAACTAGAAATCACTTTTGGTTGTAATCGCCCTTGACCTGCAATGCTCCTCCAGATTTGGAACATGGTGTAAACTCTGGTGTACAGGCCAGTGGAAACTGGGGCAAAGGTAGCAAGAGATTTGTGCCAGGGGAATGAAACACTTTTCCATGAAACACTTTTCCATCAAGCCAACATGCATATCTCTGGATAACTATAAGAGCAGTATAGTTGGAAGAGCATTTGCCATGCCACTTGCTAGCATCCCTTCACTGTTTTTTTAACCTTCTTCTGTAGGTTGCATTCTTAGTTAATTTCTAAAGAAAACTGCAATTGTATTTCTTTGCTTCCCCAATATTTTTTCTGCAACCTAAGGTCATTGGAGGTTCCTCATCTTTCTGTTTGTTTGGGGAGTGTGGCCCAGTCCTCCCCAGACTTGGCAGCAGCTGTTTCCTAAAAGCACAAACTAAGTGGATAATGATGCTTCCCATACAAAAAATATAAAAATGTAATTATCCATGAATGTAAATAGTATCGTGGGGATGTTTTAGGAAGTTGAGGCCACAGTATTCCTTTAACTGAGTTTATTTTCATGACTGAGCCAACCTATGGTACATCCGAGGCTATGAAGGTGAACACCACCTGAGGATTCCTGTCTTTTCCTACCCTCACATTCCCCTCTGTGGGTTCTGAGTAAAGGATTCCCTCACTCCTAAACACCATCCCGAATCAGAGGTCTGATGGACTTATTTCTATGATTGAACGTAGTTCGCACTAAAGCCTAACATTGTGATGAAACTGGAAGATTCTAGAAGAAGCTGCACAAATACTCACGAGACAAAACTCTTTAAGGACCTCCATGTTATGATTTGTGTTAAGGGGCCATGTATGGGGCCCCTTCCCTGAGTAACAATTGACCCCCAACCCCTTTGGCTTGATGCAATTAAAATTGCCCCATACCACCCCATCTGGCCAGAAAAAACAAAACAAGAATTTTCTCAGGGCATAATAAAGGCCTGGGAGCTTAAAGGGTGCTTGACCTTGTGGTGAGGAGCCCCCGTCCTGCGACCTGGTGAGGGTCCGGGTGGCTGGCTAACTCCTTTCAACTGCGTATTAAGAGTTTGGCTTCTCTTTCCCACCTATGCCTGCACCTGAAGGGGGCGGGCAAATCTGGTCAGTTGTTCCAGCCCACTCTTCCCACAGGCAGGAGGATAAACAAATAGCTTTGTTAATAGTTATATGACGTGTCATTAAATAACAATGGGGATATTACCAACGTTTAGCGATATTTACCGCTAACGATGCTTAGCAATGAATTTTTTAACGCTTAGCATCGCCGGAAATTATCGCAGAGATAACTTGCTATTAGCAAGGTTTATCTCAGTAGTGATAAAAATCCTCGCGCTAACTGCCAATTGAGAGATTATCTCTGGAAAACCAACGATAATCTCTCGAAGTTTGGCGTTAGCTTGATAATAGGGGCTCACAAACTTATCCATGATATCCACCTTCCATAGGATATCATGGCTAAGTCAGGAAAATACCAGGTGTAAAAAAAGCAGTGCTAACCGCGGTTAGCGCTGCTTTTTTTATCACTAACAGGGTTAGCGAAATACTTGATAATAGGAGAAATGTCGCTTAACAACATTTCTCCTATTATTTTTCTCTAAGCTTCCCCTTGCATTAGAGATGCAAGGGGAAGCTTAGAGAAAAAGGATGCTAACATGCGAATTTGCGTGTTAGCACCCTGTTGCTAATAGGGAGATAATTTTATCTCCGCTTTCTTGGCTTTTAAAGCCAAAAAAGCGGAGATAAATCCCTTGATAATATGCCCCAATATTTTTTGTGGAACGTGATGATTACCAAAGTGCATACAGGTTTACCTTTAGAAAGGAGAACGGATAACTTCTGCTTATTCGCCATAATGTTTTTTTGTATCAAAGAGACTGCTTGGAATGTAGCATTTTCTGTTCGATTATGTCAGTTACAGAGACTGCTAGTTCTTGATGAAGTATGTCAGTTGCTGTCAAGGCAATAAAATACGATATATTTCTAAGCATGAAATAATTAAAAACAGCTAGAGGCACTTTTGGTGAAGTGGGGGAAGAAAGCTGAGGGCGGGGGTCGGGGAGAGTATGAGTTTAATCTCTCAAATTAATATATAATCAATTAACATCACTAGTCAACTTCATATCGTAGAACAAAATGAGGATTTGTTCTAAATATGAGCTAGAAATGCTGGGAAAAGTGATATATATAGCTCCTGGGTTGCTACTGAAAACATTATGAAAGGTTTATTGTGATTTATCCAATGCAACAGACCACTGTGCTTTAGCTTCAGGGCATACATCCTCATTGTGCAGAAGAGAAACAGCTGCCAAGAAATACCACCAAACAAAAAGCAGGCAGACATATTGATTAGTAACATACTATATGGAAACTAATGATCTCAACACTTCAACTATACTTAGTCGAAGCTATTTTAAGCAAGGTCTGTCATGAACCTTGACAGAGAGGGGTCATATGAACTGACAGAGCTTTTGTTGCACTTTTTATCACCTTTGCCGGTGACTATACATTTTTATTTACTGGGACTTTGGTGGAAAGTGCTGCTTTCACTTAAAACATAACCACATTTGTAAAAATCTGTATAAGAACTCCGGTCAAAATATAATGAAATAAGTAAATAATTCAACTAAACGAAACAAAAATGACAAAACAGAACACAAAAATTGAAACAGAACGCAGCACTCATTGAAACAAAAAGATGGCAACACAACCACTGTACAACATAATACCACAGTATCTACACACCACACGGAAATAACACAATAATACAGCATACAAACAGTATATTACCTAGATCAACACATCTAACTACCAACGCAACACAGTTACAACACAGTTACAACACAGCACAATAACTGACAACATGACAATACAAAACAAACACATGACAGATCAAAAGAGCTGGCAGCTGAACATGAGTGAATAACATAAAACCTAGTGCAATAAAATAATCACAAAACCATCACAGCAGAACAGATACCACCACAACATAATACAATAATATTACAAAAACATAACAACACGCAAAAATAGAATATATGACTTAACAGAACCATACCATCACAAAATTACTTCCACTGAAACAGCAATGCAATAGCACACAGTAGCACAGCAATGCACCTGAAAATACGCAACACAGTAATAAAAAAACAACATAGTAAATCATATTATTATATCAAAGTACCATAACAGAACATAATAAAGTCACAAACCCAGCACCTCACCACAGCAACAAAACATAACAAAACAAAACCACTCGTTAGAAGAGCAGTGAACTTTCATTGCTGTGAATTTGTGTTGCAGAGTTAAGCTGTGTACTGTTTTGTTTTTGGTGTATAGTTTTTGTGTTAGGATGTTTTATAAGTGTGTGTGTTGCATTGTTCTGTTGTGCTGTAGTGCTTTCTTTGCGTATCGTGTGCATTGGTGTTTTGCTTTACTGAATTGATTAGCTGTATTACGTTGCAATGTTGAGTGTTGTGTTATGCATTTTCGTACATTATTGTGCTATTAATCCTCATCTGCAATCCACATGCTTGAATATGCACAAACGTTGTTGTCAGGCATACACATATCTTCTTTCATGATAGAGCAGAAAAGGGAGTTTGCACAAACAACTGATCAATATAACACGAAAGAGATTTAATAGTATTTTTTTTTTTTCATTTCAAAGAATTTTATTTTATAAAGAAGCAAAAAAGAGATACATAATACCAATAAAAGTGAAACAATTGACACCAGATAAAAAGCAATCAGAGGCTAAACTTTAAAAATAAGCACAGCAAATGCATCCCTAAACAAAAGTAGCCTGCCATAAACAGAAAAACTGGTATTAGGTAAGGGAAAATAAGTAACTTAGCCAGAATCAATAATCAAGAGTATCACTATCAGCTGGTATAATCAGGGTAAGGAAGGGAAAGAAAAAAGAAAGAAGAAAGAGAGAAAGAGAGAAAATTTGGAAAGGGAGAGAAGACAGAAAAGGAAGAGAAGAAGGAGAGAAAGAAGGATTTCCAATGGACTAACCCGACAAACAAGACGCCAGTCAACCAGACAAATCAAAAGGATATTGGTCAACCAACCCCTTTGATGACAAATCCATATAGTTATCCAGTGCCTTCCAAACCCCACTAGAAATAGATGGAGAAAGGTGAGCATGATCAACCGAAGTGTGAGCACTACGTAAAAAGGAAACCCAAGCCCACCAAGTATGATAAGAAACAGAGGAAAAGGATTTCCATTCCATAAGGATGACTTTCACTGCAATAGTCAAGAGGAGATCCAACAACTGTAATTCCATGGGATCTAAGGGGAGAGGAACAGGGGCAGCTAATGGACCTAATAGAATTAATGGAAAAGAGAGTTTGAACTCAACACCAAAGATGAGAATGAGATGTTTATGAATGAGGTCCCAAAAAGGCTGGAGGAGGGAGCATTCAAAAAACATATGCGGAAAATCGCCCGTCAATAAACCACAGCTCCAGCACAAGTTATCATCTTTGAGTTTGAGCGAATGTAAACGAACAGGCGTCCAATGAAGAAGGTTGACGTAAAAAAATGTAGACTGCATTAATGATGGGGCGATTTTATTGCGAAGAGAAAGTTTACCAATCAGCTGCCAGGTGTCTGAAGAAATATGATCCGTAACTCCATAATCAAAATGGTGTAACCATTTTTGTTGAGCAACCGTATGCGTAGGTAATGAAACAGATGATAAAAATTTATAAATTTTGGAGGCTACGTGACCAGATTTAGTCCATATATGAAAGAGAGTAATGGTAGGAGAAGTAGGATGCAGACGCACCTTAGCAAGTGCTACTTTGATTTTAAGAAAAGTATAAAAATCCAAATTAGTTAAAGAATGTTGTTGAGCCAAGGTGGAAAAAGGTAGTGGCTCATTATTAGAACCATAAAGATGTTTAACAAGCGAGATCCCCTTAGCTGCCCAATAAGACATGAGAGTGGGAGTAATATTAATTTTAATTTTAGAATTCCGCCAAATAGACGACCACCTAGATTTATGAAGTGGAATCGCCACTTTCTTGTCGACTTTCCGGACCGCAGCAAGAGCATCAAGAATTATAGAGCGAGAGAACAGGATGGGCAAGGTAGATGCAGTGCAAAAGGAGGCAGTCGGTAATGGAGAAGCTAATTCCTGCTCTATTAGCAACCAGGAAGGAACATGAATAGGGGGAGAAGAGAACCATAGAGCACCTTGAGATGCCAAAAAGGCAGTTTGGTATTTTCCCAATCAGGAAGATTGCATCCTCCCATTTCATAAGGTTTCCGCAAGAATTTATAAGCAATTCTAGCCCTTTTGTCATTCCATAAAAATTTAGAGGTCAGGACATCAAGTTCATGAAAGAAGGAATCCGATAACTTAACCGGAAGCATGGAGGATACAAAATTAATAATGGGTGTTATCATCATTTTAAGAGTCTGAAGGCGACCCCACCAGGAAATATGTTTCGTAGACCAAGTGTCCAAAAGACGCCGCACTTTAAGAATAGTCTGGGATTCATTATAGGCAGTAGTGGCATATAAGGTAGAACAAAAGTAGATACCCAAGTATTTTAAATGCGTAGACTGCCATTTAAAACCAGCAGAGCCCATGTGCGTAGGGAAACAATAGGCATTCAAGGGGAACATCTCAATCTTATCCTTATTTAAGGTGTACCCTGAAACCTTTGAAAAAAGGGAAATGGTATCCGAAATAGCAGGAATTGCCAAGGCAATATCATCAGAGAAAATAAGAACATCATCCGCGTACGCAGCAGTTTTAATACAATGAGGCCCAAAAGAAAAACCTTTAATGTCTGGGTGTATCTCAATCAATCTGAGGAGAGGATCAATGGATAATAAAAACAAAAGTGGAAATAGAGGACAACCCTGTCTGGTGCCCTTGCGAAGATTAAAAAAGGACGACGTAGCAACGTTAACTCTTATGTTAGCTCTAGGTTGAGAATATAGGGACATTACCATATTAATGAAGGAGTCACCAAGATTATGTGCACACAAGACAGCACGAAGAAAAGGCCAAGAGACCTTGTCAAAGGCCTTTTCAGCGTCAAGGGCCAAGGCCGCGGCAGGGAGGTGAGAACGTTTAGCTGATCCGAGAATATGGCAAAAAGTGCGTATATTATCGCGCGCAAGACGACCCTTTACAAAACCGGTTTGAGAGGGATGGACAAGTTTAGGAATAAAGGATTCTAATCTCTTGGCTAGAATTTTGGCAAAAATCTTAGCCTCCATGTTAAGAAGGGAAATAGGATGGAAGTTTTTGGGGTATGAATGATCTTTTCCTTCTTTTGGAATCACTACAATAGTAGCATCAGCCACCGTACCAGAAACAGCCCCATCCTTAATAAAAGTATCAAAGACAGATTGAAGCTTGGGGACAATCGCAGAGAGAAAAGTTTTATAAAACAAAATAGGGTAGCCATCAGGCCCCGGGGCTTTCCCAGAACGAGTAGCTTTAATTGCGGCAGTGATTTCCTCAGGAGAAATCGGGCCATTTAAAAAATTACGATCATCCACAGATACCGTCTGTACCGGAACCGATTTTAAGAAATCCTGACACTGCTCAAAAGAAGTCTGATTAGAAGGGGTATATAAGTTATTGTAGAAATCACAAAAGACTTCGAGAATTTCCCCAGTCTGAAATTTTTTAGAGCCAGAGTGATCAGTAATAGAAGAGATTTGAGAGGACTTAAAGGAGAAATCTTGAAATTTTAATGTAGCTGCGAGAATCTTCCCAGCTCGATTCTTTAACAATAACCTTTTGGACTTCTGCGCCTGAACACCAATATGGGCTCTTTTGGTAACTATAGTATTATATTTGTATTTTAATTGCTTTATTAACTGTAGACAAGATTTATCCTTAGAATGTCTAAAGGTAGATTCCAGATGTTTTATTTCAGTTGCTAAATCTGTAAGCTGTTTTTTAATAGCAGCATTCCTTTTGGACATACATTTAATAACCTGGCCACGGAAAGTGCATTTAAACGAATCCCAGAGGACAATTGGGGAAGAAACTGAGCCTTCATTTTCAAGGAAAAAGGTTTCTATTGCACTAGAGAATACATCAACCTGAGCAATATCATGCAAAACGTCTGTATTTAATCTCCAGGAGCGAGCTCTTGATTTAGGAGCAAAGGACAACAATGTAAAATTAACCGCAGCATGATCGAAAATCAGAATAGGATGAATAAGCGGAGAGGAGGAGGACGAAACAAGAGAAGAGTGAACCAGTAAATAGTCAATACGAGAAAAGGAAGAATGAGGTGAAGAAAAAAAGGAAAAGTCACTACCAGTGGGGTTGTGAAGACGCCATACATCTTGAAGATGAGTGAGGGAACACATGTTAATCATTTGTTTATGGGATTTTGGAGGACGAAATTGAAAAGCTGAATTCTTATCTAAAATGGGATCCATCGGTAAATTAAAATCACCGCCAACGATAAGATTCCCAGAATGAGGGGTATCATTCAATTTTTTGGTAATCGATTTCCAAAAGGCCGAATCATCTTTGTTAGGGGCATAAATATTCATCACATAAAGATCATTTTTTCCATCAGACAGCTTAGTTAATAACCAGCGACCTTCAGAATCGTGATCAGAAGAAAGTATAGATAAACCTGAATTCTTTGAAATTATTGTAATGCCCCCATTTTGTTTGCCACAAGCATCAGAACAGCAAACATCAGAAACCCATTCTTTCCTCAGAAACAGCGCTTCTCTGGTAGAGACCTTTGTTTCCTGAAAAAGGACCAAGTCTGAAGAGATAGATTTACAATAATCCAAGATTTTTGACCTCTTCCCCGGATGATTTAAACCCTTAACATTAAGGGATAGCACGTTCAAACCCGGCATGGAAATACATAAAAAAAGAAAAAAGACACCATAGATGAAAAATAGACAGCCAACAGCACAGATACAAGCACCAAACATCAATCATAAACAACGAAGAGGGAGAATCCATGAGGGAAATCCGAAAGAAGAAAAAAGACAAAAGAGAAGAAAAGAGAAGAGAGAGAAGAAGCAGCAGGGGAGGTCTGAAAAAGACCAAATTCATACTAGGGAGAACGTGGAAAGGCGAGAAAGGGGACCGTAAAAGGAGGAAAAATAATTGATGGCAACAGCCCCAATACATTATATAACTGATTGCATTGAATTAGGAGATAGGAATATCTAAAATATGAACTAATATCAATAGAGTATTACAAAAACAATTCATCATGCAAATCTGTAAAGTCACACTTAGTTACTAAAATAATACCAAGTGTCATAGAAACTATAGGTACTAAAACTAGTCAATACGACAATCAAAAAAAAACAGTATGTTAGAGTAATAGAAGAAACCACTATCTCATAAAGATGAATATGTAAAAACGAAAAATACGCAATTAATAAACAATCCTTAACTATATAGAACTTACTACATGTAATTTGATTTGAAAATGCATGAACATGTCAAAAATATAATAATAGAAAGGAAGAGGAGATGAGACTATAAAATGCAAAAGAAAGAGAACAGTTTATACGAATTAGAGAAAGGCAATTGATATGAGTAAGTAAGCAACCATACAATGAAACTGTCCCGATATAAATATATAAAAAAATTATACAATAATTTAGAACTGAACACAAGATAATGAAATGTAAGTAATAAGCATCTATGAAACAATCTATATACTCAAAGTAGCAAAGATTACAAGTAACAAAAATAGTATAGACACAGTAGATTAAACAACATGACCACAAAAGGGTTAGAGAATATAGAAAGACGATATACCAAGGAAAGTAGTAAAATACAACATAGAGATATAAAATAGAAAAAGAAACACCAACAATAGTAAGGAATCAAAGCACTACATGAATCTAAAAAGATAAACTGAATAGAAGTGGAACAGAGAGAGCTCAGTGCAAACATGAAGCAGAACAGAAAACTCCATTAGCGGAGTCGCAAACAGACAAGACCAATAAACGAATAGCAAAGGAACTTAAAGCCACCAAACAGATCATAAGAGACAACAAGTCAATAGACCTGAAAAAAAGAAGAGAGAGAAGAGGAAATATAGGTATACATAAAACCACCACAGAGGAGACATAAGTATACACTTCAAGTGCCCGAAGCACCAGGATCCTGCAAAGTCGCCCTTTGAATCTCCATCTGTATTTCCATTTGATTGTCCAGGAAGGAAGCTAAATCAGCCGGCTCATCGAAAATTCTGGAACGACCCTTGAAAGTAATGCGGAATTTCGATGGACCAGAAAAGGAAAAGGGAATGTTCATCTCAGAAAGACGTTTCCGAAGATTGAGGAAGCCCTTCCTTCTTATGACTGTATCCCTGGCGAAGTCTTGAGAGATTGAAATTCGATGACCCTCCCAGGAGACAGATTTAACCTTCCGCATGTGAGCAAGAATTTGCTCCATATGTTGATGACACAGTGGCTTAAAAATTTTTGCTCTTGGCTGGGTTGCAGATTTAGAACAAAAAGTGGGGACACGATGTGCCCTTTCTATTTCAAAATCTCTTTGGAATGAGATTTGTAGAGTAGAAGGAATCCATTGATATAAAAAACCAATTATAGAAGAAGATGATTTCTCTGCATCTTCCGCCAGACCAAAAATGCGCAGATTAGATCTACGATTACGGTCCTCCTGCTCAGTGAGATCCTTTCGCAATGCCGCCATTGAGTGCTCTAAGTGGGTGAGAGACCTGGATTGTTTCTGCATATTATCCTCTGCACCACTGATACGAGTCTCCGTGGCCGAAACACGAATAGAGAGGGCCTTGAAGTCATTCCTAATAGCGGACACCTCCACTTGCAATAAATCTGTGTTAGTCTTTGTTGACTGCGCAATATCATGCACCTCGTTAAGGCGCGTTAATATTGTGTCAAGAGTAGAGTTGGTGTCTGACTGAGAAGACTCAGTCGTAGGAGACAATGGCTTAAGTCTTTTAAGAGAGGTGCCAGCATCTTTTGAGTCTTTATTAGTTGAGGAACGGCCCATAGTTGCAGCCATGAAGTAACAGCCACCAAGAAAAATACACAGCCACTTGAGGAAGAAGAGAGGTCAGAAACTGCGTATTCCACACCAAAAATAAAGGAATAAGGCACCCTGAGCGCAGAGAAAGCCAAATCAGTAACAGAGGCGGACTTATATGGAATGTGAACGCAAGAATGTATAGAAGAGCCTTATATAAATCAAAAGGCCAAAGCAAAGTCAGTCAACGTAAGTAAAATGCAGCGCCAACTGCAGATTCCTGCACTGAGGTAGCCAGAGCGTAAGCAACAAAATAACCAGCCAAGCAGCACAAAAAGAAGAAAAAAGCAAAAAGTAATCAAATGTATTCACTGGAGGTCAATTGTTCCAGATAACCTGCAGTACCGGCAAGAATGTAGCCATTGCGACGATTCTGAAGAGAAATGCCGGTCTCCGTCACAAGCGGGTAAAATGGCGGCCGCTCGTCAAGAAATCGAGCGTTACATCAACTTGACAGGAAATCACTCAGCTGCCGTCGTAATCCGCCGAAAATGCACTTAAACATCTCGCTGCATATTCCCCCGTACAGGAGAGCTGTCCCGCTGAAGAGGGGCAGTCAGAAAGCTGATAATAATCTCCAACGGACCTTAATCGCCCTGGAGCTCAAGCGCGACACGCCATCATGCAGCGGCGCGCAAGCCATGCCCCCGAGATTTAATAGTATTAATAAAAGTATTCTTATTTCGCTGGTGGCTTGCTGATCTTGCTTTTAAATGCCTTGTTTATTTAAATGTAGTTTTCATGTTATAGATTATTAATTACCCTCCTCAAGTATCTTACTATAGGAAAGATTCCCTGTTCCATGTGGAAATATTTGCCTTTTTTAGAGTAATTATATGGTCATCTTATAATGTTGTGTAACTACACAAAAATCAATCAATCAATCAATCAATCAATCAATCAATCACGGCATTTGTAAAGCGCGCTACCCACCCGGGAGCGTCTCAAGGTGCTGGGGGAGAGGGGTAAGTTACTGCTCGAACAGCCAGGTCTTAAGCTGCTTCCTGAAGGAGAGATGGTCTTGGGTTTGCCGAAGGTGGGTGGGGAGGGAGTTCCAAGTCTTGGCTGCCAGGTAGGAGAAGGATCTTCCTCCGGCGGTGGCTCTGCGGATGCGTGGTATGGTGGCGAGGGCGTGGCTGGTCGATTGTAGCTGGCGGGTGGGCGTGTAGAAGGTCATGCGGTCGTTGAGGTACTTGGGGCCCAGGTCGTGGAGAGCCTTGTGTGCGTGGGTGAGGAGTCTGAACGTGATGTACTCAACAACCCTTGTTGTGTAATTTTGAAAGCATTAAGATAAATAAAGGTGATCCATGTGTGGTTCCACTGTAACATTAATTTTAAATACCTCCTCAATCTTAGCTCTACAGATTCCCCCCCCATTGTTTAGCAATTTGTAATGATTTCTTTCATTCATATGTTTACACTTCGCCACCTGTCCTTTTTCAAAATGAGTCTAGGTCCTTCTTGTTTAACAATTTGTCATTATTTCTTTCATTTATTCTTGTAAATAGCGCCTTCCTTTTATTTTGTATCATTATCAAGATATGTTACTCATTTTGTTTCTTAAGTCTACCATATCTTAATGTTTCTTTTTGTTACTATTTGCCTTGTAATCCATGTACTGTCGTCATTCCAATGTAAAGCGCTCTGATACCTCAGGGTGAAGCCAGTGCTATATAAAACCTCTTAAATATATAAATTGTTTAACGGTGTATATATATATATATATAAATGGATGGTGAGTCTCCCCCCATATTAGCTTGGGTGGATGCCTACTATACAAGCAGGCAGGCCCAGTATCTCATGATAATCTGGTTTGCCTTTAACAAGTGTGTTTCCTGGAGGAATTAGTCATCTGGGTCATACCTCTGTAGATATTGCCATAATCTTTGTATCATGCCTGGAGTGATCAGAACCTTTACATTAAACAATCTTCATTAGAATAGTTATGATAGTTTGTGTGCAGCTACCTGGTGATCCAGTATCTGTGCCATTTGCTATGTTTTCAAACAAATCAATTCCTATCAAACAATAACTCAAAGAATACTCCTGAACACGAAAAAACAAACCAACTGGTCCTTAAACCTGCTCTTAGGTCCTTGCGGGCCATGGTGCTCTCAGGGGAGTGGGAGGCCCCCAAATCCAGGTGATAGGCATAGCCCAAATAAGTACCATTAACCTCAACTCCATCGGGTACAAGTATAATGTCATGCCATCTATGCCTCCTGCCCAAATCCCATCTCCATCATGTCAGCTTCAACTCAATGTGCTTCTACCTTTCGGTTTCAGTCTTAGGCCTAATTAATAAGTCTTTGCATGGCCTTTGAAGCTTATTGGGAATTTACAAAGCCATCCAAGGCCTGATTTGCCTGGCCTTGCCTGGATTTGTCAAGAAATGTAACGAAATGCAGCAGCTTGCACAGCGTTGCGTTACATTTCGGTGCATCCACCCATGAATGTCATGCAGTTCCAGATTTACTAAGGTTGATAAAGCTGGAATTGCGTTGTGAAAGTAGTAGGCCTACCACAGAGAGCAACAACAAGGAGAATTTTTTTTCTCCTTGTTATTTCCTCTTTCTATATGTGATGCATTCTACAGCAAACATACAAAGAGGAAAATACCTCTTTAGATTGTTTTCGTACAGGAAAGCTGGTGATAGCCAGTCTCAAGTGCAGTAGTGCAAGGAGAGAGCTGAAGAGCACCATATGTTAGTAGATATGGAGTTTTTCAGCTCTCTCGCAAAGACACTACGCAGCACAGCATTTCGGCTTATTGTACTTCAATGTGAGAATTCTAAATAAATTTGCCCTCTAATTTAAACCTTCCAGTTGTGCCTGTCATCTTGACAGTCTCCATCACTCAGCACGTCTTCATTCTGGGTCCTTCCCTTAACGCTTTTTGGATAGGGACCTTTTCTTCAGACATGGCAGACACCTCTGTACTACACAGATTTATCTCGTTGGACCTCATAGGTTTGTTGGAATGTGGTGGAGTGTTTACCACACATGGTAAATACCATTAGCAAAGGGTTAGGCATTTATCACGTGGGATAAATACCTCTTATTCAGAGTCTATAACAGGAAAATGAAGTAGAACATGTGGAGTTGGTTTTTAACACACTAAAACACCAGCTTGTTGTTTTTTTCCAGGTCTTATCCCAGGTTATATTTTGAAAGTTTGGACAGGCCAGAGTTTCTCAGGGTAACACTTCGAGGGTGTGATAATCATCCCACAACTTGTATTTCTAATCCCTCTGCAACAGCTTTCTGCACAGGAATCGGAATTTAGCTCTTAGCTCGCAATGAGTGCCTTTGCGGTTTAGGAGAATTCCATTCTGACTCCCACTTCTTCAAATGTCTTGAGGTTGCTGGACTCTTGTGACCGCTGTAAGCTCCTTCAAGTCACCCATTGGGTTCGACAGGTGCAAGCCATTGTCTGAGTTCAAGAACATTCTTTGTCTTCCTTCCAAGTGAACTGCATTCATTAGGGAATGCCCACATACATCTTAATCAGTTCTTGGATGTCTAGTTTAAGATCGTTCTTAGATTATAGCGTCATGGTATAGAAGTCACACCAAAATCGAAACTGGACAATTGCCCGAGCTGCTTTCTCCACCTTCTGTTTGTAGGCTGACATTTTGGCCACTATGGGGAACATGTACAATGAACTGCCGGAGCATGTCGAGAGCCTCCAGGGCTTAATGACACGCTCCGCCACATCGGAAACACAAGGCTGCACTATATTTAGAAGAATGTGGTCTAGCCTTGTGCTTCACCCTGCGATCGGCGCTAAGTTTAACAACTTAGCACCAATGTAGGCACCCTTGCACATCCTTGCACGAGAGTGCAAGGGTGTTTGCGTGCAGGGTAGGATTGGTTATGTGTAGGAAGGTGTTCCTTCATGCACATAAACAATCCTAAAATGCCATTTTGTAACTTTCATGTGTGCTACTTTATGCAGCACACATGAAAGTTACAAAATGTCATTTAAAAAAAAGTTTTGTTTATGTACAGGAAGGAATACCATCCTGTACATAAACAAACCATGGCATTTTGATTTTTCCATGTGTGCAGCACACATGGAAAAAGCAAAAACGAGGGTAAAAAATGCATTTATCCCCATTTGGAAGAATTAAAGGAACAACTCACTACCGTGATTAATAAAAGGGTTAAGGAGAGATGGGAGGCCTCCAGACAGGATCACTTTGAACACGGGGAAAATGCAGGTAAACTGCTAGCTTGGAAGATTAGGAAAGATCGGGTTAGAAATATGATAAAAGAAATTAAGGTTGGTGCAGAAGAAAAAGTAGCCTCAAATACAAATGAGATAGTGGCAGCATTTCACAATTATTTTGAGGAAGTCTATAGTGAGGACCTACATCCGGATAGGCAGAGGATAGAGGAGTGGGTTAGAGTTCTAAAGCCCTCTACGGAAGACCACCGAAGAGCTTTGAATAGAGAGATCAGGCAGGAAGAGGTAGAAGAAGGTATCAGGCAGGCAAAAAAAGGTAAAGCTCCTGGCCCTGATGGTCTTCCTGTAGAAGTATATGAGTTTAATGCTGAGGCTGGCACCATTACTAACTAAGGTGTTTAATCAGGTGTTTTCCGAAAGAATGGAGATTCCTACATCATGGGACCAGGCAAATATAATAGTGATACCTAAACCTGGGAAGTCTCCAAGATTTAGGGATTCATATAGACCTATTTAACTGTTAAACTGTGACTATAAGTTGTTTGCTAAGATTTTGGCTGATAGGTTAGGTAAAGTGATTCCGTATTTTATTCACGAACACCAAAAAGGGTTTGTAAAAGGTAGACACTTAAATGAATTAACGTTTTCCCTGATAGGCAGTATAGATGTTGCTATCGATCAGAAGCTCCCTCTGGCAGTGGTGGCTTTGGACGCTGCTAAGGCTTTTGACCGCGTAAATTGGGAGTTCTTGAAAATTTTAATAGAACATCTTCAGCTAGGAGGAAACTTTTCGTAAATTGTGTGACGATTATATCAAACACCGAATTCCAAGGTATTGGTTAATGGAGTCCTTACAAAATCTATCAGGATCATGCGGGGAACTAGGCATGGATGCCCTCTTTCTCCGCTTTTATTCGATCTCTATATCGAACCATTGGCTTGTAAAATAAGAGAGACAGAGAACATCCCCGCTTTTACGTTTCAGGGCTGGTCAAGAAAGACAGGCCTATATGCGGATGACATTGTAATTTTAACATCAAACTTGACAAAATCACTGGTTGAAATAGAAAACATTACAAAGAAGTTTGGAGAAGTTTCAGGATATCGACTAAACTCTGACAAAACGAAAATTATGGCTTGGAATATGGTTGTGGAGCCTGGAATCTCAAAGAAACAGATTAGATACTTAGGAATACAAGTCACCCAGGATATAAAACAATTAGCAACGGTAAATCTAGCCAAAACAAGGAAAGATATTTCCGCTATTTTGAGACATTGAAGTTCGATACAATTAAGTATGATTGGCCGGGTAAATTTAGTCAAAATGATGGTGCTTCCTAAGTTGACCTTTTTATTTGACTCTATTCCTCTTATGTTTGAAAAACAGGGATTAGTTAAGTTACAGAGTGAAATCGGTTCATTTATCTGGGGCTCCAAGGGGTCAAGGATATCTTGGAAAAAAATTTGGAGAAGATATGCCAAAGGTGGTCTAGCGGCCCCAGATTTTTAAATTTACTCCTGGGCTTTTTTGCTTAAAAATTGTAGAATGCTCCTCGGAATTCTCAATAATACAGCGATGGGGGACCTCTTTTCTGCCATGTTGAAAGTAGAAAAGTCCCACTCGCGGGGTTTTTTGTATAAGTTTGCAGACCCAAAGTACTTTAAAAAGGTAAGACTGAAGGTCTTAAAAGACTTATCTACGGTGTGGTATCGTATTAGGCGAGTTACAAAAATCCCATACTTCAGTGTGGCTGCGCCAATCTGGGACGCTCCGGGGGCTCCAAGTTGGACGGAGGATGCTTTGGCAAGGGTATTAAAAACAGAAGGGCCACAGGTTTGGGGCGAGTTGTTCTGCAAAGGAGACTTGTTACCGTGGGCGGTCTGCGAGGAACTTTGGGGTCGTAATTTTGCAAAATTCAAATATTTTCAGATACAAAGCTGGGCGGTAGGAAAAGAAAAGCTAATTGGACACTACAATGAGTTTGAAGAGAAGCTGGCTTTAAACACACGGATAAAGAAAGAAGTGGCGACATGGTATTGGGCAATAGTTGAAATGGAGGATGGCCCTTTTCTACTACCAGAGGTCCTGTGGGGAGAGTGCTTGCCGAGGATCGCTACAGAAGAACAATGGCAAGTAGATATGTTGACTCTTTATAAAGTGGTTAAACCTGCAAATTTAAGGAGGAATCACTTGTTCACTCTCCACAGGGCATATTGGACCCCAAAGAGGCTCACTAAGTTTAAGGATGGAGGTACGGTGCTATGTCCTAAATGCAAAAGCCCAAATGAAGATGATATCCACATGTTTGTGACATGCCCGGAGATCCAAGAGTTTTGGGTAGCTGTAAGTATAAAGCTATCAAAAATGATGGAGCTAAATATTAAGGTAAGCCCTGAACAGATCATCTCGGGCAGATTGGACATACAAGGTAAGGGCCTTGATGACAAATCTAAGTTGTTTTTTTATGCTATTTTGATTGCTCGGAGAGAAATTTGCAAATTATGGGTATCGCCAGACTCTCCGACAGATTTAATGTGGATCAGAGCTATGAGAGGCATAGCTAAGCTGGACATGGCCGGACAATATAAAAGGAAGCACCAGTTTTGGACCTTATTTCTAAATCACTTTGAGTGAGGGTAAGGGAAGCTCTAATAATAATAACAATAATATATGATAGATACGATGTGAGAAAAAGAACGGTCCAATGATTAAGTCACTTTTGAAGCTCTTGGAGGTTAATGTAGTCTATATGCTTTGCTGCATTGGGCAAGGCAAGGCTGCGGTACTTCTCATTTGCCTAAAGCTCCAAGCCTGCAGCTTAAGCAGTAGGTAATAACCTCTCATAGTTGAGTTGAAAACCATCTAAGGGCGGTACAAGAAAAGAAGAGGTGGGAAGTGGCGTATGAGGACTAAAAAAACAACAACAAAAAAACAACTTAGCACCAATGTAGGCACCCTTGCACATCCTTGCACGAGAGTGCAAGGGTGTCTGCGTGCAGGGTAGGATTGGTTATGTGTAGGAAGGTGTTCCCTCATGCACATAAACAATCCTAAAATGCCATTTTGTAACTTTCATGTGTGCTACTTTATGCAGCACACATGAAAGTTACAAAATGTCATTTAAAAAAAAGTTTTGTTTATGTACAGGAAGGGATACCATCCTGTACATAAACAAACCATGGCATTTTGATTTTTCCATGTGTGCAGCACACATGGAAAAAGCAAAAACGAGGGTAAAAAATGCATTTATCCCCATTTTGCAAAAATAAGACCAGGATTTTCCTGGTCTTAATTTTGGCGTTGCCTCCTATGTATGCCACCCTTGTCCATTGAAAGCAGCGTCACATACAATGGGTGTTTTGTGGTTGAAGACCCACAGCAACACCCACTGCATGCCCCTTTCACGCTAAACATAGCGTGAAAGGGTGCCTTATGTACAAGGCAGCATTAAGCCACGTTAAGGCATAAGGCAAGGCCCCTATCGCCAAGGGAACGTCAAAAAAAGTGACGTTACCATGGCGATAGGTGCTTGTACATATGCCCCTATGTTCCTTGGTCTCCCTCCTGGCTAGCAGGCATGCTTTCCCACTCTGGCCACTTCGGCCGTTCTGTTCAGTATCCCTACATCCATAATTTGCAGTAAATCTCTAAAAGTGCTGGTGAGGACAGGTCTTTAACTGGGCCTGGTCCTTCTGACACTCAGCACTGGCAGTTGTAAAAAGCAGGCCCCAAGAGGGGTCCCTTTTGGGCTCTCCATTTTTGCCCCCAGCCTCAGGGTGAAAAAACTCTGCAGCAGTACCACCCTTCCCTGCCTGTGATGTAACTTCAAAGAGACTCATAATAGTTCTTTAACAGTCTCATCATATCAGAACTGAAGCATTTTCAGTCTTATATACAGCGAAGCCGTAGTGGGTGCTTATTTATCACATGCAACCATTGACACAGCCAATAGTCCTGACTTGATGTAGGTGTAAGTTTACTTGTATTATATATATATGGATGCAATGACAGAAGCAGCAAAATACCCGTCGGGCGGCACACTATGCCAAGCAAGGATTTTTAGCATACGTATTTTTAAGCTACGCCCTCAAATACATCAGCCACGCACTTTTGAGATACTCCACATTTTTTTCACCTCTCTTAAAGCCCTGGGTGAGGCATTTGCAGATGTTATAGCTCTCTGCCTCGTTCTTCAGATTCCGTATCTCGATTTTGTCACGTTGAGTCTTTGCATTTTTTCATCAACTGTAGTGTGTGTGTTTCCGTGTTTGTTATGGAAGTGTGCATAAACTGCTCTGTAGCGTTTCTCATTTCCAAGCTGCTTCTTGCAACCTCCATCTGCTGTTTTCGATACTGCATGTTCACTTTCAGCCAGTGCTTAATTTTTAAAAAACACAAGAGTGCCAATGCGCAAAATGCGGCCACACAATTAAATGTTGGCATGTGGAATACCAAGGCTGTGACGTAATAAATTCACCTGCTGCCTCTTTAACCCACTAACAGATAGTCTTTGCCCCTTTATCTCACTCTTGCAGGCTCCTGTTTTCACCCTTTGAGACAGGTTTTCAGTCTTTCTGTTCATTCTTCTTTTCACGTTGTGAATGTTCCCTCTCGCATAATTTCTGATGCTGAAAAATAAGTGCAGCTCCTCAAAAATTAGTGCTGGTGGCCCCCACTGGCAACCACTGGCTCAAATTAAGCACTGCTTTCACCTCTGTGATATCGTTCCCTACAGCCTAATGCATGGAGGCGAGAGCGCGTGCCACAGTTTCGTCAACTCCAGATTTCAGATCTGTGAGCAGGGTCGGATTGGGATCACAACTCGGCCCGGGCACTGACGAAAAAAGTGGCCCACATTTAAGGGGCGTGGAACACAATTAAGGGGCGTGCCCCACATTCAAGGGGCGTGCCCTTTCATTAAACACCATTTGGTTACACACGTCAATGTCCTTGAATATTAGATGTAAATACATTAAGAATTTGGACAAGTGCGGTAGTGCACTGTCCAGTGACCAGCTGAAAGAGGGCACCAAAGAGCAGAAATTGGATTATAAATTCAAATCTGTTCCGAACAGGGGCCCAAAAATATGTTTGGGCCAGGACCCAAAAAATCCTTAAGTTGTTTGGCACAGACAAGGAATGAAAGTGAGAGGATACTGTTCTTGCACAGGACACAGGGCCAAGGTGACAATGGCGCCATGCTAAGCAACTAAAAAAAACAGCAAGGCCCCTTTCTGTCACAAAATTATTAGAGCCCTCCAGGGAATGAGCACCTAAAAAGCAGGAAGCCCCTGCTATTACTAACCTACTCAGCCCTCACCAGACCTTCAGCTCAGGAGCACATGAATAGCAATAAGGCCCCTGCAATTAGTAACTTAATCAGCTCTCCCCAGCCCTCCAGGCCTCAGGGCAATGTCCTGGCAGGGGAGCACAAAACACAGCTGCTGGGTCATTGATGGTAGCCAGGGGGAGGCTGAGGTGAAGATGGTGCAAGTTGCAAAGATCACCTGGCCCCCACAGCGAGACCCATTCTTCCTTGCCCACTATGCCCTGAATGCAAAGGGGCTGTGGGCAAGGTGTTAAAACTAACACTGTTTATGTGCTGTGTGGGCCCCTGGGGGGCCGAGGTGAAAATGTCTCAAAGGCCTGCGCAACACCTCGCCCCCAGGGAGGCCGATTTTTTCAAACAATCACCCCTCCCCAGCCACCCTCAGCGTGATTGCTTTGCAGGGCAGGGGAGGGGTGACTGCGGCCGCTCAGTGAAGTTGCATTAATTTCTCTCTCTCTGTCTTCGTGAGATTATCTTTTGTGAAAGGCATTAGGCATCCTGCCATCATAGTTCCATAACATGCTATACAGGTTATTATTATTGTGTTTCACGTAATGGTCTGTAGCCACTCCCTTACCTGGTCTATTAACCTTCAATATGGAGTGAGTTTTGGGCTCCCACACAGTATCGTCTAAACACATCTGCATGCTGGGCAGTTGCCCCGAGGGCGCTACGAGCCTAGGGGCCCCATGCAGACCAGAATTTAATACTAATTTTCCGTTAACATTTTTTATTCCTGTGAGTGGTTGTTTGTATGCAGGGCCCATTGGACTGCTGTAACCTGGGGCCAAGAATGCTGTTAAGACGGCTCTGTTCTCATGCCCTGTTTTGCTCTGCAAAGCCAGTTGTATCCTGGAACAGTGTGAATGTTTCTGAGGGTCGTCACCTTTCCCGGTTGTCTCTGCATGTCAGGGGCACCTATTTAACTATTCTTCATAGCACACCTTCGAATACACTATTGCTTGCCCTTAGGGGACTGGTGCATGAGGGAAGAACTGTCAGCGAATTGTTCTCCAGGATGAGCCAGACCACTATCAGCCTATCTACAAGGCACTGCAAACTATAGTTTCTGCAACATAGTATTGCTTTTCTCTTTCCGGGGTGTTTTTTTCACGAATGTCCGCTCCAGCTTGAGTCATCGTCTTGATACCATAGTACCTGATCCTTTATTTGTTTCAAGTAAAGCCAACTGGACATGATAAACCCTTGTTTTGGTACTGTGATGATCCAGATATCTGGATAGAGCTGCAACGCTACCCTGAGCATTTCACATTAGTTAGACATGTTGCAAGCATTCCTCTCTGCCAGGTTTTATATGCTTGATGTAATGCCCTAAGTGGCCAAGGGTATGCCCAGATGTGTATTCCATGTTCATTACGCCACTGTAAATAAGCGGCAGCCAAATGATGAGCCCAAATCAGGGGAAACTGGTTTTGGGTTATTTGCGTTTTGGTTTCGAGAGGACCTGGCAAGGCAGCTCTTGTTTGACTTTCCTATTGAAGCGATCAAGACTGATTTACATATGACTGAGTCTAATCTGAGGTGAGATAGTGGGCAAAAGAACAGTGTGTGGGACTGCTACCCGAGTATTTGCCAGTGTTTGGACCTACTACAAGCATTCCTCCCATCATCCTTTGTGTGTTTGATGCATTTACAAGCAGCACTACCATGAGGGTCAAATTCTACACTGACTAAATGACACATCCCATCAATATTCTGTAGCAGCAAATGTCCATCGGAAAGCATCCACATTTACTGCAGGTCGCTATGGATGACTCCCTTGGGGGAAACAGCGTTTACAACACTGTTCTCACAATGCAATGGCTTTACAACATGGTCATTAAAATGCCAGCATTGTTACCACACGTGCCATTACATCGCAAGTCCTATCAACGACTTGCTGTAGGGGGCACGCAACACCAGGGAATGTGTTGGATTTTAAATCCAACACCTTCTCTGCTGTTGCGCAAACTGGAGTAGGAATAGTAATTAATACTCTTCATAAATTCCTCCCTTGACTTCCCATATATTTTGCATACTTTTTCTCAAAGCGCAATATGAGATTATCCCACTGCCTGTGCTCACCATTAACTTGCCATAGGATTTCTCATTTGTGCTGTCAATCTCAGACAAGGCTGCTGCTGCTCCAGTTGACCTGAGTCTGGATCAGATGGCCTATGCAAGCCCTCTGCAGTCAACTGGCCACAGTCTCCCATTACAGGTGCTGAATTGTGTCTGCTTGTTTCTAGTACAATAAGGTACTGGCCACCATATTGTTGTCTGTCATGGCCCACCATTCTGTGCCTCGCACAATGTCTCTCAGCCTTCAGGAAGCCTGCCAAGCAGTGGCCTGTCCTATTGGTTCTCTTTTCACTGCATCAGGGGCTTTAGTGCTCGTGTGAGATGCTTAGTTCCGGAAAAAAGCATGGAGCGATGGAAGGGAACTCCTTGCACATCACCATCTTGGGAGATCCCATGTTACTAGTTTTTCAAAGAAAAAACATTAATGCAGTCTGCTTACAAGTACCATAAATGATAATAACGCTGTCAGAACGTATGAATAGCCTTCACTGCTGTTTAAGGAGTTTATCAAGTGGAGAATGAGAACACCAGTGCAAGGGTGTCTGCACTGTGGTAAGCATTTTTGTACAGAAAGAGATCCCTTCCTATACAAAACTATACGTTCATGCATTTCCTTCTTTGTATATGTGCTGTAGAATGTAGCTCACTCAAAAATAGGGAAAAACAAGGAGAAATGAAAACGTTTTCTCCTTATTACGCCTGCCTCTGGGAGTCATAGGATTTTGGTGCAAATGCCTGTCTACAATTCTTTGTAGATTAAGATTCATGTCACAACCCATGGGTGGTTGCATGGAAAGTCCCATGCGCCAACAATGGAATGACCTCTTGGCACAAGAAAGTAACATAATGGAGTGCATTGTGCTGCACTGTGTTACTTTGGGTTCCAAATACAATTCAAATTAAAATCCCATCAATAGATGTTGTGTCTGGTTTGTGTTAAAAACGTAACACATCCATGACATAAAGTTTTGACAACTCTGGGAAACAGTATTTTGTTTTCTAAAGGCGATTCTTTGTTGAACAAGGAGCAAGTGCAATGATTTTATTGCTTGGTTGATGAGGTCATGTCTTTTTAAATAAAAGTCTTGGGGTGTGGGGCAGGTAATAGATCAACGCATGGAAGAGTGATTATATTTATCCCCTGGAAGAAGGCATCCTTGTAATGCCGAAATGCATTGGGATTTATACGAGTGCAATTTTGATTGTTGGAAAAACTTCTCTTGAATTTACCATGTCCTTGTGAACATAACAAGACTTGAGGAAACAATAAACAAGCATTGTAAAAACATTTGATTCTCATCGTGGATTTTGATGAAACCTTTATATAAGGACTAGAAAGGAGCCCGGGGGACACTCCTCACTTCTGAGCAGTGCTACCTTCAGTTTTTAAATAAAAGCACATTTGTTGACTCTTTGGAGATTTTAGATTTCTTTCTTTGAGGGTTTAACGTACAATGTATTGCATTAATTTCAGTGGGGCAGGATTAGGATTGTTGTGAATTTGAACACGTGGCTTGGGGTTGCAATGGGAAACCTTTGTAAGCCTTACAAAGATGAAGATGACATTCTTATTCTTCACTACAGTGGATAGTGGGTATCTAATAGCTGAAGAAAAGATCTTGGACGCACCCTAGCTGAAGGCTCTTAACCTTATTTACTGGTGATGGGGTCATACAATTGGGTTTAAGCTGTAATTACCCGTGCCCACAATTTACAAAAGGTGATCCGCTATGAAGCTGGGGTAAGAGCTTTGTTCAAGTCCCAAATAGAGCTGTGTACATTTTTATTATACGAGTGTAATATTGTTCATAATCCTGTACATCTTTTAGAAGTATAAGGTATGTGATTTCCACCATATACATGTGTGATGACTGTTGTTATAATGATCTTAGACTCTTGAAAAAAGTCATATTATCTCAGTCTGTGATTGATGTTTGTCTGGCTTATTTTTGCCTATATAGGTATTGCAAAGCAACAATGCCGGGCTTGTATTGTTCTTGCAGCATTATTTTCTTACAGATTTTTAACTTTGATGATCAATCACCTCCTTTTTTGTTCCTAACAGATGGTCAAAAACCAATCGTTGTGACAGAAAACACCGCAAAGTACAGATTACTTTTAATCCTCACATTAACTGTGTGTACTCTGAGTAAACAAAGCTAGGCAATCTCACACAGCACAGGTCCCATGCTCTGATATGGCACAACAAAAGAAAGGTAGACCTTTAAATCCAGTCACCATCGTGGCCTTCTATGAAGTTTTATAGGGAAGAAACCTGGCCTGGGTTTTGCAGTATTTTATATAGAAGAGGGTCAGCCAGAGGCTGATCCCTTGTGAGATCAGTCAGGGGTGGGGGATGGGGGATGCGGAGGTCTTACCCATTCGAGTTGGTGGCTGCCATGTTCTAAAGTTATCCACTTCCATCTTTAACCCCCTTTTGACAGCCGCGGCTGGTGCAGGTAAGAGCGGTGGGGCCGGCTGGGGGGGATTTTGAGAGTCGACCATGTGGGAAATGGCTCTGAGTGATGATTGTACTGCGGTAGGTGATCTGTATATTTCCCCAATAAAAAGTTAGCACTTTCAAGGAAACTTACACCTCGGAAACTACTTTTTATATACCAAGATCCACACAAAACGTTTAGAGGAGCTCACATTGTGCATATTTATGTTGTTGCACAGCATTAAATCTATGTTTTACTTCTTTTTTATCGATATTATTGCCGTATTCTTATTTATCAAGAATGGTGGAAATATTCATTAGCTCTGGTTACCCATCCTGGGGCTGTATCATGGTAAAAGCTAATTTTCATTGTTTGCATTGGGCGCACGTTTAAAAAGGTGCACTGGGCGCAAACAGTGAAAATGCTTTAGTACCAGGGCAGCTGCGAACTCTTGTTGCCCTGGAGGCTGCGCATTCAGGTGAAAACTGAAGCAGCTGCTTTACAGCCGCTCTGTGTTTTTAATGTGCAGGCGGCAACCCGCCTGCAATTTTGAAGGGGATGTGTGGGGGGTGATTGGGACCCCCTTCCCCCGCCAGAGGGCTGCCATCAGCAAGCACACTCACAGTGCCCACCTATAAGATTGCCTGTTACCACTACTTTGCACCCATTCAACCTTTTTACACTGTTCTTTGTAAAGCATGTCCTCATTGCTGCATATGTTCCAAGCTCTGAGGATTTAATTGTGTGGTATATTTTCTTTCAGGAATGCTATTGGCATGCAAGATGCTGCTTATTTATTTATTTATTTATTTATTTATGCGCTTTGTAGAGCGCCTGAATCGCCCCCCCAAAGGGGTATCTCTGCACTGCGGACATGCAGCACAAGGCTGACGGGGGCAAAGATTTGGAACAAAACAGCTTTGAGGAGCTTTCTAAATTGAAGATGGTCAGGGCATTGCCTCAGATTGGTGGGGAGCTTGTTCCAATAGAGAGGAGCACACCTCATTGATTTTTTAAACCAGTGGTCTAGGAGAAGGGATTTGGGGCCATATGTATCAAGCTACCATTTTGCGATTCTGAATTAGCAATTTTTCGCGAATCGCAAAATCAGAATCGCAAAAATGGATTGTATGTAAGAAATCGCAAAAAAATAAAGATTCGGTAAAAATCACTATTTTCATTGCGATACCCCCAATAGCGATTCCTTAACATAAAAAATGGCAATTTTGCGATTCCTTAACGTAAAAAATCGCATTTTGTACGAATTTCGCAAATCTGCTAATCGGAAACTCAGGTGCAGCTTGATGACATCACAACCAGGAAGTGTGACTACCCATGCTGCACCTGAGTTGCTGAATCACAGTCAGAGAGAAGGAGTAGTGGAGAAGGAACTCTGCAGTATTGAACAGAATGGCAGACACTGGAGACATGGCCAGCCAGGAAACACAGCTGCAGCAGCAGGGGGAAGGCCAGAGGAAGAGAAAGCAGAAATTTTCTGAGGCAGAGTTGGAGGTGCTAATCCAAGAAATGGTGGTCAGCCATGAGCACCTATTTGGAAAAAAATAACTTAGGGTGTCTGAGACATGCAAGCGGCGCATATGGGCAGAAATCCAGCAGAAAGTGAATGCTGTTGGGGTGACACACAGGAGTGTGGAAGAACTAAGAAAGCGCTGGTATGACATGCACCAGCGCTATAAGGAGAAGGTGGCTGCCAGGATGGAGCAGTCCAGGAAGACCGTTGGAGGGACCTCCACAGCCACCGACTCCACACCTCTTGAGGAACTGGTGGAGGGGACCCTGCTACCTTTAAGTGTCATGGGCGTAGCTGACCTAGACAGATCCGAGCACCCGGTATCAGGACCAGGTAAGAAGCATGCCATCACACCCCTGACACCCCCCAAACCCCCCACCCCCAGCAGCAACCCAGGGGCAGTACAAAATTAGTAGTCCAGAGCAGGTATACAAGCACACACTGCAATGCATTATGGGAGATGTAGTCACATGCACATTACAGTGGTGCATTTACACCCAGCCAGTTGCCAATAGCATGTGCACTTCTGGAAAGGCAAATACAAGCCACATGTAATCCTAAACAGTGATATTTAATAATTGTCAAGTTCAATTCAGAACAGTTAATAAATGTGTGCATTTACGTCCACAGCACCATCCGGAACACAGCCTAAAGGCAGTGGAAGACAGGGCGATTCCCCAAACATAGAAGCAGGAGGGCAAGAGGAGGACAGAGAGGAGGAGGAGGACAGCCCCGTCAACTTTCCAAAGCACCGCAGGAGACATGTAGTCCCACCACTACCCCCATAGGAGGACGAGGGCCAGGACAGTGATGGCAATGTGCACCCTGAGCCAACACAGCCGCAGCAACAACAACTTGCACGTGCTGACCCAATTTCACCAGTCCCAACCAGGCACAGGTCTCGCACATCCAGCAGTGCTGCAGATCCAGGGGAGGAAACAATCATTGGCGGCCTGGAGATGCACATGTTGCAGGTACAGCGCCAGCAAGCAAAAAATATCAAAGCATTATAGAAGGAAGTGAGGGCAGGCTTCAGGGGTATGACGGGTGCCCTGGAGGCACTCTGTGCAGAACTCAAGGCTGACCGTGCTGCTAGGCACAGAGAGATGCATTGCCTGGACATATACACATGGGCAGTGAACCGCCTGTCCTCTGCCACCAATGTCCTATCAAGGCGCAGCATCTGCATGCAGCGCGAGGTGGCACACAACAACCAGGACGTTGCAAGGACGCTGGTTCAAATTACAACAGCAGTTGACGAGCTGTGGGCAGTTCGCACTACTGGGCCTGGAGTCCTGACTCCCACAGATAAGGATGCACAGTCAGGAAGGAGCAGCATCACCCCCGCCCACCATGGATAGGCACCGTAGTGGCCGTACCAGTAGGCCTAGTGGCCCAAGTGAGGAGGGCACTGTGCAACCCCAAGCAGGTGCTTCCTCACGACAGCGCCGCATTTCAGGTGCAGCGAATGTGTCCACTGGATAGGTGCAGCTACCCACTTTACTTGTACACTTTCTCCTGTTTACAGACTTGCACTGTGACAATAGCATGTGCTGGATATTGGGAGAGACTTGGGTGTCATTCAGGCTGTGTGACATAATTTATCCTGCAGTTAAGGAATAAAACACGGTCTCACAAATGATATCTAGCATTGTGTCAAATGTTCTCGCCTAGAAATAGTTGTGTGTAATCTCATCTCGCACCTGGCGCCCAGCAGCTTCACCAGCCACACCGGCTGGCATATGTCTCGGGGCAGGCCCCTCCACATCTGATGAATTCGATTCACCGAGCTCCACCGGTGTGCCTTTCCTGGTGGCGATGTTGTGTCGCATTGAACATGCTACCACGATCTTGCAACAGGTCTGGGGGCTGTATTGTAGTGCCCCTCCACTCTTGTGTAGGCATCTGAACCTGCTCTTGAGTATCCCGAATGTACGCTCAAGGGTGCCTCTGGTTGCTATGTGGGCGCTGTTGTATCGCCGCTCCCCAGCGTTGGCTGTATTCAGGTAAGGCTTCAGTATGAAGTCCCGGACCGCATACGCACTGTCACCTGTGGAATGGGATGGATATGGTTAAACACTGTCCTGCACATGCTAGTCTTAACAAGTGTGGCCTCTGTTCAAATGCATTTACCTAGTAAATATCCCTCGCCAATTTCCTCACTTGTGAGTCTACGTTGTATCCCACTGTGTCGGAAGATGAAAGCGTTGTGCGTGCTGTCTGGGTATTTAGCAACAATGTCTGTGATGATTTGTTTGGCATCACACACCACCTGTATGTTCAGGGAATGGTAGCATTTGCGATTCCTGAACACGTACTCATTCTGGGACGGAGGGGATATTGCAACATGTGTCCCATCTATGTATCCAATGACGTGGGAAAATTGGGCTATTTGATAGAAGTCCTGCTTGGTCTGGTCTAGTGCCTGTGGGGTGCTTGGGAAGTGAATGTGGTGATGCAGCCTCTGTACCATGGCATCAAGGAACGCGTGGAAAAAGCGTGAATGTGCACTTTGTGACACCCCTCCTGCTGAGGCTATCACCCCCTGGAAACTACCTGTTGCCAAGAGGTGCAGTGAGCACAGGACCTGGATGTGGGTGGGGAAGGACTGTGTCCTGCATGTGGGGTATTCAAGGAAGGGTTTGAGTTCCTCAATTAAATTAAGGATACTCTCTTCATCCAGTCTGTAGTGTGTGTAGATGTCCTCCTCAGTGCGCTGGAACATGGTAATGCGCACACGGAATATCCTCTCCTGGCGTCTCCTCCTCTGTGCAGCAGCTCTCACCCACCCCCTTTTGTACCGCTTTGGCCACCATAAGTGTGGCAGGGTATGCTCAGACGTGAGTCCCTTGCTCACTTGGCCACTGGATTCGAACAAGCCTGGAATGCCAGAAGCCGGTCCTCGGAAGCTTGTTTCCGGTCCAGGGAAGACATGGCTTGGCGTTTCGGGCTGGACTGTTCCCATGAGGCACAGGGTCAGACTGATTTGCATATAGCCATGTCTGAACTGGGGTGGCAGAGTGGGCTAAAGAACGGTGATGGATTAAACCCAGATCTTTTGACTGGGTGTGAGTGTTTGATTGATTTAGATGCTCCATCCATCACCACCCCCTTTTGTACCGCTTTTGGCCGCCATAAGTGTGGCAGGGTATGCTCAGACGTGAGTCCCTTGCTCACTCTGCCACTGGATTCAAGCAAGCCGGGCTGAAGACGGCTGGAATGCCAGAAACAGTTCCTCAGAAGCTTGTTTCCGGTCCAGGGAAGACATGGCTTGGCAGTTCGGGCTGGACTGTTCCCATGAGGCACAGGGTCAGACTGATTTGCATATAGCCATGTCTGAACTGGGGTGGCAGAGTGGGCTAAAGAACGGTGATGGATTAAACCCAGATCTTTTGACTGGGTGTGAGTGTTTGATTGATTCAGATGCTCCGTCCATCACCACCCCCTTTTGTACCGCTTTTGGCCGCCATAAGTGTGGCAGGGTATGCTCAGACGTGAGTCCCTTGCTCATTTTGCCACTGGATTCAAGCAAGCCGGGCTGAAGACGGCTGGAATGCCAGAAACCGGTCCTCGGAAGCTTGTTTCCGGTCCAGGGAAGACATTGCTTGGCAGTTCGGGCTGGACTGTTCCCATGAGGCACAGGGTCAGTCTGATTTGCATATAGCCATGTCTGAACTGGGGTGGCAGAGTGGGCTAAAGAACGGTGATGGATTAAACCCAGATCTTTTGACTGGGTGGGAGTGTTTGATTGATTCAGATGCTCCGTCCATCACCACCCCCTTTTGTACCGCAGCTCTCAGTTGCAGCCTCCTGACTATCACGTACAGCCCAGCCATTGTGGGAAAAGTCTGTTGCATTCTGGGACTCCTTAAATAGTTTGCACCTGGTTACCTCCTGCTCCTACTTGGTGGTAATTGCGATTCTCTAAATTGCGATTTTTTCATACATACATAGCCATTTCTTAATTTGCGATTTCCCGTTTGCGAATTTCGCTAACTGTAAAATCGCAAAAAAAGGAATCACTAGGAAATTCGCAGTATGCTGGGTCTCGCAATGTAAGGAATCGCAATTTTTTCGATTTCTCGTTTTGCATTGCGATTTTGCTTCATAGATTAGAAATACCTAATTTTTATTCGCAAACACTGTTTTTGCGATTTGCAACGTTTGCGAATAAAAATTACCTTGTTACATATGGCCCTTGGTTCCTGAGCGAAGAGCCCTTGTAGGAATATAATGATTAGGTTTTTTATCAAGGTAGGTGGGCCCATTGCCATGCATGGCCTTATGAACAGTGCAACAGATTTTAAACTTAATTTGATTGTGCACCGGGGACCAGTGAAGCTGATGAAGAAGTGGAAGGGAGGCCACTCTGGGAGGAGCAATCGAGACAAGGGGCGCTGCTGTGTTCTGGACTACCTGCAATCTGTACAGCGAGGACTCATTAGCTGAGACCACAAGAGCGTTGCAATAGTCTAGTCGGCTTAGTACTAATGTCTGAATGAGGGTTTTTCATGTAGATTCTGGGAGGAAAGAAAAGACACGCTGTAACAGACCAAGCACATGGAAACAGGAGCTGGCAGTAAAAGCCACATGTTCTTTCATGGTCAGTGCCTGATCTAGGCGTACGCCCAGATTCTTTACAACAGTCTTGGGTACAAGGGGATCACCAAGGTCCACTGGCCACCAGTCCGGTGACCACAGCAGTGGTGCATCTCCAAAGAGCATGATCTCAGTCTTCCCTGTGTTAAAATGCAGGAAATTGCTCCTCATCCAATTGGAAATGGCTATCATACCTGTGGGAAAAGTGGACTGGGCTACAGGAGTGGATTTGTTGAATGAGAAGAGAAGCTGAGTATAGTCAGCATATGAAATGGGAGTGAAACCTAATATCCTAAGAAGGTCAGCCAGGGGAGCGACGTATATGTTGCACAAGGTAGGGCTCAAGCATGAGACCTGAGGCACTCCCTTGGTCAGCTCCATGGTCTTTGACCAAAATGGACCTAGGTTGACGGTCTCGGAGCGGGTGGAGAAGAAGCTCGCCATCCACTGAAAGGCTAGTCCTCTGAGTCCAATTTCCTCTAGTCTTCTGATCAAGATCTGGTGGGAGACTGTGTCAAATGCGGCTGAGAGATCAAGCAGCATGAGTAAAGTTGATGGACCACTGTCCAGTGACTGCCTGATGTTGCCCATGACAGCCACCAGGGCTGACTCAGTGCTGAACTTTGGCCTGAATCCAGATTGGGAAGGATCAAGGCTTCCAGTGGATTTGACATGGTAAGACAGGTGTTTATTGATGTACTTTTCCAGTAGCTTGCACAGGACGGGAAGTAAGGACATGGGCTGGAAGTAAGAAATGACTTCCATAGGGACATTGGTGTTCATGCGGATAGGAATGACCTGTGCCGCCTACCATTCAGTGGGGAGATGTCCCTCTCTTATGGAAAGATTGAGAAGTTAACAGATGGGCGCAGAAAGTTGTTTAGCGAGAGAAGAAGAGATTTTGGCTGGGATGATGTCAAGAGGAGAGCCTGATTTTACTATACTTAGTAATGGTTCCACGTCCTCACAAGTCAGTGGGGGGGAAGTTCTCCAACAACTGCACGTTCATGAGTGTAGGTGGGCTGTAAGATGTAGCAACCTGCTGCAGGCTCCCCACTGAAGTAATTTTGTAGTAGATTCGCTCAATTTTCTATGTAAAGTGCAGTGCTATTTTATCACAGAGAGATTGATTGGGGGCCTCCTCATTATCTCAAGCCTTAGGGTTGGTGAAATATTTGAGGATCTGAAATAACGCTTTGGGGGCGTTTCATGCCTGGTTCAACTGTTGTGTGATAAAGGCTTTCCGTGCAGCTTTCATATTTTTGTGATAATGGGAGAGAGCGAACTTATTTCTCTCTTTATCATTCCCAACGTGGGTTCGGCGTCAGCGCCTCGCCAGATTTTTACACTGCTGATTTTCTGTTTGAAGATCGGGTGAGAACCAGGCTGTCTGGCGGTGGCTGGCCGTACTGGGGAGCGATTTCAGAAGGGCAAGCTGATCAATAGCTGATTTTACAGAGGAGTTATAACGGGCTGGACCATCCTCAATGTTGCTTGACTCCATATTCCATGACGTAGAGAAAGTAGCCAGAAAAATCTCTGGAATGATTTTAAGCCATTGTCTACAAAGCTTGTGGGAGGCTGGACCGTGTGCATCATGCACCATGGGGCCCTTAATATGGAAGTCAATTAATGCATGGTTGGACCAAATCAGCAGACGGGGGGATTCGCATAGAATACTGGGTGAGTTGGTAAGGATAATATCGAGTGTGTGACCTGCTGCATGTGTCGGGCCATTGCTTATCTTGGCTAAGTCCAAAGAAGCCAGATCTGCTAGAAGCACTGACACATCCGAATCTGACATGCACTCACTATGTACATTGAAGTCTCCCAGCAGTAAGACATTTTTGGTGGAAATTAGTGAGGAGCTATCAATTCCATGAGTTGAAGTGAGAAGTCCGCCAGGGGACCAGGGGGCCGGTAGGCTAAGGTAGCCTTCAAACTGTATTGTGGAAGTAGGTCCATACAGAAGACTAAGATTTAAATCCTGTCATTGCACCGTTGCTCGAGCATGGATACTTTTATGTTGTTTTATGGACAATGGCTATCCCACCCCCCTCTTTAGGCTGTTTATCCAATCTTTGGATCTGGTAGCCCTCCGGAAGTGCTATTGTAATGGTAATGCTTCCCACAATTTCTTTCCTATCAGTTACGGACTGCAAGAAAAAGTCTGCAAGAAAGGCGCATGAGCGGTCATCCGCGCATGCGCAGTTTTCTCAAGCATTACCGGTATGGCAAGGAAGAGGAGGAGGGCAGCCCAGGATCGCCGCAGTACAGAGGTAGGTGGTTTTAAGTTTATTTTTAATTAATGCTAACTTACTTCCTAATAGGGGGGTGGAGGCGGGGGCTGGCCAACTCCACTCTGCTACAGAGTGTGCGGAGATTCGCCTTCTCCACCGCGGAATTCGGAAAAGGCAAATCTTTGTAAACTTCGCAGGAGGAGCGGAGGTCTCCGCCCGGCGTTAATAATAATGAGGCAGGACATGGGCAGCCCATTTTTGAATCGCTAAATGTGTCCCAGACACATTAGAGCATTGGAATTTTTGAGCCTCTAATTGTGAGTCCTCAAAGAAATCGCAATTAGACTCGTAAAATCAAATGGTCGCACATCTGGCCCTTAGTGATATATATTTAGCGATAGATATTGATAGTGCTCGAGCACCAGCTAGTTACAGAGACTGGGCCAGATTTACAAAACTAACATAAGACAAAATCCTAAACTTACTACCATTTTGGTATTCACAGAAGGCACTTACTCGTTATGGTATTTACAGAAGGCACTTACTCATTTCGGTGTTCACAGAAGTTAGGAGTCCTAACTTTAGGACTCCTAAATGCCTTCTGTGAATACTGTAAGTCTTAAAGTTAGGATTTTTCTCAGTTTGGGAGTCCTAAAGTTAGGAGTCATAACTTTTCTACTCCTAATCTAAAAGAAATCCTAACTTTAAGACTTTCAGTATTCATAGAAGGCATTTAGGAGTCCTAAAGTTAGGACTCCTAACTTCTGTGAATACCTAAATGAGTAACTGCCTTCTGTGAATACCAAAATGAGTAAGTGCCTTCTGTGAATACCAAAATGGTAGTAAATGTAGGATTTTTCTTAAGTTAGTTCTGTGAATCAGGCCCATAGTGATAGAGGCAAAATAGAGATGTATATTTAGCAAAAGAAACATAGATAACAATGGAAAGAGCAAAAGATACAGATATTGATAGAAACAAAAACAGTGACATACATGGCGATAGAGATAGCAATAGTATTAGACACAGGGATAGATAACGCAATATAGTTAGGCATGGATAGCAATACATAAGTGCTACATAGAGATAGTGATAGAAACAGCAAAAGAGTTGGAGAAAGCAGTACGGATAGAAGTATATCGAAATTGATAAAAAAGAGATAGAGAGGTAGGGATAGTGATAGAGAGATAGAGATGTTTGGAGCGAGAGAGTTAGTGATAGAAAAATAGCAATGGAAAGTAAAAGAGCTGCAGTAATAGAGATGGCAATTGTGAGAGACACAGTTAGTGATAGAGATGGAGATAGAAGCAGAGATAACTAGTGATGGAGATAGCAAAAGTGCAACAGATACAAATGGAGCTTGCAAGAAAGTTAGAGATAGCTATGGCAATAAGATTAGAAAGAGATATCAATGCAGACAAAAATTGATAGCAAAAAAGGGCAATACAAATAGTTACAGGAATAGCAATACAGGTAGACAACGAATGCAAATCACAGATCTATCAATAGACCTACCTAAATAAATAGAAAAAAGTGATTGACATGGTAATAGAAGTTGATAGATGTAGCGACCGCAATAGAGACAGTAACTGCACTAGAAATAGGGATAGAGATAGCGTTAGAGACAGAGATAAACAGAAAAAAAGATATTGAAAGACAGACAGAGTTCCAGAAGAAACTGGGATAAAAAGAGAGAGAGACATTGACTGAGAGATAGCAACAAAGATAGCGACAGAGCTGCAGACAGTAATAAAGATAGCAATAGCAATAGATATAGTGACTCCAAGAGCAAAGGAGATGTGGTTAGAGGGAGAAATACTGATAAAGACATAGGATAGTAATAGTGATAGCAGTAGAGGTAGACAGAAATAGTGATATATAGAACAATAGAAAAGTCTAATGGGGTACTAAAAAGATAGCGATTGAAATAGCAAAAGAGATAGAGAAAACGAATGAAGTAGGACAAGATTGCAATTGCTAGGGTTACCAATAGACTTGGTAAAGGAGGGGAATAGAGAAATAGTTAGCAAAAAAGATAGTGAGAAGTATGAAGCAAGAGAAAGATCAAGCTAGTGATAGCAAAGGAGGGGAAACAACCTTTACAACGCAACTTTTACAACGCACTACCATTACAATAAAACTTTTACAAAGCAACATCCTTTACAGCGCATGCATTTACAACGCAACCATTACAACGCATGACACTACAACGCACACCACTACAGCACATGCCATTACAACGCAGTCATTACAACGCATACCATTACAACGCATAGCATTACAACACACAGTACCCTTACACGATCCAACACTTACCCTACTGTTGCAGCCCCTGGAGTTAGAATAGTAAGTTTTACCCCTGCACTATCCAACACTTACCCTACTGTTGAACCCCCCGGAGTTAGAATGGTAATTTTTACCCCTACACTATCCAATACTTACCTTACATGCAATGTAATGTTATGCGTTGTAATGGTATGCGTTGTAAATGTAGTATGCATTGTAGTGGAATCTGTTGTGAAGGTAGTTTCAAAGAATTCATTGTAATGCCATGCATTGTAATGGTATGCGTTGTAATGAATGTTGCGGTGCAAAAAATGTGTTGTAAAGGTAGGCGTTGTAAAAGTATGCGTTGTAACGTCATACATCTGTAAAGGAGAGATAGAAAGAATGTGACAGCACATAGAGGCACCAGTGGAGAGAGTTAGGGTAAAAGATACATATATATTGAACAAGCAGTTGAGAGCAAAATACATATATAGATAGATATAGACATAATGATTAGAGCAACAAATATTAATAGAGATGATGATAGAGAGGGGATAGAGATAACTATGGTGATAACAATAGACTAAGATGCTGACGATAATGCTATGTGTTACGTTATGGTGATTTGTATAGTGCTCTACTCACCCATGAGGGTATCAAGGTGCCTGAGCAGGTGGGTAGGTGTCTGGTCCCCATGGAGTTATTCAAAGAGCCAGGTCTTCATATTCTTGTGAGGTGGCTCTGATGTGTTGTGGAAGGTCATTCCATGTTTTGGGTGTAATGTAGGAGAATGAGCGACCTCCTGCTCTGCTTTTGTGATGCTGAGTGTATGTGCAAGTGATAGTGAGGCCGAGCATACATGTTGGGCAGGCTGGTGAAAGTATTAGTGTTTGTTCTGGTATGCGAGCCTAGTGTTGTGCAAACCTTTGTGCGTGTTTGTAAGGAGTTTTCATTGGTCGCCTTTGTGTATGGGGAGCCAGTATTGATTTCTGAGGTGGGGTGAGATAGGCGTGCAGCAAAGCAATTATGGGTCTTGTGGCTGCATTCTGGATGGTCTGAAGTCTACTTAGGAGCTACTTGGAGATTCCAGCATAGAGTGTGTTGCCATAGTCGAGTCTGCTTGTAATGAGTGCTTACATGATGGGTCCTCTGGTGTTCTGTGGTAGCCACTTAAAGATCTTTCTACCATACATAGGATGTGGTAGCATGCAACACTCATCGTGTTGACTTGTGCTGTCATGTTGAGCTGGTTATACAGTGTGATCCCCAGATTTCTGTTGCAGTTAATTTGGTCCTAGCCCTGCTGCCACCAAGTGACATATCATGTGAAGCCCCTGTTTCCAAATACCAATTATTCTGTCTTGTTGGATCTGAGCTTCTAGCCAATAATTCTTATTCATTTTGCTACCATGTCCATGCAATTGGAGACATTGGCTCTGCTGGTGGTTGTCTTGTCTTTCAGGGAGTGGATGAGTTGGGGGAAGTTTGTATACGAGAGGGAGTGATGCCTTGGAATCAGATGATGTTGGTGAACAGAATCATGCAGCTGGTGAACAGGGTAGGGCTGAGAGATGATCCTGGGAGGACTCTGAAGATCACGCTGTTGGTCTCCAACGTGAAGGGTGGCAGTCTATCTTTTTGGGTTCTTCCCATAAGAAAGGAGCTGATCCAGTTGAGTGCAGGTCCTTGAGTTCTGATCTTGTGGAATTTTCTGATGAGTGTGTTGTGGAAGACTGGGTTGAATGCCGCATGGAGATTGAGCAGGATGAGGGAAGCTGTTTTGCCTAGATCCAGAATGATCCAGATGTCATTGGTGGCTGCAATGATTGCTGTTTTGGTGCTGTGTTTTTTTCTGAAACTGAATTGAATGTTGTTCAGTAAGTGTTGTTGCTCTAGGTGGGTTGTGAGTTGCTTGTTGATGACCTTCTCTATCACTTTGGCTGGATAGGAGAGCAAGCAGACAGATAGGACATAATCTCTCAGTTAGCTCAGGTCGGCTGACCCTTCCTTGTGGAGGGCTTTGACCACTGCATGCTTTGACTCTTCTGGAAATGTGGCAGATGTGATGAAGGTTTTGATGATGTGGGTAAGTGGGGTGAAAATGTGTGGTGCTCCAAAATTGTAGGTGTGGTGTGGGCATACCTCTGTTGGCGCTTCTGAGTGGATGATCTCCATGATCTGTGCTGTATCCTCTCTGGTGAGAGTTTTCCATTTGGTTTGGTGGCTGTCTTGGTTGGTGATGGGCAGGTGTGTGATGAGATTGCTGAGGTCCAGTTGTTGCACAAAGTTGCTGTAGATGTTCGCGGTTTTGTTATGCATGCAGTTTGATAAGTCATCGCAGATTTCTTGGGAGGGTATGGTGCTGTTGATGCTGACTGAGGTTGTAGTGAAGTCCTTGATGATCAAGAAGATCTCTCTGCAGCTGTTGGTGCTCCATTCATGCTAGCACTCTTTGCTTGGTGCCTCTTTGTTGCTAGTGGTAGCGTCTGAGTGAAGACTTACAGATGATTCTATCAGGGAGTTTATGGGTGGCTCTCCATTTTCTTTCTAGCTATTTGCAGTGTTATTTGGAGTCCTAAAGGTTCTCTTAGTACCAGCTGGCCTGCTTGTTGGTTCTTCTTTGCTTTTGGGTTTGGTGGGTGTGAGGGCATCTACACAGTTCTTGATCCAATTGTTGAAGTTGGTGATGACCTTGTTGAGGTTTTCTGTGGGGTGAGGTTGATCTATGCTGAGGGTGCTGAGCCATGCTGTTTTACAGATTTTGCCCCAGCTGCTATTGGCTAGGCTGATGCTGATGGGTGTGTTTATTTGTGGTATGTTGATTTTGAAGTGATTGATGGAGTGGCCAGTCCATGTAAGCGGTGAGGTGGAGTTGTACTTGATGCTGATGCTTACGCTGGTGGAGAATATGGGGTCCAGTGTATCTTGTGATGTATGTTGGTTTCGTGGCAAGCTGGGTAAGTCAAATATTGTTCATGCTTTTGAAGAGTGCTTTGGGGCTGGGGTTAGTCTTCTCTTCTAAGTTGAAGTTGAGGTTACCGAAGAGTATGAAGGCTTTGGAGTCAATGGTGAGAGGAGCAATAAAGTCTGTGATGAGGCTGGTGAAGGTAGCTCTCGGTCTGTCTGTAGTTTGTGAAAGAGCACAGAGGCACAAGATGAAAAGAGTGAAACAAATGAGTGAAAATAGCAGAGATTTACAAGCGGGAAAAGAGAAAGAAAGTATCAAAAATTATGAAAAATGAGTATGAAAATATACATTTTAATTTACCTGAAAAAATATCTTGATTTTTCGAAAGAGATGCTTTAATGAGCTATGAAACAATGTGCATTTAGGTTGTTCTGGTATACTTTCCAAAGTAATCAAAATCACATCATGAAAAGAACCCAGCATCTAAAACGGTGTTTTTTATTGCATCCATAATACTCTCTGAATCACACACATTAGTTTGGATGACAGAGCAACGATCAGGTTGATAAGGCTCCATTACACTTGTCTTTAATACAAAATGTACTTTCACAGAGCACTATCAAAAAATCAGTAGCAGATCAACATTGATTTGCAATTATCTCAACAACCCAAATGGCAATTAAAGTTCATTTATGTTTTACTTTTCATTTGTCAGATGTTGGAAACATCAGCTTGCCATTTTGTCCTTTTGTGCACTGAGTACACTATTATCATAAGAATAATCTGTCTGATAGTTGATTCTGGCAGGATATCCATTCATCTGAGCATTTTACTCTCAGGTAGTACAATGTAACGCTTCTTAGGGGTACTTGACTAACAGCATTTTTTTGTTTGTCCAAGATAGCTAACGCTTACTTTATCTGTATGAGTGTACATAGTGGGCCCGATTCACAGAACTAACTTAAGATAAAATCCTAAATGTACTACCATTTGGGTATTCACAGAAAGGCACTTACTCATTTTGGTATTCACAGAAGCCACTTACTCATTTTGGTATTCACAGAAGGACTTACTCATTGGTGAGTAAGTGCCTTCTGTGAATACCAAAATGAGTAAGTGCACTTACTCATGTTGGTATTCACAGAAGGCACTTACTCATTAATGAGTAAGTGCCTTCTGTGAATACCAAAATGAGTAAGTGCCTTCTGTGAATACCAAAATTAGTAAATGGTAGTAAGTTTAGGATTTTGTTTTAAGTTAGTTCTGTGAATTGGACCCATAGTCTGTTTTGCCACAGTGTCGACCTGTACAACCAATCGACCATGATATCTGTTAGATACTGAAATACAATTCTGTGGGAAAGAGTTTTAGGGGAGTTGATTGGATGATACGAGGGGAATTAGGAAAATAGTCTGGACAATATCATGTCATCCACAGATCACATCTGTTGAGGATATTTTGGACGCAAGGTTTTATTCAGGTGTGCATTAAATATCAGTTTTCTTTTGGAAATGTAAATTGGACCTTTATATTCCACTATCAATAAAGTCCCTAAAGAAAATAAACAATCCTACTTTATTTGCTATATAACCAATGGTAGGCATTGACAATCCTAGCTCATGCGTTAAAAAGTTATAGAGACAGAGAATCACTTTTTTACCACCTCATGTAGTGACCAATGGTTGCTTGCCTTTTTTTCCTGTCATTTTTTTTCTTTTGTCCTCATATCATCCACAATGAACACTAACCAACCTCTGACAACCCCAGGGGTTTGGTATCGGGCTCAACTTCAAACAATAATTATGGACTGCAGCTCATTATATCAACCTACTGTAGTGTAGTTCCTATATTCCCAATAGGCTCTGCGCATTGGAATAACATAAACAATAGTTTAGACGTAGGACTTAGGTCGACTAGGTCTCTATTGAATATGTTAGACTTAATTATGAAATGCCAGCTAAGCTAGCTCAGAGTTCACTAGAAACTTTCTCGAGTAAACAAGAAGGTGTTAACTTTCCTGAATAGACAAGAAGGGATTAGTTTCTGACAACCGCATAAACATGCCAACTTTGCTCCCCCAGAATAAGGAGTATATCTCCAGAGTCGCGGAAACAATAGATAGCTATTTCACTCACTTAATCGTGCCTGCTTAGTTTCACCAGGAGTGCAGAGAAATAGAGAGACTGGCGTTTTCAATAAAAAGGTTATTTATTGAGCAGTCTTCTTTCTCATGCAAGAGAAGCGAATTGCCACAATTTCAATACTTGTCATAAAGTAAAGTGCGTACAGTAAAATGAGTATTATGAAATAATACTGTAAAAGCATTTATATGGTTTCTAAGCCATAAGATACTTAAAATGGATAAAATACATACAATGATAAAATAATGACTAAAAGTACTCCACTGGTGTTTCTAAGATACACCTACCCCGGTGTAACCTAACCTAAGCCTAGTACAGGGAAGGAGTAGATGAGTTATTGTTTTTGCCAAGAATCTGAATCAAGAACTCTCTATGGGTCTAATCAGCTCGGTACCTTGGTTATAGAATGAAGGAGGTCTTGTATCTCTTTCTCAGGACTTGATCTCCCAGCAACCCGCAAGGGTGACAGGGAAACACTGGAGCTGGATTTCTCGGCAGGAAAAAAGACAGCGTCTCTCTCAGTGCGTCAGCAGGGAGGGTCGGCTTCCTTCGGCACTCGCATCAGCACGGCGTCGGGCAAGTAGATAGCCGATCTGCTCCAAGCCACCGTGTGTTGCTTAAAGCAGATGCTGGTATATGTATACCTGGAAGGTGCCGAGTTTGACGTAAGGTTGGACATAAGATGTCACTAAGAACTCGCAGTTCTTTCAGGACTCCAAGAGTTCTAGGACAAATCAATACAGAAGCAGGGGGAATTCCCGGGCTGCTGGAGGCTTGGTTTGTTTAAGAACGCGTTGTGCTTTCTAGGAGTCTATGGGAGTAGCCTTGCCGTATTTGGACTGCATTGGCTATGTCTTAATATGGGTATGATTCTTATGCCTATATAAGGGTATGATTTGATATAACCACATAAGGGCATGAAATCGTGAATATTTATTAGAGTCATAGAATCATCTACAACACTACCTGGCTGCTGCTGACCTGGGAGGTTTAATATTTGGATGTGGATTTGCTCATCCTATCTTCAACATATCCTAAAACCCTTCTCCCTCTGCCCAGGTTTTACTCTGCCTGTCCACCTCCATGAAATACCACACTGACCTCTGCCAGACTTGACAAGTTGGCAGAAGGCATTGACACCAAAGATTGCAGAAATTCCCTCCTTTCAGTAATATCAAATAGAAAATCATATTTTGTTGGTGCGCTGAGAGGGGGCACCTACAACCTCCTGCTGGACTAAACCAAATATAATTAAAATTAGGCTTACCTCCAAGGTTTCTCCTAAAGTGCCAGAAATTATATTACCCACATTTGACCAGTATTCTTCCAGATTCAGGCAGGTGTCAACAATATGTACATCATCTGGAGAATATGTGACATTACAACGCGGCCAAAATGATTGTGGAACGTTACATCGCAGTTTTTACAACGCAAGTCGTTACAACGACTTGCGTTGGAGGGCGCTGGACTTAGGAATAGTTTGATTTACTATTTCAACACCAGTCAACATACAGTAGGGAAGGTGTTGGAATAGTAAATCATACTGTTCCTTAGGTTATAGCGCTGTCCAGCGCAAGTCGTTTGTAACGACTTGCGTTGTAATACCCATAATGTAAAGGCATTGCGATGCAATTCCCGCGTGGTATTGGATCTTTCCCATCATCATCACTACTACCACACAGTTTACACCTTGATCTTTGTTTCCTCTTATGTTTGCCAACTGCAACAGGGTCCAGTAAGCACTGAGGAGGATGAAGAAGTGGTTTCTCCTTAGTGTAGCAGATTTAATCATGGAAAAAGTGTAGACAAAAATACTTGCCATACTTCCTCCAGCTCCATTCTTGGCAAGTATCTGCCCAAACGAGGTGTGAAGGTTTCAAGTTCTCATCAGCTGCCTTCAAACAGTACTGGTACTAGTGTGTAACTTCATTCTTCAATACTCAATGATCCTGGAGGGCCTTCTCCGTTTGGCAGAGCTGAGATTCAGCCCAACCCTAACAATTAAGCCATGCATTTAGTTCATAGACTATGAACCTAGAGAGCGCCCCATTTGTCCTTCGGCTCCAAGTTTCGAAAGATAGCCTCTGTCCTTCTTCCACCAACTGGCCCCACCTGTATAAGCCATTCTGCATTAGAAGTTTTCCCAAACTGTCTAGCAGGCACTCCAGTGTCCTCTGAGAATCCCATATCTGGAGCAACCTGCTATAATATTAGATTCCCAAATGTAGCTTGACCCCTACCCCACATTATCGGCTGTCTGCAAGCACATAAGTCAAACATTTTGAGGAATTTGGGTGCACCAAACCTATATAAATAGCATTTGGTAATCCAGATAGTATGGGTTCCACTGATATCTCACTTAGGCGAAGGAGAAACATTCTGTTGTTTTTCAGCTGGAAAGTCCAAAGATAAAGTTGTATGTCTGGAAGCCATAGACCTCCTTTCTCCAGTCTACTTCTTAACTTTTTCCAGGAGAGTAGCGTGCCCTTACCTGCCCAAACAAAAGACATGATTTTCCTATGTATTTACTAAAGGACATTCTTATCAAAGTATAGCAGAATATTGTCAAACAAGAAGGTAAGTTTAGGTAGAATAGACAGCTTGACCAAGTTTATCCAACCATGTATGGTAAGAGTGATGCTCTGCTATCTCTTTAACAGTCTGTCTGTCTCAATACTGATCCTCTCTAAGTTCACAACATGGATTGTTTCCAACTCTTGTGTGATTTTTGTTGCCCCAAATATCGTATTTCCCTCATGCTTCAAATCCCTTCTACAAAACTCTGATTCCATGACATTATCTCAGTTTTCTCCCCAAGAAGCTCATAGCCAGTTATTTTACCAACATGTCAAACTCAGCCATAAGTTATGATACAGCACAGGTGGCATCAGCGTAAAGAGATATTTCCCTAGAATATGTTCCTACTACAAATGGTTTTATTTCCCTGCTCAGGCTTTGTGCAAGAGGTTCAATATATAAATATCGAGTATAGGTGATAAGGAGCAGCCCTGTCTGGTCACGCATTCTGTTTTCACTGGCATGAAAAAAATTATCATTTACCAACCCCTGGGCACTATGTGAGTTATAGATCTTGGTTAATGTGCCTATCAGGGTTTCCCCCACCCAAAGTGTTTTAGCGCAGTCAGCAGGTAAACCCAATGGACAGAATCAAATGCCTTGGTCGCGTCTAAGGTCAAAATTGTCAGTTGAACCACTAAAGATATAGCTAAATCAATTCAGCGTATCAGGGAGTGGGTCAACTCATGTTCCTTACCAGCCATTTATTAGACTCCCTACTACCTTATTTAACTGTGTGGCTACATTATTGGAAAAGACTCTGAGGTCCCAAATAAGTAGCAAGATTGGACTGTAAGATTGGCACTGTAGGGGTTTCTTGCCAGGACTCTGGGATGGGCAAACCTTGAACTATTATAAAGTTGAACAACTTAAATCAGGCTGGGATAATCTACTCAGAGGTTAACATAGAAATGTGTTAGGGATCACATCTGGACCTGCAGCTTTCCCTCTTTTTAACTTTCTGATTACTGTCAAGATTTCACTACCTGTATTTTCTTGAGACAGATAATGCTATTGGGCTTCAGTGAGCCTGGAGGGATGTTTTCCAATCAACCAGTTGTCTAAATCTCTGTCTATCATTAAGGGTTTCTTAACAGAAGTCCTGAAAAAAGTTTCTAAAAGCTTACTCAATTTTAGTCCTCTCCTCAATGGTTATATGTGTTTCCTTATCTAGGATATTTCTGAAATAATTCCAGATTATATCTAGATTTGCTTTCCAGGCTAGCAACTTTCCACATTTCTCCCAATGTGAGAATTCCCTAGCTTTGCTAACTTCGCATTGCTGTCACACCTTCTCCTCTTTTTTCAATGTAAACTTTAACTTCAGGTTAAAAAGTGCTTCTTCTAATCTCTTTCTTTCTTCCCCACTTACATTGTTTGCACCTAATGTCAAGTTTTGTGAATAATTTGATCAAATGTAGACATACAATGATTTGAATGACTTGACTTACTATTGGACTTGCACTTTATATTATTATGTATCAATTGGATTTGTTGGGATGTATTTTTTATTCTGATGAGCTTGCTTTTATGATTTTTAACATGGAAATCGAATAAAGCTATCTTTGATTACATTGTTTGCCTTTAGCACATCTGCTGTTCTTGCAATCTCCTCTACAAACTGCGAGAACTGGTCTTTTCCTTCCTGCTCCAGGCTACTAACAGATTCTTAAGGGTTCCCCTTAGCCATGCCTCTTATTCATCTCATGGGGCATAATTCATGTTCCAACAAACAAACTCCTCTGTACTCCTTCACTACCTCTGAGCCAATCTTGGGCTTAAGGATTATTCTTCTGTTAATTTTCTACCTCCTGATCTGATTGTTACCCTTCATCTTAATTTGTAAACATATTGCTGCATGATCATACAGATGGCTAGATGGATGTTCTATCCCAAGGACTTTCTCTTGTTTCTTTACTATCTATGAAGAAATATTCAAATATTGAATAGTGGCCGTTTTCCCATTGTGAAAGGAGTATGTGGTCTCTTCTCTCCCCCTTTACACTTTACCATTCACCACACGTAACATATGTTGAAGTTCTCTACCATTGCGAGGAGCTATACTCTCATTTTTGGAGAGTTATTTTGAGTGGGTTTGGAGGACCTGTCCAAGTTATTATCCAACAAGATGTAAAAACCCCTATTTAAAATAATAGGGGCATTAAATTCTACCAATATGGAAAATAGCTGGGTCAGTGGAGCGACATTTTCTGTGTTCGTGCCATAATAACTAACTAAGGCGTATGAGTTTTGATGTACCTTTTATTTCTACATTTATCCAACGTCTGCCCTTATCTGCTCTGTACCTCACTATTTCCACTCCTGAGTTTGCTTGAACAAAACAGCTACACATTTAGTGCAGTATGGTTGCTCAGTAAATACATTCTCCATCCATCTCTGTTTTGAGAAGAGTTCTTTACACTTCTGCCTCAATAAGAGGATTTCCTGACACATATTGATTTGGCATGTGTTCTCTTTTAAGTATTGCAGAATCAGATATTGTTTTTTCTTCTCCAACAAGCAAGCCCTTTACATTCCAGCATAGAATTGCAAAAGCCTTACTCACTATTCTAATTCATTATCCCCCCATTCTTGTATTCTTGCTCCATCTCGATGTGAGTTACGACACACAAGGGGCCATGTGTAAAAGCCCCTAGCACCATGGAAACATCACTTTTTCTGATGTTCCTGCAGCGATAGGGGCTTCACCTGATTTACAAGGCAGCATGAAGCCACTTAATGTGGCTTAAGCAGCCTTGTAAATAAGTCCCCCTTTCACGCAATGCTTAGCGTGAAAGGGGTGGGCAGTGGGTGTCACGTTGGGCATTCCACCGCAACACCCATTGATTTTTTCACTGCCACCTATTTACAAGGGTGGCATAAATAGGAGGCAGGGACAAAATTAAGACCAGGGAAAACCTGGTCTTATCCTGGTGAAACAAGCACAAATGCTCTATTTTTTTCTTGTTTTTACTTTTTCATGTGTGCTGGCTTGTGCAGCACACATGAAAAAAACTAAATGACTTGGTTTGTGTAGGAAGGTGCCCCTTCCTGCGCATAAACACTCTTGAAAAAAAGCCATTTTGTAACTTCCACTGCATTAAGAAGCACCCATAGAAGTGACAAAACGGCATTTCAAGATTGTTTATGTGCGAGAAGAGACACCTTCCTACACATAAACAATCTTCCCCTGCAGGCAGACACCACCTGTGTTGACGCTAAGCTGCTAAACTGAGTGCCAGCATAGGTGGAAAAACAAGTCTGCACCATATTCTTGTAAATATGTTTCAACCTTGCGTTTCTGAAGTGGTGGAATGGGACATTAAGCCACGACGGCTAATGCTTCACTCATCCACTTCTTTGTACATATAGTCCAAAGTTTCTCTACCGGACCACTACTGTGATTTGAAGAGATGTTCTTTTTTCCCATGCTTCTCACCTCATGTGCACCCCCCATAGGAACCATCCCATATCTATCTCTTGGCATTCCCTTATGCATAGTTGAGCTCACCTCCAGGAGTGGCATGTTGTGCATTTTTACTTGGCTCAGTTATTCACGTTGATATGACTTTCCTCCCTTCTTGGCCTGTGCAATAACTTTTCCCACTTACTCAGGGTCTAAAAAATTGTGCATTTTGTACTCCCAGATAACTTTTAAAATTGTCAGGAATCTCAAGTGTATACTAGCGCCCAACTGCTTCAGCTCCTCTATTTGATTCCCCAGTTCCCATTGCCTACCTTATTTTGCTCAGGAGATATCTGATCTAATCTTAAACGTGACCCACATAGCATGTGTGTCTTCCAAAGCTAGGCTGTGTATTTTTTTCTTCCCTGACTAGAGTAAGACATTTTCTAGTATCATTCTGGACTTCTTTTGCCCTGTATACAATTTTGAACGGGTCCCCATATCCCTACCATATTTCTGTACTAAGGTAGATTGACAGGGCAATTTGAGGAAACAAGTTAATATAAAGGATTTAATGTCAGCTTCTTCTACACCTTCAGTTACCCCCAACACTCTAATAGAATCTCTCTTGGAATTGTTTTCTATCCTTTCTAGCTTTTCTGCCAGTTCTTTCTCTCCTTGCTTCAGACAGGTCACTTCTCGAGTGTTTCCCTGTACTGTTAGACTAAGATCTTGCACTCTACTTTCTAGCTCCTGCGTCCGTAGACCTTGACTCTCCATCTTCTCCTCTAGGTTTGAGTAACCCATGTGTATTTCTCTCTGATCAGAGTCCGAAATTGAGAAGCAGTCTTTAATTTCTCACGGTAATTGTCTGAGCATTTCCTGCACCGCTTCCCACACTTTAACGTTATTACCTCCTATGGCTTCGTTTTCATTTTCATTTCCATTTTTAGGAGAGGTGAGCTTCCTCGGGTCAGTACCCTTTGCAATTGTAACATCCTCTGTGGCTGATAATGGTTCTTACACTGTCAAAAAAGTTAATTGTTTTTTTACAGGGAGTGCGGGGTGTGTCAAAGTGGCTGCTGCAGTTGCCCTACCTTGCATCCCAGCTTCCATACTCCTATGTCCTCTCTCACCTTTATCTTGGGCAGGACTCTCTTCACCTCCACCTGCTCCTTGAGTTCTTTCTTTATCTTTCCGGTCAAGATTTTCCATAGGAAATGACCTTGGTGATGGCGTAATTCTGGTGGCTTTGATGTTTGTAGGGGTTATTCTCCCCTTAGAGTTGAGTGTTGATTTTCGAAAATATCCAGATTGGGATTTCTTGGAGGCTTATTTGTTACCCCGTGATCTGGCTGGCTTAACCTGCAACTTAACAGGCTTGATGGGCAACTGGGTGCTACTTCCTTACTTTCTGGACCATTTTCACATGCTGCCTATTGTGAGTTTAGGGACCTTAGAGTGTAACTGTTGCTGGTAGTTTCCCTCAGAGACCTATCTACCTTGTTTTCATTCCAGGAGCCACAAGAGCTTCTATTTTGCAGGGAGGATGTATTAGAAAAGGCTGAAGTACTCTTACCCTCTGCTGCTTGTCTAAATCTGTCAGTTCATTCTGGACTAGAACCGCACTACTCTAGAATCTCTTGCTGCATACTTTCCCCATTTCACCAGTGTTGCATGCTATACCTTTCTCCTTTTGTGCTCCCAGGTGCAGGTGCTTGTGCTGACTTTTCCCATGTTGGCAGCACTGACTCCTTGATAAGACAGGATGTGCTGGGCAGACCGAAGCTCCTGAGTGTCCCAGCTGCTGCAGACCAAAGTAATCTCTCCTGCACTCTCATCGGCCCCTCCTCCCTAATGCTCCAAAGCCCCCTAATCAATCATAACTTAAAGAAACAAGTAGAAGGGGATACAAATACAGAGCATACCTACTCAAAACATGAAGAATACCACTTCCAGAGGTAAGAGCTAAGTCCAAACTGAGGTGGTGTAGTGAGCAAAAAAATTATGTATTAAACCCAGATCTGTGCCTGAGAGTGAATGTTTGCATTGTTCAGCATTCTGTCCATCATCTGTTCTTTGTGCTTTTTTGCCCTAAGTGGGAAGGGTATGCCCAGATGTGTGTCCCTTACTCACAGTGCCATTGATTTCAAACTAGCCTGGCTAATGGGGCTAACACCCCGTAACCATTCCCGGATGCTTTTGTCTGGTCTAGGGAGCACCTCGCTTGGCAGTTCGGGCTGGACTGTTCCCATGAGGAGCAGGGTCAAGACTGATTTGCATAAGACTGGGTCCAAACTGGAGTGGCATGGTGAGTAGAAGAACAATGGATTTAACCCAGATCGCCTGACTGGGGGTGAATGTTTTATTTGTTTAGCATTCCGTCTGTCATTTTCTTGCACAGCACTTACGGAAAGTGTGCATTTGTCCGCTCTTACTGCTCTGTGTGCCTGCAAACTGTCTCCACTACACGTAAAAATTGACACAGTGATGACTTTGTGCCATTTGGAACTGACGCATTGCCCTTTGACGCAGTAGCTGATCGGCGACATCCCTGCGACGGACTGCATGGCTTGGTGATGACGAAAAGTGTGGCTCGATGATGACACATCGCCAGCATCACAAAGAGTTTCATCAATGGAGCTGACATCGCCTGTGTTGATCGAACCTTGCGCATTGAGCCTTCCATGTCAATGCTTCCTCCTTCCAAGTCACTTTTTCTGTGTGAATCCTATTGCCAGCCTGCCATCCATTGTGGATGGTTTGAACTTTGTATTCATCCCAGTCCAGCATGCCCTCAAGTAACCCCTAAGCCCTATTTGCATCTAAGCCCAACTTTTACATTTTTTCTTTAAAAATTAATAACTCCATTTCTACTCATTGGATTGGATTTTTGTTGTTGTGGTCTTTCTCTTTCACGAAAATATTACCTATTTTTGTAAACCTGTGTGAACTATCTTTGTGATGTTTGTATTGTGTTACTGCGTGTGTTGCACAAATACTTTGCCCATTTCATCTTTAGATAAGCCTAACTGCTTTGTTGCAAGCTATCAGAGGGTGAGCACAGGTTATCTTTTAGTGTGTATCTAGCTTAGCCTGACTAGAGTGGTGGTTATGCTTGTACATGGTGCACACTCTGACAACCAGAAACCCCAGTTTTAACAGTTATTTTGTCATCAAAACCTATGTTCAGGTCATGCCTAGCAGTGATTTCAGATAATACTGTCCTTGTCTAAATATATCTTGTCCAAAAACTGGGCCAGAGATCCGAAAATAAAATTAGTTCCACTTAATCCCCCTAAAGGCAGGAAATCCATCTGGTGCTCTCATAAAAGGGATTACTTTTGGAGCCCCAATCTCATTCTGCTAAGGGGTTGATCTTCCCCACCAGCTTGAGGCTTTTTTGTATGATGGTCAGTGGAGTATCATTATAGAAAGTGAAAGTAAAAAAAGATATCTGTCTCCTTCTCCTTTGAATGTATTTGGCATCCTTAGTACACAGCTAAGCCCTCAAGCTCCACCAGTGGAGGTGGCATTGTAAATAGGAGCTGCTATGCCTTCCAATGATATCTCAAGCTAGTAAATGCCTGCTTGTGCATTATCACAGAAGTACGATCCCCAAGCAGGGATCCACTAACCGGTCCCAGTAACTTGAAAGGGGATGCGCAGGTGCAATTACAAGGGGGCGTTGTCTCACTTTCTTGCAGTCTTCACCACAAGAAAGTGGGGATATGTTTTGTCTTTGTACCTGCCCCATATTATAGATTCAAAGGCAAAAACCTGCCAATACATGTGCTTACGGTGTGCTTTAAAGAGATGGTAGACATTGAATGAACCCCCAGAGAAACTCCTGGAAGGCTATCGATGCTACCTCCAAATACTCACCTACCTACATCCCCAGAAAGATTGCATTTTCGTGGAAACATGTTAGCTGCCACTGTGATGCAATTCTGTTTGTGGGTGATAGTACCCAAACTGAGTGATGTTTGGGAGCACAAAACATTAAAACATTTGATTTTATCTATTGAAGTTCTATCAATTTTTCAATTTTAAATGTTGGTCAGTGTACAAGAAACAACATATTTTGCAAAGCGTCCTCTAAATCACATAATATCATGGGTAACCGCAAACTCAGTCGTGTGAATAACACTTTTTCTAAACTCAGATTGTAAGGCACACTTCAAAAATGTGTCCCTTCCCTTCATACCCATTTTTCATTCATTGGATCTGATCTTATGAATTGATTCATTGCCAGTCATCATCATAATCAAATGATTATTCGGTGCAACTAAGTTGATAGCTATGAGTATTCCATGTTTATAAACAGCCAACAAACACTATACACCTCTGTGACTGGAATAATGGTATATTACTTTTTCATTTTGACTATCGGGCAAAAACATTGCCACTTATTTTTATTTTTTCCTTCTTACTTACATTATGTTTTGATTTCAAGAATTAGGGGGCATATTATCAAGAAAGGCGATAAAATTATCGCCGCTTTAGCGGCAGGAAACTGCCGCTAAAGCAGCGATAATGGCCTTGATAATATGCCCTTGTGAATTCCCATAGAACACATAATGTAAAAAGAAGGTAACCAGGTATAGATTCAAGCGCACAACAGCTAGTACAGACAAAGTGATCTCATAAATGATACAGTTGCATATAAGTGCTTCCAAGGGAGAGGAATAGGTTACCAATCTATCCCACTGGACCCAAAGAAAACTCTGGGTACAGCAAAAATCGCAAAGAATTCCCCCTGAGCACTCCTCAATAATTAATATTAAGAGTACACAAATTCGTTAAAACGCGAAACTCAAAGTCCAATGATTAAGGTCATCCAAATAATTCTTATTGTCCTAATTTTTCAAGTTCGTTATCCACTCGATTTTTTATATCAACTTCCAGTAGTAAAAACACCGGGGCTCAAATGTTCAGTTCTGATGGTTTATCCAAAAGAAATTTATTGGTCATTTCCCAATTGAAATTTTCTTTGCAGCCAACACGTGTTTCGTCAAGCATTATTTACATGCATCAATGACTTCATCAGGGCTGCAACCCAAGAAAATGTAATTAGAAACGGTCCTGTAATCTCACGTAAGCTACTCTCTACTAAATAAATCACTGTCACCTATATAGCTAGGAAAGTAAAAAGGTAAAAGAATTGTACACACCCTCCGTGAAATGAATCAGCAGAGTCCAGAAAAAGTGCTAAAAGTTAAATGCACTCACCAGAAAAAAAGACGCCCACAGTGTATTAGAGAGCCCAAAATACCCATATATTGAGTCAAAGTAGAGCGCACCAATCCCTGATGAAAGCACTGAAAACCAAACCTAGAGATAATTTATTAATTAGAGGTCTTAGGAAAGACTATAAAAATGCCCAGTTAACCAGGAAAAAGGAAATTAACCAAAGGGCGTGGGAAAACCTAATGGACACGGCAGTTTTGAAGGATAGTGCTAAGTTTTGGGACATAGTGAATAACCCTCTTTTTACCGGGGGTGAGAACGGGCTACTGGACATTAATATCCCAGAGCAGGACTGGATATCCCATTTTGAAATGATCTACGCTAGTAAGACAAATTTTCCCGCTTTTTTGGCAGACACAGGAGATGAAGAAAGGAGAGAAGTAGCTTTTAGTATAATGGAGGTGGAGCGGGCCATAAATGATACCAAAAGTAACAAGGCGCCTGGCCCTGACGGAGTGCCTGCGGATTTATACAAGAGTAATCCAAAGGAATGGGCAAACATCCTGACAAATGTTTTTAACTCAACTGTAAAAGCAGGTTTCCCTGAAACATGGGCAAAATCTATTATAATACCGGTGTTTAAGAAGGGTCAAAGGGGGGACCCGCCTGCTATCGACCCATCTCGCTGATTGATTCATCAGTGAAAATTATGGGTAGAGTCATACTGAATAAATTGACAAAATGGTCCACGGACAATAAAATCTTGTCTGATTGTCAGTATGGCTTCAGAGCAGGCAGAAGCACAGAGGATCAGTGCCTGAATCTTTGCCTGATATCTCAGAAATACACTAGAGCGACCAAAGGGTCGATTTACCTTGGTTTCATGGACCTCTCCACAGCGTTTGATCTAGTCAATAGATCACAGCTGTGGAGGATGTTACTGGACCTGGGATTTGAGCCGGGCTTGGTGTTTTTTTAGCAGACCTACATAGGGATTTAACGGCATGTGTAAGGCTAACACAGGAAGGAGCTTGCTCACGGCTTTTAAATCAGGTAGAGGAGTCAGACAAGGGTGCATTGTGGCCCCCCTCCTTTTTACTTTATATGTTAATTCTTTAGATAAATATTTGTTAACAACTACACTGGACATGCGCGTATAGGAGAAACTTCCATCTCAGTTCTCCTATATGCGAATGACGCGGTCCTAATTGCCCATACCCCACTCGGTCTACAAAGACTTTTAAGTGCATTTCGGGTTTTTATGGATTCCTTGGATCTGGTTGTAAACAGTGCAAAATCTAACACCATGGTAATGGGGCCTGGAAGAAAGAAGGCTAGAACATTTTTCTGCAAGGATGTAGAAGTAAAAAGGGTAAAATCCTTCACATATCTGGGCATATTGTTCGATGAACAATGCTCTTGGTCCCCCCAACTTCTGGCAAAAAAAACATCAATGACCAGGGCAACTTCGGCCGTCAAAAGTTTTGCCCAAAGACTAGGAGGCAAGCCATGCAAAGCTGTACTTTCCATCTATAAAGCTAAATGCCTTTCAGCAGCAATGTATGGATCAGCAATTTGGGGGTATAAGCAAGCGGAGGAATTACAAAAAGTAGAGAACAAATTCTTCCGCTCTATCCTCTCAGTCCCTCAATCCTCCCCTACCTTTTCAGTACATCAGGAGTTAGGGATGGGGTTTGTGACATATTCTATCAGTGTGACCCCCCTTATCTGTTGGTTGAAAGTTTGGATTAATTCAGACTTATACCTAAATCATTTGATAATGAAAGATTGTCTCAAATTAGATAAAGCTAAGGATATCCAGTGGTTATCCTACGTGAGCCATGAGCTGAGACAATTGGGCCGACCTGATCTTTTTGAAAACCCAGCCTCTATTGTCAAAGGGGACATTGGCTGGGTGAGGGAAAATTTTATGGCCCGTAAAGCCATGGAGAGGGAGGTAAACAAGCTTAAAAAAACCCTTTTCAGAGCCCATTTTTTACTGAAAACACCAGCGATAGAGTCATATCTACAGATAGTTACAAGGTTTTTCCACCGAATTTTATTGACAAAATTTATGTTTAACTTAATCCATTTTGCTTTGGGAGTGTTTGATCGGTGGAGTAAGCCTGAGGATACAGCACTTTGTAAATGGGATGATATGTCTATACAGGATACAATGCACTTTACCTTCTTTTGCGAATTTTATAACGGGAGCAGGTTAAAATGTCTAAAACCCTTGTTAAGAAGTTTGGGGATTGCCCAGGTGAGGCCTGCTTTATTATACTTACAGATGCTTGATACTCCCTGGGTAATTTTTAATGTGGGTAGTTTTCTGGTTGCTGCTATATGTGCAAAGAACTTGAGATGTATAAATAATGATGTTGGTATGGATATTCTGTGCTCATGATCACTTCTACTGATTCCTTCACCTACCTCATGTTTTTAATGTATGCCTTTTGATAAAATTGTAAATAGATTGTTAATGATGTTTTAAAAAAAAAAGCTTTTTATGAATTTTTATACAGCATAATGAATGGAATTTTTGTATGTTTATGTGTACTTTGTATGATTTAAATTAATCGAATAAAGTGGTATTGACTTGACTTGAGTCAAAGTATAATTTACCTCAAGAGTTAATCCATGTACCACAAGTAAAGGAAAGAAAATCTAAGTCTGTAATAGAAGAATGCCGATTTGGTTATCTAATCCCAGCAAAGTTCCTCTTTATAACAACTAGTCATATCCTGAAGTGGATATGCACAAACTACATCTATGCCCATTCACTGTCATATTACATCACCAGTGATCTATATCTAATCCCAACAAAGTTTCACTTTTTAAGAACTAGTCGTATCCTTTAATTGATATGCACAAATTACCTCTATGCCTGCCCATTCACTGTCATATTACATCACCAGTTATCAAATATAATAAGTACTCACTCCTTGTATTGCTTTTCAGGGTCTGATATTCCTTCTTTCCTTTTTAATAAATCCTCAAAAGATCAAATCCCAAAAGTATCCCAATTCAGTAGGTATCAATATCTGTAAATATATCACTAATTCCACTATTCCACTATTCCACTATTCCACTAATGTGTATACGCGCATAACCACAAATATATCTCACCCTCTGGTTCCTAGATCTCGTTCTTAATCGTTGTAATGTAATAATAATCCATAGTGGTCCCACTGGAGATAGTATAACTAGAACATCGAAGGGAAGAGATAACGAGTGTATTTGAGACCCTAGTTATAAATTCCTGAATCGTCTATATAAGGAGTTGAGTTTGCTTCTCACCTGAATATCGTAGTACCGAAAAATCAATCTTGCTCGGAGACACACGAGTACGTGTTCCTCTAAAAAGAAGACGTAGAAAATGAACCAGTAAGTATACCTACTCACTATCAGCTCTGGTAATAAAGTCTATCTCGTACATTTCCCAAATAAACTCCTCACTGGCTCAATACACGTCGTAACCCAACAATAGTAGTCCCAGTCTGGCGTTCCACGTAGGCGCCATCTTGTTTAAGTATACTCACAAGTTCGGTGAAATCCCCGTAAGCGCCATCTTGTAATAGGTACATATCACAAATAACCAGAATTCTGTACCACTACATGAATTTTAGATCTTAGTTAAACTCGAAAAAGTAACAAAGCAACCCCTTAGCATATATAAAGTATGCTCTTGCATACTGAAAACACTTGGAATAACTGTTCGTCCTTACTCTCCTATCTACTATAAAACCTCACAATTAGACGGTCATGCGATAAATGCAAACTTACATTTCACAATATATTATCAAAACTGTTCACCGATATCACAAATACCATTCTAGAACTCGTTACTTTAGTCATCAAAACCAAAAGTCAAAAACGTTGTTACGTCCCCGGCATATTAATGTTTGGATTCAAAATTAAATAAAGATTCCTCACCATCACGAAATAAGTATATAAACTTCTCCATTAGTTATATTCATGTTTATAACATCACACTATTGATATTCTGTATTTGCAAAATATGGCCTCCCGGATAGCAGCCTTGAACCGGCAAAAAGGGACAAAAAGTCAAATCGCTACCCTACGCAAATATTGTGATAGATCCTATGTTAAAAGTAGATGTGAGTCTATGATGGTCGCAAAGTTATAGATATACGTTTGTGGTTCGCTACAGGTATTAAATCCAATAACCATAAGTATCCGATAAGTACAAAAGATAACCTGATTTACTAACACATTTCCCAAAGCTGAGTCACGACGTGTAATAGTCAAATAGATAATCAAGTATTAGTCATCAAGCAGTCAGTCTATAATCCAAATTATATCTGAAAAATGAAGTAAAAAATTAATATCTATACCATACCACATCAAACCAGGCATTCTAACATCACAGATCACAGAACCAATCAGATTCTGATTATTGATTAGAAGTGGGAGTAAAAGGAAAGTAAAGTTAATAGGAAAGCCATACTGTCTCATATATCACTATAATATTAAATTTGCAATTGAATGTAATCTATATCAAATGAGTCTAACAAGAAAAATAAGTAATGTGGGTAAAGTACATCAATACAATAAAACATTGTTCTGGATGTTGCTGTATAGAGGTATTTGACAACAGATCTCTGTGTTACAATAATACAAATTATTTCTACCTGTACTGTCATAATTACACCTTAAGTTGCACTAATCACCCAGGAAAAATTGAAATTCCGGGTCCAAATTCAGACCCTCTTCTACTGCTCTCAATTTCATAATCCATTTTACCTCAGTACGTCACAACTTGAGGATTCTGTTACTTCCTCTCCGATCCATCATCACATGTTCAGTTCCATTATAAGTAAACTTATGTTTTACAGATTCGTTACAATTTTGGACAAGGTGTGCAGAAATGGGATATCTTGTGTCCCCATTTTTTAGTGCCCGAAAATGTTCCACCATTCTATCTCTCAATCGTCTAACTGTGCTGCCCACATATATTTTACCGCATGAACATGCTATAACATAAACAACATATGTTGTGTCACAGTTAATAAACAATTTGATACTGTAGGATCGTGTGTTGTTGTATGCAAATTGTTTTATCTTCCTATTTGCCCATCGGCACAAACTACATTTCTCACAGTAGTAGAACCCAATTGGGCGATTACCTAGGCATTTCTCCTTAGAGACTGGTCTCGGGTAACTGGGACTGACTATATGTGCTAGTGTAACTCCCTTTCTGAATGTCAAACTGGGTCTATCAGTCAAATAGGGAGAAATGGCCTTGTCATTCTTCAAGAGATGCCAGTATTTCTCTAGAATAGCAAATAATTTATGACTACCTAAGTAATTTTACCATCAAAATGAGTAAGAGCAGAAGTACACCTATGTCGACCTGTTCCACTTCAAGGAAAACGCCTCAAGTTATTACACCTCTTCCGAGCCTTATCACGATGGATAGAATGCTCGCAAAGACCATAGGGGTTGTCGTCAATGCGATAGAGAGCACGGAGAGGCGCCTTTCATTACCCCCAAGTATGTGCCTTTCCACTCAGCCAACCCAGGATCTGCATACGCAGGTTAATTTATCTAACCACACGGCATATTCTCAAGACTCTATCCTTATGGAATCTTATGCAGACCTCCCTGACACAGAGAACAAGCAGTTAACCCCATCATCTCAAATTCCCCCATCTGACTTTGTCACTCGGGAAAGCAGGTTGTCCCTGACCCCTTACATGCTTGACCAGGGGGTAACTGTGAGTCCAGCACAGAGAGACTCTAACATCGTAGCACAAACTCCCAAATCAGTAGACCAAAGTCAGCTGGCAGTCTCTGAGAGTAGTATAGCCCTTGAGATCATTGACATTGACACTAACCCGATCAACAAGACAAGTGATAACAACACTTTTGAGGAGACCCTCATTTCAAAAATAGAACATTTAATGAAGTCCCTTATATTACCTCTATTACAAAGAGTAATCGTGTTAGATGAGAAATTAGAAAAGATGGGAGAAGTTCACCTGCGAAATAATGAAATTCTGATGAAGTACGTCAAAACTCCCCAAACCCAGAACCATCATAAAAACAAAGCCAAGCCGATGTGCCCTCTAATTAATAAAAACACCCCCGTAGCCACATCTGGCACGTGTAAATTGGCTAAACAATCACAGTTACCAAAACTTTTAGATAAGGGGCATAAAGAACCCCTAATAGTCCCTCCAGTGATAACGGGTGGGGACAGATGAGACGGTCCCCTTAAGTGTGCTGCCTAGTAAGGCAGGATCAGAAACTACAGAAGGGGGGGACAAAAGTGAGTGGGCAGCTGAGGGTTTAAATAACGACAACGTCAATAGCATTAGTCAGCAGGTTCAACCCGAAAGATTGGCACCAGTTAGTAAGGCACCAGTTAGCAAGTTAGCACGCATTGACTTACCCCCGGATTACCACCCCTTCATGGTGGTAATGATAGGAGTACCCACACTAGATACAGGAAAGTTTGAAGGTCATCTAGAATTAAAAAACAAGGTTAGTTATTGCCTAACCAGACATAGGCCCATCCCCCCCTTTATAAGTGGACAAATCCTACATGTTAGGAGATTAAACTGGGTAGGACAGAGGAAAAAGAATTATGAAGGTGACTGTATTGTAATAAACTTTAAAGACCGGCGGGTGGCAAACTACATTAGCGGTTGGAGGGAAGGCTACCTAGAAAGCAGGATCCAGACAGTAGATCTCAGCTATTTCTATCCCCCGTCCCTCCCGGCCCAAAGAAACACATATCACCAGCACACACACAGACCCAGGTATTATACCCATCACAATACTTTTTCACTGGCCAATGATGTCATGTGCCCAAATTATGCCTTTGGAAGTGGTCACTATGATTACTATGACACCCAGTATAGGGTACCCACATACAATCGCTTTGATGCCTTCCATCAGCAGGAAGGCCTCGAGGGAGTAGACTGACATCACGAAAAGTCCCTAATATCAGATACTCCCCTAGGTCTTCGTTATACTGTTGTAAACAGGGATAAGCCGCAGGACGTTCTGGCTCACGATTTAGCACCACAGGTTGCTTCAAAACAACTGCTAAATGTTAAATCTGTGGAAATAAATGGAATCAAGGAGCTCATAGGACCCTTGATGTCAGCCAACGATCTGCTGACATACGTCGAGTCAACCATTGCTATGCCCGCACAGACTTGTGAACAAATGCAAACGCCAGCAAGAGAACGGATCATTAACCCTGATTCAGAAATAGATGCAGGGGATATTATCGAGGCAAGTTCTGTGGTTTTACCTGGAAAAGATACCGGGGATAAAGTCCTGGCCCAAACAGAAGCAATTACAAGAAGGCACAACATAATATCATGGAACATTGCTGGACTAGCGGGTAAAATCAACGACCCAATGTGGGTGACTTTTATAAAATCTTATCCAGTAATCTGCCTACAAGAAACATGTCTGGTAGGAAACAACATATTTATAGAAGGGTACAAAAGCTTCTTTGTGCCAGCCGAGCCGTCCAGGAGTGGCAGAGCTAGAGGGGGACTGGCCGTGTACATTGATATAGCACTAAAATGTTCTGGTATACGATTTTCTTTCTGTGATAATGACATCCAAATACTGTCTGTCAAAAATGGGAAAGATTCAATAACCTTGATTTATTTTTACAATTCTGTTAACAAAAAAGGGGACTGTAAGATTGTTGAACTAGGCAGTTTCCTTAGGGATAACACAGAGAGACTTTCACCCCAGATTGTCATTGCAGGGGATTTTAATGTACATCCCTGTGGGAACCCAGCAAACACCGTAGCCGATTTAATGGGTTGCAACAGACTAGAAGGTTTTAATTTTAATCATACATCCCGGGGCAATTTGCTGAACAACTTTATGGATGAATTTGATCTTATCACTGCCATGTCCCAGGTGGACGATCATATTCTTCATGAAGTTCCCACATATAAAGGCAGTGCGGGGGGCTCCTATATTGATCACATATTTCTTTCTAGTACTCTCAGCACTCATGTGTCAGGTTTTAAAATTCTTGAGAGCTCATTTAGTGACCACAACCCGATCTGCATTCACCTAGGAGGCAAGATTCTCAATGTGCAAGAAAAAAGGGTGGATGGTGGGGTCCTAAAATGTATGGATGGCAAAAGACGCCTAAAGTGGGTAAAAGTGAACTTGGCCCAATTGTACGAACAGATTAATAACACGTGCAATATCGAGTTATCAACCTGCGTCTCTCCAGTATGTTCAGCCCAGGAAATTCTCTTAGCCTATGATGGCATTGTCTCAAAAGTTGGGACAATGCTAACCATACCCTCCACAGGTCGGGCATGTAGTGACCCTAAATGGTTTGATCACTCTTGCTCAAGGGCAAGTCGTGACCTAAAGACAGCGTTAAAAGCCAGACCGAGGGATCTGCTAAGTATTAGGGTAGCCTGCCTTACCTACAAAATGGTTCTGGCTGTACGTAAAGCAGAAGTGAAAGCTTTCATCTGGGAAAAGCTGTCAGATCACATTACACTTGGAAATAGCGCAAAATTTTGGGGAATCATTAATAAACCCCTGTTTGAATCCCCAGGTGACTCTTCTATAGGTACGCACATATTAGAAGAAGAGTGGGTCTCCCATTTTAGTGCCGTTTTTTACAGTGAAACGCCACAGCCAGAATATAAAAGAGGCGATCAAGGTGACAACCCTCTGCTATCTTCTATTTGTGAGGTGGAAAAAGGTATTATGGGCCTATCCAGTAATAAAGCACCCGGGCCTGATGGCCTGCCCCCGGACCTTTTTAAATCTAGGGTATCATTATGGGCGCCCGTTCTCTCTGCTGTACTTAACGCAGCTGTAAATCACGGATGCCCTAAGTCTTGGGGGGTATCCACGATAGTCCCAGTTTTTAAAAAAGGGGATAAAAATAGCACAACTTGCTACAGGCCAATATCCCTAATCGATTCAGTGGTCAAAGTAGTGGGAGGTGTAATTTTGAACAGGTTAACAGCCTGGGCTGAAGAAAACAATATAGTTTCCCCGATTCAGTATGGTTTTAGACCAGGTCATTCCACCATCTCACAGTGCCTCAACCTGTACATGGTTCTGGGAAAGAATACGCTGGCACATCAGGGCACAATTCATATGGCCTTTATGGACCTTTCCTCGGCCTTTGATTGTGTCAACCAGGCCAAGTTATGGGAGGCCATGGGAAATATGGGAGTAGAACAGAACATCAACCTTCTGGCGGATCTACACCAGGACACCCGGGCTAATGTTCGATATTCCCAGGACTTGTAGGTAACCAGGGAATTCGGAGTACACCGGGGTGTAAGACAGGGCTGTATCTTGGCCCCGTTTCTTTTTAACTTATATATTAATAATTTAGAGAACAATCTTTTAAATACAGGTGCTCATTACCCTTACGTTGGGCACAAAAGGTTACCGGTCCTCCTTTATGCGGACAATGCCGTTTTGCTGGCTAGGACTGCGAAAGGTCTCCAATTGTTGCTTGACACCTTTTTCAGTTTTATGAAAACCCGGGATCTTGCCATTTATAATTCAAAATACTTTGTAATGAATGTAGGTAAAGGACATAATAAGACGCTCCCATTTCATGTAAACGGGGAGAAGATCCCTACAACTAAAACCTTCTCATACCTGGGGGTCCTGTTTGACAACCAACTAAAATGGGGATCCGCCATACAGAGGAAAAAGGGGGAGATAATCCGGGCTAATGCATCTATTTTTAATTTGGCAAGGAAAATGGGCAAACGGCCAATTGCCGCGCTGCTAAAAATGTATCAGGCCAAGAGCATGGCGATAGGCTGTTATGGAAGTGAGTTATGGGGGCATACAGCTATTAATGATTTGGTGGTAGCTGAAAATTATTTCTTGAAACAGCTGTTGGGGTCCCGAGGGAAACTGCTAACTTTATAGTGCACGAAGAACTTGGTTCTCCTGATTTAAGTGACATCATAGCACTACGACCTTTAACATGCTGGTTGAAATGTTGGCTTAACAAGGATTTACCATTAAACCACCAGCTTTTGAGAGAAGCTTTATCATGGGACAATATGTTAAAAATCCCATGGCTAAAATACTTGAAAAATTGCTTTCTGGCTTTAGGGCGTCCTGAACTTTTTCTTAACCCTGCCTCTATTACCATAGCTGATGTAGAGTTTGTAAAGAACACCTTTTCTCTCATGCAGAACCTACAGCGTGAGGAGGTTGAACTAAATAAAAGTAGTGTCCGAAAATATGTTGTTTTACAAACCACATTCTGTATGGAACGCTACTTGTCCTGGCCAATGTCAAGCTTTGATCGCTTCCTGTTAATTAGGTTTCGTCTGGGTCTTTTTCATTTACAGCTAGCAGTCCCAAAAGGTAGCCATCAAGGCCAAGTGCTACCGTCCTGCGGCTGCGACCATGTGTCTCCGCAGGACTTGGTGCACTTTTATTTATTTGTTCATTTTATGATACACCTCGGAGGATTTATCTCAAACCTCTTCTTAAAAAATTTAATTTTACCCAGGTTAGACCTGCACTTTGCTATTTACAGCTGCTAAAAGATGAATCCACTTTATTTGTAATCAGCTTTTTAAAACTAGCCCTAAAATTTAGAAACAGTATGGAGGGTTAAAATGCCTAGAAACTCTGTAAATCTTTGCACTAGATCAAATGTGTTCTTATTTCTGGATAAGAGAATTTTAGATATCTGATTTTATGATGATGTTTTTACTAAATTGTGCTTTTATGGTTGTTTTGTGTAAATAACCGAATAAAGATTTTAATGATTCAATAGGCCATTCACATTCTTAGTCTTAGGTTTCAGTGTGTCTTCCCTTTTAACTCTACTGGCCTTAGTTAATGCCCGATCAATAGTTTTCTCTTCATAGACTCTATTTCTAAATCTACATGCCATATCATGTAAATTCGTTACAAAATCCTGTTCTTGTGAGCAATTCCTACGGGCTCTCAACATTTCCCCGAATGGAATTGAGTTTATTTGGTTTTTAGGGTGACAGCTGTCTGCATGCAAAAGTGCATTGCAGCTTGTTTCTTTACGAAACATACGGCTGCATAATTTATCACTCTCTGCACGTCAAAATGTGTAGCAAATTACATATTAACTTCATTTGTGTTAAGAAAATCAAAAAAGGTTTGCAGTTCAACAGTGGTCCCCCTCCAAATTAACAAACAATCATCAATGAATCGTCCGAAGTAATAAATATGATCGATCCATTATTTGCCTTTAGGGCCCCAGATCCACTCCGCCTCGAACCACCCGATGAAGAGGTTGGCGAAAGACGGGGCGAATCTGGAGCCCATTGCAGTCCCAAGCCTCTGTCTGTACCAACTATCTTCAAATAAGAAGATATTATTTTCAAAGCACAATCTTGGTCACTTCCATAATCATAGTCGTATGTTCAAGATATTCTACTGGTCTTTGATTCAAAAGCTCTCCATGGCTTTCATACCCATATTGTGGTCTATGTTGGAATATAGAGAAACCACATCCAATGTAGCTAAGATCATGTCTGATTCCCATATAACATCACTCATTATGCTCAGTACATGTTTGGTATCTTCAATATGTGACGGAAGGTTCTGAACATAAGGTCTAATGAACAAATCAATACATTCTGATAGTTTCTCTGTCGCCCGCCAATGCCCGATATAATGGGTCTACCCGGGGGTTTCTGTCGATTCTTGTGTAGCTTGGGCAAACTATATAAACAAGGGGTCCTAGGGAACTCAACACGAAGGTACATAAATTCATCATGGTCAAGTAGAGAGTGATCATACCAATCCTTGAGTTTGGAAATAATCATGTCGGTAACTGTCAGTAGGGGACTTGTAGTAACCTTTTCATAATATTTCACATCTTGTAATTGTGACAAAATTTCATCATTATAATCTTTCCTATTCATCAAAACAATGTTGCCACCTTTATCCGCCATTCGTATAATTAGTTCTGGTTGTGAGGTTAAAGTTTTAAGAGCCAACCTTTCATCTTTATTCAGATTACCTATGAGGGGTGTATTATGACATCTTCTCTCTTTCTTAATAAGTTTATCTATGTCTACAGTGAAAGCCTTGTAAAAGGCGTCAACTATATTCCCAGAGGACAATTGTGGGGTCCACTTTGATTTTGTTTTTAAGCCACTACCTGTAGCTAGGCTTTGATTGATCTCCAAATCTTCTAGCAATGAGCTCATGGTAACTGGATCCTCCTCATTTTCCTCTAGAGATAGAAGTAATTTAGTGTCATAGACTTCTTGTATAGTCAAGTTACTCAGGAATGGTCTAGTGACTGAACCCTTTTTAAAGGTCTCCTGATTAGAAAAGTACTTCTTAAGTTTGAGTAACCTCAAAAATTTATAAACATCAATTTTTGTTGTATACCAATCAATACAAGTAGACGGACAGAAACCCAAACTCTTCTTTAATACTGAGGTCATACTTTCTGACAGTTCAAATGATGAAAGATTGATGATCTCTATTTCATTAGTCTTAACATTCATTTCTTCCAAGAGCGTGTTCTCATCCCTAATCTGACTTTTTCTTCTGCCATTCCCTCTGCTCCCTCTCCTTGTATCTCTGAATCTCCCCCCAATTTCTCGATTCCCCATTCAGATACGTCAGACCTCCTGAAAAAAAAGATGAGTTACCTGATGTTGTGGCAATCTCTAAATCCACTGTATCCTCATTCTCACTAGTACAAACATTACTTGAGGAAGAGTGTATCTCTGAACTAGAAGGTGTAATACTCTTTTTGGATACCTGCTCCTTATTAACCAAGTAATCAAATCTACGGGCAAATGTAAAAACACGACCAGTATTATAGTCGTGCTTATCCCGTTTCAGTTTTCTTGTTTTACTACTAGAAGTTAATATAAAAAATCGAGTGGATAACAAATTCGAAAATTAGGACAATAAGAATTATTTGGATGACCTTAATCATTGGACATTGAGTTCCGCGTTTCAACGAAATTGTGTACTCTTAATATTAATTATTGAGGAGTGCTCAGGGGGAATTCTTTGTGATTCCCATAGAACACCACTGGGTTTAGTCTCCCACCGTAAGGCCAAGCCTCAAATAACAAACCAACTTACCATATGCCAATACTGCTACCTTATTGCAATTTTTTTTTAGAATGGTTATATCGAGAATCCAACAATATAACCCATAGACTTCTTTTCCTGTCTGAAATAAACATCTTCTTTTTATTATATTTTCATATGTCATTTATACTTTACAATCACTTCTATTCATTTTTTAACATTCTCCCATTTTTTCACACTCATACTTCAGTCTCACTTTACACTCATTCACCATACCACATACACACACCCTATATATTTACTATTTTAGAAAATCTATCTTAAATTCTTATCTCTCAGACAAGCTATAGTATGAGGTTCTACTAGCTTTACAAACTTAAACAATTCAAACTTCGTTTTCAATTATTATGGCTGATGACATAAAAAAGGTCAAGGCGTTTCGAACTCCTATCTGTTTGGGAGTTCACTTCAGGACCACGCAGCTTCTCTTTCTTTCACTGGATATGATGTGCACTGTGTAATTCTGGGGATTAAATATTTATTCACTAGTGGTGGCGTGTCTCTTTGGGACTGTATTGCCTCTTAGTGAAGGGGGAACTGTCATAGGGGTGTGAGGCTACTTACTTCTTCTTTTCGGTTAAAGTTGTTGCTTGGTGGCGAAACGTCTTACTTGACTTAAAACCTCCGATTTTAAAACTGCGGCCACAATCACTATGGGCAAATCTTTTTTGGTATCAAATGGGGCATTTAATCCCATTAGTATTTCGGATGTTGCTCAGAATGACATGGAATGTGTCAGTATTTCGCGTCTTCGATTTCTCGGCGTTGCTACATAGTTCCCATTGTTTCAAATTTGGATTAATTTTTGGTATTTTCTAGGTTCTCTTCATGGAAATTCACACACCGCGGGTACCCTTAGAATCCTCCATAAACCCTGGGTACCTTTAGAGCCACCCTAATGTTGTGAGAAATGCTGCAATGTTGTCTGGATATCTATTTTGAATTTTTTTTATTCTGACTTCATAACATTTTTAACATTTTTAACAGCCCCGAATAGGAGAATAGGGATCAGGAACCGTAGAGACAAAGGTCTGCACACAGGGGAGTTAAAAGTAAAAGATATTCAATTTGAAAATTAGTGAATACAAATAGGTGCAGTACTCAAACCAGAGAGTTTTCAAAACTTCACACCTATGATCTGAAAACAGGACTTGCTCCACCATCAGCCTTCCCTGGCAAACTTTTTAACGAAGCAATTAGGCATAAATGAAAGAATCAGTCACCTGAGAGATTTCACACTCAGTTGAAGTCTATTTTTGAAAAAGGTGTATCAGAACCGAAGAGATTGAACATAACACATGTGGGGGCAATACATTATTACTGATAGCACATGTGCCAAAAGTGAATATAGTCATTTTAAGTGCAGTAACCTAGGTTGATACAGCTGAGCAATTACTGCTACAAATTTCTAACAGGATTTGTTTGCATCTTTAGTGTATAAAACATTCTGTATGAAAGCATTGGAGAATTTTTATGTTTTAAAAATGATTGAATGCACCACATTTTGCACCATGTTAACTATTATTATTTGTATTTGTTATTAATGTGAGATAACGTAGCAAGGTCAGTTCGGTTTATGCACGTAGAAAACATATATTATGTTAGGCTCTGTTTTATTTTTGTAAAACTATAACTTAAGTGCTCCGAATACTTAAAGATTTTTATCTGTTTATAGTGAAGAAATAGTGAGAAAGAGACCCTGACAAGAACATGTGTAAACCACGGCTATTTTCACATATGCTGTTTTAAGTAGAGATCTGCTGAAAATAACTCTGAGGCTGTGAATACATGAAAATGTAGGGTTGGCATTTGATATTTCTTTTTAGCACCTATAATTCAAATATTACATGTTAAAAGTCAGATGGCCAATAATCGATATATCTTTCTGATGGCCATTATGAATTATGAGATGGGGTCAGGCCCGCAACGCCTATAGTGCTAAAAGGGCTTCAGGCCCCCCTCCCCCTCCATGTTTTGTGTCTCAGCCCGGCTGCTGCAGCTCGAGCTGCTGTGGGCTTGGCTGGGCAGTGTCTGGATTCTCATCTCCGGCAAACCCGAGTTTTTCCCAGGTCTTCAACTCGTTAACCGCGGGGCAAATTCCGCCACGGTGCAGGAGTTCTATTGAGGGGGCGGGGCCGCGTCGGCCAGTGGACAATGCGCAGCACTACTGAAGCATGCTTGCAACGAGTTAAAGACCATTTGCACATTTACATACATTTGTAAACTGGTTATAGAGGCTTCGTTTTTTTCTGGTTCCAGTACCCCCTGGGCCACTACTCTGCCTATTACTTACATTTGTAATTTATATTGTTGGACTTGACCCTTTTTGCAGGGTCATCCTTGAACTTTTTGCCTTCCTCCTGTATTTTGTCGGACCTGTTTTTGTTGGTTTTATGACTCTGGCACTTTACCACTGCTGATCAGTGCTAAAGTGCACATGCTCTCCCTATTGTATATTGATGTATCGATTAGTGACTCCGTAATTGGATGGTTTGGTTTACTTGTCAGACCCTAGTACAGTGTAAATCAACTGCTGATGGTGGGCTTCCAGCACTGGTTGTGCCACCCACAGAAGCCGCCTGTAAAAGTGTGTCTCAGGTCTGCAATTGCAGAGCCTGTGTGCAGTCTGGTACTACTTTGTTGACTGTTCAAGTTCACCTATTTGCCAGTCCCTAAAATGGCATGCTCCTCCAGTCTTGAGCTCGCCCAAATCTCCACCTACAAAAAACTTTTCCATCTGCCAAGTTTTATTCAGGGGCAAGACTACGATTGGAGCTGGGCCTACAAAGACAATCTCTTCACTGCGAGGCCGATATCCTGAAATATTTTATTAGGACCCTAAAAGCAGGTGATAACACTCTTAAATTCCAGCTAAAAGGAATCCTGTCTAGCCCTGGCAATCCCTGGAATACCCAGATTATAAAGGCCATAAGAGTGTTAGAGATTGACGAGTCAACACTCCCCTCAGTCACTATCCCATACTCGGCCTGGAAAAGCACCATCAATAAGCAAGTCAAACTTATTTCTCAGTCCATGGATCTGCAGGCTCTAAAGACATCAACCATTCTGCTCCCCTTGAACTCTTCGTATCTTCTTGGGCGTCCACAAGCATACTGCCAGGAAAACTTAAGCAAAGTGGCTCGGAAGAACATAATGTTTATGCGACTTCTAGGCCTGCGCTCGACGGCCTTCAACAAATGGGCCCCAACAAGCGAGGGGGGAGCTTGCAGGCTGTGTAAATACCACTCCGAAGCATGGCTGCATCTCCTGTGCTGCTGCCCGGCACTAGCAGCCCCCAGAAGGTCCCTTTTGAAACCCTTGTTTTTAAAATGGGGCGCCAGGACGTGCTGGGAGGCCTCGGCCTTGTGCTTTACATCTGCTGACATTCAAGTGCTCGCTAGGTTTGGAAAATTCGTGAGACTTTTGGACAATCTTTTATTACCTCCCCTGGTTGCCATGCTTTTTTCGTCCTTTGGCCCAGTACTCTCTGTCTTAACTATTTTATCCGGCCAAGCATAGCAAAACGCTCACATAGGGAACTATAATGCCGCTCTTCAATATGATATTGGTCTCTAAGCCTTGAAAATTGTTCTTTAGCCTTGTTTTTTCTTGATAAATGTGCTAAAAGCAAAATGTTATACTTGTGCTAAAGTAGATTTTGTATAGCAATGGTTTTAAGTAACTGTGCTAAATTAACTAATAAAAAACTTGTGGACTTGTGGGCAAAAAGTCCCTAAACCTTCCCTTTTCTGCATATTAGTCACCCCTATGGTAGGCCCAAGGGCAGGGTGCATTGTAGGTAAAAGGCAGGACAATCCCTGATGTGTGTGGCATGTCCTAATAGTGAATTACAGCCATTTTCGTTTTTCACTATTGCAAGGCTACCTGTTCTGCATAGGCCAGAATGGGCAGTTTGATTTTTACATCTTAGAACACTAACTGACTCAGGGAACTAGTTGGAAATTCGAGTCAAGTATGCCTGAACTCAGAATGAAAAAATGCATCTTTTAGTGAAGTTGGTTTTAACATTCTGTGTTTGAAAATACCACTTTTAGAAAGTAGGTATTTTGTTATCTAACCATCCAAGCCTGCCTCTGCTAGGTTGTGTATTCCTTGTCTGGAGTTTGAGTGACAGGGGCTGGGAGATTCCAGGAGACAGGGTGAGTCCGCACAGGGCTGAATAGAGCTATCTACATGTAGATGGGTAAGAGAAGGTGCACCTGGGACCTGAATGGGGCTGTGCCTGCCTTCACAATGCTGGCTCCACCTCCTGTGGTGCGTCTGATGTTCCTGGCCCACACTGTCAAAGGAAAGAAGGAGTCTTGATAACAAAGTGATCCAGGACTGCTCAGAACTGGTTTGGACTAGGCACATACACTCTCTGCCTTCAGAGACAAAGTATTTTGGTGTATAGAAGAGGGGATCCAGACCCCAGAACTTTAGATCACTTTTGGAAAACAAGAAGAAATCTTTGCTGAGGAGAGGAACCAGAGGAACTGAGGAAGAGACTAAACCCAAGCTGAGTGCTGTCGGGGGATTGGCCTGCAGTGGTTGCCTGTCTGCCAAAGACAGGAGAAACGACTTTGTGCTACTGTCATGCAACTTGTTAATGAACTCCAAGGGCTTGAGATAGAGCTTGTCTCCTGCTGAAGTCTTAGGGTCAACAAACTTCAGTCACCAGCTCCTCAAGAGTTCTTTGGAGGTGCCTGCAGTTGTGTTGGGCTTTCTGAGGGCCTGCATGTCGCAAGGAGCTGGAAGCGCTGCTCACGAAGAAGAAGCATGTCACCGCCGCAGTCGCTGTTGTCGCATCACTGAAGAAAAGTGTCGCCACTTCTCCTCGCAGAAGCGCCTCCCATCGCCAGAGAAGATTGTCACCGTTGCATCAGATGCATCGTATCACCAGGAAGCTTGTCGCTGCCGCAGCCACTGTCATCGCATCACTGAAGAAGGGTATCACCGCTGCAGCTGTAGCATTGCATCGCCGAAGCATCTCACATCACCGGAGAAGAGTGTCGCTGTCACACCAGACACCGTCGCTTCACCAGAGAAGCGAGTCGTAGGGCCTGTCACTGCTCAGAAGAATCGTTGAGTTGCCGCATGGCTATCGGGCATGCACGCATCGTGTCACATCAAGGAGTACACGCAATTTTGTTTCATTGCACCAGATCTTTATCGCATCATTGCGTTGCGGGTCGCATCGTCACGGAAGCACAGTAAGAAACCGACGCATCACCTCCCTACGATGAGAAGAACCAACACATTCCCTACATATCAGTAGGGACTCGACGCATCACCGTTCTTGCGTATAGGGAACCGATGCATCACCTTCCCTGCAATACTTTCGATGTATAGCATTACGCATCCAAAGGTACATTGAACTTAAAGAGTTGCATTTTGCCAACTAAAGAGAACTAAGCCAATTCTGCCATTTTTAAAGTACAGTATTGTGGATTTTTGTTGTTTGTGGTCTTGTGTTAAGTCTATATAAAAATACCTATTTTTCTACTACAACTTGTGTAGTGTCCATCTATAATGTTGTCACTGGGTTACTGTATGTGTTCACAAATGCATTACACACTACCTCTGAGATAAGCCGGTCTGCTTGTGCCAAGCTACCAAGGGGGTGACCAGGGGTTATTTTAGGAGTGTACCACCTTACCTTGTCTAGACGCAAGGGTCCCTATTTGGTCAAAGGTACCTACCTATGCCAACTAGAGACCCCAAAATCTAACATACATCTACTGTAGTATTGTGAGATTGTATTTTATGAAAAAAAATATATGGTAGGGTTGCCAAAAGAAAAATGCCAGCCATGTGTTGTTTAAAGAGCCTGCAAAGACCTCGTCTTGACAATCAATGAGGTTATAAATAAAAAAAGTATGTATTCATTGCAATGTGACTTTTCTGTCTGTGTTCCCTTTAAATATTAGTCAGGAATCATTCAGGAAGCCCTAGAACACCATTTTTCTATTTATATTTGCTGTTCGAAGTATGCACAGATAAGTCCTGAAAATAAGGCTTTAAGTGACTGTTTATTTTTGTACCGTCTGAGACATCAAAATAATGAGCTGGTCATTTGAAAGATTCCAGCTACTGAAGGCAGCTGAAATCAAACCCCCCTATCTTGAGTTAAGTACTACACCAAGCCATTAACATGTCCTGTTATGCCAATGTTCTGCCGCTCCTATTTCACAACAAGAATTGCTCATTATTAAATGTTATACAACAAAAACCTCACTATAAGGATAGAACCTAATGGATCATTGTAGGAACACAGCTAAAAATCCAGAGGCATTTCTTAGAGCCAGATCGGATAATGCAATTTCCTGTGTGTATTTAGTAGGCCTGGACATGCAATTCGTCTCCTCTTTCGGAGTTTGCAGAGTTTTTCCCACTCTGCGCTCCTTGTAGTACTCACAGAGCTGAGTTTTTTTTTCCCGCTCGTGAAACGTTGGCGAGCGAGAAAATTCTTACTCCATTCAACCTCCCAGTGAGATTTCTCAATGCGGTCAGTTGCTGATGCCTGCTCATGCTGAAAAATCTTCCATTCATGTTGAGGAAGCTGGCGTTTGAGTAGAACGTCTACTCGAGTGGCAGATATAATCAGCCCAGCCGTTGTGCTGTGCATGGTGCAGTTTCACACAGATTTTACAGTGAATGACAAACACATGGTGCTCAAGATCAGTGTGAACAGCATGACCTAATGCACTCCACTGCTTGCAGAACTCCTCGTAGTGTGGCAGAGATGTTTTATCACTTTGCCAAACTCCGTCCAGGCCTAGTATTTATTTAGTCTAGTTAATTAATCCATAATCTTTCAATGTATCTTGGACTCTGATCTTTGTCACCTCCTCTTCTACCCTGATTCATTTGCTATATCCCCAGAAATGTGATTATGTCATTATTAGTATTTGTATGTTTCTCTTTCATGTGAGTAACCATTAAACATTTGATAGCTTAGTTCTTAAGACCTTTAATGTGTTCTCTCCATCAATCTATTAGTTTTTTTGTTGCTCCTACATATTGTAGCCCACAGACACAGATGATTAGTTATAAACAGTATTTCATATCTAATTCTCATTTGACTTGTCTTCCCTTTATTTTTAGCATGCAATTTTCACAACATCCATTGCCTATTTGCAGAATCAGTATAGCATCTATGTAATATCCCCAGGGTATAACCTTATCTTTACAGCAAAATGGCCCATTCCAGCATACTCCATCTCATACATGCCAGAAAGAAGGTTTGAATAAGAGGGGGTACCATGGAACCCATCACCTACCCTCTTGTTTGTTGATAAAGCACACCATGATACAGAAAATAATGAATATATTACAAACACATTTTGTGAGTTTCATTAAAATGCTGGAATGCTGAAAAGGTAGGTGATGTCATGGACCTAAAGGATTTGGGCCAGATGTACGACCATTCATTTTTGCAAGTTGCAAATTGTGTCAAATTGCGACTTCCAATTTGTGACTCACAAAAATGAATGTACAATAGTGTCTCAGACACTGTTTGTGTTTCCCATTAGGGTCGCAAATTGCATGCATCATTAATATTCATGAGACTGTCACAATTTGGGACCCCATTAGGAAAGGCTTGCACTCACAGGGATGGTGGCCTACTGGGGTCACCAAACCACCATGTCTGTGAGTGCTTTTTCAATAAAGTAGTTTTTAAAAAGAAAATGAAACTTTTAAGACCATGCAGTGGTCCCTGGAACCCCTTCCTATTTATGAATGGTTTACCAATCTTTTGAAAAGGGTGGTAAACTGTAGGTGTTTTGCGTCCACAAATGTGGTTGCAAAACAATGGTACATGCCATTTGCACTTGCTTTTAGGAAGGGACGCCCTTGGCATGCCCCTTCCTAATAGCGAGTTGCTAACCATATTTTGTGATTCCCCAACAGGTTAGCAACTCGCACAATAGGGTTAGTACACTGGTCAGACCTTTTTTGTGGTCGCAAACGGTCGTACATCTGGCCCTCTGTGCTTATGGTACGTTGGTTTTTTCTGTATTTGTGCATCTACTAGACATGTCAATTGTTACTAATATGTAGGCATCTTCTCATAAGGCTATATATATATATATATATATATATATATATATATATATATATATATATATATATATATATTCACTGAAAAAACCATAGGTTTTACACACGTTATAGTTAGGAAGTAGCATTTGAAAAACCTATGAAATTCACTGAAAAAACCATAGGTTTGACACCAGTTATAGTTAGCTGGAAATTTTACTGACATAAAACCAATGAAATTCCACGTTATAGTTAGTTGGACTCACTATAACTTGCGCGTGTAATGCACTGCTGATGACATTACATATTACATCACTCATGACATGGTCAGTGACATCACTTATGACACCATCCAGTGAATGTGTGTCTTTCTAAAAAATAAATATGTTTTATATATGTATATGTAAAGGTCGAGGAAAGAATAAATGTTTAAATTATTGTCTTAATGAATGTTTTTTTCAAAAAGAAATGATTGGATAACTGGCTTATTAAGTGTACCTTAGTGAATACATATATTAGCGAGTAATGTTTAAATATTTAAATATATGTATCAGTGTTTCACTTTGTGAATAACTGGCTGCATGGGTTGATGAGTACCTACATGTGTAGGTATTTGGGTTCTTAGATGTTTTTTTAGTATCAGTATGAGTGTTTCTATGGTTTCATGGGGGTATTACTAATCACATAGATGCATGAATGACTAACTCTCTCTTTGTATGTGTTTAGAAGACACCATATGTGCAGGACTGTATGGGTGGTTGAGTGTGTATAGTTTTATATGCAAATAAATGGATGTTCAATAGTTTATTTGCATGTGTGAGTATGTGTGTGAGTAACTTTTGGATGATTGTCGGTGTGTAACAGGATGTATAGGTGTATCACTACATATGATGAGTGAGTATATGTATGAGTGACTATATAGAACTGTTGGTGAATGAGAGAATGTGTATATAGATGGTGGAATTACTGAATTGGTTGTTGTAACTGGTATGGGTATGTCCATTTTTTGAAAATGTTAATTTCTATTTTTCAATATGTGTTTTAAGGGTTACATTACACTTAAAGGAGGTCTGTCATCAGTGATGTCATAAGTGATGTCACTGACCATGTCATGAGTGATGTAATATGTAATGTCATCAGCAGTGCATTACACGCGCAAGTTATAGTGAGTCCAACTAACTATAACGTGGAATTTCATTGGTTTTATGTCAGTAAAATTTCCAGCTAACTATAACTGGTGTCAAACCTATGGTTTTTTCAGTGAATTTCATAGGTTTTTCAAATGCTACTTCCTAACTATAACGTGTGTAAAACCTATGGTTTTTTCAGTGAATTTCATAGTTTTTTTTAATGCTAGTACCTAAGTATGTAATCACGTTCGTAACTACATAGTGTCACCGCCTACACGTCCTGAGAAGCGCATGTAAAGTCACGTTATGTTATGTTATGTTATGTTACGTAACTCTTATATAGCGCATGGCTACCCCAGCGCTTGCAGACAGGTCCAATCACATAACAGCCGGAGGAATGCGGCAGGATATCTATTCACCGCGGAACCCTAAATAGAAGAAAACAGCCAAGTTTTTACTTGTTTTCGAAATTGTAGGTGGTTTGTGATGGAACGTACACCTAGAGGAATAGAGTTCCAGAGTTTTGGGGCCCGAAACCTAAAAGAGCGGCCACCAGCTCTACACCTCCGAATCTTGATGGTACAGGCAAGGAAGAGGTCCGCAGACCGGAGTGCACGCTGTGGAACATAGAAGGAACAGATTCCTTGCAAGATTTTAGGACCTAGACAATGTAACATTCTATGCATAACACACAGGGTTTTAAATTGAATGCGTTGTTTTACGGGCAGCCAATGGAGCCTGCGCAAAACCTGAGAGGTATGGCAGCGTCTTGGTAAGCCGAACAGGGTCCGAGCTGCCGCATTCTGAACTTTCTGTAGTCTATTGATGACTGTCAGATTGGACCCAAGCATTAATACATTGCAATAGTCCAGATGGGATAAGACCATAGCCTGGACAATTGTCTGACGGGTGGAAGATTCAAAGAAGCCAAGAATAGGTTTCAGAGAGCGCAGGCGGCCATAGCAAGTACCAGCTATCCTCTTCGCATGGGAATCCAGGGTGAGAGCATCATCCAAGATCACACCTAGATTCTTAACTTCCTTCTTGGGCATAGGCGGTGAGCCCAATGTAGGGGGCCACCACCGCTCGTCCCACTTTTGAGTGTCCGGGCCAACCAGGAGGACTTCAGTCTTAGATGAGTTTAACTGAAGACAGTTCTCCGTAAGCCAGCTGGAAATGGCCACGATATCCTCTTGGAATTTGGCTTGATCACCAACGATGTTATTAGAGAAGGTGAAGATCAGCTGTGTATCGTCCGCATAAGATATTAGTTCGATGTTACGTTCCCTGGCCAATGTGGCCAGGGGGCGGACATACACATTAAACAGCGTGTGGCTGAGGGCAGAGCCCTGAGGAACACCACAGCCCAATGGAAAACTGCCGGATGAGTACGGGGGAGCATGAACCTGGAAGGAACGGTCAGATAGAAATGACACGAACCAGTCCAGAGCATCATCTCTGACACCTATCTCCCATAGCCTCCTGACTAGGATCCCATGGGAGACGGTGTCGAACGCCGCACTCAAATCTAGCAGCACCACAGCTGAGGTGTCACCCCTGTCTTGTGCCACCCTTAGATGTTCTGTGACGGCCAGTAAGGCTGACTCCGTGCTATGTTTGGCACGGAATCCGTTCTGAGACTCCTCCAAGATCCCATTAGTCTCCAGAAAATCCGTCAGAGTAGAATTGACATGTGCCTCCATTACTTTGGCCAAGTAAGGAAGCAGCGAGATAGGACGGAAACTTTCTGGCTTAGAGGGGTCCAGGGTGGGTTTTTTTAACAAGGGGACCACTTTGGCATGTTTCCACGATTTCGGGATGGTAGCTGATTGCAGAGATTTATTAATCAGTTTTTGCCCTTCTGTCAAGATACATTCCGGAAACAATCTAAACATCTCGGGTTTGACAGGATCTTCCGGGGACCCCGACTTGATTCTTAAAGTTAGGGGTTCCATGTCTGTCTGAGAGATGAGTGGGAGTGTTAGGAGGGAATAGGGAAGGCTCAATGAGTCCGTAGTAGGTCTGTAGGTCATAGATGGTTCTCCAGAGTTAAATGTATTATAAATCCCTTGTACTTTATTAATGAAGAAGTGAGCCAGCTCTTCGCATTGTGAGTCAGATACTATGGTGCTATTAGTCACGTGACTTGAAAACAAAACTTCCAATTGGTTATTAGTAGTTTCTGTTCTGGAATATACACGAAGCACTCCACCCACTTTCCTCACAATCTTTTCTACTCTCAAGAGACAACAACGTCGAGCATCTTCCGGAAGTCTTTGCTGAAATGGCTTCCCTACCAGATTCATCTTCCGAATCTGAAGGAAATGAGCGACCACCGTTAAGAAGAAAAAAGGAATCTTTCATTTGGCAATTTTTCACTTATCCTGAAGATCAAAAGAAAGTGAATGCGCCAAAAGTAACCTGCACGATATGCAATTCGGAGCTCTCAAGGGGAAATCCAAATAAAAAATATTCCTTTTCTGCACACACCATGCAGCGGCATGTTAAACAAAGGCATCCTGAGCATTATGCAAAAGCATCGACAAGAGCCCTGGCCACGCTATTACCATCAGAGGTGGCCAGCACATCTTCTGGTGGACGACCTGTATCTCCATCGAGTGCTGAGATGGACTTGAGACCATATCTTGCGAAGATGCATATGAAATGCAACAAGTGTGGAGAAATTCTTTTGTATGGAGAGCAGAGCCTCGTTCTTATTAAACTGAAAATTGAAAGTCACAAATGCCCCAAGAAAAGATAAATTTCTTCACTTCATTTTCAAACTATTACATACTGAAAAATGTAGTAGCAACTTTAAGAAATCGAAAGCATTATAACACTTCTTTCCCCCCCCCAAAAAAAAGTTCTTTTCAGAACTAACTCTTTCCACCAAAACATGCTCGAAGAGCATATTATAAGATGTTTTTTCGCCGCTTTATTTTAGTGCGAGACCGGGTGCGCGCACCCTTCTATCGCGTACAGGACCTGACACTCCCATGTGAAGTCATGTGACTTCTAAACAACACTTCTAATTGGTTCTTGGTAGTTTCTATTCTGCAATTTACACGCAGCACTCCACCCACTACCATCACTTTCTTTTCTACTCTCAAGAGACAACAACGTCGAACATCTTCCCGAAGACTTCGATACAATGGCTACCGTTCCGCATTCATCTTCCGAATCTGATGAAAATGAGCGACCACCTTTCACAAGAAAAACGGAGGCCACGCTATTACCATCAGAAGTAATCAACACATCTTCCGGTGGAAGACCTGTATCTCCATCGAGTGCTGAGATGGACTTGAGACCATATCTGGCGAACGTGCACATGAAATGCACGAACTGTGGAGAACTTCTTGTATACGGAGAGCAAAGCTTTACTCTAATTAAACAAATAATTGAGAGTCATAAATGCTCCAAGAAAAGTTAAATTTCTTCACTTTATTTGGATAGTATGACATACTGAAAAATGTCGTCGCAACTTTAAGAAATAAAAAGCATCATAACACTTGTTTCCAAAAAAAAAAGTTCTTTTCAGAACTAACTCTTTGTACCAAAACAAGCTTGAAGAGCATATTAGCTGATATTTTCTCGCCGCTTTCTTATAGTGCGCGACCGGGTGCGCGCACCCACCTATCGCGTACAGGCGTCGAGACACGCATGTGCAGTCATGTGACTTTAAAACAACACTTCCAATTGGTTCTTACTAGTTTCTATTCTGCAATTTACACGGAACACTCCACCCACTTCCCTAGAAAACCAGTTTATCGTAAATCTTTTAAAGCCTCCTCTTATGAAATATTCGACATCAATCACATAGCAGAGTACTAAATAGCACTATATACACTCCGTCCCTTAATTATAAGAGACTTATTGCTATGTAAAATCAACTTTTGCTCTCCATGATAATGTAAAATGCTGAGCCTATTACATAATTTTATTACACATATATCTTACTAGTCTCCTTCGAGTACTAACACCGTAGAAAATACCACCAATAGCGGTGATATTTTTTACACCGAGAACGGGCGATTTCTATCGCTTACAGCCCTTACAATTATAAAGTTTTATTTCCTAAGTCTCTGATCGCCAACTGTGCAACGTAAATCCCCTGTGTGTCGCAATAAGGTCCATAAACAAAAACTACAGAGCCAGTATTATAAACATACACAAAACAACAAAACGACAAGAGCCACCATGCTAATATATATCCTTAATATAATAAACCTCTGAGAATAAATACATATTTCCGTGGCAGCCCATAACACAAATGCGGCGTCCTCTGACTCTGCTCCATTACCAAACTCCGTAACTCCCCGCCCCCCTCACTTTTCACTAAACTCCGCACTCCACCCCAGCCAAACCCCCTATTACAAACCCCCAACCTACCCTCCCTGCCCAAACCCACCATGAACCTCAAACCGCCCCTAGAAAACTTATAAGACACAGGATTACTAAAACTCAAAGAATACGCAACAGGCACATAATGTAAATAGTACATAAAGACACATATTTTTTCCAAAATACTATTTAAAAACATGTTCTATTTTTAATAAATCTATCATGCATCTGACCCTCTAGAACTGCTTTCAAAACGTGAACTATAAACCTCTACTTTTCATTTTCAAACCATACACTTTCTTCTGACCCTCTAGAACTGCTTTCAAAACATGAACTATAAACCTCTACTTTTCATTTTCAAACCATACACTTTCAATTACATTATTTTTTTTCCACAATTCATGTAATGTTACAAACCTTTTCTAAAATACACCAGTCCGTATCATTTATAAGGATTGATTTTCAGTCTTCATCAGTGACACTTTCTTCACATACAATAGAAATCACTATAACTTTTTAAACGACAATGCTAACGCGGTAAAAATAACCCTTCATTTACTTTCCTTTAAGAATGCACACTATGTACCCCACGCATGCGTTTCTTAATCTTTGTATTTGGCAGCGAATACCGACCTTGAATCGGAAGACATGAACAAGAGCGCCATTGTCACATTTAAAACTGAACGTTGCATCTGCTCACACACATATCTTTCACTAAGCTAACATTCACAGAAAACAGCATTGATGTAAAAAAAATTGACCTTGCTTTACAACTCCCTCAAATCACTCCCTTATTTTTTAACACATCCTCCAGTTCAAAAAAAGCTACTTTTTTAATAACCACTAAGCAATTTATAAGTGACTAGACTCCTAGAAAATGTATCAAGACATTCTGCTCCTCTCCACTGCATAGCCGGCGACCTAATTCTGTGGAGTTGCTATACAACCAGCGGTGCTGCGCCGTTTCCTGTACCATCTTGGGAAATTCAAAATGGATGTCCCTCCTGCCTTCGCAAACGAGCCGGGCCACTTAGAACTATTTCGCCAGAGGATGCTTGACTACTACGGCATCTTACCACTCTCGACTTTGAATACTTCATATCGATTATCATTTCGATATTCGCATTTCACCTGTGTGCAGCCTGTATTTCATTGCCTGAGCTGTGATTTCACGTGGGCCCTGAATTTATGTCTCTGCAATTTGGTACCTCCTGAACCGAATTACAATCACCTCATGAATCCGTTACTTCATCATGAACAGCTTTGTTACAACGGAGGGTTTATGGCCTTTGCAGCGATACAAGGAGTTCTGGGTCATTGGAATATATTCGCAGCGGCGCAAGATTTCCTAACAGAGAGCTACATCGAAAACCCACCAAGCTGCCCAATGATGGTAAAAGACACTCCAATAACGACAGATCATGAATGCTCCTTTCATCTTCTCAATTGGATGGCTGACATGTTTTCAGATGATAACAATGATTTCATGTTAGAGGCACTTGCTGCATACTTTGCCTACACAATGGACACTTAACTCTTTCCTAACAGCGAGCAACATCGAAAACCCACCGAGCTCCCTCTGATGGTAAAAGACGCTCCGATTATAACAGATCATCAGTACTGCTTTACTCTTTTCCATTGGATAGCTGACATACTTTCTGGAGGGTTTATGGCCTTTGCAGCGATACAAGGAGTTCTGGGTCATTGGAATATATTCGCAGCGGCGCAAGATTTCCTAACAGAGAGCTACATCGAAAACCCACTGAGCTGCCCTATGATGGTAAAAGACGCTCCAATAATGACAGATCATGAATACTCCTTTCATCTTCTCAATTGGATGGCTGACATGTTTTCAAATAATAAAACTGATTTCCTGTTACAAGCAGAAGCTACCTATTTTCCCTAAACAATGCTTCAATAACTCTCAAACAAGCCATTGACGTCCTCATTTCCTTTTGGTTTTCTATATTCTTCACGTTCTTTTCCATATTTTCTTTTGAAGAACAGACCTATTTGCTTTACTAACAGTGGACATTATAATTTCGTGTTGTTTGACAGCTGATTCATAAAGTAATGATGTATAACCACTTGCATTTTCATATACCGTTCCCAAACTGAAAGGCCAGAGACCTTCTTCCATTTATTAAAATATAATATACTTCCTTATAAGAGTGTACAATGTTTTTTTCCAACTATATTCATTTTTCTTCAACTATAGCGTTTGTATTCCATGTACTACTGACAATACCAATTACTGTGTTTTTTGCAATTTCTGTACTCATATTACATAATGATTTGCCTTTAAAACAGTACATTTCTAAATAAACATTTCAAATATTCACGGTTTCTCTTTTAATCCATAATCTCAACTGAAATGATTTCATATTGAAAAACTATTCATGGGTTCCACATAACCTTAACTGTAGTCACTGAGGACCTTATTTATGAAGACCTTCCGCCGCCAGTGCCTCATTTTTTAAAATGGGAAAAAGTAACGCACCGGTGGCGCAAGGACTTCATAAATAAAGTCCTGAATGTTTTCTTTTCTCGACCTCACTTACTGATACTAGAACCTGCAAACCAATTACGGCCCGTGAACTCTTTCTTAGTAGGTCGCGCACCGTAAAGACAGTTATACCACTGTTAACATTTTTTTTTTACTGTTACTAAGCACCGACACAGTTCCGCTTCACTCAGAGTTAATCACTGCTCCCACGCTTCTACAGGCCAGACGCTATGTCGTATTTCTCTCCTTATCACCCTTTCATCTCCACAATAACAAACAGTTGTCCGCCAGCCACCAGAGAACAGACTCAGATGCAGAGGCACCAAAGAGTGAACCCATCACCAACTGCCATCTCCGGCTGTTTCCATGGTTACACCTCATTCTGCACCTTGCTGAAGGCACAGGTCAAAAGTTCATGTCTCAACGTTCTACAACAAACTAAGAACACTATTTTCCCTCCAGAAACACCTGCCAATACACAACTCTGTTACATGTCTTGTTTTTTCACACCCAATAGTACTTTTCGTTTAACATAAACATTGACCTGTTCACTCTCCACTTGTTACAATCAACCAATCATTTTTATTTTTTTAACCACACCCAGCCTCTTCCTTTTTCTTTATTTAAAATTTCAACTTCTAACTACCATTCCACTTCCAGAACCGATCGGAGGACGACTACAAATCCCTTGAAAATGAAGGTCTGGCTAATAGGACACAGTTATATTCACTGGAGTGAAAAATATGCAGTAAGCAGATGAATTTGCAACCTCAGCTTACCAAATGTACACATAACATGGATTTCCAAAAGAGGATTGAAATGTCACCAATTGATTCCATTGGTGAAAACTTTTATGCATCTCCCAGAACCAGACCTTATAATTGTGCACTGTGGTGGGAACGATCTAGGCACAATCACTGGGGTAGGTCTGGAAATGCTTCTAAAAGACACCTTTCGACAATTGATGACACTTTTTCCTCGATCTGCCTTGGTATATTCCAATATATGGCCGGCTGGCGGTGCAATGCCCGTCGGGCAGCGTGGGGAGCTGCGCTTTGGCGGAGATCTTCTATTCCGAGCCAGCGGGTGACTGTGTGTGAGGGGCCTAAAAAAGTGCAATAGTGAGCGTGAGGAAGTGAGTTTAAAAAAAGTCAGTAGAGTCCTATGAAGAATACTTTACTGGTCAGGCTCACTGCTTTATTAAAAATACAGGGGTATTAAGGAGTGATGGGCAATGGGACCAATCCTTATTCAACCCTTAATGTGAGTGCGGTCGACATGTTTCTTGCCCGAAAGGGCAATTCATCAGGACCTTGGTGCTCATATAATTGCTGAAGTCCTCTGAAAGTAGAGGACTCCGGTATACGACCTGTACCGTGTCGCACAAAAAGTAGTTCCTTGCGGGGGACCTCCTGGGAACCGTTTGGTTCCTGCTAGGGGTCTCACGAGCTGTCCAGGTGGGGCCAGCAGCAAGTGAGGAGAACCTCAAAGTATGCTGATGGCAGGCGTCTAGGCACCTACCCCTCCCACGAGTCCGCCGAAGTCGGGACAGCCAGCGTGACGCAATTATATGAGCACCAAGGTCCTGATGAATTGCCCTTTCGGGCAAGAAACATGTCGACCGCACTCACATTAAGGGTTGAATAAGGATTGGTCCCATTGCCCATCACTCCTTAATACCCCTGTATTTTTAATAAAGCAGTGAGCCTGACCAGTAAAGTATTCTTCATAGGACTCTACTGACTTTTTTTAAACTCACTTCCTCACGCTCACTATTGCACTTTTTTAGGCCCCTCACACACAGTCACCCGCTGGCTCGGAATAAAAGATCTCCGCCAAAGCGCAGCTCCCCACGCTGCCCGACGGGCATTGCACCGCCAGCCTGCCGTAGGAGCAGGATACCAATGATGACGCTGGACGGTCATCGGTTGGGATGTCAGTTGCCATCCTGCCGGTAACCTGTGTGAGGTATCCTTACATTCTGAAAAGGGTCTACACCATGCACTCAAAACCCCCCCTTAATCTGTGAGAGAAAAGTCAACCTGAGCTAAACTACTGGCTCCCACAGGGGAACTCTGTACAATACCCTTTGTTCACTGCTTTCGAGGACGAGTACATTGGACCCCATTAAAAACCGTCCAACTTTTATTCCCCTTGTTTGATCCCATATTCCAATATATGCCAAAGACAGAAATGGAATTGGTCCAATCACCATTGTGCACAATTTGAGAAAGCAAGGAGACATGTAAATAAATCTGTTTCTGCGTTCCTCAGAGATTATAGCATGGGTTCTATTTACCACAACAACTTGCGCTACCACATGCAAGACGTCTATAGGAGAGACGGTGTTCATTTCACGAATGAGGGAAACAGAATCTTCCTCTGCAACATCAGGCTCTGCATCGGTACTTACTTATAAATGCAGAAAACACTCAATTAACACAAGGGCTCTTTTCAGAGCCACCTTATATCTAAGCACTCAAACTTCTGATTTACCTCCTTTTCCACACTCTTGTAAATAGGTGTGCGCGACCGGGTGCGCGCACCCCGTATTTTTTTTTCGGGGAAAAATTATATCTTTTTGCGTTTAAGGGCCTTACTGCACACCCCGAGAAAACCTACGCAGGAAGACAATCTCTACCTTCTCCCCTTTCCATGTTTCAACGCTTTGAAATGAACAATATATTTACTCGCAGTGACAAAATGGCGGACAAAACTTCCTGATTTCCTTCGAATCGAACGTTAACAGACGTCACGCAGCAAAATTCCGCTCGCGCGCGCATCCGCTTAGGTGCGCGCACGTGTGCGCGCCTATAGATATATAATTGACTTTAACTTTAATTTTCTCAACAACTACTGAACGGATTTACACCATTCCAAAAAAAGCGTAATCTGCGAACAAGACTCTACAGTTTTGGCAAATTTCTTATAAATTCATTCACCCGTTCGAACTGTAGCCGAGTCTAAAGGTCCTATGGAAAATAACATGGAGAAAACACGTTTTGGGACCCCCCTTATATCTCAGCCCCCACTTGACCAATCCCCCCCAAACTTTCAGGGAAGGAGTGCAGCGAACCTAGCCATCTTCTTTGAGAAATTCGCAAAGAGTCATCCACCAGGGCCAAAGTTATTTCAAATAGAATGTTGAGGATTTCCTATGGAAAACAATCCTAACTATAACTACCTACTGGCGACCGCCAGTAGGTAATATATATAAATATAAATATATATATATATATATATATATATATATATATATATATGTGTCTCAGTAAATCTTCAGTGATATATGAAAGTCTATATTTTCTGCATCTTTCTCTGCCTGTGACCCTATCCCAGAGATAATTGGTCTTCCAAGTCATGTGCTACTTCCTTGTGCATTTTTGGTAAAATGTTTATTACAGATGGCCTTAGTGTTATGTCATTGATATATTTATTCTCATCTTCAACTAATCGGCTTAGATCAAAATATGTTCCTCTAGTTTCTTTATACACAGCCAGCATTCTTTTATCTACTATTTCATAATTGTTTTAATCTTTCAACTGTCTCATGGATTCCCAGGTGTAATCTGCACACTATGTCACTAGTATATTTCCCACTTTGTCATCTTGTCTGCTAATGCTAGACATATCAGTATGTAATGTGGTACATGCTTTCAATTCCATTTAATTCAAATTAGACTTGTGTTTACATACTGAGTACAAATCTAAATCTTTAATTTACAAATCAAAGAATATTTCAACTACCATATCAGAAATCAGAATAGAGGAAAAGATTAGTTGGCCTTAAACCGTGGCTCTTTCTGGAAATGATTTACAGATCAACATATTTATTGCTAAACACTCAATTTCTGTGTTCTGATCATCAGCTAAACTCCAAGCCGGCCTGGCAAATACTGTCTTAGGAGTTCTGGTGCTCCCCCACAGCCCCCCCGCAACATGCTTCTGTTGGGGTAGTGGCAGGAGTGCTCCCGCAGCAAACCCTGACCCCGCCTCCTTGGCGATCTGATGCTGTTGAAGCTCATGGCATGGTCCAACATCATCAAAATAATAATAAAAATAGTCTTTATTTGCCAGTGGTCACAGCCATAAAAAAACCACATATAAAATCTACATCAAATTCATTTAATCACTACATATCACAAGATGTGCAAACTCACAAATATCCTTGTATTTGTCAGTCACTTCTAAAATGTCTTGGCCTCAATGCAGCATTTAAAAAAATTAATAACACTAAAATGTCAGACATGCCTCATGCAAAAACTAAAAGTGCAAAAAAGCTAAACAGACGTGTGATAGTCAGAGTCGTATGGGAAGCCATAATTAGAATCAATATCAAATTCATTATTAGAATTTCTTGACCTTAAAACAGATCTTAAAAAGTTAGTAACTCAAAAAATGTGAGAGCATTGGGCAAAAGTTGCAAATGCAATAAAGGTAACTGGCCATGCCTAAATTTCAGTTCTTTTATTAGTGGTTTAAGAAACAATCGTCTGGGGCAAGTAAAATATTTGCAAAGAAAAACAAAGTGTAGGGTATCCTGTGGAGACGTATTGTCGCAGTCACAGGGACGTCTATCTTCTACATGTAAAAGAAACCCAGAAGAAGACGCCAATCAACGGTGAAACAGGTTCAATCTAAAACAAGAAATTAAAAATATATCAATGGCATTTGTTTAAATAGATAAGTAGGAATCCATGCCTTGCCTGGATTTATTTAGAACATGCCCTCTTACCATAGGTTTCCTAAACTCTTTTTCCTCCCGGGATGCCATGGCATATTTAAAAAACAAATCTTTTTTTTTATTGGCAATTCAAATATTGTACACGTTGACAAGCACATCAGTTTTACATATTGGAAAAACAAGCGGAGCAGGTTACAGATGGATATTGGCTGCAAATAACAAAGAAAACCTTGAGTAGCGCATAACGTACACACTATTACACAGCGAGTGGCGTCTTGAGGAAGACTCGTACTAAACTTTAACAATATTCTTATCCTTTGGCTTCACTGTGTCAAGTCTCATAAACATGTCTGCTCTACCTAAGGCTGTGAGGGTCTCCTTGACATATCTTAACCATGGGATTTTTAGTGCACAGTCACGTGAGAGGCAGTCCTGAATTACTAATCAGTTAAAACCTGCATCGTCATCAATCAATCAATCAGGAGTTTGTTAAAGCGCGACTACTCACCCGTAAGGGTCTCAAGGCGCTAGGGGTGGGGGGGATGGGAGGGTGCAGGTTCCATTCCATCAAGGAGGGGGTCTGTCGAAGAGCCAGGTTTTGATGTTTCTTGCGAAGATGGGGAGCGATGTTGTCTGTCTGAGGTGGAGCGGAAGGGCGTTCCATGCTTTGGCCGCGAGGAAGGAGAAGGAGCGGCCTCCCGATCTGGTCTTTCTGGTGCGGGGGACCACGGCGTAGGAAAGCTGGGCTGATCGTAGGGCCCTTTGGGGTGCGTGGAATTTGAGTCGGCTGTTCAGGTATGCTGGTCCGGTGCCGTGGAGGGCCTTGTGTGCGTGGGTGAGCATCTTAAAGGTGATTCTCGCCTTGACGGGGAGCCAGTGGAGTGTGCGCAGGTGCTGGGAGATGTGGCAGTGTTTTGGCAGGTTGAGGACCAGTCTTGCGGCGGCGTTCTGGATGTTCTGTAGCTTGCGGATGAGGTTTTTGTTTATTCCGGCGTAGAGTGCGTTGCCGTAGTCGAGTCTGCTGGTGACCAGGGCGTGACTGACTGTCTTTCGGTGTTCGAGGGCGATCCATTTGAAGGTCTTACGAAGGAGGCGGAGGGTGTGGAAGCAGGAAGATGAGACAGAGTTGATCTGGAGGTCCATTTTGAGCTCGGAGTCCAGGATGATTCCCAGGTTGCGTGCGTGGTCTGTGGGGGTTGGCGGGTTTCCGAGGGCGGTGGGCCACCAGGTGTCGCTCCAGGCGTCGGGGTTTGGGCCCATGATGAGTACTTCTGTTTTGTTGGTGTTTAGTTGAAGGCAGCTGTTTTTCATCCATTTGGCGACGGCTTCCATGCCTTCTCAAAAGTTGCGTCTGGCGGTGTTGGGCTCGTTGGATATGGAGAGGATGAGCTGGGGGTCGTCTACATATGACACAATGTTGAGTCCGTAGGTTCTGACGATGGGGGCAAGTGGAGCCATGTAGACGTTGAAGAGCGTCGGGCTGAGGGAGGAGCCCTGGGGGACTCCGCAGGTGATCGGTGTGGGGTTCGAGAGGAAAGGGGGGAGTCTGACCCGCTGCGTCCTGCCGGAGAGGAAGGAGCAGATCCAGTCGAGGGCCTTGTCCTGGATTCCTGCATCGTAGAGTCTGCGTATTAGGGTGCGGTGAGAGACTGTGTCGAACGCCGCTGATAGGTCGAGGAGGATGAGGGCTACTGTTTCTCCTTTGTCCAGTAAGGTGCGGATGTCGTCTGTTGCGGCGAGGAGGGCGGTTTCCGTACTGTGGTTTTTTCTGAAGCCGGATTGGGAGGAGTCGAGGAAAGACACCGGGATGCAGTGAAAGCCATTTGCTTGTAACACATCGGGGAAACAATTAAGGTTCTCCTCTGTGGAGAGTTTTGGGAGTGCAGAGAGGAAGTGGGCAGACCGAAAGAGTTTTTTCTTTACCTCAATGTCTCATTGCAGTGCATTCCATCTGCACAATCGCTAGTGGGGCCACAATCGGGCAGCAGGCATTCAACCACTAGGCCACCAGGGATTTTGTTTTGTGGAGCACTTTCTAGAGCAAGCATAACTCCCCTTTATTTGTGCACAAAGGTTGGCTATTTCTGTCTCTCTTGGTGGGTGATATTTTCAGGCCAATCTCCCCCAAGAGAAGTAGAAAGCCACTAGACACCAGAGATACGTGTATTTGCATGCTGGAGAATGGCCTCTGAGTCAGGATTTGCTCTCCTATATTGTGACATATATTACTGCCATTTCTGTCCCCCTTGGGGGCTAATCAGCCCTATTTTTAGGTAGACCCCAGTGAAAGTTTCTGTGTGTGTGAACTGGAGTCGGCTGACGGTCTGCATGTACTGGCATTTGGTTTGCTGCGTGTTTACTGGCATTTGGCTGGTGGTGTGTGTGGACTGCTGCTTTTATGGTGATGTGTGTAGACTGGTGGTTGGCTGGTGGTGTGTGTAGACTGGCGCTTGGCTGGTGGTGCATGTGGACTAGCACTTGTCTGGTGGTTTGTATAGACAGGTGCTTGCCTGGCTGTGTGTGCAGACTGCTGCTTGTCTGGGTGTGTGAGCGAACTGGTACTTGGCTAGCAGTGTGTGTAGATTGGCATTTGGATGATGGTATTGAACTAGGGATTTTGCTGGCAGTGTGTGTCGATTGGCTTCTGGCTGAAGGTGTGTGTTGACTAGCTTCTGGATGGCGATGCTTGTAGCTGACTTTAGAATGGTGATGTTTTATAATATTAACTGTTTTAATTTTCTTTTTACATTTTTGTACTGTTTACTCCAAATAAGTATCATTGCCCTGCTTTTAATGTGGTTTTTGTAAATGGTGTAATAAAAGCAACACATTTAGCTTCTGTTTTATTGTGTATCAAAGTCTCCCCAGATTTTTGCAAGATGTATATTGTGTTGTCTTCTGTGTAGTTTTTCTTTGTTTTCATTTCTAGTGGAATTGCATTGGTGCTTGCTGTGTCTGTGTAGGTGATCCTCATTCTAGCGGTCTCAAGCAAATAAGTGGCATAGTTTTTGAGTATATAGGCTTTTGTGTGCTTTGTATTGATTGACTTTTTCTTTCAGATTACTGTATGTCAATAGTTTTACTTTCTGATTGGAAAGTCATAGTTTGTATGTTACTTATTTTGCATAGTGTTGCTTATTGCTGACTTATATGTTGTGTTACTTTTATTAGTAAAGATCATGGCTAGCCACTGGATTACCTCTCAACAGGTTGGTAGTTGCTTTTTAAATCTTCCTCTGACCATGGTTCTGAGACTGACTCTCCATCAGAGGCAGAGGAGGAAGTCCCAGAATCCGGTAGCAAATGTTCTGTTTGAGAGGAATCATCTGATGATGAAATCACTATCAGTGTGGAGGAAGTACCTCTCAGGGTCAGACTGATTTGCATATGGCCATGTCTGAACTGGGGTGGCAGAGTGGGCTAAAGAACGGTGATGGATCAAACCCAGATCTGTTGACTGGGTGGGAGTGTTTTGATTGGTTCAGATGCTCCGTCCATCACCACCCTCTTTTGTACTGCGTTGTTCGCCATAAGTTGGCAGGGTACGCTCAGACGCGAGTCCCTTGCTCACTTTTCCACTGGATTTTAAGCAAGCCGGGCTGAAGACGGCTGGAATGTCAGAAACCGGTTCTCGGAAGCTTGTTTCCGGTCCAGGGAAGACATGGCTTGGCAGTTCGGGCTGGACTGTTCCCATGAGGCACAGGGTCAGATTGATTTGCCTATGGCCATGTCTGAACTGGGGTGGCAGAGTGGGCTAAAGAACGGTGATGGATTAAACCCAGATCTGTTGACTGGGTGTGAGTGTTTGATTGGTTCAGATGCTCCGTCCATCACAACCCCCTTTTGTACCGCAGTCTCTAAGGAGGGCTTCAGAGAGACTAAAGTCCACAAGCATGGAGATACATTTAGTACATTATGTAACTGGACTAGAACAGGCCAATAGTGGAATTTTCCAGGCAGGTGATGTAAATCAATGCAAATGAGAGAAAAAAACCATCTCAGTGCTCATATATTACAAAGGTGCAGATCCCAAGGCCGCCGCAGGCAGGCCCATCTTACGACAAGTGGGAGAAGACCTATATCTAGTGGGCAAGGTATGCGCTAATAAGCACAGTGTATTCATTAGTGAAGCAAAACTCGGCCTTGGAGAAACATAACCTAACAGAGGCCTTTTTTCGGAAATAGCGAAGTTTAAGTTTTGATTATAATACAAAATGGCGCCGACATAGCAGATGACACCGCAAATGCTAACATTCATAGAACAATGCGCAAACATGATTTTTTTACGGTCTAACAGACCCTTCTTTTAGCATGAGCTAAACATTTTTTACTAAAATAGCAAAGAACATATAAATCGATAAGATCATAAGTGACCTTTTTAGGAACACTCCATACTTTCAGCATCAGGAAGAAGGGAAGAAGTCTCAAATATGCCATCATGTATCTGCATGAGGACATCCATTTCCTTCTAGACCATAATGAATGTATAAATAATTACTTAGATAACTGTTGAAAATTTGGGCAAACAAATGGAAAAACGAAAACCCAGATCCAAATCTATATCAAAAATAATTTAATTTAATGGTATCAAACAGACCAGTTATACAGAAAACATGATCAATATATATTAAATATTAAATAATCCAAAACACATTCCTCATAGTTATGGATGTTTTAAAAGAGCAATGTATTCCTCTGTCTGAGAAATAATGGGACAAGCATAAATATTCAATCACACTACCACATTCATTCTTCTAGAATGGATACAATAGGTTTGTAACCATGTATAGATAACAAACCTATGGAGTATACATGTACATCTTCATTTTTCACTATACGTAATATGTACCAGTTCCCTTTCTAATAGATTGAATATAGTGGTCAAATTAAGATCTTATTTATTTCATTTTGTATCACTGGCCAAACATTCTAGTTTTTCATGGCTTATCACAATCAGATGGAGTAGATTCAATTCAGTTCGACTAATTAGATAGAAACATATGCAAATACAGCATGGCTAATAGATTTTGACCAATAGTGACCAAACTGGACTATAAGTGTAGCATTTGTGTCATGAATCAATGTTTGAGTAAGAAGGCTGGTACAATAAGTACAACATACAGACAGGCAATGAACAAGAACACATCAAAACACCAATGTAGCAATAAGGTAAATCCCTTTCTCAAGGATCCAGCCCCGGCCACCATGAAGAGACCAATTCCAATTTCTGCTTTCTATCCCCTTGACATTTTCTAGAATATCTAGAATATGTTTGGTAATGTTCTTTTCTATATTTGTTATCCCGACTACTCACTGGTCACCAACTACTGCGCACACATCACCATTCTTAGGCAAAACAAAATCCACAGCAAATGAATGTCTGCTCGGAATAAATCTGCATGCTTTATAACTGAGTGGGGATGTCATGCAGAGCTGCCACAGTCGTATTAGACAATATTTGCAACTTACACCCGAAATACTTTCGAGCCCTTTCACCTCTTGCCATGACAGTTCCACCCAATGTAAAAATAGAAGACATAATTTATCCGAAGGTAATACCATTACTATAATTGTTGATCTCGATATCTGTTACTCCCTGACAAAACTTCTTCATCAGCGTTCTTTTCACCCATTTCACCTTAGGTCTCGCACGTTTGCAAGGTACACCCAAAGGCAACACCATCCCAAGGGCCACATCATTTGTCCCGTTATAAACATTAGAGTAAGTCCCGTTAGGCAAAAAGAAAAATCCTGAGTGTGCATAAATTGGCCCAATTTAATCCACCGCAGAGTATTTATTCTGACAGTACTTGGATCATCTGCTCTTAATAAAGGGATGGTCTCTCTGTGCATCAATAATCCTGAACAATTTATGTACAATGAGGTGCCGGTACGATTGATAATAGGACAACAAGCAGGATAATACCCTGCCTGTCGGGGGCCCATCAGTTGTTTGTAATGCCAACCAACTAATGTTATATTCTGTTCTTTCATATAGAAATGATCACAATAGGTGTTATTATCACAGCGGGGATAGCCCTCCCCCAATGGTTTTCGATGGTACAGTCATGGCCCTGAATAACCAGATCCAAACACTCCTTGTATCTCTATAAAATCAGAAGGGTTCGGTATATGTATAATTCACTACAGACAAGGTATATGCAGTCCATAAACTAGTAACAGAGTCAGTGGGGTAGCATTCTGTACCATTACTGAAAAATCTCTTATGCGTTTCTAAAAATATATTACTCGAAGCTACTCTCTTTATTTGTTTTTGGAGAAAGACCTTTACCTCCACTGAGTGAAGGTACACTGGAAGCATTTTCCAAGACCCACAACACCCCACAGAGGATTGTCATCAGCAAAGCTGCAGAAATCACATAAATTAATTTTCATTTAGGAGTCTACACCACATTACGTTGTGCAATAAGAACCATCAGCTGCTCTTCTTCGGCAACCAACCTACCAAAGGGATGCATAACAAGTGATAAAAAAGGGAACAAAATGTAAAAGGAAACATATAAGTTCCTGGTGTCCATTAGAGCCACAATGGTACAGGCTCCTATTGTCCATCAATTTGTTGGCACTGGCAGTGGAGTTTGCTCGTATCCTACGTTGGTTTACCTTCGGGGTATACTATTGCCTTCCCTATCTAATGTTCAAACAACCAAACTAAAACAAGCACACGATTCATCAAGCTCAATGAATCTCTGTTGGTACTACAGCTTTAGTACAACCTATCTTACACAGTCCATCCCTAATATTTTTTCTCCTTAGATGCATGTTCCTTTAGCCGAGGACACAAATTGTACCTGGCAGCCCCAGGCACTGTTGAATCAACAAAAAACTGCTCTTTAAAGGCTTAAACCTCCGGAGGAACAGCAGCATTCAGCACATTTTCATTCTCCTGATCCGTTCGAGTCCAAGTTAGCTGGACATCACTAAATGGGACAAACCGAGGCACCTGTTCAGTCCCAGAGTTCCCAGTGCCGTCCTTCACTCACTGGCGATAGGGCAAAGGGACCATGCGACAATGAGTCGTATGTACCCAGTTCTTAAGGCCAGTGACCTTCACTACCATGCGCGTTGCTGGCAGGACCTTCTCCAGCCCCCTCCACCACAGCACCAAACTTTTCTTCCTCTTGAAACTTTCTTACCAATATAAAATCACCAGGCAGGATGTTTTGTCCGGGACACTCTGGCGCAGCTGACAGGATATCCCAGACCTGTTGGTAAATAGAATGCAAACTTTCAGTTAACTAGCTAAGAGAATCAATTAACAATCCATACTTAATATCAGAAAATCGTTGAGGGCATGGGACGCCCCAGACATTTTCCAGGCATCCAAACACAACCTCGTACAGTGATAATCCTGTGCTGGAATGAGCTGTCGCTTGTGTTGACAAAAGAGCTAATGGTAAAGCATCCGGCCATTCTAACCCTGCTTGCTCCTGTGTTTTTGCCATTTTCAGTTTGAGAATACCATTGTACTTTTCAACCAGACCTGCTGACTGTGGGTGATTGGCAGCATGGAACTTCTACTTGATGTGCAAACCAGTACAAATCAATTGGATCACTTTCACATTGTTCGCATTGAAATTACTTTCGTTATCACTCGAGATCAAACGGGGCAAGCCGAAATGAGGCAATAACTCCTTCTGGAGTACCATGCAGTCATAATGGCTGTATTGTCCTTAGTGGGATAAGCCTCAACCCATTTACTGAATGCACATACAACCACCAAAACATACTTCAAATTATTGCACCTCTCCAGATCTATATAGTCCGTTTGTGGCCCCTCAAAAGGAAAAGTGGCCTGTGCAAAATTGCCAGGATTGTGCATCATGCACACCATACAGTACTTCACTAAGTGTGCAGCTGTCTTAGGGATATTGTCATTCTGCCATACAGGGTCCAACAACTTGAAAATACCCTTAGCACTAATATGGGCTGGACCGTGGGCCGCCGTAACCACAGGTTAGAACATATGCATCAGGCAACATCCATCTCTCCTTCCCCGACTTATCAATCCAACATCCTGCGTCATTAGGTTGTGCTGTACTTTCCTGCCACATTGCTAATTCTTCTATTATGGCCTCACTTTGTATCTCTTTCACATTCTCAATAGTGTCTTCAAACTTTACAATGTCAGGGACCCACTAGCGCTGCTACAAACATTCTTTTCATTTTTGTCCGGTCCCTTTCCTTAGCTGTCTGATTAGCAAAAGCATTTCCCCTACCTACGTCATCAGTAACCTTCTTGTGGGTTCCACACTTCACAATTGCCAATTTCTTAGGGAGTGTCAAACAGACAAAAGCCTCAATTTGAGGTGCCCATGCTGAATCCTGGTCCCGTGTGAAATAAGGATTCCCCTCTCTGCCCAGAGTCGCCCAAAATTATGGGCAACCCCGAAGGCATATTGGCTGTCAGTATAAATATTGACAACCAGTTCCTAGCTCAATTCACAAGCTCGAATAAGGGCAGCTAACTCAGTAGCTTGGGTTGAATGATAAGGGTCTTCTGATGTCTCTACTACTGTACACAGTATGGTAATAGCATACACTGCAGGTGTGGTGCCATCTGGGAATTTAAAATAGGATCCATAAACATACAGTTCTCCCTGTGAGTCAGATAAGGAAACATCAGTCAAGTCTACCCATCCTTTCATCTCTTACTCCGTTCGGAAAATACAATCATGTTTATCAATTTAATCACTCTCAGAAGGGAGGGGGAGTAACGTGGCTGGATTCAGAGTAGCATACCTTTTAATCGCAATGTTTCACAAACAATGTCAGTTCATAGCCAGTAAGACGCACACTGGTGAAGTGCTTTGTCTTATTCAAAAGCGTATTCACAGCATTGGGCGGAATTTGCGTAGTCGCGCTACGCAAAGCTCTGCAAAATGGAAAAAAATCTTTGCGAGCACGCAAAAGGTCTGCGAACATTCAAAATTGCTTGTTCTGCCCGTTTGTGATGCTTTTTTCCTGTTCGTAAATGCTGTTTGCGTGCTCGGGGGGAAATATCTTGCGAACACGCATTTTGAAAGCGCCAACAAGCAAAAAATTCTGCGGAACCGCGGATCATGGAATGTTGGCAATTCAGCGTTCCCTGCAGCACGCGAATGTACCCAAATTCCGCGAGCGGAACAGAATTTACTGCCCAGGCCTAGTCAGTTTCGAGTATGAGACCAGCCGATTGGCTGATGGAAGTGGCCACAACCACAACCACTATTAGACAACTCAGGAGGGCTCTCGCGACCGGATCAAGGACAGTAGAAAAATAAGGACGCAATTGTTGAATAATCTATGTATAGGTTTTTCGAGTGTTCAGAAATTTTGGCGCTCAACTGCTCACGGTAAAGTATTTGGTTATCGTAGTATCAAAATAGGTGCTTCTTGGACAAAGGAAAACCTTAACCTCTGTGAAGAGAAGAGGTACAACAACCTCCCTCTTATTATGATTTGGACAAAGATCCAGAGCACACTATACGTATCTAAATGATATTCTTATATTCAAGTATTCATTCCTTTGGGATAGATCAACCAAACGTAAGTTTTCAAAAAGTTTTATTATCAACAGTGTTTACCCCTTGTGAATCACTGTGCCTGTTACTTGGGCTCAAGTAACAGGCACAGTTATTCACAAGGGGTGAACACTGTTGATAATAAAACTTTTTGAAAACTTACGTTTGGTTGATCTATCCCAAAGGAATGAATACTTGAATATAAGAATATCATTTAGATACGTATAGTGTGCTCTGGATCTTTGTCCAAGGACACAATTGTTGCTTATCTCCAAATTTTTGTGTTGGGACCGCAAGCGCACAACCAGCCGTCTCATGGACGTACAAAACAAACGGTTTATTGTAATTAGGTGTGCCGAGTACTGGAGCCGAACAAAGTGCAGTTTTTGATTGCTCAAAAGACTGCTGACATTAAGATGTTCATGGCAAAGGCTCATGCACTTCTTTCGTTGTTAGTGCAAGCACAGGTTTGATTAACAAAGAATAGTTGGGTATCTACTACTAACAGTAGGAAGTGACACCTATAAACTGCACACACCTTTCTGAGTTTGTGGAATTGTCATTTTAACAATAGTACTAATACTCGCAGGGGTCAACCTCCTACTCTTCTTCAACAGTAGGTGTCCTAAGTAGATGACTGTTATATCCTGCATATTTAATCATATTTATTCCAGTTTACTTTCTCCTAGCAGCTCAGACAGTGTGAGTGTTGACAATGGAATGTTGGTGTGACTGTGATGCTTTGAATGCCTGGGTGCCTAGGTGGATGAGTGGTGACAGTTGGTAGATGGGCTGAGCAGCAGGTAGGATGCTCCTGTTGGGGCTGGGGTATAAGGATTACCAGGCTGATGGAATGAGGTATGTATTTACCATCCTGCAACTTGAAGTTAATAAAGAAATACTTAAAACACAATTTTGCTACGTCTGGTAAGATGCAGCATATTATGGCGATGACCTGGACCAAGACTCAAGCATGCTACAGGTGTTTAAAGAACAAGTCTTTGGTATAGAAATTAAGAACACAATGAAATCTACAGAAACAGTAAAGTATCAAGAATGGAGTAACAGAGAAGCCAGCACCCCCCAGTGTCCTTGTTAGTGGACAGCCCCAGCCTGGATATGCTTCATTGGTCTTCAAATAATGACATTTATGTGAGTGGATAACTGGTTTGAAGTTGAGCAAGTCCTCATCCCATCTTTGCTGCATTCTACATCAGTATGGATTTTTCCATCAATGATACAGTTAACTGGAATTAGTCAAACTATTTAAAGGATTTTCCAGTCTCTACAAATGTTTATGGTGAGGTCTTGGATGGCAATGGTTGCAGTCTTTAGTCATTTGATTCTGCTCATATACTACCTTCTTGTACTTCTCTGACAATCAACATTTACAACAACGTTCAAGGCGGGTACCTATACTGTGAAATTTCTGTACTGGCAGGTTTCTGCGTGTTTCGATCTTCACACAATTATCTGTTTTCCACTAACTTGGTCTCTGCACCTGTGGCAGGAGGGGGCCATCAAGGTGAGACAAATTATTTTGTAATTTGTTATCTTGAGAAAAATGATTTGCCTACTGATAGGCTGGTAAAACTGTTATGCTGCGTTTTAAATTTAAAATAGAGCACACACAACTACCGTGTTTATGGTGTCCCGCAGAGCAGCTCAGGAATAGTTTGTGACATATTTGCTTATTTCCAGCTTGTGGCTGCCGTGGGATGCTTGCTAGAAGTAACACGCCTTGAGCCATCCGGCCCTGCAGCTCCTGCATGCAGCCGTATTGGGATTGGAGGCACCACGCAAGCACTGGAGCTCCAAAGTGTTCTGTAGTGTCCAGCCTGTTGGATTGTTTTCTGCCAACCACGTGTTTTGCCAGTAAAGTTTAACTGGAATTTGAAGGAGACCGGGAGCTCTGTACTTCTTTCTTGTGTACAAAAAGGATTTGGTAAAGCACCGGAAACTACAGGTACATTGTGTGCATGTTTACGACAGAACGCATGCGCACAGTTGAGGGGCATCCACACATTTCTCCTGGAGACGCATGGTGCTGGTGACACTCACAGCCCTGAAAACGTTGCCTCTGCTGAAAGTAATTGTACTGCGGTGTTTTATGCATGTACATTTTGTTCAAGCTATGTCATGTGGGGCCTAGATCTGGCTCACAGTGTGCTGTGTCAGTTTTATCACTGTGTTTGCATGTCAAATTCCATGGAATTGCTAAGTGACAATAGCAAATTTGTGTCTGACATGGCTCACAGGTGATTTTGCTGTGTTTTGGTTTTGGTCTGGTTAATATTTTTTTTTTTAATTACAAGAGGCAAAGAAAACGTTTTTGCATTATTTAGAGTTTATATTTGACACATTTTCAATAGCTTTTGTTGTAGTGATGCCAAGGTACTTCATGGTTCTTTCGTCAATGTTTATGTTGATACTGTAAATCAACATATATGCTACATTTTTACATGCTACACTATGCATGATTTAAGTATGTCTTAATTTTTACGTTGCTGCTACAGGTTTGTTGACATTTTACAGTACTCATTATGAAACTTTGCTGTTTTGCATTGTACATATCCCTTACATTTGGAATAACATAAAGGGTTTTGTTGCTCATTTATTTTGGAAGCATATGTTTCCTTACGCAAGGGAGGTTCTAGTCTTTTAGTGAGTGGTGTTCACACATCTTTTGGTTTCATTTTTACACTAACCTTACTTACATGAGGGACGGGTATGGAGTTTGGCTCCATTTTTACTTTTTCATTACCTTACATGAGGGTGGTTCTAGACTTTATATGGGTGGTTTCTCATTTCTCTGTGTTGCAGTCACACATTGTTACATGTTGTGTTTTGTTGATGGTGTGTAATTTTTCATGCGCTACACTAGTCTGTATTGTGTGTAAGTTGCCATGCGCTAGAAGAGTTGTCTGTGTTGTGTGTAAGTTGCCAAGTGCTACACGTATTTTCTTGTTGGTGTGCAAGTCGACATATGCTACATTTCTTGTTTGTTCAGTGTGTAGGTGGCCCTGCACCACATGTGTTTGTTTAGTGTGTAATTGCCTTGCGCTATTCTTTCTGTACATACTGTGTGTAAGTCACCAGATTCTACACGTATACTTTAGTTTCTCTCCTTCACACAGGGTAGGTCTGATGGGCCTTGTCCCATTTACTTTCGGTTTCACCCTTACGTCAGGGGTAGGTTAGGGGTGTTAGCCCCATTTACACATTTTACATTAAATCCTCACACAGGGTGTGTTCACAATGGGTTACTTAGTCCCATTTTCTGAGTGTATTACATGTTCCTGACTCTAGGAATCTTGTTTACACATTTTGTTCCCCTGTTGGTGAGATTGTTGTCTAGGGGTGTGGTTCAGCCTTTGCTACATTTTACGTATTTTTTCTAAGTTGTTTTATTGGGGAGGATGGCTTTATATTGCTTGTCAATTTTTGTTATTGTTGCTTGTCAATATATTTACCCTTCTGTTCAGGTTACTTAGTGTTCAGACTTTCTTGTGAAGTTGTATTTTAATTTGCTTCCCTGAGTCTTGAACTTTTCTCTGCTGTTGTACATTCTTGTGTATAGTTTCTCCCATGTTCTATAGTTCTTTTCATTTTTCATTTAAAAGGAGGGGGGTATGTTATATCCTGCTTATTTAATCATATGTATTCCAGTTTACTTTTCTAGCTGCTCAGCCAGTGAGAGTGTTGACAGTGGAATGTTGATGTGACTGTGATGCTTTGAATGCTTGGGTTCCTGGGTGGGTGTTTGGTGACAGTTGGAAGATGGGCTGAGATGCAGGCAGTCTGCTCCTGGTGGGGCTGGTGTATAAGGGTTACCAAGGTGATGGACTGATGTACTTATTTACCATCCTACAACTTGAAGTTAATAAAGAAATTTTTAAAACTCAATTCGGGTATGTCTGGTAAGATACAACATTGAATCAATCAATCAATCAATCAATCAATCAATCAATCAATCCCTAGAGACTCTGCGAGGATCTCAAGGTGCTAGGGGGGATGGGGGGGGGGGGGGGGGGGGTTGGTGTTTCTACTGCTTGAATAGCCAGGTCTTGAGAAGTCTTCTGAAGGCCAGTAGATCCCGAATCTGTCGCAGGTGGATGGGTAGAGTGTTCCAGGTCTTGGAGGTGAGGTGGGAGAATGATCGAGGGATAGTGGCGAGGGGTAGGTTGGCAGAGCGGAGCTGGCGGTTCAGGATGTAGAAGGTGAGGAGTCTGTTGAGGCATGTTGGTCCAGTGATGTGGAGTGCCTTTTGAGCATCGGTGAGGAGCTTGAAGGTGATCCCCTTGTTGACAGGGAGCCAGTGCAGGTCTCCCAGGTGGGGTGTGATGTGGCTGTGGTGGGGGATGTTGAGGATTAGGCGTGAAGAGGTGTTCTGTATTCGTTGTAGTCATTTCAGGAGTTTGGTTGATGCTCCTGCGTAGAGGGCGTTGCCGTAGTCCAATCTGCTGCTGATGAGGGCCTGGGTGACTGTCCTTCTGGTTTTGGTGGGGATCCATCTGTAGATCTTGCGGAGCATGTGAAGGGTGTTGAAGCAGGAGGATGAGACGGAGTTGACTTGCTTGGTCATGGAGAGCGATGCGTCTAGAATGAATCCTAGGTTGCGTGCGTGGTCGTTGGGTGTTGGTGCAGTTCCTAGTGTGGTCGGCCACCAGGAGTCGTCCCAGGCAGAGGGAGTGGAGCCGAGGATGAGGACTTCCGTCACCAAGGAGGGGTCCTTGGTGAGGGAGAGGATCAGTTGGGTGTCGTCGGAGTAGGAGATGATGTTGAGGTCGTGGGATCGGATGATGTTGGCGAGCAGTGTCATGTAGACGTTGAAGAGGGTCGGGCTGAGGGATGATTCTTGGGGTATGCCGCAGATGATCTCAGAGGCTTGGGATCAGAATGGCGGGAGGTGGACACTCTGGGTTCTGCCGGAAAGGAAGGTTGTCCATTCCAGGGCCTTGTCGCGGATCCCTGTATCATGGAGGCGTGCGCGTAGGGTGTGGTGGCAGACAGTATCGAAGGCAGCTGAGAGGTCCAGGAGGATGAGGGCCGCAGTTTCTCTGTTGTCTAACATGGCTCTGATGTCATCGGAGGCAGTGATGAGGGCAGTTTCAGTGCTGTGGTTTCTGCGGAAAGTAGATGGGGATGGGTCCAGGATGTTGTTGTCCTCGAGGTAGCGGGTTAGTTGTTCGTTGACGATCTTCTCGATGACCTTTGCCAGGAACAGGAGCAGGGAGATGGGCCGGAAGTTCTTGAGGTCTCTTGGGTCTGCCTTGGGTTTTTTGAGCAGGGCTTTGATCTCAGCTTGCTTCCAGCTCCCTCGGAAGGTGGCGATAGTGGAGCTGACCTTGTTGAAGATGTGGTGTGGACATGGGTCTGACGGAGAGCCGGAATGGATGGAGTTCATGGTTTTGATGGTGTCATCGTCATTCACATGGGACCAGACGAGCAGGGGGTCGGTGTGGATGATGGGCGGTGATTCTGAGGTGTCGTGTCTGTCTGCGGGTCTGGTTGTTGAAGCTGTCCTGGATGTCGACGATCTTTTGATGGAAGAAGGTGGCTAGGGAATCGCAACAGTGACATCCTGTAGACAATACTGAAATTTAGAAAGAGAAACTTTATGTCCATGATATGCCAAATGTAACAATAATTTAACAGTACTATCTTTGCAACCTTGTTCCGTAACACAAGCTATAAGGAGATCGTCAACATGCTGCACCAATATAATACCTGTAGGAAGCTAAAGGAAATACAACTGACTCTTTAAAGCCTGACTATAAATGCTTAGACTCTTAGTATAACCTAAGTCTGGGTAAAGCACTACGTTAGGCTTGCGTAGTTTGCAAAGTTTTTGCTACTTCGCACTACGTGAATTGCATGTAGCACAGTGCAAACACTTGTAGCGTAGTGCAGCGGTAATTTTTTGCTTCCTCAACGTCAAGTTGGCGACAGTGAGCAGCCAAAATTACATCCCGGCGAGACTTTTTTCTCATTCCCCTCTGCTGCCTTTTTGTGAATTACCCGATTTTTCCTCGCCTGCAGCCCTTCCTGTGCTTCTCAAAGCATACCTTGTGACCTCCCTGTTTTCCTCCCTCTTAGATTGAACTAAGCCTTTTTTCTTCTTAGTTGTGATATTTCGGCAGGTTTTTGGTTGTGCTCCCTCCTCCTTGCCCCCCCCGCTTCTGTTCTACACACCCACCACTGAGGAACACACTTTAGGGGCTGATTGTGATTGCAGCGTACGGGCTTCCCCTACCTCCGTCCTCTTTTCTTCCTTCGTACTCCTGGCTCCTCTTCCAATAGCCCCACCCGCGCTATACTGCAACCTGGCTGCTGCTCACCTGCCTCTCATTAGCTTGGCAGCCGCTCTACTCCAGCGTTCACCTCCTGCCGAAAGCTCCCCTGGCGGCTCCGTAGGAGGCTCCTCCTCCACCTCGCCCTGCGTCTCGCGCCGCCATGACCCACCTGCGTCTGCCGCTTTCCGATTCCCGAGAATTGCTTTAGAGACGCCAGAAGAGGGTTAAAGCCAAAGAAAAACCTCCGAATTCAGGTACGAGTCATTCCGCGAACTTATCGCGGCTTAGCACCGCCGTGTAGCAGGTCAAGCCACAACTAAACGCCCCACCTCCCTCACCGCCACTCGCGACCAACTACCTAGCTGGCCGCCATGTTTTCCCCCAACCTGAACTGGATTGTGGTAAGGGGGGGGGTACCGTCATAGATCGCGGATCGAATACATCTTAATAGATTTGAGACTGATGGATAGATCGAAACAGACTTCACATGTTGGGGTGCATCTATCAGATCACTCAGCAGTAAAGACAGAGGCTTGAAATTTGGGTTCAGTCTGGAGGTTGGACCGTACAGTGTTGTATGACTGTGAGGCGATAGAGAGTCTAAGGCAGGAAGTGGATGGATTTGTAGAACAGAATGTGGGGTCAGCAAAAATTGATATTGTCTGGGAGACATGCAAAGCTTTTCTTCGGGGGAGGTTGGGAGCTCTGGGTGCAAGCAAAAGAAGAGTGTATCATAACAGAGTAGAGTTTTTGGAAAAGGAAATCCGTCAAAAAGAAGCAGAGATAGTGAAATCAGGTACTAGTGAGGTTAAGGAAAAGATCGTTCAAGATTTGGATGATCTGAAAGGAGAAATGGTCACGGTGGTTACTAATAGGGTTAAGGAAAAATATGAAGCCAGACAATTGGCGCATTTTGAATATGGTGAAGGCACAAGTAAACTATTAGCATGGAAAGCAAGGAGAGACCGGATTCGAAGCACGATCAAAGAAGTGAAAGATGGTGGCCCAGGGCGATTTGTTACTAATACGAAAGACATTGCTGATGCCTTTCACAGGTATTTTGAAGAGGTGTACAGGGAGGATCTTGTTCCAGATAAACAGGAAATAGACAAGTGGGTGAAGGCTCTGAATCCACTGACAGAAGAGCTTCAGGAAATATTAAACCAAGAGATAATGCAGGGAGAAGTTGAGGAGGTCATCGAGCAGGTTAAGAAAGGGAAAGCACCTGGCCCGGACGGGCTCCCTGTTGAGGTATACAAGGTTTTGGTTGGGAGCGTGGCACCCTTATTAACAAAAGTTTTTAATGAAGTCTTTTTGGGGAATGCGGCCCTTCCTGCTTCGTGGAATGAGGCAAATATTATAGCTATTCCCAAACCTGGGAAAATCACCGAAATACATGGACTCGTATAGGCCGATTTCGCTTTTAAATTGCAACTACAAGCTTTTTGCGAAAATCATGGCGGATAGGCAGAGCAGAGTCGTCCCGCATCTTATACACGAAGATCAGAAAGGGTTTATTAAAGGCAGGTACTTAAAGGAGTTAACTTTTTCCCTTATATGCAGTATAGATGTGGCTGTTACACATAATCTCCCCTTGGCGGTAGTTGCTCTGGACGCCGCCAAGGCGTTTAATCGTGTCAATTGGGTGTATTTGAAGGCCTTAATAACACATTTACAGATGGGGGCAATATTTTAGCATGCTTTTGGCGCGGCTGTATCAGTCACCTACCTCGAGGGTATTAGTAAACGGGACAGTAACCCCGCTAATAAAAGTAATGAGGGGTACAAGGCAGGGGTGTCCCTTATCTCCTCTCTTGTTCGATCTATATATAGAACCGTTAGCTTGTAGGATTAGAGAGACAGACTTGATTCTCCCTTTTGAGTGTCAGGGATGTGCCAGAAAGATCGGGCTATACGCAGATGCTATAGTTATTTTAACCCCTAAACTCCATCAATCGCTGGGCTGTATAGATACCATAACGAAGAAATTCGGGGAGGTCTCTGGATATCGTATAAATGCTGACAAAACCGAGATCATGTCTTGCAATTTAAAAACAGATGATATAGCTTGCAAAACTGAGATAATATACCTAGGGGTGCGAATAACACAAGATATAAAGGAACTCACCAAAGTTAACTTTGCTAAAGTCAGGAAGAAAATCTCTTTGGCTATGAGAGGCTGGTCACACCTGCCGCTAACAATATATGGCCGAGTTAATTTGGTGAAAATGATGGTTTTACCCAAGATAACTTTTCTATTTGACTCCTTGCCTCTGTTGTTTGAGAAGGAGGGGCTCATAAAGTTGCAAAGCGAGATTGGGTCATTTATCTGGGCATCTAAGGGATCGCGCCTATCTTGGAAAAAGATCAGGAGAACACTTTTGAAAGGATGCCTGGCAGCTCCAGACCTCTAGATTTATTCTTGGGCTTTTTTGCTGAATAACTGCAGAATGCTTTTGGGCACTCCAGGGAGTTCAGTCATTGGTAAACTACTGTCAGCACTGCTCAGAACGGATAAGATCAAGCAGAATGGATTTATGTACAAATTTGCTGACCCGAAATACTTTAAAAAAATAAGATTAAAGGTGTTGAAAGATTTAGCGATGGTTTGGTATAGAATCAGGAGGGCAACAAAAACACCATATTTTAGTGCAATGGCACCGATATGGGATACACCAGGAGCTCTGAGCTGGTCCGAGGATGCATTGGCAAGGTCACTAAAATTAGAGGGACCCCAGAGATGGGGGGATTTGTTTATAAAAGGCAGCTTAGCACCATGGAGATATTGTGAAAAAGAGTAGGGACATCATTTTTCTAAGTTTAAATTTCTCCAGATACAAAGCTGGGCTGCCGGGAAAGAAAATTTAATCGGGCAATATAATGTGTTTGAAGAGAAGCTGGCTTTGGAGACCTCGATTAAAAAAGAAGTGGCGATGTGGTACTGGTCAATAGTGGAAATGGAGGACGGACCTTTTACATTGCCGGAGACCCTGTGGGGAGAGTGCTTGCCGAGGATTGCAACAGAGGACCAATGGCAAGTAACTATGTTGATTCTTTACAAGGTGGTAAAACCGGCAAATTTAAGGAAAAACATCTTGTTCACTCTCCACAGGGCGTATTGGTCTCCAAGAAAATTGGCGAAATTCAAAGCTGGCGGAACAGCGAGGTGTTCTAAATGCAGTAGCCCAAATGAAGAGGACCTGCACATGTTTGTCACATTCCCGGCGATAGAGACCTTCTGGACCGCAGTGAGTAAATGCTTGTCGACCGCACTGGGCCAACATTTTGAGGTAAGCCCCGAACTTGTTATGACGGGAAGAACTGATTTACAAGGTAAGGGCTTGGATGACAGAGCAAAACTGGTGTTTTACGCTGTATTAGTGGCCCGGAGGTAAATTTGTAGGATGTGGGTATCTGCTGACCCTCCGTCAGACTTGTAATGGGTAAGAGCTATGAGAGCCATAGCAAAGCTAGATATGGCTGGTCGGCACAAGAAGAGATACAGATTTTGGACTCCATTCTTACAATGTTATGGGTGATGGTAAGGGGGGCTAAGGTAAAGGTGCAAGTAAGTTCTATGATTAAGCCTCTCCAAAATCTCGGCTGAAACGTGCTTCAAGGAGGAACGGTGTAGGTGGCGCACCTCCTTCTAATAGCACTATTTCTACCATATGAGATGAAATTGCTCTAGGGCGATACCGCGTAGAAAGGGGGTGAGGAGAGGCGAATGAGGACAAAAAAAGAAGAAAAAAAATATATATCATTTTCTGAAAGGTTACAAGTTTGAAAATGATGCACAAGTGGGGCTACTTGAACTTTAAATTTCACCTGTGATTTGAGTTGTAGAATACATTTCTTAACGAGTTGTGTAGTTTGTCCTATATAAAACCTGTTACATGGACATTTAATACAGTAGACTGTATTTTTTTAATTACAATTAGAAAACATTATCTGCTGATGTAGCTGACCATTTATGTCAATCTCTTTGGAATTCTTCGTTAAACTGCATGCTGCGCAGGTTTAACATCAATAATGTCCTACTACTGGAGGTAATTTGAGTAACCCTCTTAGATCTTTTTTGGCCGATTCCTCCTTTCTTGCTGCTCTCACTAATTGCTGTCTCACATTTTTTCATTTTTTAAAAGCGAAAAGAGGTTTAGGAATACCTAAATGTTCAATGAGTTTCCAATTTTTTTGAATCAGCTTTTTCACTCTATTTGCTCTGGGGTCATATGTGAGAACACATGTTGGTTTGCTTTCTCTTTGATTTTTTGCACTAGTAGCACTTCTCTCAGGGTATACCAAGCTCTTTTTTGAGCAACTTTAACTAATCTTTTGGGGTAACCCGGGTCACAAGTTTGTCTTTGAGTTTCTCTGCAGTTTCGAAATAGTCTTCTTTTTTACTACAATTTCTCCTCACAGGGAGAAATTGGCCGTATGGCAAATTTTCTTTCAAAGTGCGAGGACGGCAGCCTAAGAAATGTAGAAGTATGTTCCAGTCTGTAGATTTTGTGTACAGACTTACTTGTAATTGACCACTTTTATGTTTGATATATACAATCAAAAAGTTAAGTCTATTTCGATCACTGGATAAGGTGAAATTAAATTCCTGCATTCTTAAATTTAGCCAATTGCGGAAATCTTTTAGCAATAACTCCTCTCCATTCCAAATCATAAAAATGTCATCTATATAGTGACATCAAAAATTCACCTGTTTCTTAAAGGGATTGGTGTTGCTATATATCCATTTTTTCTCAAATTCTGCCATCACTAGTTTGGCTATCTCGGGTGAAAAACTACAACCCATAGCCACTCCAGATGTTTGCAAATATAGATTGTCTTTAAACTTGAAGAAATTGTTCTTTAAGCAGATAGTAGCTAGAGATAGTAAAAATTCTGTTGGTACCTGATGTGGAAGTTCTCATAAGTCTAAAATGTGTCTTATCACTGCCAAAGCCTCATCGTGGGGTATGTTTGTATGAAGTGATTCAATATCAAAGGATACCAATAGTTGGTTCTCAATGTTGTAGGGTAAATTTTCTATCTTTGATATCAAATCCATTGTGTCTTTGATGTATGATTGGGTATCATTTACCAGGGGAATAAGAAAGATATCTATGTATTAGGTCAGGGGCTCTAACATAGAGCCACAAGCTGATACTATAGGCCTGTGGCTGTGGCCCATGTGGCTGGCATGGGCACTTCCCACCAATCTTCCTCTCAACTTCAAAGGAGGCACTCATTTTCTTCCCCTCAACAACACTCCGTTAACCACTGTTAGTTCACCTCGACCCTGAAAATAAGCTAGCATGTCTTCATCCTATATGCACTTGCTCACCCAACCACTTGAGATCATCCTGACAACTTTTTGAACTTGCATCCTCTTGGAGTTCCCTCTTCCATTCATATTCCTGTGCAACTCCTCCCTTAAAGAAACAATCATTGACCTCCTCATCAATCTCTTCACCACCAAAACATTCTTCTTGGATGAAATCATCAGACTCATATTCCCAACACAACATTGACAGACAATATGCTTGCAAATTGCCAGCACCAAGCACATAAGATTACTAAAAATCAAACTCCTGAAATGTTACTACCCACCTGTGAATGCGGCTTGAGATTTGATCGATACCTTTCTTCCTGAAAACCTCCTTAAGTGGATTATGATCAGTTTTTACCTCAACTTTCCATCCCCAAAGAAACGTTCTAAACCTTCTTACAGCCCAAAAGACTCATAAGGCCTCTTTCACTATGACAGAGTAAATGTACTCAGCATCCATTAAGCCATATGTTAGGAACAAAATGGTACTGCACTTACCACAAGACCTCTGTAACAACACAGCCACTAACCCTTTGGAGCTGGCATCATTCATGCCAATAGTGTCATCATTAGAATCAAAACTGCCAAGATCTGAGGCAGTCTTCAAACTGGACTTCACATCATTAAACTACCTTTCACACTGATCACACCACACAAATTCCTTTTCCTTCTTGAGAAGATCCTCATACAAACCGTTCTTTCAACAGACTTGGGGACAAACGTATTATAGAACTCTGCAATGCCTAAAAATGTCTCCAAATCCTCTTTAATCTTTGTAGAGGGTAGATTCTTAATGGTATCAACCAGTCCATCTTAGGTTGAATTCCTGACCATGTATTCAAATGACCCAAGTATTCTATTTCTGGAACATTGAACCTACACTTCTGTTTAAACATCAAATCTCCCTTCTGCAGCCTTTCCAGCACTTCTTTTAACCTACCTTTATGCTCCACTATATTCAAGCTAACCACCAACACAGCGTCCTGTTAGTCTTTCACACATTCCACTACCCACAACATATTTTCCATCAATCTCTGAAAGACTGATGCTGCTGAGATGATTTCAAACGGCATTCTAAAAAAAAAGTCCAAAACGAGTTGTGAAGGTAATTAAATCCTGCGATCTAAGATTCAACTTTATCTGTTGATATGCTGGACTTTGATCCAGCGACAACAAATGCTTAGCCTCATTGAGAGAGCTGAGCATCTCCCTAATATTGGGAAGGTGATAGTGATCAAATACCACAGCCTTATTCAGCTCCCTCAAGTCCACACACAACATAGCTTCCGCATTGGTCTTGCATTCCTTAACCACTGGCGCAAGCCATTCTGAGACCTTCACTTCTTCCTTTCTTTTACCGCTGTATTGACTTTGAGATTGACCCTATGAACTTCATTTTTGAGACACCCCAACTAAACTTTGAAAACATTGGGATATTTGCCACACTCCTCCGAAACTCGCCTGACCACAGGTATATTGCTCTCACACACTGCAGGGTTCTCATTAGGGGCAAGATACACTTATAAGTCACACTGATATAACCAACTAATCAGGGAATCTCCTTTTACTAAAGCATAAATCTTCCCTGAAATCGTTCTATTCTTAAATTCTATTGTACCCCTAAAAAGTATTCATCTAACTTGATTGTTTCACCAGCATAGCCCCTGGGATAAATAACCAGTTTAAGAAGTTTCACACTGCTCGTAAGTTTCTGTTCATAAACTACTTTCAGTATCAAGATTATATTTTCTCCTGAGCCAAATAACATTTTGACCTCTTCCCCCTTTTCTTGCACAACCTCTATTGGACCATCTGAACCATCAACCTTGGTTTGAAGAACTACAATAGCCTCAACCACATCACCATTAGAACATTCCATTTATCTCACTTTCTGTAAATTAGATTTACAACATTTTGTGAAGTGTCCCTTTGCACACAATTTCTGCAGGCAGCTTTCCACCCTGGTTAGTCCTTGTTGTGTGCCATGTGACCAACATTGCCGCAGTGAACACATTTACGAGAAAATGTTCTTGCAGTTTTGTTACTTGCATCTTCTTTGTTATGAGTATATTTTCCTATATTGGACTTCTCACCTACTGCCTTTTCCCACACTAATTTAAAAGAAACATTGCAAATTTTTATGTTAGTGGGTGACTCATGCCTATGAATAATTTCCACACAGGCCTTCTAATTTTCATGAGTTTTAGCAATTGTCAAGACTTCTTGCAGGTATATGTTTGCCATATGGTCGGTTTGGCCTTTTCCAGCATGCATCTTAGCATAAACTGATTCCTTGAATACTCTTCATTAGAACTTTCAAACCCACAAGTGGAGGCTAATCTGTGTAACACATATATATATTGATTTATATTCTCTTCTTCTCATGACATCCTTTTCCAAAGTGATTGCACTCAAAGATCCTACTTAGGGGAATATGTATGAGGAATTGGCAGAGTGAGGCGTTAGCTGTGATGGTTTAAAGCCTCACTCCTCCACTTCAGAAACTCATGGCTGCACCATATTTACAAGAACACAGTGCAGCCATGCATTTGTCCCTACGCTGGTGCTACACTGAGAAGGGTAGCGCCAACGCAGGCACCCTTGCACGATAGTGCAAGGGTGTCTGGGTGCAGGGGAGGATTGTTTATGTGTAGGAAGGTGTCCCTTCCTGCACATAAACAATCCTGAAATGCCATTTTGTCACGTCTATGTGTGCTGCTTAAATATAGGGAGCATTCCTCATAGAATTTCTAAAAGTAGCTTTCCTTGCCTTCATCATCCTCCTCACTTCAGTCCCTGAGTCCCATCCATCGAAACACAGAAATGCAGGCACACAACTTCCACTGTCTCGGATCACAGTCCTGATCCTTCATCTTCTGCTACGAGAGGCTTGGCCTATCCAAAAATAGATTCAATTGACCTCCATTACTCTGACCCACTCAAACACCATGCATGTATTACACCCATTTCACATGCACACTCACTTAAGATACACTTTAGGCAGGTGTGGCCCGTTAAGGTAAGAGCGGGGGTGGGGTGGAGTGGAATCGACATGCTACGACAAGAAAAACAAACAAAAAAAAAAAGAGCATGGTTTTCTTTTTTTTTGTTCTAAGGGTTCTCTCGTTGTTGGGTGTTAAATCCCCCTACCCCCCAGCTATTACCTGCATGGGCAGTGCCTGACCTTTGGGGCAGTGAGTCTCAACCCTGTGACAACCCCAGTGACAGAGATAAAAATGTCTGCCCACATGATTGATTTCTCTTCAGCATGGTATGTTGCCACCACAGCATTAGGCCAGGGTTCGTGCATCCTTTTACGTCACTTGACAGGTCCAGAACCTCACCTATGCAGGGGCAGGCCTAGGTCTTTGTGCACATGCTCAGATTAGCATGATGCCAGGGTCAAAATAGAAATCAAGATTCCAGATATACATGTTGTTAGACACTCAGGTCAAGGGATTATGCCCATAAATGGTCCAATTATGAGTTTCATCAGTGCGGCAGCAAGCGGTATGCCACCTCTGCACTCCCTCCTGCCAAGACTCGCCACATCCCGCTTTCCAGATTACGACTTAAACTTGGTTTGGTGGGCAGGTGGTGTGGCGGTCCCGCGGTGCTGCCTCTTTCAAAGGCAGCGGTGCCTTTGAAAAAGGCTGCACAATGGGACCGCACAGCAAGGTTCCGGCATGGCATGGAATCGAAAGTCGCTGCGGCTCCACCAAGCATTTCACGAGTTTCCTCACACCACACTTTTCATTGCAGTGAGACCGCCATATAAAGTGTGTCAGTGAAGAAACCTAGTGCCTCACGCCATATGGATGGACACAGGTAAGCACAACATATGCTACCCTGTGTGCATGCACACCTGTCCCACCCTGGGAACGCCCAAGAACCATCCCCCAGACAGGAGAACACTCCTGATCTGGTTGACGGTTTGTATATAAGTTTGGTGGTGCGGGAGCGGGGCAGTCCCACACCGCCAAATTCATAACAAGGTTTTACATTTTTTTGGAGCAAGTGGTGTTTCAATTGTGGATTTTTTAGTTCTGGAAATGAGATGCTTTAAAGCTGGTATAGCAGTTAATTGACCAGGTACATGCTAAGGGACATGGGGTAAAATATATTTTAGAATTTGTGTTGTTGCTTTTTGGAAGCTAGTGCATGCTTTTTAATGCTTTCTAGGACATCTCCAACTTCAATTTTATTCACGACGGGGGATGGGTATGTTCTTTCACACATATAACTGTTATTTCTATAGTTGTTTCCCTCCCTTATCAAGCATTTGTGCAGTATTTTGTACATTTCCAATTCATGTGGTTAGCAACTGATTTCTCTTGGCTGTATGTGTACCCCATATATCAAAGAAAAAGTTTGCTTTTTTATGAACAAATGCATTTAGCACCTTCTGTCATTTTCTTAATTGTACTGCTATTAAATATATATATTTAGAAATAGTTAAATAAATGTTATAAACATTTTTGACATGTTCAAATTGTTGCATTTTTTTGCTAACCTAACCTGATATAACTAACTATATGTTGTGTTTTCAATTTCTTGCTCTGTTGAGAAATTTTCAGTTGTTTTTTCTACTTTCAGCTTGCTTGTTTTTCCTATTGAAATAAAAAAAAATGTTTTATTATATTGTGGGATTGATATATTGATAAACATATAGAGAAATTTGGGCAGAATTATCATTTTAATAATGACGATGCGATCTGCTATAGATAAAGGCAATCTTTTCTATCTGGCCACTTGTTCATTAGTTTTGTAAGTGCAGTGCCATAGTCCATCTAAACTGGGGTGGCATGGTGAGCAAAAGAATGATGGATTTAACCCAGATCTCTTGACTGGGGGTGAAAGTATGATTTATTCTGCATTACGTCCATCATTTTTTTGCATAGTACTTTTCACCCTAAGAGAGATGGGTATGCCCAGATGTGGGTCCCTTGCTCACTGTGCCACTGGATTCAAGCTAGCCTGGTTGATGTAGGGTAAAACCCAGAAACCGGTCCCAGGATGCTTGTTTCCGGTCCAAGGAGGACCTGGCTTGGCATTTCGGTCTGGACTGTTCCCATAAGGCACAGGGTCAAGACTGATTTGCCATTGTCTGGGTCTTAATTGGGTGGCATGGTGAGCAAAAGAACAATGGATTTAACCCAGATCCCTTGACTGGGGTGAATGTATGATTTATTCAGCATTCTGTCCATCATTTGTTTGCATAGCACTGTTCACCCAGACCACAACCTCCGGGTCCCTGTGCACCCACACCCCAAGATATCTGAACGGGTCTTCACACCACGGGAGAGGGAATTCCATGTTATACTGGGTAGTGATCAACGTGAGCAGGATAATGGCAGACTTATCCCAGTTTTGACTGAGTCCGGAATAGTTTCCATGTTTAATGTATTCTCTTATGAGAGAAGCCAGATGCAGCTCCCGGTCTTGCACATAGAGTACCATGTCGTCCCCATATAGCGTAATTGCAATCAGCGTGTTCTGAATTGCAGACCTGCTGCCACATGTCTCTGCAGAAGTATGCATGCTAGTGGTTCTAGGGATACAGTAAGGAGTACCAGTGACAATGTGCACCCTTGTCTGGTACCACTACATATTTCAACATGATTTGAAATATATTTATTTACCCGGATTCTGGCTACAGACTATTATACAATAGGCCGATCCATTACAGAAAGGCTTGCAATATACCCATACGGCACAACACTGTGAACATGTATTCCCACAGTACAGAGTCGAAGGTTTTGGCAGCGTTAAGTAACACTTCCACAGCCCTCATCTCTGGGTCCAGCTGCTGTAAGATGGCAAACATTGTTCGTAGATTATGTATGGTCGATCGCTCAGGGACAAACACCCACTGATCTGGCAGTATCAGACTAGGTAGGAGCATCTGTAGTCGTTTCACAATGATTTTCACCAATATTTTAGTGTCTGTGTTTATGAGGAAGAATGATCGATATGACTCACATCTATTCAGTGGCTTCCCAGGTTTCAATAATGTGACTATGAGGGCCTTGCAGAGTGTTGGGAGCAGACTTTTCTGTTCATAAGCGGCCAAGTACACTGGATGTAGTTGTGGGGCTAGTTGCTCTATGTATGTTTTGTAGAACTCACTTGGGACTCCATCTCTGCTTGCTGCTTTCCCATTCGGTAGTACTTTAATGGCCTCCTTAACCTCCTACAGTGTTATTGATTGCACCATGTATTCTCTTTGCCCAGGAGATAACCAGGCCAGGGCTATATCCTCCAAGTATTCCACAATCTGAGCCTTGGATGCTGCCTTTCGCCGGCCTTATAGTTTTGGGTAGAAGTCCACGAATTCCGATATAATTTCAGGTGTGGTGTACCCCCTGATTGTTATCTTCTAACTCTATTATATTTGTTTGTATTGTGGGCTCTGCTATTTTTAAAGCTAAAGTGTGACCTAGTCGGCCACCTTCCCTGTATGCCGCCCCCACCAATGCCTTGACATATGGCGCCATTCCTGCTCAGCTACTTCACTATATTCTGTGATCCACCCTGTAATGTGTCTTCATCGTATTTCAGTCTGTTGCAGAGTGTTTTGAGAAACCCAACCTGAACTCCCATATACCTCCCATATATCTAGGATTGTGACCTTATACTCCTCCCACAGCGTCCCTTTCCCCTCCACTGATCCCAAATTTTCCTAGAAAAAGGGCATTATCGCCTTGCTTATGCTATCTCTGTACACCGGGTCCAGCAGAGAGGAGGGCTGCAGTGTCCACTGATATGGTGGTCGATTCTGCATGGGTAGCTCCATCTCCAGCAAAGACTGAAATATTGTCAGACACAGTCCTAGCCAGATGAGACACTGTTTTAGGCCCAGGTTCTAGCCTCCTTTGACACTAGCTAATATTCTAACCTTGACCATGTGTGTACTGATGATATGTGTGTCCCCTCCTGCGTATCTGGATGTTGTGTCCTCCATATAGCTATCAACCCTGTGGCGTCCATAATATTATGGATAGTATTGGCCACCTGTTTCCCTTGCCAGTCTGAGATCATTTCACAATCTATTTGGGGGTCTCTGTATGTGTTCATGTCTCTTCCCCATATCACCAACGACAACTCTAGAGTCTTCAGCCATTCCCATACCGTATTATAGAACTCAGGGTCACCTAAATGAGGGCCATTTGTATTAACTATTGTCACCATAGTGCCTTCCATATTACCCTGTACTAGTACGAAACTACCTTGATTGTCCATTTCTAAGTGTGTGAGTGTAAAGGAAGTCCCTTTCTTCACCAATATGATCACACCCCTTGAGTATGAGGAGTATGATGAGGCTACTCTTACTATTGCCCATTTAGTGCCTATATGTCCCTCAGTTGCTTTCATAAGATGTGTTTTTTGAAGTGGTGCAACTTGTATGTTATGGCGGTTGGTGTTCCCCTTATATTCCATGTCAGGAATCTAATAGTCCTGTCTCGACTGATCAGGTAATGTTGGTAATTTGCAGTAGGATCGCTATAGTCCACACACTGGAGATAGCTTGCAATGCTGCTCCAGCTCTTGAAGAACACAAACAAAAAGATTCCCGCCCAATTTATCACCCTAGTTCTGTTCTGCCTAAGCCTTCCTGACTAAACTCAAAAAACATGTTAATAGTAACTGTCATTTGGGGCATACTCTCCTTGGGCTACCAGAGGCCTTGATCCCTTCTGATGGGCAGGGGATGTCGAACTTCAAATTGTGTACTGCTCTCATGCAAAGCGAGTCATTAGGGCCCTTTCCCCCAGGGTTTTAGTCTGGGTTACACCTCAGATAACAGGATCTATGCCTGTAATGTATGCCCCCCTCAAAATAGTGTTGCTCATTCCGACTGATTTTGATCTTGTCCATCTCACTTCCTCTGCACTCAACTTCGTGGGCCAATTTTGCTATATGACTGTTGACAGCGTATTTGCCATTATTTTTCCCACCAGCTAAGCAGATACCCGTAGTCTTTCACAGCTGTTTCCTCCTCAGTTGTCTAGATTCCCATCTTCTTCCTCCTCAGCTGGTGGTTTTCTGTGGCCTTTGAGCAACGTTTTGGTGTAGATCATTGCTTCCTTAGACTAAATGAAGATCTTGCTCCTCCCTTCTGTTTCTATGCACAGTCAAACACGGTATAACATGGCATACTGAGTTTGTTCTGATTGTAGTATTTTTTTCCACCATTTGGAACTTCTTGAGTGCAGCCCGGACTTCCACCATGAAATCGGGGTAGAATGCCACACAATTTCCTTGGTAAGTTATGGTCAGCTTTTCACACGCCAGTCTTATGACAGCATTGCGGTCCCTATAGTTGAGCAGGTTAGATATGATTTGGCTCAGTGGCGTCCCTGGCGTGGGCCAGGCCATTAGCGATCTCTGTGCTCTTTTAACAATGAAGACGTGGGGTAGATGTGCGGTTCGCAAGAGTTACATTGGCTGGATTTTTTCCCATGCGTGGGCGGACTTCGCCATTCTCATTTTGCAGGTTTTAGTGGCTGTTTTGGGTTATACTTGTACAAATGCGATCCGCAATGTCTCTCTTATTTTCTTGTCCCTTCCATCAGATCTGGATGGCAGCATTTTTGGAGGATAATTGATGGTAGTCTGTGTTCAGCCAGCAGTGCAGCACTAAGGTGCGGCCATCTTGCTGTGGGCTCTCTGGTGTCCCCCAAAAATTATGATGTTTAAGGAGAGTGAGTTTAAGGGTAGGGAAGGTTTAGTTTTTAAGTTGATATTTAATTATACTTGCGCTATTTAGTTGACTTTGTTATTCAGTAAAATGTATTTGTTTGAAGTTGGGATAGTGTGTAGAGAAGGGTGAAAAATACGAATATATTTATTAATTTCATTAGTTAGGATATTCTGGTTTTGGATTTAGTTAGCTAAATATTCAAATTAAATAGAGAGGATACATGCTTTGTTTGCTTGATGTTGAATATATTTTTCGAAAGTTGCCGTGTTTTGGAAAAAGTCCGGCAGAGTTTCGTTCTTCTCCAGTGTTTGTAGTTTTTGAGGCAGTTTGTTGTTAATTTTTTGGCATCTTTTATATTGTTTAATTAATTGGTAGAAGACAGGATGTGGCCTAACAGCTAGAGTGGTCGATCTCGAAGCTGGCGAATCAGGTTTGAGTATTGGCAGGGATGCTCATCCTGTGATTCTGGGAAAATCACTTATTCTCCCTGTACCTACCAATAGAAAATGAATGTGTTCATCTGCAACATAACTGATGCTCACGTAAAGCGCTCTGATACCTTCGGGTCCAGTTTGCTCTATATAAACCTCTTACAAAAAATCGTTTCTTGGTTGTTGTTGTTTGTAGTTTTATTCTATTGGTTGTTGTAGTGTCTGTTTAATTGTTATTTCTGTAATGTCCTCATTTACAAAATGCTATTTAATTTTGTTCGAAGGTGTATGTGGTAGTAAAAGTGTATAAAATATATGTATTTATTTTATGTTGCAAATATTGTTAAAAAGTTTAAATATATATTTGATATTTTTTTATTGATGTTTATGTATGCTATTTTTGGGGGGAAATAATGTTAGGATTGAAATTTGAAATGTTGGTTTTTATATTATTAAAAATTTTTAATTTTAAAGTAAAGTGTTCATATATGGAATATGTTTTTATATTATAATTAATTTTGTTATTTTGATATTTAATGTTCAAATAGGTGATTTTATGTGTAATTCGGATATTTATGTGGTCGATCTTTAGAGTTTCAATATTTTTTTATATTTCCTGCTTATTTAATGATGACCATATTTTTGTTGAGGATATTTGTGTAATGAATATTAGTAAAATTTATGTTTTTTATGACAATATTTTTCCATCGATATTTGTGTATTTTTTCAAAATAATTATAGGTTGACAATATTTTTGTTGATGATATTAGTGTGATGATCATTTTGTAGGTCGATATTAGTGGTGACGATATTATGTCAGTGAACTGATTGAGCCTAGTACTGCTAGTAATATTTCCAAGTGATATTTATGCCCAGAAGTACATGATGTTCATGCTGTGTTAATTTTTTTTGTGTATTGAATACAAATTGTATTCACATACATGAAGTGTGAAGTCTCTTTTGTGACTCTCAGTGTATTTATTGTGAGTGCATGCTATGCCAATGCTTTACACATTCCTTCTTCGATGAGCCTGACTGCTCAGTGCCAAGCTACTCAAGGGTGAGCGCAGGTTGTACTGTGAGTGTAATCACCAACCCCTTGATGGGAGTGGTAGGTTCCGCCTTGCTAGTCATCGCCTCAGTCAACTAAAAAGTGTCAAATCCAACAGAGTGCTTCCACAAAAAAGTGCTTTCCATCTACGTAGCTGTGATCCTTTTGGTAACGCCATGTGACAAAACATGGATATAGAAGATTTGCGCTATGAGAATCAATTGTTTGGGTGTCTTATGTGAGACAATATTTTGCTTTGCAAACAGTAATTTTGTAATCCTTTCTAATTTCACAACTGTTTGTCCAATAGTTGTCTTGTGGAAAAGCTTACCCTCAAAACTGTAGGCCTCTGTTGGTTATGGTGACAAATTATTGACCTGATTAGTGCACTGGGGAACATTATGTCTGATGCCATACATCTTGTCTGCTAATTATGAATTGTTAGGACAAAGTCAGTTGGTATAGCTTATTGTGAAAAGCAATGGGGTAAAGGGAGTGAGCCTTTATCAGGCTATAGACACATCTTTTGTTACCTGTTATCTCATAGAGTGCTGAAGTAGGTAAGACTTTTGCTGTTGGCCTCATACTTTAACGAACCCTTAACAGTCCACTTGGGAAAGCGATATCACATTCTTTAGGAGTGACCCGTTTATTAGGAAAGATTATAAGAAATTAAGTAGACATTGTTGAATCATCATGAAGAGCATGTAGTAAACCCAATAGGCTTCAAGGATGAACTGTTATTGCACTGTGCTGAAACCTGGAGGCCCGTGTTTTCTTACATTGGAATCTTGCCCACTCTGCTTTAATTAGACAGATACTGGTTTGGCTCTCTCTACCTTCCCTTCCTTGGGTTACATCTTGGCAGTGCTGTTCTTCTGCCTTACCTAGATCTGCCAAAAGCTTGATCCTAATGCCTTGTTCTTTTTTCCTGACCTGAACAGAATAACTAATAACCTCCCCCCTCAATGCTGATTTAAATGAATCCCACACACAGTTCCTTGATGCACTATAACGATTGGCATCAAAGAATTCGCGGGCCCATTTTGCATATGTTCAATAAATTGTACATCAGTTAAAAGCTTCCAATTGAATGTCCAAGCCCTGCAGTTTCTAGGTAACCCCATACCATTATACATGATTGCCAATGGGTTATGATCCGAGAGGACCTTGGGGAGTTTCCTAATACTGATCTTACTAATTTCTGTGGATGATATTAAGAAATAATCCAGCTTGCTATACCTCTGATGGGGACAAGAGAAGTATGTATAACCTGGATCTCTAGGCTCCTTTACCCCCAAACATCAATTAAACCATGCGACAACATCATAGACCGTAGAGCCGTAGATCCCCTTGGTTTTCTGCCAATATACGAACTTCCCTCAGAAAGATCCGCCAAAAGATTAAAGTCACCACAGACCAGTACGGGAATCAGCCATGTTGACAGTTCTTCTTCCAAAATTTCGAAAACCTCTGGGTCGTCCTGATTTGAGCCATATATGCTACAGATGGTAAGGCTACACTCCAATTCCACCAAGGCCCATCTACCCAGTGCATCAGATTTAGCCCGTTTCGCCTCCCCCAACATAGGTTTCCCCAAGATCGCTGCCCCCTTACTGTTGAAGTTTGGGAGGAACATGCCAGAATATTGAACCCTCCAACCCTCAGAAGCTGCCTCTTCACCCATGGTAGATGGGTTTCCTGAAGACACAGAATATCTACAGGTTCAGTCTTCACAAACTGTGCCAATTTTGCTCTTTTCCTCCAATCGTTTAACCCACCTATATTTATTGAATATACACTACGGCTTGCCATGCTTCTTGTTAAAAAAAGCCTTACTTTCAACTGCACATCATGAAAAAAAACCTTTTCCAAAACATATATACCAATTCCCGAGAACACCAACGCAGTAAAAAACATAGTACCACAAATTCTCATTTTATTCATCTTTCCCCCCCCCTCACCCCCCAGCAAGTATGGAGAACCCCCCTCCTCCACATCTCACCCTTCTCCCCCCCCTCCCACTGGAAGCACTCAGACCTTGGTCTGAGCTAATGACGGTTGTGCGCAGCAGCGTGGAGCATGGGTGCAGCTGTTACTTAAAACACAACAATCATATGAACCATATCTTACCCCCCCCCAAACCGTCCACCCAAGAAGCACACAAAAAAGGAAAAAAGAAACCAGAAGAAAAACCCATCTAATCTAGAAAAAGAGCCTGCACAAAACTTAAACTTAAATCCCTATAACTGAGCCCGAAACTTGCTGTATAAACAAAGGGGGGAAAGGAGAAAGAGTCCCACTATTGAACCAAGCAATTCAGATAAATAGAACAACAAACACATTCTAATTTTTAGACCCCTTGCCAGACTTAATACTCCGCCAATCAACCTTATTTGAATCACACAGAGTCCAAAAACTCCTCTGCCTTAACTTCTGATGAAAAATATATAGTCTTCCCATCTTTCAATATCTTGAGCTGCGCTGGATTCACTAAATAAACCTGAATGTGTTTGTCCTGGAAGGGCTTAATCAGCTGGCAGAGTTTTGCAGAGAAGGCAGCTGCTGAATATTGGACATATAAGAGGAGGGTGTATGAGACTGGGGAGCAGGCTGGCAAGGAATTAACACTAAGGATCAGACAAGAGTATACCAAGAATATAATCTGCAAGAATGAACGTGATGTGGTGGAACCCCAGGGCATCCTCTCAGTTTTCGCAAATTTTTATCAAACCTTGTATAAGGAGAAAATGGGTTGGATGTGTCCAATTGGCAGGTATCTGGATAATGGGCCTAAATTGGGACCAGCAGAAAGAGAAAAATTGGAGCTGGATATAACGTTGGATGAGATCCGTGAGGCACTATCTGACCTGGCTGCCGGTAAGGCTGCTGGGCCAGATGGCATCCCTCTCGAGATGTATAATTGTCTCTCGGGAGAGCTGGCTCCAATACTGTTGGATCTATTCAATGGCATTATAGGTACGGGTAAGATCCCGGAAACATTGAAATACACTAACATCATAGTCTTCCATAAAAAAGGAAAGCTGAAGGAAAACCCTGGGTCCTATAGGCCCATATCTTTGATCAATTCGGACAATAATCTATATGCAAAGATCCTGGCCGTACGGTTGGGGAGGGTTATTGGTGGGCTCGTCTCCCCCTGGCAGCATGAGTTTATCCCCGGTCGAGGAACGGCGGACCATGTTGGAAGAGCAATCTCGCTGTTCGAGGCCTATGCTGCTGGGGGGAGAGGGGTCGCCATGATCCTCCTCCATGCGGAAAGCGTTTGATCGCATCAGGTGGCTATACCTATGGGACGTACTGATGGAGAGAGGGTTTGGTCCAAAAATTCGGGCGGCCGTAAAAGCCATGTATTGCGATCCAATGGCCTGAATTCAGCTGATGGGCCAGAGTTCGGACAGGTTCAGGATAAGCAGGGGCACCTGCCAGTGTTGCCCCTGCTCACCTATCCTGTTTGCTCTGTATATCGACCCGCTGGTCAGGCAAATTCTCTGGAATAGGGGAATACGGCCAGCAGTAACCAATGGATTTGCGAGTAAAATATTGGCGTACGCCGATGATCTGGCAGTGATTACACCAGAGCCAGCTGAGGCCATGCGTATACTGGTAGAGGTCAATAGGGAGTTTGGTATGCATTCGGGGTATTGCCTGAATGAGTCAAAGACCCAGGTGATCTGTTCAAAGGAGATTGTTAAAATCGATCAAAGATATGTTGATTCTGCTACTTATCTTGGGGTAGTAATTAATGCTGAAATAGGTTCTATTATTCAGGATAATTACTCCCCGCTTCTTAAAAAAAAATTAATTAGATTTAAAGCGGATGGACTCATTGCATTTATCACTTATAGGGAGAACTAACGTGGTAAAAATGACTATGCTGCCCAAACTCCTATATCTGTTTAGATGTATACCCAATTTAATTGAGGAAGGGATGTTAAAAAAGATCGAGTCTATCTTTAACAGTTTTTGTGGCAGTATGGTAAAACTAGGAGGGCAGCAAAATGTATGACGCTCCCTCAGGAACGTGGAGGTTTGGCAATTCCAAATATAAGATTCTACCATTGGGCCGGTTTGTTGACTACGATGTCTATAATATTTGAGTCAGTACCCAGTGGGAGAAATACATACAATCCAACCTCTGATCTATATGTTTTGCCATCAATCTATGAACTACTGATGGGAAAGGAGGCCGTGAGGGTATTGTTGAGAAAAACCAGTTGTAGATTTTTATAAAAATCCCGGTATAAGGTGGCGCTGAGCGCTTGGGATCTGTGGAAAAAGCTGCAGAAACTGTGTCATATCCCGAAGATCAATCTGTATACCCCACTGTGGAACTCAGGGTATTTGTCAAATTTGATATGGATGGGGCCTGGAAATGCTGGGAGCAGCTGGGCATTCAGACTGTGGGCGATGTGATGCTGAATGGAAGCACTGCCAGCTTTAATTGGTTACAAGAGAAGTATGGTCTCCCCAGCGATCAAATCTTTAAGTATCTCCAAGTTTCACGATCACTTTAAACTGTTATTTCTTATATCTCGCCCGGGCCGTATTGCCCTGTGCTGGGGTATTTGCTAAGAGGAGGAGATAGGATTAGCAGTATATATCAAGTGCTGATTGAAAAATCCCCTGACGATCTTGAGAAACACGAGGCCGCCTGGGCAGTCAGACTTCAAGATCCGGATACTGACCTTGATAAAGCCTTGAGCTTGGATAAGAAGGTACTTCGGTTCTCAAACCTGAAGGTTCAGCATTTTAAAACACTTTTTAATCTGTACTACACACCATCCAAGTTACATGATTGGGGTATGAGGATCGATAGTAACTGCCCTAGGTGCCAGAAAGGTCCTGGAGATCTTTTACATATGTTCTTTCATTGCGAGAAGCTCATCCCGATAAAAACAGAGATAGAGAATTTTTTAGAGGGGCTGCTATGCTTAAAGATCAGCCTATCCCCGACAATGATGATCCTTGGGAGAGATAGTAAAACGGCCCATATGAATAAAGAAATAGAGGCCTTTATTTTTCTAGCCGTTGCCGTTTTACGTATTCTACTCTCAGCCGCTTGGAAGGATCCAAATGCCCTAACCTTCCAAATGTGGCTGACCAGGCTTCTCGGTATTCATAACATCGAATCTACTCTATATTTTTACAAGGGTAAGAAAATGCATGATTTTGGTAATAAGATATGGGACCCCCTTAAAAACTGGAGGGGGGGGGGGCAGTTATAATTAACCGGGGATGAGTCTCCTATATTTATATTTATTCGTATATGTTACCACCTATCTATTTTTTATATTGAATGTCTCGTTTTATCTATGCTGCTTTTCTGCTCATCGAAGTATATTACGAGATAATGTATGTTTTTTATGCTGCATCTGTTTGGTACCAATGAATTCTCAATAAAAAATAGGAATCTTGCCCACTACTTTAATAGGCAAGGGATTCGGTGTTTTTGACTCACCTGATCAAAACTTGGGGATGGACGTTATGCACTATGGTAATCCTTAGTTGGCTATAAAAGGCATTTTATACTGTTTTGAAAACTGCATTTTTTACATATTTGCATTTTCTTATGGTATACCTGATTGTTGCTTTGTGGGAAGGCTTATAACCAACATAGTAGGTCTAAGATGGCTGTGGTGATAGGCAAGTAACTGCTGGAAAAAATCCTGATTGGTTCAATAGCAAATATATTTCCAATGCCATAGATCTGATCTGTTTACTATGAAAAGTTATGGAAGGGCTGACATATTGATTGTGAATAGCATGTGTTAAAATCAATAGATATTTAAGAAATGATTTTTCTTTCTCTGTATTAACACATACAGATCTGTATTTCGTTAAATGAAATGTCACACATTTCCATCATAGGTAAAGATTTTAGTGTGGGTTACCACCTCTGACAAACTCTTTAAGTTTAAGTAAAAGTTTATTAGAATAACAAAGGTGTCATTACAGAAAGATTTGTGCAGTAATAGCTGTCTGCCAGGATCTTGTTTAAACAGAACCTACTGAAGGGTGAGATCGGTATTGAACTGTACTACCTATTCCAGCATGCACTGTAAAGAAAAACGCTCTGAGCGAGGCCCACTAAAGGTCACCAATTACTGAACACGATGAAGCTGGGTATAAAATCAAAGCTCTCTGGAAACATTCACAATCTGCAAGTCGCCTTTAAAGAAAAGGCTGGAGCCTTGGAAGCGTCAGGCACTATTAACTTTGACTGGAATGCAAATGCTGGTTCCTTTGTTAAAATAAACCCCCCGGTTTTCACTAGTTGTCGAGTGCGTCCCTGAAAGCTCTTGGGTCTTGAAATACAATGTTGTTGAATTTGTGTGTGTTTTATTGACATGTTGTCATGAAGTGAATGCAAGAATGAGTCAGGCATGATGAACAATCGAGTACGTAAACCCTTCCGATGCACATTCATTCATAAGCCAGACCAATTGACATTGTCAATGCTTATTTAAAATACAGATTTAGAGGGCTTTTTTCCTTTTTTTTTTTTTAAAAGACGGGACCTGTCACACATGCAAATCCAGTACAGCTTACTTTGCAAACTCAAAGCATCATTTTGCAGAATGCAAATTTACATTGAAATTTGCAATTGTCTTTGCTAATCTCAAAACAAGTATTGTAAACCGCTACTGTGGCTGCAAAACCTGGGTGATGTTGAAGGTAGGAGGCCTCCTATCTGAAAGTAAAATGTGTTATTTACTGATACTGTCATGTGCATTTACTGGGGGAAAAGACAGTGTTCCCATTGACTCAGTTTCCTTTGCCCAATGTGCCCTATTTTGTGGCTCTGACACCAGTCTCTTGAAAGGACAGGGGTCGCAATGCAGATACATTGCTAAGACAAATACTGCGAAAGACGTCCTGTGTGGCCACCATCCCCGCACTCTGAAAAATATGCAGTGAAGTTCCGCACTCTGAAAAATATGCAGTGAAGTACACAGGCAACTCAGGCGCTGCTAATGCCAATGTAGCAGGTTTTGTGAGCCTCTCCATGTAAATCCCCTTTGCACCGAAAATAGTCTATTCTTAGGTTCTCAAAGGCTAAAGGAGGTCACAATACAAAGAAATGCAGTGTAGTATAACTCAGTCCCTAGGTCTTTAAATTACTGGCAAATAAAAATAATTAAAAGTTGCTTCATTTCCTCAAAATCCAGGAACGCTATTTCTCTACATATATTTATGCTTAGGATACTAAAGCATTTGCATCTTTCCAATACAGTATGCAAAAAAAATGAATACGTTTGTATTCCATAGCTTCAGATGCAAATCTGCAAGGACATTGAGTGACTGCATTTCTCACTCTGGCAGCTTTACTAATATTTCCACGAATAGGAGAGAAGCAAGGGAACTTGCTGTGCTGCATTGCTTGAAAGCTGGAGAGCAGAAATGGTCCTAGTTACGATGATATCAAGCGTTTCTGCTGTCTCCTTGCACTGGCACACTGCATCCCGCCAAGTACCAAAGCAGGCCCTCTAGCACCATGGTAGTGCCAAGGTACCAGCGATAGGGGCAGGATATTTTTGTGCAAGAAGGGACACCTTCCTGCACAAAAATAATCATTTGAAGAATATTCCTCATTCAATGTGTGTTGCAGAATCCAAACTCAGATGTAAGCACCTGTTTACACGTCTTTTTGAATCCGGGTTTGCGTCAATATACATGGGTGAATGCACGGGGACACCCATGCTCCACCCTTGTAATGCCTACCCGATACAAAGTAACGCAATGCAGTGCTATGCGCTGCCTTTGTTTACTTTGGGGCAGATTTACAATAACTGACGCATCCCCAGGGATGCGCCAGTTATTGTGCGCTGCAGCTCCGCCACCCATGGTGCGCCGCGTTTACAATGCGGCGCACCATGGGGCAAAAACGGCACAGATGCGTCACGCATCTGTGCCGTAGAGGCGGCGCATTGCTGGAGTTGCGTCGCAAGCGCGACGCAGCTCCAGCAAGGCTCGGGGTGCCCTATCTGTCCAATGCTGCGTCAAGCCTTACGCCTGCTTCAAGCAGGCGCAGGGTTTTGACGCAGCATTGGCCTTAAAGTGACTGAGTGAAATCTTGTAGATTTCACTCAGCCACTTTTGCGAGGCGCACCTGTCCCGGAACGCCCACCGTGCGCCGGAACGCCCACATGTGGCGCAGGGCTTTACAACGTGACGCATCTGCCTAGATGCGTCAAATTGTAAATGGGTCGCAGGGATGCGCCACGTTTATACCCCCGTTGCGTGACGCAACGTCGGCTTAAACGTGGCGCAAGTCCGACATAAATGTGCCCCTTTGCATTTTCTAAGCCATGCAAAGCCACATGATTAGGCATTGTGTGGCTCAGTAAACGCCCAAATGTATTTTGCCTCAGGGCTGTGCCACAGAAGTGATGCCAACCCCATGCAAAATCATAGTAAATATGAGCCTAAGTATTGAAATAATACAGATATTATCCAGAGTAGAATGATAATTTGTAATGCGCTTAATTTGTTGAATGTCTGCAGAAAATGGCCATAAACCGTATTATTATATGTGATAAATTAAGAAGTTGGATCAACCGCACAAGCAAATAGTTATTTTCATTGCAAGTAAATCAACACGGGTGCACTTTCCAGCGAAAGGAAAATGTACATCCTTGCACTACAATGATGTGGAATTAAAATGCAATAATACCTAGACAAATCAATATTATTAAATTGTGATTCCAGTGGCCACCCCAACAGTGAAATGGCAATCAGTCATATTTACCAGGTCACGAGATGTGATAATCCCCCGTGATCCCTGAGTAATTGCCTGGTTCACATCTTGAATTATCAGCTCACAGGGCTTATTTCTCCAGGCTTTCCTTATAAGAACCTGCAGTCAATAATCCTGCCGTCAAGAAGTGAGCCACGTACCAACCCGAGGGCGCAAAACTCCACAGCACTGTTTATTAAGAAGTGTGAATGACAAGCAGCAATGTCAATAGAAGAACATACCTAAGGAAAATATGCCATTAAAAATCAACTCTCTGTGCGCCGCACTCTCCAGCGTATGCGGTGTTATTGTTTCCATGTGGAACTGGAGCTGCGCCTCCGCCAAGTTTTCGACATTAACAATTTTTTTTCATTGGTTTTTCCTTTCTTTTCTTTCGTTTCATAATTTGTCATAGCCAGTTCAATGAGTTGAAGTACAGTTCTGATCACACAATAACCCTTTCAAACTAAAAAGTCAGTAATGAAAATATCTTTTTTTTATATGAACACGATAAAATGAATGTCATTTTCAATTACACGAGCTACACATACTATTGACTATTAGAAATAATTGGCAACAACGAGTATTCACAAATTGAATGCCTAAAAAAAAGTAATTTGCTCATTGAATAATCATTGTCTTTAATTGAATTATTTCTACATATTATGTCGTTTGTACTCGGTAGAACATCTCTGAAATGAACATTTCACAATTAGATTGTTTTTATTTTAGTCAGCAGGCTATTACTGCCATTAAATGCTCATTTGTAATTATTTTGTGCAATCTAGTTTGAGGCCTATATTATTTTGCTTCAAGATTTTTCACGTGTAGTCATAGAAAATCAAGCGGAGCTGGAACATTTTTCAAAAGCTTGAAATATTAAAAGCATTTGTTCTTACGAGAGGTTCACTGTAGTGACTCCTAGGAACTCCCTGGTTACATCTATAGAGCAATTTTATCAGTAGAATGTATGACCTTAAACGTCCCCTTTGAACCTTTATACAATGTTTTGTTCTAGAAAAGAAGTGGTGCCACCAAGTTGTGAATTTCCGCTCATTTTGATTTCGTCTATGGCTCTAGGTTAAGGCTTGTGTATCTGTGCTAAAATGACTCAATTCAGCCCTCCCAGGATTCAAAATCAAATTAATATATCAATTGCACTATCCCTTGACCTAGTAAACAAATGCATGCATGCAGTCGAGTCGGGGTTACATGCACATACATGGCGTCCCCCCTGCCAAGAAGTTGGGCCCCTCAGAAATATGCTGAACTTGTCCTGGTGTAATTTTCAGATACAGGACACAATCAGCAGCACCTGCAAGTTGCCTGCTTTCCATTCCCAGCAGCAAAGTGCAGGCAGCGAGGGAGCCTTTTTTCACCTCCAGCTGGGCCGAAGTTAAGGGGCCATCAGGCCTCCTTCTGTTTGTACATGCTGACTGGGGGCCACCTGGGACCTTACATTTAAATGTAACTGTCACAGAGGGGAACAAAAGCACACAGCTTGCCTTCTCTTCACAGGTACTTAGGAGAGGCATGCTTTTGCCTTTGTTCTGTCCCTGTATACAAATGCAGACACTGTAAGACTGTCAGATGGGTTAGTCTGTCCCAGTATTTGCACAAATAATTTGAGTAGCACTATTTAATTTCTTTTAAAGGGCTACGTCGTGACGTCATGAGGTCATTTGCATATTGTCTTACTTGGTCAGTCCCCCCACTTCTTATTTATAAGATTTGTGCCCTGAATGCATGTGTATGAAATTTGATTTGAGTAAACGTAGCTGTATGCAGCAGAACCCGGTGCAGGGTCAAAGACAGAGGGCCAGTTATATATTTCAGAGAATGGGTTGCTTCATCACAACTGTGAAAGATATCCTGTCCACCAAAATATAAATCTCATTGGACATTATGGGATTTATATTTCGGCGGATGGGATATACGTCACCATTGTGATGGAGTAACCCTTCCGCGGAAATGTAAATCAGGCCTAGAGGTTCAATCAGAGTGTGAATATAGGTTACCTTGTTAAAGAAGGTGGAGTTGTCTTGAGCAACAGTGAGTAAACCTTTGTGAGCAAGATCTGATGATGATGAAGATGGTGCGTTACTCAGCCATTCCTGATGTGTCCGTTTTTAATTCTCCATTATTGCTCCTGCTCCCTAGGCACACCGAGGATACTCCCCGCCCCTCTCTATTTTGGTGTTTCACAGCATAAAGTAAAAGATGAATGGAAAATAAAAATGCTCGCACCCTCCGGCTTTGCTCAAGAAGAGGAAAGTTAATCCAGTAAATATAATTTAGTTTTTTTAAGGGTAAAGCATATAATTGTGATATTATCTAAATAGAAACTGAAAGCAGCAGTGCACCAGGAATTGCTCTGAAAGAGTCAGCAAAGAATACACTAGCACTTACACAGTACACAATATGTCTTTAATATGAAATGAACTTATGTCTAGTATTGAAATATCCGGCAAGGTTGAGCAAGATCTGGCCTTTGTAAACTGATAGGCTTTAATAAGTAGGTTGGTACCTACCTGCTCACACCAAAAATTGCAAAAATATTTTTTTTCCTGATAGAGCAGATGAACTCAGACATACAGACTGTAGTTGAATGCACACAAAACCTCCTTATGGAGATAGGCACCGAAGGTGGGGAAAATGTAGCACTGATACAACATTATTTTAAATTAGTTTGCATTTTTTTATTACATTAAAATATTTTACATTTTTAAAAATAATTATTAACGTTTATTGTTCTTCTGTATCTTTTACCGTAGGGCGGTGGCAAAGACCTCTGCCTGCATATGAAAGCTTACAAGGCGTAACTTCAAACTTGTAAATCCTGGCTTAGGAGGCTTTAGAAGGGTCAGACACATGTAAGTATGCACCTGAAGCAGTATAGTTACTCCTAGGAGTAGTAATACATTTACACATGTCAATCTTTTTTTTGGGTGTCCCGCACTCTGGTAAAGAACAGAATTGTTAGCAATTGATTCCATAGACAGCTTCCACTGGATTTCGCTACTACTGATATAAATCTCTAAGTCTAAAAATTGAATCAGTTCTTTCCTATACTCTAAAGAGAGCTCCACATTACAGATGTTGTCATTCAAAGTTTCCTAATAGAATAAAAGATTTTACATTGTCCCATCCCAAATCAGCAGTATATTGCCTATGAATACCGCCCAAACTATGTGTGATTTTATGGCAAGGCCCGGAGGCCAATATTATGCAATATTCCTTTATTGCTCTCCACACACTCCTCACACAGCAGCAACATGAATAACTTCGAACTAGAACATTAACAAAAGTCTAGAACATTGAACATGCATATAAACCCAACACAGGCAGCCATCTTCCTTCTTTTGTTGCTGCTCATATAGAGATAATTACATATTTTTTAAATGTCCTTTAAATTTATGAAAGCGTTTTTATTTTGAGAGTTTAAAAAGTGTTTGAAAGGGATAGGAGATGTAGAGGAGATTTTGTGTTTAGAATTATGATTCTGATATTGAAATGTGATTAGAAAAATATAATGTGAAAATGTATATTTTATAGAAAAAGGAATAAGGTTGTAGATTTGGAAGATTACCCGTTGTTAATGTTTTTTTTTTATTTAGCAGCACTCGTGGTTTTAAGGATTGCACGTCATGGGAAGTCCATAATATGAGATTCCTTGAATTTCTGACATGTGGATCATCGCTCTTCAGGCACTGTTGGCAACGTAGAGACTGGGTCTGAAAGAATAAGTGAAAACCCCCTGACTGCTGTGCTTCCTACATCACCAACTTAGTTCATGGACATTTCTATAGCATATCCCCAGTTTCTGAAGACACTATTGGGACACTTGATCAGAGCGCCATGAACACTCATTGAAGAGCTGTAATTACGCATATAGTTATCAAGAATTATCATTTATTTTAACAGAGGGGAGATGTACTGTCTTGTGATTTAGCAATGATGGAACCTTTTTTGCTCCTGATGGGCTCCCTAGAACTGTGACATCACTGTTAAACCATAGCAAAGTAAATGCAGGATTAGAATGTTGAGTTTGCAGTTACACAAAGACAAACAAAGGTGTCTAATACTATGCTCCATGTGTGGCGTTGTCATTAGCTGGTACCCAGGTTGGGGAGGATGCTACACATAGCTGAAAACAGTTTCAACTAGTCTTACAAAGGATATAATCATCTTTATCATTATCCACTTCTGCAGGTAAACTAAAAAGTAGCAGGAGCATGTGTGGAACATGACACAGCTCCTTGAAGGCGCCCAAAGTCACAGGGGCCTATTTACGAGCTGGTTTGCATAGCTCTTGCACCATGCAGTGTGGTGAAAAAGTGACACAAACAGTAAGCCAGGTTTATGAAGCCATGCAGGCCACTTTGGTTATCCATTAGCAGCTCCATAAATTTGGAGTAAGGTAACACAGGGCAAATTGCTGCATTGCCTTACTCTGGCATGGGAAGGCATTCCATGGCATTGAGTGTGTGTTCCCTCGCAACTCCCATAGCTACCATTTACCAATTACCATATTTACCAGAGCTGGTAAACCTGGTAATGCTCTGAAAAGATACATCTTCCCAGAGGAGGCGTAACAAAAAGAAATATCTTTATTTCTCCTCATTACCTTCTATCTATGTTTGCTGCATAATACAGCACACTTAGATAGAGGAATATGCCACTCAGGATTGTTGTTGTGCTGGAAGGTGTCCCTTCCTGCACAAAAACAATCCTGCATGCAATGCAGTCACCCTTCCACCATGGTGCAAGGGTGTGTGCACTGGTACTAGGCTTCAAAAAGGGCACCACCACAGAGCAGAAAAGGCAGGAATGTGCTGTATTGCCTTAAATATGGCTTATTCTCACCCTTTCTCTGTTATGCAGAGCAACACAGCTAGGTGACTTGCTGTGCTGCAGTGCGTGACTTTTTAATAAAAAGTCCCCTCGGTTTCTGGGCCTATGGTTCAATGCAGTGGCATTCTTTGTCATGTCTGTCAAACTATCTTGGAAACATTCAAACATTTGGGACCTTTAGACCTACACGTAAAAGTGTACGTAACTTCCATAATTTGCTGCAGTGTAATGTCAAGGAAATACAGCTAAATTTCTCAGAATTACTCAAGGAGTGCAATAAGCATTTAGAGTTATTTTCTTAGCGCATTATGCACTGTCACATCCAAAATGGACCCAAGGATGGATTTTGTGCTAAGAAAATAGCCCTAAGTTCAACAGAACTGAAACAGCAGTAGCCAGTAGTCGCTTGCAAAGTTTGTTTTTCCTTCTGTGGTATGATGTACACCTCAAATTACTCTTAATTACGAGAGCAGGCATAATTGTGTGATTTTCTAAGTTCACATTGCAACGGTAATGCGGAATTACTGAAATTGATATGGTATAATTAAAATTTCACCCAGGCCTACCAATAAGTTAGTGGTTGCATCTGAGATAGTTTTAGCACTAAGGGCCTCATGTCACACAAACACAGATATTTGTGAACATAAAGGAACTATTCATTATGCACAAAACCCATTTTATGAGTTGCAAAATTAATTGATTCTGAAAAGAAGTTGAGGAGGGCTTATGAAAAGATTCCTCCATTCCCTTTATAATTCAGAAATTAATTTATTGATAGTTATTGACTGAGACTAAAGATTTTCCTTGCTTACTGATTTTTACAGATGAATACAGACAGAAAACTGTGGCCCAATTCTAAAGGGCATTTTTATGAGAGGTTTGCATCCCACAAACCTCAAAGTCAGACTTATGAAGCAGCCACACAAAACCACTTTGCAAGGCTTTAAATGGCTTCATAAATCTGGTGTAATGCAAAGCATCACAAATCTCTGCGTTGCATTACTCAGGGAGGCATTCCATAGGCATTGTGTTGTTGTTTCCATGCAAATCCCAGGGTTTTTCATGCATTTTGTCAGATTTACCAAACCTTGTACGCCCTGGAATGCGCCAAACAGATACACCTCCCTAGGAGAAGCGTAACAAGGAGAAATATGTTTATTTCTTCTCAATCTTTCTTCTTTCTGTGTCTGCTGCATTTTGTAGCACACACAGTAAGAGAAAAAAGCCTCTCAGGATTGTTTTTGTGCAGGAAGGTGTCCCTTCCTGCACAAAAACAATCCTGCCTACAGGGTGCCTGCACTAGCGTTAGGCTGCCAAAATGGCATCAGCACAAGGGAAAGAACAGGAATGCGCGGCCCTGTGCCACAAATTTCATAAATATGCCCCTAAGATTACTACTTTTTAGTATGTATTCACAAAGGTAAGTTACCACTAGAAACTTTCCTACTAGTAATTTTACCAGTAGTAACTTTACGACTAGTGAGTTTACTGGTAGTAAAGTTATTAGTAGAAACTTACTTTGCAGTTTACCTTTGTGAATCCAGCCAATGTGTTCTCTGTCTGCATTAATTTTTAAAAGTGGAGAAATTCTGAAAATTGTGCTTCTTCTGAGTGACTCTCCATGCTGTCCTTCATGAACAGCTGAGCAGATATACAACATGAGGAGTCAAAAAACAAGATGAGATTTTCTTAAATACAGGCATATGTTAACATAGAGGTCTTCAAACTTTAGTCGGACGAGTCCCCCCATCTAATCTTTTTTACACGTCGAGCCCCCCCACCGCCACTACCAACTGACAAAAAAGTTCTGGAAGCTGCTTCATTGATAGCCATTCCCTCCAGCAGAGCCCAGGTTGTATAGGGCACATAATATTAAATAAAGTAAGAGTGTTTAGCAAACTGAAGTTTTTGTAGTGCATGTGCTTATTCTAAAGTTAAAATGAAAAGTCTCCAAGAAACAAATTAGCACAAAAAATTACATTGGTGCTTAATTTTTCACATAAAACACAAAATGTAGGATAGATTTGAGAAAACACTCCCAAAACACAGGTGTGGGAGTGCTTGTTTTTCTCCACAGAGACAATGTGTGGAAGGGATACCTTGCGGAGGCAAGATGGCGGCCGCTACTAGCGGCTGAGCGGCAGCAATAGCAAGGACGCTGGATTTAATATGATTTTCCGCTTGTAGACCTCAAGCTACTTCGAAAAAACCTCCCGAAAGAAAAGAGAGAGAGAAACCAAAGCCGTAGTCGACGGATGGAGACAACTTACCAGCTTTCATCTGGCCTGATCCGGACGCTGGCGGAGTTGTATGCTGACAGTACTCTGGAGCTTCTTGGCAGTGTACTAGCAGCAGCAGGCGGAGCCGGCGGAGCTCGCGGAGTTCACGGAGCGGGAAGGCGGAGCGGCTCCAGAGGCTCCAGAGTGACCATCGCTCTCGAGATCAAGGCGGAGCTTACAGGCTGGGTGATAGCAAAGCGGAGCAGACCGAGTGAGAAGCGGCGGTTGTGCAGGATGCCTCCGAAACAAAATACCATTGGAAAGACATCTGCCAAAAGGAAAGTGTTGGAAAATACAAACCCCACTTCAAATGTGCAAATGCATCCGGATGGTATTAATATTCAAACCGATACGGACGGGAAAGGAAAAAACAAAACACAGGAGCTAACAAAGGAAATGAGACCCCCAACAGCCAGGACCAGGCTGGCCACAGCCAATTTGAGCATTGTGGATATGTTTAATCGAGCTGGCAAGGAGAAGGAGACTAGAGCTCCAGGAGGCGAGGCAGACATAGAACCGGAGACAGAGGCTGAGAGACTGGGTGAAATTGAACCGCCTGAACCCATGGTAAGCCAAACTATGACTGGTGATTCCAAGGGCATGATTGGGGGTATGATCTAGGGCCAAGGTTCTGCGCAAGACTTGGGCACATTATGTGTGTCAGGGGGCAATGAGAATGATCAGGGTGAGGTCCCTGGAAGTGAAATTAAGAGCCTAGTAGGGGTCAATACCAGCACCGGCACCGGCATCTCCCCCGCACTCAAGAAGGTCATGAGTAGTACAAAAAAAATTATGATAAGGTACAATCAGGTACTGCACAACCAAACGCTATCCTCCAGACAAATATGGATCATAGGAAAGAAAGGGAGGAGGAGAAGACTCCAAATGAGGGCTTTGTCTCAGTGCCGGAGGAAGCAGATTGGTTCGAGGATGAAGAGGAACAAAGTTCGGACATAGATGGCAGTAACCCAGAGACAGAGAGTGACCCAGAGGGTGATCTGGTTACCACGGCGGTTAAAACTATGGCCCCATCTAAAAAGCAGACGAAATTGGCCTGGGACCACTCGCCGACGACACTGCTCCAAGGCAATTCCATTCGAGAACATAACTTTGAGGATAGCCAAGAAGCTAGTCAGCGAGCAATGCTGGAGGCAATTCATCATGAAATAATTGCACATTGGGAAGAAACTAGGCAGGACAGCTTGAAAGCTCAAGCGGCCATGAGGAAAATGAAAAGCGTGGTTAGAAAGCTATCCAAGGCCACTCCGAATGTGGGGGACAGGGTCTCGAACCTTGAGGAAAGAGTTGTCGCTACAGAAAATGAAGCTGCTGCAGCCACTACTAAGGTGGAATCATTTGGAGCTCAGGCACAGGATGTCCAGTGGAAGCTGGAAGATTTGGAGAATAGGCTTAGGAGGAATAATTTAAGAGTCCTTGGAGTCCCTGAAGGTCGTGAAGGGGGCGACGTTAAAGCCTTCATAGTTCACCTATTTGAGAAAGCCTTTCCAGAGCTGGCCAGCTGGAACTGGGCCCTAGAAATTCAGAGGGCACACCGGACACCGTTTAAGATCCGCCGGAACACGAAAGAAGGCGATAAGCCCAGGGCAATTTTGATATTTTTTGGGAACTTTATCCTAAGACAATCCGTGGCAGAGAAAGCAAGACTGGACGCGAGGAGAACTAGCGAGGGGGTCACCTTCTTCGTTAGACCGGACTTTTGCCATACTACGGTGGAGCAGCGGTGGAGGCTACGACAATTAATCAAGCCCTTCCAGGATAAAAAATCCAGGTCTATCTTATAAATCCGGCTCTGCTTAAAGTAATTTATTTGGGCAAAACAATGTACTTTTCGTCAGAAATCAAAGCTCAAGAGTTCCTGGACTCTGTATAGCAGCAGTAATAGAAACAATCTAATTACTCAATCATGTATAAAGTTATAGTGGGGGCATAGGCACCGGGTGGTAGGGCTGTGGTTAATAGCCATCGGTTATATGCTGATCGCTGCTTAATAGATATGTATTGATTTTGTTTTTTGAGGTTTTTTGAGGTTTACACTATTAAGTAGGTATAGTGAGTCCATTGCTATGTTGCACCCATCACATGCACAGACTTTGTCTGCGTGCCTTACCAGGGAGGGTGTGTGGGGTGGGGTTTGAGGGGGGGAGAAAGTTAAGGGGGGGCTGGATGGAGGGAGGTGGGTGAGGGGGTGAAAATATGAAAATGAAGAGAGTTTGTATCGTCAATGTATTCATAAACGTAAGAGTAATTCTGAAACAAAGGTTATATTCTTATCACATACTTACCAGTTATGTAGACGGATTGATGAGATGGCAACGTTTGATATATAGGTATGCCTAAGCTCAGGATTGGATCTCTCAATATAGGAGGACTAAATGACTGGAAAAAGAGGGGTAGGTTTGAGCAATATCTTCGTGTAGTGGGTCTAGATATTATATGTCTACAGGAGACCCACTTACCCTGGAAGAAAAAACATTGGCTCAATCTAAAAGGATACAAAATCTTGTCTTGCTCGTCCCAGACCTCTATGATAAGAGGGGTGGCTATTATCAGTAAGGTTGGTCTAGGGGGGGCTAAACGGTGCAAGGCAGATACCATGGGTAGGTGGGCTATCTGCGAAATGAACTTGGGATTTACTATATGTTCGGTGTATGGGTCCACTCTAATATAGATGATTCAGAGGTCTTTAGTCGTATAGAGAATGAATTGATAGACTGGCCAACCCCTATAGTATTATGTGGGGACTTCAACATCTCAGCTAATTATTCGGATGGTAGTCCCTATGTAGGTAGGAAGCCGAGGGTACATAGAGCAGTAACCTCAATGATGCAGTCACATGGACTAACTGATGTGTGGGGGAATCTAGAGGCAGGTGACCCAGGGTATACATACTTTTCGCACCCGTTTAATAAATATACAAAACTGGATTATTTTATGATTTCGGCCACACAATTAAGTAGGGTGAAAATTATCAAACTCCCGAAAATTGTGTCAGACCACAACCCTCTAGTTCTAACTATGGATATCAATAAACCACGAAAAACCCCTAGGCCCTGGACCTTTGATAGGAAACTATTAGCAGATGCGGAGTATGTAAGACATATGAAGGGTTGGTCCCAGGCCTTCTTTGATGCTAATAGGTATAGTGCATCTAGGAGTGTAGTTTGGGATAGTTTCAAGGCAGGACTAAGAGGGGAGACCATCAGCTATACTACTAGGATTTGGAAAAGGGTTAATCAAGAAAGAGAACTTTTGATGGGCAAGTTGATTGAAGCTGAGCCACAACATAGACGGGATATAACTCTAGGGGGACAATCCACTGCGAGCCTGGAAAGGGTAAATTCAATAAAAGCAGAGATTCAGAAACAACTGGCTAAAAAAGCGGCAGCAGAATATCAGTCGCAGAGGACCAGATTATACCAAACGGGGGAGCAAGCAGGAAGAGCGCTGGCATTACGAATTAGGCAGGTGGCTTCCAAGAATACAGTCACACAAATAGAATATGAGGGTCAAACGTATGACAAATCGAGTGAAATTCTAGATGCCTTTAGGAAATTCTATCAAGCATTGTACCAGGAGGAGGCGGAAGCAGGGGTCCCAAACACAAGTTGGCTGGATATGGGCACCAAGCTACAACAGGCCCACATAGACTCCTTGGAGCAAGATATCACTTTGACAGAAGTATTAGATGCCCTGCAATTTTTGGCGAGTTGAAAGGCTGCGGGTCCTGATGCTTTACCGCTTGAGATCTATAAGAGTCTAAGGGATGAAACAACTCCGATGCTACTGGATTTGTTTAAGGGTGTTATGAATACCGGAGTAATACCGGAGTCATGGACAGAAACTAATATAGTGATTTTTCACAAAAAAGGGAAACCAAAGATTAATCCCGGCTCCTACAGACCAATATCCCTGATAAATAACTCTATGCAAAGATCATGGCTGCTCGCATGGGGAGGATCGTTGCGACCCTGGTTTCCCCCTGGCAGCATGGGTTTATCCCAGGGAGGGGTACTACTGACCATATTAGAAGAGCTATTACTCTATTTGACATCGGGGCTGCCGGGGGGGAGAAGGCCGCAATGATCCTTCTCGACGCGGAGAAGGCATTCTACCGCGTTAGATGAAGTTTCCTATGGAAGGCTTTGGAGGAAAGGGGATTTGGCACAAGATTTCGACAGGCAATCCAGGCAATGTATTCCACACCAACGGCAAGAATCCAGTTGATGGGTGAAAGATCCAGGAAGATAAATATAACAAGGGGTACGAGACAGGGGTGCCCGTGCTCTCCAATCCTCTTTGCGCTATATATCGATCCCTTAATTACCCAAATAATGAATAGTGTTTCCATCAATCCGGTAGTTACCAATGGGTTCCAAACCAAACTTCTCGCATATGCAGATGACTTAGCAGTTATCACTAATGACCCAGAGTCTGCTATGAGAGAACTAGTTAATATTACTGGGAAGTTTGGTTGTTCATCGGGCTATCGTTTAAACGTGGGGAAAACACAAGTATTGTGCTCTAAAAATGTAGCCAAGCAGGATGCCAGGTATGTGGATTCTGTAGTCTACCTGGGTATAACAATAAATGCAGAACCTGGAAAAATAATTAAGGACAACTTTTCACCGCTTATGAGTTCAATGGAAAAAGATTTAAAAAGGATGGACTCACTCCATTTGTCGATAATCGGTAGGGCCAACGTCATTAAAATGACCATGTTTCCTAAAGTGTTATATAAATTCAGGGCAATCCCTTTTAAAATTGAAGAGAAGGTCATCAAGGAAATCAAAGCCATATTCATGAATTTCTTGTGGCAATATGGTAAAATAAGGAGATCAAGCAGATACATGTCATTGCCACAGGAAAGAGGTGGGTTGGGGCTGCCCGATATTAGGAGCTATCACTGGGCATGTCTTCTTATTGATATGGCAATTCTATTCCATCCAGGGGGACCAACCTTCAGACAGGAGGACATACCCTCGATCTTCCAGTTAGCACTGGGTAGCGAAGCAATTGGTGTGTTATTGAGGAGAACTCAGAAGAGTTATTATAAGAAACTGGGCTATAAAATATTGGAAGATGTATGGCGGGTGTGGTCAACTGTCAAAAAAATCCTAGCTATACCCAGGTACCATCATCTTACACCACTTTGGAATTCGACACTCTTCCCAAATCTGAGTAGGGATGGACCTTGGCGACACTGGGAGAGACAGGGTATTGTTACGTTGGGGCAAATAATGGTAAAGGACGAGTGTAGACCCTTGGAAGATCTCAAGCTACGCTATTCATTACAGGGCTGTCAAGAGTTCAAGTATTTACAGCTGGTAAAAGGAATTAAATCAATAAGGCCTCGTATTGTCCTGACAAAGAGTTGTGAATTATTGGAATATTTGAAGGTGGGAGGCCACAGAATCAAGGATATATATAAAATAGTCATAGAAGGGTCAAGAGACGATATGGTTAAGATGGAATCAGTATGGTCCACAAAGCTGGGGGACCCAGAAGTAGATCTGGATAGGGCCCTTGCGATGGATAAAATATTTCTACATTCATCTAACCTAAGGGCCCAACATTTTAAAACCTTATTTAATTTGTATTACACGCCGGCAAAACTGTTCGCCTGGGGGAAGAAGGCGGACAGTAATTGTCCGAGGTGTGGAAAAGGCCCAGCTGATACTATACACATGTTTTTTGGATGCAATAAATTGAATACTATTAAAGCTGAGATAGAGGTGTTTTTAGAGGGGCTGCTAGATGTCAGAATTAATCTATCCCCAACATTGGTGATCATTGGGTGCGATGCGAAACTGAATTTGACTATCGAGGTTGAAGCCCTAGTTTTTATAGCTGCAGCAGTATTGAGGATTTTAATCAGTGCAGCATGGAAGGATATTTATGCACAAACCTTTCAAATGTGGATGTGTAGGATGCTGGGTATACACAACATTGAGGAAGCACTGTATGAGTTAAAGGGCATTAAAACAAGCGAAATGGGTCTACGACTCTGGGCTCCAGTTGCGGCCTGGAGGGCGGCAAGAGTTTAAAGGCTGTTATTTTACTGGGGCTATATTCTGTGTCTACCATTTCTACCATTTTTAAGAACTTTTGGGAAGGTTGGTCAGAGCTCCTCCTTTTTATTAAAATACTGGAGAATTTTTTTATCATTGATGATATATGTGTATTTATGTATTTATAATGAAAAACGTTTGTGTATTACATTGTATTTGTATGAACTCTCAATAAAATAAATAAAAAATAATAATAAAAAAAGAGACAATGTGTGGATGTATTCTTGCTTCTGCCATCCTTAGGTACTGCTCCACTTCCAGTCTTGAGCAGTGCCTGGAAACAGGAGTGCTCACAACATTTTGCAATATATTTTTTGTACTTTCATATAGGACGAACATGACCTAAAGGTATTGGAGAACTTTACAGGAGAATCTTTTACATTACACAAGCACACATTCATTTTTTGTAAGTACAGGGAGATTACGTGATTTGCCCAGAATCACAGGATGTTGAGCAAACATCAAAAATTGAACCTGGTTTCCCAGCTCTAGAGTCATCAGCTCCAGCTGTTGTGCCACATCCTTGCCCCTAAACAAGATATCAGAAAAAGAAGTTCCACAAAACATGCCTTCTGGCGCATTCAAAAAATCCATGATTATGTGGAGTATGGCCCGGTGTTGCCATGTCAGAAGGAAGCCAGCCACAGTTTTCCAAGAAGGCCTAGGGGACATTTACATCATACACATGTGATATAAGTGATTCAAGAGGATATATACATCTTTATTCTCTAGTAGCATCAAGAGTTATTTTGTTAGCAGAGTTGGCTTATAAAGAAGATCGCCTTCCAAAGCTTCAGAAATAGCTGCACAAGAAAAAAATTTAATTTGGTCTACGAAAGAAGCGAGAACAGAGGGTAGGCGCACTTCATAATATTTGTTATATTTGACTTGTGGACTCAGCTCTGGCAATTGGAACATGTTAAACAAGCAAAATTCATTTTTCGTAAGTCACTGGTAAATTAAGTGATTTTACCCAGGATCACACAATGTTGAGCTGAACCCAGGACTCGAACCTGGGTCCCCAGAACCAAAGGCAGCAACTATGGCATTAATGCCAAATCCACTCCTCCTTGAAATATCCAATGTTCCCACTAGTATTGGGACGAAGGGGAAAGGAGCGAGGCTTAAAAAAATAATACAAAAGCTCTTCACTCTTACCTGCCAGAGAATGGAATCTACAGGAAGGATGTAACCATTGTAAACTCCTTGCAGCGAAACTTACTTCCGACGTGGGAAGCAACATGAAGCGCAACTAGACAGAACTTTGGGGTGGGGGGCTAAGATTCCCAGCCAGGGCTGGCTCTAACACTGATCGCACACGTGAGAGGGACAGGTGAGTGAAGTTTTGCATGAACAGGGTGAGTAGTGTGCTCGTGTGACTGCAGGGTGAGGTACAGGGTGCACTCGTGTGACTGCAGGGTGAGGACCAGGGTAAACAGCGCAAAGAGTATTGTGAGTGCAGAGTGATCACTGTGAGTGCAGAGTGTGCGGTGGGCTCATGTGACCGCAGGGTAAGTGGAGGGAGAACGGTGTAAGTTCATGATGAGTGGCATAAGTGTGGTCACTGTGAGTACAGGGTGAGAGGGTGGGTTCAGTGCATAGTGATCAGTGTGAGTACATTGTGATCCCAGTGAGTGCAGGGTGAGTGTGAATGTGAAGGACGAGAATGAGGAGTGAGTTGTCTGAATGCTGGATGCATCCCCAGACACAGTTGAAGTTACTCAGCATGTTATTGAGGCTTCGCATAGGGTTTCAGATATAAGTTAAACTATTGCTTTTATGGCAAGGTCCAGGGATCGAGGGTGGGGGAAATAAATATTGTGCTTATCCTGTAATAAACTTCCAGTCTTGCGATTAGGGTTGCCAGCTCATTATATTGATGTCCCAGAAGGTACAAAAGTAAACAGTCCCCTAAAGCCTACTTTCAGCACTGATCGGTGCACACTTGGAACAGCAAAAATAAATAGAAAGCATTTTTAATTGTGTTCTAAGGCTGCCTGAATGACCTATGACTTATAATTAAAGGGAACAAAGATTGAAACATCACATTACAAAGGAATATATACTATTTTATTTATAACCCTATTTAGTGTCAAGACAGGTCCTTTGCAGGCTCTTTAAACAGCACATGGCTGGCATTTTTATTTTGGTAACCCTTCTTTATATTTCTATTCATGAAATGCATTCTCACATTAAGGTAGTAAAATGTAAAATGTAAGGAATAGTCAGAGTGGGGGCACAGGGAGTACTGGAACCAGAAAACAAACAGCCTCTTTAATCAGTTTACAAAGGTATGTAAATATGCACATGGGGGCAGATTTACAAGCCCTTTGCGCCATTTTTGTGTCACTTTTTCCATGTTAAAAGTAGCGCAAAGTGGCGCAAGGGGCTTGTAAATAAGCCCCACGGTTTTTACCAGGCGCACAACACCCATGGGCTCAAAAGGCTTCAGCATGCATCCCCCCCACCCATCGTGTGTGTCAGCCCCGGCTGAGGCAGCTTCCCATGCACACACACAGACAGTTTTGGGCTGGCAGCCACACAAGTACTTCACAGGTCTTTAAAAGACCATTTACACGTTAATGAAGCTTTGTTGTTTTCCATCCTTTAGAGCCCCTGCATCTCCGTGACCATGAGAATTAGACCCCCCCTCTCCGAAATCGTCGTGCCTGCCTCTGGCCTTTAAAGACCTGTGACTCTTGACACCGTCAGCCGAGCCCCCAGCAGCTGCATTAGCCCGGGCTGAGAGGCACGTCTCGCACCTGGAAGCAACAGTGTGGTGTGAAGTGCGCGCCCCCCCTGAAGGGATGCGGCGACCCCCAGGGGGGCGAGCCCCACAGTTTAAAGACCTATGTGTTAACATATATCTGTATATAATGCTAATACTTACCTGTGGGTGTAATGTTTTGTAATATTTGCCTGCTTTTTTTGTTGCAAAATTGTGACAAACATCACAGTGTAAGTGAATGTTTATCAGTTAACTAAATGTTGAAATTTAACATTTTTCGATTCCATTTATTCCCAAAACACAAAATAAAAAGGGATAAATACTAATATGATGGACAAAAAATAAGTATGGATGAAAATAGAAGGAAATGTAAGAAAATAAGTACCATAAAACTGGAAGTCCTATTTATGACTTCAATTACTCGCACACCCATTGATGACCTAGCGATCACTGAATTGGGGTGGTAACTAATTTTCAAAGGGAAAGGGGTCCTCTTAGGAGCCCTCTCCCTTTGGAAATCGAGTTTAAAACCTCAGTGGGATGTTGTTTTCTGAAACAGAACTGATTCCTTTAAGGAACAGTGTCTTTTTAAAGAAAAGATTTTTAATTTTGGAATGTAGTTATAGGGATGGTGGTGTGCACTTCTTGCAGACAACTATCTCTGTGAACACAGTCACCTACAGAGGATTACAAATTGGCACCTGCTGAAAAAATATTAGTTAGGAAGGACATTCTGGAACTCCCTGTCATTAAGTATTTTGTGAACTGGCCTAATACTTCATTTGTTGGTTTGTAAAATGCTATTCCATTCTCAAAAGTGTATGTGTAATTTGTAACCACTTTTTGCGATTGAAATAATAATACATCAGCACCCTAGCTTTCATACGGGGATGCATGCCAATTATATTCACTCCTTATTTGCAGTTCTAGCTAGTGGTAAGTACCTGGTGTAATTTGTAAAAGGCATAATAACACAAAATGTGAGTTGTTTACACACCAGCCGTGTAACTAATGAAGTTCCACTGCCAGTGGCATGGTTATTGGCCAAGTTGTGTCTACTGTCTGCAGTTTAGCAAGCCAGTAAGTGAATGATGAAGTTTCTTTTCTTTTTGCAAGGCAACCAGCCAAACAGAACATAATTTCTGCTATTTAGCCAACAGCCTGCTAAAAATTAATTCTTTTTTGCTATTTTCCAGACTAGCAGTGAAATAGTATATTAAACCGACTGACATGTAGGACAACGTTTCTGTGTGGTACCCCAGCTGTGGTCCAGGATCTTAACTTCTGTTTCTGCTGTTCACCTCCAGGTGTTATTTGGTCTGCCTTTATTCCATTTGCCCTCTAGGGTCCAGTGGAGAGCTGTGCCTAAGATGGAGTCCTGTTTTCTTCTGATGGTGTGTCCTATCTATTGTCAACTCTTTGTCAAATTGATGGTGTCTATGCTCTCTTGCTTGCATCTGTAGAGCAGTTCCCGGTTGGAAATGATTCGCAGCCAGAACACATGCAAAACCCTTCTCAGGGTGCTGCTGTGAAAGACTGACTGTTTTGTGATGTTACTTTTTATCATCTGCCAGCATGCTGATCCATACTTGAGCATGGGCAGAACACAGCTCTGCTAAAGGCTGAGCTTGGTGCTATACTGAGACGATCTCTACACATTGTTGAGCCTACTGATGGCACTCAAGGCCTTTTTCAGTCTGCTCTTGATGTCACTGCCTGCCCCTTCATCATTTCTGATAGGCCTGTCTAGGGAGGTGAACTCCTCAGTCTTGGCTAGGTCTTATCTATCCACCCTTCCTGGTGAAGGGTGAGGGATGTTTGAGAGGCACGACTTCTGATTTCATGGTGCTGATCTTCGGGCCCGCTTACTGTGCTTAGATGTTGAGATGAGGCATCCTTTCCTGCATGTGGGAGTTAGTGTGAGACAGAAAGTCTAGGTTGCCTGCATAGCCAACGCCCTCTAGTATAGAGAAGGTCCACACACAATAAAAGGGGGTTCCCCAAAGAGATTACTGATACAGGCAGGAAGGGAGGGGATTAAAGCAATATAAATCAAAAAAACAAAACCCTGCCAAGTAAAATCACAAAAGGTCCTCTAAGGGATCCAAGACTGTTATACACGGAGTAACATTAATTAAGCATCAAAGCCAATGACATCAGAGATATTTAAATCAATCCATGTTTTTTTTTTTAAATATATTTGTTTATTTTTATAGACTCTGACATTTCTAAAATACATTCAATATTTGAATACACAGGATTCAATAGATAAGATAGACAACAATATTTCATATCATTTTAGGGGAGAAAAGTATATCCATACTTTGTCAATGTTCCACTCTCTCCTGGACAATTCTGGGGACTTATCAAGCATTCATATCTTCAGGGAATCATTTATACTCACAAACATTCATGCAATTCAATCATAAAGGTACAGCATGGCCTGCAACAAAGAGATAGAGTTAAGGTTGCATGGACATGGGTGCAAGACGGCAGATTAGATGGAAAACTGTTGTCCTCAAGGACTACGGTACTGCTGTTCTTATAAATGACACCGACGCGCATTTCGGTGTTGAGCACCTTCGTCAGGGCAATCAGGTACAGCCAGGGAGGGAAACATACAAGCTGTAAATCAAAAACATTTCTTGATATTAGGTGACTATATAGTCTAATTCATATTTTATACATCACTACTAAAAACAGGGTTAGTTTATTATTACAATGAGTCTATTGAATATAAGTGTCATGGCTCTGATGACATATTGTTACTCCCAGGATATGACTCCCCACAATCGGGGAGTAGGGGTCAGACAGAAGGTATAGACCCGGGTGAGGGCAGAAGAATCGTCATTCGGCATTTCCAGCATTCCATCATTAATTCCTGCATGTTTACACCAAACCGTTCATAAGACATATTTGAAAATTTCTTAAACATTCGTAAGGGGACATGGTGGTCAATTTCAAGGCGGCAAGAGTATTAAGATGCAAGCCTTGTTTATTCAATTCAAGATCCATGCATAGGCCTATCACATTGAAATCTTTCACAACATAAATAGATATCCCTGGTAAAAGAGAGAAAATTAATATGGGAAAGGTCAGGGTTTAATACAGAGTCCTTTCAGGATCTATAGGGAAAGAGACATGGTATGGATTGTTCCAGTCTACAATTCCCCTTTATATAGCTGCAGATAAAATGTTAATACATTTCTATGAAGTGACTCATACCTGGGTGGGAAAAAGAAAAATTCAACCGGATTAGAAGTTCAAATGGTCCACACTTTTCATGTTTGTAAAAGAGAGTCTCTAGTCAGTCGAGAAGAGAGTCCTATTTTCTTTCCTAATCATGTCAGACGAGAAGAACAGATAAAATAGTTGTAGAACAAAAGTCTAGATCAGGTTCTCCTAGGTTAATTTGAAGTAATCCGATGGTAAATGTGGAGTCCTACTCAGATAACCGAGATAATAGGGAATAGAAAGACGGTGAGGTATGGGGCTGGATATCGTCCTAATATACTAAATAAGGCAAAGTTTAGCCTTACTACCATCTCGTAAGAGCATATAATTAACGTAACTGCCTGGGCTAGATTAAATTAGAACGAGAACATATACAATAAGAGGTTAACCATATCATTCGTAAGTATTAAACATTTTAATACCTTTATATAACTGAAGCAAGATCCACGAGTCAAGTTGTAATTCGTTTTAGGCCCGTATAACAGAGAATCAACAACTAAGAGGGAAATAGATAAGGAGATTAGTGTATTCCGGGTACTCAAATATAAGGACCAAGGGGGTGAAATGTAAACGATTCGCGGCCACCCTCGCTAGGATAATAATGTTCGTTCTAAAGCTATTGTAAAAAAGTGTGTAAAACACTCAAGTAAAATGTAAACGAATCACAGCCACACTCACTAGGTTGATAATGTTTGTTATAGAGCTATTGTAAAAAAGTGTATGAAACACTCAGGTGGGTCTGATCTAGGTAACGAGGGGGATTATTTTAATTTAAACTTCATTTTTCCGGGTGTTGGTTAGAGGTTTGTTTGTTTGTTTATGTACACATCAATTTGGTGCCATTGTTTATACGTTTGTCACTATTTGTGTTTTTCACCACTATTCTCACGTTTGCACGATTACTTTATCTAGTGCACCTTTGTCTTTTCACAGAGAGAGAGTGGCCAATGATGAGAAGTGGATATACCGGCAATTGCTAACCAGGAACCCCCTCGGGTTGTTCTACCGTGAGGTACTCTCTCTATTTTTCACACCTTTTTTGGGGTGAATTGTATGTGGTCCTGTGTGATTTTACATTGAAGTAGTCCGCATCTTGACCTAAGGAATAATGTTACTAGACACATCCTGAGAAGTGATACTGATAGTCAATCCTTGTCCCCTGGTCCTATATATGGATGCGGTTGCATATAGGTGAGGCCTCAATTGTTTGAATACTGTACGAGTGGGGGGCTGCCTTACCTATTACCTTCCCTCTCTACCCCTTGAGATTGTTTTGATTTTCATTCTGCCAGATCTGGTCCACCTACTTTTGCTGACCGCGAACATGTGTAGGTTGTAGTGCTTGATCTCAGATACTACTTGAGCCTGCTTTCCCGTGTCATACAAGTCAGTAGATTCTAGAATCCAATTGGCACTCAGAACTTCAGTCAACCTGTTAGTAGTTTACTTGCAGCTCTGGCTACCTCCAATCAGCGTGTCTCATGCAGGGAGAAATTGTGTATAATATCTGCCATTTAACCAGGAGACAGGGAAATCATTAAGATTATTTTGTATTTGCATGGCTACTGGTCATATTGTGATTAATGCCTGCTGTTTTGCAAGCAGTGGACAAAGAGTGGAGTTTCTTTTCTGTTTGTTTTGACTGCTGGACAAATAGTACATAACCTGTGCTAATTAGCCAGTGGCCAGGTAAATAGTGAAATTTCCTTGTTATTTAAATATGGCCAAACAGTGTAGAATCTCTACTATTTGGCCAACAGCTGTGTAAGTGTTTAAACGTTTCTCCTATTTCCACAGCTGTTGGCCAAACAGTGCAGAGCTTCTATTATTTATCTGGGGTTAACAATTGGCAGAACACTAAATTATAAAACTCATATGCAAACCATAGTCCGAAGATTTGAAGCTGCTGCCAATGATATCCTGAGGGCGATGTACAAAAACAGTAATTGCTTTTCAAAACACGTCGCCATCATTTTCCAAGCAAATGTTGGATGCCAAGAGTTCCCTACGGAGCTGAACTATCGGACCTGGCTAAGACCACATTCGAATAGACAGTCATGAATGGAAATTCTGGAAAAAAAAATTCAAACTACATCAAGTTTTCACACATCTGCCCTTGAATCTCACACTGGCTATCTCTCAATTTAACTAAATCTTTAACGAGTCCATCTAGCACTCTAGTATTTTATATTCTTTTCTTATTTATTCCATTCGTTGTTGTGCAACATGAACCCAGTGTTTAGTCTGGAAACACTTTGAAAACATGTAAAAAATTTGGAGTCAGCGGGCAATCCCGATGTCTAGGTGGTAATATTGTGCACACTTTTACTGGAACCAACTTGGTTCTCTTCTGGTATATTTATAAACAATAATAGTCCATTCAATGTGATTATTCTTGTTTCAATCTTTAGTATTTTTTTTTCTTTAATCAATGCGAATCCTTTTATTTCCAGGACATTTCGTGTTAACATATCCCATTTACCCAATGCATTTCGGGTCTATGGTGACCCTTCCTCGGGGGTCTCTATAAGAAAAATCAAGGAGAATACCATCAGCCTCATAACCATCTCTGTGCATATATAACCACATCAAATTGCATTTCTTATGTTAACTCTGTAACTATTAAGCAAACAAAAATCATGTCATGTAATCACATGGACTTTATCAAATAACCTGGTGATCCCTACATAGCCAAACTTTCAGTGTTCTCACTGCATGCTCCGTGAAAACATATAGAAACGAAAATAACCGTTACACTGAAAAAAGCTTCTAGAGCAAACTGGCAGAGTTCTAACTGCGCGCTCCGTGGAAACATGTTCTAGCGAAAATAACCGTTAACTTAAACAAAGCTTCTCGAGCATATCAAAAGCCCTGCTCCTCGTTTGCGCTTTACTTACTAGGAAATGCGAACGTCCTACGTTTCAAGTTGTCATCCAATCCGCTACTCCCAAACACTTGGTGTGCGGCTATTTTAAGCTATGCGCGCTACAATTGGCTAAGCTTGCGATCACGTGATCGTGACGATGGACTAATGCTCAACTCTCATCTAACTGATGATAAATGATACAAAATCGGTAGATGTCGGTAAATGTTGTGAAAAATTCCTTAATAATATTAAGCATCAGTAACAATAATCATAAATAAATTTCATTGTATGTCTGAAAAAAATTCAAACATCGAAAATGATTCCTCATATTACTCATAACTCTGTTGCCACGATATATACAGGTCAGAGACCCTAAATCATGCTGGTCAAAAGTAAATAAAATGAAATGAAATAAAACAGAAACATTCACAATCACTGTAAGCAAGTAGTGTCGGCCATTTTGGGTAGGGGAATTCTCACAGTTATGCAAGGAAATATTGTTGGCTCTCCCAAAGTCTGTTTATAGAAAGCAGGATAATTCTATCCTGTCATTCAATCCATTAGGTTGTAGGCTGTCTCAATTTAAACCAGTTGTCAGATGGCCCCTATAAAAAACAGGCTGAAAAATATTGAGAGCACCAGGCAACAACCTAGTTTCCTCGGCCTGAAAAAAACACTTCCCCATGAATGTTAAATCACAGTATGTAACACAATGGGAAAGGACACCAAGAGACTCCAACTGATACTGCCACCTGCATCTCTCAACATCGAGTTACTGCAAATAGAAAAGAAACCCTATCTTCAACTAACATTTCTTAAACTTAGAGTTGAGTTAGAAATCTAGAGCACTCAAAAAATTCTGTTTTCAGCACACAGAGAGAGGAGACTCTTTGCTCTAGAAAGAGGAGAATGCTTGTTGCTGAATGACATAATTGACAGAAGTAACCATGCAGTTTCAGATAAATGCTTGTGTGGAGCAAGAGAGGACATGAAACATTCCATGTTGAATTGCTGTCTGTACAACACAGTCAGGTTCAGTTCAGATACCCCGAAAAATGAACGCGCTTCCTCCTAAGTGACTTCTCATGCCAAAGAATGAAAGTAGCTGGTTTATAACAGTGGAAAAGCTGGGACATTCAGACCAAACTCTTGACTCTGGACTTTGAAATCCTGTTAAGAAACATAGGAACTTTATTTTATATGTTTTCGAACTTGTCAGGACATAAGCAGACACTTAACACTTTCCTTCGCTAATGACATATATGTTTGAACATCAATTTGTGGTATATTTCTTTTACATTTTATTTTTTTGTTTTTTTAATTCATTTTAATTATTTTTACATACATGCTTTTGTGAAAGGTAGATGTGTTTCTGCATTGTTAGCTGAAAGCATGTTCAATACATTTCAAAATAAAATTTAATTATTTAGCCAGTGACCAGGTAAATAGCAAAGTTTCCCTGTTATTATCAAGGCCCCTGACCAGGAGGGGCGCTAGAGGCGCCAAGCAAGATGGCCGTACTCATGTGAGGCTCTTGCATTTTGGGCCCAAATCATCTAAATTCCTGGCCATCCGGCACTAAAACCTAGCACAACCGGCAATACATGCAAGGGAAGCACTCCTGAGACTGCCTGGGTCCCAAAAAAAACAGCATTTCTCTACCTGGAGAAGCGTGTCCTGCGGCGGGAATCGCTGAGCTGCTGCTCCCAAAATGGGAATGGAACGGGCTGCCTAGGGAGAAGCTGCAGTGGTGAAAGCTGCTGCCCGCGATCAGTGGCCTGTCCGGATCCTGCTGCTGCGCTGGAGCCTGCTGACCGCTGGGTGGCTGCCTGGGTAGGCTGTTCCCCTGTTGCTGAGTCTGGACTGGCCCTGCAGCCCTCCATCCTGCTGTGCAGTTCCCCCCACGGGCTGCCCGGCGGCTCTGGGACTATCTGCCGAGTGGGAGGAGTGGTGGAGCTGAGGCGTTCCTTGCCAGCCTGGAGGAGAGGCGCTGCTCCGAGGACCTGCCCCCCGCGGTGGAGATGAGCTGCTCGGGGGACCCGAGCTGTGGAGCTCATGCATGAGGGCTTGCCCCAGCGATCTGCTGCATCCTATTGTCACTGCCGCTTGTTGGACCTGGCGCGCTCCCGTCTACCCATAGCGCCTGCTCTGTGCTGCGGGTGAGGAGGAGGCTGCTGATGACTGCGGCGCGGGCAGGCCTAAAGGTGCAGCCCGCCTGCTCTCCCTTATCCGGAGGCGGTCCAAGCGACTAACCTCGGCACCGGGAAACTAACCCCTCGGCCTGCCGAATGGTGGACACATACGGCTGGGAATCCCACATAGTGCCTCTTCTGAGACCAGCGGCCCTGAATAAAATGCCTGCCACCGCCATCTATAGGGCCTGGCGCGACCATATCTTCCCATTAAGTCTGCTGCTGCCGGGTGAACAGCGCAACGATGGGCACCCGCTGCGAGGAGCTAAAGCTGTGGTGAGCCTCGGCCTAGCAATCTAAGTCATATTGCAGTAACCACCTGGCTGGACCCTCGCATTGAAAGGCCCTCATCTGTGACCTACTGCATCACGCCTGCACTCAACTGAACCTCCCTGTGGTGGCGGCTCTCCGCACCTGTGCTCGTGGTTGGGGGTGATACCCCATGGGGCAAAGTGCTTCAAAGCTGTGGGCTTCTGTGGTGACAGGGGCATCCGCTCCCTTTCAGGGAGTGCGACCTACACACGGTGACTGCCACCTGTGGCTGCTGAACCAGCGCTGGGTGCCTAGTGAGGCCCGCTGGAGGGGCGAACGAACTGGTGGTGGCCCACGGTGCTGGGGGTGTAGGGCCGGGCGTTCCTACTGGCCGCACAGACAAGACGCTTCCCAACTGTCGGATCCCCCTGATACCCCAGTGAATCGCAGATCCTCCCGCCTGGCCACGATGTGGAAGCCTGATAACCAGCAGCCAAAGCTCTTCTTTGATTCCAGGAAGACTCACCGATCCCGGATGGAACTTGACGACGCGCAGGCTGAAACTGAGACCACATTAACGGTGGACTTGAAGGAACTGTTGCTTGCGATGCAGTCAAGCCTGATTTCCATTGAATCCAAAACAGACTCTATGTCGGCCAGAATGGATGGATTCACGCATAGGGTGGAAAAACATGATGACCGATTGACAGAAGCGGAGAGGCGGATATCAGACCTAGAGGACACTACTACCGCCACTAACTCTCGCATACTTGAAATGGATAAGGTGTTGAGGGTGATACCTGCTAAGAATGAGGAGCTGGAATCGCGCTGAAGGCAAAACAACCTCCGCATTTTGGGGATACCGGAGTCAACTGGTACCTGGAAAATGGAGGCCTACGTGGAACGCCTACTTATAACGCTGTTTGGCAGAGAGGAATTTTCGACAGTCTTTGTGGTCGAAAGAGCAACCCGCTCACTGGCAAGTCGTCCTCCCCCCTGGTGCTCGCCCTCGCCCCATAACAGCTAAAATGCTAAACTATCGCGACAGAGACACTGTCCTCTGCCTATCCAGAGAGAAAGGTCGCCTTAATCATGAAGGGTCGTAGATCTCCATATATCCGGACTTTACCATGGCTGTACAGGAGCAAAGGCGTAAATTCCTTCTGGTCAAAAGGAAACTTCAGCAGCTCAGCATCCCCTATGCTATGTTGTTCCCGGCCCGCTTGAAATTCACAGCCCAAGGGAAGCAGCACTTCTTTACAAATCTGCATCATGCTCAGGATTTCATCAAGACTCTACCCAAACCATCGGGAGAGAGCTCCTCTCCTAGGAGGCAGGAAGACAAGAACAGAGGTGCATCGGACATTGAATAATTGGCCTTACTATTACACATGTTCAGATTCCTCTTTCGAGTGGCCTCATCCACTTGGCGGTTTGTTGAGCTTCCAGCTGCGGTGGCAACGGCCACACGCACACTGAGGACGACTGACTTAACTCCTCTGCTACGAAGATACTAACTTTGGCACCATAGGAGACCAGGCCATTAAGCCTTGGCATGCAGACCCCGGCCCAGGTGCGAGTGGATGGATCCCTAACCTGGCCTGGCGTGCTTGCACTACCCTCTACACTGTGCACCTACTACCGGCTTGGTCCTGTTTGGGCCTTCGAACCCTGTCCTTTTAACTGCCTAAATGGACCAAAGATTCTAAGCCCGAATGCCCTCGCCAGTGCGAGGAGTACCTGGACTGCCCTCTGGCTGCCGCCCACTGGGTGAGCCCTCCCACGTGAATTGGTGCAATGTGGCTGCAATGTTTTTCTTACTATCCCCGGTTGCGGCTGGGATTTCTGGGGCTGTTGGGGGGGGGTTGCACAGCACAGCAGGTTGGGGTTGCTGTTGTGGGAGAAGGGTGGGACCAGGAATTGTTTTCTATGTTATTTTTAATTTGGCTTCTGACACAATTCCACTGCATGTTGTATTTTCATTTGATAACATACAATATGGCCTATTGCAATCTTTTCTATTGCAATAATGACAGAGACCCTTCCCACAACGCTCAAATATAACTTTTTGTCATGGAATGTGCGTGGCTTAGGAGATCCCCTGAAACGCCGTCATATCCTGGCCTATTTGAATTGCCATGGCATCCACTGCGCCATGCTGCAAGAAACACACCTATCCTCTAACTCGCCCCCTACTTCGCTGCCCGCTGGGCTGCGTACAGAGGCTTCTCCTGCTATTCCTCATATGCCCGAGTCACTTCTATGCTGCTAAGGCACACATTCCCATACACTCACATAGGATCTTATGCAGACCCGCAAGGGATATATAATATAACGTGGGGCAGGTTATCAGGACAATCTTTCACCATGGTGTCATGTTATGGCCCAAATTTGAACGACCCAGAGTTTTTCCGGGTGTTATGGGGAAAGGTTCAAGATGTAGACACTACACACCTGATATGGGGGGTAGACTTTAATGCCATACTCGACCCCAAACTAGACAGGTCACACCCACAACCACATCATTACACAGCTGTGCAGCAAGCCCTCAGAGACATTGTGGAGGAACATGGCCTTACTGGCCCCTGGAGGACTCACCACCCGTTGGCGCTGCAGGGCTCTTGCCACTCCTCCGTTCATGCCTCCTGGTTGCGCATAGATTACTGGCTGGTGGATAGGGGTCTGTCGACATGGGCGTCGCACGTTACTTATTTACTATGCACATATTCGACCATTCTCCAATATTGCTGACTCTAACACCGCCGCAGGAGGAGCTTCCATAATTACCATGGCACCTCAATCCGCAGTGACTACTTGACCCTGTTTTTCAGGATGAAGTAGAACAAGAAATATCGGACTTCTTCCTTCGCAACATAGGCTCAATCTCTCTATAATCTACTGTATGGAAGGCCTTTAAAGTCACCTTACGGGGCATCTGCCTGGCAAAAGGTGGTGGGGTACTGAAAGACATAAGAAACACACTTCATAAATTAGAGGTAGAACTCAAGCAAACTGAATCTGATCTCCACTCCGTGCCCTCTCCCATATTACAGGCACACCTACGTGCATTACTTACTGGGTATCAAGACACTGCAGAACGCAAGTGTGAATTTAGGGGGAAATACCATGAAACGCGACAGTATGGGGAAGGCGAGAGACCATGTAGAGCGCTTGCCTCCTCCGTCCGCCCTCCACATTTCACCAACACTGTCTTAGAAATTGAAGATGAGGACGGACTGATACATAGAAATTCCTCTGACATCTTAGCCGCGTTAAAACAATTTTATAAAGATCTGTACTCTTCTCACCGCCATACCCCAGTAGACTTTGAATCATTCTTTGACGACACCGCCATAGCTTGGCTGGGAAATGGACAAAGAGAATTCCTACTAGCCCACCATGAGGATGATGAGATCATCTCAGCCATCATGCAATTACAATCTGCAAAGCCCCGGGGCCTGACGGCCTACCGGCTGAATTCTATAAATTGTATAAACATCTCATTATCCTGGTACTTCGACATGTGTTCGAGGAGGCCCGTGAGACCGGCATTCTGCCCCGAACGATGCGTGAAGCTCTCATTATATCATTGCCTAAGCAAGGTAAATCTCCCAACATCTTGACTCATACAGACCCCTCTCACTTGTCAATGTTGATGCAAAAATCCTCGCCAAACTAATCGCTAACCGCATCAGCCCCCTTATGCCAGTGCTGGTCCTCCCGGACCAATTGGGCTTTGTCGCGACCGGGAGCACGGCCAACAACTTGAGAACACTACTCACTTTACTCCACGACACTGACCCCGAGGAAAATGCGGCCACCATATTCCTTGATGCCACCAAGGCATTTGATTCCCTGGAATGGGACTACCTCTCCTTTGTCTTGGTACGTATGGGCTTCCCCCCATTTCTGGCCTGGATCAACTTACTATACACTGGTCTTCGTGCCACTGTCATGGTGAATGGTCTGCGCTCTTCCTCATTCCCCCTGGCGAGAGGCACTAGGCAAGGGTGTCCTCTTTCCCCTCTCCTATTTGCATTGGCTATTGAACCTCTCGCTGCGAAAATTAAACAAAACCATCAGAACCATGCCATCATTTACCTGGAGCGGCAGATTCTCATATCCTTATACGCAGATGACATTACTTTATACTTGCGACAGCTTGACATCAGCCTGAATCCCTTACTGAGATTATTCATTCTGTTTGGGCGATTATCAGGAGTCAACATCAACTAGTCCAAATCCCAGATTTATCCTCTTACTGAGTCCACCGCAAAGTTTACCCCGGATTTTCCCCTTAAATATTGTGATGACACCCTCACCTATTTGGGTATCACGCACAAGCAACAAACTCATGACAGCCAACTACGGACGCGCTCTGGGCTCCATCACCGATAAAATCACAAGGTGGATAGCGCTACCTCTATCCATTGCTGGCAGAGGGTCCTTAATCAAAATGATCATTTTACCCAAACTCCTGTACTTATTCGTCAACATCCCATATGCCCCCAGCCGTCATTTTTTCTCTGCCATGAAGACTCAACTAATGTGACTGATATAGGGAGGGAAACATGCCAGGTTCAGATGGGACACACTTATGTGTCCTTTTAATGCGGGCGGGTTCTCAGTGCCAGACATTGTAAGTAAGTAAGTAATCTTTATTGCTCAGTTAATTAAAACCATTGCAAATATGAATACATTCGATAAATACAATTGTTATAAAAGATATAAAATGACGATAGCTTCATATTGTAAATGAATATTACTACAAAAATGTATGGAGTTTTACACTGAGCGTGGATTAAAATTGCATAAGTCCTTGTATTGCTTGAAGGCTATATTAAAAGTCTTGCACCTGCGAATTTTAAAAACAAATGTACGATGGGAGTAGTTTCCTGCGGTAAATAGTCGTTGCTACAAAAATGTATGCTGCTTTCACACTGAGTGACCCTTGCAGTGGCATTAGTCCCTTATATTCCTGCGGTGGCTGTATAGAAGGTCTTACCCCTGGGTTTTAAACCGCGTTGTAATGTGCAGCTTGGCTCGCTGTTCGGTGCCCCTTTAGCTTGTTTCTTGGTTTTTACTTCTGCTGGTGTCTGCCATCTGGCTGTCTTGTTTCTTTTCTGCTTTCTCCCAAAATTTTACGACATGGCTTGCTAATTGAATGTATTTTCCATCGAAGCAAGCCATGACCCGCTTGCTGGCATGATCTTCTGCCCAGCTTGTTGAAGGGCACTTTTAATTGGGATCTGCTCTCTGTGGCCAGGCCTTTGCAGGTGCAAATTAGATGTTGAATGTCTTCTTTTGCGTTCCCACAAATTCAGCAGTTGATTGATACTTGGGGCCTTTTCCATGGAGGGAGGTGTTTTTGTGATGGAAGTAGGCCCATCCGTAGGTGTAAGAACTTCTCCTTTATGCGCCTAGTGAACCCGACCCCTAAATAGCTTTGGCAGAGGCTGCTTGTTTAGCTTTGAATGACCATCCAGCCATGGGCACGGTTGACTAAGCTTGCTTTGTCCTCTGTTAATGAGATAGCTCTAACTGATTTATTGACTAACTGTTTGAAGCTGTTATGGGACCCGCTGGACTTCCAGGCTTCTTGTAGGCACAAGGAATTTATTGATTGGTTTAAATATTTTGCGGCCGCGCTGTTGGTCTTTCTTTCTATCTCTTTCCATAAGTAGCAATTTAGACTTGCAGCTTCTCCTCTCTGAATTTTGTGCCATCTTTTGACGTAGGCGCCCATTTTCTCCAGCGTTTAGTTTCTTAGGCCAAATTTTAGCCTTAATTGTGCCTGCAAGGTGTAAGTGGGCAGACCGAATATCATTCTCATTGCTTTCGCTATTGTGCTGTTCAATAGCTGAGCGTCCCTCCCTCGAAGCATTCACTTCCGTACGTTATGGCCGGTGTTAATTTTGCCTGAAATACTTGAAGCAGGGGGTTGAAGCTTCGCCCGACTGCTTATGTTTTTAGGCACCTTAGTGCACTCGCTATGCTGGTTCCCCTCCATTTAATTGCTTCCTTTTGCTGTTGGAATGAGCCCTTCCAGTCCACAATTACGCCGAGGTACTTATACTCCTCCACTGTTTCAAGAGTGAGCCCTCCAACATGCCAGCTGCACCCTGCTGATGATCTTTTGGCATTAATCCTCATTGTTTTGGTCTTTGCGAGATTTATGGTTAGGCTGTTCTCTGTTGCATATTTAAAGATTTTGCTGATTAGATGTTGTAGCCCTATCGGTGTTCTACTGATTAGGTAGATATCATCAGCGTACATTAAATTAGAGAGAGTAAAGCCGCCTATGCTTGGAGCGTGAGAGTTGCTTTCATCCAGCTGCTGTGCAAGCTGCTGTGCAAGGTCAGACATAAAGATGTTGAATAGTGTTGGCGCCAGCACACACCCTTGTTTTAGGCCTTTTGTGGTTTGTATTTTCCTTGATAGGCGGTCTCCTGATCCTAGCTTGATTTGGACCAAAGTGCCCGTATGTAGGGAGATCAGCTGTGTTAGTAACCAAGATGGAATATTCCTATCTTCCAGCTTCGACCATAGTAGGTTCCTGTTGATATTATCAAACGCTGAGGGGAAGTCGATAAAACATAAGTTCAAGGGCAGATTAGCTGACTTCAATGCATCGATGAGGAGTGAAAGGGCCAAGATGTTAGTTGATATGCCCAACTCTTTGCGGAATCCTGTCTGGGTGATGAGAATTACTGCATTTGCTTCCGACCATTCCGAGAGCTCTTCTAAAAGAAGACCGGCGTAGTATTTGGCCTCGTTATCAATTAAGGCTATTAGTCTGTAATTTTGGGGGTTCTTTACATTGCTCTTCTTATGTATTGTTGCTATGATTGAGCCTTTCCACAATGCTGGAATTGTTGTAGTGTCTATTACCTGTTTGAAAAGTGGTAGTAAGGCCGCAGCCCAGTATTCCGGGTTTTGTTTGTAGAGAATTGGCGGTATCCCGGTAGGGCCTGGCACCCCCTCCGCTTTTCCTTTCACAATCCTGCTTATAATTTGCTTTTCGGTAAGGTTTGATGAGGTAATGACCTGTTGTGGAGTCCCAGCTCGAGTTTTTCTGCCCTTCTCCAGTCAGCTGGTTGTTGCCAACTCTGTGGCTTTATTGAAGTGGGCCTGAAGGTAATTGGACCAGGCTTCCTCAGTTAAGTAGGAGTCAATGCTGGCGCTTCTGGAATACTGGAGTTTGTTGACTGTCTTCCAGAATCTTCCGCTTGTGTTCATTCCCTTTGCATCATGAAGAAGTCTGGCGCATAACTCATCCTCTGCTTCCCTTTTTTCATGCCATATTATTCGCTTTTTGCTCTGTTTTAATTTTTGTAGTTCCTTTTGGATCACGCTGTTCGGACCCTCTCAGTGTAATTTCCGCAGTACTTGATTAATGTTTCTTTTGAGGGGCTTTATCTTGGAATTTGGCTTTATGGCCTTGTAGCGACTTCCAGTTGGGTCCGCCCACTTTATTTGTTTATTGCAGTTTAGATATTCTTGTCCAATGCTGCTCGTGAATTGTTCCCAGGTGCTTAGGTAGTCGTGCTGTTTTGTGATACTCTTTTCCCACCGGCTTATTGCGTCCATTGTGAAGCCTTCCAGGTTTGTCGTGTTGCATTTTATTCTTTTCTGTGTCACCGACAGTGAGCAACCTAAATATATTGCTGGTGTCGATGACACAGCCCCATGGAAGTTAAGGCTGAATTCTTGCGGCTGATGGTCACTAGCTGATATTGTGCCTATTCGGAAGTCCGTGACGTTCCCAAAGAGTTGAAGAGATGAGAAAGTGAAGTCTAGGATGGAACTGATGGATGAATTGTGAAAGGCGGCTGACGGGGGGGCTGTCATTTATGAAGAGACTGTTTAAAGCTAACAGGTTAAGATGCTCTAGGTCCTTTATGCTTGCCCTTGACAGCCAATTTTGTTTGTCCCATTTGCTTATTGCTTGTTGCGGTATGTTCCATGCCAGGAACTGTTCTTCCAAACATGTGTCCCTAGTTTGAGACCCACCCAGGAACATATTGAAGTCCCCTGTTACTGTAAGGTTGGGAGTTTCCGCTTCTGCCAAAGCTTTTGAGATTTCCTCTATCAGGAGGTTCATTCCAGCTTTTCTCTCTCGGGGATGTAGATATACGTTCATGAGTCTTAACTTTTGGTTTTGATCTTTTCCCCTCACTTCTAGTTCAATGCTCAGTATGCAGTTGTTGCCTGTCTGTATCGCATTTGTGTGGATGGGATCGTTGAAGATCTTAATGGCAGTGTATATGGCCAAGCCGCCTTTTAGATGGCCATATTTGGCATTTCTTGTTGCTGGAAAGTGATAAGAGTTGAAGCCCTGGATTTGGTATGGTTGATCTAGCCAAGTCTCCTGGAATGCTAATATATCAAATTTTTGAAGATAATAAAAGAGCTCAAGCTCGTATCTTTTGTTCCCTAGGCCATTTATGTTCCAAGAACATATTCTTAGCTGTTGTTGTGTCGCGTAATTTTGTTGAGTGTTTTGTCAGAACCTTGGGGCCCTTGTATTGATTGTTCTTGCTATCCATTTCAAATTGTCGTGGCCAAGTGGCCGATTTGTTTGCATGTTGGTCTCAGAGGGTGTCCTAGAGACTGAAAGGCTTCTGGCCCCCTTTAAGACACTTTCAGTTTTTACTTGCGGTTGTTTGTTTGTTGGGTTTTGGCGTTGTTGCTCATTATATGCCTGGCGAAGTGGTTCAGGGTACCCTGTTTTTTCAGTCTTTTTAGGACAATCTCCCAGGATAGGAAGTGTGCTTCTAGTTCCATTATTCTCATCGCGGTTTCATTCCTTGCCCATGTTTGTTTTTGTAATCTCCAGATCTGACAGTTGGGTGCAGTGGGTAAATTCCACTGCCTCTAAGTCTTTTGTTCTGATGTCAGTCAGACAACTGAATGTTGATAATAGGTGTAAGATGTTACCTCGATTGAGGGTATCCCCTCTGCCTCTTGACTTGTATTCGGAAATGAACAGTATTATGCCACTGTTTGCTTCCGCCTGCAAAGCCTCCTTTTTTTTGCTGTCTTCCATACCCGTTTCTATCCGTAATCTGTTGTGTGTCTTGTCTGCTGTTAGGTCCTCCCCTTGCCCAACCCAATTATTTGTGTTGAGGGCAGCTGTGATTTCATGTTTCCGGGGGGATGCCTTGCTTTTGTCTGACAACGGTCCCCCCTTTGAGATTAAATCGGTGGGAATCTCCCTTCTTGTCGTATTTAACATCTCCTTGAACGGCGATCTTGTTGTGGTCATAGGCGGGCTTTCTGTTACGTCTATCACTTCTTTTTCTTTTACTTGGTTCTTGGTTATCCTATTGAAAAATGTTTTTATGTTAGCTGTCTTATTTCTTCCTTTCCTCTTTTGTTTTCGGGGTCTTTTATTTTCTGCCCTCAGTTCTTCCTTACTTACTTTCCCAGTGGTTTCATTATGGGGACTTTTGCAGGTTTCTAGTTTTAGGCCTTGCGTGTTTTCTTGGTTTGCGTTTGTTTGCACTTTGGCTTCACTCCTTTGATTGTCGTGGAGCTGCCTTAAGGATTTCCCTGTGACGCCTGCATAAGTTTCCTAAATAGGTTTACTGGTTTCAGGGCCGATTGGGCTATTTGGCTTGCGATCTCCTCTTTGACTGTTGGGCACAGTTCGTTAGTATTGTTGGTTTACTATGTCTGACTGTTCTCTGTGTTGTCTGCGGAGTTGTTTTGGGCCCTCCTCGCCAGGATCTGGATCGATTGATGTTACTTTTCCCGTTGTCTGTTTTAAATCTGCCACAATGTCTCCCAGGAGTTAGGGGATTGTAGTAAGTTTGTCCACTATTGTGTAGCAAGTGCAACTTAGCTGCTTTATTTTAGTTTCCGCTTGCACCCTCTTTATCATGCCATTCATGTCTGCCAACTTGTTATCAATTTTGGCTACGTGTATGGCCAAGAAGTTTTAAAGGGATAGTTGGATGTTTTTTTTTCCAAATGGTACTGCATGGCCTTTATTGATAGTTGGAGCGTGTTTAGCAATGATGACCGTAGGACTTCAGCGCTTTTTGGGTGATCTTTGCTTGGCAAAGACTTGTCCGCGCCTGGTGTGCTCTCTACTGTGTTGCCGTCGGCCTGACTGTTAGCTGGTGTGTATGAAGCTACCAGCCGCTCTCACTCTTCTGTTGTTAACTGGGAGTTGTCTTCTGTGTTAAAGGCAACCGGTTGGTCATGTGATTCCATTATGTCTAGCTTTCCGGATTTTTCTATAGTTTCAGAGGTTTCCATTTCCTCTCTTTACGGCATTTTCTCTGGCTCTCTGCCCCGGCCCGTGTGGTTATGTTTTGTGCAAGCTGACTCCCCCGGGCTGTGTCCTGATCCTGATCTGTGTCCCAAGCCATCTTCGCAGTGCGGGCGTTGCTTCCTAAGTTGGAGTTTATTTTGTTTGTTTGTTCGGCCTCCGTTGGCGACTTCATAACAGCCTGGTTTGGGGCGTTTGAATCACCGGATCCTAGTAGGTCTATTTTAGTGTTGGTGTAAGACTCTTTACTACTGTTCTCGGCCCCTGTTGCTATGGCTGGTGACTGCACGCTTGTCTGTATTACAATTTTTGGCTCATGGGGTAACCCTTTTTACTGCTGAAGTGTATATTCGTTTCATTGTCACCCCTACTATCGCCATTGTCGACGCTTTCCGTTTGTGCACTCTGTTTCTTGGGATTGTGCAGGTTCCACATGTTTCCACATTTTTTTGTCTTCCGCGGTTTCTATGTGGGTGCTTTGACAACTCCCTTCAGGCTCCATTGGCGAGGGGAGGCCCTTAAGGTTGCTTTTAGAGGTGCTTAGGAAGCAGCCAGGATCTTTCAAAAATGAAAAAATAGAATAGATTTTTGGTTGAGTGCTCTTTCTTTCTGTTATGCTGGTGTTTATGTTTATGACTATGTCAGTCTTTTCTGACCTTTCTGGCGATGAGTCTAATAATAGAGGTTCTTCTTGTTCAGTCAGCGAGTTGTGTGTGTTGCTTATAAGTTTGCGCTTATTTGCCCTGTGCCGTTTGACCGGGACGTTGGCTGTCGCTTTGGCACTTTGGTGTTGTTCTTGTGGGGTTTTTTGCGTTTTCTAAGTCACGACAGGTAGGGTTATAGTGGCTTACTTGAGCTGGATTGCGTATTGTGTCTTTACTGTGTCTTGCAGGAGGACCTCTGTCTGCTTTTTTGACTTTGTGTGGCCAAGTTGCTCACCTCCCATTGGTAAGTGGCCTTGAGTTGTTTGCGTTGTTTTTTTAGTTTTTTGGTCTAGTGTGACTCTGATTTGTGTTACCACAGGTTTTCCATTAATTGTTCCTTGGATGATCCTTGGTTATTTCCGGTTATTTGAATTGTATGCCTTGTTGGTTTTCCTGTTTTTAATGATAATTCCTAAGTGGTTATTGTGATTGCCTGTTGTCCGATGTTGTCAGATATGGCTGATTTCCTTGACAGAGGAATTCCCTCGTAGGGGACGAGAAATAGGTGAGAGATTGGGCGAGAGATAGGGCGGGGCACGCTCACTGGTGGATGCCCTGAACGGGGGGCTGTGCTCCTCACCCCCCTTGGACTGGCCCTATTAGTGACCACCCTCTTCTTTCAGCTCTTTATGTTAATCTTTTGTTGCTTTTTATTGTTTTTGTTGAATTTTGTGGGTCTCCTTGTAGGTCACCCCCAACCTCCAGTTTTCCTAGGGATGGAGGGATAAGAAGGGATAGGAAGGGCGGATATGAGGGGCAAAAAATCCCCCCTAAGCCTCGCAGCTTGCGCCTCTCACCTTCTGCTGTGACCTCCTGTTTTTTTCCTTTTTAGAATAGTGCTCCTGTATCCAACTCTCTTCTGACTTCTCCCCACACCTGTGGAGTTATGAGGTTAGGGGTGGATGCTTGGCCACTCTCATCCGCTTGGCCTTTTCCAGGAAGGAGGGAGGGTGAGGGCAGGCTGTCTGGCCGCACTATCACGGCTATCACAATGGCAGCGGCGACAGAGGAAGAAAGGGGCAAAGAGGCTCGACTCTGCACTCAGCCCCGCTCAGCCCTCGCGCTCAACTCTGCCGCTTCGCCGCTCGACAGCTCAACAGCTCCGTGCCCCGTACAACCCCGGTCGACCCCGCTGCTTAACCCCTAACGAGCACAAAACAGGGGAGCAGATCACAGGATGGGCGTCGAAGAACCAGGGGGCGAAGGTCATGAAGGTCGCGAAGGACGCTCTGGAGCCGCTACTGCAAATGTTCCCCTCGCTCTGCTCTGCTCTGTTCCACTGAAGGCTGGCCGGCGGCTCGCTGGCGGCAAAACAGGGAAAGCAACTCTTTGGATCTAAAGTTTCTGTTCTTCATTGAATTATACTTCAGTTGTGCACAGGCACACTATGCAACGTACTGGATAAAGCCCTCCACTACATGCCCCATCTGGCGTTTGAAGATGCTTACATGTGCCCCATCCCTAGCACCACCTACCTCAGTGTCCCTGGCGTTCCCGGACATATAGCATCTACCACTGTGCATTGTACCGTCAGTGCATGGCACGACCTAGCCAAAGCAACCAACTGCACACCATTAAACTCTCCTCTCCATCCACTGTACGGGCGATGGGACCTCCCAGTCACGCTAGAAGGCGGCTGTAAACAGCTCCTCTGCAAACTCTCCATACTCACCTGGGGACACCTATACACGAATGGGAAGTTCAGTACCAGTGACAAATTTTTCAAAAATGTCGATCCTACACCCCTGGATCGCTTTTACTACATTAGGCTCCAACAAGATGTGAAAACTGCTACATCCAATTTTCCTATGGAACCCCTAGTGATGCCTCTGTTACACATACTGCTGCTACAAGATACTCCTGCACATGTACTATTGAAACTGTACCACACCGTCCAAACCACTAGGAAATATGACCAGCCGTCGGCCCAGAGCAAGTGGGAGGAGAAACTCGGTCACCCCATAACCGAAGAACAGTCGGTATTTTGCTACGCACAAACAGGGGAAATTTCCGCTAGCAGCAGATTCAGGATAATACATTATGAATACCTGCACCGTTTGTATTACACGCCAGCACGTCTGCACAGGTTGAAATTACGGGACAACGATCGCTGTGACCGTTGCGGTGGGGAGGGGGCCGACTTTAGAGCCTTAGCATGGGATTGTCTACCGATACAACGTTACTGGGTGGAGGTATTTGCTGCACTAGATCCCATGTCAGGATTGCATGTCCCTATAGACCCACTTACTACCTTGTTAGGCTACAATAAACCGATTGCTGCAAAATGCAGAAGTACACTTCCATAACACTACTACTCGCCAAGAGGAAAATTGCCTGACGGTGGGAGGGGGAGAGCGCCCAAATTTAAGGACTGGCTCGTGGACCTAACATATTGCCAAGAGCAGCTACATATTTATGCAGAGCTCCAACCCCCCTCCTCACGCCCTAAGGATATCTGAGTCCCGTTGCAAGCATATTTATTGGAACATGCCACAGACAATAATGCAGAACCCTCATGAGAAATATCACCCTCCCCCGGATAATAATCCCCAGCAGAGCATACATCCACCACGCACTGGTAGACTCGGGACGATATGTGTCATCTTCATAATGTTCATAGGCCATAATACCCCTTTCCCATAGCCATACTTATTTAGTATACAACACAAAAGTGGAACTGATTCCTTCTCTTACAAGCCTCACCTCCTGGATTTCGTGGAAGAACTTGGCTCCCTGATCGCTGTTGCCGCTGGTACTGCTGTCACCGCAACGACTGGCCGGACCCGCTCCGCGGGTCCCGCTGCGCGGTTGACAGCCCTGCTAACACTCCATCTTTAAGCAAAGGTTTGGGCGTTTTCCTTGTCCGGCAGGGCTGCGAGCTTCCAGCGGGGGACTCCAAGGACCAGGAGCCCCCGCGCGCCCGTCACCACCTGGGCTGCTCTCCCTGCCGGCTCCGCCCCCATCCCTGTTTTAACGGGCGGCCGGATACTGGACAAGCGGATTCCTTCTCTTACAAGCCTCACCTCCTGGATTTCGTGGAAGAACTTGGCTCCCTGTTCGCTGTTGCCGCTGGTACTGCTGTCACCGCAACGACTGGCCGGACCCGCTCCGCGGGTCCCGCTGCGCGGTTGACAGCCCTGCTAACACTCCATCTTTAAGCAAAGGTTTGGGCGTTTTCCTTGTCCGGCAGGGCTGCGAGCTTCCAGCGGGGGACTCCAAGGACCAGGAGCCCCCGCGCGCCCGTCACCACCTGGGCTGCTCTCCCTGCCGGCTCCGCCCCCATCCCTGTTTTAACGGGCGGCCGGATACTGGACAAGCGGATTCCTTCTCTTACAAGCCTCACCTCCTGGATTTCGTGGAAGAACTTGGCTCCCTGTTCGCTGTTGCCGCTGGTACTGCTGTCACCGCAACGACTGGCCGGACCCGCTCCGCGGGTCCCGCTGCGCGGTTGACAGCCCTGCTAACACTCCATCTTTAAGCAAAGGTTTGGGCGTTTTCCTTGTCCGGCAGGGCTGCGAGCTTCCAGCGGGGGACTCCAAGGACCAGGAGCCCCCGCGCGCCCGTCACCACCTGGGCTGCTCTCCCTGCCGGCTCCGCCCCCATCCCTGTTTTAACGGGCGGCCGGATACTGGACAAGCGGATTCCTTCTCTTACAAGCCTCACCTCCTGGATTTCGTGGAAGAACTTGGCTCCCTGTTCGCTGTTGCCGCTGGTACTGCTGTCACCGCAACGACTGGCCGGACCCGCTCCGCGGGTCCCGCTGCGCGGTTGACAGCCCTGCTAACACTCCATCTTTAAGCAAAGGTTTGGGCGTTTTCCTTGTCCGGCAGGGCTGCGAGCTTCCAGCGGGGGACTCCAAGGACCAGGAGCCCCCGCGCGCCCGTCACCACCTGGGCTGCTCTCCCTGCCGGCTCCGCCCCCATCCCTGTTTTAACGGGCGGCCGGATACTGGACAAGCGGATTCCTTCTCTTACAAGCCTCACCTCCTGGATTTCGTGGAAGAACTTGGCTCCCTGTTCGCTGTTGCCGCTGGTACTGCTGTCACCGCAACGACTGGCCGGACCCGCTCCGCGGGTCCCGCTGCGCGGTTGACAGCCCTGCTAACACTCCATCTTTAAGCAAAGGTTTGGGCGTTTTCCTTGTCCGGCAGGGCTGCGAGCTTCCAGCGGGGGACTCCAAGGACCAGGAGCCCCCGCGCGCCCGTCACCACCTGGGCTGCTCTCCCTGCCGGCTCCGCCCCCATCCCTGTTTTAACGGGCGGCCGGATACTGGACAAGCGGATTCCTTCTCTTACAAGCCTCACCTCCTGGATTTCGTGGAAGAACTTGGCTCCCTGTTCGCTGTTGCCGCTGGTACTGCTGTCACCGCAACGACTGGCCGGACCCGCTCCGCGGGTCCCGCTGCGCGGTTGACAGCCCTGCTAACACTCCATCTTTAAGCAAAGGTTTGGGCGTTTTCCTTGTCCGGCAGGGCTGCGAGCTTCCAGCGGGGGACTCCAAGGACCAGGAGCCCCCGCGCGCCCGTCACCACCTGGGCTGCTCTCCCTGCCGGCTCCGCCCCCATCCCTGTTTTAATGGGCGGCCGGATACTGGACAAGCGGATTCCTTCTCTTACAAGCCTCACCTCCTGGATTTCGTGGAAGAACTTGGCTCCCTGTTCGCTGTTGCCGCTGGTACTGCTGTCACCGCAACGACTGGCCGGACCCGCTCCGCGGGTCCCGCTGCGCGGTTGACAGCCCTGCTAACTCTCCATCTTTAAGCAAAGGTTTGGGCGTTTTCCTTGTCCGGCAGGGCTGCGAGCTTCCAGCGGGGGACTCCAAGGACCAGGAGCCCCCGCGCGCCCGTCACCACCTGGGCTGCTCTCCCTGCCGGCTCCGCCCCCATCCCTGTTTTAACGGGCGGCCGGATACTGGACAAGCGGATTCCTTCTCTTACAAGCCTCACCTCCTGGATTTCGTGGAAGAACTTGGCTCCCTGTTCGCTGTTGCCGCTGGTACTGCTGTCACCGCAACGACTGGCCGGACCCGCTCCGCGGGTCCCGCTGCGCGGTTGACAGCCCTGCTAACACTCCATCTTTAAGCAAAGGTTTGGGCGTTTTCCTTGTCCGGCAGGGCTGCGAGCTTCCAGCGGGGGACTCCAAGGACCAGGAGCCCCCGCGCGCCCGTCACCACCTGGGTTGCTCTCCCTGCCGACTCCACCCCATCCCTGTTTTAACGGGCGGCCGGATACTGGACAAGCGGATTCCTTCTCTTACAAGCCTCACCTCCTGGATTTCGTGGAAGAACTTGGCTCCCTGTTCGCTGTTGCCGCTGGTACTGCTGTCACCGCAACGACTGGCCGGACCCGCTCCGCGGGTCCCGCTGCGCGGTTGACAGCCCTGCTAACACTCCATCTTTAAGCAAAGGTTTGGGCGTTTTCCTTGTCCGGCAGGGCTGCGAGCTTCCAGCGGGGGACTCCAAGGACCAGGAGCCCCCGCGCGCCCGTCACCACCTGGGCTGCTCTCCCTGCCGGCTCCGCCCCCATCCCTGTTTTAACGGGCGGCCGGATACTGGACAAGCGGATTCCTTCTCTTACAAGCCTCACCTCCTGGATTTCGTGGAAGAACTTGGCTCCCTGTTCGCTGTTGCCGCTGGTACTGCTGTCACCGCAACGACTGGCCGGACCCGCTCCGCGGGTCCCGCTGCGCGGTTGACAGCCCTGCTAACACTCCATCTTTAAGCAAAGGTTTGGGCGTTTTCCTTGTCCGGCAGGGCTGCGAGCTTCCAGCGGGGGACTCCAAGGACCAGGAGCCCCCGCGCGCCCGTCACCACCTGGGCTGCTCTCCCTGCCGGCTCCGCCCCCATCCCTCACTCTCCCAGTTATAAAAACAAAGTAACTTCCCCGCTGCGCGGGAGCGCGCGGGAGGGCGCCGGGAGAAGCCCGGGACAAGGGCGGGACCGTCTGTGGCCGTCCGTGGTCGGGCGAGGTTGGGTTGGGTCCAGAATCGTTGAAATTTTGTTATAATAATTTTGCGAATACGTACCTAGAGGCCTAAACATCCGCCCCTAAATATGGCCCTTAGATCTGGCAAACAGCGCCTAGTGCACATTCAAACCTCGAAGGGGGTTGTTTCAGGCCCCCTAGATGCTTTTATTACCAGAGCTACCGGCATATTGGAAAAGGAAATTGAACTGGTTGAGCATAGATTGTCCTTGGATCTAGTCACTGGGAAACGCTCCTCAATAGGAGATCTAGCACGAGTTAAAAGCCCTTTAACTAACGCAGCCTTTAATTGTATTACAACATCAGATACTGATATAATTGTTCATGAAGATGGGATCGAAGCCACTACACCTAGGATACATGAAAACATGGATGTGGTCTCCAATAGCAATGCGACCAGCATAGATGAGAATAGCCAATCTATTGGGAAAGATGATGGGTCTATTGTGCTTGAAGCATCTCAATTAAATGCCACCGCTTTACCTGGTACCCCTGCCTCGCCATTAGAAACTACCAAACAGGCACCAAGGAAAAGAAAACATGTATCTAGCCCCCAGGGAGGAAAGACACAGAAACAACCTAAAATAGACTCCATGATTAGTCCCTCTCACACTCAGTCCACCCAATTACCCCCGATAGTGTATTGTCCATCTTTGGCCCATACAGGGTCTTCAAACCCCTGTCCAACCTGCTTCAGTAGTGATGACATCCTGTTGGGAAAAATGGAAGCAATAGTTAAAAATTTACTGCTTCCGGCTCTAGAAAATATAAGGATAATGTCCGCCAAAATAGATGTTCTAGAAGCGGCAATTAACATTAATATGGACCTCTTACAAAATCTCTCCGGCGTTAAGCCAAGGGGCCCAATCCCAAAAGGGGGTTCCACCCAAAGTACAGGGACAACCACAGCTATTCCCGTAGTGACATCAACTACAAACACTAATAAGAAACCATTAACAGGGGCAAATACAACAGCTATAAGTAGAGCTACCATTAAAAACACACCGAAGGCCAAACATACATCGGTAGCCAATAATGCTCATGGGGTAAAACATCAAACCAATGCTGCACCTAAGCAATCAAAAAACACCCCAGCAAGCGCCCCTGCTTTGAGTAAAACCCCATACTCAGATAGGAACAAGAGGTTTGATAACAGAAACACACGAAAGCCTCAGAGGGTCAACCTACCACCAGAAGCGGCTCAATATACTATTGTGCTAACAGGAGTGGCCCCACTTAAAGAGGGTATTAGAGAATCCCAGGTGGACCTGCGGAACAAGGTTACATTCTGGTTGAATAAACACCGTCCACTCCCCCCGTCGTCCCCCACCGAAATCTTATATGTAAGGAGAGTAGAGTGGGTTGGAAAGGGCGAAAAAGACCTAGAAGGGGATTGCATCTTAATTTCATTTAGAGACCCATGGGTAGTGGATAGGATACAAAGGAAAGCTAGATTTGCACGTTTGGGAGATGTCCAGACTTTACATCTTAGCTACTTTTATCCCCACACACATCAAACAAACCATATGGGATATAATCCGTGGATAGTCAAAGGGGGAAGACCCAGAGAGCCCGTAATTCATCATCCCCCATACTATCCTCCCCTCTACAACCATTTTGATGCACTGTCTGACCTAGAATGGGTTGACTGACTATGTGCACCAAATCAGTCACCCAACCTAGCACAAGTGGAAGAAGAAGGAGCCCACACCGCATTCACTAACACCCCAGAACCAGTAGAAGAGCAGCAGCAGCTCATGCCCTATAGTAGTAGGTCAGTTAGGGGATCTTTGGGGGTTAAAGGCTCCTTCCCCAAGGCTGAAGAATCAGGTCTAACAAACAACCATTTACCGATTCCCCAATCCCCCTTCCCTGTCAGTGACAACCACGCAGAATCAGATTTGTTTTTTTCACACTTGGTGTCTTGGAACATCGCTGGAGCCAAGTCACGCTTGGTATCTGACGACTGGTCGGGGTTTATAGGTAATTATGAGGTGGTACTACTGCAGGAAACGTGGGCTACAGCCCCGTTTTACATGGCTGGCTACATAAATTTTTTTAAACCGGCTGTAAAGGGTGTAAAGGGCCGGGCGTCCGGGGGCTTAACCACATGGGTTAAACAGGACTGGGGCTTTTCAGCCTCTGAACTATATGTGGATAACCCCGATATACTGGCTGTAAGATTGAGTAATGCAGGGGGGCAGGTTTCGCTTATTATTAACATATATTCCAGAGGTCTCCCCGGCGGCAGATGCCCTAAATTGATAGGCGAATTAGATACACTGTTAACGGGTTGGGACAAAGCCTCCCTTATCATGATAGCAGGTGACATCAACTGCACGATTGAGCCCTTATATCAGCCAGAGGACAACTGGGGGTTCGAAGAAGACATCACGTGGAAAATCCCTGAACTTTCCAATAAAACTTTAGTTAAAACAACGGAGGCCGCCCTGAACTGGACAGCCTTCTGCCTCACATGGGGACTAAGGGCCGTGAACGGTCGCACAAAATCAGATATTGGAGCAAAACCTACCTTTGATAATGGGGTGAGGAAGAGTCGCATCGATTACATTTTTATAAAAATGGAACATTGGAACATAATCAATGATATGGAAATTATAATACGACCTGAGAGTGACCATAACCCCTTGTCCTTGAAATTTTTAACGAGCGATCAGATAAGGTTAAGGGAACCTGATCCTAGGGGTCCAGGGGTGATATCTATATCAAATGACAGGAGGAGAGTGAAGTGGTCACTAATTTCAAATGATGTAACAATTCAGTCCAACATTGAAAATGTGGTGACATGCGCTCTAAACAAAATGAAGTCAGTCGCTGTTGAAAAGGGTCAGGTTGATTTACATAAATTGATGGATTTCCATGAAAAATGTTTTTCCGAACTTAAATTTATTTTATCAAAGCCATGCAATCACAATACTGGGCATCTGAACCCCCCAAGAAGTAAATGGTATAACAGAGAATGTAGAGAGGCACACAGTCATCTCATAGAAAAAGTTAAAACCGGAGACACTTGTGCCGTCAAAGAGGCCAGGAAAAGGTACAAAAAAGTACAATGGGTGGCAAAAAAGGAATGGGAAGATGAATTTTGGGCAGATCTTCTGGAAGCCAGTAAATCGAACGACCAGGTTAAATTCTGGGACATTGTCAAATGTGGAAAGGATGGTGAGTCTCGCACTCCATCCAACCATGTTTGCCCGGAAGACTGGATCAAACATTACTCCTCCCAATTCTGTCCGGTAGCATTTGACTCCCCGTCCAGACTGGCTATGCTGCCGGTAACAACTTCTGGCAATTTGAATTTGACCCTGTCCTTCACCGAAGCAGAAACAGAATATGCACTGGGGCTAACTAAGAGGGGGAAGGCACCTGGGTTGGACCAAATCCCGGCAGACCTCTTTAAAGCGAATACAGGTCTATGGGTACCTTATCTAACATATATAGCTAACATCATTGCGAGAGGTGCCCACATTCCCAAGACTTGGAAAGGGGCGGAGATACTCCCCATACACAAAAAGGGCGATAGAACAAACCCAGGAAACTATCGCCCTATTAGCCTAATTGACAGCTTCCAAAAGGTTTTTGCCCGCATGATTTTGGTGAGGGTTCATGGGTGGATGGAAATAGAAGGAATTTTATCCCCTTTACAGGCGGGCTTTAGACCCGGTACAAGCACCATAGACCAGGTCCTGAGGTTTTGCATGATTTTTTGGAAATTTGTTATACTTGGCGGCGGTACCATCTTTGCTGCATTTATAGACCTAAAATCAGCATTCGATTTGGTGCCGAGGGGTAAGCTATGGCAGGTACTAAGGGACCTAGGAATGCCGGGGGAGTTAGTGGAAATTATCATTAGACTTCATGAAGATAATTTCGCTAGGGTCAGATGGGGGGCACAAGGCCAATTTACAGACTCTTTTCCAGTCTCCCGAGGAGTCCGCCAGGGGTGCGTTCTCGCACCCACTTTATTTTTGCTCTTTATAGACCAGGTAGTGAAATTTTTTGGGTCAATCAACACCGATGCTCCGTCTCTGGCGGGGACAAAATTCCCATTGTTGATTTTTGCGGACGACACCCTCCTCTTATCTAAGACGAGAGGGGGTCTGCAGAGGGCACTAAATCATTTTGAGGAATACTGTAACCGTAATGACCTTCAGATAAATGTGGGGAAAACCAAATTTATGGTTTTCTCCAGGAAAAAACCCATACGTAGTAGTGTACAACTTAATGGGGTTAACCTAGAACAAGTTGACACGATGACGTATCTGGGGGTCACTCTGGATTGCCGATTGTCCTGGAAACCACAAATAGAGACCCAGCATTTAAAACTGTCCCAACTCACTGGCTGCCTTTTGCGGGAGCAAAAGAAATCGATTACCAAAAGGGTAGCCCCGGCTTTACAAATTTATGATGTTAAAATCAATGCTGCGACATTGTACGGGGCAGAGCTATGGGGTTTTATGGACCTTTCAGGCCTGTACAAAATCCAGTGTAGGTTCCTTCGCAGTTTGGTGGGACTTCCCCAATCAACACCACTGAACCCTCTGTGTCACGATATGGGCTGCCGTCCAATAACGGACATGGCCCGATACAGAGTAGTGTCTACCTGGAGGCGTCTATGGACTACGGAGGAGCTGTCACTCTTTGCAAAGGAGGTATCTGAGGTGAAGGCTATTGGGGGCTCAGAAAGAATCCCGTGGCTGCAGATGGTGAGAAAGACCCTGGTTGACATGGGTCTTAGCCACCTGTGGTCCACACCAGGTATTAGCAACTTCCCCTCTAAAAAGGACTTTAAGAGCCTATTTTGGGCTTCTACCCGCCATTCTTTGGCCCAAGCATCCAGTTCTGAAGATCTGACTGGGCGTTTTTTGAGATTTAAATTGGATCCGGTCCGTGAGCTATATTGGGACCTTATCTCAAAGTCTCTAGATAAAAAATTGTATCACCAATTTCGGGTGGGCACCTTACCCCTCAATTCCTTTACAGCAACGTGGAACAACAAAAATAGTAATCAATGTAGCCACTGCCCTGGGTGCAAGGAAACAGAGGGTCATTTTTTGTTTGCTTGCCCACGATACAGCGAACCCCGTTCAAAATGGTTAAAACCCATTTTTAAACGCATGAACTGTAATAAATCCTCAGACGCAATATGGGTTTTAAAAACAAACACAACGGATTTTATTGTGATATGCTTGGCAAAATATCTAGGTTGGGCTTGGGTAATCAGAGCAAGAAGGAATCCAACTGCTATCTGATTAAACAAAGAGTGTAAGCTGTATAGTGCCCACCACCAATACTTGTCACACCTATTTTATAGTTTTTATGGAACACGTAATGTCTTTATTTAGTTGTATAATGGTTTAATAACTTTTTAAACCTTGGATTTAAGTTTGATACATAGTGTTGATTTTATACTAACTTTTTTCCTTCATATATAAGATTTTGATTTGTATCATGAATTGCTGTTGACTTTGTTGTAAATGTTTTGTTAAAGTTGTCTTTTATGATTTTATTTATCGAAATAAAGACATTAAAACCTGAAACCTGACTCTCTTTTCATTTTCTGTTTTCTCTATTGCCTCTCAGATGCCTCAGTTGTTTGTTACTGATTGTGTTATTCTATATATGCAGTGATAATCCTGCCTCCATAGCCAAACACCCCTGCCAAGGCGGCCGGCCCGACGGGGTTGTAGGTGGCTTGCTGTGTACTCCCCTGCTCCCATAATACATCATTCGTACATATTCGCAATGTTACTGTGCCTGCCAGTTTATGGTTGTAGGCAGTAAGTGTAACTGTACTCCTAATGTTGGTCTTTAATAAAGGTTTAATCAAATAAAAATACAAAAAAAAAGGCCCTTGACCAAATAGTTAATGTCTCCTACTATTTAGCCAGTGGGCCACGTAAATAGCAGAGATAAATCACTATTTCAAGTCAAGTCAAGTCAGGAATTTATATAGCGCGCTACATACCCAGAGGGTCTCAAGGCGCTTGAGGAAGGGATGGGAATAACTTGTTGAATATCCAGGTTTTAAGTTGCTTTCTGAATGCTAGGTGGTTCTGAGTGCGACGTAGGTGAGTGGGGAGTGAGTTCCATGTTTTAGCTGCGAGGTAGGAGAAGGATCTACCACCCATGGTGGTTTTATTGATGCGAGGAATGGTAGCAAGGGCTTGGTTGGAAGATCGTAGCTGGCGAGGGGGGGGTGTAGAAGGAAAGTCGTGTGTTGAGGCATTCGGGTCCGAGTTCGTAGAGTGCTTTGTGAGCGTGGGTTAGGAGGCGGAAGGTAATCCTCTTATTGACGGGGAGCCAGTGGAGGTTTTTCAGGTGGTTAGAGATATGGTCTTTACGGGGGATGTCTAGTATTAGTCTGGCTGATGCGTTCTGGATGCGTTGGAGTTTTTTCTGGAGTTTTGCGGTGATACCGGCGTATAGGGTGTTTCCGTAGTCCAGGCGACTTGTAACCAGTGCATGGGTGACTGTTTTTCTGGTTTCGGTGGGGATCCAGCGAAATGTTTTTTTGAGCATGCGGAGGATGTTGAAGCATGAAGATGAGACTGCGTTGACTTGTCTATTCATAGAGAGTGAGGAGTCCAGGATGATGCCCAGGTTCCGTGCGTGGTCCGTCGGGATGGGTGCTTTTCCAAGGGCCTCTGGCCACCAAGAGTTGTCCCAAGCGGAGGGGGAGGTGCCTAAGATAAGGACTTCTGTTTTGTCTGAGTTAAGTTTCAGACGGCTGTGCTTCATCCACTCTGCTACTTCTTTCATACCTTCATGTAGGTTGGTTTTGGCGGTGTTGGGGTCTTTGGTGAGTGATAGGCTCAGTTGGGTGTCATCTGCGTAGGAGATGATGTTGAGGTTATGTTGGCGAGCAATGGTCCCGAGGGGGCTCATGTATACGTTGAAGAGGGTGGGGCTGAGTGATGAACCTTGGGGTACGCCGCAGATGACTTCAGTGGCCTCGGATTTAAATGGTGGGAGGCGGACTCTCAGGGTTCTTCCAGTGAGGAATGAGGTGATCCATTCCAGTGCTTTTCCTTGGATCCCGATGTTTTTGAGGTGCTGTAGAAGAGTGCTATGGCAGACTGTACAAAATAGAGAAAACAGCACTCCTGTAAAGCAGTAATTGTAACAGTTAGGGCAAGATAGATGGCCCCTGGTATGTAAGACTCTAGTATTTATAGAGTAAACACAAAAGCATTCAATAAGGTGACATTCAATGGCAATGATTCAGATATAGAGTTCTGAGATATAGTCCATTTGTTTTTTGTTATCTTCAATCTTTATTCTTATAGTTCCAAAACACAGGTTTTCCCAGCAAGATTAAACATCACCAACACGTGTTTCGTCCTACACAAGGACTTTTTCAAGGCTGGAAAATTACAAAAAATACATAATGTAATAATTCATGTTAAAAATGTATGAATACAAATAGTGAGAACAATTAAAAACCATATATACATTAGTGTTATATACAAGCTGACCTGGCCTTTTATGTCCAACTTAAGGTAACAGGACAGGCAGACCTGGATCTTATGAAACATAGCCTCTGGTATCAGCAAGTAAACACAATATCACCAACAAATACATAAAAATAACATAGAACATTGACAATCCCAAAGCGGGATATCTTTGATAATGAAAGGAATCCCTATGGGCCAGGACATAATAAAACATAAGATTTAGAGCATATGATGCTCTTAGGACTAAATATATACATATACCCATATGGGGCTGGGCAAATAATGCACTAAGTACTGTCAGAACTATATATATGCAGATGCACCCACCTTGTAGAGGGTGAACTTGGAAGTCCGAAGGGTATCCAAAGTGGAATGGTAGACCAAATTTGTAGAAAAGAATAGTATGTCTGAGGAGAAAAAGGCACAATAAATGTCTAGATTAGGGAATTAAGATGACTGACGCTTGTGTCCAAAGCACTCAACTCGTACTGTAACTAAGCAGAATAGAATATCACTAACAAGGTAAGGTAAAGTATGCAGCTGAATAAACGTGGGGTAAGAGTCTGGGAGGTGAAAACAACCGTATAGAGTCTAAGGACAGAGTAGCTGGGATGTATATAGCTACCACAAAACATGGTAAAGGATATGCAACAGCAATATATTGGTGCAGTTAATACTAGAAATGGCTTAGCCCATATGTATAGAAGTCTAGACAAAGTAACTCACCCAGAATTCCAATAAAAGGTGTGAAGTTAGAGTTCGTAAGGTAACATTTAGCAATCATCCGGTCCAAAAAATCAATCACAAAGGTCACATCTGACCTGGCCAGTACGCTGTAGACAAGAGAGAACGGGTAGGTCACACAAAGTCCCGCAAACGTAAAAAGCAGCTGCGCATGTATACATGCAATTTTAAACGTGCTGGGAAATAGACGGTAACCACACCGGGACCCACAAGAAATCGAGAAAAGTATCAAGTTAATAACAACCTCATTACATGGAGAACAATGTGAAGTCCACTAGTGGATAATATTCAAGCAAAATAGCATTGCTACATTATGGGGAGAAGATACTAGTAAAGTAATGTAGACGAAACTCACCTAACTGCACAGTAAGCAGAGTATATAGTAAAGGTCAGTTTCTCATGGGCGAACGTGGACCGGAGAGTATGTAATAGGGAAAGACGACAACCATGATAAGTTGAGACGCTACAAGGGGCAAGTACCAAAAGTTAATTAGAATACGGTAACCAGGCTGTTAAGTATTACCCAAACATAGAAACGTTAACTGGCCACTGGGGTACACTTACCCTGAGTTTAGGGCTGTTACATGACCTCAATCGGACGGTATCTGGAGCGCGGAACGCCAAGGTGCAACAGGTGGCATTATATGCAGTCGCCGACTAAAGTGAAACCGCCGCCACACACGTGGACCGACGGGTCATAAACATAAGGAAAGGACTAATACGTGTAAAAGCCGACTCACCAGAAGCAGCGTGGCATCCATCTTGGAATATCCATAGGGATTAAGGACAAACCAAAGTACTGGCCAAGACTATATGGAATACGATAGTAAAATAATTATTTGGACACAAGTGCAAGCCGTAACAAGCTCCCAAAAATTGTATCTAGACATGAGAGATGAAAGTGCAGGAATGTTTACGGGATATATGAGTTAAATAAGCTTCAGTGAGAGAAAGACTGATGCCATGAGGCTCATAGAACGGTTATGCACAAAGGGTTGAGAAATTTCCTGTATAGGTTGAACATCATGTACAACATAGTGGCATAAATGTAGATATATAGTTTTACAGAAACATATGTACATTCAATCTAATCTTTGAGGAAAACGTGAAGCTCACGGTCAATATTAAGACCCATATCTACCGCTCGTAGTTTTATTAACCATTGAGATTCACATTTCCTCAATGTGTTTGTTCTGTCCCCTCCTCTAGGGTGAGCTTTTACCTCCATGATACCATGAAATTTAACCGCAATGATTTCAGAGCCAGCATGTACAGTATTGTAATGAACTGCTAGTGGATAGCTTCTGTTGTGATTGCGGATTGCTCGTATGTGTTCTTGTATTCTTTCTTTCAATGGTCTAGTGGAGCTGCCAACATAGATTAGACCACACTGGCACACTATACAGTAAACACAGAATTTGGTGTTGCAATTAATGAAATCATTAATCTGATACATGTGGGGCGAGTTGTATTTGAAACTCTTCTTTTTATCATCAGCAAATTGACATATGCAGCATTGAGTGCATTTGTAGAAACCCTTAGGTTTATTGGGAAACCATATATTGGGGTTGTCGGTAGGTGCAGGTTCTTTAATTATGGACGGACTTAGTCGATTCCTAAGAGTATGTCCTCGTTTGTATACAAATCTGAGTTTACTTGTCAAATAGGGATCCAGATCTGGGTCCATTCTAAGAATGTTCCAGTGTTTGTTTATTTTCTTGTACACCTGGCTGCTGTGAGAATTGAACTGGGTAATAAAAGCTACCTTCTCTATGTCAGTTTTTTTGTTTTTCTTCCTTTTCTTGGTTTTTTGTTTCAGAGTCTCAGACCTAACCACCTTGTTGATGCGATTATGAGCCTTGTTCAATGTTGACCTGTCATAGCCTCTCACTGCAAAGCGTTCTTTGAGATTATTTATTTCATGTTGAAAATCTATGTCGCGACTGCAATTGCGACGTAATCTGGTCATCTCACCAAATGGTATAGCTATGATTTGTGATATAGGGTGTGCACTGCTTGCATGCAACACAGCATTACAAGCGGTACTCTTACGGAACAGTTTACTTTCCAATTTGTTGTTATTCACAAACAGGGTTATATCCAGAAAATATACACTGCTCTTACTGTAGTGTGAGGTGAAGCCAAGATTGTATGTGTTGTCATTATTTATATGTGACAAACTGATTTAGCGATGTTTCATCCCCTCCCCAAATTAAAAAAATATCATCTATATATCGACACCAAAAAATGATGTGATTAGATAAATCTGGGGGACCATTTTTCCAGATATGGAATTCCTCAAAGAATCCCATATATATATTAGCAAATGAGGGCGAAAATTTTGCCCCCATAGCTACACCTGAGTGTTGGTGGAACCATTTTTTGTTGTGAACAAAATAGTTGTTGTTGAGAGCAAAGCGGGTGAATTCCAATATCATTTCAGTATGGTAATATAGAGTAGCATCACGTTTAGCTAGAAAATATGTGAGAGCCTCCATGCCTTTAACTACTGGGATACTGGTGTATAAAGCACAAACGTCTAGTGTCACCAGTAGGGCATCATCCATCCATGACAAATCCTCTAGTTTGTTGAGGAGGTCCTTAGTATCCTCTATGTAAGAGGGTAAATTGCGTACAATTGGTTGCAATGTAATATCTATGTACTCAGAGATATGTTCTGTGACACAGCCAATTCCCGATATTATGGGTCTGCCCGGCGGTTGAGTGGTGCTCTTATGTATTTTAGGAAGAATATAAATATAAGCTGACATGGGATTAGGGTTGTAAAGATACTTAAGTTCTGCATCAGACAAAACTCCCATGCTATGCCAATATTTTAACATTTTCTCTAAGCAGTTATTGACTTTAGAAGTAGGATTAGCTGGAATACAGGTGTAAGATGAAGTGTCCGTAAGTTGTCTGTCTATTTCGGAGAAATAATCGTTTTTATCCATGAGGACAATGTTCCCTCCTTTGTCAGCCTCTTTAAAAACCACATTGTCATAGCTGCATAGTTGTTTAAGGGCTCTCCTTTCCTGAGTATTAATGTTGTCACATAATGTGGTAGAAGACCATTTGAATTTATTCTCTAATTTATAGAGTTCTGTAGTTACCTCTCTGAAAAAACAATCAATCAGATTATCATGCGGTAGTTGTGGTACAAAGATAGATTTATTTTTTAGACCACTACTTGATGTAAGGTTGTCGTCAATACCCAAATCTGTCATGATGTCATGTATTTCTGGAGGGGTGTCAATACTATCATCCAGTTCTAATAACATTTGTATATTTTGCATGTCTTGAATAGATTGACCACTTTCCGCTACAGTATACACAGGAATGATGTGTTTATAATCAATCTGTCCTCTATTATATTGAACAGTACAGAAGAAAATGTTCTGAAAAAGGGCCTAAATTTTTGTCCAATGATTAAGCCAGATTTTGTTTCTTTACTTGTTGATTTGTTTAAATTCACCAGAAGACTGAAATTAAAAAAGTTTTTTGATGCAAACAAAAAATTGTCAACCATTCCTGTGTATACTGTAGCGGAAAGTGGTCAATCAATCCATGGCAGCTTATATTTATATTCTTCCTAAAATACATAAGAGCACCACTCAACCGCCGGGCAGACCCATAATATCGGGAATTGGCTGTGTCACAGAACATATCTCTGAGTACATAGATATTACATTGCAACCAATTGTACGCAATTTACCCTCTTACATAGAGGATACTAAGGACCTCCTCAACAAACTAGAGGATTTGTCATGGATGGATGATGCCCTACAGGTGACACTAGACGTTTGTGCTTTATACACCAGTATCCCAGTAGTTAAAGGCATGGAGGTTCTCACATATTTTCTAGCTAAACGTGATGCTACTCTATATTACCATACTGAAATGATATTGGAATTCACCCGCTTTGCTCTAAACAACAACTATTTTGTTCACAACAAAAAATGGTTCCACCAACACTCAGGTGTAGCTATGGGGGCAACATTTTCGCCCTCATTTGCTAATATATATATGGGATTCTTTGAGGAATTCCATATCTGGAAAAATGGTCCCCCAGATTTATCTAATCACATCATTTTTTGGTGTCGACATATAGATGATATTTTTTTAATTTGGGGAGGGGATGAAACATCGCTAAATCAGTTTGTCACATATATTAATGACAACACATACAATCTTGGCTTCACCTCACACTACAGTAAGAGCAGTGTAGATTTTCTGGATATAACCCTGTTTGTGAATAACAACAAATTGGAAAGTAAACTGTTCCGTAAGAGTACCGCTTGTAATGCTGTGTTGCATGCAAGCAGTGCACACCCTATATCACAAATCATAGCTATACCATTTGGTGAGATGACCAGATTACGTCGCAATTGCAGTCGCGACATAGATTTTCAACATGAAATAAATAATCTCAAAGAACGCTTTGCAGTGAGAGGCTATGACAGGTCAACATTGAACAAGGCTCATAATCGCATCAACAAGGTGGTTAGGTCTGAGACTCTGAAACAAAAAACCAAGAAAAGGAAGAAAAACAAAAAAACTGACATAGAGAAGGTAGCTTTTATTACCCAGTTCAATTCTCACAGCAGCCAGGTGTACAAGAAAATAAACAAACACTGGAACATTCTTAGAATGGACCCAGATCTGGATCCCTATTTGACAAGTAAACCCAGATTTGTATACAAACGAGGACATACTCTTAGGAATCGACTAAGTCCGTCCATAATTAAAGAACCTGCACCTACCGACAACCCCATTATATGGTTTCCCAATAAACCTAAGGGTTTCTACAAATGCACTCAATGCTGCATATGTCAATTTGCTGATGATAAAAAGAAGAGTTTCAAATACAACTCGCCCCACACGTATCAGATTAATGATTTCATTAATTGCAACACCAAATTCTGTGTTTACTGTATAGTGTGCCAGTGTGGTCTAATCTATATTGGCAGCTCCACTAGACCATTGAAAGAAAGAATACAAGAACACATACGAGCAATCCGCAATCACAACAGAAGCTATCCACTAGCAGTTCATTACAATACTGTACATGCTGGCTCTGAAATCATTGCGGTTAAATTTCATGGTATCATGGAGGTAAAAGCTCACCCTAGAGGAGGGGACAGAACAAACACATTGAGGAAATGTGAATCTCAATGGTTAATAAAACTACGAGCGGTAGATATGGGTCTTAATATTGACCGTGAGCTTCACGTTTTCCTCAAAGATTAGATTGAATGTACATATGTTTCTGTAAAATTATATATCTACATTTATGCCACTATGTTGTACATGATGTTCAACCTATACAGGAAATTTCTCAACCCTTTGTGCATAACCGTTCTATGAGCCTCATGGCATCAGTCTTTCTCTCACTGAAGCTTATTTAACTCATATATCCCGTAAACATTCCTGCACTTTCATCTCTCATGTCTAGATACAATTTTTGGGAGCTTGTTACGGCTTGGGCTTGTGTCCAAATAATTCTTTTACTATCGTATTCCATATAGTCTTGGCCAGTACTTTGGTTTGTCCTTAATCCCTATGGATATTCCAAGATGGATGCCACGCTGCTTCTGGTGAGTCGGCTTTTACACGTATTAGTCCTTTCCTTATGTTTATGACCCGTCGGTCCACGTGTGTGGCGGCGGTTTCACTTTAGTCGGCGACTGCATATAATGCCGCCTGTTGCACCTTGGCGTTCCGCGCTCCAGATACCGTCCGATTGAGGTCATGTAACAGCCCTAAACTCAGGGTAAGTGTACCCCAGTGGCCAGTTAACGTTTCTATGTTTGGGTAATACTTAACAGCCTGGTTACCGTATTCTAATTAACTTTTGGTACTTGCCCCTTGTAGCGTCTCAACTTATCATGGTTGTCGTCTTTCACTATTACATACTCTCCGGTCCACGTTCGCCCATGAGAAACTGACTTTTACTATATACTCTGCTTACTGTGCAGTTAGGTGAGTTTCGTCTACATTACTTTACTAGTATCTTCTCCCCATAATGTAGCAATGCTATTTTGCTTGAATATTATGCACTAGTGGACTTCACATTGTTCTCCATGTAATGAGGTTGTTATTAACTTGATACTTTTCTCGATTTCTTGTGGGTCCCGGTGTGGTTACCGTCTATTTCCCAGCACGTTTAAAATTGCATGTATACATGCGCAGCTGCTTTTTACGTTTGCGGGACTTTCTGTGACCTACCCGTTCTCTCTTGTCTACAGCGTACTGGCCAGGTCAGATGTGACCTTTGTGATTGATTTTTTGGACCGGATGATTGCTAAATGTTACTTTACGAACTCTAACTTCACACGTTTTTTTGGAATTCTGGGTGAGTTACTTTGTCTAGACTTCTATACATATGGGCTAAGCCATTTCTAGTATTAACTGCACCAATATATTGCTGTTGCATATCCTTTACCATGTTTTGTGGTAGCTATATACATCCCAGCTACTCTGTCCTTAGACTCTATACGGTTGTTTTCACCTCCCAGACTCTTACCCCACGTTTATTCAGCCGCATTCTTTACCTTACCTTGTTAGTGATATTCTATTCTGCTTAGTTACAGTACGAGTTGAGTGCTTTGGACACAAGCGTCAGTCATCGTAATTCCCTAATCTAGACATTTATTGTGCCTTTTTCTCCTCAGACATACTATTCTTTTCTACAAATTTGGTCTACCATTCCACTTTGGATACCCTTCGGACTTCCAAGTTCACCCTCTACAAGGTGGGTGCATCTGCATATATATATAGTTCTGACAGTACTTAGTGCATTATTTGCCCAGCCCCAATGGGTATGTGTATATATTTAGTCCTAAGAGCATCATATGCTCTAAATCTTATGTTTTATTATGTCCTGGCCCATAGGGATTCCTTTCATTATCAAAGATATCCCGCTTTGGGATTGTCAATGTTCTATGTTATTTTTATGTATTTGTTGGTGATATTGTGTTTACTTGCTGATACCAGAGGCTATGTTTCATAAGATCCAGGTCTGCCTGTCCTGTTACCTTAAGTTGGACATAAAAGGCCAGGTCAGCTTGTATATAACACTAATGTATATATGGTTTTTAATTGTTATCACTATTTGTATTCATACATTTTTAACATGAATTATTACATTATGTATTTTTTGTAATTTTCCAGCCTTGAAAAAGTCCTTGTGTAGGACGAAACACGTGTTGGTGATGTTTAATCTTGCTGGGAAAACCTGTGTTTTGGAACTATAAGAATAAAGATTGAAGATAACAAAAAACAAATGGACTATATCTCAGAACTCTATATCTGAATCATTGCCATTGAATGTCACCTTATTGAATGCTTTTGTGTTTACTCTATAAATACTAGAGTCTTACATACTAGGGGCCATCTATCTTGCCCTAACTGTTACAATTACTGCTTTACAGGAGTGCTGTTTTCTCTATTTTGTTTGGTTTCATGTGACGCACTTTCTAGTGTGCACTAACGGCATCTTTAGGTGGTAGGTGCCTTGAGTCTATAGAGCACCCTAATGATTACTTTGTTTTCATACAATGTGTACTTAACTTAAAGAAAAAAACAATTGTCTTTGTAGAGTGTGTGCGGACATTTCCCTCCTGGGAACACTACCGCCTTTTCTTTTCCTTTGCTATGGCAGACTGTGTCGAAGGCTGCGGAGAGGTCTAAGAGGATGAGGGCGACTGTGTCTCCATTGTCCAGTAGAGTACGAAAGTCGTCTGTTGCTGCGATGAGGGCGGTCTCCGTGCTGTGTTTGGCTCGGAAGCCGGACTGTGAGGAGTCGAGGGATTTGTTGGTTTCGAGGAAGGCGGCGAGCTGGTTATTGACGGCTTTCTCGATGACTTTGGCCGGGAATGGGAGGAGCGGGATGGGGCGGTAGTTTTTGAGTTCGGTGGGGTCCGCTGTGGGTTTTTTCAGAAGGGCGCTGATTTTTGCGTGTTTCCAGCTTTCCGGGAAGGTGGCGGAGTTGAGGGAGCAGTTGATGACGTCTCAGAGGTGTGGTGCTATGATGGAGTCAGCTTTGTTGAAGATGTGGTGAGGGCTCGGGTCTGTGGGGGATCCTGAGTGGATGGAGTTCATCAGGCGGATGGTGTCCTCGGTGGAGATTGGGTTCCAGTCGTTAAGGATGTTCAAGGGGGGTGAAGGTACGGCAGAAGATTGGGTGGGATGGTCTCTGGGTTGGTTGTCGAAGCTGTTGTGGATGTCTGCGATTTTGTTGTGGAAGAACGAGGCTAGGGAGTCGCAGAGAGCTTGAGAGGGGGTGATATCATTGGAGTTGGCTGAGGGGTTGGTGAATTCTTTGATGGTGTTGAATAGTTCCTTGCTGTTGTGGGCGTTGTTGTCTAGTCGGTCTTTGAAAGCGGCTTTCTTTGCAGACCGGATTAGTTGGTGGTGTATGCGGGTGGCGTTTTTGAAGGCGTCCCTGGTGCTGGTGTTTGGGTCTTTTTTCCAGGCCTTCTCGAGGGAGCGACAGAGTTTCTTCGATATCTTAAGATCATCGTTGAACCAGGAGGCGTTTTTGCTGCCAAGTTTGATTTGGCGTTTTTTCGGCGGTGCTAGGATGTCGGCGCTGTTGGAAAGCCATTGGGTGAGGTTAATCGCTGCTTGGTCGGGGTGAGAGGAGTGGGCAGGGGGGTTTTGAAGAAGCGATGAGGAGATCTGGTCGATGGTGATTTTGTTCCAGTTTCTACGCAGAGTGGGTTGAGGATGGTTGTTGGTAGGGGTCTTGTTGTAGGTAAAGTGAACGCAGCTGTGGTCCGTCCACTGGAGGGTAGTGGTGTGACTGAAGGAGACATGTTTGCTGGAGGTGAAGATGGGGTTGAGTGTGTGACCTGCGATGTGGGTAGGCGTAGAGACAAGTTGTTTGAGTCCGAGGTTGGCGAGATTGTCCAGAAGGGAGGTGGTGTTGCTGTCGTTGCTCTTTTCCAAATGAAAGTTGAGGTCTCCCAGTAGGATGTATTCCTCGGAGGGGAGGGCGTGTGGAATGATGAAGTCAGTGATAACGTCGCTGAATTTTGCACGGGGTCCTGGAGGTCTGTAGAGGAGAGTGCCTCTGAGTGTGGTCTTGGGGTCGGTGTGGATCTGGAAGTGAAGGTGTTCGGCGCTAGCGAGGTTGACGTCTGAGCTGGTAGAGATGCGGATGGAGTTCTTATGGACGATAGCGATGCCTCCTCCTGTTTGGTTGGTGCGGTCCTTACGGATGATCTTGTATCCTTCTGGGATGGCAATGGTGATGTCAGGGGCTGAGGAGGCGTTCATCCATGTTTCTGTCAAGAAGGCGACGTCAGGAGAGATGGTGTCTAGAAGATTCCAAAGTTCGATGGCGTGTCTGTGGACTGAGCGGGTGTTGAGCAGGATGCATTTTAGGTGGTTGGGGTCAGATATCTGTTTTGTGTCCGTGGATGAGGGGTTGATCTTGCTGCCGTCGAACTTGCAGGATTTGCAGGAAAAGGGACCATGGATGTGTCCAGGAGTGGCTTGGACGCAGTGGGGGAGACGGCCGAGGTTGAGGGCTAGGAGGGTGGCGGTGTTGTAAGTAATGCGGGGGAGATGGGTGGTACGGGGACCAGGGGGTCTGGCGCTGGGCGCGGTTCAGGCGCGGACGGGCGTAGACGGGCTTACCTTTGGCACACCTTCGGCGCGACCGGGGCGCGATCGCTGCGCGTGAACGCTGCGCGTGAACGCTGCGCGCGGGTGTGACTGTCATAAGCGGATAGTGGGGAGGGCGGAGCGAGGGAGGGGCGGCTGGGAGGCGGGCTGGATGTGCTGCTTCAGGCACAACAAACAAAATGGTGGGGAAAAACGAAACTGAGCCTGGGCGAGGTTGGGGCACAGGGAGGAGGGACGCTGAGGGCAAAGGTATCGGCACAAACAGAAAATACTTCTTCAAACCTCAAGCACACACCAATACAATCTGCGCGCTAGCTGCAAATGCAGAACCAGGGTTACAGAAAACACGAAGTGCACGCTAGCAGAATTTTATTTAAAGTTCCCAAAGTGCACGTTTTCAAGGCGCCAGCAATGGCAGGCAAAGCAAAGCGGCAGAAGCAGGCAGGTGAATAGCGCTACGATACCGGTTTCCAGCTCAGCAAAGCGCTATGGCAGTCAGGCAGGGGCAATTGGAGCGGCCGCTTCCTACGGAGTAGGAGAGGTCACAGGGGATCAGCAGGCAGGCGAGCCTTCTTAGTCCGTGTGAGGGAGGGGCGGCTGGGAGGCGGGAGGCGGGCTGGATGTGCTGCTTCAGGCACAACAAAAAAAATGGTGGGGAAAAACGAAACTGAGCCTGGGCGAGGTTGGGGCACAGGGAGGAGGGACGCTGAGGGCAAAGGTATCGGCACAAACAGAAAATACTTCTTCAAACCTCAAGCACACACCAATACAATCTGCGCGCTAGCTGCAAATGCAGAACCAGGGTTACAGAAAACACGAAGTGCACGCTAGCAGAATATTATTTAAAGTTCCCAAAGTGCACGTTTTCAAGGCGCCAGCAATGGCAGGCAAAGCAAAGCGGCAGAAGCAGGCAGGTGAATAGCGCTACGATACCGGTTTCCAGCTCAGCAAAGCGCTATGGCAGTCAGGCAGGGGCAATTGGAGCAGCCGCTTCCTACGGAGTAGGAGAGGTCACCTAATGTGTGCCAGTTAAATAGCTGCTACTGTTTGTTTGTGTACATAACCAGTGTTACCGCCAAGCTCAGTTGAATAATCTGGGGATAATAAAAAGTTGAGTCCGCTTTTTTCGTCATTAATTGTCCTGCTGTGGTAGTTAAATCATGCGCCACTCGCCCGTGTCACCAAAAAGACTGGGAGTCCTGGAATACCTCTCCCATCTGAGATGCCCCCTGAGCACATAGAAAGTGAAACTGAAATGAGCCTAATGGCTCATTTCAGTTTTGGTTTCTGTGCAATGACGACAGCGCAACGTGCGCGCAGATCGCCATTGCACACAAACCGGGGTGGGGCTCAGGAGCTGGGGAAGCTCTTTCCCAGCTCCCGAGGCTTTGGGGGTGAAAATGAAATCCCTCTGGTGCCTGCACCAGAGGGATTTCTGGTGCGGTGTGCCATGACGGCCGGGAGCCGTAGTGCACACATGAGCACTGTTGCGCACAATGGTGCCCAGATGTCGTGCGCATCGAAGGGGTTAAAGAGCCAGAAGGAGTGAAAACTACAGAAGCATTACAGCAAGCAAACACTGAGGCAATCATAGGGCACGGACTGTATAAGAGTGTAGGGGAAACAAAAACAAAATAGTGTCATAGAGCGATTGAGACAGTGCAAAGATGTACAGGGAAGGCCTGTGGCTGGTGGGAGCAGAGGCAGACAGAGGTTTGCAGAGACAGAGCAGAGAATCAAGCAGGAATGAAGAGCCCAAGGCTGTCAGTTATGTGCATTATACCTCAGCATGTTAAGAACCATGCCTATGATTGTCATCTAACACTTCCATAACATCCTTCCTCCTTCCACTTTCTAATACCGTAGTCACCAAGTGCACCTAATCTAAAGTGAAACTTTAGTTGATTTCTGGCCACAGGTCTTGCTGCTTGAAAGGGCACCGGCCAAATAGTTCATGAACTCTACGGACTAGTTGGCTGCCGGGTAAATATTGAAGTTTCTGTGCTCTTTGCATATCCACTGGCTAAATAGAACATATTCTATGTTGTTTAGTCACTGGCCTGGTAAATTTGCTACCTATTTACATGACAGCCAGTCAAATAGTGCTTGATGTCTGCTATAAAGCCAGAAGTCGTGTAAACAGCAGCAGAAATTCACTATTTAGGTGGTGGCCTTGTAAATAGCTGCAACCAATTTTATATTAATTTATTTGAATATTCTGCAGGTAGCATTTTTTCATCACCATCCACCATTAATAATTGTGCTGTATATTTTTTGTACACAACTCTGTACTAATGTTTGCATAATTAACTCTGATTAACCTGCTTAGGCCCTCATTATGAATTTGCAAGACATCCATACAGGTATATTTTGAGGATAGAGGGGCTCAGAATCCTTGTTCTGGCAGTGTCCCTGTACCTTACTGTGGCTACTTCAATCTACAGGCACATCATGGGTAATAGCTGCATGGACCCAGAAGAATACAGTCCTTTACAGTGCATTTTCCACCATTGTAGAGAGAAAACTGCCTCAATTTACCACCTATTTTGAGAAGGTGGAAAATTTGAGGGAGGCAGGGTCTTGGAGATTCTGGGAAGCCTTCTGTCCGCTTTGATGAGCATTATTTGCCACCTCTGTGCTGCTGAAGAAGTTGGACTGTGCTACTGCCAGCAATCCTTGCCCTGTATCAGGAAAGTAGGCTCCAGTGCCTCTAGGCATTTAACAATATTTAGGTTACTTCCTACCAACCATTCTCAATGGCAATCTAATCAAAGTTATCTATTTTTTGAAGCTCCCATTTTTGAAAATGTACTACCTGTCCTCTTCTCTTGACATTGAAATAAATATTTTGGCCCTGGCTTTCGCCATACTTATCGTTCTTATCCCTTTTTAATTTCCTTGGGTCAGCTAGTGCTCTCTTGATTAGCCCACTTTTACACATTGTTCTGTTTATTAATCTATGACCGTCAGTGGATTTCTATGTTATTGCTAGTAGCCGCTTCCCTATAATAAGAATGATCTTGAACCACTCCTCGTCTTTGAGTTTCATGTTTCTTCAAATTAGATCTTCTCATGGCCATAATTACTTATTGATTCACATCTCCAGCTCTTTGATTCCAATTCTGGATATATTTTACATATTTCCTTGGAGCAAGAAAAGTTCTATGATCAAAGTTAAAATATAACATTTTTGGCATGCATTTATGGATACTTTGGACATATTAATTAGAATTAAAGTCCTGTCCAAGCCACTTATGTCCATGCCTATGTCTGCTGCTCATTAGTCCTTAAATCCCAATGGGAAAACCTTCAACTAGGCTCTATTTACCGCTGTCTTTCAAGCTCAAGGTTCTGAGTTTTTCCTAATCAGATGTATTTCAATTTTTGAACTTCTATACCTGTTTCATCTGGGATTTCCTTATCATGGAAAAGATAATTAAATGATCATTATTAAACATGGAAAATGACTTTTTTATACATCAACCATGAATTAAACTTGAAACAATATATACATGTTTTAAATATAGTCAGGGAACAAACCACAGGTTTCAGGGACGTTACAGTTAGTTGGACATTTCACTCATACAAACCTAGAGAAATTCAGCTGTTATAGTTAGTTGAGGTAACTATAACTCATGCCCCGGAAATGCACTGCTAATGACGTCACATATTACATCACTCATGACATGGTCAGGTACATCACTGTTGATATCACTGATGACATCACTTCACAGGCTCTGAATAACCAGGCCAGGAGTCAGTGATGCTGACGGACACTTAGAATACAGTGAAATCACCTACATACACTAGGGTACACTATGGGTTGGGGTACCCCTGTGATTGGCATGACCTCCCCTGAAAGGCCCTGGCACATAATAGGGCAGGGGGATTAACACTACCTCTAAGTCAGAGGTGGAGAAAGAAGCAAGAGCAGTACAGAAAGAACCAACAGAGGTGCTGAAAGATGCAAGAGGGGTACAGAAAGAGGCAAGAAAAGTATAGGAAGAAGCAAAAGAGGTACAGAAAGAGGCAAGAGAACTGCAGATAACGGCAAGAGAGGTGCAGGAAGAGGCAGGAGAGGTACAAAAAGAGGCAAAAGGGGTTCAGAAAGAGGCAAGAGGGGTGAAAAAAGAAACAAGAGAAGTACAGAAAGAAGCTAAAGAGGGGTGCAGAAAGAGGCAAGGGAAGTGCAGAAAGAAGCAACAGAGGTGCCAAAAGAGGCAAGAGAGGTGCATAAACAGGCAAGTAAGGTACAGAAAGAGGGAACCGGAGTACGGAAAGAGGTAAGAGAGATACCGAAATGTACAAGAGAGGTACAGAAAGAAGAAAGAACAGTGCAGAAAGAAGAAAGAGAAGTGCAGAGAGAAGCAAGAGAGGTGGAGTAATAGGGAAGAGGGGTGCAGAATGAGGCAAGTGAGGAATAGAAAGAGGCAACAGAGGTACAGAAAGAAGCAATAGAGGTGTGGAAAAAAGCAAGAGAAGAGTACAAAGAGGCATATGAGGTGCAGAAAGAAGCAAGAGCAGTGCAGAAAGAACAAGCAGAGGTGCAAAAAGAGGGAAAAGGGATGCAGAAAGAGGTCGGAGAGGTACACAAAGAGGCAGGAAAAGTACAGAAAGAAGTAGAAGGGGAACAGAAAGAAGGAAGAAAAGTGCAGAAAGAGGCAAGTAAGTACAGAAAGAAGCAAGATCAGTGCAGAAAGAATCAACAGAGGAACAAAAAGAAGCAAGAGGGGTGCATAAAAAGGTAGGAGAGGTGCACAAAGAGGCAAGATAAGTACAGAAAGGCAGGAGGGGTGCATAAGGAAGGAAGAGAAGTGCAGAAAGAACCTACAGAGGTGCTGAAAGAGGCACAAATAGTGCAGAAAGAGCAAGAGAAGTGTAGTAAGAAGCAACAGAGCTACAGAAAGAGGCAAGAAAGGTACAGAAAGAGGAGACAGGGGTACAGAAAGATGCAAAAGAAGAACAGAAAGAGAAAAGAAGGGTGCAAAAAGGGGCAAGAGGGGTGCAGAAAGAAGCAAGTGAGGTACGGAAAGGCGCAAGAGAGGTATGGAAACAAGCAAAAGAAGTGCAGAAAAAGGCAAGAGAATTGCTGTAAGAAGCAACAGATTTGTGGAAAGAAACAAGAGAAGTTCAGGAAGAGGGGAGTGAGGTGCAGAAAGAGGCAAGTGAGGTACAGAAAATGGCAGAAGCATTGCTGAAAGAAGCAACAGAGGTACAGATCGCAGGCAGGTCGCTCCCCATGCTGCTGCACAGCCCTGCCTGCAATGTTTTTGCCTATTCTTGTTTTTATTCCCCTGTGCCTGTACTTGCTTTCTTGGCCAGACTTGTTTTTATTACTCTTTGCCTGTGCATGTTTGCTTGCCTAAACTTGTTTATCCTTCCTGTGCCCAGTTCTCCTGCGGCCCGCCTGTTTTTCCCAACGTTGCGTCCTTGCGGCCCCGCCCCCTGCAATCCCATTTGCCGCTCTGCTCCCACCTCCCAGATGCTCCTCCCTCCCACATCACCTCCAACTGAGTCCGCGCAGCGGCCATGCTGCTGGCATGCTGAAGGCGCGCTTAAGGCACACCCGTCTGCACCCGTCCGAGCCTGGACCGCGGCCAGCGCCAGGACCACTGAACCGCGCGAACACCACGACGCCCGACACCGCAACGATGCCAGAACCCTCCACGCACTCAACAATCACACACCTGCTTCCTGGCTGCCCGGAAGCGCACCCACGGAGCTTTCACCTGCCGGAACAGCAGCTTCACAAGCATCCGCTCCACCATGCTGCAGACCAGGAAAAAACCCAACCACCTCAGGACCTACTCGACTCAACCTCCCCAGATGTCACCATCCTGATGGAGACCTAGCTGAACCCCACCTCGGCAAGCGACATAGCCATAGCCGTCCCGAAGGCTACATGATCACCAGGAGGGACTGCACCAATGGAGCAGGAGGAGGAATCACCATCTTCGCAAGGAACACTCTCAGAGTCTCGACCAACACCAATGACACCCTCAGCACCGCCGAACACTTCCTGATCCTCCTCAACCCCAACATCACCCTCAGAGGAACACTCATCTACAGACCCCCTGATCCTGACCACAGTTCAGAGTCTCCATCGCCGACTTCGTCAGCACACACGCCCTTGCCTCCACGGACTACATCCTCCTCGGCGACCTGATCTTCCATCTCGAGAACAACAACGACACTAACTCCACCACCCTGATCGACAACCTAGCCAACCTCGGACTCAGACAACTCATCACAACACCCACCCACTCTGCTGGTCATACGCTTGACCCCATCTTCTCCGCAAGCCCCCACATCTCCTTCAACCACACCGCCAAACTCCACTGGACCGACCATCGCTGCATCCACTTCACCTTGAAGAAACTCACCGCACACCACCGCACCCAACAGATGCCTCGCTGCTGCTCGAGCAAAGTCACTGAAGATCAGTTAACCACCACCGTTACCCAGAGCCCACCCGCCGACCCCACTGACCTGACACCGCCGCCCACAACTTCAGACAGTGGATCAACAACTGCGCCAACACCCCCACCCCAATCAAGAAACCCTCCAACATTCGCACCAACAAGAAAGCCAGCTGGTTCAATGAAGACCTCCAGGCCTCCAAGCAAACCTGCCGAAAGCTGGAGAAAAGCTGGCTCCGTGAACAAACACCGGATAGCCATGCAGCCCTCAAGAACGCCACCCACAGACACCATCACCTCATCAGATCCGCCAAAAGGGCCTCCTTTAAAAACCACCTAGACAACAACGCACACAACAGCAAAGCGCTCTTCAACAACGCGAAAGAACTCTCCAGCCCAGTACCAACACCAACGATGTCCCACCCTCACAAGACCCGTGCGACTCACTGGCCACCTTATTTCCACTGCAAGATCGCAGTCATCCACAACAGCTTCAACGCCATGACCGCCCCGATAACCACTGAGACCTCCACCCCCACGACCACCATCCGCACCAACTGCCTGCCATCCTGGACCAACATCAATGGCGATGACACCATCAAGATCATGAACACCATCCACTCTGGATCTCCGTCAGACCCATGCCCACACCACATCTTCAACAAGCCAACACATCCATCGTACCCCATCTCCGGAAAGCCATCAACACCTCCTTCGAGACAGCAACCTTCCCGGAGAGCTGAAAGCATGCCGAGATCAACGCCTTACTCAAGAATCCCAAGGCGGACCCCAAGGACCTCAAGAACTTCCGGCCCATCACCCTGCTCCCGTTCCCGGCAAATGTCAACGAGAAGACTGTCAACTAACAACTGACCCGCTACGTCGAGGAGAACAACAGCCTGGACCCTTCCCAGTCCGGGTTCGGCAGCAACCACAGAACCAAGACTGCCCTCATCGCCGCCACCGTTGACATCAAGTCCCTGCTGGACAATGGAGAAACGGCAGCCCTCATCCTCCAGGACCTGTCAGCTGCCTTCGACACGGTCTGCCTCCACACACTACGAACACGCCTCCAGAACGCTGGGATCCAAGAGAAGGCCCTGGACTGGACCACCTCCTTTCTCTCTGGCCGAACACAGAGCGTCCGCCTTCCCCTTTCAGCTCCAGAGCCACAGAGATCATCTGCGGCATACCCCAGGGCTCATCCCTCAGCCCAACTCCGTTTAACATCTACATGGCACTGCTCACAAAACGTCGCCCGTCAGCACAACCTTAACATCATCTCCTACGCTGATGACACCCAGCTGATCCTCTTCCTCCAAGGACCCCCACACTGCCAAAACCAACCTTCACGAAGAAATGAAGGCCGTCACTGAATGGATGAGGAACAACAGACTGAAGCTGAACTCGGACAAGAAGAAGGCCTGGGATGACTTCTGGTGGCCGACCGCACTGGAAACCGCTCCAACACCCACCGACCACACAGGCAACCTAGGGGTCATCCTCAACTCTACCCTCTCCATGACTAAACAGGTCAACGCCGTCTTCTCCTCCTGCTTCAAAACCCTCTGCATGCTCCGCAGCATCTACAAGTGGATCCCCACTTAAAAGGGAAGAACGGTCAACCAGGCCCTCGTCAGCAGCAGGTTGGACTATGGAAACGCCTTCTACGCAGGAGCCTCGGCCAAACTCCTGAGATGGCTCCAATGCATCCAGAACGCCTCTGCATGCCTGATCCTCGACATCCCTCGCCACAGCCACATCACACCCCACCTGAGAGACCTGCACTGGCTCCCAGTCAACAAGAGGACAACCTTCAAGCTCCTCACCCACACACACAAGGCACTCCACAACACCGAACCAATGTACCTCAAAAGATGACTCAGCTTCTACATCCCCACCCGCCAGCTCCGCTCCGCCGACCTCGCCCTCGCCACAGTTTCCCGCTTCCGAAGAGTGACCTCCGGTGGCAGATCGTTCTACCACCTTGCCGCCAAGACATGGAACACCCTCCCCATCCACCTACGGCAGACCTAAGACCTGCTGACCTTCAGAAAATTCCTCAAGACCTGGATTTTCAAGCAGTAGCAGCATTTCCCACCCCAACGCCTTGAGACCCTCACGGGTGAGTAGTGCGCATTACAAATGATATGATGGATTGATTGATAGAAGCAAGATAAGTGCAGAAAGAGGGAAGTAAGGTACAGAAAGGAGAAAGATCAGTGAAGAAAGAATAGAGGTACAAAAAGATGCAAGAGGGGTGCATAAAAAGGTAGGAGAGGTGCACAAAGAGACACAACACGTACAGAAAGAGGCAGGAGGGGTACAGAAAGAAGGAAGAGAAGTGCAGAAGGAACCCACCAAGGTGCTGAAAGAGGCACAAAGAGTGCAGAAAGAGCAAGAGAAGTGCAGAAAGAAGCAACAGAGCTACAGAAAGGGGCAATAGAATTGATGAAAGAAGCAAAAGAGGTATAGATAGAAGCAAGAGAAGTGCAGAAAGAGGCACGTAAGGTGTAGAAAGCAGCAAGATCAGTGCAGTAAGAACCAACAGAGGTACAAAAAGAGGCAAGAGGGGTGTATAAAAAGGTAGGAGAGGTGCACAAAGAGGCAAGACAAGTACAGAAAGAGGCAGGATGGTACAGAAAGAAGGAAGAAAAGTGCAGAAAGAACCCACTGAGGTGCTGAAAGAGGCTCAAAGAGTGCAGAAAGAGTAAGAGAAGTACAGAAAGAAGCAACAGAGCCACAGATAGAGGCAAGAGAGGTGCAGAAAGACGCAAGAGAAGTGCAGAAAGAGAACAGCAGGGTACAAAAAGAGGCAAGAGGTGTGCAGAAAGAAGCACGTGACATGCAGAAAGAGGCAAGAGAATTGCTGAAAGAAGCAACAGAGGTGTGGAAAGAAGCAAGAGAAATTCAGAAAGATGCAAGTGAGGTGCAGAAAGAGGCACGAGAGGTGCAGATAATGGCAGGAGAACAGCAGAAAGTGGCAAGAGGGATGAAAAAAGGGAAGAAGGGTGTAGAAAGCTGCAAGAGAGGTACAGAAAAAGGGAAAACAAGTGCAGCAAGAGACAACAGGGGTGCAGAAAGAAGCAATAGAGATGCAGAAATAGGCAATAGAAGTACAGAAAGAGGCAAGTGAGGTGAAGAAAGAAGCAAGAGAACTGCAGAAAGAGGCAAGAGAGTTGCAGAAACAAGTAAAAGGGATGCTGAAAGAGGGAACATGTGTGCAGACAGAGGCAAGAGAGGTGCAGAAAGAGGGATTAGGGGTACAGAAAGAGGCAAGAGGGATGCAGACATTTGCAAAAGAGGTGCAGAAAGAAGCAAGAGCAGGGCTGAAAGTACCACATGAGGTACAGAAAGAGGCAAGAGGGGTGGTGAAAGAGTTAGGAGGGTTGCAGCAAAAAAGAAGAGAAGTGCAGAAAGGAGAGGTGTAGAATGAACTAAAAAAGGTACAAAAAGAGGCAAGAGGGGTGCAGAAAAAAGGTAGGGAGGTACACAAAGAGGCAAGACAAGTACAGAAAGAGGCAGGAGGGGTGTAGAAAGAAGGAAGAGAAGTGTAGAAAGAAGCAACAGAGGTACTGAAAGAGGCGCGTGGGGTGCAGATAAAGCAAGAGAAGTACAGTAAAAAGCAACAGAGGTACAAAAAGAGGCAAGAGGGGTGCATAGAAAGGTAGGAGAGGTGCACAAAGAGGCAAGACAAGTACAGAAAGAGGCAGGATGGGTACAGAAAGAAGGAAGAAAAGTGCAGAAAGAACCCACTGAGGTGCTGAAAGAGGCTCAAAGAGTGCAGAAAGAGTAGGAGAAGTCGAGAAATAAGCAACAGAGCCACAGAAAGATGCAAGAGAAGTGCAGAAAGAGAACAGCAGGGTACAAAAAGAGGCAAGAGGTGTGCAGAAAGAAGCATGTGAGATGCAGAAAGAGGCAAGAGAATTGCTGAAAGAAGCAACAGAGGTGTGGAAAGAAGCAAGAGAAATTCAGAAAGTGGCAAGTGAGGTGCAGAATGAGGCAACAGAGGTGCAGATAATGGCTGGAGAACAGCAGAAAGTGGTAAGAGGGATGCAAAAAGGGAAGAAGGGTGTAGAAAGCAGCAAGAGAGGTACAGAAAGAAGCAAGAGAAGTATAGAAAGAAGCAAGAGAGGTACAGAAAAATGGAAAACAAGTGCAGCAAGAGACAACAGGGGTGCAGAAAGAAGCTATAGAGGTGCAGAAATAGGCAATAGAAGTACAGAAAGAGGCAAGTGAGGTGAAGAAAGAAGCAAGAGAACTGCAGAAAGAGGCAAGAGAGTTGCAGAAACAAGCAAAAGGGATACAGAAAGAGGGAACATGTGTGCAGACAGAGGCAAGAGAGGTGCAGAAAGAGGGATGAGGGGTACAGAAAGAGGCAAGAGGGATGCAGACATTTGCAAAAGAGGTGCAGAAAGAAGCAAGAGCAGGGCTGAAAGTACCACATGAGGTACAGAAAGAGGCAAGAGGGGTGGTGAAAGAGTTAGGAGGGTTGCAGCAAAAAAGAGAAGTGCAGAAAGAAGAGGTGTAGAATGAACTAACAGAGGTACAAAAAGAGGCAAGAGGGGTGCAGAAAAAAGGTAGGGAGGTACACAAAGATGCAAGACAAGTACAGAAAGATACAGGAGGGGTGTAGAAAGAAGGAAGAGAAGTGTAGAAAGAAGCAACAGAGGTGCTGAAAGAGGCGCGTGGGGTGCAGATAAAGCAAGAGAAGTAAAGTAAAAAGCAACAGAGGTACAGAAAAAGGCAAGAGAGGTGGAGAAACAGGTATGAAAAGTGCATAAAGGGGGAACAGGGGTGCAGAAAGATGCAAGAGAGGTACAGAAAGAGAAAACAGGGATGCAGAAAGAGACAAGAGGGGTGCAGAAGAAAGCAAGTGAGGTGCAGAAAGAGGCAACAGAGGTGCAGAAAGAGGTAATAGAGGTGCAGAAACAAGCAGAGAAGTGCAGAAAGAGGCAAGCAAATTGCTAAAAGAAGCAACTGAGGTGTGGAAAGAAGCAAATGCAGCACAGAGAGTACCAAAAGAGGTACTGAAAGAGGCAAGAGGGGTGGTGAAAGAGGTAGGAGGGGTGCAGTAAAAAAGTAGAGAAGTGCAGAAGGAAGCTAAAGATGTGCTGAAAGAGACAAGAAGGGTGCAGAAAGAGGCAAGAGAAGTGCAGAAAGAAGCAACAGAGGTACGGCAAAATGCAGGAGAATTGCATAAACAAGCAAGAGATGTACAGAAAGAGGCAAGAGAATTGCTGCTAGAAGCAACAAAGGTGTAGAGAGAAGCAAGAGAAATACAGAAAGAGGCAAGTGGGGTACAGAAAGAAGCAAGTGAGGTGCAGAAAGAGCCAACAGAGGTACAAAACGAGGCAAGCAAGGTACAGAAACAGGCAAGAGAAGTGCACAAAGAGGCAAGAGAGTTGCTGAAAGAAGCAACAGAGGTGTAGAAAGAAGCAAGAAAATTACAGAAAGAGGCAAGTGCTATGCGAAAACAGGCATGGAAGGTACAGAAAGAGGGAAGACGAGTACAGAAAGAGACAACCGAGGTGCAGAGAGAAACAAATGAAGTGTGGAAAGAGGCAACAGACATGCAGAAAGATGGAAGAGAATGGCAAAAAGGCAAGAAAAGTGCAGAAAGAGGTCCAGAAAATGACAACAGGGGTGATGAAAGAAGCAAGACAGGTGTAGAAAGAAGCATGGGAAGTGCAGAATGGAGCAACAGGTGTGCAGAAAGAGGCAAGAGAAGTGCACAAAGAAGCAATTGAGGTGCAGACAGAGGCAATAGATGTGAAAAAAGAAGCAAGACATGTGCAGAAAGAAGCATTGAAAGTGCAGAATGAAACAACATGGGTGCAGAAAGAGGCAAGAGAAGTATAGAAAGAAGCAAGTGAGGCGCAGAAAGAGCTAACACTTGTGCAAAAAGAGGCAAGAGAGGTGCAGAAACAGGCAGAAGCAGTGCAGAAAGAAGCAAGAGAATTGCTGAAAGAAGCAACAAAGGTATGGAATGAAGCAAGAGAAGTGCAGAAAGTGAAAGTTAGGTAAATAAAGAGGCTAGAGAGGTGCAGAAAATGGCAAGAGAACTGCAGAAAGAGGCAAGAGATGTGCAGAAAGAAGCAAGTGAAGTACAGAAAGAAACACAAGAAGTGCAAAAAGAGGCAATAGAAGTGCAGAAAGAGGCGAGTGAGGTACAGAAGGAGACAAGAGAACTGCAGAAATTGGCAAGAGAGTTGCAGAAACAGGGAAAGAGGATACAGAAAGAGGGAACATGTGTGCAGAGAGAGGCGAGAGAGGTGCAAGAAGAGGGATACAGAAAGAGGCAAGAAGGATATAGAAATTTTTAAAAGAGGTGCAAAAAAAGCATGAGCTGTGCAGAAAGTACCAAGGAGGTAAAGAAAGAGGCAAGAGGGGTAGTGAAAGAGTTAGGAGGTGTGCAGAAGGAAAGAAGAGAAGTGCAGAAAGAAGAAAAAGAGGTGCAGAAAGAGGCAAGTAAGGTCCAGAAAGAAGCAAAAGCAGTGCAGAAATAACTAACAGAGGTACAAAAAGGGGTGCAGAAAAATGTAGAAGAGTTACACATAGAGGCAAGACAAGTTCAGAATGAGGCAGGAGGGGATGCAGGAAGAAGGAAGAGAAGTGTAAAAAGAAGCATGTGAGGTACAGAAAAAGGGAAAGGAGGCATAGAAAGAAGAGAGAGAGATACAGAAAGAGGCAAGAGAAGAGCAGAAAGTGGCAAGTCAGGTGCAGAAAGTGGCAAGAGAGGTATAAAAAGTAGTTACATAAGTGTTGAAAGAGGCAAGAGAAGTGCATAAAGAGGCACTTCATGTGCAGAAAGAGGCACGAGAGGTACAGGAAGAGGCTCAAGAGGTGCAGGGCATGGAGTGCTTCAAAGTGCTATGTATTATGCATCTAGTGGTGTAACCACCTTCACACTTGTGCTTCAGGCATACAATTCCCCATTCACTATCCATACACTGCAGCAAAGACACTATGGCTGCTGTTGCACTCCTATAGTGATTCTTTCAGTAGCATGTAGTAATGTTTTCAGTGAAGTGCAAGGGATACTGTTATTTGCCTAGAATCACACTGTGAGTCAGTGTCCATTTGGGAAAATGGAGAGAGAATGATTTGGTTGGTTGATGTGTTTGTAGACACATAAGTACATGTACTCTTGCAGTGAGCCACGCTTTAGGGTTCGCATTATTTCAAATTTCTACTGTATGCATTCATTCAGGAATCATTCTGAGAGAAGTACTCTATACTAATGTATAGTAGAAAATGTTGTGGAATGTGTGCAAGCACCTTATCTCTTGTAGACTAGTAAATGTCTACAATGTCTATGTTGTGCTTGAAACTCCTATGCACTATGCATGTACTGGTAGTTTAGGGGTAACAAATATGATTCTAACTCCAGGGCCGTGCATCTGTTGGGTATGTGCTGGATAGTGTAGGAGTAACAATTACTATTCTAATTCCAGGGGGTGCATTTGTAGGGTAAGTGCTGGATAGTGTGTTGGTGACAATTACTATTCTAACTCCATGGGGGTGCATCTGTAAGGTAAGTGCATGTTAGTGTAGGGGTAACAAGTACAATTCTAACTCCAGGGGGGTGCATCTGAAGTGTATGTGCTCGATAGTGTATCAGTAAAAATTACTATTTAAATTCCAGGGGTGGTGCATTTTTTGTGTAAGTGCTGGAGACTGTATAGCTAACAATTACTATTCCAACTCCAGGGAGTTGTATCTGTGGGGTATTTGCTGGATAGTGTATGAGTAACAATTACTATGAAAAAGAAAGGAGTTAAAGGAGAAGCATACACGCACGTTCACGGTCAACCTGGATGAACAGAAAGTGACGAGAGACGATTTCTGACGTATTTAGCTTTGAGAGCCTGGATGATCATTAAATGGGGTCTGGTAGATAAGTGCGTACTTATTCTGCAAGAAGCTTTTCGGGGTCTTGCGAAAGCAAGTCATCCTCAATAATTCACTTGTTATGCAAATGTCACACATGTTCTTTTTAACTTTGCACGTGAAGTAAGGAGCGGCAGACAGTGGTGAAACCTGAGTCACGTGATTGATCACTAATGCAGCAATAAGGTTAACGCCGTGCCTGATAATATCAAAATAATTTTTTTAAGATTTTTTATTATACTCCATCTCGAAAACTTTATTTAATCAAACACATATGTGTTTTATTCCAAGGCGTTCTTTTAAACTCCCCTTTTTGTATTTTTTATTGGTTCAGTTCAAAGCCACATAGAACAGACAAATTTATAGAGCAAGTACACAATCAAAAATAATCAAATATTACAAAAAACAATATCAAAACATATTATATAAGCAACGATATCATCATGTTTAACCAAAAATAGAGAGAACAGTCATTTTTTTCATGGATCCAAATGATCTATCATTGTCTGCCAAATTTTATACCCTTTTTGCATTTTCCTAACAGATTTAATCCGGTAGAGGTTGAATTCTAAATAAAAAACAATGTAAAACTTTGCTCGCCACATTTCATATATAGGAGCTTCCAGCGGAATACGTTCCTTTCAAAGACGTTGAAATTCCACTAACTTACCAAGAGCATCAACTCTGGTTTAAAGGCGCCCTACAACATAAAAATCACATTACCAGGCTAGGTCCACTAGGTAGACCAGGAGCTACATGGCCGGTACTAGCCAGCTATACACCACATCCTATCATGTCAGATATAGAACCTTTAGCTCAGCTAAAACAATTAATTACAATACATAGGCAATTGGTTCAATATGCCATGCAGACCTTAACGGTCCAACCTGCTATAAATAAAGTTGTGTTTGCAGAAAACTGCAAGTACATCCCCAATGGAGGCACACCGATGTAGATCACAAAAACTGTGGTTCAATGTTCGATTGAAGATATTATTTATTTTGTTCAGTTGATTTTCATATTTTTCATATTAGGATTTTTTAGGCTGATATTAACAACATATCAGAAGACAACGTATACTGGCAGACGTCAACATATGAACTTTAAACTCCAATGCATTTCGGGCATGGATGCCCTTGGTCACGGAGAGCTGAGGAGGAAGAAAACGAAAACGGGTGTGAGGGATCGGGTGGTTTGTTAACGGGTGGGGGAGTATAATAGTGCTAATGGTGTGTGGGCTGGGTTGTCTAAAGTAATATAGTGCTCGACGCTATTGTGAAGGTTTGGGGTATGTGAGATGGATATTACCGCCTGTGAAAAGTTAAATACAAAAAAGCTAAACACGAGTCAATAATTAATCGGTATTAAACCAAAATCTTACTCCATAGTTACACGTAGCGCGAAAAGACGCTGTCTGCCGGTCATCCGCTCGCTGTCTCGAGTGCTCGTGTTAAAAGCTGCTAATTATATTAATGAAAAGTGATGGTGGAGGTTGGAGGAAGGAAATGCGGCGGCCATCTTGGAGTGGAGCGTAAACTAAAGTAAAATACGGAAAAGAGGGTGCACAAAGAACTGAGAGAAGGGTGCATACAGGATGAAAGGGAGTACAGGAGAATAGTAAAACAGTTAAACAGTACATCATGAATACTTTACAGGTAGCAACTAAATTCGGTGCGGTCGTTAAGCCCATGGGGCTTCAATGTTTGTAGTAAATAGATCCATTCAAGTTCTCTCTTCAACAACAGTTTAGTGTTGTCAATGCCTTCTTTTTTGGATACAATCTCCAAGACTATGTATTTCAATTGAGCGATGGAGTGGCGTGCATCAGTGAAGTGCATGGCGACATTGGATTTTTCCATTCTTAATCTTATGTTGGATTTGTGCTCATTGAGACGAGTTTTTATTTTCCGTTCAGTTTTGCCAACGTATAGTTTGCCACACGGGCATTTCAGTGCATAAATCAAGTTAGAAGAATCACAGGTGGCATCAACTTGAAGTTTGATGTTATGTCCTTTCATGGGATGTTGTATTTTATTGCCTTTAATGACGTTATTGCAATGATTGCAGTTCAAGCAAGGTTGGGTGCCACGATGATGTTTGGGTGTATCAGTGGGTCTGGCAAGAATTTCTTTAATGTTTCTACTCCTAGTATGAGCAAATATGGGTGGTTTGTTAAAGATTCCCTGAAAATCAGGTTCATTCTGTAGTATGGGCCAGTGCTTCCATATGATCTTTTTGTATACTGCGCTTGCTGTAGAAAATTTGGAAACCAGCACCATGCGTTGTTCTGTGCTTTTTTGAGTCTTGACCAGGCTATCTGACCTGGGAATGTTGGCCACACGGGATTGTGCTTGTTGAAGAACGTTGTCGGGGTAACCTCGTTCCCGAAACCTATCCTGCATTTCCCTGATGCGTTTGTCAACAATAGTGTCATCAGATACGATGCGCTTGACGTGCAACATTTGGGAGAATGGGAGGTGATTCTTCAAGGAGCCTTGGTGGAAACTGGCAAAGTGAATAGAATTGTTGCGATCAGTCTTCTTCCTGTGGAGATCCGTGACTATTCCTTCAGGGGTATTTTTAATGAGAACATCCAGAAAGGCAATGTCGGTTTCACTAATTTGCCAAGTTAGATTGATGCGAGAATCTTTGCCATTGGCTTCCATAAGTAGATCGTGAAGAGATTCCTTGGTGTCAGACCATAGGAAAAATAGGTCATCAATGTACCGCACGTACAGTTTGGTGTGCTTTTGGAAACTTGAGTTGGTATATAAGTGCTGTCTTTCGAAGTTCTCCATGTATACATTGGCGTATGACGGGGCAGCACAGTTTCCCATCGCCATTCCGGAGAGTTGCAAAAACCACTGGTCATCAACTTTGAAATAACTGTGGTACAAGATAAGTATCATCAATTCCATGAGGAACGTTTGCATGTGTGGATCAATATCACTTTTAAGTAGGATCTGTTCTATAGCTTCGATTCCCCCTGCGTGGGGTATTGAAGTATATAATGAAGTATATAATGAACTCACATCAGCTGTGCAGAAAACAAGAGGCTCATTGTTCGAAGTTTGGATGCTGGATAATTTCATGAGGAAGTCTGTAGTATCTTTGATGTAACTCACTGATTGGATGACTAGAGGTTGCAAGTACTTGTCTATGAATTTACCAGTCGTTTCATGAATTGATCGTTTGGTAGACACTATGGGTCTAAATGGAGGGTCCATAAGATTTTTATGAATTTTAGGACACATGTAGATAGTCGGGCTTTTCGGATGGTCAAGTATCAAATACTTCTTGGTGCGTTCTTCAATCACACCGGTTTGGTGTGCTTGGTTGACAAGGTGTTTCAACAGGTCTTGGTATTCGTTAGTGGGATTATAATCCAGAGCCATATAGGTGGTGGTGTCTTGGATGTGTTCATGGAGTTTGCGCGTGTACATCTCACTGTCGAGTATTACCAAGGCGCCGCCTTTGTCAGCCTTTGTCAGCTTTAGTAAGTTTGATTCTCGGATTGTTGGCAAGCGACTTAAGTGTGTCACGATCTTTATTGGTGAGGTTCTGTGTACTTCTTGGTACTTTGAAGTTGATTTTTGCTAGATCTTTGCGAACTAGAGTTTCAAACAAGTCAATGCACTTGTGGCTGGTCGGTGCTTGATAAGTACTGGGGGGTCTCAAACCTTTGAGTTCATCGTCCTTAACAGTTGTTGAAGGTGGTAATATGTTGTCAAAGAAATGTCGTAATCTCAGCTTACGAGTGAACTTAAAAGTGCTAACCTCAAGTTTCCAAAAGCACACCAAACTGTACGTGCGGTACATTGATGACCTATTTTTCCTATGGTCTGACACCAAGGAATCTCTTCACGATCTACTTATGGAAGCCAATGGCAATGATTCTCACATCAATCTAACTTGGCAAATTAGTGAAACCGACATTGCCTTTCTGGATGTTCTCATTAGAAATACCCCTGAAGGAATAGTCACGGATCTCCACAGGAAGAAGACTGATCGCAACAATTCTCTTCACTTTGCCAGTTTCCACCAAGGCTCCTTGAAGAATCACCTCCTATTCTCCCAAATGTTGCGCGTCAAGCGCATCGTATCTGATGACACTATTGTTGACAAACGCATCAGGGAAATGCAGGATAGGTTTCGGGAACGAGGTTACCCCGACAACGTTCTTCAACAAGCACAATCCCGTGTGGCCAACATTCCCAGGTCAGATAGCCTGGTCAAGACTCAAAAAAGCACAGAACAACGCATGGTGCTGGTCTCCAAATTTTCTACAGCAAGCGCAGTATACAAAAAGATCATATGGAAGCACTGGCCCATACTACAGAATGAACCTGATTTTCAGGGAATCTTTGACAAACCACCCATACTTGCTCATACTAGGAGTAGAAACATTAATGAAATTCTTGCCAGACCCACTGATACACCCAAACATCATCGTGGCACCCAACCTTGCTTGAACTGCAATCATTGCAATAACGTCATTAAAGGCAATAAAATACAACATCCCATGAAAGGACATAACATCAAACTTCAAGTTGATGCCACCTGTGATTCTTCTAACTTGATTTATGCACTGAAATGCCCGTGTGGCAAACTATACGTTGGCAAAACTGAACGGAAAATAAAAACTCGTCTCAATGAGCACAAATCCAACATAAGATTAAGAATGGAAAAATCCAATGTCGCCATGCACTTCACTGATGCACGCCACTCCATCGCTCAATTGAAATACATAGTCTTGGAGATTGTATCCAAAAAAGAAGGCATTGACAACACTAAACTGTTGTTGAAGAGAGAACTTGAATGGATCTATTTACTACAAACATTGAAGCCCCATGGGCTTAACGACCGCACCAAATTTAGTTGCTACCTGTAAAGTATTCATGATGTACTGTTTAACTGTTTTACTATTCTCCTGTACTCCCTTTCATCCTGTATGCACCCTTCTCTCAGTTCTTTGTGCACCCTCTTTTCCGTATTTTACTTTAGTTTACGCTCCACTCCAAGATGGCCGCCGCATTTCCTTCCTCCAACCTTACCCCCCGCATGAGTCCACCATCACTTTTCATTAATATAATTAGCAGCTTTTAACACGAGCACTCGAGACAGCGAGCGGATGACCGGCAGACAGCGTCTTTTCGCGCTACGTGTAACTATGGAGTAAGATTTTGGTTTAATACCGATTAATTATTGACTCGTGTTTAGCTTTTTTGTATTTAACTTTTCACAGGCGGTAATATCCATCTCACATACCCCAAACCTTCACAATAGCGTTGAGCACTATATTACTTTAGACAACCCAGCCCACACACCATTAGCACTATTATACTCCCCCGCCCGTTAACAAACCACCCGATCCCTCACACCCGTTTTCGTTTTCTTCCTCCTCAGCTCTCCGTGACCAAGGGCATCCATGCCCGAAATGCATTGGAGTTTAAAGTTCATATGTTGACGTCTACCAGTATACGTTGTCTTCTGATATGTTGTTAATATCAGCCTAAAAAATCCTAATATGAAAAATATGAAAATCAACTGAACAAAATAAATAATATCTTCAATCGAACATTGAACCACAGTTTTTGTGATCTACATCGGTGTGCCTCCATTGGGGATGTACTTGCAGTTTTCTGCAAACACAACTTTATTGATATTCATAGGTGTTTAGACGGACAACACCACCCTTCGAGAGCACCCAGAACCTTGGAGCATTTTTCTTGAACACGTTAATCCACTCAGTTGTGCACCCTCCCACCTCCACTGTTTGCCAACCTGCTATAAGAAATTCCACAGCACACCCCTCATCAGGGGAACACAAACAAAATAACACCACAGACTATATAATCAGTCATTGGTAAATCACCCGCAAAAAGGGAACAAATTCCATTCTGGTTATCCCAGAAAATTACTCAAATAGAGGCAGTATTTCCCGATAGTACGCCTCATGAGAAACACAAAGTTCTAACAATCTGTTTACCAATGGGTAGGGCACCACATGTGGAGGACTGTGACACTTGGGGTACAGTCTTTGGTTCAACCTACACAAAAACACATGGTGTTCCGTCTATGGCGGTAATACCAGACGTTCTGAGACAGATTCAAAATGAATACTGTCCAGATCCAGCTTTGAAACTTGGTATGAAATTACTGAACGATTTCAAACAGGTCTCAGCTATCTTATTAGCTAACATTAAAGGTGAAGCAGCATCCGTGGAAATCCAACAAAAATTAAAATAACTCGATATTACTGAGCAACCGTATGAACTTGCCAGAATTATTGAAAAATCCTATGAAGAACTAGGAAGAGATAGTTTGGGAGGGAAACCTGTAAAGCCCGAACTAACTGAAAATCCTGAAAAAGTTTTCATCAAAAATAATCTAACTACTCCTAAAAAGAAATGGGAAAATAGTAGACAGCCACTTCCTAAAGAGAAGCGATCTCAATCCAGAGGTAGATCTCCTCAAAAGGAGCACTCTGAAAAGAGGAATAACATTAGAAATAGGGATAATTTAAGAAAACCTGATAGATATCAAGATACTGATACACTGTCCTCTCGTACCTTTCAGACTTCCTCGCAGAAATCCGAAAGAAGAGGACGATCAGAACACAAAGAAGAACGTGTGAAGTCCAAAGACGATGAACACGTTCCAAAAAATAAGAAAACTCAATTCTCCAAAAAGAAGGTAGCAAGTACTGAAATCAGACATGCCGAGGATCTTGAGGACACAACTCAAGAATGGGGAGTGGGCCCAGACAAAGCTGGACAGCGCAGCAGAGGTCACCATAGCTCGCAGGATCCTGAAAGATCATCTGGAGACAGTGGATCTGAATGAATGCATTCAGGTTGAAACTACCAACACCAGAGTTAGTGTACCCCATAAGTTATATGAAGTAACACTCCGGATAGAGGGGGACATAACTAGAAAAATAAAAGCACTGTTTTGAGAAAAACTATCTAAGGGTTATGACATCATTCTGGCTGAAAAAGACTGGCCACCTGAATGTGTCAGGGAGTGCCCACATGGCGAAGAGATAATTATGCCAGCCTTCTCTAATCATATTCCTATTCATAAAAAATACACCTATGCCAGAAAATGGGCTGTGGCCCAGGCTCCAGCATTATATAAAAATCCTGTGGGATGGGATGAGGACTCTCCTCACCATAAAATCCAGTTGAAAACTCAACCTACTGCTCAGAGGCAGTACCCGGTAAAGCAGGAAGCTAAAAAATAAGTCAGGGAGATCTTAGATCACCTTGAATACCAAGGGGTGATTGAAACATGCACCTCAACCATGAACAATCCTTTTTTCCTGTCTCCAAACCAGATGAAACATATCGTCTTGTTTTGGATTGTAGACATTTAAACTCTTGTTACAAAACATTTGCAGTACAAAATTCACACAGTGCAGCACTAATGAATGACATCATTCACAAGAAATATAAAACTACATTAGATATTTCAAACGGTTTCTTCTGATAAAACATTGCACCTGAGAGCAGGTACTTGACCGCTTTCTCAATATTGGGGACACAACTTCACTTTCGTCGTCTCCCCCAGGGGTTCAAGAACAGTCCTGGATTATTTTCAGCCAGAGTAACAGAGTTACTACAAACGTACGATGATGAGGCATTATCTTATGTCGATGGTATCTATCTTATAGATGATGATTTGGACAGGCACTTGACCAGGGTGAACACCATAATACTTGGATTCGCCTCTGAAGGGTCTCAGTTCAACTTTAAAAAATCAAGAATTGCCCATCTCAACGTCCTATTCTTAGGATACGAACTTTCAAGTGAAGGCAAAAGCCTGGCAGCAAACTTTTTAGAAAAATGTGCGCTGCTCCAATCTCCAAAAACGCTGAAAAACTTACAGTCAATTCTAGGATTCCTAAACTTCGGAAGAACTTACATTCTGAATTACGCAGAAAGGGTTAAACCTCTCTACGAACTAATCAAACCTGATTTCAAACCTACTAGTTGAACTCAAAAACACACAGAAATTTTGCATTCAGTACAAACTGACATGTTGGCAACAACACACTTACAAACATGCGACAATGTAGGCAACCTTGTAATCCAAATCATCCCAGGGAGATGCAGATTCACATACCTAATCTTTAATGAAGGGGAAAAGGTACCAATAGCTTACAAATCACACTTGTACACACAAGCTGAAATGAAATTCACTTCAACAGAAAAAATTCTGACAGCGGTTCAGACTGTTGTAGCAAAGGAGAGAGCCCTCACACAGGGTAAATGCATAAAAGTTGTTACACCTGTACCTGCCTTAGAGGCAGTGACAAAGGCAAGCATTCCAAATGCAAAAGCTCTACATCCAAGATGGATACAATGGGTTAATTCTCTTACTGCAACAGATGTTGAATACGTTTTTGATCCCTACTTGAAAACACAAGAATTTCTCCAATACGAACAAGAATGTCCTCTGCCTACTGAAATTCTACCTCTAGCACAATACGGCTGTATAACATATACAGATGGATCAGCCCAGCCCGCAATTGGGGGTAAACAAGCTTATAGTGCAGTGTGTGCGATTGTTAGAGGTCGCTGGCATGAAGGAAAATTCAGACCTATGGTCACAAAAACTCAATCTCTCTGAGACTGTACAGCTCAGCGAGGTGAACTCCAAGCTTTCAAAATGGCGCTTGAAAATACAGATCGCGAATTCCCCACACTCATAGTGTGCGATTCATATTACTACATCTAGTCTTACAATGAATATCTGCAGAACTGGGCCAAAAGGTGGCACAATCAAGCTTAAAATGCTTTGGAAACAGGTAGTTCTTTTGCAGAAAGAACTACAAAAGACTCACGTGGTCCATGATGAGTCATCAGCGTGATGGCGTTCACGTTGAAGGGAATTCATTGGCTGATGAAGCTACGTAGGCAGCTGTGCAAACGGCTTCCGTAGCTGCAATCAATTGTTCAAAAACAACATTAGACGGTGAAGCCATGCTCCCTGTCAAAGCCACGAGCAAAGGCAGCAGAGCCGCGTTACCTCTAAATTATCCACTCAAATGTAAATACATAATTGATGCAAATTCTGTTCCTTTTGCACGAATCCCTGGAGTGGGGGATAGGGTAATTCCAAACAGGAACCGGAGAGGTGCTCTGATTCATTAAGCACATATGGGAGAGGGTCTGATACATCAAGGGATCTCTAAGGGCTAGATGTATCAAACCGTTTGCGATTCGCAAAGGCTGGAATTTGCAAAATTCCAGCGTTTGCGAATCGCAAACGGTCTTTTTGCATGTTTTGGCATGTAACAACAATGTGCAAAATAAGGAATCGCAAAAATTTGTTATTCCTTATTTTGCTTAAGTATTTATTTAAGGAATCACAAATTTGCGATTCCTTAAATGCTATGTATGTAGCAATTAGGAATTGCGAATTTAGGTTAAGAAATCGCAAATTACCACCAACTTGTAGTTGGTGGTAATTTGCTAATTCTTTTAAAAATGCACAATTTGGCATTTGTGAAGGTGGCATGTGACGCACCTACATGCCCATAGGGCATGTATGTGCGCCATATGCACAAACATGTAAATTTAAGGGGTGCTGCAGGGTGTCCTTGAGACACCCCTGCACCCTTGAAATTATTCTCAATTTGCGATTAGCAAACTGCGAATCGCAAATTGAGAATTTTTTCACAATCATTCCTATGGGCCTCAGGAATGATTGTGAAATTATTCATTTTTTGCGAATTCGCAAATAAGGAAGATTAAAAAATCGCTAAAAAATAGCGATTTTCTACATACTTCCCATTTTGCGATTTCTAAATAGCGATTCCTTAAAAATCGCTATTTAGAAATCGCAAAAGGGTATGTTGATACATCTACCCTTAAATCTCTATTAAAATTAGGAGAGATGTACTGATTGCCAGGGATGAAAGCTCATGTGTACGAATTCAAAATTAATTGCGATGACTGTTACAAATACCACAGCTTTGAACACCACCAGATTCCTGACTAGAGTGTAGCCAGCCCAGTATAGACACCATTGTTAGATAGCATTAGACTATCCACGCTCAAACGTCCCAATGGACAAAAGCGGTCCCACAAATACTAGGACAAGATTAATTTGGATGTGGCCTCAGCGCTCGGCTGATGCCCGAACTGTTATATATGATTTGCGAGTCTTTATCGGCACATACACAATCGGCACGCTACATTCTGACCAGGGTCCTGCGTTTAGCTCTCTGGCTTACAAGGAGGCCATGGCCAGCTTGGGCGTTGCATTGCGGTTTTTGAGTCCATTCCATCCTGAGGGAAATTCGGTTGTGGAGAGAAAAAACCATGACATAAAGCAATCTATAACAGCTAGGGTATTAGGTTCGGGTGATGGGTGGGTCAAACATCTAATAAATGTCCAACATAGTCTTAATAACCTGCCAAGAAATTCTCTGAGTGGAATCACTCCATATGAAATCCTTTTTGGTACTAGAATGTTGGTTGAAGACCTCGATCGTCACACTTAAGTGGTGGAACAAAAACCCTTTGATATCAAAGATCGTTCGGCTGTTTTACAGGACTTAAATGAAACAAGAAGTGTAAGCAACACCAGCGAAAAGCCAACGACCACTGAAGAAAAACTACTGTCCCGGCAATACCTGTCTGGATTCCAAAGATTGGGGATCTGGTCAGGGACAAAATAGCGGACAAGAAGGAATTTGGGCTTCTTACAGAAAACCAGTACCTGTACTACCAATCCACGGATCAAGAACAGTGCTACTGCCGCCCCTTGCAGGAAGAAAGGTGAACCGGTCTGTATCAATTGACCTGGTAAAACCACAGCATGTGGCCGATAATAAGTAGTAGGCCCAGTGGGCTCCCAAGATGTAGCAGACGACCGAATCTTGCTACCATCCAAGAGGTTCAAACTGAAAGACTCATCACTTTTGAAGATTCTAAAGTGGTGAAAAGAAGGACTATGCAACAAAGCCATGGAACTTGTGCCTCTTGAAACTCAAATAACAGTTCATCAAGAAACGTCCGTCTACAATGATGTAGCATCTGACTATACAAACATGTCAAGGGAACAAGCAACTCCAGCGATTTCAAAGAATCCGGATGCAATACCAACTATTTACAGAACTGCCTCTGGCTATTTTATAAATTTTGATAACTTTTTGGAGGATCCCGTGAACCTGAAAATTCCCCAGCAAATAAAACTTTCAAGGGACAATAAACGGAACTTGATCAAGAGCTTGCAAAAACATATCTGGTTTCATTATAGGTTGAATTTTGGATTGGATTAGGTGTATTTTATCTCCTGCTATGGCCCATTCTTGTTTTATGTTTGGGAAAGCTGATAGATGGAAAACACATTAAAATGGACACAGCAAGTAAGAAAATCAACTTGCTTATGAAGCCACACAAATCATCTCATCGTGAACAACGATACCTGTCATCAGTGAACATCACAGCGGCTCCTCTACCTGGTGGAATAGCTTGGGATACAACTGATTATGACATTTATGGCCCTGTCGAGCTGATGAAAATTCCACACCAATTTAAGGTTTCCTTGAGTGATTTTGTTTCACCCAGCACATTTTCTGATGATTGGGACTTTGAAACTGTTAATAACATGATGGCAGACTTAGAAATGTCAGCTAAATTTACAAAACTTGAATACTTAGAAGGTTCAGCAAATTAGGAAGAAATGTATTGTTTTAATCATGTTGGCCATCATTACCTGCATATAAGTGCAAACCCTAGAAATGTTTCAACTTGTAATCAATGGTAACATGGTCCAACACCTCCAAAAGGTAGTTCTAAAACATTTATTAGAACATTTCCATATTTTACAGGTTTTAAAGTTACAAACCCAGAAAGTTTTTACTTTAAAAATGTTAATAAGACAGGCATGAAAAGTATGTTGACAAATACTAAACACATTTTTTCTGCTGCCTTTTATGCACAATTATTCACCTTAGGCTTTGACTTTTGGAAAGACAACATTGAGACAAAAACTGTTTTGGGCACAAAAGACTGGCATGTACAAGGTTTAGAAGCATTGTTATGAGCCTGCATCATCCCAGAACAAATGATGTTTTTAAATGACACTGTTCAACAGACATCTTGTCTTGGCATTGCTAAGATAAAAGATTTAAACAAACCGTCCATACCTAAGCCCACACCTAATAGTAATTTAACTTCGGATAAGGAGGTAGACGTAAATTATATTCTACAACAAAAAAGAACAAATCCTGAAAGGAAAAAATGGTTAATCTGGCCCACAGACACAAATAACTGTCAAGATAGATTCCTGAACAAGACACGGTGCCTATTGAGGTGTCCCCGCCGCTCCCAGTCCTTTGGTCAGACCATTTTTTAATAAACTTTGTTATATCACACGAGTCCAGGACTAGCCAAAGAACACAGAAGGATGTGCCTCGACAGTCCAGAGCGTTTCACTTAGTGACTGAAGACATGCTCTCTGATGCTCTAGGGCGACATCCGTGTACACTGACAGGGAACCTTGATACTGACCTAACTTTGGTCCAGAACTGGTTGCAAGTAAGATTTGAGGAGCTAGCCCCACTGAAGTCAGCTAGAACAGCCCCCTGCCATGACTCCGCTCCTTGGTTTACCTCCACACTACGAAAAAAGCGCCAAGACTGTAAAAAGGCGGAAAGACTCTGGCGTCGTAAGTACGATCCTGTGGAGAAAATCAAGTACCGTGGTGTCATAAAACTGTACCATAAACGGATTGCTGAAGCCAAAAAGGAATATCTCGAGCATAGAATAGACCAAGCTGACAACATGAGTAGGGAACTGTTCAGAATTGTGAAAGAGTTTGTTGATCCAGCTGCAGGTGCTCTCTCACACTCTCATACTGAAGAGTGGATTAGGCAGCTTGCCGACTTTTTTGTCACTAAAATTATAAAGATTCAAGACTCCTTCCCTCCTGTGGATCCCCCCATAGTTGCCGATGCCTCAGGTTGCAAATGGAGGTCGACACCATCTTTAGAGGTAGAGTCCGGGCCCACGCTATCTGTCTTCCCCCAGCTGTCCTGTGAAACATCCCTTGAGCTGCTATCCCGGCTTCAATCCGGATCACCTTTGGATGCCTGTCCAGCTAAGTGTCTGGCAAGGGTGGCTTCGGCAGTAAACAGCTTGCTGAATCCCTTGCTCAATTTGTCATTGAGCTCCGGGGTGGTACCTCGAGAATGGAAACACGCACTCATTCTGCCGCTGATCAAAAAACCTCTGCTAGATCCCTTGCAGCTGGCTAACTACAGACCGATCTCCCTCCTCCCTGATCTGGCGAAGGTGGTTGAGAAACATGTTCAGCATACTCTTACCACCTTTATTGAGAATAACAACTTGCTCCATAATTCTCAATCTGGTTTCCGGCTAATTATAGCACGGAGACAGCCCTCGTTGAGGTGTCCGACGCCATCAGGGAGACGCTCGATCAGGGGGGAAAGGCTATGTTAGTCATGCTGGACCTGTTGGCGGCTTTCGACACCGTCCCACACGCAGGTCTCCTTTTAAGACTCAGGGAGATAGGACTGCTGGGGACGGTGTTGGAATGGTTTCAATCCTTTCTAGCCGACCGTCGACAGGTGATCTGGGCTCCTCCGTTCTCCGCGGTAATGCCATCGCTAGAGGTTGGGGTGCCTCAAGGGTCCATTCTGAGCCCCACCATCTTTAACATCTATATGGCCCCTCTAGCGAGGGTAGCGGAGGCGTTTGGGGCCCGGGTCATCTCATACGCTGATGACACCCAGCTCCTGTTTACCTGCAGGAAGGGAGAGGTCTTCGACGGTGACAGAATCAAAGGCTGTCTGAGTGCAGTCTTTGCGTGGTTTCAGCGGCACAGCCTGAAATGCAACTCGGATAAGTCTGAGCTGCTTTTTTTCGGCTGTGCCCCCGATCCTGGCTGGAAGTCGTGGTGGCCCCAAGACATGTTCCCTCCTGAGAAATCATCTTCCCAAGTGAAAAACCTTGGAGTGGTGTTTGATGACGCCCTCTCTTTTTGACCCCATGTTCTGGGGCTATCTGGGAAATGCTTTGGCATCCTCAAGATGCTCAGGAAATTCCTCCCACTGCTCTCCCTGCAATATCGCAAGACTGTGGTCCAGGCGCTTGTGGGGTCTCGTTTAGACTACGCAAATGCGCTCTTCGCAGGCATGCCAAAGTACCTTCTGTCCAGATTGCAAATTGTCCAAAATTCGGCGGCCAGAGCCATATTTGGCCTGCCAAGGAGAGCTAGTGCCTCATTGCTGCTAAATAGGTTGCACTGGCTACCTATTTCTAGCAGAATCAGTTTTAAAATCCTTACGCTGGCTTTCAAAGCCCTCCACTCTGTTGGCCCCAACTACATTAGGAAGCGCACTGCTTTCTATGTTCCGCGGAGGATGTTGCGGTCAGCCGATTTGGCCACAATGGTTGTACCTGCTGTTAAACGAGTCCGGATGGGAGGTCACTGAAAAGACACTGAAAAGAGTATCCGAGAAACCTAAAAATCCTTGGTTCAGTGAGTCACTAAATGAGGATAGGCGCAAATTGAGAATGGTCGAAAGGAAATGGAGGCAACATCCCTCCTCTCCCGAGCTGATAGCCCTTAGGAATACCAGAAGCCAATATAACAAGAAGATAATTAAATCCAAAAAAGATTTTATAAAAGCCGAACTTGACAATGCATCAAACAGACCTCGGAAACTCTTTGAGATTTTAAAACAACAGTCGAATAAGCTAGCTAAAACAGTTCACGAGAATCCAAATACTCCCTTAAGTTGTGAGGAATTCTCTACATTTTTCACGGAGAAAACCAAACTGCTTGAAGTGGAACTCTCAACTGCTGCAACTAACATCTCAACCCTTACCTCACCTACAAAAGAGGCCAATGAGCCAACAGAGAGTCCCCAAACAAAAAATAAGGCACAGTGGGACACATTCGAACTTTATGACCAAGATAAGATCACCAAAATGCTAAGGGAAATCAGACCGAACAACCATTATCAAGACCCTCTACCGGCAAAGTGCGTAAGAGTAATTAGCCATACCCTGGTTCCGATCTGGACTGAGATAATAAATGCCTCACTTACCCAAGGGACCCTGCCCGACTGCCTAAAAACAGGTCAGGTAGTGCCCATCATCAAAAAACCGACAGCGGATGCAACTGACCCGAACAACTATCGACCAGTGACCAACATACCTTTACTAGCCAAAACTATTGAGAAATGCGTACAAGGTCAACTGAGTCAACACATCGCTAAGTTCTCATTACTAGATGATTGCCAATCTGGATTCAGAGCTGGGCATAGTACTGAAACTGCGATCCTGCATATCGTGGACGACGCCCTACAAGCCCTAGACAGAAATCAAGCATGCCTGCTGATTCTCCTAGACCTGTCATCTGCATTTGACACGGTAAATCATGAAATGCTGATGACCAGGCTACAAGAAAGGATGGGCCTGTCGGGAAATGTGCTGAATTGGTTTAGATCTTTCCTGCAGAATAGGTCTCAACGTTTCCTGGTCAATCAAGCGACCTCTTCCCCTTGTCCTACTGCCGTCGGGGTCCCGCAAGGGTCAACATTATCCCCAGATCTATTCAACCTATATGTTGAACCTCTCACGGAGATTCTTCGGGGATCACAGATACCCTATCATATGTATGCAGATGACACGCAAATATACATAAAGATCGCCTCCGTGTTGACATTGACCTAATGAACATGACACTAAAGAGAGCCCTACAGTGGTTAACCACGAACCATTTGAAACTAAATGCCCATAAAACGGAATTCCTGTTAATATCACCGACGAAGAACCGTCCCGAGGTAAAGGAATTGACGAAACTGGTGACAGCCCTGAACTGCACCCCGACCCTAGTTAAGTCAGCTAAATCACTTGGAATCACCTTGGATGAGAACCTGGACATGAAAGACCACATAAACTCAATGGCCAAGGGTGCCCGCTTCCATCTGAACTATCTAAGAAAATTGAAACCATACATCTCAAAGACGGACCTAAAACTGGCCGTACAATCCCTAGTTATTTCGAGGATTGAATACAGTTGCACTACGTTAGCGGGTCTACCCAAAACATCCATAGCACCGCTAAAAGCCTGTCTCAATGCAGCGGCAAGACTGATCACGGGATCGAGGAAATTCGACCACATATCTCCTCACCTGAAAACACTAAACTGGCTACCCTATGAAGCCAGAATTCAAATGAAGATTGCTTGTATTACCCACAGAGCAGTTCACTTCAACATGCCGAGATACCTTGCCAAGAAAATTAAGCTATCGGGAAGCAACAGACCAACGAGAAGCGCTAAAGAACTGCTACTGAGACCAGCCTTTTTCCGTAAGAAAAAGACCTACAACCGAGCGTTCTCAGGAGCCGCCCCCAGAGTCTGGAATTCTTTACCTCCGAACATCAGGAAGATTAAAAACTTGATATCATTCAAACGCGAACTGAAGAACCACTTGATGAGCAAACACCTCTCTTAGGAAAGAGTATTGAGTACTGATGAGAATATCCCCACCTAAGAGAGATGGCCTCGACTGGAACTTCTTGAAGATCAATTATCTGTTAACTGATTGATTTCATGTTTATACATTGGCCACACACGTTACTACTACCTCAAATCAAGAAGATCCGATATCTGTAACTCTCAGACAATACGATATACCCTCTACCTCACTCTGTTTTATTGCCTAGGATACCGGCTACATAGCAGCACTTTTTACTCCTTAATGCTATTTATACACGATATTTGCACTGCTATGTTATACAACCCTACCTCATTCACCTCCTAATACTAATTGGATAGGCTGAAGAACTATTACCTATAATCCCCTTTACAGCTTACCGCCTTAGACCTTACACTCATGTATGTCTGTTGATACAATTGCCTCCATAATGTTTGTAACTTTTCCCACATGTGAAGGGCTCTGATACCCACGGGTCTTGTCCGCGCTATACAAAACTTTATAAATAAAAATAAAAAATAAAAAAGGTCGGTCCTTTCAATATGTGGCAGCTCGTTTTTGGAATGAGCTCCCTCTCTCCCTCCGTAAAGCTAATAACCTCCTAGCTTTCAGGAAGGAGCTGAAGACCGTGCTTTTCTCCTTTAATCAGTGTGACCGTTGTGTTTCTGCCTTTCTGTTTCTGGGTTTATCAGGCCTCTTTGCTAAAGCGCCGGGACACCCCTTGGGGTAGCCGTGCGCTCAAAAAGTACAGCTATAACATAACATAACATAACACAAGGGTTAACTGTAACTCGGCCAGAACCAAGATATATTCAAAGACAACATCCAGGGATAATAACAACTTATAGTGTAGGTAAACTATGCCTTGAATGGCTTCGGAAATCTACACTTCCAGAAATAAAACAACACTTATCTTTGCTTAAAGAGGGCGTTGATTTAAGAGAATTCTTACTAGGACCTCGTAATGCACGTCATAAACTTTTCACATACGCTGGTATATACGCTGCATACAATGAAACATGGAAAGTCACGCAAATGGAAACAGCTGAAAGAACACGAAAAATGTATCGTATTATTTAGAGAAAGTACTCCCTATAGTTGACAATGGGTTAACAATTCTGTCGTCCAGAATATATTCTTTGGACAGCATTATATCCTCTGCCATAGACATAATGGAACCAGATTTGCTAAGGTTACAAGATGGCCAGTCTCAATTACGTTCTATACTGCTGTTGGGCTGGACGTTGCAAAACCTTTGTTCTGGCGATGTGCCTTGGCGTTTAATCAACACTACGTCATTGTTTACTGTATTTAACCTTACAGTAAACAAATCGCATTGGCACAGAGGGGAGCAGGCTATACGGTGCCGAGCATAGTAAAACTGGAGAGATTACCATTGACCATTTCTGAGAAACCATCAGTTGAATGGATAATACATGGCACCATCACAATACCAGTGACGACTTTTCAGTTTCAATATTGCTTAAATCACATACCAGCAGGCCTGTATGAAAGGTTGGGTAAAGAATACATTAAGTCGACCTGGGATTTACCATACACACACAAATGTTGGAGTCGGGGAAAGGAGGTATTTCTTAGTGGTAAAAATTGTAAAAACTCACTAAGCGGTACACTGTTATGTCAAGGTATTAATTTACACGGAGCCTGTGATGGTTCTATCTATAACCTTTCTTGCCACCTGCAGGGTTCGCCCACAGCGGTGATAGAATCCAATTTTCAGGCAGTTCTCCAATGGTAGCTACATTATGTTAAATGATCACAGCTGTTTTGGAATGATGCCAGGAATAGGCTATCTCATTACTGTGTCAGCCAGGGTCACTTGTTGTATGCATGTATTGTTTCCTAAAATCAAGACAGACGGGGAGTCACCACTATGGCCTTCACAGCACATCTCTTCTATACAAATTGATACTTTAGGCAGAATGAAAGCCATTCTTTTGCAAAAAACTGTGCCACTGACCTCGTCCAGAGAGACATATGATCTGCAAGTTGCAAGGTCCTCTGCAGAGATACATGCATTATTATCAACAAACTGACCAATACATTTCACAGAAATGTTAGGTTGCATCGTTAACATGTCTAATACCAGCTCTATTGCACATGTACTTAAGTCGATTTTTTCGGGACTGTTAGCACCATTTGAGGCAGTCCTGGGCATTTTTCCCAAGTCAGCATCGAGAATGCACTTCAGGCCATGAAGTATCATGACAGAATAACACAGATCCTTGGCTTGGCTCCTTTGAGAGATCTGAATACTACATGGTTTCTGTCATTCAGACCAATCTGGCAAGATTGCATCTTACATGTTCTACGATGCCTGCTTTGTGGAGAGGAATGCGTGTTAGATATCTGTCTAACACTACCATCGGCTATGCCAATGGATGCTGACGCATTACTGAGTCCGGTAACGGCTCATGTGTTGTGTTGCCCCCAATGGCTGCCAATCCTGATGAAGGCATTCATTGAGATCTCACCAGCAAATCCAACTGGAGGTGAGATACACGGACAAACAGGCACACAGGTACCATCTGCTATGAACATTGCTAACGCGGCTGACGCTGACGGCGATGCTTCACATCTGTGCACAATTGACCTTCTTAATGAAGTGGTCCAACTTTCACCTACTATGGTAGACGATTTCTTTGCCAGCCTTGATGACTTAATGTTTTCTCCTGACACTGAGAATAACTTTTGAAATTATCACACAGCGTTCTTTTGGAACTCTGTAATTCGACCTTCACTTTTACAAAGCAAAAGCTTCCAAAGTTTGAAAATCTATTTCCACTACAGATTTATTTGACTTTTTTCCAAAACAGACTGAACTTTGGCACAAAGTAATCTGCATAAAGTAGAACTATTCTTAGAGAACAAGAATTATTTGACTACTTCCTAGAATAAATATTGACCCAATACACAAATCAGATTAGTTTGTATATTCTGCTATGGGATGGTCTCGACCTTTTTCTGTATCTAGAGCCATTTCATAAAAATGTAAATTTTGCGATTCATTCAGGTAGCATTATATCATATCACATGCTTATAATGAAATCATTGCCGTTAAATGCGTACTGTACAAAATGCTCATTTTTTCAGTGTGCAACCATTTCAAATGCATTTTATATGATGTTTTGGGGGTTGTAAACACATGCTCTAGATTATATGTTTTAGTGCTTGAACTTAGATGAACATGATAACGTGGAGTGGGTGTTATATATCATTTTAGGACCCTATTGTAATGTTCCCGATTCATGCCCTTCTATAGGTATAAATCACCATATCCTTATATGGGCATAGAAATCATAACCACATTTAGGCATAGCTCATGCAGTCCAAATACAGCAGGGCTACTTCCACTAGTTCCAAAAATATACAACAATATCTTGGAAAACTCGGTTTCAGCAGCTAGGGACTTTCCCTTGCTCGAGAACTGACTTGTTCAAGAACTCATGGAGTTTTCAAATAACTAAGACTCTTTGATGACATTATTATGTCCACCTTTACGTCAAACTCGGCAACTTCAAGGTATAAATATGCCCACACTTGCATTAGCGAACACACGGTGGTCTGGAGCAGTTCAACTACCTACTTGCCCGACGCATCCTGCTGCAGAAAGTGCCAAAGGAAGCCGACCCTCCAGCAGACGCACTGAGAGAGACGCCTGCTTTTCTCCTGCCGAGAAATCCAGCTCCAGTGTTTCCAAGCTACCATTGCGGGTTGTTGGGAAATCGAGCCCCAAGACTGACCTTCTCCATTCTAAACTAAGGTACGGAGCTGATTAGACCCTAGGAGAAATCTGGACAGATTCTTGGCAAAAAGAATACTACATTTATGCTACACCTCACTTACTTCTTCCCTCGTACTAAGCTTAGGTTAGGTACATCGGGGTAGGCATCTTTTAGAAACATTAGTTGAGTACTTTTAGCCTCTGTTATTTATGTATGTATTTATCGATGTTTTAGAAACCATACAATGCGCTGACAGTATTATTTTATCCTACTCTTTATACTGTATGCATTATATTTTACAACCAGTTTTACATTGTAGCAGTTAATTTCTTATGCTTGAGAAAGAAGACTGTTCTAATATATTCGATAGAGACCTAGTCGACCTCAGTCCTACGTCTAAACTATCGTTTATGTTATTCCAATGCGCAGAGCCTATTGGGATTACAGGAACTACACTACAAAAGCACATACAATTCCCTGGTTAGTGTACGGCAAATCCACTTTGCACTTTGTGGAGAAGTGTGGCTCAATGATTAGAGCGGCAGACCCTGATGCAGAGGTCTGGCCCGGGACCAGGGTGCAATTCCCGCTTCGGCGGGTCTTGGGCTCAATTTCCTCAGACCTGATCATTCTTGCCTCAGTGCCTTATTTAATCATGGGTCCCAAGCTGCAACTCTGGGCAATAGCTTGCTTAATCTCCATAACGGCCCCAACAGCGCTAGGATGCCTGGCTTTCACCCTGGGGGTGCCCAGGAGTGGGCAATTCACAGGGAGAGGCCAGGAAGGGTTCCTCAGCGGTATGCTTACAGCGCCTTGATGCCACGTCTGGGGTGATATGTGCGCTATACAAGCAACACTACATTTACATTCACATTTACATTTTCACTCCCTAGGCATTCCTGCTCTATACACAAACATGATCTCCTGCTCTATTTTCCCCAAAAGAGGCTAAAAGAACTATTCTTAACAAAGGCACCCTATGAGAGGAAAGAATTCCACCATACAAGAACAACAGTAATACTTTACAGCTTGATCCCACCTCTAACAATTTGTATTTGGACGGTATACGAAGCTTACAGCTTATCCTTCTAAGATTTTGCGTCAACCTAATACCCTTGAAGCTGGCATTTCCTGCCAAAAGGTATTCCCTTAGCGACCTGTATCCCTGCCCATGTGCTAATTTATCCATACAATCAAACTTCACCTCTTTTTCTTCTTTCACTTTTACAAAGAAGAGAGATCTAAATACATTTCACCTCTCTTAAGGCGGCTTATTTTTAACCAATGTCGTATTGCTTTGTTTTTTTTCTGGAGAAGCTTCACGATCCCCTATGTTTGCTTTTGCGTAGTTTCATTTCTCTGGGCATGCAAGTGAAAGAGGCATGTTTTATAATGGATAATTGTGTAAATCTTAAATATCTCCTCAACTAAGTGCCCAGTATATTAAGAAATTACTTTTCTGAACTAGGCATGATACCACATTGGAACTTGTATACTACATATACATCTTTAATGATCTGTATACAATTCGAAGAATGTTTTTTACTTCTATTTATTTGTAGTTACTTATTAATTAACTTACTGTTGGGCTTGGCCCTTTTTGCAGGGTCATCCCTGAACTTTTTGCCTTCCTCCTGTATTTTCTCTGACCTGTTGTTGGCTGTTTTATGACTCTGGGCACTTCACCACTGCTGATCAGTGCTAAAGTGCATATGCTCTCTCTATTGTAAATTGATGTATGGATTAGTGACTCCCTGATTGGCTGATTTGGTTTACTTGTCAAACCCTAGTACAGTGCACTGAGTGTGCCCAGGGCTGGTAAATCAAATGCTGCTGGTGGGCTTGCAGCATTTGTTGTGCCACCCACATAAGCACTCTGTAAAAGTGTGTCTGAGGCTTGCCATTGCAGAGCCTGTGTGCAGTCAGGTACTGCCATGCTGACTGGGCAAGTGCACCCACTTGCCAGTCCTCAAACCTTCCCTTCTATTCACATCAGACACCCCTATGGTAGGACCAAGGGCAGGGTGCATTGTAGGTAAATGGTAGGACAGGCCCTGATGTGTGTGGCATGTCCTAATAGTGAATTACAGCCATTTTTGTTTTTCACTATTGCAAGGCTACCTGTTCCCCATAGGCCAGAATGGGCAGTTTGATTATTACTTAAGTCAAGGAAGAATGAGATCGGAAAGTGATCAGACCAAAGGCAGGGCGTGACAGTAGGGGCCGTAACCGGGACATTGAGTGCCCAAATCTGGTCTTGGGTATGCCCTCGAACATGAGTGGGTGTGTGGACATGTGACACAAAGTTTAAACTAAGGAGGAGTTCAGTAAAGTCTTTTTATATGGCGTCTTCTGCGAGGTCAGATGGCCAGAAATTGAAGTCCCTAAGCACTAAGACATATGAGTTATTTACTGCCAACGTAGCTAACAGCTCCTGAATGCCAGAAATAAAGTAAGGCATTAGCTGGGGGGGTGATAGATTAGGACACAGGTGATAGGGACTTGGAAGGAGGTAGATCGCACCACCAGACAGTCGACCGCCGTGATAGATGGGGGTGAAAGCAATTGGAAATGGAGATCAGAGCGAATGATCAAGGCGACACCACCTCCCAGCCTCCCAGCCGGTCAATCGGCGCGTAAGGCGTAATAGGAGGAGGGGAGAGCCGCTAACACATTAGGCAATGAATCAGGACAGAACCAGGTTTCTCTCAGGAACAAGAGGTCGGGTTTGTGGGAGTCTAAAAAAACAAATAATTGGTGGTGTTTGACTGCCCATCTGGTATTTAAAAGAAAGGCTGAAATGGTGGACGCAGAATTAGGCGGGAGGGGAGATGCTGGTACAGTGGAGGGGGGAAGGTGGTGATGGCAGGGTGGCTTGGGGGAGGGCGTGGGGTTGACTCGGGTGAGGCTGAGTTTAGCAATATAGGCAAGGGTTAAGGGCTAGGGAGCCATGGACCCTGGATTGAGCAGAGGTGCTCCGAAGAGTAGGTTAAAAACTGAGCATAGTGGGGTGCCCCTAGCCCCGGTAGGCCACAGACGGGTGCAGACGGGCTTGCCTTTGGCGTGCCCGCTGCGCGCATCTGCTGCGCGTGCGCATCAGGAGACCCTTAAAAGGGATTAGGAGCGCGATAGCTGGAGCGCTAACCAGTGAGGCCTGAAGCTGCCCTTCCCAAGATGGTGCCAGCAACCCCGTCAGCCCTCCGGTACAAGCGGCACTCAGCCGTGCCGGAACGGGGCTACGGGAGCTGGGAGGTGAAACAGGAAGGTAGGCAGCAGGGTGAGCGAAACAGTAATATTAAAAAAGTCACAACACTTTAAAAACAGCGAGAGCCACCACACGCGACCGCAGCATCCGCGAACCCACTGCCACTGGGTTAGATGCATCCGCTTAACAACAGACTTTACCAACCAGCTCCCCAAGAGCTCTTTGGAAGTGCCTGCAGTTGTGTTGGGCTTTTTGAGGAACTGCCTGTCGCAAGGAGTTAAAAGTGCGACTCTCGAGGAAGAAGTGTGACGCCGCCGCAGCCACTGTCATTACATTACTGGAGAAGGGTGTCACCGCTGCAGCTTTCGCTGCACATCGCAGAAGCGTTTTGCCTCACCAGAGAAGCGTGTCGCTGCCACAGCTGCTTTCGTTGCTCATTGAAGAAGGGTGTCACCTCTTCAGCTGTCGCATTGCATCGTCGAAGCCTCTTGCATCACCGGAGAAGCGTGTCGCAGCTGCTGTCGTCGCATCACTGAAGAAGAGTGTCACCGCTGCAGCTGTCACATCACATCAGTGAAGCTCCTTGCATCACCGGAGAAGTGTGTCGCAGGGCCTGTCGCGATACCAAAGGGGATAATAGACGGTGCATTTGAGAAAATCAAACACTCACCCCAGTCAACTGATCTGGGTTTAATCCATCATCATTCTTTAGCTCACTCCACCACCCCAGTTCAGACATGGCCAAATGCAAATCAGTCTGACCCTGTGTCTCATATGAACAGTCCAGCCCGAACTGCCAAGCCATGTCTTCCCTGGACCAGAAACAAACATCCAAGGACCGGTATCTGGCTAATCAGCCATCATCAGCCAGGCTAGCTTGAATCCAGTGGCAAAGTGAGCAAGGGACCCACGTCTGGGCATACCCTGCCAACTTAGGGCGAACAAAGCGATACCAAAGGAGATACTGTACGAAGCATTTGAGCAAATCAAACACTCGCCCCCAGTTAACTGATCTGGGTTTAATCCATCATCATTCTTTAGCTCACTCCACCACCCCAGTTCAGACATGGCCGTATGCAATTCAGTCTGACCCTGTGCCTCATGGGAACAGTCCAGCCCAAACTGCCAAGCCATGTCTTCCCTGGACTGGAAACAAGCATCCTGAGACCGGTTTCAAATTAATCAGCCATCATCAGCCAGGCTAGCTTGAATCCAGTGGCAAAGTGAGCAAGGGAATCACGTCTGGGCATACCCTGCCAACTTAGAGCGAACAAAGCACGGCCTGTCGCAGCTCAGAAGAATCGTTGAGTCACAGCATGGCTGTTGGGTGTGCATACATCGTGTTGCATCATAGAAGATGACACCATCTTTGTTTTCATTGCACCGGATCTTGATCGCATCACGGCATTGCAGGTCGCACCGCCATTGAAGAGCAGTAAGAAACCAACGCATCCCCTTTCCTGCGTGTAAGGAACCAACGCATCACCTTCCCTGCAACACTTTTGTTGTATAGCGTTACGCATCCTAAGGTACATTGACTCAAAGTGTTGCATTTTACATCTTAAGAAATCTAAGCTAATTCTACCATTTTAAGTACAGTATTGTGGATTTTTGACGTATGTGGTCTTGTGTTAAACCTATATAAAGAATAGTTATTTTCAAGATTCAACTGTTTTGGTGTCCATCTGTAGTGTTGTCACTGGGTTACTGTATGTGTTCACAAATGCTTTACACACTGCCTCTGAGATAAGCCTGTCTGCTTGTGCCAAGCTACTAGTTTTTTTAGTTATTTTTGGAGTATACCCCCTTAGCCTGACAGGACACAAGGTTCCCTATTGTCAAAGGTACCTACCTCTGCGAACTAGAGAACCCCAAATCTAACACTTACTAATTGGGTGTGTGTTGCATGTTACTTGAATTCCCTACTACTTACTTTCCACAAAGTATTGAGATTAACCTGCACATTTTTACACTTTATATTACTGTCAACCTGAAGCTGTGCTGAGTCAGTCTTTGTAGCACTTGTTTTTATTCATTGATTTTCATAAATGTTTAGTCTATGAAGAAAGAAGATTTACTGTTTGTATGTATACTTTCATGATCCATGTTTCTAATCTAGATCGAATAAAGTAATTGAATGAATGAGTAAAGATCTAACTTTCTGGCAAATAGAGTGTAATTCGGTTCAGCCGTTTTAGCTGTAGCCTTGTCCAAAAGTTATCTGCAGAAATTCCATGCAGAAAAGGTGTTTTGGACCCTCCTTTTACTTGGCCCCTGCTTGACACCTGACCCTAAAACTTTTCAGGAAGGAGCTGAACTGTTTTCTTAGGGGAGGGAAGTTTTGTGCAGATTCCTTAACCAGCCCCAAACTTATTAACAAAATAAAATGCTCTTCCCATGGAAAGTGTGACCCAAGTGTAACTACAGAGTGCAACTGTCATTGTGTAATATAAATTTACATATGTCAAGCAGCTCTGAGGCAGAGAGAGGAGCCTAACTTGCAGCAATACAGGGACTCCGTCGACCATACTCCCTGGTTCCTGGCCCTTGAGTGACGTCAGCATTGCACCTGGAGACATATATAAACCATACTGAGGCTCAGCGGCAGTGAGAAGCAGCACTGAGTCAGAGAGAGGAGACTGACTCGCCATAATCCGGGGACTCAGTCTACCAGACTCCCATATTCCTGGCCCTTGAGTGACGTCAGCCTCACGCCTACAGGCATACATATATAAACAATTCCAAGAGCCCACAGCGTGGGCCAAGGGCGGGTCCCTCTGCGCCTGTCAAAGCCTGGAGGAGGCTGTGCTGGGCCACCCCCCCTTGGCTCTCATTTTTTTATCTCGCCTATCCTTGAAATTTGGATTTTGGATTTGGCCTGCTGACTCAAAATCACATGTATTCCCTGGAACTTGCAGCTGGGCTTGGACTCACACATGCTAGGACGGGTAGGTAAGAGTTTTATCTTCCTTTCACCCAGTGTGTCGGCCTTGTGCATGGGCTTTGTGAAGACTTGTTTTGCCTGCGTCAGAGGGGTCTTGTTGCTGTTGTGGACCTGTGGACTGTAGTAATCCTATTCCCCTCATCAAGATATTTTGGCTGCTGTAGCGCCTGTTGATTCCGGTAGGCACTCTTGGGCTTAAGCATATCCACAATGGGAAAATGTAGGGAAGTGGCAGGTCCCACATCTAAAGATTCTTCGAACATGATGAGCACTGTGGACGCCTTCCTTCAGCGAGCTGTTGGGGTCTTGGACAAGGAGAACGAACTGGCCACTAGGCTATTGTCCCTTTCACCCCCCCCCCCTCACAAGGTTCCTCTGCACCTCCATAAGATGGATCTCAAGTACAGCCACAGGCGTTATGTGTTGGACTGATGGATAATGGACACAGAATCAGGTTGGGGTTACCGGTCTACCTATGACAATCTCCTCTTTGCGGGACAGTGCCCAGTTGTTAGTGTCCAGGGTGGGCACCGGCATGACACGGGAAGGGAGTAGAGGGTGCAAAGAGAAAATACCCCTCAATTTGAGGTTCTGCGATTTCAGATTTTGTCCCGTATCTAGACGACATTTTGTGTACTGTCGCCATTTTGTGTTGCCCTCACTCAGGCGGCACGGCGAACGCAATGCTTTTGCTTTTCCAGCTGCTACGTGTCCTTTCAGTTAAAAAGTAACTCTATTGTCTTTGTTTATGAAACCCGATGTCAGGGTCTGGCCGAGTTCGCTAATCCATGTCTGGTTCGATTGATCCCTGTCTCAGCCAACTATTTAACCTCTCCTATTCCTCCCTTATGCTATCTTATCTGATTGGCCTTCGCTATTCTCTCCTTGTATGCTCCTATTACACAACTATCCTTTGAGACACACCAGCATGTCCTGCCACCTGCGAGAGGGGATTGTGAACACCATTACTGATTAATTCGTTGGGAGGGATGACACACGGTGTCCGAGAAAGAGGCGTATACTGAGATACCTGATAACTTGTTTTCCAACTTTTCCTATTGGTTCGTTTTGTGTGTGCGGGGAGTGGGATATTGTAAATGTGTTTAGTATAAGAGAGTGTACGCCACGGGCTGAAGTGGCAGTCTCCTTAGAACTTACACTCTGCATGTACTTCTAGGACAACTGTGCTTAGCTGCAGCTAATAAACCTGGCTTCCACGCTCAACGGAGTGTCTCGTGTCTTTGTTAGTAACAAGGCAGGTGAGCCTGGGGATTAAAGCGTGCCCTGCGCCGCCCGGCCCATAAGGCCCGGTTCTCCAACTGGCGCCCAACGTGGGGCGGTTTCAGTGGTAGTGGTTCAGCCAGAGGGTCGTGAGAAGCCACACAAGAAAATTCCGGAGGATTCGCGAGCCACACCAAGCGAGCCCTGTATGTCTTTTACAGCGCGGCTACTCCTTTCCGACGGCTGCTGATGACTGCTGCCCTGACTACCGCCCTGCCTTGGACCCTCTGGTGATGATTGGTATCGCGAGATGTTAGACGGACCTCCGTTGGCATGAGAGGACCATCTAGTTAAGTATTCGTGGGTAGCGCCCACTTCTTTGTTTTGTTTTTGATTTTTGTTATTCCCCTGTTGCAATAGTCGAAGCCGAGGGGTGAGTACTTTTGTACTGCGTTCGTTGCTTTCACTCCACAAAGTTAGTGAACGGATCAGTGTGCTTGAAATGCCTGGTCTGAGTGGACTTATGAAACTCTGTTGTTTTTGCTGTTCTAGGGATTCCCGGCTTGAGGAATCATGTCTGATTCCTCCAGTTGGAACTCCCACTTATGAGCTCTATTCAAAGCATGGTGTTGGTCCTATTGCTTTTAACGATGCATGGATTTGATACACAAAGAAAGATGGTGTCTTACGGTGGCCACAAAATGGTAGCTTTGAGCCTGACATATTAGATAATTTGGAGTTGATTCTGTTTAAAAGAAAAGCTCGGCCGGCAATGTTTGACTCTTTCCGCCTTTGGCGTAAGGAAGCCAAACAGAGAGAAATTAGGCAACCAAAATGAGATAGGAAAATGAAAGATATGACGGTTATACAGGCTGCCCAGCATTTTAAAGACGATGAGACAGATCGAGCGATTGAGGTCTCGGATAGGCATTATCGGATGGCAATAGATAGGTGCTATCCTGTGTTACCACCACAACGTCAAAATCTTGAAGAAGATCCTTTAATGTCTCATTTACTAAAATTGCCTCCGCCTTATGCGCCAGGCGCTAATGCACCAGTATTATTGCCACCTGCGCAGCAACCTGTTGTTCAACCAGGAGCTCTGGATCCTGCACCCTTGGCTCTTCCAGTAATACCACCAGCACCTCCTTTGCCACAACCTTCTGTACCTCAGTCTCCTTTGCCTTTTGTATCTCTTGTAACAGGTAGCCCTTCTCTGCCTTTGCTTAATACTTCATCTCCAGTTCTACTCCCCACTTCTCCGATTCGTAATAGGTTAGTTGATACTTTTTCTGGTCTTTTCTCCCCCCTCTTTGGTTCATTTAATAGGACTCCTGCTTTTTCTCGAAGACAATCCTGTAGTCAACTCTCAGATTCTGAGGAACGGGTTGTATTTGACTCCCTTGCCCATAGGTGGATGATGAATGGTCCATTATATAGTGTACCCAATATATTGAGTACCTTTCTCCAATGGAATGCGCCTACACAAAGATACGTTTTTCATGTTATGTGTGACACGCTTATTAAAGGATGGGAGGATATGGAAGTGGATCTAACTCCTCAGTGTTTATTGGAGATACAGGATACGTTTGATAAGGGACTTATAGTGGGTCCTGATGTTAGGATGCCATACAGACACTTGTTTCTTTTAGGACCTTGTACTCTTCCCGGACTAATCCCGAACCTGATCCTGCAGTTGGACAGAAAATGAAGAATTATCCTATGAGAGAAGTTCCTCCAGTTTGGAGGGAAGCGGTTCCCCAAGCAGGTAATGTTCCACCTGTCCCTGTTCATTTTCAGCGTGTATGGGTACATGTTCCTTTGAAGTGAGCTGAAGTTTTAGCACTTAAGCAGTCTTTGCCGAACCCTCGTAAAAATCCTGCTGCTTATTATAAAGAGTTGTCCCAGACTGTTGATGCATGTCTTGTGAATTTGGCCGATATTGATATGCTGATGGGTAATGTAGTTCCACAAGCATTGTGGGCTCGGATTGGTAGAGAGGACCACGACCAAGCTTTAGGTGGTACTTGGAATGATATATTTGCTGTGGATACAGCGCAAGTGGGTGGTGCTAAGCCAGATGATTTGATTACACAGTTGCCTGGTAGAATTATAACTTTAATGAAGACGATGATGCCTGCCTTACGCGTCAACTGGGATAAGTTGGCTGTGTGCAAGCAGAAGAAAGATGAGAGTGTTTCTGATTTCTTTACTCTGTTTGAAGAGACGTTTATTGACCATAGTGGTCAGGACTTGAGTACTGAAGGGGGAAAGCCATTATTTGTGGATACATTTGTTTTCAATTTGCTTCCTGAATTGTCTCATAAACAAAAAGATTCGGAAAGTTCTTGGGCTGTTTCTTCATCTGCTCAAATATTGGCTACTGCTCAATATTATGAGAATAGGGACAAGGAGGAAAAAGATAAAGCTGAGAAGAAGACTAAGGATTTAAAAATGAAAGTTCTTCTTCAGCAGGCTTATCCTCCTCGTTCCAGTCAGCGTCTGTTCCGGCAACCTATACAGTCTCAAAGATTGCTGCAGAAACATGAGCCTTTTGTTCTGCAACCTTTCCTGGGTCCTAATCAGTGCGCCTATTGTAAAGAGGAAGGCCATTTTAAGAATAGCTGTCCGGTTTTATTGCAGCGTTATGGTAGATTTCAAGGGCCGCGAGGCCATGGTGGTTTTCAATCAGCACCTAGAGGTAGAGGGCAAGGTGCGTTGCCTCAAGGACAGAGTTTGTTTCCCCCTCAGAACTCTTTGAATTATTTTGATCAGCAGAATTCTCCGTCTGCGCAATATCACAATGATGATTATGGTGTTGAAGGTGAGGTTTAGGATTTTCATTCTAGTTAGGACAGCCATGGACAAAGAAAGGGAGTCGTATCAGTTCCAGTGGATCAAAATGGGCCTTATGTTGAGGTAGTTGCTTTGGGTGTTGCAGAGCCATTTCTTTTGGACACTGGTGCAATGAGAAGTTCTATGATCCATTCAAAACTCCCTGGGGCACCTTTGTCTGGCTTAACAAATGTTTCTGTAGGATTTTCGGGCGCCCCAGTTGCTAACCCAGTTTCTTGTCATTTGCCTCTTTCAATCGGTCCTTACGATCTGGAAGCTCCACTTATTTTAACGACTAGTTGCGGAGAGAATTTGTTGGGTCTGGATCTGTTGAAACGTCTTCATGCAACGTTGTATTGTTCCCCCTCTGGTGTGCGTCTTACTTTGGTTAAGAAATTGGTTTCTCCCATATATCTATTGAAGGATAGTTTTCCACCCGAGTTGCAGTCTCTTCCTGCTACACTTTGGGCTACGAGTCCAAACAATGTTGGCTTGTTATAGATTTCTCCTTATGTGGTTACTATCAAGCCTAATGTCAAACTGCCACGTATTCCATAATACAAGATCTCTAATGATGGTGAGCGAGCCTTGATGGCTATTATCTATGATCTGGTTCAGAAGGGCATGGTTGAGGAAACAAGAGGTAATGTTTGTAACAGTCCTGTTCTCCCCGTTCTTAAACGTAGCGATCCCTCTCAACCACCTGTGTATCGTTTTGTGATTGATCTTCGGTAGGTCAACAAGATTGTTGTCCACCAGTTTCCTGTTGTTCCAGATATTACTGCTTTGCTTACTATGATACCCGCATCAGCGGCATGGTTTTCTGTTATCAATCTAAAGAATGCTTTCTTTAGTATTCCCATTGCTGAGGAAAGCAGAGATATTTTTGGCTTCTCTCTTGGAGGCCGAAGCTTCCGGTTCAAGCGTGCTCCTCAAGGTTATTGTGAAAGTCCCTCTATCTACAGCCAAGCTTTGAAATCTCAGTTTGAGACGTTTCCTTTGCCTTCAGGTGCTACTTTGATCTAATACGTTGATGACTTGCTGATTGCTGCTGATTCAGAGGATGTTTGTAAGGATGTGACGGTTTCTTTGTTGCGTCATTTGTCTGATTCACCTCATAAAGTTTCCCCTTCTAAGTTGCAATATTGTCGGCAAGAGGTTACCTACTTAGGTCATCTCTTGTCGAAGGAGGGAAGACGATTGACCCCAGAACAAATTCAAGCGATTGCACAAATGTCTGAGCCAACCACACAGAGGGAGGTACATGCCTTTCTGGGCATTACCTCATATTGTAGACAATGGATTCCGAATATTTCTTTGTTAGCTAAGCCCTTGCTGGCGCTTACGTTGAAAGATACCCCACAACCTCTCCCTTGGACCGATGAATGCCAAAAGAGTTTTTCTGATTTACGTAATGCTTTGTGTTCTGCACCTGTGTTAGGTACTCCGGATTACAGTAAACCTTTTACACTCTCATGAAAGAGAAGGTTGTGCATTGTCAGTTTTAACACAACAATTTGGAGACAAACAACGGCCATGTGCCTATTTTTCGGCTACGTTGGATCCAGTAGCCAAGGCTTTGCCTAGTTGTCTCAGAGCTACAGCAGAGGCAGCAATTTCTATTCATCAGTCTGCTGGATTGGTATTGGACAACACCCTTGTTGTTATGGTACCACATACAGTAGATACTCTTTTGAATAGAACTAAGACACAACACTTGACGAGTGCTCGCTTGTCTGGATATGAGCTAACGTTTTTGGCTGATCATATACATATCAAGCGGTGTAATACTCTGAACCCAGCGACATTGTTGCCCATACCAGATGAGAAAGCATTCAGGAACAGCATGATTGCTTTCTCTGAACAGAGGAGGAGACGAAAGGCAGAATAGATCTGAAAGATACACCACTCGTGGATCCGGACGGGATCCTATGGGTGGATGGATCTTATTTTAAGCTTCCGAATGGAGAGACAACTGCAGCTTATGCTGTCCCTACTTTGCATACTGTAGTGGAGACAGCACGTATTGCACAGAATTCAGCCCAAGCAGCTGAGTTAATTGCTTTAACGAGAGCATGTGTTTTGGCAAAAGGAAGGAGAGTAAACATCTACACCGATAGCCAATATGCTTTCGGTGTAGCTCATAGTTTCGGTCGCTTGTGGAAGGAAAGGGGATTCTTTACTTCCCATGGGACTAAAATACAGCATGGTCACTTGGTGACTGATCTTCTTGATTCATTTGCTTTGCCTAAACAAATACCAATAATCAAGTGTAGCGCTCACAAATAGATTATCGATGATGTGGGTCGTGTGAATGCTTTTGCAGACAAGGTAGCAAAAGAGACAGCGAGAGATGTTACAAGTCGAATGTATGTTGCGGGCCTTGCAAGATGGATCAGAGAAGGAGGAATGTGCGAGGACACAATAGAAAGTGTGAGAATGATTAGAGAAGAGGCTACTGAGAAAGAGTTGAGTAAGTGGAGAGAAAGCACGGGAATGTTGGACGCGACTGGGTGTTGGACGGAGTTGTCAGAGCATCAACGATGGCTGTTACCAGATGCCTATGTACTACCTGTAGTTACTATAGTGCATGGTCCAGCCCATATTAGTGCGAAGGGCATTTGTAAAGTTTTGGCTCCAGGATGGCAGATTGAGGGAATCCCGAAATGTGCAGAAAACGTAGTGAAGCACTGCATTGTTTGTCTAATGCATAATCCAGGAAAGGGAACCCCGACTCCAGCAGGTCATTTTGCTCCCCCTACGTATCCTTTTGAAGTATTGCAAATCGATTTCATTCATATGGATCGTTGCTTTAACCTCAAATATGTTCTGGTGGTGGTTTGTGCCTTTTCCAGATGGATAGAGGCCTACCCCTAAAGGACAATACTGCCTTATCTACTGCTAAAGTTCTTTTGAAGGAGTTTTTCCCGAGGTTTGGTTTGCCGCGCATTGTTTGGTCTGACAATCGAAGTGAATTTGTGGGTGAGATCATGAAGAAAGTATGTGCAGGTCTTGGTATCAAACAGAAATTCCATGCGGCAAACCACCCTCAGTCAGCAGGATTGGTAGAGTGTTATAATGGTACTCTCAAGCTCAAATTGGCAAAGATTCAGACGAGCACAGGTCTCGCCTGGCCTGATGCCTTACCATTAGAACTTTTGTCTACAAGAACTACTGCTCATTCCCGTTTAGGTCTAAGTCCGTATGAGGTCGTCTTTGGGCGACCAGCAAATGTATGGGGAGAGCCTCGACCTAAGAAATACTCTGATATTCCATACCCAATGCTGATTGACTACTTGCATGACCTCACCACTAAATTACGTGTTCTTCACCAACAGGTTCAAAACGCTTTGCCCGAGGCCTCCGCAGACCCAGGTCATTCCATCCAACCTGGCGACTGGGTCTGCGTGAAGAATTTTCAGCGGAAGCGGAATCTGGAACCTCGTTGGTGCCCACCACGTCAAGTGCTGTTAACCATAAGGACGGCAGTGAAGGTTTATGGGAAAAAGAACTGGGTCCACGGCGTGCACTGTAAAAAGATACCCCTGCCCTTGCCTTTTGACCAATGGGTTTCGAGAGGGTATAGCGGACAACAAAAGAGAGACAGTGCCCAGATTTGTACCATTTAGTAGTGCATGCCTGGACCACAAGAACTGTGAAAAAGAAGACAACAACGTGTTACAGGAGGCCATCCCAACACATCTGCGTTTGAACATTGTGTATCCAGAAACCTTGTTTATGGACCAGACGATTCCCAATAAGACTCGATATAATTTTTGACAGAGAAGGGTCGAGAATAATTGAATTTTTATGATTTTTCTGCTCATACCTTTTTGTTTTAAAAATACATTTTGGGTATGTATTTTTCTTCCACCATCCATTAAGTTGCAGGGTCACGGTATGAGTCTTAAGCTGTGAACTGAGTAGTGACCTAGGTTCCACAGGACTTGCAGTGTCATAGGACGGTTAACAACCACAGCTAAGTGATCTAGGAAGATTATCATTAGCAATGCCTTTAGAGTAATGGATGAAAAAGTGGAAATTAATGATCAGACTGTAAATATGAAACAGCGATTTAAGAAACTCGTGGTTAGTCCATGTGGGATAGCCTTATGTATTTTGATATGTTTTTGTACTCTATTATGTGTGGAAGCTGGATTGTTTATGTCCTACAGCCGTTACCTGTTCCTTCTTCTGTCGTGATATCTTTTTCTGCTACTGCCTCCCCACACCGGTTCTATACACTTTCAGCACACAAACAGATTAGGAGGACCGAATATTTCAATAATTCGTTCATTCAGCTATTACACCAACACCAGTTAGTAATGAATACTACTGATTGTTGGGTCTGTGGGCTTCTGCCTCATAATACAGATAGAGGCATGCCATATCTGGTTTTTCCATTCTCCTATGAAGGTTCCGCCTGGGCTTATCTGGCTATGTTTTCTAATCTTTACCAGAATCAGTTGCGATATCCTCCTGGCAGTCCATATGGTGGTGGAGCAGACTTTAGTCATAGTTCTTTGATTAAGGGAATTTTGACTATGACTAAGATTGCTCAGATTAGCAAGATTCCTGAAGATGAGAAGAGAGCATATGATGGATGGAACATAACACGATATTTCACCAGCCTTACAGAAAAGGTTAAACTAAGGAGCTCTCCGCCAATCTGAACTGTGCCTCATCAAGGTAATTTTTGCTTACAAATTAATGGTCAGAATGTTAAGAATCAGCCAGAGAGGAGTATCTGTTCTTATACCTATGTCTATACACCTCAGATTCCCTCACCGTTAGTGCCATCACAAGGCACATATTTCATCTGTCATGATAGAGCCTATATATGGCTTCCTACTTACTTCTCGGGAACATATCATGTGGCTTTTCTTCTTCCCCCAACATATACTGCTCCTTCAAGTCATCACAAAAAGAGACATGGTAAAGGAGTCTTTGACCAGAAGGACACAGCAGGACAGGAGGCAGCTGACTTCATCAAAGGGTTGCTTCCTTTCTGGGGCCCAATGGCCAATAGCAGAGACATCAGACACCTAGCTCATGTTGTTGAGGCTACAATAAACAAAACTTCCGGAGCCTTGAGTAATGTGACAGCCGAGCTTCAGGCGGATCGTCTTATGACTTTACAAAATCTTAGCCGAGGTTCAATGTGGTTTCTGCTCAGGTCACTCCACAGTGGAACAATGTTTAAAACTGTGTTTAGTTTTGAAAAAGTACAATGTGGCTTGCACCAGCTCTATCCACCTAGCCTGATGGATTCGTCCTCTGCCTTTGATTGTGTAAATAGATTGAAGCTTTGCAGCTGCTGTCCTCTATTGGCAGTGACAGGGACATTGTCTTGATTCTAAGGGACCTTCACAGAGGTTCTAAAGCGGTTGTCCATTATTCACAAGATCACTAAGTGACAAGCACGTTTGACATCAAGAGAGGTGTACGCCATGGATGCATATTGGCCCCCTTCCTTTTTAATCTATATATTAACTCCCTGGAGAAGGTCCTCTTGGATGCAAAAGCTGATTGCCCCCAGATCTGTAAGGGTAGCCTGCCGGTCCTCCTATATGCAGACAATGCTGTCCTCATGGGGAGGACAGTCAGGTGTTTACAACTCATCTTGAACTCTTTTGTCCATTTTATGGAGAACCTGGACCTGATGGTTAATCATACAAAATTCTTTGTCATGCAGTTGGAACCTTGCATGGCTAAGCAGTCTATTTGTTTAAGAGTAGGAACTTTAGGGGGACCCTAGTAACAGGGGGCTTCTTTACCAGGGGTAAAGGTGCCCCCTGGTTTAATGAGGCTTTGAGAGGGAAGAAACAAACACTACGCCAATACGAGAAAGCCTGGCGTAAAGCACACAACCCAGTTGCCCTCTCTGAATACAGAGCCTTGTTTGCAACCTACAAAAAAGCCATCATAGCCAGGAAGAAGGAATACTACGAATCTAGGATCCTGGCCACCGACAATAAACAGAAGGATACTTTTCGGATCATAACGGAGCTGAGACAGTCACAAGACCCAAAATCCCCCGCCCGCCCCGAAGACTAATAAGTTTCAGTCCTACTTTCTGCATTAAGTCTCTGACCTCCTATCTACCATTCACCACACTCCCGTTGTCCATAGCCCCCCAGTGGCTGATCCCACACCGCCAGTTTATGATAAACCCCTCTACTCCTTTCCAAAATTAAATCATGAATCCCTGAGCCTTCTACTGTCCCACACCAAATGTGGGTCACCAGCGAAACCCTGCCCACCTAGGGTGTTTTGCAGGGCACTCCCCCAGGATAGAGAATGATGTCCTCAACTTACTAAACCTGTCTCTCGACACCGGCCATGTTCTGACCAACTTTAAAGAGGCGAGAGTCATACCCCTGCTGAAGAAACCAGGGGCAGCTTCCACGAATCTCAAAAACTTTAGGGCAATTTCCCAGCTCCCGTTTCTGGCAAAGCTGTTGGAACAACATGTGCTAAAATCCCTATCCCACCATTTAGAGAGCAATCATCTCTTTCATATGCAACAGGCCGGTTTCAGGGCTCACCACAGCACAGATCTGGTAATGCTGGCAGTGCTGGACGAGCTCACACTGATGGCTGATAACAAGAATCCTTGTGCCCTGGTCCTGTTAGACCTATCAGCGGCATTCGATATGGTCAACCATCGCCTACTTCTGTCGCGGATTAGGGAGCTAGGAGTCCATGGGGTAGCATTTCAGTGGCCTGCGTCCTTCCTGTCAGGCTGATCTCAAAGAATCCAACTCGCTGACCAAATGTCTGATATGGGTGAGCTAATGTGCAGCGTTCCTCAGGGATCAGCACTATACTCCCTTCTCTTCAATGCCTGTTTCCAGACCTTGGTGACTGCATTGTCTGGCATGGAGTGCCAAGTCTTCAACTATACGGACGACACACAAATTATCATCCAGATTGACAACTCTCCCACAGCCCAAGTATGGTTGCAGAATATCTTAAAGTTCACAGTCAACTGGATGACAACCAACTCCCTCAAAATTATCCCCAATAAATCTGAAGTACTGGCCATTATCACAAATATTAACCCTTAGAGTGATTTTTCCTGGCCACAAGAGCTTGGCCCCACTCCTGAGCCAGCTCCAGTTGTAAAGAGTCTGGGTATAAAAACAGATGCCAAACTCTCCATGTCCCACCAGGTTTCTACCGTGGTGGGTACATGCGTGGGCTTGCTAAGATTGCTACTGAAACTAGCCCCCCTTCTCTCATTCACAGCACTCCGTACAGCAGTGTCAGCATTGATTATCTCTTGCTTAGATTTGGGATTTCTCTGTATGTTGAACTCCCAGAAAAGCCACTAACTAAACTCCAGATAGTCATGAACGACGTGGCTAGACTTATTTTCAGGATCCCAAGGTGGGACCACACCACCCTTCTATTGCAGCAGCTACACTGGCTCCCGATCAAGCAGAGAGCCAGATTCAAGGGCTATGCATAGCCCTCAAAGCCATCCATGGTCAGGCCTCAGCATATATTAAGGAACGCCTGGTAAATTATGTGCTAGGGTGCTCGCTCCGGTCTTCGGATGCTGGTTTGCTGGCTTGCCCCTGCTTCCTGACCTCTTTTAAAGGGGGCAGAGCCTTTTCCACAATGATCCCTCAACTGTGGAATGAGCTGTCGGCAGGCCTCCCTAAGGAACCCACCCTTTTCCCACTTAGGAAAAAATTAAAAACACTCCTTTTTACAGAAGCCTGGGGCACAGCTTAGGCCAAGTCAGGGGGCACACTCTACAGAGGTGCCAAGGTTGGGCTTTCTCTCACAGCGCTTAGAGACCAGTAGGTGATTATGAGCTATAGAAATCCCAATTAACATTAACATTAACATTAACTTTGTCAATACCCAAGTCAAATGTTGTTTCCTATCTTGGGGTAGTGTTGGACGACACTTTGAGTTGGGGCCCTTTGACCACTCGTAAGAAATGGGACCTGGTCAGAGCAACCACAGCGGTTTTTAATGTTGGTTCTAGAGTGGGGGGGGGACCAATAGGGGCCCTTTTGAATATTTACAGAGTGAAATGCATTGCAAAGGCCAGTTATCGGAGCGAGACATGGGGTCATATTGGGTTGGGTGCTCTGCAAATTGCAGAAAATACTTTAATGAGGCTGGTTCTTTCAGTACCACAAAGTACCTTGTCCTATGTTTTGCATGAAGAGGTGGTGATGGCCTTCGTCTCAGATGAATTGGCTTTCCGCTCACTTGCATTGTGGTTAAAGATTTGGGCCAAGCAAGAAAATGCTCTGCGCAAGGACACCTTAAACAACTGTCTTTCCCTTGACAATGCCACTTGCATCCAATGGCTCCAGTATATAAGAGCAGGCCTCTGTATGCTAGGAAGGGCAGCACTACTTGATTATCCTGAGACCATGTTTAAGAGGGACTTTACCCATGCTACAGAGTATTTTCCCAGACTGTGTTGCTGTGACAGAGAGGAAATAGAGCTGTGCAAGCCCTGTGTGCGTAAGTATATCACACTAAAAACTGTATCAAGCATTAAACCATATCTTTTAGGGCTCAAAAGCATTAATGATCACTTTCTATTGACTAGATTTTGGCTTGATATTTTTCACTATCTACTGGCACAACCATGTGGTGTTCACAGAAGGCAGTGCCTCGTGCCCTCTGGTAGTGACGGTCAGTCTCCTCAGGACATTGTCCACTTTTTAATGTTTTGTAGTTTTTACGAGGTTCCCTGAAAGTCTTTTATTATCCCTATTCTTAAAACAGGCTTGTTTTAGGAGGGTGAGGCCTGCTTTTTTTTACAACTTCTCTCTAATGAAACTGTCTTGTATACACATTGGGCCTGATTCGCAAAGGTAAAACTTAGACCAAAAGTCTAAGTTTAGACCTGAAGTTAAAAAATACTACTACTAAAGTTAGAATTTTGTCTAAGTTTATACCAAACATCTAACTTAGACCAAAAGTCTAACTTTACTACTGCTAAAGTTAGACTTTTGGTCTAAGTTACACTTTTCGTCTAAAGTAAACCAAAAGTCTAACTTTAGTAGTAGTACATTTAGACTTTTGCTCTAAGCTAGACTTTTGGTCCAAGTTTACATTTGTGAATCAGGCCCTTAGGTTTTTTAAGGGCCGCTATTAGGCTTAGGTCAAGCTGCGACTAATCTTGGCATTGGGATTTATACATGACCACACCGGATGTACTGTATCACAATTTTGCACTTATGTAAAGGTTTTATTGATGCATGTATGACTTTTATGGTTTTATTTTAAAAACCTGAATAAAGTTTCATGATGATGATGATTTACATAGCAAAAAAGAAAGTCGGGAACTCTCAGTAGTTCTCAGGTATTAAGTGGAGATCAGCACCTTAATATGGAACACGCTACACACCACGGGCAATCTAAAACTGCTCATTTCAAATGTCTGTTTTCTAGCAGAGTTTTTTAAGCATAGGAACCCCCCTTTTTAATTTTCCTTACCATCCAATGCCACTACCTACCCCAAAACCCTAAAAACACCCTTACCACCAAATGCCCTTACCCACCCCATAACCTTAAAAATATCATTACCATCCTATTTTCATACCAATTTCCAAACCGTAAAGACACCCTTACCACTCAATACCCCCTACCCAACCTTAATCCCTAAAACACCTTATCACCAAATACCATTACCCACCCGAAACATTAAAAACACCCTTACCACCCAATACCCCTACCCAACCCTAATTTATGAAAACTTCTTTACTGCCAAATACCCCTACCAACCCCTAAACCCTACAAACATCCTACCCACCCAATACCCTTACCCACTTCTAAACCCTAAAAATACCCTTATCACCCTATACACCTACCCATACCTAAACACTAAAAGCACCCTTACCACCAAATACCCTTACCTACCTCTAAACCATAAAAAAAACTTACCACCCTATACACCTATCCATCCCTAAACCCTAAAATCAGGCCTGGGTGTAGTTTGTGGAGTTTTGCTACGCGGAACTCTGAGAAGTGACAAAAAACTCTGCAAAGTTCTGCGAGTGGTGGTGTGCAGTGCAAACTGCAGTTTGTGCTAGTATTCCTGCAGCTCGGGTAGAAATTCTCCCCGAGCGGCAGCGCACGCTCTCGAACTTACCATTGGCGTTCGAGAACGGGTAAAAATCTCCGCTGCATATCATGAAGCAGAGTTTTCTACACTCAGCGAGCTCCGCGGAGTGCAGAAAACTCTGCAAACTGCGAACAGAGTGAAGTTAACCACCCAGGCCTACCTAAAATAGAGTTACCACTTTATACCCCTACCCATCCCCAAAGCCCTACCCAACCCAAAATGAAATGACCCTACCCACCCCTAATCCATAAAAGCACCCTCACCACCAAATACCCCATCTCCCCCATCCCTACAATCTCCCTTAACATCTACTACGCCTACCCACCCCTAAACCCTAAAACACTCTTACCATCCAATACCGTTATCCACCTCTAAGCCCTAAAAAACACCATTACCACCCTATACATCTACCCATTCGTAAACCTTAAAATACCTTTACCACCTTATATCCTTACTCATCCCCAAACCCCTACCCACTCCTAAACACTAACAGCCTGATTCATGAAGCAAAAGTGCGCCCGGAATAGCTGCGAAAAATCTATTGCGGGCGCAATTTCAAAAAACGGAATTCACCATCAAAAATGCGAAATCGCAAACACAGATTTGCGAAATCGCTAAAACTTTCAAAGAATCACGGCAGGATACTAATAGCAAATCGGAAATAGTGAGAATGCACGGAATCTGCAAAAATAATAGCGAATTCGCACATTACTCGCAATCGGTATTCATGAAAAATCGCTATTAGCGAAAAAGCCAAAAATCGCATTTTGCGAGGCGCAATTTAAGGAGAACCCAAAGCAGGTGGTAACCATCAAACCCATTGGAATTTTTTTTTTGAAAAACCGTTGGCCAATCAGTAACTGGTGCAGTCCTGACCAAACACACTTAAGGGGAAGCAGCAACAGCAGAAGGAGTCTCACAATGCCAGGAATGTACATGGTGGTCAGGCGGCGAAGGCTACAGCGAGCAGCAAGGAGGAGACGCAGAATCCAGGAGAGGATATTCCGCCAGCGGGTCACCCTGCTGGGCCAGACCAGAGAGCAAATATACGCAAAGTACCGGCTGAATGGGGCTATGATTATCAAGCTCATACAGGACCCTGACCCCCTGATGCAGCACCCAACAAGGCGGACCAATGCCATCCCAACACATGTCCAGGTATTGTGTAGCCTGCACCTCCTGGCCTCTGGGAGCTTCCAGGGGATAGTTGCGGTAGCTGGGGGATATCCCAGCCCACCATGTCCCGCTGCCTACTTAGTTTCCTTGACGCAATGCTGACCCAGCTACACCAGCACATCAAACTTTCCACCAGCCAACAGGAATTGGATGAGACCAAGCTACAATTCTACAATGTTGCCCGTTTCCCACACGTGATAGGATGCATTGACTGTACCCACGTCCACATTTGCCCACCTGCTGGAACGGAGTACATGTACCGCAATCGCAAGTCCTACTACTCCCTCAACATCCAGATGGTCTGCAATGCAAAGACATACATCACCGACATAGTGGCACAGTACCCGGGGAGTACACATGACTCATTCATATTCCGCCACAGCGGCCTCCACACACGATTGGTCAGGGGAGACTTCGGGGAAGGACACCTACTTTGTAAGTACACTTTGCCCACAATGTCACATTGCCAATGACTAGCTGCGCTGCACAGGCACTCACCCTCTGCTCCTCTCATCCAGGAGACAGTGGCTACGCCCTGCGTGAATACCTCCTCACCCCATACCTCAACCCTGCTACACCACAGCAACGGTGTTACAACGTATCACACATACGCACAAGGAATTGCATAGAGAGAACATTTGGGCTACTGAAGAGCAGATTCTGCATACTTCACAAGACGGGTGGGGCCATGTACTACAGTCCTGAAGTGTGCTGCCGCATTGTGGCTGTGTGTGCTATCCTACACAACATTGCTACCAAGCGCAGGATACCTGTCGACATCTCTGGCAGTGAATCGGAAGGGGACGACCGGCCACCTGCACATGCGCGCCATGCACGCGGCGAGAACCCAGCTGAAGGCCACAGACGCCGCAACCACATCACAATGAACAGTTTCTAGTGCACCCTCTACCCTCACCCCACAAATCACAAATGCACGTAAAATGTAATAATGACACAACGCCAATGTGTGCTGCAAAATAAATTATTATTGTTTCCTTCACAATAATGCTACCACTATAAATGTTGTCATTGGTAACAGTATTTCGGCATACTGCTGTGTGAAAGGACAGGGCAGGCTTATACTCAGCCTGTGCCAGAAATAGTCATATGAAGTCAATTGCGCCTCCTGCGCGTACCACCCAAGCGCCTCTGAGGCTCATCCTCTTCCAAGGCACGTGTACCTGCCGTGGGCCTGGTGCTGCGCCTGAGTGACCCTACTTGTGAGGCAGAGTGGCTGCTCATGCTCGATGTCCCCTCACTGACATCATCACCCCCAACAGTGGCAGGTAGGGCAGGAGGGTGTAGTGCTGTCACAGCAGTGGTCAGGTGATCAAGGACCCTGGCCACATCCTTGCAGCACTGGATGAGCTGCTGCTGCTGTGCAAGGGACCGCTGCGATAACTGTGATGTTGCATTGCCCACAACATAATTGGACCTGGTGTAGGCCGTCAGCCGGGTCAATAGCTGACGGTGGCGCCGGCGTGCTGCATTGCGCTGAGATGTTATAGCTGCAGTGTTGGCCTCCATGGCTGCAGTCATGCGGGCCATTCCCTCCCCCACACCTGCCATGGCCGCCGTCATGCGGTCCATGCGGTCCCCCACTCCGGCCACATTGCGCCCAATGTTGTACAGCTGTAGCTGTATGGCACCTTGCCGGCGTGCCTGAAGCTGATGAATATGCAGCATGCGTCTTTCAACGCTCATTCGCGCCAGCCGCTGTCCATTCCCCCTCCTGCTGATTGCTGCATTGGACTGCTGGCGAGACCTGCCACGCCTGCTCTGCTGGCCTGACACAGTGGCTGGCTGCTGTGTTGCAGCTGTCACGGGCCCTGATGTAGAAGCAGCAGCTGCTGGTGGTGTCACAGCAGGGGTTGCTGGTGCGGCAGGGGCTGGGGGTACGCTAGTTGTGGGCCTGGCTGCGGCTGTAGTTGTTGCGGCTGAGGCTGGGGGCACGCTAGTTGTGGGCCTGGCTGCGGCTGTAGTTGTTGCGGCTGAGGCTGGGGGCACACTAGTTGAGGGCCTGGCTGTGGCAGTGGTTGCTGCGCCAGATGCAGGAGGCACACTGCTGGTGGACCTGGCTGCTGGTGTTGTTGCTGCGGCAGGGGCTGGTGCCTGTGTTTGTGGCGGCACATCCTCCTCATCCTGGGCCTCCTCATCTATTAGCAGCCTCTCGCTGTCGCTGCTGTCTGCGCCACCTGTGAGGGTAAGTGGACGTTCATTAGTTGCATGTATCTGTCACACGTGCAGTTGCTACTTGCATGCTGGGTGACATTCCCTGACTGGCTATGGCTTTGCGTACTTTGGAACCTGTCTGGCTGCATTGTGTACTACTACATTGTGGCCACACTACATGTCCCACAATGCTTCAGGGCATTACCTGATGTGCAACAATGGCATGACTATGGAACATTATGGGAGCCTATATGGTCATGGACATTCATAGTGGACAGGGTCGCAGTCGCATGCCACTTACCTTGGATGTCTTGGGTGGGGCGGGATGAGTCCAGACGCGTTACTCCAATACACGCCTCCCTCTCAAGCGTGTCTTCCACTTGGTCCTCCAAGGCTGTGTTTGGAGGGACTGTAGGTCCTCCCCCTCCAGTGCCCGATGCCTCTCCAAGGCACTCTGCCACCTTCTCTTTGGCACAACCTCGGAGGTCGTACCATCTTTTTTTTAGTTCGCCCAGTGACCTATCAGCCACACCCACAGAGTTCACAGTGGACGCTATTCCCTGCCAGATCCTCCTTTTTTCCTGCTCCGGCACCCTCCTAGAGTCCGTGCCAAACAGTTTGGAGTGGTTGGCCACCACCCCTTCTATCAAATGCTCCAGCTCCTGTTCGGAAAATTTTTACTTCCTCTTCCGCCCTGTGGTGTTGCTGGGCCCAGGAACAGCTTCCTCAGACATGGCAGCACTGTTGTTGCAGAGTAGGAATCCAAAAAGATTAGCAGGAGTTCTCCCAGTTGCTGACTCGAGGTCTGCCTCACTGTGGTGAATGGGGGTGGGAACTGGCTGCTTCCTGGTTGTGATGTCATTACTGTGCTCGAAATGCGACTTCCCGTTTTCCCGATCTCGCGATTTTGCGATCTCGCAATTAGCGATATCGCTATTTGCGATATCGCAATCCCGACACGGATGTAGCCGGAAATAGCGATTTTTCTGCGATTATCGATAATCGCTAACGGAATTTGCGGCCGCGTGCGAATCGCATTTTTGAATCGCAAAACATCATGAATTCCGATCTGCGATTTCTCAATAGCGAATCGCAATTTTTCGCTATTTGAGAATCGCAGATGCCGGTTTTCATGAATCAGGCTGCAAACCCCTACCCAACCGTAAACCCTAAACTTAAACCGATACATATATATATATGTTGAACAAACAAAGAGCCCCTGTGCTCTGAGAAGGAACACACGCGCTGCTCACCATCCGGTTTTCAAAGCCTCGCTGATGCTCGCATGTTGGAGTTTCATTAAAATTATCCCCATGTCCGACGCGTTTCAAGTCGGTAACGCCCCTTAATCATGGACTTACACAGGAGGACAAAAATATTCACCTCTTCATTTCATTTCGACCTTTTATTGTCCGAAAGACCAACCCCAGTGGGCGTGGCATGTTCACATGACAACCGGCTATGCCCCTCTGTGTTCATTACAACATTGTTTCTCCTTCAGTAGGAAGAAAGTCCAACTTGAGTGTAGTTTCTTTCCCATCAGCAGCACTTACTTCTCAGAATGGAAAAGGTTTTCTATCCGAAGCCCTAATCACCCAGACTGCTTCTAGTCAAAGGGCGATGGTGGTTCTCCTCTCCACGGCCAAGGGAAGCTGTGCTTACTAACGTTGAACAAACAAAGAGCCCCTGTGCTCTGAGAGGGAACACACGCGCTGCACACTGCATTGTAATGAACACAGGGGGGCATATCCCACTCAGGGATTCATACCTAATTTGCCTCTTCGGGACTACAATTACCAGCATGCTGCTGGTTGTCATGTGAATTTGCCACGCCCACTGGGAGCGGTCTTTCCGACAAGAAATGTTTGGCTACTAGAGTAGTGGTAATTTTACTAGGTGTTGGCGCCACAGGGGGATGTACACTTGTCCTGATTACAGGTAATCAATTTATAATATTTTAACTGTGCTACAAGGAGAAGAGAACCACTTTCTCTCTTCTAGTTAGGCAAATGCCACAAGATGCTTGAGACTCCTTAGCACACGTTTAGTATACCATGTTACAAATGTATACATGTGTTTCCACCATACAGTTCGCACACAAAATAAATTCTCATTCCTTTTATTCAGGGTTGATTGTTGTTTTATTTCAGGAGACGTCACAGCCGACACGTGTTTCGTCGTTTTGGGGAATGTAACCCCCGACTTTTTCAAGGCTATTCTCCAATGTTTCTTTAGTTATTTTTTGAGGTGATAATTCCAACCCTCAAAGGGGTTCTTGTGGGGATGACGTAGGTATAATGGAATCTTCATCCGTATATTGACCAGAATATTGGTTCAATATTTGTAAGCTTATCGCTGTGTTCCTCTAGGGAGGTTATTCGCCCTTTCTGCAACATAGATGTAGCAGAAAGGGCGAATAACCTCCCTAGCGATACACAGCGATACAAATTACAAATATTGAACCAATATTCTGGTCAATATATGGATGAAGATTCCATTATACCTACGTCATCCCCACAAGAACCCCTTTGAGGGTTGGAATTATCACCTCAAAAAATAACTAAAGAAACATTGGAGAATAGCCTTGAAAAAGTCGGGGGTTACATTCCCCAAAACGACGAAACACGTGTCGGCTGTGACGTCTCCTGAAATAAAACAACAACCAACCCTGAATAAAAGGAATGAGAATTTATTTTGTGTGCGAACTGTATGGTGGAAACACATGTATATATTTGTAACATGGTATACTAAACGTGTGCTAAGGAGTCTCAAGTTTCCGACAAGAAAAGGTCGAAATGAAATGAAGAGGTGAATATTTTTGTCCTCTTGTGTAACTCCATGATTAAGGGGCGTTACCGCCTTTAAACGCGTCGGACATGGGGATAATTTTAATGGAACTCCAACATGCGAGCTTCAGCGACGCTTTGAAAACCGGATGGTGAGCAGCGCGTGTGTTCCCTCTCAGAGCAGAGGGGCTCTTTGTTTGTTTAACATATATATATATATATATATATACAGTTCACAGTCCTGCTCCGTTACTCCAAAATGGACAAGAAATCCAATCAGCAACCAACGGAACCCACAGGTACAGACCACTCCACAGCGAGAAAAGTGAATTCAAAGGTGGTTTATTCACACGCAATCGCCAGCATGACGCGTTTCGGTCACTACACGGTGACCTTGATCACATATATATATATTCACTGAAAAAACCATAGGTTATAGACCATATATAGTTATGAATTTGCATTTACAAAACCTTATTTTACTCACACAAAACCATTGAAATTCCATATATAGTTAGTTGCACTAACTATATATCGCGCACCCGCAATCCACTGCTGATGATGTCACATATTACATTATTCATGACATGGTCAGTGACATCACTGATGACATCACTGATGACATCTCAAATGACATCACTGATGACATCACTGATGACAACATCCAGTGACTGTATGTGTCTGTAAAGTTAAAATATGTCTTACATATTGAAGAATGAGTGGATGTATAAGTGTCTGGATGAAGGATTTAGTAGGTGCATGACTGACTGTATGAGTGAGTGATTAAATGTGTCTCACTGAGTGCATGGGTTAGTGACTAAACTGTCTTAATTTGTGCATCATTATGTCTGTTCTGTAAACTGCTGCATGTGTTGATCAGTAGCTATATGAGTAACTATATGGGTTATTGATTGGTTGCCCAAGTATTTGTATGGGAGACTGAGTGTGTGTGTGGGTGGCTGGGAGGTGTATGACTCTGTGCATAGATGTGTGAGCAGTTGATTCACTAGATGTATGGGTTCAAAAGTGCATGTGGAAACAGCTGTATGGGCGGTTGACTGTGTGCATGAGTGTATTGGTGAGTGAATGGATATCTCAGTGCTACATGTCAAAGTAAGTACATATGTAAAACACAGTACATGTGAGAGTTGACATATATAAATAACTGTGCATAAGAGCCAGTGAATGTGTGAGTGGCTGTATGGATCATTGTGAACTTGTATCAGGGATTGTATAAGAGAGTAAATATGTGTTAGTATATGTTTGAATAAGTAAGGTGTGTATAACTGTATAGTTGAGGAAATGGAGGGGTGATTGATTTTTTGCATGACTGACTAGGTGTGTGAGTAACTCCATGGATGAGTGACAGTCTGTGAGTGTCTGTTTACACTGAGTGTATCTAAGGTTATATTAGAGTCTGAAGAGGTTCATCGTATTATCACATGAATGATGTCATCAGTGATGTGATCAGTAATGTCAAATGAGATGTCATCAGTGATGTCATCAGTGATGTCATTTGAGATGTCATTTGAGATGTCATCAGTGATGTCATCAGTGATGTCATTTGAGATGTCATCAGTGATGTCATCAGTGATGTCACTGACCATGTCATGAATGATGTAATATGTGAAATCATCAGCAGTGGATTGAGGGTGCGCGATATATAGTTAGTGCAACTAACTATATATGGAATTTCAATGGTTTTGTGTGAGTAAAATAAGGTTTTGTAAATGCGAATTCCTAACTATATATGGTCTATAACCTATGGTTTTTACAGTGAATTTCAATGGTTTTTTAATAGCAAATTCCTAACTATATATGGTCTATAACCTATGGTTTTTTCATTGAATTTCAATGGGTTTTTTAAAGCTAATATCTGTAGCTGTAAAATGTATTCTTCTTTAAATCTTAAAATATATTTTACATGTTTTTTAGAAATTTTTAAAAAAAAAAATTTTTTGTTTCGCTCCCAGTCCGCGAACCGGTCAGCTTCCCGTTAGCTCAATTTAAAGCCGCGGCTCGGTCCGCGAACCGGTAAACGTTCCTTTAGCGTAACTGTTACGTTAGCATGACGTTTCGCGTTGTCGCGTAATACGTCATTGGACGCGCCAAGTTAGCGGACCCGGAAGCGGACCGGAAAGCGGCGCAAAGCGCGAAACGTAAACACAGCAGGTCATGTGACTCGGTAATAACACTTTTCATTGGTTCATTTCACTTTTGGTTTCCTAATGATGTAATACTAGGTCATGTGATCTAAAATTAACACTTTTCATTGGTTTAGAACTTTTGCTTTTCCCAAATGATGAAAACCCTTCCTTCTTTCCTCACTCTGACTTTCATCTTGGTGAGAGAAAGACCCTTTTTCATTGTTGAGCAATGGCTTCAATAGTTGCTTCAGCTAGTGTACCCCCACCACCACCTCCACCTCCTCATGGGAAGAGTGGACCACCTGCTCAAGCAATCATAGAAGAAGAGGAAGATCAAGAAGAGGAGGAAGAGGAGGAAGAGCCTGAGTTTTTGCCAGAGGAGCCCAGGAGGTACAATAGAAAAGAAAACTACATCTGGCAATTTTTTAAATTTCCAGCAGGGCAAAAAAAAGTCAATGCCAGATATGTGTTTTGCCGTATTTGCGACGATCGACTTTCAAGGGGGACTGACAAGAAATACAGCTTCGGAAATTACACGATGCACAGGCATATGAGTAGGTGGCACCCAAACAATTATAGTGCTGCCCAACTTCGTGATGAACAGCAAAATCCCCCGGCAATGGCGAGAAGATCTGTTGTCCAAGAAGTATCGGACCAGAGGCGAGGGAGGTGGTCCCGAACATTCAAATGGACATGGGGGAAGTAAAGCAAGTGTGCGTGCGGTGCAACCAATTAATATGCTACCGAGAAAGTAGCATTACTCTTATAGTGAAAGCTATCAATAATCATGTTTGCCCGAAACGCCCCAAAAAATAAATTCTTCTTTTTTTCGTTGCTCCTGTTGAGCCCTTTTCAATGAATCATTTTTGTTTCCCCCCTCCCCCCCAAAAAACAAAAAAATTACAAAATGTTCAGAAAAAACAAAAAAAATATAAAAAATGTTCAGAAAAATAATAAAAAAAATTTAAAACAACAAAAACCAAAAAAAAAGTTCTTTTCAGAACTACCTCCCCATTATAAAAAAAATTGGTAGAATTTTTGAAACTCTGCCAACCTCTATTTCTTTTAGTTCGCTCCCAGTTCGCACTCCGGTACGCGAACCAGGAGCGAACCAAACATTTTTTTTAAAAAAAAGAACAGTAAGTATAAGGGAAGGAAACAGACAGTTATGTTACAAGAAAGACAGCTATAGGGAGTAAAGAAAAGATACTGTTACCCGCAATCCACTTCTGATCATGTCACATATTACATCATTCTTGACATGGTCAGTGACATCATCAGCAGTGGATTGCGAGTAACAGTATCTTTTGTTTACTTCCTATAGCTGTCTTTCTTGTAACATAACTGTCTGTTTCCTACCCTTATACTTACTGTTCTTGTTTTAAATTTTTTTTTGAGATCATTCAGAAACAGTAACATTAATAGAGACAGAATGAGTGAATAAGAATGAAGAAGTATGAGAAGAGAGGGACTGAGAAAAATACTGGAAGGAGTAGAATAATTAAGTAATAGAGAAAGGAATGAGGGAAGTAGCAAACGCAGGAAAGTAAGGATTAAAGAAATGAAGCAGTAGAACTAATAGATGTTAAATGTGATAGATTAAATGATTGATTCAGGATGACGATAAGGTGTGGCCTCTCCAAAAGTTTGTTTAAGGTGAGGCCTACTCAGGGTTGCATATCAAATTTATGCTTGTTGAAGACCTTATTAACATGGCTATGTAACTCCCATAATCAAAATCTAAATTTGCCAAGCACAGGTGGGAGCGTATTTACAAGAAACTTGCCCCATGAGGAACGCTTTCCATTTAAAAAGGGAAAAATAACATCATAGACACTCAAATGCCTTATAAATATGACCCAAAACAACCTATGAAGCTCTAGCAGTACATATCCAGAAATGTAATTGATTTCAAAAAATCGTTTTTAAACACAGCATATAAATCAATTGTATACCTACATTCAAGAGGAAATAACTGAAAATGTCCTTGAGACACATGAAAGTGTTTTTTTGAATGCCCTTGCACCATTTTTGGGACATTATTAACATGGCTATGTAACTCCCATAATCAAAATCTAAATTTGCCAAGCACAGGTGGGAGCGTATTTACAAGAAACTTGCCCCATGAAGAACGCTTTCCATTTAAAAAGGGAGAAATAACATCATAGACACTCAAATGCCTTATAAATATGACCCAAACAACCTATGAAGCTCTAGCAGTACATATCCAGAAATGTAATTGTTTTCAAAAATCGTTTTTAAAAACAACATATCTGTTTCAGCTTACATGAGAGACCATGGAATGGGCTCCATGTACAACAATAACTTGTGTTACTGCATGCCAGAATGCTACACCGAATATGCAATTACAATTTCTCCCAAAAAACAAAATCTATTTGTATATCACTTGAGACAAAGCCACATTTTAAAAACACAGCTTTCTTCATCATTTTCTCCTTAAATCATACTATTCTCTATCTAAATTAAATAAATCTTTTCTCACCTTAGCAAATACTTTTTGAGTTTCAAAACAGTCTCAGATATACTCCAAATTGTCTTCAGCAGAACAAAGAGGATGCACTCCAGAGGCTGCAGCTATTGAAAGCACAGAAATACAGATATTCATTACACATATCTCTCATATTAGCCAATCATAACTCTTCCCTCACTTTTTTCAAATCAAAACCCTTCCCCCCTCTGCCCTCTCTGCCTTTTTTGCTTAGCAACCACCTCCTGAAAGACCTCTCATGTTTGCAAATTCACACAACAATGTTTCAATTGAACTCTGAACTCTCAGTGCACCTGCGTATCCAGTGCAATCTTTCATTAAATGTTTCTTCCTTGACCATTCAAATTGCATCTTTCAAAGAACACATCCATGCACCCTAACTTTCTGTTTTCAGAAATGAAAATACACCAATCACTGCTAATGAATCATTAGGACTGGAAATCCACAGTTTTTTTTCTTTACAAACTCCTACTGTTTCAACTGCCCTTTCATTACCACACTTCATCTGACTGCAGCCCAACCTTCTCTCACCATGTTTAATGTCTGGATTGTTGGACATAGTTACATCTACTGGGCTCAAAGGTATGCTGAGAACAGAAATTTACCTAACCTCAATTTACAAGATGTGGAAATTAAGTGGTTGGGCCAAAGAGGATTAAAATGTCACCAACCTTTATGCATTTGCCAAAACCTGACCTGTTAATAGTGCACTGTGGAGGTAATGATTTGGGCACTTTGACTGGGGTAGGTCTGGAAATGCTTTTAAAGGACACCTTTGAGCAATTAATGGCACTTTTTCCTCAAACTGCCTTGGTATATTCCAATATATGCCAAAGACAGAAATGGAGGTGGTCCAACCAATTTTGTCCACAAATTGAGAAAGCGAGGAAGCATGTAAACAAATCTGTTTCAGCTTACATGAGAGACCATGGAATGGGCTCCTTGTACAACAATAACTTGCGTTACTACGTGCAAGATATCTACAGAGGAGATGGAGTTCACTTCTCAGATGAGGGCAACAGAATTTTCATTTTGAATTTAAGACTGTGCATTGGTACCTACTTATAAGTACCAAAATGTACCATAAACCCAAAAGCTCTTCTCAGAGCTACCCTACATCTGATCACTCACAATTATTATTTTTCTGTAACTTTTTTCTGTAATTTTCAACAAACTACGCTCAAAGAGCGCTACCCGGTACGCGAACTGGAAGCTAACCGCGCAAAATTTAAAAAAAAAATGTTTTTTCCCCGTACATATGGTCCTCCTCAGCCACCCTCAGAAAACCTAGGGGGTCAAAATACTTGTACCGTGCCCCCTTCTACCCATTCTGAACATTATTTGCCCTCCATTTTATATCTTAATTCGACCGAAACACAAAATGGTGGACTCCCGTTACGCTCCTAGTTCGCGGACCGGACCGCTTCCCGGGAAGCGGTCCCAAAAAAAAGGTGGGAAAGTAATTCACAGAAAAACGACTGGAGACACTCTCACCAAATATAGATTAGCTCATACTACATAACAATCCCTTTCATTTTCACAAATTTGATTGAAAATCCATTTAGCCATTAAGCCTGTAGACCTCTCTAAATACCGTGAGGTAAATTACTTCACAAAACACATCTGAAGTGTTGGAATTGACAACCAATGAAAATGTTACTTTCATTTTCTACTTATATTACCTGACATTTGATTGGTTATATACCTGAATATATATAAAGGAAGAGAAGAAAACACAGCCATTTTGACTGCTACTTCTTGTTGTACATCACATTTGAATAGCTACTAAACACTTCGACTTCTTTGTGAAGGTAAGTTGTTATTTTTAAAACTGAAGTATATTGTGCACTATAACTTAATATGGTAGACTTTTTCTGATAGATATATACTATCCCTCTGTAGTAGTTATGGATTTAGATAGACTTCTCTGTTATAGTTATGAATGGAGTTAGGCTTGTCTTGGTTAAATCACATACACTTTTTTATAGTCCTATTTCCACTCTGATACTATACACTGCCAAAAGATAAATTCACTGATAAAAACTGCCTATCTAAAATTAATCCCAACAGTGCCCTATCTCTACTAATATATATTTTTTTAATCCAAATTTCAGGCAAAATGGAAGGCGAGCAGCAAGTTCAATTTAAAATTGTACTGGAAGAGAGCAGCCAAGGAAACATTGATGAATTTATGGATCAAAGTAGAGACCAGGAACTACTACAATGTGTTGAAGCAGTGGATAACCTGCTTAAAAATGAGGACATGTTACACCCTCATAGAATACAAAATATATTCAATTTTGAAATTTCTGACAATGAAATGTTAGAAAGTTTAATGAATTATGAAACACAATCAAAATAAAAAAATACTTTAAAAATAAAGAAAACAAAAAAAAATAAACAAAAAAAACAAACAATTAACATACAGTATTAGAAAACTCTATCATTCTTTTATCCTTATAGTACGCTGCCCAGAACGCTTTCCGGTTCGCGTACTAGGCGCTCACCACGCAAAAAAAAAAAATATATATTTTTTTTTGCCCTGCTGGGACCTTTTAAAACCTCCACATAAAACCTAGGGGGTCAACAAGGATCTACTATGCCCCCTTATGGTAATTTCCCCCTTTGTTTTGGCCTCCTCTTGCTCTCGATCCTACCGAGAGACAAGATGGCGGCCGCTCCGGATTGTTTAGAATGTTGACAGACACCGGAAAGTTCCGTTACGCGAAAAGTACGCGAACCGGATCGCTACCCGGAGCGCTGTTACAGATATATATCTTACTTTGAACGTTAATTTCTCAAAATCCACTGAAGCACATATATTGAGACCTAGCAAAGGCACATCGGGCTAACAGTCCCTACAATTTTGCCAAGTTTCGTGCAAATCCATTCAGCCAGTCGGGCTAAAAGTGAGGCCAACCGCCCTATGGAAATTAACATGGGAAAAACGCGTTTTGGGACCCCCCTTTTATCTCGGCCCCCCCTTGACGAACACCCCCCAAAGTTTCAGGGGCTGCTCAGAAACAAAATGTGCCATTTTCCTGAAAATTTCAGCCGATTCCGTCCACAAACGCCAAAGTTATTAGACATAGAATTTTCAGAAATCCCATAGGGAAAAAATCCTAACTATATATACCTAGGTAATATATATATATGTATGTATGTATGTATGTATGTATGTGTGTATGTATGTATATATATATATATATATATATATATATATATATATATATATATACACATACATTTTGAACTACGTGACCTTCTGGTGGTTGAATTCCTTTGGGGCTAACCTCCGCTTGATGGATTTATTCGGCTATTGTCCAGCCGTGGAGCTCAACCCACTGCTCGATGCAGGTCCGTGGTGGCGATATCAGGTGCTACAAGATACAGTGAGAAGAAGTTGGCGCCGATGCAGGGTTGGTGTCAGCTGGCGTTATTATTGAGCTCTTCAAAGTGGGGCAGCCAGTTTACAGGACAGAGCACAAACCCACTTGGGCATTTATTTGATCTTTTATTTTCATGAATGTATTGGAGCATACCCACGGGGGAAGAATTTTGGCGCACAACAGGCACCAGAAGGCCTTGCGAAAGGCCTCACCTATTGGAGCAGGTGCTATGAATATATGAGGAGTGCGATAAACATTGCTCTTTGCTGTCCTGCCTGCCACTGATGAAAGGAACATTGTGGATTCCTGAAACGCATTTGGCATTTCAAAGACGCTGATGCCTGAATCCTGTTTCTTGCCTGCTTGCAAGTTTTTAATTAAACATTTGGAACTACGTGACCTTCTGGTGGTTGAATTCCTTTTGGGCTAACCTGCGCTTGATGGATATATGTATATATATGGGTATAATGTACTGAGTCCCAATAAAATATAGAAAAAAAGTGTGTGGGGTAAAAACAACCTGATCCCCTAGGCCTCTTGTGGGGGGGGGGGGGTCCCACTGAGACTCTCCAGGGCCCACAAAAGCTTTTTTTATTAACAGTGTTGGCAGGAACCACATATCCAGATGACATATATTTTTTTTTAAATTGTGGGCTCCTGCGCTTGTGGGCTTGAGGGTAATAAAGGTGGGGTCTTCATAAGGCTTCCCTCCAAGGCTTTGGAAAAGCCTGAGGGACTGCCACCTCCCCAGGACACTATAGAATACAAATGCGGGGGCATGCCTGGCCCTCATGCAACCCAGGGGTCTGCCACCTACATGCGGCCGCAAATGTAAATTAGGAGTGGGGGAGCAATGTGGCTCCTCCACTGCACCATGGATTTTGACCTCACAGGGGCACATACATTATTTTATAAATAGTATAAGTGACTGTTTAGGTGAGTGAGTATGTGTTTGTATCTGTATGAGTAAGTGAGTGAGTATGTGTGTAACTGTATTGGTGAGTAAGTGGCTGCATGATTAACGGTATGAGTAAGTGAGAAGATGTGTGAGTGGCTCTATAGGTGACTGACTCAGTGTGTGAGTGGGTGTGCGAGTGGATATGTCTGTAGCTGTATGAGTGAGTAGCTGTGTGAGGTGCTGTATGTGTGAGTGGGTATATAAGTGGCTGTAAATGGTTAATGAGAGGGTGTATGAGTGGTTGTGTGGATGAGTGAGCAGGTGTATGAGTGGCTGTAAATGGTAAATCAGAGAGTGCATGAGTGGATGTATGTATGAGTGAGCAGGTACATGAGTGTCTGTATGGGTGAGTGTGAGGGTCCATAAGTGGCAGTATGGATTCATGAAATGGGTGTGTAAGTGAATTTATGGGTACATGAGTGGGTGGGTGTGTGAATGGCTGTTTGGGCAAGTATGTGAGTGTGAGAAAAGCTCTATGGGAGACTATGTGGTTCTCTCAGTGATTGTTTAGGTGACTCAGTATATGTGTTAGTATTTGTATGAATAATTGACTGCATGTGTGAGTATCTGAATAGGTGAGTGACTGGTTGTGTGAGTGCATTTACAAGTGAGTGAGTAGGTGTGTGAGTGGCTCAATGCATGAATTAATGGGTTTCTCAATGTGTATGGGAGTGGCTGCATGTGGGTGTGAGTGGGTGTGTGAGTGGTTCTGTGGATGATGCCATTAGTAATGCCATCAGTGATGCCATTTGAGTTGTCACTGATCATGTCATGAGTGATTTAATATGTGAGGCCATACGCAGTGCATTAAGGGGGCTTAAGTTATAGTCAGCTCAAATAACTATAACTGCTGAACTTCTATGGTTTTTAATGTTATTTCCTAACTGTAACCTGTAACCTTTGAGAGCAAGTGTGTGAGTGAGTGCATGAGTGTCTCAGTGGGTTCATAAGAGGGTGAGTGCATGTGTATCTCACTGGGTATGTAAGTGTCTGAGTGAATCTGTGAGTGGGTCATGAGTTTCTGAGAGGGTGTCTGACAAGGTGTGTGAGTGTCTGAGTTGTTCTGGGTGTGGATGCATGAGTGCCTGACTGAGTGATGCTCATATTCTGCCTCTTTTCAACTTATTATTACCTTTATTTTGCCTCTCCATGCTTGTTACTGATCTCTATTTTTCCTTCTTCTGCCAGGCCTGAGCTAGAAGAGTTTCTGCCAAATTCCATTGAGTTCCGAGAACAGGAGTATTGCTCCACCACCCCTAATTAAGTCCCCTTGGAAGCTGAGAGTAGTTAGGGGCCAAGCACCCCTCCAGTTATCACCAGTAAGTCCCCCACAGTGGGATTACTTAGAACTCGTCAAAATCCCCAACCCCTTTCTCAACAGCTCTGTAAATGCACCTCCTTGTACGCTACTGGTTGGGGGATGAAATCCCCTAGGCTGCTGAGGGTCATAGGGGGTCAAGAACCCCCATTTTTGTCATCAGTAAGTCTCTCACAGCAGAATTACTGAGATGTTATTGTAGGCTTCACCCACTTTATCAACAACTCAGCAAATGCACCTCCTGGCTCACTGCTGGTTGTGAGATAAAGTCCCCTTGGATGCTGTAGGTCCTTGGGGATCAAGAACCCCTATTGCTGCCACCAGTAAGTCCTTCACAGAGGGATTGTTGTGACTTTGTCTGAGGCACCGTCCTCTTTCTCAACCACTCTCCAAACGTGCCTTCTGGCGTACTACTGGTTGAACACTGACGCCACCTTTGCTGCTAAGCATCATTGGGGGGCCACTTTCTGCTCATTTCTAGGCTTTATCTTACCTCTTTCTTCTTGTTTCTGATCTCTATTTTGCCTCTTTCTGCTTCTTTCTAATCTCTATTTTGCCTCTGTCTGCTCATTGCTGACCTTTATTTTGCCTCTTTCTGCTCGTTTCTGATCTTTATTTTGCCTTTCGGCTTGTTTCTAATATTCGTTTTGACTCTTTCTGCTCGTTTCTGATTGCTATTTTGCCTCTGTCTGCTCATTCCTGACCTTTAGTTTTCCCCTACTGCTTGTTTCTGACCTGTATTTTGGTTCTTTCTACTTGTGTCTGATGTTTATTATTGACTCAATCTGCTCACATCTGCTCCCTATTTTGCTTCTTTGTGCTTGTTGCTAACTTTTACTTTTTCTGCTTATTTCTGATCTCTATTTTGCTTTTCTGCTCATTTCTGACCTTTATTCGGCCTCTTTCTGCTCATTTCTGACCTCTATTTATCTTCTTTCTGCTCGTTAGTGATCTTTATTTTGTCTTTCTGCTTGTTTCTGATCCTAATGTTGCCTCTTTCTGATCATTTTCTGATTTCTATTTTATCTCTTTCTGCTCATTCTGACCTTTAGTGTGCCTCTATTTTGCTTTTTCCTGCTTGTTGCTATTTTTATTTAGCCTATTTCTGCTGTTCTTCTGATATCAATGTTGCCTTTCTGCTAATTTCTGACCTTAATTTTGCCTCTATCTGCTAATTTCTGATCATTATTCTGCCTCTATTCTAGTTTCTGACCTTTTTTGCCTCTACAACAACAATATAAGCTATTGCAGCACACCCTTTTCACAAGTTTATCAGTCCAAAAACAGTATGTGCTATGTTCAGGACACAATCAAGATTCACATATGAATCTAAATGATGCAGCAAAATTAGATCAGATCAGAATTCCACATGACAGGCAAATAGTCAAAACCAAATTAAACAATTATTCCATTCTTGTCTTCATTGGTTCCTATTTCTAAAAGATTCCCAGCATATGATCTAGCCGACACGTGTTTCATATGTACTCAGAAATTTTAAAGGCGGTATTGGAATATTGCAGACCATTGAATCGGATCAAGAAATGCCTCAAATGCACATCCAAATGCGAGTTGCGTTTTCAAAAAATATCCTATGAGATTCCCATTGATACGAGGATAGTGTTAGTCACAATTTAGTATTGACAGTGGTGAGTCATTGGTTTCCAAGTGACCCGCTGTACACCAAAATAGTGTTGTCCTCTTAGAGAACTCTGGCACCTGTATGTATACGGCGTGTAACACGTTGGTTGGTGTAAAACTTATTAAACTGGTTATCAGCAATAAGGGGGCAGATCCATGATAAGTCTGTACCCATAGACGGAGGTTATCCACAGCACCGAGTAGCAGGAATGAATGCTCGCATGACATAAAAGACTCTGTCTGACCTTTATTCTGCCTCTTTCTGGTAGTTTCTCACCTGTCTCTTGCTTCTTGCTGCTCGTTTCTGCCCTCTATTTTGCCTCTTTCTGCTCATTGTTGACTTTTATTCTGCCTCTTTCTGCTAATTTTGTACCTTTATTCTGGCTCTTTCTGTCTTCTATTCTGCCTCTTGCATCTCGTTTCTCATGTTTTTTTACTCTCTCTGCTCATTGCTCTCCTTTATTCTTCCTCTTTCTGCTCATGCATGACATTTATTTTGCCTCCCTCGGCTTGTTGCTGACATCCATTTTGCATCTTTCTACTTGTTTCACACCGTTACCTTGCCTCTTTCAGCTCGTTGCTGACCTTTATTCTGCCTCTTTCTGCTTGTTGCTTTCCCTGCTACAGTGTGGGGAGCTTCCTTTCTGCTAAATGTGGTGTAATTCCATCCAGGGTTCGGGCTGTGGTTATGTTTAAAAGACCTATGGAAGTTACCTTTAGAAGAACACTTTTTTGCTCACCCCCCTTTTTCTCAGCCACCACTTGACAGATCACCTAAAACTTTCCTTGCTCAACAAGAATCACCAACACACTGTTTTGGGTGATTTTACGAAGAGACGCACTCCCTGGCATGCTTTGCACTTCGCTGCTGGGGGTTCTTAGGGGATATCTAGCCTACCTGTTACCTCCAGTAAGCCCCACACAGTGGGATTGCTGAGAGGTGAACACAGCCCACGCCCCCTTCATCCATCACTCCACAAACATGCCTCCTGGTGTGGTGTGCTCTTGGTGGGAGGCTGAAGTCCCCTTACCTCCTGAGGGTCCCTGGGGCCAACTAACCCTCCTGTTACCTCCAGTAAGCGCCACTCAGCTGAATAGATGAGAGTGGTCTGAGGCCACGCCCGATTTTTACACCTCTCTGCAAACGTGCCTCCTGGTGCACTGCTGCTCGGGGGATGAAGTCCACTTCAGTCCTGAGGTCCTCAGGACAGAAGGGGACCTCATCACCCCACTAGCAGTGCGCCAAGAGGAGCATTGGCAGAGTGGTGTAAAAAGGGGCATTGCTTCTGACCCCCTTTCAGTAATCCCACTAAGTGGGGCTTACTGGAGGTTCAAGGTGGCCTAGTTGGCCCCAAGGGACACAGACTTAATCCCCCAACTTAGAATGCAGCAGGAGGTGCATTTACAGACTGGTGCAGGGAGGGTGCATGGCCTCCGGTGAGATGCTAGCTTTTATTTTTCTAAATATTTTTAGAAGGGTGGCTGTGTGGCCCCCCTTCTTTTAGTATTTTTTAGGGCCTAGGGTCCCCATCCCCCAGGGCCTGAGCATGTTTTTCTTCTTTTATTAAAAAAATTGAATGGGGGCCATGTGGTCCCCCCTTCCCTGGGCCACTATTGGACACGTGTACTGGGTCCCCCATCCCCCAGGGCCTGGCCTCCTTTGTGTAATCTATGTTTTTGTTCTTGGAGGGGGGCCGTGTGGCCAACCTCCCCTGGGCTACTCCTGGCCCAGTGACCCCATCCCATGGGCCCTGCACAGCCTGGTTTTCTTTGGGGATGGGGGCAGTGTGGCCCCCCTCCTGAGGCCATTTTTTGCCAGAGGACCCAATCCCCTGGGGCATTGCCTTGTTTTAAATTTTTTACAAAACATTCGGGAGGGGACCACGTGACCCCCCCCTTCCCTGGGTCAATTTGGACCCTGGGCACCCCATCGGCCTCAGTGTTGGGGACTGTGGAGGGGAGCCCCAGTTACCCCACAGTGCCTGCCGCCTCCCGCCTCCCGCCTCCCGCCTCCTGCAGTAGCGGCATTTGCAGCTCCCTTTGCCCAAAAGCTATTCTGCTTTGCTTCTTGGAAGCGAGAGCAGGTTTCCTGCTCTTGTATCCAAGAAGCAACGCAGCGTTTGCTATGGCAGGCCGGGAACCATGCTTCCACCCTGCCATAGCAAACAGCATTGTCCCAGGAAAGGGCACCCAAAGACATTGCAGGAGCCGGCCCGGGGGGTGGCAGTTCCAAGGGCCAGGAGCGGGGCTGTCCCCTCCCAACTGATTTAAGCCCCGAAGAGGTGGTGGTCCCCGGGCAGTGTGGGGGGGCTCGAGCCACCCCAACTTTGGTTTGGTAAGTAGCCCTGGAGATGGCTGCTAGGCCCCCCATATTTTAAATCATATAGCCCTGGGGAGGTGGTGGCCCACTGGGCTTGGTGGGGCCCACAGGCTCCCCCACCCAAATTAAAAAAATTAAAGCCCTGGTGTGGTGTCTGTTCCTAGGGCTTGGGGGGCCTGTGAGCCCCGCCCTAAAATGTAAATGCCCTGGGAGGTGGCAGTCCCTGGGGCAGCGTGGGCGGGCAGGAGCCCCCCACACAATTTTTTTTAAAAGCCCCAGGGAGGTGGAACCCTTGGTGCTCTGGGAGCCCCCACAGGCCGACTAAGTAATTGGACATTGCCCCTGAGACCTGGTCCACCCGGGAGCTTAAGGAATACAAAACTTCTGTTTTTTGTAGCCGTATTCACTCACCCAGCAAGAATTCTGCAGATTGTTTTAAAAAAATATGTTTTTGGGCCCTGGGGGTCCTTGTGGGACCCCCTAAGCAGACCTAGGGGGTCGGTCAGGGTGTTTCTACCCTGTCCCCTTCACTTGTTTTTTTTCTCTTTTTTCTACTGTGATTTTCAATCTCTCACTTATAGTGGGTCCCACTATGTTGTCACTCTTCAGGATGTTCCAGTTTTCTGTGAGGATTTTTTTCAGTTTGTGTGAGTATATATTAAATGTAAGGATCACCCTTGTTTCAGAAAAAGTTGCGATATGTTGATGTATTGTGATTTACCAATATTTACAACAATCTTCATTGCAGATTACACTTGTATATACTGCTGTATATGTACACTATTCTAAGATGGCCGCCACATTCACTGTGCAAAGAACGGTGTATTTGCGCACCAGACCGTTTTTTATGTCAGTGTCCTCAGTACCATGTCTATGTATAGCACGGTTTTCATGAAGCTCATTGTGTGATCAAGAAAGTTGTCTTTCAAAACGTGTTACTTTGAGTAATAAATCTTTCCTTTCCTTGGAACCTGAGAGTGTGAGTTATTTGAATCAGATTGGGTATTGTGACGCCGGTTTTGCTCTACCGGCATCTCGCACCACTGAACTACGGGTGGATTTCACAGGAGGAGCTCCTGAGTTTGTGGATATATATAAATATATAAATCACCTAGTGGAGGTCGTTATAGTTAGGACCTAGTTTCCAAATGAAGAGCATTTTTTGATTTGCTTATAACTTTGGGGTTGTTTGATGAATCTTCATGAAATTTTCAAAACTAATTCTTTGTTGATATCATCTCCTATGTTGAATGGTTGGGGATGATTCGTCAAGGGGGGCTGAGACAAAAGAGGGGTCCCAAAACGTGTTTTCTCCATGTTAATTTCCATAAGAAACTTTAGACAAGGCTACAGGTCAAACAGGTGAACGGAATTACCCAAATTTGGCAAGGAGAAGGGTATTGGTCTAGATAGCACGTTTTTGTTTATTTGGTGTAAATCCATTCAGTAGTTTTTGAGAAAAATCAAAATTTACAGATATCGATATTTGGGAATTCTGCCATCTGATTGGCTGAGGGGTTACGAGCATGAACTTGCTGCTGATTGGCCGTGAGCGCTGCTAGCGGTTGCAACTAGGAAGTGTTGGCCGCCATTTTGTGATTCTGTTGAAGCGAGTAAGGGGAAAAAAGGGCAAACAAAATGTGGGAAACAGGAGGGTAGGAGCAGTGTAACCTCTGTGGAGTGTTTAGGGTGTTGTATAGAGGGGGTGCTAAGCAAAGTATTCACCCCTACCAGTGTGAAAGTGCTGGGCTATGAAAATGTTGTGAGGTATTTCCTAGAGTCTGATGCTGGTAAGGTGAGGTGGTCTGGTACTCGGGGATTAAACTGTGTGTCTTATGCTGTGAAGTAATGTGCCGTGGCCTCTGCACTACAGCTGTGGAAGTTGTGTTTATACCTACTAGGATGAACGACAGACATGTAATGGTCTGAAAGTCCTGGGGTACGGAAAAAATGTGAGGTACTGTCTAAAGCCTCATGTTGCTAAGGTGAGGTGCTGCCGGACTCGGGGATGAAAGTGTGAGCCCAAACTGTGTGTCATATGCTGTGAAGTCATGTGCTCTGGCCGCTGTGCCACATCTGTCCAAGTAGTGTCAGCATGTAGTTATACCAACTTGGAGGAACTTTTTTTTTGAACAGTGTAACTTGTGTATGGTGTTTAGGGGTGTTATATAGGGAGTGCGAAGGTACATTTGCACGTATCAAATACATTCAGTATTTCTAAATTGGAAAGCACTGAGTCCTATTGGTCTGTGGCGCTGGGGGCATAAGTTGAGGTGCTGCTGGTGTTGGGGATAAAGGTGATGAACTACTGACCCCTATTGCGAACTTTTAACCTGTATGTGCCATTAAATGTTCGATAAAATGTTCCCAAACGATATCATTAGGTTAAAAAAATAATTAATTAACTTTTAACCTATAGGTGTCCTAGAATGTTCCAGAAAGTGTAGTGATAAAATAGGTTGAACTTATAACCTGTATGTGGCGCAGAATATTAAGTAGCTTTTCGTATGGAAAATTCTAAATTAACCAATGGAGATAAGTTTCGGAATGTCATTGAAGGAATGAAGTATTCTGATTTTTTCTTTACATGTATTTATGTGTGGAGCTACAGAGAAATTGTGCCATTACTGGTTCCATTCCTGATGAAATCGGTGCTTTACATGTACTATGTGACAAAGAAAGAATTGTATGCATGTGTGACATTTGAAATCTGCATACCAACTACAAAGGTAAGTTATAAATGAACAAGGTGTGTTATGTGTTCTGTGGTAGTGATTTAGTTTTTGAGGGGATGTTTTTAAGTGTGAATATTTTTTTGTTTCAAAATAATATAGTGTTAGTAAGTGTGGTGTTTGATATTGGTTATAAAATATGAATAAAGTTTGACATGTTGTTAAATAACTACTTTATATATGTTTAGGAGTTTTTCACAAAGAAGAAGTGTAGTTTGTCCTCTTTAAAGGACTGTATGGTTTTGAAAATGAGGTACAGCGTTAATTTGGGTTTGTAATGTATTCGGGCGAGATAAACAAAATGTCGGACGTTTTCAAATTATACTTTTTGTGAAAATAGTGGGGTGGGGGTGGTAGTGGGAGATGTATGTATTATTAAGTTAAAAGCAATAAAAAAAACGAGAAATGTTATGTGGACAGGTTGTGCTCCCATTTTTGACACTGAGAGGTAGATTTTAATGTAAGTCGATGTGGGTTGTTGTACTGTGAGGCCGTATAGAGTGTTTGTAGATTACATGGAGAGGAGATGGAGATAGTGAAAGTGATACATTCCTTTTATATGTTCGCATAGTTTGAATCATTTCATGATAGGTTGAGATATAATATGAACATGGTTTCTGGTTTGCATTTGGGTACAGGTAATAGTTTTAGTAGTTTCTGACTAGTGAATAATAAAATGGTAGATATACTAAAATATATGGTAGTAAACGTATTAATGAGTGTGTGTTCTTAAGGAATAGAAGTGGTTGGGGAGTGCTTCTTTAGAAGAGATGTTTTATAAATGTGTGAGAGATAAAAAATAAATGAAAATATGCGGTATGTTTTCTGTATGACTTTGTTGACATTAGAGAACAACATTTGATTACAGTATTTGTTAGGCTGTGTCCCAGTGGTGGATATATATAGGTGTTGAAGTGGTCCGGGTTTTACCGGCCCTCAGCTTCACTATCCCTTTTGAGACACTCGTCAATTTTTTTATTCTATTCAATGTCTTTAATATAGATACAGTAAAGGGACGCTATATGAACATTTTGGGAATTAGAACTTTGTTTACTCGACCCATCCCCTGTTATACACTCTACAGAGTCTTTAAACGACTTTAGTAACATATAGATGTCTTGCTAGTAAAGGTGGTGTAGTTTCACTGGGTCCATTTATAAACCGTGGTATGCGATGGTTTATGTTTTACCCGCCTATTTGCATGTTTGAATACTTTTTGCTGATAAGTGTTCTGGTAGACACCTGTAAAAATTTACCCCGCATATGGGTATAGTGGCAATGCTGGGAATGGTGGGTGTTTCTGTTTGATTTCGTACGGTTAAGCAAGGGCATGGGTGTGTGTGGGGAGGTGGGTATGTTGGTGATTAATACACAGAATTTAGTAACATGCAGATGTCGAGCTACTAAAGGTGATGTAGTACCAATGGGACCATTTATAGAGCGCCCTATGGCATGGTATATGTTTTACCCGCAAATTTGCATGTTTTAATACATTTTACTGATGAGCGTTTCGGGAGACATGTGTTGGAATTAAGCCTGTGTATGGCACTTCTACGTTTGCTGGGGCTCTATCTTTTATTGTGTAAAGTTAATCAAGGGCTGGTCTGGTGGTGGTGTAGTGGTACTGTGACTATTTATAAACCATCTTCTACGTTTGCTTGGGCTCTATCTTTTATTGTGTAAAGTTAATCAAGGGCGGGTCTGGTGGTGGTGTAGTGGTACTGTGACTATTTATAAACCGTCTTATGGTACAGTGTATGTTCTAGTAGCAAAATTGCAGGTTTTAATAGCTTTTCTCTGATGAGCGTTCCAGCAGACACCCTTTTGACATTAAGTCTATGTATGCAATAGTGGCGGTAACGGGAGTGCTGGGGCTCGTTGTTTGATTTCATAAGGTTAATCAAGGGCTGGGGTGGGGGTGCGGGAGGTGGGTATGCTGCTGATTATAACACGGACATTTGTAACGTGGACATGTGTAGCTAGTAAAGGTAATGTAGTGCCACTGGGCCCATTTATAAACCATGCTATGGGATGGTTCATGTTTTACCCGCCAATTTGCATGTTTGAATACTTTTTGGTGATAAGTGTTCCGGCGGACACCTATTAAAATTTACCCTGTGTATGGGTATAGTGGGGGTACTAGGAATGGTAGGGGTTTCTGTTTGATTTCGTACGGTTAAGCAAGGGCGGGAATGGGTGTGGGGAAGGTGGGTATGTTGCTGATTAAAACATAGAATTTAGTACCGTGTTGAGCTAGTAAAGGTGATATAGTACTACTGGGAGCACTTATAAAGCGTCCTATGGCATGGTATATGTTTTACCTGCAATTTTGTATGTTTTAATACGTTTTGCTGATGAGCGTTTCAGGAGACATCTTTTGAAATTGAGCCTCTGTATGACTATAGTGGTGTTTCTACATTTGCTGAGGCTCTTTCTTTTATTGCGTAAAGTTAAGGAAGGGCGGGTGTGTAGGTGGTGTTGTGGTACTGCAACTATATATAAACCGTCTTATGGTATGGTGTAAGTTTTATTTGCAAAATTACAGGTTTTGATACCTTTTGCTGATGAGCGTTCCAGCAGACAACTGTTGATTTTAAGTTTATGTATGGCTATAGTGGCGGTAATGGGAATGCTGTGGCTCATTGTTTGATTTTATAAGGTTAAGCAAGGGCTGGGGTGGGGTGGGGGAGGTGGGTATATTGCTGATTATAACACGGACATTTGTAATGCGGATATGTGTAGCTAGTAAAGGTATTGTAATTCCACTGGGCCCATTTATAAACTGTGTTATGGAATGGTTTATGTTTTACCCGCTAATTTGCATGTTTGAATACTTTTTGCTGATAAGTGTTACAGCAGACACCTGTTAAAATTAACACTGTGTATGGATATAGTGGCGCTACTAGGAATGGTGGGGGTATCTATTTGATTTCGTATGGTTAACCGCATCGCTGCGGCAGCGTTTCCCGCTGTGTGCAGCGTTTTTGAAAATACTGCGTTACATGACGAGCTCAGCTCGTCATCAGCATACGAGCGCTGAAGCTGATGACGAGCTGAGCTCGTCATCAGCATCGAAGGGGTTAAGAAAGGGCAGGGTGGGTGTGGGGGAGGTGAGAACGTTGGTCATTAAAACACAGAATTTAGTAATGTGCAGATGTCGAGGTCCTAAAAGTAATGTAGAACCACTGGGAGCACTTATAAAGCGTCTTATGTTATGATATATGTTTTAACTTGAAATTTGCATGTTTTCATACGTTTTTCTGATGAGCGTTTCGAGGGACATCTGTTGAAATTAAGCCTCTGTATGGCTAGGGTGGCGCTTCTATGTTTGCTTGGGCTCTTTTATTGCGTAAAGTTAGGCAAGGGCGGGTGTGGAGGTGGTTTAGTGGTACTGCGACTATTTATAAACTGTGTTATGGTATGGTGTATATTTTAGATGCAAAATTGCAGGTTTTCACAGCTTTTGCTGATGAGCGTTCCTGCAGACACCTGTTGACATTAAGTCTATGTATGGCTATAGTGGTGCTAACAGGAGGGATGGGTTCATTGTTTGATTTTGTAAGGTTAAGCAAGGGCAGGGGTGGGGGTGGGGAAGGTGGGTATGTTGCTTATCATAACACAGATATTTGTAAAGTGGACATGTGTAGGTAGTAAAGGTCATCTAGTGCCACTGGGCCAATTTATAAACCGTGCTATGGGATGGTTTATGTTTTACCCGCCAATTTGCATGTTTGAAAACTTTTTGTTGATAAGTGTTCTGGCACACACCTGTTAAAATTAACCCTGTGTATGGGTATAGTGGCACTACTAGGAATGGTGGGCGTGTCTGTTTATTTGGTACTGTTAAGCAATGGTAGGGGTGGGTGTGGGGGAGTTGGGTATGTTGGTCATTAAAACACAGAATTTAGTAACATGCAGATGTCGAGCTACTGAAGGTGATACATTACCACTGGGAGCACTTATAAAGCGCCCTATGGCATGGAATATATTTTACCCGCAAATGTGCATGTTTTAATTTGCTTTGCTGATGAGCTTTCTGGCAGACAGTTGTTGAATTAAGTTCCTGTATTGCTATAGTGGGTCGAGTAGGTTTGCTGCGGCTCTTTCTTTGATTTTGTAAGGTTAAGTAAGGATGGGGAACAGGGTGGTGTAGTGGAAGTGTGCCCATTTATGAATCGCTTTTTGTTATGGTATATGTTTTTCTGGCAAATTTCCATGTTTTAATAACTTTTGGTGATGATTGTTTCAGCAGACAGTTACACAAATTACACAACATTTCTGTGGATAACACATCTTCGTGCTGATAGACACTTTTACACTGTGGTAGAAGGCTGCCAGCATTGATGGCAGAATTATGAAACTTGGTGCCATTATAGACAGCAATAGAAGCTTAGACTATGTCTTTGTTACTATGGTGTAGTCAGGGTTTTAAGTAGGAAAAAAATGGGGAGTGCTCTAAAAGGGGGGCACACCTGTTAAAGGGGTGTGGGCTATGCAAGTAGGGGCTTGGTCTAAATCAAGATAAGTAGCATTGTGTGCTTTAGAAAATCCCCACCAATTATGCTACTATTGGAAAAAACATTCTTTAAAGGATGTGCCTTCCTTCTACAACGTGGCTCACCAAGCATGATGTCTCCAGTTATCAGTAGTGAGCAAAATGAGCATTCGTATATTGATGTGCATGCTCTCTCTGCAGTGCAATAAAAAGAAAAAAATTGACTATCTTTGCGACGGCCGAAAATAGAGTCCAATAGAGTCCCGTTTGGAGGCTCCCTGAAAATAAGTGCTGGTACTCAGACCCGGCCCAATTAAAGCCCAGCATTCATCCATCCTAAGCACTGGTCCATCCAACCATATGTTAATTGATGCATGCATTCCTATTTATATACATACATGCATCTGTTCCTGCACTTATCTTAAGCATCTATAAGCCCACTCACCTATGGTAAGCATTGTGCCATTCATGTAGCCGTACACCTATATATCCTTAGATGCATCTGTCCCAGAACCAATACTAAGCATCTATCAGACCACCCATCTATCCTAAGTACTGGTCCATTTAATTAATGTATCCTTCCATCCATACATTGATACATTCATCCATTTACCTATCCATTCATCCATTTGGCCATGCATCCACTCACCCTTTATTCAACTATATGTTCTTAGTTCCGTGCATCCTCTTCCCCGATCCTAAATACGATGTATTAGACTCATCCATCCAACCTCTTAAGGGGTTGAAAAGGCTGGCGATAAGCATTAACAGGCAGATGTTTCTTATAAAAACAACAAAGCTTTGAGTTGCTCTTTGTGGAGCATACTTCAGTACCCTTCTCTGGTGGTGTTTTAAACAAAGGTAAATCTAGTGAAAGAAATGTAAAGGAACTTCTCAGTGTAAGATGCTAATTTTGAAACATAACGTTTTGTAGAATTGTATATTGGAACACCGCTTTAAAGTGGCTGTGACTGGCAGATATTGAATACCTGTACTTCTTACATTTGAGAAAGTATACCAGAGAGCTAATTTAGGGTAGTGAGAACCTGCAGTTCTATATTTCCATGTGAAGTACAGTATAGGAATATAAAAGTAATTGCAAAACTTTTATCTTCATATTAAAGAGGGGTGTGAGAACTAAGTGAGCCAGGCAAAGCGTATGTTTTCATCGCACTAAAACAAGACAGTGTGTAAGGTCAGAGCAGGGTCGTGCTGGAGTTGCCTGCTTGTGGTCGTTTCCAGAGGCGCAACCAGAGCGAAATTTTGGGGGAGCCTCATTCTTTCAGAAATAGGCAGAGTAGGGATGTAGGGGCTTCAGAAAGGGGTGAAAAAGAACAGAGTCTCATTTACAAAAAAATGGTCTTTTGAAGACTTGTGTAAAACTCAGGTGCGGGTCTGTGTGTGCGCCCGGAAAGCTGTCTCAGAGAGTCCGAGGTCTGTCTGCTAATCACCCCACGATGATGTTGCGCCTGTGTTGTAAAAAGAGAAAGGAAATCCTAGGAGAAAATGTCTCTCTTTAAAGGATTTTGCTTGTCCTACAGTGTGAGTTACCTTGCATGATGTCTGCACTTCTCAGTAGTGAGCAATGTGCATGCTCTCACAGTCTCACTGCAGTGCAATAAAAAAAACGGACTAGCTTTGTGAGGCCCGAAAATAGAGCCACATGAAGAACCGTTTCGAGCCCCCAAAAATAAAGTGCTGGTGCTCAGACCCCCACAGACCCCCCCCCACACTTAAAGCCGTGGGTGCAGTGTTATGTTTGCAAAGTTGTAGATAAAATTGTTAGGCTAATAATAATGATAATTTTTGAGTGTGCCATTTTGTAGATAATATCATCCTACATAGATTACAATTTAAAAAAATATATCTATAAAGTTGTTCGTGGTGAGTTGCAGGGGGAGTGAGGTATTGTGGTGGGGTGCGGCGGAGAGGTGAAAAATAAGAGGTAGTATAAATTGATACTTGTATAGCGCACTACTTACCCGCAATGGTCTCAAGGCGCTTGTACGAATACCGCTGGGGAAACCCATCCTGGCTTTCCCTGTGGGGCATCCACTCCTGGGCACCCTCAAGGAGGAGGTGAGGCATCCTTAGCGTTGTGGGGGCCATTGTGGAGATTAAGCAAGCTATTGCCAGAGTTGCAGAGTGGAACTCCATGATTGGAATAGGCACTGAGGCGAGAATTATCAGGTCCGTGGAATTTTGTGCCCAAGACCCTCTGAGGCGGGGAATTGAACCGTGGTCCCGGGCTAAACCTCTGCATCAGGGTCTTCCAATCTAACCATTGAGCCACACTTCTCCACTAGTGCAGTTACATATAAATTGTGAAGGTGTATGTAAATGCTTGCTGTATGTTCTATGGTACTACTTGTCATCCTAGTGCTCCTCTGCCGTGCTTTATCATGTTGCAGCACTGAAGTCATTAGTAGAAGTTTTGTAATTGTAAGTTATTATTTTAATATAGTGAACAAATGTGAAAAATAATTGAATCTATTTTTTGTTTTTCAGGAAATTATTTAGTTTGGATTCAAATTTGGAAATGCCTAAAAGAACTGAAAAAAAGATAAGAGAAGAAAAATATATATTTGACCAAAAGGAAACATCTTGAATTTTGAAAATGTGAGTAGTACAGGGTATATATATATATCATCTTTATTGCTTGATTACTTAAAATCATTGCAATCACAGCATCATAATTAACCAAGAAAAAAACACAATTACATTTTAAAACAAGAGAACTTCTCTTCACATAATTAAAAAAACAATCCCATATATACAGTTTAAAACCTTGTTGATAGGCCCAAATCTAGCCACCTTACGTCTTGAATTACATAATACAGGTTAAAGTGACGATGTGCTTTACATACTTTTCCATAAATATCATAAGGAAATATTACCGATCAATAAACATAAATTTCCCATACTTTCGGATGACCTACTTTGCAAAAAGTGAATTAGTTTGCTGCGAGGGAAACCCCGCTGATATTACATTTCAAATTACTACCATCGTAACAAAAATGTATTAATTTAAGCAAGATTATAAATCATTAAAATCTATAGCACAAAGGTCATACAATTAGAGGGGATCCACCCTATATTAAACATTTATCTACTGCCATTAAAATTGTTATCAATTGACATAGTAGTGGAACCGATTCACTGGACAATGACATGATTAATGAATGACAAGCAGATCTCACACCACTCATCAGAAAATAAGGTCTAAAAACGTCTAAGATTAGTCAACCTCGGGCATACACATATTAAATGTACTAGAGTTTCTTGTGGCCAACCACAGAGTCTACAATTAGCCGGATACCTTTCCACTGGTGAGGTCAATATCGATTCCGATTAACCGCCGATCCAGACCCCCTCATTAAAGCACAGCATCTTGATTGTGTCAGAACAAGATTGATTGCACGAGTGGAGAGACTAATTATATAAGAACCCCTTTGGTCCTACAGCTTTATTAAGATTTTCAGGATCCTGATTCAAGTGACTGATTACTCTTCCATCCCTGATCATGTTCCCTAGATAAAGGTTCACTGCCCCTTTCGTGTCCTTGTCCTGATGAAGACCCTCTAGCAAGGCTTCATCCCACACCTGCATTATTTTGGGTCGAAACGTCGACACTCCTTCTCATCTTCAGCCTTTCTTCTGAATTATGATTTGAGGTTTCCCTAGGCATGATTTTGTTTTAATCAATTTATGAATTGTGATTTCCAGTTTGTCAATTAATTATTGTTTCTGGCTGATTGAGGTCATAATGACCACTGTTTCTCTTACTCATTCAGTACCTTCACTATCCCAACACCACCCTTCCCTTTTCATTTCTTTAGGGCACTAAATGTGATCAACTATGGATGTATTTTATGAATAATTGTCTATGATACACGTTGTGAATAAAAACAATGTTGTTATATTTTCTTTGGATTTTTTCAAGCTATTGTGCAATTGTTCTAGTATCTGGGACCACTTTGTTTGTATCAATTATTCACCCAGGTCCCAGCGACTTATTGGGTCAACCCGTGTTTTTACAGCACAAATTACTATTAACACAAAACAGGGCATTCGGTAACACATTAGGTCCTGGGGCACCATTTGATCGCAGCCCTCGTAACACGGTTAATACTTCGGTATAGCTCGGAATTTCTAGATCAAGTTTTAGATCAGGACTAGAATAAATAGCATGATTATTAGGGTTCAGATCAGAGCACTCTTCCTTGCCCACATAAATTGTGTTATTTTGCTTAGTGGCAGTTAATAAGCTATTCCAAATTCCCGTTTAATATTTTAGTTTTGCTTTCCATATTTCTTGTTTATAGGTCTTCTTAAGTTCCTTCAGGTTTTATTTATACACTGAGTAGGTCTGACAAAATCTACGGGCGTATGCCTCAAGAACAGCTCTATTGAGTACTTTCTTTAACCTTAATAATTTGGGGGAAAACCATTTTTTATATTTATTCAGATTGGTATTAATTTTCCCTATCTTACCAGTAGACAAATTCCCAACAATAAACTGTGATAAAATTGCATTTAATAATCATATTCATATCACCCTGAGAGCCCTGATCACTTTCCTTAATCAATACCTCAGCCTTTTCCATAATATCCTCCTTATTCGATAAATTCCATACCAGCCTCCTCAGGTTGTATGCCGAACATTCCGAATTGGGAAGATCATTAGATTTTAAAAGATTTTCTACCAAAAACTTAAATTTTACAACCTGAGGGTTATGGTCACTTTCTGGCCGGCCGATTACCTTATATTCAGACACAAGAGGTCTCATATTGTCCGAAATAAATGTATAATCGATTATTAAACCTTGCTTAGAGTTCTTAAATGTGGAAGTTGGTCCAGATTTTACTTTTAACTGGCTGGTTCCTGCCTCTGACATAATATCACAACAATCCTTAACTAAACCTCCAGACTTAAAGTTATATTCTGGGTACCGAAATAGTTGCAAATAAAAATCACCTGATACTATTAGACCAGCATCCGGGTATTGAAGTAATAAAACACTCAGTATATTCCAAAGGATATACAACTGAGCAGACTTATCTTTACTTCTACTCAGGTATATGTTAAGAAAAACCAACCTTAAATCCGAGGTATTTACCACAAGGCATTGCAACCAACCCATATTAAAATCTACCGCTTCCACAGTTAGGTTTAAATTAGCCACGATATAACACGACAATCCACATTTTGCTCGGCCAGATTTATTGGATTTTACTGCCGGAATACTATATTCATTAAATCCGGACAAAGGGGTCATTTGTTCACAACATGTTCTTGGAATAATAAAAAGTGGAATGAGTTTAAAAAAAGATATTGTATCTGGATCAGACAATAAATAATGCAATCCGTGAACATTCCAGGAGCATAGACAAATTTAATTTATTTTATCTTCAATAACACCGGTTGCTCAATTCCTATTTATTCGGGGCACCTTTGCCAGAGATGATGGCAACCAAGACCAATCCTCCATTCTCATATTGTTTTTGGGTAACCACTCGCAAAGACAACCCCCTGACTGAGGATTGGTAATCAACAAACCAGAACTGCAAGATTGAATATTTGTTGAACCTACTGCACCTCTGAGCACCGGATTTGACTTAGAACCTTCATTAATTTTACAACCCCTATCCATCTTTAGGGCCAATACCTTCAAGATCGGGGGATATTGTACACAATTCCAAATCTCGACCTTGATTCCACAGTCCATAAAAGTCAACCTAGATGCCAGAATCTTAGTAACAATATCATTTGATGACCAAGTGGTAATAGTGGACTCACGAGGAGTATTGGGCTGAACCTGTCTAAATTGGACTGACACCAAATCAGAAGATCTAATAAATGCTAAGTCCGGCATGGTTGAGATAATTTTCAATAGTAAACCTCAGTTAAGGCTGTCATGGGTTCCCTGAGATTCATACAGTGGGTGCATTACTAGTTTGGTGTCCCCGTTGTTACTACTATGCTCCTGTCTGCCACATAAGGGGCATAGTAAACCTGAATTAATTTCTTTAGATACAATAGATTCAGGGAACAATTGTGCTGGGGGTTGGCACTGGCTTATGATAGGTTCTAGCGTTTCTTCCTTACTTAACCGATTCCGAATATCCACAGCATCGTCTTTAAGCAAAGGACCTAACCCCTGGGGTTCATTAACCAATTTTGTCACACATTCTCTATTTTCCAAATCTGTTTTTATTATATCATTTGGTTTGAGAACGTCAATGTTTTTGCCATTCATTGGTCCCTGGTTGCAGACCCTTATAGGAAGTGGCAGGGCAACAAAAGGATCTCGATCAACTGCTACTGTAACCTTTGCTGGGAATTTATTAACAGCCTGTTTAAAAATGGGATAATAATCCCTGGACTTTACTGCAATAGATGCTAGCACAACTGCACTTCTGGCCTTATTTCGCTCTTTCCGCAGCCTTTTCCTTGACTGTTTAGATAGCGGAGGACAATTATTTAAACCATCCCCTTGGCTTATACTCGGGGGTTTCACTATGGATATTGGCTTTCCTTTCTTAGGTCCATTAGAAATCTCCCTATCCTCTATATTTACATCTAGACACTTACTGACCATGGCCTCCCCGTCAACCTCCTTCTGCTTACCCAAATTGTCACACCCCACATTCACCTCAACATCTTGAGACTTCTTGCTTTCAAAATATAAGCTATCATCCCCTTTCTTTGTACAGACCAGATTTTTATCCAGATCTGGGTTCCCTGCTGTTTTTTTAATTTCTTTCATTAGTGTACCTAAGATTTCTGGGAGCTCAGCCATTTTATCCAACATGTGAGAACATGTACATCTTATTAGTTGATCATAACCTCAGCCTGGGCTTTAACCACCAAATCTGTCAGATTTTGTAATTTCGAGTCAATACCGGCCACATAGACCGCTAAAGTGTTTAATAGATCAACCTGAATTTCAAGTTTATTTGAATGAAAGTCAAGTGCACCTGTTATTACATTCATAGTATTAAGCAGACTTTTCCATACACCTGTGTCAGCAGTATTTTTTGTTATTTATAACATGACCATCAGCATTAGTTAGAACATCATATTTATCCAAAAACGAAAGATCCGCAGGGCTCAGGGAGTTATCAAGCTGACTGGTAGTAGGATTTACAGTATTCAATAAAAACAAATCAGCTTGATCTTGAATCTGAACACCCTGAGGGTTGATCTTATTATCCATTTTTATCGGAGGTAAAATTGCCCGGTCATCCAATATCTGGACCAGTTCCGGATCATCGCCACATTTCTCAACACCAAATAAACGTAACATATTCTTATCATTTGTTGACTCTAAAATCAGCATTACAAAGGACACACCCTTATCATCAGCCCCAAACACGGGCATCCCAAGTGTCAAAAGGTCTTGGTTGACCTGCACCTCCCCCATACAGATAACAGATGCATCACTGGCATTCAGGGGCATAGTACATCTAAATACGTCCAAAGAGGTGACTGCTGATTGATCAGCCTTTTCACCAGGCCACGTCTTCAGATGAAACTCATCTTTCATAAACATGTTGGTTGGAGCAGCGTGGACATGGGCATTAACTACCATTTTATGCATTGTTTTTTTGCCACATATACATCTTGGCATACTTGAACTTGTTGAGTTGGTTGAATAGGTCTAAGTTCTTGATGCCCACTAACACTCAGCTCCACAAACTGTATATTGCCCTTGGATTCTGCTTGAGCTTTATTCGCAGTTTCTGGTACACAGGGTAGATTGAGGGATAAGTTGAGATCACCATTATTCTCATGCTTGGCGACACCTTTCTGCCTAAAGAAATCCTTAATGCTGAGCTGAGATTAATTAGGCCCTCCTCCAATAGATGGGGTACTGTTTAGCCCCAGACCCTTCACAGGGGCCCCCGGGCTTAAGTTTGAGCTCAGCAGAGTTCTTTCTGATAAACTCTCATCTCCTACATCAATCATCTCTTGGGGATTACTTTTTTTTAAATGGGTTAATTTTTTCCTAGCTGCTCGTCGCCTTTTTTGTAGCTGTTCTTGAAGGGACGATTGCACTTGACCTCTCACACGCCCAGATCTTACAATTTCAATAAGTCAAAAAGTAAAAAACACACACGGCAGAACCTTAGGAAGATTCCCAGTTTGCAACTTGTTACCCTGTCTGCAACTTAACCCCTTTCCGGTGGGAGTGTTCCAGTTGCGCCTCGTGGGGGATTGATTCTCAGGGGGAATAGCCCAGCCACACTGATGGGCTCAAACGGACTTGGCGTGGTCCGGGCCCACGCTGTGGGGGAAAAAGCTGCGCGTTATGTGCGGATCAATGCCACCCCCTCGAAACACCTGGTAATGTTTGTGTTGCCCCCTGGGACAAAAAGTTCCCTCCAGGGTGTAGGGTTTTCAATAGAAGGGTGAGGTAAATAGCAAAAACAAAAGAAAGAAACTCACAACTGCTCAGGTGCTCCGTCCGCATTAGGCAGCGCACATCCCCAGCTACAAGGAGAAATGTTTTAGCAACTCTGGCCGAGTTGTGTGGCAGCGCACAGCTTCAGCCGCTAGGAAAGATGTTTAGCTGCTCAAGCCGCGATTGAGGAAGATTTTGCAGCTCTGGGTGCGAAAAGAAATGATTGGAGGCTTTGGCCTCATTTGTGAAATATTTGGCGACTCCAGCTGCGAGAAAAATGTTTGGTGGCTCGGGCCGCGAGGGAAATTTTAGGCGGCTCCAGTCGAGTGTAAATGTTTTAGCGGCTCCAGCCGTGAAGGTAATGTTTTGGCAGCGCCGGCCGCAAAGGAAACGCTTGGCGGCTCCGCCCACGAGGCAAATGCTTAGCGGCTCTGGCCGAGTTGTAAATATTTTAGCGGCTCCGGCCGTGTTGTAAATATTTTAGCTATCAGAGACAAAGGTCCTTAGCTTTACAAGATCAAGAGGATAATAAAATATAGGCCATAATCGGAGACTATATTAATCGATGCCCAGCCAGATAGGATATTTATTTTAAACAATGTAAAGAAATTAGACAACTGGTTATAAGGCACAATCCTGTACCATATTGGGGAAAACAAACAACAATTAGGAAAGGTTTTACAGGCCAAAAAACGAGCATTTGTTGGCCACTTTTCAATCAGTGTCAAATTAAAGTTATGCCAAAGAAGTGCTAGACACAACAGGATTCAACATAGTAGTTAGGTCGTGAAAGCACTGTAATTAGTTGACGTTTCGATCCCTTATGCTCTAAATTTGTATGGGACCATCATCAGGACTGACATTTTTACAGCATTTGCCTGTCTGAATTATTAAACAGAATTACAACCGCCTGTATGGAGTGGAAGAAAAGAAAAGAGGGGGAAAAAAGCAGATAGCTGAATTAAAAACCTGAAATTCCTACTTATTCATAAGGTTTTGGTGTACAGAACATGTATTCCGATTTGACTTAACGTGCTCTAATCAATGTGCTTTAATCATGAAGGGAATGGATATTCAACCCAGGGTGTATCTGTGACTGGTGGTATCAGCATTCACAATGCCCTGAATCATTACATGTATTTGAACCGATTGTACTTAGCCTCGTGGGTTACTTCAAGGTAGATTAAACCATGCCAAAAATGATGTATCTTGATATTAAATTTTCGGGTCAGTGTTATCCAAAGTGCATGGTTATCTTTAGATTCAGTCCCAGCACGAACGCGTAATATAATTTTAAACTCTCGGGCGACGGCGTGGGAAAGTATTGATGGCTTGCACAAGGTATAAGGAAAATCAAACGGCGTGTCAGCTCGGGGCTGTTCAGGGCAAAAACCGACAAGCTGAGCTGACACGCCGTTTGATTTTCCTTTTACCGACGTATGGAGTGCGCGTTCTGAATACCTTGTGCAAGCCATCAATACTTTCCCACGCCTTCGCCCGAGAGTTTATAATTATATTACGCGTTCGTGCTGGGACTGAATCTAAAGATAACCATGCACTTTGGATAACACTGACCCGAAAATTAAATATCAAGATACATCATTTTTCGAGTACAACGAAGCCCAATTTCTAGAACATCAATATTCTCATTCGAGGGAAGTCAACTTTCAGTGGAATTCAACCGCTTTACGTCCTTTTAAAACAAGTGTGATATCAAAAGACGGATTAAAGTGATAAAGATAAGCCGACCACCTGAAATTTGGTAGTGGACTATTCAACTATAAGCCATATCCACTCCTGAGATAGAATTTAACAGACGTTGAATCATCTAAATTGAAGGCAGCATAAAATCGGCAGGGAAACAGAACATCTAAACCTATTTGAACTGAATTAAACAGCATCATGATGGTAAAGTCCTGATGAAGACAGTCATTGTGTCGAAACGCGTCGACAGGAAACCATTCGCTTTTTAGATATATTTCTTCTCTTTTTTAACTGTGAAAACATATGTATTAATACAATGTTATTTTATTAAGTCTTATCAATGGACTGATGAATTTGATCATTTCTCTTTATCGTATTGAATTAAAATGTATTTTCTAAATTTGAACTAGTTGTTTATTATTGTTTGCCAACTATATTGTGCCAGTACCTTGTTTGTTTGCCTGGGAGTGTTATTTTGCAAAAACGAGTGGCCTACGATAACCAGTTGAAAGAGAGATATCTCGTCAATAGACGGGTTTATCACAATAAGATCCGGATAGAGAAAGCCGCATATTATGCTGACAAAATCCTGGGTGCAGAGAACTCAGCTAAGGAACTGTTCAGCGTATACAAATCCCTGTCCATCCCTAAAGCCTCGACAGGAGGGGAAGAGTACTCGGTAGCCACCTGCGATCATATTGCTAACTATTTTGGGGATAAAGTGTCCAAGATATACTCTGCCTTCCCTGTCCCACCCTCAGTCGCGGAAGTATCAGCAGTACCAGCAGGAGAGGAAGCTGGACAAAACCTGCTTCTCAACTTTATTACCCCCTCATCAGAAGATCTAATTAAAATATGCAGATCAGTGAAGTCAGGTTCCCCTCGGGACCCAGCCTCTCCTAAGCGGTTGGGGGACAGCCTGATGACACTCGAACCCTACATCAGGCATCTGCTGGATGTCTCCTTCCGGTCCAGCTCTGTGCCAGAGGACTGGAAACAGGCTGTGGTGCTCCCACTCCGCAAGAAGCCCAACATTAGCACTGAGAAGCTGGACAATCTACGTCCCATTTCCCTGCTACCTTATTTTTCCAAAGTGGCGGAAAAGTTGGCCAATATGCAGTTAATGCACTTTGTGGAGAAGACCAATCTTCTTCATCCCACCCAATTTGGGTTTCGGCCACGTCACTCCACGGTGTCAGCTCTCCTTATGGCAACAGAAACCATCAGGCAGGGTGCAGACGAGGGTCAAACTATGGCCTTGATACTTTTGGATCTCAGCGCTGCGTTCGACACTGTGGCACACTCCATCTTACTACAGTGTCTGAGTAAAGGAGGGGTGAGAGGCGCAGCGCTGAAATGGATCCAATCATTCCTATCTGGCCGAGGCTTTCAAGTCAGGCAGGGTGACTTCTATTCGAGCTTGTAGCTTTGGACCAGGGGGTGCCGCAGGGCTCATCCCTGAGTCCAACTCTCTTCAATCTCTACGTTGCTCCGGTAGCCACTATAGTGGAGAGTCACGGCCTGCGCATGGTGTCTTATGCCGGCGACACACAGCTGGTCATCTCCCTGTCACGTGCGCCCAGTCTCGCGGCGGACATCTTCAGATCGTGCATGCAAGATCTTACAGTCTGGATGTCCGCCAACTGCCTCAAGCTCAATGGAGGCAAGACTGAGGTGCTAGTCGTAGGGGGTGGCCAGACAGCGTGGACGTCGGCATGGTGGCCGCCATGCCTGGGACCAACACCTACCCCCTGCCAGGAGGCGAGGAATTTGGGCATCTGGTTTGATTCCAACCTGACCTTTGGCCCCCAGATCAATCGGGTGGTTGGATCCTGCTTCGGGATTCTCAAGAGCCTTAGGAAGGTGCTGAAATTTCTACCCATCAAAGCACGCCAAACGCTAGTGCAGTCACATCTAAGATGGACTATGGCAACCTTCTCTATTTAGGGACCTTAGAGAAGAATCTGAGCCGCCTGCAGGTCTTGCAGAACGCTGCTGCCCGATTGGTGCTCAGACTACCCAGAAGGGCTGCCTCTAAAGCGGCTCATCAGACCCTGCACTGGCTCCCGGTAAGAAGCAGGGTGGAATTTAAAGCACTCTGCACTTGCCATCGAATCGTCAATGGTAGGGCACCCCTTCCATTGCAGGGACTGCTGACACAATACGAGCCTTCCCGTTCCCTTAGATCTTCCGGCTCGGAGCGTCTGTCCATGCCCAAGGTGTCTAAAGCAAGGATGGGCGGAAGATCTTTCAGGCATCTGGCTGCGTTAAGCTGGAATAAACTTCCTGCGGCGTTGCGTCTTGAGCCATCCGAACCAATCTTTAGAGCCAAGTTAAAAACAATACTATTCACCCGGTAACAGGTTCTGCCCCCCTGCAGTTTCTCTGCAAGCACTCGCTCCACAGCACGGGGACACGCCGCTGTGCGTCACCAAGCGCTTTACAAAACCCCCTATTATTATTATTATTATCTAGTAGGGTATGTTTGGAGAGATTAAATATAGGAATCACCCCTGTGGATGTATTGGTTACCAGTAGTAGATATTGTTCCTGGTTTCCCGTACTCCAGGGGGATTGTGCCATCTTTGAGCTTTCTTTACTCGCCCGGTTTTCCTGCCAAGGAGAGGGGAAGGACCTTCCTTTGTGCTATGTACCCTTGCTTAAAGAGATCTTCAAGGACCTGAGTTGAGTTGGCTCCCTGTTAAGAAGGGCCAGGAACAAAAGGACTTCACCCCCAGCTTCCCTGAACTCTACTGAGAGAGTTCTGTCCTTCCTAGAGTGCTTTGGCCAGTTGTGGTGCCTCTGGAAGTTGTACCTGTGTTTGGGAAGCTGGAAAAGAAGATACTAAAGACTTTCTGCAAAGTTTCATGCATTGCAGTGCGAGGAAATTCCTGCCACTGCGAGGATCGAGATCGTCGCAGCGCCTGTTGCCGTTGCAAGAACTGACGCACCCATTGCTGCGAGTATCGTCGCAGAGCCTGTCGTCACTGGGTGAGATTGTCGCACCGCTTACTTGCGGACCGCATCACGTCGCTGCGAGAGTCATCGCAGAGCCATCGCATCAAGGGGCCGTGAGAGGAGAAGATCGACGCTGAGCTGTGCATCGTCGTCACACCGGAGATCATCGCATTGTACCTTTTGCGAGCCGCTTACACCGAAACGTGTGCTCCGAAATCCACGCAAGGTATCGCATCCCTCCCCATGCAGACCGGAATCACAGCAACACGCCTGCTACGTCCAGGGTATCAGGAGTGACGCATCGCTTGCTTTTCAACTCTACAGCTTTCACTTGGAACTTTTGTTGCATCTAAAGGTACTGTTGGCTAAAACGTGAATGCCACGCAACCTTAAGAACTCATTTGAAAACATATTCTTGAACTGTGTATGTTGGATTTTTGTTGTTTTGGTCTTGTGTAGTTTAGATTAAATACCATTATTTTTCTAAACTGTTGTGGAGTCAGTTTGTGGTGTTTTCACTGTGTTACTGTGAGTGTTGGTACAAATACTTAGCACATTGCCTTTGATAAGCCTGACTGATTGTGCCAAGCTACCAAGGGGGTAAGCAGGGGTTATCTAAAAAATGCATCTTATTTACACTGACTAGAAGCAAGGGTCCCTATTTGGACAGTGGTACCTACCTCTGTCAACTAGAGACCCCCACTTCTAACACACTGTTTTCCTATCTTTCTCTTCTTTCATCTTTATCCCATTTTTACCTTTCTCTCTCTTGTTCTGAGTCAATTTCTAACAGCGAAAGTTAAGTCCAGACCCTGACATGAGCATCGGTTACCACCACCTGCAAGCACTGGCTCTAATTAAATTGCTTCTTATAGAACACGTGGTTTGTAGCACAGTAGCTTACATTGCAGTGGGAGGGAGACATCTACTGGAAATCAAATACGGTACAGATCTCCAAGTGTGCCCACCCTAGAGGGAATGCGGCATCCGAACAGTCACGGAAAAAGGTATTTTCGTCACTATTAAACGGTGCAACCTGTACTATACTATCTCGATGCCAATTGTTGTAGCCCTTAGAAAGATGGGGGCCTCATTTATGAGTTTTTGCCGTAGGGAAGCGCAGCAGGCCTTCCTGCTGCGCTTCCCTACGGCAAAAGAAAAGGGCAGAAATGCGCCGTATCTATAACATACGGCGCATTCCTGTCCTTTTCCTCTGCGCCGGCGCACAATGGGCTGCCTGCGCTAGCGCAGGCACCCTTGCACAATGGTGCCAGGGTGCCTGCGTTGCGGGGAAGATTATTTTTGTACAGGAAGGGAAACTTTTCTGTACAAAAATAATCACAAGAGACTTTTCCTCTTTCTATGTGTGCTGTAGAATGCAGCACACATAGAAAAAGGAAATACGAGGAGAAATAAAGACATTTCTCCCTGTTGCGCCTCCCTTACGCCTCCCCTGGGGAGGCGTAAGCTTTTGGCACTGCTTCAGAGTTACGATTTCTCTTAAATCTGGGGCAGTGTCAAAAGGCCATGGATGTTGCTGGGACGCCCCCAGCAACACCCATTGCACGCCCCTTTAATGCAGAACACTGCGTTAAAGGGACTGATATTTGTCAGGCAGCAGTACGCCACAAAAACTGGCGTACTGCCGCCTGATAAATACCACGCTGGCTTCTGCGCCACGGAACTTCATGAAAAGTGAAGTTCCGATGGCGCAAGGGGCCTCATAAATGAGGCCCATGGACATTTAAAATTAAAAACTCCACTTGAAAGCCTTATAAACTGACAGCCATTGTACGTTATTTTACATCAAAAAGGTGTTTTTATTTGTCCTGTGACTTAAAAACGATTTCAGGCGTCGCTACCAATTCTCTGCACCATTGAAATCGCCCACTCAATTAGCCAGCCTTGATAAATAGAACTACTGAAGCGTGTAAACAGAGCTGTTTGTTTGATAAACAAGACACAATTGAATTGAAGGTTCTGTCACGAATCTGGCCAGGAGATGTTTTTCAATTGTGTGCCTTTGCTCTTGGCTGCAAAAGAAGAAACACGTCTTAGGTGAATCTGCCAGATTGCACTACTGGACAATATACACAAATAATTCTGTTCATTCTCCACAAAGGAAAACGTTAGCAACAGTGTTGTGATTCCGTGTTGCCAACCCTGCTGCAGGTTGTTCATATTACTAGGGTGGTGGTGGGGCCTGTGTGGCTTGGCTTTGCGGCCTTTGCTCTTCAGTGGTTTACGCAGCAAGAGAAAGTGGTTTTTGGATTGCGCTTTCACTCATCTCCATGACAACCAACGGGTGTGCTGCCTTAAAGGTTATGAGACAACAAAACCGTGTTTTCATTCTGCAGCATGCGTGTACGCTGCTGTCTACAAACGAGTGCTGAATCCAATTTCGAGATTTTTCGATGCACGTGTACACCGCTATTTAGAATCAAGTACTAAATCCAAATACGAGAACATTACACAAAAAAACACACAAACATATTTTACTTTTTCTCCTTCTTTTCCTGTTATAGAATGTAAATCACAATTTCAGAACCTTATTTGGAATAAATTGCTCTTTACATAAAATATTTCCAACCAGAAACTGTTCGATAAGAGCAATGTTTTCTGAGCTGTCAGCTCCTGCTCTTTGTGTTGGAAATGGTCACATAGGTGGACTGCACTTATACAGACCAGATATTACTTAGGTCCCTACATCAAATTATTGCTTATGAGTAGGGACAATGAATTTATGTAACTGGGGTGGACCAAATCATGTGACAATGTTGACTCATTTATGTGGCAAGAAAATGCAAATTATGTGGCGTAATGTGCAATGCAAAATGTGGCATTTTGTGATAACATATTGTTACAAAATTATTTCGTCACTTTTAGTCTTACTCTTAACAATGGCTGGAGATAGGTATCGCTTCATTAGTCACCGTGTATTACCCAAATATAGAAATAAGCAATAGAAAGGTGATTAGTTAACCTTTTAGAAGTGACTTCCACTGTTTTGGAATGTTTCAGTTACTTTTGATTTGTTTGAGCATGAAAACATTTTTTGTGAAAATCTGCAAATTATGGAGCAGATAACGGATGCGTCAAATGCGGCAAATCCAAAATTATGCAGAAAATAAATGGTGTAGCCGCAAAATTCCATTGGCCCTCGTTATGGGAATGTGACAATGGTTTGGCACAAATAAAGGCAAATCAACAAAAGCATGGATGCGAACACCTTAAAAATTCTGCTTGAACGAAAATGGATATACAATTTCAATTTGTTGCTAGGCGAGGTCTATGAAATCATTTGGCTATTTCACAAATCTGCTTGATCAATGTGCTTGGTCTTGGTTTTGAGAAGGATCATAGGTTATCTTTAAGACGTTATTGTATTTTACATAATGGACATAATTTGTATTTTTAACCTTGGCTTTACTTATGACGACTGATTTTGCCATTCTATTCTCGCTATTGTGTTTTTACTCTGCTCTTTTAATACACTTTTAGTTGTCGGTATGCTGATCAAGATTGCACATTGCCTGGCATGAAAGAAATGCCAAAGAAGTTGCCCCTTGTTGAGTTTAGTAGCCAAAATCCCACTAATAAACCAAACAGCACCAGCAGATTAGATCTATTGTATAATTATCCCCACTCCGAAGCCAACAACAAGCAACAGGGGACTGGCACATTCCCTCAGTCCTAGCAGCCATAAGCAGTAGTATGGAATTCTTCAGTTGCACATGTAGGGTCTTGTGCTGGTGGTGGTACAATGGGGTCAAACACACCTGCTTTCAGCTTGCTCACTGTCATATCAGTGCCACGGCACATACAAGAATCTTTCTTAATACAACTAACTCAAGTAATGTTGGAGCAATGTGCATTGTCCAAGTGCAAATGCTACATCCCTCAAAGAAACTCAAAATAAATCAACACATCACAACTAAATACTGCTTGTTTTTGGCTTAATTTCAGACTATTGGCGAACTTCACATGAACCCTTATGCAAGGCTTTCTATGGGAGACTGTTGGGATCTATTAGTTAATTGAAGCAACTCAGGTCCATCGTTATCAGAGAACCATGATAACTTCGAACACTGATGGGCGCAGACCTCATTTGTCCTCTAATTGATAAGTACTCAATTAAGGGGATTCATAGGATTTTCTTCAATGCCATAGTACCAGGTGGATGACTGAGACCTGGGTATGTGACAGTTCTGAATTATGACCATACACAACAGGGTCGCCGTGGTAGCCTCTAGAAAAGATTGTAGGCTGACACATTTTGGATTAGTCTCTTCCTCTTTTTCAATCACCACTAACTTACCTTGTCTCTTATTCACTTTCTAGGGAGAGGGTTTAATAAGCAGATAGAACTTGTTGCCCAGCTAGCTGCTTCTGGTCAACACCCACATCTCTTCATTAGACCTTGGTATCGCCATTCTTCTGCTTCCTGCAAGCAAAGATGACAGCTTGATATGGGGCAGTTAGAGTCCATGAGAAATGGCGGGGGATAGTGAGTCTGATGATCTATTCCATGGACAGTTGGAATGATGTGCACCCAGTGGCCAGGTGGGGATATTTATAGGATTCTCTCAAAAAAGTGCAGAGTCCATTCAATGCTCTGTTGAAATGAGTGATGTGGACAGTCTTGATAATTGTTCACACATATATATCAGGCTCCACTTTGGCTTGGGGCCAATACAAGGTGATCTTCAGTTAGTTGTTGAATCCTCAAGGAGTTGAAGGAGTCTGGAAACTCTTGCCTTGAAATAGTAATCCATTATCCTTCCTCAGCTCGTGGAGTACATTATGAGTGGCCAGTATCTTCCCTAACTTGGGGATGGCATCTTCTGCAGATTTTGCAGTATTTTGACCTCTAGAAATGTCAAAGGATCATTGATGACTACAAGGAAATACCACCCATGAAGTAGATTCCAGAAATCAGCACTGGCTTAAATCCATGGTAAGTGTGAAATGTCTTCAGTAGTGATCATTGGGGTGGATTGGATGTGCCGGCACCTGACATGTCACACATTCTTTGGTCATTTTCTCTACTAGCTCATCAAGCATCGGGGATACATCTTGCAGCATATTCTAGCTTACATTAGAAGGAACTTTGATGGCAGGCATGTACACGTTTCAGGGTTTTCTCTAAAAGGATGGACACGATATCCATCCGATTTCCTCTGGGCAGACAATATCCTGTGTGACTGTAGGTTGTATCTTTTGTGTATGCAACTGTTGGGCTTATGGGAGGAGACTTGTGTGTTTTTCTGGTTTCAGTCGGAGTGGTTTGGATCAGGAGCTGCAGACATTCATTCTCTGTCATTGCTTCTGAGTTGTTTCTCAGCAGAGACCTGGAGTTGCCTGAATTCCCCAAAATACCATTGCCCATGCTCTTCCATTTCAATGACGACGGGGCCTTTTCAAGCTTAACTGGATGAGGGTGCCTAGACAGGCAATTGCCAAGTCTTGACAGTCCAGACTTGTATACAAATCTGAATGAGGAACATCACCTTTTTTAGTAATCATCAACAGATATTTGGAAGATGACCCTTTGAAAACAGGCAGACGTGGCTTATGATCAGTTTGGATTTTAAATGAATATGAACGAAAATGTCAGCTCACCAATATGGAGGGCCATGGCCTCCTTTTCTATGCATGAATAGTGTTTTGTGAAGATCATGGCTAAAGTAGATGACTGCTGCCCACTCCTTCCAGGCTTGATGTTGCAGCAGGACAACATCTATGCCAGTGGGATGGGTGTCAACGGGCATCTCTGAATCCTTCATAGTACTGAAGTATTGCAGGGTATCTTCAGCAGACTGAATAATCTTTTGTGGCTAGCAATGCATATTGGTGCTCTACGACCAGTTCTATATAAAGTTGGACTTGATCATTTTTCTCAATAGGCCAGTGAGGTATGTGAGGTTTTTCTTGATTCTTCTACTGTAAGTCATCCTCTTAAAGTTTCGAACTTTCTAATAACAATGTAGTCCAAGGAATGCACTTGTAATAGCTTACCTTTAGGGGATTAGGGGCCACACTACTTGAGGAAAAGTGGTACGCAAAGAAGTTTATGTTGGATTTAATGAAATCAAACCTTTTTTGGTTTACAATTAGACACATGTCTTGTAATCATTTTAGAGCGCCTCAAAGTGTTCTAGTATTCATTGATTGTCTTCAAATGTACCACAATATCTTCACTGACCTCTACAGGCTCCTCAAGACCTGGCAGAACTTTAAGACTGCAATTCTGGAACACATTAGTTGTACTCAAGATGCCAACATTGAGTTTTTTGTAGTGTTTCCGACCCAGTTGACTAGAAAAAGTTGTTATATGCCTAGATTCTGGTTTGGGAGAAGTTGATGGTACACAGAGTTCATGTCAATCTTTGAAAACCTACATACACAAGGAACTTTTGCTAATCGATCAGCAACAGTTGGTGTGGGGTGGCACTCTCTCTTGATGGCAGCATTTGTGAGTTGCATGTCGTGGAATATGTGAACCTCATTTGGTTGTTTTGATTTGCAGGCTCACATGATGGGGCCACCCACGGTGTAGGGCACCCTACCCTTTTTGATGATATCAGCAGCTTTCAGTCTCCTTATTTCAGCCTAGACCTTGGGCCAGATTAATAAAAAACACTTGCCAATGGTATAGCACCACTGAGCAGATTGAGTGGTCAATGAGGACTCTAATAGTTGAACTCTTGAAGCATCTAATCCCCTGAAAGAGAGGTTCAAAGTCATGTGGAAAAGTATGAGTTCACCAGCACCAAAGGCAAACTGTGCAAGGCGTAGCATGTCAGCAACTGACGAGGGTTCCAGAGTTTGCCTGTGCCATGTAGAAGTTTGTGGAGACACACTGGGTTTCTGTGTGATGTCTGATGTGAGTGCTCCATGCAGCAGGAGTGGCGTGGTATTGAGTAGGTGAAGATTTTGACTTTAATGTTTTTAAATGGCTGAGGAGAGGAACATCAGTTGAACTTAGCCTTGGGCATTATGTTGATGTATGTGATTGCATCATAAGAATTAACTGTGCTGGCCCTCTGAAAGGTACTTTGCGGCTTGATTGTCTTGTTTTACCAAGATCAAACCCGTACACCATGTGCACAACCATTTCATTGTTCATGTTGTCCACCTCTATTATATAGGCATCACTGGCTTGACTATGCTTATTGTCTTGGATGGTGTCAATTGCCCTTAGTGGGATGGTGTCGGTATTTGGTGGTTTTGTGCTTTGATTTTTTTCTGGCTGCCTTTTTACATAATTGATTGACTGTCAGTATGAATTGTGGTGAATAATTCCAGCTCCAAACCTGGTACTCTAGAATAGTTCAGTGGAGAGTCCTAGTATGAGGATGTTGGGCAAGGACATGCCTGGTTCACTTAGGGTGAGCTGCCTTAGGACCTGTATTAGCTGGGAACACATGTTTTTATTCTCTTCATGTAGCTTACAGGTGCAAGTTCTCGAAGGCAGGCTTACAAGTTTCTTCTGACCCTTGTTTTTCTTGAAGCAGTAAGAAACTTTCATAATCCAGATTTGCTAATGGGGTGAAATGTTCATTTAGTGATGCAATGGCTGCAGTGCACATGTTAGGCCTGCCTGTTTCAGGGAGAGTATTTAACAACTTGAAGATACTCTTGAATGCGTGATGATAAAGCAGAGGTCTTTTTTGTTATCTACAATGCACATGCAACCAAAATAGGGCTCTAGGTGCAATACCCATCGTTTCCATTTGGATGCTTGTGAGGAGGATGACCCATTCAATTCAAATGGCTATAATGAGGGAATGAAGGTGCTCTGACAATCAAAATAGAGCAATGCAGGCAGAAGCCAGGCCTCGTGTACAGTTTTAGACAGTGTCCTATTTTGAGTTGCCAGAGCAGAAATGGCAGGGTGGTAGGGCAACACTCTTGGCCGAGTCAGACCAGGAGGGACATGTTCAGGAGTGTGGGTTTTCACAATACATTTTCTGCAGCCAGGAAAAATGGTGGAATCCTGTGAAACAGAGCTTGCAGATAAACATGTCATTGAGTCCATATGAGATGCTCTGTGCCTCTCAGTGAATGTTTCTAGAGGAATAAAGCAAAGAACAAGTGGCTGCCACAAGTGCGGAACTGAGACAAGCCATGAGTGTATTTGCACTTGTTCTGTTGCCCAAGCTCAATAGAGTGCAAGAGAAATCCTGGTCAGGCGAAGCAGGAGCAAAGGGTACTGGTGAGAATGCTACAGCAGGAAGACAGTTCCGGTTGTGGTGATAGCACAGATGAAGTGGAGACCAAGGGTCCTGGGCACATTGGCTGGCAGCACCCCCGGTTACCAGGGAAGTGTTATAGCATGGTGATGCAATAATGAGGACAAGGGCGCTTGATTTCTGGTAACACACTAACACGTCAATGCCAAAGCACCTAAAACATCTTTATTTATACAACTAGCTCATGTCCTGAGCCAATCCAAATACCCTGGACTGCACAGAGATGATAAGGATGGACAGAGTTATCTATATTGTGCAAGTGTAAATACTACAACACCGTTTTTTTTACAGCAGCATAATGAAGCTACATCAGCAGTCACAACATTTGGACATCTAGCTGTAGTGCCATAACAGGTAGAAGTAGTTACTGTCTTTTCATCAGTTGTACTCTATTCTAGGGAGGTGTACAGGTCTGAGAATTTCCATGCATGTTGCTACTCTGTGTGGTAGGATGTCTTAAACAAACTTTGCAGGAACCTACTACAGTTGTGTACGTGCATCCTATGAGAATGTCCTTCCCAGTAAAAAAGCCAGGAGAAAGACTATGGGGCCGATTACGATGTTGTGCAGAAATCCTCAGACTGACAGGTGGGTTCTTCTAGAACGTGTCTGAACTCGTCCGCCCGACTCAGTCGGAAACAATGTTGACTGCCTGATTACAATGCTCTTGGTCGAAAGGGAAACCATTCCGTCATTCTGAATCGGTCCCGACCGGCACTCGGAGAATCCGAGTCGGTTGGAGCCAATTCGTACAGCTCTGTTTCTGACAGACCGATTACGACATTGGAATCTGAAGCCTTTCCGAGTCGGACTGTCTGACATGCAAAGGTTGACGGAAACAGACTTTAGGAGCCATTAGGAGGCCCCTCTTCACCGTAAGGCCTCCGGTCGGGGGCCATGGGGGTACCCAAGGAACCCCCCTGTAAAACCATGCACTGTGCAGCCGGCACCATGGGGTGCCCGCGACAGTGTGCAAAGTTTTCTGCAGACAACCATTTTCCCTATCGAAGCCTGTGTTGTCTGTCGCAACACATGCTTCCATTGAAGTCAATGGGAGTCCTTCTGAATGGAGTTTGGAAGCATCGTAATCGGTCATGCTGAACCACTGATTGTGAGTTTATTGGAACCAAATCCGACAAGGAGTCGGTGGAAAGTTTAATCTGACATCATAATCAGCACTATAGTCCAGTAGTTTAATCCATGGTGTTTGGTATAGGAGTCCTAGCTGTGGACAAACCAAGGCATCTGCCAAAGGAGAATCAGAGATCTAATGAGTCTGGGAATGTCATGTACGCGGCGCCTTGCCGCTCCGTAGACACCTCTACACACACGCTGGAATCCTCACTTCCCGTTTTCTCCTTACGTCCGGTCTTCCAGGCCCAGACCAGTCTAGTTGTTCCAACCTTGCAGCAGCTGAGCTCTTCTGGGGGACATGCATAAACACTGCGTAGTCCCGCTGGATCACCGCTTCGGATTCTTCACGGCGTCCTGGTCTGCAAGAAAAGACGGACGGTTATCTCCTTGCCGGCTTGGGTTCCTGTTTCCGCAATCTGCCCGATCCGGAGTCCTGCATTTCTACGCCCCTAGGTATTCCTGTTCGTTGCCATCTAGGGGGTTATCTTGTTATTGCTGAATTCTGACTGTACCGCCTTTCCGCGCAGGAGCGCTTTGCTTTGGTTATTTTGTCACACGCGCAGGAGCGCTTTGTTTTGGGGTTATATGCTACATGCGCAGTAGCTCTTGTTTTTGAGTTACTTGGCCACAAGCGCTGGAGCGCCTTGTTTTGGGTTCTTTGCTGCACGCGCAGGAGTGCTTTGTTTTTCTGTTTCCTAGCCACATGCGCAGGAACGCTTTTGTTTTGTACTTAGACACGCAGGAGCGTGTTGGTTTGAATGGCAGTGTTTGAGTGCACTGACGCACTCATTATCACGGTTTCAAGAAGAGCACACAGCAGTCGGTTGAGGTTCTTAATTCGCTGCACTTGTGCGTGGTTTACCAGTCCTTTGCTGTACACTGTCAACTTACCCATATATGCTGATCAAGCGCAGGTGCGCTTTCCTTCCTTACCCCAGGAGCAACCTTACTGTTGTTAGCTGCCAGGCGTTTACAAGGCTTGGAGAGTACCAGTGTTGGTCCTCATGAGGAATTGTCTAGAGGTGTACACAGGAAGGAGGTGGGGTCTGGGTTCCTTCTAACGGGTCTTTTGTCATTCTCCTAGGGTACCTCACTGTCCTGCCACACCATCACCTTCCATCACCGTGCACAACTCTTGCTCCTTCCCCTGGTTTCACCTCATCCCTGCCGGGTTCTTAATTCCGTACGGGGTCAGGTAGGTACGGGGGCGATAGCTCTTGTCGTCTCTGCGGAATCTCTTCACAAGCAGAGGTAAGCCTTGTGGGGATCTGACAGGGAAGAGTTTTAAATAGATGGCCACTTGCTGCAGCAGCTAATGGTACAAGTACCATCACTGCAAGCAGTGCTCTCCAGTAATGCCTTATGGGGTCTTTAAAGATAAAGGTTATGCCCCTGAACAAGATAAGGAGTGTGAAGATACTGCGGACAAGAATGCTCAACAAACAGGTCAAGAGAGTAATTGTAATAGAAGCAGAGCAAAACTTCAAATTTTTATAAGTTTGTGATGTTTTCTCGATGTCCCTTCGTGGATGAGTTGCTGTGCCCCCACAATTGGACTGCAACAAATTCTATAATCTACTGACAAAAGAGAGAATATAAAACATTCAGTGCTTTGCTACAGTCTACAAGTATATTGGGTTGATAAATATATGTTTGCCTCCAACCACCACACATTCCAACTATTAACAGGTAGGAGATATAGCTGAGCTGCACAGGAAACAAGGGTGACAGCATGAGAAGTAGATTGTTTGCCTTCTAAATAATGAACTTCTCTCTCCAGAACCTTTGATTATCAAGTCTGGACCAGATAGCATGCCTATTAGACACAGTCACTACCTCAGTCTGTGACACAACTGCTAAATGTGGGATATTTACAATAAACAGACCTTTGTTGCATGACACTTTGTCCATGGGGGCCCCACTGTACAGTGGCCAATGATAAACTGAAGCCGTGTTTGGGGCCCCCAAATTCCATTTCTGACAGCCTTTTCATGGATGTCTTCCCACCATGAAAAGGTTTTGGGAAAGGGATATCGTAATCCCGACAGCTGAGCCTGCTTCGGCACTGCTGCCATTCAGGACTATGAATCCACCCACCGCCCTGTCCAGATCCCTCATCCTGGCAGACGAGGCGATCTTCTATAGAACGATGTGGGTCCAATTGCTGGTATTATAATCCGGCAGTCGGACCGAGGGGCTGTTGGCGGATGGATCTCGACCGACAGTCTGTTGGTGATGATAGTGCCATCATAATTAGGCTCCAAGAGTCAAACAACCATCTGGAACTAGAAACCTGCCATGAGACATAAACATGATTAACTGCACCAGCCAAATACCACAAACACCCCAGGGCTATTCATGAAGTCATTTAGGATTATTGCAAGTCATAGCCCAGGATTTCATAAATACATATGCAATTCAAAAGTATGGGTGGAAAATATCAGATGGACCTATTTCTTATGCGGGGAAGGCTTTTTCACAAGTGTAGACAAACCCACACAAATAGGCCAATGTTTTTGATGTAAAGTTCACTACAAAGTTACAAGAGGTAAGCCTACATATGCTCAAAACTGCTTAATCTCCTGTATGGGCATGAAATAGTTGTTCTTATCATTCTATGGTGTCAATAGTATGACCTCCCATAAAATCATTGACCCTTACCCACTACCAGTAACTTGCTTATTTACTGGGTCTTCCCCAAGTGTGTCTCCCTTGGGAGATTTTAGCGATGTTGTAAGTAGTGTTATTTTTACCACAAGGTCTTATGTAGTCCTCATGGTTGTGTTGTGATACTACTGACAACACAGAAAATCCGCGTCAGAATTATGGAACATCTATGCAGCATCCGAATAGGGAACTGACTACAAAATCTGTGTCCCACTGTAAAGACTGTAAAGACACTGTTAATGATTACGTCATTGATGGGGATGTCACACTCTGGTGTGCAGGAGCTGGGCACTTTGAAGTAGTGAAACTACTAGTTAGACATGGAGCTAACATTTACTATACCACAGTCACAAACTCCACGCCTGTAAGAGCTGCATGCTTTGATGGTAGGATTGATATTGTCAAGTACCAGGTGAAGAGTAATGTCAACCTTAGCTTTGCCAATAAATGTGGCAACACTTGCAGCATACAATGGCCACACTGATGTGGCCTGTTATCTTCTGGAGCAGAATGTCAATCCAAACTGCAAAGCGTACTGTGATGTTACTGTCTTGCCCTTTGCTGCTGAAGCTGGCCACTTGGAAATTATCAGGGAGATGGTGTACTTCAAGGCAGGCATGGTCATACATGGGCGTGGCATGACACCCTTGAAGGTGACTGCAGAAAGCTGCAAGGCAAATGTGGTTGAGTTGCTACTGTCCCACATGGACTATGATACTCTCAGCAGGATCGATGCTCTGGAACTCTTGTGTGCTTTATTTGGAAATGATTGTGAAAGTTATAACACCATGAAAACCTACCAGTACCTGCACCTGCCTATGTTAGAACGGTATAGAGACCCCAGTAACATAATCCAGAAAGAAGTCTTTCCTCCCATGGAGGGCTATGGGAAGCAAGCTGCTTGTCGAACTCCTAAAGAACTAGATACCATAATACATGAGATTTGGATTAGAGTGAAGTAAATAATCACAGACCATCCTATCTGCATTTTAAACCCTGAGTTCTCAGTAAAATTATCCTTATCAACAGGGGGGATAAAAGAACAAACGTAAAGACCACATAGGGCCTGCATTCTTGTGGTAAAAGAAAAAAACAATTACCTCCAACACACTAAGATCTCTCAAGAGAGCCAATTGTTGACCAAGAAAATGGTAACAGTGATGACGGAACCAACGATGATCATCCCACAGAAACATTCTTTGGCGAGGGAGGCATTCTGTCTAAATCTGCTGTGCTCCCTCATCAACCCTAATGTAGGAGCTTCCATTTTCATGTGTGCCCAGCTATTTACATTAACATATCAAATGTATCCAGCTAAGTCTTGAAGTAAGCTCCACACCTCACATGGCCACTCTAAGGTAATTCATGAGAATCACATAGAAACCGATTATTTAAGAGAATAATGCTCCCAGGACAAAGCCCAACGGCTGTAATACATTCAAGTAAAACTAAAAATATAATATATATTTGTATATATATATATATATATATATATATATATATATATATATATATATATATATATATATATATATATATATATATATATATATATATATATTTATATATATATATATATATATATATGTATATATATATATATATATTCAATGAAAAAACCATTGGTTATAGAACATATATAGTTAGGAATTTGCATTTACAAAACCTTATTTTACTCGCATAAAACCATTGAAATTCCATATATAGTTAGATGCGCTAACTATATATCGCGCACCCGCAATCCACTGCTGATGATGTCACATATTACATCATTCATGACATGGTCAGTGACATCACTGATGACATCACTGATGACATCTCAAATGACATCACTGATGACATCACTGATGACAACACCCAGTGACTGTATGTTTCTGTAAAGTTAAAATATGTCTCACATATTGAAGAATGAGTGGATGTATAAATGTCTGGATGAAGGATTTAGTAGGTGCATGACTGATTGTATGAGGGAGGGATTAAATGTGTCTCACTGAGTGCATGGGTTAGTGATTAAACTGTATTAATTTGTGCATCATTATATCTGTTGTTCTGTAAACTGCTGCATGTGTTGATCAGTAGCTATATGAGTAACTATATGGGTTATTGATTGGTTGCCCGAGTATTTGTATGGGAGACTGAGTATGTGTGTGAGTGGCTGGGAGGTGTGTGACTCTGTGCATAGATGTGTGAACAGCTGATTCACTAGATGTATGGGTTCAAAACTGCATGTGGAAACAACTGTATGGGTGGTTGACTGTGTGCATGAGTGTATTGGTGAGTGAATGGATATCTCAGTGCTACATGTCAAAGTAAGTACATATGTAAAAGACAGTACATGTGAGAGTTGACATATATAAATAACTGTGCATAAGAGCCAGTGAATGTGTGAGTGGCTGTATGGATCATTGTGAACTTGTATCAGGGATTGTATAAGAGAGAAAATATGTGTTAGTTTATATTTGAATAAGTAAAGTTTGTATAACTGTATAGTTGAGGAAATGGAGGTGTGATTGATTGTTTGCATGACTGACTAGTTGTGTGAGTAACTCCATGGATGAGTGACAGTCTGTGAGTGTCTGTTTACACTGATTGTATCTAAGGTTATATTAGAGTCTGAAGAGGTTCATTGTATTATCACATGAATGATATCATGAGTGATGTCACCAGTGATGTCATTTGAGATGTCATCAGTGATGTCATCAGTGATGTCATTTGAGATGTCATCAGTGATGTCATCAGTGATGTCACTGACCATGTCATGAATGATGTAATATGTGACATCATCAGCAGTGGATTGCGGGTGCGCGATATATAGTTAGCGCATCTAACTATATATGGAATTTCAATGGTTTTATGCGAGTAAAATAAGGTTTTGTAAATGCAAATTCCTAACTATATATGTTCTATAACCAATGGTTTTTTCATTGAATTTTCAAGGTTTTGTAAATGCAAATTCCTAACTATATATGGACTATAACCTATGGTTTTTTCTGTGAATTTCAATGGTTTTTTAATAGCAAATATCAAAAGCTGTCAAATGTGAAGTACGTGATAGGTAAAAACGTTTTCGTGTTTATGCACGCTGATGTGCTTTGAACGCTGCCCCCCCCCTCCCTTCTTTTCTCTTAGTAGTACTCTCTCTTTGCAGAAAGTGAACGGTAGTTAACGCAGACCTTTACCCCCGTTGTAATCCGTCGTACCTGCTTGTCTCTCCATTTGATTGATTGTTATCCAAGCATTTACTGTTTTAGAATTGGTTCTCTTTGGATCATTCTCTATTTACAAACAAGCACAAAGTCGCAATACTCTGTTTAGTCTTTGCAGATAGTGAAAAATCGTGTAAAAAAATAAAAGTAATCGAGCAAAATCAGTAGACCACTAATTCGATCTCTTTTTGACCTCGGTAAAATACAAACATTAGGAACAACCCTTCATGAGAAATACGAAAATAGTGAGATGAACTGAGCTCCACACCATGAGGGCTGCAAGACAGCTCGACTCCGCCACCCACCCCGCCCAAAATAACGACAAACCCTATGCAAATATTATAAATATAGACAACACACCAGCAAAGAAACAGGGTAAAACATTTTATTAAATAACTATTTACATAACTATTTTATCCTTTTTATTGCCCGATCCGGCCAGCTCAATCGATCGAGCATGAAACTCATGCACTGATAGCAAGCATTGAGAGTTTGTAGAACGATGGCTTCAGATTTTCCACATACGGTGTAGTGGCGCGAACTGGGAGGGGGCGTTTGGATCCTGCCCCTTCCCCAAATAAGATTTTCATACGTGAATGTTCGTTCATGCTTTTTGTCCCTGAGTTGCTTCGATGTCACTGCCTTACAAAAATGGCATAAGTCCTGGATGTTGAGTGCCATACTTCAGAGTTCTAAGCAGCGCTTGTAACATTGTTTAAACCTTATTTGCACCTGCTGCAGCTTCACTATTCAAAGTAAGTGGGGTCCGTTTGTGGACCTGACTGCATTGGAAAACAATGTGATACGGTGCCTCCCTAAACCGCTTGACGGAGGCCCCCGAGGGGCGGTGAGATGGCGCGGACTGAGAGGGGGCGCTTGGCTCCTGCCCCCTCCCCAAGTCGTGTTGCCCTGGTGTGGCCTGAGATCGCCCCCGACATAGGCGGCCGGCTCCCGGGGTCCGGCGGAATTTTTTCCCTTTTGATGACTCTTCCGTTCTGGACCTTGTCCCACAATCCGTTTGACCTGAAGACACGCTGTAGTGGGGCGCCCCTTTACCGTTTAGGTTGCCATTCCGCCCGCTTTTGGTACTCTGTGCCTCTTCCGCCATTCAGCTGTTTACCGCCCGCTCTTGCGACTACAGCGTCTCGCTCACCATGTAGTTGAGTTGCTCCCGCTCTTAAAATTTAACCGAACTTTTTGGACTGCTGAAAGCGGTTGTATTCCGACCGCTGGTTGGTGGAGACATTTTGACTATATTCTGGACCTGCGTTCTCGCGTAATGCGTCATATGACGCGCCGCGTTAGCGCACCCGGAAGTGCTCCGGTGCGCAAGGCACAGCTTCCCGGAAACGATCCAGAGCGCACCGCGCAGCGCGTAACGTAAGCATAACAGGTCATGTGACTTGTTAATAAAACTTTTCATTGGTTCATTTTACTTTTGTTTTCCTAATGATGTAAGACTAGGTCATGTGACCTAAGAATAACACTTTTCATTGGATTAAAACATTTTTTTTCCCAAACGATGAAAGCCCCACCTTGTTTCTGGATGTTTCAGACTGAAGCTGGCGTCACCATGAGAGCACCACCATCTCGTAGCTCCGTCGTGGCCATTCCGCAAGCAATCATGGCAGCCGCTCCCCACCGGAAGCCTGCGGGAGTCGAGGACCCCCAAGACTTTTGTACAATCTTCAAGGCTGAGGGGACGCTTTCGAGAATGGAACCCAAGCCCTGGCAGACAAGCGTCCGAGTTCCAAGGTGTCCCAGGGCCATTTTACTGGACCAGGCCCAAATCCGAAGAGCCGGCCGCCATTTTAAGAGTCCTGTGGCAGCCGCCTATCGCTGCACCGCAAGAGTGGGAGCAACTCAACTACATGGTGAGCGAGACGCTGTAGCCGTAAAAGCGGGCGGTAAACAGCTGAATGGCGGAAAAGCCACAGTGTAGCAAAAGCGGGCGGAATGGCGACTGAAACGATAAAGGGGCGCCCCACTACAGCAGACAAGCCTCCGCCATGTGCTTCAAAACTGCATATGTATCTCGTGATATCAAGGTTGGGCAACCAGTACACAACAAGCAGTTACGAGTCCCATTTACACCGGCGCCATTTTGGGCGCGGCCGGGCAGGTCCAGGATCTACTGAAACATAACAAATGAGGCTGACGTCTCTGAAGCAGTTGACGAACAGCAGGACATAGCAAATAAACATGAACTCTCTAAAGCTGTTAACTCACTGCAGGACAAAACAAGTGAACCTGAAACCTCTGGAATAATTGTCGCTCAAAAGAACAACACACAAAACTCTGTGGAGCCTGAAGAAAAAAAAACAGAAGGGCACTGTAGTTTCAGACACACTTAACACTAATGACTAAACAAAGATATCGTCTGTTTATGAAGCAGTTATCATCTTGACAGAATTGACAAAGAAGTGTACAGACACCAATGCTATTAAGAAACACAAGGAAATCCTAACGCATCAGCATTCTCGGAAGAGGTTGACACAGATAACATCTTAAGGAACAAAGAAAGACCTGTTCACTCTTGACACCCCAGGTGCTGTGTATATTGCACTATAGTGCTGCATCGAGAAAACGGACAACCCTATTGATGTGGATTTTTCATTATTGATTATTGTAAAGAAATGGCGACTCCCCCCTTTAGCAGATTAGCTAAATGTTTGCGTAATTTAGGCATAAAAGTTATATTATTGTTGTTGTTGTTGTTATCGTTATAGTTCTGGTTAATTTCAAAAAATGGTTAAATATATTTACAGTTTTTGTTGCGTTCGTTATATTTAAATGTTAATAAAGTTTTAAAATCTAACTTTGTTGGAGTGCTATATATGTTTAAAAAATCGGGTGAATGGGGCCTTGAATCGGGTTATTGTCATGTGTGGGCTTTGCAAGTGTACTGCTACAAGATCGGACATTTCAAACTCAAATGCACGTTCTTTTTCTTACCTTTCCGAAGCATGGAGCGCAATAGCAGGCAGAGAAAGGGTGATGCACGTGTTGAACACTGCCTGGCCTGGCAAGTTGCTGGCAGTGCCCCCCCGCCCGCTCCTGAAAGAGGGCACACACACACCGCCGCCCCGAGTACTTCACAAATCTTTAAAAGACCATGCGCTTGTTCATGAGGCTTAAATGGTTTATCACCCCTTCTAGAACCCCTGCATCGACCCTCTGACGTTTCCTGGAAGAATTAGCACTGAAACGATAAAGGGGCGCCCCACTACAGCAGACGAGCCTCCGCCATGTGCTTCAAAACTGCATACGTATCTCGTGATATCAAGGTTGGGCAACCAGTACACAACAAGCAGTTACGAGTCCCATTTACACCGGCGCCATTTTGGGCGCGGCCGGGCAGGTCCAGGATCTAGTCAAACATAACAAATGAGGCTGACGTCTCTGAAGCACTTGACGCACAGCAGGACATAGCAAATAAACATGAAGTCTCTAAAGCTGTTAACTCACTACAGGACAAAACAAGTGAACCTGAAACCTCTGGAATAATTGACGCTCAGAAGAACAACACACAAAACTCTGTAGTGTCTGAGGAAAGTAAAACAAAAGGGCACTGTAGTTTCAAACACACTTAACACTAATGACTAAACAAAGATATCGTCTGTTTATGAAGCAGTTATGATGTTCACAGAATTGACAAAGAAGTGTGCAGACACCAATGCTATTAAGAAACACAAGGAAATCCCTAACGCATCAGCATTCTCGGAAGAGGTTGACACAGATAACATCTTAAGGAACAAAGAAAGACAAAATAAGGATGAGGAAGTTATCACTTTAGTTTTTTCATCAGCTAGCGACAGCAAGAAACATATTGTAATGGAGATTAGAGAGGCTACGGATGGATAAATAAATTATCAAAAGAAATAGCGACTCCCCCCCTTTAGCAAATTAGCTAAATCTTTGCGTAATTTGGACATTAAAGTTATATTATTGTTGTTGTTGTTGTTATGGTTATAGTTTCCTTTTAAGTATAATTCACCAATAGTTTTGTTTGTAGATGTTTTCCCATTAACAATCCCAGTTCCATCACCCGCCCAGGATATCACCACTGTTCCCCATGTCATAAAACCTTAGGATGTTCAATAACTGAAACAGCTAATATGGGTTTACTTACAGGGGACATCTTTTGTTCTGTTTTGTAAAGTAAAATTATTGTGAACGCAAGTATTATACATAGTAAGTGTTTAATATAGCATTTGTCAGTCATTGGTTAAGCAGCTAGGACCTGTTCACTCTTGACACCCCAGGTGCTGTGTATGTTGCACTATAGTGCTGCATCGGAATACGGACAACCCTATTGATGTTGATTTTTCATTATTGATTATTGTAAAGAAATGGCGACTCCTCCCTTTAGCAGATTAGCTAAATGTTTGCGTAATTTAGGCATAAAAGTTATATTATTGTTGTTGTTGTTGTTGTTATCGTTATAGTTCTAGTTCATTTCCATTCAGAGTGTCCTACACAGCACCACTGTAGGTAAACACTACTTTATGTAAAACCTGGGACATAGCACTCATTGAAACTATAGTTGGTCACCATGGGGTTTAAAGAAGGGATGGTTCTTCACCTGGGTGCCTTCCACAACTCAGCACGTTGTGCTGCCCTGGAACTATTCGCACAAAAGACAGCTTCTGACCATTGTTGTTTTTTTTAATCAAAAAATGTTTAAATATATTTACAGTTTTTGTTGCGTTCGTTATATTTAAAAGTTAATAAAGTTTTATAATCCAACTGTCTTGGAGTACTATATTTTTTTAAAAAATCGGGTGAATGGGGCCTTGAATCGGGTTATTGTCATGTGTGGGCTTTGCAAGTGTACTGCTACAGGATCGGACATTTCAAACTCAAATGCACGTTCTTTTTCTTACCTTTCCGAAGCATGGAGCGCAATAGCAGGCAGAGAAAGGGTGATGCACGTGTTGAACACTGCCTGGCCTGGCAAGTTGCTGGCAGTGCCCCCCCACCCGCTCTTGAAAGAGGGCACACACACACCGCCGCCCCGAGTACTTCACAAATCTTTAAAAGACCATGCGCTTGTTCATGAGGCTTAAATGGTTTATCACCCCTTCTAGAACCCCTGAATCGACCCTCTAACGTTTCCTGGAAGAATTAGCACGTAACACAATACCAAACCCTGTCAGCTGAAACCCCCGAGGAATCGTGGGGCATATTATCAAGGGGGTTTATTTCCGCTTTTTTGGCTTTAAAAGCCAAAAAAAGGAGATAAAATTATCTCCCTATTACCAAGCTGTTGCTAACACCAGTTAGTGACAGCTAAAAGGAGAAAGCGACCATCTTGGGCCCCGCTTTGCATGTCAGTGATATTTATCACTAATGACATGCAAAGTGGGCGTGCCAAGATGTTAGCGACTGGAAACAGTCCCTAACCATCGCTATCTCCTATTACCAACTTTTGGAGATATTTGCGCTAAGCGCGAATATCTCCAAAAGCTAACACCTGCCCTGAGCAGTTTTTAGCCATGTTATCCAATGGGAGGTGGATAACATGGCTAAGAGCATTTGCTGGATAATGCATGAATATCGCTGACTTTTCAGCGATATTCATGCATTGCAGCCGTTTTTTATCGCATTTGCGATAAACCTTGCTAATAGCAAGGTTTATCTGCGATAAAATTCGCCGATGTGCGGCGATAATTTTTGTCTCTAAACAAGTTGGAGATAAAAATTATCGCTAGTTGTTAGTAATATACCCCCGGGTTTTTCCTTGCAGGAATCGGGAAGCGGAAGACTAGCACTGAAATCAGTAGTCTCACGCCTGAATCGGGAGGATTGGTATGTCTGGATTGTCTACAGCTGGAGCCATAAACTACATCCGCAGGGCTAGGTGATAGCCTGGGTCCGGCCTGGACAATCGGACACAGAGGAAGAGGAGTGTCAGAGGGTGCGGTAGTGAATAGGGTGAAAGGGAGGTGTCGGGTGGGCACAGGGTGTGATTCTCAGGGAACAGCAGCGCAGATGGGGGGAAGTATATGGCCCATGCATGAGAGAGAGAGCGGGGGTGACCAGTGCGTGGAGGAGATGCTTGCGAGGGTAGGGAGCCGTGCTGAGAATCGACGGCGTGCAGAGAGTGGGTCTGGTCAAGGCATCTAAAATGGCTGCCGTGCACGACAAAATTGTGGCATTGGACAAAAAGGCAAGATGGCGCAGACAATGTTTATCAATAAGGATTCATTTATAACAAAATATTTACTCGCAGTGACAAAATGGTGGTCAACACTTCCTGATTTCCATCGAATCGAACGTTAACAGACGTCACGCAGCAAAAAAAAAAAAAAAAGCTCACGCACAACAGCTGGAAGACATGTATCAACATATTCAGAAAACATAAGGGGTCAGGATACGTCTCCCGCACCCCCTTATACCTAGTAATTTAATTAAAACGAAACACAAAATGGCGAATTCCCGTTTCGCTACCAGTTTGCGGCCCGGTTCGCGGCTCGGGAAGCGCTTCTACCGTGAAAAATATATATTTTTTTATTTTCCCCACGAGACCCTTTAATAACCCCAACATCATTCCTAGGGGGTCAAGAGAGGTATACCTTGCCCCCTTTCATTAAATTCCCCCTTCGTTTTTCACCTCTTCTTCTCTCTCGATCCTACCGAGAGATAAGATGGCGGCCGCTCCGGACTGTTTAGAATGTTGACAGACACCGGAGGGCCAATCAGCTTCGCATCGCAAAGTTCCGATACGCGAAAAGTTCGCTAACCGGATCGCTGCCCGGAGCGCTGTTACAGATATATATCTTGATTTAAACGTTAATTTCTCAAAATCCACTGAAGCACATATATTAAGACCTAGCAAAGGCACATCGGGCTAACAGTCCCTACAATTTTGTCAAGTTTCGTGGAAATCCATTCAGCCGTTCGAGCTAAAAGTGAGGCCAACCGCCCCATGGAAATTAACATGGGAAAAACGTGTTTTGGAACCCCCCTTTTTTCTCGGCCCCCCCTTGACAAACCCACCCCAAATTTTCAAGGGTTGCTCAGAAACGAAATGTGCCATTTTCCTGAAAATTTCAGCCGATTCCGTCCACAAACGCCAAAGTTATTAGACATAGAATTTTCAAAAGTTCCATAGAGAATTAATCCTAACTATATATACCTACTGGCGAGACGCCAGTAGGTAATATATATATATATATATATATATATATATATATATATATATATATATATATATATATATATATATATATATATATACATACAAACACACACACATACATATATCTGTAATTTTCATCAAAAGTACTCCATTTAAAAAGAAATCCAAATTCACTCCTATATCAGCGAGAGATGGACTTGATATTTTCAGTGACAATGTGATCAATGAGATTAAAAAACAGAATCACAAAACTTTAAACATTATGAGGAAATCAAACAACAAAAACACACAATACTACTCATCATAAATAAACAACAAAAATACAAAAATGTCGTCATTAGAAACTCTGACAAAGGAGGGAACGCGGTACTGTGGGCGCGAAAAGACTACATGGAGGAGGCCATGTCACAGTTGAACAACAGAACCTGTTATAGACTCAGCAACGCATTGGCATTAAGGGAGACATCAAATGATTTTTATGGAAAACTGGTGGCTTGGAAAAGTGCGGGACTTTTAACAATAGACGAATATTAGTTCATTAGAAAAGATCATCCAACTGTCCCCAGCATATATGTTATTCCAAAAATTCATAAAAATGCATCCAAGCCACCAGGCAGGCCAATAATATCAGCCAGATCAAGCGTACTAGAAAATTCTTTCAAATACATTGATTTTTCCCTTCAGGAATGGGCCCAATGATTAACCTCATATATAAGGGACACAAGTGATTTTATCTCCAAAGTGAAAGATTTTTAATGGAATAGTAATTACTATCTTTTAACTTTGGAAGTGGCCTCATTATATACTTGTATTAGCCACAAAGACGGACTGTAGAGTTTTTTCTGGGTAAAAACAAGGCAACATTGCCCCAACACAATGTTATGCTGTTGAACACTATCAGTATTTGTTTAAACAGCAACATATTCTTGTTTGATAAAACACACCATCAACAAATGCGAGGAGTCGCAATGGGAGCCAGCTTTTCCCCCCAGCTATGCTTGTTTGTTCATGGGCTGGTGGGAGGAGCTGGTTCTCATGGAAACACACAGACGATATATGAATGATCATGTCAAGTTGTTTTATAGATATATTGCTGATTTATTCATTGTGTAGAAGGGGACCCAAGAGGAAGCTCTGAATTTTTTTTCAGATATTAATGAAAATAGCATCAACCTTAAGTTTACCTCCACCATCAGCAACGCCAACATCAATTTCTTAGATGTAGAGATATACCCCAATAGAGACAAATTAGAAACCAAGGTATACAGAAAGGAAACCGCTGGCACTTAATTCAGAGCATTTCCTATGGGGAAATGCTGCGCCTTAATAGAATTTGCAGAAACCCTGCGGATTTAGCAAAAACCCAACAAGACAGTAAGAGGAGATTTTTATCTAGGGGGTACTCAAATAAGACCATACAAGAAGCCATTGACAAAACACAAAATCTAGTCAGAGATCAATTGATAATCCCCCAAAAAAACAGAATTGTGACTGACAAGACAAAACTAAAGTCAAATCAGTTATGACTAGTCATTACATATAGTGCTCAAAAAAGGTCAATAAAAAAAAATCATACAGAGAAATTGTCCGATTGTCAGAAATTACCGCATAATCGGTCTGGAGCTAACACCCAAACCTAAAATTATGTACAAAATAGCTCCTTCAATGTATAATAGCTTAGTCTCTAGCAACCCAGAGTCATCCAACACAACCAATTGGTTGGCCTTATCCAATGGATTCACAAAATGCAAGACATGCAAGGCATGCCAATATGACATAAACAAAAAGAGTTATGTCACTGCATTTTGTGATAAGGAGGTTAAAATCAATAAACCCCTCCATTGCAAAAAATAAAATGCAATCTATGTACGGCAGTGTACATGCCAAGTGAAGTACGTGGGCAGTACTAAGCTTCCTGTTAACAAGAGGATTTTGCAGCAAATCAGGACGATTAACAACTGCGACCCTACCTACCCTGTCGCCAGGCATTTACGCGAAGTTCATAACAACAATCTGAAAGATTTTTCGTATTATGTTTTAGATACCATACCTAAACTAAAAGAGGAGGAGGCAGGGACAACCAACTCAGAAAACTAGAGACACGTTACATTCTCAACATGGATAGCAAGTCATCAGGGGGATAAACAATACAGAGGACCTATATACATGCTTATAAATAGATCCCAACCATCCTAATCCACTGTGCGTTCTTTCCAGTTTTCTTTGCCTTTTCATATTTTAACAAAAACTCACAATTTTTTACATCTTTTTGAATGTTATTTTTATTCTATTTATAGTCCTAACTGATTTGTACCTTATAAATAGAATTTCAATATGGTGATTTAGTAATTTATATCTCGTTATTAGGTAGCACATAGCACGTTTTACCATAAAATCAGCATAGCATTGAGGGTAAGAATTTGCAGTTATAGGCAAATGTATATACATTAAACATTTATGCCAAAATATGTTGAAATACAAAAGGGATTGATCCCTATGATTTTTTATAGGAATATAATTGTATGATGTATTTTAAATTTGATAAGTACTCCTTAAAATGTATTTATATATTTAATGTTTCTCAAAAGTTCTATGATCATTTGTTTTTTAAATATATTCATGGGCTTTTAATCATATTTTAATCATCTGGAGAGACGCTGTCTGGATGCCCTGGTGGTGCATATTAAGGTTTATGCCATTCTCTGAGTCATCTACTGTAGACCACATACAAAAACGCACGACCTCCGCGAGAGGCACTGTCATTTTTAAGATACGCATGATGGGACATGGTGTGATTCTTTTGTGACCTGTTGAAGTGCAATGCTTGCAGACTACGGTTGGGCGTTTGGAGGTATCTAGCAGCGTGAATCCTTGGGCTGTCCGGGTTAACAGCTGTAAATGTATGTCTCCACTGTTCCTGTTGCCAATCAACTATCTGTTGAGCTAAAAGGCTATAATATCGAGAGGTGGGTTGAACTAGAGATTAGAACACCACCTCTGTGAGTGGAGTGGGCGGCACATAGTACTGCTTCTGAATTGAGCGCTAGAACGACCCTTATCATACTCTGGGGTGCCCACTGTCAACTTCATGGGTAAACCAGATAACCGGCAACCTAAACTCTCATTTGAATCGCAGAGACAGACGAAGGGAGCAACTGCCCATTCCGACACAGAACTAGAAGCGGACTCAACACCTGGTACCGTGATGGGGAGTGTTCTTCAGGAGATTCAAAAAACACTGCTGGATATTAACGGGAAGCTGGATACCCTCACTCAGCACATAGACAATATGTCGGCGAAGCTGGACAAGCAGGGGGAGTGCCTGGATGAAGCTGTGAATCACCTTGTGGCAGTGGAGGATGTAACGACTAGTAAATGTACTGGAATGGAGAGCACAGTTAAACTGCCAGGTTGCAAAATAGCGTAGTCTACTACAGGCCATTTAATGCACAAGCTGACATTCTTTAACACTTTTTGAATTTTAAAGGACACATGGTGCCGGTTTAGATTACTCTATTCTATAATTTGACTTTGTAATTGATGTTGTTCACCCGCCTCTGAACCACTATTTTAAACTTATATAATTTGCGTGCATTTCATAGACCATCTACTATGCATGTTGTTACCCTCTAGTCTGTGAAACATTTTGTAATCTCTAGTGTGCCCTCCTCCACCCTACCAGCCTACTGCTTGATTGCTATTTACGTCTCGATATTCTCACCATTCAATCATGCGCCCATCTAACCCCTTCTGGAACTCTAATCTTGCGTTACGGACCCAACTCCCAGCGTCCCATCTGCCGCCTGTGTCCCTGGTGCCTTGTGGTTGCACTTAATCCCCCCCTGAGCAAGCCGATTCAACACCATCCTCCAGGTAGCCATTTCCTTTTCCACCTCCTTTGATCTCTCCTTGCGTCCTCCAATGAGTCTGATCTTGGACGATGCCCCGTGGGAAGAAAGGAATAATGTTTGTACTTACCTGCTGATTGAACGGATGTGGATACCTACTGCGGAGCCCGAACAACCTTGGCGGATGCCCGATGGAGCTGTCCTATGCAGCTATAGAGGAGTCTGGCTTCTCGGCCGTCACCTACCCAGTCGGACATTTGACATTGTTTTCCGGGTCTCCCCATTTGGTCTCCTTACCGCCCCCTCCTCTCTTATTCTCTTGATGCTAACTGATGTATCTATGTATCCTGTAACTCCCTCTTTCAATGGATGTGAATACCTACAGCGGAGCCTGAACAACCTTCGCCGATGCCATGTGGAGCTGTCCTACCCAGCCTGACATCTGACATTGTTTTACTCGTCTCCCCGTTCGGTCCCCTTCCCTCCCCCTCCTCCCTCCGCTACGATTGTTTGGATTCTAACTGATGTATCTATGTATCCTGTAACTCACTGATTCAACTGATACCTACTGCGGAGCCTGAGCAACCTTGGCCGATGCCCGGTTGAGCTGTCCTATGCAGCTATAGAGGAGTCTGGCCCCTTGGCCGTCACCTACCCAGCCGGTCATCTGGCATTGTCTTCCTCATCTCCCCGTTTGTTTCTCCTTCCCTCCCCCACCTCCCCCATCTCCTCCCTCTGTTTCTTTGATTCAAACTGTAGTAACTTTGTAACCGGTAACTCGTTGATCCAACTGATATAACTATATAACCTGTAACTCACTGATCATCATGTAAAGCGCTCTGATACCTCCGGGTCTAGCCAGCGCTATATAAACTTTGCAAATAAATAAATAAAATTAAAAAAAATAAACACATTTTTTATATCGTTACTTGCATTTTTTTCTAAAAATGAGATGAATGATATATTTATTTTCTTCTCTAACACACAGCACAATGAGCCTATGTAAACAATTAATGTTTCCTCTATGTCTATGTAACATTACCAGTCACTTACCAGGTTGTAGCCCTTTAAATAGTCTATCGACACACAACAGCGTTGTCATGTGATCAAGGTCCTTTCCTGACTGAAACGCGTAATGGCTTACATTAAAACAACACTTTAGACATGGAATAGATGGTCCGCGTCTGCTTTGCATGAGAGATCTTGTGTGAAGCAAGGAGCAGCATTTTGGATATACATATACATATACATATATATATCCAACACCATCCTTCCGAAAAAAGATCAGAGGCCACAAGGGGATTTCAGTGCAGGAAACCCTTTATTCCAAACATCCCAGCAGCGGCAGATGCATTTCGGCACACTCGCCTTCGTCAGTGCCCTGTGCTGTAATGATCCCAACCCAATGGTGCTCCTCCTGTGTAAAATACTTGCTGGCTGGCTGGCGACTGCGTCCCCTCCCCCTAATGCCGTCGTCACACCACCAGGAGTCCATATTCTGTCCAGTGAACTCCAATTCCCAGCAGGCACTGTCCCGGCGCTGCAGAGCTGGTGGTGTGGGGGAGTGGGAAACTGTAGATTAGTGCCAGCTTCAGGTGAGTTGGGTCGGTCCTAGATCAATGGAAAGGCGGGAACCTCCCTGAATCCCCTATAATCGCAGCAGCCAGTCCCTTCAGGTAAGTTCGTACATATATATATGCAAAAGATAAACTTCACGCGCCACCTCCAATCGTCCAGATCGGCGAAGCAAAGGAGAGACGGACCACAGGATCTGGCTTCAATAGATTTTAATGTGCAGGTGAGGCAACAACAGCACGACACGTTTCGGACCTGTGGGCCCTTGGTCACATGTAAAGTTGTTGCTATTTTTTTTCTTTTTATAAATGCTTGTGAAAAACACCACGCACACTAAATGCATTAGTCACAACAATCACCTGATCATAGACATAGAAGATAGATTATGGCAAAACTGTCCTTCGATCGGCAAAAAAATCATTTTCCATAATAACAGAACAAAAGTTGTTTAAACAGAAAATTAGGGAATAAGAAATTGAACTGGATCAATATGCAATATTTCATATAACAGCAAAATTGCTGGATGGAGAGGTACCAACATAACAGTAAACAAAATGAAGAAACTATTAGAGATCCCGCTGTACAGGATGTCGTAGTCTTCCGGGATAAAGCCCTATTGGTTTCCATTCTTCCTGTAATACATCATAAGACAATTTCTTGCAAAAAGCTGACAACAAATCTAACGTATAGGGCAAAGAAACTAATATGAAGTGACAGAAGCAAAAAACGAGATTTAAATAGGACAAATAGAGATCCTGTTAAAATAGCAGGTAACAACTTAGGTAATTTTGCAAACATAGCTATCCCAATCTGTGCAAAGATTATAGTGGTGAAAGTGCCACATGACTAATGCGAATGAGTTATTAAAACACTATTCATAAATATGTAATAACAATAAAAAATTGGTATTAGCCAAAAATTCATTGCTAAAATCACATAAAATATTACAAATGTTAAAACATCCCATCACATCATGTATCATATGTAGTGAGCACCTAGTAAAACAAGTGAGCAATATAAGAGGTCTTAAATATTAAATAAATACAAAATGAAATGAAGCATTTATAGAGGCAACAAGGAACCTGACTACCTCTATACAGATTACATATGTATTAGAGAAAAAGAAACAATGCACCAATCAAGCAGACAACAAGAGAATAATACCAAGGATGATAGGCAACAGGGAACCTGACTACCTATAATCATATATCTCTCGGTCTGCAAAGCAGAAATGGAACATGGACATCAGATTTAAGTGGTGCATCAGGTTTTAGGGAGAAGGGCAAAGTAGCTACACCAACTCTAAAGGTGAGTATACATATCTTCAGAATTGTTCAGCCCATTGGGTCATCTACTATCAAACTGCAAGATCATAGTAGTCTCAAGCTGCATGAGTAGTTGTTCTCTGTTACCCCCTCAGCGCAGTTTAAGGACGGCACACATAACATAGTAAGAAAGACAGTTTAGGTCGTTCTTATGTTTGGTATTGAAGTGCCGTGCCACCGGGTAGGCGGGGTCACTGTGTAGAATCGCTCTCAGATGTTGTAAGATCCTGATGTGCACCTGTAGTTTGGTCCTGCCTATGTAGTTTAGGCCACAGGTGCACGTCAAGACATGCACAGCAAAGTCTGTCTTGCAAGTGTAGCAGCCAGAGATAGGGAACATGTGCTTCCTAAAGGATATATATATTCTCAGGTTTAGGTGGAAAGCAGCTCCTGTTAGAACACTCTCGACACCAACAACACTCTAGATCTGCTCACCTCAAATGTCTGTTTTTCTATCAAAGTCTTTAAGCATAGGATTAGAAAAGTGCTTTCCACGCCTAGATAAAAAAGGACAAAGTCTTTTGCCATTTCTACAGCAAAGCCTTTAAGCATAGGACCAGCACAGTGCTGTCCTTGCCGAGCTGTAAAATGACAAAAGCAATTTATCATTCCAGGCCCAGTATTACAGCTTTGAATTGGTAAAATACCGACCCAAGCCAACCTGAAATGAGTAAAAGCAACCCCTGACACAGTGTTTGGCTCTAATTAGAGCTCTTCAGAGAGGTATAGCTTTGTCCGGACACAAGGAAGCACCCAGTATAAGTCAAAACAAAACCCTTTCAGGCATAGAGTGATGCATAAATTGTGCAAAAAAGAAGGAGAGAACTTTGGGCAGTTCTCAAGTTTAGGTGGAAAGCAGCTCCTGTTAGAGCACTCTCAACACCAGCAACACTCTAGATCTCATCACCTCAAATGTCTGTTTTTCTATCAAAGTCTTTCAGCATAGGATTAGCAAAGTGCTTTCCACGCCGAGAAAGAAAAGGACAAAGTCTTTTGCCATTTCTACAGCAAAGTATTTAAGCATAGGACTAGCACAGTGCTGTCCTTGCCGAGCTGTAAAATGACAAAAGCTATATATCATTCCAGGCACAGTATTACAGCTTTGAATTGGTAAAATACCAACCCAAGCCAACCTGAAAGGAGTAAAAGCAACCCCTGACACAGTGTTTTGCTCTAATGAGAGCTCTTCAGAGAGTTATAGGTTTGTCCAGACACAAGGGAGCACCCAGTATAAGTCAAAACGAAACCCTTTCAGGCATAGAGTGATGCATAAATTGTGCAAAAAAGAAGGAGAGAACTCTGGTCAGTTCTCAAGTTTATGTGGAAAGCAGCTCCTGTTAGAGCACTCTCAACACCAGCGACACTCAAGATCTGCTCACCTCAAATGTCTGTTCACCTCAAATGTCTGTTTTTCTATCAAAGTCTTTAAGCAGAGTATTAGCAAAGTGCTATCCATGCCGAGATAGAAAAGGACAAAGTATTTTTCCATTTCTACAGCAAAGCCTTTAAGCATAGGACTAGCACAGTGCTGTCCTTACCGAGCTGTAAAATGACAAAAGCCATTTATCACTCCAGGCACAGCATTACATCTTTGAATTGGTAAAATACCAACCCAGGCCAGCCTGAAATGAGTAAAAGCAACCCCTGACACAGTGTTTTGCTCTAATTAGAGCTCTTTAGAGAGGTATACCTTTGTCCAGACACAAGGGAGCACCCAGTATTAGTCAAAACGAAATCTTTTCTGGCATAGAGTGACGCATAAATTATGCAAAAAAGAAGGAGAGAACTCTGGGCAGTTCTCAAGTTTAGGTGGAAAGCAGCTCCTGTTAGAGCACTCTCAACACCAGCAACACTCTAGATCTGCTCACCTCAAATGTCGGTTTTTCTATCAAAGACTTTAAACATATGATTATCAAAGTGCTATCCACGCCGACATAGAAAAGGACGAAGTCTTTTGCCATTTCTACAGCAAAGTCTTTAAGCATAGGGCTAGCACAGTGCTGTCCTTGCAGAGCTGTAAAATGACAAAAGCCTTTTATCACTCCAGGCACTGTATTACAGCTTTGAATTGGTAAAATACCAACCCAAGCCAACCTCAAATGAGTAAAAGTAACCCCTGACACAGTGTTTCGCTCTAATTAGAGATCTTCAGAGAGGTATAGCTTTGTCCAGACACAAGGGAGCACCCAGTATAATTCAAAACGAAACCCTTTCAGGAATAGAGTGATGCATAAATTATGCAAAAAAGAAGGAGAGAACTCTGGGCAGTTTTGAAGTTTAGGTGGAAAGCAGCTCCTGTTAGAGCACTCTCAACACCAGCGACACTCAAGATCTGCTCACCTCAAATGTCTGTTTTTTTTATCAAGAGCTCCAGGGTTCGGGATAACCAAAGTGGTTTAAATCCCTCTAAAAACCCCGCCATCCACCCTCACCGACAGGTCACTGACGACCGGGACAGCGGAGAAGAAATGAAACTGTGTTTCAACTTACCCCGGTAAACACGAGCCTGGCACGACTTCCCCTCGACGAACCCATTGCTCTGGGAACTGTGACCTGAACTACACCGCCAGCTTGCCCCATCCAAGGCTTCGGAGGAAGTAGGACACCGGGACGTGGACTCGCTCTGCATCATCCCAGAGCTGCTGGATGCTCCCCCTGACGACATTGCCCAAGGGATCTTCTTGCCGCACACCAACTCATCGAGGCGCATTTAAAGTCGGGGGACAGAGGTGAGATTCTGGCCCCTCTGCCTGCATCACACCCGTTGGGCTTGCATCGCCCACGAGTGGTCAGTGTCGCTGCCTGCATCGCCTCCAGGTTATCGGTGCTGTTCCTTGCCCGCGTAGTCCCCAGGCTGCCAGTGCCCCCATTTACTGCGCTGTACCTGCCCCTAAAAATCTGCACTGTTTACTGGATCAGTAAACAAGGTGTGGAGACGGCGTGATCTTACACCGGACCTGAGCGTCTTTTGGAGAGCTATATCTCGCCCCCACGAACCACGCTGCTCCGGGTGCCCAGAAACATCGAAGGAGGTGAGGACTGCGGAGGGTCGGAGCACGAGAGCTGGAGCTGGGTATTTAACCGCTGCCATCGCGCCCGAGACTCGAGGGAGTGAAATCGCTCTGCTGTGGCTGTGGTGCGGAGCGAAGCAGAGCATCATGTGACAACAATCCCCCAATCAATTGTTAATATTAATCAGTGCACCGCTGCAAATGCATCCGGGACTCCAGTGAGTGTGATCACTCTGCCGGGGCTGCGTAGCGGAGCATCATGGGACAACTATTTCCCAAGCATTGTTAATATTAATCTGCACTAGAGTTGTTCCAACTCTGGTGATAACCGTGACCCCCCCCAAGTGGCCACCTCGACCCCCATGATGCGGCGAGTGGATTATCAGGAAAGGTGAAAAGTTAGGAGAAGCACTTTCACAATCTCCCAGTATTTACCGGACATATAAATAAACGAATGAAACTTGGCCCAGCCTTGCCTGACCTTATAATGGCGGCCGCCTCAGACCCCTTAAAAGAATATTAAGGGCATCACAAAGGGATTCGGCTCTATGAGCCACACAGTAGGATTATTCTGCTGGTTTGTTCACCCCCAACTATCCTGCTCACGCCCCCTTCCTGATCTCGCTACCCATACTTCAGATGCTCTCTTCTACGCTTCTTCTCAACTTTACCCCCTTCTATATCAAATATCATTCCCATTCCTAAACAATCACAATTGTATTTTTAGTGTGCTTTTTTGTTTGCCACCCCCCAACCACACCCCCATCTACCTTGCATTTCATTTCGTTTTACACTGTACAAAATGTTGTGTTAAATATCATTTTTGTGTGTATTTACCCTGGAGTACGTTATCTATTTATGCAACCAGCACCTTATTTCATCTGTTGTTTTATTCTCTTTAATTCCTCTCTCTCACCCCCAACCTTATTCACATTGTTTTTCTCATTTAATCTCAATCTCAGAACGTTCCTTTTGATATTTTATATCATTGTGGTGTAATTTGCTTGATTTTGTTGTCCCCCTCTATGATGTTCCTTTGTTTTTTTCACCCCATTTTCTATCCTTGCTATTTGCTTTTGGCCAAATGTAACTCTAATGCGATATCTATGCTGCATGCACCGTATTTTGCTGGTGTTTTATTCCTTTAGCTGATTCTCATCCTTCCCATTATTAATTTACTTCACATCTTTCTCATTCTTAGCATTAATCCTTGATTGTACAGTTAGACGTGTTCTATTATTGTTGTTTATTTTATACAACTATGCTGTCTAGTGCTGTTTACTTAATTTGATTTTGCTGTCCCCCCATTGGAGGTACTTTTATTTTGTTCTGTATCCCTTCCATAGCTCCGCCTTTCTATATTCCTGGCATGATTAGTCTTTTGATTTACTCTGCTTATTTCTTCTCTCTCTCCATACTCCCCTAATCATGCCTCCCCTCTCTCTTTCCACCCCTACCCCAGTATCACCTATCTCGAAACTTGGCCCCAACTCTTGGTTTATCCTCTACCCCTCCCATCTCTCCAAGCATGGTAAGAAAAACTTCAAACATTAAGGCCCTCAATCTCCACCCAAAAACCTTATTTGCCGATTCCATAATCACCAACAACATCTTCTTTTCCAAGCACCCTTCAAAATGGAAAAGCCTATTTCTTTGACACCTCCCTATCTCTACCTCTCGCAGTATTCCCTACAGTCTGAAACTCTCCACCACTCCCTCTTCCTCCTTTCCTGGTGAAATTGATATCTCCATCTTCAAATCTTGAAACATTCTCATCTAAGCGTCTGAAAACCACCTCTACATCTTTGAACTCCACTTTAGTGCCTTATCCCAATCCCTTGCTCAGTCCCTGAACCCCCTCTCCTACCCCATCATCTCCTAGCTCCCTCACCTCCCCCCTTGTCTTCTTCCAACCTAACTCTTCTCTCTGATCTACCTACAACCCCAGCCAACGCTGACATCTACACTCAACCCCCATTGACTACTCAAACTCTCTATACCGTTACTAGGTCTGACACCCTACACCCTCATCCCCACTTCCCCTCCTCACTGATTCGCCCTCTCTTTCTCTCAGCCATGATGCACTCTCACAACCGCAGCTGTCCTCCCTAGCTGACTGTTTTATTACCAGCACTAACTCCCCTCACCAACGTTCCCCTCTATCTCCTCTCATTGTCTCCCCCACCTCCTCCTCTACTCATGATGTTCTCTCCCAATCACCACAACCCATCCCTTCTCTTAACATTATAACCTGTAATGACACCCCTGTCTCCCAATCACCTAGTTTTTTTGCCTCTCTCCTAGCCACCTCCACCAATGATTCTCACACCCCCTCCTCTCACTCCCACCACCCACTGTCCCATCCCCACCCTCTTCAATCCTTGCCTCTAACCATTACATCCCAGCTCCCTCATCTCTTTATCCCCCAACACCTCCCTCTCTCCGCGTATCCCCTCATCCCTTCTTCTTCTTCCTCTCCTGCCCCTACATCCTCCCCACACCTCCCTGCCCACTGCCCCCCCAATTAGGATCTACTCCACCCACTTCTCTTAAGCTCCACCCACTTCTCTTAAGCCTCCAAACATGTACGAGACTCCTGTTACCTGCATGCTTACTCCTGCCCCCCTTATAACCCCACAGTCTTTAAGCTCTGCCGAACACTCCACTCCTTGTGATCTCCCCTGGAACAAACCCCCTCTATCCACTTCTAACAACTTTTCCTCGTCTCCTCCAGCCTCTCTCACTGATCCCCCTATACCCCTTCTTCTCAATAATTCACTTCCGTCCATTCACCTCTCTCCTTCTAACTCCCATAATACCCTACTCTTTGATGCACCTTATCCACTTTTCCCTTGTTTAATCACCCCCATACCCCCAACAACCCTCACATCTCCACCGCTGACAATTCCCTCTCACGCTCCCATGTCCTCTCCTGCAACCCTCAATATACCTGCCACACAACTAAGCATGGGTGAATTTTGTGAATCTGGCGTTCGCGAATTTTGCGAATTTGCGAACTCGCAATCCGCAAAATCCGCGAATTCTCGCGAATTTGCGGATTTTTTTTTTTGTGTTCGCAAGAATTTCTGCCAGTTCGCAAGTATTTCTGACAGTTCGCGAGGGTTTTGTAACAGTTCGCAATCGCGAACTTACATGTCGGCTCGCAACGGTCACGATTATGTTGTTTCTACGTCTGGTTCATCATCATAGGTTCCCAGCACCCTCTGTTTCACCCCTGCCACCCTCTGTTTTACCCATGCCACCCTCTGGTACATCAATGCCTTATGCCACCCTCTGGTTCATCATCACTGTAGATTATGGGGGGAAAAAGCAAGCACACCTGCCTGCTTCAACTGACATGAATTAATTTGGGGTTGATTTATTAATGTGTCACTGTTTTAAAATTCCAGTCTGGCACCTGCATCTTTATCTGTAATTTGCTTTCTGTTGCAGTGCAATTTTTTTTTCCAGGACCTTTGTGGCCTACTTGTAGCTAATCTATGAGCCTGCTGGGAGGGTCAGAGCAGGGTCATACAATTGTTGCAACTAGCAACTGAACAATTGTTGCAACTAGCAACTGAACTTTGGAGGGGCCCTTGTCAGGAAGCACTACAGGGAACGGTTACTAATGATGAGTTTGAACTTTTGAACCTGCTTTCACTTTTGTAAAACTCGTTTTTCTGCAGAGCAGCATTACAGCAACTTTAATGCCCCACCAAGCTTATATGAGAAAGTTGATTTCTAATCCAAAAGTTATCCAAAGAAAATCAAAAGGCCTCAAATCTAAAAAAGTGCAGGCAAATGTCAACCTGAGGAGTTATTCTGATAAAAATAATCATTTTCAGAAGGTCTATGCTGCTTGCTAGTAGATTTCTTGTGCGGAATTGCAATTTTTGTAATTTTGCGAGTGCGAGATTGTTGCTGCCCGCCGCACCTACATGTTCGCAATTGCGAACTTACACCGCAAAGAAAAAAAATCCGCTGCATGCGAATTTGCGGATTTTGCGGGAAATTCGCGAATCTCGCGGATTGCGAGTTTACCGAAAATCCGCAAAATCCGCGAGCGTAACGGATTTTCCGCCCATGCTTATACACAACCCTATACTGTCCCTCCTCCTCATTTACGAAACCTTCTCCCTAATCCTAATGCCCCAACCACCCCTTCCTTCTCTGTCCCCCCTCCCCAATACGAATCCTCCCACCCACCAGAAGTCCCCTCTTCTCCTCCCCAGGTTACCCCCTTCCCCTCCCCAATCCCCCCTCTTCAATAACTACTACTCTGCACACCTCCCAAAAACGTTTGGTACACTCCACTCCTCACTCCTTACACTATCACTTCTTAATGTTGAACTTCTCCTTTCGTCCCTTGTTTTAGAAAGCTCCTCCCTCAGATCTGATGTCTCACTCCTTGCTAAGGCTCATTCTTCTGATCACACACACACATCGGTCCCTTCACTAAACAGCCTATCATCGCACTTTAACACCCATTTCACCTCCCCCATCAACAGCTCCACTAATATTGGTAACATTGATTACTCTCAACATGGCCTATCCCTCCCTACAAACTTCCTGATCCCACCCAAACCCGCTGAACCTTCCAATCCCCCCCACTTACACGGCAACTACAATCTCCACTCCTCAACAAGCTCTATGCCCAATATCCTTGGGGCTTAACTATTCTCCAAACTCCCCTGTCTCTCCCCCTCCCTTTTCGTCCCCTTGCCCCCTCTCCCGCAGTCTAATATCCCAGTTCTCTCGGGAAAAAGCAGACTCCCCCTTTACCCGACATCCCCTAGACCCCCTCAACAACTAACATCTATCCTCCCTGGTTCCCCCACCCAATTCTCTGATTCTTCACCCCTCTACTACATGTTAATTAACTGCTGATCTGCATCTTCCCATGCAACAGATATTTTGGAAACCATTCCCAATGAAAACATCGACATTGCATTCCTAACCGAAACCTGGCTCAACCCCCACTCCACTCCTATCCTGGACTTACTCATTCCTCCTGGATACTCCATCATTAGGAAAGATAGAATTGAGCAAATAGGTGGTGGCCTTGCCCAAATCTTTAAAGGTGAACTTAATCTCACGCTAGTTCATCTCCAGGACCCTTCCACCTTAGAATACCTTTGCGCTGATCTTACCATTCCTGGCTCCCCCACCATTCGTTTACATACTATCTACCACCCCCGCAATTCTATCCTCTTTACTGAGGAGCTGTCCAATCTTATCATTCAATCGTCGCGCACTCACTCCAAGAATCTCTTTCTTGGCGACTATAACATCCACTGGAATAAGATTGATAACCCTGCTGTCATCCTTTTTAAAGACAGCATGGACATTACTGACCTGACTCAACTCTGCAATCACTATTGACACTATTATGACTAGCAAGGATCTGGCCTCTCTCTCAATGATCCTTCCTATAGACTGGTCTGATCACCACCTTATCCTCTTCACTTTGAAATGCTCTGTTACTAGCCCCACCTCTATCGGCATTTTACCCATGAAACATACTCGTAATCTTCACCTTATCCCCCCTGGCGATTTGGAATCCTCAGTCAAAGCTCACTTACTTCTCCCCCCTCCCTCTCAGAGTATGATTTAGCATTGTTAAAAAACAAACTTCCTCTGGTCCCCCTAAAATACTAGCCACTGTTGAAAGGGTGTGCAGTCTAAGTATCGATTTATTTTTATCGATTGGACAGAATATGGAATGAGAAATATCGAAATGAAAGTAATATCTAGGTAAGTAATATTGAGGCATTTTTTATCGATTTAAAAGAAATAATAATATCGAAGTTAGAAATATCGAGTAGTTAATATCAATTTTTTTAAATATTGTTATTTTTTGTTAGATTAAAATATCAAAACTTAAGATATAGGGGCCCATTAGGATGGCGGGCGGATTGCCCCCGCCAGGCAGGCGGTAGCCACCGCTGGCCTGGCGGGGGCAATCTGCCCGCCAACCGCACCTAAATCCCCCCCATATTAGATGGAAAGACCGTCCACCGCTTTTCCGCCCCGATAGCCTTGCGGCCGGGTGGAAAAGGATTAATATGGTGGCGGTTTCTATCAGACACCGCCAGCCATATTACAATGGGCTTTGTTAGGTGCCTTTCAGTGGCGGCGATGCCGCCACGGAATGGCATGTGGTCTTCACTCTGGGGGGCCTGCGGGCCCCCAGAGTGAAGGACAGTTGGGGGGTGCACATGGGGGGGTACCTGTGGTACCCCCCAGCCTTTGCATACATGAAGCTGCAGGCACCGCACGGTGCCTGCCACTTCGTGTATGCAAATGCATATATGCATTTTTAGCATTGTGGCGGGCGGTGCAGAGAGCACCTCCCGCCACAATGTTAAAAATGAAGGATACGCCCGCCACTGTGGCGGGCGCATCATAATCCTCACCACGGGACCCCCGCCCTTGTGGTGGGTGGTCCCAATCCCGTGAGGAAGGCGGGCGGTCAAAGTCCGCCCGCCATCCTAATGACCTCCATAGAGTGTTAGAATATCAAAAGCAATAATATAGAGTGTCAGAATATCAATGTTTTAAATATAGACTGTTGATAATGTCGAAAAAGTTAGGTGTTTGTTAAAAAAAAAATATATGTGTTAATTTATAATATTAAATATATATATATTTTTATTTAATTTTTCATAAATATTTTATATACTTTATTTATATAATACATTTTAGGAGCGGGATGTGGGTTTTTAGGGGAATAGGGTGGGGAGTGTTTACAAATATATATATTTAAATTTTTTAATTTTTATACATTTTTTTAATTTTTCAATATTTTAAAAACATGTATAACACATTTTAGGAGCGGGATGTGGGTTTTTAGGGGAATAGGGGGGGAGTGTTTTAAAATATATATATTTGAATACATTTTTTATTTTAAATTTTATAAATATTTTAAATATTACACATTTTTCAAAAAATGTATAATACATTTTAGGAGAGGGATGTGGGTTTCTAGGGGAATAGGGTGGGGAGTGTTTTAAAAGATACATATTTTAATTTTTGGATTTTCTTATTTTTATAATTTTTAAAAATGTTTAAATATTCATAAATAAGGTATAATAAATGTAATCAGTGGGATGTGGGTTTTTAGGGGAATAGGGTGGGAGAGTTTTACAAATTTGAATTTGAATTTGATTTTTTAAAAATTGTATTATTAACTAAAACAATTAAAATATGTTTATTTTATTAACATTTTTAATAAATTGTAGGAGTGGGATGTGTATTTCTTTAGAAAATGGGTGGAGAATGTGTTAAACCAATTTTTTTGTGTTAAATTTAAAAATGTAATATTAATAAATATGAAAATTGTTTTTGTTTTTATTGTGGTATGTATGATTTTAGGTGTGTAGGGTGTGTATTTTCTAAAAATGGGAAATTTAATTTTTAAATTTAAAAAATATATATATTTTTATTTAGAAATTTTAGATTTTGAATTGTGATTTTTAATTATATTTAAAATATGTTTTAGCAAATATTGTTTAAAAAAACTTAAAATATTAGAATTTGACATTTATATTGGGTGTTTTGTGTGTTTTTTGTGTAATATCTTTTTTAAATTAAACATTTACATTCAAATTTTATAATTTAAATTTTTTAATATTTTTACAAGAAATACAATTTTGAAAAGAAGTAAAATATAAATTCATTTTAGTGTAAATAAAGTTTTATGTTTTCAAGAATTGTGTTATATTTTGAATGATTCAACAAATTTATAATTTGGATAATTTTTGAGAAAAATAATGTTAATATGTAATTTACATTTAAACTAATTTTACACATTTGTTTGCAATTAATTAAAGAGGTAGAAAGTATTTATATATTAATTATTATTTTTTTAAATATATTTAAAAATATAAATAAATTATATTAATGATACTAATTTTCACAATTATTGTAAATATTTATTTTTAATTGAGAATTTTGAATCTTTTTTATATTTAAAAAAAAATTGTGATATAAGAGGTTTGTCTTAAATATGAAGGTTATTTATATGGGTTTATTGTTTTGCACATTCGCAGAGTATATACTTGGTGGAGTTGGGATTAGTAAATTATATGGTTTTACTGTTTAGCAGCTTTGTAGAGTATATAGTTTTTGGAGTGGAAATATTAATTTATATGTGTTTAGTATGTAGTACCTTTACACAGTTTACACTTGTTGGATTGGTAATAGTAATTTATATTGGTTTAGTGTTCAGCACCTTCCCTGACTTTATACTTGTTGGAGTGGCAATAGTAAATTATATGAGTTGATTGTCCAGCACCTTCCCTGATTTTGTACTTGGTGTAGTGGGAATAGTAAATTATATGGGTTTAGCGTCTAGCACCTTCCCTGACTTTATACTTGGTGTAGTAGGAATAGTAAATTATATGTGTTGACTGTCCAGCACCTTCCCTGTCTTTATACTTGGTGGAGTGGGAATAGTAAATTATATGGGTTGACTGTCCAGCACCTTCCCTGATTTTGTACTTGGTGGAGTGGGAATAGTAAATTATATGGGTTGACTCTCGAGCACCTTCCCTGACTTTATACTTGGTGGAGTGGGAATAGTAAACTATATGGGTTTACTGTCCAGCACCTTCCCTGACTTTCTACTTGGTGGAGTGGGAACATTACATTATATGGGTTGACTGTCCAGCACCCTCCCTGATTTTGTACTTGGTGGAGTGGGAATAGTAAATTAAATGGTTTTAGTGTCCAGCACCTTCCCTGACTTTATACTTGGTGGAGTTGTAATAGTAAATTATATGGGTTTATTGTCCAGCACCTTCCCTGACTGCATACTTGTTTGAGTAGGAATAGTATATTATATGGGTTTATTGTCCAGCACCTTCTCTGAATGAATACTTGGTGGTGTGGTAATAGTAAATTATATGGTTCGACTATCCAGCCCCTTCCTTGACTTTATACTTGGTGGTGTGGTAATAGTGAATTCTGTGGGTTGACTGTCCAGCACCAACCCTGACTTTATACTTGGTGGAGTGGTAATAGTAAATTACTTGTGTTTATTGTCCAGCACCTTTCTGAATTTATACTTGGTGGAGTGGAAATAGTAAATTGTATGTGTTTAGTGTTCAGCACCTTCCCTGACTTTATACTTGGTGGAGTGGGAATAGTAAATTATATGGGTTTATTGTCCAGCGCTTTCCCTGACTTAATACTAGGTGGAGTGGGAATAGTAAATTATATGGGTTTAGTGTCCAGCACCTTCCCTGACTTAATACTAGGTAGAGTGGGAATAGTAAATTATATGGGTTGACTGTCCAGTATTTTGTCGGAGTATATACAATGATATTATAAATATTTAAATACATTTTATATAGTAAAATTTATAGAAAAATATAAATTAATTATTATAATTGATAGTAAGTGAAATTAAAGTAATCAGACTCAAACATGTTTTAAAGATTTCATTATGTTCAAAAGAGGGTAATACAATGAGAAAATAATTTTATTGACATTGTTTCAATGTTAAGTACACATTTTTATTTTGATGATATAGTTTAATAACATATTTACATTAATGTCACAGTTGTATATTGGTGAAAAAAAATTCTTTTGTAAACACATTTTTAATACAATAATTTTTAGGAAAAGTAATATTTATTCAGTGTACATTTGTTTGTTTATTTCACAATTTTTATTGGGAAAATAATGATTTATTTAAAAGTCATATAGGACACATTTTTTTATTATTTTTTAATACAGTGTTTGTATATTTAAACATTTTTTGAAGCAAACATATTTATATATATTACCAAAAAAAAGTAGGTATTGTTCACATTGATATACAATTTACAATTGTATTTTATGAAATAAATTATTATTATGAATAAATAAAATATTAATAATAATAATTTTTACGGAGGTCCCCCCCATGTGCACCCCCCACCCTCCCCCGGAGATCTGGGGGCCCACAATGGGCCTCCGCAGGGATTCTACGCATGCCTTTCCGTGGCGGCATTGCCGCCACGGAAAGGCATTCAAATTTGCCCATCATGATATGGCTGGCGGTGTCTGATAGACACCGCCACCATATTATACCTTTTGACCGGGGCAGAAAAGCGGCGGACAATGTTACCGTCCGCCGCGCTCTCCCCCCGCCATCCTAATATGGCAGGTGGTCTTTAGAGCAAGGATGGAGGGCGGATCTCCCCCGCCAGGCCAGCGGTGACTACCGCCAGCCTGACGGGGGCGATCCACCCGCCATCCTAATGGGCCCCTAAGGTTGAGTGTTTTTGGAGTGTGTATAGGTTTTCTAGTGTTGGGTAGTTGTAGGATGTGTGTGTTTTAAGCAGTAGTTCCGGTTTTCGTTTTAGTTCCGGTTTCTCGTTTTGGGCGTACTATGTTGAAGTAGGAATAGTGTTACAAATGTTAATTAAATGATATGAATAATGTTTAATAATGTTTACAAAGGTATGTTGGGGTGCATTGTGTGTGGCTGGGTGTGTTTATTTATATTTTTCAGGTACTTCGCGAGGATGTCATTTTTGGGAGAAGATTGCATTTTTTTGTTTTACTAAGAAGTGTGTAGATTAATATTTAATCTTTTTTAGACACACTTTCTTACATTTTCGCATTTTCAAGGAGCGTTTCTTTAATTTTTGAACTAATTTCGGGGTTTTAATGGTTTATTGTTGGATCTATTTTGGAGAAGATTCGTTATGGATATGTTTTTTTTTCCATTTGGTTTCCTTGGGGCGTTTTTCTTTAATTTTGATAACTATTTTCGTGTTTTTAGGGTTTTTCGAGTGTATCTTTTTGGAGAAGAATGTTTTTGGATTTGTTGGTAATTATCATGGGTTCCTTTGTTTTTTTTGGATGGATTACTAGTATGGAAGGATTTCGTTCTTTACAAAGGTTTGTCTTCAGCAACAAAGTGAGTACGTTTTCTTCATGTATTTTTTGGGTGGGATTGTCATTTTATTTCTTTAATTATTTTATGTTATATGTTAAAAATGATGAGAAAACTGTTCAGATATATTTAAATACATTTTAATAAATATATTTGACAATTTTGTTACAGTTTCTATCATGTATCAAATATATATATTTTATGTTTAATATTTGCTCTGTATAGGTATGTTAGATATGTTTAAAGAATTGTTTTTGCTATCATAGAAAGATATTGTAGGCCTCTGGTTGTTGGGTATAGGGTAACTTGGTCTTGTAAGGTATTGTACATTTTTTTAGTTTGTTCAGTTAGCTTAGTACCAATTAGTGTTACAGATTGTTGCATTAGTAGTTCTTGGTAACTTTGCTCCTTTTGTAATGATTGGAGTAGTTTAGGGAGTGTGGGGGTACCTCTGCCTGTACTTGCTAGGAAAGCATTGTGCCATCCTTCGACTGCGTTGTTACTTCTAGCCTGTTTATTTAGTGTACTTAGGTAGACGTTCCACCAGGGAATTTGGAATTTGGGTTGCCTTCTGTGTCCTGAACTGTGTAGCCTTCCTACCCATGTATCTTTGTAGTATTCTAATAGAGGGCTCAATTTTGTTTCGTTTTTTTTATAATAGGGGCGGTCTATTAGTAGATTGTAATGTTCTGCTACGTCTGTAACAGGAACGTAGGCTATTGCAATTAATTTTTTTACCTGGTAGGCAAAAGTGCTGTCATTGCACTATTGGGAGCTTAAGGCAGATTTTTGTATATGTTTCCATATACATTGGTTAAAATGGTAGTAGCAACCTTGGATTGCTGTGTGAGGGTATGTTTTTAGGATTGAGTTTATCATTGCTCTCACAAAGTCAAAGATAATTTTTTTGCGGGAAGTAATTTTTTGTTTGTTCTTTTATTTTATTTAGTAGCTCAATATAGGTTGTTTGCTGTTTGTTGGGAGGTAGGGTATATATGAAGGGAATATAGCAGTTCTGATAGTGTTCATGGATGGTGTATAATTGATAGAAAGGTTTTGGGCATACTGAAAATGTACCATCCATCATCCATGTTTCGCATTGGTGTAATTTCACCATATTGTCTGCTGTAGCAAACATTATAATTCTTTTTTCATTAGATGCATTGTTGTATAGGACGAAAGGCTTAGCCTTATGAGTTATTCTTAGTTCAGGGGAAATTTGGACTTCATGAAAGGTTTTTGGGGCAGGTGGAGTTGCTGCAGTTATTCTTTTTTGCCTAGCTATTGTCCTTTTTAGAGATTCGATGGAAGGTAGTTGGCTTAAAGCATGTTGCAGGAGTACTTTTAAGTGTTCTTTAAGGATAGTTGCAGAAGGAGGTCTGTGCTAGTACTAGCTTCTTTTAGTGAGTCAAGCATTTGTCTAATTTCTATTTCTGTCATGTTGGGAGGGTGGTTATGTTTTGTTGTATTGGTTACAGTTGCTTCCTGTGTTATAGCTTGACCATAACATTTGTTACTGTAATATTTGCTGCATTCCCAAAACACATTCAGTTCATGCTGTTTTTCCTGTGTATATGTACAGCCTATATAACATAAACGCATTTTGCCTTTCTGTGAAGTAATACATTTGGCTCCTTCAGTCATTTTTCTTTTTTCTTTCTACAGTAAATAAATGTTGCATAGAGATATTTAGGGGCCCATTAGGATGATGGGTGGACTTTGCCCACCCGTCACCCTGCCGTGTCTAGGGACCGCCCGCCATAAGGGCGGGTGTCCCGTTGGGGGCATTAGGATGCGGGAGTATCCTGTATCTTCAGCATTGCGGCAATGCTGAAGATACATGCAATGCATTACAAAGCACAACGTGACAGGCACCGAGCGGTGCCTGCCACGTTGTACTTTATGATGCTGGGGGGTACCATAGGTACCCTCCATGTGCACCCCCTACCCCCCGGAGTCCCTGGGGGCCCGCAACGGGTCCCCGCATGGTGTCTCAAAATGCCACCACGGAAAGGCATCTAACTAAGCCCATGCAAATATGGCTGGCGGTGTCTCATAGACACCGCCACCATATTAAATCTTTTCCGCTCCGGCCGCAAGGCAACCGGGGCGGGTTAGCGGCGGATGGTCTTTCTGTCCGCCAAGGTCCCCCCACCATCCTAATATGGCGGGGGGAATTTAGGTGCGGATGGCAGGCGGATTACCCCCGCCAGGCTGGTGGGGGCAATCCACCCACCATCCTAATGGGCCCCTTAGTATTGTTTCTAAGTTAATCATATGCATTTATAACATTTTGACTGTATATTTACCTTTTTCTTTATTTTTTGGAGGGCTGTGCTGTGTGTTTGAATGCTTTTCTTCTCTTTATTTTGTCGATGGTTCTGTTGGGAAAAGAACATGCGATTTATTGTATATGTTTTGTTTTGTATTATTGGATTTTTTCCCATAAGGAAGTTTTCTTGCTAGTTTTTCTTTTAAAAGTTGTCTCTGTTATTTTAGTTTATATACTTACTTTTGTTTTATAGTTGATATAGTTGTACAAGTTGGGCTTTTTCCCGTAATTTTGATATATCTGCAAGACATGGTAAGATGGAAAGAAACTGTTTCATTTATTGCTGTTTAAATGTTTAATATTAGTTTTCAGTGCTAAGTGTAGTAGCTATTATAAGGTAGTTGTACTTACTTTTCATTTCTGTAGCCTTTTTTTGAATGTAGCAGGTTTCTTTTCTGGCGAAAATCTGGCAGAGTTTCCCCTTCTTCACGTTTTGTGGTGAAAAGTGTTATCTAGTTGTATATTTGCTTTCTTTTTATAGTGTTTCTATAATGTGTTGGTTGTTTTCATTGGTTGGCTTAACTATTTGGTGTTTTTTTATTGGTTGCTTTGGAGGTTTTGAATTTTTGGGCAGTTATGTGGTTTATATGGATAAGATGCCAATTATCTTTTTTTTTCATGGAGCCTTTTTTTCAATCTCTTTTTTTATAAATCTTTTATAGTGTGAGATATATAATGTTTTATATGTTAATATGATGAGAATGTATTGTATTTTAGAAATGTAACTTTAACTGTTTTTTATGTTTATTTACTCAGTGATTATAGTATGTTTATTTTTATATAATTATGTTGAGTTATATTAACATTTACCATGTTTTTGTCGTTATATATTGTGTTTTTTATGATGTATAGAAAAGTCAGTAAAATGTTTTTCGATATTTTTGTGCGCTATATTTTTATTTTCGATATTTTAGCTTATGTCTTTATATGTGTTGAAAGTCGATATATAATGTTTTCAATATTTTTTCATTTCGATAATGTTATCGATTTTTTTTTGTGAAGTCGATATTTGTGTAGTTACTTGTTTAAGTATTGGTAGTCAATATTTTTGTATTCGATATTTTTACTTCTATATTTTGGGTAGTCGATATTCGGTCTGTCGATATTGTTTCAGTAACCCTGTTGAAAGATGCGAAGAAATTGCCAGCTACTTCTCGAACAAAATAAACTTGATTGAACTATCCTTCTCTCCCCCCTCTTCAATTAAAATCTCCCCTCAGCCAATTCCACCTCCCTAACATTCTTACTGCACCTTTTTCCTCTTCCCCTTCATGTCAGGACCCCTCTCTACCCCTCCCTACTCTACCCCACCCTGACTCTATTTTTAAGAATGCCCACGCTAAAAACAATGCCTCCTGGAACACATTCAGTCCTGTTTCTGAATCCACTGTAGTCAACATCATCTGTAAACTCAAACCATCCTCACACACCAAAGATCCTCTTCCCGCCCAGTTGGTTCAGGAACTCAAACACATCATTGCCCCCATTTGGACCAGTATCATCAATACCTCCTTTGCCACTGGCTGACCCTAATGACTTTAACAATCTACGCCCTATCTCTAACCTTCCCTTCCTCTCTAAAGCCCTTAAAAAATGTGTCCTATCCCAATTAGCAACCATATCTTTTCCTTCAATCTCCTTGATGTTTTCCAAGCTGGTTTTAGAAAAGGATGCAGCACTGATTCCGCTATGTTCAGTATTACTGATGATATTCATCACTCTCTTGACAAAGGCAAATCCTGACTCCTTATCCTCCTTGACCTCTCAGCTGCCTTCAACACTGTCCACCATTCCACCCTTCTTAATACTCTCGAAGACCGCTTTGGGGTGGAGGGCACTGTTCACCAGTGGTTCTCCTCATATCTTCAAAACAGAGCCCAACAAATTAAACTCAATCACTGCCTCTCTAAACCCCAACCTGTCTCACTTGGTGTCCCTTAAGGTTCTATCCTTTCCCCAAGCCTATTGAATCTATACATGGAACCACTCACCCTCATTCTCAAACAAGCCAATATCCCCCAAAAACTAAAATCATCCTTTTCACTCCCAAAAACAGTGCTTTGCCTTTACAACTCTGGGTCAATGATATCAAAGCATTCAACTGATCCCTCTCCACCTCTAACTCTGTCAAATCCCTGGGCATTAGCATTGATCAGAATCTTACTCTCATCCCCACATTACAAATTCTGCTAAACATGCTCTTTTCACCCATCTCCACCTTAGAAAAATCAAACCTTTTATTCCAGCTGATGACTTCAAAATCATTGTCCAATCTCTTGTACTCTCCAGAATTGACTATGGCAATGCCTCCCTTGTAGGCACCCCTAAAGTCCACCTTGCCCCGATAAATCTGTTCGAAACCTGGCTGCCAGGCTTATCTCTGACTGTAAGCGATTTGATCACATGTCTCCTGTCTTCAAAAACCTCAATTGGCTCCCAATCGAAGGTAGATCCACATTCAAGATGGCATGTATCACCCACAAAGCTATTCACCAAAACACCCCCTCCGATCTCTCTGACAAACTACAAAAAGCTGGTTGCTCTAGGTCCTTGAGAAGCACTAACGCCCTTGTCCTCATCCCCCCGGGCCTCAAATGTAAGAAGACCCAATCACATGCATTCTCCGGAAATGCCCCTACGATTTGGAACTCCCTCCCCAAAGATCTTCACTGCAACCCCTCCAATACTCTGAAACACAGATTGGTAACAGTTAATAGGAGCGCACTGCACATTCAGGTCAATGTAGGTTAGCAATTGTAGAAGGGTGCTCAAGAAGAGAGGGGGCCGGTCACCACAACCCCAAAGGTCAACCACAAGTGGTTGAGTAAACAGTTTTAAGTTCCTCCGAGCACTCCATACAATTACACACAGTCTCTGTAAAGTTTTCTCTGATCAATTTAATGTCCAAATCCAAACTGTATTAATTTCAGGATCCACCAATTAATAAGACGCAGCCAACTTTGCAAGCTTGGGACTTTTCCTTAATTTTTGAATTGCTTTGGCTTGGGGGTGTATCCCTCTTAGCGAACTCTCCTAACAGACCTAATAGGAGTGTTAATAATTTGTTTTTTTTTACATGTTAAATCTACAATTCAATTTGATTATTTTGGGTTGCAGCCCTGAAGAATTCAATTGTCTATGCAGACTTGACGAAACACGTGTTGGCTGCGTCTTATAAGGGATCTTAGATCTTAGGAGCAGGACTCTTCTCCTAGTACAACTACAGCAAGAACCGGACTACCACCAATGCCATCTTCAATGGTTGCGAACATTCAGCCAGAACTGAAAAATTTAATGATGCAATGCATACATTGCAATAAATTAGAAGCCTTCGGACAACAGTCCATTGAAGTAATTTTGCTGAAGAACAGGAACCACAGAAGCAACAATTGTTTTGTGTTAAAAGTGCATTCTTCTACTTCATCTTCAGAAGAGTTTGTTCCTGAAACCCCTAGAACACAGAGAGAGTCCATAGTACGAAAATTAAAAAAAAAACAGAAAGAGAGAAAAAGGTAAATGTGCCTTTTGTGACATGTAAAATCTGTCACACAGTACTTTCAAGAGGGAATACCCAGAAACAGTACAGCTTTGGAACTTATAGCATGGAATGCCATGTCCGGAATATACACCCAAACAATTGGAGTAAAGCTGTAAAAAAAGATCATCAGAGGAGCAGGGCTCAGCTCACCGCACTTCGTCTGAAGCAACAGCACCACCAAAGCAAGCATCAATGGTTGCAAATATCCAACCTGAACTTAAGAATTTGATGATGCAATGCATTTGTTGCCAGAAATTAAAAACCTTTGCATAAGAGTCCATTCAAGTTATCCTGCAAAAAAACAGGAAGCACAGGTGCATTACCAGGAGCATTTTTTCTTTTCTCTGAAGATTGTCTTCTGAATGAATCTTCTAATTCAGTCCTCTTGATTGATAAAGCTTGCTTATTAACTCTTTGTTTGCGGTGGTTCTTGGTAGGCATAATCTATTATGACTCTGTAGATATTTACAATCTGTTGAAAAGAAAAATATAATATATTATAGACCACTACTAACATAGCACATAGCAATTACATTAACTAAACAATATAAGCACTAGTTCAAATCTCTCTTTGTGTGTCTCATATCACTCTCTGCCTGCACCATATCCCTCTTTGCATGCCTCATCTCACTCCCTCCTTCCACCATCTCTCTGTTTGTATGTGTGCATCATCTCAATCTCTGCCTACACCATCTGTATGTTTGTGTGTGTGTCTCATCTCACTCTCTGTGTCTAAAACGATTTACCATTCAAAATGTTTTTTGGTTGACATGTCTGGCTTTAAGTTTTTTGACAAGGAACACACTGAGTGTGTATGTGAATTAAGGAATTATATTTTCATCTTTTTCCATAATGTTAGCTGTGTGTGTGGGTAGACTTCTTTTTAAAGTGTTTCTCATGCTTGGATTCAATGCTGGTACAGAGATAGTGCTAATAGTTTAATTTGGCTTGTAAATATGCTCCTTTTTTACAAGCGCCTTCCGCAACTTTTATCATGGGTGCAAGCAGTGAATATATGGAGAGGAATAGGAATAGCAGATAGAAAACAATATGAAATGGTGTGGGAGATGCATAAAGGATTTCACTAATGGCATCAATTGAGATGGAATAAAAGATAAAGAGGAGCATATTTACAAGCCCCTTGCACAATGTTTAACATGGGTACAAGCAGGAAATGCATGCAGAGTGATAAAATTGGCACACAAACAAGAATATGAAATGGTGTGAGAGATGCGTAAAGGATTTTACTAATGGCATAAATTGAGATAGAATGTACAAAAAAGAGAGGCATATTTTTAAACCCCTTGTGCAATGTTTGACATGGGTGCAAGCAGAAAATGCATGCAGAGTAATAAAATTGCCACACAGACAAGAATATGAAATGCTGTGAGAGATGCGTAAAGGATTTTACTAATGGCATAAATCGAGATACAATATACAAAAAAGAGAGGCATATTTGCAAGCCCCTTGCACAATGTTTGACATGGGTGCAAGCAGAAAATGCATGCAGAGTAATAAAATTGGCACACAGACAGTAATATGAAATGCCTTGAGAAATGCGTAAAGGATTTTACTAATGGCATAAATTGAGATATAATATACCAAAAAGAGAGGCATATTTACAAGCCCCTTGCACAATGTTTGACATGGGTGCAAGCAGAAAATGCATGCAGAGTAATAAAATTGGCACACAGACAAGAATATGAAATGCTGTGAGAGATGCGTAAAGGATTTTACTAATGGCATAAATTGAGATAGAATATACAAAAAAGAGAGGCATATTTACAAGCCCCTTGCGCAATGTTTGACATGGGTGCAAGTAGAAAATGCATGCAGAGTAATGAAATTGCCACACAGACAAGAATATGAAATGCCTTGAGAGATGCGTAAAGGATTTTACTAATGGCATAAATTGAGATAGAATATACAAAAAAGAGAAGCATATTTACAAGCCCCTTGCGCAATGTTAGACATGGGTGCATGCAAGCAGAAAATGCATGCAGAGTAATAAAATTGGCACACAAACAAGAATATGAAATGCATTGAGAGATGCGTACAGGATTTGACTAATGGCATGAATTTAGATAGAATATACAAAAAAGAGAGGCATATTTACAAGCACCTTGCACAATGTTTGACATGAGTGCAAGCAGAAAATGCATGCAGAGTAATAAAATTGCCACACAGACAAGAATATGAAATGCCTGTGAGAGATGCGTTAAGGATTTTACTAATGGCATAAATTGAGATAGAATAGACAAAAAAGAGAAGCATATTTACAAGCCCCTTGCGCAATGTTTGACATGGGTGCATGCAAGCAGAAAATGCATTCAGAGTAATAAAATTGGCACACAAACAAGAATATGAAATGCCTTGAGTGATGCATTAAGGATTTTACTAATGGCATAAATTGAGATACAATATACAAAAAAGAGAGGCAATTTACAAGCCCATTGCGCAATGTTTGACATGGGTGCAAGCAGAAAATGCATGCAGAGTAAGAAAATTGGCATACAGACAAGAATATGAAATGCCTTGAGAGATGCGTAAAGGATTATACTAATGGCATACATTGAGATACAATATACAAAAAAGAGAGACATATTTACAAGCCCCTTGCACAATGTTTGACATGGGTGCAAGCAGAAAATGCATGCAGAGTAATAAAATTGGCACACAGACAAGAATATGTAATGCATTGAGAGATGCGTAAAGGATTTTACTAATGGCATAAAATGAGATACAATATACAAAAAAGAGAGGCATGTTTACAAACCCCTTGCACAATGATTGGCATGGGTGCAAGCAGAAAATGCATGCAGAGTAATAAAATTGGCACACAGACAAGAATATGAAATGCTGTGAGAGATGCGTAAAGGATTTTACTAATGGCATAAATTGAGATAGAATATACAAAAAAGAGATTCATATTTACAAGCCCCTTACGCAATGTTTGACATGGGTGCAAGTAGAAAATGCATGCAGAGTAATGAAATTGCCACACAGACAAGAATATGAAATGCCTTGAGAGATGCGTAAAGTATTTCACTAATGGCATAAATTGAGATAGAATATACAAAAAAGAGAAGCATATTTACAAGCCCCTTGCGCAATGTTTGACATGGGTGCATGCAAGCAGAAAATGCATGCAGAGTAAGAAAATTGGCACACAAACAAGAATATGAAATGCCTTGAGAGATGCGCAAAGGATTTTACTAATGGCATAAATTTAGATAGAATATACAAAAAAGAGAGGCATATTTACAAGCCCCTTGCGCAATGTTTGACATGAGTGCAAGCAGAAAATGCATGCAGAGTAATAAAATTGCCACACAGACAAGAATATGAAATGCTGTGAGAGATGCGTAAAGGATTTTACTAATGGCATAAATCGAGATACAATATACAAAAAAGAGAGGCATATTTGCAAGCCCCTTGCACAATGTTTGACATGGGTGCAAGCAGAAAATGCATGCAGAGTAATAAAATTGGCACACAGACAGTAATATGAAATGCCTTGAGAAATGCGTAAAGGATTTTACTAATGGCATAAATTGAGATATAATATACCAAAAAGAGAGGCATATTTACAAGCCCCTTGCACAATGTTTGACATGGGTGCAAGCAGAAAATGCATGCAGAGTAATAAAATTGGCACACAGACAAGAATATGAAATGCTGTGAGAGATGCGTAAAGGATTTTACTAATGGCATAAATTGAGATAGAATATACAAAATAGAGAGGCATATTTACAAGCCCCTTGCGCAATGTTTGACATGGGTGCAAGTAGAAAATGCATGCAGAGTAATGAAATTGCCACACAGACAAGAATATGAAATGCCTTGAGAGATGCGTAAATGATTTTACTAATGGCATAAATTGAGATAGAATATACAAAAAAGAGAAGCATATTTACAAGCCCCTTGCGCAATGTTAGACATGGGTGCATGCAAGCAGAAAATGCATGCAGAGTAATAAAATTGGCACACAAACAAGAATATGAAATGCATTGAGAGATGCGTACAGGATTTTACTAATGGCATGAATTTAGATAGAATACACAAAAAAGAGAGGCATATTTACAAGCACCTTGCACAATGTTTGACATGAGTGCAAGCAGAAAATGCATGCAGAGTAATAAAATTGCCACACAGACAAGAATATGAAATGCCTGTGAGAGATGCGTTAAGGATTTTACTAATGGCATAAATTGAGATAGAATAGACAAAAAAGAGAAGCATATTTACAAGCCCCTTGCGCAATGTTTGACATGGGTGCATGCAAGCAGAAAATGCATTCAGAGTAATAAAATTGGCACACAAACAAGAATATGAAATGCCTTGAGTGATGCATTAAGGATTTTACTAATGGCATAAATTGAGATACAATATACAAAAAAGAGAGGCAATTTACAAGCCCATTGCGCAATGTTTGACATGGGTGCAAGCAGAAAATGCATGCAGAGTAAGAAAATTGGCATACAGACAAGAATATGAAATGCCTTGAGAGATGCGTAAAGGATTATACTAATGGCATACATTGAGATACAATATACAAAAAAGAGAGACATATTTACAAGCCCCTTGCACAATGTTTGACATGGGTGCAAGCAGAAAATGCATGCAGAGTAATAAAATTGGCACACAGACAAGAATATGTAATGCATTGAGAGATGCGTAAAGGATTTTACTAATGGCATAAAATGAGATACAATATACAAAAAAAGAGAGGCATGTTTACAAACCCCTTGCACAATGATTGGCATGGGTGCAAGCAGAAAATGCATGCAGAGTAATAAAATTGGCACACAGACAAGAATATGAAATGCTGTGAGAGATGCTTAAAGGATTTTACTAATGTCATTAATTGAGATAGAATATACAAAAAAGAGAGGCATATTTACAAGCCCCTTGCACAATGTTTGACATGGGTGCAAGCAGAAAATGCATGCAGCGTAATAAAATTGGCACACAGACAAGAATATGAAATGCTGTGAGAGATGCGTAAAGGATTTTACTAATGGCATAAATTGAGATAGAATATACAAAAAAGAGATTCATATTTACAAGCCCCTTACGCAATGTTTGACATGGGTGCAAGTAGAAAATGCATGCAGAGTAATGAAATTGCCACACAGACAAGAATATGAAATGCCTTGAGAGATGCGTAAAGTATTTCACTAATGGCATAAATTGAGATAGAATATACAAAAAAGAGAAGCATATTTACAAGCCCCTTGCGCAATGTTTGACATGGGTGCATGCAAGCAGAAAATGCATGCAGAGTAAGAAAATTGGCACACAAACAAGAATATGAAATGCCTTGAGAGATGCGCAAAGGATTTTACTAATGGCATAAATTTAGATAGAATATACAAAAAAGAGAGGCATATTTACAAGCCCCTTGCGCAATGTTTGACATGAGTGCAAGCAGAAAATGCATGCAGAGTAATAAAATTGCCACACAGACAAGAATATGAAATGCCTGTGAGAGATGCGTTAAGGATTTTACTAATGGCATAAATTGAGATACAATATACAAAACAGAGAGGCAATTTACAAGCCCATTGCGCAATGTTTGACATGGGTGCAAGCAGAAAATACATGCAGGGTAAGAAAATTGGCATACAGACAAGAATATGAAATGCCTTGAGAGATGCGTAAAGGATTTTACTAATGGCATACATTGAGATACAATATACAAAAAAGAGAGGCATATTTACAAACCCCTTGCACAATGTTTGGCATGGGTGCAAACATAAAATGCATGCAGAGTAATAAAATTGGCACACAGACAAGAATATGAAATGCTGTGAGAGATGCTTAAAGGAGTTTACTAATGTCATTAATTGAGATAGAATATACAAAAAAGAGCGGCATATTTACAAGCATCTTGCACAATGTTTGACATGGGTGCAAGCAGAAAATGCATGCAGAGTAATAAAATTGGCACACAGACAAGAATATGAAATGCTGTGAGAGATGCATAAAGGATTTTACTAATGGCATAAATTGAGATAGAACAGACAAAAAATAGAAGCATATTTACAAGCCCCTTGCGCAATGTTTGACATGGGTGCAAGCAAGCAGAAAATGCATGCAGAGTAATAAAATTGGCACACAAACAAGAATATGAAATGCATTGAGAGATGCGTAAAGGATTTTACTAATGGCATAAATTTAGATAGAATAATCAAAAAAGAGAGGCATATTTACAAGCCCCTTGCGCAATGTTTGACATGAGTGCAAGCATAAAATGCATACAGAGTAATAAAATTGCCACACAGACAAGAATATGAAATGCCTTGAGAGATGCGTAAAGGATTATACTAATGGCATACATTGAGATACAATATACAAAAAAGAGAGGCATATTTACAAGCCCCTTGCACAATGTTTGACATGGGTGCAAGCAGAAAATGCATGTAGAGTAATAAAATTGGCACACAGACAAGAATATTTAATGCCTTGAGAGATGCGTAAAGGATTTTACTAATGGCATAAAATGAGATACAATATACAAAAAAGAGAGGCATGTTTACAAACCCCTTGCACAATGTTTGGCATGGGTGCAAGCAGAAAATGCATGCAGAGTAATAAAATTGGCACACAGACAAGAATATGAAATGCTGTGAGAGATGCTTAAAGGATTTTACTAATGTCATTAATTGAGATAGAATATACAAAAAAGAGAGGCATATTTACAAGCCCCTTACACAATGTTTGACATGGGTGCAAGCAGAAAATGCATGCAGAGTAATAAAATTGGCACACAAACAAGAATATGAAATGCCTTGAGAGATGCGTAAAGGATTTTACTAATGGCATAAATTTAGATAGAATATACAAAAAAGAGAGGCATATTTACAAGCCCCTTGCGCAATGTTTGACATGAGTGCAATCAGAAAATGCATGCAGAGTAATAAATTGCCACACAGACAAGAATATGAAATGCCTGTGAGAGATGCGTTAAGGATTTTACTAATGGCATAAATTGAGATAGAATATACAAAAAAGAGAGGCATATTTACAAGCCCCTTGCACAATGTTTGGCATGGGTGCCAGCAGAAAATACATGCAGAGTAATAAAATTGGCACACAGAAAAGAATATGAAATGCTGTGAGAGATGCTTAAAGGATTTTACTAATGTCATAAATTGAGATAGAATATACAAAAAAGAGAGGCATATTTACAAGCCCCTTGCACAATGTTTGACATGTGAGCTCAACTACATGTGTGCAAGCAGAAAATGCATGCAGAGTAATAAAATTGGCACACAGACAAGAATATGAAATGCTGTGAGAGATGCGTAAAGGATTTTACTAATGGCATAAATTGAGATAGAATGTAAAAAAAAGAGAGGCATATTTACGAGCCCCTTACGCAATGTTTGACATGGGTGCAAGCAGAAAATGCATGCAGAGTAATAAAATTGCCACACAGACAAGAATTTGAAAAGCCTTGAGAGATGCATAAAGGATTTTACTAATGGCATAAATTGAGATACAATATACAAAAAAGAGAGGCATATTTACAAGCCCCCCTGCGCAATGTTTGACACGGGTGCAAGCAGAAAATGCATGCAGAGTAATAAAATTGGCACACAGACAAGAATATGAAATGCTGTGAGAGATGCGTAAAGGATTTTACTAATGTCATAAATTGAGATACAATATACAAAAAAGAGAGGCATATTTACAAGTCCCTTGCACAATGTTTGACATGGGGGCAAGCAGAAAATGCATGCAGAGTAATAAAATTAACACACAGACAAGAATATGAAATGCTGTGTAAAATGCATAAAGGTAATGACATAAATTGAGAAACCAGACTCATTTTCAAAGTACAACAGTAATGAAGCCCAATATGCTTGTTATGCTTCCCAATTCTGCAAACAGCACTCTCTCTATATTAAATGAACAATTACACACCTGTAAAATCACTTTTGAAAATGTAGAACAGTGTGAAACACACACCAGATTTTCTTAGGCAGAATCCCTGAACTGCCGCTCAGACACTGGAAACAGAAATGGCACAGTTTCCCACTCATTCTTCTCACTTATTTCTGCTCATAACCAATGAAATGTCTTCCCACACTATTTCAAAACTAAACTAACATTTCAATTGGTCTACATTTCCTCACTTTCAAACTCACATAATATTCACCCATCCCCCTACTGCTCATTCAACCTGTTACCATGGTAACTTCCACCTAAGGGAGAACAGAGTTTAACAGTTCATCATACTATGTTGCAAATGAATCCAGCAAGGTTGTTAGAGCTTTCAATATAACAGCTAGTCATGTGCAATGTTCCTTTCAATGTCCTTTTCTGAACCATTAGAATTGCTTCTTTTAAAAAACAAAACTATGCACCCTAATATGCTCTTTTTCATTTTCAGAAAGCACCAATCATTTCTTAAGCTTCAAGTGCAGTGAATGTCCTCCTCTTTTTTTTCTAAACCCCAAGCTTTCCAACTGCCATTTCATTTACAGCCCTCATCTGAGTACAACCAGATCGGCCTTGAACATGCTTTCAGTATGGTTTGTAGGACACAGCTTTGTATTCTGGTCTAAAACGTATGCAACAAACAGAGGAATTGTAAACCTTGATTTACCAAATGTGGATATTTTATGGATTGGCCAGAGAGGATTGAGATGTCACCAATGATACCATTGGTGAAATCATTCATGCATCTCCCACACCCTGACCTCATAATTGTGCACTGTGGTGGAAATGACTTATGCACTTTGACTGGGATTGGTCTGGAAATGCTATTGAAGGACATCTTTGGACAATTGATGTCACTTTTTCCTCAAACTGCCTTTGTCTATTCCAATATATGCCAAAGGCAAAAATGGAATTGGTCCAATCAATTTTGTCCGCAGATTGAGAAAGCAAGGAAACATGTAACTAAATCTGTTTCTGCATACATGAGAGAGTATGGAATGGGTTGTATATACCACAACAACTTGTGTTACAACATGCAAGGCATCTATATGACAGATGGTGTACATTTCACTGATGAAGAAAACGGAGTCTATCCCTGTAACATCAGACTCTGCATTCGTACTTACTTGTAGGTACCAAAAAAACACAATGAACACAACGGCTCATTTTAGAACCAACTAACATGTAAACACTCAAATATTTTGTTTAACTTTATTTTATTTTTATTTTTTTTAACCGAGGTCCGCGCACCGAGCACTCACTAAGCACTCCCCGTACGCGGACCAATCGCGTTTTCTGTTATTTTAAAAAAAATATACATTATTTTTAACCTTAGGAGTCTTTGAAGGACGCCCTAAGAAGACCTAAGGGGTCAGGGACACTCTACCCTACCCCCTTTCCACGTTTTTAAGTTATATTTTTCACTCTTCTCTGAAACCACAAATTGGCGGCGATAGGGTTCGCGCTCCATGCATTTACCAAGCACTCACGGTGCGCGGACTTACTGGAATTAAAAAAAAAAAAAAAACTAAATGGAAATGGACATCGTCTCCTCTGTAGATACCTTGTATGTTGTAATGTAAGTTATTGTAGTATATTGAATCCATACTGTAGTCTTTCAGGAAAGCAGAAACAGATTTGTTCACATGATTCCTTCCTTTCTCAATGTGTGGTCAGATTTGGCGTAAGGGGTCATGAGTTCCTACTCCGGTGAAACACACTTGCTGTTCTATATACTTACTTATGTTGTAAACTAGAGAATCACAGATATTCAGTGAAAGAAAGGATGCAGGACATAAAGAAAACAAAATTGTATCACTTTGCTACTACCTCATGAATTACATTTTAAATACGTATAATTTTCAAAACAACTTTTCTTTACTAAATCAAAATGTATTTATCAGATTTTTCAAAATCTAAAAGAACTTGTAGCATTTCTTCATCAGGAATTTCATCCATCAAAGTGTCTGAAAATGATTCGCCAAACTCAGCAATGTCTACACATTCCATTAATTCCATATCTAGTGTTTCATCACAAAAATCTTCTATGGTATCTCCTTCATGTTCTTCATGATTTGTTTCATCTATAGGATCAATATACACCACAGAATAAGTTGCCTCAATAACCGTTGCTGATATTTCAAAGAAGATGTTGGTAGACTCCTCATTTTCATTCATCCTTTTATGTTAAGTGTACTATTAAAAGAAAGAGAAACAGCATTTAGCAAGAGTGAGATAGGGCAGAGAAAAACTATTAAAATCTATTAGAAGAGTCACTACTGTGTAAATCTCACACCAGAAATTGAACACCAAAATTTCCTCACAAAACTACCTCAGACACTATAGTCACAAAATGACTGTGTTTCCCTGGACAGTGTATAGTATCAAGCAAGAATTAGAAATATAAAGCACTGCATCTGATGTTGCCCTACTCAATCCATAAGTATAACAGAAAAACATAGAATAACTAACAGAAAACATTTTTCCTATTAACTTAAAGTGAACAACAGAGATCTTCTTACAAATAAACAACTCACCTTCTAGAAAACTGTTGAACAGTAAATTCTGTCTCAATCTTACACCTCAGAAGTATACCTAAAACACTAAAATCTCAAAATGGCTGTGTTTCCCTCTCATTTTTCATACATATTCAAATACCCAGCCAATCACATTTTATCACACACAAAATCAAAACCAAAGTAACATTTTAATTGGTTCAAATTAGCAACACTTTCAAACTCACATAATGTTCAACCTACCCCCAATGCTCTCTACCAATTACCATACTAACTCTCCACAAAACACCTACCTAAACCCAAAGGTGAAAGAGTCATCACTCAATGTTGCACTCATCCAACATCTAAACACTGAAACTTGTTATTTTAATGCATTTCTTTTTTGTCTTTTTGAGCCGAAGTCCGCGCACGGTGCGCGAACCCCGCGATTTAAAATGGTTTTTTTTTCAACCTTCGGGTTCCTTTACAGACCCCATGACAAAACCAAGGGGGCTCAGGAATCTCTACCCTGCCTCCTTGTCAACTATTACACTTCTGTTTACAACCACTATCATCTGCGACAAAAACAAGATGGCGGACAACACTTCCTCATTTCGACTGACTGGAATGTTGACAGACGTCCAACAGCTAATCAGAATTCCGCGCGCGCACGCTAAGGTCCGCGCACGTGCAAGGACAGTGCAAGGACGGTGCAAGCCCATGCGTGCACCGTGTCCCGCCCATAGATATATAATTTTTAAAAAGTCGATTTTCTCAACAATTACTTGAGGGATTTTCACCAAATATACAAAAGGCACTTCTGCACACCAGGCTCTACCATTTTGCCAAGTTTACAGCAATTCCATTCAGCCGTTCGGGCTGTAGCTGTGTCTAAAGGTCCTATGGAAAATTGCATTGGACTCAATTTCACATTCAATTTTCTCAAAAACTACTGGAGGGATTAACACCAAACATACAAAAGGCACTGCTGCATACTAGTCCCTACCATTTTGCCACATCTGGTGTAATTTCGTTCAGCCGCTCGAGCTGTAGCCTTGTCTGAATGTCCCTATGGAAATTAACATGTGGAAAACACGTTTTGGGATCTCCCTTTTTTCACGGCCCCCACTTGACGAATTCCCCCGAAACTTTCAGGGAAGGAGCGGAGCGCAGCGAGGCAAATTTAAGAAAAATTACAGGCAGATCCCCCAATCGGCGCCAAAGTTATTCCCAATAGAATGTTCGGAATTTCCTATGGTAACTAGGTCCTAACTATATATACCTACTGGCGACCGCCAGTAGGTAATTATGTATATATTAGCTGCTCCCCAAGCAAAGAAGCAATGCCGGCAGGGGCAATCTGCCCAACATCCTCACTCGTTTCCCCCCCCCATATAGGTATGGCAGGGGGGACCTCGGCGGACGGAAAGACCGCCTGCCGCTTTTCCGCCCCGGTCGCCTTGCGGCCCGGGAGAAAATGAATAATATGATGACAGTATCTATCAGACACCACCAGCCATATTATGATGGGCATTTTACAATGCCTTTCTGTGGCGGCAATGCCGCCACGGAAAGACAGGCGGTCTTCACTTTGGTGAAGGAGGGTTGGTGGGTGCACATGGGGGGTACCTGTGGTACACCCCAGCATTTGCATATACAATGCGGTAGGCACTGCACAGTGCCTGCCGCATTGTGTATGCAAATGCATACATTCATTTATGGCATTGTGGCGGGTGGTGCAGAGAGCACCTCCCTCCACAATGTTATAAATGCAGGATGCGGCCGCCACTGTGGCGGCCGCATCCTAATACCACCCACGGAACCCCCGCCCTTATGGCGGGTGGTCTCCGTCCCCGACAGGATGGCGGGCGGACAAAGTCCGCCCACCATCCTAATGGCCCCCTTTGTGTGCAGAAAAGGTAATCGAACCAATGAATTCATCGGAATGGATTTCTCCGATTGTTGTGGCCAAGAAAAAGGATACGAAAGACATAAGACTTTGCATTGATCTCAGATCCTTAAATAGGAACATTCTGGTTGATTGTTTTCCGTTGCCTAAAATACAAGAAATGTTAGCTCAATAAGATAATGCTAAGGTTTTTTCATGTCTGGATTTAAAATCGGCATACCATCAAGTGGAACTTTCTGTAGATTCTAAATCTTTGACTGCCTTTAACACCCCTTATGGTGCCTTTCAATTTTTAAGAATGCCGTTTGGCTTAGCGTCGGCGGCTTCTGTTTTTCAGAAATTGATGTATAAATTGTTTGGTGGTTGCAATAATGTCTTTGCTTATCAAGATGACATTTTGTTTTTTTCTGAAAATAATGATGAACATTGCTTAGTGTTACAAATTTTTAGAATCAAATGGATTCACAGTTAAAATAGAAAAATGTAAGTTTATGGCTACTGAAATTGACTATCTTGGTCATCATGTTTCAGGAAATGGCATCACACCCAAATTGGACTTGGTAAAAGCCATTATGGACAGTACGACTCCAGGAAATAAATATCAATTGAGATCTTTTCTGGGGTTGTGTGAATATTATTCACGTTTCATCGATAACTTTGCTCTTCAGACAGAACCCCTAAGGAAACTTCTTAGACAAGGAGAACAGTTTAATTGGGGTGAAAATGAATCATTTGTGTTCAACAATCTTAAAAATCTCATCAATAAAGCCCCTGCTCTTCATCCTTTTGGGGATTTTTTTGAGTCTATTGTTACAGTAGATGCTAGTGGTATAGGAATAGGTGTTGTTCTATCACAACTTATTGATGGTGTTGAACGTACGGTTGGTTTTGCATCCAGATCACTTTCGCAGACAGAACGCCACTATAGCACCATAGAGCGAAAGGCGCTAGCCTGTGTCTGGGCTACCAAGCATTTTGAAGCTTTCCTTTGGGGCAGGAGATGTGTTTTGGTCACCGACGATAAACCTCTTGTTTTCTTGTTATCTAAAAAAGACCATGATAAAGTCAGCCCTAGGTTAGTGAGGTTGCTCTCAGGGATGTTTGACTTCAATTTTGCAATTATACACATTCCTGCGGGAAAGAATACCTGTGCAGATTTTTTGTCTAGGTGTCCTTTAGATGTAGATACTCCCACATTTTCTGTTGATGATCCTGAATGTGTAATTGGATTAATTGATGGATTAGTGGTTATGGTTGGTACAATCAGTAATGTTGAATGGTTAAATTCTGTTAAGTGTGATGAGGTTCAGAAAATGATTGCACATTATATTACAAATGGTTGGCCAGAAGAAAGAAATATAAATGAAGGACTAAGAAGATTTTATAAAGTTAAAGATGATTTGACTATTGAGAATGAGTTCATTATGAAAGACAATCTCTTGATTCCTCCTAGCTCACTTAGACTGAGGTTAATTCATTTTGCTCACCAAGGTCATATTGGGATGACTGTACAAAAAAATGGTTACGCCTTTATTATTGGTGGCCAGGAATCAACATGGATGTGGAGAATTTTGTTGGATATTGTGTTACTTGTTCTCAAGCTGATAAATCCTTTATGGTTCGCAACACTCCTCTTAATCCAGTTGAATTTCCTAAGAGACCCTGGGAAAAGTTAGGTATGGATTTTATTGGTCCTATGTATAACCTTAGAAACAATATGAAGTTTTCTTTGGTCATTGTTGACTATTTTTCCAAATGGGTTGAGTTTAAATTTCTTGCTGAGCCAACCACTTATGCAGTGATAAACATACTTAAAGAATTGTTTTACAAAGAAGGAATTCCAAAGTATTTGGTTTCAGATAATGGAGTTAAATTTAAATCTCATCTCATTCAACATTTTTTCAGTGATTTAGGTATTAAACATCTGACCATGGCTCTCTATAGTCCACAGGGAAATGGAATGGTAGAAAGGATTAACAGAATGTTAAAAGACACTATCCAGTCAGCCAGTATTCAAGGTCTTTCTATTCAAGAAGCAGTAAAAGATAGGTTATGGAGCTATCACAATACTCCACATTCAGTCACTAATACACCTCCTTTTGTGCTTCTCAAAGGGTGGTTTGGTTCTTCTAAACTTAGTCCTAATTAGGTATTAGAACAAACTAAATGTGATAACATGGTTCCTGATATTAAGCAAGTTCGTGATTTAGTAGAAAAATCTCAAGTCAAAATGAAACAGTCCTACGACACTAATATGAAAGTAAAAGATTTACAATTTGAAATTGGTGACTTCATTAAAATCAAAAGACCTTTGGGAATAAAAGCAACAAATCTAAGTTTTATCCCATGACACGCATTATCAAGGTTTCAAAGCATTCAGTATTGGTAGAAAATGGCAAATGGTGGAGCAAAAGCAGTATTGTATTGGTTAAGAAAAATGCTTGTGAGCAACTTGCCCCAAAAAATCATCACCATACTGATTCTTCTTTGGTGGTTTATTCGTTTGATTCACATTCTGGTGATCTTCATGTGTCTCAGAGTGGTGATGGTGACAACAACATCTTGCAGCAATCAACTAACATTTCAAATGATTGTTGCATGGATTCTCTCGATGTTCATGATAATCCAATTTCACGTGATTCTAATGCTCCCCTCAGTAAGCATTTGCATGATTATTCGAATTTTCATCAATTGTAACAAAGAGAATCACGTGTGCCTTCTTATTTGAAAGATTATGTTTTACACTTTTGATTTTTGTTTTTCCTGTTAAGAGGGAAGATGTGTTGTATTTCTTACTAGTGTTATAGAGTTGTTAGAATGGTGAAATTACATTCTAGCTTGTTTGTTCTATATGCAGCAGTTGCTGCCTGACCTCCAATGTTGGAAGACATGACATATGAGGCTAAATACTACAAAGAATAAACTTACAAAGAAACATACTGTTTGCTTGGTTCCTGTATATTTACGACACTTCAAGGGGATTATTTACACATGACAGGGCCACGTGGGCCACTGTCAGAATTGTCACTTGGTAAAAATAGTAAAAGTAACAATATATCAGGCACTTAGAAGACAGCCAGTAATCACTGGCAGACACTATACTCAGTGTCAACCTGTAACATAAATCATAACATGTACAGTATCACATAAGGCGAGAACTCTATTCTGTGTCAACCTCATCAGCCTTAATATAGTAGACCATAATTTCCTAAAGATACCTTGTATTAGGAATTAACACAATAACAAAACCTGCAGTAGGGAAGAAATCAAACCATAGACCACATTAGAGAATCACAATAAACCATAAGACAGTAGGTAAAACCTAATATTAATAAAAGCACATCTATAGGCATAAATCAAGGTGCATAAAACATACTATAAACATTACATGTTCTAGCACCTATAAAGATCACACCAGGGCCTGGCGCCCTACAAATCTAACAGTCTCCTTGGCCAACTGGCCATCTCTAAGGGGCTCAAATGCCCTCTGTCCAAAGTCAGGGTGTGCTGCAAACGCAGCGACAGTCAAGCGTGCGCACTTGGCACAAACCTAAACCTTGCAGCTGCTCACTACTTGCTGGGCAGATGGCAATCTTTTATGCAGGGCCTAAAACTGTAGCAGCTGGCACTAAGTGCTGCGCAGCTCTGCAGGCAAAGATGGGGATTAGGAGTGTGTCTCACTCCTGGATTCAACACATGTCCCCTAAAAAAGGAAAAACCTAAACGGTGCAGCTGCCCACTACTTGCTGGACAGCTGGTAAGTAGGAAAAGTGCGTCATGGGCTCTCAGTGGCCCTCAGGACAAATGTGTAAAACGTTGAAGCCACCTGGCTCTGAAAATAAACCTGTGTCCCCTGGAGCACACTGGCTCCTGAAATGATTATGTGACCCAAAGAGAGCAAGAACTTGCCCCCAAGCACTGTGGAGCACACTGGCGCTCTTAAATAAATGAGTACATGGGGGAGCCACCTAGGCTCTGGGAACAATGATACCCCATGTGGAACGGCCCGCTCCTCTGGCAGGCCCGCTCAGACTGCCATCACTGGGAAACGGGGCCCCTCTGGGCCCTTGTGGGGAAGTACTCAAAATGGTGCCCATCGTTGGAGTGGTCCTCTCCCTGGCGGGACCACACTGCACTGCTACCTTACAGGGCCATGGTCGGCCTGGGTAAAGCACCTACAGAGCCCCCCTGCCCTTCTTCACTTACTGGGCTACTCTCTGGGGACTTCGCTCCCTCCTACTCGGGGGCACAAGGACTCTTCTGCACATGCGGTGAAGGCAGGCAGCAATGTTCCTCGAGCCCCCTCCGCTTTCCAGCTGCACTCGGTGGAGCCTGCGGGGCTCTCACTCAGTCATGCGATCCCCGCGCAGGCAGGCACCACCGTTCTCCCTGCGGGCACCTGGTGGCCTGACTTTTGTTTTCGCCACGGACCGCAGCAGTGAATTCTTCTTTAAAAATGAGCGGTGGGCTCCCTTGACATTAAAAATAAACCTGGCATGCGGGGTGGGCACCTGCTAAGGCTCCCATAAGCGGCGTGAGCACCCACATCAATTTAGAAGGGAAAACGAAAAGGCAGAGTGGGCACCTGCGCACGTGGAATAATCCAACAAGTGTACATAATGCAGGGTGGGCACCTGCAAAGTGAATATTAAAATAAGAGGGGTGGGTACCCGCTAAGGTCGGTACCATGGGGGAATCCCTCGCTGGGGATGCCCTCTCTCTATCCCCAAGCAGTGCGACGCTGAAGAGACCCTTTAAGAAATAAAGGTAGAGCTCTCCCAGGGCGCTAAAAGATGCAGCAAGGGCCCAGGGGAAAAAAACATCCTCCAGGCATCCAGGGGCAGGGCATAGCCCAGGGAGGCAGCCTTCCCCTGAGCCCAGGCCGCAGCACACCCCTGGTAGTTTCAAGTCAAAAACAAGAACATTTACATGGGGTCACAGCCCCTTCTCATACCAAAAAATCCTTTGTTCTAGCAGTGTAGGACATGGGGAAACCAGATACAACTGGTTCAGGAGCACTTTATTTTGCCCAGCTCCTCTCTCCTATTCACAAGACAGGCCAGGGACATCAAACACACCAGGTGAAGGCACAGCCCTATTCAGGTCCCAGGTACAACTCCTCCCTCCCATCTATATGCAGATCTCCCTATTCACCACCGGGCAGGCTCATCCTGGCTCCTGGAGCCAACCACACCTGCCAGCCCCTGTCACGCACAAGACAGACAGGCAATTCACTCCTCACAGAACACAGAAATGCCAACTTCTAAAAGTGGCACTTCTCCACTATACACAATAAATCTGTGCACATCATTGCAAAGCATTTATTCTCATGAGTTTGCACATACTAAACTTGACCCTGCACCCCCCTCATTTCAGGAACTACCATGAACACACATATCCCCCATGCATTCCTATGGGAGGGCAGTCCACTCTCAGCACATGCACTCAGAGTGCTCACGCAGTTTACACTGGGCCACAGTCCTGAAGTGCGCAGAGGCCTAAAATCACTATCACCATGCCAGAGGCTAAAGGCAAAAAGTTTAGGGGTGAACCTGCCAAAAAGGCCCACGTCCAACTATTACTCTTACAGGATGATCATGTGGGATGTGCCTAGGAACTCAATTACCTTCAAAGATACCCTGTCAAAGGCAGATGTAGCCGAATTCTGGGCCTACCCCTTCTTTTGTCCCACTTGTCAGTCAGGTATGAATATCAGAGGGACAGGAGCTACTCACTGGACCCGTTTTGAGTGACCACAGAGGAGTGGATGCGCATTTCTTTCACCACACCTATAAGGTTGGTACAGGAGCTCTTCACAGTGGAAGAACATTTCTGCCATATTGGATTTAGGAAAAAAGAAACACTGTGGGATTGTCTGCAGTAAAACCCACATGAACTACTGAAAAAAATAGGTAGGGTTACCCCTGTGAATGTTTTCCCTATTGGTTATTGAGGAGTCCGGACTTAGCCTATGCACAGGCTAGTGCCAGGCATAAATATGGCACCCCTGGGCACCCTCTTCAGAATACTGCAAGACCGGGGAGGACAGAAGAAGTACTGCACATGCTGTACAGACTTGTTGGGAAACCTGAAATGCTGGACCTGCTCCGACGTGTACCCAGTACAAAGAAGTGGGCTTCAAGAGTCAGTTGGCTGACATGCTGTTATGTTATGAGGAGAAATCAGGCAGCTAGAAACCCTTTTTGTGAAGAGCCAAACTATCCATTTCCAGGTGGTCCTGCTTTGGACCCTGTTGGTGGTTTCTTCTGGAGGAAATCTTGATCCCCAAATCCTGTTCCTGAGGTACTTGCACCCATGGCTATTTCAAGGTGTACTTCTCCTAACATATTGAAAACCCTGGGACTTTCTCACACAATAATAATACATTCCATGTCTCTGACACACATACAGAAACACAAAAACACACACACAGTAATACACAATACACCTGTAGCTGGCATCCATAATGGTTTGCAGTCATGAGGAAGAGGGTAGAGGCATGGGTGTGGGCTCTACATATGTGCTCTCAGTAGTAATGTTTGTCAAGTTTGAATAGTTTCCCATTCCTTTTCAATTGTAGTTCTGCATAACCTATGTAGAACAACATTTGGTAGATTTAAGAATAAAATATAACTTTAAAATTCGTATTAGTAACTTTACAGTTGTGACACAGTTGTGACACATACTGCCTGGTGAATCACCCCCTCCTCTCCATATTTTCTCAGCACTGTGGAACTGAACCCTAAATCCCTGACTTATCCAGATGGTTTGCAGATAGAATTGAGAGATAGTGACTGATTGGATGATTGGGGATGTTTGCAGAGGATTAGCTTACTATTTACCAACAACGTGTGTAGAGCAGCGTACAGATCCCTCAAAGAGATGAAGTACATCAAATGTGTTGGTTTAGTCTTTGAAATGGTCATTGAATCCCTGAGGAGAATGTAAATGTTATTTTAAGTGTAAGTGGAATCATTTGTACCAGGACTAGCAGAACATTCAGATGGTAAAGGTACATTTTATTAGTGCAGAGCACTATGTATTTTGATGTACACATATTTCACCAATGCTGTGAATAGATTTGATTTATGCCCAAACAGGGTACTCATAGTTATGAGGAAGAGAAATGGCTGAAATATATGTATAAGTTTGCAAACTTCATGCAACTTTAAATATGTGTTACAGGTCAGGCAAGGTGTATCACTACACTTGTCATGTATATATATATCTATATATTTGGACGTTTATTAAAGAAATGCTATTAACACATACCCAAATATAGACCATAGGTATGGCATCAATCAAAATGTTTTTTTCAAAACATATAGGGCCCATTCACAAACATAATATCTATATTTTCTCACATGCATATTAACTACCTCGGTGTTACTCTACACTTTTTTTGCTACTCGCTATTCCTGAGTTTAAATTTACACCTGGTTGTAGGCTTAGATCTCTCTACCCCCTCAAATTAGGGTGTGTGACCTCCTACAATAGGAGTTGAGTCTAAAGTTACTACTGTAACTTTGCATACTTAGGGGATATTTAAGCCACAGTGGGAAAGATCTCTCTATGGTTAAGTATAGGTTGAACAATTGAAGTGTATTATCCTTTAAAAAATATTATAACGTTTATTGTAAATGTAAATTGATTTAAACCATGTACTATTTGCCTAGAACTAATAAAATAAAATGTAACACCACATTAACTCCTCATAATAAAATTGGAGTTAGTAATTTTCCAATTTAAATATATTAACTACATTTCTAAAGAATCAATATCTAAAAAGAATTTTAAAAAATCCCAACATAACTAACATCTTTCTTTTCATTTAATATGCAGTACATTTTTGTCAAAGTTATGTGTTAAAAATAATTGAAATTATTTTCAGTATTTAAATGCTATGTTTAAAACGTACGTTTTTAAAATTAAGTCTAATAGTGCATTTTCCAATATTAAAATAACTAAATATGAATTAAATATGCTTTTGTTAACAATAACACATATATCCACATACTCAAATATAGAAATAATTTTATTTATTTAATACTATTTTCCATGGGGTATTTTCATTACCTGTCTCCATTATTGTCTATGGGATTGGCTTGCAGTACATATAAGTGGTTATGTATGGTACTTGATTTCCTCCATGGCAGGTCTGGAGTACAACTGAGCATCTTTTGACACCTTCAGGACTTTAGTAACTTTAAAAGTGTAGCTTGTATATAGCAATATTGTTACTCATTTGCAGGTGTGTGTTTGTATTTGCATCTCCCTCCCTACCTCCCTCCTGAAATTGTATTAAACGCTTCTCATTTAGTAGTAGATCCTCATGATTTTCCCACCACTCCCTCTGGTCCCTCCGTTAATTACTACTGAAATGTATACTTAAATGTGCTCAGCTCTCCTCCAAATAGTTCTCCTTTATGGATTATTGTATGGATCAACTTGGGCTCAGGTATCTTAGCCTCAAATTCAATAAGTGATACCCCCAACCATACTGTGCCATTGGTTTAAATTGGGGAAGTCCCAAGATCACATACATCCGATCATTAAAGGCCAGATTTTCAAAAAAGGCATGTAATGCAACACAGCTACCAAAGAGGCTGCGCTGTGTTGCGTAACAGGGAGGGAGCAGGAGATTGCCATATCTATAGAGATATAGCTCTCTCCTCCCCTTTCCCTAGTACCTGCGCTGATTTCCATTGCTGTGCGCCAGGCACACACCTAAGGTGCATGCCTGAGTCTTTCATAAGTTTTGTACAGGAAGGGTACTCTTCCTGTAGAAAATACTATGCCTAGACAAATTCAAACACTTTTCCCACTTTGTATGTGTGCTGCACAGTGCAACATGCATGCAAAGTAGGAAAAGAAAGAAAAAATGAAGAAGTTTCTCCTCTAAACCCCTTCTTTCAGATGGCGTAAACTTTTTGGCGTTAAACCCTGTCCACAAATGTTTGTCATTATGGTTTGTGTTAAAAGGCATGGGTGGTTGCATGGAAACGCTCATGTACCACCCATGTAAAGCCTCCTTGGCGCTAAGTAACGCCAAGCAATACTTTGCGCTGCTTTACATTACTTGCAGGTTGCTTTCCAATGCAAAACAATATTTGCGCTGAAAAGTAAATTGGTAAAAAAAATGTTGTGCTGGTTGAATGTTTGAAAATCTACCCTTAAATGTGTTGTGAATGTACATATATGTATGGTGATGTGAGAGAAATGCTGCTTTCACATGGACAAGGTGCTCAATATTTTGCTAACATGCAGCAGCATAGGACCTCCACCTTCAGACAAGGAGCGCCTGGACGCCCCTTTGCTGGGGCAGCAGTGCGCTATAAAAATAAAATTAACATAACATAAAATAACATAACATAACAATAGCTGTTTCATAAGAGACAGAAAGTGAGCTCTCACAAACTGTAGCCAACTTCTACCCGGACTAAAACATACAGATGAATAAATCTATGAACAGCCTCCAATTACAGAAGCATTTGGGTCAGATAATAGTACAAGAAATCTGAATAAATCTTAGAATCACTGTAAGTTACACCAAATCTTGCAGCCATTATGGTCATAAAACAAAAACACCTTAGGAACAATAAAACCAAACCAGTGCATGACCAATCAAAATATCTTGTAACTAATATTATCATAGAAAAAACAGTGGGAAACTTGAACACTTTATTTGTAGTTAGTGTTGAGCAAATATTTACAATAAGGATATACACCAATGAACTTCTTACAAGATAGAAGTATGCAAAGAACCTGACTAAAGAAATATATTAGAAGTCTAGGTGGGTTTCAGGAATGACACAATTCAGAAGCAATACACAGGGTTAACTTTAGAGTTATTGGAAATGTGCAAGGTGAGGTGCCAGGCCCACCTGCTTGGGGCAAATTACAGACCAATGAGCAGCAAGGCAACCGAAGATAGATGGCAACAGCTGCAAGTGAGGCAAGAGAGGTAGTGGTTCGCTGGCTCCTGGGACCAACAGTGAGGTAGGAACAACCAGAGGCACATGGCTAAATGACAACAGAGTTATGACGCTGCCCACGCATCTGATTTGGAGCTACGTTGCACGGCAGGCACGATGAATGCCAATGAGGAGTTGTGGCTGCCACCAAAGTAACACAAGTTCATAAAGGAGACTGATGGAGAATTTTAGGCAAGGAGACGGCGAGGAAACACATTGCACCACCATGCTGCCAGAGGTCTATAAATGGGACATCGGGCGGTGTGCACACCAAGGATGGAGTGGAAACTGTGAACTGTGCAGTATCACTGGGAGGAGTGCAGAGCAGCAGCCTCAAGTGAAATTATGACCGCCATGGGACTGAGGCCCTGGTAGGGGTGGATTAGGAGTGAATGCCATCGAGTGCCACCTGCAAGTTAATATAACAAGAGAAGGATGCCTAAACTGATACAATTGTTCAAACACTAATTTAGCTCAAACGGAAGAAAGCTTATTTCCACCAGAGATTTTGCTATTTAATAGCTATTTAATCATTTCAATTTAGAAAAAATACACTACATGAATTCTTGACATATTATGTACATTTAAACAAAATGAATAGAACATAACACTTTAGAAAAAAATCTACATACACATTTTTACTAATCAGACTATCACAGTCATTCAAATCCCATGCATACATTCATACAAAACCTAACCAATCCTGAATTTGCGGCTGTGCCAGTGTGGGATCATAAGAGACAAAAGGGTTGCTCAATAAATCAAACTAAGTGTTATACACAAATGCTTTTCAAGAGAAGAAAACAGTACACTTTGAAAAATTAATTAAATACCAATAATAATTTTCAACACAAATTTCATCAGTAATGTGTACAATAAAACTCGAGTGAAGTGTCACTCAACACTTGGGTTTATAGTTAGAGCAACTCCTTAGACAGAGGCCTACGCGTTTCGAATCCCAACAGATCTCAAATGGGATTCTCCTCAGGGCCAGTGAGTTTCTGAAAAACAGAGAGTAAAATCTACATGTCAGCTTGTTCCTGGATGCCTACGCGAAACTAAAGAGTGAGGCCAACACCATCCTACACAGCTTACCCTTCTGGTATGTAAGGCGACTTAAAGATGTTGTGTAGGCCGTTATAGGTCTAAATGAATTGTCTGAGATCTATAAACTCTGATATATCCTCTCATGATCTATCAGAAGGATTGCCCAGTTTATCTGTGGGCTTCTTTATTCGAGATCTCTGGATGGGATAAATATATTAGACTCGCGGTGACTGTAAACACCGCCCTTGCCCTGCGGCGGTCCTATTAGATCGAGTTGTATATAATCAAGGTGTTCACTAGACACTGACATCCACCAACGGCGCATGCGCGGGAGAACAGTTCTCTACTGACGCTACCACGGAACGCCGGTCGGCTTATGCGGCTCAAGACTTTCTTTCCCTCGGTAAGATTTACTGGTGTTGAACTCGGAACAGGGGTTTCTTTCTCTAAACATCTTGGACACTTTCCAATCCGCTTACATGTTCGGTATGTTTTGCCTTTAGAAACCAAAATCTCCTCGTAGCCTGTGAATCCATATGTTCACCTCTGCGCATGTCAACAAAGTAAGCGTTCCTAACCTCTCTTACAAGGTATATGACTAAACTGCCCTAGTTTTCTGCATTTCTACATTCACTATGTGGCCAAGTTATATTCAAATTGGCATTGTAGGAACCTATAAGGTTTGGACATTTCTTAACTAACCTGCATGCCTTGTATGTCTTGTTTTAGATATTTGACTATTTACGTAGCCCGGGAGCTGATAGTTCCAAAAACATTGTGACCTCTGCGCTGGACAACTAAATAAGTGCTTCCACGCCAACTAGGTATACCACTACCACCAAAGGTTTTTTTTATTTTATATTAATTTGCATTTAACTATATCGTCAAGTAATGTTGAAATTGGCATTTTAGGAACCCCCAATTGGAAACACTGTTAACCCGGTTACCGCCGGTCTTTGGACCCGCTGACTAGACCACAGACACCCAGATTGATACTCCGCTCCGGTAAGATACTCGTGTGCTTCATTTAGATCCATTAGAAACTACTCGACCCGTAACCTACAGATGGCAAAAATTGAAACAATTGTTTTACCTCTAGTGAGAAAATAATCGAATCACCGCTACGTGTGCCCCCACTGTTGCCATTAAAAGACAGCCCCCGCGCTTTATGAAATATAGACGACTCTCGCCGTGGACTCTCAGTCTCCATTGACAGGTATAGTGGAAATTCCCATGTCATCTAGTACACTCATCGCTCTGCTTTTGAGCAAAGTCTAAATTGTCTTTTCCCTTCCTCTTTCTCTACCTCCACAGAATTCTGTTACACAACATCTTTAAGTCGCCTTACATACCAGAAGGGTAAGCTGTGTAGGATGGTGTTGGCCTCACTCTTTAGTTTCGCGTAGGCATCCAGGAACAAGCTGACATGTAGATTTTACTCTCTGTTTTTCAGAAACTCACTGGCCCTGAGGAGAATCCCATTTGAGATCTGTTGGGATTCGAAACGCGTAGGCCTCTGTCTAAGGAGTTGCTCTAACTACAAACCCAAGTGTTGAGTGACACTTCACTCGAGTTTTATTGTACACATTACTGATGAAATTTGTGTTGAAAATTATTATTGGTATTTAATTAATTTTTCAAAGTGTACTGTTTTCTTCTCTTGAAAAGCATTTGTGTATAACACTTAGTTTGATTTATTGAGCAACCCTTTTGTCTTTTATGTTCCCACACTGGCACATCCGCAATTTCAGGATTGGTCAGGTTTTGTATGAATGTATGCATGTGATTTGAATGACTGTGATATGTCTGATTAGTATAAATGTGTATGTAGATTTTTTCTAAAGTGTTGTGTTCTATTCATTTTGTTTAAATGAACATAATATGTCAAGAATTCATGTAGTGTATTTTTTCTAAATTGAAATGATTAAATAGCTATTAAATAGCAAAATCTCTGGTGGAAATAAGCTTTCTTCCGTTTGAGCTAAATTAGTGTTTGAACAATTGTATCAGTTTAGGCATCCTTCTCTTTTTATATTGATATAAGTGCTCAGCCTTACTGATTAGAGCCAGCTCCTTTTTGATAATAAATAAAAAACCTGCAAGTTAAGGCAGACTTATGGCTGAAGTGCCACAACCATGGATGGACCACTGAAAGGAACAATATTTTGATCTGCCGGCACTCAGTGGTAGTGGACCAAGGGGCCACATCTCTCGATAAGCCTTGAGACCAGGTACGTCATATGGGTGCTACGATATGCGGAGCAATCTGTATCTGGTGAGAAAGGTATGTGCTAATAAGAACAGTGTATTCATTAGCAAAGTAAGGCCTTGGAGAAATGAAGCTCACCATAAACCGTTTTTCAGAGGGACTGATATTGGTTTCAACCATGGTTGAAAATGGCGGTCAAACATAAAATGGTGCAGCGTATGCTAACTTACATAGAATAATACACAAGCAAAGATAGCAAAAACATTTTCATTAATACAGACACTCCTTTTAGCATGAGCTCACTATTTTCAGGAAATTATCAAAAAAATATAACATTTCATGGACAAAGAAACATCAGTATTTGGAACAATCCATATATTCAATATCAGGAATAGAGGCTGCAAGGAATGATGTAGTCTCAAAAATACCTTCATCAATCTGCATCAAATCATCAATATCCTTTTTTATCATAATTGCGGCATTAGTATCATGAATTGCCACTTTCTGTTTAAGGGTGAGAATATTGACACAATAGGAACAACAAGCCGGGAGACATTGTATGCAGTTGCAACATGTAAATAAGATACCAGCAACCACGGCCAAGAAGGTGAGAATCTTCCCACCCCAAGATGTGAGTGTGTCCCAAAACCACTCTGACAGTGTCCAAGTGCCTGTTTCCTGGTGTATGTCAGATGAGAGTCTATTTAATTTATTTACATCAGCATGCTCATTGGGAGCGTTATCAGGTATGTAAACACAGCAGCTGCTGCCAATGACGCAACAGGCCCCTCCCCTATTTGCAAGTATGACATCTAGCACCATCCTGTTCTACAAAGTGACTAATCTTGTAGCCTAAAGTTCAGCAGTGATAATTGTCATTATCCCAGCAGTTGTATTGATATCCCCCTTCAAAAACTCGTGTTAACTGACAAATTTGAAGGCTTTTAGCCATGGGTCCCCCAAAAAGGTAGTAGGCCCTTTATTTCGTCCCCAAATTTCTGTGAAGTGGTGTCTGTTTGATCTATATCCTTTGTGTCAACAACCCTAATGACTCGAGGCTGGATCATACTTCTAGGTTGTAGCCTGCTATTTTTATGACAGGGCAGGGCAACATATACAGGAGGAAGAAGGAAAGAGAGATAATATGTACCTGGCCATATCCTCAGAAACCAAACGTGAGCTTGTGACCCACAAACAAAATAGACATTATGGGGCAGGATCAAAGGAGGACAATTAGTCATAGTCAGCTTGTTTATGAAATTACATTTACTCTCCCCCATCTTTATCTCCCCAGTCCCAGGACACAGAAACTAGCTGTCATCTTGACCACTGACACAGATATTGTTTTATCGGTGCATCATGCACGCCATATAATATTTCAATAAATGTGCAGCTGTTTTTGAAATATTGTCATTCTGCCATACAGGGTCCAACAACGTGCATTACCCTTACCACTAATATGAGCTGGGCCATGGGTCATTGTGACTGCTGGAAGAACATATGCATCTGATAACATCCATCTTTGCTTTCCTAACATCAATCCAACATCCCTAATCATTCAATTGAGCTGTACTTTCTTGCCATATTGCTAATTCTTCTATTGTAGCCTCACTTTGTATCTTTTTCACATTCTCAAGCACATCCTCAAAAATAGTAGCCTCAGGCACCCTCCTAGCGGGACCTGCTACACAAATTCTCTTCATTTTAGTCCGTGTCATTTCCTTAGCTGTCTGGTCAGCATAAGCATTCCCTGTACCTACATCATCAATAACTTTGCTATGGGCGCTACACTTCACTGATGACAACTTCTTGGGGAGTTTCAAAGCAGACAAATCCCTCAATATAAGGTGACCATTTTGGATGTTTGAGCTCTCTCAGCCCAGAGTCGCCCAAAATTATGTGCGATCCTGAAGGCATACTGGCTGTCAGTATAAATATTGACAACCAGTGCCTCGCTCAATTCACAAGCTCAAAGAAGGGCAGCCAACTCAGCTGCTTGGGCCAATTGATAAGGGACTTGTGATTTCTCTACAACTATACACAATGTGGTGATAGCATAAGCAGCAGTTGTAGTGCCACCAGGTAGCTTGAAACAAGAGCCTTCGACATATAGTTACCCTTGTGGGTCAGATAAGGGAACAACAGTCAAGTCTTTCTGTACTTTCATCTTTTCCTCCATTCAGAAGATACAATGATGTGTCTCAATTGCATCATTTTCAGAAGGGGGCAGTAACGTGGCTGGATTCAGAGTGGCACATCTTTTGATTGTGATGTGTTTTGCAAACAATGTTAGTTCATAACCTGTCAGACTTGCACTGGTGTGGAGCTGTGTCTCTGTCTTATTCAAAAGTGTATCCGCAGCATGAGGTACTATGACAGTGAGATCTGTTTCAAGCACGAGTCCTGACGATTGTCGTATCGAGACAGCCACAGCTGCGACCACTCTTAGACAGCTCAGGAGGGCTCGTACGGCGGGGTCAAGAACAGCAGAGAAATAAGCACATGGCTGTTGCTTTTCTCCAAATGTTTGTGTTAAACAGAAAGCGCACAGCCATCCATCTCGTGGACGTACAACACAAACGGCTTGCCATAGTTAGGTCTACCAAGCACAGGAGCCAAACAAAGCACAGCCTTTAATTGCTCAAAAGCCTACTGACAATCAGACATCCAAGGCAAGGGCTCCTGCACATCTTTAGTGGTTAGTGCCAGCAAGGGTTTGGTTAGTTGGAAGCAGTTAGGTATCCACTGCCGACAGTGGGAAGTGATACCTATAAAAGCGTGCACATTTTTTGAGTCTGTGGGATGGGCATTTTAACAATGGTACTGATGCACTCAAGAGTCAATCTCCTACCCTCCTTAGACAGTAGGTTACCTGAATAGGTGGCATTCAGTTAACAAGACTAAAACTTGGAAAGGTACACTTAATGTTCATGCTGCGCCAAGTGCAACAACAATTTGACTGTACTATCCCTACAACCTTGTTCTGTGTCAGAAGCGATAAGGAGATCATCAACGTACTGGAGCAATACATTACCTGTTGGAAGCTAAAAGGAATCCAATTGGGCCTTTAAAGTTTGACTATAGATACATGAACTCTCCGTATAGCCCAGAGGAGCTCTACAGAATCTAAAGCTTTTACTAGCTAGTGTAAAACCGAACACATACCTGCTGTCTGGATGGATAGGAACATTGAAGAATGCATTTTCAAGTTAATGACAAAAAATAATTTGGCAGTGGAGGGAATCCTTGTCAAAAGAGTAGTAATGTCAGGCACCACAGAAACTGGGGAACTACTATTTTATTAACTCCGTGCAAATCAGTCACAAAACAATAAAAATCTTCATGATCATCAGAGGAACACAAAGGCGTTCTTTTAAGAATGGGAAGAATAGGACTATTGCAGATATTAGCAGTCATCACCTCAACCACACCTTTCTCAATCAAATCCTGTACAATTTGCAATAAGGCTCTCTCACCTGCCTGCGTGCAGTATTTTTTATTGAGGGATACCAGGCAAAATAGCATTGTCTTAACTTGGATCAAAACCAGCGGTATTGGTAACAGTCCCATATCTGATTTGCCTTTTGCCCACAAAGTTGGTGGCACGTCTTTAAATTCAACAGGAAGGAGCGTATTTTGGACAGACACTGTTTACTACGTACCAAATCTGTACCCTTTGTCATATAAACACCTGCCAGGGAGCAATAAATCATAGCATGCAATTTCTTCAACAAATCCAACCCCATCAAATGTTTTCCACAATTAGATGTGAATAGGAATGGTGAATCCACAGTGAAAGGACCAATAGTCAATGGCAGAGGTCTTGAAATGGGGCTTACAACTGGTACACCAGAAAAATCTATTGAAACATTATTATGGCCAGACAGAGTGGCCCCAGGGACCAAAGAACAAGAAATAGAACTGTTTGTTGCACCTGTATCCACCTAAAATTCCTTAGACGAGCCATGAAAATCCCAAGTGCCACAAGGACCACGCTAATCTACAGGTATCAGAAATGGTCCCTCACTCTGTCCCTGGCTGTCCTAGCTGTAAGACATTCCTGTCACCTCATCTGTGTTATAATCATCATGATATTACTGACCACCCGAGGGTCATCAAAGTAATTATTATCAGAACGACCCTGCGAGGCCGCAGCATGTTGAGCCCTGTCCGCCCCTCCAGCTCCACAACCCCGTCCAAGAGGACTTCGTCCTCTAGGGACTGCCACCTCCTGCAACAACACTGGACACTCACTACGCCAGTGTCCCTCCTCCTTACAAAACGCACACTGATTCATCCCTAAAGGCGTAGTGTTCGGCTGCCTGCTAGTACCTGGAAGCTGTCGGGCCGAACCACCTCGTCCTCTACCATTCCCTCTAGAAGCCTAATGCAACAACACCTTTGTTTTAAAATCCTTAAGCTTCTTCTCCATCCTCTCTTTTTCCTCATTTTCCATGTGCTCATAATACTGCACCATATTCAAAATAACAGAAGGGAAAGAGGTGGACCAAGTACTTTCGGAAGCTTGCATTTGAGTCGCAATCTCTGGAAGCAAATTGGAAACAAATCTAATAACAAACAAACAAACACCTCCATCAATTGACAAGTCCTGCCCACTATAATCCAGAAACACATCTTCAAACCATGAGAAGAAATAAGACACACTCTCATCCTTCTTCCGGTGACAAGCCGATAACTTGTCCCAATCAACCTTCCTTGGTGGAATAAGAGAATGCATATACGTGATAATGCGCCCTGGCAAAGCAAGTATCTCTGCCTTAGGCTTATCGCCAGGCTTCCTTTCCTGATCCCATACTTTAATTTGTTCCCATGTACTACCCAGTTCTGCAACATGATTTTGCGTGCGCATTTGCCTCCCAATAACGACCGGGACCAATAAACCAAAGAACATTTCAATATCTGGAAGTGTCATTACCATTGAAGAGGCAGCTTGAGTCCATTTTTCATAATATGAAGCTGCATTTATCCTAGGGTTGGGTAATTGGGTCTTAGGAGACAATACTTCACTTCTTTTCCATGGAGTATACACCCAATGTTCCTGAAACCTGGCTGCCACTGCCACCCGAGTAACATTACCACGACCATCTGTTACTTCGGGTATCTCAGGGTGATATATAGGATGAACCTCTCTCATCAGAAACTGTTACACCGTGGTGGGGCTTTTCTCAAGCAAGCCTATCCCTATAAGCAATCAATGTTGTAATGCTACCAAATACTTGACCAGGCTCCATATTACTAACATGTACATGGTCTTTAATATCATACAAAATCTGTGGTGTTGCATCTTTGAAACACAGTTCCCAAAGACTAATCAAGGTAGCAGACATATGTTTAAGGGCATGCTGTTGTACAAAGTGCTCATAATCTTTCATCACATTCCACACATCTTCCACACTATAAATGGGGTTTCGGGCCCAATGCGCTGCCTGGTTAGCCACTATCTGTTTCTTTGCATCTCCCACTTCAGATCGCACATATGGACCCATACGCTCTTCAAACTTTGTCCAATCCCCGTCTCCAAACCTACGCAAAGGTGTCCCATCACTCAAGGGGATTAAAGGATGAAAAATCAGGGAAGGGGAGGCAACAGGAGTGACTGGTACAATTGATGCTGTGGGTTCCGTCACATGGGAAAAAGCTGGCGAGAAGGATGTTGAGACAATCGGTGTGAGGCGATGCTAACAGTCAGAGTTGTTGCAGATGGCAAGGAAGCAGAAGAAAGAGGAAGAAAAGAAGGAGCTGAGGCCACATCCGTAAAATAAGCAGCAGTAGATACATGAACAGAGACAGTAAAACAACAGTAGCAGGTGGCAGTGAGGGCAATTGAACAGTGGGATATACTCTTTGTGGGGCGTACAGGGGTGGGGGTCGATTATCTAATAAGTCCTCAATGAAAGTATCTTTGTCATCTAGGGCCACATAAGACTTATCAATATATAATCAAAACCTCTTAGCTTCATGCTCAATCCCTATCTTTTGTTTCTCTCTATCATTTGCTAGAGCTTTCTGAGTCAATGTTTGCATTCTCCCCTCTCGTGCCTCCTTTTCCATCTTTAATCGTCTCTTTTTGACCTCCTACTGTCCTGTTCGAAGAGAATCAAACATAGACTGCCTACTTTGTTTTACAAACAATTGTTCCTGTAAAACCCCAATTCTCTGTTCATCAAAAGTGCCCGTCAACGGCCATTGCAACTCTGCTAAACATAATAGGGCCAAGACCATGTTGCAAATACATATCCGAAATTAGGAGTGCCTTCTGAATGCGCCGGCTAAGCATCTTCCGGTTGAGCATCTGTAGAACAACATCGACATCAAGAAACCAAGAAATGACTAATCGCAGGCACTTTCAAAAAGGACCCAAATTCGTTATTTTGCCTGTCAAAGCAATTGCAAGTGCTTTGATCCCAAAGTGTGTCCTCCCACTGTATCAAATGCAAACGAAAATAGTAACATATCCACAAAGAACCAAAACAAACACACCTGGTATTTGCAGGTCAAACAAATGTATTCTCCACTGCCAACGAAATGGTCAGATCCAAGGGTTTCACCGTTCAGGACTCCAGTTGGGATGACCACTGGGCGAGACACCGTCCGGCGGGACAGAAAGGTCAGCTGCGAGTACAGGAACTCTCTCATGCAGGGATCCCTTATCTGTCCATCTGACCCGGTGACAGCCTGACCTCCAAACCCGTCCGCAGCAGGGGATGGGTTACTGACCCGAAGGAGTCTCCGTTTTGGCACCAACTGAAGGAAGTGGCCTGTTTAGGGTCACCCGGTGTCAGGACCCTCAGACCGGCTCATGTTCTTTGCACTGTGAAAATAGCCAAAACATGCCCAGAGACGCATGGAGCCTTTGCTTGGTCCGATTTGGTAAGGTTCAGCAGAACCAAGATGGCCGCCAAAGTGCCCACGTCCTGGAATGGGTGGTGGTCTAGACACAACTGAAGTTAAGGCTGGTGATGTGCGAACTCCCCGCTAATTGCGCACTTCACCACAGTCCTAAGCCTGTGAAGACGTCCGTTACCGAAGCCTAGAATACTATAGTGCAATTCCAGTAATTCTTAGTGTTTTGAATCCCGTTCTCGTTTTCTTAAACGTTGTTAGGTGTTAGTGAAGACTCGGCGCGTAATTCAAGCGCGAGTCTTATTCCGGCAGAATTGGTAAGCCCCGACTTCAGGAACCGAAGTCGTGTACCTCGTCAGCTGAGGAGAAGGCAACACAAAGTTGACAGCTGAGGAGATTGTGTTATAAAATTCGTCATCTGGAGAGAGAGTCGTCTGGAAATATAGTGCTAGCGTCGAAGAGCTGTTCCTTCTCAAAGTCAACAACGTCAGAGGAGAGAAGCAGTAAATCTTCCAGACAGAGCTAAGTTGAAGAGAATGTTGTAATGAAAACTGTGACTAGATAATTTAAAAGAAAACTTACCTGACATAGAGTGGTTGGAGACTTCCTAGTAAGAAGATAAACAAGTATATAAGAGAAGTGTTAATTTGCTGATTGATAAAAATACAGAAGGACAATATTAACAAGCATTGTATATATTTATATATATGAATCTACTCACCTGAAAAGTCTTGAATGACCCTTTCCTCAAAAACCTGTAAAAAGATAAAGAACAATTCAGGGGAGGCGGTCGCAGATATACAGCCAGAATTAAAAGATGAAAAGAGTGAGATAACAGAACCCATTTAAGGAACAACTCTTCTAATTAGTGAAGTAAGTTCACTTACTAATTAGGTAATAGCATAAGGTGTAGGTAACAGAGAAACAAGGTACTAAATTGTCATTTATTCTAAAAAAAACAGTTACAACTAAGCAGATGAGGAAGACAGTAAAATCCACTAGAGCAGAAGAGAAGCAAGAGTCCAACATAGCCAGGGTGGGTGAGATATTAAAACCTATCAGTAGTACAAGAATAAAAAAGAAATAGAGCTGGTAGTTTAATAATGTGTTAATTTACAGGTTCCAGAGGAAAAAAAAAGAACGTTTGGCGAGTAGCTGATGGAAGGAACCTATTCTGGACCAATCTCTTCTTTGTTTGTTATTTTATCCAATTCCCCCGTCCCTTGAGGTTATGGCTGGAATGTTCTGTTAAAAGACCTCCGGGCATTGCTAAAAGGGATTAGGGACCTAGCATCTCTGTTCCCGTGCAAGAACCGGTAAGCCAACTTAATTTTAGCTTCGAGTTCTGACAGAGTGAAGTGCCCAAGTTGCCTTCGCACCTGAACAGAGATGGCAGAAGGAATTGACGTACAATCCTTAGGAACCATTCTAGATGCCATACGGAAAGAATTATGAGCAGTCAGAGAAGAAAACCGTAACCTTAGACAAGAGGTAGTCAGTGCTAGGAAAGAAACTGCTGAATTAGCATTACGACTAAGACAGTCCAGTAGCCTAGAGAGAGAGGCAATGAATCCTGTATTAGAATCCACTAATAGATCAACCACGCAAGTCATTCAATCACTATCTCCAGTTATATCCTTAGCAGCCCCAGAAAGATTTAACGGGGAGCCGCAGAAAGCACAAATATTTCTCTCTCAATGCTCTTTACACTTTATATGCCGCCCTTCGATATTCCCTGATGCGCAGTCTAAAGTGGCTTTCATCCTCTCCTACCTGAGTGGGGATGCAGCTTCATGGTCCATGCCTCTAGTTACCCGGGATGATCCTTTACTGAGAAACTTCGAGGAATTTAAACAGAATTCCTTCAGATATTTGACAGACGAAGAATATCTCAAGTAGTGGATAGTGAACTACTCGACCTGCGACAAGGGAATCGGGATCTTATTGCGTACTTGGCCCAGTTTAATAAGCTGGTCGTAGAAACTAACTGGCCAGAAAGCAAGAGAGCGGCTGTGTTCTATCGTGGTTTAAGAGATGAATTAAAGGACACGTTGGCTCAGATTCCGAATCGACCACAGAGATCTCAGCTTTAATTGACTTGGTCTTGGAAATAGACTTCCGCCAGGGAGAAAGAAGAGGAGAAAAGAGAAAAGACTTTAGAGTGATAACCCCTAGGTTCGATAGAGCTCGACCCGAAGGCACAAGAAGTTTAGACACCCAATCCGGAGCAGAACCAATGCAGATTGGAACAATAAGAGGGCCTCTATCTAAGGAAGAGAAGGACAAGAGAATAGCTAGTAACTTGTGTATGTATTGGGGATCCAATGGGCATTTTGTTAGAAATTGCCCGAAGAAACCCAGAAGTACCTTCAAGCCGAAGGAAAACGAATGGCACCCCCTGTGGATGGAGTTGAACAGGTGGGTGCGATTTCAGAAAATACTCCACAGGAACATCAGGTAGCGAATACGCTACAATCGGCGGCTCCACATTTAAATTTAACTATGGAAGCGAGATTCAGGCAAACAACTTTGACGGATGTATCAGTCATGATAGATTCAGGAGCCACCGGTCATTTCTGCGACTTAAAATTTGCAGCCAAGGTGGGCATTCAAGCCATCCAGAAGACAAAGAGTGAGCCCGGCCGAGCAGTAGACGGAACAAACCTTTCGTCTGGACCAATCGTAAGCTACAGAGAAGTAATCCAATTGATTTCAAGTGATGGACACAAAGAAAAGATCCAGTTCAACTTAATTGATGTTCCCCAATTTTAGCTAATTCTTGGTCTCCCATGGCTTATTGAACACAATCCTACGATCGACTGGAGCTCTAGAACTATAGAAATGAACTCGAGTTATTGTCATGAATATTGTTTTTGTATCGCAGCGAAACCTTTGGAGAGTAATCCAGCTATAGCTCTATGTTCGACTGGGCAGTCCGTGTGTATAATAAGCGTTCAAGAAATTCCTGAAGAGTACAAGGAGTTTAAAGAAGTATTTAATGAGATGGAAGCAGAACAACTACCTCCACATCGGGCCTATGATTGCAAGATAGAATTGGAGCCAGGTTCAAACCTACCCTGTAGTCGAGTTTATGCATTGACGGAGAAGGAGCATCACATCTTGAAAGAGTACTTGGATAAATATATAGCCAACGGGTTCATCCGGCCTTCACAGTCCCCGGTCTCATCTCCGCTATTTTTCGTGCCCAAGAAGGAGGGAGACTTGCGGCCGTGCATCGACTACAGGGCTATCAACAAGATCACCAAGAAGAACCGGTATCCTCTACCCTTGATCCCAGTCCTTCTAGACCAAGTGAAAGGCGCCCAAGTCTACACAAAATTGGATTTGAGAGGCGCTTACCATCTAGTTCGAATGCGCGAAGGTGATGAGTGGAAGACGGCATTTCGGACTAGGTTTGGGCTTTTTGAATACCAGGTAATGCCTTATGGATTATGCAATGCGCCAGCTGCTTTCCAGCACTTCATCAATGACGTCTTGAAAGAATTTATAGACCAGTGCGCAATCGTTTACATTGATGAAATCTTAATATATTCATCTGATGTCACAAGACACCACGAACAAGTGAAGGGTGTTTTGAGGAAGCTGCAAGAAAATAAGTTGTTTGTTAAACTGGAAAAATGCGCTTTCGACGTTTCGCAAGTGGAGTTCTTAGGTTTTGTCATTTCACCTACCGGGATACTGATGGACCAACGAAAGGTGGAAGCTGTTACAGATTGGAAATCTCCAACAAGTGTAAAAGAAGTCCAAGGCTTCATTGGATTTGCTCATTTTTATCAGAGATTTATTAAAGAATTCTCACGGAAGATCCTTCCTCTTACTTAGCTGCTGAAAAAAGGAACCAAGTTTGAATGGTCAAAAGAACCGGAGGAAGCCTTTCAGTTCTTGAAAAAAGATTTCACCACGGCGCCTGTCCTGTTACATGCGGACCCTACTGGAACCTTTTTATGTGGAGACGGATGTGTCCGACCAAGCCATGGGCGGAGTATTATCCCAGCGACATAAGACCACAGGTCAGCTACATCCGGTTGCTTACCGATCTAGAAAACTGACCCAGGCAGAGATCAACTATACCATCACCGAGAAGGAGTTACTGGCTATTAAAGATGCCTTTAAGGAATGGCGTCATTATTTGATGGGAGCCCAACATCAGGTGACTGTGTTTACAGATCATCGCAATTTGAAATTCTTGAAGACAGCCAGAACTCTCACACCCAGACAATTGAGATGGTCCTTGTATTTTGCAGACTACGATTTTGTGATTACGTATCGTCCTGGAGCTCAGAATGGGAAGGCAGATGCATTATCCCGAATAGGTACGGAAACTCAGAAAACTTTCACTGAGAATCAACCAAGTATCCGAGCGAAAAGATCATTGGAGTTACAACCTCAATCAGTCTGGAGAAAGATATCACTGAAGTAATGAGTCCAGAAGTTATGCAGGAGTGGGAAAAGGAAGATTCGAATAGAAAGATTATTCGGCAACTGCCCTATTACCATGATGCCTTGTATATAAATAATATAAATAAAATAAAATAAATAAATAAATAAAGGGGTTGTTGCAACCCTTACCCACACCTCCTTATCCATGGCACACCGTAACCCTTGATATTATCACAGATTTATCCAATATTCAAGGTTTTGATACCATTCCAGTAGTAGTGGATGCTTTCTCCAAAATGGCCAATTTTACAGCCTTAAAAGGGGTTCCTACTTCCAAACAGCTAGCTACTCATTTCAGTTCCCAGATAGTCAAGATACATGGAATACCCAAAATTGTGATATCAGACAGAGGTACTCAGTTTGTGTCTCATTTCTGGAGGGCCTTTATGGAAGGATTAGGTACAGAAGTTAGATTCTCCACTAGCTATCACCCCGAGACCGATGGGCAGACAGAGAGGGTAAACCAAGAATTAGAACAATATCTGCGACTGATTCTTTTGAAAGAGGAAGGTGATTGGTCGGATTATCTGTGGACTGCAGAATTTGCCCACAACAATGCGAAGAATAGTTCAACTGGTTACTCCCCCTTTTTCTTAAATTATGACAGGCACCCTAACGCTACCATTCGAAAAACAGATATATCTGTCCCCACAGTTAAAGAGATAGTTTCACATCTACGCCAAATACAGCAAAGGGCAGGAGATAATCTCAAGGTAGTTAAGGATAAGTACATGAGTTATGCTGATCGAAAAAGAAGGCAAGGACCTTCCTTGACTACTGGAGATCGAGTTTGGCTAAGCACAAAAAATGTAAGATTAAAAGGAAACCGAAAATTTCAACCTCGTTTTATTGGGCCATACCCAGTAGAAGAAAAGGTCAATCAGGTCACCTATCGACTGAAGTTACCCACCAGATTGAGGATCCATCCCGTTTTTCATGTTTCTTTGCTAAAGAAAGCTTCCACAGATTTGAGAACACAATCTCCTCCAAAACCCATCCTGTTAGAGACAGGAGCTGAGTTTGGGGTAAAAGAAATGTTGGATTCTAAGAGGTCCAAGGGAAAATTGTACTATTTAATTGACTGGAAGGGTTATGGTCCAGAGGAGCGATCTTGGGAGCTGAGTGAGGATGTTCATGCTCCTAGGTTAACCAAGTCATTTCATCAGCGATTTCCCATGAAACCCAGGGAGAGAGAATCCGCCTTGTTGGGGGGTACTGTCAGGACCCTCAGACCGGCTCCTGTTCTTTGCACTGTGAAAATAGCCAAAACATGCCCAGAGACGCATGGAGCCTTTGCTTGGTCCGATTTGGTAAGGTTCAGGAGAACCAAGATGGCCGCCAAAGTGCCCACGTCCTGGAATGGGTGGCTGTCTAGACACAACTGAAGTTAAGGCTGGTGATGCGCGAGCTCCCCGCTAATTGCACACTTCACCACAGTTCTAAGCCTGTGAAGACGTCCGTTACCAAAGCCTAGAATACTATAGTGCAATTCCAGTAATTCTTAGTGTTTTGAATCCCGTTCTCGTTTTCCTAAACGTTGTGAGGTGTTAGTGAAGACTCGGCGCGTAATTCAAGCACGAGTCTTATTCCGGCAGAATTGGTAAGCCCTGACTTCAGGAACCGAAGTCGTGTACCTCGTCAGCTGAGGAGAAGGAAACACAACGTTGACAGCTGAGGAGATTGTGTTATAAAATTAGTCGTCTGGAGAGAGAGTCGTATGGAAATATAGTGCTAGCGTCGAAGAGCTGTTCCTTCTCAAAGTCAACAACATCAGAGGAGAGAAGCAGTAAATCTTCCAGACAGAGCTAAGTTGAAGAGAATGTTTTAATGAAATCTGTGACTAGATAATTTAAAAGAAAACGTACCTGACATAGAGTGGTTGGAGACTTCCTAGTAAGAAGATAAACAAGTATATAAGAGAGTGTTAATTTGCTGATTGATAAAAATACAGAAGGACAATATTAACAAGCATTGTATATATTTATATATATGAATCTACTCACCTGAAAAGTCTTGAATGCCCCTTTCCTCAAAAACATGTAAAAAGATAAAGAACAATTCAGGGAAAGCGGTCGCAGATATACAGCCAGAATTAAAAGATGAAAAGAGTGAGATAACAGAACCCATTTAAGGAACAACTCTTCTAATTAGTGAAGTAAGTGCACTTACTAATTAGGTAATAGCATAAGGTGTAGGTAACAGAGAAACACGGTACTAAATTGTCATTTATTCTAAAAAAAAACAGTTACAATTAAGCAGAGGAGGAAGACAGTAAAAGCCACTAGAGCAGAAGAGAAGCAAGAGTCCAGCATAGCCAGGGTGGGTGAGATGTTAAAACCTATCAGTAGTACAAGAATAAAAAAGAAATAGAGCTGGTAGTTTAATAATGTGTTAATTTACAGGTTCTGGAGGATAAAAAAAAACGTTTGGCGAGTAGCTGACAGAAGGAACCTATTCTGGACCAGTCTCTTCTTTGTTTGTTATTTTATCCAATTCCCCCATCCCTTGAGGTTATGGCTGGAAGGTTCTGTTAAAAGACCTCCGGGCATTGCTAAAAGGGATTAGGGACCTAGCATCTCTGTTCCCGTGCAAGAACCGGTAAGCCAACTTAATTTTAGCTTCGAGTTCTGACACCCGGGGCACTCACAACCACCTCTTATCCTTCCATAGCAAATGAAGAGTCGGTCAGACAGTAGAGAATATAAACCAATATATGTTTATTCAGATACACTCAAGCGGACCCCGGTCTGCCTAGTCTCCTAGGAATGCTGCAGAGGGACTGACATCAGCAAACATGGAAAGACATTATGTACAATGCAGAACCAATGAAGGCACTTCCATAATGGAATTTTCCAGGCAGAGGCCGCCAAACAAAAAAGTAGAATAGGATAGGTTTAGACTCTGTGGCCGGGCACATACTATCTCCTACTCAAGGTCACTCTGTCCGAACCGGCCACTAGACTGGTGGGAAAAGACCTCTATCTGGTGAGAAAGGTATGCGCTAATAAGAACAGTGTATTAATTAGCAAAGCAAGGCCTTGGTGAAATTAAACTCACCAGAAACCGGTTTTTAGAGGGACAGACATTGGTTTTGATCAAGGTTAAAAATGGTGGTCAAACAAAAAATGGTGCAGCGAATGCTCACTTACATAGAATAATGCACAAGCAAATATAGCGAAAACATTTTCATTGCAACAGCTTCCAAAATCAGGATCGCCACCAGTTTTGACCTCCAATTTGGGTTCATGTAAACGTTCAATAATATTACTGGATGTTTCAGCTTCTGTGCCTAACACTCTAATTTGACCATCTGAAGCCAATTCCCTGAACGTATTATTGGTTTGACTTGCAAATTTCATTGCAGTAAAAGTATATGTCCAGGCTCCCATTTGCACAGCCCTTGTTGGTTATCTTATGGCAGTCTTCGGAATTCCCATGTACCCATCAACGGGTACTGGGTGTTCAGGGCATGTCTATTGCGGCAGCATCAGTATCATTTGGAACTGTGTAGTAGACTCTCTATTTGTTATCTCTATTCTGGAATGCTCACCTCTCATGAGGTCTCACATGTGTGCATTCCACAATAGAATTTTGAATCTTGGGTTTCAATTGTATTACAATTGTGTCTTGTGCCTCGCTGTTGCTGGCTGCTGCGCAGTCCCTGTCGGTAATAAAGCTTACATTTAGAAACTTTGCTTCGTCTCCTGCGACTTTAATACTACATTTAGATGGCGACGATTGACAGGTGACTGCAGAACCCACGGACTGTATCCAGGTCTGTCTTTGTTTCCAATCAAAGGTTGTCTCTTTAGTTCCAAAGGCTTTTGAGACCAGTTTCATCTGAAGCAGTTCCTGGTGGTCTTCTGATGTCATCTTTTGATTAGAGTTCCAAGGTACTGTTTGTATTCAGCGCATATCCTCCCTCAGCAGCAGCATTTGTGGGTGAGGCAACTGCGACGTTAGGATTACATCATTCCAGGGGCCCTTTCCTGGTCAGGCGCTTTTCAAGCAGTATTTGCAGCACGCATGACACAAGACAATACTGACATTTTTCCAGTAGGAATTTTGACTACGTTGCCATGTGATTGTGACTTCGCTACAGCAGCGCGACCCTTTACAAGCCCGTAAAGCTACGTTGTGGCCATTTTAATGGTCCAAATCAAATCCAACAATAGTTCTTGTTGCACTATAGATGATTTCTCTACGGAGCAGCCATTTTGGGGTTGGCAAAGTTTCTGTTAACACAGTAAATCATTTTTACAAAGAAGCTGTTGTTAGCAAGTTTGGTGATGTACACACCTTGCATATCAACTAGCGATCCTGTGTTCTGAAACTTAATTTTCACAAGGAAGCTGTCTTTTGCAAATTTGTTGATGCACACACCTTGCGTGTCAACTTGCAATACTGTGTTCTGCAAAATGGTTGTCTGCCGTAAGTGCCAGTGATCCGCACACTTGTGTATCGCTTGCTGTTCCATTCATTCCCAGCATCTTCTAGTGTTTCAGTTGTATTGTTGACATCCTGTGTCATTTGATACACACCTTCAAAATCTTTTACATTTATTTTTCCACATCGTTATTTGCCTTAGTAAACTGTGTCATTAACTGATTTTAATATCTTCTTACGGTGACACACACACCTGCCAAGTCATTTTTAATTATTTTGCAATGTTTTTATTTTCTTATATAGATGATAACTACTCCATAACACACACACTGTATGTCACCAAGTTTGGGCGATACCCACAACTTCTCTTCAATCTATACAATTTTTTTTGTGTTTAAAAGACAATACGGAAATAAAAACAAAATTCTTGTGTATTATATTGCATGTTTTTGTTTTTTTAAGTAACTGTTACAGAATTTTCACTATGCAGTCTATTTCACCTCCACCTTCCTTTCTCTAAGTGTCTGGGAACACGCCCATACCTTGAAAAAGTTGGTATGACACTTTTGTTACTTTTTTAGGTGCCATAGGGGCATCTTGGTATAGAGCTGAAAGAAAAAAATGTTTACTCCTTCATTCCTTAGGGTTCGAAGGGAGGTCTGTGTTCAAACATCGCCACCTTAAGCACGGCCCAAGACAAGGAGGACATTGATTAGTACGTTGCAATTGTAAAGAAGTTGGAATTGCTTTTTGATGTTCAGCCCAGTCTTGTAGTCATTCGACACAAGTTCTTCAAAAGGGAACAGAGATCTGGAGAAGATGTTGATGCTTTTTTCTATGCTCTACGGAAGTTGAGTGCGGATTGTCATTTTGAAGCGTTCATGGAGCAATTAGTTAGAGATCAGTACATGTGTAAGTGTTCAGACAAAACTATCCATATATAATTAACCCCTTCGCTGCGGCAGGAATTCCGCCGCAGCGCTAAGGGGGCGGGAAGTCGAGCGGCACTCGCAGGCTCGTGACGGAGCCGCTCTGTCACGAGCAGCGGTTGAGCTGTGCTCGTGACGGAGCGGTTCCGTCACGAACGCGCCCGCTCAATGGAACGCTCAGCGCAGGCGCAAAATTCGCCTGCGCAGGCACGCCGAGCGGGCCATGAGGGAACCGCTCCGTCGTGAGCACAGCTCAACCGAGGCTCATGACGAAGCAGCTCCGTCATGAGCATAGAACGGGTTAAACAGGGGGTACCCTACATAACCCTCAGGCAACTGGGTCAAAACATGAATATACCTAAAAAAGATATTGCCTCAGGATAAATCAAACAAAAATAGGTAGGAGAGATATTTTAATTACCTCTCCCTAATAGTTAATCTTTAGATCTAGTCTGACAATGTTAAAGGAATCACTAACCGAATGTTGCCTCAAAACAAATATCAAATGTTTTGAATTAGAAGGTGTATATTTATTATCACTTTTCTTTTTCTCTCATATATATATTCTTTGAAATCAAGACACAAGAGGGTGCGACATTTACATACATATACAAACATTTACCACAATAGACATATATATGCAAACTATTTATACAACAAACATAAATAGAAACAAAAGTTATACACTTCACTTGTTGTTTCTCATAGCCTTTATCATTCAAATCGGATGCTCTATCAAAGATTTCCACTGAGCATTCCTATGAGTAAGATCACCCTACAAAATCGAGCATTCAAGGTTATCAACTTTTGTCCTTATTTTTTCACAAATGCTCCTGAATTTATTTTTTGTGTTTTTAAATTTATTGAGTGTATTCCATTGTATTGTCAATGTGTTTCAGCCCATCAACTTGCGGGCCTCATCAGGACCAGGGCTACAGAGTAACCACTTTTTCAATAGTGACCTCCAACATCAAAAAATACCTTATTTACCTTCCAATATTTACACTTAATATTTCTCGCAAATACAGTCTGTTACTTATGGCCAATCCAAACAAAAATTGTTATCCATCGGTAATCCTTCCCTCGAGGAGAGTATTCTCACAGCCAAGAGCATTGAACTTTCAAAAGCTTTGGTAAAAGAATTAGAGGACAAGTCTAATGAACTGGTGGGGGGGGATAGATCCAGGGATGTTAAAGTCAATGTTGCATCACATTCTGATAATGTGTTTTTCAAACAAACTAATGTGTGTTTTTGTTGTGGAAATCTTTCACGCACAAAGGCAGGCAGGGGTTGTCGAGCCAAAAATTATATTTGCCGGGAATGTGGCAAACTTGGGTATTTTGCTAAAGTTTGTCAAAGTGCTAAACGTAGTGGTTTATCCTCTCAAGTTGGGAAGCAAGCCAATTCCAGTGTGTTGATTCAGATAGGTATCATAGCATCCATAATGAGTTGAGGGACATGGTTATGGTCGTTTGCGGGAAGGATGTTCTGGTTGGTGATATCTCTGATTGTGTGGATCCATATGTTGAGACTGGCATTTTAGATAAAAAGGTGAGTCTGCTAGTGGACTCAGGTGCAAGAATCACCACGATCACTCAGGAAATGTTTAGCAATGTGGGGGGATCTCGTCCTTTGGAACCTCCTGACAGGACTCCTGTTTCTTATGAGGGGTAGAGAATAGAGCTGGCAGGTTATTTTGAGAATGTTCTTGAATTCAAAGGTAGGAAGATCATTGGGAAGGTCTAGGTTGCAGTCAAGGGTTTGTCCATTTTAGGATGGTTTCATCAACGTCTTTTTCAGATGGTCTTTAGGCCTGGCACAAAGGAACAAGTCTCTATTGTCTTGTCTACTGATTTAGTAGATAACATTTTCAGACGTTTTCCCTCCATTTTCGGTGGAGGGTTGGATCAGATATGGGGTTTTACTCATCAGATTAGAGGTAAAGACGACCCCATTCCTGTCAAACACAGGCTCAGGAGTGTTCCCTTTAATGTCAGGGATGTGCTTGAGCACGATCTCAATGATTTATGTAAGAAAGGCATTATTGAGCCTATTGAGTCCTCTCTTTCTCCCTTGGTAGTGGCAAGGAAGAAAAATGGGGATCCTTGCATTTGTATCGACTTACGCAGTCTCACCAAAAACATCTGGGTGGATTCTCATCCTCTCACCAAGATTTCGGATATGTTGTCGATGATCAATAGGTCCAAATGGTTCAGCAAATTGTATTTAGCATCAGCTTACCACCAGTTGTTTTTGGATCCTTACTCAAGGCATCTCACTTCATTTGTGTCACTGATTGACAGGTTTCAAATCTGACTTATGCCTTTTGGTCTTGCCTCGACTGCAGTTTTTTTTAAAGGATCATTTTGCCACATGCTTAAGGATGTCAAGGGTGTTGCGGCAGTCTTTCAAGATGATGTTTTGATTTACAGTGCATCTAAAGAAATACATGATGAATCTTTGTATTGGGTTCTGGATATCATGCACGAGTAGGGAGTTGTCCTAATAAAGAAAAGTGTATTTTCATGGTACAGAAGGTGGGGTACTTGGGTCATTTATTGTCTGAACATGGTATGGAACTGAGGCCTGGTCTCGTCAGGGCTATTGTTGATAGCTCTGTTCCTATTGATACGGTTGGTATTTGTGAATTTTACTCATGATGTGTACCTGTTTATTTGTCTAAGGTGCAACCTCTCACCAACATGTTGAAGAAGAGTGCTGCTTTTGTCTGGAATGACCTGTCAGGAAGTTTTTAAATGGATCAAAACCCAATTGGTTGGTCTGAATATTCTCAAACTTTTCAATCCTAATGTTATGTGCACCATTACTGTTGATACCAGTGGTGTTGGGCTTGGTGCTATGCTAAATTAGACTAAAGATGGAACGGAGAATACTTTAGGTTATGCCTCTAGAATGTTGTGTGGCCCAGAAGTGAATTTCTCTGTTATCGAAAGGGAACTGTTGGCTTATTTGTGGGCCATCAGAAAATTTCATCCCTAGATTTGGGTTAACCAATTTGTGCTACGCACTGATCACAGACCACTTGTGTCCACACTTTCAGGGGACAAAATCAAAGAACACACTCCCAGGATTGCCATATTGTCCACCAAGTTGCTTAAGTATGATTTTGAGGTTTCCTATCTACCTGGTAACAAGAATGGCAAGGCGGACGTTTTTTCTAGGTTTCCTGTGTCTGATGTTGTTTCTGTTCTTGGTGATGATGACAATAATGTGGACAATTGTTTTATAGGTGGCTACGGGTGAAATGTGCGTTCTGAGTGAGAAAGAATGGAGGGATAAGTTATCCAAGGAGGTTTTCCTGTGGCAGGTCATTATGTGAGTCAAGAATGATTGGCCCAAGGAGGAGAATGCACCTTTCACCTTACAAACTTTTGTGAAAGTCTCAATGGAACTCTCCGTGGAGGATGGTATTTTGATGCATGGTGACAGGTTGGTACCTCCAGAAAAACAAAGAAGCAGATTGAATTATGGTACTCACGAGGGGAATTTGGGAAAAACGTTTACCAAGCGAAGGTTAGGCAAATGTTTTTGGTGGCCTCATATGGATAAAGACGTTGATATCTTTGTTGGTGAGTATGTTGTGTGTTATAATGCTGAGAAAGAACTGGAAGTGAGAAATTCTCCTCTACAATCCATAGAACGTCCTGCTAGACCCAGGGAGAAAATCGGCATTAATCTGGTTGTTCATTTCAATCTCCTTCCACTTTCATATTTTTTTGCTATAGTTGCTATAGATTTGTATTCTAAGTGGCAAGAGGTCTGTTTTCTTGGCAAGCCAAATTCCAAGAATGTTATTGATTTTCTCAAGGATATTTTCCTGTGGAGGGTTTCTCTTCTAACATTGTTTCTGACAAAGGTGTACAGATTGTCAGTCAGGAATTTCACGACTTTTGGTTCCACATTCTATTGTTGTTGGTGACACTGGGCGTGTGAACATTTCTGTCCACAGCAAAAAAAGAGACACAAAGTTCTCTGATCCTTTGGTTGTAGATAGGGTTTGTGGTAATGCTGTTAGGGTGAACAACAAAGTTGTTAAGTTGTCAGGACATGCCTTCAACTGTAACTCATACGCAGTTCTCCCGATGTGGCTGTTGAGGATCACTTGAATGCTCCTTCACTTTTGGGTTTATGTAGGAGCGTAGGACAATGTTTTGTTCCTGCTGGGTTTCGTTAAGTTGTTCTCCGATGGTCATCATTTGAATGTTCCTTCATCATTGGGTTTGTGTAGGAGTGTAGGACAATGCCCTGTTTTTACTAGATTGTATTAGTTTGCTCTTTTTCTTTTCTTTTCCTGTTTCTTTTTGTTTTTCTTGTTTTTCCTCATGCATTGTGCTTGTTTTGTTTAAATGCATTTAGAGGAGGGGATTATGTAGTAGTCTCTCCATTCGTTATCTCTGTTGTGGAATGCTCACCTCTCATGGGTTCTTACATTTTTTTTATTGTATTACAGTTGTGTCTTGTCCCTCGCTGTTGCTGGCTGCTGCACAGTCCCTGTCAGTAATAAAGCTTACCTTTAGATACCTTGCTTCGTCTCCTGTGACTTCAATGCCACAAATTACCTGAAGTATTCACTATCTTCATGGTTTTTGGCCTTGTTTTCAATTCCGGATGTGTTCCGTGAGAATATTAAAAATGGTGCTGATGTCAGTCTGACATTACTGGTGCAATGTTTCTTGATGGAATTTAGATGGACAGGTTTCCCCATTCATGATTCCCGCTATTCAGATAATACAGAGGGGAGTCAGGACAAGTCAGGGTTTGTTGGTGCACTTACTTGCTGGGGCACAAATACAATCCTGTTGGCAATCAGTGTTTGGGTCAATGAAATGTGTCTTTTGGAGCCAATAGGATTTCTAAGTATGGGGAAGGTAGGGTGGGATGGCTGCATCAGACCTGCCCACATTATGCTCAGGTACTTTGTGTGATAAAGGGATCCCCAAAGCTGGATTTTAGGTGGCCAATGCAATCTGTTGTTTTGTTTTCTCTGGGTGTGTTACCCGGATGTTTGCCAGGGATGCTCAGTAGAAGGTTTTATTTTAGGATGAAATCTTTATCCTCCTTTCTTGAAAGATTCCTTTTCCTCCAAGCACTTTTTAGACTACATCAATTGCTACCAACCTGATCAAAATGGGTTCTATCATTTGTTAACCCCTGGGTTTTACAAATGCTACTGAAGAGATGTCTGATGATTTAAGGTTTTTGAAGGACTTCAGGTTGCTGTGGTTGAGTGCTAGTTCATGCATATTGGGGCATCAGCAGAGCTTTGTTGACAATATTGGGTGGATGTAAGCCTTCTAAAGCATTGGTCATCTTGTTGGGTGTTTGACTCAGGTTGAATGGTGCTATATTTGCTTCAGATCATCTGTGCTCTTGTGCACTCCTGCCTGCATGTTCCAATGGACACTGGTGCACTGGTATTGAAGGCACATTTTTCCGGGTGGGTCACTATAGTCGGTCGATGCCATATTTTCTTCAGATGCTCAGTGCTCTTGTTCACTCCTGTCTACATGTTCCATTGGACCCAGGTGCACTGATGTTGAAGGTGTGATTTTCCAGGGTGGTCTTGCTTGTATCCTGCTGGGGCTTGGTGTTGGTTGATTGACTTTACAGGTAACAGCCTCGCTGTGATTATATAGAGTTTCCCCATCAGTGGTTCATGTACTACACCAAGCTTAAATTGTGTTGAAGATGGGGAACAACTTTTCTCTCATGACCTTTGTTACTGTTGGTGCAATTCTAGTCTTGTGTTTCTGCTGTTTGCGAAGCCTTTTATGCTCTATATTTGCCAGTGCTCTGCTTGTCTTTTTCATTTGGCTTGGAGCCTCCGTACCCTGTGCTACGCCTTCTGTGGTTTGTGGAATGTTTTCTTGAGGGCTTCTGGCCCAGCATTGTGGGGGGAGGTCATGTATCCTTATTGTCTGGGCTGTGATAGTTCCTGACTATGCTAGTACATGAAGGAGGGCATTAGGTTGACAGATGCCATTTGTGTTTGCTTCTGAGGTGGTCGCCCGGGGAGCTAAGAGGGTTGGCTGATTTGGGAGGGCTCTGGTGTGGCTGTGGAAAGGTTTTGGCTCTTGCCTGTACCCAGTGTGGTTACTTCGGCATAGGTGATTGGCTTCGTGGGGCAGATTTCATACTTGATGTAATCTTGCTTGTGCATCCCTGGGTTCTTGAAGTAGCAGCAGGGGGCACTAGTTGGACCTTTTCTGTGTCGATGGTTTTATGGTGTGACCAGTTGAAATTATTTTTAGTTGCTCAACAAGACCATTTAGAAACTGTGGTAGGGTACATCGTTTTTCCAATATGGGTGCAAAATGGCACAAGGTGGATATGGCCTTTGAGTCCATCTGAACTCTGGAGATTAGCTCGTTTAGAGCTTCATCTTTGGCATCTACTCCTGAGATGTGTGTTGCTATCACGTTTATCAGGTCAACCTGGAGCTCTAGCTGTGCCAAATGAAGCTCATTGCCTCACGGTTGCCTGCAATGTGTCGAAGAGAGCTACTGCTAATCCCACTCCCATTGATTAGTGCGTTGGTGTATGGGCTGGGATAGCTTGCTTGCTTATTATTGATTTTTATGCCCTGTTCTGGGTTGGATGGTGAGGGGTTGTGTTGCCCCGATGGTTGGTATTTTTGTACAGCTTGATATTTGGTTTCCACTTGGAGATGGGGGTGCAGGGCTTAATGAGGTGGGGGAGTGAGCCGCTGCCTCAGGTCTGCCAGTGATTCCTTCCAGGAACTTTTCTTGGTTGACTTTACCATGTGTCTCGAGGTGGATTTGGGAGGGAGATAGCACCATCAGGTCATTCAACCATTGGGCCTGTGCTGTTGGTGAGTCGGGCATGAACTGATGGGGTGGTTTGGATGGCCGGTTTGGTGGGTCAAAACCTTTGTATTCAGATTCCGGAGGGATCAAGGTCCACATGCAGGTACCACTCCCTTCCTCCTCAGCTCCCTTGCTGGTTCTGAATTGGCCAGTGGCCCTGCTGTTAGCTGCACCTCATGAGCGGAGGTGTCCATTCTAATTTAAGTTGGAGAATGTTAAAGAAGGAGTGCAGTTCATGGATTTCTGGATTTGTACTTGAGTGAGATGACTTTAGTGTAATTGGGCCGGACTTAAGGTATTTGCCCTGGGCATAATTTCTCCTTTTCCTTGTTGCTGTTACTAGTGGGGCGGATCTGAGTCTTCCAGTTCTCATTGCTGGCCAAGCTTTTCCTCAATGCCTGGGCTTCTTACCAAAAGTGCAGGAGAGGCATGGGCTTTCTTCCTCAGATGGAGAGGTGAGACTTCGGTCCACCAAGCTGCACTGATAACTGGATCAGCTGCTTCCATGCATCTCTAGAGCAACAGTCCCCCTCCGGGTAGGGTGGCCTACTCAGGGCACCCAGTGGCAGGCCTGCACACCCGACTACCTGCCTCAAATTGCCTGTCCTGCTTTCCCTTTTATTCCTGCAGATGCTGTGGGAAGGGGTGGTCTTATGTTTGTGTGTGAGCATATGACATTCTGTTATCACTTTTTTTCCGTTGAGTTGCTGGTGGTAGGGTGATTGAGTTCCCAGACCGGGGGCTGGGAGGTACAATGGAGGGCACAATTTATTTCAAGTTGTTGCATGGATTTTTCTGTGGGCTATTTTTTGCTGCACATCTGTGTTGCCTCCTTACCTTCTTTGCTGCTGTCCAAACTGCCTAGGTACTCTCTGTTTCCTTCCACACATCTCTACACATCATCATGCCTCCAGTAGACCCTTAATTCTTTAATGCAAAAGGCTCAAAATTCTGTGTTCCCAAGCGGAGTTGATGGTACGGGTGCTGTTAGAGGTGACTGCAAGTGGGTTGGTCCAATGGCACGCCAGTGGTCAATATAGGCAGTTTGCTGTCCACAATACAAATGCAGTCGCCTGCAGCTATCTCTGTGGGGCTTTATTTGAGATGGTTATGTTGCTTGGGCTGCTTCTGCTGGTAATTTTCTGGGATGCCTCGAGGTAGCTATGAGCGCTGACGGCGGCGGTTGCACGCCGAAGAGAACGGCGCACGCCGCACATTGAACCCAGGGATTGATTTTTTGAAACCACACGTGACACAGTGATGTCCACTCTCCAATGAGGAATAATGTCCAAAATCTCCGGGAGCACGCTCAGGCCCATTTAACCACGGCACAGATGGCGACCGTCCTTTGATGCTCTCCAATCACTGTCCTGACGAAGACTCAAACATGAGGCATGAATAACCCGTTAGCGTACATGGGGGTCGAAACGAAGACTACGCCAACTTAACACGCCATAGGACTCAAAGAAAAGAATTGATTTTACCTATGTGTGATGTATTTTGGGAACTCATATACTACTCTGATTGTAAAGGCGTTTTTTTTTTATTATGACGCAATGTTCTTTAACAGTCACACCACCTTTACCCAGTCCCTCACAACTCTTACACTTCCCTTCCCTTCCTCACTGAGAGCACTTGAAATGTAATGAATTCACAATTACATAATGATGTTGAATATATGTGACTCAATATGTTGAACAAACTACGGAAGTAAACCATTGCATAAACAAATGCAAAGTTGAAACTTGTAAACTGCTTATTCCCTTTTCTAGAATCATTCAGCTATTTTGGCATAATTAACATGTGGTGTTTGTCTGTATAATACAGAACCTATTTCATGAACTAATTGATTTGTAACTCGGACCACCCTTTCTTTGTACTGTTTCACGGACTCAGGTCCTTGAGTTCTAAGGGCCAACCCCTTTATAACTCACATTGCCACTTGTGGCTGCAGCAGTGGTGCCCATGTCACATGGTGGAACTCCCTCGGCGTCCCTTTCCCTCAGCATTGACGTTGAATCCATCTGGAGATTCTATGCCAGTAAACAAGCAGTTATCAGAATTGCAATACTTTTTGGGAAACAATATAACTTAATAAAATATTTTTTAGAATTACAAGACAAAATTCAATTTAGTATACTGCAAACAAAAGAAATAATATTGCTTTCCAATATGCTATGCTTGTACTTACCTGTCTCCACACAAACTGGACCTACTGCAAAACATTCAGGGGCAGATTTACAAGCCCCCTGCGCCTCTTTTAAGCCGCTGTTGCATCACTTTTGTGACGTGGCGGCGGCGCAAAAGATGCGCCATGGTGCGGGGTATTTACAATGTGGCGTCACAGTGTAAAGCCCTGCGCTAGAAGGAGGCGTTCCATCACAGGGGGGAACGCCTCCCAAAAGTGGCTGAGTGAAATCTACAAGATTTCACTCAGTCACTTTTGGGCCCATGCTGCGTTAAAACCCTGCGCCTGCTTGAAGCAGGCGTAAGGATTGACGTATGAATGTGTGTTTCCAAAAAGGCTTGGTCACAAATCCCAGTGGGGCACTCCTTTAGTGATCACAAAAAGAGCTTCAAGTTCAATAGTAAATTGAATTTTATTCATTCAATAATTTTTTTGAGATTTCTTGAGAATCAAGGTTCAATTTCACTTTTCAACCATATATTCTTTCTTTTCAATTATTTCAAATAGGCAAAAATTTCCACTTCAAACATAATCAGTTCTCCAATGCATTTCGAGCAGTAAACCTGCTCTTCATCAGGGAGTCATTTCCGTAGAAGACGCAGGATCCTGGTCGAGAGCACACACAATACCGCCACCAGAAACAGGCACAAAGTTCGCAGGGGGCTTCGGCTCAATCGATTCTGATCTCGGGATTGACGTAGCATTGTGTAGATAGGGCCCCCCAGAGCATTGCTGGCGCTGCGTCATGCTTGCGACGCAGCTCCAGCAATGCGCCTCTTTTACTGCACAGATGCGTGAAGCATCTGTGTCGTTTTTGCCCCATGGTGCACCGCATGGTAAATGCGGCGCATCCAGGGTGGCGGAGCTGCGGCGCACAATAACTGGCACATCCCTGCTGATAAGCAGGGATGCGTCAGTTATTGTAAATCTGACCCTCAGTGTGTAGGACGCCATATGCCTTTTCCTCCCAGGAAAAGAGGTTAATTCACCGGGGACAACCACCACCAGTCTGCTGGGCCGCTAGATGGGCTTTGAAAACCAAGGACCTTACCCTCCCCACAGATCATTCCAGCATTTTCTTATTTCCTTCTGTGAACGCCTAGTGTAAGATGCAGCCTACACTCTTGAGACAAATCTCTGACCACACTTGCCTTTCTTGAGCAACGTTTGTGCTTTAGACAAGGGCTCCAAACAAGGTGAGGCTGTTCCCTAATGATGCCATCGACCATGACTGTCAATTATGTGTCTGTGAATCTGCAGTTTCTTCTGCCAGCCATGTTTTAAAAGTAAAACCTAAGTAAAAGTAGGTAAAAAAAAAATAACTGTTGGGTAAATGAAAAAAGAAACACTAAGAAAGTAAATTAAAGTGACAAAAAGGCCTAGCTGATGAGGCTTGCTAATGCGAAAGGCAAAGAATCATGCCATGGAATGGGGTGGGTTTTCAAGTATGCCCTACAGCTGTGATTGCTAAGAACAATACTATCAGGTGCTTGACTTACGTGTTTGTCTTTAGGATGCAAGCCTAAACCATGACAAAATTGATCCTTGACATATTTTATCCAACAGAACACTGATGTGAGCCTACTACAACGATGGACATATATGAATTTGGTAGTCGGAATACTTCCAGGCAAGTGCTGATAGAGTGTTTTGTCACAGCAGAGAATTAATATTCCTCTGCATGGTACAACCACTAGAAGGATGGATCTATCTCTGCCAAGACTGGCACAGTTTTTTTGTTCAATATATAAATCAAAATCCAAATATCAAGAGAGGGACCCCATAACCTTACCAAAGGAATAGGGTACTATCAACAAGTGATTTTTTTTTTCCTTTGGTAACTCGAAACTAAACACCCATCAAATACTTTTAATTGGGTAAGGAGTGTGTGGAAAAGTGGGGATGTCATATAGTATTGGTTTTATAATGCCCATTTAGTGTGTCAAAATATGTTTGTAGTACAAATTTATTTTATCTGTAATGGGACTTTTTAGATTATTGTAACACGGAAGGATTTAAAATGGTGTTTTTATTATCATTGTTTCTTTAAGATTGCGAACATAGCATTGATACATATCCATATTTGTTTTAATGTACAGGGATTTGATTAGGATCAACGAAATGATTAACTACCAGAGTCATATGAATATCTTAATAAAGATGGTTAAAAATTGAAGTACACCTTCGAAACGCGTCAACGCATCTGTCACACAAATCGTGTAGTGGGCTGGAACTACAGATACCAATACCAGTGTTTATGTATCGAATTTCAGTCTTGATTCGTATTAACACGAATGTGTGTTACTTAATGATAATGTGTACTGTCTTTTTTATTGTCTCTCTTTCCCTCTCCTTTTATGTGGACTCTGAATAAAAATCCTGTAGCTCTTGTTATTATGATGTGAAATTTTTGATCTGAAAATCTTTGTATTTTTAACTACTTTTCCGCTTCTTTTTTTTTGTTATCTGGATTACATGTCCTTCATGTTTTTATAAGTTATTATTTTATCTAATGCAATTTGTACACTTCCTACTATGTATGCATTTTTTTTATCTACTGTTTGGGCCTATAGGGGCCAGATGTAGGTCGCCAATTACTGGTCGGTAACGGCCGATTTCGGCCGTTACTGACCGGTAATTGGGTTTTGAGATGTAGGGGCCCTGATTTTACAGAATCAGTAAATTTACCGATTCAGTAAATTTACCGATGTAGACCCAGATGTAGGTAGCACTGTTTACAGTGCTACAGGCCTTCAGAATTCGGTATTTTACCACCCAATCCAATTGGGTGGTAAAATACCGAATTCAGGAGTACATGCACTTCTGTGCATGTACACCTGTGCCATGTGACACACAGACATGCCCTTAGGGCATGTATGTGTGCCACATGGCACACAAGCCTGAGGTGCTAGAGGGTATCAAAGTGACACCCCCTGCACCCTTGCAGGATTCGGTATTTACCGATTCGGTAAATTCCGCATCGGTATTTCCCATTGATTCCTATGGGCTTCATGGCCCATAGGAATCAATGGGCAATACCGATTCGGTATTTACCGAATCGGTAAATACCGAATCATACAGATTCGCTACTTCTTAAATTACAATTACCTACATCTGCCCCCTTCCTATTTACCGACTCTTAAATACCGAATCGGTATGATTCGATATTTAAGAGTCGGTAAATAGGAATTACCTACATCTGGCCCATAGTTCCTTCTTTACAAAAGTATGATTGCTTTTGATTCTGGTGGTTTGGGTGAATTTATATGAGTGGAGTTTAGTTTCGAGTTACCAAAGGAAAAATAGTTTTTCACCAATATATAAATCAGACAGGAGCTACTCTGTCAGGTCAAAGGATAGATTCAAATATCCATCTTGGACTACAAACGGCCCAACTTCAGGATATAAATCAGAAATCTCCTTCCTTCAATATAAGAACTCCGCAGAATCCAGGTGAAGCAATAAAGGGTCCACCTCCCGACATCCCTAATACTGAATATAATCACAGAGTGTTAGGGTGATCAGGTGAGGGAAGGGTAGGAAAGGAACAGCAGGGAAAAAGAACCTGCAAAGCAAAGAACAATAGCATAATTCACTGTACACATGAAAAACTACTCTCATAAGGTCTCACTATTTACTCCACTCTACCTTGCTTCTCGGTCAGCAATTCTTCTCATTATTTATGCAACTGGGAATCACTCTCCCATCATGAACAAGTATTTATGAGGCAGAATTCCACCGATTGACTCACCTCAGAAAATAACACCTCATCCAATCTTATTTCTTCAATCATACCCCGTACATACTGGTTAATTTCACACCGTAGTAATTGAGAAGATGTCCGATAAGAAGCAACGAAAACAAAAAGTGCTGTGATATCACAGAGTCTTAATCCACAGAGAGACAAAGAAAAATCATTATCTTCTTTAGTTCCATAAACAGAAAAAAAATCAATACAACCAATCATTGTTCCCAAATTAGATACTTGGTTACTGTACTCAAACCAAGACTAAACACAAATGAAGGAAAATGAAACAGTAAAGGAATAGCACCCCTTGTGTAACACAGAATCAGTAATGAGTGGTCAATCCTCACCACCACATTCCACTCTGGTAATCCAAATTAGCTCCATATTCGCTGGGCTAATAATTATCAAATGCACAAAGTAGACTGGCGTGGTAGTGGGAACTTCGCCGCTGCACACCCACGATAATCATGGATCAGAAAACCTGAGATACAAATCTAAGAATCGGAATCCTGATTCTTATTTACCCGGTACTTTTCTTCCAGGCAGATTTCTTCCGGATGCAGTGCCCCCTGCAGCTTCAGAAAGCGCGAAAGGGCAAACAACACAGAGGGGCTTCCAGCAGCTGCGGGTCTCTCTCAGCTGAGAGCGACTACCCGGAACAAGAACTACTCATACCTGCAAGCGTGCTTCAACCGATAAATATAGCTGCTGCTACAATCAAGACCTCATGGGAATTGCAGTCCTTCTTTGACGATGTGGTAGGCGCTACCTGATAATTTCTGGACACTTAGGGGTTTATTTATGACAGTCCTGTGTCACTTTCGCATTACGTTAGGTAAAGTGGTACATGCATGATGTAGGACTCTCAATCTAATTTATGAAGCCACGCACAGCAACCTCGGACTGATTTGACTGACCTCATAAATCATGAGTAGGGCAATGCAGTGCAATTTTCTGTGTTATCTTAATCTGTGCCCAGGAAGTGTTTCATGGGCATTGTGGTGAGTTTTCCCACCCAACATCCGTCGAATTTGATGCTGCCCCAGATTTACAAAAACATGTAAACTTGGGGAAGTACAATATCTGTATACCTCCTGGGGTGAGGCGTAATGAGGAGAAATGTGTTTGTAGATAGAGAAAAATTACTCTCAGGATTGTTTTTGTGCAGGAAGGTTGCCCTTTCTTCACGAAAACAATCCTGCATGCTAGAGAGGCACCATTGCGCCATGGTGCATGGGTGCCCAATGTTGGCACTAGGCTGCGGTAATGACACCAGTACAGGGAGAAAGGACAGGAATGCACTGTATTGCTTACATGTGGTGCATTCCTGCCCTTTCCCTTTGGAGTAGGGCAGAAAGGTGACTTGTTGCACTGCCCTACACCAAAATCCTAAAGATACGCCCCCAGGTCTTGAAAATGGGAACTATGACATGAAACCGATGACATCCGAGCCCTGCTCGACAACGGGGAAACAGCGGCCCTCATCCTCCTGGACCTCTCTGCGGCATTCGACACTGTCTGCCACCGCACACTAGTGCAGTGCCTCAGCAACGTCGGAATCCAAGAGAAGGCACTAGAATGGATCATCTACTTCCTCGCCGGAAGGACACAGAGAGTCCGCCTTCCCCCGTTCAGATCAGAAGCCACCAAAGTCATCTGCGGCGTTCCCCAAGGCTCCTCGCTCAGCCCCACCCTCTACAATGTCTACATGAGCCCCCTCGCGGCCATCGCACACCAACACAACCTCAATGTCATCTCTTACGCCGACAAAACTCAGCTGATCCTCTCCCTCACCAACGACCCCGCCACCGCCAGAGCCAACCTACACGAAGGGATGAAAGACGTAGCCGAGTGGATGATGAACAGCCGCCTGAAACTGAACTCAGATAAGACGGAAGTCCTCATCCTGGGATCTTCACCCTCCGCCTGGGACGACTCCTGGTGGCCCCCTGCCCTGGGCAGCGCACCCAAACCAACAGACCACGCATGCAACCTGGGCTTCATCCTGGACTCCTCCCTCTCCATGACCAGACAAGTCAACGCCGTCTCCTCGTCGTGCTTCAACATCCTGTTCCAACTCCTCACCCACGCACACAAAGCCCTACACAACCAAGGCCCAAGATACCTCAACAACCGCCTCAACTTCTACACTCCCACACGCCAGCTTTGATCAACCAACCACACCCTCGCCGCCGTCCCCCGCATCCGAAGAGCCACCACAGGAGGAAGGTCCTTCTTCTTCCTGGCCGCCAAGACGTGGAACTCCCTCCCGACCCACCTCCGCCTGACCCAAGACCACCTCGCCTTCAGGAAGCAGCTCAAGACCTGGCTGTTCGAGCAGTAGCGGACCTCGCCTTCCCAAGCGCCTTGAGACCCTCCGGGTAAGTAGCGCGCTATATAAATGCTTTGATTGATTGATTGATTGAAAAACATCAGCAGGGCAAGTCAACAAGCTGTAGCAGATAAAGTCTCCACATGGTCACAGAGCAATTGAATGCTGTCCCAGTGGAGCAGTTGGTTTTTGGTGTCCATGCTTCCAGTGGGAGAAATTTACATTGTGCATCCAGGAAATGTTCCTCACCAGCTCTGGTACTTTGGCACGTTCACCTGGTCAATATTTCTTTGTTCTAACTTAATCACTTTTTTGGAGCTTAAATTCCTTAAGTGGGACAAGACTGCAGGCTTTAGCCTAGAGAACTTGAGGATGCAGAATTTCTATTTATTTATTTTGAAAGTTTTTTATAGCTCAAACTTGACTCTGGGGTATCAGAGCGCTTTACAAATATACATAGAGCAGCACAGTTATAAGAATACAAATATATACGAAGAAGAAAGAGGCAGGACATAGGCAGCACCCAGAGAATTGAGGGTACGAATACAAGTGTTTAGTTGGGGAGTGGTGATAACAAAAAATCAAACAAATCATAGTTAGTCAAACTGTATGATCAGGCAGTGTCAAAAGACAGAGTTTGAAACACTGAGGTCACTGGTGAGAGTAGTCCTGAATGTGATTGAAGGAAGAAGGGTATTTAGTGTCTAGGAAAGGATTTTGTTTATAAGGAGTACTTTGACTTCTTACTTGAAGGAAATAGTTGAGGGATTCATTCTGAGTTCAGTTGGCAAAGAGTTCCAAATTCTTAGGGCTACCCCAGAGAAAGATCAGTTGTAAGTTCTCTGTGGTTTCAGAAGAAAGGTGTTGGAGCTTCTTAATGATCTGTAGCCACCAGAACGTTTAAGTTTCTGAGCAAACTACATAGGGGTTTTGAACTGGAGGGCTTTATGTGTCATGCAGGCAATTTTGGCTGGATTCTAGCTTTGTATGGGAGCCAGTTGAGGGATTTCAGATCAGGGGTGATGAGTTGTTTCTTTTTGAGCCGGTGATGAGCCTTGCAGCAGTGTTGAGCGGAACACTTAGAGGAGTCAATTTAGGTCTGGGCAATCCCAAAAGTGTTGCACTTCCATAGTCTAACCTGGGAATCACTAGGGTATGCACTGCTTGCTTGAAATCGTTAGGGGGGTGGAAGGGTTTTAGTTTTCTTAGAATGTTCACTTGGTGATTCATCCCTTTGGCTGAGGCACTGATGTGCATTCTGCATGTTGAAGTTCCTGTCTAGAATCAATTCCAGTGATCTTGCTGAATAAATGACTTTTGGAATGCAGTTGAGGGCTGTTAGAGGTTTCAACCATTCTTCAACGACAGGTGATTGGTTGGGGGGAGCGAATAGGAGGAATTCAGATTTATGAGTATTTAGTTTGAGGTGTTTGGATGTTAGCTAATTTTGGTTTTTAGTAGAGTTATGTTGACGGAGCTGATGTCTTCTTGGGAGGTAACATTTAGGTAAAGTTGGGTATCATCAGTGTATTTGTGATAGTGGATGTTGGATGAGTTCAGAAGTTCTGTTAGAGACTTAATGAACAGGTTGGATAGAGTGGGCAAAAGTGAGGAGCCCTGAGGGACACCTCAAGTGATCGAAGAGGTCTGCGATAGTGAGTGAATAACCTTGACACTTTGAGTACTGTTTTGATGAAAGGAATTGAACCAGTTAAGGTCTGTTCCTGTTAGCCCCAGGCGTTGTTCCAAGAGGTCTGGTAGGTTGTCAGGCTTAACCGTATTGAATGCCGATGATAGGGCTAGGAGGATTAAGAGACATGATTGATTCTGATCCAGCATTTTTAATGCATTGTTCAGTATGTGTGTCATAGCCGATTCCGTGCTTTGCCCAGGTCGAAAGCCAGATTGAAAATGGTCTAATATTTGAAATTGTTCGATATGGTTACAAACTTAGATGTGAACGTATTTTTCCAGAAGGTTCGCCAGGGTAGGGTTTTTGGAGCTGGGTCAGAAGTTGTTTAAATCAATTTGATCTGCTTTTGTTTTTTTTTTAGTTTTAGAGAAAAGGGGTAACCCTGTGTCCCTCAGAACCTGGGTAAGCGTGATTAACAAAAATGTGTTCTGTTGGGTGGCAGCAAGAATTGCTTTAGAAGAAGGCTATATCAGCTCATAACACAATAAGTAAACCTCTCTGAGAACAACTGAAGTTCACAAAACTTTTTATATAAAAAAGGCATATTCAAAATACACTGGAATTACTTCATTCCATTTTAAGTTTCCCAGGTTTCGGTCCGAATAAGGTCAAGATCAGGTCAGCAATATCTCCCACATGTCTTGAAGCTGATGTGCAGTCTATGAGCATGCATTTCAAATGGGGTTTGAGGTGTTTAGGAGTAGCTTGTGTTAAGATAACTTGCCTGAGGTTGTACTTGTAGACCACTCTAAGGTTGAGCCTAGGAGCTCTATATGAGGGTTTGCCGGAATAGCATGGATTTTTCCTTTTTTTATAATTGTTGTCTGGGTGAGGAGAATTGTATGACAAGAGGAAGGTTTAGATATTATTGTTGTACAGAGGGAATTTTGATCCAATTGGTCGTGTGGGCACATTAGGAAAGGGTCTAGTTCTCCATCTCCCTTGCATGATGTGGCCGGAAAGGTCAGGATGGAGGGTAGGTGAGTTGGAGCTGATGCGGGGTGGTTGTACAGTTAACCCTGAGTAATAGAATTTAACCTATGGTTCCTATTAGGATACTGAAAGTTGTTTATCTCTGTATTGAAGTGGATGAGTCTATGTAAGTTCGCTATGGGATCTTGGAAGGTTCTTGAAAACTCACCCATTCTGGATTCTAGTGTGGTATAAGGGTAGGATGTCAGGTCTTGAAGCGGTATGCTGGGGGAAGGCGGAGATGACAGTGGGGTTGGGGTGCTGATAAAATGGCTGAGAAGGCATACGGGAGAGTGGATTGTGTAGGGGTAGGATCAACGTTAGGATGTGGAGAGGGCAAGTGATGGGGAGAGGGTGTGCCAATGGTAAGTCTTTTGGTGTGAATGGGGAATCATCAATCCAGGAGACCATGTTTGAGGAGGGGTGGGTCAAGGATATAGTCAGGGTAATATAGCTTTGTAACTCTGAAGTAAAAGTGGATACGATACCTGAAAGTTCCAGCTACAGAGGATTTCTATCACAAAAAAAGCCATGTGTGAGAAGTTGGCCTGGTATATGATGTCCACTAATTAAAGTGGGCCCTTTGCACCAGTCCAAGCAACCCTTATTGTGATTTAAGAGGTCAAAGATAACCTTAGAAAGCTATCCAAGTGGTAGCTGTGGAAAGCAGCCTTCAGGCGTAGTCTTGAAGGAATGTTAAGCTGCTTGTTTTACCAGAATGCTACCTTAATGTATTGGTTAAATGAAAGGAGAACCACACAGTAGTTTTAAAAATATGTATTTATTATTATAACACACCTTATATACCTCACAGTATCTGCTATATACGGATAGACACAAAATACACAATACTGAGCACAGAAACAAACATAGGTAGCACTTATACACAGTGGGCTCCAGGGGAGACCAAACCATACAGTAAAATAGTGGTATAAGAACCACGACTCAAGCCAACACAGTGTCCAGAGGTTGTAGAATCACTGGGACCCCAAGAAACCACCCAGGCTGAGTAAGTAGGGGCCCTACGGAGGATCGATGCAGTGTGATAACACAACTGCGTGCTATGTACAATTCAATGAGAGAGTTGCGTTGCAGTTTTAGTGTTTAGGGACCCTTCCCAGTGGATTACGAAGAAACCCTTAGGAACATAAAAGGTTGGAGAGCCATCCCACCCATGGATACCAAAGTGCAGTGTAGTTCCTATATTCCCAATAGGCTCTGCGCATTGGAATAATATATCCCATAGATGTGACGTAGGACTTATGTCGACTACATCTATATCGAATATATTAGACTTAATTGTGAGTGCCAGATAACTCAGAGGTCACTAGAAAAGTTCTCGAATTCACAAGAAGAGATTAGTTTCTGACAACCGCATAAACATGACAACTTTGTTTCCCCAAGATAAAACGTATCTTCAGAGTCGTGGAAACAATAGATAGATATTTTACTCAGTCATTCGTGCATGCTTCGTTTCACCAGAGGTGCAGAGAAATAGAGAGACGGGCGTTTTCAATAAAAGTATTTATTGAACAGTCTTCTTTCTCATGCAGAAGAAATGAACTGCTACAATTGTAATACTGGCTGTAAAGTATAATGCATACAGCAAGAAGAGTATTATAAAATAATACTGTAGAAGCATGGTATGTTTTCTAGGCCATAAAATACATACATAAATAAAAAAAAACTAAAAGTACTCAACTGGTGCTTCTAAAATTTGCTAACCCAAGTCTAGTACGAGTGAAGAAGTAAGTGAGGTGTAGCATAAGTTTAGTATTCATTTGCCAAGAATCTATCCAAGATTTCTCTTAGGGTCTAATCAGCTCCGTACCTTGGGTTAAAATGAAGGAGGTCTGGTATCTCTTTGACTCCGGACTCGATTTCCCAACACCCAGCTAGGGGAGCTTGGAAACACTGCAGCTGGATTTCTCAGCAAGAAAAAAGACAATGTCTCTCTCCGTGCGTCTGCTGGAGTGTCGGCTCCCTTCGGTACTTGCTGTAACGAGATGCATTGGGCAAGTAGATAGTCAAACTGCGCCAAACCACTGTATGTTCGCTATGGCAAGTGTGGGCATATTTATACCTTGAAGGTGCCGAGTTTGACGTAAAGTTGAACTTAATAACGTCATCAAAGAGTCGTAGTTCTTTGAAAACTCCATGAGTTCTTGGACAAATCAATATTCAAGCAAGGGGAAGTCCCTAACTGCTGAAGACGAGTTTTTCAAGAAATCGTTGTGGCTTTTCGGAACTAGTGGAAGTAGCCATGCCGTATTTGGACTGGATCGGTTTTGTCTAAATATGGTTATGATTTCTATGCCTATATAAGGACAAGGTGATTTATACCTATATAATGGCATGAATCTGGAAAATTACACTAAGGTCCTAAAATGCTATACAACAAAAGTACCAGAGTTATCTATCCCAGGGAAGCCAGGTGCATAGGGTCGAAGTGGCATCATCGTTCTCAATGGGAGTCGTCAAAAAAATGCCACTGCTGGAAAGAAGAAAAGGGTCCGGTGGAACCCACAATGGGATTATTGAAGAAAGGAACCTGAAACAGAAGGGGCAGAGTCTGGGTCACTTAGAAGTGACCAGGGGCTCGGTAGACGAATGCCCATCGATGTCGGGTGCTTCAGGTGTGAAGATGGAGATATTGACTTTGCAGCCTCGGGGACCAGGAGATGTTGAGGGCAACCAGGAGCCAGAAACAAGCTGTCCCACAAAGGATGTTGACTGCTACGGGGTTGGTGTCCGGCGGGAGCACCAACGAGCCTTGGCAGCAGCAACCCATGAAGACGGTCAAGGAAGGTCACGGTCTGGCCTAGCAAGGACCAGGAGACTCAGTGCAGCAAGGGGAGTCAGGGAATGCTTGGATTAACCAGTGGAGCCCAAGAAAATCAGTGTTTCCCTCAAATGGACACACAGGCTGAAAGCAAAGGTGTCTTGAGGGGACCTCTAGCAGTTTCACAAAGTCACAGCTTGCAGGGCACAAAGTGTGAGGAGGCCAAAGTCCTTTGTACAAAATGTGCACAGAGGTTAGGGCTATCAATAGCCTAATGCACTTAGGTGTAGAATGCCAACAAGCATATCCAATTGCAAAAGTACGCAGTGCATAGGGGTTCGGGTTATGCTGTCCCCACAAGGGATACTGGCCTTAATCTCAGTGAGAGTGCAGCTAAACCTGAGGAAACATAGGAACCCACCTCCTGTGTTACTGGATCCTTCAGAGTCCACAGGAGCTCAGGATCAGCAGACTGGTCAGTTGCATTACGGTGTCTGTGAATGCAGGGAAGTGACTCCTTTATCCCAAGGTAGATACTTCAGATGTCCTTGTTGCTCCACAGATCCTGCATGGAGCCTGTATGGGACACAGGCACAGACAATGCTTTGGATATAGAGGGAGACAGAGTCAGACCCAGTCGATGACCAGTGAAGTTCAGAGTGTCCAGATGGTTGAAGTTCAGTGATTTCTTGTTCAGAAACTTGTCCACATCGAATCTATGGTCCTACAGCCAGGTTAACTGAAGGAACCAAAATATTACACTAATGGACTATACTCACCAATAGCCCATATACCTTGTTCAGAAATAATAAGTCAGTCGGCAATGGAGAAGATTCAATCGTTTATTCTGCAGATACAGGCCCTGACAGGGGAGCCTCAGTCTACACGACCCTCGGAGGTGCGCAGAGGAGACTGCCTACGTACAATCAGGGCAAAGCATATATACGTTTTTCACACAGTACAATATAACCTTACTTGGAAAGATACAACTTGTCAGTGAGCCAGCAGGAAGACCCATATAAGGCACAATTGATTACTAGTATCTAAGCCTAAGCTATTCCGAGGCAGGTCAGCGAGGCGTCTTCCTTTCTATCTGTAGCTTGGGGAGTGCAGGAACGAGCTCTGCTAGACTGTGCGCATCCCACAAGAAGGGCAGGTGTGACCTTGGGTTTCCCTGAGCTCCAAACTAGCCAGTGGAGCAGACAGCCAAGCCTGCCATCATGGTTTTGTGCAGAAAGCCTAGTCACGTGTTTTCCGGGAAACAGTACTTAACACGGAGAATCAAAATAAGTTGGCCCTGGTCATACCAATAGGTTTAGACTACACTGAAGTGAATCGTCCCTTTCTATAATAATATAATGTGAATAATGCAAGGCTAATGTGTGCTTTTAGGGTTATATTGTAAGTAGTAGGCCAATGACATGTATTTATCGTATTTATATCCCATCAAAGCCCTTTTGTACGCACGGGAGAGGGCTGGACAGATTCAGGGTACCCTCCAAGGGGAGGGTCAGAACAGTGGGGAGGATACTCCCCTGTCCTTTGACCAGTTTCACGCCAGAGTAGGAGCCAACGGCTCCAAGGACTGGTGTGAACTGTACTATGCTCCGGGATACCAAGTCGGCCCCAGATGCAGACTTTTAGGCACTTCCTGTGACAGGATGCTTATTGTCCTGCCATCCCCTGCATGAGCTTTGCTCAGCAGCAGGAGGGCAGAAAAGTGTCTCTGGTCGGCATCAACCATTTTGTGCTGCCCAGATCAAGATCTTTTGACTGGGTGTGAGTGTTTGATTGATTCAGATGCTCCGTCCATCACTACCCCCTTTTTTACCACTTTTGGCCGCCATAAGTGTGGCAGGGTATGCTCAGATGTGAGTCCCTTGCTCACTTTGCCACTGGAATCAAGCAAGCCGGGTTGAAGACGGCTGTAATGCCAGAAACCGGTCCTCGGAAGCTTGTTTCCGGTCCAGGGAAGACATGGCTTGGCAGTTCGGGCTGGACTGTTCCCATGAGGCACAGGGTCAGACTGATTTGCATATAGCCATGTCTGACCTGGGGTGGCAGAGTGGGCTAAAGAACGGTGATGGATTAAACCCAGATCTTTTGACTGGGTGTGATTGTTTGATTGATTCAGATGCTCCGTCCATCACCACCCCCTTTTTTACCGACCAGGTCAAGAAGGCTGGTACCGGAAAGACCAGTGACCCCGTGCGGAGCTCGCTTCAGAAGGGTGGAATCATACCTCCCACACCTGTTACCAGTGTGAAGGTATGATTCCAAGGTGCCTGATACCAAACACAACATGTTTTGTTGCAGCTGTTTTCGAGAAAACATTTTACGTGACTATATAATGCATCTCTACCTATATGTCTTGCTGCGACACCGACAACCCAGGAAAATGGTCTCTGAAGGCTGCGGAGGGGCTCTGCTCATGCAGGGGCACCCTCTCACGTAAAACCCAGCTCCCTGCCTTCAGGATTGTCAAGACCTGCTATAGGGGTGACTTATAAGTTTTAAGTGTAGTGACCTATAGATATAGTAAACCCATATCTAATGTAAGTGGTGCATGCACCATCTTACACAGAATGCAATGGAAGGCCTGTAGTTCCATTTTGCATTGCCTCGTATGGGTGGCATAATACATGCTTCAGCCCATGGGAGGCCTCTGGGTACCTATGCCCTGGGTACATGTGTACCATATACTAGGGACTGACAAGGATGTTATGTTATATGTTATGTTATGTTATGTTATGTTATGTTATGTTATGGTATGTTATGTTATATGGGGAATTTCTATAGCGCTTAGCTACTCCGAGGAGCGGAAGTACTTTACTGAGTGAAAAGCAGGTTTTTAGACTCTTCCTGAAAGTAAGCTAATTGCCAGTGACTCTGAGGGACATGGGAAGGGCATTCCATAGCTGAGGAGTGAGGAGTTTGAAGGAACGACCGCCGCACCTAGCCTGCCGCGTAGCAGGAACCTTGGCCAAGGCCAGGGTAGCAGATATAAGTGATCTGGAAGGCAAATAGAACTTCATCCGTTTCCGGAGATACATGGCACCATGGCCATGCAGTGCCTTAAAGGCCAACGTCAAACTTTTAAAGACGATCCGCTTTTTAATCGGGAGCCAGTGAAGAGTTGTAAGAAGAGCACTGGCGCTGGCCCTCCTGGTGAGGCCAAATATGGCACGCGCTGCCGAGTTCTGCACGACTTGCAGGCGAGAGAGAAGGAATTCAGGGAGGCCCAGATACAGTACGTTAGCATAATCTAGGCGGGAGCCAATCAGTGCCTGAACCGTAACTTTTCTATGGTCAAATCACAGTAGGGGCAGAAACTTCCGAATCATCTTTAAGATGGCAAAACATTTGCCCACTAGGCCCTATACCTGGGATTTGAGTGTGAGGCCGTTGTCAATAGTATCCCAAGATTTTTAGCGACCGCTGAGTCGCTGGCAGGGGGAAACATAGCGGGGGCCACCAGGCCTTCCATCTGGGATCAGGGGGGCAGCCAAAAAATAGTACTTCCGACTTATCCGAATTACACTTGATACCCCAGTATCCAATCTGGAGTGTACCTTAGTACTTGAAATAACATTTTAAGGGGAAATTTGATAGACTGTGGTCCTGATTAGCAGGATACCAGTCAGACTAGTCAAAAACAGTGTAACACCAAGCAAAAAGTGGCGGTAATCAGAAGAACCAGGGAGCAATCTGGATCTTCCGCACAGAGGCATCGCACCTTGGTTGGATTGGATTGGCCGTTTTGTGCCAGTCCTCGTAGGTTTTTGTAGCAACAAAGTTTTTAAGTCCCCAGATTTCAGGAGTGGTAGGAGAATTCTAGCCAGACATAACCAAGGGGTTCAGGACCTCAGGAACAAACTTGGGGGTCAGGGCTCACCTTAGCAGAGGCCACCAGCAGGGTCCAGGTCAGGTCCCTTTCGAACTGGTTAGCTGGCACTCCTCATCAAAGGCCTCTTGTATCTCATTGCAACCCAGTAGCTTGAACAGGTCTTTGGCCTTGTGACCCTTGGTGTCCACTCGGTTATTACAGAGAGCAGGTGCAGTCCTTCAGGGCCATTCTCAGGTCTCAAAAACTTCTTCTGATCTCCCTCATGTCCAGCAGTGTTTTGAGGAGGATACTGAGGATGCCACATTTATGCCTGACACCAACTTGTTGGAAGGTTGACCCCTGGCTCCTCTCTTACTAATAGAGTAGAAGTTTCCAGTGGTTAACCTACCCACTTTCCTATGTGTCCTACTGCAAGCAATCCCACATTTTCCTTTCTCTGCCTAAATCTAAGATGGTAAAATCTTCTCCCCTTATGAAGACTCTGTACCCATCCCAGAGGAGTGGACATGGAAATAAGCAGCTCTTCTGCTATGGTCACTCCAAATCAGTTCTGGTGCTGCTGCATCCCCCCAGGAATTGCTGTCTGCCTGATTGGGAGAACAAGGAGGCCCTTTTGATGTAATTTAGGTTCCAGGGCACAGCCTAAATGGTAACCCTGCCTGAGTGACAGGATCACCTCCTCACTCCCAAGCCTTTGTCTCTGCTCTGGGTGCAGTTTTTAACCCCTTCGAATCTCATGATGAGCTCAGCTCGTCATGAGCCACGGTGCTCGTGTGCTCATGACGAGCTGTGACCTTTAGAACGCTCGCACGCTGGGCTAATTCCCCTGCTGTGCAAACGTTCTAAAGAAACGGGTGTGGTCATGAGCACACAACCACCGTGGCTCATGATGAGCTGACCTCGTCATGAGCACAGGGGCGCTGAGCGCGCCCCCCGCCCCCCCCAGCACAGCATGGGAATTTGCCCAGCTGCGAAGGGGTTAAACTGTTTCAGTCTGGCTACCATGGTAGGCCTGAAGCCATGTTTACACTTCCAAAGTAGTGGGTGGTACATTAGGCGCCACAATCCACTAATGGCTTTTAACATACAGGTCCTGGGTACACCTTATACACATACTAGGGACTTCTATGTAAGTTGGATATGCCAGTAGGAGTATACAAACTCAACCATCTTAAAAGTTTTCAGACAGCCACTTTAATATGGGTTAGCAGGGGTAAAGTGCTCAGATTTTTACAGTCTGCAAAAAAAAATATATAAACAAAATCTGTGGATACTCCACACAAAAGATAATAATTTCTTCTAGTAACTGTCTAGATTCTATAGCACAAATAAATGTGGAGCTAAGATAAGTAGGTCTGTGTCAACTAGTTATATGATAAACTTGTTTATACATGGTTACCCATCAAACATCTAATTTGTTGTTCAACTTGCATTTACTACTTGCTAGTCTGATTCTATTAAGCCATTACTTAAGAAGCCCACAGCAGAACCTTAAGCTCTCACCAATTTCAGATCACTTGTTCTTGAGGCTTTAGTAGCAAAAGTGACTGAAAAAGAAGTGACGTTTTAAATTTCTACATTCATAAAAAAAACAGTTTGATCCTATATACTTCTGAGTATGTACTTAGATTTAACAATAGCATTTAATCCATTTTTCTGGCTGTATCAGATGATCATAGGAGGATCATGGATCATGGGGCATCCTTCAAAACCTTTCAGCAGGTTTCAACAGAGTCACATATGATATTTGTTTTTTAGAAAAGATGCATATGATTGGACTAAGAAACAAAGCATGGAACTGGATTAGATCTTATCTGGACAAAATCATTGTTATTCCACATTACAAGTCCAAGACTTTCTGTTTTAATCTCTGTGCTACCCTATAGATCCACACAGATTTCTAAGATTTTCAATTCATACATTTATTACTCCACGACTTTAAGGGCAGAACTTATGACTTTAATCAGATATCTTATGCTACCAACACGCAGTAGTCATCTCTATGTCTAATATCTTACAACAAACCAAGGTTCATGAGCAATTCAGTAGATGAATGACAGTTGTCTGAAGTTGAATGACCATAATATAGATGTCCTAATCTTTGGAGACCTCTCCTTCACTTGGACCCCCGACTGGTAGCCAGCTGCTATGGTCATGCTGCCTCCACCTGCTAAACCTGTGAGGAATTTTGGGCAATCTTTGTTGACTGCCAAGCCATCTCCATACAGATTAACAATGTGGGGAACATCTGTTTTAGCACTGCACTGCATAAAATCATACCCGTGATCTCTGTAGCTGGCATAAACATTGTTGTGCACACACTTCAAAACTTGATTACTCTAACTCTCTACAGGTGGGATAGCCTCAGGTACCCTCTAACAACCCCAAATACTTTTGAAAGTTGCTGCCAGGCCCAAGAGCATTCTCATCATTCTTCGACATAATTTCTCACACCATGCTTGTCTTGTCTGTCTAACGGATCATGCTTAAATTCCTATGCATCATTCAGTAAAACTCGCTATCAGCAAATACCCAGCTTCATTTGTCAAAGGTTCATGCCTTAGAAGGAATCTAGTGACATTCGCTCTGTCACCCTTCTGCTGCTTAGTATTCTCAGGATAAAAAGAGCCAAAACGGGAGGACATGCTTTGTCTTTTACAGGGACAAAGCTCTGGAACTCTCTACCCTGTCCCATATGCAGCATCTCCCACTCTCTCTTCAGGAAGAGTATTTACACATTTAAACCTTGCTCTTCCTTCTGTTATAAAAAAGCAGTGCCCTCCCTCAGTCTGTCTTCATAGCGCTGAGTGCCTTTGTAGTAGTTCTGTACTTTTAAGATACCATTTAATGTATTCATTCATTCGTGCTAGGTCTTGTGGATTAGTAGACTGATATGTCCACTGTAGGGGCCTGTGTTTGACCTCATGGTCACAGGTTCAAATCCCAGGTCCACTCAGCCTTTCATCCCTCTGGGTTCGATAAAAAAGAGTAATATTGAATTGGGTAACAATAAAAATCTGTTATTCAGTGCCAAGATACCCTTGAGTAAAAGTGCGCTTTACAAATACTCATGTTATGTTATTCTGGCATTTTCAAAATAAAGCACAAAATAAAATCTGCTGTTCATGAAGAAAGTAAACGCTACCTACACACCTCAGTTGTTTTCCTCTGCCCCAAGGCTTTATGTACTGCCTGTTGGTCCATGACTCTGCATATTCTAACCCACTCAGTATTGGGGGGGCAGCAGTCAACCTTACCAGCGCCGTGAGGGAAACGGCATTATAGCGCCATCCACGCCTTCAACCAGCAACACCTGGGGGACCCTGCTCAGACCGCCGCCGCAGTCGCCGCCGCCGCAGCTGGGTTAAACTACATGACCCAGCTGCCCCAGGCTGCAGGCGCAAGCGGAACGTCATCCACGCACCCGGAGGCGCTTTAACAGGAGGGAGCGCCGTTAGCTCCTGGGGGCAGCAGTCAACCTTACCAGCGCCGTGAGGGAAACAGCATTATATCGCCATCCACGCCATCAGCCAGCAACACCTGGAGGACCCTGCTCAGACCGCCGCCGCAGTCGCCGCAGCTGGGTTAAACTACATGACCCAGCTGCCCCAGGCTGCAGGCGCAAGCGGGACGTCATCCACGCGCCCGGAGGCGCTTTAACAGGAGGGAACACCTCTCGCCCCACGAGTCGCGCGAGAGAGCAGCCGAGAGAAGCCCGGGAAAAGGGCTGGCCGTCTGTGGCCGTCCGTGGCTGAAGGAGGCCGGGCTGGGCCACCCCATTAACATCTGTCATCGATAATGGGTAAGCGAAAGAAGGCAATAACTATGGAGGAGGGTGGGAAGAAAGCTAAGGTCCCAAGACACTCCAACTCAATTATGACGTACCTTACATCAGTGGTGGAAGAACTAACTAAGGAAATTGCCAATGCTGAACTTGAACTGGGCTCGACAGCTACCCCCCCATCAACTGTTGTCACACCTTCCCCTACAGTGCTGGGTAATTCATCTGTGATATGTACCCCCCCGGCATCACTCTATCCCACTGTGACTATTGCTACCCTCCCGCCTATATGCCCTGCAGCTGAGGTTGCTAGCCAAACCCTTCCAGCCAGCCTGCTCGATCTGAGTCAGCAGACCACCACATCCACAACTAAGGGTGCACGGGATAACAACGTTGCCAGCACATGCCTATTAAATACAACAAATGACTTATTGGGTAACAAACTAGAGGAGCTCTTTGTTTCCAGAATTGAACCGCTACTTGTTGGGATAGCAAAAGACATTGTGGACACTCTGAATACTTGCCTAGAAGGTCTGCTTAAGAAATGTGCACTGATTGACAGACTTATCAAAAATTCCCCACCCAACATGGCACCCCATGTTAATCCAAAATGCTCCGAGTGTGAAGTTCAGAGGATGGAGGTTGGGACGGCGGAGCCGGTACAGGCACAGGTACCATGTGTGGTTCTACAACCCCAGAATAGTGGAGGGGTTATCAACACATTACCCCTGGCCTTGGAAGCATTGCCCCCAACCTTGGAGGGGCTGTCATGCACGCAACTCCCATTACGCATCCCTGACCCCGTGAGACCATCTTATAGTAAATACAAGCTTAACCTACCACCTGAAGCGTCCCCTCTGGTTGCTGTCTTTATCGGGGTCCCTCCTCTAAGGGAAGGGGAGGTCGAATCCTCTATGGATCTCATGGCAAAATCTAAAAAATGTCTCACGGACAAATGCTGTGGTAAGAACATCGCAGGTGAGATCATATTTACAAGGAGGGTGGGCTGGATCGGCAAACATCAGAAATCCACACAAGGAGATTGTGTGCTTGTCAATTTTAGTAGGGCTGATCTAGCGGATAGACTTTTTTGGGATGGCTCCGATATATCCCTAACGGACAAATTAAGACCTGTTCCACTGGGCTTTTTCTACCCACCACCAGGGCGTATTTTGCACCCCAGAGGCCCTGGGACTAGTAGGGGGGGAAGGCGCGTACCTCTAGGCGAGGGCAAGTCTAATTCCCATGCACTCCCACGACCCCCGAGGGGCCCAAATATCCCATTGGTTAACCAACCCTGTGTCTATCAGAACGCCCAGGAGGGTCCTGCGTTGGCTATTTCTAACCGCTTTGCTCCCCTGTCAGGTTTGGAGGACACAGACTGACTATCTGGTGACCCTACTTGTGCGACAGAGGAGGCAGGGAGCAGAATGAGTGATGCATGTAAGCTATTAAGCTGGAATGTGGCGGAACTCAACTCTAAACGGTATAACAAGGGTTGGATAAGTTTTGTTTGGGGCATAATGTTATCGCCATTCAGGAAACTTGGGAAACATCTGCTAACTTCTGGTTGGATGGGTTTACCATTTTCACCAAAGCGGCTATCCCCAGCTGTGCTGGCAGAGCTAAGGGGGGTCTGTTAAATTTATTATTTGTCCTTGCTACTTGTTGGTTCTTCTATTTGTATTCATCTGCTTTTCTATTTAGTCTTGAGAACTCTGCTTTCTCCTCTACCTTCTTTTTTTCCCTTTATCTTTTACGTATTAGGATACATCTTTGCCAGGTATGGGCTTATGTTGTTGCTGGTAAGAAAAACGCCCCTCCTTTTGTGGAGTAACCCTTCTACCTGTACTCGCAAGCGCTTTTTCCCTAACTTGTTTTTTTACTGACTAGCTGTTTCGCCCTGCTTCTTACTACATCCGACATCTGCCCGACTAACGTGTGTTTAGGGAATCAATCGTGTGCTACCCCTGATATCGTGCATTTTAACGGAATACTTCCCGTTACCTCAGCACTCTGTCCCCTCCTGTCCCGGTTCATGTTTTAAAGAAAATTTATAAAATCTCTTTAAGCTAAGGCGGCCACTCCTGGGCTCTCCCTGCCATCGTCGGTTCAACCCGGTTGTCCGCTAGCCCTGCAGGTGCTCTAATAAAAGCCTCCCCACTCCTGCTTACCTGCTTAAATATCTGGTTGCGCCTCTGCCACATTCTTCTCCTTCTCTGGGGAAACGCAGAGGGCGTGCTGTTTTTATCTTGTGTTGATCCCTGCAATTGTTTTCAGCTGGGGATCGTGCATGCTCATTCCTGTTTACTCTGACCCTCTTTTGTCGGCGCCATCTTAGAGTGGTGTTTATTTCTTATTACGTGGGTGAAGCGTAGTACTAGATGCCCTCATATAATATTGCATAACCTCCTACTAGGTTTGTTTTATTTCTCAAGAGCAATATTACATTTATACTTAACCGTTTAATTTTTAAAAGTATACTTACATAAATTTTAGCGGAATGCATGTGGGTGGTGTCTGATATATTTTTATCGAACTTCACACCCCCGATTCGGACATAATTCTTTGTTGCTCTATTATCAGCTCCCTAAGAGGTCCATTACATTTCTGCAGGGGTGCAAAAAGGATTAGCCTCCTAGTATAGGGTATTCTGTGTGTTTGCCTATACATGCAAAGAATTAACCTCCCAATTTGGGGTGTTCTGTGTGTTTACCTATAAATACATGGTTCTTTGTTTTGATTTGTACTGTATTGTCAAGTCATTTATTTTAAAACAAAAAAAAAGAAACAAAGAGAGGAAGGAGGGCACTTACATTGATGTTTTATGTCTAACTCGTTTTAAGTCCCTGCCCTCAGTGTCTTATTTTATTGCTATTATACTCGAAGTGGGCATATTATTTTAATCCTAGATTTCCCTCATGTATGACCCTTACTCCTGTCTACGCCATTTTGTCGTTTTAATTAAAAATGTAGTAAAACCTGCTTGAAAGTCCTATGAAATATGTTTTTATCTATATCTTTCCCTCAGTTTTTCTGTCTACGAATACGTTTTAAATCAGAGTTTCCCATTCTTTCCTTGAATTTAGGCCATGTTTGATGGTATTGAATTTAATCATAAACCATTGCTCCTGCTGTTTCCTTCTTTTTGAGCTATCTCCCAGTCTGGTTTGTTCCTTAATTCTCTCCAGGATCACCCACCTGATGTCTTTTACGCTATGTCCCTGTTCCTTCCAGTGGGTAACAAGTGGTGCGTTCTCTTTGTTGTTCTTGATCGCTGATTTATGCTCCCCTATTCTTAGCCTGAGTTCCCTACCTGTTTCGCCTATATATCCCTGATTACACGGACATAGGATCAAGTATATCACATTCTTTGTTCTACAGTTGTTAAGTGTAGTAATTTTCTGTGTAGCTCCGTTTAATTCCACTTCTTTGGTCACTATGCAGAGTTCACATATGCAGCAATTGCCGCATTTGTGGTTCCCTATCACCTTTGTTCCTGTCATAGTTGTTTGTCGTTCTATCACATCGTCTCTGTAGGTATGTACTAGACTACATCTGAGGTTCTTGTTCTTTCTATAGGCGTACAGTGGACGTTCTAAGGTAGTCTCAGCCCCATCATTTAGAATTTTCCAGTTGTGGTTTATTATGTTCTTGACCTGATTCGCCACTGCTGAATACTGGCTTACCATAACTATTTTTTCATTGGTTTGCTTCTTCTCTTTTTTAGTTAACAGGCAATCCCTGTCGTAGAACCTCGCTCTCTTTAGAGAGTGGTCTATACGTTTTTTCGGATAGCCCCTTTCCTTGAACTTTGACTTCATCTCTCCTGCATGGCGATAGAAGTCCTCAATAGTAGTACAGTTTCTCCTTAACCGGAGAAACTCCCCGAAGGGTATTGAATCTTTCTGACTCCTAGGGTGGTAGCTGTTGTAGTGCAATACAGTATTGCGGTCTGACTCTTTCTTGAATAACTCCACCTTCAGTTGTTTATCTTCGCTCTTTATGCTTATGTCTAGGAAGTTTATTTTGGTTCTGTTGTATTCAGCGGTGAACCTCAGATTTGAATCTCCTAGATTCAGCCAGGTGAGGAAGTCTTCAAGGAAATCTACTGTCCCTGACCATATAAAAAAGATATCATCTATAAAATGAGTCCAGTTTTGGATGTTTTCGTAATATGGACTGACCTCGTTGTAGATGTGTTTGTTCTCAAACATACTAACATAGATGCAGGCCAGGCTCGGCGCACAGGTAGCGCCCATACTGGTCCCCTTACATTGGAGGTAGAGGTCTTTTTTAAACAGGAAGATGCTGTTTAAGAGAACCATAGAGACGCATTACACTATGAATTCCTTACTCCCTCCTACGATCTCTGTCTCTTCTAGAAGAGTCCTAACTACCTCAATGATATCCTTCTGCGGAATATTGGTGTAGAGTGACTCTACATCGAGAGTCACCATGATCTCATTTACACCATCAAACTCTATGCCTTCTGTCTTGGCAATCATGTCCGATGTGTCTCGGATGTATGATTTCTGTTTTTCCACCAGAGGTTTTAGAAACCTGTCGGCGTATTTGCTCAGGGGTTCTAACAAAGAATCAATGGAAACCACTATGGGTCTAAGTGGCGGATTATCTAAGCTCTTATGGACTTTAGGCAGTCCATAAAAGGCTGGTGTTTTAGGATTTGTATTATTTAAAAACTTCCATTCTTCTTCTGTGATATCACCATTTGTTTTAGCTTCTAACAGTAGTGCCACCACATCTTTTTTAAGGGTGTTGAGTCTGGTTTGTGGGACTCTCTTGTAGTGCAGCTCATTGGACAGTAGACTTAGTACTCGTCGATCGTAGTCTTCAGTATTAAAGACTACAACCCCTCTGCCTTTATCCGCGGGTTTAATTGTTATTTGAGTGTCATTCGACAAAGAATCAATCGCATCCCTCTGGGCTTTACTCCTTCCTCTCTTTTTTTTGTTTTTTTTGTTTTAAAATAAATGACTTGACAATACAGTACAAATCAAAACAAAGAACCATGTATTTATAGGTAAACACACAGAACACCCTAAATTGGGAGGTTAATTCTTTGCATGTATAGGCAAACACACAGAATACCCTATACTAGGAGGCTAATCCTTTTTGCACCCCTGCGGAAATTTAATGGACCGCTTAGGGAGCTGGTAATAGAGCAACAAAGAATCATGTCCGAATCGGGGGTGAGAAGTTCGATAAAAATATATCAGACACCACCCACATGCATTCCGCAAAAATTTATATAAGTATACTTTTAAAAATTAAACGGCTAAGTATAAATGTAATATTGCTCTTAAGAAATAAAACAACCTAGTAGGAGGTTATGCAACATTATATGAGGGCATCTAGTACTACGCTTCACCCACGTAATAAGAAATAAACACCACTCTAAGATGGCGCCGACAAAAGAGGGTCAGAGTAAACAGGAATGAGCATGCGTGATCCCCAGCAGAAAAGAATTGCAGGGATCAACACAAGATAAAAACCGCACGCCCTCGGCGTTTCCCCAGAGAAGGAGAAGAACGTGGCAGAGGCGCAACCAGATATTTAAGCAGGTAAGCAGGAGTGGGGAGGCTTTTATTAGAGCACCTGCAGGGCTAGCGGACAACCGGGTTGAACCGACGATGGCAGGGAGAGCCCAGGAGTGGCCGCCTTAAAATGCGCGATATCAGGGGTAGCACACAATTGATTCCCTAAACACACGTTAGTCGGGCAGATGTCGGATGTAGTAAGAAGCAGGGTGAAACAGCTAGTCAGTAAAAAAACAAGTTAGGGAAAAAGCGCTTGCGAGTATAGGTACAAGGGTTACTCCACAAAAGGAGGCGCATTTTTCTTACCAGCAACAACATAAGCTTATACCTGGCATAGATGTATCCTAATATGTACAAGATAAAGGGAAAAAAGAAGGTAGAGGAGAAAGCAGAGTTCTCAAGACTAAATAGAAAAGCAGACGAATACAAATAGAAGAACCAACAAGTAGCAAGGACAGGGGAAACATGATAGAAAAGGACCTGAGTGCAGACTTTAGGGACCTTTCAAACCAATGTAAATACATACAAACCTTTTCTTGCGTACAGAACATATCCAGCTCCCAAGCCAAGAAATACTGACACATGCCCGTTCATGAGAACGTTTTAATCCATATAAAGGTAAGAGGAAGGGGGTTGAGAATGAACTGTATAGCATAGGCTGCTACTTATAGAGCAACAAACGGCTAATTGTGACCCCCTTACCTACACAGATATTTGTAAAATTTGACAAAAAGAGGGGATCCACGTCCACCTGATCATAGAACAGGAAAAAGACTTCCTTATCCTGAGAAGCTTTATCACCCCGAGGTAAATGTAGGAAACCTCATATGTCCTAAGTGGTGCAAATATAGTATTCTATAGAAACCAATGAAATCAAACTGTCATCCCATAGGTATATCAAAACCTAGAACAACAGTGATCGTCTGGAGGAGGCCTTCCTGGCGGCTGTTTTTCCTGGGGGACTCCTACAATACCTACGGTGTAAGAGGGGCATTAAAACAGGAAGGAACACTAGATGAAAGATGGACGAGTGGTATAATGAATGTTGGAATGAATGAAAGCCCTTAACTGTTTCCACACTAAAAAGAAAACGGAGGGTCAGGTCACCTACAGCAATAGCCAACTTAGCCTTAGAGGGCGAGGAGAAAAACTTGAATGTGAACCTTGCTTAAACTAATATCTGCTTTAGCATAATAAGAATATTTTTCATCCATCCATGTATCTGATGATAAATGATTGAGTGAAATTGCTAACATGACTATCCTGAGGGGGAGAATAAGGCCCCAATAAAATACTAAAGAACAAGGGAGTATTGATAAGGTGGAATCGAATAATTGGGGACAATAAGTAGGATGTTGTACACTAGAAATGTGATAACATGCCCCCAGAATAGTGATACTGTTTCTTTCTCTATGTACCCACACAGAGATTTTTAAATATAAGCCTAGAAGCCGGTGACCCCCAAGAGACGGCATGTTCTGATGAAGGTGTTACAACATCAAGTAATATAACACCGAAACGCGTCGACGCAATTTTTACTAGAATTCAAACAAGGTCAAGGAAGTAACAGATATTCATGTACTATTGTTACTGTTTACTGTACCACCAATATCAAAGAAAGACCAGTGGATCTACAATAATAGTGGCGGGAGAATATTAAGGCCACAGTGTTAGGAGGTTTGTGAAAAGGATCCAATTGCTTTTTTGTATTGTATTTGTGTTGATTATTTCTCTCCTTTATCTTTTGTTGGATAATTCTTATGATTGTGATATTGTTTTTGATCATGTGTGTTACAATTTGCTATTAACTGTTTATTGAATTTTATTGTACTTGTTCAAAGAGTTTTCTTTGAATTTTTAACTTATTCCTTTGTGAAGAGAGGTCTTCACTTTTTATAAAAATATTTAAAAGATTGTGAACGTTCATTTTTAGTGTGGAAATCCATTTCTAATGTTTTATTTCCATATATTTTTTCCCTTAATGTACTTAGAAGGAATGTGTGTATGATTGGGTAGAACCTACACAGCAACATAACACGCACTTGCTTTAGTGCACACCCAGGGATTTCCCTGCTAAACTAGTGCATACAAATGGGTCCCCTTTAATAGTGTAATCCAATCGTCAAGGGTGAACATTAAGAGAAATCTGCTTTGGCATGCTTTAAAACCTGTTCTTATCAGACCTAAAGAAGCATTGGATGAAGTGAATGCCGGAGCTAGGAGGTGAGCAAACAAAAAATGTAACTGTGACCCCGAAGTTGAAAAAGGGAGGGAACCCTGTGGATAAGGTGGCGGCTCGCATGTCAAAACAGGGAGTGAACACTTTGCCAGCATTATTTGAAATGCAAATTTTATAAGGTGCAGCTGTACAGCTCACAGGCGCACATGAATTGGGGTATGAACCTGACTTTCATAATGCTATCTCAGTTGATGCTCAAAATGGCCTGAAATCGCCTGCCCAAATAAATGAAGAAATAGAAATAGAGGCCGACTCTACGGGTGGAACTGCTATCGTTAGTAATCAGCAATTGTCAATAGAGGAGAATACGGCTTCAAAGGTTTCAGGAGTGGAGAGAGGCATTGTGGGAGATGGAGTTCAGCCCTGTACCTCTAAGGAAGTAATGACTGGCAGTTTGAGCAACCTTGCATTGGAGATTGACTCTTTAGTATTAACCAATGGTGTTTCCTCGCAGGATTTGACTGGTTCGCAGGAAGCCGTTGATAACTTTTACTCGCTGTCTGATCCCTCCTTGGATGAGAGCACAAATTTAAGCAAAGATTGGATTGATTATGCTGAAGGTAGCAGTTCAGAGAACGAAATAACATCTGACCTGGCTTCCCCTAATGTTAGTGCTTTTACTATTAAAAGGGTGAAGAAGAAAGGGGCTCAACGTAAGAAATCTAAAACAGTAGAGGCAAGTCCGGGAAACACTGAGGGGACAATTATGGTGGAGACTGCACCATTGGAAGAAACAAGGCGAAGTCAAGAGAAAAATTAAATCGAGGTGAATCTGCCCCAAGAGATTACAATATTCACCATCTATAACACTATGATGGAGCATAGAGATGAAAGTAAGGCTGAGAATAAGCGTACACAGGCAACATGCAGTAAAGTTAAGAACGCTGTCCGGCTGTACTACTGTAAGATTCACGGAAGCAGAGACTAGAATCACGACTCTTGAGGATGAATTAGCGACCCAGAAAGTGGAGCTGGACGCTATAAAAGCGCATTGGGATGATATTAGCTATAAATTATCTGAGCTCGAGAATCAGGCACGGAGGAGCAGCCTAAGCTTCCTGGGTATCCCAGAGTAGAAAGAGGCGTCTGAATTTCGTAATTTTGTGATTGAACTTCTTACGGAGGCTTTTCCAGAACTAACTATGTGGGATTGGTCTAGGGAAGTGCAAAGGGCACATAGGTTCCCGTTTACAGCGAGGAAGCAGAGGCAAGGGGAGGAAAGTTACCCAGGAGCAATTCTAGTCTCCTTTAATAATTTCTTAGCAAGAGAAGCTATATTTTCACTTGCTCGGCCTGATAAAAAGGGGTTGCCAAAGGCTGTAATTTTTTTGTTAGGCCAGGCAACAGTATCGAAGCGCTGGCATCTTCGTCAACTCATCCCTGGCTTCCAGAATAAAGGGGCCACTGTCTTTTTGCAGAATCCTGCAAAGCTTAAAGTCACCATTAAGGGTCAGAGCAGATTTTTTTTCTCAGAGATAGAGGCTAAAGAATTTCTGGGAACATTATAGAACACCATAGAAAGGAGTCATTATAGTGTTGCTAAGAGTAATAAGGAAAAGGGTAACCTTCCCCATATATTACAGCTACTACCCCTTTTTATTTATATATTTTTTAGTTGGGGTCTTCCTATGTTAAAAAATACTATTCTGTTCTATTCTCCTGCCCTTGGAGGGGGGCACGGCACTCCATATATCACAGGGACTGAAAGACCCTGGGCCTCATATGTTGGGACGGGAGGGTTGGGTGGGTAGGGAGGGAAGGGTTAAGGGTGAGGGGTGGGGAGGGAAGGTTAAGCTGGTGGGAGTAGGGTGTTGGTGTGTGGGGGGGAAATCAGCTGCAGTTAAGACACAGCTCAAATTGACTGTTCATGTTCGAAAGTTGTTTTTATATGATTTGAAATATGAAACGCAATATGATAATGCTTTCTGGTATCCATTTATCTGCAATTTTCTTTATGTAATGGTGCATGCAACTTCTGTTTGGGATAATGGATTGGAAAATTAAGATTTGCTCTTTGAATATATGTGGACTTAACAACCCTAAGAAGAGGCAGGTTTTGGCAAAAATTTTGCAGTTGCTACGCATTTATCTACTTTGCTTGCAGGGAACGCATATTCCTTGGGCTGATAGGGGACATTTGAAAAATCTAGGGTTGGAAGTAATAGTATGGTCTAAACAAACTGGGGTTAAGAGAGGGGTGGCAATACTCATGAAATGAGGGCTTGGTGTTCGTATAAAATCTGCAGCAGATAAATGGGGACGTTGGGCAATTGCTGACATTTCGATTAATCAAAGCAGATTTACTTTTTGCAACGTTTATGGGTCCAACTTGGATGATGATGAACTTCTGAATTATTTGAATATGGAACGTGCTCAGTGGACGCAACCTGTTGTTATGTGCGGTGATTTTAATATACATTTGAACGCTCAGATGGATATAAGAGGGGGAAATGTATATACAGGTAGAAAAAAGCAAGTATTTACATCATTGAGAGGCTTGGTTTTAGAGCATGGGCTCCACGACATTTGGAATATGCTATACCCTGATGATCCTGGCTTCACCTTTTTTTTTCTTCCCCTCATTCCAAATGGGTTCGATTAGATTATTTTTTTGTTTCTTTTATACTGTTAGGAAAAATTAGCATTGAGTTACAGCCCAAATTAGTATCGGATCATTACCCGGTAATATTAGAGCTTGTTGTAGATCCTGAGTGAAGAGAAGTGAAATCGGCCTGGTCGTTCGAGTGAAAGTTATTGTTGGTCGAGGAGTACTGCCAATATATGAATAAAATATTTGTGGAATTTTTCGAAATTAATAGAGGAACGGCCGAACAGAAAGTAGTATGAGATACTTTCAAGTCTGTAGTCAGAAGAGAGACTCGTAGTTTTGCAAATAACAAACATAAAAAAACCCTGGCTAAACATAAAAAGGATGCTGATTTAGTTATAATGGTGGAACGGAAGTTAACTGATATGATTAGGTTGGGTTTAGATTCCTCTGATGCTAAAAAAGATCTTAATATTAAAAGAGCAAATGCGTATGCTAACCTAGCCAATCAAATAGTGGGAAAATATACAGAATATAGGGAGTAAGCCAATGAATTTAGTGAGAAAACCGGTAGATTCTTGGCTAAGAGGCTAAGGGAGAGAGCTGCTTATAATGAGATCACTAAAGTCATTGACATAAATGGTGCTCCGCAAGAAACAAAGGAGGGCATCCTCGGGCATATCAAGGGTTTTATCAATCTCTGTATAGTGCCTTGGGGCAGAATCACAGGATGGCCATGAAGAAGCATATTTGCAAGAGTTGGTATCCGAGATACTGTCAGAAACAATACTATCTGCTCCTTTGGCATGGGAGGAAGTAGAGGAGGCTTTACTAGGCTTAGCACAGGGTAAGGCTATGGGCCCTGATAATTTACAGCTTGAGTTTTATCAAACTTTTCGGAATATCTTGAAAAAGGAGCTGCTAGAAGTCTGTCAACAGGCCTTTCTAGGTAATGCGCCTGATTCTTGGTCCAAAGCAATAATTGTGGTTTTTAAAAAGAAAGGAAAAAAAAGACATAGAAATTGGGTCTTATAGGCCCATCTCTTTATTAAACTTAGATAGCAAAGTATACTCAAAATTAATAGCTAACAGGCTGAGCGATCTGATGCCAGGGTTGGTGTCCCAAAGACAACATGGATTTATTCAAAGGAGGGACACTACAGATCACGTCTAAAGGATCATTTCCATGCTGAACTGGGCACATGGTACTAACTCCCCTGTTGGGGTGTCCCTGTTGGATGCTGAAAAAGCATTCGGCTGGGTCTCATGGAGGTTCCTGTGGTCAGTCCTAGCATGGAAGGGGTTTCCGAAAGAAACCATTATAACCATCCAGGCATTATATCGCCATCCAACAGTGGCTATACTGTAGTATTCACTGTTCTGTGCCTTCCTGGCACCTGTAGTTAGAACCCTTGTGTTCCTTTGTTCCATGGCTCTGTAGTAGAATGTTGCCTTCTGGCAGTTGATAGCCTTTGCCTGGTTCCTGTCGCTGTGCTTCTCCTAAGCTGAATAAACCTAACCTACAAGCTAACCTTTGTGGAGTCTACTTCAATACTACAAAATTGTTGGCGACGATGCTGCTTAGGAGAAGGTAAAAGAACCTGCCTTTACCTCGTTTCTCCTCGTGTTCCTGCCGAAATTACACTGTGGATCGAGTGTAATTGAAGCGCAGCTGTTCGACCCTCTGTGGAAGATCTTCAGTGAAGATAAGTGGTCCGCTTTGGTGTTGCGCGTCTTAAGCTATTTTTAGGCATTAATCTGCTTAATTCATGTGCCCGCAACGTCATTGGGGTCAGCGCGAGACTGTTTAAAGAGGAAGCTCGAGCGCGAGCGCGTCACGTCATTCACTTCAGCGCGAGGCTCATCTCAAGCGCGAGCGCGCCACGTCATCGATTTCAGCGCGAGACTCAGTTGCTAACGCGTTCCCCTGACGCGTCCCCATAGCGACCCACAACAATCGCATGACGTGCGCTTCTCTCTACAAAGACGCGCCTCCCTGGCAACGCGTCTCCAAGCCTGTTCGTGTCTCGCTTGATGTGCGCACCTCTCTACAAGGACGCGTCTCTCTAGCAACGCGTCTCCAAGCCTGTTCGTGTCTTCTTCCAGCGCTAACCCTTCAGAAGCGGCCTACATCGTCCACGCTTTGGCACCATTCCTGTTGGAAATAAAGACAAATAAATATAAAGCAAAGCGTTTTCATCTTCAATCACAGACTTCACTTCCTCTTTAGGAAAGGTGTTCATTAACACGCTGGTGCCATCTAGTGGTGGAAAAAAAATTATCTCATGGCCCTTTCTCAAAGAAAATACATTTTTGCATACTGAATTTCTTTTACACAGCGGCAGAGTCTATAAAGAGGGAAATCTCCAATCTTTTCCAGTATGCAGTCTGTTTCTCCTCCTCCTCCTTTTCTCGAGACTCCAGGCAATCCTCCTATAGTCTGGAAAAAATGGTTTGATACCTTTGAGACTTATTTGGGGGCTATAGGCGCGTCCAGATATCGCGCGGAAAGGAAGAAGTGTCTTCTACTGCACTCTTTGGGTTTCGAGGGAAGGGAAATCTTCAAACATTTACCTCCCTTAGTAAGGAACAATGCTGAAGAGGACGTTGATGAGTACACAGAAACAAGATTAAGGCTTGAGTCACGTTTTGATGTCAAGCCAAGTCTTGTTGTCATAAGACACAAGTTCTTCAAGAGAGAGCAACTATCTGGGGAGGATGTTGAAACGTATGTTTCCTGTCTCAGACAACTAAGTGCTGAATGTGAATTCGAAGGCTTTCGAGAGCAGTTAATAAGGGATCAATACGTTTGCAAGTGCTCTGATAAATCTATTCAGCAGAAGCTTCTTACTTTGGGCAATCCCACACTTGAAGAGACTATTTGTGTGGCCAAGAGTATAGAGTTGTCAAAAAAAGAAGTAAAGGAACTTGAAAAGAAATGTGATGAGGGAGTTTCGATAGTTAGAACCAGGGAGAACAAAGACAGTAAAGTGGTTGGCAGTCAACGTTTTGACAGAAATAACACTCCTGGTTCTCAACGCTTTGAAAGGAATGCCTTTTCAAGAAATGACATTTGTTACAGATGTGGAAATCCCTCCCATAATAAAAGTAACAAGTTTTGCCCTGCCAGGAACTCTACTTGTCGCAACTGTGGGAAGTTTGGGCACTTTGCTAAAATTTGCCAGATCTCTAAACAGGGAAATTCCACTTTCAATAACAAGTCTCAGAGTCTGAGTACCGTCAACACAATTGGGAATGTCTCAGAGTCCTATGGTAATACCGATGATGACTCCGACTCCATAAATGGCATTCAAAACGATCTCAGAGACATGGTTGTAGTAGTACGAGACGATGGGGTCATCATAGGTGATCCATCTGACTGTGTTGATCCTCTCGAGGATTTTGGTGTGGGTGACAAGATAATTACCCTATTAGTGGACTCTGGAGCTAGAGTAACTATGATCACGCAAAAGTTGTTCGATGTAACTTGGCCTGAAGGAAACCTTCTACCTCCTGATAGGACCCCTGTTTCTTATGAAGGGCGTAGAATTGCTCTTCTAGGGTTCTTTGAAGACATTATTCAGTTCAGGGGAAGGAGGATCTTTGGTAAAGTGTATGTTTCCTTGAAGGGTCTAAACATTTTGGGTTGGTTCCACCAGGGTTTGTTCAAGATGATCCTTAGACCTGGGTCCAAAGAACAGATCAGTATTGATGAATCCTGTGATAACGTAGAGAGTTTAGCTGTTATCGTTTCAGGCGACAATGTTGAGAGTTTGATTTCCAGATTCCCAAGAGTTTTTGGTAATGGGCTTGGCATCATCAAGGGTTTTAACCACGAAATTAGAGTGAAGGATGGTGCCATCCCTGTAAAACATAAGGTGAGGAGTGTTCCTTTCAGCGTGAGGGATGATTTAGAAAAAGAGTTAATGGGCCTTTGCAGAAAAGGAGTCATAGAACCCATTGAGTCGTCTTTGTGGTTGTCTCCCCTTGTTGTCGCCAGAAAAAGGAATGGGGATTTGCGCGTCTGTGTGGACCTACGCAGCCTCAATAAGAACATCTGGAATGACTCACACCCCTTACCCAAAATAACTGATTTGTTGTCCCTTACCAGGGGGGCAAGATGGTATACTAAGCTGGACTTGGCTTCCGCTTATCACCAGGTGGTGTTGAGTCAATCTTCTAGACATCTGACTGCTTTTGTCTCCCCTTTTGGGAGTTTTCAGTACTGCAGGATGCCGTTTGGTCTTGCGTCAGCGGCCGCAGTTTTTCAAAGGTTGATGAGTCAGATGTTTAGGGATACTCCTGGAGTGATTGTCTTCCAGGACGAAGTTTTGATTTTTGGTGAGAACAAGGTGGATCATGACTTTTCCTTGAATCAGGTCCTGGAGATCATGCAAGACAAGGGTATTGTTTTAAAGAAAGAGAAATGTGTCTTCTTAAAAGAAAAGATGGAATTTCTAGGCCATGTTGTTTCTCATGCAGGTGTCGAACCACGTCCTGGTCTAGTGAAAGCCATTGTTGATGCTCCTCCACCTGCTGATAAGTCTGGACTAAAATCTTTTATTGGTCTCAGTGAATTTTACTCCAGATTCATCAAAGACTACGCGTCAAAGGTTCAGCCTTTGACTAACATGTTAAAGAAAAGTGTGCCTTTCGTTTGGGATGAGAATTGCCAAGAGATTTTCAAGTGGATCAAATCTCAGCTTGTTGGGGAGAGCATTCTCAAACCCTTCGATCCCAACAAGGAGTGTGTGGTGACTGTTGATGCGAGTGGATTTGGACTTGGGGCTGTCCTTACTCAGAGGAATGGACAGGTCGACAACACCATCGCATATGCCTCCAGGGTACTGCGTGGAGCAGAAGTTAACTTCTCTGTTATTGAGAAGGAGCTTTTGGCCTGTTGGTGGGCGGTCAGGAAGTTCAATCCTTATCTCTGGGGTAGTCATTTCACCATTTGTACCGATCACAGCCCACTAGTTTCTATTTTGTCCGGGGAAAAAATTAAGGAACACACCCCTAGGATCGCGAGGCTGTCCACTAAGCTTCTTCAGTATGACTTTAAGGTTGTTTATCTGCCAGGCTCAAAGAATGTCAGAGCCGACTATTTTTCTCGCTTTCCATTAACTGATAATGACTCCGAGGTTGAAAAAGATGAAGACCTTGAGGATTGTTTTGTCGCGGGTCTGGATCTTGAGGGCATGTGTGCTATCAGTGAGGGTGAGTGGAAAAGAGAGTTATTAAAAGATGCAGTTCTTCTACGAGTTGTCGACTATCTGAAGTCTGGTTGGCCCAAGGAGAAGAATGTTACTGGACTCTTTCAAACCTTTGTCAAGGTTGCTGACGAGCTCACTGTTGAGGATGGTATTCTCATGCGGTGTGGGAGACTCATCCCTCCTGAGAGCCTGCGGAAGCGTCTGGTGGATGGTGCACATGAAGGGCATTTAGGGAAGACCTTCACCAAGCGTAGGTTGAGAGATGTGTTCTGGTGGCCGCAGATGGACGTGTGCGTTGATTCCTTGATTGACAACTGTGTAATTTGCAAGTCCTCAGATAAAAGTCATAAGGTTAGGTCTCCCCCCATGGAGCCCGTTCAACTTCCGGAAAGGGCGTGGGAAAAGATTGGGATTGATTTGGTCGGTCCTTTTTGCCTTTTGCCTCCATGTTCCCGTTTTGCCATTGTTGCCATTGATTACTACTCCAAATGGCCGGAAATTCGCTTTGTCAGTGAAGCCTCCTCTGCTAGTGTAATTTCCTTTTTGAAAGACATCTTCTTGAGAGAGGGGTTTCCCTCTGTTGTCATGACTGACAATGGTGTCCAATTTGTCAGTTGTGAGTTTGAATCTTTCCTCAAACAAGGTGGTGTGACACATAAGAAAAGTTCCCTTTACCACCCCCAGGCCAATGGCCTTGTTGAGAGGATGAATCGTGTTCTCAACAACTGCATCCAGTGGGCCATTGCTAGCAAGTGTGTAGTTGAGAATGCTGTGCGTTCAATGTTGTGGTTTTATCGTACTACAGCCCATTCTTCTACTGGGGTTTCCCCTTTTGAGCTCCTGAGGGGCAGAAAACCCTCCACCAAAATTTGTCCGGGTTGGATGTCCAAGTGGGTAAAAATGAATGTTATGGATGGAGTTGATGTTTTTGTCAGAGACAATGTGTCCGAAGCTCAGAAGAAGCAAAAGACCTATTTTGATGAAAGGAAGAGATCTGTTGCCCATGACATCTGTGTTGGTGATGTGGTTCGAATTAAAAATCCTGTCCATGTCACCAAAGGAAGGAGCAAATTTTCTCAACCTGTTGTGGTTGACAAGGTCTGTGGAAATGCTGTACGGGTTAATAATAAGGATTGGTGGAACATCTGCAAAATTGTTAAAGTCAGTAGTGATGATGCTCACACTGGTGTTTCTCAGCCCAATCCCTGCTCTGTTTCTAGTGACAAACATTCTGGTACTGTTGTTATTGATGGTAATGGTGGTAATGTTGTTGATGCTTCTGTTCCTGGACCTCGCAGGAGTCATAGAGTGTGTAGGATTCCTGCCAGGTTCAGATAATCTGTTGCCACTGCTTTCCTCTTTCTTTTTACCAGTTGTGCTTTTCTTCCTCCATTACTCTTGTTCTAGCTTTCTGGCTTCTTTTCTCTTTTTCTTCTTCTTCTTCTTCTTCTCCTCCTTCTTTCTCTTTTTCTCTTCTTCTTCTTCTTCTTCTCCTAGTACGAACGCTTCTTCTTTTGTTTACTGAAAAGAGGATAATGTAGTATTCACTGTTCTGTGCCTTCCTGGCACCTGTAGTTAGAACCCTTGTGTTCCTTTGTTCCATGGCTCTGTAGTAGAATGTTGCCTTCTGGCAGTTGATAGCCTTTGCCTGGTTCCTGTCGCTGTGCTTCTCCTAAGCTGAATAAACCTAACCTACAAGCTAACCTTTGTGGAGTCTACTTCAATACTACATATACGTATCTCGGGTAGTTGGTCTGGGGATATAGACATAGCAAGGGGGACAAGGCTAGGTTCTCCTTGTTCCCCCCTGTTATTCGCTTTGTATATAGATCCATTTATATTCAGATGATATTGCCATGGTAACGTCTGATGTAAGCAATGCCTTACCGATGATTATTGAAGCAGCTGAGGTATTTGGACAGTCTTTGGGTTACAAACTAAATGTCTCTAAGACGCAATTGATTCACTCAGCTGCGGGTTGACCACCTGATATTAATTTCGAGTCTGAGGCACCTTATTTAGGCATTAAGATCCCTCCAAAAGTCAAGGATATTATCCCCTTGAACTTGGATCCAGTAATTACTTCTTCAAATAAAACACTCAAGAGGATTAATAAGTTACACCTGTCTCTTTATGGATGTAGCAATGTCCTAAAGATGCTTATTTTTCCCAAATGTTTGTATATATTTCAGACTATCCCTTTAGTTATATCAGCTAGTTTATTTTCCCGTATTGAAAGAATGTGTGGGAGGTTTTTGTGGAGCTATCGCCGCGCCAGGAGAGCTAATAAATGGTGCATGCTACCTAGAGCGAGAGGAGGCTGGGGTGTTCCCAACTTCCGTTTATATCACTGGATCGCTATATTACAACACATGGGGGCGCTAATTTTTCAGGACAATCCTACGGAAGATTTCGCTGCACCGTCCATTTATGAGATGTTATTGGGAGCTGAGGCGAGGCAATGCTTAAATCGCATAATTGAACCGAGCTATTGTAAAAGAAAACAAATTCAAAGTGGTTGTGACTGCATTTGAAATATGGAGAAAAGTTAAAAAGAAACTTGGTATAGCCCCTAACCTGAATTTGGAAACCCCACTTAAAAATTGTTTCCTACTTCCGGATATATTTAGAGATCAGGTTATGGGTAGGTGGTATGTTGCTGGCATTTGTAAAATTGGAGATCTGTTTCAGAGAGAACAGTTTGTTTCTTTCAAATATTTGCAGATGAATTATAAGCTAGCCCGAATAGATTTTTTCAAATATCTCCAGATACGTAGTTTTTTTGAACAAAAATGTTTTCAAAACCAGATTTTACTAAAAAGAATAGAAATTATGGAAGCAATTAAAGGAATATCCAAAATGGGGCCTTTATATCAGATTCCTATTGAAAAGGAGGAGGATGACCTTGAGGGTTGGGAGGTAAAATGGCAAAACAAATTAGGGATTGAGGGTATTAAATTTGAGAGAATTATTGAGATAGCCTTGAAGGTTATCTTTAATGGCCCTTTACAGAGTCAGCACTTTATGTCAATATTTGACCTATATTATACACCGGGAAAATTAGCTAAATAGAATTCTACAAAGAGGAATAAATGCAAACCGTGTGGGTTAATAGATACGGATGCATCTCATATGTTTTTTTTTTGCCCAAAGCTTTCCCAGTTTATTAAGGAAATAGATTTTTTTCTATTAAATTCTTTGGGCACTCAACAACAATTAACGGCCGAGTTGGTTATTTTTGACCTCCAAGCAAACCCGACTAACGTTTTAACATCAGTTGAGGAAGGATTTATTTTTATTTTTATGGCCATTTTTCGCTTATGTATTACCTCTCAATGACTCAACGTTGAATCCCCAACTTTTCTGAATTGGCAATCCAGAGTATTATCCATCTATCATCTGGAGATTGCAGCTTATAAATCTAAGGGTAGGAGAAGAAAAGCTTTGGGGTTGAAAATATGGTCTCCAATTGCTAACTGGTTATAACTCATTAGGCTTTGGCAGGCCCAAATGCTAAATGGATTTCTTTTTTTTAATGGTATCCTGTGTTAATTTTTTCTTTCTGGCTATTTGAAAAAGTTAATTAACTACAATGTCTTTTTGATTGTTTATATTTCGTCAGTGCTGTGTTTTTCTTTCTGTATGTTGATTAAAAAATTTTTTTCAATAAAAATATTTATTTTAAAAAAAAGAAGGATGAAGTGAATGCCTATCCTCCAAAATTAGCTGGTACACACATATCAAATCTGATATACGTAGACAACGTCAACCTAATAAGCCAAACAAAGCTCGGGCTACAACGTCTGATAAATAGAATAGCAAGGTATTCACAAGATAATGGAATGGTTATAATCGAAACCAAGACAAACATTATGGAGGTTAATAAAAATAGAAGATCAACATATAAGCATAAATGGTTTCTAAATAAATCGCAATTAGAAAAAGTAATAACATAGAAATATTTGGGAGTACGATTTGATGATAAAGAACTTTTAATCCACATAAGTTTGATATGCAAGCAAACACCCTGCTAACTGCATTTAGAACCTTGCAGAAGTCATTAGGAGGGCTGAGTTATCTACCGCTTTTAAAAGTGATATCGGTAAAACTATTGCCATCAAAAACATAAGGAAGCGAAGCACTATGTAAAAAAGATTCTGTAATCATTAATAATGCTATTACAAAAAACTTTAAATCTCTTTTTTATCTTCCACACAAAGCATCACCTGCACAGATAAGATAAGAATTTGTGTTAACTAACCAACTAATATTACGAAAAGGTCAATTTATAAAAGTATTGAAAAGAATAAAAATATATAACGTAAATCAAATGTTCAAAGTGTTATGGCAGGAAATAAATGCAAACCAAAAGTCACAGTTTTGGAGGTACTTACATGCTGCATTAGACAAATACTCAGCAAATTCTATCTGGGATATGTCAATAACTACAGATTTGTTTAAGAAATGTATAAATAAAATGACAAAATATCTATCACTGCTTCTGGATAATGACTCTTTTGCAAAATGAAAGCATGCATGGGTTGTATAGAATGGATATACAAAGGTGAAATCCCAATCATATCTTCAAACTCCATGGTCTCTGAAGCATAAGCATATTTTTATAAAAGCTCATTTTGGTGCTTTCCCCGGTTTATGCCATGTAATGTCTAGGCTTAAAACAGTAGATCTGAAGCTGTGTCACTTATGTAAATCAGGGGAAGAGAATATTATTAATTTGCTGTGCATATGCCAGGAACTTAAAACTGAAAGAAAATCTATACTTAAGAGGCATTTTAGTTTTCGAGGAATACGGACTTGTAGACAGGCACTGATAAGATGTCTGCACTCAGACAATATAATACTGAACTCAGCTTTTGTAAAATGTTTATTACTACTAAGAACAGAGATAGATCACTAAAATCAAATCAATATGTAAAATAGGATATATATATATATAGATATATATATAAAATGTCATCTGTATTATGCAATTGGTATTACGAACTTTAACATATCTGATATTATGAATGATTGGCTCATTTATTCATGTTTTTTAAATTTTTTATTGGATTTTATTACAACAGAAATGATTGGTACAATATTGTAAGATTTTAAATGATCAAACAATAAAGAATTGAAGTGAATTGCTTCAGCATGTTCAGAAACTTCTTTCAATGTATGTATTATTTGTCGTTACATTTTTCACAACGTTATTGTTTTTCCAAGCACCTCCTAAATCCCTTGTGTTCAAATATATGGAGCCAGTCATTACTTTGCACTTCCAATCCCCTGCTCTTACTGAAGAGGTGATACAATGGTATTTCAATGGTGTATATACTGATCATCTGACTCTAGTGCCAGTCAAAAGTATATAATAAAGCATTACGTCACTTTCAACTGCTTTCAAGTGTTGCATCCTCAGATTGCAAGCTATCTGAAAAAGCCTACACTATCTCTCAAAAATATGCATGGAAAACAATCTTCTTGCAAAACGTCTGATTGTCCCCTCTCCTTTTTTTCCTACTTTCCATACTTGCACACCTACTCACAAATGCTGTCTTAATCTATATTATTGCATGTACCCAAATTGCCCACTCCTCCTTTTAAAGATCATAACTAACTACTTTGTATGTAACACAACTGAATCTCTTCTAGCTTACATATTAATCCCACCAACCATCTGCATGACCTCACATACCCCCTTACAAATGATTACAGACAAGTGCTGTTGATTATAAACTTAAGCAAATGCATGAAATGTTTTCCTTGATAGCACAATAATAATTCCAGTAACACACAGTAAACAATAACACTGGACTAACCGCTAATCTTGGGTTCAGGAGCAGTATGCTGCTTTGCGTAAGATATCTCGACCCCTAGTTAGAGGTGATAAGTTCTATATAAAGACAATACAGTTTATTTATTTAAAGACTGCATTACGTTTGTACATTTATGAACAAAATGCAATTATTTGTTTACTGTTTAAATAATTTCCCTTCCTTTGAAAAACTTAAATAGTTTCTTATATTTAATGTACATTTTTTTTAAATGCAAAAATTATAAATGAAAAAATATAAATAAAGTACTGAAATTGAACACATTATATATGTAAATACATATATAAATCAAACACAATAGCAGCAAATACAGGTTTATAATTTTCAACATCAGAAATTTAAAACAATCAGCATTTCAAATTCCAGCAATAATTTAACAATAATAATTAGATATAACATTTCCAGTCCAAATTGTAAAAACATTAAATTAATTATATTATATTCATACTGTAGTGGCTCGTGCATCTCTTTCCATGAGCTTAGCTCGTGAACACTTGTATGGAATCCTCATTGGTGAAGAGCCTTGTTGTATGAATGTTCTGCACCTGGGGTTTGAAAGGTCAGTTAAACTATAAACTGCACTCTCGCTGCCCTATCTGAGTAAACGTCACAGTGGGTACATTGTTGTTTGTTCCCTCAGTCAGTAAAGAGTCTTTGGAAGGAAAATAATGTTTTATTGCTCCGTCCATCACCACCCCCTTTTGTACCGCTTTTGGCCGCCATAAGTGTGGCAGGGTATGCTCAGACTTGAGTCCCTTGCTCACTTTGCCACTGGATTCAAGCAAGCCGGGCTGAAGATGGCTGGAATGCCAGAAACCGGTCCTCGGAAGCTTGTTTCCGGTCCAGGGAAGACATGGCTTGGCAGTTCGGGCTGGACTGTTCCCATGAGGCACAGGGTCTGACAGATTTGCATATAGCCATGTCTGAACTGGGGTGGCAGAGTGGGCTAAAGAACGGTGATGGATTAAACCCAGATCTTTTGACTGGGTGTGAGTGTTTGATTGATTCAGATGCTCCGTCCATCACCACCCCCTTTTGTACCTCGTTGTTTGACAATGACAGCATCTTAGGAAGTTTATGGATGAAAAACAAAATGTTCTTTTAAGCGTACCGTATTTTGCCAGTGAGTTCCTTCTAGAATGATGTAATGTGGAATGTTGGGGGTCAGAGACTACAGTTGGAGAAGGGATAAGCAGCATGCTGAATGCTCCTGGTGGGGTCTTGGACTGAACATCTGTACTTGTAACTACTTCAATAAATACTCTTGAAATACTACAACCTGCTTTGAGTGAATCACTACAGTTTTATGGTGACAAGTTGTCTCAAAGAACCTGCGTGTGTACCTTTCAAGATCTCCATTTTCAAGAAGAAGTATCTGGGAACCTCATGTCAAGGTGAAGCAAAGCAACTGCTGTACATACAGCTGCGCACATTCATCATTTAACTGGCACCACAGCCCCACCAGTGACCCTGCCATTAGTCGCCCTCCACACAAGCGTGCCAGTTCATCTCAGTGTCAAGCTACAAATGCATTTCAACCGCAGCACAAAGAACTACCTACTGTCCCCTCAGCGTCTTTTCAGGCAAGGTAAATGAACTGTCTTCAGGTGTTCCTGTCTTTTGTGGCCCCATCTACTGGACCTGGATTTAAACTGCAGCTCAAGTCTATATACTGTCTCTACTGCTTATCAACAAGCAAGGTCATTGAACTGCCCTAATTTGTATCTCTTCTGTGGAGTGAGGTGTTCCTGTCTTTAGTGCCACACACCTTCATTTTCGTTTGGGACAGTTTTAGTGCCCACAGAGTGTGTGTCACATCGACATGTCACCTGCTACCTGACACCCGACCTCACAAAAGCATCCGCCCATTTGTAGGTGTAGAGGTACTCCCCAAAACAAGGGCACATCGTGAAATACAGAGTGCACACCTCAACAAAATGAGGACACGTCGTGAAATACAGAGTGCACACTTTGGAGGACGTGTGAGGTGAGGCATTTCAGTGTCTGTTATTGTTTGCCCCCTTTGAGACATTGAGATCTTTGCTGTTGTCCAACCGTCGTGTGTTGGCTTAACGGTGAGGCGCGTGTCTCCACCAGCACACGCACCTCCCTGTGTCATAGCCTGTGCTTCTCCATAGATCCTCAGTGATACCTGGGTTTTCAGCTTTGCCCGATCCTTTATGGCGCCTGCTGGTCTACCGCGGACGTTTTGGTGCACGCACCTGCAGTGATACTGCGTGACACTATCTTAAGTTGTCTCCTATTTCCCCTTTGCCAACCACGTTCTCTGTGTTGGTCTGGATGCAGAGAATGTGAGGACACTGAGGCAGAGTATTCTCTCTGCAGAACTGGCACCGTCATTGTTTTGAGATCGAGAAGCTCCAGGCATTATTCACACCTTTGTGGGCAATTTCAGCCTATCTCCCTGCACAAAGGAATTTTGTTCCTGCTCTGTGCTCCTTCAGTTCCTTATTTGGAGCACTAGCCTCCGGGTTTGTACCTTTGCTGTGTTGTCTGCGCATGTACAACTTTACTTGTATCTAGGTTAATACTCGTAACCTAGCAACGTGTCATTCTGCGTTTCAGCGCCGACACACAAGGCCATTTTGTTTTATTCTCAGCTGTTTTGTGTTACTTAGCAACACTGAAATGAGCGTGTCCACGCCGACATGCACAGCTTGTTTTTTTTCTGTATAGTCCATTATGAAGTCTAAACCACCTTCTGATAAGTCCCCTCTCAAGTCATTTTTGGGCCTATGTGAATTTTTTTCACGTTTTATACAAAATTTTGCAACTAAATTGCAATCAGTGCAAACAGCATCTTGCACAGTGCACGCGGTCATTTTCTGCAGCTCGAGTAGATTTGTACTCGAGCAGCAGCTTTCTCAAAGCAGACTGTTAGTTTCTCACGCAAGTGGTCGCAATGAGAAACCTGATCTCCCCACATTGAGAATCTCGCCGGGAGGTTTATTTTCCATGCTCGCGATTGGCAACTTGATGTTGCTGATCGGGAACGAGGAAAAAGTCCCACCTGGATGTTATTTTCCTCCTAGCGGTCGGCAACTTGATGTTGAGGACCGCGATCAAGCAAAAAATGCCCGCTACGCTACGTGTTTTTGCACTGTGCTACGCGCAAACTACGCGAGCGTAGTGTAGTCCTATGCCCAGGCCTACTTTTGACTCCGGTTGTACTAGTTCCTATCCATTTTGTAATGCAGGCGGTTTTTCCCTCATCTTTGGGTTGTGGACTGTTTAGGTTTGCTGTACTTTCATGTTTATAGTTTTATTGTTTTGCTTTTGATATTCTACTGTTCAATAGGGAAGAGATAATGTAGTATTCTAGTGTTATGATTCTTGTCTTATATTATCTTGTTCCTAGCTGCTCAGCCTGTGTGTGTATGTTCTGTATGGAATGTTAGTGAATGGGCCTTGAGTGGAATGTTTGGGTGACTGGATCAGTGATGACAGTTGGTGGATGGGGCTGAGCAGCTAGCAGGCTACTCCTGGTGAGACTGCCCTTCAACACTTATCTCTCTGCTGATGAGGACTTATAGACTGCTGTAGAGGATTTAAGCGACTTGTTTATCAACCTGAATAAATATACTTGATCAACTTCTTACCAGCGCGGACTACATTACTACAAATTGCTTTACAAAGTCTTGTTTCCAGGTGTTTTACTCTGATTTGTGTAATTGAATTAAGCATGAATTACAAATTCTAGAATGCACTGATCTGTTGCATGAAAACTCAGCACAGCAAGAAGCATTTCTGATAACATGGAGCCTTTGGGTAATCTTTTATCTAGCCCTAATACATTCCCATGACTTGGTGAGTAAGAGCGACTACATAGTTGTGAAAGAGTAAGAATCTCTTCATAACCCTGCCAATAACCTAATACACTTGATCATTAGCCACTACATCATGTAAACTTAAAGGAGCAGGAGCATATGTGGAGTATGTCACAGTTACATATTGGGCCTCTGAAGTCGATGTGGCTTGGCCCTTGGTATTATGGAGTGGCATTCTGTGTCATATCTTCCAAATTAACTTGGAAATATTGAAAAATTCTCATTTAGACCTCTACACCTATGAGTTATTGCAATCCTGGTACAAACTTATTTCAAGTCATTTTTAGAACTGATTTGATGGGCACCAAATGTGTTCACTCCATGTTTGCAGTAGTTCTACCTGGTGGTAATTTGCTGTTTTGAAAGATGTGCTAGGCAAAATGATACATAATTTCAGCTGTTCAGACAGCATCCGGGTAAACAGTGCAATCTATTTGCTATTTACATGGCTAGTGGACAAAGTCTACATACTGATTAGTAAAGTTTCTTTGTTATTTGCTCTACTGTCAGCGAAACAGTACATAATGACTGATATACATAGAGACCATGTAAATAGTAGTGTATTTGCTAGTTGCAAGACTGCCAACCAAACATTACATATTTTTTCCAATTTAGCCGGCAGTCAGATGAATAGTGAAGTTTCCTTGTTATTTCATGGCTCTAGGCCAAACACTACAGATTCACTACTCTTTACTCAGCTGCCTGGAAAATAGTGAAGTTGCTTGGCTATTTGCACAGCTTTTGGCCAAAGAGTATATCATCTCCGCTATTTAGCCAGCAACCGAGTTATCAGGAGTTCACTTGAACACAGAAAAAAGGCACCCACATTTATTTATTTTTTTAGTAAAGTCTAGTTTGTGCCCATGAGTAAACATAAAGTTTTCAGTGAAAACCTCACCCACCAAGGTTACACCTTGGTGGCATGCTTCATCATAGGGTCCTTCCCGTTCCGCTGCGGAATGGGGCGTGCTGAGACCTACGCATTATGCTGGAGCACTTTTGTTGACTATCAGAGACAAGATGGTCTGTGAGGGAGGAGTGGGGAAAGGGGATCATTAAAAATACTCCCTTTGTATTTATTTTTTCAGGATATCATTGGAATTCAATCCAGGGACTCTTATGCGAACCCTACTCCTTCCCCTTTTCAGTCAATTGAGATCTGTAATGAATTCAAGAATCTAAAATGATTGAACAATGTGAAAAAACAGATGGGAAGCAGAGAGAAAAGAAACAAATTATAACGCTGCTCAGATGCTGATGACGGGAGTAGGGTCTGGTGAACAACGTGTGGCAACAAGGTCTGGGTGGAGCTCACTCAGCGGAATTCTATGGAGTTACCATAAAGCTCCACCAAATTCCATGGAGCCCTGCTAGTGGAAGGAGTAGAATTTGCTCTGGACTTGAGTTTAGTTTTCAGGCTAGCCTTTGATACACAACATCCAATCATTTGTTTTTCTGTTTTCTTCACCTACCATCAACCCATACCCTCTTCATTTCTGCCTCTCTATATATTTTTCAACTTTTTTTCTCTTAACTTCCAAAGTCACTTGGGACAAACAATGTCTATAGTCTCCAGTTTGAAATGTAACTGCTCTTGGAGTCCCTCAACGTAGTTTCCGTGGCAACCCTGTAACCACTAATTTTCAATTAAAGAAGGCAAAAAGCCTGGTGACAGCTCGGGGTCTGCTGTTAAGAATCAGTGTTAATTAAACGTACAGAGCATAATTATGTGATCATCTTCCTGAGCAGCGAAAATTGGGATAAATACCAGCTGGAAAGACACTCTGTCATCTTTGTCTTATTGTCTGCACAACCCAACATTTTAGCATTCATTGAAAGCAGACTTTATTGTATCTAAAGTACTATTAATATTTCCAGCCTCATTCTTTCCTTTTGAAGTCTTCCTTGTTTAAAAGGCTTTCCTGGGCTGAGGGTGAGGGACTAGGCACCTCTTAAGGCCTGAAGGGATGCGGGTGACCCATTGTGCAAAGGAGTTTTGGGTGGATGATGGAGGGATGAGGCCTGGCTCCACCATAAGGCTAGTCAAGTGCAAGACTGCATCACCCACGTGTGGGACACAGCCCCGGTCACTACAAAGAAGGGCTAGTTAGGTGTGCAAGGCAACCTTGGACAAGTTGGTCATGATTCTCACCTCCATGAGCGTCTTGTAAGGAGCCGACTTGTTGATCTTGTGTATGTTTCCCAGCAGGGGCCATGGTATTGGACAGGGTGGCAGGTGCTCCTCCTTTTGCCAACAAGGGGAGGAGCATGACAACGTCCAGGAGCAGGTCGAGCAACCCGGCCAGGAGCAGGGACAGCATGGTGGTGCTCCCCATCTACTTATGTGCTGTGTGAATAATGGGTCTTTTTGTCGCATGCCCCGTTTTTTTTAAGTGCTTTAAGCGCTATACACCATAACAGTAATTGCAACAATAATCAATACTAGTGTGCTGCAATTGCGGCTTCCCAGCTGCTGCTGCCCTCACACATTGCAAAAGGCATGACTAGTGAGGCTGGGCATCCCTAAATCTGGAACATAGCAGGACTTAAAAATAAGTCAGATGATGATAGGTGGAAAGTTTTCTTAAGTGAGTTTGACATGATTGGGCTCCAGGAGACCTGGGATACTGAGAATAACTTACGGATGGATGGTTATACCACCTATTCGGAGCCAGCCAAATCATCACTAGCTGGCAGGGCAAAGGGTGGTTTATTGACCCTGATCTCCATAAAAGTTGTAGGTAATCATTGCAAACTTGACTCAGGCTCACCGAATTGTCTAGTAGTTCAGATTACTTCTACTAACGCACCTAAATTGCTTATTGTAAATTTTTATAATTCATTTGCTAGAATTATCGCAAATTAACATTTGATTACTCTGAATCGTTTCCTTGAGTTGTATAGTGGGAAACAAACTACTCCTTATTCAGTTATTGTTTAAGGTGATTTTAATGTACATCAATGTCAATTGAACTGTCATGTTGCTGACAGTCTAGGTCCTGATAATCATTTAGAGATACATTTTGAACATTCACTGCAGGGCGGATTCTTAGAGGGCAATTTAGCAGATCATGGTTTATTCTATCCCAAAACAACGCATTATAGTGATGATATTCCTACCTTTAAAGGTAGGGGAATGCATTCCACTACTTATTATATTTTTATTAGTGTAGCTTTGACCCCCCGGGTGATAGGATACACCACCATGTGGTCTCAGTTTAGTGACCACAATCCTATACATCTGACATTGGTGGGTGGTCTTAAGAATAACCGAAAATCTGATAGATGTGCTTGCACTTCTCACATAAGATCTAAAGACAAAACCCGTAGACTTAAGTGGAGTATGGTAGTGCCGGGGGATTTTCAAGCAAACTTGTTTAATACTGTTGGAAGGGAGATGGACCTCAGCTCTGATGACAACTTAAGGGGCAAAAAGGTCCTTACAGGATACACCAAAATCTGCACTCAGATGGCCTCTGACCTTAAACGCCCTTTTAGGAAACACCAAAATAAAGGGGAGAGGTGGTTTGATCATAATTGCTCAGTTGCCCATCGAAAGTTGCTAGCGTCTTTAAAACATAAACAATAAGATAAAAGTGCCATAACAGCATTAAGGAAAATATATAAACTGGCAATACATAAAGCTGAAGAGGAGATCAAATATGAGGCATGGAACAATCTATTGTCCACTGATGTTATCAAAAACATTGCTAATTCCTGGGAAATTTCAAGAAACTATGGGCAGTCCCCTTGAATGTAATATACAGGAGCAGGATTGATTCAACAATTGTTAAATCTATATATGGTGATCAGGAGAATCAAGGGACTTCAGGTACTGCATTTGAAGTTAAGGCATAACCTATGATTTTTACAGAGCCAGAATTAGTGGAGGCCATAACTCAAATGACAAGTAACAAAGCCCCTGTACCAGATGGCGTCCCAGCAGATCTTTTTAAATCTAATGTAACACTTTGGTCCACACCATTGGCCCATGTTTTTAACATGGCATGTAAGTTAGGTCATCCCAGGTCAAGGTCTGAACCAGTTATTGTACCGATTTTTAAAAAAGGGTAATAGAGGAGACCCAAGCTGTTACAGAGCAATTTCACTCATAGACTCTGATGTAAAGGTGCTTGGAAGGGGGTGGTCCTTAGTAAACTCACAGCTTGGTTAACTGAATCCAATACCCTATCAGATCTGCAATACAGATTTAGGAAAGGAAGGGGCACCACCGACCAGGGCCTGAATCTGCACCTACTAATTGGGAAGTACACCATTGCCAAGAAGGATACATTGTACTGGGCATCATGGATCTTTCTTCGGTCTTTGACAGAGTGAATAGATCCAAGGTATAGGCTATACCTATCAAACTAGGTGTGGATGGAAATACTGTCCATTTCCTTACCCACCTGCATAGGGATACAGTGAGGTACGATCAAAGGGGGAACTGTACCCAGGGAATATGCATCCCTAATGGTGTTCGACAGGGATGTATTTTGGCTCCCATGCGCTTTAATCTTTAAATCAATAACCTGGCTCAAGTTTTAGGGGAAGGCAGAAAAGATATTCCACGTGTGGGGGAGCGATTGATCCCAGCACTCCTATACACGGATGAAGCTGCCCTATTAGCAAGAACTGCGGTTGGCCTACAATGTCTTTCAACTTCCTTTGCTGTTTTTATGAAATCTTTGGACCTAAGCATACATTTCTCAAAATCACATACAATGATCATAGGTTCTTAGGCTAACAGGGTCAAAACTCTCTATTGTGAGGTCAATGCGATTACGAGGGTTACCACCTTCCCTAATCTAGGTGGTTTATTTGACGATAAGGGCACGTTGATCCACAACTGAATACAAAGAGAAATGTATTGGCTATATCCACCTCTGCAGTTCTAGGTTTTGCCCGTAGGTTAGGGGCAAAACCACTGCAAGCACTGTTAAATGTATATAGAGCCAAATGTACCTCCATCGCAACTTACGGTTCGGTATAGCGAGTTTTAGGAAAGCAAAGGAAATCCAAGTAGTTGAGAATACATTTTTAAGAAACTTGCTATTGGTGCCACATTCCATGCCAACATATATTATTCACCAAGAGACTGGCACAGGCTTTGTGGAGGACTTAATTGTAATAGCGCATCTACTAAAATGGATAGCCCATGATTTTCACCCCGAAATACCCTTCTGCGAGCCGCCACTTACCTGCTGGGACGCCGTCGCTGGGGGCTAGAGCCTTCATCGTGCCTTGCCCCGTCTGTGGACTACATATCCCGCCATCCTTTGCGGCGCTGCAAGCCGCGCACCGCATAATCACACCAGGAGGCGCTGAAAAGGGCGACAGGGCCCCTGCATCGCGGAAGCCTGTGATTTTCACCCGGCAATAGCATTCTGCGAGCCGCCACTTACCTGCTGGGACGCCGTCGCTGGGGGCTAGAGCCTGCATCTTGCCTCGTCCTGCCTGCGGACTACAAATCCCGCCATCCTTTGCAGCGCTGCACGCCGTGCACTGCATCATCGCGCCAGGATGTGCTGAAAAGGGCGACCATAAGAGGCTGGGCTGGGCCCCCTCTCTAATCACCGTGGCCATCCAGGTTAGTTGTTCCCTCATCCCTGTTACATCTAGGTTATAAATTACCTGGGATCCGTGTACTTTGCACTTTTTACCTTCTTTTTGTCCCCTGCCAAAATGTCAACTCGTAAGTGAAAAGGCAGATCGGCGTTGACTCGGGAAAGCGTAGTTGGGACTTTGGATCAATTCTTAATCAGAGCCAGCTCTGTCTTAACCGATGAGATTGCATTGACAAAGCGAAGACTCTCCTTAGATCCCCTGCAGAGCAAACGTTCATCGCTAGGTGGCTTGGTGGCTGCACGCTCTCCTGAATGCTCCCTGGGAATAGCCATGGACTCCCTTGATCTAGCATGAGGCACCAGCCAGTCATCACATGCACCTCTGGATATTTCAACAATTATTAAAATTCCTATCACCCCCTACCTGCGGAGATGGCCCAAGAGGGTGCACCTTGTGGTATTCCTCCATGCATTGCCACACGGTCGATGCACAAGCCCATTACTTCATCCGTGGCTCCAACCCCAGAGCCGGACGTAAAGAGGAAGTTGGGAGGGCGGTCCTCAAAGGCAGAAAAATGCTAAACTTCAAAAAACCAACAGGAGTGGTGGAACAGTATCCCCATTGTATTCAGTAACTGTTCCCATAACCTCTACTTCTGTTGCTTCAAATGTGGATTTATTGGGTGATCCCCTGTCTGATGCCCATGAAGTCTTGTTGGTTAAAGTCGGGGCTCTGTTCTCGTCATCTTTATCCCTGATACTCAACAGACTGGCTTTGATTGAGGAAAGACTAATCAACTATGTAACCCTTCTTGCATCTAAACATTTGTACCATTAAGGACACTTTGGGTAAAATTATTCGGCTATCTGAAATTCAAACAAATGTTTTGTGTGACCCTGTTAACCCTAAATCCCCTCCCGCCATTCCCCCTTTATCCAATTTACCACTTGTATCGTCTGGTAGGAATGGTGGGGTGGGTATTGACTCTAAAATGACCTAGTCCCACTGGGTGGTCATGAGGGTGAGATATGGAACACGTCGAGAGAATTTTCCCAACTCCTTGCGAGTACTCCAAGGGGGGCCGGAAGTAATCCCCGGGGCAGGTCTCCCAGTAATTTTATCCAACACCTTTCTAATATTGGGACTGGAAATAAGGTCAACCCCGCTTATGGGCCCTCCAACCATAACACATTAGCCATGCAGAATTCTCTGGGCTGCAGCATAGGCGCAAATGGTCCTAGAGTATTACACCTCCCACCGGCCGCTGCTCCTCTTGTGGTGGTCCTAAAGAATGTACCGATTCTCCAGGAGGGGCAGATAGAATCCACTGAGCAGTTGATGACTAAAACAATGCATTGGCTTAATGCTCAACTGAAGGTAGATGGGTTTCAGGGATGGGATATCTGTAACCAAATGATTATAGCTAGAAGTGCATCTTGGGTTGGACACTCCACAAAGGAAGGGTGGGGTGACTGTGTAGTTGCCAACTTTAATAATACCCATGTTGTTAGATTTTTATTGGGTCACTTAGGGAGTAGAAATCAATGGCACCATTCCGGGAAAATCTCCCTCTTGTCTTTACGTTTCTTCTATAGACTCCATTATTTTCCTCCATTAGAGGGCGGGAGCAGACTCGCACCAGTAAAACCTATAGGTAGTCTCTTTGATTTTAACCACACTAATAGAATTGCTCCCTTGTCTGGTTTAGATGCGTGCGAGTGACTGAATCTTGTAGTTCTATCTGCGACAGAGGTCCCATTTAACCTACCTGCTGCTTCTAATGTGATTGTTTCAACTCCTCCACTGGTTACAACTGGGCGGGTTTGAGCATCCTGAGGCCCTGATGCTGTTAGATTGGGGTGTAGGTATCGCTCCCTGCACATTAAGTTTGCTATCATGGAACATGGCTGGTTTATCACCGAAGACAACTTTTTCTGATTGGTCTACTCTTATTAGTCCGTGAGTACTATTTTCTGACCAGGCAATTTGTCCTTCAGCAAACCAGCCATTGCGAACCCCAAGGGGCACTTCTCGGGAGGTTTAACTGTTTGGGTAAGACAGCAGGAGGGATTCCAGGTAGCCGAACTGAGGATTGACAATCCAGATATACAGGTTTTTAAAATAAATTTGGAACATGACCCTGATTTTATATTGAGTAATGTCTACACAAGAGGTATGGCCTGCGGGAAAGCCTCACTGACCATCTCTTGCCTAGATTATTTTATCACGCCACTGAAAGGGAAAAATAACTGGGTCATTGCAGAGGACTTTAATTGCACAATTGCGCCGCTTGGCCCAGAAGACGCCAGTCTTACTAGCAATGAGGATGCGATCGTTAACGCTCCCCTCAATTAATAAATGGACGGAGGCAGTACTGCAATTAAAAAGTTTGGCACTGGAGGGTGGGCTCAGGATGGTTAATGGGAGATCCACATCTGATGTCAAAGTTAACCCCACCTTTGATAATGGGAGAAGAAGTAGTAGAATTGACTACTTCCTAATTACCTTAGAATTGTGGTCAAGGCTAAAGGACATGGAGGTATTAACTATACCAGAGCGCGATCATGACCCACTGTCATTGACATTAGAGGTAAAGGATTGCTTATTGCTGAGGGGCGGCACGGAGACCGTCACGGCAGATGTTGGTATGTCTCATGACTGTCGAAGATTAAAATGGGCATGTGTCTCTGAAGATGAAGGCACCATGGCACCGATAAGGTCTACTCTTGAAGAGTCCCTTGTAGCCCTATCCTATCTTGATTCCAGCAAGGCTAGCCTTACAACTCTTATAGAGACCCACGAGTCCCTGTTTGCTAAGCTGAAAAGCTATTTTACTAAAAATATAAAAATATCCAATGTAACCCCCATCCATTAAGCTGCAAAATGGCATGACGGGGAATGTAGGATAGCTTTCAGACATTTTTCCAAAGCCATTAGGGTGCGATCCGCACAGGAGGGAGGGGAACTAAGGGCTTACTACAAGGCTACACAACTCAGGGCAAAGAAGGCTTACGATGAAATAGATGGAGGGACCTCTTAGAGGCATGCAATGGGAAAAACTGGTGTCAGTTCTGGCACTTAATTAAATGGGGCTGTGGTAGTGCTGTCCCGGCTCCAGTTAACAACGTTCCACCAGAAGTTTGCGTTGCACATTACAAGTCCCAATTTTCATCGCCCGAAGATAGTACTATGTACCAGCCCTGTGCTGTGATGGACTCAGTCCTTTCCTTTACACTAGCGGAAATAGAGAAAGCCCTCGATGGTGTGGCAAATGCAAAAACAACAATTGATGGGCAGCATGCAGAACCATGGCAAATACATTCACCCCAGTACAGAGATCTGGGCCTAAATCCATCAATTTGTTTGCACTCCACACCACCCCAGTTCAGATATGGCCATATGCAAATCAGCCTTGGCCCTGTGCCTCATGGGAACAGTCCAGCCCGAACTGCCAAGCCATGTCTTTCCCGGACCAGAATAAAGCATCCTAGGACCGGTTTGCTCAGACGTGTGTCCCATGCTCTCCACACCACTGGAGTCAAGCTATCCTGGCTGATGATGGCTGATAGCTAGAAACCGGTCCTAGGATGCTTGATTCTGGTCCAGGAAAGACATGGCTTGGCATTTCGGGCTGGACTGTTCCCATGAGGCACAGGGTCAAGGCTGATTTGCATCTCAGGGAAATAAAGGGCCTCAGCTTTAGCCCTCTCCTTGTTTACACCAATGAATAAACGTGAGAGTCAATAAATGAAAATATCATTCTAGGATCACAAAGATTGGCTAAGCAGTGAAGCCAGCAGTTTTATTTTTTCTCTGCAACTCATACACCGACTGTGCATGTTTTTCTGACATCAAAGTGAAATGTTTTGCCCTGAAAGACTATATTATAGCAAAGGTGACAGGCAGAAATTTTTTTCTTTTTGACAGGCATACGAGCTCTTCATGAAGGGGAGAAACTGTATACGATGTTACTGTCTTGCAGCATATGGTACAGGTAGGTTGGTGAGCTGGATAGCGGCCAATTGGCCCCATAATGTGTTCCTCTAGCCACTGCTACCTTTGACCAATACAAGGTTTTCAAGAGTAGACCACATTACCATATGGGACTTCTAGTTTCACTTTATACAATTTCAAGAATGTGTGCCGATGGCAGAAAGACAAGACTACCTGACCGTGCCCCTCCTGTGTCTCTCTCCCACATGCCCTACCCTGGCCAGTACCCTCAGTATGACCTATGCCCCCTAGACCGCCTCACACTGCAATCATGTACTTGACACACGTATGCCTCAAATTTTCATTTACCTCCCCTACACTCCAGTTTGGCCAGCGACCTCCTCGCACAGCTGCCTGGCTTCTGACCCGTCACCCTACAGTTTTTCTTGTACCACCCCCTTCAGTCCCAGTGTGCTTGTACCACCACCTTGTGCCCAAGTCTAGTTTGTGGCTCCTTACGGTCCAGTCTGGCATTTGCCCCCTACCCTTCTTTATGCCCCAGTCTGGCTTGTAGCCTAAAGTTAGGAGTCCTAACTTTACTACTCCTAAACGGAGAAAAATCCTAATTTTAAGACTTTCGGTATTCACAGAAGACATTTAGGAGTCCTAAAGTTAGTATTCCTAACTTCTGTGAATACCGAAATGAGTAAGTGCCTTCTGTGAATACCAAAATGATAGTAAGTTTAGTATTTTGTCTTAAGTTAGTTCTGTGATTCGGGGCCTCTGCAGTTACATATAATCCGTTTATTCATGGTTGGCTTCTCCCAACGGATTTCGGCCCAGCTGGGGGGCCTCTGTCACTGGTAACAGAATTGCAATGACACCCATAGTGAATAAGGAAAAAAAGCATAGAAAATGTGCACCATTATATAATTATCTGTGAAATGCAAAAGTTTAATTCACTGAAGGTCCCAATATTAAATGTAATTGTTTCATGTGCTTTCAGTGATGGTAAAAAATATCCACATAACTGTATAATAATTCTGATACAAGATACATAGGGGCTCAATATGATGGTGGGCGGACATCATTCCGCCCGCAATCTTAACGGTGAAGGGACTGCCCACCAGACATGTGGTGGGCCCACCAGTACAATTAAGATGCACCCGCTATACTGGTGGGCGCATACTGGCCTTATAATATTGCGACAGTGCTGCTGGCTGCAGCACTGTCCGCAATGTTAAAATGCCATGCACAGCATTTCCCTGCACCATGTGGCAGGCACCATGCATTGTCTGCCACTTGGTGCATGGAACTGCAGGGGGGGTACCATAGGTACATACCAAGTGCACCCCCCCCACACACAGAGGGGGCCTGCAATGGGCCCCCAAAGCCAATCTCCACCAGTCTTTTTGCAGCGGGCTATGTTCCACAAAAAGTCAGCCGGAAGGACATATCATAATGACTACAGCGGTGCCTGTATGGCACTGCCGCAATGTTGCCCTGGTTCAGGGTTCCGCAAGGTGGGCAGAAGAGGACCACCTTGCGGGACCATGGCGGACACCGCGGAACCATTGTGATTCCCACCGCCATCCTAATTTGACGGTGGGAATTTTCAGCATCATGGCGGAAGGACCACCACCACTGGCCCGGCGGTGGTGGTCCTTCCGCTTTCATAATGAGCCCTATTATCACTTGAAGGTTTAGAAAACATCAACAATGCACAACTTAAAGGATCAACATACAATGTGTCATATTTTAGAAGAGTACCTGCTATGTATTACAATCGTGTGTATTTGCAGGCAATAGAATGTGACCCAAACAAAAATGAAAATTAACATTTGTAACAGCCATGGCTACTAGATGAATATCGGGCAGGATCTGTTACCTAGGTAACTATGCCTAAAGTTCAGTGTTGGTTGGCTGCCGTGATACTAACATAAGCTGCCATATTGGGTGTATTCTACATGGTTCATCAGTAGAAAAACACATGATGATGTTGTTCCCGAAATGATGTCTATGAAAATGCATAACTCCACAATCTGGCTCATAGGTCCTCATTGTAGCTAGCATCATGACCCGCTGTTGGTCCAACCCAAGCGCGCAGAGCAACTGGCAAACAATTTCAACCCATGTGGCACACCGGGAAATGTCACAATTTGTAACTAATACATTCTGAAACAACCAAACTGAGTTCCAGGCTGTGAGTCTGTAAACTGCCAGGCCAGATTGCAGCCTGCCGTGATATCACTAGGACTTATTGCAGAAAGAACCTAACAGGGACAGATTGGTTGCAAGACTGAGGAACTCTCCACACCATTAACACCTCCTGGATTGGCGACAACGCTTCTCCTGGCAAAGTGCCATGATCTGAGTGAAGAACAAAGTAAGTTGATTAAAACTGGGCTAAAATGATAGAGGGAAGAGGGAAACATGAAAAAATTATCTCAGGAAAATCATTGATAATAGTGAACTGCCATTTCTTCATACATATTCAGACCTCAAGGAGTTGAAGTGTCAGAAATGTAAAATGCACCTGGATTCAAGTTTACGGAATTCCTTTTCTCTGTCATATTACCTACTGTTGGGCCTAATAGTGTCTATGACCAAATTGCGGAGTAGCTTTTCATCACTAAAGTGATGGTAAAGTGCCTGACTACAAAGTTTTGATGGTCATTATGTCTTATTACTCCTAAGTGTTCAAGTACTCATTTCTTAGCTGTTTGTATAGTGTTCCCTATGTACAATATATTTCAAGGGCGGATGAGACAATATACACAGAATTCTGTGTTGCAAGTACTGAACTTTCCTATCTCAAATTTCCAGCTGTATATGGAATGTTGAGATTGGAGGCACTGCAGCTGTTAGTACATGTCTTACAGCTCTTACAACAGAAGAAACCCACCACTGAAATGTGGGCATGGTGTCTTTCAGCGAGCTGCTGTGCCTAAATGTGATTTGAGGGGAGTTTCCCACAAATCTCTGAAGTATGTCATCTGTTTATAGCACATGCCAATGTTTCAAGAGGATTCTCCTCACATTATGAGCTTGAGTCAAAAAATTAATGATGAACCTGTCTCCCCCACCACTACTAGGGGTTTTTACACTGGGACGTTGCAGGCTCTGTCATTTTGGGGTTATAATTAACTACGGGAATGAGTTATAGCTACTTGAAATAACATAACTATAATTGCTGATAATAATATATAATTGTTTTTTGAGTGAATTCCTCAGATTGTTTTAATGCTTTTTCCTAAGTATAATGTCCCTGTAATCGTTGTTTTATTCTGTGATTTTTTATGGGTTTTTAATGCGATTTCCAAACTATAATGTCTCTGAAACCTGGGTTTGTGAGTGGGTGTGTGAGTGGTTGTGGGAATGTGTAAGTGGGTGCTTGAATATATGATGGGTGTTTCAGTGCATGTGTGACTGGATGTGTTGGTCTCTGAGTCAGTGTGAGTGGCTGTGTTGGTCTTTGAGTGGATGTGCGAGTGGCTGTATGGGTGTGTATGTAGGTGTGTATGTAGGTGTGTGAGTGGGTGTGTAAGTGGTCTCCGAGTCAGTGTGTGAGTGGCTGCATGAGTGTGTAAGTGGGTGTGTGAGTGGTCTTCTGTGTCTCTCAGTGGGTGGGTGAGTTGTTGTATGTGTGTGAGTGGCTTTCTGAATCTCTGAGTTGGTGTATGAATAGATGTATGTGTGTTAGAGTGGGTGTGTGAGTCTTTGTGCGACTGTAGGTAGGTGTGTGAATGTGTGAGTTGGTGTGTGAGTACATGTGTGATTGGCTGTGTGGGTCTGTGAGTGGGTGTGTCAGTGGTTTTGTGGGTCTCTGACTGTGTTTGAGGGGCTTTGAGTGGCTGAGCAGGTGTGTGAGTGGTATGTGGGTATGTACATCGGTGTGTGAGTGGTAGTGCCTGTGTCGGTCTGTTAATGGGTGTGTGAGTGGTGTTCTTGGTCTCTGAGTGTGTGTGTGTAAGTGACTGAATGCGTGAGTGGCTGTGTGAGAAGGTGAGCCTGTGAGTGGGTATATATTTTTTAATTGGGATCTTGATCGCAGATTCATCACAGCTGCACATTAAGGGGTCCGCTGAGCTTCATGGTGGATCTGCTCATCCTCGTGCTCCCCCCAAATCTCATACCCATGAGGGTCCTCGCACAGAACCCTTCATAAGTCCGATTGGGGTCGAGATACCTCCATGCTTATCCCTTACACCCTTTATACCCACTCAGGAACCATGTTCTGATTGACCAAATGGTCGCCACAACTCCCAGCATTGCTGTTCATGCATCGAAAGTAGCTCCACTGCAATGAATCCATATCTCTAGATATACATAGAAGGAGCATCATCCAGAGGGGCTGCAGCGAAAATGTGGTTTTCGAGCGAGGGTCAGGGACATGCAGACAAGAGTTTGAAATTTCGAACTACAGAAATATCGAGGCCTAAATATTGCCAGTGAGAAATATCTAAAGCAAGAATATAGGGGCCCATTAGGATGTCGGGCGGATTGCTCCCGCCAGGCTGGCGGTGGCTACAGCCAGCCTGGCGGGGGCAATCCGCCCAATATCTGCATTCAAATTCCCCCGACATATTAGTATGGAGGGGGGACCTCGGTGGACGGAAAGACCGTTCGCCGCTTTTCCGCCCTGGTCGCCTTCCGGCCGGGGCGGAAAGTGTTTAATATGGTGGCGGTGTCTATTAGACACCGCCAGCCATATTACAATGGGCTTAGGGAGATGCCTTTTTGTGGTGGCAGGGCATGCGGTCTTCACTCTGGGTGCCCCCTGTGGGACCCCAGAGTGAAGGAGAGGTGGGGGTGCACACAGGGGGTACCTGTGGTATCCCCCTGCATTTGCATAAAGAAAGCAGCAGGCACCGTGCAGTGCCTGCCGCTTTGTTTATGCAAATGTAAAAGTGCATTTTTAGCATTGTGGCGGGCAGTGCTGAGAGCACCACACGCCACAATGCTAAAAATACAGGATGCGCTTGCCACAGTGGCATCCTTATGGCGGGCGGTCCCGATTACCGATGGGATGGCAGGCAGACTAAGTCCTAATGGACCCCATAGTGTTGAAGAATATTGATTTGAAGGTAAGAAATATCGTTTTTAAAATATTGAAGTTAATAATATAATTTTCAAAAAAATATTTGTTTAAAATATCAATTTCCAATTTAGTGTTATGTATTTTAGTATATATATTTTAAATGTATGTGATGTATTTTTTGTATAGGTATTTTTTATGTTTTTTAATATATCTGTTTCATTTTTAGTAGTAATCAATTATGTTTTGTGTTTTCAGTTCTGTAGTGGGTTGTGGGCCTATAGGTATATAGGGTGGGAAGTAATACAATTTTAATAAATTAATGATTTTTTTAAAATGTATTAATGTTTATTTAATTGAGATTTTATATTGTTAGCTGTGGGAAGTAATTTATTTTTTATTAAATATTAATTTCTTGTAATTATTAATTAATGTAATTAATAATAATTAATTATTTGAAAATAAAATATATGGAAATTGTGCAATTAATTTTAGGTGTGGGTGGGTGTGGGTTTTATAGGGTTATAGGGTGGAAAGTCATTTATTTTTAATTACTTAATAATTAGTTGTTAGATATTATTAATAATTAATTGAAAATGAAATATGGAAATTGTTTAATTAGTGTTAGGTTTATAGAGGTTAAGGGTGGGAAGTAATTTATTTTTAATTGATGAATAATTAGTTGTTGATTAATATTAATTATTTAATTGAAAATTAAACATGGAAATTGTGTAAATAATTGTAGGTGTGGGTTGTGGGTTTCGGGGTTAATTAATGTGTATGTGTTTTAATTTGTTCTTTAGTTAATAGTATTTATTTAATTGATTAATATTTATGCTAATCATGGAAGTACATTTTATTTTTAAATTAGATGAGGGTTGTGCATTGTGTGGTGTGATAGGCTAGGATGTCAATAAAAGGCATGTATTTACTAAGGTTTTTGTTCAGAAATAATTATCAATAAAAAATATTTGCTTGAAAAATATTTTTATAATTATTTAATATAATATTTGTAGGTATTTGTAATAAGTATTTAATATTAGTATAAATGTATAATATTACATATATTTGTATTTTAATTAATTTTGTTTTTCAAATTTTTGTTGTTGCCATTGATATTTTGTTTGTTTTTAATTATGAACTGACTGTAGTGGGAATAGTATTTTTTATCCCACTGCAATCCAACACTTTCCCTACCATTACCCTCAGTGGAGTGCGTATAGTAATTTTTAACCGTTCACTATCCAACATGTTGCATTCTTAGGAGTGGGAACAGTGATTTTGACCCCTCTGCTGTCCAACACTTTCCCTATTGTTGCACTGATTGGAGTGGGAATAGTGATGTTTATCCCTCCACTATCCAACACTTTCCCTACTGTTGCACAGACTGGAGTGGGAATAGTAATTTTTACCCCTTCGCCATCCAACACTTTCCGTACTGTTGCACTCATTGGAGGGGGAATTGTAATTTTTTAACCCTCCGCTATCCAACACTTTACCTACTGTTACACTCACTGGAGTGGAAATAGTAATTTTTACCTCTCCGCTATCCAACACTTTCTCTATTGTTGCACTGACTGGAGTGGGAATAGTAATTTTTACACCTCCGCTATGAAACATTTGCCCTACTGTTGCTCTGACTGGAGTGGGATATTTAAGTTTAAATATTTTTTAAATAGTTTAATGTTTTAAATAATAATACAATGCTTTTTTAACATATATTTGATGTGTTTGCTATATATATTTATTAATTGTTTTACAGTAAATATATATAAGAATTATCATATGTGTGTGTTCAGTTTATTTGTTATTTTTGTTAAAATGTCTATTACATCTTTTTTATTAAGTTTATTATTTAATATATATGTAATATTTATTATTGTATTATATTTATATACAAAATAATATTTTTAACATTTATATTTATGTAATCGATATTTTTTTCTTAATATTTTTGTACTTACCTTTATAAATATAGGATGTAGATATTTTTGACATCTATAGTTATGACTCGATATTGTGGTATGGGGATGTTTTGGGTGACGATATTTTGTCAGTGAACCGGGTGGGGTGTGCAGAGTGGAGGTTTCTGTTAGGCTGGTGGAAGATCAGGTGGTAGTTTTGTAGGCTGGTCCTTGGTAATATAGGGCTTTTTAGGTTTGGGTTGGGAGTTTGAACTGGCATCTCTTCTGGATGGGTAGCCAGTGGACGTCTTTTAGGTGCTGGGTGATGTGTGTCCTATTGGGCAGGTTGAAGATCAGTCTTATGCTGCGTTCTGAACTGTCTGGAGTGCCAGCATACAGTGCGTTGCCGTAGTCAAGTAGGCTGCTGATGATGGCCTGCTTCACAGTTTTCCTTGTAGTGATGGGGAGCAACCTGAAGATCTTGCGGTGCATGCAGATCGTGTAGAAGCAGGCTAAGGAGATGGCATTCACCTGAAGTTTCATGGAGAGTTCGCTGTCCAGGGTGACGCAGCGGTTTTGAGAGTGGTCTTTCAGTGTGGGGGTGGGACCGAGTTCCTCTGGCCACCAGGCGACATTCCAGAGGGCGAGGTTTCTGCCAAAGATCCTAATTTCCGCTTTGTCCATGTTGAGTTGTGGGCAGCTGTCCTTTATGCGTGTCACAAAATTCTTCATGCAGTTGTGGAAGTTGGTCTTCATCGAGGTGGGGTCCGCTGAGAGTGAGAGAATGAGCTGTGTGTCATCAGCATAGGAGATGTCATGGGATCTACAAATGTCTGCTGGAAGTGTCATGTAGATGTTGAAGAGTTTTCGGATGAGAGATGAGTCTTGGGCTATTCCGCAGATGATGTGCTTGGGTTGTGAGTTTTTGGTAGGGAGGCGGACCATCTAGGTGCATCCGGTGACGATGGATGCCACCTATATGAGCTACTTGTGTGTGGTTCCAGTCTAGCATAGTCTAGCATAGTCGATTGATGAGTGTGTGGTGGAAGGTTAGCAGAGAGGTCTAAGAAGATGAGGGTGGCTGATTATCCTCAGTCGGGTAGGGCTCAAATGTAATCTTTTGTGTCGATTAGGGTCATCACTGTGCTGTGGTTGGCTTTGAATCCCAGTTGGGATGAATTCAGTAGTTTGTTTCTTTCAAGATTATAGTGGGTAGGAGGTTGGTGGCCTGCTACAGGACTTTGGAAGGGAATGGGAGAAGGGAAATGGGAAGATAGTTCTGGAGCTCGCTGGGGTCATCCAGGGGTTTCTTGAAGAGGGGACTGACCTCTAAGTGTTTCTATGCATCGAGATCGGTGCCTTTAGTTTTAGAGGCATTGAGGATGGTGCTGAGCTGGTGGCTGATCTTGTTGTATCCGAGGTTGAAGAGTTGATGGGGCATAGTCAGTGGGTGCTCCTGAGTGGATTGAGTTCATCAAGGTGGTTGTTGTTGGTGCGCTAAGTTGTTCCCATTTGGAGAGCGGGTGGTTGGTAATTGTGGTTGATGGGTTCCTGAGGAGGTTAGAGGGTTGGGGATCAAAGTTTCTGTTTCTTGTTGTGGAAGTGGTTGGCGAGGGTGTTGCAGGGTTCCTGTGAGGAAAGGATTGAGTTGTCTGTGGCTTACGGGCAGGTAAACTCTGACAATTGTGAAGAGTTCCTTGGTTTGGTTGGTGCTGGTCTCTATGCGGCGGGTCAGGGCATCCTTTTTTACGGCTTTGATCTGTTGGTGGTGGTCGTTTAGTGATAATTTTCAGGCGGCATGATCAGTGTGGTTCCTACTGGTTTGCCATCTTCTCTTCAGCTATTTACGCCTCCATTTTGATGCGCTGTGATCTGATGTGTACCAGCTGGCATATTAGGTGGGTCTGTGTGCTTTGACCGGTTTGGTGGGGCAACATGGTTGACCGTGCTTGTGATCTAGCCATTAAAGTTCTCCACTGTCTGGTCCAGGTTGGTGGTGAGGTAGGGAGTGCTGTTGCGGGGTGCACGATGGACTGGTGAGGGTAAAGTGTACAAAGGCGTGGTCTGTCCAATCAATCAATCAAGACACTTATAAAGTGCGCTACTTACCCGTGAGGGTCTCAAGGCGCTGGGGGGTGGCGTTGCCGCTAGTGATCGAAGTGCTAGGTCTTGAGGAGTCTTCTGAAGGCCAGTAGGACTTGGGTCTTTCATAGGTTGGTGGGGAGGGTGTTCCAGGTTTTGGCGGCTAGGTGGGAGAAGGATCTGCCGCTGGTGGTCGTTCTTCGGATGCGGGGGACTGTGGCGAGGGAGAGGCTGGCAGAGCAGAGCTGGTGGGTGGGGGTATAGAAGTTGAGTCATCTGTTGAGGTATGCTGGGCCGGTCTTGTGGAGAGCTCCTTTGTGTGCGTGGATGAGGAGTTTGAAGGTTATCCTCTTGTTGATGGGGAACCAGTGCAGGTCTCTCAGGTGGGGTGTGATGTGGCTGCGGGGGGGATGTCTAGGATCACACATGCTGACGCATTCTGGATGCCTTGCAGTCGCCTTAGGAGCTTGGCCGACGTTCCTGCGTAGAGGGCATTTCCATAGTCCAGCCTGCTGGTGACAAGGGCCTGGGTGACAGTTCTTCTTGTATCGGTGGGGATCCACTTGGAGATCCTGCGGAGCATTCTGAGGGTGTTGAAGCAGAATGAGGAGACAGCGTTGACCTGCTTGGTCATGGAGAGGGTGGAGTCGAGGATGACCACTTGGTTGCGTGCATGGTCGGTGGGTGTAGGGGCTGTTCCTAGAGTTATCGGCCACCAGGAGTCGTCCAAGGCAGAGGGGGTGGAGCCAAGGATGAGGAATTCCATCTTGTCCGAGTTCAGCTTCAGTCAGCTGTTCCTCATCCATTCGGCGATGGCCTTCATTCCTTCGTGGACATTGGTCTTGGCGTGTGAGGGTCTTTGGTGAGGGAGATGATCAGATGGGTGTCGTCAGCGTAGGAGATGATGTTGAGGTCGTGCTGTCGGGCGATGAGGGCGAGGGGTGCCATGTAGATGTTGAACAGTGTTGGGCTGAGGGAAGAGCCCTGAGGTATGCCGCAGATGATTTCGGTGGCAGTGGAGGGGAAGGGGGTAGGCGGACGCTCTGACTACTGCCAGAAAGGAAGGATGTGGTCCAATCCAGGGCCTTCTCTTGGATCCCGGCGTCGTGTAGGTGTGTTCGTAGTGTGCGGTGGCAGACTGTGTCGAAGGCAGCTGACAGGTCCAGGAGGATGAGGGCCGTTGTTTCTCCCCTGTCAAGCAAGGTCATGATGTCACCTGTGACGGCGATAAGGGTGGTTTCAGTGCTGTGGTTGCTGCGGAACCCGGACTGGGACGGGTCTAGGATGCTGTTCTCTTCAAAGAAGCGGGTCAGTTGTTTGTTGACGATCTCCTCTGTGACCTTCATTGGGAACGGGAACAGGGAGATGGGTCAGAAGTTCTTGAGGTCCTTGGTGACTGCCTTGGGTTTCCTGAGTACCCAATAGGTACTCGCAAATTGCGCAGGCAATTTCAAGAGTGCAAGGTGCCAATAGTACACCCGGTTGCACCCCTGAAGTATGCTTGTGTGCAAATGTGGCGCACATATGTGCACCACATAGCACTTAGAAAAATATGAAAATGTGCATTTTTCTAAGGATTTGCAATTTACCACCAACTTGAAGTTGGTGGTAAGTTGCGAATCCTTGATGCAGGGTCGCAATTTAAAAAGCACTTACTGCATTGCGTTTAGAGAATCGCAAATTGCCATTCTCTAAATACATTCACAAAATAGGTAATCGCAACCATTGCGATTCCCTATTTTGCAATTGCCTTTTGGGATGATGCTTCCCGTAAGGGTTTTTCCGGTTCACGAACGGGAAAACGCTTGATACATCTGGACCTTTGCCTGTACTACCTGTCCTCTTTTTTAGAAGTATTATATAGGACATGAGATCTCCAGATATTAGTCTTTAACCGGGCCAAAAATGAGAAAGAACACAATAATGCATCTGCAGACTCATCATTGAGCTTCTCATTGTGAAACTGAAGGGATTGCGGTGAGGTACTGGTCTGTTTGGTAGGTTACACATGCCATTTTACGTGACAACGGCAACAATAATTCACTGAGTCAGATGAATAGTAAATAAGTTGGTCTGAAAAATTATTTGTCTTGATGCAGTGTATAAATATTAGTGTGCACATGTTACCAAATTTGTGTAAGTCTTTTTTTTCAGAATTCAGAATGAACAGAAATATGATGGTCATGATCATGACCTATCATTTTCCTTTCTGTAGGTGACAGTGCATATCATACCATTCAAAGATATTGTGATAGCCTATTGATTTAATGCATACAGCTGACATTTGCGTTCATCTAAATGTCAGAATTTTGAATGACTGAAATTACGATAACTGATGTACGCTCTATATGAAATGAGAAAAAAATATTTTAAAGATAAAATGAATGTGCGCATACAGAATGATGCAGTGAATTTATTTTTCCAGAAAAACAAAAAAAGAATGAACAGTAAGCTCCATTCCAGCATCGATGTGCGTAAGTGTATACAGTGAGGTGCATGGCCATTAGGTCCTGGGAAGAACATTTTAATGTAGGATCACCTAATATACAAACATCTTTTCTAAGAATTTACCTTTCGTTTGAGTTGAGTTGAAACACCTTCATTAGCGATGCTTTATTTTAAGACTGCTTTACTAAGGTGTGATGCTACTCCATAATACAACAATGTCTATGCAGTGTGCCTGTAATACATTTTGAACATTAAACTTTCCTCTAACTTCCAATCCCTTAGCATCTTTCTCCAATCTTCTCATCTACTCTTTCTCCTTCCTTTGTCTTGGTTTCACTACATCTTTCAAGATCCTCTCTTCTGAGTTCATGCCCTTTTTACACTTTCTTGCTGTGCATCTGTTTGCCATCTATTGTTCCTTTGCTCCTTCATTTTCCTCCTTATTTACTCGTTCCTTACACGGAAATGTGTATAAAGAAACAGCGGAAAATATTTAAAATGTGACAAATAACAGATGGCATTATTAAGTCTGTGTTTCAAAAGAACAATTGTTTAGAAGTACAGAAAGGGAAATAAAATAAACACAGAACAGAATAAGACAGCGTAATTCAGTCTATTTTGGGATCTATGCACGTATCCATGTGACAATTGCGTCTCAAATTTACTTTGGTTGTCAGCATTCAGGATTACTCTGTTAAATTGCTATTTCTAGATCACAAAGGTCAATCAACGGATTTCACTATGCAAACCTAAGTACATTTTTCTTTTTAGCCATAATCTTACAATATTTATGACTGGTGTCAAGACAGCTGCAAATATAATAACCCTCTGTTTATAGGGAATTTCTGATAAAGAACCAAGGGCCACATGTACAAAAATTAGGAACTGCGATTTCCTAATTAAAGAAAACATACAAATATTAGATAGCAATTTCTAAAGACTTACAAAGTAACCTATCTCATGAATATTAATCAGGGAGGTCACGGTTTGTGTCCCATTAGGAAATATAGCCAACTGACGACACCAGCAAACTTGTTTTGTTTAAAAATACAACTGGTTTCCCTTAAAGGAAAATAGAATGTGTTTAACATGAAAAAAAAAACTTTGAAGTTTGCCTGCTCTTAACAAATATATATTTTTCTGTTATCATTTGCAAATAGGTTGCCACCTTCTTCTTCAAGGAGTCGCAAAAGTATTAACGCTAAGCGACTGGAATTCGGTTGCAAAACATGAATACATACAAATTCAGATCCGGTATTTGTAAAGAATGCCCAAGACATGCTCTTTCAAAATACCCAAACATAAATGCAAATTGTTACTGAATCGCAATATGCACTTTGAAATTATGTAATAAAGTAAGTAAGTATCCTTTATTGTTTGATTAATTAAAATCTTACAATAAAACAAATTCATACAATAATCCATTATATACAATTTATAAAACAACAAATCTTTAACATTCTATGCATCTTTTGAATTAAATTGTTACGATAATATTCATTACAATGAAGATTTACACAATATAATTATTATTTTTTCCTGTTTTATGCTCATCTAATTTTTTCCATACTTTAGTTAAAAATGTTACCAAAGCACAATTCATAAGTATGTTCTTACCCCTCTTTCGATAAATAGTCTCTTTAGTATAGTTACTCTTTCATTTTTCATTGCAGGTCAGAGACACAATAGGTGGATAATGTTTTCCTCCCCAGATTTACACAGCCTACATAGTGTGTCCTTTTCAAGATTTTTCCAAGGTGGTAAATGGCATCATCCCGGCAATACACCAGGTTGTGTTTTAATAAAAATGTGTTTGTTTTTCAGCGACCATGGCGTATCCAAGTATTGCTGTACCCTCTTTTTTGAGAATCCATTTATTATGGGCCATGCATGTTTTCTTTTTACAAAAGTGTCTTTGTCTCTTATCAACGATAAGTGATCTGGGGCCAGATGTAGGAGGCCATTTACGGACTGGTAACGGCCGATTTCGGCCGTTACCGACCGGTAAATGGGTATTTGTGATGTAGGTCGGCAATTTTACCGATTCGGTAAATTTACCGAATCGGTAAAATACAGAATCGGTAAAATACAGAATCGATTCGGAAACTGCCAGATGTAGGTGGGACTCTTCTGAGTCCCACAGGCCTTACAAATTCGGTATTTTACCACCCAATCCAATTGGGTGGTAAAATACCGAATCCAGGTGTGCATGCACATGTGTGCATGCACACCTATGCCATGTGACAGACAACATGCCCTTAGGGCATGTCTGTGTGCCACATGGCACACATGCCTGTATTTGGGGTGCTAGAGGGTGTCAAAGTGACACCCCCTGCACGCTTGCAGGATTCGGTATTTACCGAATTGGTAAATACCGATTCGGTAATGCCCATTGATTCCTAAGGGCTTCAAGGCCCATAGGAATGAATGGGCAATACCGATTCGGTATTTACCGAATCGGTAAATACCAAATGTTACCGATTCAGTAATTGAAAATTAAATTTTACCTACATCTCCCACCTTCTATTTTACCGATTCATAAATACCGAATCGGTAAAATTCTGTATTTATAAATCGGTAAAATAGAATTACCTACATCTGGCTCCTGGTATTTTATTAATAGTTTTCTTAAATGATTCCTGAGTTATGGTAGAATTCCAAATCGACCTAACCTCAAATTCTTCCAGTGCCGCGTCCAAATATTTCCAGGCAGTTGATTTACTATTTCCATTAATTTCTTTCCAAAGTAACTGGGACATTAGATTGTCCTGGTCGTTTTTTATTCTGTTCCAGACTTTAATTGCTTGTGCTTTTCCTGCATACAGCTGATTATTTAGACCAAATTCCAGCCTAACTTGTGCTTGTGATGCATTATTAGGCAGTTGAAAAAGGGTTTTAAAGGTTTTTGAAATAGCATTGTTGATAATAACTGTGTATTTTCCGAGGAGCTACGCCGCGAACCAAGATGGCCGCATAAGCTCCCTGCTCTGCCGACCTCCGCTGGCGACCCGTCTATCCTGTCGTTTATCCTCTACCCACGTCCTGTGCCTGGATGTATGAAGGTTGCCTGATGTCAACAGTGCTTTCCCGGATTTCTTACCTTACTCAGCAACGAAGTTATGTTGTGTCCCATTTTTGGCCTACTCCCGGGCTGCCGCCGGGACCTCGATTTTTGAAACACCCGAGAGGGACCTGATCAGCATCGGCTGTGGGACCGCGATTGTGGCCGGTCTTCCAGGTCTGAATAATTCTTTCCGCTCTTGACTCTTGTCCTCGTTGATGGATGGTGCCGGAGCAGAGACACTGTGACGTGCTGCGATCCTCCTGCACCGCGGCTGTGGATTGTGTGCCTGACCCTCGTTTCCAGGTCCGGGGGCGGGCGGGCTGCACCCACGGCCGGTGTCTGTCCTGAGTGTGCCAGTTCGGGGCGCCCTTGTTGTTGCGATCTCCAATTGTGTGCCCAGAGCCCGGCGATGTGGGCTGGAGATTGTGTCCCCCTCCGTCCTCTGGACCCCGGGATGGAGGGGATGGATGGCGCACATTCATTGAGATCCGTAATGGCGGCGATTGGGCTGCTCCGTACGCAATTCACCGGCGCATGTGTCTCCCTGGCAGCGAAACTGGATGATGTCTGCTCGCGACCGGCCAGGGATGCGGCACCGCCTGCACAGAAATCTGCGATCCAGACGAGCGATTTGACCCTCCATCTGCAGGGGCCCAAGCGGCAGCCCGACTTTGCTCCTTTGAGAGTCGGCCTCACCTTTCCTTCATCTGCTACAGTACATGGTCTTCCCTCTACGTCTCCTATCCAATGGTGTGTCGTCGCTGGATGTCCTGTTTTTCATTGCCGAGTCTCAGGGTCCCGTCGAAGGGGATCGCCATTTTCCTTTGTTCCGGCCCGTCTGCATAACGGATGCCGCCATCTTGAAACCGGACTTTGCTCCACCTTCACTGCCTTGGTCCGCCATGTACGCTTTGACTGCCTCTGGTCGGATGTGGCTTGGTCGGGATGTGCTCCGGAACGGATTCGCACTGGTCAGGGCTGACTTTGACTTTGAGGTTTTCTTGCTCCTCGCCACTGCTTTGGACCATCTGAGACGCTCCCTTGGTTTGTAACTGTTATGACTTTGGCGATAGATTTCCTCGTGAGGCTTGCAGGGTTGACTTCTATTTCCCTGGGGTTGCTCCGTTTACTTTTGCCGGGACTGCACCGAATACCTCACCGGGCCGGGGGTAGGAGGGGGGGGGTTTCCTGGTGACTGTCCTCCCTGTGATAATGCTAACTGTTTTTGCTTTATTGATGATGATTGTGCTATGGGGGGGCCACCGCCAGCGGGGGGTATCAGGTGTCCGGGGGCTTGTTTGATTTTCTCCTCCTCCACTTCTTCTTATATTTTCCCTTCTGTGGGGCAGTTCCGGGGCGACAGGCACGCTGTTAGTGGGTTAGGCCGTAGCCATTACAGGGGTGCAGGGTGGCGGGTGCGGGGGGGGTTTGTTATTTTAGTTTGTTTTGTTCTATGGTCCCTATCGCTCTTTTCCGGCTTTGGGAGTGTTCTTTCCTCTTTCGTAGGGTTGGCTGTCTCTTGGTCTTGCACCTTTCTTTTTTCTTTTTCGGCTTCTCGACAAGCCTCTGTTTTTCTGTTCTTGGGGGGTAGGCTCTCTGGGGTGATTTTTAGAAATGCGGATTATTGTAATATGGTTTACTGTCCAGTATTATCGCCGTGGCTGCCCGTATTGCATAGTCGCTTTAGTTATAGCCTATCTCCGACTGTAATTGGGGTAAGTCCCAATTGTTTCCTTTGTGCTCCTATCCTGTGAGGTGCGATGTCCTTGTTGTTGCAGCCCCTACTCTTTTTCTAAAATTTAAAATGAAAACCTCATATCCTGTTTGCGAGCCCCACAACCGCATCTGGTATACTTTGATATATCCTGTTTACTGATTGGCTTCAGTTTCTCCAGTTTTCATTGATTGTCTTTGCGGCCGGCCATGATGGTTGTGGGCCTGCGCATGTATCTCCTTCTTTTTTGAATAAAGGTTTAAAAAAAAAAAAAAAAACTGTGTATTTTCCATTTAAGGACTCACTGCCGTATGTTAGAGAGGGTAGCAATTTAGCTGATATCACCTTTAGGAAGGGGCAATAAGTTAGGTCGCTAATTGATTTTTGGATAGTCCTAAATGCAGCTGTCAAAGCATTTGCTTTCCTATTGATATCAAGTTACTGAGGGAGAAAATGTCCGTAATCGTTAAATATGACACCCAACTATCTATAGGTTTCTACTTGTTCCAATTGCAGCTTTCCCAGAAACCATTTGGATTTGTGTTTCAGTTCTTGAATTTTTTGTAATCACCATAGCTTCAGATTTTGTTTCATTTATTACCATCCTATTTTCTTTTGAATACTCAAATATTTGCGCTATTAGATGTTGCAAGCCCACTTTTGTATTACTTAAAAGAACAACATTGTCCGCATATAGTAGGTTTGATATGTGTTTATCAGCAAGTTTAGGAGGATGAGCGTTTATATCAATCAGTGCCTCCATTAAATCTGCTAAGAACAGGTTAAAAAGTGATGGGGCCAATACGCACCCTTGCTTTAGTCCTCCTGTTGTTGGTATTTCGTTAGTTAGAGTCCGACCAACCCCCATCCGCACTCTGACCCAAGTGTGAGTATGTAGGAGACAAATCGGCTGTTATAGTGGGGATGGGATCCCTTGCTTTTGTGACTTTTCCCACAGACGTTCTCTATCCACACAATCGAAAGCTGATTTAAAGTCGACAAAGCATAAGTACAAAGGTTGTTTTGTTAAAATTGCTTTGTCCATTAATACCAATAGGGCTAAGATAATGGTAGCTTTTCCAAGGCCTTTAATAAAACATGTTTGATTTGGCGGGAGAATGTGAATATCCTTTACCCAGTCAGATAAACTTGACAACAGAATCCCTGCGAACAGTTTAGCGTCTGTATCTTGTAATGTTATTAGACAGTAGTACTCAGGCAGGGCCCAATTTCCCTTTTTAAAGATGGGGGGTATTAGTGACCCTCTCCAAGATTCTGGTATTGCCCCTATCTGTACTACTTCATTAAAGACCTTGGTTAGATGTTCTGCCCATAAGGCTGGATCCTCCTTGTACAGGGGAAAGGGATAGCATTAGGGCCTGGTGCCCCGTCTTTTTGTTTTTTCATTAGCTTAGACACTTGTTCTTGTGTTATTTCAATTTCCTTTGCCTGTTCTTGGTTTAATGTTTCCTTTCTTTTATGGCTATTTTCACTTTTATTTATTTTACAGTCCAGATTTAGATGGTTTATCAAAAAGTTGACCCATTCAGTCTCGGTTAATACAGATGCTATAACAGTTTTATCCAGTCTAATTAGACTGTTTATCACTTTCCAGAACTCCCTTGAGTTTGCTTGGTTACTAGCATAGAAGATTGTTGTCCAAAGATCATGATTAGCTTTGTTTTTTTCGTTCCAAATTAGTTTCCTCAGATTTTGATTTAAAGTTTTTATGTTGGCTATTATTTCTTTATTATTTGGAAACTTAGTTAACTCTTTCCGGAGTTTTTTTCAAGATCGTTTCATTTTCTGTACCTTATATGTTAAGTTAATTTTTATTTCTCTTTTTTCTATCTGCATTACCTTCAGTGGGAGGGTCGTGTGGGGTTACTAATTTGCGTGTAAAACGTACCCAATTATCTATTGCCGACATAGAGGTTTTTTCTTAAAAGCATTCCTTAACCAGTTTTTGTGCTAGTTCATTGGTGTATTCTTTGCTGTTTGGTTTCCAAATTAATTTCCTATAATTGATGGTCTCGACCTGACCTTGTGTTGACAACTGCAATTGATGTTCCGTAGTGTTGTAGTAATTATTTGCTGGCTGTGATCACTATCAGGGAGCTTCCTTAAATGATACGAGGTAAAGTTGTTAAAGATAATGATACCATCTTGTAATCAATTTATGATTTCAAATTTTGTGTATGAAACGACCATGCTGGGGGTGAATCCATCAGGAATCTCCCATGTAATATTCGTAGTCCCATAGCTTTAATGTCCTTCACAAAATTTAGGCCTGTTTTATTTTGCCTGGACTTTATTATTGTGTCCATTGATTGCTCTGGAATAAGCCATTGTTGGTCTGTGTGATGTTGTCTCTTGTAAAAGGTACTAACAGATTTAAATTAAAGTCTCCTGTTAATATAAAGTCTACAAAAGGATCATCAACCATTTGTTCCAGTAGGTAACTGCTAAGAGTACCACACATAGTCTTCCTTGAGTTCAGTGTAGGGAGAATACATATATTGACCAGCATTAAAGATTTTTCATAATCATGTGTTTTATATCTTAACATTACCGTTTGGACATTACAATTATTCATAACCAGCTGCTTATGTTCCGCTTTCAGGTCAATTGATATAAATATTGCTAAACCACCACAAGGGCGACCGTATTTATTTTGTTCAAAGTATCCTTTATATCCATGTAGAATAAAAGGGTCAGTTGCCCATGTCTCTTGCAGTAATATGTTCTAATAGAAATTAAATATTGTAGTTTGTGTAGTGTTATCTAATTTTTCACTTAATCCGTTTATATTCCATGAGCAGATTGTTATTGTTTCTCTTTTATTCCTTAAGTTTTTAGATGTCTTTTGTTGTTTATTTTGTCATTGATTATCATTACCATGCAAGGCCATTGTTATCCATTTCTCATTTATACATCTGGTCTTCTCTATCTCTTTGTCAACTGAAGCCTTTTCAACATCTATATCTGTTTTTCCTAGCAGATTTTTTAGTACAAAGACGACTGGGCCACCCTTTTTTCCTTTGTCACTTGTTAGCAGATTTTTGGATTTTGTCAGTGGTGTAAGATATTCCTTAGGTGCAGCTTTGCTAATTATTATCCCCCAACTACGGAAGATTTCTCGTTCTTTCATAATTTGTTCCACTGTAGAGAGGTATATTACAGTTATTATTGTTAATGGCTGTGCACCTTCTGGATTTTGTAAGAAATCAACACATTCAATGTCGTTAGAAGACATGTTAGCTAATGATGGAATCATTTTAAAGCGGCAAAGATGATTATCTCTATTCAGCATGTCTTGTTGACCTCGGGACTCATATACTTGTTTGAAGATTAATTAATCCAACCCTTTACCTGGCAGTTCCTTTTCGATGTAGTCTTACAATACTTGGTGGGCTTTATTTATAACTTCTTTGTTCTCGCCACATCTTACAATAAGTAGGTGGTCCCATTTTAATATATGTCTTTTATCCTCTATTTGATCTCTCAGTTCTGTTTGTTTCACAGGTTCTTGGTTTACTTTGTTATTCGATTGTATCCAATTTTAAAAGGCCTAGTGGCACAGTGGTTGTTTTGAGGTAATATTTAGATGTGGGACTATGTTATGATCCCCTTGAGATGATCTTTGAACTGAAGTGCTACTATTTATTTGTTCTACATCCATTATATCTGCCAGGGCTTTTTTTCTTTTCCAGAGTTTAACAAACTCTTTATTTGCTCAGCCTTTTATTGTGATTCTCTTTGGGTATCTTCCCTGGCCATTTTTTCCACACAGCAGTTTCCCTGCTGATCATGAATAGTTTCCTCTGTTAGTATTTTTTTCCACACATCAGCAGATACGTCAAAAGAAAATTCCACGGTATCACTTGAAGTTACTTCGCCTATTTGAGTCATTATTTTTGGAGCTTTTTGAGAGATCAATTGTTTGCCTGATTTTGCAAAAATATCAAAGTACTGGGTATTTGTTGTTTTTGCTGATATACGCTGGTCCCTACCTATATTGGTCTTTTTGTTTTCCTGTTGTTGCCTCCCAATTATGTTTTTCCTTATAAGACGTATTAGATGGCATTTCCTTTTGAGAGTGTGTCTTTATTATATGCTCCGTCTTAGCTCTCGTTCTTGCTTTGCGTAATTTTTTCCTATGTCTTTTTGTCATTGTAAACAATGTCAAGTCCACGTCTTTATCCTCTAGATCCTCAATTAGCTTTCCTACAAGATGGTCAGATGGTTCACCTCCTGTTAGATTGTTTTTCTCCTGTTGCATGTTCAGGGTTATTTGGGGGCATGATCCATCCTGGGCATCTAAATCAGTTTCAGCGGTTAAGTCCTCCGTCGTTGTAAGCTTACTTTCTACTGCTAAACACATACCTTCTTTATTTTTTTGTTTCCTATCTTCTTTCAATTGAAGGCTTACCTTGACATCTTCCAATATAGTGTTAATAACCTCTGGTATTGATGTTAGTATATTAATAATTGGTGCACAGGAATATTCCAGATAAGTTGTTGATGTATCGGTTTGAGCTCTAGTTATCAAACTATTTAGCTCAGCTAATTTATGATCTATTCCAGCCACCGCATTTGCTATTGTTCACAATATTTCAATTTGAATATCCATTTTATTCGACTGAAGTGTCAATGCTTCAAGAGTTAGTGATGACGTTTGGTAAAAGATATCCCAGATAGACCCCAGATCCTGATGTTCTATGGTTTCAGTTTTTTGGTCCCACTGAAGTTCCTGTTTGGTGTTGAGGGAATCTATTCTGTTGAAGTGAGCATTTATTGGTATGTTAGGAGATTCCTTTACACCAGCCACATCATTGTATTTGCTCCTGTTATTGCTATCATATTGTACACTTTCCGATTTTTTCTTGAAATAGCACCTAGAACTTGTAAGGTCGTAACTTGGTAGTCTTTTTTGTTGCATGACTGTTTGACCGGGAAATAGGTTGGATGAATCATTTCCCTGTTCGTTCTGTTCTGAACAGTTTATTTCCAAGTTTGTGACTTCATTGTTTTCTAACATCATTATTGTCTCTGAAGAGGAAGAAGTATGTCCTCTTATTCTAATTTGACTTTCCTGGGTATTTTCAACTAAGTTGTCACTTGTATTAAATTCTACTATCTGGTTACAGAATGTCCGGACCCTGCTTTGGACGTTATTTTTTCTTATTTCAACATTAACCTCTATAGGTATCTTAGTTGAAGCTATTGTCTTTTTTTCCAGGTTTCACGTTCACTTCTTCTAGTGACCTCTCGATTTTTTATTTCTCAAAGATAACCGTTTCGTTTTGATCCATTTGGCAATGTGGTGTTATACTTAACAATTCAAGTTCGGTAATTTGGGTAGTCGTTTGATCTTTCATTTGCACTAACATATTGCCCTCTACGTCCACATTATATGATTTCTTGTCCAATTCTTGCTTTTGCCCAGTTGGTTGGATGTTTACATTCAAGCTATTAAGAGGCTTGATAGGGGCTTGTAGATTTCTTATTTCAGATTCGATTTGACTTGACATCAAAGCCCCAGTCGGGTCTTTCATAAAATCACATTTCTGAGGGATTTTTAAGGATTTTTCGAACATCCGCGCTATTGGTGATATTAGCATCTAGTTCGTATATTTTGATTGTGCCTTGGTCTTTTTTAATACTCTCGGTGCTGAGCTTTCCGCGATCATCGTATGGGAGGACCCGATGCCCTTTCCTTTCCTGAGCGCATACTTGGTATCACTTGGTATTACCTAAAGTGTATATTATAATTCACAGAGCAATATCAACCCTTCTGTAGGTCCAAACTTTTTCGCACACCGCTCGGCACAGCTCAAACACGTTCTGCACAATGTCAGTTGGCCCCCGAGTTACTCCTCAAATTTAACAGCTCCTCTGGTGACCTAGGGCATGTGCATGGGCTTTGACAGGCTTGGTTGTATTCTAGGTTCTGATCAGAGCTTAGAGCATCCGGTGATCTCCGTGTTCCGTGTTCTCAGAATTCACAGGGACCCACTCGGCCTATGGCCCACTCTCCTCACTTCAATCACAACTCTTAAATTGTTCCTCCACTGCTCCACTGCTTCACTGCTCCACTGCTATCAGTGTTTTACTCTAGGTTAAGACAGCGTTCAGTCTGCAGGCGCGGTCGGGACAGCGCCTGCCGCCTACCGCTGTCTCGCTTCGCCTCGGCTGACTGCTGAATGCAGGATGCAGACGCTCTAAAAACACACTTGCAGGTGTGGGAAGGGCTTAAACGAAAATACCTTTGCGTATCATGTAAAAGCATTTATGGGGTCTGACACAGCCTAATCGGGCCATTTCCGCCCTCAAAAATGCTTTGTACATATGGCCCCAAGTATTATCAGTTTAGCAGTTTGAAGAGAATTATCCAGCAATTTGCTGATCTCCTTGAACACTCCAATCCAATGTCTAAATATTTGCATGATTAATAAACAAGTGAATGTAGGCCAATGGTACTAATATTAGTAATTGTGATTACCAAACAGCGAATTTTAGGGATTTGCTGTTTAGTCATGACAAACACTAATGTACTAAAGTGTATTTTACACTTTTGGGATTTCCAGTAAGTCACAAATATATCTATCTCAGGAATATTCATAAGGTAGGTCTCAGTTTGCGACCCATTGGGAATCACAAAATTCACATGGATGGTGGCCTGCTGGCTTCAGCACACCACCATGTCTGTGATTGCTTTTAAATAAAGCAATCTTTTTTTATGTATCCCATTTAACTTAAAAGGAAAACAGAATGCACTTCCCCCAAAAAATGAACAGTTTTCTTTTGATTTTTTAAGAGTAGAAAGTGGTACGTAGAACCACTGCCTGCTCTTAAAATATTTTTTTTCAAACATTCTCAAACGGGGAAGGGGTCCCTTGTGGATCCCTTTCTATGTGCAAATGGGTTACCACTCACTTTGAGTTGGTAGTAAAGTGAGCATGAATTAAGACTACATTTAGATTGCAAATTATTTGTACATACCATTCAAATTCGGTATTAGAAAGGAATGCCTAAAAACACCCCTTCCAAATACCAAATTGCAAACACGAATTGCGATTAAGTAACATATTAGTAAATCACAATTTGTGCATGTACATGTGTAAAAGCATTTTTGCAGTAGGAAAGCCCGATCGCCAAGATGCTTCTTAGATTTAGCTCCGTGATGGCAGAAGAGTGCACCACAGAGAGCACTAAGATTTATGGTGACATCTCCATGCGGGGAGTCATTTGCAGAACAGTATATATATTGTTTAAATTTGAACTGAAAAGTCAAAAAGCTTTATTATCGGCTAAAATCCATAAAAGCACGTACTTACAAACATTAACATACCACTATGCAATAATACAATATACTGTATACTCAAAATAGAGAACATTCTCCTAAAACAATTTTATATACAACATTAAAAAAACATGGGGGATACTTTACAATTAAAAACAAACAACAACAAAAAAATGGATTCCTTGTGGATTACAGTGGTTACGGTAGCGCAGTTGTCACAGTTTGGCATTTTTAAATTTTAGCGCCTCTCACACACCACATAGACAAGAGATATCTACTATTCGCAAACACAATCAGGGGGGAGGTTTCATATTTCAATATTCTAAAGACTTCCCTGTAATCCCTGAGGCCTATAGACTTACATAATTCGATGATCCATTTAGCTCTAACCTTGGAGTAGAAAGGACAGAAGAGCAGAACGTGAAGATCTGTCTCTGCACTGCCTTCACACCCTGGGCATGAGCTAGATACAGGGGGTGCGGTTGACCACTTTTTTGTCACTGCCCTCACTCGGAGTGTTCCATGTCTAAATTGGACATATCATCCAGAAATTTCTCAAATTGGTAATTATCCTTGATCACCAGAAATCTATCGGTCAACACACCCAGCGATCGACTTGATAGTGTCAAGTCCATTCGGTGTCGCTTGAGTTCGTTGACCAACAGCTTCCTGGGGGTCATGGCACAAGTTTGTTCTGGAAAAAGCCACATATCTCCCCTACCCAATGCATGGCAAAGCTGCTTGACATATTTTAACCAGGGGATATTTCCCACACCCTTTATAGTCAATAGATACCTTAGGTCCTCCCTGTAGCTTAGCAGCTCCGGGGTAGACCAGAGTCGCCTCCAGTACAGCAAAGGGCAATTGGAAATAACTTCCTATATGGGGGCCAGACCCAAATCTAGTTGTAACGGAGTTAAAGGTGAGCTCTGAGGGAGTCTCAATAGATGCCTAATGAAGCTGTTCTCAGTAATAGACAGAGAGATGACGTTGATGTGGCCCCATAGCTCTACACCATAGAGCGCCCCACCTCTCGCCTGAGCTTTATAGATATCCACTGGCGGACCAAATGTTTAAAACGAACACTCATTATAAACTTTTAGAATACCTCCAGAGGCTTGAGCCAACTTCATATTTGCCTTGGCCATGTGTGACCCCCGTTCCATCTTGTCATTGAGTGTTAGCCCTAAGTAGTCGAAAGTGGAGACTCTTTACAACACCGAGCCATCCAGGTGTGGGTGGGGGCAATTCGATGCTTTTGGATTAAAAACCATATATTTGGTTTTAGAGAGGTTAATCTCCAAATTTCTAGACCTACAAAAAGAGCAGAATGCCTCCAGTGTTCGCTGAATACCCATAGAAGATTTTGATTACAATAGGGTATCATCAGCGAACATCAGTGGAGTGGTGTGGCTCACTGGTTAGAGGCGGCAGACCCGGGATCAGAGGATGGCCCGGGACCAGGGTTCAATTCCCGACGCGGCAGGGTCGTGGACCAGGGTCAGCGGACTCGATAATTCTCACCTCGGTGCCTACTCTAACCAGGTATCACACTTGGCAACTCTGGGCATTAGCTTGCCTCATCTCCACAACGACCCCACACATTCGCCGGGGATGCCTGGTTTCACCTTGGAGATACCCAGTAGGGACCATCTCACAGGGAAAGCCAGGACGGGTTTCCCAGCGGTCTATTGCGCAGAAATACTCCTTCGGGAGTCGATTCTAGCGCGTTAGAAACCCGCAATTAAATTAAATTAAATCAGGGCTGGTATCTTGCGGGCTGCTAAACTAGGAGAATCTAAATCCATTGCACCTAATAGATGTTCAATCAGTCCATTAAGGAGAAAGGTGTGTGGGCCAACACGCACCCCTGCCTCACACCCTTTTCCACCTGGAAAGGGGCCGAGATCTCCCCGTTCCTCCGATACCTCACCCTTGCATAAGTGCCTTGATGAAGACATTTAAACAATTGGCACAAGTATGCAGGGGCACCCATCTCTAGCAATATAGCCCAGAGCTTTTCCCTTTGTACCAGATCGAAGATCTACAAAGATCAGGTATAGACTACCAGCACCCATAGTCACCGTCTTCAAGTAAACCAATTGTAGTCTAAACAATTGGTCGGTGGTGGAGACCTTAGCACGAAAGCCCGCTTGGAGGGAGGTCAGGTTGTTATATTGGTCCATCCAACACTGCAGCCTCGTTAGTAGAAGGCGGGCAAACAACTTCTGAAAGACGTCTATGAGACTGATGGGGCGGTAGTTAGCCGGGTCGAGTAGGGAGGCCTTTTTATGGATGGGGATAATCACGGCCCCCAACCAAGTTGGGGGGATTTCCATACCATGGAGAATGGCATTAAAATATAGCCAAATGTGAGGAACCCATACCTTCTGCTCGCTCAGGAATAGATCCCCAGGGATTCTGTCCAATTCCGGGACCTTCCCAGGAGACAAGCTTCTAAGGGCCGCCTGGATTTCCAACATAGTACAAGGATGATAATCGGGGTCCTTTGTACCCAGTGATACCGGAACCGGTGTACTATTCGTGGATATAGTAGAGTCTGTGGGAGCTGAAGAGTCGTTATGTGAAAACAGGGGCTTAAAATGGGCTATCCAAACCTCTTCGCTCAAGTTGGGTATTATAGCTGACGTCCCCTCTAACAAGCCTGTTGTCACTAGGTTCCAGAATGCCCTATAATCACGTCCGTCCAAGGCTTTTTTTATACTTGCCCATCTTAGAGCTTCCCAATCCTACTTTATCTCTGCGATTATACTTTTGTAGGTGAGCCTGGCCACTCTAATACTCTGCACAGTGCCAGATTTGACCTCCCTAACAAGCGCAGATTTAGCCTCCCTACAGGTTTTATTAAACCAGTGGGCCTGTTGTTTTGGTCGTGGCCTTTTGTTCAGGGTAGAGGTTAGGTTAGTATGGATGTGTTCCAGCGCATGGAAATAGAGTAGATCATAATTGGCAATCAGTAGTTCAAATGCTTCTGTTAGGGAGTAGGCAGCATGTTGGTATAGCTCAGCTATTTTATCGGGAGCTTGGGCAAACTTGGCCTACCTAATTCGTCTGCCACCCGCCACTATGAATAGTTTCGGGTCAGCATGGGAGTCCTGCTCCCCCTGTCTATATTGGTATCCCAGTGCATATTTTAGTTCTAGTGACAGAAGAATATGGTCACTGTCAACCCTTTGGATCACGCTAAAGGCCTTGATTTTGGACCAGAATTCTACATTGACCATTATGTAGTCAATAGTTGTACTTTTCCCCACTCTATTATAGGTACTCTGACCTGGGGTGTCAGGTAGAAATCTGTCATTACAGGCTCTAAGAGAGTGAGATACTAAGAGCTTATTGATCTGCAATGCCAACGGCGTCAAACGCTTTACCGGATACATAGAGCACTCCTGTATGTGCCAGATGGAGTCCTCATCTAGGGTTACGAAAGGGATCCCAGCCAGGGGTTCAAAATGACAATTAAAGTCACCCCCTATGATTCTGTGAGTCAGTGAGGGAAATAATAAAAGGAGTTAGTCAAGAGCCTCTAACATAGATGTCCCCAGCTTTAGGGGGATAGGGGCAAGTAAACATTAAAAACCACCACCGGCGAACCATCCAGATATTTGAGGACGACACAAAGAATATCCGGGGAGTGAGAATCTATTACTTTCCCTGAACACCCCAAATGAGTGGCTACCCAAATGCACAGTCCCTCTAGGGTCTTCCCTGGGGCCCTGTATCACGGGTAAATTAAATGTTGCATAGCCCACCCTTATGGGGACAGTCAACATCCAAGTCTCTTGGAACAAGCACAAGTCTTACTGGTCCATCAGTTCACCCCATTCTGGGTTCGAAAGCTTAGATCCTAGCCCTGCTACATTCCAGGACCCTATTAATGATCTATGGAGTACAACCCTTAGGGGACTGAGTATAGTTGGTGAAGGCGTATTATTAATGGGAGTTCTTGCAGAGTTGTCCAACTCCGTACCGTCTCCTTTAAGTTTAAATTTGTTGGGATCGTTATGGTTCCCTCTTCCTTAGTCCCAAAGACCACCTGAGGTAGGCCCTCCTCCACCCTCCCGCCCACCTCCACAGAACACCCGACTACAATAGTGGCCTTTTCGTTAAGCCTTAATGGCTGTAGTAGTCAATCTACATTATTCAAGGCGCTAAATATATTGCCTATGGGTATATTGTATTCTACCTCCTGTCTTCCTTGGTGGGGATAGTTTAAACCAAACCCCCCCCGGTGCTAATTCCTGTGAATAAAAATACCCCAAGGGGAGTGAAGTGATTGCACCCAGTTGACATGGCCCTCCCCAATGCAGGATGTGATTGACCACTCTGGGATCTCTAAAGTTAACAATCACACAGTCCCCTCCAATGTCTTTGGGTTTGGACCCCAACCAGCTGACTCTTCTTGCAAATAAGATTTCCCCCTTGCCCAGTCTCGTTAGTGGTCTATATCTATTCAGCCAAAAAATGATTTTATTCTTCAGCTCGGGAAATGATTCGCCTCACTCGCCTGACAGCAGAGGAACTCCAGTTAATACCACTACGTACAGGGAGGCCTCGGGGGGTAACTGGGGTCAGGGTAATGTCTGTTGGATTCCATTGCTGGGCGATTTCATGCCTGGCTTTTTGGGCACCCGCCCCCAATCTGGCTGTTGTTTACTAATGGCTTTAGTGATTAGAGATGGATCTCAGGGGTGAGGATAGCTGTGTCAAAGTGCTCCCTAGGTGGAATAGCAGGGCCGTCAACAATGATGTTAGGGGTACATTTGCACGTATTCAATAAAGCCGGTCCTTGCGCCATGTTAACTGATCGAGGACCTTCACCAGGACTTGGACCTTGGTTTGCCTGATTTCTGTTACCTAAGACCGGTTTTACAGTGTTTTTCCCGATAGAGGAGGGTAACTGGGCTCCTCCTCCACTCTTAATACTTATTAATGAAGCAACTTTATCAATTCTACTCATCAAGGTTTTAAAGTGCAAATTGATCAGCTGTTCCATTTATGCTTGGAGATCAATTAATAAATGGGTGGCCTACACCGGGGGTGCCAAGGAGGAGAATTGAGATCTTGGGTCAACCTGAGGAATGTCTAGGGGGGCTGTAGTTGTCTTAGATACTTTTTTATGTGTTTTCGGTTTCTTGTTTTTGGGACGAACCTTGAGTGCCTTTTTAGCCACCTGGGGGACTATAGGTGCTACAGTATTAGTAGTGGTGCTACCATCATGCATGATCTGCACACATGGAAGCTCGGCAAAGGAGGACACTAGCATCGAGTCGGGTGAATTAACAGTGGCAAAAGAAGCATTCCCGGTTGACGAAGGGGGGGGCATCGCAGGTGTAAGTGAGAGACGTCTTTCAGTATTTTCTATAGCCAATGCAACCACCCCTATTGTTTTTTGTAACATTTTATCAATAGCAGTTAGACTCAGGACTGGATTTGTTAAAGCTGCTTTTTGCCGTGTGAAAGGGCGAGAGTTTGCCGGGTCAGGTTTGCCCATGGTAATAAAGGAAAATCTTAAATGGCGCAGGCGGTAGCGTCACAGGTGCAGCGGTGGTCCCCGGGGCACCTGGGAAATTTAGTTATCTGTACCTTATTATCCATTGAGCAAAAGATGATGTACATGTCCAATGATACATTTGTAATATGAAGTGATCAACAGGCCCAAAAAAGCATACGGTGGCACATTAATATTGCACAAAGGATTTGTGTGAAATATTCATGGTTCTATAGGTATTCAAAGAACCCAGGATTATATACAGGATATGGTGATGATGGGATGCAAATGAATTGAGGACCGACCGAGCTTAGACCTCATCTTTTTGTTGTGAAGTGCTGTTAGGCTATTGATGCACAAATGCATCATGAGAAAAGCCAAGTTGAAATGGGTTATGCAGAGCAGTTGCATCTAGTAAGGCATGGGATCTGAAACCTTTGAGCACATATTTGCATTGATATCGAAGACTTAACCAGGTTCTTTTGAAAGAAGATGCATCATCAAAAAGGCTGTGAAATGTCATGTCAGTTTTGGCTATCCTGAGTATTTGAGATAGTAGATTGGAGAAGATGCTGTATAAGAACAATGTAGGGTGTGATCATACCCAGCTTCCTCTTACGAGTTAAATTTGCAAAAAGTTAGTGTCTCTTCACGGTTTCTTGTGCTGTCCGTGTGACAAATTGGGTTCTTGGTTGACTGGGGTGTGAGCCCTGCTCTAGTAACAGCCAGCATCCCTTGCAGGGTGAACTACAAAAAGTCACTGAAGTAACCTGTGCCTAACTCTGGGTAGCTTGGCACAAAAAAAATCAAGTTTACCTTTGAAGCAATGTGTGCAGTTTTAAGCAGCACACAAACAGTCATAAAGTGAAAACACAACTCAAGAAACATCCCAAACAAATTTCAAAAATAGAGTAAAGTTTAATAAGTTATTTGATATAAAAATGAAAAAAATTCAATCAGTGATTTTTTAACGTTATTAGTGAAATCTAGCGCCTAAAAGATCAAAGCACCAACTGCAGACATCTAGTCGCACAAGACTGGGTCAAATTTTCAAACTAAGGGTGACCGCGATGGATCATAGTTTGGATACAAGAAGTTGATTGTGCCCGGCCAGCACTTACCAGCGGGACAAGGCTGCAGGAGTTTCCAAGGAGGGAGCGTCTTCATTCAATGGCCATGGGTAAAGCTGCAGTGAATATTTTTAGCTTTGAATTTGGTCGCCAGAACGGAAGTCAAAAATCTCAAGCAAGATGGGACAGAGGGATGTAGCTAGAGGCAGTTTTATGAGGTTGTACACTCCTTTGGCAAAGGACCGCTGATAGGAATTTTCTGCTGTACAGGAGAAGTACCAGGAGAAGCAGGAAAGCTAATCCAATCGGCGATGCACCTCAGGCGGGTAAGCGATCAGGTTGTTCCCGGCATCCTCCTGGATCTCAGAACACGTTTTAGCCAAAGTTTGTCTAAGTCCTCAGTTTTGGAAATGTGTCATCTGGGCACATTTTGGACCTCTTGGGGATTCAGGCCTTCTCAGGCTTGGTCCAGGTGTAGGTTCAAAATGGTGGGAGCCTTTTATGTCCCTACCTCTCTGAACAAGAGTTCAGCAAACCTACCTTGGAGTCACTTCTGGTAGTCCTGGATGCAAGTGAAGATGCAGGGCTAAACAGTAGGGCTGGCTTCTCAGGGTCCAAGGCAGGCTCTGGATAGCAAAGCAGTTTCTCCGGTTTAAGCAACAGTCTAGCAGAGTGCACAGCATGTCACAACAGCAGGCAGTCCTCTGAGAGTACTTCAGAAGATCCAGTAGAGAAATGAAGAATGGGTCTGAAGGTCTTATTTATATACCCTGATGCCCTTCTTCTGGAAAGAGGGAGAAGCTTCTGAAAGGTTCTTTGAAGTGCATGGAATTTCATGACTCTTCTGCCCTGCCTCCAAGCTGGCTGCAGTGACAATAAAGAATTGTTAAGCCCTTTGTGTGGAGAAAGAACACAGCCCATTCAGGTGCAAGTCAAGTGGGGTTGTGCTCAGATTCAAACTCCCATTCTGCCAGTTGATCACCCAATATTGTGTGACTGTCGGGGAGGAATTAACAAAGTCTGTCAGCTACACCTAGTCATTTAAGCCAAGACAGGCTGCAGACACAAAGCGCTACGGACAGGAAAATGCCAAACTTTTAATAATGGCATTTTCAAAATAGTAATGAACAATCCTACTTTGACATCAAATAGGGTTTATCATTGCAATTTCATAGGTACCAAACATGGTATATCTTTCTACTTCCAATTGAAACTTAGACATATTAAATGTAATAAGCACTCACCAATGTTATCCTGTGGGAGGAGTAGGTCTCACTTTAGTCAAAACTAATTTAGAAGATGTTCTCTACCAAGACATGTGCAAATACATGTACATATCCAAACTTTTAATTACACATTACTATGCCCTATGGGATACCTAAAGCCTACCTTCAGGGTGACTTATATGGAATAAAAGGAGAGTTTAGGGTTTGGCAAGGGGGTGTAAATGCCAAGTTGACATGGCAGTGTGACACTGCATTAAGGGTGCATTAACGGTGCAATGGCATGCCTGGCACATGTTTTAAAGTGCTACATAAGTGGGTGGCACAATATGTGCTGCAGGCCCACTTGTAGCTTTTAATTTACAGGCCCTGGGTATATGGTATACAATTATGTATACCATGTTTAGGGGAGTTACCACAAGAACTTTAGCACTGGTTAGCAGTGGTAAAGTGCATAAAATACTAAGGCCAACAAAAATGAATGTCAGGAAAAATGGGAGGCAGATAGGCAAAACGTTTAGGGGAAGACAACCCTAAGACTGAAAGGTCTTACAGTCAGATAGAGTCAGACTAGAAAGTCTAAACCTTATAGAAGAAAGTTTGCCAATAAAAAAAGGAAGTGTGTGTAAAGGAAATAAGAATGTGGGTAATATAATAATTTTTTTAATATTGCATCTTTCTTTGATTTCCAGAAGTCTACTCTGTTTCCCTAAGCATATAAAATATTAACATAATAAAGCTTTGTAAATAAGCTAGAGCATCTCCTTGATTTGGTTGAATATTTTAATACAGAGGTATATAGCAGAATGGACATAGTGAGAGTCAATATGAAGGGTTTTTTGATTAAATATTAATCTGTGTTTTGCTTGTATTTATATAATAGTTGTAGAGTGAACCAAAGTCTGTTTGGATTAAGTTTTAATGTAAGGAACAACAAAAGACAGATAACTGGTAAAAATTGCTATGTTGTCTGCAAAAGCAGTAATTTTGTGTCCCACACCATCGAGGTTTGGGTGAGAATATTATGGGATTATCTAAAATGTTCAAAGATTAATCAACATATAATGTGGAAACTTGTGGATGTATAGGACATATTTCCCAAGTTCCCCCAAATGAAAAAAGTCAGAGGATTATATAGATGACTCAGCCAGTTAGGCCTCTTATGGCGCTTTGATCCTATGGATGAATTCAGGTCTTATGTTAAAACTGACCAAATCTTGCCAGAGAAAGAGCCAGGAGACCCTGTAGAATGCCTTCTCGGCATTCCCCAGGATCGTTCCACATGCCTGCCGCAAGGTCTGCCTAAAGATAGTACTCATGAAGGACCTTTATGTATGCCCAAAGTCATAAACGCAGACTAGGTTTAGACCAAACATCTAAGTTCACCTTTGTGAATCGATCTGAAAGACTTTCATAATGAGAAATGGCCCAAAAAATATGAAATCAAAGGATCATTCTATGGGCAGAGTTCTAGGAACCTTTTGCATACTTAGGTGTCTTGTTTGATTCTGTGATCACCTGGGGCTATTTACTCAATTTAAGAGCACAGCAATTTCCTTGGGCTATTGAATTGGGTTTCCACTTTGCCTCAAGGCTGCACCATAAACCAATGAAAGAAATTACACTCATTTATAGGGTCAAGTGCATCTTAATGAGGCTATATGGTCAGGGTTCATTAATACTAACACCCTTAAGTAGATTGCTAGCTGTGCCTCAATCCTTTGCTGTATTTAGACAGGACTGGACTACCATGAAGATTTTATTGAATTTAGCCCTTTGTTATTATGGCTTCATATTTGGTGGAAGAGAGAAGCTAGCTTTTTAAGGACAGTCATTAATGACTTTCTAACACTGAAAAACATGCTAGCAATCAGCTGGATTGCTAATGTGTAGTGGGCTATTGCTGGTCTTGGGGTTTTTCTCAGCTTTTTACCAATCCCAAGAGAGCATTGATGGAAACAAAAAAGGGCTTGTTAAATGCCTGTATTTTAATCATTGTGACAAGGAGAGTAATGCAATGACCAACAAGATGCAGTCAGCTGTATCTCACATTGCAGTAAAGAGCGCTCCTGGGCTGGTGCCTTGCTTAACTCTGTTAGGTAATTGTCTACCTATATTTTACCTTATGCTTCCTTTATTTAACACCCTTGTCCTGCACATCTGACCTGGGCTTCTATTGGAATTCTATTACTCATATTAGCAAGCCCATTATCACCGTTTTAGCGGCAGTTTCCTGCCGCTAAAACAACGATAATTTTAACAAAGTTCTTGCTAATATACTCCTTTATTCTTTGTTTTCCTCTCCTATGCTGGGAACTTGGCTCTAAGATTTCCCTAAATGCCCTTGTGGTACTGAATCTAAACAAAGTACTATTTATGTTGTGCTCTTTTGCACTTTGTATAGTTTTTATCAAAAACATTTTTAACCCCTATTTTTAAATTGTACAATGTGAGCCAACATAAAATTGGTAAGATTTTTTACAGCAACTGGGGTCAGTGCAAACTTGTCACGCGGTAATCAATTTCATCAGAAGCACTTTGAGCCTCAGGAATACATTTGGAATCGTTATAGCCTGACAATTGTTGAATATAACTTTTTATTGCAATGCATGGATTAATTAGACCCAAATGAATATTTTTAATCTTCTTTGTCTTATTATTTATCTTTTGTTACTTCATCTGTACTTTTTTGATCTGCACTTTTATGACTATTTTAGCCAAGTAGAAACCTGTGATTGAATGAAAACTAAGGCTTGATTCTTAAGGGAGTGTGCCGTTTTTTATATCTTGGGCCTGCAAAATCACAGGGCATGGTACTGTCTTGTTATGTACTACACACATTTACTGATTCACTAATATGTTACTAAATCGGAAAAAGGGTTTAGAAACCCATAACCAATCACTGTTTTGCAGGGGCATGTTTAAGTTGTTTCTTTCAAATAGCAATTCATTAAGGTACGTTTCAATGGTCTGCACAGCGACGGCTCGTGGAGGGAGTTACGGTGGGGCAGGAGGGTGGGGAGGGGGAGGGGCAGGGCGGAGGTTGCTAAAAACCGGCATATGGATAATTGCAGGTAAGTAAACAATTTAATTAATAAAACGAATTTCGTAGTGCGCCTTGCATCGCAAAATGCAATGCAGTGCGAGCTACGAAATTCGTTTTATTAATTAAATTGTTTACTTACCTGCAATTATCCATATGCCGGTTTTTAGCAACCTCCGCCCTGCCCCTCCCCCTCCCCACCCTCCTGCCCCACCGTAACTCCCTCCACGAGCCGTCGCTGGGTCTGCACCCAAAATCTGATTGCAAAACATTGAGGGGCCTATTTACAAGCCCCTTATTAAAAATGACGCATCAGCAGCACAAGAGTCTTGTATAAAAGCCCTTGGCATTTTACCAAAACCACATGGGTACTGTGAACATATTTATAAATAGGAAATGGCTCCATTTGGAAAGTTTCCACGTTGTGAATGTTTTAGAAAGTCTACAGGGTAGTAGGAAGAGACTCATTGGACTGCTGCCATCTCTCAAAGAAACAAAAAGAATATTTATGCAGAACCATTCCTTTAATCCACCCTCAATGCTAAGCCATTTTTAGGGCGAGCATTCAAGACCTCTTGTATGTACTTCAGTATATACTTTATTATATACTTAAATGTGTATGTACTTTGTGGGCTCTGGAGATCAGCCCAAGGACCTGTCTGCTTCCACTTAGGGTTTTTTTTTCTGTTCAACTGCCTCTATTTAACTGTCTTGATAGAAAACAACCTGCAGAGGTCAGTAAAATACCAAAATTGCTTTCTGCTGAGGGACTTTCTTTTTTATTTTTCTGGCAACTGCCTCAATTTAACTTTCCAGGTAGAAAACGACCAGCAGAGGTCAGTAAAATATCAGAATCACTATAGCATTCTCTAGATTCCAGTCCATAGAAATGTAGATGTTTCAGTACCCAGGCTAATGTGATGCATAGCTAAATACATATAAGGTCCCAAAGGCGAGACTGATTGCATAGCATATGCTTGTTTGATGTTTGGGGGACTTTGAACTTAGTCCTTCATAACGTTTTTCCCAAAAAGTATCAAGGCCGAATTTGCATCCTTTTCTCAAACATTCTGAGGCTACTGTATATACCTAGGGTTTGTAGATTCCCTAAAGGGAACCATGGCAATAACAAAAATATAGCGTTTTGCTGTGTTGTAAAAAATGGGACAATGTGCTGGGCAAAATATCGCTTTTTTTTAACCAATGAAAGTCTCTGATAGACTCACCATCTTAGCTTTCAGGAACAAGCAGGAATATTTTTTTAACTACAATGTTTTCGTTTTTCTAAGTCATTCTACCCCAATATTGTTTGTGGTGTAAACAGATGTGATCCCGGAAAGCTACCCTTATTCGTTGATCTATTGTCAACAACTTTAGTCCCAGTTGCATAGCATCTATACATAGAAGATATATAATATTGGCATAAGCATTGTTTCCAGAATCGGGGATCAGCACTACTTTAACGTAGCAAACCTCATCATGGGACCGGCATCGGAGTATCGGTTGGATTCATTCATGTAGACTATATATGTTCAATGGATGTAGATTGGGCATTTAATTGTTAATTCTCCTTAGTTGTCATTGGGAAGCGATTTCCCGGGGTGTAAAGCTAGAGATACCCATTCCTTGGGAATAGTGCACTCAGCAGTGGAATACAGCTTCTTTCTAGTATTGTGCCTAGGGGCACGTGTACTCATGTGTGTTCAAATAATCGTGCATCATTAAAATAAACTATGGAGATGGGACCCTATTAAAATCGGCAACTGCCAAAAAGCTACCGACTCTGAAGATGACGGTTGGAGCTTACAATCGAGGAAGTAAGGTAAACTGAAGAGGCTCTCATAATACACCTTTGGTGCAGAGATTCTTGAGGGAGAGACGGGGTTGGGTTGTTACCAGGGCTAGAGGTCAGAATTTACATACTGAACACAGCAAAGCTCTATCGTAGTGTAGTAGTCAATGTATTAAAATGATGCAATGTCATTGGGTAAAAATAAAAGTATTGTAATACTTAGTTCTTCAGTGTGGGTAGAATACGGGCAATGGAACGTTTCTTGGTAATACAAAACCTGTCACATTCTCTGTCAATTACTCAGAGCTGTCTGCCTGTAGTAGCTCCTTAAGAATAAATAAACTTACTGTTTTACTGATGCCCTACCGACGTGCGTTTAATCTTCCGCGACATTCTTCACCGGCACAAATCCGACTTGAGTTCGGACTTAAACGACAATACCTAAATAGCATAGGAGCTTATTTAAAAATATGCCACAAAATTGGAAGGGATAATAATTCCTCGCTTATGACAGTAGTTTAAGAGGCAATATGCGATAATAAACATAAGCAGGCACATCAATATTTCAAACTGGTGATAGATACGTTCAATGCGGAACAACTATGGGTCTTACCTCTTTCACAGGTGGCTTTTAATTAAGTTATAAATGGGTGCAGCAAAAAATTGTCGTCTTTATAGGCTAAAGCAGTACTGGCAAAGAGATCCCATGCATGGACAGTTTCTTGCTTCGTACGGTATGCTAAAACCCCAAAGATATTTAGGAGACTCAAATAGCCAAAGGGCAAAGCTGAAGCTGGTGAATCTCCGATTTGGAGATAGCCAATTTCTTGGAGACGCCCCTACATGGAAATTGATGAGTAGTGAGAGGGTGTGTCGCCTCTGTTATTACAAGAGGGAAGACATTTGTCATATCATCTGTAGCTGCCCTGCACTAATAGAGCAACATAGGAGGCTGTTAAGGTCGGACTTTAATAGTCAAATTATACGAACATGCCGACAAGCAGTCATAGCCAGTTTACAAGGAGAAAGCTTGCAATTTATGGGTAGACTTTTGAAGTTTATAGAAATAGTGGCAAATCAATTGCTTATCTGTGGACAATGAGGATGGTTTTAGTTATATTTGGTTTTATACATTGATGAAAATTATGTGGTCCTAGTAATGTATGAAATGTAAGAAGAATTGTATAATGTTGTTTTAATTGTAAGTTTTTAGTAACTGAACAATACATGTTTCATTCATTCATTCATTGATGCCCTACTGGTTGTCACTTTATTGTGACTGAACACTACAGCTCTTTATGGCGATGAGTAGGAGCAGTAGCTACAACCACGAGGATTCTAGATACTCTAGGGATTTCTCTGCAGGCCAACCAATACTCACATAAGATGTAACCAGTTTAGTTACTTCATCTCATTTCATTTCCTCTCTCCACTCTTCCTGAGATACTGCACACAACTCTTACAGATCTATTATTACTGTTACCAGTGGAAGCAAACCTAAACAAAAACATCAGCTAGAATGTTTTTTTGCACCCTGAATGCAATATATTTCAAACTGATGATTTTTCCAATCTTATCAGTCATGTAAAATCTGGGTCTCCGGATGACTTTTTACCCGCCAAAATGATTGCTCCCTTGAGTACTTTGATTGGACCTGAGGTCAAACCTCTCTCTCAAGGAAGGGCGGGTACTTATGGAGTGGAAGAAAGTGGTGGTGAACCCGATTCGTAATTCGTAAGAACACGGCACACCCATGGACAGATCTCTTCAACCTCCGACCCATCTCCCTCCTGCCATACTTTAGCAAGATGGCCGAGAAGCATGTGAACACCTGTCTGTCAAAATACATCGAGGCAGCAGGGGGTCTGGACTCCTCTCAATCGGGTTTTAGACCCAATCACAGCACCGAATCTACCCTCCTCTCAGTGACCGATACGATCCGGATGGCACTAGATGGAGGGCGATCGATGATTCTGGTGCTGTTAGATTTGTCCGCTACCTTCGACACAGTGTCACATGAGATTCTTCTCGGCTACCTGCGGGAGGTGGGTATAGGGGGTGTGGCTCTGTCCTGGGTGGAGAGTTTTCTCACAGGCTGCTCACAAGGAGTCAGATTGGGCTCCCTTCAATCCATCTCTAGGGAGCTCACCAAGGGAGTGCCACAAGACTCATGTCTAAGCCCTACACTATTTCATGTGTATGTGGCCCCCTTGGCTGACATTGTGAGAGAATATGGGTTCACCCCGGTGTCCTATGCTGACGACACCTAGCTGCTGTTCCCTTTCCAGTCCCTCACTCCAGCAATAATAAAATCTTTTGCGGATGGTATGAGGGCGGTCTCTAACTGGATGGCTACAAATTGCCTCCAATGCAATATAGGCAAAACAGAGGTAATGTTATTTGGAGAGGCCTCACTTTTGTGATCCCAAGAATGGTGGCCTTTAGATCTTGGGCCAGTGCCGAGCCCAAAACAGACCGTAAAAAATCTTGGTGTGAGTCTGGATCAGGCACTGGTGCTTAAAGAACATGCCAATCAAGTCGCCGGTTTGTGTTTCCATACCATCGGACTCCTGCAACGCGTTTTTCCATTCCTGCCTGATTATCATCGAAAGAGTCTGGTCCAGACCCTGGTGGTCAGTAGACTGGACTACTGCAATGGCCTGTTTATCTCGGCCAATGAGGAACAACTAAATTGTTTGCAAGTGGTCCAGAATACTGCGGCAAGACTGGTGCTCAACGTTTTGCCCAGGATTCCTTCCTGCACGCTTTTGGACAGCCTTCATTGGCTGCCTGTTTGGCAGCGGGTTAAATACAAAATCTGCTGTACCATACATAAATGCCTTTTTGGGTCAGGCCCTAAGTACTTAATGGACAAGTTCATCCCCTATAGTCCTGGACGTTCCTTGCGTTCAAGCAACCAGCAACTGCTTCAGGTCCCCAGGATTCGAAGGGTAAGACAGGGAGGGCGTGCCCTCTCCTATAAAGGTCCTATTCTCTGGAATTCACTTCCACTTGCCCTACAGATTAACTCCAATTTCCAATCCTTTAGGAAGCTCCTTAAAACCATCTATACTCGACTTCATAATCTGCTGGTAGTTAAATTACTCAGTTATCAGTCCCACATCTGTATTAAAAGCGCAAGCGCAGAGATACCCCTTCAGGGGTTGAATCCTGCGCTATATAAGAATATAAATAAATAAATAAATAAATAAATATTTTTTTTGGTCAATCTCGCAATTCTAGAAGATTTCTTTTTAGTTTCTTCCCTGTTAAGATTGAAACAAGTTGTTTATGATCGATACAAGTCAACAAATGTGTTCCCCAAATGTATGGTTTGAATTCTTGAACCCCCCACCAGCATGCAGGACCCTTGACGCATAACAAATGGTATTCTCTACCGCACCATCACTTCAGGTTTGTACTGCACCCAGTGATTGATTGCGTGCATCAACAGTAGTACAGCACTCGTGCTCTGGATTAAATGGTCAAATAATCCTTTACCTGGCCAACTATTTTTTAATCCATTCAATTGACTTCCGACACAACGAGTTCTATTTAAAGGATACACTCTTCTCCAGAAGAACAGTCAAGAGCTTCATATGAGCTGCATAATCCGGTATGAACCAAGAATAGAGTTTGCACATACCCATAAACGACTTTGGCCCAGTTTTAACAGTCAGTGCTTATGTATCAATACTGGAACTAACTAGGCCTGGTCTTGGTTCAATATCATCCCCTGAGACAATGTGCCCAAGATACTTAACCCTTGTATTCCCAATTTTGCATTTCTCTAAGTTCAATGCAATCCTTTTTTCTTGAAGAATAGAAAACACCTGAATTAGAATAGCCTCATTTTCCTCCCTTATTGCTATGATAATAAACACGACGTCCTGGAAAACGACTCCCCCTTTTATGTCCTTGAGTAACTAATACATAATTCTTTGGAACACGAATGCTGTTGACGCTAATCTGAATTTCATCCTACAGTACTAGAAAGTAGCTCTAGGTGACACAAAAGACGTGAAGTGTCTAGACTCTGGTTCCAAAACTACCTGATGATAGGCAAATGCTAAGTCTTCTTGGAAAACCATCTTGCACCCGTCAATGAAGACACAAGATCTGCCATTTTTGCAAGAGGATGAAAAGCAATCCAAATTGAAGCTTTGCAAATCCACACAAACCCTCAACTTGCCATTTTTATTCCTAGCAACCACAACAGGAGATAACCACAATGATGATTTGATAGGTTTGATAAATCCCCTATCACATAACATTTAAAAACTCGTTCTCTTGGTCTTCTCCTATAAAAAATTAGACAATCTTCAATTTGGGCTTCATTGGAATAGACCTTTCCTTAACTTTGATTTTGTGAAGGAATCCCTTTATTTTTCCCCAACCACGGACACCTGATCATTAGTACCTGGCTTCTTCAGTACCAGGTGGTCATTCTGCAACTGGGAGTTTCCATTAAACCACCACCACATAGGCAGCACAGGAAACGGAATAGTATTTTGGCAGGGGATTTTCCTCATTGACCTCAGGGAGGATGAGGTCACCAGGTTTTAAAGACTCAGGAGTGACTCCATCATAGAATTGCTAAACAACATTGGGACAAATCTCCAGGCACCATCTGCCAGGCCCAAACATAGCTTTTACAGGTCAAGCTGATGCCAGTTCTCCACATACTAGCATCTGGTTCCTTCCAGAGCACAACAGCCAGAGTGGAAGGAATATCACAGCCTCCATTTTCTGTGTTTCTACCCTCTGTCCTGGATGTCATCATCTGCCTCAAACCCCAGTACCTCCTCTTCCCCAACATCCAGCAACAGCAGCTGTAGACCAAGCAAGGCCATTGCCGTATTTCACCATGGGCTAGGTGCCATGGATTGCACACATGTGCAACTGTTTCCTGCTGCAGAAACATCACACCTATGCAGGGACCGGAAACAAACTTACTTAATCAATGTCCAGGCCATTGTGGTCCATCTGATGATGTTCACCAATGTTCTAGCAAAATATGCGGGAAGCGCGCATGATGCCTACATCTTCAGACACAGGATCATAAGTGAGCACTTCCAGAATCAGTGATATAGGAAGGGCCTACTTGTTCGTAAGGAAATCTGAAGTATACAATATACCAACTATAATTTAGAAATGTATGACATAATAGCCCTCTCTGTGTCTGTTGATGGATCTAGGGGCATATGTATGAGAGGTATGCCTCATAATTGTACCATGCTTCATGGTAAATACTTAATGCAAACCCCTAAGTCAGATATGTTATGGCTTTGAATTGCGTAAAGATGTGGAGTAATGCAATGCTGGGCAAAATGCTGTGTTGCATCACTCTGTGCAAGGGGTGGTTTCCATGGGCATTGTGTGGATGTTTCTATGCAGCTCCTATGGTTTATGACACATGTCTTGTACACAACACCAGGTAAACCGTGGAATGCATCAAATAAATAGGCCTTCACAGGTGATGTGTAAGAAGGACAAATACCTTAAGGCATCCTACTCACTCCTGCATCCTATGTGCACTGCATCCCATGGCACACGTATATAGACGACTATGACTATAAGGATTCATTATGTGCAGGAAGGTGCCCCTTCCTTCACAAAGACAACCCTGCATGCAACACAGGCACCCTTACACCATGGTGCAAGTGTGCCTGTGTTTGTGCTGAGCAGGCCATTGTGTGCCAGTGCAGGGTGAAAGGACAGGGTTGTGCTGTATGGCCAGAATACTGTGGACTACTGTCTTTTCCCAGTGATGCAGTGCTGCATAGATAGGTGACTTGCTGAGCAGCCCTGTGCTAGTTTCCCCAATAATCTGGCCCCTAGAGTCATGGTAGCAATTTTTTAAGAGAGTTTGGTCTGGAGAAGCACAAACTCAGCATTCAGAACATATCAAAATGATTAGCGTTGGCTTTATTAATAAGAATGTATCTACACCCAAACAAACCTATTTTAGCAGGATTGTAATTGTAATTGCATTTATATCTTGCTTAGTACCCCTGGCGAGGCGTTGAAGTGCTTTTTGGTGAGTAGCATACTCCTACGGAACTCAAAAAGGATTTGCGGTGAATTAGTATAGGGAGATATAAATTTAATTTGAATAGTGGACATCTGAGTTTGTTATTTGGATTTTATAGAAGAGGGAAGGATTTGCATTTATATTGTGCTTGCTACCCCTGATGATCTGCTGAAGAATTTTCAGCAGGTAGCATGCTACTCCAGAACCCAAACACAATTGGTGGGGAATAAGTATAGGGAAATATGAAAATAATTTGAGAGGTGGACATGTAAGTCTGTACATTGGATTGAAAAGGATCGTAAAGGGATAGCAGAGGAAAGGGTCCAGAAAGTATGTTTTTTAAGAGTAGGAGGAGGTTTGGGGTGAGTAAAGGGGAGGTGGAGAGTGAAGATTCAGAGGTAAGGGTTTCAAAAGTCTTGTTTAGGAGATCTGAATAGTAAATGAGGTTTGAGATGATGCACAGAAAAGTAGAGGAGGGAAGAGTCTTGAAAGGGTTATTTTGGGAATCAAAGTCATAGAATGAGGTTTGGGGTGAGTCGGTGAGAGTGGAGGTAAAAGATATATTGAGAGATGTATAAGGTGAGAAATAGAGTAGTGCACTGGGGAGAGTAGTAGAATGAGGTTTGGGATGAGTCAGAGTGGAGGTAGAGGATATATTGAAAGAGATCTTAGGGTGAGACATAGGGTAGTGCATTAGATATTCTGAGTTAGAAGTCAAATCTATACTACTATTATAAAGAGAGAACAGAAACCTTTTGGCAAGGTAAACTCGGGAACCACAGCGCCAATCCACACACCCAATACATTGTTGTAATCCTCAGGGTGTGCAGATGGACATAGGCTGCCTATAATAAAAAAAAATGTAAATTAAAAAATTGAACTTTAAAAACAAAGTAGTCCCCTAAAAGTAGCGCTGGCCATGACGTAGCACTGGCCGTGACCAAGCGATGTCCGCAACGTGCGTGATGACGACAGGTGGGGAGGAGCGGTGACGAGCAGCGAGGAGTGGCGGTGAAGTCCGGAGCGCGGGGAAGAGCGGCGGCTCAGGTAAGGCGAGGCGGGAGGCGGGAGGCGGGTGGTGGGAGGCGGTAGCCAGGTGACTGGAGGCGTGCGGGAGGCGGGAGGCGGTCTGGACAATGTTGGGGTGGGCGGGGTAAAGCAAAGGCAAAGGCAAGGCGGGAGGCGGGAGACGGGCGGGAGGCGGTCTGGGGAATGTCAGGGCAGGCAGGGTAAAGCAAAGGCAAAGGCGAGGCGGGAGGCGGGAGGCAGGAGGCGGTCTGGGCAATGTCGGGGCGGGCGGGGGCCGGGGCGGGAGTGCACCCAAGCCTGAAGAGCATTTTTGGAAATTCCATTTTGGGACATACTAATGGAAGGCTAAAGAACTATGATCTCCCTGGTTTTTTTCTTCAATTAATTTTTTGTTCTGGGAATTCAAAATACGTACATAGGGAATGTATAGGTGTGATGTATGAGTGAGAGGTAGTGATTGGTGAGTGGGGTCATTAAATGTTGTATTGTGAAGTATAGAATTGCTTTTGTAATTATTGTTATATTGTTAGTAGGATTTCTGTATGTTTTTTAAAGATTGTATTCACCAAAAAGTATATATAACAATGAACCACGTAAACGCCAAGCAAGGAGCTCTATCCAAGAGCTCCTTGGTTCGGTATACTCAAAGTCGTTAAATCCCTGGTAAAACCCTGCCATCCACCCACACCCACAGGCCTCCTGTCTACGGGAACAGCTGGAAGGAAACAGTGCTGGAAATCAACTTACCCCAGGAGGATCGGCACCCATCCAGCATGTCCTCAGCACGACGTCTCCTCGACAGACTCGCTCCGGGGATTGGGATCTGGGGGATCCTCTAGCTACATCACTGGCTGAGAGCTGGCTACATCATCAGAGAGCTTGCTACATCATCAGAGAGCTGCTAGGTGCTCCCCAGGATGGCGTCTCCCAAGGGTCCCTCTGTCCACATATCGCCATCGCATCGAGGTTCATCTGGGGACATGGGACAGAGGTGAGGCTCCAGACCCTCTGCCCTGTATTGGCTGTCTGCGCCCCCACAGTCTGCACCCATAGTCCCCACTGACTACTGGCACCAAGATCATCGAAGGAGATGTGGAGGCTGGGCGGAGTATTGTCACGTCCGGACCGGGCGGGAGTGTCAACACCGGATCGGACTGTGCGTGAGCGAGGTACGGAGGCTAGGCGGAGTGACAGCGACGGACCGGACCATTGTGTGAATGCTGGTCTGGCCCCCCGTGAACTGCGCTGCTACGGGTGCCCAGGATCATCAGAGGGGGAGCGAGGCGCAGATGTTCAGAGCCGGAGGCGGGGCAGTCTATTACCGAACCGCTGTGTTAGCTGACTCGGCCCCCCTGGGATCGGGAGAGCGATGCAGCGCGATGCACTGCTAACTTGCCGGGACCGCGGCGCAGAGCAACATCTTGGGACAGTACAGTACTGCCCATGGCACGCAGAATCACAATAGACACTACCTCCCTGCGCAAGCCACATCGACCTCCTTTTGCTGAGAGCGGCTTTTCAGGCCTCCTAGGAGCTAGAGAAATGGTGTAGAGGCAGAATCGTTACCGGACATATAAATTGGAGAGTCAGGGTCCGGCTTGCCTGACCTTAAAATGGCGGCCGCCACTGACCTCCAGAGACAAAAGAAGTAGTTCTCAAGCAAAGGCAGATTGTAATTATCCATGCCAGTCACCTCTTTAATTTCTGTGTTCGGGCTACACACGTGGTCTGGGAGCTCTACTACATTGGGGCCCGGCCATCTTGAGTGGAGGATGGCTCACCTATAAGACTTTATCTACACAAACTGGCACCTCAAGAAGATAAGCAAGTAAAAGAGGACTAGTCAATACTGAATAGAAAGAGAAAAGGGCACTTAGCTCTCAGATGAACTTGGCAACCAAAATGTCGGCCATCTTGAAGAGACTCCAAAAAAAAGAACTTTTTACAGGAAAGATATGGGTAATTATGCTGAAGTATTTGATTGAAATGACTTTTAAAACAGAAATGACTGGGAAAGTAGTCTGAACTCTATGCTGCCTATATGCCTTAACCTAAATATTACAGAATTAACAAATTATAAGGGAACACATCAAACATCAAACTAGACAAGTGACAACAAAGGAGAGGAGACACACCACAAGAAGTCCATTAGCCCTGTTTAACAGCCATAGACAGATAATATTACAAGAGAGGGCACCACCATAGTAAGTCACGTCAATCAGTAATATGGCCGACAACTATTTGGCGTCAGTTGGCATAAATGCACATGCCATAAATTACCCAACCAAACTATCCAAGAATGCAGCCAAAAAAATTCAGGCACAATCTACTGAGAAAAGACCCTAACACGCTGATCTTTGACCCCTCCTTTAACAAAGACAAAGGCTTTATCTTGAGTGGCCTGATATTCTTCACTAGGAGAACGGCTAAATGGCACGATGCCATTTCAAAAATGCTTGACATAAAAACTACAAGCAATATCCCATATGGCACAAAACTTACGATCATATCATCACCAAGACTCTGAACCGACCTATGCCTAACTATTTACACAAACAAAATAGTGCTTATACAAGCAGCCAACAACGAATTAGACAAATTTGACAACATATTCTGAACCTTAAAAGAATGTGTAAAGAAATCAAGATCTCAACAACAGCGGACTCCACACGTAGACATCCTATACATCGCCAACAATACCTCCACAGTCATCATTCCTACTAGAGACCCTCAGGAACCACAACATTCAACGCGACTGGGAGACACAACTGGAACAGGAGGAACATTAAATGGGAAGGTCACAGAGAGAACAGAAATGTCTACACAATATGCAAATACCGACCCGGAGCTGTCTCAAGGGGAATAATCAACGCCTCTCCCTCATGAGGGGAAATCTCCTATGAGTAGGCCGCTCAATGAGAACCTGGAAACATCTGTGGTAGAAGATATCACCCCTTCTAGACCCCCCCCCTCTTTTACAGCAGAAATGACACCTAGAGCTGTATGAAACGTAGTTCACCCAAACAGGGTATTAAGGTCACAAGACATAGATATCGCAGCCCACAACGCAAACAGAGGCGAAGCAGGCAACCGAAACAGTGACAAGAAGATAAGGATTGCAGGAAGGAAAACAGATCTAAAACACTGGAACACTATCAGTGAACCACGAAAGGAGCGGATGTACACTCCTAATATGTCATCCCAGATGCAGAGAGAAATCAGAGAGTTACAAACACAAATATGCTATATGTCACAGAACATACGAAACGCACTCCGGCCATGAAAAAGATACTTGAAAACACTGTAAGCACTCACTCCGAAGTCGAGCACATCCAAGAACTAGTACATAACTCACAAAGAAAGAGCAGTGATATGGCCATGATGTTATCTAATAGGCATAAGAGACCAGACAGAAATCGTAATTACTTGTCGGAAGAGGAAACCCTGGCCTTACTCCGGGCATATGAGCCTACGGATCATAGTAGAGGGGAGGAAATTAGAACAGTAACATCCAGACATAATGAAAGGAAACCCAACCTTAACAACTTACATCAGGTCCAGCTAACCACGGACTCGCAAAAGTCGAACACTAGTAGCTCAGGGAACCCTCAGGAATGCCTACTGATTAACTGCCGGTCCGCAGCGAAACATGCTTCACACATCGCTGCACTCATCATTAGCAAGGAAATTGACCTGACAATACTAATAGAAACATGGCTTTCAGAATCCTCATCCCCATTTATGGATCTTCTAGTGCCCCCTCATTACAACATTGTGAGATTAGATAGACAAAAAAGACAGGAGGTGGTATAGCCTGCATCAACCGATCAGACATAGAGGTCAGCCAAATCTAATCCGATCCACTCGAATCCTGTGAATATCTAGGGCTTAATATATGATCAGCAGACAATCAAAGATGAAGCCTCCATGCTCTCTACCACCCACCTGGAAATAATGTTACTTTCATAGACCAACTAATGGAGATCATAACAGCTAACTCTAACACTGACGCTAATAACATATTCCTAGGTGATTTTAATTTATACTGGGTCGACAATAATGACAAACAGGTCAACGCTCCCAAAGACTTTTTGTCAGAACTAAACTTCACCCAAGCCTGCACAAAGCCACCACACTCAAAAGGAGCCACGTTAGACTGGATAATATCAAGAAATAAGAATACTTCAATCCACGCAATTGTTCCGTGCGACTGGTCGGATCACCATGCCATAACCTTCCTGATACACAGCGTGAAAAAGAACAAGACCATGCAACTTATCAAACTTAAAAAATGGACCAGCGACACTAAAGACTCCAATATTGAACGACTAGTAGAAAGTTGTGAGAAGGACTTATATCCATCTAACAACCTAACAACCTGCAGAATGTGAATGTGAATGACCTAACGGATCACTACACTTCATCAGTTGCGAATATAGTCAATGCAACCATGCTACTAAAACTGAAAAAAGTCACAGAGAAGATAAAAAATCCATTGTTTAATGGGACACTGAACAAAGATAGGCGGAAACTAAGACTTGCTGAGAGAAAATGGCGACAACACCCATCATCCCCCGAACTGAGATCCCTCAAAAAAATCAGAAACAAATACAACAAAAAGATCCTCAACTCCAAAAAAGAATGTATCAGATCAGAACTGGATTACACCCAAAATAGACCAAGGAAACTATTCGAGATCTTGAAACAACAATTTAATAAGTTGGCCAAATCTGCCTAAGAAACCACAAAAACGCTACTACGTTCTGAGGAATTCTCTACATTCTTCACCGACAAGGCCAACATGCTAGAAAGAGAGCTCAGAAGAGCAGTGGACAACCTCCCTATCCAACCACTCTCACTGAACAATAACACCTTGAATATCGACAATAGTAAGACAAAAAACAAGGCTCAGTGGAATACCTTCAAACTATATGACTAAAATACCATCGCCATAACGCTCTTGGATATCAAACCTAATGACCACTATAACGACCCACTCCCCTCAAAATGTATGAAAGAGATCAGCCATATCGTCTTTCCAATATGGACAAAAATAATAAATGCCTCTGTTTCCCAAGGGATCCTTCCAGACTGCCTAAAAACAGGGCAAGTCGTACTTATCATCAAAAAACCTACAGTGGGACCTGGCAGATCCTAATAACATTCGCCCAGTGACCAATATTCCATTACTTGCCAAATTAATTGGGAAATGCGTGCAAAATCAACTGAGCAATCACATCGCCAATGTCAAGCACCTGGACGATTGCCAGTTAGGATTCAGAACCGGACACAGCACGGAAACAGCGATCTTACATATTGTCGATGATGCATTACAGGCCCTAGACCATAATCTAACGTGTCTGCTAGTCCTTCTTGACCTGTCTTCTGCATTTGACACGGTAAATCATGAAAAACTACTAACCAGACTCCATGACAGGATGGGAATGTCTGGAAATGTGCTGAAATGGTTTGTCTCCTTCCTTCAGAATAGAACGCAAAGATTTCTGATCAACCAGACACTATCACCATCTTGCCCTAACTCAATTGGAGTTCCCCAAGGATCTACATTATCTCCATCACTATTCGACTTGTATGTCGAACCTTTTACAGAAATTCTCCGAAACTCAAAGATTTCCTATCACATGTACGCAGACGACACACAGATATACATCAGGATCAGGTCTCTCGAAGACATCAAGTTAATGAATGAGGCACTAAAAACATCATTACAATGGTTAACTAGCAATCATCTGAAGTTAAATGCACAAAAAACAGAATTCCTATTAATCTCACCAACAAAGAACCACACAGAAGTGAAGGAATGGACCAAGCTAATCACGGCATTAAATTGCACCCCTAGTGGACTCAGCAAAATCGCTAGGAATGATGCTGGTTAAGAACCTAGACATGAAATCCCACATCAAAACTATGGCAAAAAGTACCCGTTTTAATCTAAACTACATTAGAAAAGTGAAACCATTCATCTCTAAGGCGGATCTCAAACTGGCAGTCCAATCCTTGGTTATCTCGAGGATTGAATATGGATGTACAACCTTAGCAGGGCTACCAAAAATGTCCACAGCACCACTAAAAGCATGCCTCAATGCAGCTTGCAAGACTCATCTCCCCGGATCGGGGAAATTCGACCATATCTCTCCACACCTGAAAGCGTTAAACTGGCTACCGTATGAAGCCAGGATTCAACTAAAATGGCACGTATTACCCACAAAGCTCTACACTATGATACACTGAGATACCTTGCCCAGTTATCAGGAGCAAGCAGACCTACCAGGAGTGCCAAGGAGCTGTTGCTGAGACCACCTATCTTCCGGAAGAAGAAAACATATGATAGAGCTTTCTCTGGAGCAGCCCCCAGAATATGGAACTCACACCCTCCAAACATTAGGAAGTTCCTACCATAGACAAATAAGTTCTTCACTAGCACCGTGACATAGATGTCACCAAAAAGAACAGCGTTGTAAGTAAAGAGAAAGTCACCAGCGATACTGGAGAGAACCATTAACGGTATGATACCACGCCTGACTCAGGAAGGGAAAATCTCATAGGGAAATTACACTCCAGAACTATTTAGTGCTCGAAGTCCCGTACTCCTTTGATACCAAGATGTATCCAAATACTTACCTCATATGCCTATTTATATATATTTTTATGTTATCATTTATGACTATATACTCACCTACCTCATATCATTGTGAAATGTCTGTTATACAAGATGTACCTCTAAACTACCTCATGTAATGTAAAGCGCTCTGATACCGAAGGGTCACGTTTGCTCTATACAAAACTCTTTAAATAAATAAATAAATGTGAAATGAAAGAAAAATATTTAAAACTTTATTGGTCCTCTCCACATTGGGTTATCTCCATATATGAAGGTAGACAGGTTAAGCGGGAAGCGTCATTAATATAGCCTTATAGGGGGAGGAGCCTAGCCTGCAACCATGATGGCCGCTTAAACCCTCGGCTCCGCCGACCCTCTCGCTTTCCTCCCGTATTGCAATTAATCCTGCAAGCTATCCTGTATTTGAGCCGAGTCATCGGAACCGGGAGGTGACTCCGATTCCAACGGTGTGTTCCCCGGCACGCTCCGTGCGGTAGAAGTGATGGGGCGTCCTTGCTTCCTCCCTGGCGCTTAATGGCGGTGACCGGGTCTTTGTTCCTCGGGGACGGCCGGCCCTGACCACGACAACAGCGGCCATTGAAGACGGGGCGGAGTCGGCCGGCGGAGAGTAGCTGCCGCACTGTGTTTCCCGCTGCAGTGATCCACTATACGCTTGAAGGATATTGCAGTTGTGAGTGATACATTGTATCCTCTCCCCAGCCCGTAGACGGCCCTGATAGCTTTTTCGTCTCTCCCGACGCTGTGGTGGGTGCCATTTTGGAGATTGAGCACTCGGCACTTGAAACTGACGACCCCGGGCTGCTATTGAGGGTACGGACGACTGCCGACACTGCATTGGCACCGTGTGTGGCGTCGGAATGGAGTGTGCTGCCCCTGTGCCCCCGGCCCGGTTGTGCTATGCGGAGCGGCGACGGGGTGATCGGCTGTTCGCAAGGGATGTTGGCGGCCAGTTTCGAGGACTACTACATGTCCGTGAGCCCCGTGTGCAGGGAGCTGCTGCATCCTTTCTTCCTGAGGCACCATTGAAGATTGGTGATATTCTGGGCGCTCTAGGTACTCTGCGAGCTGCCCTATATAATAATGCCCAGGATCTGTGGGGCCGACTGGATGCCATTTCCTCTGACGTGCCCTCGACTGGCCGAGTTTGCTCTCGAGTGCGGGGCACTGCGCCACACCCAGTATCCGACTACTGTGGACTGCCTACCCAGATGTACACGGAGGTGTTGGAGGTACGGGATCCTGATACCGCCGAGGTGCTGACTGTAAAGGCTATGGAGAGGTCTGGTGTTCGTGGACTTGTGCAGTGGCTGGGGAATCGTCTCCGGACGCCATGTCCGGCAACTCCTTTGTGGTCTACTGACGTGAATCATCATCTTATCCCGGAGCTGATGCTACTGCTTTGGCCGGCCGACCTTGGAGGATTGCTGCTATGCATTGCTTCTTTTTGCACCCTTGTTGAACACATGGCTTTGAGTTGGACAGACTTTGGTGGACAGCGTCCTACTCTGTTGTGGTCATCCCGTCTGCTTATCCCATCCAAGATGGCTACTGTGCAGCTGGACTTCGTCGATACACCAGATCGCAAGGGGCAAGGTTGAGGATGTTTTCCATTTTTTTTGATTGCTGTTGCTCGCACTGCTGGGACTATGAAGGACAGATGGGGAAGTTGAACGTTAGTTTTACATCGATTCGGGGGTCCGGGGATGGGCGGCCGAGAATGAACATGTTGGTTGTCTTGAGCACATACGTTTGGCCCTCCTCCGGTTTTATATGATTCCTTTCTTTTTTCCTTTTCTTTCTGCTTCTGTATTTCGGGTTCTCTTTTTTGGGCGACAGGCACACTGGTAGGGGGGGGTAGGCCGTAGCCTCTGCATGCGTGTAGGGTGGGGGTTAGGGGGGGGTTTATTTTGTCCGTTTCAGTTTCTATGGGCCTTATTTTTCTCTCTATTCCTAAATTCTTTTTCTTTTCTTGTTTCTTCTTTGGGTCAGTAGGGTGGTTCGGTGCGAGGTGGGTAGCGACCGGCATGCAACATAATTTGTGATTGTTTATCCTTTTGTGTTATCCCTATGCCGCCATTCTGATTATGTTTTTCTGCTTGTTGGATTTCTCTGGTAGACGTTGCCCACTCATGTCTTCGGTGGACTGTATGGACTCTGATCCTTCTTAGTTCCTATAATTTAAAACACACTTTAAAAAACTTTAAAAAATGAACCTTAAATTCTCCTGTTTCTCGGTAGTGCGAAGATATCCAGTGTAACCCAGGCTGATTGTTATTTTGTATTGAGGTGCTACTGAGTCGCCGTATAGCTTGCTAAAGTGCTTAAAACGATGTCGAGGCCGGCCGGATGGTTGTGGGCCCGTATTTGTTTGTTGATACTGCGCAATAAAGGTTTAAATTTTTTTTTACAAAAATATATATAGCCTTATAGCCCGCCGTAGAGGGCTATACCAGCTATTAAAGGCCCTCTCCAGTGTTAAAGGCCCCGAGCCGAAGGCGAGGGCCTATAAAAAGGGAGAGGGACTTTAATAGCGGTATAGCCCATCTACGAAGGGCTATAAGGCTATTAGAACATTCTGCCACTAGAGGAAAGAATGTTCTAACCAAAAAAACAAAGCCTTTTGGAAGCGTGAGGGGATTGGAATCCCCTCAGGCCCCCTGAAGCCTTTGTTCACAACCAGAGCTATGAACAAAGAAACATTGGAATGTTGGAGCTCCAGGCTTATACCAGCCATTATATGCCCAGAGCACTCCATTGTTTTCAATGGAGCTCCCAACATTCCAATGTTCTAATAGTTGTTGTTGTGTCTCTCCCTTTCCCAAACCTAAAAGTATTTTTTTGGGGGTACCCTTGTTTTTGATGTGGGATCCCGTAAAGTCAAACATTGCTGCTAGGCCGACAACATTCTAAACACAGGAAGCAGCAATTTGTGTGGATACCTCAAAGAAAAAAACCGAATAGTTTAAATTCAAAAGTATTATAATAATGGGCAAACCATTAGTGACAATGCTTACTTCTGTATCTTTTTTGTCACAATGATTTATTTAAAAAAGCAATAATACTTTTAGGTCCAGTTGATTCTTCTGCTCACAGGCTTTTATAGGGTTTGTAGCTTCTATGTAAACGTGATACCCAGAATGAAAAACCATTGCAGTTGGGGTTACCCATACTATTATGTGATTCAGAAGGCTAAATGTCTTCTTTCTTTCTTTCTTGTACACTGTCTTATATTTGGAAACCAAAAATGCAGAGTAAACACATTAATTTGTTTTGCTAGGCACGATGAGATTTGTCCCGAATCACAGTATGTTGAGCGTTGTTGCCGAGACACAAACCCCGTTCCCCAGCTTCGAGGTCGACCGCTCTAGCCGTAAGGCTGCATACTCTAATACCTAACACGGTTGCACAATTGGGTTACAATAAGTCAGTTTCTTTACTTTTCTTCAATAAATGGACATGAATGGTTTTCCTGCCTCAAACAGCACAATGTAATGTTTTTTTAACCCAGGTGCCACTTTTGTGTACTTTTCACATGAAATGTGCGTTAGGTGAGCCAAGAAGCTATTGCGCTATTTTTTTGTGGCATTCAGGTAAACACAATCACGCCAAATTCTGCCATAACTTAAAAAAACAAGAAAAGCTTGAGTATGTACCAATACACTGGATATATATCTCTTCAAACACCAGCAGAGCTTGAATAATGGTGGGAAATATAAGGGCAAGACATGCAATAAAAGACATTATGTTTTTCGTTGTGGGAGGAAATAAAGCAATGGCCACACAAGAGGGGTGAAAAACTGCTGAGGTGGGATGTGATAAGACAATAGAGAGTCCAATATTAAAGTGACAGGACCACAGCAAAGTAAGCAGCAGGAGTGAGAAGAGTCTCAGAATTGCAGAAGATTTTCCAGTTCCCCTCAGACACAGAAGTGGACGGATGTATTTGCCACCTTACTTGCTTGAATTCACATAAACTCTAGCACCCAGTGGTCCCTCACTTGTCCTGATAACAATGCTGCCCACTTAAATGGATGAGCCCAGTGCCATCAAACAGAAAAGGCACAAATGCAACATGGACTACTCAAATTTGTCCACTTAAAACTAACCAGTTTTTGCAATCTGTAAATTTTGGGACAGGATCGGCCTTGATCCAGGGAAACCTACCAAACCCAGGCATTTTTTAAAGCCAAACACTTGAGGCAATATAGGGTGCTGTGCCTTGCATGGATACCTCTACCTTTTCTTGGTCACAACCCTCTTCAAACCTGAAACATAGGCAAAATCACAATTCTTTCTCACTTATCTGTGAAAAAGCTGATGGATTCTGCAGGGTTCCACAAACTTCCTATCACCCAGCATTCTCACACTTGTCTTGATAAAAATGATACCCAAATTACATGGGTGAGCTCACAACACCCATAAAGAAAGGTCCCAAAGTGCACCAAAGACAGATCAACATTTCTCCCTCAAAACCAACTATTTTTATTGAAATGTGGGTAGTTGTGGATTTTGTGTCGGGGCTCAACAGCCATCCAGGGAAACCTACCAAACCCAGGTATTTCTCAAAAGTATCCAAAATATTTCAACCATCTATCGTTCCTATACTTCCCTTGATGAAAGTGTTACCTTCCTTGTGTGGCGTGGCTGCCACCTTTGATACAAAAGCCCCCAAAATGAAAAATAGAAACATCAACATTTTCTGTTATAAAAATTTGCTGAATTTGGATTGAGGTGGCTATGGTATTTTACCCGGGCTCAGGTACTGACTATGGAAATTTACCAAACCCAGATCTTTTAAAAAAATAGACAACCATGGGAGTACAGGGTGGTGTCCCATGACATTTTCTTAAGTTTCTTACTTACATTACCTTACAAACCTCAAACATGTTCTAAAGTTATGTATTTTCTAATATTTCTTTGAGGAAAAAACCGTAATCGGCAGGGATCTCCAAAATTCCTACCACCCAGCATTCCCACTCTTTGCAAATCACAAAAGACTCCAGTAGTCCCTGATTTGATATGTTTCAGTTCAGCACTAGGACCAGCCACACATGTAGATTAACATTTTTATCATGACAAGTTTGGAAATACTGGAAGCACGCAATTTGTTAAGCCCCTCCAACTCTTCCTTTTATGACAATGTTTTCCATTGTGGTCTAGAGGACTTTCTGCCCTTCAGGGGGTAGATTGGGTCCAAATTCCCCAAATGTGCCCTTGTCAAGTGTGGTAGGGAAGACAGGCCCAAGCACCAAGAGTGGCCAATCCCACCTCCCCATATCTGCCCCTTGGGTGCTGAAATATTGATGTACCTTGGGATGCAGTGGAGGGCTGCTTGCACCTAAAAAAAGCATTGCAGGTTTAATTCCCTGGTGTCTAGTAAGCTTTCTTCCCCTGGGGCAGTGTGGGGGTAACCACCCAATATCTGTCCCACAGGTGGGGCAGAAAGAGTGTTGCAGTTGGGTTCGGGGGAGCACTGGCCTATACCCATGAAGGCTACTCCCTGTACAAAAAAGCAGTGCTATTTTTAGTCCGTGGGGCCTGGTGGTGCTTCTACCCCCTGAGTCATATTGTGGTGCACACCCACTATTCACCACCCAGGGTGGGTAAAAGAATGTTATGGTTGCAGCAGATGGGAGCATAATCAATCCCATGCCAAAGGGGGGCAATCCTTCTACATTTAGCATCCCCGGGAGTCTAGTGAAATGATCCCTCCTTGGGGATCACATGCCCAGCAGGATCCCCAAGCTGGGTTTCACTAGTGAATGGCAGCACTGTAAAGTAAACATGGGGCTAGATGTATGAAGCATTTTTTCTGTTGGAGAGTCAGGCTTTTTGCGACAAGAAAACTGCATTTTAGCATGTATTAATCGCAAATTGTTCCCAAATCGCAGTATTAAATTGTAAATACATACTGATTTAGTATTAGGAAGTGGTGTGTTTAGAAGGACTGGGTATGAAATTCCACTCCACTCGCTGAGTTTTTCACACTCTGCGAAGTAGAGAAGGGTTTTTTACTCACTCATGCTTTCCAATGTTCAGTTGGCGAGCACAGAAAATCCTAATCCAGACCACCTCCTGGTAAGTATACTCTACCTCACGTATTGAGGAAGCTGCCGCTGGGGTAGAACAACTACTTGAGTGGCAGAAAGAATCAGCACCCTCCTGTGCTGCGCGTTGTGCTGTTCGTGCTGATTTTACTGTGCAGGACAAATAACTGGTGCTAAAAATCAGTGCGAACGGCGTGACTTAACACAAACTGTCGCTAGGCTGAGATTTTGGGTTACTTCGCGGATTTTTGCATAACAGAACTCAGCGCACTCTGTCCAGGCCTAGTGTTTAGAGTGTTCCTTCCTAAATCTCAATAGATATGGTATGTATTACTGTTTTGTGACTGAATTCTATTTCCAAAACAATACTTTACCATCAGTTTAACACTGGTGGTAACCCATTCGCAAAGGGGAATTGGTCCCATGGGTACTCCTTCCCCTTTGATAATGTTAATAAAAATATTTTACAGAGCAGGCAGCAGTCCCAATGGTCCATTGCCTACTCCTAAAAATGAAACTGTAAAGCTACAATTTTTTCTTTTTAAATACATCCTGTTTTCCTTTAAGGAAAGCTACCTATACTTACAAAGTTACTATTTAAAAGCAGTCGCAGACATGGTAGTCTTTTACCTCAGTGGGCCTCTCCTGTGATGGCTGCAATTCCTAACGGGTTGCAAATTGCACCCTATCTCATTAATATTCATGAGGTAGGTCAAATTAGGACCGATTACAAATTGGTATTTTGCAAAATGAGATATTACTACATAGGTTGCTTTGCAAATTAACACACTGGTTGTAAAAATGCTGGTCGAAAATTGCAACCAGTATTTTGCGACCAGTTGTATGTACATCTAGCCCCTATTCAGTATTCGAGAGCAGAGTTATGTCCCTTTGCCACCAATCAAATATGAAAGCAGACCACAGCTTTAGTGCGGCCTGCTTTCACTTTTGTTTGCTGTGATGTCAGTGTGGTGTGCAAGCTAGCGTTCAAGCGGAAAAAAAAAATCAAACACTGGATGCACTTAAAGCTATTCATGTGCTTCCCAAATCAGATTTCTGATAAAATACTTCTGAAGTTTTTAACAGAAGCATTTTCTTCTTGTGTATAGAGGATGACCCAATGACATACTTTGCATAATGAAGGTAGTGCAGAGGACATCAGTGGGTCACCCCGCACGTCTATGATGTTAATGAAACCATGTGGCATTTAAAACAAAAATAAGTTGTTTCTATTTACAATGAGATCCCAGTAGTGGTAGTCTGCTGACCCCAGCAGACAACCATCTCTGGGATGCCAGCCAGTTTTAGAGATTTGCAATCTACAACTACCTCATGAACATTCATGAGATAGGTTGGATGGAGAACCATTATAATTTGCCATTTTGTGAATTAAACTATTAGTACATTGACATAGATCAGTTCCAAAAATTCCTTTCCATTTCCAAAAATTTCATGTACAAATTCTGACCATTTTTTATAAATGGAAATTTAGTACAACAGGTCCCAAATGACAGTAATGAAAGCCTCTGCTGAGGTAATGCAGCTTTAGTTTTTTCCCCCTGGTGAGTGTGAAATTAAGGGTTGCAACTCTGATTTCAGCTCTGAAACAGTCTCTGTTCAATTAAAAAACAGTCAGTTAGAAACTTAGGACTGATTACGCTCTTGGAGGACAGAGTTATTCTGTCACAAACGTGACGGATATCCCATCCACCAAATTTCAATCCCATTATATCATATGGAACTTGTAATTTTGCAGACTGGATATCCATCATGTTTGTGACGGAGTATTTCATCTGACAAGATCGTAACCAGGCCCTTAGTACTATATGTTTGATCATTTGAATGAGCTAAAAGTTTACAATTGAAAGACTACCTATGATTCAAACATTGATTGGATATGTTCAGTAATAAAGGGCTATGATACCAAATCACTCATGGATTAAATTGAGCTGATATTTGTGGGCTTAAGTTTTATGTCACCAGGAAAACATCAGTCATTGAGCATGTTTATGGGGTTTTTGATATTGATTTTACAGAGTTTTATATAGCGCGAACTTGACCCGAATTGGGTATCAGATCACTTTCCATAGCACCACTTGCATTACATGTTGACACATTCAATTTTTGGTAGGCACAGGGAGATTGTGATTTGCCCAGAATCACAGGATGTTCAGCGTCATTGCCGAGACTCGAACCCAGTTCCCCAGATTCAAAGTCGACTGACCTAGCCATTAGCTCAACTCCTCTCCCCATGAATAGGACTCAGAGAGGTGGCAAAATGCCATCAAGTAAACTAAATGAAGATAATCAGTAGTGCAGCAAGGTAGTGACATATATTAAGAGGGCAGGCAAACCTTTTTGGTCTTTGACAAGTTGAATTCTTAATCTGGTGACACCAATATGTGGTACGTATACATTAGCAATTAAGGAACAAAATTAGTGTTATGAAATGTTACTATCAGCTATTTGTCATTGGTACGGTATTTGAAATGGTGACATTGTCAAAGGTTATCCTTAGTTAAGAGTGAAAACCTTCAAATTTTTGCCTCTTGTTTTGTTCTCCCCATAACTTTAAAACCAAGTTGTTGAAGTTTGCCCACATCATGCTTAGGGAGGTGCATTTCCTGAAGACTAGAACCTCTGGAGCTATGTATTGAAGTTCTTCATGCAAACTGACAATACTTTTTATGGAGTGAGGGCCATTAATATTCCCTGACAAGATTATAATGTCATTAGAGGATTAATGTTATGATGAAAAAGCCTTATGTATGAGCTAAAAGTGTGAGAGAAGACATTCTGCCGAAATATATTTATAATATTTGAATGAAACCTCTGCTTCTCGAACTCGCACCCACTCCCTCTGAGACTCAACCACCCAGAGAGGACTTTGAAAGTCCTCCAAAAGAATGAAGGAAAACCTGCTACCACTTGAATCAATCCACATCTGAAGTAATTCCTTGAATTTGTGACACCGATATTGATGTAGTGTGTGCTTCTCAAGTACATGTAACGGTATGGAAGCCACTTTGACTTTGAGCCTGGCAGGCTCTTGAAGAAAAACCTGTGGCCCAGAGGGCTGGAGTTGGGGGATCAATTGGTGACATTTCCAGTGTATCTCAGAAGTGGTGTATCAGAAGTCTGACCTGACACAAAAGGTATGTTCACCAACTTTGCCAGACTGGAGTTCATGGCTTGGGCGGTGGGGGAGTTGATAGTACAAGAGTAAATTCCGCAAATCAAGCATCCTAGCAGCAGCAACCTCATACAAGTAAAATAATAGTTAATCAACAATTTTTATAAAAAATCAGGGGGTCAGGAAAGAGAACAAGGGAAAACATGAATTCCCTCGGATCGCTAATGAGAAATAGAAATAATCCCCTGCACCTCAGTGGTCAAAAGATATAGCTCAGACAATCTAAGGGATGATAGAGCTGAGTGTGAGAGAACATGTGATGATAAAGAAGGGTGGTGAGACAAAAACAAGAATATGGAGAAAAAATATTGACCTATTAGCAGGCATATCAGATAGACAAGAAAGCCAACCATCACGAACCAGAAGCATATCCAAAGATCAGTCTATGTATATTGCATTGTAGACAATAGTGCCAGATGTACAAAGCAATTTTTCAGTGACAAACTTTCCAATCTAGAGATCACAAACAATAAAACCGCTTTTAGCAATGTAGGTCACAGGATGCTGGTTTACGGTCCAGAGAGGACCTGGCCTGGCCGTTTGGACTGGACTATTCCAATGTGGAGCAGGGTCAAGACTGATTTGCATATGGCTGGGTCCAAACTTTGGTGGCATAGTGAGCAAAAGAATGATGGATTCAACCTGGATCTCTTAAATGGAGGTGAGTGGTTAAAAAGTTTCAGGACTCCATCCATCATCTTGTTGTGTTTGCTATGTTCACCCTAAGTGGCGATTGGTATACTCAAAGTGCACCCCTTGCTCGCTATGCCACTGGACTCAAGCTACCCTGGATGATGAAGGGTGATACCCCGAAACTGGTCCCAGGATGCTTCTTTCCAGCCCAGGGAGGAGCTGACCTGGCTGTTTCAGCTGGACTGTTCCCATGAGGAGCAGCGTCAGGACTTATTTGCATATAGCTGGGTCCAAACTGGGTGGGCAGAGTGAGCAAATTAACAAGGGATTAAACCCAGATCTTTTGACTGGGGGTGAGTAGTTGAAAAGTTTCGGGACTCTTTCCATCATCTTGTTGTGTTTGCTAAGCATATTTTTGAAGTCTGTAAAATTTTACTAACTTCTAAAATAGGTTTAGGAATGGATAAGGAATTGCCATTTGGAAGGGGTCTATTGTAGATGTTCTTTGTGAAAAATGATTTTTATTCATGTGTATCAATGGTACAGGACACAAATGGCAGCTTTAAAATATTGAAAAGTTACTGATCCTCAAACCTGGGGTGGAGCCAATTCGCTAAAGGGAACCTTGGGGACCTCTTTATCTTTGGGAGTGTTAGCAATAATTGCTTGGCACTAGGCAATGGTCCACAAGACCAATGCAAACTTGCAAACAACCAAAAAAATGAAACATTTATTTTCAAATTAATCTAAATGGGCTGTGTTAAATGTTTTACTGTAATCAAAGGAAAATGCAGACATGGTTGTCTGGTTGTTTGATGGTCCCAGCAGGCCACCATGTCTGTAATGACCTACAATCATAGTGAGTCACAATTTGTCACCTACATCATTAATATTTGTGAGTTAGGTCAGATTACGACCCTCTCCAGTTCAGAACTTTAAGAAGCAACTTTAAGAAAGTGGTTTGTTAAGCAGGGTGGATGGTAGCCTACAACAACCTGTTAGGTACAGGCAAATATTTCAATCATTTAAACATGTGCTCAACTCCTGGAGTTATGACACAGACTAGCCAGGTGTAAGTTATTGATAATCTGTAAAGCATTTAGAAGTACTTTAACAGTTAAAAGGTCATAAACACAACACAATAAAAATTACATTCCAATTTTTTAAATATAGCGAAGAATTTAATGGAAAAATTACAAAAATCAAATACAAGAAATTAAAGATATGGATTTTCAAAAATGTAAAAGAAAAAGCACCAACAAAAAGCAAAGTGCCAATAAAAAATGATTTCATGTGTAACTGGGATCTAGGCACTATTTCAGGCTGACAGCAATAGACCAAGTATCAAAATTTTACCTTAGGACTTAGGGCCTGATTTAGATTTCAGCAGTCAGGTTACTCCGCCACAATGGGGACTGATATCCCCTCCCCCTAAATATAAATTCTATAATATTCTATGGGATTTAGATTTCGAAAAGAGAGGATATTCATCGCTGTTGTCATGGAGTAATTCGATATCTAAATCAGGCCCTTATTCTGTGAACTGCAAATCAAAATCCTACTTCAGGGCAGAGTTGCCAACTGTATCAGAGAAGGTCCTCTCAAAGCCAGATAGGCATTGGATGAAGATCAATTGCTGCAGAAAAATAAATTCATTAACACGTACTACAAGGTACAAGGCTCCTTTGGCCAGATGTATGACTTTTTTTGCGTGCACAAATGCGTTTTAGACCCGTTTGTGCCCGCAAAAAATCTGTGGCCCATTATTGGGTGGGGGGAAATAGTGCCAAATCTCTGATGACCCCTACTTCATCGAGCAGTCATGGATGCTTGACCATGGCAGAGACCGGGTAGTCGCCACTATTGTCAAAAAAGTGTCCTCTTGAATCAAAACCAGGTGGGTGGGCCATAGCCTTGGCGGAAAAGGAACTCCATTGCGATGGAGCCTGTGTTCGCGTTCAGAAAACAGGCTCCTATTAAAGTCAATGGGAGCCCGACCGAATCCTATCCAGATGCATACGGAAGCATCCGACTCAGTCTTTCGACTCACCCGTTCAGAGTCGTACACAAAGCATTCCGGAACCGATGTGGTCGGTATGCTTTCCGAACAAGATCAGAATTGGGCCCTTAGTGTGCATAGTTCACTCCTTCCACCAGCCCACTCTGCACCAGCCCCGCAGCGACCAAAAATAAAATGATAATAATGTTCAGTTATGATAATTTTATTTTTCCGTATTCCACTGTTCTAGGAGCAGTGAGGAGACGCACCTCTGCCTTAGAAGAGAAGGCATCATTGATCAATTGGGCCTGCAAATTTAAGTAATTGAACTACTTGTGTGGCAAAAAAAGATTACTTACACTATAAACAACAAATTATTTTTGACACATTGTTTTTATCATTAATATTATTAGCAATATTAATCCTAATAGGGTTAATTCTGGTGGTAGTAGTAGTATTATTTTCCATCATCTATTTTTATTGTTCATTTATAATTTATACTATGCTGTATTGATGTTTTTTAATCCTCCTATTATTAACTCGCATCTCCATGTATTCAACAAGATCATCTTGATTTTGGAAATCATCTAAAATTCTGAGAGTCAATGTTTAGAGAAGGAATGAAAAATGTCATATGCTTTGCTTTGGATGTTTTTCAATTGCTTTATGGTAGGATGATTTCAGAATACAAACACAATATAATTATTCAAGCATGCACTTCAGATTAAGATATGTTAATATGCGTTAGGCGTCAATAACAATTCTAATTGTAATAAATTCATTGTGTACTCATGTGTATTTTATTAGTATTCTCTACCGATTGAAATTCCAGCATATTATTATTTACCAATCACTTATTGAAAACACACCTGCTCGGTGCAGTGGATAATGACCCCGCCATTGTCTTGCAACGTGAACTAATGTGTAAATGACGGCACAAAACATAACTTTTACATCAATATACCCGGGCAGACACTTTTATTTTAACAAATAAAACATTGGAAAGGTAATTTACAAAATAATTATTGGTACACACACAAATTTACTAAAGCACATTATATTTGATGCATCGTATCAATTCTTAACAGTTCAATACTATTTGGTGTGTTTTTCTATGAAGCAAGTGTGCACCGGTATGACAGAGAGACTTTTGCAATGGCAATCGTTTTCAATTGCATAGTAAGAAATTATTTACCAAGCTTTAGTAACACACAACACACACACAGCATATGCATCTAAAGCGCAATATTTCCTAGCACAATAAAATGCTACAGAGCATGACTGTGGTGCTGCGAAATGTTTGTGGTCCATAATTATTGCTAATCGTATGTCAATCCGTGTACTAATATGTTTAACTGTGTATTAATATGTGACAGGATAATTACAGAAAGAAGCCAAACTGTTCTTTTGTTTAACCCCTTCTATGCTCATGACGGAGCCGCTCCGTCATGAGCCTCGGTTGAGCTGTGCTCATGACGGAGCGGTTCCGTCATGGCCCGCTCGGCGCGCCTGCGCGGCGCGAATTTTGCGCCTGCGCTGGACATTCCATTGAGCGGGCGGGGCCATGACGGAACCGCTCCGTCATGAGCACAGCTCAACCGCGGCTCGTGACGGAGCGGCTCCGTCACGAGCATGCGAGCGCGGCTCGGCCCCCCCCCCCCCCCCCACCCCCTTAGCCCTGCGGCGGAATTCCCGCCACAGCGAAGGGGCTAATTGCAAGTATTCATTAGATTATAGATTGTTCCCGTTTATTTGCATGTTTTTCTTAACGTTGACCTGAGTGGTAGGTCGCATCCACTCAAAGGAGCTTATTCATGAGTTCTTGCAGCTTAAAAAATGCACAATGTTGCGCCCTATTTACAAAGTGATGCATCTATACAGATGAGTCACTTTGTAAACCCCTGTGCCACATTATACCTGCGGCAGGTATAATGTATGCATGGTTGGCATTCCCACGCAAAAAGCCTTCTAGAAGTGGTGCATTGAAATTTATAAGACTTCTGTGCACCACTTCTAGGATGCCATTGCATCAATTTCTTATGCCTACCTCACAGCAGAGGTACTGGCGACGCTGGCACTTTCACATGGGGCCTGCCCCATGTGAAAGGACACATTGCTGGAGTTGGGTCTGTGTTCAGACACACCCAAGCAATGCGTCACTTTTGCGCCAACAGATACGTCAGTAATACTGATGTATCTGTCATTTCTTGTTACAAGATGCGTCATACTGTAAAATATAACACATCCATAATGTCGCAAGGAGGACGCACTGAGATGTGACACATCGCTCTTTCAACGCAGCGATGCATCACTTCTCATAAACAAGGCCCAAAGTATTTCACTGGAAACATATTATTGGTTTTTAATGTAATTTCACGTCTTTCCTTTCTTTACAGGTGCCTGATAATCTTCAGTTAATACACAAAAAGGTGATTGTGGGTCTAAGAAACAAGTGTTAGATTGAGCCTGCCTGTCAACAGAACAACAGAAGATATTTGTTTCTTCTACTATATCTGAGCACACTTTTTAATGTTGGAAACATGGGAGATACCCAATAAAGTTTTTTCTCTCTCTGCTCTCCAATTTTATATTCCTTCACCTTTATCACACCATTACAATTAGTTTTATGCACAGCTTCCATTAAGTACTCACGGTTATCAGCCTTACACCTAATGACACACTAGGGCAACTACTATTCTTGACATCAGGTGGTTGTAAGTCCACTCTCCTCAGTGTGAGGAGCCCCAAATGATGTACAGGGCGGAACCGATCGAAAACTGATGGGTACCTTCACAATCATTGGGATATCCTGTGGTACTTAATTGTATCTTCTTCTGTTTTCCTCCATTGTCTTTGTTCTGTTGGCAGGCAAGCTCAATCTAACACTTGTTTCTTAGACCCATCTGTGTGTACTAACTGTTGTTTGGGGTATGTGATTGGATGTGGTCTCTAAACCTACCCTTGGACCCTCTTTCTAAAATGGTTTTGTTATGCCTGATAATCCTCACCAGTTAGAAGAGTAGCTCTTTGATTTGCTTTTCGAAATGTTAGCGTAGAGAAAAGAATTGGGGACTTGTGATTCACACCATGTAGGGTGAGGGGAAGAATCCTCCTGTAACAGGCAGACAGGATTGCTGATATCTTCAAGCCACGCAGCTGTGTGTGCCATTGTCTGATGATGGGAATGAGGGGAGTTTATCTGCTCCTAGGAGATGGTGCAGCCTGACTAGTCCAAGTTTGGAGGGAGCCAGTGGTAAACAGTTTTGGAGAAATGGGCAACATGTTTCAGTTGTGCGTCTTAGAATAGTTGTTAGAAGTTCCTGTCTTTACTTTCCTGAGGGAAGACCTTTTTTCTTACTCTACTACTTGAGCTTTCATATCCCTAAGTCCTTCATCTAGATTCCTAAACCTTTCTGCCCTATACAATGAACCGTAACTTGGTTCATTTTAGAGTGACACCTTCTTAGAATTTCCTTGTTATCTTTCAATGCCTTATGTAGAATAGGGAAGTTCTTTTCTGAACCAATACTACTTCAGTTTAGAATTGTGCACTGTATATTCATTCACAATGTTCTTTACCTGAAATATCTAGTAGGACTAACTAACAATACTGAATGTTATGCTTAATTAATTGATTGATTGATTTAATGAATAAATAACGTTTTTACTTTTACTAAGTTGATGTTCAGAGGCAATCTCCCACAATACATTTTCCGTTATTACTCAATGGTCCATATAATCAGTTGTGCATTCTATTTCACCAGTATAGCAGAGCCAAAAGGTACAGGAAATTGTAATGCTTCAACTGCATGCATCAGGCCGGCCACAGGGAGGGGGTCGGGGGGGTGGGGGTGCGTGTAAAACTCTGCAGCTGCTTTTGTTCCAGGGGCTGATATAGCATCTATGCTGCAAAACTAGCCCAGGGCACAAAAACGCCGCCCCAGGGGTCCAACACTGGCCCCCACCCTTGCGGCCCACCATGGAAACCCCCAGTGCCCACTACGGCCAGTCCTGCCCTGCATGTTTCCCTCATGAGCACAGAATACATAGCAGACAGTTAGCAGAAGTGTACTGGTCCTCATGCACAGAGAAGTGGACCAACTTTCCTCATGTATAGTGCAGCACATGTGGAACCTGTATACAATACCTCACAAACAAAAGATGACTTAAGGACCTTGAACATGAAGTTAATAGAGGTCATGTGGTAGTATTCCTGTGGTAGGATAGAATGTGACTTCCAACTTATTGCTGGAGAGGACATGGCTACGCATCTGCAAAGGCAGATTGATGACCGAACTACAGCACAGAGAATAAACATGTGGCTATGTTTGCACATAGAAAGAACATGGTAGCACATCTACAAGGAAATATTATGTATAATAATACAATGCTTTTTTCTTGTTTGAGTTCGAAGCCAGCTGGTCAGTTGTATATATACTAGCCAGGAAAGTGATGTTGTTACCCTGAGCATGAATGTTTCCCATTTCATAAGGGATCCTTCTACCACTAATTCCCCCCACCGTGTTATACCAGCGTCTAATAGTACCGTTTTGACTGTTTTAGAATGTTGTGGTGAGAGCCCAGGTAGTTCCCAAATCGGTGCGTGGTTAGAAAGATACCCTATCCCAGCCTTAGATTTGATTTGAGTCCATTCTTTTATGGGGCCCAGTAGTGACTTTAGTCTGACTTTTTTAAAGAATTTCTGGTGGCCGAACTTAAATAAGAAGTCATTCAGTGGAAGGTCAGAACCCGATAGCATTGCCTTAAACATATTGCCATTTGCGTTGTCTAAGTAGCATCCTGGAGTGAGTCAAATGGAACGCCCAGGCGTAGCATTCCAAGTCAGGCAAGGAGAGCCCCCCCTTTTCTCTTCTTCTTCTTAATTTCTTCCACGCCAGTCGGCTTGACTTGTAGCCCTGATAAAAGAATTAATATTTTGTTGGCATTTTGCAAGTTGTTTGGTATCAAAAGTTAATGGGATGGTGTTAAAAATGAATGTATATTTGGGGAGAATAATCATTTTTACCAGGCTGGTTCTCCCGAAGATGGTAAGCGGGAGAAAGGACCAGGATTTCATCAAGATTTTGGATTCAAGGGAAATCCGGTCCAGATTGTTTTGAGCCAGAAGGTCCAAGTCTTTGGTGATTGTTATTCCCAAGTATCTCATAGAGGATTTTACCGGGAGTTGGAGATTTGTGATATTCCAGGCCATTATTTCTGTCTTCCCGGCATTTATTTCGTATGCAGAGAATTTCCCGAATTCCTCTTCCTTCTTTATAACCGTTGAAAATGCCAGGGCCGGGTCTGTTGTGTACATGAGAATATCGTCTGCATATAGACCAACTTTCTTCTCCCATCCAGAAAAAGAGAAGTTCAGGATGTTAATATCCTCTCTAATGGACTGAGCAAATGGCTCTACGTACAAATTAAAAAGGAGGGGGGAGAGGGGACACCCCTGCCTTGTCCCTCTGCTAATTTCAAAGGGGTTTGTTCGCGAGCCATTAACTAACAGACAGGCTCTAGGTTTATTATATAGTAGGCCAACCACTCTGCAAAAATTTAGGACCAAGTTGAAATTTATCCATTGTTGTATTTAGATATGACCAGTTGACCCTATCGAAAGCTTTTGTGGCGTCAAGTGCCATGGTTGCAATGGGCAAAGAAAAAGTTGAGGCAATGTCAGCGGCTCCCACTAAATCGTATGTTAAGTCAGCCAGTTGTCGGCCTCTGATAAACCCCTTTTGATCATAATGGATAATTGATCCAATCTCGCTACCCAGTTGTGCAGCCAAAAGTGACGCGAAGATTTTGTAATCATTATTGAGAAGCGAGATTGGACGATATGATCCACACTCAACTGGGTCTTTGCCTGCTTTTAGTATTAGGGCTATATTTGCTTCCCCCCAGGAACTAGGTGGTGTCTCGCCTCTGATTAATATATTATTGAATAGGGTCGTTAGAACCTGGGTGATTGTAGAGTTAAGTACCCGGAATAATTCTCCTGGAAGACCATCCGGTCCCGCGGCCTTCCCCTGTTTTAGTTGTTTGATGACATTTTCAACTTTTATTTCTGTTATTTCTTTATCAAGGTTTTCTCTTTGGGGCCCGTTTAGCTTTGGGAGAGTTACTTTATCCAGCCATTCAGAACTATCCTCAGAATTAGCATAAATCTCTTCTGTGTATATGTTTTGAAAAAAATCCCTGAAAGCTTCCCCGATGTCGAGATCAGTCGTCCTATTGACCGTTTCCTCCGCTACTCTCACTTCTTTAATATAGTTTCTAGTCTGGTCAGCTTTTATTTTCCAGGCTAGCAATTACCCAGCAGATTCGCCGTATTCAAAGTGTGAGAGTTTGCTGGCCTGCCATCTTTTGTTCAGTCTTTCTTGCAGTAACGTATCTAATTTGCCTTTTAATTCTCTTTTCTCCTCTTGATTATCTGAGGGGACTTGATCTATCGACTCCAAGCGAGTCAAATCTTGCTCTATTGTTAGGATCGCCTCTCTGTATTTCTTTTTCCTATTGGAAGCCCTGTTGGTAATACAGCCTCTTATATAAGCTTTCCAAGCCTCCCATACATTTACCAAAGAGGCAGAGCCTATGTTCCACTCTAAAAAGGAGGCGGTTTCACGTGTAAGATGTTCTCTTTCTTCTTCCTCTAATAGTATAGTTCGGTCAAAGGACCATGAAGCATGAGTAGATTCCTGCTCTAGTTTTAGCGAGAAGAGGACAGCTGAGTGGTCTGATAGATGCAAGGGTAAATATGTTACATTTTTAATCTGGTCTTTAAGAGATAGGCTAAACAAGGCATAATCAATTCGCGATTTATTCTTGTAGTTATAGTTATGAAAGGAGACTCCCATAGTTTTCCCAGCTCTTTGCCTCCAAAGATCGTTTAGCCCCAGGTTTGACATACAGCTCCGGAGCGTGTCCTTCATGTTACTTTGTACTATTGCTCTGAAGCTGGGAGATTTATCCAGATTTGGATCTAGCACTAGATTAAAATCTCCCATCCATATAATGGGGTCTGAGCAGGTGATCAGATGGTTCTGTAATATATTTAGGTAAGAGGAGTCATCCTGATTAGGGCCGTAATAGCTAACAATAGTAAGACCCCTTGAGTACAGTTGAACATTAACTATCAGCCATCTGCCGCTCGCGTCTGTTTTCCAGTCTGTAATCTGAGCCCTTGCTCCTTTTTTGAAAATGATGGCGGTCCCACGAATGCTGGCGTTGTGGACAGTACTTACGAATGTATCCACCCATTTCAATTTTTTTAGTATAACCGTAATCTCCTGTTTATTTAGATGTGTCTCCTGGATCGCCATGATCTGCGCGGGTGAGTCTCTAAGGTACTGTATAATTTTATGTCTTCTCGCCCTTACTCGCAGACCATTGACGTTCCAGAATAAAAATCCAATATCTATCATCTAACTTTACCATACCACTGCTCTACTGTTTTTTTGCAAGTTACCTGCCTACCGTTTCCTGTTTTACCCAAACAATTATTGTATCCCGCCTTTGGATCCGTGTTTTTTAAGATTTTAAGATTTAGCTTATGAGAACCTTTTTTTTGTGCATTCCCCCCCTCCCACCACTGGAACCCCCCCCCCCCAACTTACTCTGGCTGGATGTCTTGCCAGATTATCATCCCCCGACGTGCTCCTGCCTGATGCCCTCATTTTCTACTTTATCGGTCAATATACCCAATGTTTTGTAGGTAGTGAGCGTTTAATTTTATTTTATATTCACTATGTTAAATATGTTATTGCTATTAATCACCTTTGGATTTCAAAAGTGTAATGAGGCGTAAATCATAAGAAGAGTTGGTCAAGATTGACTTAGTGGAGAGAAGGGAGAGGGTGATCCGATAATGGTATTTTATTGTTTTTTTTTCCCTTTTTCCACCTCATTTTCCTCTACCAGTTGGCTTTTTTTTTCTTCATTTTTTTTATTCCCTTTCCCACCTTTTTAAAAAAAAAATGTAATTAATATTTATTTAATTTTAATATTTTTTTCCCAAATGCTCATTACTTCTCCCCCCCCTTTTTTTTTCCTTTTATGTTTTATTTCTTCCCTATTTTTTTTTATTTTTAATTTATTTATGGTTCGTGGACTCTGCTTCTTACCCTTATATTTTTTTCTTTGTTATTTGTTAGCTACTGCTAAGTGTCAAGGGGGCTTTGCGGATTCACTGATGGAGACTAATAGCTCATCCGCTTCGAAAGGAGACTTGATGTTATACATTTTATTATTGTACATTATCCTTAAGAAGGCGGGAAATCGCATCTGTACAGTAGCTCCCAGTCCTCTAAACTACTCCATCCTCTGGCCAAGTTCCCATTGCCTATCCAATGTAGTTTTGGATAGGTCAGATCTAACTTCAAAAGGGAAGTCAAAAGTTTTCAGGGTCTTGATTTTAAGAGCTAAGTTCAATATCTTTTCTTTCAATGAATATGTTAGGAAGTTTACCAGGATCTTTCTAAGTTTTGCTCTACTTGGATTGAGACGGAAGGGGTCACGATGTACCCTCTGTATATCAGACTCCAGTTCAGACGCAAATTCTACCAAATTGAGGGAGTCTTTGAGTATGGTTGCCACAAAGTTCTTGATCTCCCCTCCCTCTTTCCCCTCTGGGATTTTTAGCAGCCTCAGGTTGTTCCTTCTTGAAAATTTTTCAAGGGACTCTACCCTTTCTTTAACTGCCTCTCCCTCTCTTCGTAGAGTCTGGATCTTAGTTTCTGCACGATCCAGTTTTGCTTTGAGTTCACCAACAGTATCCTCCAAACTTCCTGTTCTCAAAAAGAGCCCGTCTACTTTGGTCTCCAGATTCTCACACATTGTGCGGATCTCTGACTGGTTTTGTCTCGATTCCTCAAAGCATTTTTGTGACTCCTCAAACCCGTTCCTTATCTCCTTCCTCATACTAAGAAGTATATGTTGGAGGGTGTGATCGCCATCGGTTTCTTCATTCCGCCCAGCACATAGATCTGGGACTTTGGCTGCCCTTTCTGACTCGACTAGGTTAGCGGCTAGGTGGTCTACAGGGGGCGTCATTTTTGTGGCCTGCTCAGCTGGATCACCCATCTTTACGCCATCTGCCTGCTCCTCCATCCCCGTTGCCTCCACTGCTATCACCCCGAGGTTGCTAGGTGCGAGTGTCGGGTCAAAAACTTCAACTGGGGTAAATGCGTTTTGCGTATTATTCAGTCCTTGAGATTTTTGATTTATGTTAAGAACCTGAGGCAGAACCTTGAAGTAAGACTTCAATGAAGGTGTAATCCGGGAGGCTTTAATCTTTTTGGAGTTGCCTTTGATCTGACTCTCCTTATGAGGTAGTTCCTTCGGGCTGGTGTACAGTGGCTGATGTCTCTTGCCCCTCCTCGGCGCCTTTTGGGCCAGAGGTTGTGCTGATTCAAGCACAACTTCTGTCTCTGACTCTGTGCCAGTTTGTTCCCCTGAGCCTTTTTCGTGTTCTTGCGACTGTCTTATACCCCCAAATTCCGTAGAAGCACCTAAATCTAAATCTCTATCTTTGTTACTCCCTTTCTTTTTCCCCTTCGCCTTTCGTTTCCCCAGGGTTCCAGCGGACTTTGCTCCTGAAAAGTCTTCCTGAGGCAGTACTTTACTATTTGTCTGGGCAGGGGCTCCATAAGGGGGAGCTTGCAGGTTTCCCTTAAAGGTAAACAAATTTGGTGTAAGGACTGGGTGGAGCCCTTTCCCATTATTCCGCCCAGAGCAAGAGTCCTGGTAATCTACAGAGCCAGAATCTAATGTAGGCTATAGTTCTCCCTTCAACAAGCTTCCTCCCTGCTGATCCCCCTTACCGCACCGTGTATTCACTGCCAGCGAGGTTGCTCTCCTCAAAGAAACACTGTATGTGGCAGCCCTTCGACTTTTACGCAGCTCCACAGCTGCGTCTCTCCAGCGGTAGGGCGCAGGAAGGAGAGCCCTCCCCCAACACATCGGCAGCTCCGGCCGTGACCACAGCGCTCTGGCGTTCTGATGTATGCCGGTGTCCCTGCACCGCTGATTGCGAGGCCGCTCAGCTCAGCCGCCGTTCGGCCCGACCGAACAGGTCCGATCCCGATTTCCGTCTCCTATCAGCTGCCAGAAGTCACCACAAGCAGGTACTCTGCGACTGACACGCTCAATCAATCAGCCGGGGCATCTCAGCAGGAGGCTCCGTCAGGAACGAGCGCACCGCGTTAGCAAGCGGCCACCATGTTTTCCTTGCTCTCCGCCGTTTTCCGGTAAAAGCGATAATGGGTGAAGACAGTCCCCTAGAAAACAACTTAGTGGAGAAACCCGCGGGAAGGAAGGAAGTTGCACTCTACTATTGGAATATCATAGAGGATGGAGATGTAGACCTCATCCTTCCGGTAAAACTGTGGGGAGGAGAGGGAGAACCCCAGGTAGAGGACACATGGGTGGAATCTTTTACACTCCTCTACAAAATCATTAAGCCAGCATGGCTGAGGCGCAATCATTTCTTTACACTACATCGGGCATGCTACTCCCCCAAGAAACTCTCGAAATTCCAACCCGGGAAATGTTGCAGTAAATGCTCTTTCCCAGCAGCCTCAGACCTAGATATGTTTTGGGAGTGTCTGAACATCGCTACTTATTGGCAAGAGATCAAGATATCACTCGAATCAATTCTCAGAATTCCTATCCCACTGTCATGGTCTTTAATCATCTTTGGCCTAAACGAAAACATCAAGGGACTAGAAAGAGAATGCTATGCTATTCTACTAGCAAGAAGAGAAATTTGTAAGAACTGGGTCAGTACGAACTCTCCGACACACGCAGAGTGGCTGACTTCATTATATATAACATCGAAGGTAGATCTAGCTAGAATATGCAGTCCTCGTTCTAATTAACCAACCCGGGTTTTTTTTTTTGTTGTTTTTTTTTTCCCGGGTCCGATGGTTAGGCCTAAATCTCCTTGTCCAAAGGAAGGCACCCCAAGCCATACTGCTGTCGGACTACTTGCCATTAAATGGCTCGAATGGAAATAGTTCGTGCAGGTTTCTTCATTGCCTGAGATACCTTGTCTGCCTTTTTTTTGTACTAGGAGACCATTTATTGGCCTCTTGGTGTTACAAGGGAGATCGGGTCTCGTGGTTGGAGCGCCCCTGGATCGACTATGTGGCTAATGAGGACAACAACAAAAAAAAAAAAGAAAAAAAAATAATAATACAATGCTTGAATGAATAATGATATTCGTTAGTGAACTTAACAGCATATCTGCAGAAGGAAAGCATGCTGAGTGCCAACTATTATGGGATGGAACCTAACAGTAAATCTGTACCCAGGGAAGACTTGTGCAGATAATCAAAGAGATAGCTAGTCTAAGCTAAGCACCCAGATATTTGTTTTTGCACACTCTCCTTTTCAGTAATTCAAAACATGCATCTCGGTGCTGTGTCTTAAAATCTATATTTTTAAGAAATAATGGGGACAGATATAGAAATATCTTCAAAGGGGCATCCCTTGTCACAAGCAGATGTAACTCAAACCCAGTGCTGCCCTTGCCAGCACTTTAAAAATGTAAAAATAAAACAATAATAAAATAGGTTTAAAAACTGTTTTATTACTGTTTTATTTAGCTTGGAGTAGGGAAAGGGTTATGATTGGCAGGAAGGAGAGTGGTGGGCTCTATCAAACACTTGCGGTCCCAGGCCGGCCGACAACCACATGCACAGTGATCCCTCTCCAACTTCAGCTGCAGTGCTGGGACTGGAGAGAGCAGGCACAGTCTCCCAGTCTATTCCAGAGCGACCATCATTGGCGCTCAGGCCAATCCTAGAGCAGCTCTCATCTGAGAGCAGTTTCAGGATTGGCCGCAGGGCAGACTGGGAGCCTGTGCCTATTTGCAGCGACAGAGAGGAATGGAAGAGCCTGACACGATGCTGGAAGGCAGCAGGTAAGTTTAATTTTTTATTCATTATCCCCCATTTCCCCCCCGGTCCTGCCTCTTTTGTAAACATTTTTGTAATCTCTGTTGCCCCCCGCACAAGCCAGGCAGCCTCCACCGCCCTGCCTCTTTTTCTCAATAGGAACCACTCTTGCTCACACCTAGGTCTGTCCTTGACATTGTTCACGTTGTCAAAGTGGCACCAATCCCAATGTGATTCATAATTGATTTGCAGGGGAAGTTCCTCCTTTTCCTGGGTACACCTCAGAGGTATGCCCAAAGCTCTGACCAGGGGAAGAAAGATTCTTCCACTTTGGATTTTGGCGGGGCACTGTGGGAATTACTAAGGCCAAGCCCACAGGAAACGATTTTGCTGGTCATACTCAACTTGCTGGTTTGCCCTATGAAAGGATCTCAACTTCCAAAAACATTTCCAAGTCCAAAGGTGCAAGTCTTCAGTGACAAAGCAGTTAAATGTATTTGACCAGGGAGGGACCTTCTTTGGGAATGAATTAAACATTTCTCCTACTAGGGGCTTTCTCTCCAAAAGTCAGCAGCTTCACCAGAGCTTCACCTGATGGCAATCCGGTCTCATGGAAATTATCTTAGCCACAGCCTGTCGCTTTGCTCCACTGAGGATTTTACTCTTTGGTTCTAGAGAGTAAGGGGCTTATTCATGTGAGGATTGTGTCATGTTTGCGCCACACAAAGTGGTACATGCATGAAGCAAACCTCCAAGTCAGATATTTGAAGCCACACGAATCCTCATTGCGTGGCTCTGAGTGGCTTCAAAGATTTGGAGTGATGCAGAACAGATTGCTGCGTTGTGTTAGTCTAACCCTGGGAAGGCATTCCATGGGCACTAACTACGTTGGTGTTCCCATGCAACTCCCATGGATTGTGATGCATCCCCACATTTACAAGAACTTGTAAACCTGGGGATGGGCCAAAACCTTACACCTTAACAGGGGAGGCGTAACAAGGAGTAATATCTCCATTTCTCCTTGTTTTCTTTCTTCTATATCTGCTGCATTTTGCAGCACACATAGATAGAGCTATGTGCCTTCCAGGAATATTTTTATGCAGGAAGGTGCCCCTTCCTGCACAAAAATAATTCTTCATGCAACACGGGCATCCTTGTTCCAGGGTGCCTGCATTGATTCTAGGCTGCTAAATGGGTGCCAGCACAAGGAAAGGACATGAGTGTGCTGTATTGTCTTAAATAAGTTGCATTCTTACCCATTCCATGTCACACAATACAACCGAGCAAGGTGACTTGCTGCGCTGCACTGTGTCACAAGCTCATAAATTAGCCTCTAAATTACAAAGTACAACTTTTCACTGGAAAGAAACTGGTCCCCGTGTCAAACCCGTGCTCTATCTTTGTCAGTCTTAGGTTTTGACTTTGACCACGTCTAGAGTAGCCAGATGCCTGTTATTGGCACTTTGCTCTATTTGGGGCTAAACACATCTAACTTTGAAAAATCATATCTCTGCTTCACTATATCAGATATTTGTGATTTTGAAGTCTCTTTGCTCATTAGATGTTAATTTAGCTTTATAAATTAGATTAGGAATTTTTATTGAATTGTGATTTCTACTTTGTTTTACCAGTTTTGGTATTTATAAATGTATAACACATTTCTCCTTAAGTTAATACTGTCAACCCTGGGCTACAGCTACCAAGGACTGAGCTCAATTTTAAACTATTGAGACCTAACTTGACCTACTAATATATAGTGTCAATATTACTTTATGCGGATTATCATCTATGTCACCTAATAATCCACTTTCTCACACACACAGTATTTCTAGGACCTGAAGTGGGAGACCAGATATGTTTTTCTAATTCTTGCACATAGGCTTCATATGGACTTCAGCCGATGGACTTTACCGAGGACTACAAGTACAATGATGGTACAGTAGGTGAGCTGCATTCTTGTGACCTATATAAACATATATTTAAAAGTAACTCCTGCTAACTTGGTATGTTTTCATTTCTATTTCCTGACAGTGGAATGGTACTTTAGCAAGGAACATATGTATATTTAGAGTAAGCCTCCCTTAACCAATCCAGTGAAGACAAACTGTTTTTGTAAATGGCATCATAATTACACTGCAATCAAAAAGGAAAGCCATCTTCAGGACATAAAACAAGAGTTGTGTTCAAATTAAAAGCATCAGTAGAGAGGTAATATAACCCTTGAAAGTTAACAATGTATGTTCTCCTAGATCATTAGTTCTTCACCTGTTGAGTTCTGTGGGTCCCCACTGAATGATAACCCTGGGCGTAGTTTGCGTAGTAGCGCTACACATAGTACGTGAAGTGCACTTCGCACTATGCAAGGTACGCGTAGCTACACGAACTGCGCAGTGTGGTAGGGAAATGCTGTTCGCACTGATTGCACAGTGCCGGATGCTTTTCCACACTGTGCAATCATTGCAAACGGCAACTTGACAGTGCAAGCAGTCGTTTTCTGCCTCTCCAGTAGATTTGTACTTGAGCGGCAGCTTTCTCCACGCAGACTGGTAGTTTCTCATAGCGAGCGGTCGCGAGGATATGTGACCACTCGGACTGAGAAAGCTGACCTCCCCGCGTTGCGAATCTCACCGGGTGGTTTATTTTCCACGCTAGCGATCGGCAACTTGATGTTGCTGATCCTGAACTAGGAAAAAGTCTTGCCAGGATGTTGATTTTGGTCACTCGCGGTCGCCAACTTCAAGTTGAGGACCGCGAGCAAGCAAAAAATGCCTATTACCCTACGCTACGCGTTTTTGCAATGTGCTACGTGCAATTCGCGTAGTGCATAGTACCGCAAAGTATGCACGCTCGGCGAGAGTAGCGTAGTACTGAGCCCAGGGTTAATCATTATTGGAATCCGGGGACCCCCACTGAGTCATTACTGGAAGGCGGGGGCTGGTCTAATGATTTTCAATGATTTAAACCACAAAATAATACACAAAAAATAGATGTATGTTTTCTAATTTCAACTGTGTCCATACTATGGCCCTTAATATGATGTTGGGCAGACTGCCACTGAAAGGCTGTTGGCTGCAGTCTGCCCGATATAAAGTTCATTGGTCCGACTGCTGCATTAAGATGCAGCAAGTTGGACCACAGAGGGCAGGGGGTAGGACTGCCACCACAACAGTATCAAAGATCCCGCTGGTGCGTCGGTTGGAATCCTAATCCTACAATGGAGGCGGTGCCTGAGCAGGCACGGCCATAGGGATTAGGGTGTCCCTTTCTGAGATCCTTTTCCTGGCAGTCCCACAACAATGAAAAGGCAAACAGAAAGGGACTTTGGGGGTCCCAAGCATGCAGTGTCTACACACATTTTCAATGCCAGGCACCACATGATGCTTGGTGCATGGTACATGAATGTGCACAATGTGCTTCATCAACAAGGAAAAGGTAGCTCTTGTGTCACATATATATATATTATTACCTTCAACTTTTCATGCACACCATATTCATCAATACTCTTTCATCCTCCCAATCATGACATGAGACCTGTTGATTGCAAAGATATCTATCCTTTTATGAAAAATACTATATGTGTTTGTCAATAAAATTCTATCAAAACAATATCAACAATTCATTACATACAATTATCATAAAGGAAAGGGGTTCATAAACCAATGTTACAATGCATTGTCTAGGTAGAATGTGGGGTACATGCTGTAGGAATGTCTAAATAAACAAACACAAAGATCATTTTTCTGGAAATTCATTCCCACACTGTTGCAGCAGGTGCACAGTCAAAATATCGAGTCAATGATGTCGACATGCAGTAATATCGACACCTAAATATCGCAGGTAAGAAATTTCGATTATATTAATATCGATGTATTAAAGATTGTTTTTTGATTAGTGTATGTAATATCGATGTAGGTAATGTCGATGTAAAATATTGAAAAGTAAAAATATCGTAGTTTTAAGAATTGTACATTGTAATTGTTTATATTTTATGTATGTTTATTTTCTGAGAAATATTTAAGAAATTTTAAAATTTAGAAATATTTTAGGAGCGGGATGTAGGGTTTATAGGGAATAAGGGTGGGGAGTGCTTTAAAAATTATGTAAAAAAAAAAAAATTGGGGGAGGAGCTTCGCGGGCAACCAAGATGGCCGCGTGAGCTCGGAGCTCCGAAGACCCTCCGATCCTCCGAATTAATCCTGCCACATATCCTGACCCACAATAGTGGGACTTTGTCGCTGAACTGCTGCTGATGCGGGACTCGTTCTCCGAACGAAGATCCGAGTTTTCTACGCGAAGTTATACCATATTGAAGGTTTGGGACGACGACGCCACCACAGCCCGGAATTACGTGGGCGATGGCAGTGCCGCTCCACGGTGGCAGTCTGGTGAGGAAGAGGCCGCCCCATTCTGAAATAGTGGCCAGGTCATTCGAGGGGATCGAAGCGCTGGAGGAGCAGTGGAGGCGAGTACTGACTTCTACCGACTTGGGGCTTCAGGGACGACCAGGATACTTTCCTGACCGAGCGACCCCTTCACCCAACATGGCGGGCAGGGGCGATCTGGACAAAGGGAAACCCAGGGTCAGCAGAAAACCATCCCTTTCTCAGCCCACCATCTCCGATCGCTACACCCTCCAAAGGGATCGCCCGGAGCCGCAGGACGCACTAAAGGCACGCAGCGAGATGTATCACCGGATGACTCGGAACCCACCCTCCGGGATGTCATGGGAGCCATTGCGGGCATCAAGGCCGAGATGCATAAGCAACATGAAGTGCTAACGCACAAGGTCGACACGTTGGCCATCGAGGTCAACCTCGTCAGAGCCGATCTCGGCAAAACTAACGATAGAGTCAAGTCACTAGACATAAAGGCGTCGAGTTTAACCTCTGACGTGACTGACCTGCAGTCGGAGATTCGGGACCTAAAAGCTACGAACATGTTGTTTGCCCACAGGCTCGATGACTTCGAAGGATGGGCCAGGCGCCAGAATGTCCGTATCATTGGAGTACCGGAGGGCGTCGAGGAGGATGCTACCAATCTCTTTGTCGAGAACCTGGTCCTGAATCATCTAGCTCCCGGTGGACTGAGCAAGTTTTTCTTGGTGGAGCGGGCGCATAGACTACCTGGAGGCCAGCCGAAACTGGGGCCCTCTCTGCGCCCAATCATTGCCAGGGTCTTCAATTTTAGGGACCGAGACGCTATCCTGCAGGCCTCTAGGAGAGGTGGGCCGTTAAAGTTTCAGAACGCTGATATCAACTTTTTCCCGGACTTCACCCAAGCGGTGCAGAAGTGTAGGCAAAGTTTTATGGGTGTGAAACGTAGGCTGAGAGAGTTGGGGATGAAGTACTTTATGCTATTCCCAGCGAAACTGCGGATTGAACATGACGGCCGGGCAGTGTTCTTCGACATGCCGGAAGCGGCTGGGGACTGGTTGGACACTTTGCCCCAACGACGGAGTACGCCCGAGGAACAGTCGGAAGGGGCGTCGGGCGGCCCTGATCTTCAGGAGTGAGTGAACTCTTTCGGACCGTCTTCGGTGGATGGGCCTACACATGCAGTCGCGGACTGTTGTTCTTTGTTATTGTTCTTTTTCAGGAAACGGGGGAAACGGGGGGATAGGCTGACTCCTTTCTCCTCTGGGGGCTTTTCGTAGATTAGTTTTTCGGGGCGACAGGCACACTGCTAGTTTGGGGGGCTTTTTAGTCTAATGCAGGGGTGCAGGGTGGGGGTTGGTTGGGCTGACTTTTTCTTTTGTGGTTTCTTTTTCCCTTCTTTTCTATGGCAAGGTGACTACTCTTCTGTTGACTATGTAGCGGCGATTGTTCCCTGTGGGGGTGGCTGGGGCCCGTACATTGATGATGGGGGGTAAGAAGTTAAATGTACTGAGTTGGAATGTGAATGGGCTGGGTGATCGCATTAAGCGAGGGGTCGTGTTGCAAATGTTTAAAAGATGTGTACCCAATGTCATTTTGCTACAAGAAACTCATCTTATTGGCAATACATGCCACGCACTCAACAGGAAAGGATTTAATATGGTGGCACACTCGGGGTTCTCTTCGGGGTCCCGAGGGGCGGGGATCATGGTGCGCATGTCTCTCCCGTTTGAGGTGGAGACTAGTGTGATTGACGATAGGGGACGTTACGTCGCCGTCACGGGCAGATGGGAGGGGCGTACCATGGTTTTGGTTTCTGTTTATGTCCCCCCTGGCCTACAAACGACGACTTTTCAAGATCTTGGGGGCGCCATTTTGGGCCTGCCGGAGGGCCTGCTTATAGTTGATGGGGACTTCAATGCAGTTGGATCAGGGACCCTAGACCGTTTTCCATCCAGAGATCTTCGTAGTGCGCAGTCTTGGCTTCCTGACTTCATGAATACCATGGGGCTTATTGATTGCTGGAGGCTTCTCCATCCCACCCGGCGGCAGTACTCCTTTCACTCGGGTGCGCACGGCTGCCTCTCCAGGATTGACTACATTTTGGCTCTGGCTGCCCAGGCTTCAGCCGTCTCCGGGGCCCGTTTGATGGCCAGAGGCATATCGGACCATTCCCCGATCTGGGTGTCCTTTGATTTTGATATTGTGGCAGCCTCCAGAGTGGCGCCGGTCAATCCATGGTACTTCCGTAACCCTAAAACTCGTGACCTCCTGGCTAAAGCCATTGACCTATATTTTTCCGAAAGTACAGGCTCTGTGACATCGGCCTTGTCCCTATGGGAGGCCTTCAAAACTGTTCTGAGAGGAGAAGCTTTCTCCTTAATAGCCGAGGCGCGCAGACGCAGGGATGAGGATGTGTTGCGGCTGGAGTCAGAGATTGATGATCTTGATTCTCAACTGGAGACTGATCCGGCGCCTTCCCTGTTACATGCTCTCTCTCTCAAGCAGGCGGAGTATCTAGCCACTGCTACTGACGCAGCCAAGGTGATGGGCAGAGAACAGCAGGGGAGGATCTACGATGCAGGGGATAAGACAGGCAAGCTTATTGCTTGGCTGGATAAGAAGGAGATGGCTTCCCGAGTGGTGCCCGAGGTGCTGGGTGACGACGGGGTGGTTGTCACTGACCCCAGCGCTATAGTCACGGCTTTTGCCGACTATTTTGAGTCTGTCTACACATCGGTCTCTGCTATGACCGAGGCGGATTCCGCTTCTCTTCTTGAAGGGATTGAGCTTCCTTGCTTGTCGGATGCTGAACGCGACGACATGGACAGAGGTATTACAGCTGACGAGGTGGCGCTTGCTATACGCTCCTTAAGATCTGGCAAAGCTCCCGGCCCCAACGGTCTTCCGGTAGAGCTTTACAAGATTAAGGCTGACACCATTGCTGTTCCCTTGCGAAATATGTTCCTGGAGGCGCGCGAGGCGGGTGAGCTCCCTCTGGATCAGCGACTGGCCACTATTGTGGTTATTCACAAGGATGGGAAGCCTAGAGACCTTTGTAGGTCGTATCGCCCGATCTCCCTGTTGAATGCCGAGCCCAAAATTCTGGCTAAGTTATTGGCCAATCGGCTGGTGGGTGTGATCGCCGACCTGGTGCACCCGGACCAATCGGGATTTATACCCCATCGCAACACCGCCCTCAACCTCAGGAGGCTCCACGCAGTCATGGCACGAGTCAACAAGCTCTATGAACCATCCGTCTTGGCAACATTAGACGCGACAATGGCATTTGACTCCCTATAATGGAATTACCTGTGGGCAGAACTGGTTAAGTTTGGGTTTGGCCCTAAATTTATAAGATGGGTCAGACTTTTATATGCCTCCCCATTGGCCAATGTTACGGTCAACGGACGTGTGTCAGCTTCTTTTGTTCTACGTAGAGGCACTAGACAGGGCTGTCCTCTGTCGCCGTTGCTTTTTGCTCTCGCGCTTGAGCCACTTGCCGCTTGGATACGGACCCACCCAGACATCTGTGGGATAAGGTGGTCGCCCGGTTTTGAGGACCGCGTGTCGTTATACGCGGATGACATCCTGCTCTACCTTACCTCGCCTTGTAAATACTTGATTGTGGCCTGTGATGTGTTGGGTACTTTCGGTAGATATTCGGGCCTGGTTATCAACTGGTCAAAATCTCACCTTTACGTACTTAGCGGAGAGACTCCACGTCTTCCCAGGGGCTGCGTTATACAGATCGCGAGGCAGGGGTTCAAATACCTGGGCATTTATATCTCAACTGATGCCCGGACGCGATACTCCAACAATTTGCTTCCCCCTCTTGCACGCCTTCGGCGCGATGTGGAGGGGTGGCGCAAGCTACCGCTGTCCCTGCTTGGACGTGCGGCTAAGCATGGGCGGAAAATCCGTTTCGCTCGCGGATTTTGCGGATTTTCGGTAAATTCGCAATCCGCGAGATTCGCGAATCTCCCGCAAAATCCGCAAATCCGCGAGCAGCGGATTTTGCTCGCACTGTTCGCGTGAGTTCGCGGCTTCCCAGTACAACTTCACGCCCCGCGAATAAGTGCAAAATTGCAGAAATACGATCTTAGCAAAACTGAAACTACTTACCAGGTTCAAAAGTTCAGGCTCATCATTAGTAGACATTTCCTGTAGTGCTTCCTGAGGGGCCCCTCCAGAGTTCAGTTGCCAGTTGCAACTATTATGTGACCCTGCTCTGAACCTCAGAATAGTTACACATATGCCACAAAGGTCCTGATTTACAGCTAAGGGAGACAAGCAGGAGCCAGGCTGGAAGTTCAAATCCATTAATCAGCCCCTAATTCATTATTGTCAGTTGGGGCAGGGCAGGTGTTGTAACTAATTTTGCAACAATGAAAGCACTTAGCAAGTGCAAAAGATCACTAATCAGGAAGCACTAAGGAAGCAGGTGCCAGCTAAAAAAATATTCTGTGACACATTAATCAGCCCCAAATTAATTCAGGTCACTTGAGGCAGGGAAGGTGTGCTTGCGTTGCCACAATAATGTACACTGACTGGACAACAAGAGGGTGCTGTGATGAAACAGAGGGTGGCATGGGTGGGCCAGAGGGTGGCATGAGTAGTCAGAGAGTGGCAGTGGTGACAGAGAGTGGCAGTGATGAAGAAGAGTGTCCCAAACAGGCTGGACACGTAGAAACAACAAGTTCGCGAAACTTGCGACCCGACAGGTAAGTTCGCAATTTGCGAAATTGTACAAAACCCTCGCGAACTGGCAGAAACCCGCGCAAACACACAAAAAAAAATCTGAAAATTCGCGGATTTTGCGGATTGCGAGTTCGCAAATCCGCAAAATTCGCGAACGCGAGATTCGCAAAATTCGCCCATGCTTACGTGCGGCATTGTTTAAGATGATGTCCCTGCCCAGATCCTTGTACGCGCTCCAGAATACACAGGACCCTGTCCCCTCCAGATACTTTAGGGAGGTTGAAGGTTTGCAGCGGACCCTCCTGTGGGAGGGAAGGCCGCGTATTGCTGTTGCCAAATTGACGATCCCCTGGTACGACGGCGGTATCGCTTTGCCGGATATCCGGAGGTACTACTGGGCCTCTCAACTGGCCGCTCTTAAACATGGCTTCTATGGACCGGCTGACAGTCCAGGATATGCCATGGATCGGTGGCTCCTGGATGATGGGAAGTACTATAGAGCACTATACTCAAGATCTCTGGATGGTAGAATGATGGGTCCCACCAGGACCGCTGTGCACATTTGGAGGGCCATTACGAAAGCGCAGGGGTGGCAGGGTAGGCTTACTTTGGCTACTCCACTTTACGACTCTGACTTGCTGGGCAGGATGTGGCATACGAAGGGGTTTGACCGGTGGGACCTTATTGGAATCTCCAAAGTAGACAACATGATGGCCAGGGGCGAGATAAAGTCCTTTGATGCTTTGCAAACGGAGTTCCAATTGGGAGCCACAGAATACTTTAGGTATGCCCAACTGCGACATGCCCTTGTGGCAGTGTTGCCGGTGGGAGAGAAGGTCCCCGAATCGTCCCCGTTGGAAGACAGGGTACTGGATGGCCATATGCCAGACAGTGCCATCTCCCTGATCTATAAAAAATTGATCAACGTTCGCACGGATCTTCTGTTGGGTGTGAGGGACCAGTGGGTGCGTGATGGTGTCGAACTGGACGATGAGGACTGGCAGTGTGCGGTGTCTTCCCCTAAGGAGGTGGCAATTTCAGCCAGATTGCGTCTGGTTCAATTGAAGATTCTGCATAGAGTCTATGTGACTGGCCCCAGGCTGATTCATATGGGACTCTCAGTGGACGGTCTTTGTAGGCGTGGTTGTGGAGAACTGGCCACATTCTTGCACATCATCTGGGAGTGCCATGCTGTAGCCTTTTACTGGAGACGAGTACATGCGGTGATGCGTGAGGTGACTGGTGTGGACTTGCCTGCAGAGGCCCGGCGCTGCCTGTTGAATGTGTGAGGCCCCACGGACTACAATAATGCCCAAACCCAATGGATCACCCTGGGGAATATGGTGGCGAAGCGGGACATCGCCCAGAAGTGGGGGGCCCCATCACCTCCCTCTGTGGAATTATGGAAGACCAATATGGATTGGTGCATGCTCCGCGAGAAGACAGTGTATGTGGCCAGGGGTAACCCTAGGAGGTGGAGAATGGTCTGGGGGGCCTGGAATGTAAATGTAAATGTATTGGCATTTATATAGCGCACTACTTACCCGTTGGGTCCCAAGGCGCTTCGACCGCTGCGAAACCCTTCCTAGCTTCCCTGAGAGATGGTCCCTTAATGGGTATCTCCAGGGTGAGACCAGGCATCCCCGGCGGTCTGGTGGGGCCGTTAGTGAAGATGAGGCAAGCTAATGCCCAGAGTTGCCGAGTGTGATCGCTGATCAGAGTGGGCACCGAGGCGAGAGAATTATCGAGTCCGCTGACCCTGGTCCAGAAACCTGCCGCGCCGGGAATCGAACCCTGGTCCCGGGCCGTCCTCTGCTCTCGGGTCTGCCGCCTCTAACCAGTGAGCCACACTACTTAATACAGCGGCGACATTTGTTTACCTCCCGATGCTGACCCGCTAGAGATTTGTCTTTCTCCCTAGCCCTCCCTTCCAACCAACCTATTATTTTGCTGGTATCCTGATTCTTTCCCCCCGTTATCGTTTGATTTATACAGTATAGCTGCACATTGTGGGCACTTGGCCCTGCCTACCTCCCGGAACTAGGTGTCGTCGCTTTCGCTTTATTCCTTACCTATTTACCTTTTCTTAGTGTTATTTTGGTTAGTTGTCTTTTCGGTTTATTGTTACCATATTATAAAATTAAACCTGATACGTTTCTTCAATCTGTATTGTGTGCACCATATATCCGTTCTCTATAATGCTGCCTAGCCTCAGGGATGTAAGGCTAAATAGCTGTGTGCTTTGGATCTTAAATAAAGGTTTTCCAAAAAAAAAAAAAAAATTGGAATTACAAAATTAAAATTTAGAAAGTAGAAATACATTTTATAATGTAATATTGGGTTTATAGGGGATAAGGCTGGGGAGTGTTTTAAAAATATATAATTGAAAAAAAAATTTAATCATGAAATTAAATTCAGAATATAGAAATACATTTTAAAATTTTGGGAGCGGGATGTTGGGGTTATAGGGGATAAGTGTGGGGAGTGTTTTGAAAATATATAATAAAAAAAATTTGAATTACAAAATTAAAATTTTTAATTTAGAAATACATTTTAGAATTTAAGGGGCAGGATGTTGGGTTTATAGGGGATAAGAGTGGGGAGTATTTTAAAAACATAATTTAAAAAAAATCGGAATTACTAAATTTAGATTTAGAATTTGGAAATAAATGTTAAAATTTTTGGACCTGGATGTTGGGATTATAGGAGATAAGGCTGGGGATTGTTTTAAAATTTTTAAATGTATTTTAGAAAATTTTGGAAATAGGAAATTGAAATGTTAAATGTATAAATTAATTTCAAATTTAGGATTGGGATGTTGGGTTTATAGCGGATAAGGGTGGTGAGTGTTTTAAATATATATTTATTTTGTATAATTTTAATTGAAATATGATTTTTATAATTAGGAAGTAGAAACTATTAGTAATTTTTAGGAGTGGGATCTTAGTTCATAGCGGATGAAGGTGGGGATTGTTTCAAATATTAGGAGTTGATAGATTTTAAAATATATATTATTGAAAAAATATTAGAATAATTTGAAAGTGGGGTGTTTACTTTATGGTTGGTGTTTGCATTTTTAGAAAAGAATAATGTAAATTTATTTTGATATTTGATTTTGAAATAAAATGTTAACAATTTAAAAATGTATTATACTTTTTAATTTAATTGTGAATAGTATATTATTGTATATTGGATTTGGAATAGTACATTAATTAGGTTCAGTGTCCACCACATACCTCAATTAAATGTAGACTGGAGTGGGAATAGAACATTAATTAGGTGCAGTGTCCAGGAGCTACCACAATAAAATGTAGACTGGAGTGGGAATAGTAAATTAATTAGGTTTATTATCCAGAACCTACCCTAATTAAATATAGACTGGAATGGGAATAGTAAATTAATTAGGTTTATTATCCAGCACCGACCCCAATTAAATGTAGACTGGACTGGGAATAGTAAATTAATTAGGTGTATGATGCAGCACCTACCCCAATTAAATGTAGACTGGAGTGGGAATAGTAAATTAATTAGGTTCAGTCTCCAGCACCTACCCCAATTAAATGTAGACTGGAGTGGGAATAGTAAATTAATTAGTATTATTATCCAGCACCTACCCCAATTAAATGTAGACTGGAGTGGGAATAGTAAATTAAACAGGTTTATTATCCAGCACATACTTCAATTAAACGTAGAATGGAGTGGGAATAGTAAATTAATTAGGTTCAGTGTCCAACACCTACCTCAATTAAATGTAGATTGGAGTGGGAATAGTAAATTAATTAGGTTTATTATCCAGCACTTACCCCAATTAAATGTAGACGGGAGTGGGAATAGTAAATTAATTAGGTTCAGTGTCCAGCACCTACCCCAATTAAATGTAGACTGGAGTGGGGATAGTAAATTAATTAGGTTAGGTGTCCAGCACCTACCACAATAAAATGTAGACTGAAGTGGGAATAGTAAATTAATTAGGTTTATTATCCAGCACCTACCCCAATTAAATGTAGACTGGAGTGGGAATAATAAATGCATTAGTTTTATTATCCAGCACCTACCCCAATTAAATGTAGACTGGAGTGGGAATAGTAAATTAATTAGGTTTATTATCCAGCACCTACCCCAATTAAATGTAGACTGGAGTGGGAATAGTAAAGTAAATATGTTCAGTGTCCAGCACCTACCCCAATTAAATGTAGACTGGAGTGGGAATAGTAACTTAATTAGTTTTATTATCCAGCACCTACCCCAATTAAATGTACACTGGAGTGGGAATAGTAAATTAATTAGGTTCAGTGTCCAGTACTTACCCCAATTACAAGTAGACTGGAGTGGGAATAGTAAATAAAATCGGTTTACTATCCACCACCTACCCTAATTAAATGTAGATTGGAGTGGGAATAGTAATTTAATTAGGTTTATTATCCAGCACCCACCCCAATTAAAAGTATACTGGAGTGGAAATAGTAAATTAATTAGGTTCAGTCTCCAGCACCTACCCCAATTAAATGTAGACTGGAGTGGGAATAGTAAATTATTTAGGTTTATCATCCAGCACCTACCCCAATTAAATGTAGACTGGAGTGGGAATAGTAAATTAAATAGGTTTATTATCCAGCATCTACCCCAATTAAATGTAGACTGGAGTGGGAATAGTAAATTAATTAGGTTAAGTGTACAGCACCTACCCCAATTAAATGTAGACTGGAGTGGGAATAGTAAATTAATTAGGTTCAGTGTCCAGCACCTACCGCAATAAAATGTAGAGTGGAGTGGGAATAGTACATTAATTAGGTTTATTATCCAGCATCTACCCCAATTAAATGTAGACTGGAGTGGGAATATTCAATTAATTAGGTTTATTATCCAGCACCTACCCCAATTAAATATAGACTGGAGTGGGAATAGTAAATTAATTAGGTTTATTATCAAGCACTTACCCCAATTAAATGTACACTGAAGTGGGAATAGTAAATTAATTAGGATCAGTGTCCAGCACCTACCCCAATTACATGTAGACTGGAGTGGGAATAGTAAATACAATAGGTTTATTATCCAGCACCTACCCTAATAAAATGTAGATTGGAGTGGGAATAGTAAATTAATTAGGTTTATTATTCAGCACCTACCCCAATTAAATGTAGACTGGAGTGGGAATAGTAAATTAATTAGATTCAGTGTCCAGCACCTACCCCAATTACATGTAGACAGGAGTAGAAATAGTAAATTAAATAGGTTTATTATCCAGCATCTACCCCAATTAAATGTAGACTGGAGTGGGAATGGTAAATTAATTAGGTGCAGTGTCCAGCACCTACCCCAATTAAATGTAGACTGGAGTGGGAATAGTAAATAATTTAGGTTTAGTGTCCACCACCTACCCCAATAAATGTAGATTGTAGTGGGAATAGTAAATTAATTAGGTTTACTATCCAGCACCTACCACAATTAAATGTAGCCTGAAGTACATATATTTTAATATTATAAAAAAATACACATTTTTGTACAATGCTAGTGTTAGTTATTTTTGGGTATTAAAATAAATAACAATTATTATTTTTCTCAAACAATTATGATATACATGTCAATATACATGTAAAGTAAATGGATGCCATTATATCTAGAACATTTTATACTATACAGTTTTTCTATATTAACATTTCAGCATTTCTGTATTAAATAAATGTATGAATTATATTAATATTAATATGTTTTTATTAATATTAATACATTTCAAATATTAGGAAATTTATTATTTGACAGAAATTAAATGTATATGTTAATTTGCACTTTTTTTTAAACACATTTTTTTAAATTATATTATTAAATATTATAATGTGATAATATTTAATTTCATAATTTTACAATATATGAAAAAAATTAAACATTTTGTAATACATTATATACAATTTTAGAAAATTGGAACAATGTTTGTATAATTTTTCTAATACTTATTTTTGTTAAATACATTTTTTAGTCATTTATTTAACTATTATTGCATTGATATTATTATTTGGGTGTTTTATTTTGTAACCGCTCTTGGTCTTTTTGGGTCATTTGGAAAGATTCAAGCTCGCGGTTGGAAGCTGTTTCCCGTTTGAGAAGGTAAGAGATACTTTCATTATTTTTTAACTATTTTAAGTGTGTTTTGAAGGTAGTAGTTTCATATTTAGTGTAAGTGGAGTTCTGTTTTAGAAGTTGTGATGATTGTAGTCGTTTATTTAGGTTTTACATTTTAGTGGCGTTTTTTGGATTTACGGCGTACTTAGTTTTATTGTGTTTGTAAGTACTTAGTTAGTTTTTGTGTCTATGATGAATGTTATTGTGTTTTAAAATGTGTAATTTTGCGTTTTATGTGGGTGGGAATGTTTGTGTCTCTATTCTAGGTTATTGGAGAAAGCGTGTTTGTTTTTTGGAGTTTGGCGTACTTTTGTAAAAGGACGTGTATTTTAGTGGTTTCAACTAATGTTTTTTTAACACTTCCATTATTATTCGGGTTTCCTGGAGCTTTTTTTCGACTTTTTTTTCGGTTTTGGGTTTTTCATGGATTGTGGATTATTGATTTTTCATGGATATTCGATGGCTTTTGCACAGTTGTATTTTTCCATTTTGTTGGGGTTTATTTTTTTTCCATGGATTTATAACTATCTGGATTGTTTTGGAGAAGTTGGATTGTCGATTTACATCTTTGGTAAAGGTAAGTTATTTTAAATATATTTTATTGCGGGTGGGTAAAAGTGTTATTTGTGATTGTTGGTGTTTTGTTATATAATTATTTTGCCTATATATTTAAGAAAAATGATATATATTTTAGACAAAGTAATTATTCATTTTTTTAAAATGAAAAGTGTTTGTTAATATTTTTTAGATTAAGGTTTCGGAAATCATTCTTAAGTATTCTAGTCCCTTTGTTGTTGGATAAAGTTGGACTTGTTGTAAATATTGGCACATTTGAGCAGTTTGTTGTGATAGTTTGGGTTTTAATTGTAAGACAGATTGCTCCATTCTTAGTTCTTGAAAGCTTTGTTCTTTTTGGATTGCTATTAGGAGTTTGTGTAGGTTAGGAGTAGTTCGGCCTGTTGAAGATAGGAAGGCATTATGCCAACCTTCAACTGCGTTGTTAGTTTTTGCTTCTGGGTTTAGGGTTGATAGATCTACATTCCACCAAGGGATTTGGAACTTTGGTTGTCGTCTATGACCTGATCTGTGTAGTCTCCCCACCCAGGTGTCCTCAAAATAGTCTAGAAGGGGAGCTAGTTTTTGGTGTAGAATGGACTTTCTATTTGTATGTTGTAGTGCTCAGCTACGTCTGTGACTGGAACGTATGCTAGGGCTATTAGGTGTTTTATTTGGTATGCAAATGTCATGTTGGTTGCATAATCAACACTTAGAGACCGATTATGATAGCGGTTTTTCCGCATCCTCCGAGCCGGCGGAAGCCACCGCCGGCCCGGAGAATGAAGAAAAAACGCTGCGGAGCCTCGAAAGACCCACCGCCAAATTAGGATGGCTGGTGGGTCTGGAATTCCGTCTGCAGCTTTTCCGCCGCAGTCGCCTTCCGACTGCGGCGGAAAAGCTCTAACATGGCTGGCGGTGTCTATCAGACACCGCCAGCCATATTAGGATGGTGGTGAATACATGCTTTTACACGGCGGCTTTTCCACCGTGGAAAAGCATAAGACTTTCACTTCGGGGGCCCGTTGCGTGAAGGGGGGCTGGGGGGTGCACATGGGGGGTACCTATGATACCCCCCTGCATTTGCGTGCACAATGCGGCAGGCACTGCGCAGTGCCTGCTGCTTTGTGCATGCAAATGCGATGCATGCATTTTTAACATTGAGGCGGGTGCAGCTTGAAGCTGCACCCGCCACAATGTTAAAGATAGAGGATGTGACCGCCACCCTGGCGGTCACATCCTAATCTACTCGGAGGGAACGCCGCAGCCCCTGCGGACGTCCCTCCTCCTCAGGGGTCGCAGATGGACTCAAGTCCGTCTGCTAACCTAATGACTAAAAATCTGACTAAGAGATTTGTCTGTGTTGTTCATTCCCGCTCGGACTCGATCCGCCTCGGCTTGTGCCACTAGAGCGGCGAGTCCCTGGAAGCGGCACTTCCGCCCTCAGCGCTACGGGGAAGGTGATTGGACTAGCCGCCCTCGCCCCGTGGCTCTCCATAGGTTACTTAAGTCACGTGATCGTGACCGGGCACAGTTAGAGACTGAGAAGCAGCGCAGGCTGCCACGCTACTTCGCTCCTAGGAAATGCGGATATTTTAAAGCTGACATTTTAAAAATTGCATTCTGTGTGTGACTAAAAATCTGACTAAGAGATTTGTCTGTGTTGTTCATTCCCGCTCGGACTCGATCCGCCTCGGCTTGTGCCGCTAGAGCGGCGAGTCCCTGGAAGCGGCACTTCAGCCCTCAGCGCTACGGGGAAGGTGATTGGACTAGCCACCCTCTATAGTGGACTATTTAGTATGGGGGAGTGGCGGAGGCGCAGCGGACGGGCGCAGCGGGAGCGCCGACTTCGCGCCGAAGTTGCGCCTAAGTTAAGCCCGTCTGCGACCAGACGGGACCAGCGGCCACCCCTAACAACTACACCTATGTGAGCCGTAACAGATTGGATAAGGAGGGTGGTGGCATTGCCATCATATACAAACAGACTTACTCATGTAAGTGGGAGGAAAACATAGCGCCTCTATTGATGCAAACCTCGAACTTTCTTCTCCTCGGCGATCTCAATATCCATTTTAACAACACACTCTGCCCTATCTGTACACACCTTCTTCAAGATTTAGCCGCTCTTAATCTACACCTTCACAACTCTGGTCCGACACACAAGGCAGGTAATCTACTTGACCCCATCTTTTCGAACCTTGATGTCATCACCTGCCCCCCTTCCAAACCTATTATTTGGTCTGACCATTACATTGTCGAATTTAACATCTCGACCAGTGCTACTGTTGGTCCACCAGTTCACATCAAGACTCTCAGACCTAATAGAAATTGGAAAAAACTCAATCTGCCACAACTGAATTGCCACCTTGTCTCAACCCTACTCTCTTTACCCAACAATATCACCACCAAAGATGAAAGTTTAATTAACACATGGCTTTCTTCAGCCATTGACATCTGTCTCCCGGTCCGAAATGGAAAACAAAACTTTACCCACCCCCCTGCCCCCTGGTTTAATGACCAACTCAAATGCGCCAAATCCAAGTGCAAGAAACTTGAACGCATATGGAGATCTGAGTACTCCTCTAATGATAAAGAAATTTATAAAACGGAACTTCGACACTACCACTCCCTGTGCAAATCTGCCAGGGCAAACTATGTAAACACCTCTATTCTATCAGCCCAAAAGCTCTTTTTAAAGCAGTCCAAGAACTTTCCGGACAATCAAATTCGCCAAAAGCCCCTTGTTTGGACACTGCCCAATGTAATACACTTGCTGAATTTTTCACGGAGAAAATAGACCGCATTTATGCCGGTTTTGATGCCTCCCCTCGAGCACTGGACAACCCCCACAGTACAGATCCTGACACTACTTTCCCTCAGGATACTACTACCACCCTTGTCCCTCACACTTCCATTGACAAATGGGATCCGATCTCTTTAGAACTCTTTTTTAAACTCATGGCTGAAATCAAATCTGGCTCCCCACTTGATGCCATGCCCCCTCAAATTCTAAGCACCCTTGACACCTCCGTTCTTTCACCTATCCTAGCCCTCCTGAATGCATCTCTGTCGGAAGCCACCGTTCCTGCAGCTTGGAAACACGCCATGGTCGTTCCTCTTCTAAAAAAAACTAACACCGATCCCAACAACCCTTCTAATTTCTGACCCATATCCCTTCTCCCTGGCCTGTCCAAGGTATTAGAAAAACACATCAACCTCTGCCTCTCCTCACACATTGAGGACACAAAATTCCTACACCCATCCCAATCTGGCTTCAGGGCTGGATTCTCTACAGAATCTACCCTTTTAGGTGTCACAGAGGCTATCAGACAGCAGGTGGACAGAGGGGAGACGGTGGCGCTTATCCTGTTGGACTTAAGCGCTGCGTTTGATACCGTCTCCCATGACATCCTCCTCTCCACCCTAAAGGCCGCTGGTATCCATGGCACTGCTCTAGCCTGGATCGCTAGTTTTCTGTCCGCACGCACTTTTCAGGTCTTTTCCTCCACTTCTGCTTCCACTGCCCTCCCGTCCCCACACGGTGTACCCCAAGGTTCTATTTTAAGCCCCCTTTTCTTCAATATCTATGTCAGTCCTCTCGCCTCTCTGGCAGAACAATCTGGTCTTTCTATATTTTCATACGCGGACGACACCCAAATCATTTTTTCTCTCTCCTCTAATAAACACGCCCCCAACTCATCTCTCCAATCTGGGCTTACTAATATTGCCAATTGGATGCAGACCAATAAATTAAAACTAAACGGCGATAAAACCGAACTTCTCCTATTCGGTCCTGACACCTCTCTCTGGGGCCCTAAGCACTGGCCTCAGCAAATGGGTCCCCTGCCGGTTCCATCCACCAAGGCTCGCAACCTGGGAGTTACATTTGATAACCAACTGTCCATGAAACAGCATGTTGTGAAAGTCTCAGCCACCTGCACTAATATCATGCGGTGGCTGTGAAAAATAGCATGGATGCTTCCGCCAGACACCCAAAAAACTGTGGTCCAGGCTTTAATAACCTCCAGGTTGGACTACGGTAACATGCTCCTCCTTGGGGCTAGCAAGGAGGTAACACGTAAATTACAGGTGGTGCAAAATATGGCAGCTCGTCTGCTCTGTAATCTGCCTAGAACTGCCTCTGTCAGCGTCTCCCTGCGCAGCCTTCATTGGCTGCGCATTGAATCAAGAGCAAAATTCAAAGCCCTCTGTTATATGCATCGGATTAAAACAGGCAACTCCCCCTCCTATCTCTCCACTCTGGTTCAACCGTACTGTCCAGTGCGCACCCTTAGATCCTCCTCTCTTGGCACCTTCTCCGTGCCCCGTTTCAAACGCACCAGAGTTGGTGGTCGCTCCTTCTCCTATCTGGCGCCATCACTCTGGAACACACTCCCCATCTCTTTGCGTTTTGAAACTTGCCACCTGAAATTCAGGAAAGGCCTGAAAACCTGGCTTTTCTCTGCTTGATCTTCTTCCATCTTGTGTCTCCCTGCTTCTTGTTCCTCTGTCAGCGCCGGGAAACCCCTGGGTATCTGTGCGCTTTACAAACCCAAATATAATAATAATAATAATTAGTGTTGATTTTTGTAAATGTGTCCATAGACATTGATTGAAGTGGAAGTAACATCCCTGTATGGATGTGTGAGGGTATATTTTAAGGATGGTATTTATCATGGCTTGTTCAAAGTCAATGATTATATTTAGGGGAAAGAAGTCTGATGTTTCTTCTTTTATTTTGTTCAACATTTCTGTGTATGTTAAAGTTTGTTTGTTTGGCAACAAACAATAGATAAATGGAACACAGGTGTTATGGTATTGTCCATGTATTGTATATAATTGGTAGAATGGTTTGGAGATATACTAAAGGTGCCATCCATCAACCATGTTTGGCTTTGTTTTAATTTGTTTATATTGTTTATTGTAGAAAACAATTATTCTTTTATCTTTATTGTTGTTACCATAAAAGATAAAAGGTTCGTCATTATGAGTTACGGTAAGGTCAGGGGGAATTATTATCTCTTCAAAAGTTTTAGGTGTTGGTATTGTTGGTCTTGTAGATTTTTTAGTTCTAGTTCTAGTTCTTTTTATAGAAGCTATTGTTGGTAGTTGACCTCTTGCTTCTCTAGGTACTTTAGGATGGATTTCTTTAAGTATTACACTTGTTGGTAGTTCTGAGGTGCTGCTTAATTCTTTAATATTTTCCATAGTAGATCTAACTTCTATTTCTGTTAGATTAGGGGGATGATTGTGTTCAGTAGTATTTATCACACTTGTTTCCCTAGTTGTGGCATGACCATAACATTTATTACTGTAATACTTTGAACATTTCCAATTTACTTTAACGTCTTTTTGTTTCTCTTGAGTAGAAATATACCCCATATAGCATAACAAAAATTTGCCTTTTTGAGATGTAATACATTTTGCATCTTCAGTCATTGTGGATTTCTTATTTCTAGAAAAAATATATAAAATATTATAGGTAAAAGTTTACATTTTTAGGCATTAGTAATAGTATATGCATTTTTAATACATACTTACCAATTATATTTTAGTACACTTTGCATGTAGTTTTGTTCTTCTTTGGTTGATGCTCTTTTGTATGTTAGTGATCTTTTGAAAAAAGTGAAATACATTTTAGTTCATGCTTAAATGTTATATTGGTTTTAACATTTTGCAGGATTTATTGTTTTATGACTAGCATATTAATTTTCTTTTTTAAGCATTTAATAAAAGTATTTAAGAAAATGGACAAGTTGTTTCATTAAGTTAACTTTAGAATTCGTTAAATATTAAGCATTATTAGTAATACTTGTGCTTTTTAATATATACTTACAAAGTGTTGTTTCTTTGCACTCCAATGTTGATGTTCTTGTAAGATTTTTCTGCTTAATTTATTCAGTTGGCTGTTGAAAGAAAGTCATATGTATTTTATGTATTGAATTTCATTTTTATATACATTAAGCATTTTTAAAATACTAGATTTATTTTATTTGTATTTAAAAAAAAAGTGTTAGCATTTATAGGAAATATTAAAAATATGAATGGCATTTGTTTGATACTTGGAACATTTTAGCTGTTTAGTCGTCTTTTCTTTAGTGTTTAAGGCATTGGAATAGTATACTACTTTTATGATTTGTTGTTTTTTTAGGTAGAAAAAGTTCTGTTTTTTGTAGTTGGGTCTGTTGTGGCTATATAGAGAGATAAAAATATAAATTTGTATTTATGTTTTGATGATGAAAGGCAGGTTACAAGTAAATTGTTAGTTTATTTTTAAGATTTTATTTACTTACTTTTTGATATTCATTGTTGTGTCATTTTCAAATTAGTCTTAAAGTTGTAGCATATCTGGTAGAGTTTCTCCTTGTTTCTTTCCTTGAAGATGTGAGAGTTTTCAGTTTAGTTCTTTATATAGTGAGTATTTAACTAGTTGTTCATTTTGATTGATTACTTATATTTAAATGTGTTTCTATTGGTTATTTTGATTTTTTTTCACTTTGTTAATTATTTAAATTTTATGTGAATTCGTAGCGTCAAATTTTGCTGTGTTTTTCTCATTTTATGAAAGGTCTTTGTAATATATGTTGTTTTTGAAAAGGTATTATATTATTTATAATTGTTTTATAAATTAAGTGTGTTTATTAAAATTGTTTTAGTTTCTTTAGTATGCTCTTTATTTTTATTGATAATTTTTCATTTTAGTTGAGTTTGTTATGTATATAAAAAATTTTATGAGTGTGTATTTCAATATTTCCAATTATAGAGTGTAAATAAAGCATTTATTTGTATTTTTTAGCTGTCAATATATTTGTATAGTCGATAATATTGATGTCTATATTTTTGTTTACGATATTTTAGATATGTGCTATATTTATTTAAGACTGTCAATATAATTGATTTCAGCATGTGTGCTTATGATTTTTTGTGTTCGATATTTGGATTTAACGATATTTTTAACTCGATATTTATGTTGTTTGTTAGTTGAATATAGGAGGTCGATTTATTTGTCATCGATATTTAGTACTCGATAATTTTGTAGGTCGATTTTATTGTTTTCGGTATTTTGTCATAGATTCGTTGCAGCAAAAGTAACTGGCAACTTTGAGGAATGGGCAGAGTGGAGATACAGGTGCCCTAGGGACCGCTGAAAAACAAACAAAGTCTCATCATCTGGTAAATGGTCCCTAAAAAACCTGTGAAATACTTGGATGCTGATGCGCAAACACGACAGACCAGCCACCTACTGCAGCTTGAAGACTGTGTGTGTAGAATCTGTCTCAGCCTGGATGACACACATGACTGGGGGGCTGACGCAAATAGAGCCCGATGGGCATTGAGTTTGATCAGAAAGTGTTCTGCATAGGCTTGGATTCGCTATGTGGGCAATTGGGCATTTGTCTATATGACAGTGCACCAAGGTCAACTGTGGTCCATGGTTTTAGGGCCTTTGTAAACCACACTAAGAGATTGACTCACTTGCACAGTCCCCACCACGCCCCTGCAATGTGATGCAAGTATCTTGTCCGCTCCCGTACTATAAATTGTGGCTGGAGGACAGCCTTTGGAGAATATACACCTTGACGCAATCCCTTATGTGCCTTGATAGAGGCAGTTTTATTTTCCCCACCCGGCCATCACTTTCATATCATGGCAGGTGCAGGGAGGATGCATTGTATGTAAGGGCCTTGCAGGGAGGCAAGTCTCATTTGGACAGTCTAACATATACATCGCCCCCTTGATCAGCAGCAGTGTGCCTTTTTGAAACTCCACTTGATAGGTAAAAGCACAGAGGCCACAATAAAAGAGATGGTCATGGATTGGTTGCCAATTGCTTTCAGAGTGCCCGAGCATCATTGTGATCTCAATCCGAACATGGGTCCGCAGCATGTTGTGTATGTCCAATGAGGGAATGTCATCATTGGGTAGGTACACTTAGCCCTCTAAATACAAGGACAAACACATATTTGACAGTGGAACAGGAATTGCCATAACCACACATATGTATGTATAACACAAAGTTAATGCATGAGCTCACCACAACACACACTGAAACATTGAAGGGCAACAGAACTACAATGTACTCACAATAGTATGGCATTGTGATGCGTCTGTGTACAGTAAAGCCCAGAGGATATTGATCAAGATAACACACTAGTCCACACACTCAACCACTCAGTACTGATTTCAGTCACTAAAACTACAACAACACATAAGTGGTTGTGCCACTGTAATCAGGGACAATTATGTAGAAAAAAAATCCATCTTGGATTCTAAAGAAGCATGTATCAACAACAAGGTAGGATACAGTCACCATATGTGGACTGGGGCGCTGCACAGAACTCCCACTCAGTATGTGTACATGGTCATCTTCGGAGAATGTCATTCACAGAAATTCGGTAACTAGCTCCTCAGGCTGTAGGGTGTGCTGCAAAATAATAATCCAATTTTTAATGTGCAGATTATGTCCTGCAGAGTAGTAGGAGTACACATGAGTATCAGGAGGTAGGTTACACTAACAGTGTTGGTGGGTCTAGTGCACAACCCATTGTGTAAGATAAGCTGGCAGCACGGTGAGGATGCTGGGGGGTGGCTCAATCTGTGGCTCTCCAACACAATAGCTATCCTAAATCCTGGGGATATGGGTATATCTTGTGAGGATGAAAGATATGTGCATAACGAAGTCTGCTTTGTCCACATTTGGCACTGAAACACTGTCATACAATCTATGAAAACGTCAAGGAGACCTTCATCCAAGACATTTTGTCATCAGGAAGGAGGTCAGTATTTAATAGGCACAATGGGGAACTCATTGACATACACACAAGGGCTACCCTTACTAAACCAGATTAGAAGTTCCAAAATGTTGACAATGCAAACACTTATGGAATTGGGTGTAGTGTTCAAGTTTCACATGTGTGTTTGCTTACAGTGCAATGTGTTTTCCTCAGCACAACCGAAGATATCATCACAATGAGTCCATCTCCCATGGTGTCTACATACCTTGGACATTCAATGTCAGAATGCCACCAATTCCCATGCATGTGTATTCCACTGGGAAGAGTGTGGATGCATTTTTGAGTAGTCTGACCCCAGGTAGCACAACAACACACATCCTTGATTTTTCAATTGACAGGACTATGTCCAATGTTCTGGATTCATGACATTGCAATATTAGCAATCACCACCTCCATCCCAGGGCAGTATCTAAGGGCAAGAATGACCAATAACTGACTACAACTACCTACAAAGGGTAACTCGCCACATATGCCCACACACAAATCAGAGAAGGTGAGGCTAGGTTGAGCCAACTTATCCTGTGATGCCAATAGGTCTTGCTTATAACAGTAAACTCAAAGTGCCTATTAAAATACCCAGTCATGAACATCCATTGGCAGACAGCAAGCTGCAGCACACATATTCAGCATCTTTACTCTGTCAACTGTTTTTGTCTACTTGCAAACACCTAACCTACATATATGTACATATCAACATTACTCATGGCCTGCATGAACTCTACTTGTGCAGGTATGACCCCCTCTCTCATCCACTTCAAAGTGCATGCTCATCTTTCAAAACTATCATACACACAAGCATGTCATAAACTCCCTCTGGTCCAGCGAGCCGGAAAAGCATGTCTGGCCCACAAGCTACAGCCTTGTACACAAACAGTTCAAACCTGAATCTTACAATCTCACGTTGGTGCTGCACTTCTCATATATGCACCTACATGCACAGCACCACTCTTCATCACTATATACACAACACCTCCCACATACATAACATGCACACAATGTACTGTACTCAGCAGATGTCAAACGTAACATGTCAAATGGACCACTCTCATCACCAGTTACACCCTCAATTTTCTCTTGGACTGCACTCATATCACAATGTGCAGCATCACAGCCCCTTTCTGACATGCTCACTTTACATATCACCACATCTCACAACCCAACACTTACATTGTTCAGTGAATATGTCCTCAGTCATTCACATATCACCACACACCCGCCCTACTCTGCTTAAGCTCTACAGATCGTCATTTATAAAAACAGATACATTCACAGATGCATACACATCATCCATCAACTATACAACACCTCTCATTTCACAGTTTATCACCCTAAATTACACAACTGTGATATACCCTATACATACACTTATCGACTTTGTTACAATGACAAGTTTAACTTTGCATCCCTGTGGCCCTTTCACCTCCACATATGACTTCCATGTTCCATACTCCCATTGGCTTATGCACATTAACAACTATTCTCAGACATTGAAACTACCCCAATACAGGCATCTCTCACCGTAGTGAGACCGACTAAAGCCTGCATCTCCTGCCATAATCAAACTTTGTCTCGCTTGTTATACCCTTATGACACCTACCTATTCCTACCATAGCTTGCACAGTATTGAACCAGGGGTACAAGCTTGCATACCCTGAATTACACAACTGCATGTAAAACCACTCACATAGGGACAATGTGGATACTCTATGTCTCCTACAAGAAGAACTGCCTATGACCTTAAATCATACCTTACACTCTTTGTCAACCTACAAATTTGTCCAACCCCCATTATGTAGGATTCTCCACTCCATTTAAAATGTGTAAACGTTATGCTCTCTCAACTCTACCCTTGTTTGAGCTAGCTTAGCATGTGCAACATTAACCTTACAAAACACACCTGCAGCTAGGCCTTAGATTAAAAACCCCACATTCTCCTCTGTGTGGCAACTAAGAGCATGGAGGTGACACTGACTCCATTAGCATCTGTACAGCAGACAGACCCACAACACTTATGTGCACTCTGTCCGCTCGGCTTACTACATGTAGCACTGGGCAATCCAACAGACATAACAGCACTCCTAGTTCAGCTCTGTGTGATATCGATCATCTAGCATAGCTCAAAAGGACACCCTTGTCAGTCATACATAAATGACAACCTACACAATATTTATATGCTCAACTACAACACATGTGTGATTGTAAAAATTAAATCCAAGTATGGACAGACAAAACACACCATCAATATGATTTACCCAAACGGAAGCAGGACGGCATGACTCTCATATGCATGAGCAAGTACTGGACCATTAAGACCTCAGGAACCTTGCAGAACATATGTACCCAGGTGTATCAATGAAACAGTTGTCTCCCGTACATCACAAACATATGCAGCATATGTTCCTCCTGAACTGTTACACATTGAAACACTTGCACTATGTTGACATATGAAAGCATTACCTATATGCAATTGTGATGGCAAAACGTAAATATTTGTGACTTGATATCACCCTCATAGCCAAAACAGATGTGGACGATGACACCCAGCAAATGTAGACACTAAAATCCTGAATCCATACTGTCAAAGGGCACATATTCCATGGACCATATGCTATACATGCCCTACTAACATCACTGTATACGCACACAACAAATTGTACATGATTTACAGTTAACTGAAAAACAATTTGCGGGACAAGGTGATCAGCAAAGAAAAACGTGAAACAGGCTTTATTCAGCATGAAAAGGCAGACACAGAAGATAACAGAAGGCCAATGGCCAGTCCATAAATGTTCATATGCCCAATGGCCTAAAACTACTTGCCCAGTGACTCTTGCCTGCTCTAAAACGGCAAGGGGTCACCTCCCCTGGGAGGGACATCTAGAGGGCAATCCAGGTACCAAAGGATCACAACTAGGGAAGACTGGGTTGGGCTTTGGAAGGGAGTGGTTCAGGAGGGGTGTGTGGGTCCATTCCAGTGGTTGGTTCAGAATAAGGAGTGTGTGGGTTCACTGCAGTGGTTGGTTCATATTGCGGGAGCCGTGGGTACACTGCAGTAGTAGGCTCAGACTGAGGGGGGCAGCTATAGTGTAAGGGCTATAGTGTAAGGGCTGGATGGAGGGGTATGGGCTGGGTTTAACCTTTTTGGGGATGGTATTATTCATTATGGTATGGGCAGGTATAAGGAGGGAGGTACAGGTAGGTGGGAGGTACTGGTCTGGACTGGGGAAATATGGGTTGGTGGAGGGAGTTTAGGCTGGGGGTTGTTTTGGACTTTTCTTTTGCTTGCGGTGGATGGGCTGCAGGCTTAGATGTCAGGGCCAGCGGTGGATTGTCTCTTCCTCCGGGCAGGGGATCTGGAGGTGTTGGTAGGGAAAAGACCGAAGTCACACACAGAGGTAGAGAGCCTGGGCTGAGTGGGGATCATGAGAGACATGGATTGGGGTTGTGGAGGAAGAAGGTTCCGAGGTCTGAAGAAAGGTTTTGTGCATGTGTATGTTTGCGTGTGCTTGGGTCAGGTGGGGTAGTTTGGACTGTGGATGGGGAAGAGGCAGGAGGAGGGGGGATTTCTGGAGCTGGGACACTGCTGCCATCAGTGTAGAAGCCAGAGTCATATTGTATCTGTGTAGGGCAGACATGTCCGAGTGAATGCCCTCCAGGAATTATACCATTTGTGTTAAATGATTGATGTGCACCTGGAGGACATTCAGCACTACTGGCTGCCACACAGAGATCTGCCTCAGGATGTCAATGGTCTCCACACTCAGGGCAGCAGAGAAGAGCGTAGTACCGGGTGAGGTGCTTGGCACAAAGAAGACAGGTCACCTGCCACAGGACTGGCCATGATCACTGGGCCTGGGAGAAGCTGGGAAGGTGGAGATGGTAGTGGAGGATGGCGATGTAGAGTAATCATTCCATGTCTCTTCCACCACCAGGGAGTTAGCACTGGAGGTGGACTGGTCTTTTAATACTGCAGATGCTGTTTCAGACCTGCCCTCAGTGTGGCTCCCCTCATCCTACCTTTCAGTGGATCCCTCCACGTCTGAATCAGCACTGGACCAAGACAGGCAAACTGCTCTCCCTTCATGCATGGCACTGCCTCCTCCGCTGGCTGGTGCTGATGCTGTGACCAAGAATGAAAAAGAATCACATGACTCATTTGTATGTACTTGACACAGAGGCAACATCACTAATCTTCACAGATAAAACAACTACATCATTTTGGCTTGTTATTATCTTTTGATACATTAACGTACATGGCACTTGTCAGTCTGCCAGTTAAACATTGCTCATTCACACATGATGTTATCTGCAACATTGGCTGTATTAACATCAAATGCCACAACCACAATGTCAACTACTTTACTATGGAGCAGGTGATGTGTCGTCTTTTGCACCTGACTGTCTGGTGTCCTGACATACCTGTCTCATCTCATGCAAGGAAGTTTATAGCTCACAATGGGAATAGGATTCACACAAATGAACTGAGACATGGTATCCATATTGCACTCCCTACTCCCTACTGTTGTGTTTATTTTACATTACATCTCCAAAGACATTGGCTGTTTCCTGACACCCTGTGAATGACACAGGTGTGTTGGTGTTATCAACATTTTTACTTTCACAGTGAGATACATACTCTTTCTGTCCCTATGTAGGTATGTTCTTTGCCTGTGTACTGGACTTAGTGCATATCTTTAGAAGTCACATTGGTGTGGCTGCCTACACACTCACAGTATGTTATTTTACCCAGAAATGTGTGGGAATGGTGTGAGTGAGGTTCTTCTTGTTCTCATCTCATTATACACATATAAATGGCTGTGAATAGAAAAATGTGTGACTGGTTAGCTTTGTGCTTATACAGATCATGTATTTTGTACATTGATTGACTCCATAGTCAGATGAGTCCACAAACTCTGCTTTCTGTTATTTTGTGGCAAAGAACTATGATAAGCTTAGGTTTGAGTGCTTGGGCTCTAATTTGAAAAAAACTTCACAAGGAAGAGTGCTGTCCATGTCGGTAAGTGTACTTTCAAGGATGTGTGTTGTTGTGCTACCTGGTGGCTGGTGTTTGTAGCACAAAGGCAAATGTGGCAGTTGTGATTGTTTCAGACAGCAGACACCATTGTCTACCATCTTGCTAGTACACATGAACTCACTGTGAGATAGACATAGCCCTGGTTGAAGTGGTTGTGCTGTGTGATTCCCATCATGCCCAGTCCTACATACCCTTTCCTGCCCAGCGCAAAACAGCCCAATAGGATTTAAGCATACCTCACACTGTGCCAGAATGCACATGCAGGGTGCATAACATTGGGCACTGGTGCCTGACTTTACAACAACTCCCCTCATAGCCTTGGGCTCCAAACATCAGTCCCCAATCTTAGCTATTATCAGGGGCAGTTTCTCCATTAGGGCTATGGCCCTCTGAAAATTCCTGCACATTTACATAAAAAAAATTAAAAGAGATCGTTTTATTTAGCGATACGATCGTACCTCTAAATAAAGTAATGTATTTGAGCCTGGGTTGTCTGTTTCAGGCTGCCTGCTCTGCCTCGCTCTGAAGCATGAGACAGAAGACAGGCAGTAAATCAACTTTCTTAACGTGACGCACAACACAGATGTTTCTGTTTAAAAGCCCTTCATTGCCATTGGGGTCTCTGGTTGTTTGCACACTGTAGGTCAGTGATGCAATAAGCGTCATGGTTTTGGGCATAGGAGACTTCATCCCTGCGTAATTTCAGATGTCCATCATTTAAAGACGTAGATCCCACCCTTTCATCATACATGAGAATGGATGCAAGTACGTCTGATCCGGTGCCTTGTTCTCGGTAATGGTAAGTGATTGCAAGCTAATGTTGTGTTCTGTATATTGTGCTGACACTCCTCATCACTCTAACCTCCCTCACTGTGACACCACAGGCCTTCGCTGCTCATTGCTTGCTCCTTTAGAAGTGGAGCTGTAGAATTTGCTCCCTTGTGAAATGGATCCAAATAGGGAGCGGGGCTCGCTCTTGTTCCCTTGCTAAATGGATCCAAATATCCGAGTCAGTCCCACAGTGAGAGATATGTGCTTACTGTGTAACATTTTTACAGTGGCCAGTTCTCTGATGTATGGGATTAAAACTGGCCCTGTGTACATGCCCCTAAGTTAACACTGATACTGAAAGCATGGATTGACTTGCAAACAATGAATGTTAAAAACATTGAGAGAAGCATTTCAGTGATCTAGTTCCTCTCTTATTTATATGCTTTACTTAATCATGCATTCCCCCTAAGTTAGCTATTTTATAATGTTGTTGTTTATCTGTAGTTTTCTTTCTGTGTGTACTTTGAAGCTTGAGCCATGCCAGGTGTTCATGAGGGGCTTTGAGTGAGTGCTCAGGAGCTAACGGTAAAGCCAAACAAAGTACTGCTAGTGAGTTGGCCTCTCTGCAGATCATATAGAACAATGTTTGTGTATTCCATTTGCAACTGAAATTCTGTGGACATGTGTGTGAAGGGGGTACACTGATGTCAAAATATTTGCAAGGCAAAAGTAAGAGAAATGAAAGTGCTCAAATTTGTGGGAGTGCAGTGCATGTTGCAGTCAGTGAAATGACAGAGATGTGAGGAAGGGCATTCAGGAAAGAGTGAAAAGAGGATGCTAAAGAGGAAAGAGACGGGGTTGAAGATGTGCAGATGGACAAGATGTGCAGAGAAAAAGAGGATATATATCTAACATAAAGCACGCACAATTGAAGGCCAAAACTCCTTCCACAGGCCTCAATGCTATTTAATTCCCAGACTCACTATTTCAGAATGTAAACATTTCCATTGTTAATTATTTATAACAAATCATTGTTGTTACTCAATTAGCTTAAACAGCTAACACCCAGTGACAAAACCAATCATACTGACAGGATTTCGTCATACTTAAGTTGCTATATCATATATCTAGATAAAATTACATCTCAGAGAGAAACCAAAATATTGGTCTGATGGCACACTATGGGAATCACAGAAATGTGTTCGATATGTTCCTTTACAGGGATCACCCACATTTTTCATCTCACTTAAAGACCTTTCTGCACATATTTCTATATGACTGGTTACAGCTAGCATCTGTGGGTGCTTCTCGAAGTCTAGTTAAAGCATATTTTTCCAAAGTTAATGCTGCATGCAGTGCAAGACACTGGGCAAGATTACATTTTAAAGGACTAAAGTTGTCATGCAGAACAATTTACACATGACAGTAACTTTTGAGCAAATGAATGCAAGAAGGTATTGGCCAGTTTTTAATATGTTTAATATTTCAAGACTAAATGTTCCCACTGCTTAATAAGCCTTGCTTTATCGCTACATTCATTTGCTTTAAAATGCATCATTTGACAATCTTTTTTTACATTTCTTTCTCAGGACACAGCCTTCCCCTGGACTCCAGGTTAGTCCATAGAACTTGTTCACATTGCTTGCTATATTTTCTGCCTTTTCTGCCTGCCAAGCACCACCATTTCGGTGGGTCCGGGTCCTGGGGGTCATTTTGGGCGCCATCTTTGTTTGGGACACCTCAGCCAGCGGCGGCCGCCATCTTGGAGCGGACTCGCACGCTCAGGGCTGATTGGAGAGCCTATTTAAGGCGGGCTTTGGCGCGGTGCTGGTCAGACCATCTACCACATCGCTGCACTCGCGCTGATACTAGCACAGAGTATTTTAATGCTGCCTGGTTTTTGTATTTAGGTTCGTTTTTCTGTTTGATTTTTCCCTGTTTTTAGCCTGCTTGCCTGTAGCCTGCGCCCCTCTCTCCCCTTACCTGCATTTAAAAAACGGCATTTTCTGCCTGCCAGGCACCACCATTTCGGTGGGTCCGGGTCCTGGGGGTCATTTTGGGCGCCATCTTTGTTCGGGACACCTCAGCCAGCGGCGGCCGCCATCTTGGAGCGGACTCGCACGCTCAGGGCTGATTGGAGAGCCTATTTAAAGTCGCTCCCTCACGCGCAGCGTGACGCGCAGGTGGACGCCTTCGCTTAGCCTGAGTCGTGCCGGAGTCCTGCCCGTCTGCGCCCGTCAGCGTCCCGGAGGCGACGGGGCGGCGGGGGACGCTGGTCCGGTGACACACTGGCTGAGATGATCTGTTATACCTCTGCGATGTTGCGGGATTTGCGGGGCCTCTCTAGCTCCTGCCGTTCCGTTTTCCCGGGGCGATTTAAGGGTAAACGCCGTTGTCCGTGTTGTGGCTGGACGCCTTTCTGGACCCATGTTAATGTTCCTCGCCCTGCAACGGCTGGCGCACAGCATCTTTGTTTGCTGCTGAATACAAGGTCGGTAGGCTGCCATGCCCTGCATATTTACGATCTCCTTGTTAGGGAAAATCCCCTTTGCCTGCTACTTACCGAAACCTGGTTGGGAGAGGCTTCCAATCCGGATGTCTTCTCAGCCATTCCTCCGGCGTACAATATCTTCCGGCAGGATAGAGTGAAGGGTAGAGGCGGGGGAGTGGCGGTAGTGGTGAAAAAGAGCGTTTCCTGCTCAGTTCTTCCTCTTAATTCCATCGGGAGCGCTGAGTCGCTCGCCTTCACGCTCAGACTGTCCCCGGGCCAGGCCCTGAAGGGGTTGTTGGTCTACAGGCCACCAGGCCCTTTGGGTTCCTTCCTGGAAGATCTGCAGACAGCTGTCTCTGAGTTGGTGCTGACCTCACAGCACTGCGTCATGGCTGGTGATTTCAACTTCCACCTTGACGTAGCGGATGACTCGGATGCGGTCAAACTGTTGGATATTACATCTCCACTGGGATTGTTACCGTTCGTGTCGGGGCCAACCCATGAGAAGGGGCATACCCTGGATCAGGTGTTTTCATCTGTCCCTCTTACGGAGGTTGACACCCTGCCGGTGCTCTGGTCCGATCACAGGCTGATCAGATTTTCGGTGCTGGAGAGTGCGCGGCCGGATAACAGTGCCTCAGTCTTGTCTAGACCGACCTCGAGAGCGCTGCACAGAGTGACACCTGACATGCTGGAACAGGCGCTTCTGGATCACCCATGCCATCTTTCGGGCGATCTGGATAGCGACACTGAGGCTCTGCAGCGGTGGCTCATTGATAGGCTGGACGATCTGGCCCCCAAGGTAGCCCTCCGATCCACGGTGGCACGGCAATCTGCACCGTGGTTTACGGAGGCTCTTCGTGTGGCTCGCAGCCAATGTAAGGTGGCCGAGAGGGCCTGGCGACGTTTGTATGATGGGGAGGCTAAACTCGCCTACAAGGCGGTGGTGAAGGCCTACCATCGGGACATTCTGGGAGCTAAGAGGGACTATTTGGCTAGGAGGATCGAGGCATCCGCGAACTCCTGTAAGGAGATCTTCACCATTGTGAAGGAGTTCACGACCCCTAGTTCCCAATCGCCCCCTCTAGTTTCTTCAGATACGTGGGCAGGTGATCTGGCCGGCTTCTTCACTAATAAGATCAAGGCGATTCAGGCCTCCTTTGTGGAAGGACCGGAGGATGGAAGCGGCCTCACCGGGGCTGGGTGCGGATTTCCGCACACACCGACGGCGGTGCTGTCTGATTTTCCTGCTGTTTCCAGCGATGTGTCCAGGCAGCTGTTGGCCAATTTGAAATCTGGCTCGCCACTTGACCCCTGCCCCGCCAAATTTTTGGCTGGGATGGCGGAGGTGGTGAATCCGCTGGTTAATCACATCCTCAACGCCTCGCTGAGGGAGGGGAGGGTCCCCAGCTCTTGGAAGAGAGCGATGGTGATCCCCCTCCTAAAGAAACCGGGTCTCGACGTCGAGGTTCTGGCCAATTATAGGCCAATTTCACTTCTTCCGGCCCTCACGAAGATCACGGAAAAACACGTCCACGGTGTCCTGTCGCGCTTTCTGGAAGCTAACAATCTGCTCCATCCATCTCAATCCGGTTTCCGTCCTAATTTTAGTACGGAAACGGCATTGCTAGAGGTCACTGAGATCATCAGGGAGACTCTTGATGTCGGCGGGAGGGCGATGCTGGTCATGTTAGATCTATCGGCGGCCTTCGACACCGTCCCCCACAGGGCGCTCTTAGCGAGGCTTTATGACATCGGCCTTAGGGGGACGGCGCTCAGGTGGTTTACATCCTTCCTTGAAGGCCGCCGCCAGACGGTCTGGGTTTCCCAGAGCTCTGCCGAGATGCCGCCATTGGGAGTTGGGGTTCCACAGGGATCTGTGTTGAGCCCCACGTTGTTTAACATCTTTATGTCCCCTTTGGCGGCCTTGGTGGAAGCATATGGGGCCCAGATCATCTCTTACGCCGACGACACGCAACTCCTCTTCACATGCGGGAAAGACCAGGAGTTTGATGGAGGGAGAATTCGGGACTGTCTTACATTGGTCTTTGACTGGTTCCAACGGAACAGTCTAAGGGCCAACTCGAGCAAGTCCGAGGTTCTGTTTTTTGGTTGCGGTGTCGATCCGGAGTGGCAGCATTGGTGGCCGTCCGACATGAGCCCTCCTGCACAGTCTTCCTTGGTGGCTAAAAACCTGGGCGTCAAGCTGGACAACCAGCTATCGCTGCGAACACACATTCTGGGTCTGGCTGGCACCTGTTATGGAATTTTGAAAATGCTCCGTAAATTCCTGCCCCTGCTGTCTGAGGAGCACAGGCGTATTACTGTGCAGGCTCTCGTCGGTTCAAGGCTTGATTATGCTAATGCCCTCTTCCTTGGCCTCCCTGATTACCTAGTTCAGCGCCTACAGGTGGTACAGAACTCTGCCGCCCGGGCTATCTTTGGCCTGCGTAGACGAGCCCGAGCTTCCGGGCTGCTTCAGGCGCTACATTGGCTGCCTGTCCGGAAGCGGATCCAGTTTAAATCCCTGACTCTGATGCACAAAGCCCTGTTTGGATCAGGGGCTGGATACCTGCGGCGGAGACTAGCCTTCTATCGACCAGTCCGCTCCTTGCGCTCGGAATCCCTTTACAAAGCGGTGGTCCCTCGGGTGAGGAAGGCCCGCACGGGAGGGCGCTCTTTCAGCTGCAAAGCCCCACAGCTGTGGAACTCGCTTCCTCTTTCGCTGCGCAGCACTGTCAATTTGTTCCAGTTCAGGAAGAGCCTGAAGACCTGGCTTTTTAATCTTTAGGCTGTTCTTATTGCTTCAGTTTCAGTTCTTTTTCTCATTCTTTTGCTGTGTTGTGTTATTTTTATTCTGAGATGCAGGTGGAAAGCGCCGGGACACTCTTTTCGAGTAGCCGTGCGCTATAAAAGAACGCTGTAACATAACATAACATAACATATATACAATATGCCGAACATTTACGCTGCACCACTTTCAAATGTCACCAGCTGTCACAGGCCATTTTTACATTACATTTTCACTCACTGTCAGCTAAGCATGGTTCATAGTGGGCCTGTAGGGCGGGGTGGGAGGAGGAGTGTTTGCAATGGCCAGATCGCCCTGTACTACACGCACTCATTCTACAGTGCAAAAACAGCACCCCTGTAACTATGCTTTCTTGCGAGTGAGTGGATGTGTAATGCCAAAGATGGCTGAAACTGGTGCCAGGTGTTTTGAGCACAAGTCTATGTTGGCTTTTGTGGAAAAATCAGACACCAGTGCCCAGTTTCATGCATCCTGCTAGTAAAGTTTGAAACACTGTTGGTAAGCTCAGGTCCTGTTTTTCACTCACTGCCAGGAAAGCTGAGTTCTAGTGGGGATGTTTGGGTTTTGTGTGAAGAGGAGTGTTTGCTGTAACTACAATTCCCATCAGGCCTGCTCCTGCACGCAGCTTCCCAGCCATCCCAAACAGCCTACCTGTGACTCAGCTTTCCTGAGAGTGAGAGAAAATGTGCTGCGAGATGGCTGACGCTAGTGACTGGTGTCTGGTGAAGAAAGCCTTGCTGTGAGTCCGTGAGAACTATATACATGGTAACAGTTTGATGCATTTTCATTTTCATGGTAGTTATGTGGTTTATCTATCTATATGACATACACATCACATGTTCATTGACTGCACTTTTTTAAATTACTTTAAAAACAGTTATTTGTTTATCTGTATCCTTTACAGTGATGTCTAGAGGCGTAATGGGTAACTGTATTTGAATCTGGAGTAGGTACTTACCAGACTCTGGTGCTTCTGATAGTCCATAGATGCTCTCCAGTGGAAATGCACAGGAGGTGCAGTAGAGCCACTGCCAGTCTGCTGGCTTTGGGCATGGTCCATGGCCAGCAGTTTTGTGGCCCTCCTTCGCATTTGGCGATGCAGCGCAAGCAAGGAAATTCATTATGTTTATTTGTTTGTGTAAACTCTGTGAAGCCGTATTCCGCAGTTTACTACCCCCCCCCCCCCGCCCCACGTCAGCACCCGGCAGCACTCCCACCACGGGCCCCTACTGAGCAAAATCTATGTGGGCTGATGAGCTTCTGTAGAAGTTGGCAGAGAGCACTATTTTACTGGAACCCAGTAGGTAGGACAACACGTTAAACTTCTGAATTTTTCTGTTTTTGATAATGTTTCCCGGCAGGCTTTGCTGGCTAAATTAAGTCAATGGGAAATATTTGCAGCATTACTTCCAACCAATGTAATCAAATCCAGCTTCTATACCATAGTACATGGGTGACAGTAAAATAGGAATATGGTTCAACAACCACAAAAATGATTTATAAAAGTTATGGTCTAAAACAGGGCTGCAAGCGCCTGCCACTCATATTCAACATATCCACTTGTCAATTGTAGTTTATATGTGGTAAATTCAGATCTAACACGGTTATCCTGTACTCTCCTGACTAGCCTAAATATGCAGACGATATAGGTTTGCTTAATAAAACCCGATAGATGTGCAAGGCCTAAAAACAACGTTGCTACATTTACCAAACGGAATAGGTTGGAAATAAATAAAATAAAAATAGCAGTCATGATTTGTGGTAAACTACGGAGGGAAAAGACCTTTGCTCAGTATCTAGAGGAAACATTAAATAAAACTAATTCATACACATATTATGGAGTCATTTTTGATTGAAAACTTCAGATTACGCTACATTTTCAAGTATTAAAACAAAACGCCAGTTCAGCCCTGCAGGATTTAAATCATTGCAGTCTAACTTGACAAGACTAAAATGATTTCCCATTATCAAGACAATTGAGGCTAAATTCATAACAACTCTTGTATATGGAAATAATTTGCGGACATAGATCAAAGCTTCTAGAGACATGTAAACGAATATTAATAAATGTCTGTTTAGACAACAACCCAATAATACTCAGTCACAAATTCGCCTGGAATTTGGCCTAGTAAGTCAAGTGCTGTTGGGCCAATGCGTGTTTATTAATTTCTGCTCAAAATACAACAAGCACCTTATCCTCGCTGGCCTTTCTTACATGGGCAGACGTTGAAACTGGTAAAAACGTATACCTTGTAAGGACAGTGTTTATTTTCTGCACTAGCACCTTAGGGCTTACTTCGTTATAGGACTCCACTGCCTCAAGTCCTTCTTTTGAAGAATGTGGTGAACAGGTCAGTTTGGCTTGTTTCTCACCTTCAGGACAAAAATGTATTTGCCTAAGAAGTTTTGGGCACTTCTCTCTTCTAAATACTCCATTGCTGTCTCTGCCTGTGTTTACACCCGAGCCAGTTGACATTCCAGGTTAGGATTTTTAACTCAACATCTAACCTATCAAAAGCAACAATAACAGCAAACTGGCAAAGTGAAACTTATAAAAAACTAAGATGATACAGGGAAGAAGAATATTACATGTTTCCCCATTGCCCTCACCACATATCCCCCTTTGACCACCCACCCATTCACCCCCAGTGCCCGTCCCACCCACCCCTGGGGAACCCTCTCAACTGATAGAGGCATAAAGCCTAGCGGTCTCCCTAGTCGGCAAAAGAAAGAAAAAAAACTCAATACATCAGAGCTCTCATCACCCCCTCTGCACCCCCCTCAAACCCACTCCCCTCTACTTGCTACATATCCTCTTAATTTCCTCAGTCAGCAAATTGGCTTCCTCCACAGAACAAGGTGTGTACATTTGGTTGTTCCACATTGTACTGAGGGAAGCAGGCAACTTTAGCTGGGCTTTTGCCCCAAGCTTATTCAATTCCTCCATCCTTTTCCCCAGCTCCCACTGCCTTAATGAGGTGGCATGACAGAGATCTGATCTAATCGAAAAAGAATAGAAGGCTACTAAAAAAGATCCTTCTTTTAAGGTGGAGGAGAGAATAGTCTTCTTAGCAGTGTAAGTGAGGAAATTGATTACATTTCTTCTTGGCATTTGTCGTCCACTATTCCATCTAAATGGGTCTCAATGTACCCACTGAGTTTCAGCAGAGAGGCTGATATCTGTCTGATTTTTTAAGGCTGTATTTTGCAGCAGTTTTATCACAAAAGCCTTAATATCTACACTTTCCATATTCTCAGGGATATTGATAAGTTTGAGATGATTCTTCTGGGTAAGGTCTTTTTTCATTTCCCTATTATGGTGAGTTATCCGGCTCACCTCTATAGCCGTCTTACCAATGATTTGTTTGAGCATAGGTATCTCCTGCTCCAAAGCATCCGTTCTCTACGAAACCTCTTCTAGTTTCTGTGACAAGGCGGCACAGGATGCCTGTGTAGCAACCTGGTTCTGCTCAGAGATTACAAATCTGCTTTTCATTTCCTCCTTGAAGGCTAACAGAATATCCACCAGTGTTTTTGAGTTCGTCTGACAGGGTTGGCTAACCGTAGGTATTGAAAGCATGGACCGTGAAGGTTCCTGGCTAGTATGGGAGTTCCCCTCGCCAGGCTCCGTCACCTCTGCAACCTCCAATACCTGAAATCGATTAAATGTCGAAATAGAGATTGAGATTGGGGCTATATCCAGAGGGACCGACAACAAAAAAGGGCCGACAGGGATCACCGCATTAAAGCCCTGAGTTGAACTGGCTAGCAGCTCTATTCTAGGGCAATCAGTAGCTACAGTCACTACAGCCGCTCCCTGCAGGGTGGCAGTAGCAGGGAAAGTGAGAACATTATAAAAAGATTTCAAGGAGGGGGTAACCTTGGCCTTGGATGTAGCAGCCTTCTTCCCTCTGCCCCTGCTCTCAGAGCTGTTACCAGCCATAGTAGTAGATGATGTAGTTTTCTCTACTTTCCCTCCTAAGCTCTCCTTGGCAGGCTCCGGGGATTTACTCCTCCTTTTCATCAGGATGTTTACATCAGAGCCAGGGTGGAGGGGAGGTAGACCTTCCATTCCCGGGAGAGATGTTACAAGATCCAACTTGTGGAAGTGTGTAGCTGCAAATTTTCCCAGTTGAGGCAGAGGGTCTATTCCTGCCCCTCTCCATATGCTGTAAACCTAGACCTCAACTATCCCCTATTGGGCTTCCTGGAATCACATTTACAAACCCCCTATTTAAAGGGGTGGGAAAAATCGCCACAGTTCCATACAGAGAGGAATAACTGAAGCCAGCTTGGACAAATTGATCAAATTGTTCAGAACAAATACCAAATAGGACCCCCTCCCTTAATGAGCAGCTCTCACCCCCATTTTCAGGTACACATGTCCACACAGCAAGTTTCTGGCCTGCGAGCAGCTTCCCAGACAGCTCCTGCCTATGGAGTGCATACCACCTGCTTCCAGGTTACAGGTGGTGCATAACAGGAGGTGCTGACTCCTCCACCGGTAACCTGGAAGCTGGAGGACACCACCCAGCAACAGTGCAGCTACCCGGCTGTTCTCACCCAGTAGGGAACTCAGCGCCACACCAGCGGGAGAGTGCGGACACCGCCTATGCCAAAAACTATAAACTTCAAGTGCGGCCACCACCTGCGCCCCCCCCCCAGAGCCAAAAAAGGAAAGAAAATAGAAAAAGAACTGGACTGGAGGACGCCAGATATGCAGAGTTAGAATGATGGGGGGGGGGTGCAAAGGAGCATGAGAGCCCTGCTTGCTTCGTAGGCATGCCGACCGGAGAATCTTGCTTGATACACTGCCCTTCCACACCACCATGCTCCCAAAGCCAGTTGAGCATTGAACAGAAATCTGCCAGGGCTTGTTGCTGCTCCCAGTCTCACCCTGGAACTGCACTTGGCTAATACAAACCTGCTGTCTGTGTGAATATATAAACAAGAATCTGTTATTCACATTTTGTTTGTTTGACCAAATCTGATCAATGGATGTAGACACTTTATGCAAGCACTTTAATACTTTGTAAAAAATGTCATATATGGCAGCTTTGCTTCAATACCTTAGTGGGAAGTGCCCGCAAGTCTTGTGTAATTTTGTTAAATATACGTATTATGTCTGTGCTAATATGGCATTGCATTGAATCATATTGACAGTCAATAAAATTATTCAGTTACACAATTTGGTAAAACATATGATCCATGCATGCCACATATTATATCTTATTATGTTACATTGCTCATAGGGGTAAATTGGCAGTTCTAAATTGGCAGTTGCCTTTTTTCCCATTGTAATTATAATAAATAGGTTTATTGGATATTTTAAGGTCTGAATTAAACGTGTTGACTCCTTAATGTTTTAAATCGTATTTGGTTTTAATTGTACATGGTTCCACACAAATGCTTAGAGATTTGGACATATGCACAGACGCCGCAGCCAACACTAAGTTTAAGAATAAATCCAAGTTCATACCTATCCTACCTCATGACAACATTGACTCTTTTCATGAATGTGTCAATAACAATTTAAATGAACTACGACACAAACAGAGACACAAACCAAAAAACAAACAGAATCTCAGATACAAACAGAGAGAGGCTATTAAATCACTAATGGAGGATGATTCTATCGTCATCCGTCCTGCTGACAAGGGAGGAAATATTGTTGTCCTTGACAGGGAAATGTATCTAGAAGAAGCTAACAGACAATTATCTGATAAAAAATTCTATGAATGCATTGAAATGGAAATTTATGAAAAAAGTATTTGTGGTTTATGGGACCTACTGTTTGAATGGAAAGAGAGGGGCATTTTGACGTGGGAGGAATATGAGTATTTGAAATGCGATTATCCTGTCTTGCCGGTACTTTATCTGTTACCCAAAGTACACAAAAATGCCACTAGACCACCGGGGAGGCCCATTGTGTCTTCTCGTGGCAGTGCGTCTGAAAAAGTCTCAAAATATATAGATCATTTTCTAAGAGAACATGTTATCACGTTAGCAAGCTATGTACGTGATACCAAAGATTTTTTGAATAAAATTGAGAAGTATGATTGGGAGACAGGCTCTGTACTTATAACACTTGATGTACAGAGTCTATACACCATTATTGATCACAAGCAAGGTGTTGAAGCCTGTGAGGAATTTCTGAAAGAGAGACACATAAAATATAGAGAGCACACTCGGATGTTGCTCAACATGGTGAGATACTGTCTAGAGAATAACATCTTTCTCTTCAATGGCGAACTATTTAGACAGGTCAGTGGTTCAGCCATGGGCTCGTGTTTTTCACCCAGTTTTGCCAATTTGTTTTTGGGTAAATGGGAGAGTGACATTCGTTCTGATCCCACTTTACAGCAGGATTTCAAAAAGGTATCGATGTGGCTGAGGTACATCGATGACCTTTTCATTATATGGAAAGGAACCATTGAGGAGGCAGATAATTTCATCATGAAATTGAACTGCAACTCCAGGAACATTGTTCTCAGTGGCTGTAAAAGCCATACAGACATTGAATATCTTGATATTAAAATCAGGATTGTGAATAATGAAATCCATACATCACTCTTTCGCAAGGCGACCGCAGGCAATAGTGTACTACATGCCCTGAGCAGTCATCCAGACAAGCTGAAATGGAGTATTCCGTTTGGAGAACTGTTGAGGGCCAAACGCAACTGCAACACTGCGACAGCATACTTGGAGGAGAGTGGTATCATTCTTGACAGATTCAAGGAGAGAGGTTATCCCAATTGGGTTCTGAAAAAAGCTAAGGACAGAGCCAACACTATCCAAAGACCCGATACCCTCCTAGATAATAGCGAAGAGAAAGAGGAAGGAGGTGACACCACCAGACTCATCCTCACCTATAGCAATGACTCCCAAGACATCAGGAGAATTGTAGCCAAAAATTGGGACATTCTCAAAGCAGACAGTGTTATAGGGAAGGAACTACCTCCTAGACCCAGTATAACATACAGAAGGGGAAGAAGTATTCGGGACATGCTAGTGCACAGTGATATCACTGTGTACCCACCCAGCAACATACAGGGACTATCCGGTTTCTTCCCGTGTGGGCACTGCAAAGCCTGTGCCAACAGCAAATCTGTGAAAGAAGTGATGTATAACGGTGTCCAGAAAAAGATTGTACCTTTCCTAACATGCAGCTCCACGTTTGTTATATACGCCATTACATGCACCTGCAATAAATGGTATATAGGAAGCACGACCTGTATGGCCAAAAAGAGAATACTGGAACACACCAGAGCCATCAGTAACTTTGACCCCAAATACCCGGTGGCACGACATTTTAGGGATAAACACTTCTCTAATGTCAAGGATCTGAGTTATTTCATCTTGGAACAGATCAAGAAAAATCCCAGAGGGGGTAATAGGGTACTCAAGTTACGTCAAAGGGAGTCCAAGCTTATCATAGACTTCCAAACTAAGACACCGGGGGGCCTTAATCAGGATGAGGAGTTAGCCGTGCACCTCAAAGAATAATATGTTCAGTTTATAGCGTTCTCCTTTAACCATGTTTTTGACTGTCTGAAAATGTAATTTTTAGCTACATGTAACCTTCCAATTTGATGAAACTGTTTTTAACTGTCTTTGTTATTTGTTTTGTTGTAGGACCGAGATTTGGGGCCCAATTCACCTTGGCACTTCACCTCACGGGACCCCTCCCCTTATCCGGTTCTTGTCACATGAGCACCCCTGCGTTGAGAATCTGCCACCACTGAAAACTTAAGTGGACCGACTTCCTTTGTGAGAGTTTTTTTAGGCACTTGCCATTAAGATCACGTTCATCAGGACTTGACTGTAATCAGGAGATTTGTTTTTGGGCACTTGCCATTAATTGATCTCGCTCTGCTCCTCTGATATGGGATTCCTCTTCCCTTCACTATCCATTTGCAAATTCTGTGCGCATGCGCGCTTGTATTTCCATGCGCCTCTGAGTGAGCCCCGAGTCTTACACGCATTGCGATCCATGGGTGTAGACAATATGTGACTTAGCGGTCTTTTTGGTGTTATTTGCCCCCTCTTTCCGCTGCGTTTTTGCCGTGAGTAGGCAGCTTTCATTTACATGTTGGCATTGTTTGATTTACATGTGATGGTAACATTGTTCTCATAACATGTCGACAATTAACTTTATCAATACTTCAGTTTGTAAACGTACTACTTTACATACTTTACTCTCACTATGATATGAAAGGGAAGTCCTCTCTCTATTTCCACTGTTTTGTAATATATGGCACTGATTTGTTAACACCAATTCACGTGATCAAGCCGTTTGTCGGCGAAACGCGTTGTGAATTAAAACAGCACTGGCTCTAATGTGGTGTCTCCGAGTTGTTTCCTGAGAGCGTGGGATATGGACTGTGCTTATTGAGAAATGGTTTTATCCTAATAGATTTTTTCTAATATGTGATGGTTTTATTAACCAAATCAAACAGATGAACTTGAAACTTGAACATGACTCTTTCAGGGTCTCCAATGCTAGTAGGGATAACTAGCATTATTAATGGCATCAGAGGAAGTGACCTCACATAGACCCAATGATGTTATAGAAGTAATGCAACATAGAGTGTCAAAATGATTACATAAGAGTAATTGAGGTAACGTCAAAATAATTAATATTACTGAAATGCATTATAAATGCCCAGAAAAAGTAACATTAATACAAAAACATAGAAATGTCAGTTTGTTAGATGGATTGCCTCAAATCTTAAAATATTAAAAAACATATTGCATCATTAAAGTGATGTTCCATACAATCATTGACCCTACGTCTAGTATTTGTTTGGTAGTAATTAATATTAGGAAAATCCCACAAAGACCTTTCCATGGTTTTGACTAGAATCCACTCACTAAAGCATGAAGAAATATTACAGTAATTTTCAAAATATGTGAAAACTTTTTAAAATTTGAAAAACAAATGTTCATATTGATGCTTTCTATGGTGAGTTCTGCAGTTCTTATACATTTCTTTGTTAAATGCAGTGGTTAGTCCTGTATACTTTTTTCTTGTCTTTCTTTTTTAGTGGGACTAATGCCAGAATGTTGTTTACCTCCTCTCTTCACTGCCTCTCCTCTTGTACCTTTCCTACTTCCCACAGCCCTGCAACTCTATCTATTCCATATTTTTAGGGATTTACTCCTTATTCTCCATGATTCACTTTCTGTTTCCTTTTAGCACTCGGTAAACACATACTTCATCCTCTATTTCCTCCCCAGTCTTCTCACCTTTTGCAACCCCTGCTCTCCTTCTCTAATACTAGTGCTTACTTCTTGCTTCGCAATTATCCATTTTTTTCTCTACATCCTAGTCCCTTACTCTCCTTCACACAGCCCTTATTTTCTCCTCATTTTCCTCTGCAGAAGTCCTTTGTACAGAACCTCCACCTACCCCCTTTGCAAATAAACTATTCTGGTTCTTTTCCATCAGATTTACCCTTAAACACACATCTTCAACAGTATAGCTCATCTTTTCCTGTTCTTATTTCCTGTTTGTGTGTGTCCTCCCCTTTTATCCAGAAAATGAAATTTCCCTTCCCCTCATGGCCTCCAATCTTTGGTCTTTCCATCCCGGATCTGCACTTTTAAACTTTCTCTACCAATTCATAGTATTTACCATTTATGTCACCTCTAGCCTCAGATTCCTGTTCTCAAATCATATTCCTCCAGTTTGCCCACTGACCATATACAATTACCTTATACAATTTCATACTTATTTCTTTAGTCATTCTATGCCTGTTGAAGTCATTCCTTCACTTTCATTGATGTCAATCTCAAGCCAATGTTATGTTTTTCTTTAATCTCTGTACCCATCAACTTTTCTCTCCCTCACTTCCTCTAAACACACACATCCTCCAAATTCCCTCCCCTAAGCTATTCCTCTACTTGACTCGCTCTGAGTTTTTCCTTACCTTTCTTTCATGTCCCCTCAGTCCTTCTCCCCAGTTGTTAGGGTAGTCTTACACCAAACAACTTGCTACTTGACTTCACATTTTGCTGAATCTTTTTGAAGGCCTTAGGACTCTGAGCGCTTTACCACTGCTAATGAGTCCTAAAGTGCACGTGCTTCTTCCCTAAACATGTGTATTTTGTGTATACTTGATTGACATATTAGTTTACTTTTAAGTCCCGTGTAAGGTGGTATACCATATACTCAGGGCCTGTAAATTAAATGCCACTAGTGTGCTGCAGTTAGTATTGTGCCACCCACAAAAGTAGTATTTTAAGCCAGTCTTAGTGGTGCCACTGCAGTGCCTGTGTGTGTAGTTTACTGTCACTTTGATGTGCTATTACTTGCCATGCCGTAAACTTGCCTTTAATTACATATAAGGCACCCCTAAGCTAGGCCCTAGGTAGCCCTAAGGGCAGGGTGCTATGAAAGTAAAAGGTAGGACATGTACCTTTATGTTTTGAATGTCCTGTCAGTTACAAACAGTCTATTTTGTTTTTCCATAAGTTGAGGCTGCTCCTCTCAAGGATTAGCATAGGGAATTCCTTAATACACTTTTAATTTGTAATTCCTGATCAAAGAGGAGTAGCTTTTTCATGTTTCTTATGTTTGGAATATTAAATCCTCCTTACTGGCGAAGTTAGATTTAACATTATTGTTTTAGAAATTCCACTTTAAGAAAGTGGATAATTCTCTGCACTTACTTCTCTGTGTGCCTGTCAGTCTATCTCCAATGTGCATCTGGGATGGTTGACAGCGACACTTTGAGCACTCACTCTACACATCACAGACAGGTGTCTCTGAATACCCACCTACATACATCTGCATAATAATGGCCATGCCTGGGCAGGATAAAAGGGAGGGGCGAATGATTCACTTGAATATGTGTCCTGTCCCCACACAAGGGGCTGATTTACCACCATAGATAGCCTGGTGGACAGGACTGGGATGAAAGGGGAACCTGTGCATTTCAGAGAACTCCTTTGACGTCACCCCCACATCATAAGTTATACTGTACTGGGCCTCTGTTTGCCTAAAATCAAACACTTCTAGCAATAGTGTCTTACTGTTTGATCTCATCATTAAACATTCTCAAATACTTTAGAAACACTAAACCCTGAATACTGTCTTTCACAATGCTGAAGGAAAATTCTTAACAGTCATATCTCTGAGTAATTCTGATTTGGAACACCAAGGCTTGAAGAGTTTGAGATGTGCTAAATAGTATTTCATAAAGACAAATGTTTTTCCAATGTGAACTCCTTCTCGGATAGTATATGTCCAATATATGTGATTTAATAATTCTGTACTTTCTGGGTCGAACTTTGCTATGTGCTAAATTTCTGGGAAAGACTTCAACACTCTATTTCTTGTACTTGCAAGGCTTAGACTTACACAACGATTCCGCCTTTAAATTTGAGTACTAGCTAGCTGAGCTCAACCAATGACAGCATTCATAGGAGCCTATCTCACTATGAGAAAGCATTTTCAATATGGAAATGTACAATGTTTTGGTTAGAGACTTTTCTGCAGAAATCTACTCCTACATCTCCTTCATCTATATCTTCCCTGATTTTGTAATGTATGAAGACATATACTGAGCAACACTGAAGGAGTTGTCTGCAACAAATTGTATGTCCATATTTCCATTCCACATTTTCAGAATCACATGTTCATAGTAATTAATATATTTGGAGGGCCCTGTTCTTCAGGGGTTGTGTATGTTTGTCTGTTTTTTCAATGTCATGTCAGTGTATGTCTCACTGCAGATAAAAAGCTGTTCACTCCACATTGCGAAATTACAGGTGGTGGAAATCAAAACTGACATCTTGTGAAGAATTTTCCTTTACATGTTTTTTTTGGGGTGACAGTACCTGCCACATATATGTGTTTGAAAGCGCAAAACTTATTGTCTCAGCCCTTATTCATCATTGTCTTTTGGGATGGTGCATGTCACATATTGTTCTATGAACGAAGGTACAGAGTCATCACAGTGTGTTCCAACATTCGGTGAATCTTTTATCCATAACAGCATGTGAATATGAGGAACACCTCTTGCTTGGTACTGTTTACACCAAAAGAAATCAGTAACTTCACCAAGAGGAGGATTCTGTTGTTGCTGATAAAAGACAGCATGGCTTGAAACTTGTGGTTAAGATATTTAAAAACTATAGCAGGAATTAAATAGCAACGTTCCACTTCTGTCTTCACATTGATATCCTAAATGTTTGAGTTTGCTTCTCTCAAAAATTCATGCAAGTCAACTCACACATTCTCTGCAAAATTTAGTGTCACAAACCACGTAGGTACACCTATGTTTCTCAACATATATTTCAGTTCTCCATGCCGACTAATACTCATTGGTGCCACTTTGACATGCCATCACATTAATCAAGTTGTATTACAACTTCTCATCCTTCCCATGAACGTTGTCATTGGATTATTTTGCAGAGACATTTTGAAGACTACCTCCTGTCTTCAGTTTGTGGTTTACAGCATATAATTGTCCAGACAAGTCACTCTGAACTACTGAATTAGAAGATGGAATATGTATGGAATACGCTTATGAAATCTAGGATCTTCTGATTAAAATCTGATCGACCTTTATTCAGCTGCTGGTATTTATCCTGTCACTTATCTATTTTCTCTTTTCACTCTTTCCTATGTTTTTCATGTGTTTTCCCCTGCTGCTGCTGCCCCTGCATCCCCTCCCGCTCCAGTGTGTCCTTCATGCTCCCACCTCCTAGCTTACCCTTGGTCCCTACTTAATGGCAGTCGTAGCTTGGCAAGAGGAGCATGGCCACTGACCTGGTCAGTGTGACTGCTATCCCCTGTGTAGCTCCACCACTAAGTGCTGCCCCTGAGCTCACTGTTGCAGGGTGTTCCACATTTTCTTCAACATCTACTTCTAATAATGTCTCACTTTCTCCACTCTCTTTTTCAGGACCAAAGTAACGAAACTCTATTTCATCACAAACCTTTTTTATATCTGATACTGACCCACACAAAAGAGCACTGTTTAACTCAGTTAAAATTATTGCTGGACTTTTTGAGTAATACAATCTTCTGACTAACTTCCGCATTTGAGAAGGTTGTACTGCTAACATTCTAAAATGATGAAAAACACTTTGACATACTTTTCTAGAAAGACAAGCCAGAGAATGACTTTGAAAACCAGTATGTTTTCTCACTCTGCTAGGATCTAGTCGTTGCAACATCTTATTATTTGGTTTAACAATTTTTTTTACTATACTCTTGTAAGAAATTGCTAAAAATATCAATAGATTCCTGTCTTATACTACAAATAATACTGCAATCCCAAGTATACACTAAAGCTTTAGGACATCTCCCAAGAACTTCATCATCTATCACTTCTTTTACATTTCTGGGAACCATTTTCTCTTTCTCAATTGAACAACAATTTGTATCCTCATAAGCTCGACCATTGGTATCAACTGCAAGCCATAATGTATTGGTTTACAAATAACTCTCTTCATTAAAAAAAGGCTCTGAACTCGAACTGTGTTTACATTCACCCAAAAAATATCACAAAAGTTACTTCTGTTAATTAGTCTCTCCTTCGTACTTTTGGTCTTCATAAAATGTATTGGCTTATCTAGTGATCAAATTCTGTTTAATACTAAAATGAATAATTTCCTTTTTAATTCAAAAGCCTTCTCAACAATAGTTTCAATCTGTTTCTTTGTTCTATAAAATGCTGATCTTCTTTTATATTTCTTCATATCTTTCAACAAATTAAAGACAACTCTATTGTAAAACATTTTCTTTCTAATTTCTTCATACTGACTCTTCCTCCTTCTACCATGTATTGTTCCTTTTGAATGTGATTTCCCATTATTTACACTTTTTGTCTGATTATTCTTTTTTGTTGTTGAGGCATTCTTTGTACTTCCCACAATGTGCACACTGTTTCTAGGCTTTGAAATTTATTAAAATAAATTCTTTTGTTCTCTTACCGCAAGACTTTTTCATTTTCCAAACATGTTTTTCATCTAACTCTTGCTTTTGAGTTTCCTCCAACTAATAGTGCTTTTTCTGTTGTTTCCTCTTTTCTGTTTTTCTAGCCAAGATAAGTTTCTTTTAATGATCATGAACAAAATCTGAAGAAAAACATATATAATATTATTTAAATAAATCTACAAAATAAACTATTCTATTACTAAACAAACACATTCTACATAAACATCATGTAAACGCTTTCTTTTGAAATCACAATGGATTTACTGCAGTACACAGCTACTAATTGGATAATTGTTGGAATGAATAAACATTTTACAAATGCATAGACAGTGACTGGGTACCTAGAGTGCTGGTAGTTAACAGCAGGGTGACTTTATAAGTGCTTATGTTTCAGCAGAGTGATTAGATAAGAACATGCTTCTGTCAGGATGATTGCAGGAGTGGACAGACACTCACAGTGTGATTGCTGACTTGCATGAGAACTACCAGGATTTTTGCAGGAGTGAATCAGTATTCTGCAGCGGGTTAGGGGACAACATGAATTATGCACATTTGACTGAACACTACGTGTCTTAATGCCTGAGTCATTGTGCAAGTGCATGGACAGTGACTGGATAGGTAGACTACTGGTAGTCAATAGCAGGGTGAGTTTATAAGTGATTGTGTTTTAGCACAGACATTAGATAAGTACATGCTACTATCAGGATGATTGCAGGTGTGGACAGAGACTCACAGCGTGAATCCTGACTTGCATGACTTTTACGAGGATTTTTGCAGGACTGAATCAGTAGTCTGAAGGGGGTTGAGGGATCACATACATTGTGCACATTTGACTGTACTAATGCTTGTCTCAATGCCTAAGTCATTGTGCAAGTGCATAGACAGTGACTTGGTACCTAGAGTGCTAGTAGTTGACAGCAGGGTAAGTTTATAAGTACTTATATTTCAGCAGAGTGATTAGATAAGGACATGGTTCTGTCAAGATGATAGCAGGAGTGGACAGAGAGTGACAGTGTGATTGCTGACTAGCATGGCTACTACCAGGATTTTTGCATGAGTGAATAGGTAGTCTGCAGGGGGTTAAGGGACTGCATACATTGTACACATTTGACTATACCACTGCTTGTCTCAATGCTTGAGTCATTTTCTAAGTGCATAGATAGACACTGGTTACTCTAGAGTGCGAGTAGTTGACAGCAGGGTGAATTTATAAGTACTTAAGTTTCAGCAGAGTTATTAGATAAGGACATGGTTCTCGCAGGATGCTAGAAGGAGTAGACAGAGAATGACAGTGTGATTCCTGACTAGCATGGCTACTACCAGGATTTTTGCAGGAGCGAATCAGTAGTCTTTAGCAGGTTAGGGGATAGCCTACATTTTGCTCATTTGACTGTACCACTGCTTGTCTCAAAGACTGAGTCATTGTGCAAGTGCATGGACAGTGACTGGGTACCCAGAGGGCTGGTAGTTGACAGCAGGATGAGTTTATAAGTATGTATGTTTCAGCAGAGTGATTAGATAAGGACATGGTTCTGTCAGGATGATGGCAGAAGTGGACAGAGAGTGACAGTGTAATTGCTGAACTGCATGCTTAGTACCTGGATCTTTTGCAGGAGTGAATCAGTAGACTGCAGCGGGTTAGGAGAGCACTTGGATTCTGTACATTTGCCTGAACACTACGTGTCTTAATGCCTGAGTCATTATACAACTGCATGGATAGTGACTGGATAGGTAGAGTACTAGTAGTTACTAACAGGGTGAGTTTACAAGTATTTGTGTTTTAGCACAAACAATGATTACATACATGATTCTGTCAGGATGATTGCAGGAGTGGACAGTGACTCACAGTGCGACTCCTGACTTGCATGATTATTACCAGGATTTTTGCAGTACCGAATCAGTAGTCTGCAGGGGGTTAGGGGACCGCATACATTGGGCACATTTCACTGTACCACTGTTGTCTCAATGCCTGAGTCATTGTGCAAGTGCATAGACGGTGACTGGGTACCTGGAGTGCTAGTAGTGACAGCAGGGTGAATTTATAAGCAACTAGCTTACCCGTCGCGCGTTGCTGCGATCTCAGAAGAAAGGAAATTCAAGGAAACTCGTTATGATAACATTAAATTTACATTGTGTCATTGTTAATGAAACTTATTCATTTTATTTTTTTCATTTCTAAGTGTGGCTTGAGCAGTGTGCCCTCGATTGGCTTCCAATCTTGATTCTGGTTGCTCTCCTGTTTTATTCGAGCAGGCTCGAGCAGTGCGTAATTGATCATTTTCCAATCTTGATTCTTGTTGTTCTCCTGTTTCATTTGAGTGGGCTTGAGTAGTGTGTAATCCATCTGTTTCTAATCTTGATTCTTGTTGCTTGTTTGTTTGAGAAGAACGGGCTTGAGCAGTGCATACTCGATCGGCTTCCAATTTTGATTCTCTTTGTTCGTCCGTTTTACGGGCTTGAGCAGTTTGTATTCGAACAGCATTACCCGCTTGAGCAGTTTGTATATCAACAGGTTCTAATCTTGTTTCCCGTTGCTTGTCTGTTTCTGAAGTTCGTTATGCCTTTTTCTTTTGTGCTTCTGATGTAGATTGACCAATCGATTTCCGTTTGGAGTTCATAACTTGCGACGATGCTCGCAAATTTGCTCTGTATTTCAATATTCAAAAGATTATGAGGGCTCTAGGGGTTCGATTTTTAAAGAAAGATTTTGACAGAAACCTTTGCCGGAGTGTACTCAACAACTTCCCAAAGTTTCATGGCAATTGGATGAATGGTGTATTAATGCATAAAGGACAAACAGACATACTTTCGTTTTTATACATATAGATTACTAGCTTACCCGTCGCGCGTTGGTGCGATCTCAGAAGAAGGGAAATTTAAGGAAACTTGTTATGATAACATTCAATTTACATTGTGTTATTTTTATTGAAACTTATTCATTTTAATATGGAAAACATTTTAAAGTGTTGTTTTAATTCTGTTTATTTATTCGAGTGTTTGTGGATACACAGAATTGTTTTTTTTTTCCATCTGGTGCATACACGAATAAATCAGAAGGTTTTCCAATGCGTCAGCTGGCAACATACAGTTGTCCATGTGAGAAGCACGTATTCTTCAAATCTAGTCCACACACTTGCAGCGATTGTCCTTGTGCTTTGTTAATAGTCATTGCAAAAGCGAGTCTCACAGGAAACTGTAAACGTTCAGTTTTGGAAAGATTATGAGGGCCCTGGGGGGCCGATATTTAACACATTTTTCTTTTTCTTTTATTTTTTGCCAGAAACCTTTGCGGGAGTGTACTCAACAACTTCCCAAAGTTTCATGCCGATCGGATGAATGGTGTAGTAATGCATAAAGGACAAACAGACAGACATACATTCATTTTTATATACATAGATATTTCAGCAGAGTGATTAGATAAGGACATGCTTCTGTCAGGATGATTGCAGGAGTGGACAGAGACTCACAGTGTGATTCCTGACTAGCATGACTAATACCTGTTTTTTTGCAGGACTGAATCAGTAGTCTGCAGGGGGTTAGAGCATCGCATACATTGTGCAATTTTCTCTGTACCACTGCTTTTCTCAATGCCTGCATCATTGTGCAAGTGCATAGACAGTGACCGGGTACCTAGAGTGCTAGTAGCTGACAGCAGGGTGAATTTATAAGTACTTATGTTTCAGCACAGTGATTATATAAGGACATGGTTCTGTCAGGATGACAGCAGGGGTGGACAGTAAATGACTTTGTCATTGCTAACTAGCATGGATACTACCAGGATTTTTGCCGGAGTGAATCAGTAGTCTGCAGAGGGTTAAGAAACAGCATACATTTCGCACATTTGACAGTGCCACTGCTTGTCTCAATGCCTGAGTCATTGTGCAAGTGCATAGACAGTGACTGGGTACCTGGAGTGCTAATAGGTAACAGCAGGGTGAGTTTATATGTCCTTGTCTTTCAGCACAGAGATTAGATAAAGACATGCTTCTGTCGGGATGATTGCAGGAGTGGACAGAGAGTCACAGTGTGATTCCTGACTTCCACGATTATTACCAGGATTTTTGCAGGACTGAATTAGTAGTCTGCAGGGGGTTAGGGGATTGCATACATTGTGCACATTTCACTGTACCACTGCTTTTCTCAATGCCTGAGTCATTGTGCAAGTGCATAGACAGTGACTGGGTACCTAGAGTGCTAGGAGTTGACAGCAGGGTGAGTTAATAAGTACTTATGTTTCAGCAGATTGATTAGATAAGGACATGGTTCTGTCAAGATGATAGCAGGAGTGGTCAGAGAGTGACAGTGTAATTGCTGACTAGCATGGCTACTACCAGGATTTTTGTCGGAGTGAATCTATATGTCTGCAGGAGGTTAAGGGGCTGCATACATTGTGCCTCGCCCGTCACAGCCAGGAGGAGCCAAGGCTGGGCCACCCCCCTGACGTCTGCTGCCTGTTACCTCCTGGAGCAAACCATTCCAGCTCCGAACCACTAACTAAGGTACCCACAACCCTTTAATTACCACGGGGAAGCGGAAATCTATGGAGGGCCAAGGGAGGGGCCTAGGAATTAACTCTGTACAGGGCACAAGGAAATCGAAGAAGGCTAAGAAAAGCAGTAAAAAAACGCCACTTAGCGATTGCGTTATGGACAGGATTGATGAACTTCTAGATGACTGTGAAGCTATCTTAGTGGAGGACCCTGCTTCGGTGGCTGAAGCTACACTTGCAAAAACTAGTAAAGCCAACAAAAATGGCAAGTGCAAGCTGGCTACAAACCCCACAATACTTGAAATGTTCTCCAAATCACTCAACTTAAAGCCATCCAGTGATATCATTGATCCCCCCCCCCCCCTGGACCCCTTATTCTTGACCTTGTTGGCTCCATGAATACTCAAATGCCTTTTCCAATGTTATCCCAGCAGGCCCGTGCCCCCTTGAACCCTCTGTTGTAGTGTGCACCAATCGATATTCTGCCCTGAGTATCGAACCAGACCCAGAGGCATTGAATAACCAGCCTAGTGCTCCTGCACCACAGCTACTGACTTGATTTCAGATGGAGGGGATTATGGTCCGATGCTAATAGCTTTAATAAATAGCCTAACTACCCAGGTGAGAGATTTGAAAGATATAGTATTGGAACTGTCAGCAACTGTCAAGAAATTGTCGTCCCCCCAGTTGCCAATCAATCTCCCTGCCAAATTGCACCCTCCAAAAGTGGCAGATCCAGAAATTAATTCAGCTAGATCGGCAGGTCATCCCCAGCCTCGCACCATATGTCCCACTTTACCCCACCCAGTTACGGGCCCTGTAATACCACCACCTCTGAGTCAAAACAGAAGGCCTACAAGCACCGCTGCAGAAACCACCCACAGCAAAAAGGCCCATTCCCCAGTCTTGCATCGTCCAAATTCCACCTTAAGACCTGTCCAAAAATTTCTAGTGCCAAGCGGCCTTTCTAGTAAGCACATTGTATACATGACGAATGTTCCTAAGTATTTGGGTCGGGAACTGGAAGACTCTCTTATTAATAAGGTTACCCACTGGATTAGACATGTCAGGGGGTGCCGATCACTGATAAGAGAGGACATCCTAAAAGCTAGGAGGATTTCCGCCCATAATCACCATGTAGATGTAGTTAAACTTACACTGGCTTCTCATTTTCTGGCTGAGGGTCTCTTGGCTTTGGAATTCAGGACTTGTGCTCCCAGTACTTCAAATATCCAATTTAGAGCACCCAAAAATATCTTGGGTGCAAATGTAGTGACATCTCCCCCAGCACCTAACTCTCCAAGGGGGTCCGACCTAAGTGAAATCGACTGACTAACAAATACCCCCAACTGTACCCGTGGGCGCACCTTACTTAAGCCGTTGATTAGGAATGATCCCGAAATGGGTAGTCTCTTTACTGTACACGCTCAGGCCCTGGCACACAAACCTGAGCCTTCCCACACTAAATATAGAACTACCAATCCGGGGAATCTAGGCATTTCATCCACCACACGCACGACAATATGTAGTACAACTGAAATTACCCCAATGCAGACTACCTGGGGGCCCACCTCGAGTGATACAGGAGCCAGCATTCCAACCTTTAACATCTTGTCTTGGAACTATGCTGGGCTCCAAAAGAATCTAGCTCTGCCTGAATGGAACAGTTTTGTCGGTACATACAACATCTGTCTCTTTGAGGAGACTTGGAGCCTGGTACCCCACTATAAAATAGGTTTTGCTACTTACCACATTCCATCAGTTCCATCAATTTCTAAAAAGGGGCGGCCATCTGGTGGTCTGCTGATTTGGATCAACATCTCAATCGATTGCTGAGTCCAGCAGATAGACAGTAATTGCCCTGACCTCCTCAGGATAACTTTGAAGGACAATACGACCTCAAAGATATTTGAGACCTTTGATATTTATTTTCGCGGTAGAAAGAGTGGCGCACAATCACCCATCATTGCGTGCCAGGAAGCTGAACTCTCCCACTGCCTTGTGGGATCTTACACCCTGGTAGCGGGAGACTTCAACTGTACTTTAGAACCGTTAGCTTCGGATGACATCTTAGGCTCAGACGAGGAAGATGCTAAGTTGGGAATCCCCCTATTGAATCTACCACCTGTGAAAAAGTGGTCCCAAGTAGCGATACAGATGAACTCCTTATGCTTGGAATATGGGCTAAGGGCAACCAATGGAAGGTCAAAGTTGGATTTGTGGGGAGCCCATACATTCAATAGGCCTGGGCATTCCTCCAGGATTGATTACATCTTACTTGATTGTACCTCCTGGAGGAACTTACTGGATATGGAGGTTCTCCCAACTGCTGACAGCGATCATAATCCCCTTAGCCTTTCGCTTAAATCGCAATGGTCGCCTATGCATGTTAATTCCGCAAAAACCCACCCAACACAGACTAGAGAAATAATTCCATCTAATTCTGGGAGGCACCTTAAATGGAGTAAAGTTGCTCTTGATGAATTAAAACTATTGGGCATCAGATCTACTTTATCCGGAGCCTTGTTAGGGTTACAAACTATCTCATACGATAGTGATGCCACACAGAAGATACCTATAATCTACGAGGAAACCATAAAAACCCTGGGCTCTTTTTTTAACACAAATAGCAATAAAATACAGCTTAGGAGTAATTCTAGTGGCACATGGTTTACGTTATCTTGTAGGCAGAAAAAAACGGCACTGATAGTGGCCGTTAATACTAAGTCTAGAACTGGCATAACATTGGCAAGAAGGGAGTACAAGGAGGCAGTCCTAAAGGCAAAAAAAGATTTTGAGTTGCAGCACTGGCAGGCCGTTTCGGCTGCTAGCCTGGGAATGGATGCCAACTTATTCTGGGATTTACTGAGGAAAGAAATGCGCCCTGACTCTGAGCTTATCACTAATAATATCACTTGCAAAAGTGTGGTTTGACCATTTCAAGAGTCTTTACACTGACGATGGAGAGGCCATTTTAGATGGCCCGCCAGTCGATTCTCGACTAAGCCTAGGGGAATTCAACCCATTTCTGTTTACGGAAAAGGAGGTAGAAACAGCTATTTGCCGAATAGTCCCAACAAAAGCTGTTGGGCCTGATGGCCTACCAGGGGATCTCCTTCGAGCTGATCCCACAACCTGGGCCAAATTTCTAGTACTACTTCTGAATGCAATTGATGGGGGGTTGCCCGATTCCGGAATCCTGGAAAGGGGCGGAAGTAGTGCCAATCTTTAAGAAGGATGCTAGGGATAATCCCGCAAATTATTGCCCTATAAGCCTCTTAGAATCCACGCAAAAGGTAGTAGGACGTGTTTTGCTGGAAAGAATCCTAGCCTGTGCAGACGAAAACCAAGTCCTTTCGTACTACCAAGCTGGCTTTAGAGCAGGCATGGGGACTATCAAGCAGGCATTCAGGTTGCTCTTCCTTTGCTGGAAGGTGGTGAGAATTGGCAAAGGCAGTCTTTATCTTGCTTTTATTGATCTTAAGACTGAGTTTGACCTGGTCCCACTTGAGCGCCTGTGGCAGGTCCTGGTAGAGCAGGGGGTCCCAAGGTATATTGTAAGTATACTAATCCGCCAACAAGAGGGCAATTTTGCCCAAGTGAGATGGGGGCCACAGGGGGAAAAAACATCTTGTATACCGGTGAGCAGTGGAGTTCGCCAGGGATGTGTGCTAGCTCCCACCCTATTCTCTCTGTACGTGAATGGGGTGGTTGATTTTTTACAGCAAACACCATCTGATGCCCCATCCCTGGCGGGCGAGAAGATTCCAACACTCCTGTTCACCGACGATACCCTGCTCCTCTCCAAAACCCCCAGCGGACTGCAGACCCTCCTTGACAATTTCCAACGCTTCTGCACAAAGAGAGGGCTTTCTATTAACACCACAAAAACGAAGTTCCTTACCCTCAATCCATCTAAAACTTTTAGGAACCCCCCAGTGTTAAATACCGTCCAGTTAGAAAGGGTAACCACCTTTGATTATTTGGTCATTCTTATTTCTGATTCAATGAATTGGTCTTCACACACCCAGAAAATGATCCTGGCCCACAAAAGGGTGGTAGGGTCATTACTAAAAGAACATCGCTCTTCGGTGAGCAGACCAATTGCCCCCGCCCTCACAATCTACAAGGCCAGGGCAGTAAGTTCAGTCCTCTATGGTGCTGAACTGTGGTGTTTTTCTAACATAGACCAAATCACTCAATCGGAGAACAAATTCCTAAAGGGTTTAATGATGCTCCCCCAGAGGGCTCCCATCAATCCTCTTCTATATGATTTAGGCTGCCATTCAATTAGGGATATGGCACGACTCCGCCCACTCTTGCTCTGGGTACGCCTGCGGCGGAACCCGAGAGTTGTCAAAGTATGCAATGGGTCTGGGCGAGATCATGGACATGGATGGGTGGCAGAAAATCCCCTTGCTCATTAATGTAAAGAAACTTCTCTGTGATTTGGGCCTTAGTGAGGATTGGAAGAACTGATCTCCCCTCCTAAGGCCGAGGTCAAGAGGCTGTACTGGCAGTGGATTACTAAAAATGAAGGTCTAAATACAAGATTAGGCAGGCTCTCAGAAGAGTTTTTGCAGCACAAGACTTCCCCCTGCTATGAGCCTTAACTAGATTTTATCCAGCTGCCAAACGACAGAGCTCTATACTTTGAGTTTAGGGTAGGCACCCTGCGATTAAGAGAAATGACTGCGCAGTGGTCTCCTCCATACCAAACCTCAGCTTCTTGCCCATGTTGTGATGCCTTGTCTGAGACAATTGCCCACTTCATGTTCTTCTGCCCAGCCTACAAGGCCCCCAGGAGGTGCTGGCTAAAGCCAGTCTGCATCAATATGGGTACCCGCAGCCACTTAGCCGCCTTGCGCATCCTAAAATCAGATTCCCGGGATCTCTATGCATGTGGCCTTGCCAAATACCTCAAGTGGGCATGGGGCATTAGAGCAAGGATTTTAAAGTCTAAACAATGAACTTTGAAAATGGACTCTGCTTTATATTGTTCCACTCCCCTCTGTCATTAAACTGGTGCACACCAAGTTTTTATTACATCCACAACTTTTAACTTCATTGACCATTCTTTGTGCACCAACTCTTTTTAAACATTTTATATAATATATTTTATGGTCTTTTTAAGAAGTGTATTGAATGCCCTTTTCATGTATTTTTTATTCAAATTGTGCAGCTTTATTGGTATTTATTTATCGAAATAAAGCTTTTGAACATGAACATGAACATTGTGCACATTCCACTGTGCCACTGCTTGTCTCAATGCCTTAGTCATTCTGCAAGTGCCCTTTTATAGAGACTGGGTATCTAGAGTGCTAGTAGTTGACAGCAGGGTGAGTTTATGAGTACTTATGTTTCAGCAGAGTGATTTGATAAGGACATGGTTCTGTCAGGATGATAGAAAGAGTGGACAGAGAATGGCAGTGTGATTGCTGTCTAGCATGGCTACTACCAAGAGTTTTGCAGGAGTGAATCAGTAGTCTGCAGGGGGTTAAGGGTCTGTATGCATTATTTGCATTTGAATGTACCACTGCTTGTCTCAATGTCTGAGTCATTCTGCAAGTGCATAGACTGTGACTGGGTACCTAGAGTGATGGTAGATGACAGCAGGGAGAGTTTATAAGTACTTATGTTTCAGCAGAGTGATTAGATAAGGACATGATTCTGTCAGGATGATAGAAGGAGTGGACAGAGAATGGCAGTGTGATTGCTGTCTAGCATGGATACTACCAAGATTTTTTCAGGAGTGAATCAGTAGTCTGCAGGGGGTTTAAGAGACCTCATACATTATGCACATTTGACTGTACCACAGCCTGTCTCAATGTCTGAGTAATTGTGTAAGTGCATGGACAGTGACTGGGTTCGTGGAGTGCAGGTAGTTGACAGCAGGGTGAGTTTATAAGTACTTATGTTTCAGCAGAGTGAATCAATAAGGACATGGTTCAGTCAGGATGATAGCAGGAGTGGACAGAGAATGACAGTGTGATTATTGACTTGCATGGCTACTACCAGGATTTTTGCAGGAGTGAATCAGTAGTCTGCTGGGGGTTATGTGACCAAATACATTGTGCACATTTCACTGTACCACTGCTTGTCTCAATGCCTGGGTCATTGTATAAGTGCATGGACAGTGACTGAATACTAACAGGGTGTTTACAAAAGTGTATCAATACTATGTAGCTGGTTAGAAGTCTGCATGCATAGTCCACAGAATAGGACAGCTGTACTAGTGTTACTGTCTACGCCATTCAATAAGTACATGACTACTAACTGCAATTATTACAGTGCTGCAAACAGAGTGCATGTTGAATTTATAAGTGCTCATGTATTGGTGCAGTGATAGGATAATTAGATAGGGCTGAATAGGTAATTGGAGAATTACATGGGACAGACAAGAAGATACCTAGTTTGCATGAATACAGACTGGGTATTTACAATACTATGCAGCTTGTTGGACATGTGCATGCATAGTGCACAGAATACATACCTGTAGTTATATTACTAGCTAGGGCATTCTATAAATACACATGTACTAACTGGAATAATTACAGTGCACCAAACACAGTGCATAGCATATTTATAAGTACTTAGGTATTAGTACACTGAATGAATAAGTGTATGGTGCTCGATGGTTAATTGGAGGAGCCTCTGAGTACTAACAGGGCAATACCTGCTCAGCAAGCAAACTCTTTATAGGATTACAGTACTGCATAAATCTCTACTGCTACAATACCTTTCTACAACTACTTTTAATATTTCACCTAGCCAAATACAAAGCAGAAACCATTCACACTTCTATACTTTAAGTCTCACCATATCAATGAAATCATAAATGAGTATCTCTCTACCAGAACACTATTGTTAGAACTGGCTATTTCTGGTAGGCTAAGGCTGACGCCATAGCCAGGCAGAAACCACCATTCTAGTCAGGGCAAGGAAGTCACACGCCAAGATAACCTCTGCTCACCCCCTTGGTAGCTTGGCTCAAGCAGTAAGGCTAAACTCGGAGGCAATGTGTAAAGCATTTGCGCCAGCGCACAACAGCAACAACGTACTAGGCACACCACAGAAGAGACTCCACACAAGGTTATTATAAAAATAACTTTTGTATTGTAAAAACACATCAGATAAAATCACACATATACATGGTGCCAATTGGCACGGGCAATATTCACAGGGATTATGTACACAAGACAGGGCCACAAGGGCCACTGTCATATTCAGATATAGCACTTCTAGATAAAATGTAGAATATCAAATCACTTCTAGAATAAAGAATAAATGTAACATAAAATAATAATCAAAGATAACCACCAGTAACCACTGGTAACAGGAACCAGGACCTTACTAGGACCACCTGTACTAAGAAAGAAGAACCACCTAAGTATCACACAGCATTTAGGGGTCTAGGAAAAGGACACATTACCCATGATGCAATAACCTACATTCAGAGGAGTAAGAATAGAGCACATGATGCAATAAAATACATTCAGGGGTGCAGCGCAAGAAGACACATGATGACTAACCATTCAGAGGTGCAGCGCATGGAAAGGAAGACACATAATGCATAAACATTCAGAGGTGCCATAACATAAGTCAATAGCGCAAAAACACACAGTAGGCAATTACTATTTAAAAGCATAGAAATCACATTGCGCCTACACTACATAAGCCACTACCTGTGGCAGTCCCTAGGCCAACTGGCCTTGTGGAGCAAAGATGCCCTGAGTCCAAAGTCAGGGTGCGCTGCCATGCAGCGCCAGTCCAAAGTACAAAAGCCTAAACGTGGCAGCTGCCCACAAAGTGCTGGGCAACTGGGGAATCATCAAAACTGTGGCAGGGCCTTCAGTAGCCCTTCTAGCGAATTGCGCCACAAATGGTGGAGCCACACAGGCTCTGCAACAAATCCCCTCTCAACAAAATGCCCCCCCTGAGCCTAGCAGGCTCTTAAACAACTGTGGGGTCTTTGGAGCCCCCCTCTGGGGCTCGGGACAACGTTGGGGCGGCCCATTGCCATCCGGGGCCGCCCTATCTCACAAATGCGGCCAGGGACCTCTCAGGGCAAAATTATCAAACTGCCCCCGATGTCGCAAGAGCTTCAACAGGCTCTTCACCATGTTGGGGCGGCCCACTGCCAACCGGGGCCGCCCTTGAAGCCTTCATGGCTTCCTGCTGGCACTCTGCAACGTTGGGGTGGCCCACTGCCATCTGGGGCCGCCCTTGAAGCCTTCGTGGCTTCTCTGCATCGAGCGCGAGCTCGCGCTACTGCGGGGGAGGGGGGCGGACACCGACAATGTGTCCTGGCGCCCCTCCCCTGCTCCATTCTGCCCAGCCCCAGCCCAGACTCACCGGGCTCTCCTCTGCGGGGCTCATCCGGGCGGCGGCTCCTTCTTCTGGCCAGCGGGGGCTCCTCTTCCACCACGGACCCCGCCGGCCCGCTCAGACGTTCTCGGCTGCTCTCCTCTCGCTGCAGGGCTCCCTCCGCTCACGGGAGCCCTGTAAGCCGGCCGCCATCACTCTTCTGCTCTCTCTCCCCTCGCCTCGCGGTCGCCATTCCTCGGCACCCGGGCTGCGGGGGCGGGACTTCCGGCCGGCCGCGCTGGGATTGGCCGGCCGGCCAGGTACTTCCGGGTCGCCGCGGGCAGCGCAGCGGCCCGATTCAGGCAGGCAGGCGGGCAGGCATTAAAGATATCGGCGTGGGCAGCCGAACTAAAAGTACAGATAAGCGAGGTGGGCACTCGCTAAGTAAATAATCCAATAAGCGGGGTGGCACCCGCCAATCCTCACGCAAAATGCGTGCAACAAAATGCTCGAAATGCAGCCAGGAGCGCTCTCAAGCGCTAGGATCCCAGCACAGCGCTCCCAGGCGCCAAAGGTCCCCAGAGCAGACCCCTACAGCAAGAAGGGTCCACAGAAAGCTCAAGAAGTCCAGCAAAAGTCCTTAAAGATGCAGCCAGACAGGGGGACAGCCAGGAAGAGTCCCCCAGCAGTCCATCAGATGTCCAGGAGCTGGGCAGGGCCCAGGGATTCCCCTGAGCCCCAGCAGCAGCATGCCCCTGGCAGATTCAAGTTGAAAACAAGAACATTTTGGAAGGGGACACAGCCCCTTCTTATACACAGAAAAAGCCTTTGAAGTCCTTGGAAGTCCTTTGAAGCAGGCAGTGTGAGAACCAGCTGGACTGGTTTAGAGGGAAGTCCCCTTCAGTATCAGGGACAGAGGTGTCAGTCGCCCAGCGGGAGGTGGAGCCAGTTTTGTAGTTACACAGGAACAGCCCTTCACTATCAGGTGCCATCTCCTCCCACTTCCCTGGCAGCAGATGCTGCCTTTCATCCATGAGCTGACTCAGACAACCTCCTGGGCTCTCCAGCCCCTGTCATCCTCAAACCAGACAGTCAATCCACAAGCAGGCCCATGCACTCTGGGCTAGGCTCACCAGCCAATCACACGCTAGCACCAACTTACACAAATATTTCAACTTCCAAAAGTAGTACTTCTAGACTAGACACAGTCATGCTGCATACATCATTTTGCAGCATTCATACTCACGAGTTCTCTCATACCAAACTCGCCCCTGCACTCCCCACGCATCAGGAACTACCATGGGCATACATATTCCCCATTCATTCCTATGGGAGGGCAGGTCACTCACCATTCATTCACAGAGAGCTCAAGCACTTTACACTGTACCACAGTGAAAAAGTGCGCAGAGGCCTAAAATCACCAATACCAGGTTCCATAAATAGGCTAGGAAAACGCAAAAAGTCTAGGGGTGAACCTGCCTAATGGGCCGGGTCCTACACAACCCCCTTCCAGCCAAAACGCAGGGTAGACCAATCACACCACTGATGGGCTTCACTGCTTTGGGCGACAAAACCACGAACACGGCCTCGCACAGCAGGGACACCGTCCAGTTTTTCGCCACTCTGAACCTACATGGTTTCCTCCCAATAATAACTCTCTGACTCAACTAGGGTACCCCACTGGTACACACTAGTCATCCACAGCCAAGACCAGGCCATAGGCCATCCAAATCACAGGTCCTAACGAATCCACAGAGTGGGGGGTAGTAACCCCTGGCATACAATAGCCATTCTCCACTCTCTCTCTCAGTGTAGCTACAACTACCACTGATCCAACAACCTAGGGACCATACCCTCAGGCTGACCAGAGGTCACGGGCAAGAATGCCCCACCCTACCTCTACTTCTGGGTTTCCGCACCCTCACAGAAAAGCACTTCACCAGAACACAATTCTCCTACCAGATCAGGATCTCACTCCATCACTGGTCTACCACCTGGAAACTATTTCACTTCTGAGGTACAAATCACACAGCACAGTTACTCTTCAAGCAGGTGGGGGGACACAGCACACAGCAAAGCCCCCTTTCCTCTTGACCTAGAAGTTTCCTAATCTCCCAACCTAAGATCTAAACCCTCAGGTTGCACCGGGGTCAGAAGTAAGGACACCGTCCCTCTGCACCCCCTTCCAGTTCCAGTATGTCTCAGGCTAGACAGAGCACACGCCAGCGGCGTATCAGCGACACACTCTCCTCCAGTACTCCCTATCACAGGGTGATTCTCAGTATGTCCCAGGCTAGACAGAGCACACGCCAGCGGCGTATCAGTGACACACTTTCCTCCAGTACTCCTTCCAGGTCAGGCCACACCCCAACCTGGCTTTCCCCCCTCCTCGGGGAACGACCTCCAGAGGCCCCACAAATGGTCAAGCACTCTAGACGGTCAAATGCTCAGCGAGCCAGGACTTCTGCACCCTCCACTTAGGAGCGGTACTGCCCAACACTAGGACCACCGGAGTTCTGGTTACAGACACTCCCCGTCCTCTAGACACAGGAAGATCCTCCTCAAATGACCTATGTACAGCTTAGGCCCCTGACCTGGCGCTCCCTTAGGGAACCCTCCAGGCCCTGAGATAGGGTTCCAGGCCAACGTGGGACACACCGTCCCACACTCACTCTGCCTCCACTGAGACAGGGCGTGAGCCCCTACACCCCTACCATACTACTGGGACCTAACTGGGTTACACAGCAACCTCTTCCCCTTCACAGGATCATCAGATACACAAGCCACTCCTTTTGGAACCACTTCCTAATGCCTCTGCAAGACATCTAGCACACCGCCAGACATCCACCTTCTTGTCCAGTGCCTCTGCAGGACCTCCTGCACACCACCAGAGGTACACCTCTCCTGCAAGCTTTTTAACAAAAAGCATACTCACACCAACTCCTCCAGTTCAGCACATCACTCATTCGCACACTCCCCCCCCTCGGACTGGTAAGGCAGTTACTACCACCCCTGATCACTCAACCTGACCACATGTGACACAGGTACCAAACTCTGGGAGCGGGGAATGGAAATTAACACACTGGACACATTAAAGCTGCCACCACTGGATCCTACCACACTGGGGAATCCAGACACACACACTACACTCAGGGAACAACCACCCTCCTGAGCTAGTCATTTCTCCTCACACTCCCTCTCTTCCATCTACCCACACAGGGACAGGATTTGGGATTGGACACGGGACCCAGCGAGGGATTCCTAATCTATGGGAACCTCCCCCTCTAATGGCGTCCCGCCCTGTCACTTTCTCTCATCTGCCACTAAACATAAAGTGCAGAAACACATTTGAAAATGACACTCTTGAGGAAAAAAAATCAAAAACAATAATCCCAAACATGTGACTATCTGAAAAAAACAATTGTAGAGTTTTGTAATGTAGCCAGTTGTCGCTATGGCACTGCGCAAACACATGTCCAAATCCCACCGCTGCCACCAATGTTAGAACTGGTTATTTCTGGTAGGCTAAGGCTGACGCCATAGCCAGGCAGAAACCACCATTCTAGTCAGGGCAAGGAAGTCACACGCCAAGATAACCTCTGCTCACCCCCTTGGTAGCTTGGCTCAAGCAGTAAGGCTAAACTCGGAGGCAATGTGTAAAGCATTTGCGCCAGCGCACAACAGCAACAACATACTAGGCACACCACAGAAGAGACTCCACACAAGGTTATTAGAAAAATAACTTTTGTATTGTAAAAACACATCAGATAAAATCACACATATACATGGTGCCAATTGGCACGGGCAATATTCACAGGGATTATGTACACAAGACAGGGCCACAAGGGCCACTGTCATATTCAGATATAGCACTTCTAGATAAAATGTAGAATATCAAATCACTTCTAGAATAAAGAATAAATGTAACATAAAATAATAGTCAAAGATAACCACAAGTAACCACTGGTAACAGGAACCAGGACCTTACTAGGACCACCTGTACTAAGAAAGAAGAACCACCTAAGTATCACACAGCATTAGGGGTCTAAGAAAGAATACATTACTCATGATGCAATAAACCTACATTCAGAGGAGTAGAAAAGACAACCACCTAAGTATCACTCAGCATTTAGGGGTCTAGGAAAAGGACACATTACCCATGATGCAATAACCTACATTCAGAGGAGTAAGAATAGAGCACATGATGCAATAAAATACATTCAGGGGTGCAGCGCAAGAAGACACATGATGACTAACCATTCAGAGGTGCAGCGCATGGAAAGGAAGACACATAATGCATAAACATTCAGAGGTGCCATAACATAAGTCAATAGCGCAAAAGCACACAGTAGACAATTACTATTTAAAAGCATAGAAATCACATTGCGCCTACACTACATAAGCCACTACCTGTGGCAGTCCCTAGGCCAACTGGCCTTGTGGAGCAAAGATGCCCTGAGTCCAAAGTCAGGGTGCGCTGCCATGCAGCGCCAGTCCAAAGTACAAAAGCCTAAATGTGGCAGCTGCCCACAAAGTGCTGGGCAACTGGGGAATCATCAAAACTGTGGCAGGGCCTTCAGTAGCCCTTCTAGCGAATTGCGCCACAAATGGTGGAGCCACACAGGCTCTGCAACAAATCCCCTCTCAACAAAATGCCCCCCCTGAGCCTAGCAGGCTCTTAAACAACTGTGGGGTCTTTGGAGCCCCCCTCTGGGGCTCGGGACAACGTTGGGGCGGCCCATTGCCATCCGGGGCCGCCCTATCTCACAAATGCGGCCAGGGACCTCTCAGGGCAAAATTATCAAACTGCCCCCGATGGTCGCAAGAGCTTCGACAGGCTCTTCACCACGTTGAGGCGACCCACTGCCAACCGGGGCCGCCCTTGAAGCCTTCATGGCTTCCTGCTGGCACTCTGCAACGTTGGGGCGGCCCACTGCCATCTGGGGCCGCCCTTGAAGCCTTCGTGGCTTCTCTGCATCGAGCGCGAGCTCGCGCTACTGCGGGGGAAGGGGGGCGGACACCGACAATGTGTCCCGGCGCCCCTCCCCTGCTCCATTCTGCCCAGCCCCAGCCCAGACTCACCGGGCTCTCCTCTGCGGGGCTCATCCGGGTGGCGGCTCCTTCTTCTGGCCAGCGAGGGGCTCCTCTTCCACCACGGAGCCCCGCCGGCCCGCTCAGATATTCTCGGCTGCTCTCCTCTCGCTGCAGGGCTCCCTCCGCTCACGGGAGCCCTGTAAGCCAGCCGCCATCACTCTTCTCCTCTCTCTCCCCTCGCCTCGCGGTCGCCATTCCTCGGCACCCGGGCTGCGGGGCGGGACTTCCGGCCGGCCGCGCTGGGATTGGCCGGCCGGCCAGGTACTTCCGGGTCGCCGCGGGCTGCGCGGCGGCCCGATTCAGGCAGGCAGGCGGGCAGGCATTAAAGATATCGGCGTGGGCAGCCGAACTAAAAGTACAGATAAGCGAGGTGGGCACTCGCTAAGTAAATAATCCAATAAGCGGGGTGGCACCCGCCAATCCTCACGCAAAATGCGTGCAACGAAATGCTCGAAATGCAGCCAGGAGCGCTCTCAAGCGCTAGGATCCCAGCACAGCGCTCCCAGGTGGCAAAGGTCCCCAGAGCAGACCCCTACAGCAAGAAGGGTCCACAGAAAGCTCAAGAAGTCCAGCAAAAGTCCTTAAAGATGCAGCCAGACAGGGGGACAGCCAGGAAGAGTCCCCCAGCAGTCCATCAGATGTCCAGGAGCTGGGCAGGGCCCAGGGATTCCCCTGAGCCCCAGCAGCAGCATGCCCCTGGCAGATTCAAGTTGAAAACAAGAACATTTTGGAAGGGGACACAGCCCCTTCTTATACACAGAAAAAGCCTTTGAAGTCCTTGGAAGTCCTTTGAAGCAGGCAGTGTGAGAACCAGCTGGACTGGTTTAGAGGGAAGTCCCCTTCAGTATCAGGGACAGAGGTGTCAGTCGCCCAGCGGGAGGTGGAGCCAGCTTTGTAGTTACACAGGAACAGCCCTTCACTCTCAGGTGCCATCTCCTCCCACTTCCCTGGCAGCAGATGCTGCCTTTCATCCATGGGCTGACTCAGACAACCTCCTGGGCTTTCCAGCCCCTGTCATCCTCAAACCAGACAGTCAATCCACAAGCAGGCCCATGCACTCTGGGCCAGGCTCACCAGCCAATCACACGCTAGCACCAACTTACACAAATATTCCAACTTCCAAAAGTAGTACTTCTAGACTAGACACAGTCATGCTGCATACATCATTTTGCAGCATTCATACTCACGAGTTCTCTCATACCAAACTCGCCCCTGCACTCCCCACGCATCAGGAACTACCATGGGCATACATATTCCCCATTCATTCCTATGGGAGGGCAGGTCACTCACCATTCATTCACAGAGAGTTCAAGCACTTTACACTGTACCACAGTGAAAAAGTGCGCAGAGGCCTAAAATCACCAATACCAGGTTCCATAAATAAGCTAGGAAAACGCAAAAAGTCTAGGGGTGAACCTGCCTAATGGGCCGGGTCCAACAACTATCTACACCATATAAATTCACAGAGTAAATTTCAAATTGAAATCAAACACCAAAAATGATGTAGCATATTTTAACTATACCTCTTTAGATACTTATATAAACTAGTCTCATCACTAACACCTTAAACCGACATATACATTTCCAATTCGAAATCAACACCTAAAATGATGCAGTATACAGCTAATGTACATATCCACACATTAACCCTTTCTGTGCGTCGGATGGCCCCCGGCCGTCTGACATCATGGCATGCGAGTGCAGAGGACGGCCAGGGCCGCCCTGACCAGGCCCAGTCATAAATCACCCGCACCGCAGCGGAATTCCAGGAAAACGGATTAAAACAATCCTTCATAATCAGCTATACCTATTCCAAAACACACATAATACTATACAAAGTGTATATTAAACAACATTTAAATACATTACAAAAAATCTGCAATACATATGTCTTCATTACAAAATATATGACTAACTTCAAATTTAATGAATTATATTTTATGTTTAAAATCAAAGGCACCACATAGTTCACCTCACAAATATATAACTCACCTTTCAAATTGATGTGTTGATTATGAAGTATCTGAATCACAAACCAGATTGTCTCATGCACACAAATATTATAGTGCACTGTGCTTATTAAAACCAAAATATGGTAAAGTTTCTCTTTCATTCGGCACGCATATACATGTAAAGATCAAATAACATTGCTTCCCAGGTTAATTCAAATTCTGACACACATTTCTATTGGTTACACATATCAACCTTGCCAACTGACCTATAACTGAGCCAAAATTGCTTCTTGAATTTTCTAGAGTCGCGCCTGGACCTTGCACCGTAGGCAATGGAACCACGGATCCAGACAAGACTTCAAAAGTATATTACAAATAATTTTAGCATTTTTTTTCATAACAAACTACTTCTAACCATACCAGTGACTTGGGAAACCTCACTGCAATAACATATTACTTTAATATGTATGAGAACTGCACATTTTAATGCTACACATAACTTCCAACCCTACCCCCTTTCTGCTTAATGTCTGTTTCCATAGTAACAGTTCATGGGACACTCAACTGAACTCACAGGTCACAAGTTCAGCACACAATGTTGCAAATTCAAACAGCAAGTGTGCTTGACTGTCCAAAATATCAGCTTATCCTATCTAATGTACCTTTAAAAATTTTTTTACTAACCAATAAGAAACATGCTTTTTAAACACCGAAACATGCACCCTATCTTTCATTCTATAATGATCTCAAACAGCCAATAACTTCTCTTCTGTTTTTTAAAACTGCATCTTATCCACCATTTAAGAGACCTCTCATTTTACCAACTGCCTACTGCACCTACAAACATCTTTTCAGTGCATCCAGACTTCCCTTTTGGGATTGTGGGACACAGCTATATTTTCTGGTGCAAAAGGTGTGATGTACACAGAGGTATTGACAAAGACCCAGCTTTGCAAAATGTAGACATTAAATGGATTAGACAGAGAGGAATAAAGTGGCACCATTTGATGACATTAGGAAAATCCTTTTTGCGTCTTCAACACCTGACCTCATAATTGTGGACTGTGGTGGCAATGACCTAGGCACTTTGACTGGGGTACGATTGGAAATGCTCATGAAGGACACCTTTGCTGAATTGATTTTACTTTACCCCCAAACTGCCTTTGTCTAATCTAACATATGCCAAATACAGAAATGGAACAGAAATGGAACTCGTCCAAACAATTTTGTCCACAGATTGAGAAAGCTTGGAAAAATGTCAATAAAGCTGTTTCTTCTTCTAATGAAAAGTGTTGTTTTTTAATATCCGTAATTTGTTTCTAACTAGTGCCTGTAAACTAGTATACAGCGACGTAGTACTGTTATTCAATGATATTGCCGGCAGTCAACACGCAACCAAGGTCACTAGAATGTATATTATTCAAGTCAAATCACCCTTCCTTCAAAAGGCCACCTTTGTAACAAGATATGGCAGTAGGCTCATCGACGCAATCACGCACTATTAGCCCTGCTCACAAAGCTGACGATTTATGCACAGAAACGCCGCTTTAAAACAAACTCGAAACCTTTTTCATTTCTTCCAGAGAGTAAAACATGTCTAAATAAAGAAACAAATTATGGACATTAAAAAACGACTCAGTAGGATAAAATCGATCGACTACACAAGTAAGTGATACTACTATCAGACACTTTTCATTAGAAGCCTCATTTTTATTCAACACCGTTAGACAAGTCTGCTCTATTTTCGATTTTCCAGCTTTCTGGAAGTGAATATACTACGAGAAAATCCAGGTATGAACTGAGCACAGGCAGAGCTGTATGTAAGTTGAGAGTTGCTCACACGAATAACTGACAGTACGTTATTTAATTTATGTCTTCCAGATATTGTTGTTTGGTCCTGAAGAGAATCCCCCAAACCTCAGGGATTCGAAACGTGTCGACCTTTTCTCTGATTTATCTGTCTTTATAGACCAATCATTTTTCAAATATGCTTTGAATGTAATAATGTTGGATGGTCTAATGTTTGAATAAAATCTAGATCCATGCATCTTTCCATTTAGTGAAGTAGGCCCACCTGTTGAACTAAAAACAGGACCCCTACAGGGCCTCTAATAATAAAAAACCATCTCTTGATAGAGGAAAAGTTCCCTCTTCCCCTCTAATTCTAATATATATTTTGTTGTCTGTCGTTAATTTGTTGCCTGCGAGTGTTATGTGTTAAATGTATAATTTCTGGCATTATTGCCTTCTTTTTCCTTAAATCCTCAGCCTATTAGTCCCTTTTCATCCTCCTAGATTGTATATGACAAATGTAATTGATTCAAGTTAAATCATACATGTGGTGTTGTATTTACAACCAAAAAAACTTTCCCACTTAAAAAGAAAAACAAAAAAACATAACTAAAATGAAATAAACTCATTTATTTTTGATAAATACTTCGACTGAAAGAGTGGTCTTTGGGATGAGCGACAGATAGTTCATTCCGCACGACCCTGTCGGGGGATTTGTCTAAGATCGTCATGTGGCTTTGCTACATTGACGATTTGTTCATTGTGTGGAGTGGCACCAGGGAGGAAGTGGAATCCCTTATTGTGAAACTGAATACCAACAGCTACAACATCAAGCTCACTGGCAACATTAGTGGTGTCATGACGGAATATCTAGATGTGAAATTGGAGATTACCGACAACACCATACGCACTTCCCTTTTTCGGAAGACCACTGCTGGTAACAGTATCCTACATGCTCTCAGCAGCCACCCTGAATCACTGAAATGGAGCATTCCATATGGTGAGCTGCTGAGAGCAAAGAGGAACTGCAATTCGAGTGCTACATTCGAGGCAGAGTCTGTTAACATCGTAAACAGATTCCGTAAAAGGGGGTACCCACAGTGGGTGCTAAACAAAGCACTCAAACGAGTAGCAGAGGTTGACAGAAAAGACACACTAAGTGAGAAATCTGACATTGTTTCATCACATAATATGGATGTCACAAGGATGATTCTCACTTTCAATTCTGATTCCCAAAAAGTTAAAAGGATTATCACTAAAAACTGGCATATCCTGAAAACTGATGGTATACTAGGGAATTCGATACCAGAGAGACCGAATATCACGTATAGACGTAGCAGAAATATATGTGACATTGTGGTCGAGAATGATGTGACGAGCCTCCCACCCAGTACACAACATGGTCTAATAGGCTTTTACCCATGTGGCCACAGCAAGGCCTGCAAAAACAGTACGTATAAAAATACGGTGACCTATAATGGTGTTACAAAAAAACGTACACAATTTCTGACCTGTGGGATGACTTTTGTCATTTATGTCATTATATGTACATGTGGTTTGTGGTACATTGGCAGCACCACTTGAGTGATGTCACTGACCATGTCATGAGTGATGTAATATGTGAAATCATCAGCAGTGCATTGCGGGCGCGCGAGTTATAGTTATCTGAACTAACTATAACAGGGAATTTCAATGGTTTTGTATGAGTGAAACATCTAGCTAACTATAATGTGTGAAACCTATGTTTTTTTCAGTGAATTTCTATGGTTTTTTAAATGCTAATTCCTAACTATAACGTGGCTAAAACCTGTGGTTTTTTCAGTGAATTTGCAAGGTTTTTAAATACTCATTCCTAACTATAACGTGCCTAAAACCAAGTTTTTTATATATGCATTGGAAAACTAAACACCCACTTCCCTTACAAAGAAATGGAAAGTTTGCATCTCTGCAGCCTCTCTTATTTATCACCTTATTCATCTTCCGCTCAATCAACATATCATCCGCAAATACACACACCTACTTACTGCCTTTCTTGGCTGGGCTTATCAATTATTCTTCTTTAATTCAAATTCAAAGTGCAGGCCCTTTATTCAGCCTTCTTCGTAACTACTACCCATCAATAGCAGTGGGTAATTTGCATACTTCCGTCCTTTCTTGCGTCCTTACTACCACACACTATGTGTACTTTGTGCACTAGCTTGCTTCCTTAGATGTGGTACTCATTTCTCTTGCTCCCACTGTGGAATCCAACGCCCTATTTGTGTAATGAGCTGGAAATCCAAAGATTCTCTTCAGTGACAAGGCAGTGGGTAGTTTGTGTGTCTCCAGCCTTTCTTATTTTTCACCTCTTTCATCTTCCACTCAATCAACACCACATCCACACATACACACAACTACTTGCTGCATACCTTAGCTGTGATTATCAACTATTCTTCTATTTCATATTCCTATTCAAATTGCAGGCCTTTATCGAGCATTTTTATTGTAACAAGTACCCCAGCCGAAGGCATTGTAAATTTGCACACTTGCTCCCTTTCTTGGCTGGGGTTATCAATTATTCTTCATTTTCATATTCTGATTCAAACTCAAGGCCCTTTATCAAGCCTTTTTGTTGTAACTACTGTTGCAGGATTTCTGCTCCTACACAGAACTGTTCATAAAGACTTAGGACATCAATAAATTACGGTTTACCAAAACCCACCTTAGTATCCAAACCCCCTACCAGACTAGCAATCAGTGACTCATTGGTTCTTCGTCCTATAGCAAAAACACCAATGACTAGTCAACCCAGAACATGCAACTTAGATTTCCTCAACTAAGGTGGATAAAAAGCGCACTCTTTTGTTATAGTCTTACAGCAGTCCAAAACAAGGAGTAAATAAAGACACGTGCAAGTTTGAAATGTTTATTTCTAATACCGTAATCTCATGCACAGTATCTTAGATAATACAACCAAACATATTATCAGAAACAAGGTTGTCAGCATTCCATAAAATACCAAGGGAGAAAGCATCTTATATTGCTAACGGGAAACAGGTTTAAAATATACCTACATTTCACCCTCCCTACCTACCAGGTTAATTTATAACTACAGAAGGTCTCATAGGATAACATGGACGGCCCCATACCTCTGGTACTCAGCACTAGTGAATCACATTTCTGTCCTGCACAGACTGTCAGGATACCAATGTTCTCCAACTGTGTCTAATTATGCCTTCCCAATACATTATTAAACGCGCCAGTATCAGACGTGGCCACAGCTGCATATGTGTTATAGGTTGAACGTGCGAGGATCATTCGGAATAACAGACACAGTAGCCAAGATAACCTTGATGTGCCATACTCTCACTATACACACTAAACTTACAAGGCAGTCTAGAAATGTAGCATAACAAATTATTCTCATGTAAAAACAAAATACTCAGCCTTCTCTAAACAATATCACAAGTGCGTGTTGTGTGCAAAGCAGAGCATGAAAGCAAAAATGGCGTTTAACCTTCTAATGAACCCATGCTAACTTAACACAGTGCGAGTGCAAGGCTGAGCCCACTACACCCTCCCTCGATAGAACCACATGATATAAACGTGGGCAAATTAGGAACACAGAGTCCAAGCCTGGAAAGCAGAGTCAAGTTCAAATTTGCATAGAAAATGATTCGCTGTTTGATAGAAAAAAGTACCTAAATAATAAAGAAAAGGTACAAAAGTCAAAGAGTCTTAATCCAACAGCGTATAAGCACAGTATGTAGCAACAGCCTCAAAGAGGAAGTCATTGTTCTCATCTGATAACATTTCAGCCATCCAATTCAATAGTGAGAATGAACATACATGTTCCTCAACGACCGGAGCCTATATCACCATCGGAGGAAATCTCAGGTCATCTTCAATGTAACTGCGTGTCAAGAAGTCATGCGCCGCTGCAAAAACATTCCATTGTCCCATTATTCCATGTATCGCTGCTAAGGCCATAATCCCACTGCCAGAACAGAGCAAGTCATGAACCACTAAGGGGCTCATCAGCTGGTCATAATCCGCGTTGGGAGACACAGTACTGCAGAGACACAAATCCAGGGCACAGTAGAAATCGCAGCTCAGGCAATGGAAGACAGGTTGAACGCATGTGAAAAAGGAAAATCCAAACAATCCATAAGCTGGACTCAATGTTGCCAGAGGCAGCGCTCCATAATAACTAAGCATTCGGTTGCTGAGTAGAAACAGCCGGGACATATTGTTGTGTGCTGCAGGATGTGCATCCATATTGAAGTAAACAAATTAATAAAAGCACAACGGCAACCAATGCGAGTATTAAGCGGAATTCACCAAAGATACTGGAAAACATTGAATGAAAAAATGCAGAGAAGACACAAAATATACTTTGAAAAGAAGTCACAAGACCACTGCTTCTAACTTTAAAAAAGTAAGGTAACCCTGTAGTCAAGGACACATTAAAGATACTCTGAATTAAATCCCCAAAATACTGAGGTACGTCTGTATTTAATAAATCATACACTTCTGTGTGGGTGTTTGCTACATGAAGGACAAATGTTTCTCTAGCAGATGTAAGAGTGACCTCTTTTTGAGACAATAGCACTCTTATACGGCTCATTTGGTTGACTCTTCTTTCAAGGTTGAAATCGACAGCCAGATGGAAACATCCAGCTTCCCATGCAGAGGAGTAAATACAACTTGTTATAGCAAACCACACGCTCAGTTTCCGTAATCATGTAACCGATGCTTGCTAACATTGCACAACAATCTGCATTATTTCAAATTAAATAACTCATGTTTCCAGTAAACTGAACGTTGGTATGATAGCATGTGTCGCAGTGCCTTTCAAAACTTAGGCCAAATTAGGCGCATCTTGAATACAAGAGCCATGCAATTGTATGTGTCTACAAATTAAGGAGTGATCTGGTGCTATTGTGCAATCCGCACCATTCACATAGACTACTTTTCCCTCCCTCAGGCACCTAAATATAAATGATATTAACCAAGCGTCATGCAATTAAGTGCTGCCTAAAGATCCATATCTGCCTATAGCATAGTATTTCATGCAAACCCCAAACTTAAACAGGCTGAAAAGTAACGTTATGATACCGTGGGAAAGCCACACAGCTGAATCGGATCTCCAATGAGTGAGCACTTGTAACCATTATCATAGCGCGCCCTGTGCTCTAATTTGACAATGAGAGAGTGATCGCACCATAGTTTATACTGCTAATCATTCTCAGCATACGCTATGAATACGCTTTCACGTTACACGGCGCATCAAAGCTTCCGTGTGACGTCATGTACGGCGCCCCGTACGGAAAGACGCAAATGTTTAATTGTTTAAAAACATATATTTATGTATTTATTGAACATACTAACAAAACACATTATCTAGGATAATTATGAAACTTTATTTTTTAAGTTCCAATAATCCTATATTACTTTTAAAAGCAATTATATCAATCGCGGTGAAACGTCATGCGTACTCGAATTGTAAGAGCACCGTAATCACAGCGTAAGCGTACGCAAAGCCATGTGACTTTAAAAGAAGAGATTTGATTGGTTCATGACACTTCCTATTACAACTGTTGAAACTTCCGTCCCATTTTAATAATTCCATTTTGACTTTGCAAAAAGAAGCATCTCTTCTGAGAATCTTGTCAACTAGAACAAAGTTTACCATAATAACAGCAACGGACTCATCTTCCAGCCACTCTTCAGAGGAATGTTTCATTCCTAAAGAACCTCCAAAGAAGAGGAAAGAAGCTCTAATTTAGCAGTTTTTTAATTTTCCAGATGTGCAAAAAAAGTTTCATGCTCCAAAAGTAACCTGTAAAATTTTCCAAACTCTTTCAGGGGTGGTCCATCTAAAAAATACTCCTTTGGCAAAGCATTGCTGCCCTCAACATTACTTTTTGTTCATTCTTTTGTTCCTGTTGGACACTTCCAAGCCCCCCATTATAGAAAAAAATGCCCCCGGGATTTGACCCCCCGGGAGCTAATTAAGATAAAACAAACTTCTAGTTTTTTTCCTTTTCCACCGCGTATGAGTACAATACACGTACAACAGGTTTTTTATTTTTAAAAAAAAATAAATTTTTGCTCCTAAAGATCCATTTGAGACCCCCTGAACAGGCCTAGAGGGTCAACATGTTTCTACCCTGCCCCCTTTCATTATTTTTCAACTTTGTTTTACTGTTTTCTTGTGACTCGGTGCTACCGAGGCACAAGATGGCTGCCAACACTTCCTGGTTTGGAGTGTTGACAGACAGTTGACGTCCAATCAGCATGCAGCTCATGCTCGTAATTGTATGGATTTCCGTATGCGTGCTGTACTTCCGTTCAGCCTTTCGGGCTGTAGCCCTGGCTAATGGTCCCTATGGAAAATTGCATGGGGAAAACACGTTTTGGGACCCCCTTTTTTCTCGGCCCCCACTTCATGATTCTCCCCCAAACTTTCAGGGAAGGAGCGGAGCGGAACATGCCATTTTCTTGGAGAAATTCACGAAGATTCGCAGACCAGTGCCAAAGTAATTTCAAATAGAATGTTGTGGATTTCCTATGGAAAATAGGTCCTAACTATAACTATCTACTGGCGACCATAGGTTTCACACACGTTATAGTTAGGAATTAGCATTTAAAAAACCATGGAAATTCATTGAAAAAACCATAGGTTTCACACGTTATAGTTATCTGAACATTTCTCTCATACAAAACCTTTGAAATGAATCCCTTATAGTTAGCTCAGCTAACTATACCTTCCGCACCCGCAATGCACTGCTGATGACGTCACATATTACATCACTCATGACATGGTAAGTGACATCACTCATGATATCACTGATGACATCTCAAATGACATCCCTGATGACATCATCCAGTGAATATGTGTCTATCTGAAAAATATATTTTTTCATATATGTAAATCTAAAAGTCGATGGAAGAATAAATGGGTAAATAAGTGTCTAAATGGATGTTTTTTTGTAAAATTGATAGTATAACTGACTTATTGAGTATATCTTAGGGAATAGGTGTACTAGTGAGTAATCTTTAAATAATTAAATATCTGTATCAGTGTCTCACTTTGTATATAATTGGCTGCATGGGTTGGTGAGTAGCTACATGAGTGTGTATATTGGTTATTAGTTGTTTTTTTGAGTACCAAAATGAGTGTTTGTACGGTTTGGTCGGGAGTATTACTTATAGCACAGATGCATGAATGACTGACTCGCTGTTTGTATGTGTTTTGAAGACAGCATGTGTGCAGGTCTGTATGGGTGGATGAATGTGTGTATGGGTGTGTTAGTGAGTGAATGACTGTCTCAATAGTATATTTATGAGTAACTACATATGTTTAAACTAGTATATGTGAGTATTGATGTATATAAGTGAGTATATCTGAGAGTGAGAGATTCTAAGACTTCCTGTATAAATAAGCATGTGTTTCTTTTTTATTTTTTTATTATTACGAACCCAACACAGGCAGAGCCAGATAGAATCTGTACAATACATCATATAACGCAATACATTACAGATTCATTAAAAAAAAGAAAAGGAATAACAGAAATACATCAAATAACATCAAAGCAAGCAGCTAGAATGGAATGAACTAAAAACCTTACATAGTCATAGGACTATGTTTAGATTTCCAGTTAGTTATCGGAAGCCAAAGTGACTCCCCATGTTTCCTTGCTCTCTTTCCCTTTGTAGTATATATAGCAGTCTCTAAGCTATAGATTGCCAGAAAACGGGATAGCCACATCTGAAAACTAGGAGATTCTTGCTCCTTCCAGCGAGCTGCCAGAATGATTCTAAAGGCAGCGGTACCAATATATAGTATTTTTTGCTCTGTTTTAGTCAATTTTAGAGTAGTATCGAATCCTAAAACAAAGAGTGTATCTGAATCTGGTACCCTATGCCCAAAAAGCTCTTCCCAAAAATTCGAGAGCATGTTCTTAATTAACACAAGTGAGGGACAGCTACTAAACATGTGTATCAGGGTGGCGGGACCTTTCGAGCATCTTGGACAGATGTCATTCTCTCTTTTCCCCCATAAAAACAGCTTGGCGGGTGTATAATAGAGATTGAAGACTGTTTTGTATATTTGGGCTTTTAAGTTACTGGCCATAACCAAAAGTTGGCTCATCTCTAGTATCCTATCGATATCCACATCAGGATTATTTAATTTTGTAGCCCAGCTAGTTTCTGTTTTTTCCAATTCATCCGACATATTAATTAGGAGTAGCCTATAAAGTGCTCCAATTCTAGTGTTTGTATTGTAAAGGGCTTCAATTATCTCTACTCTCCCCAAATAAATAGAGAGACGTTTTGCTCTTAAATACGCTATTACCTACGCGAATTTAATGTAGTCGCCATTTGAGAGTAGGTATTTCTGTTTCAGGTCGTTAAAAGTGGTTTCAAAATCGTTAATCAAGAAGTCGCCAATTGTGGTTATACCAATCCTTTCCCATTTTCTTCCTATCACATCATAGGATGGAGCACAAAGAGTACTATGTTTCCATAATAGCGTATACCTGTTAAGTTTCTTAAGTTGTATAAGTTTAACGACCTGTTCCCAGACTTTCCAAGCGCTTAACAAAATTTCAACCTTGTATTTCTTTTTCATATGCTTAGCGTCAATTGCCTGGAGGAAAAGCCCCTTTGCTTCTTTACCGAGAACCAGCTCATATATTGAAGGAATGTAGTCAATATCAACATGTGTAGTTCCATTGCTATTACAAAACATAGGAGTTGTGAGTTTTAAAATCGAAGCCCAGTGGTAGAGCGTACAGTTTGGAACAGCAAGTCCCCCTCTTTCTGTAGGGAGGGAGAGCAATTTATGCGATCTCCTAATCTTTCCGTTTTGCCATAAAAATTTCGACATAAGTGAGTCAAGTGTTTTTAATATCCTTGACTCTACTACTAATGGTATTGCACGAAAAAGATATAAACATCTGGGTAAAACATTCATTTTAAGAAAGTTAGCTCTTCCTATGATCGTGAGGTGTAAATTATTGACCCGATCTAGGTCTTGTTTGATCTTGGCAATGAGAGGGTCATAGTTCAGAGCTACGATATGCTTGGTGTCAGGGCTTAAAATAACTCCCAAATAGGTGGCTTTAGGACTCCTTCTCTGATCGTTACACACTGTGTTGGCTGTAGCCAGTATAATAGTCTTTCCCCTATTCAGGGAGTAGCCTGAATAAAGGCCAAACCCCAGAGTTAATGCTTCGATTTCGCGCATGGCAACTACTGGATCAGCGGTGATGACCGCGATATCGTCCGCATAGGCTAGTACTTTAGTCTCAAATGAATGGCTCAGGATGGGGGTAATAAGTGTATGCTCTAAGAGTTTTAATATAAGCGGATTAATATAAAGCGCAAATGATAGTGGTGAACAAGGACAGCCTTTTCTAGTACCACGCAATATATTAATCTGTCCAGATTCGGAACCCATAATTTGTAATTTGGCTTTAGGGGACGTATACATAGAATTCATAGCTTTTAAAAATTTGGGGCCAAAATTATTTCTTGCCATAACCGCCCAGAGAAATTTCCATGACACCCGGTCAAAGGCCTTCTCGGCGTCCAACAGGATCATTGACATCTGCCCTCCCCTAACAGCAATTGCATCGAAGAGGGCCAGAGCCCTACAGGTATGATCGGTAGTCCCTTTACCTGGGACAAAACCATGCTGCCAAGGGGAGACCAGATGTTCAATAACCCTGCTTAATCTACCATCCATTACTTTAGCAAACAATTTGGAGTCCGAATTATTAAGGGATATTGGGCGATATGAAGTGAGAAGTACGGGTGATTTTCCTTTTTTAGGAAATACAACTATACTGGCTTCAGACCAAGATGCAGGAGAAACTCCGTTCCATTGTATCCCTAGAAAAAGATCAAGAAAAATTGGGGCTAGCTGTTCAGAAAGGATTTTATACAGATCTATTGGAATTTTATCAGGCCCTGCTGCTATTCCTGCTTGTAGTGCAGTAAGTGCTGTTAATACTTCTTCGATGGAGATTTCCCCTTCCAGATCTTCACGAGTAGCCTCATCGAGAACTTTCTCTTCATTATCGTTATCGAGAAAATTGTTAAGAAACAGATTTATTTGCATGTCGGTGGTAGCTAGGTCTTCAGTGTATAGGCTTTGATAGTATTGCTGAAATAGTTGTATTATATCAGTCGCTTCAGTAAATGTTTGACCACCCTCCTGAATTGAACTAATATTACTGGCAACATTTTTTTGCCGGGCGGTTAGGGCGAGTTGTCTGCCTACTTTCCCTCCGTTCTAATATAGATCTTTTCTATGGGCCCTATATGTTTGCGCCACTTTCTGGCTAAGAGCTGTGTTAATCTCAGATTTCAATGGGATTACTTGATACATTACTTGCTTGGCGTCCTGCCCCAAAGAGATTAGCTTGGTGTGATCTGCTTCAGCTTTAGCTAGAGTGGATATTTTCAGGTTATGTTCATTAAGTTGTTTTTTACGGATCCTGTTTTGATAGCTAGTAGTTTCTCCCGTAAGTGCTGCCTTATAACATTCCCACACAATATTTCTTGAAGAACTGAAACGATTCATATTAAAAAATTCTTCTGTCCATTTCTTGATATACATAATGTATTCAGCGTTAACCAAAAGTTTACGATTGAATGACCAGTGCCTAGGTTGTTTTTGTGAGGAGACAAATTCAGTAGAAAGGATAAGGGCATTATGGTCTGATATTATTTGGGGACATTTAACAATCGAAGACTGAGGGGCTAACTCCTGGGTAACAAAAATATAATCTATACGTACGTGTTTCTGATGTGGGTGCGAAAAATAAGTGTACCCTGGATCCTGTTTGTTAGTTTGAGCCCAGACATCTATTAAACCAAAACTGTTGACTAGCCTTTTAATTGCTCTATAGACTTTGGGTTTTCGGCCCACATATTTTGTCATGAAACCGGTTTTGGGTGAGAGATTAAGAGAGATATTAAAGTCCCCACATAAAATTAAGGGTCCCTGCCAGGTGGCTAATTCTGCTTCTAAGTATTCAAATATAGCAGGATCGTCATCAGTTGATCCATACACATTGCATATAGTAATACCAAGTGTGAGCTTGAGTATAGCCCATCTACTGTGGGGGTCGGAGAGATAGCGTAATGCCTCCCCCAGATGTGTCTTGGTTAATATTGCCACCCCTCTAATAGTTGACGTTTGGGTTGAAGCCATTGCTAGACTATAGCCCCTTACATTTAATAAGGATTTCCTATCCCAAGGTACATGTGTCTCCTGGAGACATATTACATCCACTGGATTTAAACCAATTAGCTCAGCCAATCGCCTGCGTTTCTCACTATTTAGGAGCCCTCCAACATTCCAGCTTTTAATACTCAACCTACCCATTGTCGTATAGGATAAACTGAACTGGTGTAAAACTTATTCCTTTATTAGTGTTAATACTTGATATAGTTTCCTTTATTTCTACAATTATCTTCATTGCAAACTCTATGTTCATTCGCGAGGCAACTGCCATCCGGCTAGGATTGTTTTTTCTAATTTTTTGCACACCCCCTCCCTCCCACCCCGAGTAGACCCATCGACCCGCTGCCCTCCCTCCACCCCCCAATCTATGAGGCGATCAGACTCAATTAGAGTCTGGGTGATGGCTGCAGAACAACACCAAAGGTTCCGCTATCTTCATCTGAAACAGAAAATGCTAAGTACTAATAAACAGAGTGTCTAAAAAAAAACAACATGCAACATGCAACAAACTAACTACCATAACCTTTGATTACTATATTAAATTCAAACAAGATCACAAGGTGAAAAAAAGAAATTGAAACCAGAGTTCTAAGGGCTGATATCCTGTTGCCCTTAAGATGGGCAAATCGCGCCCAATTAGTTTATAGGTTGGTCTTACTATTGCTAATTAAAGAGATATGCTGTTTTTCAATAAATTATTATCCCCATCCTTAATGGACTGTAAAGGCTAAGATTTAATACAAAGTCATGCAGACTTGATTACTTCATCTGTTCTAGGAAAGCCTGAGCTTTGATTTCGGATACAAAAAATTTTGTCAGACCCCCCTTAACAACCTTAAGTTTTGCAGGATTGTTCAGATAGGCCTGGGCTCCTTTCTCCTGAAAAGGCTTGATTAACATACGTAATCGCCAGCGCCTTTCAACCGTTGCATGACAAAAATCAGGTCTCGTGAAATATGATATCTCTTGGAATGTCAGTTTATGATCTGGCCTGGCTTTCTCAGCTATAGTTTGCCTTAACAAAAAGTTTCCAAAATAAACCAGTATTGCTCTTGGGTAGGGGCCAGGTTTAGTGGGAGGATTGAACGGCATTCGATGGGCACGCTGTATTTCGAATTCCCAGTTCCAATCCTTTAATTCGGGCAATGACTCTTTAAATAACCTGATCACAAAAGCGCGTACATTTTCCCCCTCCATTTTCTCTGGGACTCCAAGTATGCGCAGGTTATTGTGGCGTTGACGATTTTCAAAGTCCTCGAGCTTCCATTTAATGTCAGTTAGCTCGGCTGCTTGAAGATTTAAATTTTCCGTATTAGCCATAGCCTCATTTTCTGCAGAAAGAACCCTTGATTCCACTTCCGCCATTCTTATACCAATCTGCTTACATGATTTTGATAACTTTTTAACCACACCTTGCATTTTGCGGATAGCCGCCCGTGATCGCCTGCTATCCTGAGCAGTTTCCTCTCTGTGGGCGGCGATGGCCTGTAAGATTGTCTCTACGGCAGTGTTAGAGATACCATGTATATTGGCTCCTCCAGAATCGAAGTCCGCAGCCTGTGCAGATGAGTGAGGTAAGGCTGGTGCCTGCAGAGTATATTTATGAGTAACTACATATGTTTAAACTAGTATATGTGAGTATTGATGTATATAAGTGAGTATATCTGAGAGCGAGAGATTCCAAGACTTCCTGTATAAATAAGCATGTGTTTCTTTAAGTGATTGTTTAAGAGAGTAAGTATGTCTACGATTCTGTAGAAGTTAGTGTAGTGGTGGGTGTATAGCTGCATATGCAAGTAAATGGATATTTGATAGCTTATTTGCATGTGTGAGTATGTGTGTGAGTAACTCTATAAATGACTGTCGGTGTATAACAGGATATATAGGTGTATGAGTACATATGATGAGTCAGTACATGTATGAGTGACTATATAGAACTGTTGGTGAATGAGTGGATGTGTATGTAGATTTTGGGATTACTCAATAGGTTGTTCTAACTGAAATTAGTATCTCCATTTTTGTAAAAATGATAGTTTCTATTTTTGATCGTGTGTATCAAAGGTTATATTACAGTAAGAGGAGGTGAGCCACAAGGATGATGTCATCAGTGATGTCATATGTGACGTCATCAGCAGTGCATTGCGGGTGCGGAAGGTATAGTTAGCTGAGCTAACTATAAGGGAATAATTTCAAAGGTTTTGTTTGAGAGAAATGTTCAGCTAACTATAACATGTGAAACCTATGGTTTTTTCAATGAATTTGAATGTTTTTTTAAATGCTAATTCCTAACTATAACATGTGTGAAACCTATGGTTTTTTCAATGAATTAGCAAGGTTTTTTAAATGCTAATTCCTAACTATAACGTTTTTGAAACCTATGGTTTTTTCAGTGAATTTCAAAGGTTTTGCAAATCATAGTTTATAAATGTATTAATTATTATGTCTTCCTTTTTATACTAATTTTTTATATGTTTAATATTAATATTTATATTTATTTTATTTTTTAGATTATATTTCATATTCTTATTATAAAATATTAACAAAACTAAATTGCAAAGTAATTTTTGGATGAATTATTGCTTGACGTCGTTCGCAAGTATAACACAGCTCCAGCAATTCTCTTGGGGCCCTATGCTCACAATGCTGTATCAATCCTCACACCTGCTTCAAGCATGTGCAAGGTTTTGATGCAGCATTAGCTGAAAAGTCACTGAATAAAATGTTATACATTTCACTCAGTCACTTTTAGGAGGCCGTGCTGCACCCCCTTCTGCACAAGAAAGCTTCTTCTGGCGCAGCGCTTTACAATGTAATACACCCTCCAGATGCATCACATTGTTAATAGCACACGCCATGGCACATCTTTTGCACCCCTGCTGTGTCACAAAAGTCGAAGCTCATGTTACATGTGAAGGACATCAGACATGAGCTTCGATTGGAATTCCATAGAGCATATTATAAAACCCATTATCGCCACTTTAGCGACGATTTCCTGCCGATAAAGTGGCAATAAATTTGTCGCCCAGGCTTCATATTATGGCCCAGAGTGCGAACTGTACAGCAGCTTCTCTGCAAAATCTATAATTACCTCCAAGCAGTGACAATAGATAGCTTGCAACAGTCTGACAAACAGATCCACAACCTTATTACGCCACTTTTGAGTCACTTTTAACATGGGTAAAGTGATGCAAGGAGCTAGTAAATCTACGTCTGACTTTTCAAGAAAAAATCTCAACTCCAGACTCGGCGACACAGTTTTAATGTTGTTTTCTCTCTCTTTCTCTCTCTCACTCTCTGAGACATCATTTATCTTTTTCTCTTAAACTTCGACACTGCTGTCTTGGACGTGTAGATGTGTAGAAGAATTGTTCAGAATAAGTTGTGACACCAACTGCCTGAAATGTTTACCCACAAGATTTATATAACAGTAAGTACAGAGGTCTAGATCTACAAAGCCTTCATAGGAATGCATTAGAAATAAGTCGCCATAATGGGCGTCAGTAACGCAGTAGGCACTTCCATATAGACACCACTTGAACGCGGCACTATAACAGAACTGGAATGTACGAGTCACACTGCACACGTAAAACCGTAGAGTTACCAAAACTTGGAGGGGCATAGTATCAAGAACGGCGATAAAATTATCGCTGTTTCAGCAGCAGGAAACTGCCGCTAAAGTGGCGATAATGGGCTTGATAATATGCCCTTGTGAATTCCCGTAGTAGCCCAGGTTAACTCCAGAACCTGGACTGCTATGGGAATTCACAACAGCTTATTATCAAGCCCAATATCGCCGCTTTTGCTGCCGTTTCCTGCCGCTGAAACTGCAATAGTTTTATCGCTGTTCTTGATAATATGCCCCGTAATATTCAGCTCATTTACTCACATCTACATAATTCTAAACTCTAATTTTCTTTTTTCTTTTGCAGATTACCAATCGGACACCTTTTGGAATCCATTCACAATTTGTTTATAAAATTGTTTAAGTTATTTTTCCAGTTCTAATATAGTTATAATTCAGTTTCGTTTATATTTATTGTTTAATAATAGTTAATAAAAAAAACTACATACGTCTTTTATTTTGTGGGGGAGGGGTATGACGGCCCACAATAAAAATAATGTTGAAATACTATAGTAAGATATTCAAGACTAGTATTGAATACTACTGAGTTCTAACTAACGGATATAATAAAAACAACGGTGAGAAACTACTAAAATGGCGATGACTGAGTATGTAATCGAAGTTTGGTGCCTCGGCACTACCTTTCAAATAAATATATAAAAAATATGACTATTAATACTGTACAAAAGTACAGCAGCGGATGACACACACGAACTGAGGAAAAGAAAGCGACAGATTTACTGGTTTGCTTGTTGAACTTGAAGAAAAAGAAAACGTGGGCTTCGAAACGAAGCTGAGCAAGCGAAGAGAGTACAACTGCTACACCAAAAAAAAGGAAATCTTTACATACTATCATAGAAATGAAGGAGCATATTATCAACAAAAGGCGATACATTATTGCGGCTTTTATCGACAGGAAACTGTTGATAAAGCCGCGATAATGTGCTTGACAATAGGCCCTTGTAACTTCCCATAGCAGCCCAGGTTCTGGTGTTAACCTGGGCTCCTATGGTTATTCACAAGGGCATATTATCAAGCCCATTATCGCAGGTTTATCGGCAGTTTCCCAGCGATAAAAGCGATGATAATGTATCGCCTTTTGTGGATAAATTGGTTCACTGCTCTTTTTTTGACCAGTAAAGTTAGTTGCATATTATCAAAGACCGGTGTTGCAATTATCGCCATTTTATTGACAAGAAACTGCCGATAAAACAGCGACAATGACCATGATAATACGGCCTTGTTATTTCCCATAGAAGCCCATGTTAACACCAGAACATAGGCTTCTATGGCAATTAACAAGGACGTATTATCAAGCCCACCCTCCCAACATTAATAAAAAACCATAGGCCATTGTAAATTCCCATAGCAGCCCAAGTTCTGATGTTAACCTGGGCTGCTATGGTTATTCACAAGGGCATATTATCAAGCCCATTATCGCCACTTTATCAGCAGTTTCCTGCCAATAAAAGTGACGATAATGTATCGCCTTTTGTTGATAATATGGCCCATTGCTCTTTTTTTTACCTGTAAACTTAGGTGCATATTATAAAGGACCGGTGTTAAAATTATCGGCGTTTTATTGGCAGGAAAATGCTGATAAAACGGCAATAATGAGCTTCATAATACGGCCTTGTTATTTCCCATAGAAGCTCATGTTATCACCAGAACATAGGCTTCTATGGAAATTTACAAGGACGTATTATCAAGCCCACCCTCCCAACATTAATAAAAAACTCCAGAAAATGCTGGTACCGGAGCTGGAAGGTCGTTTTACATATCACTGCCCCAGAAATGTGACATGTACGGGGAGAGAGAGAGCTCAAAACATATATTTTTTTTAAAAAGACCCGAGGGGTGCCGCTCACCGAGACTGCAGGGAGTAGGACCGTAACCCCCCCCGCATAGTTTCTTTAAGTGATTGTTTAAGAGAGTAAGTATGTCTACGATTCTGTTGAAGTTAGTGTAGTGGTGGGTGTATAGCTGCATATGCAAGTAAATGGATACTTGATAGTTTGTTTGCATTTGTGAGTATGTGTGTGAGTAACTCTATAAATGAGTGTCGGTGTATAACAGGATATATAGGTGTATGAGTACATATGATGAGTCAGAACATGTATGAGTGACTATTTAGAACTGTTGGTGAATGAGTGGATGTGTATGTAGATTTTGGGATTACCCAATAGGTTGTTCTAACGGAAATTAGTATCTCCATTTTTGTAAAAATGTTAGTTTCTATTTTTGATCGTGTGTATCAAAGGTTATATTACAGTAAGAGGAGGTGAGCCACAAGAATGATGTCATCAGTGATGTCATATGTGACGTCATCAGCAGTGCATTGCGGGTGCGGAAGGTATAGTTAGCTGAGCTAACTATAAGGGATTAATTTCAAAGGTTTTGTTTGAGAGAAATGTTCAGCTAACTATAACATGTGAAACCTATGGTTTTTTCAATGAATTTGCATGTTTTTTCCAATGCTAATTCCTAACTATAACGTGTGTGAAACCTATGGTTTTTTCAATTAATTAGCAAGGTTTTTTAAATGCTAATTCCTAACTATAACGTTTTTGAAACCTATGGTTTTTTCAGTGAATTTCAAAGGTTTTGTAAATCATGATTTATAAATGTATTAATTATTATGTCTTCCTTTTTATACTAATTTTTTATATTTTTAATATCAATATTTATATTTATTTTATTTTTTAGATTATATTTCATATTCTTATTATAAAATATTAACAAAACTAAATTGCAAAGTCATTTTTGGATGAATTATTGCTTGACGTCGTTCTCAAGTATAACACAGCTCCAGCAATTCTCTTGGGGCCCTATGCTCACAATGCTGTATCAATCCTCACACCTGCTTCAAGCATGTGCAAGGTTTTGACGCAGCATTAGCTCAAAAGTCACTGAATAAAATGTTATACATTTCACTCAGTCACTTTTAGGAGGCCTTGCTGCACCCCCTTCTGCACAAGAAAGCTTCTTCTGGCGCAACGCTTTACAATGTAATACACCCTCCAGATGCATCACATTGTTAATAGCACACACCATGGCACATCTTTTGCACCCCCGCTGTGTCACAAAAGTCGAAGCTCATGTTACATGTGAAGGACATCAGACATGAGCTTCGATTGGAATTCCATAGAGCATATTATAAACCCATTATCGCCACTTTAGCGACGCTTTCCTGCCGATAAAGTGGCAATAATTTTGTTGCCCAGGCTTCATATTATGGCCCAGAGTGTGAATTGTACAGCAGCTTCTCTGCAAAATCTATAATTACCTCCAAGCAGTGACAATAGATAGCTTGCAACAGTCTGACAAACATATCCTCAACCCTATTACGCCAATTTTGAGTCACTTTTAACATGGGTAAAGTGATGCAAGGAGCTACTAAATCTACGTCTGACTTTTCAAGAAAAAATTTCAACTCCAGACTCGGCGACACAGTTTTAATGTTGTTTTCTCTCTCTTTCTCTCTCTCACTCTCTATGACATCATTTATCTTTTTCTCTTAAACTTATACACTGCTGTCTTGGACGTGTAGACGTGTAGAAGAATTGTTCAGAATAGGTTGTGACACCATCTGCCTGAAATGTTTACCCGCAAGATTTATACAACAGTAAGTACAGATGTCTAGATCTACAAAGCCATCATAGGAATGTGTTAGAAATAAGTCGCCATAATGGGCGTCAGTAACGCAGTAGGCACTTCCATATAAACACCACTTGAACGCAGCACTATAACAGAACTGGAATGTACGAGTCACACTGCACACGTAAAACCGTTGAGTTACCAAAACTTGGAGGGGCATAGTATCAAGAACGGCGATAAAATTATCGCTGTTTCAGCAGCAGGAAACTGCTGCTAAAGCGGCGATAATGGGCTTGATAATATGCCCTTGTGAATTCCCGTAGTAGCCAAGGTTAACTCCAGAACCTGGACTGCTATGGGTATTCACAACAGCTTATTATCAAGGCCAATATCGCCGCTTTTGCTGCCGTTTCCTGCAGCTGAAACTGCAATAGTTTTATCGCCGTTCTTGATAATATGCCCCGTAATGCTTCAGCTCATTTACTCACATCTACATAATTCTAAACTCTAATTTTCTTTTTTCTTTTGCAGATTACCAATCGGACACCTTTTGGAATCCATTTCACAATTTGTTTATAAAATTGTTTAAGTTATTTTTCCAGTTCTAATATAGTTATAATTCAGTTTCGTTTATATTTATTGTTTAATAAAAGTTAATAAAAAAAACTACATACTTCTTTTATTTTGTGGGGGAGGGGTATGACGGCCCACAATAAAAATAATGTTGAAATACTATAGTAAGATATTCAAGACTAGGATTGAAAACCACTGAGTTCTAACTAACGGATATAATAAAAACAACGGTGAGAAACTACTAAAATGGCGATGACTGAGTACGTAATCGAAGTTTGGCGCCTCAGCACTACCTTTCAAATAAATATATAAAAAATATGACTATTAATACTGTACAAAAGTACAGCAGCGGATGACACACACGAACTGAGGAAAAGAAAGCGACAGATTTACTGGTTTGCTTGTTGAACTTGAAGAAAAAGAAAACGTGGGCTTCGAAACGAAGCTGAGCAAGCGAAGAGAGTACAACTGCTACACCAAAAAAAAAGGAAATCTTTACATACTATCATAGAAATGAAGGAGCATATTATCAACAAAAGGAGATACATTATCGCCGGTTTTATCGACAATAAACTGCTGATAAAGCCGCGATAATGTGCTTGACAATAGGCCCTTGTAACTTCCCATAGCAGCCCAGGTTCTGGTGTTAACCTGGGCTCCTATGGTTATTCACAAGGGCATATTATTACCATGCCCCGTTTCCTTATTTCTCAACTTTGTTTTACTGTTTTCTTGTGACTCTGCTCTCCCGACAAACAACATGGCTGCCAACACTTCCTGGTTTGGAGTATTGACAGCAATCAGCATGCAGCTCCTGCTCGTAATTGTACGTATTTCCATACACGTACACCGCGATTTTTCTTTAAAAAATAAAAATAGAAAATAGAGCCTAAACATCCATGTACGACCCCCTGAGCAAGCCTAGAGGGTCAGAATGTCTCTACCATACCCCCTTCCCTTATTTCTCAACTTTGTTTTAGTGTTTTCTTGTGACTCAGTTCTAGCAAGGCACAAGATGGCCACCAACACTTCCTGGTTTCGAGTGTGGACAGACAGTTCACAGCCAATTAGCATGCAGCTTGCGCTCGTAATTGAACAGATTTCAGCACGCGTACTGAACTCCGTCTCTAGATGTCGCTATGATTTTACTTGCAATTTTCTCAGAAACTACTGAACGGATTTACACCATTTAACAGAAAGCACAATATGCGAACAGAACTCTACCTCTCTGCCAAAGTTCGTGTAATTCAGTTCAGCCGTTCGGGCTGTAGCCCTGGCTAAAGGTCCCTATAGAAAATTGCATGGGTAAAACACATTTTGGGACCCCCCGTTTTTTCTCGGCCCCACTTAACTAATCACCCCCAAACTTTCAGGAAAAGAGCTGAACCGAGCAGGCCATTTTCTTGGAGAAATTCATGAAGATTCATCCACCGGCGCCACAGGTATTCCAAATAGAATGTTGTGGATTTCCTATGGAAACTGGGTCCTAACTATAACTACCTACTGGCGACCGCTAGTAGGTAATATATATATGTGAGGCATAGAAGGGGCGTAACCACGTGACTTGGGAGTGGTCACGGCAAGATAAAACTTTACAGCAAAGAGCCCCTCAAAGGAAGACAAACTGAAACAGGCACTGAAGAGTCCATTTTAAGGACGAAACGCGTCTGCCAAGCGTTTCAGCAATTTCCTTTCAATGCTTGCGCAATTTTAATCAAATAAAGCAGCTTTTCCAGTCCCCCGGAGCATGGTCACACTCTTTTCCAAGGCTTGGGAGAGAGATTGGTGTGGATGTGTAGGCTGGCTAGCAGGAGCTGGCCTTGGTGACCGCCCTCTCGTTCTGGTGCTACGCGACTTTCCTGCAAAAACTTGGTACTTTGTTGCACAACAGCAAATCGCGTCGCCCCCCCAGGTGCTGGTCTCAGTGCATGGGGAGAGAGGAGGCAGAACTATCTGCCTGAGAAGGGGGACAGAGGAGTTTCTTTGTTACCTGCCCTTTGACTGCTGCGGGCTGTGGAGCGCTGACCGACGACTCGTTGGAGGCATCACTTGGTGTTTGGTGGGTCCCTGCACTACATGGGTCCCTGCGGCGAACTACAGTATCCAGCATGCAACAGAGGAGCAGGCACAGCGCAAGGAGATTACACACCTGTGAGGCATAGAAGGGGCGTAACCACGTGACTTGGGAGTGGTCACGGCAAGATAAAACTTTACAGCAAAGAGCCCCTCAAAGGAAGACAAACTGAAACAGGCACTGAAGAGTCCATTTTAAGGACGAAACGCGTCTGCCAAGCGTTTCAGCAATTTCCTTTCAATGCTTGCGCAATTTTAATCAAATAAAGCAGCTTTTCCAGTCCCCCGGAGCATGGTCACACTCTTTTCCAAGGCTTGGGAGAGAGATTGGTGTGGATATATATATATATATATATATATATATATATATATATATATATATATATATATATATATATATATATATATATATATATGTATGTATGTATGTATGTATGTATGTATGTATTACCTACTGGCGGTCGCCAGTAGGTAGTTATAGTTAGGATTTTTTTCAATGTTAAATCTGAAAATTCTATTTGGAATAACTTTGGCACCGGTTGACGAATCTGCCTGAAAATTTCCTGAAAATGGCCTCGTCGAGCTCCGGTCCTTCCTTGAAAGTTTGGGGGGGATACGTCAAGCGAGGGCTGAGATAAAAGGGGGGTCCCAAAACGCGTTTTCCCCATGTTAATTTCCATAGGGCGGTCGATTTCACTTTTAACCCGAACGGCTGAATGGATTTCGACCAAATTTGGCAAAATTGTAGGGATTGGTAGCCTGATGTGCCTTTGCTATGTCTCAAGATATGTGCTGCAGTGGATTTTGAGTAATTTAGGTTACAAAAAATATATATATCTATAGCAGCGCACCGGTGCGCGCACCAGGGAGCGCTCCGGGCGCGTGACGCGAGGTGCGCATGGAAAGCTGATTGGCTCTCGGGTGTCTGTAAACATTCGAAACAGTCCAGAGCGGCCGCCATCTTGTGTCTCGGTAAAATCGAGACATAAGAGGTGGCTAAAACAAAGGGGGAACTGACCATAAGGCGTCAGGGATAGACCCCTTTGACCCCCTAGGTTTGATGTGGGGGCTATAAAAGGGCCCCGCGGGGCATTTAAAATATTTTTATTTTTTTTCGTTTTGCGCGGGGGAAGCGCTCGGTGCGCGCACCAGGTAGCGCACCGGGGAGCGTAAAATAAGGGAAAAAGATGACAGAGTTTTAAAAAAATGAAGTTTTTATTTAGAAATTGGAGGTAGTTCTAAAAAGAACTTTTTTTTTTCTTCTTTTTGTTGTTTTATATTTTTTTTGTGTTTTTTGAACTTTTTGAACTTTTTTTGGCTTTTCAAAACAGTTTTATATTTTTTTTGTATTTTTTTAGGGGGAGAAACAAAAAAAGGGAATTGAAACTGGCTCAACTGGAGCAAAAAAACTAAAACCCCCAAAAATTACTTCTTTTTGGGGCACTTGTGATTATCACCTGCAAGGACGATGAGCTTAACGCTTTTTTCGCCATAGGCGATAAGCTTGCCACGTGCAGAACAAGTGATTTTAAAATCAGCAAATCTCGGCTGAATGCAAGGCATCACCTCGGATGTTTCTGGTTCTGATGAGGTGGGTTGGTTTCTTTGAGAGGGGGTCCTTGATGACTGGGGGAGGTTACTGGCCAGTTCCCTGAACTCTGCTCGAGAGTAGTTGTTTGGGTGCTTTCTGGTCATGTGCCGAATCATGGTATAGTTACCAAAAGAATATTTTTTGTTTGGGTTGCCCCGTGAAAGTTCATCATTGCAGATGAGGCAAGTCACCTTGGGCGCATTCACCTTTTTTTTCCCCTCTGGGATTGAAAAAAACTGCCATACAATGTGAGGTTTGGGTTTGTAAGGTGTATTTTCTTCTGGCAGCCATCTTCTTCTCCCCTCCTCCTCTTCCTCTTCCTCCTCCTCCTGTTCTTGACCACCAATATAATTTGGAGCTGGTCCTCTTGGTGGTTGTGGTGGTGGTGGTGGGGCAGATGCACCAGCTGATGCTACTACTGAAGCCATTATTTGGAGAAAAAAAGTAGAGAGAGCAACAAACAGGTCTTCCTCAGTCAAAGGACAAAGTCAGAATAAGGAAAAAAGGTGGGGTCTTTCATCATTTAGAAAAAAAAACTGTCCTGAACCAATGAGAAGTGTTATTTTCAGGTCACAAGACCAGGGGCTTCATCATTATGAAACTAAAATTGTTATGGACCAATGAAAAGTGTTATTTTCTGCTCACATGACCCGACGTGCTTACGCTACGCACCCGGGGGCGCGCAGCGTAAGCGCGTCGGAAGTTTACGTTGTGCGATCGTATTCGCTCGAGTACTTCCGGGTGCGCTTACGCCGTGCGTATCACGCGGTCGCGGCTACGCGATACGTCACGATCATGTTTTCGTTTGCGATATTGGCGCTCACGGGACGCTCCCCGGAGCGCGCCCGTGCCGCTTTTCAGAAATACGCTTTTCGGGGCGCACTCCGGGGCGCGCTCTGGGAGCGCTCCCCCCAAAAATTAAAAAAAAAAAATGGGATAATTGTAGGGACAGGTAGCCCTATTCTGAAGTGGTTTGTAAAAAAATTAACTTTATAAAAATATGTATTGTGCTACATTGGGCTTAATATATGTTACAGCCAAAATGTAGCCCAAATGTAGCCCAAAGTAGCCCAATGTAGCCCAAAGATGGCCACCAGAGACCAAAAATTGTAAATGTAGCCCAAATTTCAACTAGATGTAGCCCAACTGTAGCCCAATGACAGAATGTACCAGAGTGTTAAAAAGAACAACTAGAGTGCTAACAGTCTTATTTATAGAGTGAAACTTATAGTTAGGAATTAGCATTAACAAAACCTATGAAATTCACTGAAAAAACCATAGGTTTCACACCAGTTATAGTTAGGAATTAGCATTTAAAAAACCTATGAAATTCACTGAAAAAACCATAGGTTTCACACCGGTTATAGTTAGGAATTAGCATTTAAAAAACCTATGAAATTCACTGAAAAAACCATAGGTTTCACACCAGTTATAGTTAGGAATTAGCATTTAAAAAACCTATGAAATTCACTGAAAAAACCATAGGTTTCACACCAGTTATAGTTAGGAATTAGCATTTAAAAAACCTATGAAATTCACTGAAAAAACCATAGGTTTCATACCAGTTATAGTTAGCTGGAAATTTTACTGACATAAAACCATTGAAATTCCCACGTTATAGTTAGTTGGACTCACTATAACTTGCGCGTGTAATGCACTGCTGATGACATCACATATTACATCACTCATGACATGGTCAGTGACATCACTCATGACATCACTGATGACACCATCCAGTGAATGTGTGTCTTTCTGAAAAATAAATATGTTTTATATATGTATATGTAAAAGTTGATGGAAGAATAAATGTTTAAATAAGTGTCTAAATGGATGTTTTTTTAATAAAAATGACTAGTTAACTGGCTTATTAAGTGTTTCTTATTGAATACATATATTAGTGAGTAATGTTTAAATATTTATATATATGTATTAGTGTTTCACTTTGTGTCTAAGTGGCTGCATGGGTTGGTAAGTAGGTACATGTGTAGGTATATGGGTTATTAGATGTTTTTTTAGTATCAGTATGAGTGTTTGTATGGTTTTGTGGGGGTTTTACTTATCACATAGATGCATGAATGACTAACTCTCTCTTTGTATGTGTTTTGAAGACAGCATATGTGCAGGACTGTATGGGTGGATGAGTGTGTATATGTGTGTGTTAGTGACTGAATGACTGTCTCACTAATGTCTTTATCAGTAACTACATATGTTTTAATCTAGTATTTGTGATTACTGATGTATATAAGTGAGTATATGTGAGAGTGAGATATTGAAAGAGTTCCTGTTTAAATAAGTATGTGTTTCTATAAGTGATTGTTTAAGAGAGTAAGTATGTGTAAGTTTCCTTAGAAGTAAGGTGGTAGTGTATGTATAGCTGCATATGCAAATAAATGGATGTTCAATAGTTTATTTGCATGTGTGAGTATGTGTGTGAGCAACTTTTGGAAGACTGTTGGTGTGTTAACGGATGTATAGATGTCTCACTACATATGATGAGTGAGTATATGTATGAGTGACTATATAGAAGTGTTGGTGAATGAGTGGATGTGTATATAAATGGTGGAATTACTGAATTGGTTGTTGTAACTGGTATAGGTGTCTCCACTTTTTTGAAAATGTTAGTTTCTATTTTTCAATATGTGTTTCAAGGGTTACTTTACAGTGAAAGGAGGTCAGTCTCTCTGTCACAAGGATGGTGTCATCAGTGATGTCATGAGTGATGTCACTGACCATGTCATGAGTGATGTAATATGTGATGTCATCAGCAGTGCATTACACGCGCAAGTTATAGTGAGTCCAACTAACTATAACGTGGGAATTTCAATGGTTTTATGTCAGTAAAATTTCCAGGTAACTATAACTGGTGTGAAACCTATGTTTTTTTCAGTGAATTTCATAGGTTTTTTAACTGCTAATTCCTAACTATAACTGGCGTGAAACCGTTGTTTTTTTCTGTGAATTTCATAGGTTTTTTACCTGCTAATTCCTAACTTTTTATAGGGCTTCATACCTATGTATTTTTTAGTGAATTTCTGAGGTTATTTTTTCGCAAATGTCTATAGCTGAGAAAGGTATGTTTTTCTAAAAATGAACCCTATATTGTATATTAATATAATATATTATTTTTAAAGCATTTTCATTTTATTTTATATTTCACTCCGGAGCGCTCCCGGTGCGCGTACCGGTGAGCGCCCCGGTGTGCGTACCGGGGCGCATTCCGTCAGCGCACTTAAACAAAAAAATAAAATAAAATAATGAAGGAGTGAGCATGAGGAATGGGGACAAAGAGAGTGGTGTAAAGAGAAAGAGAGCTAGAGGGAGAAACACAGAGGGACTGTGTAATAGATAGTAAAACAGAGAAAAGGTGTAAGAGGAAGTTACTGAGAAAAGGAAAATGAATAAGGGAGCAAAAGAAGAGAAGAAAGAGGAGGAAAACTAAAGCAGAAGTTCTGGGAGAATGTGAATGGGTGATGAAAGTAAAAGGAAGGAGAGTTAATGATGGGGAATGACAGGTAGTGACGGAACCAGAGAAAAGGAACAGTTGTGACGGAGGGAAAGAAAATAGCAGTGAGTGTAAGTAAAGAGGAGTGAAAGAGGGTGGATAAAAGTGAATAAGGGTAAGACATGGGGAGTGACAGAGAGAAAGAAGAGAGAGAGTAAAGGAAGGAGTGTCAGAAAGGGACTAAGTGAACCAGTAAAAAAAGGTAAGTGAAGGAGTGTGGATGAGCAGGGGCACTGAAAGAAGTTGAATGTGGTAGGAAAGAAAGGAAAAGAGAAGTAAACATGGAGGATAAGAATAAGTGAGGGATGCAGAGTAAGGAAACAGGGGTGAGGTAGGGTGAGAGAAAAGTAGTGAGGTTAAAGCAAAGGGTGATGACAAACTACATTTTGTAGACACACTTACCATATAATTAATGAAAACGTACTTGTATCTGTGAAAGACAAAAGAAAAAACAAGTTATAATTAGTAAAATATATATTTTAAAATAGAAGAAACAGGTCAAGAGGTAAAAAATCAAAAAAAGTGTACTAAGAAATAAAGCAAGAGTGAAGGATAAAACAACAGAAATAAAGTAATATAGAAAGACAAAAAAGAGGGAAAAAGAAATAGAAGGAGAACAAATTACTGAAGGTAAGAAAGATACTAAAAGAATGCGAGATACCAAAACGAAATCAGGAAAGATAAGAAAGTAAAAGGAAAATGAGTGAAAAGGAGAGGAGTCTAAATGAGGAACTAATAATAAGAAAACGGAATAGAAGATGACTGAGAGTGAGTGAAGGGAAGTCACAGAGTGAAGGGATTAAGGGAATAAGGTTAATATAGAACGATGGAGGAAAAAGGAGTGAGAGAGTAAGTACACAGAAAAACAAAGGGGAGGACTGAGTCAACTGCAGAACAATGAGTGAGAAAGGAAAAAGAGTAAAGGAGCAAAAGAGAGGGGAGGAAAACTAAAGCAGTGGTACTGAGAAAATGTGAGAAAGATGAATAGTGGTGGAAGGGAGAGAGGAAATGCAGACAGTTCAAATTGGATTGAGGAGTTGTGAATGAAGTGGAGTAAAGGAACAGCGATGAAACAAAGTTAAAACAAGGCAGTGTAAATGAGTAAAGAGAGCTAAATAAGGGTGGAAAAAGGAAAATGAGTGTGAGACAATGGGAATACAATATAAATTACACAATGCAAACTATAGAATAACTTCTACAATATGTTACATTGTTTATTTTTGCTGTTCTCAGAATATATTGAATTTCACTTAAATTAGTGAGTTCAAACTTTCATCATATAACAGCGGGAAAAAAAACACAATCTAAAAGATTGGGTTTAAAAAAAAACATAAAAACTTACAACTCATATATGTACACTAATATTTGATTCACTTACTTTTCCGTGAGGCCAAATAAAAGATAGTGAAGGTCCTTTTGGTGTTAAAAAAGTCTTCTGTTCTCTATGACTTCCATTTCATCGACTTCCTATGAAAAAAGATCTAAGAACATCATACCTTACACTTTCCTTACGGCCAAATCGTGTCAGATATATGAGTATTTTTTAGTATGAGATCCACTTACAGTTCCTATATGAGATAAATCATTTTAAACATTAGATTAACTAACTAACTAACTTTTATTAACTATTCCCGTCTTCAAAGGCCAATTCCCTTTACTAAAACTTTGATTTTAAAAACACTAGGTAAGAATTTTTAAAGTCATAAGGCAAACGTTGTTTATAAGTCAAATGAGAATCATTGCAGTAAGTCCAACCTTTTTTACATTTTAAGTAGCATGTATAATGTCCTGATGTTGTCGAAGGACCGTCATGATAAATAATAGCTTCAGTTGTAAAGGTTCTTCCTGAAATTGATAACTGAGAAGCCACAAAATTGTTGATACAAGTTGTCAATTTAGTTCCATCAGGTCTACATCGTTGGAAAACTAAAATGATATACTGTCCATAACTTTGTATAAATAATGTGAATAGCATTGGACACTTACATTGGGTACTCACCATATTATGATCTGCTGCTTTAACTAGATTTTTAAATGACACTGATTTACAGTCTGGTAAAGTCAAATATATAAATCTTTCAGTGTCCGTTCTAGTATTACTTGATGAACTACAATTGTGGCAGTCATGCTGCCATTGATAAGAAAGGCTGAAAAGATTATCTACATCTACACCTTCATCTTCCAAAACACCAAACATATACATTAAAAATTCCTGACAATCCTGCTGAATGTTCTGTGAAAATTTATCTTGACCAGAACACATATCTAAAATATTTCGAATTTCTGTTACACTTTCTATTTTTGCTCTATCACTGCTACATTTCTCAAACACAGAATTCAATAAACCACACAATCTTTGATCCCGATTTTCAACAATCTGTTCTTGTAAAGTTTGAAGAAAAAAAACAACATTAACCACTACATTAGCATAGCATTTGACACCAGAACTATTGTCAAACTGAAATCCAACAACATTTTCATCACACTCCTTTTTCTTTCTGTTTTGAAATACAGTTTCATCTACTTTTTGTCTTTTTGCTACTACCTCACTGCAATTATTCTCATTTCTTCTTTTTCGGCCCACCACACGTTTTTCAAACAGAGGATATTGAGGCAAATGTGGAGCATGCTCTCTTCTTAACCTATTGTATTCTTTAACACAATCTAGATCTGCACAAATCTTTGTCTCATCACACTCAATCAAGTACAATCCTGATAAAGTTCTGACTCAGGATAATGCCACATATGCCATACCCTCTTTAAACACAGATCTTCCAATGTTCACCAAAGCACTATCTACACTTAAACCTTGAGATTTATGAATTGTTACTGCATATTCCAAACAAACAGGAAACTGTTTTCGGCGAACATATAAGTCTTTTGCAAGTAAAAATCTAGCAGAACAACGCATGATTTGTTGTACTTGCTCAATACCATCGAATTTTATTTTTAAAAATTCAATTCCATCTTTATTTCTATAATTCACAAAATCAACAGCATAACCCATTGCTCCATTGACCAGACCTCTTTCAACATTTAAATTCCTTCTCAAAATGATACGACAATTTAAGAGTCTTTTCAAAACCAGCTGTTTTAGAAATACTTTTCACTAATGAATCCAATTTTCTTTTCAAATGTTCTGACAAAACAATTGTTGCACCCATATGCTCTATTTTATCTATTGTTTCCAGTTTCACAATCTCTTCATTTTCTAACTTTAACATTTTGTTGTTGAAGATGGAATATTCTTGCAGAGTTGGCATCAAACATATCCCAGATTTCTTCTTAGTCATTTTTTTAAAAATATTCTCTGGCAGAATGTTTTCATTTGGATACAAATTTGAAATTAATCGAGCATGTAAAGCTTCTTTCCCAAGCTCACTTACTTTTCCAATTCTTACATCTTGTAGAATATTTTTATAATCTTCATCCTTTGCCTGTTGCATATTTTGAAGCAGTTCAGCATATTTAAAATTTAACCATATATTAACGTTTCCAATGCTTCCAAGGGACTTCCTGGTATCTTCATGCGTGAGCATTTTAAACACTGGTTGTCCTTTTACTGGAGTCAACTGCAATAGATCTCCAAAAACAATAATGTGTTTTCCTCCAAATAACACATCATACTCTGTTCTAAGAATTTCTTGCATTCTCAAATGCACAAAAGCAAGCATTATATTTGAGACCATGCTTACTTCATCAATGATAAGAAGTTTCATTTTCTTCAAGACTCTTGAAACTTCAGAACACGCATCTCCAGATAACTTGTTGTAAAGCAATTTATTATCATGCTCAACTGGCAGCATCAGTAAACGATGTAGAGTAATCCCTTTAATGTTATCTGCTGCCAGACCAGTTGGAGCAGTTACAACACAAGACAGCGGTGAATCAGTCCTTTTCTGCAGATAAGTTGAAATGACTTTTTCCTGTCCCCGCTTCTCCACTTACGTACAGTCGGGCAGGCTCAAATGCTGTACATGAGCACTCTTTTTTCTCATGTCTGGATCCATGTTCAATCTGTTCTCTGACTTCATCATATATCTTTTTCTGCTCAACGTTTAGTTGCTTTACCAAATCTTCTAAGTTAACTCCATCCTCTTGAGCTTGTTCCATAGCTCTTTCCACCTCATCCATGGCAGTTGCAGCTTCATTTTTGGATAATTGGTCCTCCTAGTGGATCCTGACTCAATGAAGTAGAACTCTGACTGTCTTGAGAACTGTCTCTAGCAATCTCTTCAGCAATTGTGGTTTCTTGCTCTATTTCTTCGTTCAACATTTGCAGATAATTTAGAAAAATAGGACATTCTATGGTATCCTTAGTTGCATTGAAAGAGTCTTCATAACAGAGAAAATCTCCAAGTAGTTCCTCTTCTGTACACCATGGCTTAAAGAGTTGCAAAATAGCTAAATAGTAAAATTCTCTTTTGTCTGGAGCTTCGCAACTCAATTTTTGATGATTAATCAAATGGCCTTTTCTCTGCTTCACTAGACATCCTTCATACCCAATGACAGCATATTTTCCATTATTGATATCTTCTGTGATGTTCCTCTTATAACTGTAGTTTTGCAGAACTTCATACAAACAAGTGTTCTCAAGGTGAGTACTTCTATTTGGATAGTATGTATCCAACATATTTGTCTTCAAAATATCTGTACTGTTTGGTTCTTTCTCCGCCAAATATTCAATTTCTTGTACAGATTTCAAAACTCGGTTTCGTGTTGCAGCAAGACCTAGACTCACCCAAATGATTGTTCTTGATTTGGCATAGAGACTTGCTGATGATAACCGATCAGAACATTCATATGCTCCAATTTCTCAATGCGACAACATCGACAGAATGAAACTGTATAATTTCTTGCTTAGACTCTTTTCATGTGAAATGTCCTCCCACATTTCCTTCAGTTCTGTCTTCTTTTTTCGTGATGTAAGATATCACATATCGAGCCACAGCAATAGAGTTGTCAGCAACAAACTGAATATCCATGTTAGCATTCCACATGGACAAAATCACTGGGTTGTAGTCGTTGATGTACTTGGACTCTTCGTTTCTTTTTAAATTATATGTATTTTTGGGAGATTTCCTCGTCACAGTATGTCGTAGAGATGACATCAAATTATTTACTCTTCCCTTATAAATCACTGGTCATGGAAACGCAAAACGATATTTTGTGTAGTACTTTTCCTTGTTTTTAAATTTTCGACAACAGTACTTTCCACAACGATGAGATTGAAAACGTAAAACTTGTTGCCTTAAACTGTTTTCTTCAGTAGTTTTTGGAACAGCACATGTTGAATACTCTTCAATGAAACTCATCACTGTTTCATCCACATCTAATCCAAATTTGGGTGCATCTTTAATCCATAACAGCATTTGTATATGAGGAGCACCTCTCGCTTGATATTCCTTCCTCCAAAAGAAATCCAAAACCTCTCCAAGGGGAGGATTTTTTTTGTTGGTAATAAAAGATATTATAGCTTCATATCTATGATTAAAATATCTGCAAACATTCACTGGATCCAAAGAACACAGTTCTCCAGGTGTTTTCAATTCTATATTTTGTATGTTTCCATTTGCCTCTCGTAGAAATTGAAGTTAGTCGTCCCATGCATACTCAGCACAGCTAAGAGTGAGGAACCATGTAGGAGTTCCTAAGTTTCTTAGCATACATTTCAATTCCCCATGATGACGGAACCAATACTCATTTGTTTCACGCTGACATGCCATGAGATTGATTAGCTGAGATTCCAAAATACTGTCTTGCAGATTGACTTTCTCCAGTCCCTTGCTGAAACATTTTGCAGATGAGCTCCACTTTTCAATATATGATTAACTGCATAAGAAAGCCCAGACAAATCACTTTCATACAGTAGATGAAACAAATACGGAATGCATTGCCGAAACCTTGGATCTTCAGCATATAATCTTAAAGTCCGGTATTCAGCTGCAGGATTTGAACTGGTCGATCGTCATATCGTCCACCACAACCTGTTGGAAATAACTGTGGAAAACAACGAGCTTCCAAACTTTCTTCACATACACTAATGGGACTTCCTTTTGCTGCTTTCATTTGAAACAAGTCAATTGCATTCCCCATTACTTCTTTGGAATGCAAAGGATGAACAGTATAATGTTCATATATTTCTTCACTTCTAGATACATCAACTTTTTCAATTTGGCCAACTGAAAAATCACTATCTTCTTCTGTAGCTGTTTCCTCTGCTCCAACACTTACATCTTTGTAGTACTCATTGTTTTTGACCAAATACAACGTTGCCTTTTTGACTTTCCTAACATCCACTAAATCTTGCCAGATTGTCTTACTCTTTGTCGGAACCCCATTAACTAGAATAACCAGAGGATCCTCTTCTACTCTTTCTACACCAATTGTATCAATATTTTTCTTGACATCTAGAGGCAAATAAACAACTCTTCCCTTTAATCCTCTTTGTAAATCTGTAGGAGGTAATTTCCCTATCTTAAGCTCCATGCGAACAATAGTTTGAAAAGGATGGATACATTGAATCAAAATTGATTCATAAGTATTTAAATCCATCAATTCAGAAGGAATATCTATCAACTGAAGATTATTATGAGCAGCTCTAGCAGGCATTCTATTTTCATTTAATTTTTTCAAACAATAATTACAAATACGCTGATCAAAACTCAAATCAAAAGAATTCTCCACCAACAAATAACTTACAAAATCCTTCCATTCACTATTATTTTCCAATTCACATTTTGCATATAAATCAACTAACCTAGTCTGAATCTTATAATGAGTCCGTCGACAACACACACAAGTTAAATTAGGCCTTTCACTTGATTTCACCTTAAACTTGGTAATTTCCTCGTCAAACTTTTCTGTACTTGAAATCTGTCCATTGTCTTCCACATTACCATCCATTACTATATCCATTTCTACACTGTCCTCTTTGTTCCCAAAATAACAAAACTCAATTTCTTCACAAATAGTCTTCACATCCACTTCAGATCCATGCAAAAGAGCACTGTTTAACTGTTTAAGCTTGAGTGCTGGACTTTTTGCATAATACAACCTTCTCACTAATTTCCTCACCTTATTATGATGCACTGCTAACATCCTAAAATGATGAAAAACACTCTGACATACTTTTCTAGAAAGACAAGCCAGTGAATGCCCATGCAAACCTGTGCTTTCTCTAACTCTGCAAGATCTAACTCTTGCAAGATCTTCATTTTTTGTTTTAGACTTTTCTTACTATATGTACGTAAGAAATTTTGAAGCAAATCGATTGAATCCTGTTGCACACGACAAATACTACTGCACTTCCATGTGTACACTGGACCCTTAGTACATCTCCCTAAAACTTCATCACTTAGCACCTCTTCTGCATCTCTAGACACAAGTTTCTCTTTTTCCATCACACAACCATCTTTCACCTCATATGCTCGACCACTGGTGTCAACTGCATGCACCAAATAATTTTCCTGAAAGTAACTCTCCTCATTAAAACATGGCTCAGAACTTGAACTATGCATCCATTCTCCAGAAAATACTTCACAAAAAATAGTCCGATTAATAATTATTTTCCATCTACTGTTCGATTTGAAAACATCAATTGCCTTATTAAGTATCCTAATTCTATTGATTACTAACATAAATAATTTTTTCTTAACTTCAAAAGCCTGATCAACAATCTTCTCTACACTTTTCTTTTTCTAGTAAAAAGCAGCTCTCTGTTTACCATTCTTTTAATTTTTTAGCAAATTTAAAACTACCCTATTGCGAAACATTCGTCTACGAATGTCCCTAAATTGATTTAACCTTCTATTGCTATCCATAGTCTTATCTCCTGCTCCAATAGAGACATTTGTTGAGGAACTCTCCTTCCTTTTTAGATTTGTTCTCTGCTTCTGGATCTTCTTATTACCATTAACATTACTTTGATCTACATATATTGTGAAGAAAAGACCTAATTGTCTTACCAAGAGCTTTTCTGGTGTTTTTTGAAGTACTTGTTGTAGAGGATTCTTTTATTTCCTTTGATGATTTTGTTCGTTTACGTATGGTATTTTTTCTATTCCTTTGCCTTGATGGCATTTTTGCTTGCTTTTAAAATGTTGATTTCAATCTGTGGTTCTGAAAAAAATAACACATTAAAGATCACTATTAGCAAACAACAAAGTAATGACAAAAAGAAAACAATATAAACACTAATTTGCAACATATTAAAGTTTATACCACAGCAACTCAGGGCCTTATTTATGAAGGCCTTGCGCCACCAGTCCGTCCCATGTTAAAAGAGATGCACCGGTGCCACAAGGCAATCATAAATAAGGGCCAAATGTAAATACCATTGATTTGCCCCAAAAAACGTTTTTTGAATAACATTTAAGAAACACTGCGCAGAACCTATGTACATCCACTCAATATCACTTCTGAAACCTCACTGTTTCCCAAAATACAAATCCTCTATCTTGCAAATGTTCATAGTAAGTATTATCAAAAAGCAAAAAACAAACCAACAGCAAACAAACTCAGGGCCTTATTTATGAAGGCCTTGCACCACCAGAGCGTCACTTATTTCCCATGTTTAAAGTGATGCACCGGCAGCACAAGGCAATCATAAATAAGGGCCAAATGAGAATACCATTGTTTTGCCTACAAAATTGTTTTTAGAATAACATTTTAGAAACACAGGGAAGATTCTATTTACAAGCACTCACTATCACTACTGAACCCTCACTGTTTCCCAAAATACAAATCATCTATCTTGCAAATGTTAATATCAAGCATTATCAAAAAGCAAGACACAAACCAACAACAAAAAAACTCAGGGCCCTATTTATGAAGGCCTTGCACCACCAGTGCGTCCCATGTTAAAAGAGACGCACCAGTGCCACAAGGCAGTCATAAGTAAGGACCAAATGTAAATACCATTGATTTGCCCCCAAAATCGTTTTTTGAATAACAATTAAGAAACACTGCGCAGTACCTATGTACAACCACTCAATATCACTTTTGAAACCTCACTGTTTCTCAAAATACAAATCCCCTATCTTGCAAATGTTCATAGCAAGCATTATCAAAAAGCAAAAAACTAAACAAAAGCAAATAAATTCAGGGCTTTATTTATGAAGGCCTTGCGCCACCAGAGCGTCACTTATTTCCCATGTTTAAAGTGATGCACCGGCAGCACAAGGCAATAATAAATAATGGCTGAATGTAAATACCATTGATTTGCACCCAAAATCATTTTTTGAATAACATTTAAGAAACTCTGCGCAGAACCTATGTACAACCACTCTATATCACTTTAGAAACCTCACTGTTTCCCAAAATACAAATCCTCTATCTTGCAAATATTCATAGCAAGCATTATCAAAAAGCAAAAAACAAACCAACAACAAACAAACTCAGGGCCTTATTAATGAAGGCCTTGCGCCACCAGTGCGTCTCATGTTAAAAGAGACGCACCAGTGCCACCAGACAGTCATAAATAAGGACCAAATGTAAATACCATTGATTTGCCCCAAAATCGTTTTTTGAATAACATTTAAAAAACACTGCGCAGAACCTATATACAACCACTCAATATCACTTTTGAAACCTCACTGTTTCCCAAAATACAAATCCTCTATCTTGCAAATGTTCATATCAAGCAATATCAAAAAGCAAGACACAAACCAACAGCAAACAAACTCAGGGCCTTATTTATGAAGGCCTTGTGCCACAAGAGCGTCACTTATTTCCCATGTTTAAAGTGATGCACCGGCTGCACAAGGCAATCATAAATAAGGGTCAAATGAAAATACCATTGATTTGCACCCAAAATCGTTTTTTGAATAACATTTTAGAAACACAGCAAAGATCCTATGTACAAGCACTCAATTTCACTACTGAACCCTCACTATTTCACAAAATACAAATCCTCTATCTTGCAAATGTTGATATCAAGCATTATCAAAAAGCAAGACACAAACCAACAACAAAAAAATTCAGGACCTTATTTATGAAGGCCTTGCGCCACGAGTGCGTCCCCTGTTAAAAGAGACGCACTGGTGCCACAAGGCAATCATAAATAAGGGCTAAATGTAAATACCATTGATTTTCCCCCCAAATCGTTTTTTGAATAACATTTAAGAAACACTGCGCAGAACCTATGTACAATCACTCAATATCACTTTTGAAACCCCACTGTTTCCCAAAATACAAATCCTCTATCTTGAAAATGTTCATAGCAAGTATTATCAAAAAGCAAAAACAAACCAACAGCAAACAAACTCAGGGCCTTATTTATGAAGGCCTTGCGCCACAAGAGCGTCACTTATTTCCCATGTTTAAAGTGATGCACCGGCTGCACAAGGCAATCATAAATAAGGGCCAAATGAAAATACCATTGATTTGCACCCAAAATCGTTTTTTGAATAACATTTTAGAAACACAGCAAAGATCCTATGTACAAGCACTCAATTTCACTACTGAACCCTCACTATTTCACAAAATACAAATCCTCTATCTTGCAAATGTTGATATCAAGCATTATCAAAAAGCAAGACACAAACCAACAACAAAAAAACTCAGGACCTTATTTATGAAGGCCTTGTGTCACCAGAGCGTCACTTTTTCCCCATGTTTAAAGTGATGTACCAGCAGCACAAGGCAATCATAAATAAGAGCCAAATTAAAATACCATTGATTTGCCCCCAAAATCGTTTTTTGAATAACATTTTAGAAACACAACACAGGACCTATGTACAAGCATTCAATTTCACTACTGAAACTTAACTATCTACTTCCAAATATTCTCCATAGAGCAAACAAGACTCTATCTAAATTAAATAAATCATTACTTACCTTTACAAACGCTTTGGGAGATTGAAAACAGTGTCAGAAACACACACCAATTTTTCTTTAGCAGAGCAGAAGGTGTGCACTCAATACACTGAAACGAAGACTGGCATAGAAAATCTCTAACTTTACACACATATGCCTTATTTCAACCAATCAAAAGTCTTCCCTCACTATTTTCAAACCAACACCCTTCCTCCTCTCAGACCTTTCTATCTGTTACCATAGCAACTCCCTCCTAACTGAACTCTCAGGTTCCAAAGTTTATTCTACAATGTTGCAAATTAAGTCAGCAAGGATGTTTGACCTCTCAATACACCAGCTTATCCAGGGCATTATTGTTTTAGTGATTTTTTCTTAACCATTCAAATTGCTTCTTACACACAACACAACCATGCACCCTAACTTTCTGTTTTCAACTAACTGAATCCACCAATCATTGCTTGTGATTAAACAGCAGGGAAACTTCACAATTATTTTTTTGTAAACTCCTACTGTTCCAACTGCCATTTCATTCCCACACTTCATCTGACTGCACCTGAACCTTCTCACATCATGTATTCTGTATGGATTATTGGACATAGCTACATCCACTGGGCTCAAAGGTATGCAGCAAGCAGAAATTATCACAACCTTGATTTATCAAATGTGGAAATCAAGTGGATTGGCCAGAGAGGATTGAGATGTCATCAATTGATACCATTGGTGAAAACCTTTTTGAATCTGCCAAACCCTGACCTCTTAATAGTGCACTGTGGTGGAAATGATTTGGGCACTATGACTGGGGTTGGTCTGCAAATGCTTTTAAAGGACACCTTTGATCAATTGATGACACTTTTTCCACAAACTGCCTTGGTATATTCCAATATATGCCAAAGACAGAAATGGAACTGGTCCAAACAATTTTGTCCACAATTTGAGAAAGCAGGGAAACATGTGAATACATCTGTTTCTGCTTACATGAGAGACTTTGGAATGGGTTCAATATACAACAACAACTTGCGTTACAACATGCAAGACATCTACAGAGGAGATGGTGTGCACTGCTCAGATGAGGGGAATCGAATATTCCTCCTGAATTTAAGACTGTGCATTGGAACCTACTTGTAGGTACCTAAATCAGCCACAGAACCCAAAAGCTCTTTTCAGAGCTACCCTACCTCTGATCATTCAAAACGTCAACAACTTGCGTTACAACATGCAAGACATCTACAGAGGAGATGGTGTGCACTTCTCAGATGAGGGGAATAGAATATTCCTCCTGAATTTAAGACTGTGCATTGGAACTTACTTGTAGGTACCTAAATCCGCCACAGAACCCAAAAGCTCTTTTCAGAGCTACCCTACCTCTGATCATTCAAAACGTTTATCTTTTTCTAACTTTTTTCACTTTTTTTCACCAAAGTACGCTCCCCGGTCCGCTTACCGGTGCGCGTACCGGGCGCTCCCCCCGCAAATGTTTTTTATTTTTTGCCTATATGAGCGTCCTAAGCCCCCCTCAGAAAACCTAGAGGGTCAGGAAGTGTCTACCGTGCCCCCTTCTACCCATTCCCAACGTTGTTTGTCCTCCATTTTGTGTCTCGATTCTACCGAAACACAAAATGGAGGACTCCCGTAACGCTGCCGGTGCGCGTATCGGGCGCGCACCGGTAAGCGCTTCCAAAAAAAAGGTGGGAAAGTAATTTACAGAAAAACCACTGGAGACACTTACACCAAATATAGAATACGCCCTACTACATAGCAGTCCCTACCATTTACCCAAATTTGGTGGTATTCCATTGAGCCATTTGGGCTGTAGCCCTGTCTAAATATCCTGAGGTAAATTACATGACAAAAACACATATGAAACTGTTTGAATTTTCAACCAATTAAAATGTTACTTACATTTTGTACTTTTATGTGCTTACATTTGATTGGTAAAGTACATGAATATATATGAAAAATGAGAGGGAAACACAGCCATTTTGACTAACACTACCTAAGGTACATTTGGAAAAAAAAATCACAGAAAACTTCAACTACTTTGAAGAAGGTAAGTTGTTAATTTGAAAGGAGAACTATGTTATGCACTTTAAGTTAATTTGGGAAAACGTTTTCAGATAGTTATATACTGTCCCTCTGTAAGAGTTAGACATTGAGAAAGGCTTATTTATTTAAATTATTGATTGAGTTAGGCTTCTCTGGTATAATTATGAATTTACTTAGGCTTCATCACAGGCACTTTTTAATAGTTCTACTTCCTGCCTGAAACCACACACTGCCCAAAGATAACTTCGCTGTTAAAAACTCACAAGTACCTGTCTGAACTTAAACCCAACAGTGCCCTATCTCTACTAATATATTTATTTTTTATGCAATTTACAGCAAGAAAATGGAAGCACAACAAAATGAAAATAATATTTCATTTCAAATTAATATGGAAAAAAATCCTAAGGAAGACAAAGAAGAAATAGAGTTTTTGGATGACACTGTAGACCAAGACTTAATTAAATGTGTTGAATAAATTAAATCATGGAATGAAAAGGAGGACATACCTGATGAATTAATGTTGCAAATTCTTTTAGATTTTGAAAAATCACAACAATACATTTAAATTTAAAAAGTTAAAATTGTTTGAGACATTATTCTTTTTTATATGTAAATTATGAAATAGTACCCAAAAAGATATAATATAAAGTGAGACTTAAAATATACTGTGCAACTTTTTGGTATTACATAGTAACTTTGCTCATAGTTACTTCCTTTCTCCCACTATATTATCTCCAATGACTATTTAACATCTCTTTATCATCTCCTGCCACCATATTGTTTCTGCTTTCCTGACAGACTATGGTATGAATTCCATATACCACAATAACTTCTGTAACAGCATGCAAGATATGTACAAAGGAGACAGTGTATATTAAATTTTAGACTCTGCATTGGTACCTACGTGTTGGTACTTAAATTAAAAAAAACACAAAAAAACAACAAAAAGAACAATTAATAAACATACAATATTTGAAAAGTCTATCATACTTTTTTCCCCATAGTACGCTCCACGGTCCGCTTCCTGGTGCGCGTACCGGGCGCTCCCCCCGCAACAAAAATCGAAAAAAAAATTACTTTTTTTTTTGCCCCGCGGGGCCCTTTTAAAACCCCCACATCAAACCTAGGGGGTCAGGGAGGGTGTACTCTGCCCCTTATGGTCATTTCCCCCTTTGTTTTTGCCACCTCTCATGTCTCGATCCTACCGAGACACAAGATGGCGGCCGCTCCGGACTGTTTAGAATGTTTACAGCCAATCAGCTTTCCGTGCGCAAGTCGCGTGGCGCACCCGGTGCGCTCCCCGATGAGCGTACCGGGGCGCGCTTACAGATATATATATTTTTTTGAACCTAAATTACTCAAAATCCACTGGAGCACATATCTTAAAACATAGCAAAGGCACATCGGGCTACCAGTCCCTACAACTTTGCCAAGTTTGGTGTAAATCCAATCAGCCGTAAAAGTGAGGTCGACCGCCCTATGGAAATTAACATGGGGAAAACGCGTTTTGGGACCCCCCTTTTATCTCAGCCCCCGCTTGACGCATCCCCCCCAAACTTCCACGTAGATTACTGAAAAGAATATGGTTAAATATTCAACACACCGCTAGAAAAGATATGCATAAGGAGGTAAAAAGGAGATATTCACATTTGTTATTTTTTGGCAATCACAGTTATAGTCTGCTTTTCATTATTTGCACAACCATCACATGACTATTTAAGTTGCATATATAAATGGTTTGCCGTAGCACTCTATAAAGTAAAGATGTTTTGTACAGTGACAATATACAAGCATGTTCCAGAGCACAAAATGACAGAAGTTGACAAGTTCCACAAGATGAGTAAATCTTGGCGTCTTTAATGAAGATTACAGCCAGCCGACACGTGTTTCATCGCCTTCGCGATTCATCAGGGCTGAAACAAATAAATAAGTTGCATATAGCATATACTTTGTACACATAAATTACTTATACCAGACCATGTTGTCTGGGTATTATATCCATACAGTAAATGCTTCCTCCAGCAGTGAACATACAGTGATTGGTTCAAGCTTGTCATTTCTAGTGCTACCACAACACATTCGTGTCGAATCCAGTGTCTATAGTCGAAATTAAAACAGACGTGAGTGTACGTGATAGTGGTCGTGAAGGGATGTGTGGGAGAAGGTGGTAACTCACTGTATGTGGTTACTGTATTCAATGACACATAGTGACAAAAACCTAAGGCGCAACGAGAGTGTCCTGACCGTGCGCGGCTCTTACATCCTTCATGCCAAACTTGTGATAGAGTGCAACAATGTGTCATTGAGAAGACATACCTAGACGGCCGTGTCAACATCCGAAGGTCTGTATCAATGTTCAAAAGGGAGAAAAAAACGAAAGATCTCATCACCAAATGTACTAGAGTGATGTCTGGGCAAGAAATCGCCACAGTGAGACTCATCTAAAAACTTGCACTTAGACTCACCGCTTAGCTGGTGATAATTCCAACCCAGCCGGGCCTTCCCTGTTAGCACTAGTGTGAGTGCGTCCAGAAGCGGTGAAAGTCCTAGTATCTGTGACATAATTGAGATAAAATATGTCACTAACGATATGCAGTGTCGCCCTCATCCACTGTTGGCTCTAAGCAGCACCTGCACCTGCCTAAGCCAGAAATGTCACAGGCATTCTTTAACTGAAGTCCTATTGCTATACCACAGTGCTATGGAATTCGCTGTTTACTATTGTAAATGATACATGTTCATTAGTCTCTATAATTCTGTAGGTTTTTGTCACTATGTGTCATTGAATACAGTAACCACATACAGTGAGTTACCACCTTCTCCCACACATCCCTTCACGACCACTATCACGTACACTCACGTCTGTTTTAATTTCGACTATAGACACTGGATTCGACACGGATGTGTTGTGGTAGCACTAGAAATGACAAGCTTGAACCAATCACTGTATGTTCACTGCTGGAGGAAGCATTTACTGTATGGATATAATACCCAGACAACATGGTCTGGTATAAGTAATTTATGTGTACAAAGTATATGCTATATGCAACTTATTTATTTGTTTCAGCCCTGATGAATCGCGAAGGCGATGAAACACGTGTCGGCTGGCTGTAATCTTCATTAAAGACGCCAAGATTTACTCATCTTGTGGAACTTGTCAACTTCTGTCATTTTGTGCTCTGGAACATGCTTGTATATTGTCACTGTACAAAACATCTTTACTTTATAGAGTGCTACGGCAAACCATTCACTTATTAGGAGTATTTTCTTGCTCACAGGAGTGGTTTGGGTTTGTCCACTCGCCGTTTAGCACCTAAGAAACTCTTGTTGTCTGGAACTGTATGCGTCTAAACAGGCAGTGCACCCTTTTACTGATAAAAAACCTTCGTTCTTCTAGACTATTTAAGTTGCACTTGGGATGTTAAAATTTACTCGTGAACAAGGGTCACTGACCCGAAACGCGTAGAGTGATTGCCTTAAAACTGTCGAATTGAAAGGCTTTTGATAGATCGAAGTGTTTGTGTGTTTTCTTCTGAGAGATATTGAAGAAACTATATATATATATATATATATATATATATATATATATATATATATATATATATATATATATATATATATATATATATATATATCCAACACAATGCAGAGACCCTTTTTGAAGCAGCCACACACGAACTCAGTAATGAACTCCTATATTTCAGAAACTTGCCAGCTGGCTTTTCAAGGTGACGCTCTTCAAAATAATCAGCTGCCAAATGCATTTCGAGAGCGGAGGCTCTCTTCGTCAGTGGCAAAATGTCATCACCTGCTCGAGCTCTCCCCCTTTGTATCAGGTAGGGTGTTCCCAGCGAAATGGATGCAAATTTAAAACCAAGTGGGTATGAAGGCACATCTCCGTTGTCTGCCTGCCTTGCTTTATATATATATATATATATATATATATATATATATATATATATATATATATATATATATATATATATATATATATATATATATATATATATATATGTATTCATATTCCATTAAACATAAAAACATTATCAATTCCATAAATTATTAAAACAAATAAAATTAAAAAAACTGAATGAAGACATTTACGAAAAATATTATAAAAATTTAGACAAAAATAACATTTTAAACAAATACTATGTAAATATTAACAGCATAGTAATAACAATTAATTTTAATATAAAAAACAGAAAAGTCAGATGGAAACAGACTTTGAGGACCCCGAGCAGGGACCCTGTCCGTAGTGGGCCACTGCAAAGTGGTCTGACAGCACATGTAGGGCCCCCCACTCATCCATGAAACATGTGCCAGGCACCACATGTTGTCCGGCATATGTTGCATGGATGTGCAAAAAGTGCTTTTTCTTACTGCAGCTTGTGCTTCAGCTCTTGTTCTGGGCGGACATGCTGCAGTAGGAAACATAATTTGCCAACCTCCTTCCTGGTGGTCTCATCCACATTGGGTGGGTGGGACCAACAACTCATTCAGAGGTTATCCTATCTGATGTGATGACAGTTGGCAGTCTGACCAACTGCCATCGTAATAAGGCCCTATATACTCAATACAAATATTCATAATAACAATATTGCTTACCTGAAAAAACTATTCTTGAAAAAATGTTTCTGCATCGCACTATTTTTGTATTACAATATTTTTTTCTGATAGTTCTTCCTCCCGATATTTAAAAGTCAATAATTTGGTCAAATACCTTCTCATTCTTATGAGGAATAGAGATGTCAATATAATTTCAATGGCAGTTGAATATAAAAAATTTCTGAACTGCTAAGTTGCTTTTGACTTTTTCAGAGCAACACAGAATGCATTCATGCTTTACTAAAAATAGAACTCTGATTTGCTGCATGTCATACATTATTTTATGAATATGAGTTAAGGAACCTAGGGTAAACCTGAACATGAGTAGAATATTCAAAAATGTTTTCAGGCAACTGTGAAACATGACCAGGAGACCAATCATTCGGCTGCAAAGGAGTATATGTGTTAAGGTGGTTATTCAATTAATAAAATGATCTACATTTTTATTGTTCTCAATTCTAAATAAGTGGTTTGCCCACATTTGGTACTCCTAAAGCAATTGCTATGCAAAACAGGTTGCAGACATTTTCATCAATCATTATGAAAAATAGTCTGGAGTAGATTTGTGGTTTTGGCCCAGTGCACTGCAACAACTAGGCCTGGGAGGTAAATTCCGTTCCGCTCCAAGAATTTGCTGAATTTGGGTGTTTTTATGTTCCGCAGAGAATGCGGAATTGCCAAAAATACAGCGATCCTCGGCTTTGCTGAATTTTTTGCTTGTTTGCGCTTTCAAAATGCGTGTTTGCGAGATATTTCCCCCCTAGCACACAAACAGCGTTTGTGAACAGGAAAAAAGCATTGAGAACGATCGTAACAAGCAATTCCGCATGCTTGTGGAACTTTTACGTGCTCGCAGAGATTTTTTACTGTTTCGCAGAGCTTTGCGGAGTGTGACTGCGCAAATTCCGCCCACCCCTAGCAACATCCAAAGTTGCAGTGCTGTGGTACACAAAGGTGAGAAAGCAGTGCTGAGCTATATTTACTAAAAATTGCCTGCTTCTCTTCACTACCCTGAGTTGGTGCCCAAACCGGGTGCCTTGACCAAAGCACAATCATTGTACCATGGTGCAGATGTGTGTATGTGCAGCCTAGCAAAGAATGTGAACTGGAAGCACCCTTCCAGTACAAAATCCTATGTCAAGAACAATTATGAAACATTCCACACATTGCATGTGTGTTGTGCAGTGCTGCACTCAAGCAATGTGTGGAAAGTTTAGATAAATTAGAACATTTCTTGTGAGCTCCACTTCCAAGATATAGTTATTTGTTTATGCAAAACCAATCTGGCTATCTTAGTAGATCAGACTTTGTGTAAAACTTAATATTTATAGTGTTTGTAATACTGTTGTACTAAATAACGAGGTATAAAATATCATTGCATGTAATATCATGTGTAAGTGTTAATTTACATTTGATTCATTGCACTGTTTGATTTATATGTTTATTATTGTTTTGTATTCGTGTTTTTATTAATAAAAATTTTAGTTAAGAAATTGTTAAAAATTGTATATTTATTTGTACTAATGTATAACATAATTGAGTAATATTTTTTTCTAGTAGCAGGGCATTGGATTTTAGTGGATAAGGGTAAGGAGATTTTTAGAACAATTATGTTCAAAACTAATTTTAGGTAAAATATTTTGAAGATGTGCAAATTAATGTTCAAATTATTTGTATTTTAATATTTTTGATATTTGAATTTCATATTAACGAAGATATATATATATATATATACATATTTTTATATATATATATATATATATATATATATATATATATATATATATATATATATATCTATATAGTGCATATTTCTTTAAAAACATAAATAGCATAAAAGTAAAATATGTTTCAAAACCTTTAATAAAGTTAAATATTTAAAAATATTTAAATGTGAATTTTTTAATTTTATGTATTTTATAACACATTTTTTAAAATGGTGCAAATTTTGTAATTGTTTGGGGTTTTACAATTTTTGAACTGTTTTAAATTACAAACTTTATTTAAATGTACTTATTTTATGATTTTGTATGTTGTTTTATGATTTTATTCGTCATATTATGGATTAAACTTTATAAATGGTAGCAAATTAATATATTATTTAAAATATAATATATGTTAATGGTATTACATTTTGTTTATATTTTAAAATTTCAATATGTATATAAAGGTTAGCGGTTTTGATTATTGTTAAATAAACTTTTATGCAAAATTTATAATAAAGACAATGTGGGGTGATTCCGATGTCGTGCGGAAGGGCTCCGATTTGGATATGGGTTGGCAGTATCCGATCCGTAGCTCTTGTTTCCGACCGAATCGTACGCACATACCAATGACCGAGTAAGATGCTTGGAAACCGGAAGTGCTATCCGAATCGGTTCCAAACGGCATTCAGATGCGTCTCGCGGAGCTGAATCGTACAACTCTATGGACTCGGTTTCCGAGCGAGCGAGTACGATGACCGTTGTGGACATCCTGTTCCAATTCGGTTTCTCCGGAATGAATCGCCTGCTGGAATCTGTCTTTTGGGGCCCGTCGCAGGCCTCCTCTCACCTTAGGGCCCTCGGAATCAGGCCAGTGGGGGTAACAATGGGACCTCCCATTCCAACCATTCACAATGTGGCAGGCACCATCGAGTGCCCACCACCAGGTACAGAATTTTCCCCAGTGACCCCTTTCTTTAATGGGAGCCTGTGTTCTCGTTCTGAATACAGGCTCCAATTGAAGTCAAAGGGAGTCCAACTGAATCGTATCCCGAAGCAGCCGAATGCATCCCAATCGCTCAGTCAGACTCACCCGATCCGAGTAGTCTGAAAAGCACTCCGGAACCGATTTGGTTAGAATGCTTTCCAAACGAGATCAGAATCGGGCCCTGGGTGTGAGTATGGAGTATTGACTGTGTATTATCTTGTGTAAAATGTTTTATTTTGAAGTGGCTATCGTAATATTTCATCCTTTAGTGTCCAACACCTTTCCCCAATATTTTAGATGTGATTGGGAATAGTAAATGTTAACCCTTTAGTGGCCATCCCTTGTCCACTAACGCGAGTCCTGGTCACCCCATTAGCATGGTCACCATTAACCCCAACAGGCCACCTACCCTCCATAATAGAAGTGTGATGAAAAGGAACCTCGCACCGGTAGTCCTGTCTTTTCAAACCCCGAACACCACCCTAGACCCCCCTTATCTGGTCTCCTAATCAATTGCTGTTGTGCAGTCAAGCATGCCGCTGATATTGCTGACCTCATTCTGAACAAAAACTTAGACCTAGCTATACTAAAAGAATCTTGGCTCAGTGAAGCCTCCTCCTCTTGCCTGGACTTATTAGTCCCTCCCAACTACAATATCGCCAGACTGGACAGATGTTCCAACAAGAAAGGAGGAGGCATTGCCTGCATCTATCAACCCTCCCTCCTTGTCACTGAACTCTTAGCGGACAACACTGACTCCTGCGAATACCTCGCACTCTCCATTTGCAGCAACTCACTACATCTCTGCAACTTACACATTTTCTACCACCCTCCAGACTCGAACAACTCTTTTACTGACCACCTCTTGGAAAGCATCACAACTAAGATTTCCTCCAATGCCAAAGAGATTTTCCTGGGTGATTTCAACCTGCACAGGAATGACACTAAAGATCTCCACGTCAACGCTATCAAAGACCTCCAAAGTGACCAAGCCTTGACTCAAGCCTGCTCTCAGCCAACTCACTCAAAAGGGGCCATCCTTTACTGGATCATCTCTAAGGAATCCTCAGTCAAACTCATCTCCATAGAGCCATGCAACTGGTCTGACCACCACTCCATCTCCTTCACTTTACCTGGGACCCACAATACTAAGACACCACAACCGGTGATTCCCAAACGCTGGACCAGAGACACTATGAACTTCGACCTTATGGAACTGCAGGCTCGCTGCAAATCTGACCTCCCCCCTCCGCACATAACCTCGGTGAGCAAACTAAATGAGCATTACTCGTCAATTATATCAATCATTCCGGAAGATCTTGCCCCTCTAAAGCTAAATGAACACAAGTCAAAGACAGGAACCCCTGGTTCATTGGTTCCCTCAACATGGAGAGGAGGTCTCTACGGCAATATGAAAGAAACTCACCTTTGTGGCACATCTTAAACTACTCGGCCAGGTGAGAAACTCCTACAACAAGCACATCCTCAATTCAAAAAAAGAATATTTCAGATCTGAACTGGGGAACGCCAAGAATAGACCCCTTAAACTCTTTGAAGTGGTCAAAAAACAATCCAACAAACTGGCTAAAACACCGAAAGAATCCCCTAAATCTCTAATATCGTCTAATATCTCTAATATTCTTTTCTTTCTTCGCTGATAAAACCACGGCTTTAGGAATCGAAATAAGTACCGCCTCCTACTCTCTCTTTTTTTTTTTTTTTGGTAATCCTCATATATCACAAATGGAACTCTTGATGGGACTCTGGCTCCTCCATGCACTACTGGCCGTTCTGCACCGACCCTCGTTGGTTTTGGCCTGATGCAAGTTGGTTTGCCCATACCCTCAAGTAGCCACTGCCTTCCCCTCCAAACTCCTTTCTTTCACCGATCTGTGTGCGCCCCTTGCTACTTAGGAGTACGGGGAACCAGCAGGGCTACAGACAAATCATTGGAAAAACAATCATCAAGATTGCCATGCCACCAAGGCTGCCCAAACATTCATCTCACTTCTGGGATCACATGCCACATCTGATTTGCAAGTTAACATAATCTGCCTCAGGCAATTAGCAAAGGTAGGGGGAGTTGGATCTTTCCACGCCCTACAAATCTCGCGCCTTGCTAACAGGATGATAAAGAATACAAATTTAGTGGGAAGGTCATTCACCTGATAGTTCGTAACAAGCCCAGACATAACTGTAAACCTTGGGAGTGCTATAGGCATTAAGAGTACTTCTTCCAAAAATTCCTTTATCTTCCCCCAATAGTCGGCCAATTTAGGACAATCCATAAACATATGGACATCATCTGCCCTCAAGAGGCCGCACCTTGGGCATTTGTAGTCAATATTTGAGAATTTTGCCAGTTTCTTCGGAGTTATATAAACCCTATACATGGTGTATATGTGATTTCTTTTCAGCGCAGCCGGCTTGATTACAGCATTTAACACCCTGAAGGAGTCATGCCAGAAATCCATAAAGGGCCCGCTGGCCGGGGTAAGAACGTTGCACCACAGTTTACTGATTTCTGCCTCCGTCACATCCTCCCCCTCTAACATTGCCAAATACCAGAAAGATATTTGGCTTTTCCACTTACCCCTTCTGGCTACCGCATCAAATTTAGGGTTAGGGGGGTTATTATCATTGGGTATCCCAGATCTTGTTGTCCACCAGCCTGACAATTGGTAGTATTTAAACCACGTCAGGGCCCCCCTAGTTAGATTGGACAATGTGTCCCATCTTAAGAGTTGGCCATCTCCCTGCAGGTCTCCCCACCTCTCCAGCCCTGCCTGCTTCAAAGGTAGTGATAGTTGATCATTAAGGCAGGCTGGGAGGCCTGGTGAGTCCCATATGGGTGCCTGCGGGGCATAATAAGAAATGTTTAGTTTGATCCTTACAAATACCCAATTTTTCAAAGCTGACCTTAAAATCTTCAACCTTACTTTTTTAAAGAATTTTGGGTCCCCAAACTTGTAAAGAAAAAAACTAGATCCCTGAGGAACCTCCTTTAATAAAGCAGAGAATAGCAACCCCATTGATGATTGGTCCATACGGCCCGCCATAATTCTAAAATGCTTAAAATGAAAAGAGTTTCAATACAACATTAAGTCTGGAAAGCGAGCCCTCCTGTCTTGAGACCCCTTCTTAATTTCTTCCATGCTATACGAGGGCCTTTGGCATTCCAAATGAATGAGCCCAATTTTCCTTGTAGTTTTTTAATTAAAGGTGCTGGAAAAGATAATGGGATGGCATTAAATAGAAAAGTGACCTTAGGGAGCACTATCATTTTCAGGAGGTTCACTCTCCCATAAATATTTAAAGGTAGAGAGGACCAACGTTGCAATAAAGCGATTGTATCTTTAATGACCCTTTCCTACTCTCAACTCCTTCCAGACATGCCCCCTTTCTCCACTCCACCCTCCCTGGCCTCTCTGAAAAACCAAGCCTGTTGGACTGACTTTGAATATTAGGATGATGACTTAACCGCACCACATTTGGGTCTGGGTTGGGAAGACACATTTCCGATCCGATTTGGAAGAAGCAAATGCCATTAAGACGCCTTCCTAACCGCATCAGAATCAGGCCCTTTCTGGAAATGCTTTCCTAACCTATCAGAATCAGACCCTAAGTCAGCCCATCAATAACTTCCACCTACTTAATGACTTCAAATCTGGATTCAGACGGGGCATAGCGCTGAAACTACTATGCTCCACGTCGTGGATTATACCTTCCAGGCCCTAGACCCAGGCAAAACCTGCCTTCTAATCCTCTTAGATATTTTCTCCGTCTTCAACATGGTCAACCAGGATAAACTTCTTCTTAAACACCTCAATCTCAGGATGGGTCTGGATGGTGTGGTCCTAGAATGGTTCAGGTCCTTCCTCCATAATCGATCCCAGAGATTCCTCATCAACGGCAAAGTATCAGCTCCTGTCCCAGTCACAGTTGGAATCCCCCAAGGCTCAACCCGGTCCCCCACCCTCTTTAATCTTTACTCAGAGCCACTCACCGAACTTCTTTGTACCACCGACATTTCCTACCATATGTACATGTACAATACCCAAATTTACATCAATATCTCTTCGCTTGAGGAGATCCTCTCCCTGAACGAGACCCTTAAACTGACTGTTCAATGGCTAGCCAACTAAAACTCAAAACAAAGAAAACTGAATTTCTCCTAATCTCCCCCTCTAAAGCCAACCCTGAGATTCAGATGTGGATCAAGGCCATCACCACCCTAAACTGCCCGCCGACCATTGTGGACTGCCAAATCCTTGGGCATAATCCTAGACTGCAACCTGAACATGCGGGACAACATCAACTTAATGGCTAAAGCAGCTAGATTCTACCTGAGCTACCTTTGGAAGCTGAAACCTTTCATTGATGCTCCTGACTTAAAAATGTCAGTTCAAGCACTAGTCATCTCCAGACTGGAATACGGTTGCTCCACCCCCACTGGTCTACCCAAGATCTCCCTAGCACCCTTAGAAGTTTGCATCAACGCAGCCGCCAGATTACTCACCGGCACCAGGAAATTCAACCACATCTCTCCACATATGAAAACACTGAACTGGATCCCTCTAGAGGCCAAAATTCAGCTGAAACTAGCATGCATCACACGCAAGGCTCTTTACTCAAGCTCCCCTGCTTATCTGGCACAAAAACTAGTGGTATCTGGAGGAAGCAGGAAGTCCTGGTCCGCCAGGAACCTCTTACACCAACCCGTCTTTTTTTCAGAAAACATAACCTACAATAGGGCATTCACCGGGGCAGCAGCAAGAATCTGGAACTCCTTCCCACCCGACATCAAAAGAATCCCTTCTCTAGCACGTTTCAAGAAGGAGGCCAAAATCTTCTTCATGGGTAAATTCCTCGTCTAATGCCTGCCATGCCTGACCACAAGTCTGATCATTCTAAGACTATTGCTTCTTTCCCAGATCACTAACTCTCCCTACAGAGAATTTATGGGGCCTTTATTTTTTACCGACTTTAACTATGATTGCAATCTTACTTTTGTATCCCCATTATCCCCTATGTTCCCTACACCCCTGCCCCTCGCCATCCTTTTGTGTAGTTCTGTATATTTCTGCACCTTAGACTTTGTTTGTACACCTTTGTATATCTTGTAAAGCACTCTGATACCCTCAAGGGTCAAGAGCACGCTCTATAAAACACTAAAATAAAATTCCACAAATTGGTTTTAAATGGAGTGAGTATAGTAAATGTCACACTTTTAGTGTCAACATCTTCCTCAAGTCTGTTTAGATTGGAGTTGGAATAGTAAATGTCAAACCTTTAGTTTTCAATGTCTTACCAATTAGTTTAAATTGGAGTGGTAAAACTAAATATCACCCCTTCAACATCCACCTTCCCCAAATTGTTCTTTTTTGGAGTGGGAGTAGTACGTTTCACCCCGTTAGTGTGCAACACCTTCTCCAATTAGGTTTAGATTGGAGTTGGAAGAGTAAAAGTTACCCCTTTAGTGCCCAACACCTTCCCCAAATTTATTTGAATTGGGAATAGTAAATGTCATCCCTTTAGTGCCCAAAGCCTTCCGCAAAAGGGCTTAGATTTGGTTGGCAATAGTAAACATCACCCACTTACTTCCCCACACCTTCCATAAATTGGTTTAGATTAGAGTGGAATTAGTAATCTTCACCCATTTAGTGCCCAACACTGTCAACATTTTTTTAGATTGCAGTGGGAATAGTAAATGACAGCCCTTTAGTGGAAAATGTGTTCCCCAATTGTTTTTAGATCGGAGTGGGATTAGTACATTTCACCCCTTTAGTGTCCAACACTTTTTCCCAATAAGGATAGAAGAGAATGGTAATAGTAAAAGTCGGCACTTTAGTGTCCAATGCCTTTCCGAAATTGGTTTAGAATAGAGTGGAAGTAGTAAATGTCCCCACTGTAGTGTCCAACACTTTCCCAAATTGGTTTAGATTGGGGTGGGTATATCAAATGTCAACCCGTTGAGATTCCATCACCTGTCCCCAATATATTTAGATATGAGTAGGAAAAGTAAATGTCTCCATTTTAGGATGATGTATGTTGGAGTGTGATTATTTAAGTTTAGAGTTTTATTCTGAAAAATTGTATTCACTTTTATTTAAATGTAGTAGAAATATTTTGTGTTATTTTAGCAATGTTGCTGGTGATTAGAAATATAATAAAAACTGTTTTCTGTATGTCTGTAATCAATAATATTACTAATTCATTATTTTGTATAATAAACATGTGACACATTTTTCTAATTGTATATGTTTCTAAAGTTTATTTATTGCATATTTTTTCTTTTTAATATATATACTTCAAGTTAAAAATAGACCCTTACATAAATTCAGGGAATAAAACCCTTTATTTTTATTTTTGATTAATAAAAACATTTAAATTCTGTTTCAATACTATTTTGTTTTTCGTTGTTCAACACATTTTTAACATCTCTTTGCTTTTTTAAATACATTTTTTCAACATTAACTTAACATACAATTTATCAGCGTATATTAAATAATTGTTTGTAATTTTACTGTTATTTGATATAAACCTATTTTTTTCCATTGAGTCACAAACTTTTTTTCTATCTTTTCCATGTTTAATAACTTGTAATTTTTGTATTCATTTATTCAACATGCTGGCAATATTGTCCATTTATTTTTATAATAATAATAATAATAATAATATTAATATTAATAATAATAATACATTGTAGCATAGCTACCTTTGAAACAGGTATTCCAGCACTTATCCCTTAGCTACCACAGTAAAGAACCAATTTTTATATTTTTTCATAAAAACACAGTCTGTCTGAATCTGAACCGTCAGTGGCAAAGAATTCTACAACTTTGGTGCTAGGCAGCTGAAAGAATTGGCAACCGAGGGCACTCGTTTTATGTTGGGAACAGACATCAACCTCTCCCCAGCCGATCTTAGATTTTTCCAGGGTATATATAGATATAGTCTGACCAAAGATTGAAAATACGGTGGTCCTTTTTTTGCAAGTGCCTTGTGACAAAGGCACAAGGCTTTAAAAGAAGACCTATGCCTCATCGGCAACATGGGTGGCTTCTTCAGTGCGTCCTCCATTGACACACGCCTTGGGACGTTCAAGACAAAACCCACAGTAGAATACTGTACTCTTTGGAGACTCTTGATCCGGCCCTGTGTAACCACCAGATACAGCACATTGCAGTAATCAAGCTATTACACAATCAGCGCCTGAACTACTGCTTTTTCTAGCTGGGTCTGGCAGAAGGCAGAGAATTTTTCTCACCATCTTGAAAATTCCCAAACTTTTTTGTGCCACTGCAGTAATTTGGATGTCAAAAGGCAGCTTTTTGTACAGCCTAATACTTAGGGGGCTGATTCCGATGGTGGTGAGACTGCCACCGACAACCTGTTGTTGGTGGTCTTACCTCCATCGTAAGCATGTTTTCCGCCCATCACATTAGGATAGTGGGCAGAGGGGTGGCAATCAGAGAGACCGGCCACCATGGATCCGATGGGAGGGCACTCCAAACCCTGCAATGGTGGCAGTGCCTGTCAGGCACCGCCATTTGGATAAAATGTCCCTCCCTGCCAGCTGCTTCATGGCAGGATACCTGCCATGAAAATGCTGTCAGAAGAGTACATTGGGGGCCCGTAGTGGGCCCCCTTTCCTCCTAGTCCTCAATGTTGGGTTTTGGTGCACCCTACATAACCGTGCAGCATGTGGCAGGCACTGCATTGTGGCTGCCACATAGTGCAGGTGAGTGTATGACTTTACAACGCATACATTTACAACACATGTTATTGTTATTGTTATTGTTATTTTTGATTTGTAGCGCGCTCAATCACCTACAGGCCTCTAAGCGCTCGGGAATCGATGGTAAACAACAACTTTGACAGTACAGAGGGCATCCACTAGCCTAAGTGGCTCATAGGGCTCTCCTGAATAACAACGTTTTCAGCCCCTTTCTGAAACGTAGGAGGTTTCCTTCCTTACGTAGAGGCTCAGGTAGTGTGTTCCATAGATGCGGAACCAGCACCGAAAAGGCTCTTCCGCCCTTGGTGGCGAGTTTGTACCGAGGGCAGACTAGTAGCTGAGAGTCTGAGGATCTAAGAGCTCTCTTTGGGCTATACACTGCCAGGCGATCTTTAATGTATGCGGGCGCCATGCCATAGATGGCTTTATGGGCTATGCACAAGTTTTTAAATTCCACACGCTCCTTGATAGGGAGCCAATGGAGATTTTGTAGCAGGGGGGATGCTTTAGTGCGTCTTGGCTGTCTGAAGATAAGACGGGCGGCATCGTTCATCACCACCTGTAGCCTATTTGTCAAGGTTTTTGGTAGGCCAAGGTAGAGGGCATTGCCTTTACAATGCAGTTTTTACACCGCAACATCCCTTACAACGCATACATTTACATCGCATGCCTTTACGACTAATTTTTTAAACTACATTTACAAAGCATTCCATTACTTTGCTATATACCTTTTCAACGCGTACCATTACAATGCATACCCTTACATTGCATTTAAGGTAAGAGTTGGATAGTGTTGGGGTAAAAATTACTATTCTAACTCCAGGGGGTGCAACAGTAGGGTAAGTGTTTAATAGTGTAGGGGTAAAAATTACTATTCTAATTCCTGGGGGTGCAACAGTAGGGTACGTGTTGGATAGTGTAGGGATAAAAATTACTATTCTAACTCCAGGGGGTGCAACAGTAGCATAAGTGTTGGATAGTGTAGGGATACTATGTGTTGTAATGGTATGCATTGTAATGACATGCAATGTAATGCCTGCATTGTAGTGTCATGACTTGTACTGGGTACGTTGTAGTGACATGCATTGTAAAGAATGTTGCGATGTAATAACTGTGTTGTAAATGTAGTGCGATGTGATGACTGCGTTGTAAAGGTTGTTTCCCAGTGCAGGCATATACACAATGTGCGTTTTGTGGACTGCAGAATGTGCACACAAAGCAATACAAAAAATACAGTTTGCAACAGCATTGAAGGAAGTTGCATTGTAATTCGGGTTGCGGCACTGCCAAAAGCTTGTCGGGCTCTCCCATTCCCAATACGATGGTGGTCAGACACATGTCTGACTGCCATCGTAATCATGGGTTCTGGTTCAGATAGCGGACCCAGCTCCATTGGCCACCAAGCGGAGAACCAGATGTTTAATTGAGTGCCCAAGGTCAGCACCTCGGTCTTTCCAGCATGGAGCTTAAGACAGGTCCAGTCCATCCACTTGGCAACTTCTTCAAGGGAGAGACACAGGGATGAGGCCATGTTGGAAGAATTCTATAACAGCATGATGATAAGCTGCTTGTCATTTGCATATGATACGAAAGTAAACCCATAGCGTTCAATGACCTCCTCAAGCGGTTGGATGTACACATTGAACAATGTTTGGACTTGAAGACGAGCCCTACGGCACCTCTCAATTCCCTGGAAGCACCTTTTACTGGTATAGTTTTTGTGGTACTTGAAAAGTATGCCCCTGCATGAATGAAGCGACCCAGCTCAATACTTTATCTCCCACTCCACAGTTCCAGAGTCTCTCAAACTAGATGTTATGGGACACAGTGTTGAACGTGTCACTAAGATCTAATAATAACAGTCCCGCTGAAAGTTCTGCATCCAGGATCTTACGGATCAACTCTGTCGCCAGCAACTAAGGGGAGTTAGCCATTTTTATTAGATTCATAGAGCAACCATTATTTCTTTTGCCAACATTTTTTTTTTTAAACTTTATTGTGCAAAACAAAAGCATTACAGATATGGGCCTACAACCACAGGGGCCGGCCGCTAATGTTTTTCAATTATGTACGTAGCGCAAAAGGCAGCGGTTGACCCCAGTAGGTCCAGCAGAGGTACAGGATACACTTTCAGCAACACAGGAGGTATGCAGGATACAAAATATTTTTAAATTTTTTAAAAGAATAAAGAAAGAACAAAAGAACAGAAAACTCAAGGCGAGAAACATTGTGGAAGATGTCGAGCTCAGGCGGGGGAGACCTATCATAGCGGATAGGGACGCAGGAGGACGATAGAACTAACCAGTGGGGGGAGGCAGTGGGGAAATCAGGACAATCGGACAAAAAGTGCAATAATAAAGGAACATCAAAGGTCAGGGGGACAGAAAAGTGTCAGGAATGTCTTTGAAGGGGGGTGTACAGATGTTCCCTCGGTACGCGTTCCACTGGCCCCAAAATGTACTCCACGCCCTGGGCTTGCCCCTAGCCAAATATACAGTCTTCTCCCTGAACATGCACCAATCCATGTTTTCCTTCCATACCGACGCGGTGGGAGGCCGCTGGGAACCCCAAAGCTGTGCAATATCCCTTTTGGCAATCATGTTCCCAAGTGCCGCCCACCGGGTCTGGGCAACGTTGTAATCATTCGGCTCCCACACATTCAACAAGCATCTTCGAGCCTCAGGCAACAAAGCGACCCCAGTGACACACTCGATCACAGCATGCACGCGGTGCCAATATGCAGCAACATCACGGCACTCCCAAAGGATGTGGAGGAAAGTGGCACTCATTCCACAACCGCGCCTACACAACCCATCCAACGAAAAACCTATAGTAACCAAACGAGGACCCGTCACATACACGCGGTGAAGAATTTTGAGCTGAACGAGGCGGAGACAGGCTGGAATGGCGACCTCTTTTGGGGAGGATAGTGCAGACTGCCAGTCCTGGTCGTCCAATTCCAACCCGTCTTCAGTCCAGGCCTCCCTGAGACGCACAAGGAGATCTGCCCGATTGTTGATCAACTTTTTATAGATCAAGGAAATCGTACTATTGGGCAGATGACCATCGAGTAAACGGTCCTCAAGCAGGGAAGATTCAGGGACCATGGTACCGGCCGTGAAGACCGACAGTAAAGCATGACGCACCTGTGCATATCTGAAGAACTCCCGCTCACTCAACTCATACTCACTCTGAAGCTCCGCGAACGATTTAACCGCACCTTTCACCCAAATATCACCAATTCTACTAATTCCAATCGTGTCCCAGTTCTCAAAACCTTTCGTCTTCCAGAGGCATCCCAGTCGTTCCGAAGCAAACATCTCGAAGCTTGCGTCAGTCGATCATTCCATCCCATAGCAACATTAGCATCCTTCCACACACGCACTGCAATTTTGGTGGGTCCCGTGAGATTCCTCCCCACCGTCCGAGAGTAGAGCGCTCAGTTAAAGTCTCCACCAGGCAACAGGTATTTATCCATCGCAAACGCTGGATTCGGGCCGGGTGCATATGTGGCATGGTTAATGGCGGACAACTGGGAGGCCCATTAATACCTCCTGATGTCCGGGGGTGCGATGCCCCCGTCATGCCAGGGGAGGGTGAGTTTTGAAAGAGAGATGCGTGCATGACTGTCCCAAACGAGTCTCCGCTGTAAACCCTCCACCTCCAGAAAGTAGCTCGCCGGAATGATATCAAAGGAGTACTGAAGTGCGTAGAGAAATCGGGGTAGGGACATCATTTTAAACAGCGCCGCTCGGCCAAGTAGGGACAGCGGCAGTCTACACCAACGGGCCACGTCAAGTTTCAGGCGTCGGAGAGGAGGAAGGAGATTATGCTCGTAGCGGGCAGCCGAGTCCAACGTTATGTAAACCCCCAAGTACTTGAAGCCAGAGTGAGAAATTTGAATGGGGAACCTAGTCGGTAAGGGAGGAAAAGCACCAGAGATGACATAAACACACGATTTAGACCCATTAATAATCAAACCGGAGTTTTTGCCAAAAGAAGTGAGGACGTCGAAGAGGACGTGGAGGGACTTGCGGGGGAAGTGAGATACAGAAGAATATCGTCGGCATACAGCGAAACCCGGTCTTCAAGGTCAGGGGTCCATTAAATGCCCTTTATCGAGGGTTCCCATCGAAGCCAGGCCGCAAGCGGTTCCAGGGCAAGAGCATTTTTGCCAACATTTTTGATTGTGTTGCCTATTTGTGTTATTTTTAGTTGATGTTCTCGATCCCAGATCCCAAGTCGTAGTTAGGGTCTGCTGTTCATCCGAACAGGTAAGTGCTTTTTAAAGTAATGTTTACAGGTTTTGAGAGTTTAAAGGTCCTAAAGGAGGTCTACAAGTTACTTGCAGTGTTGGTTGTGGGATTTTTGTATATTTAGATGTATTAGTGTTACCGTTTTTCACTAGTCTGTTGTTTTGGCTTTTCATACTCTTTTTTAGTAATGAATTGCTATGTTATGTTCAATTGTGTTAGGCTATTTATATTTTAATGATTAACTATTATGAATGTATTTTTGCAAATGTAAATACATTTGCAAGTTTTTTTATGTATGTACTTAACAGGTTTTTTAGCTACAAACATGTCTTATGGGTATTCGGAGTTTAAGCTTTTTTGTGAGGAAATCATTTTTGATTTATAATAAACCAATGCATTTTACTTTGATTTTATTTTTTTGGCATTCCAGATTTTTTTTCAAATACCATTTCAATTTTTTTATGGTTCCTCAGTACTTTTGATTGCTTCAAGGAATTTCTATTGAATTTGTTTTATTTTCCCATTTTTTGAGGGGCTTTTTTGACAATATGTTTCAGTTTTGGTGGATTTTCTTTTTTTATGAAGATAGAGAGAAATACCTGTAGCTCCAAAATAGTTCGTTTTATTTTTCTCTGTTCTTTTGAGTGGTAAATATGGTGTTATCTTGTTTTTGTAAACAGTCTGTGAATTGTTTTGAGGAATTGTTTGGTTTATGTATTGGAATTGTTTTAAGGTATGGATTGAGTTTTTATTTAAATTCCTTACTTATATATATATATATATATAATTTTATTATATCAGTCTTCATTAACTTTGGTATTTAAATTTATTTTTTGACTGATATAATAAAACAATATTCTTATTACTTAAATAAGAAGATTTGGTGTGTTGGTTTTGAACTTATCATAGTTTATGAGGACTTTAGTAGGTTACTATTTATTGCATAATATGCTTTTGGCTATGATTCCAGAGTAATATACCGTCTTTGTTATTTGTGAAGTGTTTGGGCCTGATTCACAAAAGTAAACTTGGACTAAAATATTTAGCCCATTGCCAGTGTCAATTGTCAGATGATTTACATTTTTGGCTGTAGGTGTAGCCCATATGATTTAGTAACTGCTTTCCTTTCTGTGAATCAATATATTTTGCATCTTATGAAATTGTAGTCAAAAGTAGTGTAATAGTATAATTATTTATCATAATTTTAAGTGTGTGTGTTTTTAATTACATGTAAAAATATGTAATTTATCAGGTTTTCCGTTGGGGGTGTTCAAAATTGGAGGTGCTGTAACTTTTCTCTCGGATGAAAAAAGAAAAAAAATAAGTTTCATTTTAAAATGTCTCTAGAGACTGTCGTTTTTAGGTTTATTTCTGCTTGTTTTATATATATATATATATATATATATATAGGAGTATCACAAGCAGCACAAGTGTTTCTTGCCACCCACTTGAGGAATACTTTCATTTTTATTGTTGAGATTGGCGACGGCGACTCACTGGAGAAGCAATTTCAAGCACTACAAGATCCAGAAGCCCACACTGTGGCCACGCCCAATGGGGGCGGAGAAAGAACAGTTTGGTGCTTGAAAAGACTGCCGCAAGCGGATCTCTGTTTATAGCCTAGCTGCCCCAGACAAAGTGCTACATTGCATGAAACTCGTTGGGCAAGACTATGGGAAAACATTCTGTGCGAGGCACTCTTGCTGTGAGTGTGTGCCGTTTTATCCATTAAATGCAAGGGCTGGCAATTACCTTCTGTGTGGCGCTTCCTCATTTCCGGGTGAACTTTTGGTTGGATGTTTTGCGGTGTAGCCTGAGCCACGAGTGAAGCCCCACTGTGCCTGTGTATAGCCCTGAACTAAAGGACAGAAGGTGCCCAATGGAGAAACACTAGGAGTATCACAAGAAGCACGAGTGTTTCTTGCCACCCACTTGGGTGATACTTTCTTTTTTATTGTTGAGATTAGCGACGGCGACTCACTGGAGAAGCAATTTCAAGCACTATAAGATCCAGAAGCCCACACTATGGCCACGCCCATTGGGGCGGAGAAAGAACAATTTGGTGCTTGAAAAGACTGCCGCAAGCGGATCTCTCTTTATAGCCTGGCTGCCCCTGACGAAGTGCTACATTGCATGAAACGCGTTGGGCAAGACTATGGGACAACATTCTGTGCGAGGCACTCTTGCTGTGAGTGTGTGCCATTTTATCCATTAAATGCAAGGGCTGACAATTACATTCTGTGTGGCGCTTCCTCATTTCCAGCCGAACTTTTGGTTGGATATATATATATATATATACATTCACTGAAAAAAACATAGGTTATAGACTATATATAGTTAGGAATTAGCATTTACAAAACCTTAATTTACTCGCACAAAACCATAGAAATTCGCATATATAGTTAGTTGCAATAACTATATATCGCGCACCCGCAATCCACTGCTGATGATGTCACATATTACATCATTCATGACATGGTCAGTGACATCACTGATGACATCACCGATGACATCTCAAATGACATCATCCAGCGACTGTGTGTTTCTGTCAAGTTTAAATATGTTATATATATATCTAGGGAACGGCGTATTGAAGAATGAGTGGGTGTATAAGTGTCTGAATGGATGATTTAGTAGGTGTGTGACTCACTCTTTAAGTGAGTGGTTAAACGTATCTTACTGAATGCATGGGATAGTGACAAAACTGTGAATGTCTGTATCCGTCTATCTGTTGGTGTGTAAGTGGCTGCATGGGTTTGCGAATAGCTACATGAGTGTCTAAATAGGTTATTGATTGGTTGTCTGGGTTAGGGGTGGAAGGACATTTCCGTTCTGCCCTTGGAATGTGCGATAATTTGCACTTTCCACCTTCCACAAAGAAGGTGGAAAAACAGTGCAAATTCCCGCACAATCCCAGGCGGAACGGAAGTTGGCCGCCCGCCTAATTAATTATATTTAAAGCTGGAAATAAAGTTAAATAAAACGTACCTTATTATTGAACTGCAAACTTCCCGATCGCGGCTTCTTCTTTAAAAATGTGCATGCGCGGGAGCCTGCACATGCGCATTCCTCACCAGAAATGCACATTGTGCAGGCTCCCGCGCATGCGCAGTTTCAAAGAAGAAGCTGCTATCGGGAAGTTTGCAGTTCAATAATAAAGTACGTTTTATTTAACTTTTTTCCAGATTTAAATATAATTAATAAGGCGGGCGGGAAAGCGGGCGGGAAGCGGGAGGCCGGCAGGAGGCGGGAGGCGGGCGGACAGGCTCTGCGAAACAGAAATATTGTGGAGAGGCACGGAGATTTGTTCAATCTCCGTGCCTTTCCGATATACTCCATTCCGCAAATTCCGCCCACCCCTACTCTGAGTATCTGTATGGGTGCCTGAGTGTTTGAGTGGGTGGGGTGTGTGTGACTCTGCATAGATGTGTGAGTGGGTGATTCACTGGGTGCATGGTTTCAAGAGTGCATCTGTGATGGTGTGTATGGATGGGTGAGTGTATGTATAGATGTGTTGGTGAGTGAATATATATCTCAGTGGTACATGTGTGAGCAACTGCATATGTGAAATGCAGTGTATATGTGTGTTGGAGTATATAAATGGCTATAAGTGAGAGTGTGTGAATGTAAGAGTGGCTGTATGGATGAGTGTGTGCTTGTATCAGTGATTGTATTAGACAGTAAGAATGTGCTAGTATTTGTATGAGTAATTGAGCTTGTGTGTGTATAACTGTATAGGTGAGGAAATGGCATTGTGATGAATTATTTGCATGATTGACTAGGTGTGAGAGTACCTCTATGGATGAGTGGTGGTGTGTGAGTGTCTATATAGGTGTATGAATGCATATGATAGTCCTGTACTGAGTGACCATAAGTATGAGTGACTGTACAGGTTAGTGAGTGGATGTGTGTGTAAACCTACGAATAAGTGAGTGGGTATGTTGTTATTGGTGTTGGATGTCATCAGTGATGTCATTTGAGATGTAATCAGTGATGTCACTGACCATGTCATAAGTGATGTAATATGTGACATCATCAGGAGTGCATTGTGGGGGTGTGAGTTATAGTTAGCTGAACTAACTATAACGGGGGAATTTCTTTGGTTTTGTATGAGTGAAATGTCCAACTAACTATAACACCTCGAAACATATGGTTTTTTCAGTGAATTTCAAAGGTTTTTTAAATTCTAATTTCTAACTATAACGTGCCTGAAAGCTATGGTTTTTTTAAGTGAATTTTAAAAGTTTTTTAAATGCTAGTTTCTAACTATGCCTAGGGAGGTTGGACATGTGAAGAAAGAAGAAAAACACACAGAAAGAAGCAAAAGAAATACAGAAAGAAGCAACAGAAGTCCACAAAGAAAATTGCAGGAAGAAGCAAGACATGTGCAGAATGAACCAACAGAGGAGCAGAAAGAGGCCTTGTTGCACAATCATCCTGTGCCCGCAACTTTTTTCAGTCGGGTATTGGTGGCAACTGACTCTGACTAACCAGGCCTAGAGCCAGTGCTATGCTAAAAGACACTTAAAATACAGTGAAATCACCTTCATACACTAGGGAACACTATGCATTGAGGTACCCCTGTGATTAGCATGACCTCCTCTTTGAGGCCCTAGTACTTAACATAAAAGGGCAGGGGTATTAAAACTACCTCTTAAAACATTCTACGGGGCGCATTTGCACGGTGGTGAAGGGAGGGGGAGCCTGAGATGACATATGTGCAAACATGCCCTGTGCCATTTTAAGTTGGGAGATTAACTCCCTTGAATCCTGACGGTCCCTAGGGTCCAACTAGCCCTCCGGGTACCTCCAGTTATCGTCACAGAGCTGCACTGCAGAGAGGTGTAAAAAGGGGTGTGGCCTGGCCCACCTCTCTGCAATGCGAGCCCCCCACACAGACACGCCGATAACATTTATTAGGCGAGAGGACAAAGAGCTCCTGAAGCCAGGCTCCTGACTTTAAAATGGCGCCCGGCGGCGATGATGACTGCCTGAACCAGGAAGCTTTCTAATGCGCCCCGGGCTCTGAATGCCACGGAGACTGAAAAAAGAAAAGGTACTGAGTTGCATCTTGAGTACCCCGTCCCTGCAACCACTGGGTGAGTCATGAAGTGATTTGCTGTGTAGGATTGAAACCTGAGAGAACTGTGCCTGCATTTCACATTCATTCAATGTCTACGATGTCCCATACACAGACACATATTGGGATCGACCTGAGAGTGAAGCCTCTACTGACTCTCTCAGCATATGTGAGCCTCCTATGAGGAGTTTACATAATAGGTCAAAATAGGTGGCCATTATCCTTTGTCTGTCCCTGCCCTGCTCGCCTCCACAGAGAAACCGAAAGAGGACCGATCAAAGAGCCTTAAAGGAATAATAAAAAGAGAACTGACCGAACGTCAGGAGTGGCCATCTTGGCATGAGCATTTGACCAATTTCCCTCCACATGTACTCAGCTGAAAGAGATCCAATTACTCCCACTATACACTAGGATGGCACAATATCAATATGTATAGGAAATGTTTTTCAATTTTCTATGGCACACTGTTGAGCAATTCTGTTAAGGCAAGGCATCGTCTGTTCTAAGGACGCCAATCAAATCTTCCACATCCCTAGGTCCAACTAGAATGGCGCTATAGTGTGGCATAGTGCCCCCTCACCCCACCCACAGCAGCAGTAATTAGGCCACCCTACAAATAACTTCTTACTTTACCCTCCTTTGAGTCACTACAGGCTGCTTCCGGGTGCTCCCCTCCCTGTCCCCAGTCATCTGGCACCTCTCTTCATTATATCTAGTAGAAATCTCAGAGCCTACTCCCTCCCTAATCGATCTCCACACGGCTCCATCCCCCCACTGACACATACCTCTCCAGACAATGCAGTGCGCAACAAGGCATAGCTTACCCCTGATGTACCCATCCCACTAACCTATCCCGAATCCCCCCTCTCCATCCCCCCTGACCCCCCTACCCCTCATTCCGAAAGATGCAAACCAACCATAATCCCCACCAGACCAACCCATCAACCCTCAACCCCAACCGCACTCCAACCTGAAACCCCACAGCTCCCACTCCTTCTCCATCATCTACCCTCCCAACTTCGCACCTATCGCCACCAAAATCTTCAAACATAATCTACTCAAGCAACACCCTGAAACACTCATATCGCACCTATCGCCACCAAAATCTTCAAACATAATCTACTCAAGCAACACCCTGAAACACTCATATCCGACCTCTACCACAACTCCTCCAAAGGCAAGACTAAAACAGACCTTATCTTCTACACCACCCACCAAGCCAAATGGAGAAATAACCTAACTAACCACCTGCGAGTTACCAAAACCACCAACATCCCCCACGGCAAAAGACTAGGTATCTCCAAGTCTCCCCATTCCCAAATAACGTCACCATACCGTTATACAGAAATGGCAAAGTCATGGTCCAAGCCAACAACTTCAACCTACACCAATTTGAACTCTCCTTCCCCAAGCTGCGAAACTCCATTCTGACCCCACCCAACTGCCCCACGCCTCCCGAACCCGACCACCAGTCCCCTACCCAAGAAAGACCGGACACAAATCCTATCCCAAACCCTCAACTACCTAAATCCGCAGACTCGCCCCCCTCCCCCAGGCCAGATTGCCCTCTACCCCCCACTCCCATCCCCCCAACCATACCTCCCACCCCAAAAACCCTCAGCCCTCTCAAAACAACCCTCAATGCCCCTATCGCAACCGACAGCCCCAGTCAGATATGCCTACCAAACCCACTCCTCCCCATACCCCGGAGACAATGGAGGTAATAAATGAGCGCCTCACATGCATATAAAAACAACTCAACTCCCTCTTACCTCTGAGCGCGACTCACCTCTCAACCATAACTGAAAACCTGTCCCTACTACACAGCCAATTCAACAATATCACCCAGGCCATCAACAAAATCCTTTTCCATACTGCTGCTGTCACAATTCTACTTACCTGAAAACCAGGTATTGCAGGAACGAAGAGAGCCTCCCCTATCACCTCCAAACCAATCCTCCACACAGAGAATATATGTGTAGATGATGGATTTCCAGGGGAAGGGGGAGTGAGTACCTCACTTGTGAGGTATGTTCGGGATAGGTTGTGATGACACCAAAGGGGATGTCTTCAGGGGTTGTTGTTCAATGGAGAGAGAATTAAATGAAGTCTGTGGGATGACCTTTAGCAGGTCCTGGGAAAACAGAAAGGTAAGAGATAGATATCGCGAGGAAACAGGGAGAACCAAAACGAAGAACGATAAGTGTTCATGATGCCCTACAATCATCTAAATGAAAACAAACAATGTCTTCTTACCATCCAAAAAGGCAAAATCGTAGGGTCCGATGAGAAAGGATTCACAGGAAAAGGAGGTTCTCATTGGTTAACAACAACAACGTCAAAATACAAAGTCATGCGATACCTGGCGTGGGAGGCAAAGCCGCCGGCTCCTGCCGAGTGCCTCCATGGTTCAATAAAAAGAGGTGAAGGACTCGTTTAGGGGGCAGTGCAGCCGGCTCCTGCCGTGTGCTGCTGTGATGAACGAAAAGAAAATAGGGTATGCCAATGCTTCTTCCACGGAAGATACTGTACACATATGGCTACAAACAAAGGGATGTTTTGTAACGACCTCCAGTACAAACTCTTTAAGTTACTGGTTGAAGGCCAAGTTCATCCATCAGTTACAGTTCCTTCACCGCAATGCTGTGATCCATCACGGCTCATGCCTCGTTTCCTGAAAAGAATCGGCAACTCCGGCCGTGTTATCACACCTGCGGCGGTTGCCGTGATTAACGCCAAGCGGCTTCGGCCGTGTAAATCCTGGCAGCGTGTGCCGAGTGTCACAAGCGGCTTCAGCCACGCGTAATTCCTGGCAGCGTCTGCTGCGGGTCTCAAGCAGCTGAGGCCACGTTCTCTTCCAGGAGGCGTCTGCCGAGGTACACAAATGACAGACGCCGCATTCAAATCCGGGCGGCGTCTGCCGTGACGCACAAGCAGCACCGGCCCGCTCAAATCCAGGCGGCGTCTGCCGCAATGCACAAGCGGCAGCGGCCGCGTTCAAATCCGGGGGGCGTCTGCCACGAGTCCCAATCGGCTGAGGCTGCGTACAAGTCTTGGCGGCATTTGCTGCGTTACACAAGTGGCTGAGGCAGCGCTCCTTAAGGTGAGGGGGGCAGAAAAGGATATCAGTTGAATATCCATGGAAAACAGAGAGAAACGCTCCAGCGTTCTCTCCAGGGTCTGACACAAGAATTTCCCATAAAGTCAAGCATTCGTTCTAGATAGGAGAGGGGCTTTATACAGCTTCCCTTCTTACCTGAATCCTATCAATCAGGAAAGGAAAGTAGCCCAAGACGGCAGAAGACAGAATACACAATAGAAGGGAAAGAGCATGGAACACAAGAAAGTGGTAACAGCTGTGCCCTCCTTCCCCTCAAAACATTTAATACTCCCCTCCCTCTTAAACACCAGTGAGCCACATCAACAGCCTAATCTCTAGACGTCCAGCTGGCACTCCTCTCCTCCCAACACCCAATCCCTCAGACTAAAAATAACGATCCCTGATATGTCTCAGAGAGAGGCAATACTCACTAAAGCCTATGACCCCAGAGAAACCCAAACCCTCCTTCCAACATCCAAGTAATCACTGGTATAGGTAGAGACAACAACCTAGGCCCATTAAAAGTCCCTCTCAATGCACAACCATCACCCATGTTCCCCCCTCCTCCCAAGCCTATTCCAAAAGCGACATGGTAACCTGCATACTTATACACAGTAGATCCGCAGCTAAGCACGCAATAGAGCTGACTGATGCCATACTCAGTAACAATACTGACATTGCGTTTCTCACCGAAACCTGGTTCAATGAAACATATTACCCGCTCCTTGACCTCCTAGTCCCCCATGGCTTCTCGATCATTAAAAAAGACAGAATTGACCAACGCGGTGGCATAGTTGCACTCAAAACACACTCCTTCTCAACCTACAAATGCCTAAACAACATCATAACACACGTAAACAACTAAGTACCATCTCATCTACCACCCCCCAGGAAATTCTGCGGCTTTCAGTGATCAAATATCAGACCTACTAACTCAGAGCTCCCTCGCAAACTTTGACGACAACATAGTTCAAGCTCAAGTTCAAGAATTTGTATAGCGCACTACTCACCCAGAGGGTCTCAAGGCGCTTGGGGGAGGGGTGCATTATTTATCGAATAGCCAAGTTTTAAGTTCCTTTCTGAAGGAAATGTGGTTCTGTGTAAGGCGGAGGTGAGAGGGGAGAGAATTCCAGGTCTTGGCCGCCAGGTAGGAGAAGGATCTTCCTCCCATGATGGATCTATGGATGCGCAGAACTGCGGCGAGGGCTTAATTGGAGGATCTTAGTTGGCGGGTCGGTGTGTAGAAAGACAGTCGTGTGTTGAGGCAATCTGGTCCTAGTTTGTAGAGGGCCTTGTGAGCGTAGGTGAGGAGACAGAAAGTTATTCTCTAGTTAACGGGAAGCCAGTGGAGGTCTTTCAGGTGACCGGTAATGTGAGCTTGGCGAGGGATGTCCAATATGAGTCTGGCTGATGCGTTTTGGATGTGTTGGAGTTTTTTCTGTAATTTGGCTGTGGTTCCGGCGTTGAGGGTGTTTCCATATTCCAGTCGGCTGGTGACCAGTGCGTGGGTGACAGTCTTTCTTGTTTCGGTGGGGACGGAAGATTTTTTTGAGCATACGAAGTACGTTGAAGCAAGAGGATGAGACGGCGTTGACTTGTCTGGTCATCGAGAGGGAGGAGTCTAGGATGAAGCCTAGGTTACTTGCGTGGTCTGTGGGTATGGGTGCTGTGCCCAGGGCCGAAGGCCACCATGAGTCGTCCCAGGCAGAGGGGGATGATCCTAGGATGAGGACTTCCGTTTTGTCTGAGTTAAGTTTTAGGCGGCTGTTTTCATCCATTCAGCAACTTCTTTCATGCCTTCGTAAAGATTGGTTTTGGCGATGTTAGGGTCTTTGGTGAGGGAAAGGATCAGTTGGGTGTCGTCAGCGTAGGAGATGGTGTTGAGGTTGTGCTGTCGCGCGATAGATGCGAGGGGGCTCATGTAAACGTTGAAGAGGGTGGGACTAAGTGATGATCCTTGTGGTACTCCGCAGATTACTTCGGTGGCCTCTGATTTGAATGGGGGGAGTCGGACTCTCTGGGTTCTCCCGGCGAGGAACGGGAGGATCCAGTCCAAGGCTTTTCCTTGTATGCCAATGTTGCTGAGGCGATGTATGAGGATGCTATGACAGACTGTTTCAAAGGCTGCGGAGAGGTCAAGTAGGATGAGGGCAACTGTTTCTCCGTTGTCCAGTAGCGTTCGGATGCCGTCTGTCGCTGCAATGAGGGCGGTTTCGGTGCTGTGTTTGGCTCTAAATCTGGACTGTGAGGTGTCGAGGGAGTTGTTGGATTCAAGGAAGGCTGCGAGCTGGCTATTGACGGCTTTCTCAATGACTTTGGTAGGGAATGGGAGGAGGGAGATGAGGCGGTAGTTCTTAAGTTCAGAGGGGTCTGCTGTAGGTTTCTTCAGGAGGGCGCTGAGTTTGGCGTGTTTCCAGCTTTCTGGGAAGGTAGCGGAGTTGAAGGAGCAGTTGATGACATCACGGAGATGGGGTGCGATGATGGAGTCTGCTTTGTTGAAGATGTGGTGGGGACAGGGGTCGGTTGGCAAACCTGAATGGATGGAGTTCATTAGGCGGATGGTGTCTTCAGTGGTGATTGGGTTCCAGGCGCTAAGGTTGTTAGAGGGCGGTTTAATTTTGGAGGTGGGTGGAGTGGACTGTTCTTTGGAAATGTTCTCAAAGCTGTTATGTATGTCAGCGATTTTGTTGTAGAAGAAAAAGGATAATGAATCGCAGAGGTCTTGGAAGGGAGTAATGTCCTTTGAGGCTGCGGTGATGTTGGTAAATTCTTTGACAATGTTGAATAGTTCCTTGCTGCTATGGGCGTTGTTGTCGAGTCGATCCTTGAATGCTGATTTTTTTGGTGGATCGGATCAATTGGTGGTGTTTGCGGGTGGCTGTCTTGAAGGTGGTCAGGTTGTCAGTGGTTGGTTTTTTCCTCCATGTTTTCTCGAGAGTACGGCATAGCTTCTTGGATTTCTTAAGGTCATCGTTGAACCAGGGGGCCATTTTGTTACCCTGTTTGGTTTGTTGGTTTTTCAAGGGTGCTAATTCGTCAACGCTGTGAGTGATCCATTGTTTGAGTTTAGTGGCAGCTTGGTTTCGGTCCGATGAGAGGGCGGGAGGGTTTTGGTTGAGCGATGTGAGGAGTTGGTCGGTGGTGATTTTGTTCCAGTTTCTTCGCGGAATAGGTTGTGGGTCGAGGTAGTTTTGTAGCTGAAGTGAACACAGCTGTGGTCCGTCCAATGGAGAGCTGTGGTGTGATCGAAGGAGATGTGCTTGCTGGAGGTGAAGATTGGGTCAAGCGTATGTCCGGCTACATGGGTGGGGGTGTCAATAAGTTGTTTGAGTCCGAGATTGGCCAGGTTGTCCAGAAGGGTGGTGGTATTGCTGTTGTTTTTCTTTTCCAGGTGGAAGTTGAGGTCTCCCAGTAGAATGTAGTTCTCGGAGGTGAGGGCATGTGGGCTGATGAAGTCAGTGATGTCTTCGCAGAACTGTTTACGGGTTCCTGGTGGTCTGTAGATGAGGGTGCCTCTAAGTGTGGTCCTGGGGTCGGTGTGGATCTGGAAGTGGAGGTGTTCGGCGATTGCAAGGTTATCGTCGAAGCTGGTCGTGATTCTGATGGTGTTCTTATGGACGATGGCGATGCCTCCTCCTGTTTGGTTGGTGCGGTCTTTTCGGATGATCTTGTAAGCGTCCGGGATGGCTATGGCGATGTTGGGTGCTGATGATGCGTTTATCCAGGTTTCTGTAAGGAATGCAATGTCCGGTGAAGCATTGTCAAGTAGGTCCCAGAGTTCAGTGGCGTGTCTGTGGACCGAGCGGGTGTTCAGCAGGATGCACTTCAGGTGGTTCGAGTCGGAGCTGTGTTTGGAGTTAGTGGAATTGGTGTGGGTCTTGATGCAGGTAAACTTGCAGGAGTGGCAGTTGAAGGGATCGTGGGTACGTCCTGGGGCAGCCTCGTAGCATTGTGGTGTGCGTCCGGGGTTAAGGGCTAAGAGGGCGGCGGCGTCATACGTTATGTGGGAGGAGTGCGGTTTGAGGGGGCCAGGGGGTCTGGCGCTGGGCGCGGTCCAGGCGCGGACGGGCGTAGACGGGCTTACCTTTGGCGCAGCTTCGGCGTGCATGGGGCGCGAAAGCTGCGCGTGAACGCTGCGCGCAAAAGCATCTGTCATAAATAGATAGTGGGGGGCGGGCGAGGGAGGGTCAGCTGGGAGGCGGGAGCGGGGGGGAGGGGTGGGCTGGAAGGCACAACAACAACAAGATGGCAGCAATAATGAGTGGAGACCGTACGGGGTGGGCAGGGGCGCAGGCACAATCAGGCACAGTTCCAACAAAGTTACAGCACACTTGCAACACAATGCGACCAGTAAAAGCGCTGCGCGGCACACAAGCGTTACAGTATGCAAATGCAGCAGCGTCTATGAAGCGCTACGATACCAGCACCAGTAAGCGCTACAATATTAAAGGACAATAGCGTAAATGAAGCGCTAGGATACCAGCACCAATCCATGTCACAGATGAAGTGCTACGAACTCAGTAGGAGCCAGGGAGCGAGGAGAGTGAGGGGAGCGACCGCTACTATCATCCTGGGTGACTTCAACCTCCCTTTGAACAATGAAAATGACACTGTTATGCAGTCTCTAAATGAACTCCTTCTCACAAATGAGCTTACCCAACACTACAAGGGTCAAACCCACAACAGGGGCTCTACCTTAGATGCTATCATAGCCAAAAGCAAAACTATAACAATAAATAACATTCTCCCAATCGACTGGTCAGACCACCACATAATTCTATTCAGCATCAACCACACAGTAGCTCCACCAATCAAAACTCAAATCACCCACCAATGACCCAGAAATTTCCAAGACATCCCCTTCACTGCCCTTCAAGAAACCATAAAATCACTGCTCCCAACCTGTTCGTACAACCTCAACACGTTTGAGCTCTCTATTCTGTACAAGAGAACAATGACAACTGCCCTTGACCATCTACCGCCCCTAAAACCTAAAAGAGTCTGAGAAATCCCATCCGAAGCCTTGTTCAATAACGACCTCAACTCCGAACGAAGAAAAGTAAGAGCCGCTGAGAGACTCGGGAGAGGGAACCCATCAACAATCAACCTCTTCCCAACTCAGGAAAGAACGCAGTAACTACAAAAAACACATAATCAAAGAGAAAGCCACCTTCTTTCGGAACGCACTAGACAAAGCCAAAAACCACCCCAAAACCTTTTTAACATCATCCAGAGACAGACCTCCAAGCCCACCAAAGCTAACCCCCTGCCTCCAAACTTTGGTGTAACAACCTGGCCAAATTCTTCTATGACAAAATCTCTAATATTGAGCTCTCCCTAGACTACCACCCTCAACCCCAACATGGTAAATACGCATCCCTAATGAAACCTCACCCATCCCCAGCTCACAACATGCTCACGGAACCCGAGACCGATCCTCTGTCGACCCCCAAAGTCACCCCTCACCCTAGTCCCCCATCCCCTCCCAAGTGGTGGAAATTCTTCAATCCTCTCTCCGAAGAGGACATTTCTAATGTGATTGCCAACTTCAAACCCTCCAACCATTATGCAGACGCCTCCTTAGCTAAGAACCTCAACCTTACCCTAACCCCACTGTGGACAAAGATTATCAACAGCTCACTAAACAACGGACTAATGCCAGACTGTCTCAAACAAGACCAAGTCATCCCCCTTCTAAAAAAAAAACTAATGCTGATCAAACATTTTAGGCCCATCACCAACCTCCCTTTCCTAGCCAAAATCCTGGAGAAATGTGTTCTCTCCCAACTGAACCAACACCTTGAATCTAACAACCTTCTCGACTCACACCAATCCGGGTTCAGGAAGGGATGCAGCACAGAAACCGCTATAGTGGGCATTACGGACAACATTCACAACTCCCTTGACTCCAACAGATGCTACCTACTTGTCCTCCTCAACCTATCAGCTGTTTTTGACACGGTTGATCACAACCTACTCTTAAACGCCCTCAAAAAACGTGTCGAAGCTGATGGCAATGTCCTAAAATGGTTCTCCTTATTTCTATATAACCGCTTCCAACTCTTAAAAATCAAAAACTCAATGTCCGACACCTCCCCCTCAACTTGCGGTGCCCCTCAAGGCTCAGTCCTCTGCCAAACACTCTTCAACATTTACATGGAATCACTCACTGCCATTCTAAAACAAGCAAGCATCGCCTACCACCTCTTTTCTGACGACACCCAGCTGTACCTCGAGATCTCCGCCCTCAATGACATCCTCCACCTCAACTCCACTCTTTCAAAAGTAGAAAATTGGCTAACTCTCAACCACCTCAAACTCAACCAAGAAAAAAACGAAATCCTTGTCTTCTCCAATCACGAGCAACCCCCTCAGATCCAAGAATGGATAAACAACCTTGACTCCCTAAACTGCAAATTCACTCCAGCAAACTCAGTCAAATCACTAGGGATCTCTCTAGACCCAAGCCTCAACGTGAGCTCCCACATCAAATCCACAGCAAAAGGCGCCCTTTACAACATAAATCTCCTCAACAAAATCAAACCTTTCATACCCCACAAAGACCTAAAAACTGAAACCCAATCTCTAGTTCTGTCCAGACTTGACTATGATAATGCTACTCTAACCGGGACAGCAAAAACACACACAACCCCCATGAGAGCCACCCTAAACGCAGCAGCAAGAATGGTCTCAGTTGCCAGGAAATATGACCACATCACCCCTGCATTCCAGGCCCTAAAACTGCTACCCATCAAAGCACGCTGCGCCTTCAAAACTGCCTGCCTCACCCATATGTTATGTTATGTTATGTTAAGGGGTGCTTGTAAAGCGCACTGTCACCGTGGGTTTCCTGGCGCTGATTGGATGCTGAGGGGACAGAGGGACTTTAGCTGGGCTGTGGGAAGAGCCAGGTTTTTAATGATTTACGGAATTGGATGAGGGTGTTGGCGGTCTTGACTGAGGCAGGGAGGGAGTTCCAGAATTTAGGACCAAGGTATGCAAATCTCCGACCGCCAGATCTGCAGAGTTTGATGGGGGGGACAACCAGGAGGTGTAGGTGTGATGATCTGAGATTGCGTGAGGGACAGTAGGGCCTGATGAGAGAATTCAAGAAAGCGGGGCGAGAACCAGAAAGAGATTTGATAATGAAGCCTTGCACACAGGCAAACCGGAATACTTTGCTGCCAAACTCACAAAAGCTGGACAATCAAGAAATCTAAGAAGCTCCAACTCGCTCCTTCTAATCCCCCCAAAAAGACATAAACAAAAAGCCCTCTCCCGCTTCTTCTCTGGGAATGCCTCAAAAATCTGGAACTCTCTCCCAACGCACATCAGGACTAATCCCTCCTTCACGATCTTCAAGAGACAATTAAAAGAACTTCTCCTCAACCGCCAACTCTATGCATCTGGCCAATGACCTTGATCTTTTTGCCCTCAATATCCTTGATGATACTCACTGTCCTATATTGCTTATGTTTTCTATTCATGTATGTTGTAAAGCGTTCTGATACCCCTGGGTCTTGTAAGCACTATATAAAACTCCAAAAATAAAATAAATAAATACATTTTAAAAACCCCGGGGTGGCTGTCGCCGGGGTAGCGTGGGTGCCATTTGCCCCTGCAAAATTATTAATGAAAGCCCCAGGGTGGGGGTCCCCGGGTTTTGGGGGTACCTTTGAGGCCCCCACACATTTTAAAATTAGCCCCAGGGGTGGCGGTCCACTGTGCTGGGGGCTGCTTGCCCCCTCAACTACTTATTTAAGCCTGTGGTGGCGGTCCCCGGGACAGTGTGGGGGGGATTGGGGCTCCCCTCGCAGATTTTGTTCACTGCCCCAGGGACATGGCCCACCCGGGGCCATCAATTAAATGAAGCGCTGGTGCCCGCGCTTCATTTTAAAAAAAGGTCGGCGGGATTCGCGGACCCTGCACGCATTTAGAACATTTTTGTTTTTTCAAAAAAGCTTTTTTGGGCCCTAGGGTTTCTTGTGGGACCCCCTGAGCAGGCTTAGGGGTCAGGATGTTTCTACCCTGCCCCCTTTTCTTGTTTTGCAGGTTTCTTTTACTGCTTTCTTGTGCCCTGGTTCTACCGAGGCACAAGATGGCTGCCAACACTTCCTGGCTTGAAGTGTTGACAGCCAATTAGAATGCAGCTTGTGATCGGCAGGGTTCGCGGATCCTTCGTGCCTCTATATTTCAAAACTTTTATTTTTTTATTTTCTCAGCAACCACTGAACAGATTTACACCAAAAAAAGGGTCTCTTTCTGAGCCAAGGGCTACCTTTGTGCCAAATTGGGTGTAATTCCGTTCAGCAGTTTCCGCTGTAACAGTGCCTAAAGTTTCCTATGGGAAATTGATTTTCCAACCTCTATATTTTGAATTTCTCAGGAACTACTGAATGGATTTACATCATTTAAATAAAATCTCTTTCTGATCCAAGGGCTACCTTTTTACCAAATTTGGTGGAATTCCGTTCAGCAGTTCGGGCTGTAGCCGTGTCTAAAGTTTCCTAGGGGAATTAACATGGAGAAAACACGTTTTGAGATCCCCCTTTTTTCTCAGCCCCCTCTTGCTGGGTCACCCTGAAACTTCGATTATAGAAGCTGACCAGAGTGCACCACTAGTTTTGAAAATTTCGCAAAGATTCGTCAACCGGCGCCAAAGTTATTGGGAAAAGAAAATTGCTTTTTGAATAGAAACAAGGGCCTAACTATAACTACCTACTGGTGAACCAACAGTAGATAATATATATATACTTATATTCTTATGTATTTTTGCTGGTTTGTAACAGTTTTTATTTACTTGTAATTTATCCGTTTTTCATGTGGTATTTTTTTCTATTAAGAAGTGTATGTAAAGGGTTAGAAGTTGGAGAGTGTTTTAATATTTATTTCCTATTTTACATTTACTAGTTTGAAATAATGTAGATGGGACACAGGAAAGATACTCTTCAATCGTAGTTTATTGCAAGGTGAAGGGAGAGCCGTCCCAGCAGGCAGGTCGATGGCAAGGAAATAACTGCCCCAACTAGAACACTGTACAAGGAACATTCACGATGACATAGGACAGTTCCAAGTTGCGCAATGCACATCACCACACCTCCCCTCTTTTGGAAAGAGAATCACCAAAACATCAATTACAGTGAAAGTAAAACACAGATCATGGGAAAGTAAATGAGGGATACCATAGGGTTGAACATAACTTCGCAGCTTGTTGGATTCAAGTGAAAAGTACAACAGGGTTAAACATAATCTCGCAATTTGCTAGGTCTGACAGACATTCTAGTACTTTTCCTAACCCCATCCCCCTCTGAAACATTTTTAAAGTTGACATTACTTGAAAAACCAGAGGGATCTTTTGCGATTTGGGAAGTACACCACCAATTGCCATTGGTCAATCTGACCGCATTCTTGCGAGTATCCACTACTTGCTGAGAATCTAAAAACTTTGAAAGACCTTTCCTAACTAAAACAGGATTTTTAACTTTAACCCAATCTCCAATCTGAATGTTGTGAGACATTTTCTTTCCAGGTTTAACCTGTTTAGAACACACATCAGAGGATTTTCTATGAGCAGCATCCCACATATTGCTCATGTCGCCACTTTGGTGAAAATTTCTTACCATCCAGAAGGGATATACTTGTGAACAAGCTTTCCTCCCTCTCATGAGTTCAAAAGGGGAATAATTGGTAGCAGAATGAGGGGAAGTGCGGTAGGACCATACAAGATCTTTAACTGCTTTAAATACACAACTTCTAGATTTGAAAGCAGACTGAACACACTCCACGATAACTCTATTAAATCTTTCAGTCTTGCCATTGCTTTGCGGATGATAAAGAGGAGTTCTGGTGTGTTTGATACCACACGACCTCAAAAAGGAGTTCATTTCATGAGAGATGAATTGAACTCCGTTATCGGTTAATATTTCCTCTGGATAACCTTCTCTCAAAAAGATACTATTCAAGCAATCAATGACACTTTTGGAATTTGGTATACTGATTGGTTCAACTTCGACCCACCTTGACAAATGATCAATGAGAACCAAAAAATATTTGGAGTTGTTGGGAAGGACATGGAATGGTCCCAAGAAGTCCATTCCCAACTTCTGCCAAGCACGACCTGGAACAGAAACCTTAGATTCAACAAGACCTTCCAACACTAATACCTTGTCACTGGCACTACAACGTGGACATAGTCTGACCATCTCATCTATCTGAGAGTCCATTTTTGGCCACCAGAAATCCGACCTCACTTTTCTTTTAGTAATGGTAGCGCCGAGATGGCCAGAATGTGCTGCCAAAATAATTTTCTCTCTAAAACATGATGGAGGAACCAACTTGTCACCACGGACAATTACACTATTTTCCATTGAGAGCTCAGTGTTAATTTTCCAAAACATTTGGAGATCGGGAGAAAGACATTTCTCTTTCGGCCACCCCTTTTTGATAAGGGAGGAAACTTCTTTAAGGATTACATCATTACTTAGTGCTTTGATCCAATCATCCTCTAGAAAAGAAATGGGTTCCTGACAGACATTAGCAACAAAACATTCCTCTACCTCAGTCTCCCAATCTTGTTCATCACTGTCGGTTATGGGAAGCCTGGAAAGGCAGTCAGCTCTGCTGTTTCTTCCCCCAGGTATGTATTCGACGCTAAAAGAGAATTCAAGTAATTTCGTGGACAACCTTGCTAAACGAGCTGTTGTGCGTTTGACATTTTTTCCATTTAAGATATCAACTAAAGGTCGATGATCTGTTCTGAGAACAAAAGACCTGCCCCACAGATATGATTTAAATTTTTCCACACTCCATGTGCATGCCAGAAGTTCTTTTTCAATGACGGAATATTTCCGTTCCACAGGACGAAGAGTACGGGAGGCAAAGCCGACCGTATACTCCTTCCCGCCAGAACATTGGGAAAGAACTGCACCCAAACCATACTCACACGCATCAACCGTGACAAAAGTTTGTTTTCCTTCAACAAATGCCTGTAAAGCTGGAGCTGAAAGTATGTGATCTTTGATAATCTGGAAACCTTTTTTACATTCTTCTGACCACTCGAAAACAGCTCCTTTCTTCAGTAAGGTCCTGAAACATTCAGTAGTTTTTGCGAAGTCTTTCATGAATTTTGCATAAAATTCACACAAACCGAGGAAAGACAACAGTTGTTCTCTGTTTTGAGGAGCTGGAGCCTCAATAATACTCTTAACTAAACCAGGCCTAGGCTTGATGCCTTTTTCTGAAATAATATGTCCTAAATACTCTATTTCTTTGGCCTTGAAAATGCACTTAGCTTTCTGCAGGGTCAGACCTCTATTCTCGAGAACTTCGAAAACTTCATTAATCGCTTGATCGTGCTCACTCTCTGTTTTGGAAAAGATGAGAATGTCATCCTGAAAGACAACTACATTGGGATTATGGGCAAACATCTCCGACATAAGTCTTTGAAAGACAGCTGCGGCTGACGCCAGCCCAAAGGGAAGACGACAAAATTGGAAAACACCATCAGGGGTGACGAAGGCAGTGAGATGTCTAGATTGAGGATTTAATTCTACCTGATGATAGGCAGCCTTGAGATCGAGTTTCGTAAACCACGAAGATGACCCCACTTTGGCAATAAGGTCTTCAATTCGTGGCAAAGGAAACCCATCAACCCAAATGGCTTCATTTAGGGTGCGTAAGTCAACACACATTCTCAAATCTCCTGACCTCTTCTTGGCTAAGACAATGGGGGAAAGCCACAGAGTAGATTCGACTTTTTCAATGATCCCTTGATCACACAGAGCCTTCAAATGTTTAGACAGATCGCTTCTGATGCTCAAAGGAACATTGCGTAATTTGTGTTTGGTAGGAACAACATTGTCCTTTACTCTGATGGTATGCTGAAAGTTAGTGATTTTTCCAAGACGGTTCTCAAAAATTTTACTAAACTTTTGTTCCCAAGTGTTGTGCGCATGAGTGCACAGTGTATTATTAGTAATCGCGGAAACAGGAGTGTCTTTAATCTGTTTGTCGATGAAAACTGGATTGGCTAATCCTGGCTTGATAGTTAGACCTATTTCAGCTTGGTGGATAAGACCAAGAACATTAATTCCTTTCTTGGCCACATATACCTTCCCCTTGATAGTTACTCCTAACACCTTGATGTCGGCCCAGAAAAATCCAAGTAAATTAATCCTACTGCCTTCAAAGGCCACAGTAAGGATATCTGGGGGTAATAAACTCTTGTTATGCCAAAATTTGGTGTATTTATCTTGTGAAATAATGGTTATGCGTGCACCAGTGTCGACTAGCAACTGAACGTGATCTTTTCCAATGATAACATCAACCTCGGGATCAGGGATGTCATGAGAAATACTTTTGTCATGGGAATCCATGACTACTACCACATATTCTTGATGCATGACATCTTCATGAGAAAGATCATCCTCATACGAAAAATTGTCACCATTCTTGCTCATACTTTCCTCATTGATGACACATCGAACATTTCCTCTTGTGCCTCCTCTCCTGCCTCTCATGCATATCTTAGCAAAATGCCCCATTTTACCACACTGTCCACACTGTTGGTTGGCTGCAGGACAGTTCCTAAAAGAAGAAACATGAGAGGAAGAACCACATCTATAGCAAAACATTCTAGAGTCAGACTGTCTGAATCTACCACCTCTAGAAGAATAGGGTCTTCTGAAATTGCCACGCGGCATAAAAGGAGTTCTGGTTGCAGGAGAATTAGATATAGCACCAGAGATCGTGGTACTGGACATAGCACCAGAGATTGTGGTATTGGACAAGGCTGTTTCCAGCTGTTTGACATCATCCATAGAGGTTTCTATGCTTTTAGCTATATCTACCGCCTTATCTAATGAGGGGTCTTTACACGTTAGCAACTTCTTTTGAATTTCTTTACAATAGCAACGTGCAACAAGCTGATCTCTAATGAGCTGTGATGTGAAATTGTCAAATTCACAATTTGCAGCTAACATTTTTAGAGCAGTTATGAAGGTATCAATATTTTCATCACTCTTTTGTGTCCTTGTGAAAAACTTATACCTATGTACAACTAAGTTTTTTGTTTTAGTAAAATATTTCTCTAATTTCGCCTTAGCTATTTCAAACTCATCAGGATCTTGACCCTCAGGTGGATCATATGGAGGTAAATGGTCAAAAACATTTTGACCTTCGACCCCCAAATGGTAGTACATGAGGTTCTTTTTCCTCTCCGGTCTATATCTTTGACCATCAATGGCACCCAAGTAGGCCATGAACGATCTGACCCATAATTTCCATTCCAAGGGAGGATCACCAGGTACCTGCAAGAATGGAGCTGGTGGGGTGACACTTTGCATAGTTAAATGGATTAGTTACTGATGAGATGTAGATTAATTTTGATAGTTTGGATTGGCTTCAATAAAAGTTGTTTGAAAATTAGAACATGTTCTGGACCTTCAATAAAATAAAATATGTACTAGTCGTGAAAAAATGAAATCCCCAGAATTTACTTCTACCCACAAAAATGTGAGCATATCACAGAAGTAATATGCCGCAAAAATTGTACACACTGTAATAATTGTGTGTGTATCACAGAAGCAATGAGTTGTGTTGAGGAAAGGAGAAAGAAAAAAAATATATATATTGTCCAATTCTAGTTTAGTTCCAGTTTCTGTCACTAGATGGCAGTATGAGATGGAAAATCCTGTCTTTCGTTTTGAATTCCGAGGCAGCGTGAGAATTTGTTCAAACAGATGAACTCTGCATTTCAAACGCTGTGAAATGCTTGACAAACACGTGTAGAAGCTGTGTGTGTCAGCGCAGCGTTACATGACAGGGTGAGCGATTTGATCTCGGAGTTTATTTATTTTGTTATAAGGCACAGATGTTCGATGTCCAGATGAGGTAAATCAATCACATGTGTAGCGCTGTGTAAAAAGAATGAGAGCTTGAAGCTTTTCATAACGTAATACAAGCAATGTCTTCGCGCTGGTTTCAGTCGGTATGTAAATTCAGTTGCTATGGTGATCTGAAACCATTGAATGTTTTCTAAACGTCTAAGCGTGTTTGTGATAGGTCGACCACACGCATCAGAAGGTGATGTCACTCATGTCAGGCTCAACCACGTCATCATAGTAGTGACTGCAGCCTGAGTGGAGGGTCCTGTGAGCTTCGTGAAACGTGGTGAGGAAAACAGCTCTTTTAGTGTTCCCAATGCGATGGAATTGCTGCTTGTTAAGTGTTTGTAAGAGCGAGGAAAATCTTCGGCAAGTCGTTTACTCAAGAGGGTTTTTTTGTGTAGGAAACAGATGGGTTTCCTCAGGTTTTCCCTTCGTTAGCTCTTTTTTTTTTTAAGTTGGACCGTGTAATCGTAGGTCTAAAAGTGGGTACGGCTCTCCCTGGTCAATCCCAGTTAAATAACTTTGTAAATGTACTCACAGTTTGATGTTGTCGATAACGAAAAAAAACGGCAAAAAAAAAAAAATGAACAGTTCTAATCGTCGAGGGGTGGATCCCGTCCTCTGTCGCCAGTGAAATAATGTAGATGGGACACAGGAAAGATACTCTTCAATCGTAGTTTATTGCAAGGTGAAGGGAGAGCCGTCCCAGCAGGCAGGTCGATGGCAAGGAAATAACTGCCCCAACTAGAACACTGTACAAGGAACATTCACGATGACATAGGACAGTTCCAAGTTGCGCAATGCACATCACCACATAGTTTAACAGCATTTACAATTTAGTTTAAATACAAGTTTTACATACTTGGCTAGGTAGTTATTTAGATGTATATATTCTACTTTAATTGTCTGGTTAGAGAATCCCACAAAGTTTACTCTTCTTGCAGCATTTTTTTTATTTTTAGTTATTTAAATTAGTGTGCATTTTATATTGTTGATTTATTTGGCTGTTTGATTTTTTCAGTTAATGTTGTTTATAGTTTTATTTTATTGGCTGTTTCAATTTTAGTTCACATTTTCAGTTGTGTTCTTTCATGGGAAAATGCTACTTAATTTCTTATATTTTTGTGTTTCAATATTGTATGCATCGATATTAGGTCAGTGATCCATAGGCCTCAACAGGAAACGGTCTAAAGGGGTAAGCAACTTTTTCCATTGTGGAATCAGACTCCAAGCCTGCAGCTTAACAGCTACATCCTAAAGTGACAGATTGACTATTTTAGCACTGATACAAGTAGGTGATAATTATACATCATATGCTCCCAGGTCACCTGCAAGTTTTTGTCTGGGTTGTGGAGAAGACAGCTGTAACTGGCTTATTCATTGAGTGGATTGCACAAAATTGCAATATTGGTTTGAGGGGGCAGAAGACCTTCCGCAAGCAACAAACACAATCCTTGTTAGTGTGAACCACAAAAGTCACTACATTTACCTGTGCTTAACTCTCTGGTAGCTTGACACAAGAGCAGTCAGGCTTAACATAGAGGCACTGTGCAAACTATTTATAATGCACACTAACAGTAATAAATTGAGAACACAACTCAAGAAAAATCCCAAACCATTTTAGAAAAAGAGAGGAAATAAAAATAAAAAAATTAAACCAGAATGATAAAAAGAATCGGCATAACTGAAAAAATGCGATTTCAAAGTTTTCGGTAGGTATTACGCCTATAAGCCCAAAGTGCTGCTTGCAGTCATCTGTTCATGCTAGACCAGGGGAAAGTCACACGTTCAAGCCAAGCAATATGGAGTGAGGGATACAGGGAGCAGGTTCATCCAGCTGAAAAATTGACCATCTCAATGTCTGTCATGAAGAGTTCCATTTGCGGTGGAGGAGACCATGAAGAGCTAAGAGAGTATCTCCTTTTCTTGCAAAGAGTAAAATCTGATACCAGCCAAGGGTCCAGAGCTTGGGGAGGCACACCTTGGGGATCAGGAACTCACTTAAGCAGAGGTCAGACATGTTCAGTCGCAGGTCCATGGAGGTCCTGTTGCAGCAGGGCAGTTGCAGAGATGCCTCAGGAGCGTGTTGTGTCCCTTTTGCTCATAATAGGAGGTCAGCCAACTGACCCCTGGAGACACTGAGGTTAGCCTCTATGAAAGAATCAGGTCCAGTCTTTCTCAGAAAGCTGGACAGGCCTCAAGCAACTGGGAAGCCCTCTTGGGAACAAGGCAGGCCTCAGGCAGCAGTGTAGCCCTCTGGTAACAGCAAGGAAGTCCTCGGGGAGCAAGGCAATGATTCCTCTGTAGTGTCCACAAGTCCAGGGGTGTATTAAAGAATGACTCAGTAGATCCATTATTGATAACTGGTGTCAGCCTTTGAAGTGGTGGGATTACCTAAACTACCACCACTTCTGTTACTGGAAGGTTCTTCCTTCCTCTGTCAAGGCTCTCAGCTGTCTGGGGTGACAAAAGAGAAGTGGCAGGCAGGTTCCTTTGTGTGTGTTGAAGGCAAGCCCTTTGAAATATAAGTGGGGCTGAGTACAGGTCCAAATCCATTCATCCTAGCATTATGGAACATCGTGCCAACAGCTAGTATCCTTTGTTTCACTGGTTGGGGAATACACAAACTACACCAGCAGAGACATTCACTGTCATGTGAACCAGGTCACTGACAGAACACTCAAAAGATTAGGATAACAAATGCCAACTTTCTAAAAGTGTAATTTTTAGAATCATGACTTAAACTCTGTCTTTTCCCTTGAAGAGGTTTTTAAATGTCAATTTGTTTGAGTCTAAATATGACATTCCTATCTGCTTTAAATCAAACGCTAGGATGTATTAAATTTAATAAGGTAACCCAATGTTATTGAATAGGAGATATATGGCTTACATTAGTGAAGAACACATGTAGGTGTGGTCTTTATTGTGGCATCTGGCATTCTCTTCTACTATATACATCTTCTAATGTCCGCGTTTAACTTGCTCTAGAAAGCACTTCTATGTAAAAACTCTGATGAATCTCTTGTCTTATACGTGCTATCCAAAAATGCTTGTGAAAGTCCATATTTCCATCCAGAAGCACACTCTCACCAAACTATGAAAACGTTCTGGGTTTTGTGAAAATGGCGCTTCACCATAGAAAACCTATGTGATTTCATAGTGAGGTTGTCTGCCGGCATATAACAGTCATATATACCAGCTGTTTTTTGATAAAGGTTTGGAATATCAAATGAGGCCATGTCAGAAACATGAACACAATATCACTCTCAAGGTCAATGTTGAACTTATTTTTTGGTCACTTGCACCATCATAAAGACAGTTCCAGCCTCCTCTTGGCCTAGGCCAGAGTGGGATTAATGTTTCCCTCAAGCATTTATGAGAGGCAAAGTCAATGTTCTTTTAGCTGCTCTAGAATTAAACAATTACTTTCAAAAACTGATTAAATCCAATTTTCCATGTCAGCAGTGCTAAGGTCATTAGACTCTCAGCAAACAGCTCACAAACTTATGGGACTCGAAACAAAACCGGTGAAGAAGGAAAGTAAGTCAAAGTCAGTAAAATCATAAAATACATTTTATGTATCATTAATTCTAATACCTGATTTTATCACTTTAAAAAATAATTATGACAAGCTGGCACTGAATACTTGACCCTAATTCAATTTATTAACACACATTTCTTGCAAATGACTTTATGAAATATTTTAATCCATGAAGTGGAGCAAATTTAGTTATGGATGTGGCATAAAACAGATTTGCTTAGGTAAACTGGTTTGAACATTTTTCACTGTTCAATTTTAAATTTGATGTAAAACATATTGTAATGTAAATAAATAGTACGTTTTAAGCATATAGCAATTGCATAAACTCCTGTTTAAAAAAAGCAATCTTTTAACATGCACGTAAAGAAATGCGACAAAGGGTAAAGAACAATCTCTACTAAGAGAAAATATTCCTCACCTTCAGATATATATTGCAATTAAAAATGTTCGAAAAAAATAAAAATAGATATGATTATCAAGAACAAATCCCCTGAATTTAAGAACTACTTCTTATTCAGTGTGATATATATTTAAAGTCCACACAGTGTAAATTTTGGAGTAACATTCAAAACCACATGTAGCACCGCTGTCTTCAAACAGATTTTTGCGCATAGTCCAAAAGTAGATAAATATATTTGTCATTCAGGAAGATGATCAAAAATGTACACTTCATCTCCTACGACATCTGGGGCATTGTTGTGAGACTTTTCAGGTTCATACCAGTACATAGACCTTTGTCCTTACATAGGTTTTTAGACAGACTTTAGAAATGTAGCCATATCATATACATTACATTTTGTGATTCATTGATTTATTCTTGGGCAAAATTCACCAGCTTTGTTATCCACCAATGCAGTCACCAACTTCTTACAACCCCATTTGCTGCACCTGACATTGGCCCCTGGTTCAGTGCATGGGACAGATAGCAAACTTTTAAAACATAGGGCTTTGATTCTGTTATACTTATAAATCAATCACACCACAGACTGTGAGGTAAATTATCCACACGATGCAGAGTGTAGCTTCCCCGAGGCTAGATGGGTGAGCACATAAACGTTCACATCTTTGAAGCCTAATCTCCTTTGTTTTTCCTTCTCACAGTTTGTCTCCAAATTTTGCCCAATCACTGCAGAGACGCAAAAAGAAAACTGTAGGACTGGAAAAATTAATGTATCTTGTTTTTAAACTACATAGTTAGAAAATGACATTTTACTGAAGGTTTTATGCTGAACTGACTGGAGTATAAAATTAGGGAATATAACTTATGTCGTAACTATTTTTACATTGTTAGCATATTGTAATGATTTTAAATAATCGAACAATAAAAGCTTTTTCACTTTCACTTCACTTTCACTGCAGGAAGGATCCAGGCCGCAGCCAATAATAATAGCATTAATTGGGACATACTGAGGACATAAACATCATTAGACATCTTGGATTTTGAAAGTGTGAATGGAACACACTTACAAAAAAGAAATTAATACCCAATTAGGGGGGTGATTATGATGGCGGACGGACCTGCGTCCGTCCTCCACCCCAGAGGTGGAGGGACCGTCCACAGGGGCAGCGGCGGTCCCTCCGTGCGAATTAGGATGTGACCGCCACCCTGGCGGTCACATCCTGTATTTTTAACATTGCGGCGGGTGCTGCTTGAAGCAGCACCCGCCGCATTGCTAAAAATACCTTCTGTGCATTTGCATGCACAAAGCGGCAGGCACCGCGCGGTGCCTGCCGCTATGTGCAAGCAAATGCAGGGGGGTACCATAGGTACCCCCCATGTGCACCCCCCACCCCCTGACACCCTGGGGGCCCACAACGGGCCAGCAAACAGAAAAGACCACATGCTTTTCCATGGCGGTAAAAGCCGCCGTGGAAAAGCATGTTTCCCCATGCATCCTAATAAGGCTGGCGCTGTCTGATAGACACCACCACCATATTAGAGCTTTTCTGCCGCGGGACCGTGGCGGAAAAGCTGCGGACGGTCTTCCCCAACCCCCTGCCATCCTAATCTGGCAGGGGGTCTTTTCTATCAACCCAGCGGTGAATCCGCATCCTCCGGGCCGGCGGTGGCTTCCTCCGGCCCGGAGGATGCGGATTCACCGCAATCCTAATCAGGCCCTAGATTAGAATAATTTCTGATGGTACAGACATGTATGACAGTGACTGTTGATGGTTTTGATTTCTACTATGTGAGAATGTAGATTATTAGTTGGGGTGGATGGTCCACCACAAGTTATAATGTCACTATTCTTGTTAGGTCCAGTTAAGGTTTCAGTAATTTAAACCTGAGCTCAACACCTGGCAGCTGTAACACAGAGCAGACCGGATCAACTAAGAAAATATGTAAAGCATTTAGAATTATCAAAACAGTTAAAAAGACAAAAACACAACACATTAAAAATCTCACTCCAATTTATAAAAATTGAGAATATTTAAATTAACAAAATGACACCAAAACAACAAACATTCAATGATGGGAATCAGAGATATGAATTTTTATTGTTTTTAAAACAAATTGTACCAAAAAGCAGTATGTGCCAACCATGGGCTACTGGTAACACTAGATCAGGACAAGGGTAAGGTTCAAAGCAAACCACAATGAAACGTAGATACACAGGTCGGGTTAGTCACCTTCAAAATGCTACCTTAACACTTATCATATTTTCAAGAAAAGAGAGTCCTCAGAGGGGTGAGACCACAGGTTGATTAAAATACGGGCTAATCAACAGTGAGTTGATGAAGAAAGAAGTCTCAGTAAAGTTGTCGACAAAATTCAGCCTGGGAAAAATTCAGAGCTCATGCCCAGGAAGTTCTCAAATTTCAATCAGATTTTGCTCTAAGGCCTGATGAAGAGTTCTACCTTCAAACAAATGGATTGATGACAAACTTTCTGGTCAAGCTGCTTGAACTGCACTGCATCAGTCCCAAAAGCACTGTTGTTTAGTCTGTGTTCTTGCCCATGGTATTTAGATCCATGCAAGCTGAGCCACAGTACTTGTTGAGAGAGAAATACCGCGCTGATGACACAGTGGACTCCTCAGCTGGTGATTAGTACCCTGTCTCCTGTCAGTGTGGTAGGATTGCGCCAAGAATATTTAGACCTCACAGTTGAACTGCCTTGTCCAGACAGCTGTCTCTTTATGCAAGGACAATATTGTGTGATTCGGTCCAAATTAACTATTCCTGTGGCCATTGGATGGTTGCAAAATACACACAATTGATGTCTGTTCGCTAATTCTATTCATTATGCATTCCATCCTATAAAACACACTTCATATCAGATCATGATTCTTTACCAATACACAGTAGCACCACCCTGGAGACAGCCCAGAGGACACAGGAACCAGAAGTATTATTTTCTCCATGTAACTTATAACAATAAAGTCTGCATTTTTCAGAGGTGGAATTGTTAACCATGACAGATGAAATCATCAGATTAGCAGCACAATTGTTTGAAGCCCAAGGCCAATATTTCACAGAAAAGGCAAATGTCGACCAGAATAGTTGCTGAAGTGAATTCTGTAGCAAACAACATGCACACAGGTGGAGATTAGGAAGCATCTGGAGGCCAGGCAGACTGGTAGTAGTTCACCCTTTAATAAATCTGTATGCCTGGGAGGGGAAGGCCCCCAGATCCTGCACCATGAAGACTTGATAGGAATCCATTGTGGAGTCGAGAGTGGTAAGTTTCACTTCTCAATGTGTCACTGAACCTAAATTTCTTTTTTTATTTTTATTATAGCTCATGCCAAAGTTTTTCCTACTTTTTTTCAAACATAGAAATCTAGATATATCTGTAGAAAATTTTCAGTTGTTGATAGAAATGTGTTTTGTTGTGTTTTATTCTCAGTCTGCATCACATTCCACAAAGGTGCAATGGCACTTGCAAGTATGTCTACACCTTATAACAAGCTTCACATATGTATTACCTTTTGTAAATGGTATTACTAATTTTACTACATATATAATCATTATCTATGGTAAACTTACAATTTAGCAAGTTATGGCAGTGCTACCTTGAAATGTCTACAACTAACATGTTGCCTTGTCTCTGTTTTGTCAAAATAAGATTGCAATGTCATATTTGTTAGTTCTCTCTTTGCCTTCATTTATCCACACCTGTCAAATTGTCAAGTATTCATCAAATCCTATGCTATGCTTTGTTCATGAAATCTGTTTGGGTTCAATTGATTATATCATCCATTATTTTGGGGGAAAATAATTGATATCATGTGTCTCACTGATAAAACTGTGTTGAGCTACACATGTTAAGGTATCCCCTTTGGTAAGCTGAATACAAATGGGGCCCCCAAATTTGTACTCTGCAATGTTCATTTGGTGACCAATAACAAACATCCTTCTAAGTTGTGTCACTCCGCTAGATGGTTGGTCTGCTAGGCCTAGAAAAGTTGTTTTCACATTCTTCACCTCAACATGTTATGTCCAATGTTTGGTGTATCTCAGGCATACTTTCTGACTACCATTTCTCTTTTTGAGGACATCTTCTCACCTGTTGATGTAAAGTTGTTGGTTAGAATTAAGACTCTCAGTGTTAATCAATGCAATACCACTGAAAGGAATCTTCATCAAATTGTTCCCTTTTAGGTTGCTTTAGGTATTATCTATAAATGTTTTACATGTAAAAACAATTTTGTGATTTTCATACACAATAGGACTAACTGTAGGACCACATGTGCCCACAGCTGTAGTTGAGACATGCTCCACCCTGCCCCAGGATCAAGTCTCTAGGGAGGACCCCATTGATAACCTGGATGAGCAGGAGGATGCCTGCTCATCTGGTTAGTCTGGAAGCATGGCTCCAGTGAGCCTCACTCAGCTCACAGCTTCACCTCCCACTCCATTTGAGACAACACCACAGCCGATTGTTGCCTCCACAACCTCTATCCTAAGCAGCGCCATAATGTGCCCTCCAGTCCTACCTGACTTTTAGACACTACCAATTACTGTCCATCCAGGACCCAGTGGATGTGAGCACACAGGCTCAAGGGCACATGGTAGGGGGTAGTCACTGTGGGAGGGAATTTGTGGGCCAGGACGGAGAGGCCACTGAGATCACTTTTACCCAGACCACCATCAACCGCGTCTGGGAGCCAGCCAACAGTACCAAGGCATTATGGGCCTGCTCATCACCGAGCTCTGGGAGATGAAGCAACTGCAAAGGGAGTACAATCTCCAGAAGGAGAAACACAACCCCAATGTGTTCTCCATGACTGGGGTACTACAGGGCAATCTCACCCATGCGTGCAGAGATGTCCCTTACCATCTACCGCGTTCTGTGGCCTAACAGTATCTTCCCCAGCCCAAGCACATGTACAGAAGGGTCTCAGAAAGGGAGACCCTGCTGCAGGAAGAACTACCTGTAACCATCTGTGCTGGCCTAGTTTTTGGCTCTATTTCTGAGTGATGGTGACTTTAAGCTTGCTACCATCCTGGATCCCTATTCCTAGCTTGTTTTGGTCCTTTTAGGCCTCTTTTCAGACCTAGAAGCATAAACTAGAGGATAGCCGCTTTATATGATGATAGATTCCTTATTCCTGACTCTAATCCATCTATTGCCTATTGGCTTTGACATAATGATGTGTCCTTTCATCATTCTACTTATAGTAGAGGGTGGATCCTGTAGTTCTGACTTTATATTACATATTGGTATGGTTTGTGTATGTACTCTGATAGAGTTGAGTGTCTATTTCATCCTTTTCGGGCCTACAAGGCCCAGAACCAGAGAGACTCCATTTTGCTTTCTGTCTCTGCAGACTGAGATGCTTGCAGTGTAAAGGTGATGTTTATAGTTAATCCTGTTATGTGCTAGGGGAAAACCAGCGGAGACTGGATCTTATCGAAAGAATGTGTTTGTCTCCTGGGCCCAGACGTAACATGCAGATGGCCACTGCGTTTGCGCGGAGAGCCTTGGAGCTAGCACAGGAATTCGGTGGGAGGTAGTTTCTGTTGGAGATTTCCATGAGGGGAGAGCATTCCATATTAGCGAAGTGCAGAAGAGGCGGAGGGTCAGTTGGCTTTTGAAACAGTTCAGTTCAGTTGGTTCTTGGAATGGTAGAGTTCAGATGAATGCTGAAGCTGGAGAGAGCAGTCAGTTGCTTGCTGGAGCTGGAGAGAGCAGTCAGATGAATCTTGGAATGAAGTTGGAACTGTCAGCTGGAGCTGCCAGTTTATCAGAATGCATTAAAGCAGTTGCCAGTCAGATGGAAGAGTTGAAGCTGCCAGCTGGAGCAGTTGAGCCAGTGGAGTGAAGCCGTGGTGACGGAGGGAGAGAGAGAGCCCTGATTCCACCAGAGAGAGAGAGAAACATTCCTTTCTAATAGGGTGAGTTATTCTAAACTAGTTTGCTTTACACTTAATCATTAATCTTGTTCTTTATTTCCTCAGCTAGATTCCCTATTGTAGTGTTACACAGATTAATCCTTTTTCTTTCAGCGGCGTGCAGTCTGTTATAATCCATTTCCCTTTTTATGTGTTAGTAATAAAGCTTTCCATTATAATAAAGAGACCCCGCAGATCTGTGTATGTGTCTATTCCCCTTTACTTTTCAGGCTATGTCTAGATTGCTAGTTATTGTGATGTTATAATTTGATATTGTGTAATAAAGGAACCCCAGTTCTTAGTGAACAGATGTGCAGGTGTTATTATTCATAATAAAGTTAACCTTTCTTCTAGTCAGATGCTGTTATGTGAACGGATGCATCTCCCGTCCAGGTAAATGGTAACTGAGCAAGGGAGTAGAGGAGCACTTACATTAAGAGAATAACCTTTGCATATTGTAATTTGGCCATTCTTGTGTACCACATAAAATATAACAATTGTATATGAGACATCCCCAGTAGATATTAGATATATATAGAGAGAAACTTCCCAACAGAGAGAGAGAGAGCTGAAGGTATTCATAGGAAAGTGATCGTCGTTGTGTAGCGGCGTTAATGAGAGCATTGATTGTGGTCAATGTGTATACCCACAGGATTGTAGCTTGAGTGAGCACTGATTGTGGTCAGTGTGTATACCCACAGGATTGGGGCTTGTGTATGTATGAAATAGTGAGAGCACTGATTGTGGTCAGTTTGTATACCCACAGGATTGTGGCTTTAGCGAGCACTGATTGTGGTCAGTGTGTAATGGTAAGTTATCGGAACTGCCCCCTTCACTATGAGTAGGAGGGTAGCATAGTCTGGGACTGAGTTGCCGCGAGACTATAAGGTATGAGTGTGGTGTAGAGCATGGAAGTCCTTAGTAATCTGTGAGTAGTCCTAGTAATCCTATAGATTTAGTGGTGTTTTTGATGATATGAGCTTGTATATTGCTAAATACCCATCCTCAGGTAGGTACCCAGGTGCCTGGATAAATGGGTCCTGAGGAGGGAGATGGTTACGTTTCGGCTGGATTGGTGGTGTTTTGTGAGCTGATTCTATCTGGTCCGAAAATCCGGTCGTCACCCCATCCCAGTCACAGCAGCTGTGGGCCCCTCCTCTTCTCCTGCAGTGGGGGAAGTCTACCCAAGCTGTCAGCAGGAGAGGCAGGCAAGACCTCCACCACCAGTTGGAAGCCCTGTATCTAATTTCCTCCAGTGTGTGCATACTGTTCACTCTGTGGTCAATTTACGGACACATTTACCTTTTCCTGATGCCTGCTGTATATTGGATATTGAATCTCAAACAAATCTGGCTACACAATGAGTAGTTTCATCTACCATGATTCACCCTCTTTCAGTTGTTTTGGTTTTTTTATAAAATCCCAAAATTCTTTAAGAAGGTGCGTCTGAAGGTCCTGAAGAATGCACTTGAGATCTGGTGCAAAATCAGGACTAAGTGTAAGATAGGGTACTACTCTGACCCGGCCCCCATCTGGGATTCCCCAAGGACCCCCCTCCGTCTTATGGATGGCCTGGCTGTCCCCATCAGGGAGGCAGGAATTCGAACCTGGTCTGACCTGGGGGATAAAAATGGGGTGTATCCTTGGGAAGTACTAAAAGCTAAGATAGGCCCTAGACTTTCCAAGTTTAAGTATTTGCAATTAAAATCTTGGTGTGAGGCGGAGAGCGGGGGCATAATGGGAGAATGGGAAACTGAGTGCCTTTTTATGTCCGATCATCGCCTAAAAAAAGAGGTATCAATCTGGTATAAAGTTTTGCTCGAAGCTGATGACAAAGATATTCCATCTCAGGCCTCGGTGTGGAGACAATCGCCTTTTAAACCAGTAATTGAGAAGTTATTAGAGCCTTCACTAAATCTCCTATTTAAATACACCATATCAGCTAGTCTAAAGAAAAAACCCTTTTTTGTAGCAAACCGCATCTACTACACCCCAGCAAAAATTGCTAAATTTGCATCAACCCCTGAACCGAAATGCCATAGGTGCTTGACCCCTAGGGCAAATGACATCCATGTCTTTTTTGAATGTGCAAAGTTGGCCGCATTTTGGGAAGGGGTAGGTGGCTACCTGCGCAGGATTTTTGCAACTAACATCGCAGTTAATGAGACCTTGGTTTTCTTTGCCAATGACCGAAAAACAACAAAGGCTTTAGCAGCAAAGGACCAAGGACTACTACTGTGCTTGATTCTATTAGCGCGCAGGGAAAACTGCTTGAAATGGAAAGACCCAAATCCCCCAAGGTTGGAAGATTGGCTAAATTCTGCTTTTGCGATGGCTCACCTTGATACGGCTAATGCCGATAAGGCTCAAAACAGTATATGGCAAACACTCCTCATAATAGGTAGAGATCTGAGACGGTATAGACACTGAAAATCTTAAGGCCATCAGTCCTATGATTACACCTTAAAAACTCTAATACGAAAGAGTTGGTCAGGGGACCAAAACATCAGCAACTGGCCGGAGGGAGCTCAGGTCCAGAATTATGGCCATAACATTTTGCACAATGCTTGAAGGTGAGATGAGGACAAAAAAACAAACAAAAACAAAAAATGCCAACACCAAAGGATGCTGTTGTATTCCTTTTCTCAATTTGTTGTCGGTTTTCCTTCTATCAAACATTTTGTAATGTCAATCAATGCAATGTTTGTCTAATCCACCATAATTTACCTGTAGGTAATGTACCACACATTTGAGCAAAATGACATAAAGGAACCACAAATGAATCACTAGTATTTTATTGAACTGTAGCAAATACTTGATTATCACAGTGTTCCTAAAACATTACAACACATGTATATCCCAAATACCCACTGCCATTTGCACATCTACAGATCCAGACCTTGGCATTATGGAAGAAAGAGATAGATTCTAAAACAGTAAGATTCAATAGGCAAACTATCATAGATTGAAATCAGCAGCTGGAGACAGATTTACCATTCCACAGGAATGGTAAATCCAACATCTAATACACCAATAGACAAAAACATGGCAGAAGTCCATTAAGTGACCACAGGATAATTTAAATACACTGTTCCAGTATCTGATGAAATGTCACAACCAAGTTGCTGTGGTGTGCCAAAAGACCTATGTCCTACAATGATGCGGCGCATCAACAGCTGCATACACTTTACACACAATGAGGATTTAGCCAATGTGAAGGGAGATTTCCATGATTAGCCTCCACCACCACATTTGGTTTGAGCTAATGATGGAACACATCCTGCCTTAGTGCCAACACACGACAGAGAACAAGTCCTATAGGGTTCTCAAATCTTCCATTCAATCAATCTGCAAGTTGTCTGCATCATCTGTGCACACAAAGTTTGTGTCTATCTGTCCCTGGATCAACCCATGTTCTCTTTGTACATCAGAACAGCACAATATACCAGCAAATTTTACAACTCTGAAATGTCCAAATGAAGATGACAATGGTGACAAAACCTAAAACAGATAGAAACAAAACTATAACTAATCAAATCTAACAGACTAGACACATTACAAAGCCCACTTTTGAGGACACAGTTTCACAAAACATTCAGAAGTAAATAATGAAACTGTACACAGTAGTCAATGCGTCGAAACTATGGTCAAGAAACACCTTGGGCCTGGATTCCCCTGAGCTTGCCCTTTCTAACAAATTAATACTACATACTTCACTCATCATCACATCAGTAGTGAGTAAATGTATAGACATACTTACAGTCATGAGAAGTTGTTAATGATATATTGACATAATTCAACTCCTTCCTCATCACTGCTATCATCTTCCTGATCCTGAAATGCCAATACATTTGGCATTTCAGGATCCTCACCCAGTGGCTCTTCATGGTCTGCATCCTCTGGGATGTAAGGAATGTTCTGCTGTGATGTTGTGGAGCATGCAACTGACCACAGTGATTTTGCACACCCTAGGAAAGGGGTAGAGGAGGACTCAACAAGTTGTATTCAGAAACTAATATCTGGCCTTCAGGAGCCTGAAATCCAAATCCACTGGCCTCCGTGTTATTCCATGGGCCTCATTGAAGCAGACTTCCTGTGATATTGTTGGATTTCTCAACAGTGCCACAACCATGGTCAGTTGGAATAGGCTTAGTCTCCTAAACCGAAGACAAAAGAAGGAGCTACAATATTTAACAAATATCTTAGATTATGAAACATGAAATTGCCTTAACATTATTATGACAGATTGCACTTGCCAACAAGCCAGGTCCTCTCAGCTCTGAGTTGGGATTCAAGTATGGTTCAAATGTCTGCATTGTGGAACAAGCATTTGCAATGCAATAGGTCTCGCATTAGGAAAGTTTGAGCTATTGGTATTGTAAATGACACATTTTTTATTTATGTGTCTGTTTTGAAAATAGCGAAATTAATAGCTTTGTCATTTACAATGCCAATAGTTTTAAGTTTCGCAAATGTGACACCTATAGCATTTGTAATGCAATATTTGTTGTATTTACGTGACTTAGATGTATTGATATTACAAATAAAAATGGCTTTTAATTTTTTTTAATATTTAATAATTTAATAAAAATTATTAAAATGTATAATGGCAATAGCTTTTCTAAATAACTTTTGTGAAGATTATGTTAATTGTATTTTATTGTGACAAATATAAGAATAGAAGTGAAAAATTAACATCTTTTTGTGACATTTGTAATAAAGCTTGAAACATTGAGAGAACATATTTGAACTAGTTGTTGAATGGTTGCACAGATTGATGTTGTGGTGGCTCTGAGTGATGTGGTGGCGACGAGTGATGCTGTGGCGTTCAGTGATGCTGTGGTAGCGCATAGTGATGTTGTGGTGCCCCTGAGTGATGCTGTGGTGGTGCTGAGTGATGCTGTGGTGATGCGATAGATAGAGTGAGGGCGATAGATAGACAGATAGAGTGAGGGCAATAGATAGATAGATGGATAAAGTAAATTTATGTTGCATTGAGTGGAGTGTAAGTATGAGGTGTGTAAGTATGTGGCACTGAGTGGTATTTGGAGTGTATGTTGCATTGAGTGCAGTGTAATTATGTGGCACTCAGTGGTATTTGGAGTGTATGTTTCATTGAGTGCAGTGTAATTATGTTGCATATAACTATGTGGCAATGAGTGGTATTTGGAGTGTATGTGGCATTGAGTGCAGTGTAATTATGTGGCACTGAGTGGTATTTGGAGTGTATGTTGCATTGAGTGCAGTGTAATTATGTGGCGTGTAATTATGTGGCACTGAGTGGTATTTGGAGTGTATGTTGCATTGAGTGCAGTGTAATTATGTTGCATATAACTATGCGGCAATGAGTGGTATTTGGAGTGTATGTGGCATTGAGTGCAGTGTAATTATGTCACGTGTAATTATGTGGCACCCGCACAAATGTGTGCGTTAGCAGGAGCGACACATTTTAAATTAAAGCGCAGTTGAATGAAACAAGTTTTATAGGAGGAAATAAAAGTGCAAAATAGAGAAAGTTACAACAAAGTCATAGTTGTTGCTTATTTATCTTATGTAACTAACAACCATTGACAAAGCCACCAGTCATGGCTTGTTTAGGTGTAATGTTACTTGTAGCATATGTCTGGATGCAAAGACAGAAACATTAAAATACATGGGGGCACACTCTGGTAAGAACAAATTAGCTTAGGTGTTTTTAAGCCATGCCCTTAATTATATGGACCACGCACATTTGAGAGACCCCCCCCCCAGTTTTTTCATCTCACTTAAAGCGCTGGCTATACCATATGTAGCATTCTAGCGAATAGGTCATCCACGGCAAAATGCTAAATCACAAAAAGCCGTCATGTGGCTCGGTACTGGGGGCAATTTCTGACTACTTTTTCCCCTCATTCAGCTCAGCTGATGACCTGTCGAATATGATTATGTAGGTGATGTCATGGACGAATCCACTGCCATGCCATAAAATGCACGGAAAACCAAAAAAATGGGACACATTGGAGAGCGCTGGACGCATTACTTAGACACACGTAGGTGCAGGATTCAGAATAATGCAGATGTGTTTAAGGACATCGGAAAAGAGGCTCGGGGAGCACACGTGGAGCCTTGCAGCGCTGCGCCGCTTCCAGGCACGCATTAGCAAAGCGCTCCTCTAATTATTTCTGACACTCCTCGGTGTGGGAGTGAGCATACGGGACATGGGGCACTCGCCAGGGGGCTTTAGGGCAGGGGGCTGCGTTGAGGGCTGGAGGGCGGCCCTCGGCCCCACCAATCGTGAAAGCAGCCACAAAGTAAAATGTCACTGGCACATCCATGTCTCAGAACTTCATGCTAAACCGAAAATCTTTATTTGAAAATAATTTTTTGGCGTGATTTAAAAATAAATATCAGGTAAAGAACCCCCTAGCCTCCCATGAGAGGATCAGAATGTGGCACAGAGCACAATCAGGTCCAGGGCTTGTCTGAAACATGCCGCCGCGCTGCCCGCGGCGACCCGGAAGCTCTTATCCGGCCGGCCAATCCGCTCGCGGCCGACCGGAAGTCCCGCCTCCCGAGGTCCGCGAGCCGCGAGCTGCCGGCGCGTGGAGCGCCCTGCGGTCCGGGGTATCCCGGGTCCCCAGGAGGGGGCCGGGGAGAAGGAGGAGTGTGGCGCCTGTTGCGGGGCTCCTCTGACCTGAGGGAGCCCCGATTTAGAAGAGGAGACACGCCGCGAGGAGGAGGAGCGGAGCGCGAGAGGAGCCCCGCCGGAAGAGCGCAGTCGGTGAGTGCGTGCCTGTGTGTATGCCTGTGGGGGAGGGGAGGGGAGGGAAGGGGGAGGGGAGGGAAGGGGGGGAGGGGAGTGTGTGCGCGCGTGTGTGCATGTGTGTGCGCATGCGTGACTGTGTGTGATTGAGAGAGAATGCGAGGCGGGGGATAGTGTGCCGTGTGCCTGTATGTGTGCCGTGTGCATGCGCGCCTGTGTGTGTGTGTGTGTGTGTGCGTGCGTGCGTGCATGCAGAGGGGTGGGGGCTGCCTGTGTCTGTGTGAGAGCAAGAACTTTGCGCATGCGCAGCTACCAGACGCTCGCTCCCGAGGTGAAATCTGACCTCGTCAAAGCGCGCGTCTGGTAGCTGTCCACATTCCTAAATACGGGCCACATAAGGTCTGAAGCAGACACTCTCAATGCTCACGCATTGAGAGTAGGTCTGCTCGACCTAAAAACGTTTTTCCTATTAAACAGGTCTGGGCAGAGTCTGTGGTGTTCTGTTACGCAGAACTCCGTGAAGTGACCAAATAATTCTGCCACTCTACGTGGAGTTCCACAAGCTTTAGATTGTGTTAGGTCACAACATTCATGTTGATTTTTAGCACCAGGTTTTTGTACCGCACTGGAAAATGAGTGTGAACAGCACCATGCACAGTGGAAGAGGGCGCAGCTTCTTTCGAGCGCTCGAGTATGTGTTCTTTTCGAGCGGCAGCTTACGTACTGTGAATCGAAGGTTTCTCCATGCAAACGGTGCCGGACATCCATGACCGGTCGTGTTGAGAAATCTCACTGGGAGCTGGTCTGGAGTAAGATTTTCCTCGTTGTTGAGCATGAGCAAGGAAAAAACTCCACTATGCAGAGTGAAGTTTTTCGGAACTACACACACTATGAGTGTTGTGTAGTAAAAAAGCTCTTCAAATTCCGCAGGCTTAGCAGAATTTCATGCCCAGTCCTTACTATTAACCTTTACCATGCGTTGGACGGCCCCCGGCCGTTCACCGTCACGTGGGCATGTGCATTGGACAGCCAGGGGCCTTCCGATCTGCATCAAATTCCGCCAGGCTGCGGCGGAATGTGCGCCGCGGCGAAGCGGTTAAACATTTTCCAAATTTTCACAATTTTTACATATGAAATATGAAATCTACGTCATGTTGTCCTAATTGAAAATAAAGCTGAACTACACATTTAAAAGACTCCTTTGGGTTTCTCATTCATGCTTCACAAATTAAAAGTCACCTTCAATTATCATGGTTGAAACCTTTCTGTAAATAATACATCTCACATGTATTACACACAATTTTAAGCTTTTTCTTTTTTTTTTACCCAAAATACCATAAAGGGAGGTGCAGGCAACACTCCCAAATCTTGCATTTAGCCCTGTTAACCCCTTCTATGCTCATGACGGAACCATTCCGTCATGAGCACACTTAAAAAAATCATTCTGCTGTAAACAGCAGTTGGGATTTCCCATGTTTTTTTATTTGGGAGGTGGGAAAGAGCTTCCCCGACCCCCCAATGCATGGTTAGGGTTTTCATTATAATGATAATAACACCCATGGCACGCTGTCCTCATTACAGTTTCGGTGCTTGTGGGTCTATCTCAGCCCCGGATCACCAAAAAATCTGGGAGAGGTATCGTTGGAAACTGAAGAATCTCCCCTTTCCAATGGTACCCTATCCTAGTGGATCCTTGCCTAGGAGGGCGACCCCCAACCAGGGATCCACCCATTAGCCACCAGGGAGGGGGGACTGGCCCCTTGGGCAAGGGACTTTGCTTCCCCTATAAAATGTTGCCAGACAGCCTTACTGCCCCCCGGGGGGGGGCAGAAAGGGCCTAGATGCCAACAATTGTTTTCTATCGGCCAGGTGCAGGCTTCTCAGAATGGGCTTGCCAGTGCAACAACTCTACCCCCAGAGAAGGCATAAGATGTTCTGCCCCCAGGAGGCAGATGGGGGCAATAGCCCCTAGGCCCCAGGGATTTTATTTAAGTATATGTAGGGGTGGGCACTGCCCAGATTGGACATGCCAATACCCCCACCCAAAAAAAATGCTACAGTCTTTCTGTCCCCCCCCGGGAGGCGTAGGAGGCAAAAGCCACTTATCTGCCCCCCGGGGAAGGGGGGGTAGAAAGCCTACTAGGCACTAGAAATTTTTTCTTTCTAAAATTCAGGGAGATGGCTACCGAGAATATGCATGCATGACAATGCCCACACACCCACCCACACAAAAAAATGCCAAAGTCTTTCTGCCCCCCAGGAGGCAGATGGGGGTAGAAGCCCCTAATATGCCCACAGCAAGGGGCATAAAGGCCACTAGGCACCCGGGATTTTTTTTTTAACATAGGGGTGGAGGCTACCCAGAATGGGCATGCCAATACCCCCACCCCCACCCCCACCCCCAAATAATTAACAAAGTATTACTGCCCCCGGAGGCAAATGGAGGCAATAGATCCTTCTCTGCCCCCCAGCGGGCAGAAAGCCCACTAGGCACCAAGGATAATTTCTTTGTTTCAATTCAGGAGTGGGCTGTCCAGAATGGTTCGCCAATGCCCCCACCCAGCCAAAAAAGATGCCACAGTCTTTCTGCCTCCCCAGGAGGTAGATGGAGACAGTAGCCACTGATCAGCCACCTGGGGGAGCAGGAGCAGAGAACCCAGTATGCACCAGCAATTATGGTGGCTTTTTTATATGTTCGGTCGGGCTGCCCAGAATGGGCATCCCAATGTCCCCATCCACCACAAAAAATTTGCCACAGTCTTTCTGCTGCCCTTGGGAGCATATCGGGGAAATGGCCCCTGATTCCCCCTCAGAGGGCAGTAGAAAGCCCACTAGGCAAATACTTTTTTTTGGTATGTGCCTACCTGTGTATTCTGGTTCCTAGCGCAGCTGGCACCCAAGGAAACATAACAAACCTATGCATTTTTTAAAGGTAGACAACCAGGCTCTCACTTGGTTCTGTTACCCAGAATCTCTTGCAAACCTTAAACTTTGTAAAAAAAAAAACAATTTTCCACATTTCTGTGGTGGAAAGTTCTGGAATCAGCATGGATCCACAAACTTCCACCCACCCCGCATTCCCCAAACTCTTCAGAGAAAAAAACGTACCTCTCTTGTGTGGGTAGGCCTAGTACCCACGACAGGAAATGGCCCAAATCGCAACATGGACACACCACATTTTTACAGTAATAACTGACACATTTTCTGCAAAGTGCATACCCGTAGCTTTTGAACCCTTGCTCTCCGGCACCTAGGGAAACATTGCAAACCTATACATTTGTGAAAATGAGACACCCAGGGGTATCCAGGATGGGGTGACTTGTCTGGCTCTCACCAGGTTCTGTTATCCAGAATACCTTGCAAACCTCAAACTTTGTAATAAAAAACACATTTTCCTCATGTTTCTGTGATGGAAATTTCTAGCATCTGCATGGATCCACAAAATTCCACCCAAGTTGTATTCCCCAAAGTCTTCCGATAACAATTATACCTCATTTGTGTGGGTAGGCCTAGGGTCTGCAACAGGAAATGGCCCAAAACACAACGTGGACACACTACACGTTAAAAGCACAAAAAATAGCAAAACTAGGCTAGAGTAAAATGCCAAAACTGTGTAAAATATTTTGGTTTTCTGACAATAGTCTGCTTGTCCCTGAATGTTTGGAGGAAGGTGATTTCAGCACCACAGCCCCTTTGTTGATACCATTTGCAGGGTAAAACCCAGATGCTTTCATCTGTAGCCCTTTTTTTCCAAAAATAATTTAGCACATTTCTGGGTCCCATACAGTGGACTAAAAAACCCTGGACCCCTTTTAAAGTCCCCATGATGTTGGAAGAAAAGGATGCAAATTTGGTGTGGATACCTTAAGTGGGGTAAAAGTTACAGGGGCCTAAGCGTGAACTAACCGAAATAGCCAAAAAAAGTTTGTTTGTATTGTGCAAAGGCTTTACACATTGCCTCTGGGATACTCTGAATACTCTACCAAGCTACCAAAGGGGTGAGCAGGGTTATCTTGTGTGTGTAACTCCCTAGCCAACCAGAAACCACATTTCTAACAATACTTTATATGCCTATGATGCATTCGGAGTGCATGCGTTTCATAAACACTTACACTGATTAGCAAGAGACAGGCTGTATAAAATAAGGTAGTCACCTGCCACCATAAACTATAAAATAACGGTGGGCATAGTAGGCGTAGTGGGGCTACGCGAAGCTACATGAAGTGGGCGAGAAACTACGCCCACCTACGCACTTTGCGTAGCCCCACTACGCGCCACCCGCCTCCCTCCTGGCCTCCCAAAATACTTAAATTACTTTTTAAAAATTAATAAAAACCACTTACCTTGTACGCTGCGTCCCCCGGGGCTCCCTCTCGTAATCGCGCCGCCGTCTTGGATACTAATGCGCATACGCGGCAGCCCGCGCATGTGCATTTTTCACGAGAAATGCGCATGCGCGCCGCCCGCGCATGCGCATCAGTATCCGAGACGGCAGCACGATTACAAGAGGGAGCCCGGGGACTCACCGGACAAGGTAAGTGGTTTCGAAATGCATCAGGCGATGAAGGATGGGACGGCTGTTACCTGTATCATGAGGGAGAAGAAGTTTTTACCTATTAAAGGCCCTGTGTCAACGTTGGTTCAGAGTGCAACTCATTCTTGCAAGGCAAAACTGGAGCGTACATTTTTTGTAGTGGCCCAGTGGTAGCGTTTGCACAACCCCGAGATGCTGAGGGTGGCGGCTGGTTCAAATACATGGAACCAACTGCGGAGTGCTGGCTATGATTAATAAAAGACACTGCCTCAGGAGACCCATCTAGGGGCTTGCATTGTTTCAGGAGAGTACGAGGTGCGATTATCAAAAATACACAGCTTCCATAGTGCTTTGTGTCTTGGAATCGGCCCATCTGGGGGCGTATATTGGCATTTAATGGGAGGTCAAACAAAGTTGAGAAACCTTAGACAACACTCCTGTAGGTTTCTCAACTTTGTTTGAATTTATGTGACACACTTTTAGTGTGTACCAACGGTACCTTTAGGTGGTAGGTGCCCTGAGTTTCTATAGCACCCTATTCATTACTATTTTTCTTACAAGTAATAAGACTATTTTGATGTGTACTTAATTTAGAAATAATAAGTGTGTTTTGTAAAGTGTGTGCGGACGTTTCCCTTTGGGAACACTACCACCCTTCTCCTGTGAATTTAATGGGAGGTGGTTGGAAGAACTCACCTGAACATCCAGCCTCTGAGGAAGAACTGATGAAGGATGAGACAGCTGTTACCTGTATCATGAGGGAGTCCATGTTTTTACCTCTTAAAGACCTTGTGTCAACCCGGAAATACGTGCGCGGGACAATTGCAGCTCTCCTAACTTCATTATAATAATTCATATATTCAAATTATTTATGTTAATATCATTTTTACAACTCTTTCAATGAAGCATATACGATTGATTCTAAAAAATATATATAGGATATAACATGAATTTGAATTGTTTAAAAATTAAATATGGGTAGCATGCACCCATCGCACTCCGTACGTGCATCCTGCATGACTTAACAAATATGGCGGCAGGATTCTTTGATTTGCGCACCTACCATGACGGTTAAGCGATGGGTACGCAAATCTCTCAGTAAAAATATGTTAACACATATTTTAAAAAGGATAAAAGGTTACATTACCTTTATAAATGCTAAAAAAAACTTATACGTAATGTAACTTGTTAGAAATGGGGGTCTCTAGTTGGCAGAGGTAGGTACCACTGTCCAAATAGGGAACCTTGCTTCTAGTCAGGGCAAGGAGGAAACCTTCTGAGATAACCCCTGCTCACCCTCTAGGTAGCCTCGCACGAGCAGTCAAGGCTAATCAGAAGGCAATGTGTAAAGTATTTGTACCAACACTCACAGTAACACAGTGAAAACCCCACAAACTGACTCCACAACAGTTTAGAAAAATAAAGGCATTTAATCTAAACTACACAAGACCAAAATGACAAAAATCCAACATACACAGTTCAAGAATATGTTTTCAATAGAGTTCTTAAGGTTGCGATAAAATAATCCACAGTTGCGTGAAAAGTTCACAGTTGCATGAAAAGTTCACAGTTGCATGACGTTTAGCTCACAGTACCTTTAGTTGCAACAAAGTTCCAAGAACAGAAGCTGGTGCAGTGGAAAACAAGCGATGCGTTGCTCCTGAGACCCTTGGGAGGTGTTTGCGACAGCCCCGCTGCAGCAGCAGCGGGCGTGTTGCGACAAATCTGGGCTGTATGGGGAGGAAGGCCTCTTGTATGGATTCCAGTGCGTAGGTTCCGTAGGAAGTTTGTTCTCACAAAGGCACGATGCGACGATCTTTGGAGTTGCGAAGATCTCCGGGGCGACAATGCGCGGACCAGCAATAATCTTCTCTCTTGCAGCTCCTTAATGCGATGGCTTCGGCGACGACTCTTGCAGCGACGTGATGTGGTCCGCAAGCAGGCGGTGCGGCAATCTCACCCAGTGACGTCAGGCTCTGCGACGACACTCGCAGCGATGTTAGACTTCCCGCACTGATCGGGTGCATCCCACAAACGAAGGATGCGATGGCTCTGAAAGCGGCAACAGGCGCTGCGACGATCTCGACCTTCGTAGCAGCAGGAATTTCCTCGCACTGTCGGGGATGCGCTCCGCAGCGAGCGATGCGAAAACTTTTCTGTAGCAAAGTCTCTCAAGCTTAGTTTCCAGCTTCCCAACACAGGTACAACTTCCAGAGTTGTACCACACATGGGCCAAGCACTCCAGGAAGGACAGAACTCTCTCAGTAGCGCTCCGGGGAAGCTGGGGGTGAAGTCCTTTTGTTCCTGGGACTTCAGAACAGGGAGCCAGCTCTTCTTGGGCCCTTGGAGATTCCTTCAAGCAAAGGGACACAGCACAAAGCAAAGTCCTTCCCCTCTCCTTGGCAGCAAAGCAACAGCAGGGCAATCCAGCAGAGCAACAGCTGAACAATCTTACTTCTTCAGTTTCAGCTTTCTCCTTGGCAGAGGTTCCTTCTTGATTCCAGGATGATCTAATTTTCTGTTGTCAGGGGCCCTGTACTTATACCCCTAAAAGTCTTTGTTCTCTTTGTGCAAGTAGGCTCTGAGCCCGATCTGAACCAGTTCTGGGTGTTTATTGAACACTTTGTTTTCCTGGCTTCCTCTTTCCTTTCAGAGTGAGGGACAGGGTCGTCAGCCGCCCAGCAGGAGGTGGAGCCAGCATTGTGGAAGGCAGGCACAGCCCTATTCAGGCCCAGGTGCGATCTCCTCCCACCACTCAAGTTGCAAATGCAGTCATTCAGCCTAGGGCTGACTCAGGCAGCCTCCTGGTGAATCCCCAGCCCCTGTTACTCTCAAACCAGACAGTCAATACGCAAACAGGCCAAGGCACACAGGAAGGTCAGACAAGAGAACAGCAACTTTCTAAAAGATAGCCTTGCAACAGTGAAAAACGAAAATGGCTATAATTCAGTACCAGAGCATGTCTCCTGCACAAGTACATGCTCTACTTTTCACATACACTGCACCATGCCCAAGGGGGTACCTCGGGCCTTCCATAGGGGTGACCAATGTGCACAGAAAGGGAAGGGTTAGGCCTGGTCAGTGGGAACACTGACCAGGAGGTCCTGGCAGTTCACAGACTGCACACAGGCAGCGCAGTGGCAGGCCTGAGACACCATTTTAGGGCTACTCATGTGGGTGGCGCAATCACTGCTGCAGGCCCACTAGTAGCATTTGTATCACCAGCCTTGGCACATTCAGTGCACTTTACTAGGGACTTCTTGGAGACAAAAATGCCAATCAGGGATAACCAATTACAATCACAATTTACACAGAGAGCATATGCACTTTAGCACTGATAAGCAGTGGTAAAGTGCTCAGAGTCCTATTGCCAACAGCCACAGGTCAGGAAAAATAAGGGAGGAAGAAGCAAAAAGTTTGGGGCTCACCCTGCAAAAAAAGCCAGTTCCAACATAACTTTCACACAGAAATTGTTGAACATATAGTGCCATTACTGGTCCACTGTAAAAATCTCAGAACATGTTACAAAACCTTAGGTTTTCACTGAAGAAAACACAGGTATAAGGTAAATTATACTTGTGAATTCCATTTAAAAAACCTTTGAAATTCACTGAAATAAACATGGGTTTAATGTACGTTACAGTTAGGAATTAGCATTTAAGAAAACCTGTCATGAGTGATGAAATATGTGATGTCATCAGCAGTGCATTGTGGGGGCATGAGTGATAGTTAGCTCAGCTAACTATAACAGCTGAATTTCTCTGGTTTTGTACATTTGAAATGTCCAACTAACTATTTTGTCCCTGAAACCTTTCACCTCCCAGCCAGACCGAAAGCAATCCTCGCCCTCAACTTGCGACATTCAGACCAGTAACCTGCGTAGAGGTAGAACGTACCATGACCAAAATGAGAAGCGGATCACCTCTGGATCCGGCACCCATTAGATTCCTCAAAATCGTGGCCCCCGTCATCGTCCCCACGGCCATGGAGCTTATCAACAGCTCACTTGCCCAGGGATCTGTTCCTGCCAGCTGGAAGAGCGCGGTGGTAAAAGCACTCCTTAAAAAACCCCAGCTCGATCCAGCAGACATGGCAAACTACCGGCCAATATCACTCCTCCCTTCAATCAGCAAGGTAGCCGAGAAATTGGTCAACGGACAACTGTCCCAGTTCTTCGAGACAAACAACGTCCTACGGCAATCCCAAACTGGATTTCGCCTGGGTCATGGCACAGATACTGCCCTCCTCGCCGTCATCGAGGAGGCAAGGCGCATACTGGATTCAGGAGGGTCAGCGGCAGTGATCCTCCTGGATCTCAGCGCTGCCTTCGACACAGTCAACCATCGTGTCCTTCTCCATCGACTCGCGGCAGCAGGGATCACCGGGACGGCACTCAGCTGGATAGAATCCTTCCTCACCGGACGCACGTTCCATGTATGGGACGGCAATTACCACTCGTCCATCCTCCCAGTCACAAGCGGGGTCCCCCAGGGATCTTCCCTGAGCCCGACGCTTTTTAATGCATATATGGCCCCTCTTGAAGACGTGGTGACACCATTTGACATAAAAATGGTAAGCTACACTGATGACACTCAACTGGTCGTCTCCTTATCCCAACTAGTCGACCACCCAGACAACCTGGCTAACTGTCTCACAGAAATCCACAGCTGGATGAGTGATTCATCATTAAAATTAAATGGGTCAAAGACGGAAGTGATGCTCCTGGGAAAACAATGGACGACCATCCCCCCAGCAGTCTGGCCTGACGTGTTCGGAGAAATCCCCTCCCCGAAGCGTGAAATCAAGACCCTCGGAGTATGGCTCGAACCCGAGCTCTCTATGAAGACGCAAGCGGCCAAAACTGCGGGCACCTGTTTTGGGCTTATGCGCACTACCCGCAAGATTCTCCCCTTACTACCACCCGGTTCCAGGAAACTTCTTATCCAGGGACTAGTATTGTCTCGTCTGGATTATAGCAACATGGTCTACCTGGGAGCCCCTGAGGCCACCATGACGAGACTGCAACAGACACAGAATGCTGCAGCACGTCTGATCATGAACCCTCCTTCTAGAGTGTCAGCCAAACCAGCCCTCAAGGCTTTGCACTGGCTCCCTGTGCGCCAAAGGGTGGAATTCAAAGCCATGTGCACGACACACAAACTGATCAACGGATCTGGCCCTGCGATCCTCAGCAGCTGGGTCACCCCCTACAAAGCAACCAGATCCCTACGATCAGAGAATGAGCACTTAGCCAACATCCCCAAATTCAAAAGGACACGCACAGGAGGACGACGATTCTCTGTCCAAGCAGCCACTGGATGGAACTCCCTTCCACGTACCCTCAGACTGGAACCCAGTTACTTGGTTTTTCGCAAAAAACTGAAGACACATCTATTCCCGAAATAAATGTCCCTCCCCCTTCCTCTACCTCAATGGATAACAACCCCCTTACAGCGCGGGGATGCCCTTGGGTCACCAGGCGCTATACAAATCGCTAAATAAATAAATAAATAAATAAACCTGTGTTTTTTTCAGTGAATTTCTAAGTTTTTTAAAATGCTAATTTCTAACTATAACGTCCCTGAAACTGATGGACTTTTGCAGTGGATTTCAAATGTTTTTTTAATGCTAATTTCTAATTATAACGTCCCAGAAACCTTTGGGTTTTTTGTGATTTTCTATGGATTTTTAAATGAAAAATTCTCACTATAACATCCCAGAAATCAGTGATTTTTTCAGTGAATTTCTCAGGTTTTTTAAATGTTAATCCCTAACTATAACTTCCTTGAAACCTCTGGTTTCTTCAGTGAAAGAGGCAGAAGGCGTAGAAAGAAGCAAGAGAAGTGCAGAAAGAGGCAACAGAAATCCAGACATGTTCTGCTCTTGTACGCATAAGGAGAGACACCTAAAAAATACAAGCACAGGAGATGGTTTAATAACTTGCCCCTGTCCTTGACCATAGCACCCTATTGGAAATCACAACGAGGGGTCAAAGAAATTACTGTATCACATTTTCAAATAAGAACTAGACCTTTGCAAAAGTTTACCAGAATTTTTGTGAATACGGCCAAACGGAGAGGTTCATCTACTTATTGAGACATCATTTTATCTTCCTTTAAAAATTCTCATTTGAAGATTTCCACTTCCTTCTATATCTTCATCGCTATGTATTTCAGTTTGGTTGTTGCTATTTTCATATCCAAGTTTTGAGTCACACTTTCGTCCCGCAAGGTAGTGCGAGGACGAAACAACACCTAGATTAAATTTACGAAGTCATAAAAGGTTACAGTGCGTGGCCATGCAGTGCGTGGTAACTCAGGCGTAACTTAAGGCAACGCAAGGTGCTGTCTTGCTTTACTTTGCCCCAGGGAGGCATTCAATGGGTGGAGCATGTGTGTTCCTTTTTTCCCCGTATAATTGATTGTCTCTGTGTAGTCTGTATGATGTAGAGTGCTCTGAAACAATAAACTGATATGAGTGGCGCTGTAAATCAAATTAAATGCATCTGAGAGAGTGTGTTTATGAAGACCTGAGGGGCACTATTAATTTTTTATTTTTTTTTATTTTATATGCCCAGATATTTGATCACGATACAATACATTATTAGAATATTCAGAGTAAAAAAGCTATTACATTCATGATAACAATACCCATAAATATAAGCTCAGCAGAAAATTTGCTGTACATTATACCTTAAAATATGACAACAATGTTCTAGTTCATCTAAAAAAGATAAAACAGTGTAGATGGTAAAAAATTCAGTTGGAATATAAGATAAACCTTGGCTTACACTGACATAAGTCATCCATCATAGAACCAATAACAACAGAATAAATATAGTACATTATAAACCTCAGATAAAAAAAAGAGATGCATTATACATATTTTAAAACGGCCCAGACCTCAGTTTACATCCCAGTTCCACTACTTCTATTAGGGTCATGGCTTCTCAAGCCCTTCCTCAACCTATCTAAGGGTGATCAAATCACCTGTTCAAGTTTTCTTGCCCCTACCCCTACATGCGTTGAGGGCAGTCTCTTGATTATAGACTCCCATAAGCCGTGCAAGCCACATTTGAAAAGTAGGACGATCCGCATCCTTCCATCTTGCCGCTATTAATAACCTAAAGACTGCTGTACACATAAAAATAAAATAATTTTCTGCGGTATTCAAGCCAACACAGCTATCATAACCTGTTTGCATCAGTGTGAAGGATAGGTTAATACTCTTTCCTAGCAGCCCCTCACAAAAATGAGTCACCTCCTTCTTTACAGGAAGCAATCTCTCTTATTTAAAGAACATGTGAACTATTGTTGCTGGTCCTCCACTGCATCTTGGGCGTCTATCATCTTCCCTCTTACCCAAGCTAAAAAGTTTATTTGGGGTAAAATAAAGATTAAATAGCGTCTTCTAGTGTTGAGCCTTAAGACTTGTTGAGCGGAGAATTTTGCCTGCTATTAGCAGGGCTATACACACATCTACATCTGGATTATTTAATTTCCCCGCCCACCCCGTTTCAGTTTTCTCCAAATCATCCTGGATGCTTTTAAGCAAAAGGCCATGAATATTCCTGATCCTGTTACAGCTCCAGCTACTAGCTCTATTATTGGAATTTTTGCCCGCAGGGATACCGTTAATCTTTGACAGACAAAATACTCACGAATTTGAACATCTTTGAAATAAAGCCTATCAGGATCTGGGCTCTAGAATTCTTTGATATCAATAGATACAGCGCCTGCCGTAATATGGTATGGGATACTATTAAAGCCAAAAACAACAGTTGATGGACAGAATGCATAATAATGTCATACATTCAGCCCAGTACAGAAATCTGGGTCTAAATCCATTGTTTTTTTGCCCATCATGCCATTCCAGTTTGAACCCAGCCATATGCAAATCAGTCTTGACCGTGTGCCCCATGGGATCAGTACAGCCCGAACTGCCAAGCCAGGTCCTCCCTGGACTGGAAACAAGCATCCTAGGAGCAGTTTCGGGCTTTCAGCCCCAATCAGCCAGGCTAGCTTGATTCCAGTGGCATGGAGAGCATAGGATTCATGTCTGAGCATACCCGTCCCACTCTGGGTGACATATGAGAAAACAACAATTGATGGACAGAATGCAGAACAATGTCATACATTCACCCCAGTACAGAGATCTGGGCCTAAATCCATTGTTTTTTTGCTCACCATGCCATTCCAGTTTGAACCCGGCCATATGCAAATCAGTCTTGACCCTGTGCCCCAAGGGAACAGTCCAGCCCAAATTACCGAGCCAGGTCCTCCCTAGACTGGAAACAAGCATCCTAGGACCGCTTTCGGAGTTTCCCCCCTCTTCAGCCAAGATAGCTTGACTCCAGTGGCATGGAGAGCACAGAACTCACGTCTGAGCATACCCGTCCCACTCAGGGTGACAAATGTTAAAACAACAGTTGATGGACAGAATGCAGAACAATGTCATACATTCACCCCAGTACAGAGATCTGAGCCTATATCCATCAATTTCTTTGCTCACCATGCCATTCTAGATTCAAACCAGATCTGTGACTGGGGGTGAGTGTTTACAATGTTCAGCACTACGTCCATCATCTCCTTGTGTTTGCTTTGTTTGCCCTAATTTGGCAGGGTATGCCCAGATGTGGGTCCCTTGCTCACTTTGCCACTGGATTCAAGCTAGCCTGGCTGACGACGGCTGTTAGCCAGAAACCGGTCCCAGGATGCTTGTTTCCGGTCCAGGGAAGTCATGGCTTGGCAGTTTGGTCTGGACTGTTCCCATGAGGCACAGGGTCAAGACTGATTGCATATAGCTGTGTCTGAACTGGAGTGGCAAAGTGAGCTAAAGAACGATGATGGATTCAACCCAGATCTGTGACTGGGGGTGAGTGTTTGCAATGTTCAGCACTCTGTCTATCATCTCCTTGTGTTTGCCTTATACTTTTAAAGCCGCTTTAAGGGGGGAGACTATTAGTTTTGTTGCGCGAAACAAAAAGGAGAGCTCGCTAGGGCAGAAGAAGGTCATATAGCTGCGTTAGCTCAAGAACGAGAAGCAACAGACACACATCTACAAATGGTCTCCCAAAAAGTGGAAATAAATAGCTGGCTTACACAGAAATCGTCAGAAAGATATCAAGCACGACATAGCATATTTTATGAGACCGGTGAACAAGTAGGAAAACTGTTGGCGCTGCGCACTAGGTAGTTGAATGTTAAAAATCAAATAGCGGTCATCAAAAAGGAGGGTCAGAATTATACGGAAACTAAGGATATTCTTAGGATATTTCAGGAATAGTATCAGTCTTTGTATAAAGAAGAGGGAGGGACAATCCAAGAAGGTATACCAAGCACCACAGAAACTGAGCTAGGGCCCATACTGGACAACAAGGCTAAAGAGGAGCTGCACAGGGACTTCACGTTGGAGGAGGTACTAGCAGGGCTACAGGAGTTACCATCAGGGAAGGCAGCCGGTCCTGATAGCATCCCTATAGAACTTTACAAGCATATTCAGACGGTTATAGCTCTCCTACTTTTAGATCTATTTTTGGGATACAACATAAGGGACAGGTACCTGAATCCTGGAGGGAGACCGATATTATAATCTTTCATAAAAAAAGGTAAACCACCTGATAATCCATCATCATACAGACCCATATCTCTGATCAACTCAAACACTAATTTATACTTCAAGGTACTGGCTACCAGGTTGGGGAGGATCACTGGCCATCTGGTTTCGCCCTGTCAACACTGGTTTATCCCCGGTAGGGGTACGACCGATCATATAAGACTGGATTTAACGCTATTTGGTATGCAGGCTGCAACGCGGGGGCAAATGGCCATGATCTTCCTCGACACAGAAAAACATTTGTCTGGGTGGTCTGGGGTTTTTATGGGGGTTGTTAGAGCAGAAAGGTTTTGGGTCAAGAATTGTTAAGACAATAAGGGCAATGTATGTTAATCCGAGGGCCCACCTTTGTCTGATTGGGAGACTTCAGACAATATTGACATATCAGGGGGGCGGGACAGGGGTGCCCCTGCCCCCATATTGTTTGCCCTATATATAAACCCCCTGATTTAAAAACTTATAAGGAGCTGGATAATCAAACCTGTACTTTTTAGTGGCTTTGAAACTAAGATATTAACATATGCAGATGACATTGACATTTAAACAACGGATCCTGCTAAGGCGATTATAGAGGCCACAGCTGTAACAAAAGAATTTGGGCAGGCATCAGGCTACTCTCTGAATGTAGACAAGACTCTTATTGTCTGTACAAATAATCTAGATTTTAATGACCCAAGGTGTATACAAAAAGCTATTTATCTGGGGGTAAGTATTAGCTCTGCAGTTAATACAGTGATCAAATCCAACTTTGAGCCAATGATTAAGACAATTTCCGAGGAACTGAGAAGGATAGATAAATTGCATCTGTGAGTAGTTGGAAGGGGAAATGTTCTTAAAATAACGATGTTGCTGAAAACATTGTACCTCTTTCGCTCCATCCCATTTATGATAGATATAGAAATCCTAAAAACACTGGAAGGTATCTTTTTAAGGTTTATTTGGCAGTATGGGAAAGTTAGACGCTCCTTAAAATACATGTCACTCCCGCAGTCTCAGGGTGGGCTAGCAATCCCGAATATCAAATGTTATCACTGGACGTGTCTATTCCACCAGATGTTGATTCTATTCGGTTCCTCCTTAAGCCAAGATATGGAGGAGGATAAGATCCCAACTATATTTGAACCCATTATTGGAAGGGGGGCCCAGGGGGTGTTCACGCATCAGACCAAACCAAGCTATTTTAAGAAGTTTTAATCAAAGATTATGTGTAGCGTTAGGGAAGTATGGAAAAATGTGCAGAAGGCCATGACAATTCCCAAAATAAACTATTATACATCTCTGTGGTGTACACAGGATCTACCATACTCCTTTAATGATGTGATGGAAAGGCAATGGGAGCAATTAGGTTTAACAAGGGTAGGTGACCTGTTTGAAACAGGTCAGTTACGCACGTTTAATGCCTTACAGCAGGAATATGGAATCTCGCTTACGCGTCATTTCAAATATGGAGCATGTGTGTTCCAACGCATCCAACCATGGTTTTTTGTGCATTTCCAGAATAACCATCAGTGGTAGACCTGGGAATTAGTCAGGTCGGTTCCTGGACCGGACCCAGGGACATGCCCCCTGGCCCTCCCATACCTACAACTGGAAAAAAGGTATTATCCTACACAAGCTCCCAGCTTATGGACATTAATAACACCACTAACACCCATCTCTTCCCCCACTTCAGTCTGAACTAATTTGTTAACAAACCGTCCACCTGCTGCCCCAACTGCCCGTTCGAACTGCTTCTACCCATCCTAGCACTACCCTCTAACTCATGTCCCCGACCCTCAAACCCAAAATACATCTATTCCGCCCTCATAAATGCATGCTCCCTCCATAAGCACACATTTGACATCTCTGAATTACTAACCAACAACAGCCTAGACCTCTTGTTTATAACACAAACTTGGGGAGACAAGTTGTCTGGACCTAACTTCTGCATCGCCACTCCAGATGGCTATTGCGTACTCAGACAGCATAGACCTTTAAGAAGGGAGGTGGCTTAGCGATTATTCAACGAGAGAAATGTACAACTAAAATAGAAGCAATTGATTCACCAGTCTCTGAAGCACTGACCTTCTCGGTTATGCTCTCAAACACCCAATCATTCAAAGGAACCCCCCTCTACCGTCCACCTGGCTCCTGAGCTGATTTTCTCATAGCCCAAGACAGCTTGATAGAGCCAGTAGCCAGAGCCCCTGATTATACCATCTTGGGTGACTTCAACTTTTAGCTAGAATGAATCAATGATAAGCACTCCTCCTCCCTCACTACTGACCTTATGTCAGCGGATCTACGGCAAATAGTGACAAAACCTACTCATCTGGCGGGTCATACTCTTAATGGCCTCTTTACCAATAACAGCCATATCTCCCTATCTGCTGTTATCCCCTTAACCTGGACATTTCACTTTGCAGTAATATTTACTATTGAGACCACTAAACACTATCTCCCGCACGCCAGTTCCCGTGCTCCCAAACAGTTTCAAGCATGGAGGAACATTGACATTCCTTCTCTAAAAACATCCCTTTACTCCACTCAAGACGATGTCACAAATGATCCCGACCTCCAACAATTACTCACACTGGCTACATAAGGCCTTCAGCACCTTAGCACAACATGTAAATGTAAATGTAAATTAATTTATATAGCGCTGTATCACCGACCGGTTTCTAAGCGCTTGCTTAGGGAACCCGTCCTTGTATTCCCCTGTTAGATAACCCATTACTGGGCATCCCCAAGGTGAAAGCCAGGCATCCCGCTGCGAGGGTCCGTCGTAGAGATTAGGCAAGCTATTGCCCAGAGTTGCAGAGTGGGACTCCATGATTGGAATAGGCGCCGAGGCGAGAATTGTCAGGTCTGGGGAAATTTGAGCCCAAGACCCACGAGGCGGGGAATTGAACCCTGGTCCGGGCGGGACCTCTGCATCAGGGTCTGCCGCTCCAACCACTTGAGCCACACTTCTCCACACAAATATTTCATCCAACCGAAGTGCTCCATCCGCCCCCTCGTTCTCAGAAGCACTCAGACTTGAGAAGCAATGATGTACAAACCTAGAAAGGAGTTGTCGCAAACACTATAACAACAATGACCAAATTCTATACAAGAACGCGATAGCTAAATACAAACTCCTTATCGTCACTGATACAAGCAAATTTTACCTTACTCAAATAGAGTCAGCTCAAAACTCCAGCAAACAGCTTTTCAGGTGGAAACCAAACTATCCAGTCCACCGGTGAGTGCAACTATTGATGGCTTTCAAGCCCTCTGCAATTCCCTTGCGAACTTATTTAAAGACAAGGTCAATCAAATCTACTCCAACTTCTCAACCCAGGTTATCTTCGACCATCCTAAATATAACACTATCACCAACGCCCTGACCACCGTACTCTCCGAATTCAGTCAACCTTCACCCATGCAGATAACAGAGCTTATCTCCTCCATCAAATCAGGATCCTCCTTGACCCCTGCCCCCCTCCATTTTAAAACTCATTCCAGACTTAATAGGACCCTCCCCCACCAATATCTGAAACTCAATGTTCCATTCAGGTTTCTACCTATCAGTCTGGATAAAGGCCATTATCAAACCCCTACTAAAAAAATCCAATCTCGATCCCTCAGAATCTGAAAACTACAGACCCATTGCAGGCCTCCCTTTTCCATCAAAAATCTTCGAAAAAATCATGAGCACTCAATTATCCCAATTCATTGACCACAATAACCTTTTAGATGACACCCAATTTGGGTTTAGGAAGGGCCATGGGACCGAGATGGCTCTTATTAAGGCATCTGACGAGATCAGGATGATTAGAGACAAAGGCGGTCCTCATATTACTGGACTTGTCTGCGGCTTTTGACACGGTTGATCACGCCATCTTGATCAACCGTGTCTCTTCCATCGGAATTCAGGACAAAGCCACAGCCCTTCTAACCTCTTTCCTCTCCGACCCTACCTAGTCAGTTAAACTCGGCGACGTCTACTTCCGCGTATTCACCCTTCCCTGTGGTGTGCCCCAAGGATCCTCCATAAGTCTGACCTTATTTAACATCTATGTGTTGGACTTGGCCTGGGTCATCAAAGCTCACGGGATGAGACTAACCTCATATGCCGACAACACCCAGTTGGTGTTGGCAGTACGCAACGATGGAGTAGCAGTTCCCGCCAGCTTCCAGAAGGGAATGCTAGCCGTAAGCTCCTGTATGGTAAATAATTGCCTAAAGCTAAATTCCGATAAAACAGAAGTCTAGTTGGTCTCCAACATGGTGGCCTACCAATTTGGGATCTCCTCCAGGACCTGTCACAAAGGTTAAGAACTTAGGTGTAATGTTCGATGACAAACTCTCATTCATCCACCATGTGAACGCAGTCTTCTCTTCATCCTTCAACACCCTTAAAATAATAAGGAAACGTCTGACATTTCTTTCCCCCAGTGCCAACAAGACCCTCATGTGCACATTAGTTAAGTCCAAGGTGAAATATTGCAACGGGCTCCTCCTAAAACGCTCAGGAGAATGTCATCAACAAATTGCAATTACTTCAGAACTCAGAGACCAGAATTCTCTCCGGCACTCCCAAGTTCAAATCGATCACTCCAGTCATATGTCAAATTCACTGGCTGCTTATCAGAAGCCGGACTAAATTCTAGGCACTGTGAATTGCATATAAAGCTATTAACAATACAGGATCTGAGGTCCTGAAAAAAGGACTATGCCCATACACCCCCAATAGACCCTTGCGCTCCTCCTCAGCTCACCTACTTACTATTCCTCGCACAAAGAAAACATCCTGGGGAGATAGACGATTCACAGTTGCTACAGCCAGACTGTGGAATACCCTCCCTCTCCACATTAAAACCAGCCCTCCCTCTTGACATGTAGGAAACAAGTAAATAATTGGATCGTCAACCAGTATTCACCCAACGCAGCGGCTCTTCTTTTACCTCACAGCGCCGAGACAATCCGGGGTATTTGCGCGCTATACAAATTGCACGAATAAACAAATAAAGATGCTACGTCTACCCAGGAGAGGTGTAATGAGGAGAAATATCTTTATTTCTCATTGTATTTTTTTCTGCTTTCTCTGTGTCCTGCATTCTGAAGCACACACAGAAAGAGGAAAAAACCTTGAAGGTTTGTTTATGTGCAGGAATGCGCCCCTTCCTGCACAAAAACAATCCTGCCTACTAGGGTGACTGCGTTGGTGCTAGGTAGAACATAATGTTCAGAAGCATGGAGAGGACAGGTATGTTCCAAATCTTGATAGATATGGAGCTTTCGGCATCTACTTTTCATGCAGCACAGCAAGGTCTTACTGCATTGCCTAAAAAAATTATAAACATGGCCTCAGTTAGTGCGCTTAACAAATGACTGATTGAGTTTTTTGCAGTGTTTATGAATGTGGTCAACTAAGTAAAGAAAATAATACAACCGAATTGCTCTGTTTAAGCACTCTGTTTTAGGATTTTTTCTAGGATGTTTGGGATATACATCTCAAGGTACTGGCAATTTCTATTTTTTAATGATTTTCATGTCATTTTGTTTTTTTTTCAAGCATAACTCTTCTGCCATCTCTTTTCTTCCGTGTGTTGCACAAAACATAATATGTGCTGCGGAGTCTCTGCAGTAACTCATGATCAATCTAACCCTGAACCTGTTATTTGGTATCAGAGATTTTTCAATATTGCAAATAATTATTTGTTTCAAATATACTTCTTCAAATTTGTTATTCATTACTCAGAAGTGGACAAATAAAATGTATATTTGTTCATGACTTCTTCTTGATGAACATGAGTCAGTGTTTGTTTTTTGTGTCCTTATGTCACGCGTGTGTTGCACACTGTTTGCTGAGGGACATCGGTTAGTATCTTCAGTGTGTTTGACAGAATATTTCTCTTTGACCTAGAATACGGCTAGCTGCTTGCTCAACACAGAAGTAGGAAGTCGATTTTATTAATACAAATGAATATTCATAGATGAGTGCCCATGTTTCAGAAAAATAATAATATGTATCACTTCACTGCTTTTTAAGAGCCATATTGCTTGTTCCACAATTTTTTACGGGAAAGGCGTTTTGGGAGATTACACACTGAAAAGTGTTGTTAATTTCGTGAAGTGACATGCTCCCACTTGCCGAACCGAAGGCTTCCTTATTGACTAGAGAGGAAGGAGACACATACCTATTTAACATTGTAAAGTGCTTTTGTATCGACTGTAGCCCACAGCCTCCTAATTGATAGCAGTTTGGGATTCCTCTTAAACCAGGTGCATTAAAAACTAATAACAGCTACCAGAAAACTAAGCCTGTGGATCATTAAAACCATGTTATCTCTAATCTAGGATAAAGGCTCGGAATTTACAGCCAACTGATTATCCCCATGCACAAGAAAAAAGTCAGATTTTTCACTTCCTGCCGTTTTAGAGAAGGACACATCTTCTAACTTTCTTTTACAAACCCTTTTGATTCACAAGGTTCATCAGAAAGTGAATCCTTCAAGGATTGCTTAATTTGTCAAAACGAGGGATTATTGCAGTTTCAAAATAATTCTTGGGAGCCCACAGCTAGCGCTGCTGAATGGCCGTTTGCTGAATAACAATGCTGCGTAGTCTTGATTACACCTCATGCCGCTTCCTTTTACAATTCCTGTCTGTTTTATCATTCTTGCACGTTCTGTTGTCTCAGCTTTCACCCTTTGTCACCGGTTTCTTCTCATTGTCCTTTCTCTTTCTTGTTCATGGTCTGTAGATAGCAAATGAGGTCCACGCCCTGAAAATGGTTACCAGCATACATCGTCTCTAACCGAAGGGGCAAATGAAATACTGTTAAATGATATGAACACTGGTGGTTGGTTAAAGTGAGAGAGAGGTTGTTCTGCATACTTTGAGCCTCATTTATGGGGATTTGGCATACGCTAGTGCAGCAAGTCACCTTGATGTGCTGCCCTAAGCCAAAGTGAAAGGGCAGGAATGCACGGTATTTATTCAAAACCATGCATTCCTGTACTTTTCCCCCCTGCACCAGTGCCGTTTGAGCAGCCTAGAGTCAACACATGCACCTTTGCACCACGGTTCCTGTGTTGTCAGCAGGATTTTTTCTGTGCAGGAATCCTTCCTGCCCAATAGCAATCCTGGGAGGCCTTTTCCTCTTTCTATGTGTGCTGAATTCTGGAAAAAATGAGTAAAAATAGAGATATTTTTCTACAATACGCCTCATCTCAGAAGTTGTACATTTTTGACACATTCCCAGATTTACAAGTCTTTGTAAATCTGGGACTGTGGGATTCATATTGGAACACCCAACGCAATGACTATGGAACGCCTGCCTTGCATAGAATAAGATTTTGCAGCGATTTGTGCTGTGTTGGCTTACTCAAGATTTAGGAGGCCACTCAAAGTCACGCAATGTGTAGTTGCTTGGCTTCATTAATCTGACTCGAAGCTTCTAATCATGTATGTACAGCTTCGCTCATAAATAAGCCCCTTTGTGTCTTAAAGAAATGTATTCACAATGAACTAGATAGAGTGAGCCATCACATTTTCAGCAATTTCTGTTCATGGCCAAATTTTTTACCTTCACTGACATCTAAACCTGGTTCCATAATGTCCACACACCAACAAATTCACGAATCAATGTCAGATTGGTGTATATTATTTAGCAAGCTAATATGACATGAAGATATATCAGGTTCAGGTTTTTAAGTCTTTATTTCGATTTTTAAAAAAAAATCATAAAAGACAAATAGTAACAAACATTAATTGACGATAAATACACATACATTATCAAAAAAAGAATTAAACAGTGTAAAGACAATCCTGAAACAAGTTTTCCTTGGAGGGAATAGGATTACAAATAAATTCCAAACAGTAATATTTAATAGATCAAAAGTATTCAGTAGCAGAAAAAAGTGTGCAAGCCTACAAAAAGGAGGGTGCACGAGCCATCAGTATGTTAATACAAGCCAAGGTTAAACTATTGTTTTGCCCTAAGTATCTAGGCCCAGCCCAGGTATTTGGCTATGCACACTGTAATAATTTCTAGTGTGTTGGTTTTTAATACATGGATGGCCTCTTCTGATTTTCTTATGGGCAGGCACTGGAAAAGTGGTTTTAGCCATTTGGCCCTTGGTGCATGGTATCTAGGACAAGCAAACAAAAAATGGCCCTCTGTTTCCTTATGGCCTGGGCACCATTTACAATGGTCCGTGGTGCTTGATGACCAATTTTTCGTAAAGGTATTCAACGGCAATGAGCCCACCCGGAACTGGTGGAAAAGTTTCCTGTCTAGGGATTTAGAAACTGTGTCCCAGTATTGTTCACGAGTGGGGTCCAACTTAAAGCAAAGGAACCTACCCGTGAGGTTGGTAGAACTGGAGGCATTGATTCTGTTCAGACGAAGCGTGGACCAGTACAATTCTTTAAATGCCAATTTAGTTGGAAAGGTACTAGTGACAGGGGATATCCAAAGCTGCTCTAGACCCATATCCATCAGGATGGATTTTACCATTCGGAACCAGGGGATTTTCCCCGATCCCCTAATTGACCTAACTTCTACTACCCCATTTGCAAATAGGATAAGGTCGGGCGAGGTCCATAGGCGCCTCCAAAAGGCAACCAGTCTAAATCTGGCCATCTCGTTAATTGGAGGACATCCTAAGTCCAAACAAAGGGGAATGGAGGGGGACGACTGTGGCAAGCCTACCAAATTGTGGAGGAATTTACACTGTATTTTAAGCAGGCCCGTAAGATCCATATGGCCCCACAGATCTGCACCATATAGAATCGCAGGATTGATTTTTGCATCATAGATTTTAAGAGCTGGTGTAACCCGCTTGGTGATGGATTTTCTTTGCTCACTGAGGAGGCAGCCAGTGAGTCGGGCAAGCTTAAGATGTTGGGCATCAACTTGTGTTTTCCATTTCAGGCGACTATCTAGCATGACCCCCAAGTATGTCATATTCTCTACTTGGTCTAGTTTGACTCCCCCCATACTAACTGAGCTCCGGACAGGGCAGTTCTTAGTTAGCACCATAAATTTGGTTTTTCCCACGTTCACCTTGAGATCGTTGATGGCACAGAACTCCTCAAAGCGGTCCAGGGCCTGCTGTAATCCGCTGCGTGTTCTGGAGAGGAGTAAGGTGTCATCAGCAAAGATGAGCATTGGGAAACGCTGTCCTGCCAGCATAGGGGCATCTGTTGGAGTCGATTCGAAGAATTTTACCACTTGGTCAATGAACAATAAGAAAAGGGTGGGTGCCAGTACGCACCCCTGGCGAACACCTCGGGTGACTGGGAAGGGTTCTGTCACTTGGCCCTGTCCTCCCCATCTTACCCTCGCAAAATTCTCCTCATGCAATTTGATTATCAAATCGAGCAGTTCTACTGGCATTCCTAGGTTCTTCAAGACTCCCCATAGTTTGTCCCTCGGTACTAGATCGAAGGCGGACTTCAGATCGATGAACGCTGCGAAGATGGTACCGCCGCCAAGCTGCACCACCTTCCAGTAGATCAGACAAAATCTGAACACCTGGTCGATGGTGCTAGTTCCCGATCTGAAGCCCGCCTGCATTGGAGAAAGAATATCCTCCATTTCGATCCAGCCTTGGACCCTGCCCAAAACCATGCGAGCGATGAGTTTTTGCATGGAGTCAATAAGACTAATCGGGCGGTAGTTACCCGTGTTAGACCTGTTGCCCTTTTTGTAAATCGGTAGGATCTCCGCCCCCTTCCAAGATTTAGGTATTCTTGCACCAGCAGCTATGGAGTTTGCCACCGTGATAATGTATGGTATCCACAGGGCGGGATTTGCTTTAAACAGATCGGCGGGTATAAGATCCATACCTGGCGCTTTCCCTCGCGTGGTAAGATTTAATGCCAGCTCGACCTCTCCTTCTGTGAAGATGATAGTCTCGCTTTGGGTGGTGGGGTAGGATGTCATTTCCAAAGTACTAGGTGGCATGGAATTCACAGCACAGAACTGGGTTGAGTAGAAAGTCACCCAGTCATTGGGGGGCACATGGTTTGTGGGGATGCGTGCGTCCGGGTCCTTCCCCCACTTAACTATTTCCCAAAATTTAATGGGGTTATTGGACAGGGAGGCTTCCAAAAGTTCTAACCAATACTTGTCCTCCCACTCCCGTTTAGCTTCCCCTTGTATTTTCCTATAGGTTAGTCTGGCCGCTTTCACTAAACCCATATTCCGAGACTTAACTGCTTTAACCAGGTCGGTGTGTGCTTCCCTACATTTTTTATTGTACCATTTATGAGGGCGAATAGGTGCTGTATTATTTCCCTGCCGGCGAGGTTGCGAAAGCAGAGATTTTAAATCGTCAAAACAACGTTTATGAAGATTTATAATAAGGTCAGCTGTTTCGGGGTTGTCCCCCAACTCGGCGTGGGTCAGCATTTCGTTATAAGTATTATTAACCACGCTAATAACCTTACTCCTCAATATTTCATCCCCCTCGATTTTTGACCATTTTACCCTCTTCCTATCGTTTGTTAGATAAGTGTCCCCCGTCTGTGAGGTGCCGGGTTCCGCTAGTCTCGCAAGTCCTGGCAACCTTAGTTGCAAGGTCAAGGGGTTATGGTCACTTTCTGGACGGGAAGTTACCTCCATATCCACCAACAGGGACCAGTCTCCTACTTTCAACAGGATATAGTCAATGCGGCTTCTTCTTAACCCATTATCAAATGTGCAGTTGGCTTCCTGGTCTGATTTTGTTCGACCGTTGCAGGCCCGAAAGCCACTGTTTAAACAAAAGGCCATCCAATTCACCGCTGCCTCTGTGGCGGGTACCGGTTTGACGGGCAGCAGGTCGGGTATGCCCCATACTGCGTCCTCCACGGAACCCCAACAGTCCCCTGGGTCTAATAAGGGTTCGAAGCAGCAATTTAGGTCCCCAGCAAGAAGAATGACGTTGTTGCTATCAAGGGCTGCCAGAATAGGATCCAACACCTCCAACAAGGGTGGCGTACGGCCACCCGGCAGACCTCGTACGTATATGTTAAACAGGATCAAGTCCCGATAGCCAGTCTTGCTCAGCTTAACAATGAGGAGGTCCGGGTTTTGTACACATATCTCCGTAATATAATATCCCAGGGATTGTTTCACCCAGATCAGTAGCCCCCCTGAGGCTCTCCCTTTGGCGTTTCCAATAGCGCTTCGAGTGGCAGCTTTGTGAAAATTTACATAGCCCTGCCTAAATATTGGATCAACAGCCCAAGTTTCCTGGAGTAAGATGATATCAAATTTGTCCATGAACTCCAGCCAGTCTCCAGAATGGATACGACTTTTAACCCCAGCAATATTCCAGGACACTAGGGCAAGAGTTTCCGATGTAGGTACCACGGTGGGGGCCACCACCTCTGAAGCTACAAACTTGTCCAGTCCAGCCCCAACATCCAGCCCATTTTCAGATCTCCCAACGAGACTATTTTCAATCAGCGACAAGGAAGTTCCCCCTGCCCTCGAAGATGGTGTGTCCCTCCCTGTTGGAACTGGGACCCTCTTACACTCCTCTGCCATGATTGTGGGCTGGGGGGGACACCAGACCCTGCCTCTTGCTCCCTTCCCCGAGGTCAGCATTTTCTACAGATTCAGGTGTTTGAGAAAGTTTTTGAAGTCAATCAATGGCCTCCAGATCAGACAGGGGGCCAAAGTGATTGAATAGGGGTGGGAATATCGGTAGTTGCGGTGTCCTTATCATGGGGTAGCTCCTAATGGTGGATCGTCCCTGTTTAGGGGCCTTCAGGGTATAAGCCTGTCTTTGTGGATAGAAATATGAAAGGTCTAGTGTCTGGACGTCCCCCTGCCTGGCAAACCTAGCTTCTCTACAAATTGTGTCCACCACCCAGGAATCCCTGAATGATATTAGAATGCAGTCACCCTCCAAATCTTTAATACCCTGGCCCACCCAGTCAACCCTTCTTACAAATAAGATTTCTGTTGGCGAGGATGGAGGTAGGGGTCTGTTTTTATTCAACCAGAAAATGACCTTGTTACGCAGGTCACCATGAGTCTCCCTTTTACCAGATTGCAGTGGGGCTACACCAGTCAACACCATGGTATATGGTGTAGCCTCTATGGGGATATCAACCCGGGGCGTTGGATGCCTGGGTTGTTTCCTTACCAAAGGATTTAGGGTACTTTGGTGGTTTACTGGGGGCCCGTGGGGAGGAAGGCTATGGGTGACTGTACTAGGTTTTGCCTGAGGGGGTGGTTTGGTTGTATGGCGTCTAGCGGGGGTTGATCTATCCGGTTTATTCATGGGCTTCGTCGTGTGAGTACGTTGGGGCGGGGCCTCTGGCACCTTGCTTGGAATATTTTTGAGAGCGCCGCCTCTGTTTGATCTATCAGTTACTGGCCCTGGGGGTTTGTGATTGCTGGGATTATCAATGAGACTAGTTGGAATATTAGATGTTTTTGGGGCCGAGAGTGGGGGTTTGACCACCCCTGAATTAATATCGGATATAGACAATAATATGGCAGAATTCGCATTAAGTACAGCCTCCAGTGAATTTATTTTCAATGTCATTAATCTAGTCCGCTCCAAGACGGGTGATAAGAGGTTTTTCATTAAAGCCTCAATTTTTGCCAACAGGGATTCATCACTGCTTAGGCATGTTGGGCATGGGTTCGAGGAACCTAGGGAGATAAGGGAGGGGCATAAGACATTAGTCAGTGTGTTAGTACATTGTTTTTCGCTGGGATGGCCTAATCCCGATGTAGGATTACCAACGATGTCTTTTAGTTTAGGCATCTTGCACTCTCTCCCTCCCTTGTGACTTGTATCTTGTTTTCTCTTCCTCGAAACCTTGTCTATACCTAAGGAATCTGTGTGAACTGGGTCAATAGAATCTACTTTGGGTGAGCCAAGGTATGAGTCAACAGATTCCGAACTGTGTTCGGAGTTTTGGCTATCCTGAGTTTCAATTTCCCCAGTTACTTCATGGTCGTCCAAGGGGTGTTTAGGAAAAAGTGTAGTGTGAACAGGAGGATCAGTCCCCTCACTATCCATATGAACTATGGCTTCCGTAGTGTCTAAGTGTATACAATTAAAAGCTGCATGTGCTTGTGCATGGGACACGGGACTAGGAATATTGGCCAGCCTACCCAGTGAGGAGCGTTTTCCGCTGACTAAGTCAATGGAAAGACGCTTTTCCACCATTGCTATTTCCTTTTCCAGGATTCCCGTGGCACGTGTAATAAAAGCGTCCAATGGACCCGATACCACTCCTGTGGGTGTTTGAATTTGGACATTGCGTGTTTTACCAGATCTTAAAACCATGATTTCAGATTAGCACCAACTTCAGTAATCAGAACTAGACACGCTCTATACACAGATGAGATAATAACTTAATTGTCCTCACAGTCAGTCAGTACAGAGTCTCTAATGCCCAAACCAGCTCTGGGTCACAATATCACCTATCTTACTTATATCACAACTAGCCGAGGGATGTGGGCCGGGGCCGTCCTCTGCCGTCCTCGAACGGCCTCAAACGGCCCGCTCTTAGCCCGGTCTTTGCTCCGGGCTGCGTCCCGCGCTGCGGGAGGGATTGCCCCAGATATAGTAGTGGCAGTGTCTGAGGGCGGTGGGCGGGCCGGCAGGGAGAGCGGACCGGATGTTGTCAACGGTCTATCAGGGACTCCTGGGATTTGGAGTCCCTGGTACGCTCGCAGCCCTGTAGCCCTCTGCCGTGAGTAGTTTCCTGTCCCCTGATGAACTCTCGATCAGTTCCTCCTCCACACGATGGCCGGCGATGCGGCACCCGCGGAGCGGGTGCGGCGGGATTTAAAAGCTGCTCCTCACGATCCTCTCTGTATCCAACAAGGGTAAGCGCGGGCCTGCAATGCGCTTCTGCTACTGTTTAACTGTCAAAACACCCAGATGACCAGGTTGAGCGATACAAAACACTCAGTACTAAAAATACATCAAAGATACTAAGCAGGAACTCAGTATCATGATCGATTTAAATGATCCTTATAAGTCCAATTGTTCTAAAGGAAGAAAGGAGGCGTGACATGTGGGTTATGTCGCCCAATATTTCCTGAACGTTTTAGTCCTACTGCCAAGGGCCAGAAACTGGGCAGTAAGTACCCCCATACCATTAGTGGCAGGATAATTTCAGGAGGAAAATATTTCTGGCAGCAAGTTATCCAATCGGACTCTATGCCAGTGAGGCACATCTCTGGTACTTTTGATACACATAGGCTCATTGTTTACATTAATAATACAAGTTTTATTTTAGTACTCTTTTATATGAAAAAGACTTCAGCCTTTGATATGGATAAGAGACTTCTGCCAACACGTGTTTCGCCCCATATCTGTCGCAAAGCCTTGCTCTTTCTCAAGGCTGTGTAACATATGTAACAATAAGTGGTATATTTGATATAACAACAAGAACATACAACAAATGGAGAAGTGTGGCTCACTGGTTAGAGGAGGCGGACCTGGAAGCAGAGGTCAGCCTGGGACCAGGGTTCAATTCCCGGCTCGGCAGGGTCTTGAGTCCTAAAATGTCCACGGACTCGACAATTCTCGCTCCGGTGCCTACTCGATTCACGAGTTCACACTCTGCGACTCTGGACAAAAGCTTGCTTAATCTCCACAATGGCCCCTCGTGGTGGGATGCCTGGCTTTCACCTTGTGGATACCTTGCCCGGGGTTATCTCACAGGGGAATACCAGGACGGGTTCCCTAAGCAAGCGCTTAGATACCGGGTCGGTGATTTGTGCTATATAAATACATGTACATTTACAACATACAAATTATTATAGGAAGAAATAATAAAACATAAGTAATGATAGGGAGTGAGAGACAAAAGAACGAAAAAACATAATGAACCAACAAGTTAGCAAATGGCAAGAAGATTGATTATCAAATACCATTGAGTAGTATGGATGTGACAAACAATCCAAGCTGTACACTGCCAACCTGTATGCAAGCAATATGAAATCTCAGTACATAAAGCAAGTTCCAAAAGATGATGAAAAGGACCTTGAATTTGTTTTAACCTTAATTAAGGCGAGTTACAGAGTGCAAAACAGTGTCAAAGAAGGAGTGGTTGGGGTCTAAGACAAAATGAAAATAGTTTTTTAGGTAGTATACCAGTTTGTAAAAGTTCCCAAGGAAGAGGTAAATGGTCATTGTAATTATAAGTGAGTCACCTGATGATTCGAATTATGTAATTGTCAAGTAGAGTTCAAGCTGAGGCAGCCTGTATTCTTGCATAGTAAGTCCAGGGTGTAAAGGTATTTAAGTTCAGGGTCGAACTTTCCAAAACATTGCCACTTGTGCTGTTAGATTAAGCCCTAGTCATTTTGGATAAGTAAAGAAAGGTGAATCATTTTCATTGTGCATAGTGCAAGATACTCAAAAGACCGGAGGTTTATCTTAGAGTGTGTTAGACTAAGGGCTGAAACATTATTGCAAAGAATGACCCTGAAAGGAGAATATGAGAAAAACTATACGTTTTTCACACACAGTAACCATTAAAGAAGGTGACATTCATATACCAAGTGCAATGCTCCCTGAGCAGTATAAATATATGGTTTCCTCTTATTTCAAAGCAAGTCTGTGAGGAAGCAAAAAAAGAACTGGAAGTGGCCGATGGGGGATAAAAAAAAAAATGAGCAGTCCGTATGTAAACATTAAGAGGATAAGGTAATAAAGGTGGATAGACCAAAGGCTTTCTCAAAGTGAATTCGGGCAAAGAAATCAGTCGCTGTGGTCACCAACAGGTGATTTTCACCAACCCACCAGCCACCTGACACCTGCGCTGTGCCTTGCTCTCTTCCACACATTTCCTGCACAAGAGTAGAAATTGGAAGTTGTTCATTCTCCTACATCACACCCACGGCATGTATTGACGTCCCTCAACACATCATATCCTCCTCCTCTCTTCTCGAGTTCCACAAGAAGCTGAAGGCCTGAATCTTCATATAAGCACCTTAGGCACCTCATACCTACCCACCTGCCCAAGGGCTAGGATACACTCTCGAGTGATTAGTGCTGTAAACAAATAAATATGACATAACATAACTTCAGGTGCAGGAGGATGTGGATGCGCGGGTCTCTTCAGTTGAGTGTACATAAGGTCAGAACAAGCCGTATAACAGGAAAAGGGGAAAAGGGTAATTGAAGGAAATAGCCAGGAAGGCAGAAAAATGTTGGTCATATTGGAGCCTAGTGTGCATTCCCAGTGACAGTAGGACACCTATTTAATAATGTGTAACTACTCAATATCATCCAGGAAGAATTATTTAGACATAGGTGTTGGTGTTCTGAAGGACAAGGTAGAAGTGGAATTGATGTTTCACACCTCTTGTATATAACACCATTTGAGCAGAGGTGTGCTCCTGCTCTTCAAAGGTCTCTGTAAAGTTTACACGGGATTCTAAGCTAGCACTGTTACTATTACTCATCTTTCATGGATGTTTATGTTTATCTTCTTTTGGTTTGTACAAAGGTACAATTCATTCTAAAAATTCAGCCAGCGTGAGATTTGCTTTTGAAGACACCAGGAAAGGCGGGGGCAGCATCGGCCCCCGCAGGTATGGCAGGGCGCCGGCCCCCCTTTCCCTTGTCGACAACCCATGGTTGGGACTGGTCTGACGGGAAGGGTTTAAAAGGCCGGGGAGCGCGGGAGGTGTTTTCTTGTTACCCCGCTCCCCAGGCCTTCCCTTTGACCCCCCAGCCACTTGTAGGCTGTTATCTTTTTCTTCCTTTTTCATTGCAGATCCGGACTAGGCGAGTGACGCCCCGTTTTTTTTTTTTTTTACTGCAGGTAGCGGTGGAGCGTCAGCGGTAGCGGAGCAGAGCGGGGATCAAGAGTGCCCAGCGAACATCTTGAGGAGCGGGGGAGCTAAATCGCTATCAAGAGCCGGCGCGGTTTTTCGGGCTTTGCGGTGTTTGGCGCTCCCGGGTGCGACAGGTACCGGGGGAGTTGGGTAGCTGAGCGCGATAATATCAAGGAGGCGAGGTTCGTGCAAATGGAAGTGATTAGGCTGGGGCATTTGTCATCTTGCCGCATGTCGGGTGTGGGCCCATAATAGATCCAGTTGGAGCAGCTGGTTTGGGAGCAGGAGGTGAGCGAGGGATTTGCTGTGGTGCTGGTGTCTTTGTGGGAGCCCCTGGGGTATTATTGTTTGATTGTGTTTCAATCAAGAAGAGGGCACGCGGTCTGGGGGACTTTTGGAGGATAAAGCAGCAGTTCAATAAGCTACATAACTTGGTAGACAAGAGGGCTCAAATGTGGTGATTCGGAGCAGATCATTTAAAATCACTGTGCCTGGAATGCTTATGTAAGGTTTCTTTGTTGGACACTCGGGGATTGCTCTGAATTTGTGCTAATCCAGGGGCAGAAGGGCACTCGGTCTGGGGGAACTTTTAGGGGAAAAGGTCAGCAGCTCAATAAGCAATTTAACTTTGCATACAAGAGGACTCAAATGTTGTGATTCAGGGCAGATCATTTAAATTCACTGTGCCTTGATTTCTTATATAAGGTTACTGGTGCTCATGTGAAGTGCTCTGATACCTGTGGGTCATAGTTCTCTTTGGGCACAATATAAACCAACATACTTTATTGGTTTAAACTGAATGTAATTGGTGGCATACTGCAACTGCAGTTTCAATAAATTTATCGCTTGTGTGTCCTCATACATGTACTAATATTGTTTTTGCATCGCAGGAATACCTAGGGAGTGCGCTGCATACTCAACGGAAAGGAGCGCGGCTGGGGGACATCGTTGAAAGGGGACATAGGCAGGCCTGCATTTCACTGCTGAACAGGCTGGGCCATCAGGCAGGCCCAAGCGAATGATAGTACCCCCACAACCCAGGGGGGATTTGGATCCACTCCCCAAGCGAGCTAGGGCCAAGAGGGGGAATGTTCGAGGCCCAAAGCCACATGGTGAAGGGGGTCCTTTGGGGGCGGGTCCTGTAGGGAGGCTGGTGCCACCGGTGATCCCTAGACCTACTCCTCAGATTCTGGCAATTATACCTGCAACACCGGAACCTGCCACGCCTGCGCCAACACCAAGCTCAGTGCCTCTGGTGGTCTCAGGTGTAGTGTCAGTGGTACCCACATCTAACCCCTGGGGATTCCAGTCCCAGCACAGCAGCCCCCATCTCTGTTTCAGCACCAGCAGGGGTTGGTCAGGTCTCACCTGAGCTAGCAGCACAGATAGCAACGGTTCTCCCTTGGCTAGGAAAGGGGGGGATGTTACCGTCTCCAGTGGGCGCGAAAGAGGTGGGAGAGGATCCTTTAGCGGAGGCACATAAGATGGTGGCAAAGATCATGGCTGCCCCAAGTAGCGAGGGGCTGAGTATTCCTAGTCCTCCACAAACAGCGTATCCAGGCAGCAACCCAGGAAAAGACAAGATGGGAGAACCAACGGGTGCCGGGGAAATTGGTAAGGAGGTGGCGTTACCATTGCTGGGTGAGGGTACATTACCCTCTAGGAGGGAACATTTGGCTCGGCATGTAACACAGGAAGTGAAGGAATACATTTGGGCTGGTGCTTATGTCAATATGTTTTCTTTGCTTGTGGATAACAGAGAAATGGAATATGCTAGGAAGCAGAAGGATTGGATGTTGCCTAGTGAATGGTGGGTGGAGATTCAGGGTGGAGGAAACATTGAACAATTGGATTTGAGCCTTTTCTGTGTTTATGGCGATTACAGCTGAGCGTTCCCCTAACTTGCAAGCAGAGATGCTGTGTTACCAGAGTAGGATCACACATTCCATGATAAATATGGGGGAGCAGGATGGAAGGATTATGACATGAGTTTCAGGAAAGCTAAAGAGTTTGACTCATCACTTACCTGGGATCAGGTTGACTCAATATCATGGTATGGTCAGTTTACAGTAGGACAGCCTGGTAGTGCGGGACAGAGCTGGAACAGAAGCTATCCCCCCAAATCCCCTCAGCCCTTTCGGTCGGCACAGGGTGGAGGCAAGGCCCCTACTGCAGGGAACAGTGGGGGGCAAAAAGAGGTTTGCTGGGATTTTAATAAATGATCTTGCACCAGGGCACAAGGCACATGCAAGTTCAGACACGCATGTTCCATTTGTAACCAACCTTCCCACCCAGAAACAACATGCAGCAAAAAGGTAGCACCTCCTCTGAAAACAAGGGAAGAAAGAAACAGGAATAGGGAGAGAGTGTGGCTGGTGTTGCATTCACCCATTGACGTTCTGGCTATGACTACTTGGCTAAACGGGTACCTAGACCATGCCTCTGCTAGGATGTTGCAAGAAGGTTTTTTGCAGGGCTTTAGGATCCCAGTGGTGGACCACACAGGAACGTTAGAGTGTAGAAATCAACTGTCTGTTAGGAACAACCCAGAGGTGGCAGCGACTAAAATTGCAAAAGAACTGCGCTTGGGCAGAGTAGCGGGTCTTTTTGATCACATCCTTGTGAACAATTTTGTTTGCTCACCCCTGGGTGCGGTGCCAAAGAAAGATGAGGGCGCGTTCAGGCTGATTCATAGCCTGTCAGCGTCTAGGGGCACATCGCAAAATGACGCCATCAATTAAGACATCTGTAGCATTAAATATGCATCCTTTGACCAGGCGGTAGATATGCTGAGAACTTTGGGGCCAGGGGCCTTGTTGGCAAAATCAGATAATGAATCCGCTTTCCGGCTACTGCCGGTTCATCCTCTAGATCACCATCTGCTAGGTTTTTCATTTCAAGGCAAATTTTTTATGGATAAGTGTATGCCCATGGGTTGTTCTGTTTCCTGCGTCTACTTTGAGAAATTCTGTTCCTTTTTGGAGTGGGTTTTTAGACAGACATCTGGGCACCAACACGTCATGCATTATCCTGAGGACTTTCTCTTCCTCGGGTCGGCGGGCTCTCAGGAGTGTGCGTGGGCATTGCAGGAATTTTACATGCTCATGAGGGCTTTTGGGGTCCCGCTGGCGCCGGGAAAGACGGTGGGTCCAACAATAACATTAGAATTCTTGGGCATTGAACTGGACTCAGTAGAGGGTTGTTTTAGGTTACCTAAAGACAAAATCATGAAATTTAGAGCAGCACTCTAGCAATGTTTGGCCAAAGACAAAAATGGGACACTACATCAGCTACAGCAGGCTGTTGGCCAGTTGAACTTCGCACTGAGAGTGATACCCATGGCACAACCTTTCTCAAGCTCAATCTCGCAGACCATGACAGGTCCGCTGGAGAAGCACCATCACACGAGACTGCCAGCCGATGTCCGCCAAGATATGTGGATTTGGATCGCATTTCTGGTGGGCACTGTCCCCCCACTACGTCTGCAGAGTTAGGTTTTTGGACTGATGCTGCGGGCAGTGTGGGATTTGGCGCCATACTTGGAAACAAGTGGGTGGCACAGCAGTGGCCAGCATGGTGGGAAGAGAGTGGTCTGACAACAAATATAGGTTTCCTGGAACTATTTCCAATCTGGGTTGCACTGACTGTTTGACCTCAGCAGTTGTGTAATCAATCAGTAATTTTCTGGTCTGATAACATGACACTAATTGAATGTATCAACCAGCAGGCGGCCCAGTGTAAGATGATACTCCGCCTACTGAAAGAGATAGTGCTGGTGTACATGAAGCTTAACATACAGTTTAGGGGCAAACATGTTCCAGGAGTGCTAAATAATGCAGCTGACACACTCTCTTGCTTTAAGATGCAGGTATTCAGGGAACAGCTACCATCCGCAGAGGCGACGCCTACACACTTCCCGGCAACACTCTGGCTGATTGGTGCCCCCAGCTAGAGAGCCTCGTGGCAGCTAGCCTAGCGCCCAGGACCAGAACAGCTTACGAAGGGGCGTTTTTGTCTTTCTGCACTTTTTTGGGGCAGGGTTAGATGGAGAGATGGGATCAGTCCGAGAGCTTCACCCAGTACCTAGATGCATTGCACAAGGAGGGGCGTTCTGCGGCCACAGCCAGCCGGCACGTGGCAGCTGTTTATTTCTTTGCACAGATCAAGGGTACCAAGGATCCCACAAGTAGTTTCATTGTGAAGAAGGCTCTAAAGGGGCGGCGGCGCCTCTGAGGAACCGCCACGGATACGAGACAACAAATAGGTTTAGAGCGGCTGGCATCACTATTAAATGCCCTGGGTGGCATCTGCAGTTTAACAGGGGAGGTGCTATTATTTAGAGCTGCCTTTTCACTAGCCTTTTATGGGGCATTCAGGGTAGGGGAACTGGTGGTTAGCAATAAGCAGGACCGGCTAGGTGTACTGCAGCTTGAAAACACAAGGATACTAGGTGATGCACTGTTAATTACCATTAGGAAATCAAAAACTGATCAAGGAGCCCGTGGTGAGAGGTTGGTACTTCATCGGGCACGAACTAACCCAAGCTGCCCAGTGATGCACGTGGAGGCCTTTCTCCATCAGAGAGTAGGTGCAGTAGCGGGGGCATTATTAATGCATGCAGATGGTACTCCACTTACCAGGTTCCAATTCAAAAGGGTGTTGGCTATGACAATTGACAGGGCCGGTTTAAGTCCAAAATATTTTGGGACACATTTGTTCCGAATAGGGTCTGCCACGGAGGCAACTGCTAGAGGGTTACACAATAGCAGTGTGAAAAGAATTGGGAGATGGTCTTCTAATTGTTATAAGCATTATGTGCGGCTGCACATGTTGTTAGGGTGGCAGAGCAATTGGACTAATGCCTGTCTAGTTTGTTTGCTTGTATTTCAGTTTCTCGAACCTATCAAGCAGGGCAGAAACTGCCGTCAGCACATCACCTGCAAGTATCTTCATCACGGCGGACCCATGCACAGGACAAGGAGGCACATATTGTATGGGTTATTGGTAAGGGTGGGCGTAGTTCACGTAGCCGCACTCCGCAAAGCTACGCAAAGCCGTTCTCGCACTACGCGAGCTTCGCGTAGCTTCGCGAGCTTGCGTAGTAGCTTGCTGGTCCCGTTCGTGAGCCATTTTTCTTGCCCGGGAGCGCGTAGTGCGTGTTCGGGGCGCTGTCTGCGTGTTGGGGGGATTGTAGCGTGCGACCTTACCCATGTGGTGGGCTATGGGCGCGGCCATCTTGTTTTTTCAATTGTCCCGCCCGCCCGCGTCCCCTACTTCCTCTTCCGGGTTGCGAATAACGCGTTCGCGCAGTGCACGTCTTGTTCGGGAACACAACTACTTGTTCACACTGACAAAGTGTGTGTTCGCGTGAAATCTCGCGCAAACTTACCCACGTGGTCGCGATGGGCGCGGCCATCTTGTTTTTCACACTCTATGCTATGGTTCTGGGCCTAGTTTTCTATCCACCTTATATCTCTTCAATCCTTACCTCTTTTCACAGTTTTTCTTACTTTTTTACTTCTCATCTATCTCTCTCTGTCCCTAAGTTTATATTTTGCATTTTATTTCTAATAAAACACCTTTTTTTAGCTTTTTCACTGTTTTATTTTACTTTTTTATTTAAGCTCCTACTTCTTCCCCCTAACTTTTTTTCCTTTTGTTCTAACTTTTCTTTTCCACCTCCACCTCCACCCCAGAACCATGGCAAAGGGGAGCAGCAAAACCGGCTCGAAGGGCAAGGCGCCTGCTCCCGAGAGCCGGCTGCCTTGCGGCAGAATGCCACCTGCAGGGGTGCAGGCCCGGAATCTTTTCGGGGAGGCGGAGGTGGCCGCCCTGGTTTTTTTCATCCAGTGCCACCTCCCCTTGACCTTGGCAGCAGGCGGCAGGCCAGGGTCCGGTTACCTGCCAGAGGAGCGTCACCGCCAGCAGCTGGCCCACCGGTGGGCAGACATTCTGGACAGGAAGCAGGACCTGTTGGACCCGATAGGTGTTGAAGTCGTGGGGATTGGTGAGTAGCTAGTAATATTAATAATTTAATATATATTATAGTAGTATAAGTATTGTGTATAATTCTTGGATGAATAAGTAACACAGTTACTGGTGTGCTTAGTTACATTGCAGATCAATTCTGTCTCAAATTCTTCTGTTATTGTATGACACAGGTGCTGCTCGCCACTTCTCTTACTGGTTTGTAACTTAGCGCTAGCTTGGGCTGCTGATTATTGATGTTAGAGTTTTTAGAGAACTGAAGTTAGTTGATGCTATTGCTAGAGTCTAGTCCCATTGTCCTTTAGTGAAATAGTGGTGGATGGATAGCATTACTTCATATTTTTTAACGGTCTGCATGACGCCTCCTCTGTCACTGAATGCTTAGTTAGTTCTTATTTACCCCACCCCTCCATAGAACCGGTTTGAGTTTGTTTACTGAGTGGTAGGCTTAGCACAGCAATAGCATGGTCAGGTGAGTCAGTAGCAGTTCTGACGCAAGCAACCAACAATTATGTGTATGTACAAATGTATGCATGTGTCCTCCATCTCATCATCTATGCATGTTTGCAGGCAAAAATAAAATTGAAATGCCGACTTACTGAACATTTGGCCCATCTGGATTCTTGAATAGGTGGTGTAGGTCAGGTGGTACTGGCTTCGTTAGTATTCTGCAATCAGAATGTTTATGGCACATTTGATTAGTGTTCTATCAGTAGACGGTCTGTGGATCTTGCAAGCCAGTAGTCATTTATACTTCGAAGTCAATTTTATTGGAATTGTTGTTCCCTAAAATGTTTGAGAGGATTTTTGAATGAGGTCTTTGTTTCACAGCACTTAATGTTTCTCTTTCTTTATTATTTCTTACATGATCAGCCCCACCCAAGGGCAAGAAGACGGGGTCCGAGTTGGCGGGACAACCACAGGAGGAGCATTCCTCTACCGCGGATCCTGCTGCTGGCCCCAGTAAGTCCTACATTGCTTATATTATTAACAATTATATTTCCCTAACTTTTTAACGCACCGTATTTTTTCCAACCTATTAATCCTCCTTCCTAATTCAATGGTAGCAAAACCTTCTTTGGTCTTAAATTTGTTTTCCAAATTTTGCGTAACTATCCAATGCCATCCCTGACTTTCAGTTCCTTCAAGCTGCTTCTGCCCCTAGACTCTCTGTGCTACTACTATTAGACTGTGTGTAGCTAAGCTTGCCTTGTTGGCCACTCTTTAGTTAAGGTATTCTTTTGAATAAAGCTGTGATAGAATAGCTGTAGCCACTGGGTCCACTCCTTTCTTTTGCGTTGTCCTCTGTAATCTCCAGTCTTTGTCAATTCCCACCAGCAAAAATGTACAACCAGATGTTTGCCTACTAATTTTTGTTCATTTAGTATACTTCTACTACTGTTGTGGTTATTATTCTCTCTCTGCACATAAACATACAGAACTATGTACAAGAAAATAGGATGTTGTTGATGTTGGTGATAGGGAGGTTGGACCTTACACACTGGTCACAGAACTCAGTCAGAAGGACCCATAATCCAATGACCCTCTAGTCTACCTACCTAAGTGTCTCGGTCATAGTCAATTGTCCCACTCCCGACCCCCACACGAAGATAGTTAGATATATACCCAATGATTTTAATACACAACCCACGCCAGAACAGAAGAAGAAGAAGACCCTTTCGCTCACTCACTCGTTTCAGTCCACAGCACCCCATACACTGAAAATATACCACAGAGTCTACGTGCAAGTTCAAAAACTTTATTTTTTTAATAACAAGCTTTGTATTATTGTAACTTGTAAGTATCGATGAAAAACATCCTGCTCCACCATGCAAAATGAAGAAGATTAAATACTGTACATTTTGTACATCTAGTCCACGATAGAGAAATGTGTGAATTGTGGGAGACCTCTCACCGTTGAACGTATATTGTTAGTGGTTACACATGCATCTTTCGAAAGCTCTGAAAATCCCTTGTTTCGTAGAAGGCAATCTTCTCTTCTCATATGCCTATGAGAAAAATGTTGCACGTTAGACAGTGAATACAACTATGCCAGTTTTTAGCAGTCCTCACATGGCAACAAGTGCAACATTATGGATAAGCAAAAGGGAGTAACAATACTGGTTTGTCAATTGTATGCGAGACTCATGTGGCCTCAATGGTGTCTTTCTCACTGTGCAACAAGCTGCGAGGTAACATGGGCAAAGCAGTAGACACGGATCAAAAAATTGTTATATGGCTCAGGCTAACTTTCCAAAGACTTGAGTAGGAGTAGATTATGACCCTAGGAAACATCTAATAAATAAAACTAAACTCTGTCTAATGTGACTGCTATACATTGGACGCAATTTGGACTAGTTACACTGTCACAACGATTCATGTTGTACGTAACTGTTTTTTCAATCTTCCTTCATGGTGAAAAAAGTACAACTAGTAAAATAGGGGGAGGTGTGCAGGCATCTAAAAAGATGTACTTGCTTTTATAGGTGCACAATCACTACCAACCACCAGTGCAGACGGGGCCAGCGGCGATGCTAATGCCATCCAGGAGGGGACAGTGGCTGCGGCACCTGCAGGAGCACCAGTGGGGGAGGAAACATCAGCGGTGGGCGGTGGTAAGTTATATTCATTACTTATTTGCATTATTAGGTGGAAGGGGAACATTTCCCTCACTGTGCTATGAGACTTACTAAGAAAGTATGAATCTGAAGTTGTACTGGACAATATACAATGGTTGAAGAAGACACCCTTTGTAGCATTACCAGTTTGAGTTGAGTAAACAAGGCCTCTTCCATCAGACTCCAACTCAGCTGTGAAACTTTTGGAGAAGACTAAAAGTCAGATCAGATGACCTTGAGGGATGTGTTGAACAAAAAGGGAAAGAAGTGAACTAGGGTGGAAGGAGGAAGGACTAAAGAGATGTAATAATAAGACAAACTACCATAGAAGGATACTTTGGAACGTTCATTCACATGGCTGATATGAATCGGATGCATGGGTTGTTAAAGGATGGGTAGAACTGTAAGGTCAAAGAAAATGCAGGCCTGGTTGGGCAAAATAATATGGGTGCATGGATACAGTGGATAGCAAGAATCATGAGCAGAGTTTGTGTCAATGAAACCCAAGGCAAGGAAGGAGTGGACGCATGGGTGGTTGCTGGTGAAAGTGAAACCAGCTAAGCCGATAATAAAGAATGATAGACATTTACTTTTAATGGGTGGATGCCCCCTAAATGTATTTGTATATTCATCATAGGTGAAGACTGTCACTGGAGAGTCTTACTTTGAAAAAATAAAAGGATACAAAAAAGACTTTTGTTCTTCTTATGTGTACTCAAGGCCACCCAGTAGTAGGGCAAGTATAATGCTGGAAAAAAATTCAACAAATGCTACAGGCAGGGGAAGAAGGAGGACAGATTAGATAGATAGTAAAAGTTGACACCAATTGTATGTACTGCGCTTGGTAGTGCTACTATGCCACAATGTACTGTTGAATTAATTATGAAGAGTTTCAGTTACAATTCTGTTTCTTTTTTTATAGATGCTCATACTCCTTTCTCAAAACCATCGCGGAAGGAGTTGGCAGCCAGGGCCCGGCAAAGGAAACTGCAGGCCATTGTGGAGGAGTACCGCAAGCTGGTGGCTGAGGCTGAGGAGGAGGAGGAAGAGGCGGCGGCAGCAGCTGCTGCCTCTTCCAATGCGTCTGGCCCCAGCAAGGCTCCACCTGCAGGAGTACGGCGCCGCGGCCAGGCAGCCGCTCACCGCCGGCATTTAACATCTGCCACCCCCACACACAATGGATGCAAATGTAGGTGCTGTGCATTTTGGCAAAAACTTCTCCTCCGGATGGCCAAGCTGGAGGACCAATTAGAGGAGCGCGTAAAGATCAATGTGGACAAACACCTTAAAGCCCGCCAACTGTAATGGACCCGGACCCTGTTGATTTGCCCCTTTTTTAATACTTTTGTTGGTGGGTGGGAATTGGGTGTTGGGGTTATTTTTGTGGGACATTCTTTGGACTTGGACATTGGTTTGGGTTAGGGTGGGGATAGGGGTGGGATAGGAGGATATTTTTATACTTGAAAATTTTGTATTTATTTTCAACTTACACATATATGATATGATGTTGTTTTGTGGTGGGGTTACTGTTGTACGTCACAAGGTTTACTCCAGATGCAGGGCAGCGGCCAGTGTTAGATTGAAATACTTTATTAACTGACCACATGTGTAGCATGCAAACAGATAGATGCTGTGCCCCTCACTCAGATGTATTTGTCCTATTAGTACTCTCAGCCTCTCCTCCATTATACCTCCCAGCAAACTTCTCTTCTTACCTGTGATTGATGATGATTACATTTGGCACCGCAAGGGCTGCATGGTTTCCCAAGACAACGGAGAATATGCCGTGGTTGTGTGATAGACTAGTAGGCTAGTCTCCTAGACACTGGCACTAGCATTGGAAAACAAAAAGAAAGAGACAGTCATTTGCCTGAGAAAGAATGTGAGAGAAGTAGTACATAATACGGACAAAAAATACAAACAATATTGCAACTGCTAAACGAACTCAAATAAATCAATGGTGTCGAGGACTGAAAAAGTAGAAGAAGATAACTGTAGTTGCGTTGGAGTCATTAAAACACAATACAAATCGTAAACGTAAATGCTCTAAAATTAAATTCAAACAATGCCAGCAATGATTTACATTTATTCGTTGGGTCACTTTGGGAAATGAATTGCCTTGTACACTATTACATAAAGTGAGCTTGGGTGGGCAAGCAGAAGAAGATCCTCGCCCTGCCTCATTGACATTTGATTCCATTAGAGTTGGTTTCACCACATCTGCCCCAGCAAGCGTGTGATCAATTGTTGGTGTATATTTAATGTAGTAACATCAAACCTCAATATAAAACCACACAGCCCGGGGGAAGAGGGTTAGGGTTTGATGAATGGATGGAAACGGGGGTTTGGGGAAAGGTTTGACAAAGAAAAACAGTACGCATGGAGACAACAAAAGCAAAACAATGAAGACGATGATTGGTGATCCACAATTCCCCAATAAATGTAAAGTCAATTAAGAACAACGAAATGGATACACGATGAAGGTTTATTATTAACTGGATGGTTAATAAATAAGTGGTAATTACTTAAGTACTACTACACAATTCAAAGGAAGTACTTCTTATGATATGATTTGACTTTTGCCTAGGCTGTATGCCCTCTGAGAAACCGTAATACCTGTTGTAGCGGGCTGAAAACTAGCCAACAAAATTGAGATACTTTAAGTGAACAATCAATTACCAAACACAAGCGTGAAATAAATGAAGAGCAAAAAGGAATCAAAGAAAAATATGAAAATGATACTAAAGTTAATGTATTATCCAGGGTCAAATGTGTAGTTGTATCTCGTCATTCATTTTTTCCTCCTTTCCATGGACACTGTTGTGACTGATTGATTGATTATATCATTCTTGGGCGCCTCTGGCAGAATGATGATGATGAGGAGGATTGGTAAGGTAAGTGTGAGTTGTTGCTCCACGTATAATAGTAGCGCTGGGTGAAAGGCCGGCCTGTAAGTGTTGATGAAAGAAGAAATGGGGTATTACAAAATAAGTTAACAGAATGAAAACATAAAAATCAATTACGGTGTAGTGCGAAAAAGACAAGAATCGTGAGCGAGAAGATTTTCAGACTGAGGCTGCTTGGATACATTGATTAACTCTACTCTTCTAGTTGCACAGCAGTCATCGAAAAGAACAACAAGATAGGAGCCAGCACAGAACAGTTACAGGGCCACACCACAACACCAGGACGTGAGTCTGTGGCCCAAACTCCATTTACCTATATTTTTCAGAGTTCCAGACAAAAGGCATATACAATACATCAACCTAGTATTTCCAAAACAAGTGATTAAGGTAAATCAATGCGCCAATGTCAATCATACCACTATTCCATTCCACCACACATGTAGCCTAGGTCTGCTGTGCTTCTTGTTGATTGGTTGTGTGTTTACCTTGTATTCCACTTCCTGAACATATTCCATCAATCATCTCTGATCAAACTGACTGACAGCGTGCAAAGATGGTATGGTGGTCATCATCATCATCATCCGGGGTGGCACGTGTACGTGTTCTCCAACTGACCAAAAACAGCAACTAAGTATGTAGTGAGTGACTATGATTAAGTCCAGACTGCACCTGCAGTAGTAGGAGTACAATTGGATACATATCATTAAACAACATGGAAACATTGACCATCACTTGAGACACAAGCACTTTGAAACTACTAGTATACTTCTACGTCTTGCACATTTGATCTGAGTCAGAAAGCAGCCAATACAATGTATGGCATCATTTATCTCATATACCTGTCTTTCTCTTCTTTGTGACTGTCAGATCACAGATGAGGCAGAGCCTTCTGAAAGTGATGACGAGTTTACTTTTATTTTGGAGCCCTGCACAAGTTCTGACATTGAAGAGTTGTGTATAACTGCAGACAGAGGTGTAGCCTTAAGACAGTGATGCATTTCAGATTGGAAACAAAACAGAAGATGGCTGTAGTCACGTACGTTTCACTTGTTATGGAGGGACTGTTAGAGGCTACATTATTGCACTATTTTCCATCTCCATCCAAAGTATGGCAAGATGGAAATGTATTTAGGGTGAGTCAGGAAGATGGAGCAGGACTCCGATGAGTGGAGTGCACAGTAAATGCTCAGATGTGCAACTCCAATAGGTAATTAAAAGAGAAAGGAAGATGGAGTTGGTTTTCAAGTTTGAGTCAGAAAGACAGATACACAAAAAGAACTAAGGAAGGGAGAAATAAAGGAAGGGAGAATGTAACAATTTCCAAGCCTAGTTGTCAGGGAAGCGGAGCTCGTCCTCAAACCCTGGTGGTTCTTCTGACAGAAGTAGGTCCTGTAACCCAATACTTATTTCTTCCGACTCGCTCTCCTCTTCCAGCTCTGATACACGAACTTTGTAGTCTGGTGGTATCAAGTGCTGGTTCATTTTTATCATGGTTAACCTCTCCACGCTTTTGGGCAAGAGACTGGTCCTTCTCACAGTCACAATGGCACCAGCAGCACTGAATACACGCTCAGAAGAGACACTTGCAACAGGGCAAGCTAGATACTTTATCGCCAGCCTGCTGAGCAGTGGCCATTGGCTTCTTGTCCTATACCAATACACCAATGGGCTTTGCTCCATGAACACCTCTGTTGTGCCATCCAGATAGGCCTGGACCATCCGCTCAATGTTCATTGGTGCTCTGGTTTGCTCGTCCTATTTTTGCTTTGCGACAGCAACTGACTTCCCCATCCCTTTATGTAGAAACCAAGCAGCTATTTTTTTGCTTGTGTCTGATGAATCAGATCCTGTTGGTGCGGTTGCTGTTATTGTTTGTGTTGGTGACTGCTGGGAAGCAAACGCACTGCTCGCATGCTGTGAAGAAGAACTTGACTCTGTAGGATGCTCAGTAGTACTTGCACTGTCCTGGGCTGGCAGGCCTCTAATTGAGAGCTGTTCGTTTTCTAAATCAGTGGCATCCTTGGCTATTACAGTTTTGTACTTGGCAACATCCTCTACTGAAAAAGGAATTACTGCATTACTGTTCACAAATAATTTGTACCGTGGATCCAAAAATGTGGCAGTAATGTAATGGTGATGTGACAAAATCTTATTTTGAATCCTTGTATTCTCAGATAAGCAGCTTGCTAAGGACTTCGCAAAATTACATGCTTCACGTTTTCCTTCCACACCTTCGTACGTTTCAGACACCTCCTTCAGCTCTTGCTCAAGCATGTACAACAATGGGATTGCTTGGCTCATAGTACAGTCCTCCCTGCTGACTGCACGTGTGAAGACCTCAAAAGGAAGTAGCATCTCAGTCAGGCATTTAATGAGGTCCCATTGCCACATCTCAACGGTCATGGCTTTAACAGCATTATCCCCTGATCTTCTTGTCATGACATAAGCATTAAGTGGTATGCACTGCTCAAACAGCCGTTCGAGCATGTAATACGTAGAGTTCCAACGTGTTGGTACCTCCTGGATGAGTGCTTTGACTGGCATGTTACACTCACGTTGAATGACCCGTAGCTGCTTCCGGGCTTTAAAAGAATGATTGAAATGCGTGCAGATTCTTCTGCAAATGGTCAGTAAGTTGCTGACTTTGCTTTCACTTTTCAGAAAGTCTTGAACCACAATGTTAATGCAGTGTGCCAAACACGGGACCCTGAAATAGCGGCCATCTTCCATGGCCTTAACTACATTACTATTGATATGTAACAATCTAGGCAACCAAGAAGAAACAAATCAATATAGAAAATAATAATTGGGAGGGAACTGAGCTACAACATGAATTTTTGTTAAAAAATTCCACAGTTTATTAAAAATTGACAAAAAACATACAATATCACATTTCAAAGTTATGCACAATAAAGAAATATATATAATTTACACAGTGAAAAATTAAACACCATACATAAATCAAATTACATATGAGAGTACATGTAAAGTTAAAAAGAGAGAGTGGCAAGATATTTCTCTACGCGCGTTTCGGCGAACCAGCGCCTTCTTCTGGAGCAGCCACGAAAATTTCTAAAAAGTAGATTTACATAAAAGGAAAAATTACACACAGTAAATGTATTATTTTTTAAAAATTAAAAAACAGTTTACAAATTTTAACAATAGCCTCAAGTTGAACCTTCCTATTTATATTAGTCATAATATTTTGACATATCAACATTTTTGATTTCATTTCCTTGCATTACTAACATGAACGGGATTGAAAGGCATATGACAGAATAATAACAGATACGGGGACCTCTTGGTAGGTGGTGGCAACGAATACTTTTGCGGAGCCATGCAATTCTCTAGAGACCCTTAACGAGTTTGCAGATAGTCTGATTTATCTTTATGTAGTGATTCCAACTATAGCATACACTTACAAAAGATGATGTTATGTAGATGTATAGGGTATACTTTATTTTCTTTGTTCCCATGATTGGTGGTTCCGACCGTCAGAATACAGGAGCTTTAAAAGAATGTATAGTAGGAAGTTACTAGATACAGTTCTAAATTTCTTGAGATGGTAATGTGCATCTAATAATTATAAGGCACTTACATGATGTGGAAAAATAGTATGTACAGCCCAATGGCAAGGTCTTAGTCTAAGTCAAAGGTTAGTGTCCTATTTCCTGGAGGTAACACTGTAAATCACAAAGGATAGAGATACTATTATGTGTAGGTCAATGCTCAGTGTCTCGTTATCAAGGCATTTATATTGATGATTTATACCTAGTTCAAAAGGTGTCCTGGACAGACTCCCAAGTTCAGTCTTTGCTGATTGGTGCTTTTAGATCATAATTTTTTGGTTTTCTATTTCCTGGGGACAGAAATATCGATTTTACATTTTGGAGTTTAGGAATTCCTTACAGTGGTATAGATAAAAAGTGATTCACAGATACTACAGTTGATATGATTATCTGATTCTGGTCAGTGCAGGAATAGGTGATATTAATCACACTCAGATCATGAATATAGGTGGATCACAAACCTATCTTTTTACCTAAACGTGTATGGTATTCACGTTGTTCTTACATTTTACTGCATAAAGTCAGTGAATTACCTGAATAGTTAACGGAGTATAGTTTGATCCCGCCGACCGGAACCTATAGGTCACTTGGGCCAAGGGTGGGCTTAGTAACTCAGTGCTACGATAACACAATCCTCGTGATGTGGGGATCTTGTTAGGGGTAATCTCCTGTGCATTAAGGTGAAATGTTATAAATTTTAGTGATGAAAAAAAGGGGGGAACTTTGTGTGATAGCATTTCAATGCAGTAAAAGATAAGTAGGTTTAATTACCTTGTTGGTTTACCTCCAATGGAGTTGATAAAGTGAAGTTTAAAATAACTCCCTGTCTGAAAGATAGAAAGGGGCGAGTGGTATAAGTAGGTAGTATGCCAAAGGTGAGAATATCACGCTTAGTAGTAAGGAGATCTTACCCAATATAAATTAACAGGGCTCTCGATTTCCGGCGGCGGGACACGGGGTTTCTGCAGTCGTGCGAAGATGGATAAGCCATCTTCGCACGACTGCAGAAACCCCATGCAGAAACGTTATCGGCGGGATCAAACTATACTCCGTTAACTATTCAGGTAATTCACTGACTTTATGCAGTAAAATGTAAGAACAACGTGAATCCCATACACGTTTAGGTAAAAAGATAGGTTTGTGATCCACCTATATTCATGATCTGAGTGTGATTAATATAACCTATTCCTGCACTGACCAGAATCAGATAATCATATCAACTGTAGTATCTGTGAATCACTTTTTATCTATACCACTGTAAGGAATTCCTAAACTCCAAAATTTAAAATCGATATTTCTGTCCCCAGGAAACAGAAAACCAAAGAATTATGATCTAAAAGCACCAATCAGCAAAGACTGAACTTGGGAGTCTGTCCAGGACACCTTTTGAATTAGGTATAAATCATCAATATAAATGCCTTGATAACGAGACACTAAGCATTGACCTACACATAATAGTATCTCTATCCTTTGTGATTTACAGTGTTACCTCCAGGAAATAGGACACTAACCTTTGACTTAGACTAAGACCTTGCCATTGGGCTGTACATACTATTTTTCCACATCATGTAAGTGCCTTATAATTATTAGATGCACATTACCATCTCAAGAAATTTAGAACTGTATCTAGTAACTTCCTACTATACATTCTTTTTAAAGCTCCTGTATTCTGACGGTCGGAACCACCAATCATAGAAACAAAGAAACTAAAGTATACCCTATAAATCTACATAACATCATCTTTTGTAAGTGTATGCTATAGTTGGAATCACTACATAAAGATAAATCAGACTATCTGCAAACTCGTTAAGGGTCTCTAGAGAATTGCATGGCTCCACAAAAGTATTCATTGCCACCACCTACCAAGAGGTCCCCGTATCTGTTATTATTCTGTCATATGCCTTTCAATCCCGTTCATGTTAGTAATGCAAGGAAATGAAATAAAAAATGTTGATATGTCAAAATATTATGACTAATGTAAATAGGAAGGTTCAACTTGAGGCTATTGTTAAAATTTGTAAACTGTTTTTTAATTTTTAAAAAATAATACATTTACTGTGTGTAATTTTTCCTTTTATGTAAATTTACTTTTTAGAAATTTTTGTGGCTGCTCCAGAAGAAGGCGCTGGTTCGCCGAAACGCGTGTAGAGAAATATCTTGCCACTCTCTCTCTTTTTAACTTTACATGTACTCTCATATGTAATTTGATTTATGTATGGTGTTTAATTTTTCACTGTGTAAATTATATATATTTCTTTATTGTGCATATTAACTTTGAAATGTGATATTGTATGTTTTTTGTACATTTTTAATAAATTGTGGAATTTTTTAACAAAAATTAATGTTGTAGCTCAGTTCCCTTCCAATTATTATTTTCTATATTGATTTGTTTCTTCTTGGTTGCCTAGATTGTTACATATCAATTGTTTATTTTTTCCCTGGTCTAGGAATCTCATTTCCGTGAACTCAGGGGGTCCTTGTTAAATATATGCTTAACTACATTACTGCCATTGTCGGTGGCAACAAAACCAATATTGAGGCCTCTTGGTTGCAGCCATTCAAAGACCTTGCTGTTGAACTCATCCAAAATGTTTGCAGAAGTATGCAATTGCTCCATAGCAAACATGGCTACAGTAGCATGTTTGCGAGCATCATTAAAAATCTCAGTAGTGTCAATGCTGTAGATATCTTGTCTCTAACACCTGAAAAAGAGATCCAGTGTGCAGTGATGCACATGTAATCTGTGGCTTGGCTACTGCTCCACATGTCTGTTGTCAGGTGGATACTATGCACAGCACTCTGCTGCAAGGCTTTTCCAAGCAATTCCAGCACGTCGTGGTGTAGTGCTGGAAGAGCAACTCTGGCAAAATAGTAGCGGCTGGGAACATTCCATTTTGGGCAGAGGGTTGACACAAATTCCAGGAAACCCATCCCTTCAACAAAAGAAAAAGGGAGAAGGTCCAGAGCTAACATTTTAGCAAGCTTAGCATTGTACAAACGTGCTATTGGGTGGTTGCGCTCGTACTTTCCCTCCTGCCTAAACATGCTAAGAATGGTACGCTGCTTGGTATTTCTTTCAGATATGCCCGATGCAGTGCTTCATGTCGCAGACTTCGCACCCGTACTCCTTGGTGTCTCCGGGTTACTCTTACTCTGGTGCCACAGAGATGTTGCTGATCCGGCGGATCTGGGTTATACCACTGCAGTGCTGGGAAGTGGGACAGGGGTACTTAGTGTACCACTACCAGATAGAATGTCTCCCTCTTCATCCTGTCCAGTTACCCGTGGACCTTCTACTGCTTCCCCACCAACATTAATGGTTCCTGCTTTTATGATACGTAGGTGGTCCTCCCACTGGATTGTGTGGTCTTTTTTCATATGGGTCATTTAGCCTCCGGTACCATAGTTTGTGCCAAGCTTACCACGACTAACAGAGGAATGACAAATGGAGCATATAGCAATGTTGTCCTTATTTGCGCTAACTGTAAAGAAGTCCCACACTGGGGAGCTTAACTTTTGTCTCCTGCTAGAAGTGCCACTTCCAATGCCGGATGAACTGGAGGTTGTGTGGTGAACTTCACTATGTGGCTGCGCAGTAGTACCACTACCTCCTTCTGCTGAGGTGGAACTTGTGCTGGTAGTAGGACGCTGCCAGCTTTGTGCAAATGTAAAAATGGAAGCTGGAGGTAGTTTTGGTGTGGTCTGTGTTGGTGGTATGCGTGCTACTACATCCCTAGTCGCAGCCATTCTTGATAGGGTTAAAATGTTGGTCTCCATGTCCTCAGGGCCAGGAGTAATGCTTGTGATGACTGGGTCTGACTCATCATCACCATCATTATCCGGCTGCTGAACATTGCACTCCATAAGTGGTAGGCTTCCTGGAACCTTCCTTTTCCCTAGCCTGGTCTTCTTGGGAAGTCTCTCCCTCTCATGCTCAGATCGTTCTGGCTCCTAATTGAAGTCAAGATCATCAGAAGGGATGCTTGGCGAAGAACTCAATGGACTAACCCTCCTTTTCCTTGGTGGGGATTTGGAAACCAATAGATCTCCTGCATGAGGTGCCGCCTCTTCTTGCTCTGCATCAGGCTCAATTTCCTGAACTGCCCCGACTTCGGGAGGAACAACAACTACTATTGCCAGTGGTGGTTCTTGAACAACTATTGCAGGCGGTGGTTGTGGTAGTTGTTTTTGTTGAACATCTACGATTGAGGGCGGTGGTTGTGGAACAACTAATATTACAGGTGGTGGTTGTGGTTGTTCTTTTCGTTGAGCATCTACTATTGCGGGGAGTGGTTGTTGAACATCTACTATTGCGGGCGCTGGTTGTTGTTCACCATTTTTCTGCTGTGTTCCCTCTTGCATGGAATGTGTACTACTTTGAGATTGAGATAAGTTCAGATCAGGCTCAGTATCACTGCTTTCCACCATTAGGCTGGCTACCTCTTCCCCACTCATCTGCTTGGGCCTGGGGTGGTGGCTTGGGCCCACTGATGCAGAGGTGCTGGCCCCAGCTTGGACCCCGGTCACTGCTGCTGCAGGAGTACTTTTTTTCTCCCAAAAAAGGTTTTCGGGTCAACACCAGACTTAAGTGTCACTTCCTACTTCTGTTCTTCCTTCTTCTCAACAACTTTCCTGGTCTTGGAGGACCTGGTACCTGCTTTCTTTGGGCCCATCTTCTTCAGATGTCAGCAGCAGCACTCAGTTGCACAAGTTGCTGAGAATGATGTCTGGTCAGGTTAGTCACTCACACCACATGTGACGTAGTACAGAAGGACGTCCGTCTGGCAGTAGAACAGGCGATGAATGATGAGACACCTCCTCTTCAGTCTTTTGTGCACCTACAAGCAAAGAAGGCAGAACAACATCAGTTGAATATGGATTTTTTTAGCTTTAATTACTACTAGAAGTATTAGTACATCCAGTAAGAGTAAGAATAGCAAAGAATTCAAATGCAAATGTAGTGGAAGTGGAACTTGTTTATCCATAATTTGTGCATCATTTTGGATGGATGCAGCATCAGTGACCTGCAGCAGATAGCAATGGGGATGCGAACAGTAGTAAGCCAACAGGAACAATGTCAAGACACAGGCCTCTTTGTCAAAAACAAAACAGCACACTACTACTACCACAACAGCTCCACATGGGCACTCATCACAGGTACATGGTAAAGGCCAGAAATAAATAAACTCAACCAGGCCTACATCCCTCCCTATAAGGCCAGAAAAAGGAGGATGCCTAGATCACAGCTTAATGCAAAAAAGAAAATCCCCATGGCTACAAGGTTTGAAAGTTACACAACAACACAAACAACAAAGGCATTTGGAGTTTTCCCCCAAACAGTTAACTACACCCCAAACCCCACATTTGAAAATTGAATGCATTGCCACCCATGCCCTAAATGATGTTAATTTCAACAGACAAAATGGAAACCGCTACATCAAGCATCCCCGCTGACTATCTCTGGGACTCTAGGCCTACTGGCAGAAAAAAATCACACAACTTTGTAGGCCTGCTGCAAAAAAACTAAACCAGGATGGAAGGTCACACAAAATGCCCGCCCCCACATGGCCTGGCCAGTGCCACCCCCAAAAACATGAAAAGAAAGAGAAGACAGACAAAACATTCCTATGGCAAAAGGACAATGCTTGGCTTGACAAATTGGCCGCCACCAAGCCCCCCACATGGCCAGACCACCGTCTAACAACAAGGTACATAGAGGACAGAAACAGTAAGTGGTCCATGCTCCAAAAACTACAAGCAAATGACAACCTGAGGAGTTTCTTTTACAAAAATGAACAGCATCTACATTTTTGGGAACGTTTTAGGCAACTCGAGAGATATTGCTCGCGAGAATGCAAATTCGGCGTGTTCGGCGGCGCGAACTGAACAAAACGTCATGATCGCGCGCGCGAGCACGCACATTGAGCACGCGAAGACGACAAAAACTGTAAGGTCGCGTTGTAGCACTTTGCAAACTTAACAAAACTACGCGAGCTGAATTCTAGGGTTACCTAGTGCGCAGGAAAAAGCCATATAATTCAACACACACCCAAAACCTGCAATTCAACACCAAAAACACATTTTTCTAATTAATCCAAAGCCATCCATGACCCACATGATGCTACACTTACAACTTAAACACCCCTATAACAGTTGAACAAATTTCATGCACCCATGATGAGGAGGACTCTAGTAGTACCCTTGGGCCTACCAACTGGCACAGTAGGCCACAAGCTTGGAGGCCTATGGCAAAAACACAGAGGCATGCTACTAGTACCAGGAATTAAAATGGCCGCCCCCACATGGCCTGGCCAGTGGCCACCCCAAAAAACATAAAAAGAAAGAGAAGACAGACAATACATTCCTATGGCAAAAGGACAATGCTTGGCTTGACAAAATGGCCACCACTAAGCCGCCCACATTGTCAGGCCACCGTCTAACAACAAGGTACATGCTCCAAGAACTACAAGCAAATGACAACCTGAGGAGTTTCTTTTAGCAAAATGAACAGCAGCTACATTTTCGGGAACGTTTTAGGCAACTCGAGAGATATTGCTCGCGAGAATGCAAATTCGGCGTGTTCGGCGGCGCGAACTGAACAAAACGTTGTGATCGAGCACCCGAGCACACACATTGAGCGCGCAAAGACGACAAAAACTGTAAGGTCGCGTTGTAGCACTGTGCAAACTAACCAAAACTACGCGAGCTGAATTCTAGGGTTACCTAGTGCGCAGGAAAAAGCCATATTATTCAACACACAACCAAAACCTGCAATTCAACACCAAAGACACATTTTGCTAATTAATCCAAAGCCATCCATGACCCACATGATGTTACACTTGCAACTTAAACACTCCTATAACAATTGAACAACTTTCATGCACCCATGATGAGGAGTACTCTAGTAGCTTGGAGGCCTATGGCAAAAACACAGAGGCTGCTACTAGTACCAGGAATTAAAATGGCCGCCCCCCACATGGAAAATGGCTGCCCCCACATGGCCTGGCCACCCCCAAAAACATGAAAAGAAAGAGAAGACAGACAAATAGACAATACATTCCTATGGCTAAAGGACAATGCTTGGCTTGACAAAATGGCCTCCAAGCCGCCCACATGGTCAGGCCACCCTCAAACAACTAGGTACATAGAGGACAGAAACAGTAAGTGGTCCATGCTCCAAAAACTACAAGCAAATGACAACCTGAGGAGTTTTTTTTAGCAAAATGAACAGCAGCTACATTTTCGGAAACGTTATAGGCAACTCGAGAGATATTGCTCGCGAGAATGCAAATTCGTCGTGTTCGGTGGCGCGAACTGAACAAAACATCGTGATCGCGCGCCTGAGCACGCACATTGAGCGCGCGAAGACGACAAAAACTGTAAGCTCGCGTTGTAGCACTGTGCAAACTTACCAAAACTACGCGAGCTGAATTCTAGGGTTACCTAGTGCGCAGGAAAAAGCCATATTATTCAACACACAACCAAAACCTGCAATTCAACACCAAAGACACATTTTGCTAATTATTCTAAAGCCATCCATGACCCACATGATGTTACACTTACAACTTAAACACCCCTATAACAAATGAACAACTTTCATGCACCCATGATGAGGAGTACTCTAGTAGCTTGGAGGCCTATGTCAAAAACACAGAGGCTGCTACTAGTACCAGGAATTAAAATGGCCGCCCCCCACATGGAAAATGGCTGCCCCCACATGGCCTGGTCACCCCCAAAAACATGAAAAGAAAGAGAAGACAGACAAATAGACAATACATTCCTATGGCAAAAGGACAATGCTTGGCTTGCAAAATGGCCTCCAAGCCGCCGACATGGTCAGGCCACCCTCAAACAACAAGGTACATAGAGGACAGAAACAGTAAGTGGTCCATGCTCCAAAAACTACAACCAAATGAAAACCTGAGGAGTTTCTTTTAGCAAAATGAACAGCATCTACATTTTGGGGAACGTTATAGGCAACTCGAGAGATATTGCTCGCAAGAATGCAAATTCTGCGTGTTCGGCGGTGTGAACTGTACAAAACGTCGTGATCGCGCGCCCGAGCACGCACATTGAGCGCGCAAAGAAGACAAAAACTGTAGGGTCGCGTTGTAGCACTGTGCAAACATACCAAAACAGTACAGGCCTCCCCAAATAATAATTTTTAAGAAAGATTGAGAAGCACAGAAAACTGTAGTTAAAAAAAAAAAAAAACATTTACAGTACACCAATTCTCAATTCTCAAACTTACTTGTGAAAGAAAAGTTAAAATCCAAAATTCCTCAATAAATCCAATTAAATGCTATGATGCAGCAGACAAACACAAAGAGTGATCCTTCCAGCTCCAATTCCAAATGAAAGTGAACACCAAATGGACAAAGCACTGGGAGGAGCCTGGTGGACAGGAACAGGAAGTTGGAGACTCAGGGGCACTTCCTTTCTCTTGAAAAAAGAGTAGAAACAAAAAGAGGACTCCTAGCCCAAAAAAAACAGTCAAATCACAATCTGAGGGGTTAAATGAACATTTTTGAGAAAATGTTAACATGCTCGAGAGATATTCTGTGCCAGATTGCAGTTTCTGCTTGTTCGGAAACGCGATCTTACCTACATAGCGCTGTAAGGAAGATCGCGCGTCCTAATGACGTTTTCACGCGTCTGAATGACGTTATCGCGTTCTCACAGTCGGGTTGGATTGTGCGGCCAGATTCCAAACATCGTAGCGAACGCGACCGGGAGAGAAAAGCGAGAAAGCGAACGCAGAACCACGGTAAGTCATTACCGCGAGAATGCTATTGAGCACACGAGGAAGAAAAACTACTACGCTACGCTGTAGATTTCGAAGTAGGCGACAGCTTCGCGCTCTCCGCGAAGTGCGAAGTTGCTGAAACTTCGCAAACTCAGCGAACGGAGCGTAGTTCTCCGCCCAGGCTTAGTTATTGGTCATTCTTATGTAAAACTTCTCATATCTGTTTTCCTTACAGGTAATTATAGACAGAGGGCTGAACAGGGAGGTTTCAGGGTTTTCTTTCATGGTAGGGGGGTCTCTGCCTCAGTCAGTTTAGGGGATTTGTTACAGAGTTGCTCAACAGACACACCCCGCCGCCCACAGTTGTTATTTTGCTCTTGGGTCGAAACAATCTGGTAAAATTGGGGAGAAGGGTCCTGATGGAGGAGATAATCTCTGATGTAGGCTGGTTAGCTAAGACATGCCAGGGCTGCACCATAGTTTGGTCCCAGATGATTCCCAAACTCAAATGGAGGGGGGGATTCTGTCAGGGCGTTGAATCACTCGGTAAAGTGGATCAACAATAAAATAGGGAAATTATTTTGGTCACCTCATTTGCAAAACATACCTCATGGGTGTGTCGGAGAGGAACTGATGTGGTTCACCTGACTAGTGCGGCCAACAGCATATTTTTGGAGAACATCTTGACATGACCTTGCAGAGTAGGAGGATAGGGGGGGCCAGATAGTCGGGCAACTATGCTGGCCTGTGGCGGTAAGGTCATTGGTGAGCAGTCAATTTAAGGTCCTTAGGGGGTGTTGCCATTCTTGAATGGGGTTGCCCTGGGGGAGCGACAAGTGGTCTTGGATGGATGGGTGCGGGGGAGGGGGGAGTCATGCTTTCTTTAGGCTGGTTGGCCACCCCGCAAATGGACTAAGATGTCATTAAATGGCCCAGAGTGCAGGGCCCCCCTTTTGGTAATGGAGTTCATGGAGCGTACAGGGGTAACCGGGGAAGGGGAAGTACCCTCTCTGTAAACTGGCCCTCTGCGCATGCTCAACCATATGTGAGGGTTGCTGATTGATAAGGATATGACACCGGTTAGCGACCATGCCTTGGGCCCAAAATTAGGATATGCAGAAAATAAATAATATGTGTTAATGATCAAAATATTAATTTCGGATAGGAAATACTTTGTATTAGAAGTATGTTAAGGTTAGCCCTTTGACACCTGTCTACATGAATTGTAATGTAATGTAAATTATGTTTTCTGCATAAATAATTGTGTAAATAATTGTTTATTTCACATTTTTATTTGTTTTTATGTTTTAATAAATACGGCCGGGGGGTTGTAAGACCCCCCGCCTTCCAAAGAAAATCCTCTCTCATGTCCAATTTCTAATAACTGTGGCAGAACACAAGGCAGGGGAGGGGGATGGTCGGTAGTCTCTGACCATAGGGAAAGGCGGGGCCGCATCAGCCCCCACCACAGGTATGGCGGGGTGCCGGCCACCCCTTCCGCTTGTCGACAGCCCATGGTGGGGCGCGCCCCCGCCGCATCATTATGACGCAGTAAACGCGGCCCAGCATTCATTGGTGCACAGTTCCCCCAGTTGACCAGGAAGCGATAGAATCGCTTCCTGGTCAAAGGGGGGAGCTAAGGACAGGCCAGTTGAGACTGGTCTGACAGGAAGGGTTTAAAAGGCCGGGGAGCACGGGAGGCATTCTCTTGTTCCCGCGCTCCCCGGGCCTGCCCTTTGACCCCCCAGCCTCTTGTAGGCTGTTATCTTTTTCCCCTCCCACCATTCCCTGAAGCAGATTGTTATTCTTGTGTGATAATGTTGTTATACGGTTTGGTGATCTTTTCCAAAGTATCTGTGTTGTGGTGTGAATTTTTTCCTTAGGCCTTTTTTCCCATTTACAGGTCAGCAATTGTCATATTTATTGATATTACTTTGTCAGGCTGTAAGGTCATGATTGGTGAGCCGTCAATTTAGGGTCCTTAGGGGGCGGCGCCATTCTTGAATGGGGTCACCCAGGGGGAGGGAAAGTGGTCTCTCCTAGAACTCCAGGGGCGGTACATCCGGTTGGATGGATGTGTGCGGGGGAGGGAGGAGTCACGCTTTCTTTGGGCTGGTTGGCCACCCTGCACGTGCACGATGATGTCATTAAATGGTGCAGAGTGCAAGGGCCCCCCTTTTGTTAATGGAGTTAATGGAGCGTACGGGGGTAACAGGGGGGGAAGTACCCTTTCGGTAAACGGGCCCTCTGCGCATGCGCACTCATACGTGAGGGCGTGGCTGATTGATAAGGATCTGACACCGGATAGCGACCTTGCCGTAGGCTCAAAAATAGGATATGCAGAAAATTAATAATGTGTGATTATGATTCAAAATATTAGTTTTGTGTAGGAAATACTTTGTATTAGAAGTATGTTAAGGTTAGCCCTTTGATACCTGTCTACATGAATTGTAATCTAATGTAAATTAAGTTTTCTGCATACATTATTGTGTAAATAATTGTTTATTTCAAATTTGTATTTGTTTTTATGTTTTAATAAATACGGCCGGGGGGATGTAAGACCTCCTGCCTTCCAAAGAAAATCCTCTCTCATGTCCACTTTCTAATAACTGTGGGGGAAGGCAGGGGAGGGGGATGGTCAGTAGTCCCTGACCATAATAGGTTTGGTGTCTACCTGGTGGAAAATGCAGGGTATTCCACCTCAAAAATTCCATAAACTAAATGGATCTTGATTTGGGAAAAGATTGTATCAAGGACAAGCACACTAACCTAACCTTAATTCTTTAAATATGAAATAATTGAATACATGTTCATGAAAACTGAAGTATGTGGGGGTAAAAACTCAGAAAAATTAGATTACGAATTGGTGAGCAGTGTACTATCTGTATTGTCGAATTACAAAGATGTCTAAGCACTATACCAGCTCTGGTCACACTGACAAAGAGTTTAACTAGACCATACTCGAAAAAGTACGAGCTACCTCAGTTACTAGACAATGGTCCAAGGTCCTGCTAGAAAAAGAGCAGAGTTGAGTATACAAATTGGGTACAAATAAGAGGGACCTCATTGACGACATCCCTTAGTTCAGCCTGGCCTAGTGTATCCTTTTATTATGCTCATTTGACTGTATAAACAGTTAATATCTGCAGCACACATAATTAGAAGAATAGGCCTGTAAGGATTGTTTTTGTGCAGGAACTTGCCCCTTCCTGCACATCCTTATGACATCAAAACTCTCCCTCTAAAAGTGGAGTTAAGCCCGCCTGGAAATACTAGAATTGCTAAGTTTAGGACTCAATGATATAGCAACCCATACATGGTTAAACAATAAGGATGACATTTTTTCATTGCTGAAAGTAAATAGGTTTTATGTAGAAGTCCTAGAATAGGGCCTCCTCCTAGTGCCTTCCTTTGATCTTCTACCTCTCCTTTTTGTGCTTTTGACAAAAATGCTTATCCATTTGATGCCAAAATTAAAATATGCAACAATACATTCTCCCCTATTGTTATTTAATTAATATTTTATTGCAGTTGCTAATGTTCTAAGTACAGTTAATGCAGATTTTCTTCGGCTTCAGTGTAAAACAGTGCCACTCTTTAAGTTTGCTGATGAGTTGGTTCGATTGTCCAAGACTAAAAAGGCACAACACTTTATCTTTTATGCTTTTTCTTAAAACCAGCAGCTACTGTGTTGTTAAAGGTTGTGCAGGAAATGGATGACTTGAATCAGCTATACCTAGGGAGGAGTCTATGCCCCAAGATGACTGCACACACTCAACAGGGGGAGGAGGAAAGCAGTAGAGCATTGGGGTATTGAAAATGCCATCTCAGTGAAAGAACTGAGTCCATATTCATTAAATAAGTAGTAAACACCAAAGGTTCAACATTTTATACATATAATTAGTTGACTGAGGATCATGCTCCAAAATATGATATAATAAGTCTGGACTATTTTGTGTTTCATGCAATGGTTTCGTGAGGGCAAGACAGTTAGAGATAATAATCTGATGAACATATTAGTTAATTTAGAGATACCCTGGGTGTGAGCAAGTGCATTTGTTTTATGCACCCTCATTTTTTTTGTGACTGAAGCTGCTGATTTTTATACTATGTGCACTGGAAACTGTTGGCAAGTCCTCAGTGCATGTGATATTATCCAACACCAAATTGGCTTATTTAATTTTATTCTTAGGCCATAGTAAATGGTGCAGAAAATACACCTATGGCATGTGTCGACTGCAGCATTTATTGTGTCCTCCTCTAGTGAGAAAGGGAAAACGTGGGTTCAGGCCTAAAAGTGTTGCCTGACTGTTGCAGTTTAAACTTGCAACTGACCTGTCAAAATGCCCCTTTAGATGGGGAAAAAACCTTTCTTTTAAATATGAATTATTTTTCCCTATGTAGACTTTGTATCCCACAAGGTATGGTGCATAGTATTTACAAATCGTACATTTAGAAATGTAATGCTACCTCATTTCTGCAATGACAAATTCCCAAAAGCAATTATTACAGTGGAAGGCTCTGGCTGTCCTATAGAGAAAACTAGAGCATGAATTAAAATATAATATTGAATCTTGGATTTGGGGTCACCTAGAAGCCCAATTCAATGGTGACGTTGGATTTTTGATACATGTAACTTTTAGAAAGTCAGATTTTTCCTGCCTGACTGAAACTCCTTAAAAATAATTTTTTATTCCAGCAGCTGGACCTGAATGAGGTGAAAAAACTGCTCCCAGAGCAGGGACAAAGGCATGGGCGTGGGGAGGTATTTTATTCCCCTTGCAGGAAGACCAGTTGGAGTGTGCTCAAGATCTTAATTAACATCAAAGACTCCTGTCCTGTCGCAAGCACCTATTCAGTGACACCTTAAAAGGCCAAGCCTGTCTCCCCACAGTCAGAACAGCACCAAACCCAGTGGGAGGAAATCTTTTCCCAGAACCGGTTTTGAGTAACTGCAGAAGAAATTTGACCACACCTCTGGATGGCCACAAAGGCACTGCACAAGGGGAGAAGGGGTTTCTCTCACTTAGAGTTTGAGAATAAAGCACAGTGTGGGATTGTTTGCCTAGGATTGTTTGCATTAGGGCAAAGAGAAACTGCTAGAACCATGGATAGGGTTGCCCTGAAAACGTTTATCCCATTGGTTAGAGAAGAGACTGGAGTCATCCCCACCTACTTGTCGGCATCAGGTATAAATGTGATACCGCACTGCACCATTCTTAAATACTGTCTGGACCTGTGGAAGAACAGACGAGGACCTCAAAGGCTGGACTTGTTCGCACATGTACACAGGACAAAGAAGTGGACTCCAAGGGTCAGTTGAGGGACCTACTGTGTGGCTTCAGGAGCACAAAAAGCTGCAAAGAATTTCACTGAAGTGCCACACTGACCAGAAGTGACTTTACCTGGACTGGACACTGCTGTGAGCCTCGGCTTGACACACTTAGATTTAATGAGTACCACCCTTCAGATCCTGGATGTTTTAGAATTGTATAACTGTGGCTATTTGTGGACCAAAAGAAAGTTGTACATTTTTAACACTTTCCCTCCAGAGCTTCAGAACTGCCTCTGTACTTGCTGCAATAAGTATTCAACCAGCAGTTCCATTTTGATACTTAAAAAATCTTTACCCATTTTCTTTAACTTAAGCCTGTCTGCTCTGTGGCCATGACCACCATGGGTTCAGCTCATGTTTAAATTATTGAAACTTTTGACTGGACCTTACAGGTTAGTGACTTTATTATGAGTGGTGGGCTAACATCCTCCCATTGTAATAATTCCCTTTCTTGCACGTATATATTACATCTGCAACCTATTTTCAGAAAACATGTTGATATGTATTTGGAGTCCTATTGATATGCACCAGTAACCCCTGTGAAAACACATGTATTCTGTTGGAGAACATAGACTCAGTTGCCAGACTCCATGCTGAAAGGCCACTTAGCAGTCAAACTGAGTCTTTGACAACATTTTTAAAAATAAACTTGCAATTAAATATAAATGTAAATGTGCATTTATGGAGTGCATTCAATCAAAGTCAAGGTGAGATGTTATGAGCGCAATGACCACTGTCAAGTCAAGTCAGGTCATACTTTATTCGATTAATTAAAATCATATAAGCAATTCCTATACATTAAAAAACAATTCATATGTTAAAAACAGTTTAGATCAATTCATTGTCATAAAATGTACATAAGATATGGATAAAACAGCATCACATACAGAGGGATAAACGTTGACAAAGTTAAAATCACACCTCCGGGACTTTCAGCAACAGTCTTTTGGTCTTAATGCGCATAGCAGCAACCAAAAAGCTTGCGACCCCAAAGATTACTCTGGTACTGCCCAACAGTTGTAAGTACAGGTGTGCAGGCCGTACTTGTGAAAAATCCGCTTCTCTCAATATAGGGACCAAGTGCTGTTTTCTGATGTCATCAAAGTGGCCACAAAACATGATAAAGTGCATTAATGATTGATCTGAAATATTATCACAACTACAGGGGATGGAGAAATCTGATTTTCCCCATACAGGATAATGCCCCAGGGAAAACTGGATGATATTAAATCTAAATCTAACAAGAAGATGCCGATGGAGCAGCAGGGTAACAATTTTCAGGTAGGGTTCAATTAGTGGAGTAGTCAGAAGCATTTGCTCTGACACCAGGTTTTAACACCTCTACTGCCTCCCGTTCCTGTATAGCTAGACCCAGAAAAGTGTCATTAATCCATTTGACATCACCCTTCTGCAGCAAATTTGGGAATGTGTATAGGGCTGGCCTACCCAGTTTACTCAGAGTATCTTTGATATATGATAACCAAGGGATTTTGTTTGCTCTGTCAAGTGCCATACATTATTTAAGAATAATATGGTTCAGTGTGATTTCAGTGTTGAGCCAAGTTTCAGCCCAACAGATCAGTGGAGCCAGGTGTAACTGATCTGTGATGTACCCGAGACCCCGCTCAGAATGAATTGAGAGTACTGGGGAAGATTGGGGGACCGCTAGCAGGGATCTAAGGAATTTATTCTCTACAGTCTGCAGTTTACCTTGAGGTAAAAAATCCCATAAGGAAGCGCCATACATTGCTTTTGACAGGCATTTGGACTTGTACACTGTTAGCAGAGCCTCTATTGGGCGTGAGCCCAAACGTTTTGCAAAGCCCAATAGGGCTGAAGTTGATCTGGTAACAGTGATGCCGATCGCATTTAGTTGAGGACACCAAGTGCACCTTTTGTCAAATATGACACCTAAGTATGTGAATACCGGGATCCTGGATACCTCCTCACCGTTGCAGGCAAAGCGTTTTATTTTAGTAGCTTTAGGCCGTTTACCCGCAACCATCACATGCGATTCTTTGTTGTTAACCTGGAGTTCTAAAGATTGCATAAATTCCCCAAAAGCATCCAGAAGTTTCTGGAGCCCTATACATGTGCGGGCCAGTGACACCGCGTCATCCGCGTAAAGGAGTACTGGTACCGCAGAGTCCCCTACTCACCGTATATCTGCTGTAGTACCTTCCAAGGATTTTTCGAGTGAGTTTATATATAGGGTGAACAAGAGGGGCGCCAATATGCAGCCCTGCCTGACACCTCGTTTGGATCTGAAGAACCTGGTGCATCCACCCTCCTTGTTGGTTCTAATAGAGGCTAAAAGTCCTTGGTGCAAGACGGCTAGGAAGTTCACCAACGACAGGTCTATCCCTATGTCAGACAGGATGGTCCAGAGCTTAGCTTGATTGACCAGATCGAAGGCCGATGACAGGTCCATAAAAGCCATATATAACACGCCCTCCTTGGCTTGGGTGTATTTACTTATTATCATATGGAGATTCAGGCATTGATCGAGGGTGCCTCCTTTAGCCCTAAACCCAAATTGGAGTTCGGAGAGGACCCCCCTCTCCTTCAGGTGATCTCCGAGTCTCTGCAGAATGACTCTGCCCAGGATCTTAACGGCAGAGTCAATCAGCGAGATCGGCTTGTAACAGGCAGGGTCACTCCTCGGCCCTTTTTTAACTATGGGTATTATTGTGGAAGTAGCCCAAGATAGGGGGAACCCTGATGTAGCTGTGTAATTAAAGACATTTGTTAAGGTCTTTACCCAGAAGTTTAATGGGGTCTTATATAAATCTGCAGGGACACCATCTGGACCAGGTACCTTGTTTCTCGTCATCTCCTCTATGGCCCTATGAACCTCAGCCTCATTGAAACATAAAGGGGGAACTAAGTGCGAATGTACAAAGCCCAGCTCTTCTGTGATTTCCTCCTCACTGTCGTATATCATGCTAAAATGGGCAACCCATTTCTCTTCTGGAATCACACAATCCATAACTGAGTTGTCTATACCCGAAAAGTACGAGTGGTTAATCGTAGCCCAGAATTAACTGCTGTCTCTGAGGACATCAGTCGACATGAGGCTTTCCCAGGCCTCCCTTTTAATGGCCTTTTTGCGGGTAGCCATGGCCAGCTTATAATTTTTTTTTCGCCCAGCAACAAGCTCACGGTTTCTGGGTATTAGTTTTAGTGCTTGCATTAATTCTTTGTGAGCATTTGTGCACTTGCCATCAAACTACCTTGGTTGATTTACTCCTTCCCACTTCTTGCTACACTTCAGATCGAGGCTAATTTGTGTACAAATGGCCATATAGGAATCAATGATGTCTTTACCATCTGCCATGCTGTCTAAGCAAACCACCATTTCCACATGTACCTTGGTCGCAAGATCCTGCATGAAGGTATCTGTGACCACTGATACTCTTAGCACCTCGGGGAGGACAGCAAGACTTTTTTCAAGTACATAATGATCCAGAAGCAGGAGCTCACCATCCTCTTGATCTGGAGGCCAAATGTGAAGGTGTTGTGGAACAGCACCCCAATAGTTTTAGCATTAGTTTTAGTAGTAGGTAGTGAGAAATAGGTCTCCGGGCACCAGCGATGGGAGCAAACTGGGTTCTCTGCCCCAAAAATCACAATCTCTGTCTTATCGGCATTTAACTTGAGCCAATTTTCTAGCATCCAGGTGCTGACTCCACCCATGCACAACCTGAAAGTATCAGCTATGTCTTCCCAGGCAATTGATACAGAGACCATAGTCTGTGTATCGTCCGGAGAAGACTGTACCTGAAAGCCGAAAGAACTGAACAATTTAGCCAGAGGGGCCACGTAATGGTTAAAAGAGTGGGGCTGATTGATGACCTCTGCAGGACCCCGCACAGAAGGGGAAACGCCTCACTTCTAAAGTCACTGTAGCTCACTATTTTGGTCCTATTTGTCATAAAGGATTCTAGTAGGTAAGAGCCGAACCCCTTAGTCCACCCTGGTGCAGTCTTTGAACCAGTCGCATAGGAAAGATTCTATCAAAGGATGGGGATAAATCTAGCATGACTAGAATCGCTGCACCTCCCTGATCTATTTGGTGACGTATAGAGTCTGCCACAGCAAGAAGTGCAAATTCCTTGCTGTGGTTCCTCCTAAAGCCATTCTGTGAGTAATCTACCAGCTCAGAACCTATAATACACTGTGCTGGTTCCTGATTAATATGACTCTCCAGGATTGTGGCAGGTACCTGTGTTAAGGAGAGCAGCGCAGATTTTTCAGGTCTTCTGTATCTCGATTGGTTTCTTCTTTAGAGGGATCACAATCACTTCTTTCAGCATTGCGGATACACTCCAGAATCCAACACCTGGGCATACACCTTCTCTAAAAAATTGGCTATTAGATTTGATGCGAGTTGCATCACCATAGGTGGACAAAGGTCATCAGGGGAGCCTGAAATAATTTGTCTTATAATGGTTTTGATTTTAGTTGCTGACAGACAGGAGAAGTATGATAGTGGACCATCCTAAGAGGTCTTTTTCCAATGATAAGGGCACTAGTCCAACCTCCACCAACTGAAATTCTGACATAATCTTCAAAACCTTTTCCTCAAAACACAAGGCCACTCTATTGGTGAAATCTCAAGAGTTTTCCGGCTCTTGTTGAGCTGTTGGCTAAGGAAGAACTCAAACCACCTTAAATAGTTCTTTAGGTACATTAATCAAGGATACATTTTGAGTGAGAAATATGCGTATTTAGCCTCTTTATTAGCATTTTATAATTTAAAATTGCCTCTTTGTGTTTGTCCTTTTCCTCCAAGCTATGTAACACTCTTCACTTGCGTTCTTGCTTACAGAATTGCTGTTGAAGATCTTTCAGGCTTTCGGAAAACCATAGGAAGGAGAACTTTCTCCTCCCCTTGACTTTGGTAATCATGGGGTGTACCTCGTCAATCACTACCCACAAACATCTATAAAATCCTCTGCTGTTTGTGCCTCACTGCTAACAGAAATTGAATAAAGAGCTTTACTCAAAGTATGATTAGAAATTTTCGGGCATATTATCAAGGACCGGTGTTAACATTATCGCCGTTTTATTGGCAGGAAACTGCAGATAAAATGGCGATAATGGTTTTGGTAATACGCCCGTGTTAATTCCCATAGAAGCCCATGTTAACATCAGAACATGGGCTTCTATGGGAATTAACAAGGACGTATTATCAAGACCATTGTCGCCAGTTTCCTGCCGATAAAACGGCGATCATTTTAACATCGGCCCTTGATAATATGCCCCGTCATCCAACTTCTAAAGGTGGCACATCTAGCCTTTCTCTTTTTTTCCTCCTTATCACCCTGTACAGCAAATCCTACAACATAAAGATATGTCCAGCTGAGGGGCAAGCAGTCTTTAAATGAAAGGTCCATAACATTTATATAAATACCATCCAACATGTGACCAGTTGCATGGGCAGGGGAGTCCACCCGTTGATGAAATCCAAAGCTAATCATTAAATCATCAGGGTTCTACTGTCATTGCAACTTCCTTCCAAATAGAAATTGAAAACCCCTAAGATCGTCAATTTGTAGCAGGAGATAAAAGGTTCCAATACCTGGATCCAATTTTCAAGAAACTGTATTCTCAGCCATGGAGGGTGTTATACCAGTAATCTCGCAAAACAGTAAGTGAGGTTACTCCCAATTCTAATAATTACCTACCTCACAACCCTCCAGAGCTGTGTAATGATGGGTTCGAAGGAGCAGATCCACTGGTCTCTGAAAATTATAGCAAGGCCACCTCCTCTCCACAGAGTACGATCTAATTTCACTATACTATAACCTGAGGGTGTGTCAATTGACAGGTCAGGTCCAGAGTCTTTCCTGGCTCACATCTCAGTTATGAACAGGCAGTCAAGCTTAGCACCTTCTTTCAAATCACAGATTTCTGTACTATGTTTAATCGTAGTATGAACATTCACCACTGCATAGTAGAGAAAAACTACCACCACCCTTTCACCTTTCCCCCTGATGGAGAGCTGCTCTACATTCTGCCCCAGGTTCTCTAAATCCCAGGAAAACCAGGTGCAACCTCCCTTTGTGATGTTAAGAGGGTCCAACGTGACTCTTTTCTCCAAGTAGCCCAAATCCCGTAGCTCCTCCTGGGTGTAAGAGCACTTACCAGCAGCATTCAAATGGGCGGAATATATGGCGCCATCCAGGAGCTGTCGGACACCGAAGGGCTTGTCTTCGACTCGCCACAATGTGGTGCACTGGCAATCTGTGTACTAAATCTGATGTAACCATGAAATCAGAATTCTTAGTCACCAAGCAAAGATACTATATTCTAAAAGTAAGTGACTGGTTGAGCATACAGAGCTATGGCCCTGAGCATTAATACTTTGATAGCTTGACTTTAGAATATGTCAATCATATCCTAGTTTTCCTGTGATATATACAAAACATGATAACATGGATTGCAAAAAAAATGATAGATTTGTAAATCTGCAGAAAGCATATATATATCATTTATATTCTGCATGACAAAGATTTTATCATGGTGATTGTATATTATGCGGCAAAATATCAAGGACCAAAATATGGAGACGGTAATTGTAAATAGGCTTGTAGAGATTTACTGTTCCTAACTCTGCAGTTACATATGTTGAAGATATGTGATTATATATAGCTGAATTATATACATGGACTGAATTATATATGGTTCTTCACTTCTCATTGAATGGAAGCTCCACTCAAGATAAGTTGTAACCGGAGCATTGGACTTGAATACCATGGACCATTATGCTATTATGCATCAAATATAGAATCAGTACATGTGATTGTATCCATTAGCCCACTTGGGCGATAATTGTTACTCATGTGATTCATTGAATACAACAGACATCAGCTGATGTGGGGACACCGAAATGAACTTTGCCCACTTGGGCACGATTTCAGTTTTTTGCATTATGAAACGCTATGCATTATAAATTGATTTGCCCACTGGGGTGTGACCATATATAATTCAGTCCATGTATATAATTCAGCTGATGTTGGGACAATGAACTTGGCCCACAGGGGTATGATTTCCTTTTATTTAATTTTATTTAATTGAATTTATGAATCGCAATGGAGTACAACATTGATTTGCCCACTGGGGCGTGACGTTATATGTATTAGTCTATGTACACAATTCGGGACAGTCCGATGATATCTGAATGTAATGAGCCTTGAGTCCGTCATTTATTTTTATGGCCGACAATACTGCAGTGTAACCGATGAGGTTTACCCTCGCTAAATTACATTGTTTTCATTGTTTAAAATACGGCTCATGAGAAAAAGCATGATTTTTCTCTTGTTGTTGCCTAATGACATTTACATCGTCCACTTTGAAATTTTGTTCGTGCTGGCAGCACGACAAGTATTTTGTTTATTTTTAGTTAAACCATGTGACTATGACTATATCATGTTTGTACCAATCATCATTCACTAACTCGTGACTAAGGGGAGGAACCCCGAAACGCGTTGAGTGACTAATGTTTTGCTGCTACTAATGTCGAATAAATGAATCTTTAATATACGCCGGCTGGAGTCCATACTTCATACTGTCCTTGGAGTGTAGGACGTGAGTGTGAATGTTCTTGGATATTTCGGGCTCGCTGCCCAGTACGGACCGCTGTTGCGAGTGGAGGGGTCATAGCGAGGTGCGGCGGCTGCTTGCATAAGTGAAGGATATATATATATATATATATATATATATATATATATATATTCACTGAAAAAACCATAGGTTTTACACACGTTATAGTTAGGAAGTAGCATTTGAAAAACCTATGAAATTCACTGAAAAAACCATAGGTTTGACACCAGTTATAGTTAGCTGGAAATTTTACTGACATAAAACCAATGAAATTCCACGTTATACTTAGTTGGACTCACTATAACTTGCGCGTGTAATGCACTGCTGATGACATTACATATTACATCACTCATGACATGGTCAGTGACATCACTTATGACACCATCCAGTGAATGTGTGTCTTTCTAAAAAATAAATATGTTTTATATATGTATATGTAAAGGTCGAGGAAAGAATAAATGTTTAAAATATTGTCTTAATGAATGTTTTTTTCAAAAAGAAATGATTGGATAACTGGCTTATTAAGTGTACCTTAGTGAATACAAATATTAGCGAGTAATGTTTAAATATTTAAATATATGTATCAGTGTTTCATTTTGTGAATAACTGGCTGCATGGGTTGATGAGTACCTACATGTGTAGGTATTTGGGTTCTTAGATGTTTTTTTTAGTATCAGTATGAGTGTTTCTATGGTTTCATGGGGGTATTACTAATCACATAGATGCATGAATGACTAACTCTCTCTTTGTATGTGTTTAGAAGACACCATATGTGCAGGACTGTATGGGTGGTTGAGTGTGTATAGTTTTATATGCAAATAAATGGATGTTCAATAGTTTATTTGCATGTGTGAGTATGTGTGTGAGTAACTTTTGGATGATTGTCGGTGTGTAACAGGATGTATAGGTGTATCACTACATATGATGAGTGAGTATATGTATGAGTGACTATATAGAACTGTTGGTGAATGAGAGAATGTGTATATAGATGGTGGAATTACTGAATTGGTTGTTGTAACTGGTATGGGTATGTCCATTTTTTTGAAAATGTTAATTTCTATTTTTCAATATGTGTTTTAAGGGTTACATTACACTTAAAGGAGGTCTGTCATCAGTGATGTCATAAGTGATGTCACTGACCATGTCATGAGTGATGTAATGAGTGATGTAATGAGTGATGTAATATGTAATGTAATGTAATATGTAATGTCATCAGCAGTGCATTACACGCGCAAGTTATAGTGAGTCCAACTAACTATAACGTGGAATTTCATTGGTTTTATGTCAGTAAAATTTCCAGCTAACTATAACTGGTGTCAAACCTATGGTTTTTTCAGTGAATTTCATAGGTTTTTCAAATGCTACTTCCTAACTATAACGTGTGTAAAACCTATGGTTTTTTCAGTGAATTTCATAGTTTTTTTAAATGCTAGTTCCTAAGTATGTAATCACGTTCGTAACTACATAGTGTCACCGCCTACACGTCCTGAGAAGCGCATGTAAAGTCACGTGACTTGAAAACAAAACTTCCAATTGGTTATTAGTAGTTTCTGTTCTGGAATATACACGAAGCACTCCACCCACTTCCCTCACAATCTTTTCTACTCTGAAGAGACAACAACGTCGAGCATCTTCCGGAAGTCTTTGCTGAAATGGCTTCCCTACCAGATTCATCTTCCGAATCTGAAGGAAATGAGCGACCACCGTTAAGAAGAAAAAAGGAATCTTTCATTTGGCAATTTTTCACTTATCCTGAAGATCAAAAGAAAGTGAATGTGCCAAAAGTAACCTGCACGAGCTCTCAAGGGGAAATCCAAATGAAAAATATTCCTTTTCTGCACACACCATGCAGCGGCATGTTAAACAAAGGCATCCTGAGCATTATGCAAAAGCATCGACAAAAGCCCTGGCCACGCTATTACCATCAGAGGTGGCCAGCACATCTTCTTGTGGACGACCTGTATCTCCATCGAGTGCTGAGATGGACTTGAGACCATATCTTGCGAAGGTGCATATGAAATGCAACGAGTGTGGAGAAATTCTTTTGTATGGAGAGCAGAGCCTCGTTCTTATTAAACTGAAAATTGAAAGTCACAAATGCCCCAAGAAAAGATACATTTCTTCACTTCATTTTCAAACTATTACATACTGTAAAATGTAGTAGCAACTTTAAGAAATCTAAAGCATTATAACACTTCTTTCCCCCCCCAAAAAAAAAAAAAAAAAAAAAAAAAAAAGTTCTTTTCAGAACTAACTCTTTCCACCAAAACATGCTCGCACCCTTCTATCGCGTACAGGACCTGACACTCCCATGTGAAGTCATGTGACTTCTAAACAACACTTCTAATTGGTTCTTGGTAGTTTCTATTCTGCAATTTACACGCAGCACTCCACCCACTACCATCACTTTCTTTTCTACTCTCAAGAGACAACAACGTCGAACATCTTCCCGAAGACTTCGATACAATGGCTACCGTTCCGCATTCATCTTCCGAATCTGATGAAAATGAGCGACCACCTTTCACAAGAAAAACGGAGGCCACGCTATTACCATCAGAAGTAATCAACACATCTTCCGGTGGACGACCTGTATCTCCATCGAGTGCTGAGATGGACTTGAGACCATATCTGGCGAACGTGAACATGAAATGCACGAACTGTGGAGAACTTCTTGTATACGGAGAGCAAAGCTTTACTCTAATTAAACAAATAATTGAGAGTCATAAATGCTCCAAGAAAAGTTAAATTTCTTCACTTTATTTGGATAGTATGACATACTGAAAAAATGTTGTCGCAACTTTAAGAAATAAAAAGCATCATAACACTTGTTTCCCAAAAAAAAAAAAAAAAAAAAAAAAAAAAAAGTTCTTTTCAGAACTAACTCTTTGTACCAAAACAAGCTTGAAGAGCATATTAGCTGATATTTTCTCGCCGCTTTCTTATAGTGCGCGACCGGGTGCGCGCACCCACCTATCGCGTCGAGACACGCATGTGCAGTCATGTGACTTTAAAAACAACACTTCCAATTGGTTCTTACTAGTTTCTATTCTGCAATTTACACGGAACACTCCACCCACTTCCCTAGAAAACCAGTTTATCGTAAATCTTTTAAAGCCTCCTCTTATGAAATATTCGACATCAATCACATAGCAGAGTACTAAATAGCACTATATACACTCCGTCCCTTAATTATAAGAGACTTATTGCTATGTAAAATCAACTTTTGCTCTCCAAGATAATGTAAAATGCTGAGCCTATTACATAATTTTATTACACATATATGTTACTAGTCTCCTTCGAGTACTAACACCGTAGAAAATACCACCAATAGCGGTGATATTTTTTACACCGAGAACGGGCGATTTCTATCGCTTACAGCCCTTACAATTATAAAGTTTTATTTCCTAAGTCTCTGATCGCCAACTGTGCAACGTAAATTCCCTGTGTGTCGCAATAAGGTCCATAAACAAAAACTACAGAGCCAGCATTATAAACATACACAAAACAACAAAACGACAAGAGCCACCATGCTAATATATATCCTTAATATAATAAACCTCTGAGAATAAATACATATTTCCATGGCAGCCCATAACACAAATATGGCGTCCTCTGACTCTGCTCCATTACCAAACACCGTAACTCCCCGCCCCCCTCACTTTTCACTAAACTCCGCACTCCACCCCAGCCAAACCCCCTATTACAAACCCCCAACCTACCCTCCCTGCCCAAACCCACCATGAACCTCAAACCGCCCCTAGAAAACTTATAAGACACAGGATTACTAAAACTCAAAGAATACGCAACAGGCACATAATGTAAATAGTACGTAAAGACACATATTTTTTCCAAAATACTATTTAAAAACATGTTCTATTTTTAATAAATCTATCATGCATCTGACCCTCTAGAACTGCTTTCAAAACGTGAACTATAAACCTCTACTTTTCATTTTCAAACCATACACTTTCTTCTGACCCTCTAGAACTGCTTTCAAAACATGAACTATAAACCTCTACTTTTCATTTTCAAACCATACACTTTCAATTACATTATTTTTTTTCCACAATTCATGTAATGTTACAAACCTTTTCTAAAATACACCAGTCCGTATCATTTATAAGGATTTATTTTCAGTCTTCATCAGTGACACTTTCTTCACATACAATAGAAATCACTATAACTTTCTAAACGACAATGCTAACGCGGTAAAAATAACCCTTCATTTACTTTCCTTTAAGAATGCACACTATGTACCCCACGCATGCGTTTCTTAATCTTTGTATTTGGCAGCGAATACCGACCTTGAATCGGAAGACATGAACAAGACCGCCATTGTCACATTTAAAACTGAACGTTGCATCTGCTCACACACATATCTTTCACTAAGCTAACATTCACAGAAAACAGCATTGATGTAAAAAAAAATTGACCTTGCTTTACAACTCCCTCAAATCACTCCCTTATTTTTTAACGCATCCTCCAGTTCAAAAAAAGCAACTTTTTTAATAACCACTAAGCAATATATAAGTGACTAGACTCCTAGAAAATGTATCAAGACATTCTGCTCCTCTCCACTGCATAGCCGGCGACCTAATTCTGTGGAGTTGCTATACAACCAGCGGTGCTGCGCCGTTTCCTGTACCATCTTGGGAAATTCAAAATGGATGTCCCTCCTGCCTTCGCAAACGAGCCGGGCCACTTAGAACTATTTCGCCAGAGGATGCTTGACTACTACGGCATCTTACCACTCTCGACTTTGAATACTTCATATCGATTATCTTTTCGATATTCGCATTTCACCTGTGTGCAGCCTGTATTTCATTGCCTGAGCTGTGATTTCACGTGGGCCCTGGATTTATGTCTCTGCAATTTGGTACCTCCTGAACCGAATTACAATCACCTCATGAATCCGTTACTTGATCATGAACAGCTTTGTTACAACGGAGGGTTTATGGCCTTTGCAGCGATACAAGGAGTTCTGGGTCATTGGAATATATTCGCAGCGGCGCAAGATTTCCTAACAGAGAGCTACATCGAAAACCCACCGAGCTGCCCAATGATGGTAAAAGACACTCCAATAACGACAGATCATGAATGCTCCTTTCATCTTCTCAATTGGATGGCTGACATGTTTTCAGATGATAACAATGATTTCATGTTAGAGGCACTTGCTGCATACTTTGCCTACACAATGGACACTTAACTCTTTCCTAACAGCGAGCTACATCGAAAACCCACCGAGCTCCCTCTGATGGTAAAAGACGCTCCGATTATAACAGATCATCAGTACTGCTTTACTCTTTTCCATTGGATAGCTGACATACTTTCCGGAGGGTTTATGGCCTTTGCAGCGATACAAGGAGTTCTGGGTCATTGGAATATATTCGCAGCGGCGCAAGATTTCCTAACAGAGAGCTACATCGAAAACCCACTGAGCTGCCCTATGATGGTAAAAGACGCTCCAATAATGACAGATCATGAATACTCCTTTCATCTTCTCAATTGGATGGCTGACATGTTTTCAAATAATAAAACTGATTTCCTGTTACAAGCAGAAGCTACCTATTTTCCCTAAACAATGCTTCAATAACTCTCAAACAAGCCATTGACGTCCTCATTTCCTTTTGGTTTTCTATATTCTTCACGTTCTTTTCCATATTTTCTTTTGAAGAACAGACCTATTTGCTTTACTAACAGTGGACATTATAATTTTGTGTTGTTTGACAGCTGATTCATAAAGTAATGATGTATAACCACTTGCATTTTCATATATCGTTCCCAAACTGAAAGGCCAGAGACCTTCTTCCATTTATTAAAATATAATATACTTCCTTATAAGAGTGTACAATGTTTTTTTCCAACTATATTCATTTTTCTTCAACTATAGCGTTTGTATTCCATGTACTACTGACAATACCAATTACTGTGTTTTTTGCAATTTCTGTACTCATATTACATAATGATTTGCCTTTAAAACAGTACATTTCTAAATAAACATTTCAAATATTCACGGTTTCTCTTTTAATCCATAATCTCAACTGAAATGATTTCATATTGAAAAACTATTCATGGGTTCCACATAACCTTAACTGTAGTCACTGAGGACCTTATTTATGAAGACCTTCCGCCGCCAGTGCCTCATTTTTTAAAATGGGAAAAAGTAATGCACCGGTGGCGCAAGGCCTTCATAAATAAAGTTCTGAATGTTTTCTTTTCTCGACCTCACTTACTGATACTAGAACCTGCAAGCCAATTACGGCCCGTGAACTCTTTCTTAGTAGGTCGCGCACCGTAAAGACAGTTATACCACTGTTAACATTTTTTTTTTACTGTTACTAAGCACTGACACAGTTCCGCTTTACTCAGAGTTAATCACTGCTCCCACGCTTCTACAGGCCAGACGATATGTCGTATTTCTCTCCTTATCACCCTTTCATCTCCACAATAACAAACAGTTCTCCGCCTGCCACCAGAGAACAGACTCAGATGCAGAGGCACCAAAGAGTGAACCCATCACCAACTGCCATCTCCGGCTGTTTCCATGGTTACACCTCATTCTGCACCTTGCTGAAGGCACAGGTCAAAGGTTCATGTCTTAACGTTCTACAACAAACTAAGAACACTATTTTCCCTCCAGAAACACCTGCCAATACACAGCTCTGTTACATATCTTGTTTTTTCACACCCAATAGTACTTTTCGTTTAACATAAACATTAACATGTTCAATCTCCACTTGTTACAATCAACCAATCATTTTTATTTTTTAAACCACACCCAGCCTCTTCCTTTTTCTTTATTTAGAATTTCAACTTCTAACTACTATTCCACTTCCAGAACCGATCGGAGGACGACTGCAAATCCATTGAAAATGAAGGTCTGGCTAATAGGACACAGTTATATTCACTGGAGTGAAAAATATGCAGTAAGCAGACGAATTTGCAACCTCAGCTCACCAAATGTACACATAACATGGATTTTCAAAAGAGGATTGAAATGTTACCAATTGATTCCATTGGTGAAAACTTTTATGCATCTCCCAGAACCAGACCTTATAATTGTGCACTGTGGTGGGAACGATCTAGGCACAATCACTGGGGTAGGTCTGGAAATGCTTCTAAAAGACACCTTTCGACAATTGATGACACTTTTTCCTCGATCTGCCTTGGTATATTCCAATATATGCCAAAGACAGAAATGGAATTGGTCCAATCACCATTGTGCACAATTTGAGAAAGCAAGGAGACATGTAAATAAATCTGTTTCTGCGTTCCTCAGAGATTATAGCATGGGTTCTATTTACCACAACAACTTGTGCTACCACATGCAAGACGTCTATGGGAGAGACGGTGTTCATTTCACGAATGAGGGAAACAGAATCTTCCTCTGCAACATCAGGCTCTGCATCGGTACTTACTTATAAATGCAGAAAACACTCAATGAACACAAGGGCTCTTTTCAGAGCCACCTTATATCTAAGCACTCAAACTTCTGATTTACCTCCTTTTCCACACTCTTGTAAATAGGTGTGCGCGACCGGGTGCGCGCACCCCGTATTTTTTTTTCGGGGAAAAATTATATCTTTTTGCGTTTAAGGGCCTTACTGCACACCCCGAGAAAACCTACGCAGGAAGACAATCTCTACCTTCTCCCCTTTCCATGTTTCAACGCTTTGAAATGAACAATATATTTACTCGCAGTGACAAAATGGCGGACAAAACTTCCTGATTTCCTTCGAATCGAACTTTAACAGACGTCACGCAGCAAAATTCCGCTCGCGCGCGCAGCCGCTTGGGTGCGCGCACGTGTGCGCGCCTATAGATATATAATTGACTTTAACTTTAATTTTCTCAACAACTACTGAACGGATTTACACCATTCCAAAAAAAGCGTAATCTGCGAACAAGACTCTACAGTTTTGGCAAATTTCTTATAAATTCATTCACCCGTTCGAACTGTAGCCGAGTCATTGGGCCCGATTCACAGAACTAACTTAAGACAAAATCCTAAACTTACTACTTTTGGTATTCAAAGAAGTTAGGATTTTGTCTTAAGTTTGTCTTAAGACAGACTTAAGACAAAATCCTAACTTAAGTCTGTCTTAAGTCTGTTTTAAGACAAACTTAAGACAAAATCCTAACTTCTGTGAATACCGAAAGTAGTAAGTTTAGGATTTTGTCTTAAGTTAGTTCTGTGAATCGGGCCCTAAAGGTCCTATGGAAAATAACATGGAGAAAACACGTTTTGGGACCCCCCTTATATCACAGCCCCCACTTGACCAATCCCCCCCAAACTTTCAGGGAAGGAGTGCAGCGAACCTAGCCATCTTCTTTGAGTAATTCGCAAAGACTCATCCACCAGGGCCAAAGTTATTCAAAATAGAATGTTGAGGATTTCCTATGGAAAAAATCCTAACTATAACTACCTACTGGCGACCGCCAGTAGGTAATATATATATATATATATATATATATATATATATATATATATATATATATATATATATATATACATATAACCTACTGGCGGTCGCCAGTAGGTACATATAGTGACCTAGTTACCATAGGAAATTTTGGACATTCTATTGGGAATATCTTTGGCGCCGATTGAGGGATCTGCCTGTAATTTTCCTTAAATTTGCCTCACTGCGCTCCGCTCCTTCCCTGAGAGTTTCGGGGGGATTCGTCAAGCAGGGGCCGAGAAGAAAGGGGGTCCCAAAACATGTTTTCCCCATGTTAATTTCCATAGGGACATTCTGACAAGGCTCCAGCTCGAACGGCTGAACAGAATTATACCAGATTTGGCAAAATGGTAGGGACTGGTATGCAGCAGTGCCTTTTGTTTGTTTGGTGTAAATCCCTCCAGTAGTTCATGAGAAAATTAAATTTGAAATTTTTCAAATGGCATTTTCTATGGGACCTTTAGACACGGCTACAGCTGAACGGCTGAACGGAATTACACCAAACTTGGCAAAATGGTAGGGACAGGTGTGCAGTAGTGCCTTTTCTATATTTGGTGAAAATCCCTCCAGTAGTTGTTGAGAAAATGAATTTGAGCAAATGCTATATCTATATGCGCTCAACATTCTATTGGGAATAACTTTGGCGCCGATTGAGGAATCTGTGTGTAATTTTCTAGAATTTTGACCAGCTCCGCTCCACTCCTTCACTGAAAGTTTCGGGGGGATTCGTCAAGCTGGGGCCAAAAGGGGCGTCCCAAAATGTGTTTTCCCCATGTTAATTTCCATAGGGACCTTTAGACACGGCTACAGCCCGAACGGCTGAATGGAATTACACCAAACTTGGCAAAATGGTAGGGCCTGGTATGCAGATGTGCCTTTGCTATGTTTGGTGAAAATCCCTCCAGTAGTTCTTGAGAAAATTGAATTTGAAATGTTTCAAATGGCATTTTCTATGGGACCTTTAGACACGGCTACAGCCCGAACGGCTGAATGGAATTACACCAAACTTGGCAAAATGGTAGGGACAGGTATGCAGTAGTGCCATTTCTATATTTGGTGAAAATCCCTTCAGTAGTTGTTGATAAAATTGAATTTGATCAAATTATTTATCTATATGCGCTCACCGTATGCGCACCGTACGCGTACGTGCGCGTACCCTTACGTGCGCAAGCGAGTTTCTGATTGGCTGGCAGTCAACTGTCAACATTCCAAACTGTCCAAACCAGGAAGTGTTGGCCACCATCTTGTTTTCCAGGAGAACTGAGGCACAAGAGAGCCCAAAACAAGAGTGGAAAACACGAAAAGGGGGCAGGGTAGAGACCCCCAACCCTCTAGCCCTTCTCAGGGGGTCCCAAAAGGACCCCCAGGGGCAAAAAAAAATCACTTCCCCTGCTGCTTGTGTGTTAGGGGAATCGTCCTGTCTTCCACTACCTGTTTCCTGTGTTCCAGATGGTGCTGTGGACGTAAAAGCACACATTTATTTACTGTTCTGGCTTGCACTTGTCATGTATTAAATATCACTGTTTGGGATTACATGGGTCTTGTATTTGCCTTTCCTGCTGTGCACATGCTATTGGGGACTGGCTGGGTTTATATGCACCAATGAATCTGCATGTGACTACATCTCCCATAATGCATTGCTGTGTGTGCTTGTGTACCTGCACTGGACTTCTAGTTGTGTCCTGCCCCTGGGACACTGCTGGGTGTGTGGGGGTAGTTGTGAGGTATCAGGGGTGTATTGGCATGCTTCTTACCTTGTCCTGGTACCGGGGGTCAGCGCTGTCAGGTCGGCCACGCCGATTACACTTTCTGGAAGCAGGGTCCCCGCGACCAGTTCCTCTAGAGGTGTGGAGTCAGTGGCAGTGGAAGTCCCTCCATCCATCTTCCTGGCTTGCTCCAACCGGCCAGCCACCTTCTCCTTGGAGCTGGCTCATATCATACCAGCGCTTTCTTAAATCTTCCACACTCCTGTGTGTGACACCAACAGCGTTCACTTTGCGCTGGATTTCAGAACATATACGCCGCTTGCGTGTCTCAGGCAGCCAGAGAGATTCCTTTTCAAATAGGTGCTCATGGCTTATCACCAATTCTTGTATCAGGACCTCCAACTCAGCTTCAGAGAACGTTTGCTTTCCTTTCCTCTGTGTTTCCCCCTGCTGCTGCTGCTGTGTGTTATGGCTGGCCATGTGTCCGGTGTCTTCCGTTTGCAGCACTGCGGAGTTCCCTCTCCACCACTTCTTCTCTCTGACTGTGCTTCAGAAACTCAGGTGCAGCATGGGTAGTCACACTTCCTAGTTGTGATGTCATCAAGCTGCACCTGAGTTTTCGATTCTAAGATTTGCGAAATTCACAAAATTGCGATTTTTTCCATTAAGGAATCGCTATTTGGGGTGTTGCAGTGAAAATAGCGATTTTTACAGAATCACTATTTTTTTGCGATTTTTTTACATATATACCGTTTTGCGATTCTCAAATTGAGATTCGCAAAAAATCGCAAATTGAGAATTGCAAAAAGGGAGCTTGATACATATGGCCCTATGTGTATAGTAATTATAGTAATTATGTGATGTAGAGTGCAGTGGTGTAGAGTAAAGTTGTGTTTAGTGGTACAGAGTGGCGTAGCATAAATGCAATGGAGTACAGTGGAGTGGCACAGATTCTAAAACAGTGGCTTAGAGTGGTGCAGTATAGAGTGTAGTGGCATAGAGTAGAGTAGAGTGAAGTGGCTTAGGGTGAAATGGTAAAGATTAGAGTGGATTAGAATAGAGTGCATTTCCATAGAGTGCAGTTTTGCAAAGCAGAGTGGCATAGAGTGGAATGGTGCAAAGTACAGTGGAGTGGCCTATCCTGAAGTTGTATAGAGTGCAATGGCAAAGGGAGCAATTGTATATAGTGGAGTGCGGTGGAGATCATTAACATACAGTAGAGTGGGGCATAGTAGAGTAGGGAGGAATCTAACATGTGTGTATCGTTTTCTTGCAGCTACAATAGACCGAAAATGTTTTTTCTTTCTTTGCTTGTATTCCATGGAGGTTATAGTCTGGCCCGATATGGAGCCTGTTTTTAGAAACAGGGTGAAATGACATGCATGCATCTGAGCACTAACTTTGAGAGTTGCAGCGGGCTAAATAAACAAAATTATCACTGCCTCATGGAGATCAAGCACTCTTTTAGTGGAAACATACTACTTCTGCCCAAACAAAACATGCACTCTTGCCTCCAAACGTGTAGGCGAATGGAAAGTCCCTCTCTCCTTATGCACAGATAATTTTCTGGTCATAGCTGCGCTTTCACGTCATGCCATAATAGGGCTTTTTAACATTTAAGCTACAGGCAGATTTGCAGTCCTCCTCCTATAAAGTGCTAACTCTAAAACAATGAAGTAATAGCTCAACAGTTTTATGCATCTGCTGCTGAGATCCTTCTGCAGCTTGCATGTGCGAATCCGAAGTGGGGCAAATCAGACACTTTTTCTTCTGAAGTCGATAGCATATGCATTGCTGTGTTATATTTCAATAGAAATTAGAATTTCTGGGCTGTGAAGTAGGAAGGTTGTGGCAGAAACCACTATATAAAACACTTCATCACAAGCCTATTTAGGAATCAGCAGACGGCATTTACGAAAGGACAAAGACACAATCCAATGAAAAATATGGGCAGGGGAAAGCAAATCGTTTCGATCAAGTAATGCTTCCAGTAGAGGAGAACAAACAGAAAATATAAATAAAATCAAAATAAATTAATGTAAATAATCATTTCCATTCATTTTACTTCAATTCCACATTGCAATTTAGAAACGTGCTGTAAGTGGGTTAGACCATGCATTAGAAAGTCTCCGCTGTGCTAACTGCAATTAATTTCATACAAGCGACGAAACCCCTAAAAAATAGCATACATAGCAAAGAAAGAAAAAGAGTGACCATATACACACACATCTGCTCCCCTCCCTTGTAAATAAACATCACATGCCCCTAATGGGTGTGGGAATGTTTATGATGCTGTGTAAAGAGATACTCTTCAGCATCTGGGTGGTTCTATGTACACTCTGTTGCCCACGGCATTGGACAATTGGACAATTAGAACTCAGTGGAGGCTTGGATGCAAACACGAAGGTTTAGCAGGGATTTACACCAAACTGTATAAGCGAGGACATGAATTAGAAAAGAGAAGGCATGCAAAGAATAATGGACACAAACAAAGCTCGGCAGATATAATCTTTCCCACCACACACAGTCTGCTCCCTGCGAAACACAAGTACAAAAGGCACTCACAATGCACATAATGGTCTATTCATGTGGGAAAAGAGAGCATGCATTAGGCCAAAACAGCAACATTTTTATACCTCTTCCTGTGGTAGCGTAAAATATATATATATATATATATATATATATATATATTACCTACTGGCGGTCGCCAGTAGGTAGTTATAGTTAGGATTTTTTTCAATGTTAAATCTCAAAATTCTATTTGGAATAACTTTGGCACCGGTTGACGAATCTGCCTGAAAATTTCCTGAAAATGGCCTCGCGGCGCCCCGGTCCTTCCCTGAAAGTTTGGGGGGGATTCGTCAAGCGGGGGCCAAGATAAAAGGGGGGTCCCAAAACGCGTTTTCCCCATGTTAATTTCCATAGGGCGGTCGATTTCACTTTTAGCCCGAACGGCTGAATGGATTTCCACCAAACTTGGCAAAATTGTAGGGACTGGTAGCCCGATGTGCCTTTGCTATGTCTCAAGATATGTGCTCCACTGGATTTTGAGTAATTTACGTTCAAAAAAATATATATATCTATAGCAGCGCTCCAGTACGCGCACCGGTACGCGTACCGTGCACGCCACGCGACTTGCGTGAGGAAAGCTGATTGGCTCTCGGGTGTCTGTAAACATTCTAAACAGTCCGGAGCGGCCGCCATCTTGTGTCTCGGTAAAATCGAGACACAAGAGGTGGCCAAAACAAAGAGGGAAATGACCATAAGGGGGCAGAGTAGACCCCCCCTTGACCCCCTAGGTTTGATGTGGGGGCCATAAAAGGGCCCCGCGGGGCAAAAAAAAAAAAAAAAATTTGATTTTCACGGGGGGAGCGCCCGGTACGCGCACCGGTGCGCGTACCGGGGAGTGTACCATGGGGAAAAAGAATGACAGTTTTATAAGTAGCTGTTTAAAAAAAAAATGTTTTGTTGTTTTTTTATACATACACATACATATATAAATGCATATGCATATATATATGCATATATGTGTATATGTGTGCGTGTAGAGAGAGGTAGAGAGGTAGAGGTGTAGAGGTAGAGAGGTAGAGAGGTAGCGGTAGAGAGGTAGAGATTAGTAGAGAGAGAAGAAGAGAGAGGTAGAGAGGTAGAGAGTAGAGAGTGAGTAATAGAGAGTAGAGAGTGAGTAGTAGAGAGTAGTAGAGAGCAGTAGAGAGAGTAGCAGAGAGTGAGTAGTAGAGAGTAGTAGAGTGAAGAGTAGAGTGAGTAGTAGAGAGTAGTAGAGAGTGAGTAGTAGAGAGTGAGTAGTAGGGAGTAGTAGTGAGTAGTAAAGAGTGAGTAGTAGGGAGAGAGTAGTAGAGAGTGAGTAGTAGAGAGTAGTAGATAGTGAGTAGTAGGGAGTAGCGAGTAGCGAGTAGTAGGGAGTGAGTAGTAGAGAGAGAGTAGTAGAGAGTAGTAGAGTAGTAGAGAAAGAGTAGTAGACAGTGAGTATTTGAGAGTAGTGGAGTCGGAGAGAGTAAGTAGTAGAGAGTAGTGGAGAATATTCCAAAAGTTTGGCACAGCACCACTTTCACAATGAGTCCAATGAAATCATATCACTTAGAGTCCTTATTGAAGCGCTGAATCTTGGTGTATATTCAAATGCTTTTATTTTCCTTAAGTTTATGTACCACAGCCAGCCGAAAGGTTTCGTTCTGTACAACAGAACTTCTTCAGGGCGTTCTTATTTCCTTCAAGTTATGTCGGTATCCCGTTGTCATATAACTAGATATTTCTTCCAAATGTTAGACGAGACATAAGTATATTCTTATTAAAAGTGACTAGGTATCAATTTTACCCACACAATTCGGGCAGACTTGAGTAATTTATAGCATCCTCAAAGTCAGTCTTTCAAAAATTCCAAAGTATAGGACATGATAATCCAAATCCAAATGTTTCTCAAGAAAAGTCATTTACAATCGTTCGGAATATCGGTGTTTGGGCAGATATGATCCAGGGACCCCCAGTATGCAAGGGGAATTAGTCCCCCCTCTGCAAAGGCGCCAGTGGCCTGCATTGCAGAGAGGTGTAACAAGGGTGTGGCCTCATTACACTTCTCTGCAATGCAGCTCCCTCGCGCATACTGGAGGCTCCTGGTGGACTAGTTGACCCCAGGGACCCCCAGTATGCAAGGGGAATTAGTTCCCCCTCTGCAAACGCGGCAGTGGGCTGCGTTGCAGAGAGGTGTAACAAGGGGCATAGTCTCATTACACCTCTGCAATGCAGCCCCAGGCGCATACTGGAGGTTCCAGGTGGGCTAATTGGCCCCCAGGGGCCCCCAGTATGCAAGGGGAATTAGTTTCCCCTCTTCAAACATGCACGGGGGCTGCGTTGCAGAGAGGTGTAAAAAGGGTTGTGGCTTCATTACACCTCTCTGCAATGCAGTCCCCTGGCGCATACTGGAGATTCCTGGTGGGCTTTCAGGTCTTATATAGTTAGGAATTAGCATTAAAAAAACCTTTGAAATTCACTGAAAAAACCACAGGTTTCACACCAGTTATAGTTAGGAATTAGCATTTAAAAAACCTTTGAAATTCACTGAAAAAACCATAGGTTTCACACCAGTTATAGTTAGGAATTAGCATTTAAAAAACCTATTAAATTCACTGACAAAACCAGTTATAGTTAGCTGGAAATTTTACTGATATAAAACCAATGAAATTCCACGTTATAGTTAGTTGGACTCACTATAACTTGCGCGTGCAATGCACTGCTGATGACGTCACATATTACATCACTCATGACATGGTCAGTGACATCACTCATGACATCACTGATGACACCATCCTTGTGACATAGTGACAGACCTCCTTTCACTGTAATGTAACCCTTGAAACACATATTCAAAAATAGAAACTGAAATTTAAAAAAAAATTGAGATACCCATATCAGTTACAACAAGCAATTCAGTAATTCCACCATCTATATGCACATCCAGTCATTCACCAACAGTTCTATATAGTCACTCATACATATACTCACTCATCATATGAAGTGATACACCTATACATCCTGTTACACACCGACAGTCATCCAAAAGTTACTCACACACATACTCACACGTGCAAATAAACTATTGAACATCCATTTATTTGAATATAGAGTTATACACACACTTCCACCTTACTTGTATTGAAAATTACACATATTTATTCTCTTAAACAATCACTTATAGAAACACATACTTATTTAAACAGGAACTCTTACAATCTCTTACTCTCACATATACTCACTTATATACATCAATATTCACATATACTAGATTAAAACATATGTAGTTACTGATAAAGACACTAGTGAGACAGTCATTCACTCACTAACAAACACATATACACACTCATCCACCCATACAGTCCTGCACATATGCTGTCTTCAAAACACATACAAACAGAGAGTCAGTCACTCATGCATCTATGTGCTAAGTAATACCCCCACCAAACCATATAGACACTCATACTGATACTAAGAGAAACACCTAATAACCCATATACATATGCATGTAGCTACTTACCAACACATGTAGCCACTTATACACAAAGTGAAACACTAATATATATATTTAAATATTTAAACATTACTCACTAATATTTATTTTTCAGAAAGACACATATTCACTGGATGGTGTCATCAGTGATGTCATGAGTGATGTCACTGACCATGTCATGAGTGATGTAATATGTGACGTCATCAGCAGTGCATTGCACGCGCAAGTTATAGTGAGTCCAACTAACTATAACGTGGAATTTCATTGGTTTTATATCAGTAAAATTTCCAGCTAACTATAACTGGTTTTGTCAGTGAATTTAATAGGTTTTTTAAATGCTAATTCCTAACTATAACTGGTGTGAAACCTATGGTTTTTTCAGTGAATTTCAAAGGTTTTTTAAATGCTAATTCCTAACTATAACTGGTGTGAAACCTGTGGTTTTTTCAGTGAATATATATATATATATATATATATATATATATATATATATATATATATATATATATATATATATATATATATATATATATATATATATATATATATATATATATATATTCACAGAAAAAACCATAGGTTATAGACCATATATAGTTAGGAATTTGCATTTACAAAACCTTGAAAATTCACTGAAAAAACCATAGGTTATAGACCATATATAGTTAGGGATTAGCATTTAAAAAACCTTATTTTATTTGCACAAAACCATTGAAATTCCATATATAGTTAGTTGCACTAACTATATATCGTGGACCCGCAATCCACTGCTAATGATGTCACATATTACATCATTCATGACATGGTCAGTGACATCACTGATGACATCACTGATGACATCTCAAATGACATCACTGATGACATCGCTGATGACAACACCCAGTGACTGTATGTTTCTGTAAAGTTAAAATATGTCTTACATATTGAAGAATGAGTGGATGTATAAGTGTCTGGATGAAGGATTTAGTAGGTGCATGACTGACTGTATGAGAGAATGATTAAATGTGTCTCACTGAGTGCATGGGTTAGTGATTAAAGTGTCTTAATTTGGCAATCATTATTTATGTTCTTCTGTAAACTGCTGCATGTTTAAATCAGTAGCTATATCAGTAACTATATGGGTTATTGAATGGTTGCCCAAGTATTTGTATGGGAGACTGAGTATGTGTGTGGGTGGCTGGGAGGTGTATAACTCTGTGCATAGATGTGTGAGCAGTTGATTCCCTAGGTGTATGGCTTCAAAAGTGCATGAAGAAACAGCTGTATGGACAGTTGACTGTGTGCATGAGTATATTGGTGAGTGAATGGATATCTCAGTTCTACATGTCAAAGTAAGTACATATGTAAAACACACTCCATGTGAGAGTTGACATATATAAATAACTGAACATAAGAGCCAGTGAATGTGAGAGTGGCTGTATGAATCATTGTGAACTTGTATCAGTGATTGTATAAGAGAGTAAATATGTGTTAATATATGTTTGAATAAGTAAGGTGTGTATAACTGTATAGTTGAGGAAATGGAGGTGTGATTGATTCTTTGCATGACTGACTAGGTGTGTGAGTAACTCCATGGATGTGTGACAGTCTGTGAGTGCCTGTTTACACTGAGTGTATCTAAGGTTATATTAGAGTCTGAAGATGTATTATCACATAAATGATATCATCAGTGATGTAATCAGTAATGTCAAATGAGATGTCAGTGATGTCATCAGTGATGTCATTTGAGATCTCATCAGTGATGTCATCAGTGATGTCATTTGAGATGTCATCAGTGATGTCATCAGTGATGTCACTGACCATGTCATGAATGATGTAATATGTGACATCATTAGCAGTGGATTGCGGGTCCACGATATATAGTTAGTGCAACTAACTATATATGGAATTTCAATGGTTTTGTGCAAATAAAATAAGGTTTTTTAAATGCTAATCCCTAACTATATATGGTCTATAACCTATGGTTTTTTCAGTGAATTTTCAAGGTTTTGTAAATGCAAATTCCTAACTATATGTGGTCTATAACCTATGGTTTTTTCTGTGAATTTCATTGGTTTTTAAAAAGCTAATATCTATAGCTGTAAAATATATTCTTTATTAAGTGACGTATCACGTAGCCCGTGAGACGCCTCATGATGCATCGCATAACCGTGACGTATCGTCTCTGCAGCGCAAACCAAACCCAAAACGTAAGCGCGCCAAAACACGCTCAAAGATATATATATATTTTTTTAACCTTAATTAGACAAAATCCACACGTGCACATATCACAAACGTTCAAAAAACACAATATGTCGGACTCCCGTTACGCTGCCAGTTAGCTGCCCGGTTAACGTACCAGGAAGCACCTTTACCGCGAAAAATCGCATTTTTTTTTTCACCCCCCAGGGAACTTTAATAGCCCCCTCATCAATCCTAGGGGTTCAGGAGGGGTCTGCCTTACCCCTTTCATTCATTTACACCTTTTTTCCACCTCTTGTCTCTCGATCCCACAGAGAGACAAGATGGCGGCCGCTCCAGACTGTTTACAAAGATAACAGCCAATCAGCTTCTCCTCAGACTCCCGTTACACTGCCGGTTAGCTGCCCGGTTCGCGTACCAAGACGCGTCTCTACGGCGAAAAAATCAGAATTTTTTTTTTTTGGGCCCAGCGTGGCTCTATAATATCCCCTCATCAATCCTAGGGGGTCAGAAGGGGTCTACCTTGCCCCTTTCCTTCATTTCCCCCTTTGATTTGGCCTCCTCTTGTCTCTCGATCCTACCGAGAGACAAGTTGGCGGCCGCTCCGAACTGTTTACAATGTTGACAGCCAATCAGCTACTCGTCAGACTCCCGTTACACTGCCGGTTAGCTTCCCGGTTAGCTGCCCGGTTCGCGTACCAAGACGCGTCTCTACTGCGAAAAAAACTGATTTTTTTTTTTTTTTTTTTGGGCCCAGCGTGGCTCTATAATATCCCCTCATCAATCCTAGGGGGTCAGAAGGGGTCTACCTTGCCCCTTTCCTTCATTTCCCCCTTTGATTTGGCCTCCTCTTGTCTCTCGATCCTACCGAGAGACAAGATGGCGGCCGCTCCGAACTGTTTACAATGTTGACAGCCAATCAGCTACTCGTCAGACTCCCGTTACACTGCCGGTTAGCTTCCCGGTTAGCTGCCCGGTTCGCGTACCAAGACGCGTCTCTACGGCGAAAAAAACGGATTTTTTTTTTTTTTTTTTTTTGGGCCCAGCGTGGCTCTATAATAACCCCTCATCAATCCTAGGGGGTCAGAAGGGGTCTACCTTGCCCCCTTTCCTTCATTTCCTCCTTTGTTTTGGCCTCCTCTTGTCTCTCGATCCTACCGAGAGACAAGATGGCGGCCGCACCGGACTGTTTAGAATGTTGACAGACACCGGAGAGCCAATCAGCTTCGCTTCGCAAAGTTCCGATAAGCGAAAAGTACGCGAACCGGATCGCTGCCCGGAGCGCTGTTACAGATATATATCTTGATTTAAACGTTAATTTCTCAAAATCCACTGAAGCACATATATTGAGACCTAGCAAAGGCACATCGGGCTAACAGTCCCTACAATTTTGCCAAGTTTCGTGCAAATCCATTCAGCCGTTCGAGCTAAAAGTGAGTCCAACCGCCCTATGGAAAACTCAATGTTAAAAACGCGTTTTGGGACCCCCCTTTTTTCTCAGCCCCCCCTTGACGAAACCCCCCCAAATTTCCAGGAGCTGCTCAGAAACAAAATGTGCCATTTTCCTGAAAATTTCAGCCGAATCCGTCCACAAACGCCAAAGTTATTAGACATAGAATTTTCAGAAATCCCATAGGGAAAAAATCCTAACTATATATACCTACTGGCGACCGCCAGTAGGTAATATATATATATATATATATATATATATATATTACCTACTGGCGGTAGCCAGTAGGTATATATAGTTAGGATTTTTTTCCTATGGGACTTTTGAAAATTCTATGTCTAATAACTTTGGCGTTTGTGGACGGAATCGGCTGAAATTTTCAGGAAAATGGCACATTTTGTTTCTGAGCAGCCCTTAAAAATTTGGGGGGGTTTCGTCAAGGGGGGGCCGAGAAAAAAGGGGGGTCCCAAAACGCGTTTTTCCCATGTTAATTTCCATAGGGCGTTTGGCCTCACTTTTAGCTCGAACGGCTGAATGGATTTGCACGAAACTTGGCAAAATTGTAGGGACTGGTAGCCCGATGTGCCTTTGCTGGGTCTCAATATATGTGCTCCAGTGGATTTTGAGAAATTAACGTTTTAAAAAATTTATATATCTGTGACAGCGTCCCAGATAGCGCTCCAGATCGCGTACTTTTCGCGTAACGGAGCTTAGCGAAGCGAAGCTGATTGGCTCTCTGGTGTCTGTAAACATTCTAAACAGTCCGGAGCGGCCGCCATCTTGTCTCTCGGTAGGATCGAGAGACAAGAGGAGGAGAAAAACGAAGGGGGAATTTAATGAAAGGGGGCAAGGTAGACCCCTCTTGACCCCCTAAGAATGATGTTGGGGTTATTAAAGGGTCCCGTGGGGAAAATAAAAAAAAATTGATTTTTCACGGTAGAAGCGCTTCCCGGGCCGCAAACTGGTAGCGAAACGGGAATTCGCCATTTTTTGTTTAGTTTTAATTAAATTACAGGGTATAAGGGGGGACGGGAGATGTATCCTGACCCCTTTTTTTTTAGGGTTTTCCCCATTCATTTTTCCATAGGGGGTTTGGCCTCACTTTTAGCTCGAACGGCTGAATGGATTTACACGAAACTTGGCAAAATTGTAGGGACTGTTAGCCCGATGTGCCTTTGCTGGGTCTCAATATATGTGCTCCAGTGGATTTTGAGAATTTAATGTTTTAAAAAATGTATATATCTGTGACAGCGTCCCAGATAGCGCTCCAGATCGCGTACTTTTCGCGTAACGGAGCTTTGCGAAGCAAAGCTGATTGGCTCTCCGGTGTCTGTCAACATTCTAAACAGTCCGGAGCGGCCGCCATTTTGTCTCTCGGTAGGATCGAGAGACAAGAGGAGGAGAAAAACGAAGGGGGAATTTAATGAAAGGGGGCAAGGTAGACCCCTCTTGAACCCCTAGGAATGATGTTGGGGTTATTAAAGGGTCCCGTGGGGAAAATAAAAAAAAATTGATTTTTCACGGTAGAATTGCTTCCCGGGCCGCGAACTGGGCCGCAAACTGGTAGCGAAACGGGAATTCGCCATTTTGTGTTTTGTTTTAATTAAATTACAGGGTATAAGGGGGGACGGGAGACGTATCCTGACCCCTTATGTTCTCTGAGGGTGGCTGAGGAGGCTCATATATGTTGATACATGTCTTCCAGCGGCTGTGCGTGAGCGTTTTTTTTTTTTTGCTGTGTGACGTCTGTTAACGTTCGATTTGATGGAAATCAGGAACTGTTTACCGCCATTTTGTCACTGTGATAAAATATTTTGTTATAAATTAATCCTTATTGATAAACATTGTCTGCGCCATCTTGCCTTTTTTCCAATGCCACAATTTTGTCGTGCATGGCAGCCATTTTAGATGCCTTGACCAGACCCACTCTCTGCACGCCGTCGATCCTCAGCACGGCTCCCCACCCTCGCAAGCATCTCCCACACGCACTGGTCACCCCCGCTCTCTCTCTCATGCATGGGCCATAAACCTCCCCCCATCTGCGCTGCTCTTCCCTGAGAATCACACCCCGTGCCCGCCCGACACCTCCCTTTCACCCTATTCACTACCGCACCCTCTTACACTCCTCTTCCTCTGTGTCCGATTGTCCAGGCCGGTCCCAGGCTATCACCTAGCCCTGCGGATGTAGTTTATGGCCCCAGCTGTAGAGAATCACCCCTCTTCAAAGGAGTTACAGTAGATCAAGGCCCCCACCCCATGAGATCCGTCACACCATACGCGTTCCTACTATCTGATAACCATCCTGTATTGTGCTTGGGGAGGGGATTCTCACTGTGAGGGTGTGTGGGACCAAGCCTGAAGCTGAAGATTCCAGGGATGCCTCTTTGTACATCAAAGTTTTTACAATTATGTGTCACATTAAAAATATATAGCACTCCAACAAAGTAGTAGGATTATAAAACTTTAATAACTTATAAATATATACAACGCAACAAAAACAGTATACACATTTAACCATTTTTTTGAAAAAAGAAGCAACAATGGTCAGTAGCTGTGTTTTGTGCGAATAGTCCCAAGGCAGCACAACGAGCTGAGTTCTGGACGGCACCCAGGTGATGTCACCTGGGTGCCGCACTGGTTTTTGGTATCCTACAATGCAGCTCCGAAAAATGGCCAGGGGCGTCCCTGGGGAGGCCTTGTCAGTAGGGGTCTGTTGTGCGAATAGTTCCAAGGCAGTTTACTGGACATCACCTGGGTGCCATCCACATCTCAGCAGAACGCGCTGAGATGTGGATGGCACCCAGGTGATGTCCAGTAAACTGCCGCACTGGTTTTTGTATCCTATAATGCTGCTCCGAAAAACGGCGTGGGGCGCCCCGGGGGGGGGGGGGGGGGTTTTGAGGCGGCGTGAACGGGCCTCCCCAGGTGGCGGCTCGTGTGCTGTAGTGGGGTGCCCCTTTACCGTTTCAGTTGCCATTCCGCCCGCTTTTGGTACACTGTGCCAAAATCCGCCATTCAGCTGAGTTGCGCCCACTCTTGCGGTTCAGCGATAGGCGGCTGCCACAGGACTCTCAAAATGGCGGCAGGCTCTTTACTTTTTGGGCCTGGTCCACTAAAATGGCCCTGGGACACCTTGGAACTCGGAGGCTTGTCTGCTAGGTCTTGGACTCCATTCTCGAAAGCGTCCCCTCAGCCGTGAAGATTCTACAAAAGTCTTGGGGGCCCTCGACTCCTGCAGGCTTCCGGTGGGGAGCGGCTGCCATGATTGCTCGCGGAATGACCACGACGGAGCCACGAGATGGTGGTGCTTTCATGCTGACGCCAGCTTCAGTCTGAAACATCCAGAAACAAGGTGGGGCTTTCATCGTTTGGGGAAAAAAAATGTTCTAAACCAATGAAGTGTTATTTTTAGGTCATATGACCAAGCCTTCCATCATTAGGAAACCAAAAGTAAAATGAACCAATGAAAAGTTTTATAAACAAGTCACATGACCTGTTATGCGGCATAGGGCTATAAAAAGCGTAGAAAATCCGTTGGCACGTGAGGCGGCGTCAGTAGCGGACCGATGTGCGAATAGGCTGAAGGCAGCACAACACGCTGAGATGCGGATGGCACCGAGGTGGTGTCCAGCAAGTTGCTGCACTGGTATGGCTATCCTACAATGCTGCGCCAAAAGTCGGCGTGGGGCGCCCCGTTGGCCTGTGAGGTCGCGTCAGTCAGTGGGGGCTGTTTGAGGATTTGACTGCATTGGAAAGCAATGTGATGCTGTGCGTCGCCCCCAAGATGGAGGCTCCTCGGCTGCAGTGGGGCGCCCCTTGGTGTTTCACTCGCTATCCAGTTGAGTTGCGTCCGCACTTGCGGCTACAGTAGGCCGAAGGCAGCACAACACGCCGAGATCTGGATGGCACCGAGGTGGTGTTTAGCAAGTTGCTGCTCTGGTGTGGCCATCCTACAATGCTGCGCCGAAAGTCGGCGTGGGGTGCCCCGTTGGCCTGTGAGGTGGTGTCAGTAGCGGACCGATGTGTGAATAGGCCGGAACCAGCACAAGGCGCCAAGATCCGGATGGCACCGAGGTGGTGTCATAGTTGAGAGTTCTGAGCAGTGCTTGTAACACTGTCTGAAGCTTATTTGCACCTGCTGCAGCTTCACTATCGCCCTGGTGTAGCCAAAGATCGCCCATGACATAGGCGGCCGGCTCCCGGGGTCTGGCGGAACTTTTTTCCTTTTCCTTTCTGCATCGTGTCCCACAATCCGTTTGACCTGAAGACACAACCAGGTCCCTGAATGTGTGCAGGGGGACGCTATTGATTGAATCAAAATAGCGGCTTCACACAAAGCTGAGTCAAGCGTTGCTGTTGATGCTATACAGACAAAAATTGGTTTTCAGTTTGTACATTCTTCAGGATTTTTCCATCCAAGGCTGGATGAGAGTTTGTAGAACAATGGCTTCAGATTTTCAACATACTACTCTTCAACATTCTTCCTAAATGTAACAATGTGAGACTCACTAGGAGAACGGCTGTTTATCTTTCCTTTCAAAATGCTGCCAACAATATTTTCTGAATGGAAGACACCATCTTGTAGCATAAAGGGCCGAAAGGGGTTCTGGTCCGGCCGCTGGTTGGTGGAGACATTTTGACTATATCCTGGACCTGCCCGGCCTCGCCCAAAATGGCGCCGGTATAAATGGGACTCGTAACTCCTTGTTGTGTACTGGTTGAACAACCTTGATATCACAAGATACGAATGCAGTTTTGAAGCACATGGCGGGCGGGGACGAGAATTGATTGAATATTTCGACATCCCTATTGATATTAAGTTCTGATGTGTTATTGATTACTGTACTATTGAAAGTTCGAATTAACGTCACCCATGGTACTTGCCCGCAAATGTATATCTAGATAATTTTATTGAAAGTGGCCCTGTCGTATTTTAATTACAAAATGTACGTCCACCGATTCCGCAACTGTTAGACACCTTAGTTCTTGCAACCTAATGGCCCGCTCGTTACGTTCCTCTACAATGTAAATGTCTCCTCATCATATACGATTCCAGTTTGCTCCGTGGCCGGCCCACGTGGTTATAGGCCCGTATTTGTAAACTGACATTTTCACAATAAAGGTTTTTAAAACAAAACATGGTAGTAGTATTTACATTGGTAAAGTTTTTAATTTTAGTCACTGTTTTCGAATCAGTAAAAGGCAAGTGAAATAAAGCAGTCCAATTACATGACGGATAAAAGGTATAATACGCAGGAACGCAGTAAAGATAAATGGTCATGGGCAGTTGTGTTTTCCACTCCTGCAACATAAAGTGATCGATAAGAATCTGATAATCAGGCGTATTGGCGACTAAGACAGCAGGCCGAGCCTCTTTTACTCAACGGCTCCGTCATGGGACGAAGAAACGCCCTTTTTCTCGAAAAAGGAATATATTTTACTTGCAGGACAGTTGTAAATTTTCCGGGAAAGTACATTAGCTTGAAACATTATAACATATATGTTTAAGAAAAAATAATGTTCGAAACCAATAAAAAGCGTAATTTTTAGGTCATATGACCAATCATCATTAAAATAACAAAAGTAAAATGAACCAATGAAAAGTTTTATTAACAAGTCACATGACCTTTTATGCTTACGTTACGCGCTGCGCGCCGCGCCCCGGATCGCTTCCGGGAAGCTGCGCTTCACGCACCGGAGCACTTCCGGGTGCGCTAACGTGGCGTGTCATATAACGCATTACGCGACAACGTAGGTCCAGAATATAGTCAAAATGTCTCCACCAACCAGCGTTCGGAACACAACCCCTTTCAGCAGTCTAAAAAGTTCTGTTAAATGACAACAGAAGGGACAGGCAACAAGAACCATCAGTCAAAGAGGGGAGGGCAAGTTCTTCTCTACCGGGTCACGTTGGGGCGCTACCGGAACTGATCGAATTGGTAGTCTACAGTGTTTCTGGATGTTTCAGACTGAAGCTGGCGTCAGCATGAGAGCACCACCATCTCGTAGCTCAGTCGTGGCCATTCCACGAGCAATCATGGCAGCCGCTCCCCACCAGAAGCCTGCGGGAGTCGGGGGCCCCCAAGACTTTTGTAGAATCTTCAAGGCTGAGGGGACGCTTTCGAGAATGGGACCCAAGCCCTAGCAGACAAGCGTCCGAGTTCCAAGGTGTCCCAGGGCCATTTTAGTGGACCACGCCCAAATCTGAAGAGCCGGCCGCCATTTTGAGAGTCCTGTGGCAGCCGCCTATCGCCGCATCGCAAGAGCGGGAGCAACTCAACTACATGGTGAGCGAGACGCTGTAGTCGCAAGAGCGGGCGGTAAACAGCTGAATGGCGGAAGAGGCACAGTGTAGCAAAAGCGGGCGGAATGGCAACTGAAACGGTAAAGGGGCGCACCACTACAGCGTGTCTTCAGGTCAAACGGATTGTGGGACAAGGTCCAGAATGGAAGAGTCATCAAAAGGCAAAAAGTTCCGCCGGACCCCAGGAGCCGGCCGCCTATGTCGGGGGCGATCTCAGGCCACACCAGGGCAACAGGACTTGGGGAGGGGGCAGGAGCCAAGCGCCCCCTCCCAGTCCGCGCCATCTCACCGCCCCTCGGGGGCCTCCATCAAGCGGTTCAGGGAGGCACCGCATCACATTGTTTTCCAATGCAGTCAGGTCCACAAACGGCCCTCACTTACTTTGAGAATAGTGAAGCTGCAGCAGGTGCAAATAAGCTTCAGACAGTGTTACAAGCGCTGCTCAGAACTCTGAACTATGGCACCCAACATCCAGGACTTATGCCATTTGAGCATGGCAGTGACATCGAAGCAACTCAGGGACCAAAACCATGAACGTACACTCACGTATGAAAATCTTACTTGGGGAGGGGGCAGGAGCCAAGCGCCCCCTCCCAGTCCGCGCCACCACACCGTATGTTGAAAATCTGAAGCCATCGTTCTACAAACTCTCAACCAGCATTGGATGGAAAAATCTTGAAGAATGTACAAACTGAAAACCAGTTTTTGTTTGCATAGCATCAGCAGCAGCGCTTGCTATCAGAGTGCATGAGTTTTATGCTCGATCGATTGAGCTAGCCGGATCGGGCAACAAAAAGTATAAAATAGTTATGTAAATAGTTATTTAATAAAATGTTTTACCCTGTTACTTTGCTGGTGTGTTGTATATATTTATAATATTTGCATAGGGTTTGTCGTTATTTTGGGTGGGGTGGGGTGGGCGGCAGAGTCGAGCTGTCTTGCAGCCATCATGGTGTGGAGCTAAGTTCATCTCACTAGTTTCGTATTTCTCATGAGGGGTTGTTCTTAATGTTTCTATTTTAGCGAGGTCAAAAACAGATCCCATTAGTGGCCTACTGATTTTGCTCGATTCCTTTTGTTTTTTTAAACGATTTTTCACTATCTGCAAAGACTAAACAGAGTATTGCGACTCTGTGCTTGTTTGTAAATACAGAATGAACCAAAGAGAACCAATTCAAAAATATTAAATGCTTGGATAACAATCAATCAAATGGAGAGAGAAGCAGGCACGACGGATTACAGTGGGGGCAAAGGCCTGCGTTAACTACCCTTCACTATCTGCAAAGAGAGAGTACTCCTAAGAGAAAAGAGGGGGGGGGCAGCGTTCAAAGCACATCAGCGTGCATAAACACAAAAATGTTTTTCCCTATCATGTACTTGACATTTGACAGCATTTGATATTTGCTATTAAAAAACCATTGAAATTCACTGAAAAAACCATAGGTTATAGACCATATATAGTTAGGAATTAGCATTTACAAAACCTTGAAAATTCACTGAAAAAACCATAGGTTATAGACCATATATAGTTAGGGATTAGCATTTACAAAACCTTATTTTACTCGCATAAAACCATTGAAATTTGCATATATAGTTAGTTGCGCTAACTATATATCGCGCACCCGCAATCCACTGCTGATGATGTCACATATTACATCATTCATGACATGGTCAGCGACATCACTGATGACATCTCAAATGATTTCAATTTCAATTTCAATTTTATTTAAATATGATTTTGGAACTCCTTAGAGATCCACATATTACAAGGTAACAGACAAGACATATTTAAAATGAGTCCACATGTGATCGACTTATTCTAGCAAAAATATACAAATTATCATACCATTCATCTAATACAATTCTAAAAAACATTTGAAAAAATTAAAAATTCTATTACAGAAAATTTCATTTGGGGGACTGAAGATAGCATCTATCAAAGATCTTGCTGATAAAATACCAAACTGAATACATACAGGCTTTACCCACAAACGACGGTGGGCCATTAGTGCTGGACAAACTAGCAGGACATGTATAGAGTCTTGGACTGAAATATTACAGAAATTACATATATTGGATATACCATGCCATTTGGCCAACAACTTATTCAGTGGAAGAAGATCCTGCCTAAGAAGTAGCCAAAAGCGGCGCAAACCGTGAGGTATATTCCAAGAGGCATAAGGTTGTATTTGTCTAAACAAACAGGAACCAACAGCTTGAGTAGCCCTCTTCTTTTGTACAATCAAGTTGCGATCCCTTTCGTAGCTTAACTTCCATGTAGCTTGTTTTAATGTAAATTTTAATTGTTGCATAGAGAGGTATAAAAGAGTGGCTTCCTCCAAGTCCAAGAGTGTAATTGCCTTCCTGTAATTCTTTATAAGAATCGAATGCTCTTTTAGGGGGCCCATCAACTCTTTTGTGATTAGGGATCTTAATGTAGCTGGCTTTCCTTTGATCAAACAGATAACCCAGCGAATAACTCCTGCCAGACCCTGTGCCCAGCTACTTCTTAGACCGAATTCTAAACGAAGGGCTGCTGCACTGCAACTATTATTAACCAAAGTTAAGCTTCTCAAGAGGGAACCCTCGATAATGTCCAAAAAACCCCATTCGACTAAGTCGATGAGTTCTGTGCCGTAGAGCAAAGTTGGGGGGACTTTTGCCCGGAAAGCCTCCAGCAGATATCCAAAATGTCTTTTACCAGTTGATTTGTATAATGCTCTTAACCCATTTCCCTGCGACTTTGCCTTGCGGGAACTATTTTCTATATGGGATTTGTTGCTCAAGTTGCTATTAACAACCTTGCCCAAAAATACATATGATTTTACTCTTTCTAATTTTTGACCTCCCAGCTAATGTGTTCCAACTTCAGTTTTTTTCGCCCCTCCATACACATTACCTTGCTTTTAGAAATATTTATTTTCAGAAAATGGTCTTCGGAGAATGCGTATAATGAATGCAGACGGTTGTTAAGGCCTTTTGGGGTAAGGTCTAGGATTAATATGTCGTCCGCATACATTAAACAAGAAATATATGTGTCTCCCAGGCGTGGGGCAATTCCTTCACATGCAGATATGGTGAGGGGGAGATCACTAACATAAAGGGAAAACAAAAGGGGGGCTAAAAGACAGCCCTGTTTGAGGCCATTTGCCGATGGAATAAGCTGGGATAAGCCCCTTTCTCCCCCCAATAGCACTCTGCACCACGTGTTATCGTGCAAGTCTTGTACCAAACATAAGAGTCTATGAGGCATTCCCAGAGCATGTAGCTTTCTCCACAGTAATTGTCGATCGACCTTATCAAAGGCCGTGGAGAAATCTATGAATGCCGCATAGACTCTCCCCTTTCTGGCTCCAATGTATTTGTCGGTTATTACCTGGAGGGCTGTTAAATTGTCCAAGGTACCGTGATTTTTCCTGAAGCCAGTCTGCTCGAGTGGAAGAATATTTGAATGCTCCACCCAGCCATTTATTCGTTTGAGCAGACATCTTGTAAAAACTTTGCCGATTGCATCTAACAATGCAATCTGGCGATAATTCTGAGGGGATAGGCGATCTCCCTTTTTAAACAATGGTACCAGGATACTTCCCTTCCAGGAGGGTAAAACCTTACCTCTTAATAAACAAATATTAAAAACTGGACAGAGTAGCATGCTCCATTTAACCCTGTTCTGTTTTAGTACGTTAATGGGCAATTCATCCGGGCCCATAACCCCGGAGTGCCGCATTTCTCCGATAGCTAAGTCTATGTCCTTTTCTGTAAATGGCTCTAAAGGCAAACTCATTTCTTTTGGCCATACTTGAGGGGCCACCGTGTTGTTGCTTGCATAAAGATTTGAAACAAAATCCCTCCATATTTGTTCCTCAATAGGGATGGGTGAAGGGCTTGTTCTCAGTCCGCACCCCTCACCTATAAGGGACCAAAATTGCCTAATTTCCCCGTTAATAACGGCTTCTCTTATTTTTACCCAGATGGCATCCTCTTTTTCTTTACGTAATGTGGCTAATAGCCTTCTCCTTTTTAGCATTGTTATTTTTTGTGCTGTAACAACGGATCTATTTAAGTATTGGGCCCTTACTAATTTATTAATTTCTATGTTAAGCAGTCTCAGAGGGGTGGGGGATATTCCGATGGACTTTTTCTTATTGAGCTTTTTTGCCCCTGCTACCACTGACTTCATGAACAGGGAGAAATTTTCAATTTCAGAGCCATACCAGGAAGGAAGCTCAGATATTGCTACATCGAGCATTGCTTCCAAATTTCAATGCGCCCTTGCATTCCAGTAGCGCCTTCCTGATTTAGAGCCGAAATTTGTTTGATCAATATTCAGAGACCACTGATCACATTTTGAAGGCTTTACATTCATCGAAATGGAGAGGATTTTGTGATCACCTAGCGGTGTGTCAATAACATTGAGGTCCTTCAACAGCTCAAATGAATGGGTCCCCATTATTACATAATCTAGAATCGATTCCCCTTGGTAGGATTTATGCGTGAAATTAGCCGTGGAATCCGAGGGGAGTCTCCCATTTGCAATAATCCCGTCCATTTCTGCCAACTCATTTAATAATAGCTTACCACGTTTATTTGTTTTTATATTTTCAGGAAACGCTGCCCGAGGAATATGGAGAGTTTCTTCTCTAAATTTATTGCAGAATAAGTTTATGCTTGAATTGGAAATCTTGCAATTCAAGTCCCCGACTAAAATTATCGCCGTCATTGGATCTTTCTCCCTGATACTCTGGATATGCAAAAAAACCTTTTTTAAGATTGCATTAAAACCAGCTTCCGGTAGTATATAGGCATTAATCAGAACCAGACGTTTACCAGCTTTAGGGTTACCAGACCTAAATAAAGTTACTACTTGGAAGAGTTTACTGGGGTCCATATAGTGCACATAGTTCCAATTTATTCGGTTCGATAGAAGGCAGGCTATCCCCCCACTGGCATGTCCTTTTTTATTCGAAGTGGCACTACCTTCCAATACATAATAGTCTTTCCCTATTTGAACTTTGTCGGGGCACCATGTCTCCTGGAGGCATATTATATTTGCCTCCAGGGACAAAAGGAATGCCGTTTTCTCCGGACTGTTTTTTAAACCAGCTGCATTCCAGGATATTATAGATAATTTTTTGTTAAAGATACGAATTAGATGGTTGTTTATTTAGGGATTTTTCTGCAAGAACTCCGGGAAGCCAATTCCATTGGACATTTTCATCTCCAGTATCTGATTGGTAAGACCGCAAGATAGGGTTAGCATAGGACACTAAACGAGAATCCTTAGACTTACATATTTTTAACTCTGTAAGCTCACCCACCTTATTTATACTACCTGTTGCTGCTTGCAACAGAGAAAAGGGGGGCTTCTGGCAAATTTGGGATTTGAGGACATTGTTTTGTCTACTGCTCTGCAGATCTTCTGAGCGTTGCAGAATTAGATTGGCTACTAACTTAGAGTGAAACTTCACCCTAGTTATCATCCCCACTTCTGATTTTAATATTTGTACCCTATCTAAATCGGCAGATTGTATTAATTTCAAGTTAGCAGATTCTTGAAAATATTTAAGCAAGAGGGATCTATTCAAAATGCATTCAGCATCAAAAAGGGGAGAAAATTCTACCCATACGGTATCTATGCTTTTCTCCTTGGGCTCTGTTAACGAGGCACCTCTTGCAACTACTCCCGAGAAGGATGCTGCTAGGGGGTTAAGTATTGGAACTACTTGACCGGGGGGATTCTGCTCCTGTCCTGAAAATATTGGATTTTTGGACCCAATTATATCCCTATTGATGGTAACTTGTTGCAAGAGGATATTTGTATTGATTGTTGATGATGGGGGGGGGGGAGTAAATAATAAAGCTGGAGTAGCCGGAGGCGGAGGGGCGATGTTTTCCTTAATGATCTTATTTTCAGGGTTATTATCCTTTTCAGCTACCACCTGAATTTGATGTACCTCATTGTGTAAGGGGGAATTAAGATGTTTTCTAAAAAGGATTTTCCTCCGCCTATTTTTTTCTATCCGTCTCAATAGTTTCCTCTTATTCTTTCTGTTCTTTTTTATTATCTCTGACTTCCCTTTATTACTATTCTCTTCCGGAGCAGCATCCGCCTCTCTATCTCCTTCTTCCTGTTGCTTCTTAAAAATTGGGAAAAGGTCATTCCCGGTTTTTGGAGGGAGTTCCCCACAAGATTTAATTTCTAGATCATTAACTGATGAGCGATTTAGGGTAGGGGATGGCTGAGTAGCACTTGTTTTTACATCCTCATATACTCTATTTGGAACCTTATTAACTATAGATAACTGATCTTTTATTCCTACCTCATCTAGAACTAAAGAGGAGGAGGACTGCTCCTTTTGGACTGCATCCTTCTCTTTTTGAGTGCCCAATAAAACTTTCAAAATTTGGGTCACTGTATCTAGTACACAGTCGGAGCCCCCCACAAATTTTTCCAATAATTGTAAAATGGACGACAATAAGTGTTCTAATATATGGAAGGAATCAGAAATGGGTTTGTCTGTCCCCTGACATTGTAGTGCATTTATCCCGGACAAGTTTAGGTTGGGACTTATGGAAAAATTTGAGTGTGAGGACTTAGAAGGGGTACTACTGTATAGCTGCAAGCCAGCATGGGTCGATGTTACCGGGGTTTTTAAGTCCATATCGACTTTGACCGAGTCATTCTCTATGTACCTTTGACATAGGTCTTTATCTAGGACCATTGGAGACAGGCCATTGTTGAAAGAATCTTTTGTTGGTGATATATTTACTGTATAATGGGCATCTTCGTGTGGGAATTTCCCTATATGCAAGTTATCTTGTTCTATGTCTTTCTTTGTTTTTATGACTACTTCTGGTACTAATTCGATATTATTTTTCATTGTGGAGAATAGGGGAGGAGAAAAACCACACTCAGAGGATAAAGGTACTACTCTTGTTGCGACTGAACTATTATCCACAATTACCTTTCTATTTTCAGGCATCTCTCTCGAAGTATTGGGAAATATATCTAAGTGAATAGCTCCAGAATCCTTAATATCCTCCGACTTATTGTCCGCCACTGTAGCTTTATTCTTACCCCTTTCCCAGAGATTAAAGAGCTGACAAGTGCTTTTCAGATTTGTGGCCTGGCTAAGCTTATTTCGAAGGGGATTCGATCTGGTTTTTGAGCATGATCTTCTTACCAGTATTCTCCCGGACCTTAATTTCTTTGTCATCATCTCAATCAAACAATGGAAGCGATAAAAAGTGTAAGAGAGATTGCTATTTAGTACACCTAAGCTGAAATACTTGACAGTTTTTCTCTAAAGTATATATTTGATAAACTAAACCTAAACCTGACAAACAGTGTCTACGGAACCTATGTGGTTGTCATAAACATTCTATAACATTTCTCAAATGGAGCGAGGAGGTCATGAGACAGGTGGGGGTACTGTGTCCAAACAGTTTACAGATAGACGAATGTTAGAGGACTGGCCTAGCCTAGCCTTCTCGTGCCTCTGAGGGCCTCAGAGGGCCCGCCCTTGTGCCGGGCTTCTCCCGGGCGCTTCCCGCGCGCTTCCGCGCAGCGGATGTGTGCTCCGTATAATATAGTCAGGAGGTTAAGGGGGGTGTGGCCACCAGGGAGAGCGTCACCAGGTGATTCCAGTGAATGGAGCAGCAGGGACTCTTGGGAGTTCGAGTCCTGCTCTGAACACGCTCGCAGCCCTGTGGTGAAAATGCCCTCAGAACGATATGACCAGTCAGCAGCACAGTAGCGCGGAGCGGGTCCGGCAAGCAGTAGCGTCTGTCTGTGCACAAGCGAGATCACGTTCCAAGAGACGCCTCCAATAGCCTCCAGCAACAAAGGTTTAGGCAGCAAACAACAGGTAACAAGCTGGAAACAGTATCCAGGTTCTTTTAAGGAATGCAGGGGTCGTGGCCACCAGGGAGAGTGTCACCAGGTGATTCCGGTGAATGGAGCAGCAGGGACTCTTGGGAGTTCGAGTCCTGCTCTGAACACGCTCGCAGCCCTGTGGTGAAAATGCCCTCAGAACGATATGACCAGTCAGCAGCACAGTAGCGCGAAGCGTGACCCGCGGAGCGGGTCCGGCAAGCAGTAGCGTCTGTCTGTGCACAAGCGAGATCACGTTCCAAGAGACGCCTCCAATAGCCTCCAGCAACAAAGGTTCAGGCAGCAAACAACAGGTAACCAGCTGGAAACAGTATCCGGGTTCTTTTAAGGAATGCAGGGGGGCGTGGCCACCAGGGAGAGCGTCACCAGGTGATTCCGGTGAATGGAGCAGCAGGGACTCTTGGGAGTTCGAGTCCTGCTCTGAACACGCTAGCAGCCCTGTGGTGAAAATGCCCTCAGAACGATATGACCAGTCAGCAGCACAGTAGCGCGAAGCGGGACCCGCGGAGCGGGTCCGGCAAGCAGTAGCGTCTGTCTGTGCACAAGCGAGATCACGTTCCAAGAGACGCCTCCAATAGCCTCCAGCAACAAAGGTTCAGGCAGCAAACAACAGGTAACCAGCTGGAAACAGTATCCGGGTTCTTTTAAGGAATGCAGGGGGGCGTGGCCACCAGGGAGAGCGTCACCAGGTGATTCCGGTGAATGGAGCAGCAGGGACTCTTGGGAGTTCGAGTCCTGCTCTGAACACGCTCGCAGCCCTGTGGTGAAAATGCCCTCAGAACGATATGACCAGTCAGCAGCACAGTAGCGCGAAGCGGGACCCGCGGAGCGGGTCCGGCAAGCAGTAGTGTCTGTCTGTGCACAAGCGAGATCACGTTCCAAGAGACGCCTCCAATAGCCTCCAGCAACAAAGGTTCAGGCAGCAAACAACAGGAAACTAGCTGGAAACAGTATCCGGGTTCTTTTAAGGAATGCAGGGGTCGTGGCCACCAGGGAGAGCATCACCAGGTGATTCCGGTGAATGGAGCAGCAGGGACTCTTGGGAGTTCGAGTCCTGCTCTGAACACGCTCGCAGCCCTGTGGTGAAAATGCCCTCAGAACGATATGACCAGTCAGCAGCACAGTAGCGTCTGTCTGTGCACAAGCGAGATCACGTTCCAAGAGACGCCTCCAATAGCCTCCAGCAACAAAGGTTCAGGCAGCAAACAACAGGTAACCTCAAATGACAGCACTGATGACATCACTGATGACATCTCAAATGACATCACTGATGACATCACTGATGACATCACTGATGATATCACTGATAACATCACTGATGACATCTCATTTGACATTACTGATCACATCAATGATGACATCATTCATGTGATAATACGATTAACCTCTTCAGACTCTAATATAACCTTAGATACACTCAGAGTAAACAGACACTCACAGACTGTCACTCATCCATGGAATAACTCACACACCTAGTCAGTCATGCAAAGAATCAATCAGACCTCCATTTGCTCAACTATACAGTTATACACACCTTACTTATTCACTCACCAATACACTCATGCACACAGTCAACCGCCCATACAGCTGTTTCCACATGCACTTTTGAACCCATAGATCTAGTGAATCAACTGCTTACACATGTATGCACAGAGTCACACACCTCCCAGCCACCCCCACACACACACACACTCACTCTTCCATACAAATACTTGGACAACCAATCAATAACCCATATAGTTACTCATATAGCTACTGATCAACACATGCAGCAGTTTACAGAACAACAGACATAATGATGCACACATTAGACAGTTTAGTCACTAACCCATGCACTCAGTGAGACACATTTAATCACTCTCTCATACAGTCAATCATGCACCTACTAAATCCTTCATCCAGACACTTATACATCCACTCATTCTTCAATATGTAAGATATATTTTAACTTTACAGAAACAGACAGCCACTGGATGATGTAATCAGTGATGTCATCAGTGATGTCACTGACCATGTCATGAATGATGTAATATGTGACATCATCAGCGGTGGATTGCGGGTGCGCGATATATAGTTAGCGCAACTAACTATATATGCGAATTTCAATGGTTTTATGCGAGTAAAATAAGGTTTTGTAAATGCTAATTCCTAACTATATATTGTCTATAACCTATGGTTTTTTCAGTGAATATATATATATATATATATATATATATATATATATATATATATATATATATTTATATATATATATATATATATTACCTACTGGCTATCGCCAGTAGGTATATATAGTTAGGATTAATTCCCTATGGGATTTCTGAAAATTCTATGTCTAATAACTTTTGCGTTTGTGGACGGAATCGGCTGAAATTTTCAGGAAAATGGCACATTTTGTTTCTGAGCAGCCCCCGAAAATTTGGTGGGGTTTCGTCAAGGGGGGGCTGAGAAAAAAGGGGGGTCCCAAAACGCGTTTTTTGCATTGAGTTTTCCATAGGGCGGTTGGACTCACTTTTAGCTCGAACGGCTGAATGGATTTGCACGAAACTTGGCAAAATTGTAGGGACTGTTAGCCCGATGTGCCTTTGCTAGGTCTCAATATATGTGCTTCAGTGGATTTTGAGAAATTAACGTTTAAATCAAGATATATATCTGTAACAGCGCTCCGGGCAGCGATCCGGTCCGCTTACTTTTCGCTTATCGGAACTTTGCGCGCAGAAAGCTGATTGGCTCTCCGGTGTCTGTCAACATTCTAAACAGTCCGGAGCGGACGCCATCTTGTCTCTCGGTAGGATCGAGAGAGAAGAAGAGGTGAAAAACGAAAGGGGAATTTAATGAAAGGGGGCAAGGTATCCCCCTCTTGACACCCTAGGAATGTTGTTGGGGTTATTAAAGGGTCCCGTGGGGAAAATAAAAAAAAAATGATTTTTCACGGTAGAAGCGCGGCCGCGAACTGGTAGCGAAACGGGAATTCGCCATTTTGTGCTTCGTTAATTAAATTACTAGTTATAAGTGGGTGCGGGAGACGTATCCTAATCCCCTATGTTTCCTGAGGGTGGCTGAGGAGGCTGATATATGTTGATACATCTCTTCCAGCGGCTGTGCGTGAGCTTTTTTTTTTTTTTGCTGCGTGACAGTCCGGAGCGGCCGCCATCTTGTCTCTCGGTAGGATCGAGAGAGAAGAAAAGGTGAAAAACTAAGGGGGAATTTAATGAAAGGGGGCAAGGTATCCCCCTCTTGACCCCCTAGGAATGTTGTTGGGCTTATTAAAGGGTCCCGTGGGGAAAATAAAAAAAAAAATGATTTTTCACGGTAGAAGCGCTTCACGGGCCGCGAACTGGGCCGCAAACTGGTAGCGAAACGGGAATTCGCCATTTTGTGCTTCGTTAATTAAAGTACTAGGTATAAGGGGGTGCGGGAGACGTATCCTAATCCCCTATGTTTCCTGAGGGTGGCTGAGGAGGCTGATATATGTTGATACATCTCTTCCAGCGGCTGCGCCATCTTGCCTTTTTTCGAATGCCACAATTTTGTCGTGCACGGCAGCCATTTTAGATGCCAGGCTGGTCCCAGGCTATCACCTAACCCTGCGGATGTAGTTTATGGCCCCAGCTGTAGAGAATTCAGACATGCCAATCCTCCTGATTCAGGCGTGTGACTACTGATTTCAGTGCTAGTCTCCCGCCTCCCGATTTCTGCAAGCAAAAACCCGGGGGCATATTACGAACAACTAGCGATAATTTTTGTCTCTAACTTGTTTAGAGACAAAAATTATCGCCGCACATCGGCGATTTTTATCGCAGATAAACCTTGCTATTATCGCAGAAAAGTCAGCGATATTCATGTATTATCGACCTAATGCTCTTAGCCATGTTATCCACCTCCCATTGGATAACATGGCTAAGAACTGCTCAGGGCAGGTGTTAGATTTTGGAGATATTCGCGCTTAGCGCGAATATCTCCAAAAGTTGGTAATAGAAGGTAGCGATGTTAGGGACTGTTTCCAGTCGCTAACATCTTGGCACGCCACTTTGCATGTCATTAGTGATAAGTATCACTGACATGCAAAGCGGGGCCCAAGATGGTCGCTATCTCCTTTTAGCTGTCACTAACTGGTGTTAGCGACAGCTTGGTAATAGGGAAATAATTTTATCTCCGCTTTCATGGCTTTTAAAGCCAAAAAAGCGGAGATAAACCCCCTTGATAATATGCCCCACGATTCCTTGGGGGTTTCAGCTGACAGGGCTTGGTATTGTGTTACATGGTAATTTTTCCATGAAACGTCAGAGGGTCGATGCAGGGGTTCTAGAAGAGGTGATAAACCATTTAAGCCTCATGAACAAGCGCATGGTCTTTTAAAGATTTGTGAAGTACTCGGGGCGGCGGTGTGTGTGTGCCCTCTTTCAGGAGCGGGCGGGGGGGCACTGCCAGCAACTTGCCAGGTCAGGTAGTGTTCAACACGTGCATCACCCTTTCTCTGCCTGCTATTGCGCTCCATGCTTCGGAAAGGTAAGAAAAAGAACGTGCATTTGAGTTTGAAATGTCCGATCCTGCAGCAGCACACTTCCAAAGCCCACACATGACAATAACCCGATTCAAGGCCCCATTCACCCGTTTTTAAAAAAATAGATAACACTCCAACAAAGTAAGGTTATAAAACTTTATTAACTACTAACTTTAACGAACGGAACAAAAACTAAAAACATTTAAACATTTCTCAACACAAAAAGCAACAATGGTTAGAAGCTGTCTTTTGTGCGAATAGTCCCAAGGCAGCACAACGTGCAGAGTTCTGGACGGCACCCAGGTGATGTCGCCTGGGTGCCGCACTGGTTTAGGGATCCTACAATGCTGCTCCGAAAATTGGCGTGGGGCGTCCCGGGTGGGGCGGGGGGAGGCCTCGTCAGTAGCGGTCTGTTGTGCGAATAGTCCCAAGGCAGCACAACGTGCAGAGTTCTGGACGGCACCCAGGTGATGTCGCCTGGGTGCCGCACTGGTTTAGGGATCCTACAATGCAGCACAGAAAAACAGCGTGGGGCGTCCCGGGTGGTGCGGGGGGAGGCCTCGTCAGTAGCGGTCTGTGTCCAGTGTCACATGGCTGACACAACATGTACGACAGGCACCCAGGTGATGTCCAGTAAACTGCCGCACTGGTTTTGGTATCCTACAATGCTGCTCCGAAAATTGGCGTGCGGCGGCCCGGGGGGGGGCGTGGGGGAGCCGGCGTGAACGGGCCTCCCCAGGTGGCGGCCATCTAGCTGAGTTGCGCTCGCTCTTGCGGCCACAGCGTCTCGCTCACCATGTTGTTGAGTTGCTCCCACTCTTGCAGTGCAGCGATAGGCGGCTGCCACATGGCTCTTAAAATGGCGGACAGCTCCTCGGTTTTAGGCCTGGTCCACTGAAATGGCCCTGGGACACTTTGGAACTCGGACGCTTGCCTGCTAGGGCTTGGGCTCCATTCTCGAAAAGCGTCCCCTCAGCCGTGAAGATTGTATAAAAGTCTTGGGGGCCCCCGACTCCCGCAGGCTTCCGGTGGGGAGCGGCTGCCATGATTGCTCGCGGAATGACCACGACGGAGCCACGAGATGGTGGTGCTCTCATGCTGACGCCAGATTCAGTCTGAATGATCCAGAAACAAGGTGGGGCTTTCATCGTTCGGGAAAAAAAAATGTTCTAAACCAATGAAAAGTGTTATTTTTAGGTCATATGACCAAGCCTTCCATCTTTAGGAAACCAAAAGTAAAATGAACCAATGAAAAGTTTTATAAACAAGTCACATGACCTGTTATGCGGCATAGGGCTACAAAAAGCGTAGAAAATCCGTTGGCACGTGAGGCGGCGTCAGTAGCGGACCGATGTGCGAATAGGCCGAAGGCAGCACAACGGGCCGAGATCCGGATGGTACCGAGGTGGTGTCCAGCAAATTGCCGCACTGGTGTGGCCATCCTACAATGCTGCGCCGAAAGACGGCGTGTCCAGCTGAGTTGCGGTCACTGTTGCGGTACAGTGACTCGAACGCGCCAAGATCCGGATGGCTCCGAGGTGGTGTCCAGCAAATTGCCGCACTGGTGTGGCCATCCTACAATGCTGCGCCAAAAGACGGCGTGTCCAGCTGAATTGCGGTCACTGTTGCGGTACAGTGACTCGAACGCGCCGAGATCCGGATGGCACCGAGGTGGTGTCCAGCAAATTGCCGCACTGGTGTGGCCATCCTACAATGCTGCGCCGAAAGACGGCGTGTCCAGCTGAATTGCGGTCACTGTTGCGGTACAGTGACTCGAACGCGCCGAGATCCGGATGGCACCGAGGTGGTGTCCAGCAAATTGCCGCACTGGTGTGGCCATCCTACAATGCTGCGCCGAAAGACGGCGTGTCCAGCTGAGTTGCGGTCACTGTTGCGGTACAGTGAGTCGAACGCGCCGAGATCTGGATGGCCCCGATGTTGTGTCCAGCAAGTTGCCGCACTGGTGTGGCCATCCTACAATGCTGCGCCGAAAGTCGGCGTGGGGTGCCCCGTTGGCTTATGAGGTGATGTCAGTAGTGGACCGATGTGTGAATAGGTCGGAACCAGCACAAGGCACCAAGATCCGAATGGCAAGTCCTGGATGTTGAGTGCCTCAGTTGAGAGTTCTGAGCAGTGCTTGTAAGACTGTCTGAAGCTTATTTGCACCTGCTGCAGCTTCACTAGGTCCGGCGGAACTTTTTTCCTTTTCCTTTCTGCTTCTTTTCCTACAATGCGTTTCATCTGAAGACACGACCAGGTCCCTGAATGTGTGCAGGGGGACGCTATTGATTGAATGAAAATGGCGGCTTGACACAAAGCTGACTCAAGCGTTACTGTTGGTGCTATACAGACAAAAATTGGTTTTCAGTTTGTACATTCTTCAGGTTTTTTTTTTCCATCCAAGTCTGATTGAGAGTTTGTAGAAAAATGGCTTCAGATTTTCCACATACTACTCTTCAACATTCTTCCTAAATGTAACAATGTGAAACTCACTAGGAGAACGGCTGTTTCTGTTTCCTTTCAAAATGCTGCCACCAATATTTTCTGAATGGAAGACACCATCTTGTAGCATAAAGGGCCGAAAGGGGTTCTGGTCTGGCCGATGGTTGGTGGAGACATTTTGACTATATCTTGGACCTGCCCGGCCTCGCCCAAAATGGCGCCGGTATAAATGGGACTCGTAACTCCTTGCCCGCAAATGTATATCTAGAAAATGTTATTGTAAGTGGCCCTGTCGTATTTTAATTACAAAATGTACGTCCACCGATTCCGCAACTGTTAGACACCTTTGTTCTTGTCACCTAATGGCCCGCTCGTTACGTTCTTCTACAGTGTAAATGTCTCCTCATCATATACGATTTCAGTTTGCTCCGTGGCCGGCCCAAGTGGTTATAGGCCCGTATTTGTATACTGACATTTTCACAATAAAGGTTTTTAAAACAAAACACGGTAGTAGTATTTACATTTGTAAAGTTTTTACTTTTAGTGACTGTTTTCGAATCAGTAAAAGGCAAGTGAAATAAAGCAGTCCAATTACATGACGGATAAAAGGTATAATATGTAGGAACGCAGTAAAGATAAATGGTCAAGGGCAGTTGTGTTTTTCATGTCTGCAACATAAAGTGATCGATAAGAATCTGATAATCAGGCGTATCGGCGACTAAGACAGCAGGCCGAATCTCTTTTACTCAACGGCTCCGTCATGGAAGGAAGAAACGCCCTTTTTCTCGAAAAAGGAATATATTTTACTTGCAAGACAGTTGTAAATTTTCCGGGAAAGTACATTAGCCTGGAATATTATAACATATGTTTGAAAAAAAAATATTGTTCGAAAATAATAAAAAGCGTAATTTTTAGGTCATATGACCAAGCTTTTCATCATTAAATTAACAAAAGTAAAATGAACCAATGAAAAGTTTTATTAACAAGTCACATGACCTGTTATGCTTACGTTACGCGCTGCGCGCCGCGCCTCGGATCACTTCCGGGTGCGCTAACGCGGCGTGTCATAAAACGCATTACGCGACAACGTAGGTCAAGAATATAGTCTAAATGTCTCCACCAACCAGCGTTCAGAACACAACCCCTTTCAGCAGTCCAAAAAGTTCTGTTAAATGACAACAGAGGGGACAGGCAACAAGAACCATCAGTCAAAGAGGGGAGGGCAAGTTCTTCTCTTCCGGGTCATGTTGGGGCGCTACCGGAACTGATCGAATTGGTAGTCTATAGTGTTTCTGGATGTTTCAGACTAAAGCTGGCGTCAGCATGAGACCACTACCATCTCGTAGCTCCGTCGTGGCCATTCCACGAGCAATCATGGCAGCCGCTCCCCACCAGAAGCCTGCGGGAGTCGGAGGCCCCCAAGACTTTTGTAGAATCTTCACGGCTGAGGGGACGCTTTTCGAGAATGGGACCCAAGCCCTAGCAGACAAGCGTCCGAGTTCCAAGGTGTCCCAGGGCCATTTTAGTGGACCAGGCCCAAAACCGAAGAGCCGGCCGCCATTTTGAGAGTCCTGTGGCATCCGCCTATCGCTGCACCGCAAGAGCGGGCGCATCTTAACTACATGGTGAGCGAGACGCTGTAGTCGCAAGAGCGGGCGGTAAACAGCTGAATGGCGAAAGAGGCACAGTGTAGCAAAAGCGGGCGGAATGGCAACTAAAACGATAAAGGGGCGCCCCACTACAGCTTGTCTTCAGGTCAAACGGATTGTGGGACAAGGTCCAGAATTGAAGAGTCATCAAAAGGCAAAAAGTTCCGCCGGACCCCGGGAGCCGGCCGCCTATGTCGGGGGCGATCTCAGGCTACACCAGTGCTATAAGACTTGGGGAGGGTGTCGGAGCCAAGCGTCTTCTCCGAGTCCATGGCCATCACACCGCCCCTCAGGGGCCTCCGTCAAGCTGTTTAGGAAGGTAACATATCACATTGTTTTCTAATGCAGTCAGGTCCACAAACGACACTCACTTACTTTGAGAATAGTGAAGCTGCAGTAGGTGGAAATAAGCTTCAGACAGTGTTACAAGCACTGCTCAGAACTCTTAACTATGGCACCCAACATCCAGAACTTATGCTATTTGAGAATGGTAGTGACATCGAAGCATCTCAGGGACCAAAACCATTAACGTACTTTCACGTATGAAAATCTTACTTGGGGAGGGGGCAGGAGCGAAGCGCCCCCTCCCAGTCAGCGCCACCACACCATATGTTGAAAATCTGAAGCCATCGTTCTACAAAGTCAACCAAACTTGGATTGAAAAATCTAGAAAAATGTACAAACTGAAAACCAGTTTTGGTCTGCATAGCATCAGTAGCAACGCTTGAATCAGCTTTGTGTCAAGCCGCCATTTTGATTCAACAAAGCACAGGCATTGAAAAAGGCTGAAATTCAGAACTCTAAACTATGGCACCCAACATCCAGGAGCTTGCCATCCGGATCTTGGAGCCTTGTGCTGTTTTCGATCTATTCACACATCGGTCCACTACTGACATCATCTTATAAACCAACGTTATGTAAATAGTTTTTTAATAAAATGTTTTACCCTGTTTCTTTGCTGGTGTGTTGTCTATATTTTTAATATTTGCATAGGGTTTGTCGTTATTTTGTGCGGGATGGGTGATGGAGCCGAGCTGTCTTGCAGCCCTCATGGTGTGGAGCTCAGTTCATCTCACTATTTTCGTATTTCTCATGAAGGGTTGTTCCTAATATTTCTATTTTAGCGAGGTCAAAAAGAGATCCACTTAGTGGCCTACTGATTTTGCTCGATTACTTTTATTTTTTTACACGATTTTTCACTATCTGCAAAGACTAAACAGAGTATTGCGACTTTGTGCTTGTTTGTAAATAGAGAATGATCCAAAGAGAACCAATTCTAAAACAGTAAATGCTTGGACAACAATCAATCAAATGGAGAGACAAGGAGGCACGACGGATTACAACGGGGGTAAAGGCCTGCGTTAACTACCCTTCAGTATCTGCAAAGAGAGAGTACTACTAAGACATAAGAGGGGAGGGGGGGGGGTGCAGCGTTCAAAGCACATCAGCGTGCATAAATACGAAAATGTTTTTATCTATCACGTACTTGACATTTTAAAGCTTTTCATATTTGCTATTAAAAAACCAATGAAATTCACAGAAAAAACCATAGGTTATAGTGGATATATAGTTAGGAATTTGCATTTACAAAACCTTGAAAATTCAATGAAAAAACCATTGGTTTTAGGCCATATATAGTTAGGAATTAGCATTTACAAAACCTTATTTTACTCGCATAAAACCATTGAAATTCCATATATAGTTAGAAGCGCTAACTATATATCGCGCACCCGCAATCCACTGCTGATGATGTCACATATTACATCATTCATGACATGGTCAGTGACATCACTGATGACATCACTGATGACATCACTGATGACAACTCAAATGACATCACTGATGACATCTCAAATGACATCACTGATGACATCACTGATGACAACTCAAATGACATCACTGATGACATCTCATTTGTCATCACTGATCACATCACTCATGTGATAATACAATGAACCTCTTCAGACTCTAATATAACCTTACATACACTCAGTATAAACAGACACTCACAGACTGTCACTCATCCATGGAGTTACTCACACACCTAGTCAGTCATGCAAAGAATCAATCACACCTCCATTTCCTCAACTATAAAGTTATACACATCTTACTTATTCAAACATATAATAACACATATTTATTCTCTTATATAATCCCTGATACAAGCTCACAGTGATCGATACAGCCACTCACACATTCACTGGCTCTTATGTTCAGTTATTTATATATCTCAACTCTCACATGTATTGTGTTTTACATACGTACTTACTTGCACATGTAGCAATGAGAAATCCATTCACTCACCAACACACCCATGCATAGTCAACCGCCCATATAGCTGTTTCCACATGCACTCTTGAACTCATACTCCTAGTGAATCAACTGCTTACACATCTATGCACAGAGTCACGCACCTCCCAGCCACCCACACACACACTCAGCCTCCCATTCAAATACTTGGGCAACCAATCAATAACCCATATGGCCACTCTTATAGCTACTGATCAACACATGCAGCAGCTTACACAACAACAAACATACTGATGCACAAATTAAGACAGTTTAGTCACTAACCCATGCACTCAGTGAGACACATTTAATCACTCACTCATACAGTCAGTCATGCACCTACTAAATTCTTCATCCAGACACTTATACATCCACTCATTTTTCAATATGTGAAACATATTTAAACTTTACGGACACATACAATCACTGGATGTTGTGATCAGTGATGTCATCAGTGATGTCATTTGAGATGTCATCAGTGATGTCATCAGTGATGTCACTGACCATGTCATGAATGATGTAATATGTGACATCATCAGCAGTGGATTGCGGGTGCGCGATATATAGTTAGCGCTTCTAACTATATATGGAATTTCAATGGTTTTATGCGAGTAAAATAAGGTTTTGTAAATGCTAATTCCTAACTATATATGGCCTAAAACCAATGGTTTTTTCATTGAATTTTCAAGGTTTTGTAAATGCAAATTCCTAACTATATATCCACTATAACCTATGGTTTTTTCTGTGAATATATATATATATATATATATATATATATATATATATATATATATATATATATATATATATATATATATATGTGTGAAAGGGCTCCCAAATCAAGTTCGTCTCACAGGAACCACAAAAAGACTCGCACACCAGGGTCCGTGTGGAAATTTGCGTTTATTGGCGACGCGTTTCGACCGGACGGTCTTCTTCGATAGCCAGCCACATACAAACACAATCACCATTTTATAATAAAGTGCTCAAGAATAGTGGTGAAAACTGAGGAAGGACCACAAAAATACCAATGACTACAATTCATGAAACTACAAATGGGGTAGAAGACAGACTCAGTGGTACACGGTCTCACATTTTACACATTGCTTGAATCAGATATTTTTAAATGAATCAATAATTAAATTAAAAACATGAACATAATTCATGTGCATTTTATATTATCATATTTCTGTTTATGTTGGTCATATTAATTTTTCATTTGACCCAAGGTGACAAAATTAAATGATAACAGTGATGATAATGAAACACATAATAATCATAATAGTGAAGGCCAAGTGGCCTATGATTCCCAGAATCCTCTTAGAGTCCATATGTTACTACCACATCATGTCCATCCTGTTCTAGTTAATACCTTAAATTTGATGGTCAAAGGTAAAGTGAGAAGAGAGCTTCAAGTCTCGGCCATGTGGCCAATCAATCCATCTATTGATTACCAATAGCACAATTGTAGTCTAATGAAAAAATACGTGTCCCCTGACGGGGGGTCCTACACAGTTTAAATAACGGACTGCTCCCGTATTGAGAAGAGCTTCTCCGGAGAGATAGTCAAATTAAAAGAAATTAAGGGTGACAAGGTGCCAAAATGCCTCTTTCAGCACCGTGAGTTATACAAAACGTGAACCCTGTGCTGACTGTAGTTCGCCTAGCCAGGCAAAAACCAAACAGTCAATTTTGGTGTGATTGTGCAAATAAAATTGTGGAGTAAGGATGTGCCTGTGAAGGAGTTGGGAAGAATTCATTATCTTACTGATTATAGTGATGGGATGCTCTCTAGTGTGAGCTCGCCCATGTGCTGGCCCTAAGTGGTTCTGAGGTTCACGTTAGGTCTAAGCTTGGATGTGAAGCCCATCACCAGAGAGAGCCCTCTCCGGACGGGGTTGTGAGAAGGATTTTGCAAACACAGAAGCTGGGGGAGGGGGAGTCAGGGAAACAGTGGACAAAGGGGCTGGTGGAAAATTGAGGATCAAGTGCAGTGTTAAGGCAGATCTTCGGCTTAACATAAGGTTCTCAGCCAATATGCACGTATAATTCCTCATCCTCGTTCAAACCAAAAGGGTCTCTTGAATCCAGACGGATGATGTACCGGGATTTCAGGACACGTAGCTGTTTGAGACGGTTACGGTTTATATATATATATATATTACCTACTTGCGGGCGCCAGTAGGTAGTTATATTTAGGACCTATTATCCATAGGAAATACTCAACATTCTATTTTCAATAACTTTAGCATCGATTGATGAATCTTTGCGACCTTTTCCAAACTTTTGGCTAGCTCTGGTCCGCTCCTATCCTGAAAGTTTCAGGGTGAGTGGGGCTGAGAAAAAAGGGGGGTCCTAAAACGTGTTTTACCCATGCAATTTCCCATAGTACCTTTAGCCACGGCTACAGCTCGAACGGCTGAACAGAATTACGCCCAATTTGGCAAATAGGTAGTCCTCAGTTTCGACTTGTGCCTTTTGCTTGTATGGTGTCAATCTGTTCAGTAGTTCCTGAGAAAATTACAGTTAAAGTCATTTATATATCTATGGGCGCAGTGGATCCGAGGATTCTCATTGTACCATAAGCGCACCATCCCGATCACGCACTGAATGCTTAGTGGCTGTCAAGTGGTTGTAAAAAAAACTTGAAACCAGGAACTGTTGGCAGCCACTTTGTGTGTCAGTAGAAGCGAGGATGAGGAAGTCAGTGGAGTATGTGTGCAAAACAGAGAAAGGGGGCAAGGTAGAAATACTTTTACCCTCTAGACCATTTTAGGGGGTCCCAGAAGGACCCCCAGGGCCTACATTTTTTTTTAAACCCGGCAGGTGCGTGTAGGGTGCGTGGTCGGTGCTGTGAAATAAATAAAATAAAACAGAGATTTTTTTAATAATTCGTTTCCAGGGAGGTTAAATACCGGGGGCAAAATTATTACATTTTATGTGGGGCGCAGAGGGCCCCCCAGCCTCGGGTATTGTCACCCCCAGGGCTAAAAAGAAAAAAATGCTGGGGTAAGGGGTCGAAGGTCCTCAAAGCAGCGGGGACCATCACCCCTCGGGGCTTTATGTATTGTGGGAGGGGGACTACGTGTCCCCCCTCCTGAAACACTTGAGGGCCCGTTCCCCCCCCCGGCGCTACAAAAATAATCATGGCTGGGGAGGGGGGGCTGTAAGGTCTCCAAAGCCCCGGTACCACCACTCCCCGGGGCTTTATGTATTGTGGGAGGGCAGGCTCTTGCAGTGTTCCAGCCCTCCCATAGCAAGGAAATCTGTTCTCTCTTTCAAATTGTAAATCAGATTGCTTTTCCACATGGGGAGCAGCATGTTAGTAGCTCCTGATGTGGAAAAGTAATGCCGGCTCCGAAACGCATAGAAGTTGTGCAGCAAAGGCGCTAGAGTCACGCAGCCTACAGATTATGAGTAGTGCATCCAGCGCGTGCACATCAGGGGGCCACACTGAGTGCTGCGCTGGGTGTGCAATTTTTACTTTTTCCGTTAAAAAATAGACTCCTATCAGTCTAATATTCCCGGGGATCGTATCCCCCGGGTCTTATAAAAAATGTTGGGGACTGTGAGGGGAGCCACAATACCCTCATGGTCCCGCCGGCTTCCCGCATCCTTCAGCAGCCGGCATTGCTTTACCGCAAGGGGAGATGCTAACTTGTTTGTGGAAATGCAATCTGCTTTGGATTTTGAAAGTAAAAACAGATTTCACTGTGCTGTCTTTTAAAATGCAAACTAAGTTTGCTATGGGAGGGCGGTAGGCACGAGACTCTCGTCATTTCATAGCAAACAGCAGTGTCCCGGGGGTAGGCACCCCGGGACACTGCAGGAGCCGACCCTGGGGCGTGGCAGTCCCCAGGGCCCTCGAGGGCTCCAGGCGGAGGGCCACGCAGTCTGCCTCTCACAATACACAAATCCCCGGGGGGTGATGGTTCCTGGGGCTTGAGGGGCATGGTTGAGGCCCACACACTTCTAATTTTGTAGGGGGGAACCTTGGACACGAAAGTGGTGCAAGGGGGTTGTAAATCTGATACACAGTGTTTTGTTTTACTTTGCTTTCCTTTCTGTCTTGTAGAGGATCCAGGGTAAATATAACGGTTTTTGTACAGCCACTACCTTTCAACCCTACCCCCAAAAGGCTTTCTGACTGTTAATATATTAACAGTTCATGGAACACATATGTGAGCACAGAGGTTAGAAGTTCAACACACTATGTTGCTAATGGAAAAAGTTACTGTGCTGGAGTTTTAAAACTTTTCCATAGGAAACGTTAGTCATAGCCATAGACTCTGGTAAAGATCTGGTAAAGAATTAGCCTCAGAATTATACTTCAAATTATAAATATCATTTCTATTGGGGAACGCCGCCCCCCCCAAAAAAAGACGTATATACTTTTTTAATTAACTTTTATTAAAACAACAGTAAATAACTGGAAATGTAACTTAAAGATAACAATACAATAAATAACTAGAAACATAACTTTAACAAAACAATATAATAAACAAAATGTGATATGGACTCCAATAGAAGTACAGTAGGTAATCTGCAAAACAAAAAAGAAAATTAGTGTTTAAAATTAGATCCATGTGACTAAATGAGGTCAAACATTACAAGTCAAGGTAACACTTGCCGATATTTTCTTCTTTTTATGTCTGCAGTGTGCCTGATACATTTCACTTGTTTTATAGGCCCGCGTTCAAGTGGTGTCTATATGGAAGTGACTACTGCGTCAGATTTACATTACAGATCAACAGGTCTTTAAAATGATTCAGAGATGATACAGAATTAGGTGCGAGATCAAGTCATTATGCAGGACAATATTCTTTAGGGCTTATTTACAAGGATCTTGCGCCACTTTTGTTTTACTTTTCTCATGTTGAAAGTGACACAAAAGTGGTGCAAGGGTCTTGTAAATAAGGTATTTTAATTCTAATGCATTTAATTGGAGAGATTGTATATCTAGGCCGCTCTGCTTACCTTGTATAAACACTGTGACCAACAGAGTTCACAACTTGAACTCAGCTTTAGTTCTACACGTCAGAGTGGACAGCAGCGTCCATAACTTTAAAAGGGAAAGAGAAATGATGTGAGAGAAAGTTATTGATGGAGCAGTTAATACTGGAGAAAATACTCGAAGCTCACCTTTTGCCTCCATTGTGTGTCCATGGACGTGCTGCTTCACAGTGCACCCTCCAGTTTAGTGATCTGAAAGATAGTATATAGAGTTAGTGATAGCATAGTACATACAAATGCACACGTATATTTTTGGTTAATTTTTTTGTACACTCAGTATACTATATTACAACAAGTTCCACTGTAAGGAGGTGTCTGCCCGCTGTTTTTTCCAAAGTACTATATCCCATGCATTCCCACTGCATAATGGTGAGTTCTCAATATTGGGTATCTAGACTGTTGCACCCCATTAACTCGCAGAGTCCAGAGGTGAGTGTGTTTCTTGGGAAGTCAGAGGCAGATTTAGAAGCTCCTAGCACCACTTTTCCCATGTTAAAAGTGACACAAAAGTGGTGCAAGGGGCTCGTACATCTGCCCTTCAAACTGTTGTAACCTATCTATTCTCACTGGCCAGAGGTAATTGTACATTCCTATGCAGTGAAACTGCTGCACACTACCCACTTTCTCCATTCACTGATGACTTGTTGTTTCAGAAACAAGCTTCTTTGCTCACCTTGTGCCATTGCCGTGATTCAAAGAGGGTGCACTATGTCAAAGCAGCTTTCTCAGAAGTTGTTACGATGCCACACATCATCGCAGAATCCTCGACAGTTGAGTTTTAGAGGTGTTGGGGGGACGCCAATTTGTGAAACACAACCTGTCAGATAAAAAGGAAGTTAACATTGTGTGTAATTATTTTATCAAAGAAGAGAGGAAGTGAGAATGTGACTGCAAAGAATATTTGCAGCTCATTTTTCTGGCACCAGTGTGTTTTTCACCGGATCTATGACAGAATTTCGACAGACAGAATTTCGACCTACACAAATATCGGCGTAATTATATTGATTGCAAGAATATCGACGCCCTATGTACAACATGGTAAGTACCAAAATATCGAAAAAATAATATCGATGTTAAAAATATCGTTGTCAAATATATCGTTTTTTTGGGTTTAAAATAACAGGAAAAATACTGTAAATAATACTTATAAATTACTTAAACATATTTAAATATATTTAATAATGCTAAAACAAAATAAAAATACATATTTAAAAAAAAAAATATTAACAAATCATATATAATATATACTTACTTAACAATAATTACTATTCGAACTCCAGAGGGTGCAACAGTAGAGAAAGTGTTGGATAGCGTAGGGGTAAAAATTACTATTCCCACTCCAGAGGGTGCAACAGTAGGGAAAGTGTTGGATAGCGTAGGGGTTAAAATTACTATTCCCACTCCAGTGGGTGCAACAGTAGGGAAAACTGACCCTGAACCCTAAAAATACCCCTTTACCCAAAAACTGAAAACTGACCCTGAACGCTAAAAATACCCCTTTACCCAAAAACTGAAAACTGACCCTGAACCCTAAAAATACCCCTTTACCCAAAAACGGAAAACTGACCCTGAACCCTAAAAATACCCCTTTACCCAAAAACTGAAAACTGACCCTGAACCCTAAAAATACCCCTTTACCCAAAAAACCAAAACTGACCCTGAACGCTAAAAATACCCCTTTACCCAAAAACTGAAAACTGACCCTGAACCCTAAAAATACCCCTTTACCCAAAAACTGAAAACTGACCCTGAACCCTAAAAATACCCCTTTACCCAAAAACTGAAAACTGACCCTGAACCCTAAAAATACCCCTTTACCCAAAAAACCAAAACTGACCCTGAACCCTAAAAATACCCCTTTACCCAAAAACTGAAAACTGAACCTGAACCCTAAAAATACCCCTTTACCCAAAAACTGAAAACTGACCCTGAACCCTAAAAATACCCCTTTACCCAAAAAAAACAAAACTGACCCCGAACCCTAAAAATACCCCTTTACCCAAAAACCCAAAACTGACCCTGAATTCTAAAAATACTCCTTTACCCATAATTAATTAATATTACAATTAAATTACTTCCCACCCTATTCCCCTATAAACCCACAACCCGCTCCAGTAGTAAAACATATATTTAGTTAAAAATATACATAAATTATCAATTAATTATTCAATTAATCAATTAAAATAATTCATTGCCAATTAATATTTAATTGCAAAATAAATTAATCATTAAAAACTATTTATTTAATTACAAATAAATTACTTCCCACCCTATTCCCCTATAAACCTACAACCCGCTCCAGTAGTAAAACATATAATTTACTTAAAAATATACATAAATTATCAATTAATTAATCAATTAATCAATTAAAATAATTCATTGCCAATTAATATTTAACTGCAAAATAAATTAATCATTAAAAATAATTATTTAATTACAAATAAATTACTTCCCACCCTATTCCCCTAAAAACCCACAACCCTCTCTGGTAGTAAAACATATAATTTACTTTTATATATTTTTTATTTATAAAAACATATTAAACACATATTATAACAATTAATTTAAATACTTAACTAAAATTTCTAACACATATTAGTAAATCGAAATTACTTACATCGATATATATGCTATCGATATAAGTAATGTCGATATTACTTACATCGATATATATGCTATCGATATAAGTAATTTCGATATTACTTACCTTAGGGTCGATATTCTGGCCATCGATATTCTGGCCATCGATATCCTGTCCCTTCGATATTAGCAACTCGATATAAGTGTAAGTCGAAATTAAAGATTCAATATTTTGACGGTGTGCCTTTTTCACCACGTGCCAGGACATAATGCACCCTGAAGCTCTACATCTAAAAGTTAGTAAAAGAAAGATGTTATGATTGGTTATTGTTACTATCTTAATGTGGAGTTGAATAACATCGCCATTTTACACACGTTCCCTCTCATTTGCGTAGTTTATATTCGAGACGTTTGACCGATTATAAAAACGTTCCTGCTATTGGAAAACAAAAATATACATGCAATTTAATACACTATATAGGACTGCGTTTGTCTAAATTGCTGAGCCGCTTTTTTGTATCCAGTCTGCTACAGCCCTTCGAGTCCCTCCAATGTGCACCCAGGCTTCACTGCTCACCTTTTCGTAGACAGGACACCTTCTACATCATGTAGTCCTGATCTGCCACTAAGAAGTCTCACATATGGTGCTGAGTCTTGATATCTCTATGGCTACCAACATACTCGTGCTCTCATCATCATCATCGCAGGATCTTCACCCGCTCAGTCCTTCAGGTACCACTAACTCAGTAACCAAAGAGGCCACGCACGTGATGGTGGGCCCACTGTTCGGTGGTTCGGGTCTACATGAGGCGTCTGCACCACCAGGCTTGCGATGGGAGCAACTCTAAATTGGCGTACAGCATGTGCGCTCCGTCTTTTTTATTGGTACGGTCACATTTGTAGTGACAGATGAGTTGGATGGGGGTGATGTGGGTGTATACCTTGAGTGGATTCCACTTTGTTTATTTATACGTACAGGGAGATCGAATCCACTGACCCTCTCTCTCTCCCCCCCTTCTGTTACATTTGGTGTATACTAGCCATAAGGGAGTGTGTGTGCCGTTCTGACAACTAGACTTGGAAGTAAGAAATTACTACAATGGAAATCTGGGCCATGTTTCGTTTTTATGTTTTCCTGTTAGCGTAACTTGAGTGGGTTGGCCTGACGTACGCGAGTGCTGCGCGAGGCTCTGAAGCATGATTACGGAGCTAGGGGAGTGGTCCCGTCATGAGGTATATGAGAAATTAAGTTATTCTGGTGTCCGTTTTGTAGTGCTGACGTCACCCGGGTCTTAAAAGCAAATGTGTCATTATATCTGTAAAGTTCCACAACTTGGCCAACATGGAAGGTACGGGGTATCACTGACTCTATTTCTGCAATTATGAATGTTTATTGTACATTCAGTGGAGTGTTGTAGCTGTAGTAATACAGGGCTGTGAAAGGTTTAAGTTGAAGTTTTTGGCACAGGAAGGGCAGCAAATATATATACATATGTGGTCATTCAGGTACACAGCAGAACATGATGCTGGAAATCAGTGTTCGAGGCTCGGAGTTGCGTGCACATCCTGTTATTGTACAGTAATGACTTAATGTACGCGTCCCTGAAAATGTATTGTAAATATGGTGCTCATGTAAATAGTTGGTATCGTTTTGGGGTGATTTTGCACTGTATAACAATACTTTAAAAAAAAAAAAAGAGGAATAGCCCACACTGACTGTCACAGGTAAGTTGGTTGCATAAGCTATTGATAGCACAATATAATGTGGGAGGGCGGAAGAGCAGCATTTTACAAACACAATAAATACACAGACACAGATAGATAGTTGAAGTGGGTACGGGCTTGTGTGCTCGACTCCATTTTATTACGTTGTTGTTGAGAACAAGTAGAATAGTAATCATGATATCATCTACAGATATTTAATTATAACAGTTTATAACTTGTGTTGTACAAAGGTAGGAACATTGTATGTGAAATAATACACAGAACAGTCTATCGTAAAGGGTTCATGAGTTGAGGCGCACTAAAGTAGGTGCGGTTTGTGTGGAGGCTGCGATGATAAGTGGTTCAGGCAGACCGTACTGGTAAAAATGTGTTTTGACTATTGAATTTTGTCTTAACAAGGGCACGTGGTGATTATTTACGGTGTACTGAGTTAGTGATACGTGTGGTGTTTATTGTGTGCTCATCCTGCGATGATGTGTGTTCTGAGCGGGCTGCATTCAATCCATTCACTGTTGCATACTGGACTATATAAACTTTAAGGGGGGAACTAGCATTGATGGTAATCAATTGCTCTGTAAACTAGGTCTACTGATTGCACCCCACAATAAATTGAAGGGATTGCATTTCACGTAGTGCATTCTAACTTTCTCAAAATGGGGACGTATATCTGGTGGCGATGTTGAAGGTGATGTCCAAGAGGTACTTGGTATTGCCAGTGGTGGAGGTACATTTTGCTGCAATTTTCTACATCCATTGTTATCATAGTTCTCAGAATGCAACGATTGAAGGTGCTTGCGCATACTAGCAGTGCAACAGCACTATTTTTTTCTCTGCTTTAAGTTAATCGAGGCTGAATTTAATGCCGTCTGTAATGTAGATGAAAAGGTAAATTCAAGTTGTGAACCCTACTGTGCACAGTGTATATGGAAGCTAGTAGTCAGAACAGTTATAGAACAATGCTTTTTTTCACTTATTTTAACAAAATCTGAAAACATACAGTATAATTGTTTCTGCATTAAATAAATCAAGGTTGAATTCCCTACTATCTATAGTGTAGATGCAAAGGTGAATTCAAGTTGTAGATCTTAGGGTGGAGTACATCATCTGCAATTATAGTGGAAGTGGAAGATAGAACATGTTTGTAGCGTACATTTTATTATTCAACTAAATATATAAGTGATATAAAAAAAATTGAAGGAAGCGTACTAAAGGGATATTGTGTAGGATGTGATAGGTGTTATACTTATTTTGGTTTTCACTGAGTTAGTGGTACCTGAAATAACAATGTTCTGTGGAGTCTGCGATGATGTATGGACTGGGCAGGACATACTGATAGTAATGTTTTTTGTCTTGTGAATTCTGGCTTAGTAGGGGCAAGTGGCGATTTTGTGTAGGTTTGAGGGAGGTTACTTTATTTGGTACTTCACTTTATACATAATGAATGAAGAATCAGTTAAATTCTGCCTGAATACGGCCATGTTGTGATGAATTATGGTGTACTGAGTTAGTAGTATCTTTGGGACTGAGCGTATACGTAACGTGCGATGATGCGTTTTCCGGATAGGCCGCACTGGAGCTAATTTTTTTTTACTACAGAATTTTGCCTTAATAAAGGCTTGTGGTGATTATTTATGGTGCACTGAGTTAGTGGGATGTCTGGTGTTTAGCATGTGCTCATCCTGCGATGATGCATGGTCTGAAATGGCTGCACTCAAAGACTTGAATGTTGCATACTGGATTGCATGTACTTTGAGGGAGAAAAAGTGCTATTGATGGTTATGAATTCTTCAGCAACAAAATTATCAGAATCAGATGATTCTTCCAGTGGTCTAGCCATTTTTGGCTCCAAAAAAGAAATTCAGGTTTCCAATGAAGAAAAAGTGATTTTCAAATTGTAACCTATGCTATCCACAGTGTGGACTATCATTAGGTGTACCTTTGCACTTGCAGCGTGAACTTTATTATTCAAGAAAATCTATAAGTGATATACAAAAAGTTGTTAAAGGAAGAATAATAAAGGGATATTGAATAGGTTTTGATATACGTTATACTTAGTTTGGTATTGTAGTCTGCAAATAATAAATCAACAGTGTAATTATTTGTCAGCTTTGATGACCGCAGTGTAGGCAGGAGGCAGCAGTTAACAAGAGCCCACGCCCACATGGCATTTATTAGAGCTGCACAGTATTGGTAATTTAGTGTGTGTGCAGGCAATAATGATAAGTGGTGCAAACAGTTAGTGACCCCAGAAACAACAAAGTTCTGTGGAGCCTACGATGATGCGTGCTCCGAGCAGGAAGCCCTGGTAGCAAAGGCTTTAAAATCACGTTTTCTAATAAATATTGGTTGTCCTTTCATGGGAGTAAGTTGAAGTAGATCTCCTAAAACTATGATATATTTTCTTCCAAATAAGACATCTGAATTAATACAGTCACATGGCGATGATTTTTGGTGCACTGAGTTAGTAGTAACTTTGGTGCTGAGCTTGTACGTACCCTGCGATAATGAGTGGTAAAGGGGGTCCGCATTCTGACCAATGTCTTCACTTTTGAATTCTGCTTGAATAAGGCATGTGACGATGAATTAGGGTGCAGTGAGTCAATGGTACCATTGGCACTGAGCGTTTACGTAACCTGCGATGATGTGTAGGCCGGGCAGGCCGCACTGGGACCAATGTTTTTTGCCTAGTGAATTCTGTCTTAATAAGGTCATGGGGAGATGATTTGTGGTGCAGTGAGTTAGTGGTACCTGAAGAACTCAGCGTGTGCGCATCCTGCGATGAATCGTAGTTCGGGTAGGTCGCACTGGTACAATGTCTCTTGGCTATTGGAATGCGTCATGTGCAATCAACATTCCACCTAAATCATGACGCCTCATAATGTAGATCTAAGGCAGTTGTCAGCACAGATATCGACAAGTGATTTTTGTGTCTTATGTAAAAAAAAAAAGGAACACATACAGTAGAATTGTCTCTACATTACATAAATCAAGGCTGACTTCCCTACTGTTTGTAGTGTAGATGGAATGTTGAATTCAAGTTGTGAACCCTGCTGTTGGCAGAGTAAATTTTGGCAGTAGTCAACAGAAACATTGACGAATGCTTTTTTGTCACATACGTTAACAAAATCTGACAACACAGTAGAATTGTCTCTGTCTTCAATAAATCAAGAATGAATTCAATGTTGACTGTAGTGCTTCACCGCTTTTGGTATCAAGTGGTAAACTCTGTTGATCGCAGTGTACACTTGAAGGCAGTACTTAGTACAGACATAGATGAACATTTTTTGTGGCATCCATTAACAAAATTGACTCTGCCTTTCATAAATCAAGGCTAACTTGCATGCTGTCCGTAATTGTCTCTGTATTAAATCAATGAAGGCTGAATTTTCTGCTGTTCAAACTTTAACAAAGTCTGAGGACATAGTGCAATTGTCTCTGTTTTAAATAAATCAAGACTCAATTCAATGTTTTCTGTAGTGCTGATGCGCAACTGGTATAAAGTTGTAAACTCTACTGACCGCAGAATAGATTGACGGCAGTTCTCAGCACAGATACCGATGACAAATTTAGATCCAAAGTTGAATTCAAGTTGTGAACCCTGCTTTACACAGTGCCGATGGAAAACACTAGTCGATACAGACATTAGTCTGCAGTGCTGTGGTGCTGAGTTCGGAATGGGCCTGTATGGAGGAGGCACGCTGTCATGCCGGCAGCCACGTGGCAGGGTGAGAACCTTCGCTGCAGCGCAGTCTGTTCTCTTTGCAGAAGTGAACCACGCCCAAGGCGTAGACTAATTATTTATAGTCTTATGTTGACATTGTTTACGTTGGACTAGCCCACTCTGCTTCTGTTTTAAAGGAGGGGGGTGAACACAGCTACATGACCAAAATATTCCCTAGTGTCTGAGATAATACGGTTGAGTCCACTATTCAGTACAGTGCACGTATCAATGCTACATGTACACATTGAAAAGTTTTTGATTTCTATAGTGAATTGTGTATAGTGTTTCACCCGTAGTCTTAGCGTTGTGTTCATTAATGTTGATGTTCGTGTTCTTTCCGTTATACATACTTGGTTGCCACATCTCTGTAGATTGACCTAGTGTACTGTTGATGGGATATATTATTTTAAAAAGGTGGGTAGTCATGTTTTGCGCTGCTTCTGAGGTAGTAGGGGGGAGGGGTCCATGGGGGTGGTTGTGGTGATCGTGGTGCTGGGTATTGTGACTTCGTGGGAAGTGTATAATTAGAAACTCTATCACATGTTGCTCTTTAAAGATGGGTGTGAGTTGAATGTAATTCACGCGGTATATATTCGACGTTCTTACAGTACTTAAATGTTGATGTTAATTTGTAAGTAGTGAGTGGAACTATTGCCTGATTTTTTGGGTAGCATTGCAGATTTGTGTGGCCATTTACCGGCCGTCACCGACCAGTAAATGGGTGTTTGGGATGTAGGTGGCCAAATTTACTGAATCTGTAAATTTACCGAATGAGTAAATTTACCCATTCGGTAAAATACTGAATCTGTATTTTTACCGATTCGGTAACTTCTAGATGTAGGTGGGACTCTTCTGAGTCCCAAAAGCCTTTCAGATTCGGTATTTTACCACCCAATCCAATTGGGTGGTAAAATACAGAATGCAGGTGTGCATGCACATGTGTGCATGCACACCTATGCCATGTGACAGACAGACATGCCCTTAGGGTATGTCTCTGTGCCACATGGCACACATGCCTGTATTTGGGGTGCTAGAGAGTGTCAAAGTGACACCCCCTGCACCCTTGCTGGAATCAGTATTTACCGAATCGGTAAATACCGATTCGGTAATGCCCATTTATTCCTATGGGCTTCAATGCCCATAGGAATCAATGGGCATTACCGAATCGGTATTTGCAGAATCGGTAAATACCGAATCTCAACGATTCAGTATTTACCGATTCTGTAATACCTACATCCCCCCCCCCATCTAAATTACCACTTCTTAAATACCGAATCGGTAAAATTCGGTATTTAAGAAGTGGTAAAATAAAATTACCTACATCTAGGCCTTGGTTACTTGTTGAAAATATGGGGAAGTGGTCAACATTATTTTAAATGCTAATTCCTAATTATAACGTGGGTGAAACCTATCTTCTATTAGGGAATATATATATATATATATATATATATATATATATATATATATATATATATATATATATATATATATATATATATATATATATATATTACCTACTGGCTATCGCCAGTAGGTATATATAGTTAGGATTAATTCCCTATGGGATTTCTGAAAATTCTATGTCTAATAACTTTTGCGTTTGTGGACGGAATCGGCTGAAATTTTCAGGAAAATGGCGCATTTTGTTTCTGAGCAGCCCCTGAAAATTTGGTGGGGTTTCGTCAAGGGGGGGCTGAGAAAAAAGGGGGGTCCCAAAACGCGTTTTTTGCATTGAGTTTTCCATAGGGCGGTTGGACTCACTTTTAGCTCGAACGGCTGAATGGATTTGCACGAAACTTGGCAAAATTGTAGGGACTGTTAGCCCGATGTGCCTTTGCTAGGTCTCAATATATGTGCTTCAGTGGATTTTGAGAAATTAACGTTTAAATCAAGATATATATCTGTAACAGCGCTCCGGGCAGCGATCCGGTCCGCTTACTTTTCGCTTATCGGAACTTTGCGCGCAGAAAGCTGATTGGCTCTCCGGTGTCTGTCAACATTCTAAACAGTCCGGAGCGGACGCCATCTTGTCTCTCGGTAGGATCGAGAGAGAAGAAGAGGTGAAAAACGAAAGGGGAATTTAATGAAAGGGGGCAAGGTATCCCCCTCTTGACCCCCTAGGAATGTTGTTGGGGTTATTAAAGGGTCCCGTGGGGAAAATAAAAAAAAAATGATTTTTCACGGTAGAAGCGCGGCCGCGAACTGGTAGCGAAACGGGAATTCGCCATTTTGTGCTTCGTTAATTAAATTACTAGTTATAAGTGGGTGCGGGAGACGTATCCTAATCCCCTATGTTTCCTGAGGGTGGCTGAGGAGGCTGATATATGTTGATACATCTCTTCCAGCGGCTGTGCGTGAGCTTTTTTTTTTTTTTGCTGCGTGACAGTCCGGAGCGGCCGCCATCTTGTCTCTCGGTAGGATCGAGAGAGAAGAAAAGGTGAAAAACTAAGGGGGAATTTAATGAAAGGGGGCAAGGTATCCCCCTCTTGACCCCCTAGGAATGTTGTTGGGGTTATTAAAGGGTCCCGTGGGGAAAATAAAAAAAAAATGATTTTTCACGGTAGAAGCGCTTCACGGGCCGCGAACTGGGCCGCAAACTGGTAGCGAAACGGGAATTCGCCATTTTGTGCTTCGTTAATTAAAGTACTAGGTATAAGGGGGTGCGGGAGACGTATCCTAATCCCCTATGTTTCCTGAGGGTGGCTGAGGAGGCTGATATATGTTGATACATCTCTTCCAGCGGCTGCGCCATCTTGCCTTTTTTCGAATGCCACAATTTTGTCGTGCACGGCAGCCATTTTAGATGCCAGGCTGGTCCCAGGCTATCACCTAACCCTGCGGATGTAGTTTATGGCCCCAGCTGTAGAGAATTCAGACATGCCAATCCTCCTGATTCAGGCGTGTGACTACTGATTTCAGTGCTAGTCTCCCGCCTCCCGTTTTCTGCAAGCAAAAACCCGGGGGCATATTACGAACAACTAGCGATAATTTTTGTCTCTAACTTGTTTAGAGACAAAAATTATCGCCGCACATCGGCGATTTTTATCGCAGATAAACCTTGCTATTATCGCAGAAAAGTCAGCGATATTCATGTATTATCGACCTAATGCTCTTAGCCATGTTATCCACCTCCCATTGGATAACATGGCTAAGAACTGCTCAGGGCAGGTGTTAGATTTTGGAGATATTCGCGCTTAGCGCGAATATCTCCAAAAGTTGGTAATAGAAGGTAGCGATGTTAGGGACTGTTTCCAGTCGCTAACATCTTGGCACGCCACTTTGCATGTCATTAGTGATAAGTATCACTGACATGCAAAGCGGGGCCCAAGATGGTCGCTATCTCCTTTTAGCTGTCACTAACTGGTGTTAGCGACAGCTTGGTAATAGGGAAATAATTTTATCTCCGCTTTCATGGCTTTTAAAGCCAAAAAAGCGGAGATAAACCCCCTTGATAATATGCCCCACGATTCCTTGGGGGTTTCAGCTGACAGGGCTTGGTATTGTGTTACATGGTAATTTTTCCATGAAACGTCAGAGGGTCGATGCAGGGGTTCTAGAAGAGGTGATAAACCATTTAAGCCTCATGAACAAGCGCATGGTCTTTTAAAGATTTGTGAAGTACTCGGGGCGGCGGTGTGTGTGTGCCCTCTTTCAGGAGCGGGCGGGGGGGCACTGCCAGCAACTTGCCAGGTCAGGTAGTGTTCAACACGTGCATCACCCTTTCTCTGCCTGCTATTGCGCTCCATGCTTCGGAAAGGTAAGAAAAAGAACGTGCATTTGAGTTTGAAATGTCCGATCCTGCAGCAGCACACTTCCAAAGCCCACACATGACAATAACCCGATTCAAGGCCCCATTCACCCGTTTTTAAAAAAATAGATAACACTCCAACAAAGTAAGGTTATAAAACTTTATTAACTACTAACTTTAACGAACGGAACAAAAACTAAAAACATTTAAACATTTCTCAACACAAAAAGCAACAATGGTTAGAAGCTGTCTTTTGTGCGAATAGTCCCAAGGCAGCACAACGTGCAGAGTTCTGGACGGCACCCAGGTGATGTCGCCTGGGTGCCGCACTGGTTTAGGGATCCTACAATGCAGCACAGAAAAACAGCGTGGGGCGTCCCGGGTGGTGCGGGGGGAGGCCTCGTCAGTAGCGGTCTGTGTCCAGTGTCACATGGCTGACACAACATGTACGACAGGCACCCAGGTGATGTCCAGTAAACTGCCGCACTGGTTTTGGTATCCTACAATGCTGCTCCGAAAATTGGCGTGCGGCGGCCCGGGGGGGGGCGTGGGGGAGCCGGCGTGAACGGGCCTCCCCAGGTGGCGGCCATCTAGCTGAGTTGCGCTCGCTCTTGCGGCCACAGCGTCTCGCTCACCATGTTGTTGAGTTGCTCCCACTCTTGCAGTGCAGCGATAGGCGGCTGCCACATGGCTCTTAAAATGGCGGACAGCTCCTCGGTTTTAGGCCTGGTCCACTGAAATGGCCCTGGGACACTTTGGAACTCGGACGCTTGCCTGCTAGGGCTTGGGCTCCATTCTCGAAAAGCGTCCCCTCAGCCGTGAAGATTGTATAAAAGTCTTGGGGGCCCCCGACTCCCGCAGGCTTCCGGTGGGGAGCGGCTGCCATGATTGCTCGCGGAATGACCACGACGGAGCCACGAGATGGTGGTGCTCTCATGCTGACGCCAGCTTCAGTCTGAATGATCCAGAAACAAGGTGGGGCTTTCATCGTTTGGGAAAAAAAAATGTTCTAAACCAATGAAAAGTGTTATTTTTAGGTCATATGACCAAGCCTTCCATCTTTAGGAAACCAAAAGTAAAATGAACCAATGAAAAGTTTTATAAACAAGTCACAAGACCTGTTATGCGGCATAGGGCTACAAAAAGCGTAGAAAATCCGTTGGCACGTGAGGCGGCGTCAGTAGCGGACCGATGTGCGAATAGGCCGAAGGCAGCACAACGGGCCGAGATCCGGATGGTACCGAGGTGGTGTCCAGCAAATTGCCGCACTGGTGTGGCCATCCTACAATGCTGCGCCGAAAGACGGCGTGTCCAGCTGAGTTGCGGTCACTGTTGCGGTACAGTGACTCGAACGCGCCGAGATCCGGATGGCTCCGAGGTGGTGTCCAGCAAATTGCCGCACTGGTGTGGCCATCCTACAATGCTGCGCCGAAAGACGGCGTGTCCAGCTGAATTGCGGTCACTGTTGCGGTACAGTGACTCGAACGCGCCGAGATCCGGATGGCACCGAGGTGGTGTCCAGCAAATTGCCGCACTGGTGTGGCCATCCTACAATGCTGCGCCGAAAGACGGCGTGTCCAGCTGAATTGCGGTCACTGTTGCGGTACAGTGACTCGAACGCGCCGAGATCCGGATGGCACCGAGGTGGTGTCCAGCAAATTGCCGCACTGGTGTGGCCATCCTACAATGCTGCGCCGAAAGACGGCGTGTCCAGCTGAGTTGCGGTCACTGTTGCGGTACAGTGAGTCGAACGCGCCGAGATCTGGATGGCCCCGATGTTGTGTCCAGCAAGTTGCCGCACTGGTGTGGCCATCCTACAATGCTGTGCCGAAAGTCGGCGTGGGGTGCCCCGTTGGCTTATGAGGTGATGTCAGTAGTGGACCGATGTGTGAATAGGTCGGAACCAGCACAAGGCACCAAGATCCGAATGGCAAGTCCTGGATGTTGAGTGCCTCAGTTGAGAGTTCTGAGCAGTGCTTGTAAGACTGTCTGAAGCTTATTTGCACCTGCTGCAGCTTCACTAGGTCCGGCGGAACTTTTTTCCTTTTCCTTTCTGCTTCTTTTCCTACAATGCGTTTCATCTGAAGACACGACCAGGTCCCTGAATGTGTGCAGGGGGACGCTATTGATTGAATGAAAATGGCGGCTTGACACAAAGCTGACTCAAGCGTTACTGTTGGTGCTATACAGACAAAAATTGGTTTTCAGTTTGTACATTCTTCAGGTTTTTTTTTTCCATCCAAGTCTGATTGAGAGTTTGTAGAAAAATGGCTTCAGATTTTCCACATACTACTCTTCAACATTCTTCCTAAATGTAACAATGTGAAACTCACTAGGAGAACGGCTGTTTCTGTTTCCTTTCAAAATGCTGCCACCAATATTTTCTGAATGGAAGACACCATCTTGTAGCATAAAGGGCCGAAAGGGGTTCTGGTCTGGCCGATGGTTGGTGGAGACATTTTGACTATATCTTGGACCTACCCGGCCTCGCCCAAAATGGCGCCGGTATAAATGGGACTCGTAACTCCTTGCCCGCAAATGTATATCTAGAAAATGTTATTGTAAGTGGCCCTGTCGTATTTTAATTACAAAATGTACGTCCACCGATTCCGCAACTGTTAGACACCTTTGTTCTTGTCACCTAATGGCCCGCTCGTTACGTTCTTCTACAGTGTAAATGTCTCCTCATCATATACGATTTCAGTTTGCTCCGTGGCCGGCCCACGTGGTTATAGGCCCGTATTTGTATACTGACATTTTCACAATAAAGGTTTTTAAAACAAAACACGGTAGTAGTATTTACATTTGTAAAGTTTTTACTTTTAGTGACTGTTTTCGAATCAGTAAAAGGCAAGTGAAATAAAGCAGTCCAATTACATGACGGATAAAAGGTATAATATGTAGGAACGCAGTAAAGATAAATGGTCAAGGGCAGTTGTGTTTTTCATGTCTGCAACATAAAGTGATCGATAAGAATCTGATAATCAGGCGTATCGGCGACTAAGACAGCAGGCCGAATCTCTTTTACTCAACGGCTCCGTCATGGAAGGAAGAAACGCCCTTTTTCTCGAAAAAGGAATATATTTTACTTGCAAGACAGTTGTAAATTTTCCGGGAAAGTACATTAGCCTGGAATATTATAACATATGTTTGAAAAAAATATATTGTTAGAAAATAATAAAAAGCGTAATTTTTAGGTCATATGACCAAGCTTTTCATCATTAAATTAACAAAAGTAAAATGAACCAATGAAAAGTTTTATTAACAAGTCACATGACCTGTTATGCTTACGTTACGTGCTGCGCGCCGCGCCTCGGATCACTTCCGGGTGCGCTAACGCGGCGTGTCATAAAACGCATTACGCGACAACGTAGGTCAAGAATATAGTCTAAATGTCTCCACCAACCAGCGTTCAGAACACAACCCCTTTCAGCAGTCCAAAAAGTTCTGTTAAATGACAACAGAGGGGACAGGCAACAAGAACCATCAGTCAAAGAGGGGAGGGCAAGTTCTTCTCTTCCGGGTCATGTTGGGGCGCTACCGGAACTGATCGAATTGGTAGTCTATAGTGTTTCTGGATGTTTCAGACTAAAGCTGGCGTCAGCATGAGACCACTACCATCTCGTAGCTCCGTCGTGGCCATTCCACGAGCAATCATGGCAGCCGCTCCCCACCAGAAGCCTGCGGGAGTCGGAGGCCCCCAAGACTTTTGTAGAATCTTCTTGGCTGAGGGGACGCTTTTCGAGAATGGGACCCAAGCCCTAGCAGACAAGCGTCCGAGTTCCAAGGTGTCCCAGGGCCATTTTAGTGGACCAGGCCCAAAACCGAAGAGCCGGCCGCCATTTTGAGAGTCCTGTGGCAGCCGCCTATCGCTGCACCGCAAGAGTGGGCGCATCTTAACTACATGGTGAGCGAGACGCTGTAGTCGCAAGAGCGGGCGGTAAACAGCTGAATGGCGAAAGAGGCACAGTGTAGCAAAAGCGGGCGGAATGGCAACTAAAACGATAAAGGGGCGCCCCACTACAGCTTGTCTTCAGGTCAAACGGATTGTGGGACAAGGTCCAGAATTGAAGAGTCATCAAAAGGCAAAAAGTTCCGCCGGACCCCGGGAGCCGGCCGCCTATGTCGGGGGCGATCTCAGGCTACACCAGTGCTATAAGACTTGGGGAGGGTGTCGGAGCCAAGCGTCTTCTCCGAGTCCATGGCCATCACACCGCCCCTCAGGGGCCTCCGTCAAGCTGTTTAGGAAGGTAACATATCACATTGTTTTCTAATGCAGTCAGGTCCACAAACGACACTCACTTACTTTGAGAATAGTGAAGCTGCAGTAGGTGGAAATAAGCTTCAGACAGTGTTACAAGCACTGCTCAGAACTCTTAACTATGGCACCCAACATCCAGAACTTATGCTATTTGAGAATGGTAGTGACATCGAAGCATCTCAGGGACCAAAACCATTAACGTACTTTCACGTATGAAAATCTTACTTGGGGAGGGGGCAGGAGCGAAGCGCCCCCTCCCAGTCAGCGCCACCACACCATATGTTGACAATCTGAAGCCATCGTTCTACAAAGTCAACCAAACTTGGATTGAAAAATCTAGAAAAATGTACAAACTGAAAACCAGTTTTGGTCTGCATAGCTTCAGTAGCAACGCTTGAATCAGCTTTGTGTCAAGCCGCCATTTTGATTCAACAAAGCACAGGCATTGAAAAAGGCTGAAATTCAGAACTCTAAACTATGGCACCCAACATCCAGGAGCTTGCCATCCGGATCTTGGAGCCTTGTGCTGTTTTCGATCTATTCACACATCGGTCCACTACTGACATCATCTTATAAACCAACGTTATGTAAATAGTTTTTTAATAAAATGTTTTACCCTGTTTCTTTGCTGGTGTGTTGTCTATATTTTTAATATTTGCATAGGGTTTGTCGTTATTTTGTGCGGGATGGGTGATGGAGCCGAGCTGTCTTGCAGCCCTCATGGTGTGGAGCTCAGTTCATCTCACTATTTTCGTATTTCTCATGAAGGGTTGTTCCTAATATTTCTATTTTAGCGAGGTCAAAAAGAGATCCACTTAGTGGCCTACTGATTTTGCTCGATTACTTTTATTTTTTTACACGATTTTTCACTATCTGCAAAGACTAAACAGAGTATTGCGACTTTGTGCTTGTTTGTAAATAGAGAATGATCCAAAGAGAACCAATTCTAAAACAGTAAATGCTTGGACAACAATCAATCAAATGGAGAGACAAGGAGGCACGACGGATTACAACGGGGGTAAAGGCCTGCGTTAACTACCCTTCAGTATCTGCAAAGAGAGAGTACTACTAAGACAAAAGAGGGGAGGGGGGGGGGGGTGCAGCGTTCAAAGCACATCAGCGTGCATAAATACGAAAATGTTTTTATCTATCACGTACTTGACATTTTAAAGCTTTTCATATTTGCTATTAAAAAACCAATGAAATTCACAGAAAAAACCATAGGTTATAGTGGATATATAGTTAGGAATTTGCATTTACAAAACCTTGAAAATTCAATGAAAAAACCATTGGTTTTAGGCCATATATAGTTAGGAATTAGCATTTACAAAACCTTATTTTACTCGCATAAAACCATTGAAATTCCATATATAGTTAGAAGCGCTAACTATATATCGCGCACCCGCAATCCACTGCTGATGATGTCACATATTACATCATTCATGACATGGTCAGTGACATCACTGATGACATCACTGATGACATCACTGATGACAACTCAAATGACATCACTGATGACATCTCAAATGACATCACTGATGACATCACTGATGACAACTCAAATGACATCACTGATGACATCTCATTTGTCATCACTGATCACATCACTCATGTGATAATACAATGAACCTCTTCAGACTCTAATATAACCTTACATACACTCAGTATAAACAGACACTCACAGACTGTCACTCATCCATGGAGTTACTCACACACCTAGTCAGTCATGCAAAGAATCAATCACACCTCCATTTCCTCAACTATAAAGTTATACACATCTTACTTATTCAAACATATAATAACACATATTTATTCTCTTATATAATCCCTGATACAAGCTCACAGTGATCGATACAGCCACTCACACATTCATTGGCTCTTATGTTCAGTTATTTATATATCTCAACTCTCACATGTATTGTGTTTTACATACGTACTTACTTGCACATGTAGCAATGAGAAATCCATTCACTCACCAACACACCCATGCATAGTCAACCGCCCATATAGCTGTTTCCACATGCACTCTTGAACTCATACTCCTAGTGAATCAACTGCTTACACATCTATGCACAGAGTCACGCACCTCCCAGCCACCCACACACACACTCAGCCTCCCATTCAAATACTTGGGCAACCAATCAATAACCCATATGGCCACTCTTATAGCTACTGATCAACACATGCAGCAGCTTACACAACAACAAACATACTGATGCACAAATTAAGACAGTTTAGTCACTAACCCATGCACTCAGTGAGACACATTTAATCACTCACTCATACAGTCAGTCATGCACCTACTAAATTCTTCATCCAGACACTTATACATCCACTCATTTTTCAATATGTGAAACATATTTAAACTTTACAGACACATACAATCACTGGATGTTGTGATCAGTGATGTCATCAGTGATGTCATTTGAGATGTCATCAGTGATGTCATCAGTGATGTCACTGACCATGTCATGAATGATGTAATATGTGACATCATCAGCAGTGGATTGCGGGTGCGCGATATATAGTTAGCGCTTCTAACTATATATGGAATTTCAATGGTTTTATGCGAGTAAAATAAGGTTTTGTAAATGCTAATTCCTAACTATATATGGCCTAAAACCAATGGTTTTTTCATTGAATATATATATATATATATATATATATATATATATATATATATATATTCTTCCCAAATGTTCCCGTAGCAGAGGGAACTGCTTGCGTTGGTGCCCACGTGTGGAGACCGGGAGCGTGTCTCCTAGTAATCCGAAAACAAAAGCAAGGACGCGGCACTCTTCTTTACACAGTAGATTTATTTTAGGTCTCAAGTTTTGCTTGAGACCTAAAATAAATCTACCGTGTAAAGAAGAGTGCCGTGTCCCTGCTTTTGTTTTCGGATATATATATATATATATATATATATATATTCACTGAAAAAAACCATAGGTTTCACACCAGTTATAGTTAGGAATTAGCATTTAAAAAACCTATGAAATTCACTGAAAAAAACAGAGGTTTCCCACCAGTTATAGTTAGGAATTAGCATTTAAAAAACCTATTAAATTCACTGAAAAAAACATAGATTTCTCACCAGTTATAGTTAGCTGGAAATTTTACTGACATAAAACCATTGAAATTTCCACGTTATAGTTAGTTGGACTCACCCTAACTTGTGCACATGCAATGCACTGCTGATGACGTCACATATTACATCACTCATGATATGGTCAGTGACATCACTCATGACATCACTGATGACGCCATCCAGTGAATTTGTGTCTTTCTGTAAAATAAATATGTTTTACAAATGTATTTGTAAAGGTCGATGGAAGAATACATTTTTAAATAAGTGTCCAAATGGATGTTTTAAAAAAAAATTGATTGGTTAACTGGCTTATTAAGTGTATCTTAGTGAATACATATATTAGCGAGTAATTTTTAAATATTTAAATATATGTATCAGTGTTTCACTTTGTGTATAAGTGGCTGCATGGGTTGATGACTGACTCCCCCTTTGTTCGGTCCCTATTATTGTGGACTATGAAATTAGTGACCAAAAAGCCATTACATTGTCAACCCTCATTTGGGGCCCTAAGATCCGTTATGACGGAAGGATAGCCGATGAGATTATACCCTGTAGACAAAATGGCATTCGGCTTAAATGGGGTGGAAATAATTCCAACAAACTACTAAAGAAAATTGTGAACGCAGGTCAAGAGGTGATACTCCGTTAGCTCGAAGCTGATGCTGCCCCAAGTTGTATCATTACTGACTTTGAAGAACTTGGTAATATAATTAAACAGTCCCTTACCATCACAAAAGGCATTACCAAGCGGGGCACGCTAGGCTGGTTTGATAAAGCTTGTACCTCTGCGCTCCAAAACCTTAAGAGGGCCCTTTCCAACCGCCCAAGAGACAGGGAAGCAGTAATTCTGTTAAGGGCTACCTATAGACACAAGCTTAAACACAGGAAACAAGAATTAAGAGAACAAGCCTGGGAGGACCTAATCAAGGCGGCAGCACTCCGGGATTGCAAGCTATTCTGGAGCACAGTCAATAGCCCCTTCCTCCAGAAGGAGGATTTCCCAGTTTTGACTGCCCAAGTAAGTGAGGCCAGTTGGGTTCGATATTTTACTGGGATTTTCGACCCAACCTGTAGGGCACTGGATAGTCCTAGTGTAAACCCCATCAATTCTAATGAATGTCTGGGGATTACCCTCCTGGAAGTTGACCTGGCAATTCGAAGTAGTAAAGGAGGGAAAGCCCCTGGACCGGACGGGGTACCGGTCGATCTGTATAAATCTGACCTGGCTTTGTGGAGTCCCCTATTAACCCAAGTGTTTAATGCCGCTGTCAATGACACTACGCCCTCTACCTGGAGCGAATCCGTTAACTTGCCTATCTATAAGAAGGGAGATAGAGGAGAGGCTAAGAACTACCGCCCTATCTCCCTTCTGGATTCCTCGCTAAAAATCATGAGTAGGGTACTGTTGTTACGCCTAGAGGAGTGGGCCGATACCAATAACATCCTTGCAGTTTCACAATTTGGTTTCAGGAAGGGCCTTGGCACTATAGAGCAGTGTATCAATCTAAACCTCATTATCGGAAAATACACCAAAGCAAAGCAGGGCTCCTTGTTCCTCTGCTTTGCAGATCTCTCTAGTGCTGTCGATCTGGTTGACCACACTTTGTTGTGGTCTACCTTAATCGAAATGGGTGCCCCGGCAGCGATAATCCACTTTTTGGCAAGACTGTATAATAACTTATCAGCCCAGATTCGCTATGGTCAAGAGGGAGAGTGTACTAGGAAAATCAGGGTAAAATCTGGCATGAGACAGGGTTGTGTTCTGGCCCCTTTACTTTTTTCATTGTTTATAAATTCCATGGAGTCTGAATTAAAAAATGTTCAAGCTGATGCCCCGCAAGTCGAGGGACAACCAATCCCGGTGCTGCTTGATGCAGACAATACTGTTTTACTTTCGAGAACCCCACTAGGCCTTCAGAAACTTATGAATTGTTTTTATGATTTTATACAGGGGAAGAAACTAAAAATTAATAATTCGAAAACCTATATCATGGCATGCGGAAAAAAGGTGAATAATCTTAAATCATTCTATTTTAAGGAAAACCGTATTGATGTTGTGAATAACTTTTGTTACCTGGGCATTACTTTTAATAACGGCGGATCCTGGGCCCCCGAACAACTTAATGTTAAATATAGGATGGGCAAAGTATCTTTAAGTGTATTTCGTTTTGCTGCCAAACTAGGAAGCCGCCGCATACCAGATATGTTGAACGTTTATCGTCACAGGTGTGCATCTATTGCCCTTTATGGCTCAGGGGTTTGGGGCCACAGGCAACAAAAAGACCTGCAAGTTCAGGAAAACGTATTTCTAAAGAGACTCCTTTGCCTTCCATCTTCGGCATCCACGGAACTGACCCATAAAGAACTAGGGCTGGACTATATAACTGATTTGACCGGATTGAGACCACTGTTGGCCTGGAGGTCCATCTGGCTAAAGGATGAAACCGGCTTTACCAGGGGAATAATAAAAGACTGTCTACGCCTGGATAATGTACTCCGGATTCCGTGGCTTAAATACGTAATTTCAAATTTTAAGGAACTATTCGACCTGGATGTTCTTAAAGACCCCAAGTGTGCTGTTGATATACCAAAGTTGGATGTTAAAGGTGCCTTTTTGAGCCATAAACTTAATAGACGAAGAGAACAATCTAGTGACTATTCTACCCATGCATTCTATTTTTCTAATATGGATGAAGGGACTGGGATTCCTATGTATTTGAAAGTTATCACTAGACAATCTCACCAATATGTATTAACCAGGTTAAGATTAGGCATTGCGCATAACTTGGTAGCATTCCCAAGTATGAACATACATTCTGCCACCCCTTGTCCATGTGACGGAACTACTAAGCAAAGCACGTTGCACTTTATGCTGATATGCCCTTTGTATAAATCTTTGCGGGTTTTATACCTCAAACCTTTGTTTAAGAAATATTCTATATCCACCACTGCTAACGCTATGAGATTCCTATTCACACTTGCAACCCCGGACATTTGCTTTTTTACTGCAACCTTTATTCTCAAATCAGTCTGGGTTAGAAAAAGTATGGTTTTTTAGTGTTGGTTCATATCCTTTGCTGCTAGTCCATGTTTCTTTATTATGCTGTGTACTTTACGTACTTTATTCCCCATTTTTTATCAATTCTTAAGTGCCTTTTTTATTATTCTGTATACTTTTGTGATGTTTTTATGAACAATCGAATAAAGTTTATAAACTGAAAAACTGACTGACTCACTGTTTGTATGTGTTTTGAAGACAGCGTATGTGCAGGACTGTATGGGTGGATGAGTGTGTATATATGTGTGTTAGTGAGTGAATGCCTGCCTCACTAGTGTCTTTATGAGTAACTACATATGTTTTAATCTAGTATATGTGAGTATTGATGTATATAAGTGAGTATATGTGAGAGTGAGAGATTGAAAGAGTTCCTGTTTAAATAAGTATGTGTTTCTATAAGTGATTGTTTAAGAGAGTAAGTATTTGTAAGTTTCCTTAAAAGTAATGTGCTAGTGTGTGTATAGATGTATATGCAAATAAATGGATGTTCAATAGTTTATTTGCATGTGTGAGTATGTGTGTGAGTAACTTTTGGATGACTGTCAGTGTGTAACAGGATGTATATGTGTATCACTACATATGATGAGTGAGTATATGTATGAATGACTATATAGAACTGTTGCTGAATGAGTGGATGTGTATATAGATGGTGAAATTACTGAATTGGTTGTTGTATCTGGTATGGGTATCTCCATTTTTTTGAAAATGTTAGTTTATATTTTTGAATATGTGTTTCAAGGGTTACATTACACTGAACTATAACTGGTGTGAAACCTATGGTTTTTTTCAGTGAATTTCATTGGTTTTTTAAATGCTAATTCCTAACTATATATAGGGCCTCAAACCTATGTTTTTTCAGTGAATTTCAAAGGTTTTTTAATAGCAAATTTCTATAGGTATGAAATGTAATATTTTTTATAATGAATCCTGTATTGTATATTTATGTAATACTATTTTTTTAATGTATATTGTTCATGGCTTTTTCTTTTTCTTTTTTTTTTTTTGCCCTGGAGCGCTCCCGGTGCGCGTCCCGGTGAGTGCACCGGTAAGCGCAGTCTTCCAGCACGCCCCGGGCGCATACCGGTGAGCGTCCCGTTAGCGCTATTGCGCGAACGAAAACATCATCGTGACGTATCGCGTAGCTGCGTCCGCATGATACGCACGGCGTAAGCGCACCCGGAAGCACTCGAGCGCATACGATCACGCTACGTAACCATCCGACGTGCTTACACGACGCGCCTCTGAGCGAGCCCCGGGGCGCGTAGCGTAAGCGCGTCGGGTCATGTGACCTAAAAATAACACTTTTTATTGGTACAGGACAGTTTTGGTTTCCAAATGATGAAAGCCCTGGTCATGTGACCTGAAAATAACACTTTTCATTGGTTCTGGACAGTTTATTTTCCTAATGATGAAAGCCCCCACCTTTTTTCCTCATTCTCACTTTGTACTTTGAGTGAGGGAAACCTGTTTCCAGAGCTATTACTAATTTGTACTCAGAAATGGCTGCAGTAGCAGCAGCAGCAGGAGCATCTCAGCCACAACCACCACCACCACCACCACCAAGAGGACCATCACAACACCACAGTGGTTGAAATGAAGATGAGGAGGAGGAGAAGGAGGAGGAGGACTCAAACAACTTGTGGACACCCCCACCCTTGTAGCCGGGCACACGCTCGACCCTATCTTCACCTCCAGCAAGGACATTTTCTTCGACCGCACCACAGCTCTCCATTGAACAGACCACAGCTGTGTTCACTTCAGCTACAAAACCACCTTGACCCACAACCGCCCACAACCTATTCCTCTGAGAAACTGGAACAAAATCACCTCCGATCAACTCCTCACATCACTCAACCAAAACCCTCCCACCCTCTCATTGGACCCAAACCAAGCGGCCACCAAACTCAAGCAATGGATCACCCACAGCGCTGACGAATTAGCACCCCTGAATAAGCACCTGATCATTTCAGGCAGCAAAAAGGCTCCCTGGTTCAATGATGACCTTAAAAAATCCAAGTACTTATGCCGCACCCTAGAGAAAACATGGAGAAAAAACCCAACCTCCGACAACATGGCCACCCTCAAGGCGGCCACCCGCAAACACCACCAACTGATTCGATCCACCAAGAAATCAGCTTTCAAGGATCGTCTCGACAACAACGCCCACAACAGCAAGGAACTTTTCAAAATCGTCAAAGAATTCACCAACCCCGCCGCAGCATCTAACGACATCACTCCCTCCCAAGACCTCTGCGATGCGTTATCCTCCTTCTTCTACAACAAAATTGCCGACATTCACAACAGCTTCGAGAACACTCCCTGCGAACAACCCTCCCCACCCCCCTCAGATCCCACACCGCCAACTAACAACCTCAGCGCCTGGAACCCAATCACCACCGAAGACACCATCCGCCTAATGAACTCAATCCACTCTGGCTCACCAACCGACCCCTGCCCCCACCATATTTTCAACAAAGCTGACTCCATCATCGCACCCCATCTCCGTGATGTCATCAACTGCTCGTTCAACACTGCAACCTTCCCAGAAAGCTGGAAACACGCCGAACTCAGCGCCCTCTTGAAGAAACCCACAGCAGGCCCCTCTGAACTTAAAAACTACCGACCCATATCCCTCCTCCCTTTCCCCGCCAAAGTCATTGAGAAAGCCGTCAACAGCCAGCTCGCCGCCTTCTTTGAATCCAACAACTCCCTCGATCCCTCTCAGTCCGGATTTCGAGCCAAACACAGCACCGAAACTGCCCTCATTGCAGCAACAGACGACATCAGAACACTACTGGACAACGGAGAAACAGTGGCCCTCATTCTACTCGAGCTCTTGGCCGCTTTCGACACAGTCTGCCACAGCACCCTTATACAACGCCTCGGCAACATTGGCATACAAGGAAAAGCCTTGGACTGGATCATCTCATTCCTCGCCGGGAGAACTCAAAGAGTCCGACTTCCCCCATTCAACTCAAAGGCCACTGAAGTCATCTGTGGAGTACCACAAGGATCATCACTCAGTCCCACCCTCTTCAACGTTTACATGAGTCCACTCGCCTCCATCACGCGTCAACACAACCTTAACATCATCACCCAGTTAATCCTTTCCCTCACCAAAGACCCTAACACTGCCAAAACCAATCTTCACGAAGGCATGAAAGAAGTAGCCGAATGGATGAAACATAGCCGCCTAAAACTCAACTCAGACAAAACGGAGGTGCTCATCCTAGGATCTACCCCCTCTGCCTGGGACGACTCTTGGTGGCCTTCCGCTCTGGACACAGCACCCACACCCACAGACCACGCACGCAACCTGGGCTTCATCCTAGACTCCTCCCTCTTGATGTCCAGACAAGTCAACGCAGTCTCATCCTCCTGCTTCAACGTACTTCGTATTCTCAAAAAGATCTTCCGCTGGATCCCCCTCGAAACAAGAAAGACTGTCACCCACGCACTGGTCACGAGTCGACTGGATTATGTTAACACACTATACGCCGGAATCACAGCAAAATTACAGAAAAAACTCCAACGCATCCAAAACGCATCAGCGAGACTCATATTGGACATCCCTCGCCAAGATCACATCACCGGACACCTAAAAGACCTCCACTGGCTTCCCGTCAACAAGAGAATTACATTCCGTCTTCTCACCCACGCACACAAGGCCCTCTACAAACTAGGACCTGAATGCCTCAGCACTCGACTGTCCTTCTACACACCCACCCGCCAACTTAGATCGTCGAATCAAGCCCTCGCCGCAGTCCCGCGCATCCGAAGATCCACCATGGGTGGCAGATCCTTCTCCTTCCTGGCGGCCAGGACCTGGAACTCACTCCCCACTCACCTTCGCCTTACTCAAAACCACATCTCCTTCAGAAAAGAACTTAAAACCTGGCTACTCGACAAAAATTGAACCCCCCCCCCCTTCCCCAAGCGCCTTGAGACCCTCTGGGTGAGTAGTGCGCTATACAAATCCCTGAACTTGAACTTGAACTATAATACCCCATATAGGCCAAAGCAGCACATTATCTGGGAGTTTTTTTCAATCCCAAAGGACCAGAAGAAAGTAAATGCGACAAGGGTTACTTGCCTAATCTGTAGCACTGAACTTTCAAGGGGGAACCCTAACAAAAAATACTCTTTTGGCAATAACACCATGATTCGCCACATGCAACGCCGGCACCCTAACAACTATGCTGCGGCAGAGGTGAGAGAACTGGCCAGCAACCCTCCCCAATCTTCACCCAGCACCTCCAAAAGAAATCAACCCACTCCATCGGGTCCAGAGACAAGGGAGATGGTCCCAAACATACAACCCAAGTTTGGAGAATACAAAATCAGTTGTATATTTTGTGGTAAAATAATTACCTATGGTGAGCAAAGCATAAAGCTCATCAACCGTGCTGGTGACAACCACAATTGCCCCAAAAAACCTGAATTTTTTCCTGATTTTTTTTTTTAGCTCCAGTTGAGCCGTTTACAATTCCCTGTTTTTTGTTTCTCCCCATAAAAATAACAAAAAAAATATAAAATTGTTCATAAAAGCCAAAAAAAGTACAAAATGTTCAAAAAAACAATAAAAAATATAAAACAACAAAAAGAAGAAAATAAACAGTTCTTTTTAGAACTACCTCCAATTTATAAAAAAAGGCTACATTTTTTGAAAACTCTGTCATTCTTTTTTCCCCATGGTACGCTACCCGGTACGCTCCCCGGTGCGCGTACCGGGTGCTCCCCCCGCGCAAATCGAAAAAAAAAATGGGTTTTTTTGCCCCGTGGGGCCCTTTTATGGCCCCCACCCTAGGGGGTCGGGGTGGTCTACTCTGCCCCCTTTTGGTCATTTCCCCCTTTGATTTTGCCACCTTTTGTGTCTCGATCCTACCGAGACACAAGATGGCGGCCACTCCGGACTGTTTTGAATGTTGTCAGACACCCGAGAGCCAATCAGCTTTCCGCGCGCGAACTCGCATAGCGCGCTGGTACGCGCCCCGGTGCGCGTACCGGGGCGCGCTTATAGATATATATATTTTTTTGAACCTAAATTACTCAAAATCCAATGGAGCACATATCTTGAGACATAGCAAAGGCACATCGGGCTACCAGTCCCTACAATTTTGCCAAGTTTGGTGGAAATCCATTCAGCCGTTAGGGCTAAAAGTGAGTTCAACCGCCCTATGGAAATTAACATGGGGGAAACATGTTTTGGGACCCCCTTTTATCTCGCCCCCGCTTGACGAATCCCCCCCAAACTTTCAGGGAAGGAGCGGAGCGCCGCAAGGCAAATTTGAGGAAATGTTCCGGCAGATTCCTCAACCGGCGCCAAAGTTATTCCCAATAGAATGTTGCAAATGCCCTATACAAAATATTCCTAACTATAACTACCTACTGGCGACCGCCAGTAAGTAATATACATATATATATATATATATATATATATATATATATATATATATATATATATATATATATATATATATATATATATATATATATATATATATATATATATATATATATATATATATATATATATTATAACTCCCCCTTTTATTGCATTCCAATGGTAATCTATACATCGACATATATATATATATATATATACATATCTATATATATCCTCGCTCCTCCGCAACTTTTTCAAAAACTCCAATATTTTGGACTAGATCATGTATCTCTTCATGCTAGAGGAGGAGATAGGGTACTCAAATTAAGAAGGCTAGAATCTAGATTCATCATTGACTTACAAACTAAGACCCCCAGAGGTTTGAACAGTGGGGAGGAACTAACAGTTCACCTAGTGAGCTAGGTTGAGCCATTTTTGTATGTAATTTTCCTATACTTAGGATAACGATTTTGATAAACTATCTGTAATAGATGAAGGACTAGCCGGTACATGGCGAGATTGTAATGAGACATGGCGGTTTGTATATAGGAATCCCCTTTGGCCGATCCACTGCTATATTTTTAGAAGTAGTGTTCCTTAAAGCCAATTCTGGTATTATACAGAATCTCGCGAAGTTGGGCGATTGTACAAAATGTAAATACATTGATGTATATACTGTATATAGTGATGTAGATATGTATAGAAATGTTTATATATGTATTTATTATTGCGGGTTTTGCACACTACAAGATGGCGCCCATGAACACTTGCGGCGAGTAGTCCTACATTGTTTTCTATATCTGTTACTTGTGGTTAAAAATGTCGCCTCAGTTTAAATAAGGTAAACACACTGAAGAAGGGAGAACCCCTAAACACGTTTGTGAAGCGTTGGAAATAAACTGAAGCTGTGAAAGAACCCCGGGAGTGCTGCCATCTTTTCTTCCCGACTGGGAGAGAATGCCTTTGAGCGCTCTAATTACACGGAGCATCACCGTGTCAGCGACACCCACCTATGAGTGTCCCGTTTTTGAAAAGGTGCGGAGGAGCAAGGATATATATATAAATATATATATATATATATATATATATATGTAGATGTATAGATTAGCATTGGAATGCAATAAAAGGGGGCGTTATAACATAATAAAACTAAGACACAGGCTGCAACGGGAGTTAAGGTAGATGGGGGAAGGCCGGGGAACAATGGTGTCTGCAGATTTTTTTATTTAACACAGTGCTGGCTTTGCAAAGCTGCCTCTGGGGCCTCATAGGGCTAGCTGCGACCCCCGCAGCTCTGACCTCTTGCACCTTTCAGTGCTGCCTGCGACCCTCTGGAGCACGGGGCCCCTACGCCTCCCAGTACTGCCTCCGACCCTCTGGAGCACGGGCCTCCGTGCCTCACAGTACTGCCTGTGGCCCTCCAGAGCTCTGGGCCACGGTGCCTTTCAGCTCTGCCTACGTATACGACCCTTGGGAGCTCGTGCACCTATCGGCGCTGCCTGCGATCTTCTGGAGATCTGGACCTCTGTGCCTCCCAGTGCTAGCTGCAACCCGCCAATGCTCCGGGCATCTCAGAGCATGCTGTGACCTTACAGAGCTTGGCCTTTTGGATTTATAAATGTCAGTTCCTTGTACCTTGCTAGAGGCAGGCTCGCTCTTTCCACAAGTAAGCGGGGCTTGTGTCTAGATGTTCTTCAGTAGGTCATGTTTAAGTCAGTAGTGGGTCACAAAGGCTCTTAGAAAAAGCGCAGTGAAATGGACACTACAGATTTAAGCACATTGTTAGCAAATAAAGTTTGCATTTTCCATAAAGCATTGCCCTGTATTTGAGCGTTTTGTAATAGGACACATGATTTTTTTAATTTATACAGTGCCGCCTTCGCAGAGCTGCCTCAGGGGCCTCATAGTGCTTTCTGCGACTCCTGCAGCTCTGACCTCTCGCACCTCTCAGTGCTGCCTGCGACCCTCTGGCAGGGCCGGACTGGGAACCACAACCGGCCCTGGCAAAGTGCTCGGCCGCCCCCCCCCCCCCTCCTCACTCGGGGGTGCGGAGGTGCCGCCGAGCTCTTCGTCGGGGCCGGTTTTAAGCCGATTTTGGTACAGGGCGATTTTGCAGCTATGCTGCAAAAACGGCCCTGTAACAAAAACAAAAAAGAATGCCAGTACTGATACTAGATTTCTAACAGAAAATGGTAACCAATGTATAGACCACAGTTCAATACATGTATGTACTCTTTAATAGCCATTTATTCAAAAATGTTTCGCTTGTACACAGTTTTTAAGTTAGGGCTGCAATTCAAACGATATTATATTACAAAAATAAAAATAAGGACACAAAAGTGGAATAAAACCTCATTCATACGATCACTCATTACTCTTCAGACATATCACAATCAAAACACTCACATTCACTCATTCAAGCTTAGTACCCCACACAAACTAAAGGATGAATACGCCAATAGGTGGAGTACTTGGTCTGCCACAAAATCAAAAGCAATCCATATTACTCAAAACAATACACTATATACAATTTTGTTCAATTACAAAATTTGGACATATACATCAAAATTCAAGTGTATTAATGCCAATACAGATGCAAAATGAATTAGCAAAAAGGCAAAACCAGCAGACCCATCGGCCTACGCTTTTCGAATCCCTAAGGTTCTCGGGATTCTCTTCAGGGCCAATCAGCTCTGTAAAAAGGAACAGAAAAACCATGTATCTGGCAACTCCAACCAAGAAAACATGAGAGCGCTACTACACCTATAACAACACTCTAGCTTACCAGTCTAGTCTTAATCAATAAACAGCGTTCACAGATGGAGGCTCCTAAAGAAATAAAGAGGGGGGACAAAGAAAAGGGAAAAAGAAACAGGAGAAATCATGAATGAGTTCTTTGGAAAGTCTTCAATCCGCAAGCAAGTGGTCAAAAAGCCTGGTGGCTTACCTAATGAGGGGTCCACCGTGTCCTCAGGTCGTGTTATGAGGATTCAATCATTAAGCACTGTTGTCAAGGGGCCAAAGTAACCTAACAATGGGAGAAAGTTGTGATGAAACAACGACTTTAGTTTCGTTAAGAATGTGAACAACCACTAGCAGTCTACACCTATGTTCACAACCAGGATTCAAACCAACCCATAATCTCAGAGTGAAGCGTTTTCTTACTGTCAATATCCAAACGCTACGTGAAGGCTGAAGCAATTCGAGGCGAACGTTGGGTCAGTCGAAACAGAAACGCCACGCTGTAAAAGTGTAATGGGGGGGTTTAGAATGTCCTCGGGGGCATAATATATTATCCCAAAGCATATTCATTAGATTGAAATTACCGTAGGAAGCACCAAAACAACGAAGAGGCAGCCGCGTCCCTGGTGTGAATCAGGACAGGAAGCACTGCATTCATTGCGCATGCGCAAGCGCTACGAATCTGGGTAATGTAGTGCACGCATGATGCTTTATGCGTTGACGATGAAAAACACAAATGAATAACACCAATGTGCAAAATATTCTAATCACAATTAAATGATTAATCTGGCCGCATCAGAAGAGTCAAAGAGGCAATGACCTCTATAAATTTAAAGGTTGGTCTAAGGAGTTGACTTAGGGGGGAGGCTTGGACATGTAGTCCAGAAGGATCTGTCCATACGTGGGGTCACTACTCCCAACTCATTCGGGAGTTGGAATGAGTGCAAATTGTATGAAGCCTAGTGGATGGCTGGGAAGGACCTTGCTAAAGGTCAGCCAGTGGGAGACACTCGTTAGTGTGGGGGCATGGAAGCACTATTTACGGAAAGGCTGGGGCAAGCATGTGTCTAGTAAAGAATTTGGATGACAGCCTACAGTCACCACCCTTGTTCGCTTTCAAAAAAGAGAGCAGCATTTCCAATTATGTGGTAAGAGCAGCAGCCCCCAAAGAAGTACAACCAACACTAAGACAACTAATGGGTTTAACTCCCATCGTAGGTCATCACAAATGTGGTACATGTTTGTGTTGTGATCTTACTGTGGATGGCTCACTTTTTCAACATAGGGGAATCCCATGGAAGCATGACTCTTTTAGCAATTGTAAATCTAAATATGTCATCTACGGAGTATTGTACCCATGTGGGCAGCTGTACATCGGCAAAACCAATCAGGAAATTCGTCGAAGTGGAATAGTGATGGACAGCCTGGCCCTGAAACTAAGCAAAATGGGTCAGAAGGGTTGCAAGTTGTTGGAGGCATGGCGGTGCTCAACTAGTAAGTATATATGAACGCAAAATATAATATTATTGTTTTTAACAGCACAATGTTTAACTAGTTCACATACATGTTTTCCTGCGCAGTGGGGGCATACAATGTGGGGCATTCTCTAGGAGAATTAATTATTGGGAAAGTTACCTAAATGGATGTCCACAGATGAAATGTCCAAGAAACACGGATTAGCTCTGGATCTGTATTACACTTATACTTTCAGACTTATAGTGAGACAGACGAGGCTTGCAGGGTGTCTAATCGCACAACAATCCTTCATCAGTTTGTGATGAACACACTTGACACCAGCCCATGCCGTAATAAAAAAATCCCTCTAACAAATGTGAAATTACCTCTTCTGATGTTCCAGTGGGAGTATGCACTGTCTCTGTTTAATGCAAGTGTCAAAATCCAGGCCCAGATTTGCTATGATTTTGCTTGGGGTTGTGTCACTATTGAGATACAGCCTACATTCAAAATCCTTGTATACATATACTAAGTCATGCAAAATCTATTTTTAGGGCTTTGCGTGGCTTAGCAAAATGCAAGTTAATGCAACGCAGTGCATAGCACTGCCATGCATTACATTATGTCACGTTGGTGTTACACCGGTGGGGCATGGACGTTCCCTTGAATCCACCTATGTATTTTGATGATATCCCAGATTTACAAAGGCTTTTAAATGTGGATTTGCACCAAAATGGTACATCAACCCGACAGAGGAGTAACAAGGAGAAATAACTTTAATCCTCCTTATTATTTCCACTTTCCATGTGTACTGCATTCTGCAGCACACATATAAATAGAAATATGACTCTAAGAATTGTTTTTCTGCAGGAAGGTGTCCCATAATGTAGGCACCCTTGCACCATGCTGCAAGAGTACCTGCATTGGCACTAGCCAGCCTCAAGTACACCAGTGCATGGATCTAGCTGACTGCACCATATTTTAACAGATATGGCGCTGTTAGCTTTCTCCGAGTCAAGCAATGCAGTCAGCAACTTTGCTTGCTGCCCTGCGTTGCATGAATTTTTAATAAATATGCCACCCCACTGTGCAGCTGTTTTGTAAAGGAGAGGTTCCTAAAGGATCAAACCTTTTTTTATGCCACATAATGGTAGGATACTACATTCAGACTAAAACAAAAGTCAGGGGGATATGTACAATGAAGTGGCGGAGTGTGTTGTTAGCCTCCTGGGCTTAACGACACGCTCCGTCACTTTGGAAATGCAAGGATGCACCATATGTGCATATGATTGATTGATTGATTGATTGATTGATTGATTGATTGATTGATTGATTGATATGTACAAGAATGTGGTGCAGCCCTGCGTTTCCCCCCACATTGGCAAAAAGTTTAACAACTTAGAGCCAATGCAGGCACCCTTGCACTAGAGTGCAAGGGTGTCTGCGTGCAGGGGAGGAATTGTTATGTTTAGGAAGGTGTCCCTTCCTGCACATAAACAATCCTTAAATGCCATTTTGTAACTTTCATGTGTGCTGCTTCATGCAGCACACATGAAAGTTACACAATGGTATTTTGTAAAAAGGTTTATGTACAGGAAGGGACACCTTCCTGTACATAAACAAACTATGGCTTTTTTCTTTTTCCATATGTGCTGCACAAGGCAGCACACATGGAAAAAGCAAAAACAATGATAAATAATGCATTTCTCTTTGTTTTGCCAACTTAAGACCAGGATTTTCCTGGTCTGAATTGTGGCGCTGCCTCCTCTGTATGCCATCTTTCTACATATGGGGCAGCATCAAAGGCAATGAGCGTTGCGGTGGAACGCCCACCGCAACACCCAATGCACGCCCCTTTTACGCTAAACATAGGGTGAAAGGTTCCCTTTTGTACAAGGCAGCGTTATGCCACGTCAACTCTGCCTTGTTCATACAGAAAGGACCCTATCGCCATGAGAACATGTCAAAAAGTGATGTTCCCGTGGCGATAGAGGCTTGTACATATGCCCCACAATTACTCAAAAGTGAAGTTGTTCACTGAATCATTGACGATATGCTCGCTGCGACAAGCGCATTAGTTCCACACTATTATCTAAAAGTGCCTGTTTACCTATAACTTTACAATCTATGCTCCGAATCAGTTTCCCTGAATAGGATGCAGGAAGCGGTTTGTGTTTTCGTTTATTCCCCTGTAGACGTCTTATTACAAAAGACAGATAGCATAATTTCCTTAAAGCTATGAGGCTGGAAAAACATTTATCTTCATCAACACCGTATGATTTAAATATGCCCAAAGTCCTTGGACAGCAAGAATCAAGATGCAACAGTTATTGTAGGAGATTGCCGCTAGCATTGCCTTTAACAAGTCTATCAGTGCGCTTTTCACTTCCCAGTGGGACCAATTGAGCTGCATTTAGCTGGTGGCAAATGGAGAAAGAGCGGAAATACGACTTTGGATGAGAAATGCAGAGCTCTTCAAAGGCAGATTTAAAATAATATGACTTTGCACTTTTATGTGAAGCCCTGAATATTTCAAGTGTTTTACTTCGCGGGTTACTCTTTTCCCTTCATCCAGCCTTCACGTTGACGCCATTGGTTAAACGCTCGCTTGTGGCATCAGTTGTGATCTGCAGTAGTGTTCCAATCTCAAAAAGGCCTTCCGTTTTCTGAGGTCGGTAAATAAAGTACCATTGGAGTGTGTACTAAAATACATTACAACAGTTAGTGATGGCAAAATTAATATGTCAGTTTAAGGGCTATATTAACCAAAATTATAATCACACATACGGTAACAAGAATTCCAAATTCAAAACTTAATACAACAAATTGTGTACTACCAAACAAGTTTTTCATCGCTATTTCATGGCAAATTATCATGATATGTGTTACTCGTTCAAGGAGAATAGTCATAAAGCAAACAAACCTCAATATTATTTGAAAGAAAATATATTACATTTTTGTTTAAAGCATCCAAAAACGAACCTAATTTTGTAATGCCTATTTGAACTCTGCTTGCTAGGTGAACTTTTCAGAGAAAACTCTTTTGCAGGTCTTGTTATCGACCAACTTTCTAATTGGGGAAGCTCGTGTCATGCCTGAGCAAATTAAAAAGTACAACACGATAATAAAAAAATAAAAAATTGTATATTTATGACATGAATATAGGATATTTATAGCAAGACAGTAGCCGTAAAAAATACCCCCAAATTTGAACAATTATGGACTAGGAGAGTGAGTGAAGTAGGCAATCACGGTCCTTTCTATAAAGATCCACTGAAGTTGTTCACTCAAGCAAAGCTTTCTGCCTTCTTCCTTTCTTTTTTTCCTTCTCTTTTCTCCTTTTTCATATTTCAGATCACCTTTCATCATGCTTCTGTTCTTCCCAACGTTCTTCCCACCCTGCTGCTGTACCTTCCATCTTTCCTTCCTTCTTCACATTGTTCGGAACTTCCTAGGTGATCACATTCCATTTGTCTCTGACTTATTTTTTCTGTTTAATTGTTATCATGTCCCTATCTCTCTGTAATCACATTTGCTGGTTCTGTTGCCACATATAGCCCATTTCCTTTGCTGTGTAATGCTGATTTATTTCTTAGTGCTATCAACTTATGTTTCCATCTTTTGAGCTGCTAGTCACTGCGCAAAGTTTCTGGAACTACACATAAAATTATAATCTGCACACCCACTGAAACTGGAAGAGCAGGTCCATTGCTAAACGTTTGTTTATAGTTCGCCTAAACAACAGAAATTCAATTCTGAGCATACCCATCCCACTGTGGGCAACATACTAAGGTATATATAAAGTGATGGATGGAATGCCTGAATTATTTGTGCAGCATCCCAGTCCATCGTTATTTTGCACTTTGGCACTGACACAGCAATAGGCAAATCAGTCCTGGCCCGCACCAATAGGAACAGTGCTGACTGAACTGCCAGTCTAGGTTCTCCTTGAACTGGAATACAAGCAACCCAGGACGGGTAGCCAGGTGTACCTTGATTCCAAAGGCAAAGTGTGCACAGGACCCACATCTGAGCACACCACATTTACACAGCTTTTGCCATTAGTGGCTCAATAAATGACACTGTAAGATTTGTCAGCTTTGCCAGTGGCTGCGTATTTGTTGGACACAGTAGCATCCCACTCCAGTCACAACACTGGTTGGAATATCAATTCGCAAACTCTTTGCAAATACAACAGATGAAACTCTCATGATGAGATACTACCAGTCCGCGTTGAGAAAGCTGACGCTCGAGTAGAAATCTACTTGAGCTACAGACATTGACCGCTTGCACTGTGGAAGATGGGGTTTGCACTGATTGCACAGTGCGGACAAACATCCGGCACTGTGCAATCAGTGCGAACAGCATTTTGCACAGTGCACTACGCAGTTTGCGTAGCTACGCATAGCTCATGTAATGCGAAGTGCACTTTGCGTAACTACGCGTAGTGCTAATACATGAACTACGCCCAGGATTAGAAATGACATGGTGTGCAAAAAAAAAACGATGGATTTAGGCCGGGATCTCTGTACTTGGGGTGAAAGTTTGACGTTGTTCTGCATTGAATCCATCAATTGTTCTTTTTGAATTTGTCACCCAAATGGTATATCAATTCTTTGTTATTTATGTAATTGTTTTTGTAATGTTTGTATTCTGCTATGTATAGATATATGATGACAATAACTAATTTCTATTTTTGATAATATTCTAGTTGTAGGTATCGATGACTCTTCGCATATTTGATTAATTTTATCAATACATATATACACACTAAGACTCTGTGATTAATTGGTATGCATCCTAGAAGCAGGGCAAAATACTCCTTCTATTGATAAGTTTACAGGCAGTTTGCTTTGGTTTAGGTAATTGCACCATTCCACTGGAGTCATGCCAGCCTGGCTGATGTAGGGTGATACCCCAAAACCAGTCCCAGGATGCTTATCTCCGGTCCAGGTAGAACCTGGGCTGGCAGTTCGGGATGGTCTGTTCCCATGGGGAGCAGGGTTAAGACTGATTTGCATATTCCTGGGTCTAATCTGAATTGGCATGTTGCAAAAAAACTATGGATTTAGGCCCAGATCTCTGTACTGGTGGTGATTGTTTGACATTGTTCTGCATTGTATTGTTCAATTGTTCTTTTTGCATTTGTTGCCCTAAGTGGGTCGGTTATGCCAGATTTTCACTATGAGTCTGGAGTGAAACTAGCCTGGTTGATGAGGGGTGATACTCCGAAAAAGGTCCCAGGATGCTTGTTTCTGTTCGAGGGAGGACCTGGCCTGGCAGTCCAGGCTGGACCTTTAGCATGGGGAGCATGGTCAAGATTGATTTGAATATGGCTGGGTCTAAACTGGAATACGATGGTGTGCAAAAAAAGATGAATTTAGGCCCAGATCTCTTGGGGTGACTGTTTGACATTGTTCAGCATTCCATCCATCAATTGTTCTTCTGTTTGCGATCACTTCACTAACAGCACTACTTGAATTGATAAGTAGTTAAATTTCAAAAACCAACCAAAATGAGAGCAGCATAAATCTGTTAGTGCATCATAGCAAGGTAACCAGTCAAACGTTGGATCAGCAGAGGCGCAAACATGTACTGGGTCGGCTGCGACTGCTGGGCCTTGAATTCATGTGGTTAGCGCAGTGCGTTCTGAATTAGTACGTGGGGGTTGTATCCGTTCATAACAAACCGGCTTAGCAGCTTTCCTTGTTCTTTTTGCCCTAGTAACTTCAGGTTTTGGGGAAACATTTGCAGTTGCGGTTGCAAGAGTGTCGTTGGAGCAAGCCAGTAATAAAGGATCCTCCATCTCCCTAATGAGCCCAATGTCCTCATTTCCCTGAGCGCCCATTTCACTTTCTTGAGCTGGCAAGTGTAGATTGTGGTCAGCTGATATAATCGATGATGGTTGAGAGTCAATACAATCGGTATTCTCAATTTGTTGAGGGAACGGGGGTTTTATTTAGCCAATGGACAAGCACTTCTAAGTTAGCTTGATTTCGGTACTGACAATATTCACTGCTCTCTCCCGCATACTGTCTATGGTCGTAGTATTACGTAAGGCTGGAGTATTATTACGTTTCCCATAACAATTGCAGCCCCAGGCATAAAACTTGAATGATTCACCACTCACTACTGCCAAGCACGGAAGATCGAAAATATCAGAGGGGTGGCCCAGCTCGGCCTCTGATGGCCCCTGACAGGCTCATACGGGCCCTCCCTTGGCCCAGGCTTTGCCCAGAGCGTCCTGTGCAGCAGGCCACAAGGCAAGGTTGCACTCAGGGAAACCAAGTCCCACCAGAGGGTGAATGCCGAAACTCCGGCACCAGCGGCAGCAGCGGGAGACCCAGCGAGGTCCCGAGCTCCTCAAAGGAAAGAAGAGTGCAGCACGGCTCCCCAGCTGAGCCGCACAGAGCAGACCAGCACACAGGCTCAGGTAAGCGACCCCCACACTGCGGGTGCGAGGCAACACAATGGGAGTGCCTCCGCCCTCAGCAGCTGTGGGAGATTAGCAAGGTTGCACTCTGGGATACCGAGTCCTACCAGAGCGTGACTGCCGCAACTCCGGCAGCAACAGCGGGAGACCCAGCGAGGTCCATAGGCTCCTCAAAGAAAAGAAGAGTGCTGCACAGCTCTCTAGCTGACCCGCACACAGCAGACCAGCACGCAGGCTCAGGTAAGTGACCCCAACACTGTGGGGCATGAGGCAGCGCTTTGTAGCGCGATGGGAGTGCCTCCACCCTCAGCAGCTGTGGGTGATTAGCAAGGTTGCACTCTGGACACCGAGTACCCCCAGAGTGTGACTAAAGCAAATCCAGCAGCAGCAGCAGCAGCAGGAGACCCAGCGAGGTTCAGAGGCTCCTCAAAGGAAAGAAGAGTGCTGCATTGCTCCCTAGCTGACCGGCACACAGCAGACCAGCAGGCTCAGGTAAGGGACCCCCACACTGCGGGGCATGAGGCAGTGCTTTGTAGCATGATGGGAGTGCCTCTGCCCTCAGCAGCTGTGGGTGATTAGCAAGGTTGCACTCTGGGACACCGAGTCCCACCAGAGTGTGACTGCCGCAACTCCGGAATCAGCGGCAGCAGCGGGAGACCCAGCGAGGTCCAGAGGCTCCTCAAAGGAAAGAAGAGTGCAGCACGGCTCCCCAGCTGACCCGCACAGAGCAGACCAGCACACAGGCTCAGGTAAGCGACGCGACCCCCACACTGCGGGTGCGAGGCAACACAATGGGAGTGCCTCTGCCCTCAGCAGCTGTAGGGGATTAGCAAGGTTGCACTCTGGGACACCGAGTCCTACCAGAGCGTGACTGCCGCAACTCCGGCATCAACAGCGGGAGACCCAGCGAGGTCTATAGGCTCCTCAAAGAAAAGAAGAGTGCTGCACAGCTCCCTAGCTAACCCGCACACAGCAGACCAGCACGCAGGCTCAGGTAAGTGACCCCAACACTGTGGGGCACGAGGCAGCGCTTTGTAGTGCGATGGGAGTGCCTCCACCCTCAGCAGCTGTGGGTGATTAGCAAGGTTGCACTCTGGACACCGAGTACCCCCAGAGTGTGACTGCCACAACTCCAGCACCAGCAGCAGCAGCGGGAGACCCAGCGAGGTTCAGAGGCTCCTCAAAGGAAAGAAGAGTGCTGCACGGCTCCCCAGCTGACCTGCACACAGCAGACCAGCAGGCTCAGGTAAGCGACCCAATACATTGTACCAATCCACATAAGGATCTAAGGCCCCACTAAACTGCATGCTACTTTTCTATCACTTTATCACCGGAGTCTCATTCTAGATAGGCAGCAATGAGAACTTCCTTCTCACCCATACCCTCATGATAGAAACCAAGGCAGTAGTCTTAGCCTTTACTCTGCAAGGACTTGGGCCATGGAAATTAGCCATACAGTTAGGCTAATTTATAACCTCAGTGCGCTGCTGGAATGTCACTTTTTATGGTGTTCCAGAGGACCACTGGGCTTACCCATATCTACAAGGCCACATAAAGCCACCCTGCATAGCTTTTCATGGCCACATATATAAGGTGTGAAGCAACACAGCACAAGTCGCTGCGTTGACTCACAATTCTATGATGAGGAGTTCCAAGGGCATTGTGGTGGTTGTTTTCACGTAACACTCATGGCATTAGACACTGTCCCAGGTTTACAACATGTTGTAAACATGAAAATGTATCAAAAGCCAACACCTCCCCAGGGGCAGCGTAAGGATTGATTTTGTAAAGGAAGATGTGACTTCCCCCACAAAAACTGCCTGATTTCAATGCAGAACACCCCTGCATTGGCGCATGGCAACCATTTGTGCATCAACGCTGGGAAAGAGGACAGTAATGCACCATATCTCATAGATAGGTCTGCGTTGGTATATATTTGATGTCACTCAGAACCCCTTTGTGAAAAACATCCATTATAAAAACATAATTCTATCACTTTTTCTCTCAACATAGCCAGGTATATTATCGTTCTGGAATGCAAGGATAAAGGTCCACTTAATTTTAGTAGTTACTGGCCGTGGAGAAATATAAAATTACAACTGATACTGAAATAACAAATTATTTGAAGGGCACGTAGGATGATAGATGGCAGACCTTTATATGCTATTCTGTAGGCTTCTAGTAAATCTAGATGTAATGACCTGGCTAGAATGTCCTTTTCATCTTCCGTAACAAAACATGCGTTGATATGGTTTGTTTTTATTGCTATAGGGGGACCAGGTATAGACTGAGTTTAGGGTGGTCCCCTCTTTCCTATTTTTAGGATTAAAAACCTACTCAATCCCTCTGAGATTTCTAGTAGAGTGAATGCCCTTTCAGTTTTGTCTCACAGGATAATTTAGACCCTGCAGACAACAGGGCCAGACTGGCTACTGGGCGTTTTGTCATGCTGCCGAGCTGGGGGCTGTTGTCACTGCGGTGGGGGCTAATTTTGTTGATGGAGACCTGCGTGTGTTTCGAAATAAACAAAACAAAACAAATTTCGTTCAGCACACGCAGGTTCCCATCAACGAAATCAGCCCCTAGCTTGGCAGCATGCCAAAACGCCCAGTAGCCAGTCGAGTCCTGGTAGACAGACAGCCCACAAGCCTGGTAAGCAGAACCCCTTCCTGTCACTCCACCGATAGGATAGGATAGGATATGTGTTTTTAAAGCGCTCGAATGCCATGGAGTCTTGGCGCTGATGTATGTGGAAGATGAAAAACTCCTGAGTTCTCAGGAAGACTAGTCAGAGGCAAACAGCCATGTTTTCAGTGCCTTCCTGAAAAGCTGCCGGTTGGACTGAAATCTCATGGCCACTGGCATACTATTCTAAAGTTTAGCCGCACAGTTTGACAGCATCCTACCATCCCACCTTGCCCGCCTGATCTTTGTAACCTGCACTAGGTCCAAATCTGCCGATCTTAAAACACCCGAGGGGTATAGGGTGCAAAACATTTTTTTAATATCCTCGGCACCCACCTATGGAGTGCCTTGTGTACCAAGCATAAGGCCTTAAAATCCACTGGCTTCTGGACCGGGAGCCAATGCAATGATTTAATCCCTGCCGAAGTTGATTGTCCCTTCGGTATGTTCAAAAGCAGGCGTGCTGCCGCATTCTGTAACAACTGCAGTTTTTTCATCTGCATCTTATCAATTCCCAGAGAAAGAGCATTACAATAGTCCAGCTTGCACAGAAAAAGGGCAACCATCACCGTCTTTTGTAATTCTTGAGAAAGTAAGAAGAGGTGAGACTGTTGACTTGGGCAGAAAAATTCAGCTGGTCATCAAAGATGACTCTGAGATTCCGGACCTTGACAACAGGGCTAGGACATTCCCCACTTCCACCAGCCACCATGAGTCATTCCAGAGTGGTCGGCCTTGGCCATACACTATCACTTGAGTTTTATCTGTATTGATTTTCTGGAAGCTATGGTTCATTCAGGCCATATTCTCAATGAAACAAGCATGAAAACTGACAGCTGTGACCTCTGGCTGATTGGATATCGCGATCACAAGCTGAGAGTCATCCGCATAAGAGACCAAGGCAAAACCATGCATCCTGATGAGTCTGGCTAATTGGGTGACACAGACGTTAAACAGCATAGGAGATAGGGCCGATCCCTGAGGGACACCACAAGGAAGATGGAAATTGTCAGTTTCCAGACCCTCTCAATGCAAGGTCTGCTCTCTTGCCTCCAAAAACGAGGAGAGGAGGGCCAGAGCTGTGTCTTCGATTCCCACGTTCCTCAGCTGCTGAACTAACACCGCGTGGTTCACGTTGTCAAATGCTGCTGACAGATCGAGGAGCACGAGGACCGCTCTGCTTCCTCTATCTACTGTCTTTCAGATTTCTTCTGCAGCAGCAATTAGGGCAGATATGGTAGAATGACATGACCGAAAGCCGTGCTGCGTAGGGTCCAGCAGATTGTTGGTATCTAGATAGTTAGTCAGTGTCTTATTCATTGACTTCTCCATGATTTTAGCTACGATTGGTAGGCCGGCAATGGGGCTTTAATATTTAGGTTCAGTGGGGTCCAGGGATGTTTTTTTTTTTTTATTGGCTTGATCGCTGCTTTTTTCCAAGCTACTGGAGAGCTACCTGATCCCAGAACTTGGTTAATAAGGGGAGTAAGATAGTCACAGATCCTCATAGAGGCCAAGTGCATAATAGCTGGTGGACAGGGGTCTGTAGGAGAACCAGACATGATAGAGAGGAGCAGTTTTTGTACCTCCTCTCTAGTAAGTATCTGAAAGCAGGATAATCTGCAATGAGTCCCTTTGTCCACACCGGACAGTTGACATTGGTTGTCAGGTGTTTCCCGGGTATTCAGAAAGTCGTCATATATCCCTTGCACCTTGTTCTGAAAATGAGTAGCCAATTTATTGCACATATCCTGATCTTGTTTGAATATATTTCCTTGCTGCGGTTTGGCCAGCAGTTTCACTGATTTAAAAAGCTCCTTGGCAGAGTTGCTAGCTTCCTCAATCTTGGTTGTAAAATAAATATTTTTTGGCAGCTATTTTTGCCTCTTTATACTGGTTGAGGGCTAAATTATATCTTACTTTCTTGCCCATACTATAGTCTAGTCCACAAAGACATTCAGCTTTCCTGCACTTTATTTTTAGGCGCTTTCGCTCCGGTCCATACCAGGGTGATGATGTCTTAGACCTCTTTAACACCACCACTTTCTCAGTTGCAAAGCAATTAGCCGCTGTCCTAAGCCAGTCATTACATTGGGATGCTGCTACATTATTATCTTTTGCTAACGCGGCGGTGTTAGAAATTGGATTTCTGGTTGGCTGAGGCTTGCGCCAAAGCCAGGTAGAAAACACCACTCTAGTCAGGGCAAGGGGGAAATACATTGTAGATAACCCCTACTCACCCCCTTGGTAGCTTGACAGGAGCAGACAGGCTTATTCCCAAGGCAATGTGTAAAGTATTTGTACCAACTCTCACAGTAATGTAGCACACCACAAATAGACACTACATCAAGTATTTATAAAAATATAAATTACTTTATATAGATTAGGCAGATCAAAACGTCATAAGCAACACATACACAACCAATCTTGTTTTAGAAAATATTCTCTTAAATATTTTCACTTGAGTAATGTTCTCTTAACACTGTTCACTTGAGTAATGTTCTCTTAACACTGTTCACTTGAGTAATGTTCTCTTAACACTGGTGAATAATAAAATTGACTGAGCCTTTGGAGGCTCCTGCTCGTAGTGCGTGGATTGTTATTTCAAAACTACTGTGACTGAGACGCTTTTCACAAAGGCCCCTGCTGCACTACTGAAGGCAGAGAATCACCCAAAGTAGCGCTTTCCCAACCACTTAAATCGTGCCTCCTCAATAATGTATATAGCGCTTCCTCAGTCACTTAAAAATAGCGCTTCCTCAATCACAAAAAATAGTGCTTTCCCAATCACCCCCGTGATTGCGTAGTCAAGTCACCACTACTTGTTGCAAGGGTAATGGCCAAGTCGCGCTCCAATACTGAGGTCCCTCTGTGAACCGGTCCGGGCTGTAACAACCTGTTGTAGCAATGAGCACACTCCCGTCGCACACATGCTCACTCTCACCCCGCTCCTGTCAGTGTTGCAAGCGGGCTGGAGTGTTACCTTGGTTCTGTCGGGCTGGCTCGGCGCTTCACTCTCGGGCGGGTTCTCCCTTCTGTTCCGGCTCCCGTCCTGCTGGGGATTCATCTATTGGCGTCACGCTCGGGGTTGAGCACAGCTCCCTGCAGGCGAGCCCCTGCTGTTGCTTAGCAACACTCTGACCATTCCCCCAGCGCAGCCCTTTTTCTTTGCACAGTGAAATCTACACGAGGCCTCCGGGTGGTCTCCAGAGTGCGCTCACTTTCACGGGCTGCAACTGAAGACAAGGACTGGCTAACTCACGGGCCAGCTGCAGGGAAAAGTAGCACAATGCACCTGCGGCAGTGATCTGGTCACAAGCCTCCACAGTCTCTTCACGGCCGCGAGCACGGGCGAGCAGGCAGATGGTGCCAATTAACACTACGTTTCTTGCAGACACCAGTTGGGGGTTTAAACGCACAACCCAAAGCATTAAGCAGATGTCTTTCCGCAAACTTTTGTGTCCCTGAGTTTGACAACAGGCGGACAGCTCTTCCCAGGCCCTTGGAGATAGGGGGTCTTCAGAGGGGGCGAAGCACACAGCACAGCTCCTCTTCAAGTAAGGGGGACACAGCACACAGCAGACAGTCCCTTGGTCCTCTTCCTAAGTACTCACAGCAATGTAGGTCAGCTTCCAGACACTCAGCAATGGCAGCACTTTTCCTCAGTCTTCCTGGCTGTTCTTCTTGGGCAGGATTTCCTTCTTGATCATGAAGTTCCCTTATCTAATTGTACTGGGGTCCACTGCACCTTCTTCTGGGAGAATACCAGAAATGGAATAAACCAAGGGATAATACCCCATGTAAATGTGATTCCTTTTCCGACCAAGACCTGACCCATTTTGTATTTTTCTGTCCCTTTTTTGCGGAGGGGAGAAAAAAATACATACTACCACTGATGAGAAATAGGGGATTTATGCAAGTGAAACCCGCATTGCTGTTTTTACAAATTATGGAGACCCCTATTGTGATGTATGGGGTGGCAAGTTTTTTGGTGGCAGCCATGAGAGCTAAACGTCTCAGATCAATGAATTCCATAAATATTGATTGAATCACGTAAATATAGGTGTAGTATATTACACAACCCATGTCTGTAGATTTGTATAAATAACTTGCACCATATAGTTTTTTAATTGTTTTCTGAAATTGCCAATGAACAAATTACTTATAGAATATAAATGTGATGTTGAATTAAGGGGTTTGAAATTACTTTAAAAAGTAAAATGAAAAAAGTAAAAAGGAAAAAGGAAAATGAAAAAGTAACACCTGACCCCGATTTCCCCTTCATAATTGTTCTTTTTAATGTCTTTTAAAATACTTTTTATATGTATACCACATCCCTGAACCGTATTGTTTAAATATGAATGAAATGCCATCCCCATCTTTATATTTCTTTATATGTTTTGATATGCCTTATATGCCTTATATGTGTTGATATGTGTTTATGTGTGTTGTAGTATACTTTTATGATTTTAACTAATCGAATAAAGTATTTTTGACTCTGACTCTGACTCTGTACTGGGGTCCAAGTTCTACCTTTATACCCCAAAAGTATTTGTTCTTCTTGTGTGAGGGGTACTGGACCCAGTCTAAACCAGTTCTGGGTGCACTCTGCCAGTGCACCTCACCTTCCTTTGTTAGTGTGGGCTAGGGCCATCAGATCCAGCATTGTGGCAGGCAGGCACAGCCCTATTGAGACCCAGGTGCTACTCCTCCCCACCACTCTACATGTAGATGGGGCTATTCAGCCTAGTGCTGACTCATCCAGCCACCCCAGACCCTGTCACTCACAAACCAGACAGTCAATACACAAACAGGCAGAGGCACACAGAAAGTTTGAACGGAAAAATAGCCACTTTCTAAAAGTGTTATTTTCAAACTTAGAATTTAAAACCATCTTCACTAAAGGAAGTGTTATTAAATTCTGAGTTCAGGGATACCAGATTCCATATGTCTATCTTGCCGCTATGGGAAGATATACAGGTAAACATGTTACACAGTATCCCCTATGTTATGCTATGGGCAAGATAGGCTTTCAATAGTGAAAAGACGAAATTGTCAGTATTTTACTATCAGGACATGTTACCCACACTAGTATATGTCCAACCTTTCTCATACACTGCACCCTACCCAGGGGGGTACCTTGGGCCGACCACAGGGGTGTCCAAAGTGTCAGAAAAGAGAAGGGTCAAAGGAATAGTACCGGAATCATGGAATTTGAGTCAAATTGTTTTTTAAAAAAAAAAGATAAATCTCCTACTGCGTGCAGGTCTTATAGACCTATATCGCTTATTAACTCAGATACCAACATTTTCTCAATAATTTTAGCTACTCGACTAGCACCAGCAATGACCGAGCTTGTATCAAGCCATCAACATGGTTTTATCCAGGGCAGAGAGACTACGTCTCACATAAGCACGCCTATATCTGCTTTCGATTTATCGGAAAAAAAGGGGATTCACCTGGGGATGATGCTTTTAGATGCACAAAAGACTTTTGATCGGGTAGATTGGAAGTTTTTATGGGGGTGTTGGAGAGGGTGGGCTTAGGGGGGCGATATAAACAACGGGTTTAAGCTCGATACTGCAATCCTTGCACTAAATTAATGTACCTTGGCACACAATCAGAGATAATTTCTATACACAGGGGCACTAGCCAAGGATGCCCACATTCTCCTCTTTTATTTGCACTTTATATTGAACCTTTTATTTTCTTCTTATAAGCTAACCCTCAAATCACTCCTATAAGGCAAGGCACACGCATTTTAAAGGTAACAGCCTATGCAGATGACTTAGCTATATTCTCAATTGAACCGGCAAGAGAAATGATAGAAATAGAAAAAGAAGCAGATAGATTTGGCAAACTATCTGGATATAAGCTGAATGCACACAAAACACAAGTGGTGGTTAATATTAACACTGGGGCTAGCTTAAATGGGGTCTGCACGGTAGCTGTTTAACTGGCTAATCAAATAATTTCACTAAATTACGAGGTATTGTTTAAAGAAACAGCTGCTCTTTTAAAAAATGGCATAAACTTCCGATTGGCATTATGAGACGTGCAAATACAATTAAGATGAAGAGATTGCCAAGATTCATATATCTTTTCAGATCCATTCCCTTACGTGTTCCCAATAACTTGTTTAAAAGGCTGGACGGCCTCTTTAGCAGCTTCCTATGGGTTTATAAGACTGCACGAAGAGCTATGTCTCTACTGAAAGGCCCTTTCGAACAAGGGGGCATACATTTTCCAGACTTTAAAATGTATTTTTGGTCTTCTTTTACAGCACGTCTCCAGAGTTAATTAGTACCCTCTTGTCCGACTTTTTTTTATCAACTTTTATTAGGTGAAATTAGTTATATGTATATTTACAAAACTACTGACCCTAATTATTTTAAGCGAGTTGAATTTAAGACAATACTGGACATTATCTTTATTTGGAGAAATATTTCTAATAGCTGTGGCCAATCTTACTATCATGATAAACTTCCGCTGTGAAACAACCCAATGCTCCCGGAGATTTTTCATGGTAGTATGTTACGTCAGTGGGCGGAGTTAGGGATACAGACATAAGGCGATCTATATGATCAGGTAGGGCTCACTTCATTTGAGAAACTACAAAATCTGTTTAATCTTCCAGATCATATGTTTTTTAAATATCTACAAATGAATAGATTCCTTGGGACACATTTGAAACTGACTAGTATTGTGGAGTCCGACATATGGGACTTTCTATATCAGGATAGAGTCTAAGGTAAGATCAGTGGCATGTACAAAATCCTCACTAGCAACCGAAAAGGGGATATTAGTAAATTGGCTCATAAATGGAGCATGATGCTGGGTGAGGAAATCTTGGAAATGGATATAGAGCAAAGCTTACATATAGTGAGGAAGTCTGTTCATGCCACTAACCTACAAATGCAGCAATTTCGCACTATTTGTAATCAATATTATACACCAGAAAGAATAACTAAATGGGCCCACGCTAACCAAACTAGCACACGTACGAAATGCGCTAAATGTGATCTTCCGGCTGCAGGTTTGATACACATGCTTTTAGAATGTCCTAAAATGAAAGATTTCTGGCAACAGCTAGCTCAAGTCTGCTGTGAGAAGTTAGGGATTGATTTCTCTATAAACTCAAGGGATATTATATTGGGACCTTGTAAGTATAGCTATCAACAGAATCGGCTATTATTGATATTGTCTGTGATGGGTAGACTGATCATCGCTAGAGCTTGGATTGATATACACCCTCCTAATCTTAGGGACTGGTGGACTCTGTTGAAGGAGACATATTCAATGGAATCTATATTGGCAAAGTCTAGGGGCTCACAGGCCCAGAACAAATGTAATTCTGTTTGGGGACTCATTTCAGAATGCTTTTGATGGGAACTAGAATTAGCAGGTAATATACGATATTATTTGTGTTAGTATAATCTCTATATTCTTTGAATATGTTCTTTATGTTTCCTTGTATCTCTTTATAATATTATTATTTTTTAATACAAAAATTCCTGCTTAGTATTATTATATGAATCTAATGAATACTGTTTATATTATCTGCTGACTTGTTGAATAATAAAAATATTTTTTTTCAAAACAGAAAAGGGAAGGGCCAGGCCTGGCCAGTGTGGACACTGGCCAGGACAACATGGCAGTTCACAGACTGCGCACAGGCCCTGAGACGCCATTTTAGGGCTACTCATGTGGGTGCCACAATCAGTGCTGCAGGCCCACTAGTAGCATTTGAATTACCCGACCTGGCACACTTAGTGCACTTTACTAGGGACCTACTGGTAAAACAAATATGCCAATCATGGATAACCAATCACAGTAATCATTTAACCAGGGAGCACTTGCACTTTGGCATTGATCAGCAGTGGCAAAATGCTTAAAGCATCTAAACCATCAAACAAAATCCATCACAGTGTCAAAACCATAGGAGGTAGAGGCAAAAAGTCTGGGGAAACCATGCCAAGGATGCCAGGTCTAACAGGTGGGGAGGCGGCCAGGGGCTGGATCTAGGTCCAAACCTTGCACCTTGTTCCACCAAATAAATTTTACCTTAAAGGGTTTAGTTTGAGTGTAATGACTAGGCAGCATGAGCTTAATATTAAAATGGACGGCCATATGGTCGGACCATGGGAGAATTAATGTTTTCAATAAATTAATGTCCGGGTTATTAGAGAATATGCCATCCAAAGTGTAGCCTATCTGATGGGTGGGGTCGGTTACTAGTAGATTTAGACTGAACACTGCTAAATGTCCAAAAGTCTGACAGTGTCCGAGTTGCTTATTATTTCTTATAACAGCGGATAGTAAGATCTTTTCTAAGATTCTTGCCAATAGGCTAGATGGTTTTATGCCCATTCTGGTTTCCAAGTTTCAAAATGGCTTTATCAAAAAAAGAGATACAACTGACCATGTCAGATGAATCATTGCTCTGTTAGATTGGGCGCAGGCCACGGGATCCTCAGTCAGAGTAACCCTACTGGATGCAGAAAAAGCATTTGATAGACTGTCATGATCTGCCTCATCCATCCCATAGTCACCCCTAGAAACACAGTCAGTATCCCACCATCTAATCACCCCTAGAAACACAGTCAGTATCCCACCATCTAATTATGGCATTTCTGAAGGCCTAAAAATCCTACCCCTTTCCCGTGCACCCTGCATGCATCATTGTCAGTGTGTTTAGTGTACTTTTGGTAATACTGTTCATAGTAATAATTTGTATTTTTCTTACTATCCAAAAACATTCATGTAATCTTTTGGCTTCCCCTTCGTTGACTATTAAAAGAAACGAACTTCAGGACAGAATCATGTGGCTTGATTTAAAGGGTGAACATTGCCTGGCAGTAACGGAGTCAAAGTCGCACTACAACAGAACACGATCTACGGGTTCAGAAATTATGCATCGGCTTGACGTGCTGCGTGCGCACATTCCTTGGTGTGTGGCTGGGCGCGGCTGGGTGCGGCCGCCTATTTAAACCACACCCAGCCTTCTAGAATCCGCTTTGCCTTTCGCTGGAGAGAGAGCTGAGGATCGCGGCAGGAGCTTCGCACTGCAACTTACTTTCAGGAATCCAGTTTCTTCCTGCGCTCTTCGTCAGCATCTCTATAGACCTTCCGAGCTCTCCGAAGCCTAAAAGGACAAAGACAAAGATGAAGAGATAAGTAAATCTTTCTGTGACATCCTCTGGCCCCCTTCGCAAGAAAGGGTCAAGGACAATTTTTGGAACTCTTATAAAGAAGACTTTTAGGAATCGAAAAGTAATACAAGAAACATTGTTTTAGAAAGAAAAGGACATTTCGAGTTTTGGGCAATATTATGTATGTTTTGAATCAATGTTTTGAATCACTTGTTTGAATAGTTTTATTATGATCAAGAAGGCTTTCTGGTATCACGGTTTTATGCTTGTACTTTTCTCTTCTTTAAGAAGTAACCAGATTCTTTTTAGATAATTCAGAACCCCATAACTATCAGGATTACAAGACCTAATTTTAGTAAGTTAAGAATAAATGTAAAAGGTGTCTGGAGGTGAAAACTCAGAGTAAAGGAGAAGAATAAGGTTTTAATTGAATCTTTTGTTTTTAGTACATTCCAAGAAAAGACAAGCACATAAGAATCTCCAGTGAATCACCTGACGACTTGATCCACTGACAAGACAAAGACATACTGGACGCAAAAAAAGAAAGCACTGATCACAGGTATGCTTTCCAAAAAATCTCTGTTTTCTGAATACCCTTAGTAAACTAGGATTTAGGTTAGGTGAAGGCCCTACCATTTGGACAAAGGAGTAAAATCTTAATGCTTGTTGTTTCGCAGGTCGACAGCAAGAAAACCTCTACACTACCAACGTCCATTACTGGCCCTCCTCCCCTATTACTAGTTTTATTCTTGTAGTGTAATTACAATCTGCAAGTTTAGGGTTAGTCATTTGGGAAGTTGGTCCCTTGCGTCCCTGCGAAAATCATCTATGTCGTCTAAAGACTTCATGTCACAGAACAAGTTAAGAGACAACGTGGTCTCCTTGACAGTCGACTGGGGATTCCTGTGGTCTGTTTTGACATGGAAAGGATTTCCTATTAAATATATAAACGCAATAAGGGCGTTATATTCTAAACCTAAAGCTGTTATTCGGATCGCCACTGAGACTTCTGAATCCTTAACGATAACAAGGGGGACAAGGCAAGGGTGTCCTTGTTCCCTCTTGTTATTCCCGCTGCATATTGATCCATATCTGAATAGATTAACAAAAGAAGTCGCCATTCCTCCTGTTAAAATTAATCAAGTAGAATATAAGGTCTTCGCTTATGCCGACGACTTCGCGATTGTCACTTCTAATATCCAATCGGCGCTACCCAAAATTATAGAACTAGCCCAAGAATTTGGTGAATCGTCAGGATATAAATTGAATATCTCGAAAACTCAGGTGATTTACTCCACCAAGGGCAGACCGGATGGCATGATGATCTCGCCTGAAGCGTCGTATCTTGGTATAACAATATCTGTCAAAGTGGAGGACATCGTACAACTTAATACAGATCCCTTGTTGGACACTGTCAATAGGACCCTGGAGAGACTGAATTATTTGCATTTTTCCCTGTATGTTCGTACTAACATACTGAAAATGATTATATTCCCTAAATTTCTTTACTTGTTTCGCACTATACCTCTATTGCTCCCTTCTGTTTTTTTTAGCAAACTAGACAGAATTGTCTCCAGATTGTTCTGGGGCTACCGGAGAGGTAGAAGATCTCCTAAATGGTGTACTTTACTTAGGATCAGGGGTGGCTGGGGGTGCCAAATATTCGGCTATACTATTGGGCAGTCTCTTTAAGATATATGGGAATTTTTATTTTTCAAGACTATGTTATGGATGATTCAGTTAGACCATCAATCTACAAAATGGTTCTGGGGATTGAAGCACGACAATGTTTGTTGAGATTAATAGAACCCAGTTACTATAAAAAAACAAAATGAAAAATTATGATTTCAGTGTTTCAAATCTGGAAACCGTTCAAAAAGAGATTTAACTGGTGCTTAGACCTAAATTACTATACACCTCTCTTGCATAATCCGGTCTTACCTGAAAATTTTAGAGGCCTTATTATTCAGAGATGGCACTGTCGTGAGTTGTGTCTAATAGGAGATCTATATCCAAAGGGGCAATTCGCTCCATATTCTTATTTACAGCAAAAATATAATTTAAACAAAAACAGATTTTTTTAAATATCTACAAATTCTGAGTTTTTGGAGTAAAAAAATGTATTAAACACTATTATGATGGGAAAAATAGATGTATTAGAAAGTTGTAGGAAAAGAAGTAACATTGGTGTAATATACCAGATGATGATAAATAGAACCCAAGATAATTTGAATGTATATACAGAGAAATGGCACAGAAATGTTGGAATTAGGATTGTTGATGTATCTAGGTCAATTGAATTGGCTAGTAGGATACTATTTAACGGATCGCTCAAAAGCCAACATTTCCGCAGAATTAGTAATATTAGGAATGCAATAGGATCAAATTGGTTGAAAAACAATGGAAGAAGAAGGCCTTATGTTTATATGTATGTCTGTATTTCGATACTGTATAACTTCACGCTGGCTAGATGTTGATCCACCAACTTTTCATCATTAGCAGTCTAAATTATTAAATATCTATCAACTTGAAAAAGCGATTTATAAACTAAAGGGACGGAGAAGAAAGATTTTTGGTCAAAAACTCTGGGCTCCTATTTCTAATTGGAGTCAGCAAACAGGTTTGATGTGTTCTCAGGTATGGATGACTACAACTGAAGTTTACAGTCTCAACAGGGTATGGGTGTCCAAACAAATGCCACCGGCGAGGGAGTGACCGGTGCGGAATTCCAATCTACCAAACCCCTTGCCGAGTTGGCAGACACTACTGTGGCAACCAAAATTGATTCCCCTGCTACATCCCCCGGAGAGCACACATCCCATCTGTCCATTCTTTCATGGAATTTGGCGGGGCTTCAGGGTAAGTTAGACTCCCCTGAGTGGGGGTCCTTTATTGGTGAACAGCACATATGCCTGTTTCAGGAGACATGGGCACGGAAGGATATAGGGCGTTCAGGGTATGCAACCTTTTCAATCCCAGCTTAATGGGAGGGGAAGGGACGGCCCTAGGGGGGTCTATGTATATAGGTGGCTTATCATCTGGGATGTAAGGCTAGGGCCCTCCAAACTAATTCACTGGATGTCCAGTGGGTGCTGTTGGAATGGCCGAACCATACTCAACTTGCGCTGATAAACGTATACTCCAAACCGACGGGCATAACAAAGCCCTCACCCACTTGGGATGAGCTTTCTCTATTTCTGAGAATACCCCTGGGTGCTAGGATCTTGCTGAGGGGAGATTTTAACTGTCAGTATGAGCCACTAACCCTGACTATGGAGGGAGCTCTTATGGAGGAGGATGACCAGTGGGGAATTCCGCAATTGGTTGGCCCCCCACCTAAGCGTTGGTCTCCTTTAGCAACACAAATTATGGCACTCACTCTCAGCAATTCGCTGAGGGCTTGTAATGGTGAACTTAAGAGTGATATCCCTTCAAAACCCACCTTCAACAAATCAGGGCAGGAGTCTCATTTGGACTATATCCTTGTTCAGATATCGGACAGGAACAAGGTCTCCGACTTTGTGGTAGTCCAAAGAACTGACAGCGACCACAACGCGCTGATCCTTTCGCTGTTTGCGCCCAGTGCTCACTTGGGCGAACAGCAGGCAGAGGCATCTCCAGATTCTAAACTAATTCTAACAAACGATAGGCGCAGAGTGAGGTGAGCTAAGCTTCTGGATTCTCCTGCCCACATTTCCGAGCTCTATGCACGGATTCTCCCCTTCTTTGAACGCGTAAGGGCCCTTATTAGTCAATCCTCGCCAGAACATTTCTTCCCCAAGTTGGGCACCCTCCATACGGAATTGGTGGATAACCTTGTGAAACTTTTAAATCCAATCGCGCGGAAAGGTCCCGCAGGGGGCAAAGACCCTCCTGGTTCAATTCAGCTTGTAGGAAGGCAAAGGCCGACCTCCTCGCTGTATTGAAGCAACCAAGGGACACAGAGATAATTAAGACTAGGAGGGCGGAACTTAAGCAAGCAATCCACCAAGCAAAGGTGAAATGGGATTACTCTAATTGGGAAAATATGCTGGCCTCTCTTCAGACTAGAGATGCTCATAAATTTTGGCAGATAGTGAGAACAGGGCCGAGCCGACTCAGGCTGTGGAGGCCAATATAGCGGCTTTGGTTTGGGAGGACCACTTCTGCAGCCTCTATGAAGAGGTTAGCCTTGGCCCGCCCAAGCTCCAAGACGAGCTGACTTCTGAACACCTTCTACTTTCTGGAGGGTTAACCGCGCAATCTGAAACTGTGGAGGGCGTTGAGACACTGCAATTTTCACTGGGGTAGGTATTTAATGTAATATCTAAATTGCCCTCGGGTAAGGCCCCCGGGTTAGACAAAATCCCAGGAGACTTATTCAAGCACCAACCTAGAGTCTGGGCCCCGTATCTGTTGGAAGTTATTAACGCAATTCTTGGGGGAATGGCGGTCCCTAATACTTGGCTGGGAGCAGAGCTTGTACCTATCTTCAAGAAGGGCTCTCCTCTGCTCCCAGCCAACTATAGGCCAATCACCCTCATTGATGTTTCACAAAAAACCTTTGCGAGGCTGATACTTGACCGCCTGCAGGAATGGATGATGGACCATTTAGTTTTAAGCACGTTCCAGGCAGGGTTTAGGAGCAAGGTGTCAACTATGGACCAAATTTTTCGTTTGGTCCTTCTGATTTGGAAGACGGTGCGGGTGGAGGGGGGTACGTTGTATACCGTCTTCGTTGATCTCTGCGCAGCCTTTGATTTGGTTCCGCGGAGTAAACTCTGGACGGTACTCGCCAAACTTGGCATCCCCCCTGCTCTTTTAGACATCATTGTTCGCCTACATACACACAATTATGCACAGGTTAGGTGCGGGAGGTCGGGCAGCCTCTCACAAAGATTTCCCGTTGGCAGAGGGGTAAGGCAGGGATGTGTTCTTGCACCGACCCTGTTTTGCCTCTTTGTCAACGGGGTAATCGACTACCTAAATAATGTCCCCAACACAGATGCACCAAGGCTTGGCGGCAGGAGGGTGCCCTCAATTATGTTTGTGGACGACACCCTCCAGCTGTCAAAATCCTCAATGGGGATTCAGAGTATTCTCGAGGGCTTTGAGGCATTCTGTGGAGAGCATGGTCTCGAAATAAATACCCTGAAGACCAAATACATGATTTTTAATCCCCCCAAAAAAACACGCCCCAACCCCACCATAGGCCTGAATAGGTTAGAAAGAGTCCTTACGTTTGAGTATCTGGGTGTGACTTTGAATGACAAATTGGAATGGGGCGACCATCAAGTTAAGTCCCAGCTCAGATAGGCCCAAACAGCAGGGGGAATAATTAGGCTAGTTAATTCTAATAAATCATCTGTTAGACCGTTAGCCCCCCCGTTGGAGATTTATAGACTCCAGGCCAGAGGCGCGATTCTCTATGGCAGTGAACTTTGGGGACATGCCTGTAAAAAAGAGTTGGTCATAGTTGAAAACACGTTTCTTAGACAATTCCTAAAGTTACCGGCTAGCACCCCCCTTCTGCCACTCAGGTTGGATCTGGGTCTAAAACCATTGGACGAAGTTGTGGGTGTAAAGCCCCTAACCTTTTGGAGAAGATTATGGTCTACTCCTGAGTTAGCCAACTATAGGCAGGAATTGCAGGAAATTCTTGCTCTTCCTACTATAGAGAACATCCCGTGGTTTAAATATCTAAAAACGGAGTTTGCCCGGCTGGGTCTTCCTACCCTGTGGAGTGACCCTGAAGTGGCCTGTCAGGGTTTGTCCTGTAAACACCTAGTGGCAACCTTTCATGTATGCAATCTTGCATCCCACACACAGGGTACACGCCCAGATTCCCTGGTTAACACATTTCTCGGGGTGAAAGATTCCTATAAGTTTGATTCAGTCTTTGATGGCCAGGAAATTATATCTCCAATGGCGGTATGGTACTCTTCCGCTTAGAGCATTCACCAGTAAATGGAAGCACCACTCCCCGTAAAATTGTCCTGGCTGCAATTGTAGGCTTGAAGATTAATTGCATTTAGTCTTCTTTTGTCCTGCCTACAGTGCGGCTAGAAGGTTCTGGATAATCCCACTATGTAAAAATCTAGGGTTTGTCAAATTGTTTTTGCAATGGCCAAATTTCTCGAAGCAGCATGGCATAAGAGACTGCTTTTAATTCCTAGGGTACCCCATCCCTGATTTAGATCATGTATTACTGAGTGTACAATCGTTTTGTATTAGGTCATTTTCAGTAAAATTTAATCCATATGTAAAATTGTTCCCGTTTTCGTATGTTATAGATTGTCCAAATAATGAATTAGTACTGATTTATTTGTGATTGTTTTTATAGGCTGCTATGTATTGGGGCATTTTTTCGTTTTATCCGTATGCTATCCCACTATTAATGTAACATTGATGTCTGTTTTTTTGTTTGTTGCAATTTTATGCTCATCTTTTATGGCAATTGCCGAAATAAAGATTAATGAAATGGAATTGGATTTAATTTACTTAATTTGGAAATTATTGTTATAGATTATTCTCCATGTATTCTTTCATAATTTTTTTTCCCTCTTCTCTACTTTGCCATACCTTTGCACTAACTTTGAAATTATGTTTTGCCGGAATCGTTTTTTTTTGTGTTTTTCTGTACCCTTTTTGTATCTCCATGTATTTATTATGGACTGTCCCTTGTTTAACTATCTGCTGTCATAAAATCAATTAAAAAAAAATAAAAAATAAAAAGAACACAGCTCGTGGTCGGAAGGGTCCGGGGATCCACCGCGGCCATAGATATCACTATTTTTTTACATTTGATTTTCTCAGCAACTACTGAACGGATTTACACCATTTAACAAAAAGAGTTCTTTCTGAACCAAGGACTACCTTTTTGCTAAATTTGGTGTAATTGCGTTTAGCAGTTCGGGCTGTAGCCACAGCTAAAGTTTCTTTTGGAAAATTGTATGGGGAAACACGTTTTGGGAAGCCCCTGTTTTCTCTGCCTCGCTTGCCGAATCACCCTGAAATTTTCAAGATAGGAGCGAACCGGAGCACACCATGAGTTTTGAAAGTTTCGCCAAGATTCGTGAATCAGCGCCAAAGTTATTGGAAAAATAATGTTGCGATTTTCCTATGATAACTAGGTCCTAACTATAACTACCTACTAGCAACCGCCAGTAGGTAATATATATATATATATATATATATACAGATATAGTTGTCTGCCGAATTTTCTGGAAACTCTAGTCCTTTTTTTACTGTTTCCATGAAATGAATGAACTATGCCATCCTTAAATGGCAATATTGCTCTATGCCACTCATTCTAAATAAGGTGCGTAGCAGTTTCGCTATGAAAATGGGATAACCTTCCGTGACCTGACCTATTTCAGATGAATTTTCCATTTGCCCCTAAAGTAATATAGCAAATCAGCCAATTTTTCCTAATTATACACTTAATATTCTCTTTAACACAGTGTATTATAATTCTCTTCTATGTGGCCAGGTAAGACGAATGCCAATGCTATTAATTGTTTAACTAGTTCCTTTTTTCTATGTTGCAGTTTGCTGTCTGAAATGTTTTCTGCTATAGGCCTAGCATTTTTGTGTTTATATATACTTTTCAGATTATTTTGACAAGGTCAATTTATAATCATTTAATATTTTTGTAGGTTGGGTTTTGTTAGTTTTTTGAGGTATTAAATCCAGAAATATAATTGTAAATTTGAGTATTTTTTAACAGGCAATAAACCAAATATTAAGGTGTCATAAACCACCTACCTGGATCTCAGATGATTCCAATGGGACAGCAACACTAGTTCCTGAATTTTCCCGAGACTTGACCTTGGTTTAATGGAGGAGACACTGCTTTGGTGGCAAATTCAATGGGATACCACCAGATATGGTACATATAAACAAACAATTAATAAGGCTTTAGTCTAGTATTAACACTCTTTCTTAAGGAATCATCATCTCACGAAAGCTTTTCAAATTTCAACCAACCTTTAGTTTTGTTGTTGTTTTGTTTTCATTTAGATTGTCCATAGATGCCCCTTCATCAAACTTCTTGCACTGTAGTGAGTATGATTTCAGCATCAAACACACAAGCAAATTTGGACGGGGTTAGCTTTATCCAAGTCCTCTTTGGCAGATCCTAGTATGTACAAGTTGAACAAAAACACTGGTTACCTTTGTTTGCAGCATGATGTTACGATTGAGCTCAGCGTGCAGTATAATTATGTCTGCTAATGTGTCTCGCCCTTTCTTCTTGTTCTTTCTTCCATCCAGGTGTGCGACAAGTGTGGGACGTTCTTTGAGGTGAGGATGAAGTGGGAGGATCAAGGGAGCTGGCAAGACAGACTCCTGGAAGCCAGGAAATGGGTCAGTGGCAAGAAAAGAGGCTAAGCGAAGGGGAGGATTGAGGATGGTCTTTAAATGGTGAACAGCCATGACAACGCGGGGATTACCCCGCACTGCCATTACAACGCAGGAATTACAACAAAAGTCGTTACAACGACTTTTGCTGGAGGGCGCTCTTGGATAGGGAATAGTTTCATTTTCAATCCAACACTTCCCGACTGTTAACGTAGGTTGGAGTTGGAATAGAAAATTAAACTATTCCACTATCCAGCGCCCTCCAGCGAAAGTCGTTGCAACGACTTTTGTTGTAATTCCTGCGTTGTAATGGTATGCGTGGTAATACCACGCGTTTTCATGACATACAACCCTTTAAATAAGACTGATTTAGAACGTTCATAAAGATCACATTCTAATTGGAACAAGGAACAGGTACAGATAATTAACTTGATGAGGCTGCCTTCTAGAAGGGGATTTAGAATGATCACAAAGGTCACTATCTATAACGTGATGAGGCTTTTAACTATAAGGTGTTTTAGAACGTTTACAAATGTTGCATTCTAATTGCTTACAGCAAGCAACATGTGCAGGAGATTAATTTGTTGAGAGCTGTCTTTTGGAAGGTTCACATTGAAGTTATCTATGCCAGTTGCTTGATTCTACTTCTGGTAGATTTTCTGGCGCCTAAAACCTGACCTTGCTTATGCATGGTAAAACATTTGTAAAAACCTATTAAGCCTTTTAAAACAAACCGGGGAACACCAACTGCAGCTAGCTATTACCAGCATCATGTAATATGGTCAAAAGTCAGAGTACAAGGCTTTTGTTCATTCATAAGTGTTGGGTGGAATGATATGAGTCATGCCTGTATATTGGGATTGTCAAGAGAGGTGAGCTGTGGCAGGAATCCTGACATAAGGAGTATACTATTTTCTTGTATTTTTTCATGTATTGTGTAAATTTAGAAATAAGAGTGGTGGATAAGTGTTAAATGTACTATCCGCCATCTAAGTTTCACTTGGTTCCTAAATTAATGTGTTATTAGTAGAGAAAAATATTGGTATTCTTTTGTTAGAATTCTTTAGGAAACGTTTATGAATATGCATTATTTTCAACTTGTTAGGTATTTCTATTAGTAAGTATATCACAGGTTTAGGCAGGATAGTCCTATACTTGTTACATTTTGCAGTTTCTGGTTCTTTTTTTGGTTTGGAATTTTATTGAAGTTAACTGGCTTGTAGCATGTTGGGTTAGGCTAAGGCTATGTTCTTACAATATGGATCTTGAGTGGGCTTGGGCAAAATTTTAATTACGCTTCCGTAATTTGAGCAATTTTAAGATGTTTTGTTATTCACAATTCCCTAAATTACTCCAATAACCACATCATATAATTACACCTCTGTTCATGACATAATTATAGCACCAGAGCTCAAGAACAAAACAAACAACCAGATGTTAGTTGCTGTTGTTAGCAGCAATTGTGTTTTTGCTCTATTTTCTTTAGAGTCAAGTGCATGCTTGCATTAATAAATGACAAATGGGTGCATTTTCAGCTAAACTATAGTGTTAATGATAGTTTTGCATTACACATACTCTTCAGTAATTTTCGCAAAGTTTTGTCTAATTATGCACTCGAAAATTGTGTGAATTTCACTCAACCTCCACTTCTGATGGTTCCCTAGATCTGCTAGTTTTGTTCTCTTAAGTTTTAATAGTTTCACGAATTTTCCTTTCTACTGTAGAGGGTGTATATTTCTGATCCATTGTTTTTAACACCTAGGGCATATTTACAATCCCCTAGCTCCATCGGGGTGCCACTTTTTCTGATGCTTTAGTGGTGCTGTGTGCTGGCCCATATTTACAATTCCATGCAAAGCCACCTTACATGGCTTTTCATGACCTTGTAAATTCAGCCCCATTTTACATATCACTTTACGTGAAAGGGGGCGAGCAATGGGTGTTGCAGTAGGTATTCCGCCTCAATACTCAATGCTTTTATATGCTGCCCCAGATATACAAGATCTGTAAATCTCAGACAGTGCAAAAAAATAAGACAATTAAATATTAAAAAGCAGACCATTACAACTAACCACTGAAAGGAGAATTCTACGTGCCAGGAGCAAGTGAGAAATGTATTTTTAGATTTGCCAGTCAAAATTTGTTTCTATTAAACTGTTACAGCCAGGCTCTGACTGGCCCTGTTTTACGCTTACAGTGATTCTGTAGGCTTTAAAAAAAAAATTACAATTGCAGCTTGCACATACCTTACCTTGAGTGTCCTGGTGTCCCCCTGGTCCGTCACGCCGTGTGCCGATTGAACGGAGGGGCTATACACCATTTTGGACACCGAGGCAGAACTCACTTCCTGTGTGGAACGCGAGATCAGCGTTCGACACACTGCTGCACGGTCTCGCCCACTCCCTCTCAAAAGGGATTGCGCCGAGCGGACACGCGCAGACCATTACAACTAACCACTGAAAGGTGAATTCTACGCATCAGGAGCAAGTGAGAAATATATTTTTAGATTTGACAGTCAAAATTTGTTCATTTTAAACTGTTACAGCCAGGCTCTGACTGGCCCTGTTTTATGCTAACAGCGATTCTGTTGGCTTTTTAAAAAAAACAAATATTAAAATTGCAGCTTGCACATACCTTACCTCGAGTGTTCTGGGGTCCCCCTGGTCTGTCATGGCGTGTGCTGATTGAACGGAGGGGCTATACACCATTTTGGACATCGAGGCAGAACTCACTTCCTGTGTGGAATGCAAGGTCAGTGTTCCACATACTGCTGCACGGTCCCGCCCTCTCCCTCTCAATAGGGCTTGCGCCAAAGGCAAGCCTGTCTGCGCTCATCCGCGCCTGACCGATGCCAGGCGCCAGGTACCCTGCCCATTTCTGCTATTCCCAGCTATCTTTTCCGACTCTGATGGCTGTACTACACTGCACCAGTCAGGAGCTGCACTCTCTAAACACTGCACCCTGTCCCAGGCAAAGATATGCCCCAGATCAAGAACTCCCTCCACCCAGACAGCAATACTTAACGAAATCTAATAAATCTAAAAACAACCAAAGCAAACCTTTATTGCAACCCGAATCTCAACTGACCTGTCTATACTGCAACGCACAATCCTTCCCAAAGCATGCACTAGAAATATGGTCACTGCTAGATGGTGAAAAGCCAGACCTATTACTCGTGACTGGAACCTGGCTCCATGACTCGTCCTCTCCTGACATCGCAGTAGCCATGCCTCCTGACTACAGGATATTCAGATTGGACCGAGTCGGGAAGAGAGGAGGGAGCACCGCAATTGTTTACAAGACAAACATTACACTTCATGTCATTGATACCTCCCTAACTAACTGGGGCGAAATGTGTATCGTCTCTCTGGCAACAGGAAATAACGAGCAATGGAACGTTGCCCTCCTCTATAGGCCCCCGGGCACCAAAACTAACTTTGTCAACAAACTCATGGTGTTAATTGCCCCACACGCCCTAGTCTCCGGCAACTTCATCTTAACTGGGGACTTTAACTATCATGCGGAACTAACACTAGATCCCCACACCAGCGACCTTATCACCAGTATTAACGCGTTGGGCTTAAACTTGCTAGCCACCGGCCCCACACACAAGGCAGGGCATGCCTTAGATCTCCTATTCACCAATTCACGTAAAGTTGCAACCGACCAAACTCTCCCCGTCCTATGGTCAGACCACTATGTCATTAGGTTCAGCATCTCCATAAATGCAACACAACCCTTGGTCAAAAACTATGAGAAATGGAGCAGGCCATGGCATAAGATTAACAACAAATCTTACACCATTCACTTCTCTCCCCCGCCTATCACCAAGTACACCGACCCCAACAAGGCGGCCACCGCCCTTGAACACGCCATCATTTCTTCCTTAGACATAAATGCACCCAAAAAGACATCCAGAGGCCTTAACAAACTCTCCCCATGGTCCACCCCTGACCTAGACAAAATCAAACGGTCGGCAAGGGCAGCCGAACATTAATGGAGACAAACAAAAAACTCAACAGATAAACTACAATACAAAATAGCTCACACACACTATATGAATGAGATAACCACAGCCAAAATAACCTATCTGGGGAATAGGATAAATTTGGCAGCCAACTCGCACAAAGAGCTATTCAAAATAGTCAAAGACTTTACGAACCCTCCGGCATGTCAGCCCCCACCAGTCCTATCCCTGGAATGGGTCAATTCCTTTTCTTCCTACTTTCAGGACAAAATCAATAATATCCACAAAACCTTTCCTCAGACAACAAACACTACTAACCTGTAGCCCGGTCAGGCTGGCTCGCCTACACAACCATCCCAACCGTGTGCCACGGTCCTCAGAGAATTCCTACCAATCTCAGAAACTGAGGTATCCCACTCTATGAATAAAATCAAGTCCGGATCTCCAACAGACCCTGCCTCCGCTCACATTCTGGCAAAAATTACACCTGCGCTGATTGCCTATCTCAAGAAAACCCTCAATCTCTCACTATTCCACTCCTCTGTCCCCTCTCACTGGAAGGAAGCCATCATAAGACCTATATTTAAAAAAAACAACGCCGAACCTAAGCAACTCTCTAACTACCGTCCCATTTCCCTTCTACCAATGTTCGCCAAAGTTTTGGAATCCTTAGTCAACAAGCAACTATGCAAATATCTAGAGGCCAATCAGCTGCTTGACCCATCTCAGTCAGGATTCAGGGCACACCACTGCACAGAAACAGCACTGCTAGAGAGTGTGGATATTATTAGGCTGACCCTCGATACAGGCCAATCAGCCATACTGGTCCTGCTCGACCTGTCGGCGGCCTTCGACAGCATTTCACACAGCGTCCTTTTAGGACGTCTATCAGAGAAGGGTGTTGAAGGTCCAGCCCTTCTCTGGGTTAAAAGTAAGCATGAGCAAATTTTGCGGATCTCGCGTTCGCGAATTTTGCGGATTTGCGGATTCGCAATCCGCAAAATCCGCGAATTCCCGCGAATTTGCGGATTTTTTTTTTGTGTTCGCCCGTGTTTCTGCCAGTTCGCGAGGGTTTTGTACACTTTCGCAAATTGCGAACTTACCTGTCGGGTCGCAAGTTTCGCGAACTTGTTGTTTCTACGTGTCCAGCCTGTTTGGGACACTCTTCTTCATCACTGCCACTCTCTGTCACCACTGCCACTCTCTGACTACTCATGCCACCCTCTGGCCCACCCATGCCACCCTCTGTTTCATCACCACACCCTCTGGTTGTCCAGTGTACATTATTTTCGGCAAAGCAAAGCACACCTTCCCTGCCTCAAGTGACCTGAATTCATTTGGGGCTGATTAATGTGTCACAGAATATTTTTTTAGCTGGCACCTGCTTCCTTAGTGCGCCCTGATTAGTGATCTTTTGCACTTGCTAAGTGCTTTCATTGTTGCAAAATTAGTTACAACACCTGCCCTGCCCCAACTGACAATAATGAATTAGGGGCTGATTAATGGATTTTAACTTCCAGCCTGGCTCCTGCTTGTCTCCCTTAGCTGTAATTCAGGACCTTTGTGGCATATGTGTAACTATTCTGAGGTTCAGAGCAGGGTCACATAATAGTTTCAACTGGCAACTGAACTCTGGAGGGGCCCCTCAGGAAGCACTACAGGAAATGGCTACTAATGATGAGCCTGAACTTTTGTTCAGTATTGTGATTTTCCTCTCAACTAGCTTTTAAGTGTATAGCACAATTGTAATGCTGTCTATGTAGCATGACTGCAAGTGTCCTGTTAGATCATTGCCCTCAGGAGTGATGACACATTCATTGGGTAATTCCTTACAAGCTTTATTTAAAACTCATCATTTTAAATGTAAAATGTTTGTCCTATGTGTTTTTGTTTGAGTGTGAGAAAGTTTCATTTTAATGCACTGTGAATTAAATATTTATCTTCCAGAAATCAGAAATGGAGTTTTAAGGAAGTCATATTGGAACAATTTTAAGAAGAATACAATCCAAAGTATTAGGGTTACTATTTTAGGTTTTCTTTGGTTTAAACGATGGGGGGGGGGGGAATCCACATTGTCAAACAACGCATTTTTTAATAAAAATAGTAAAAATATGTGTTCATTGTAGAAGTTTGCATTGTAATGATAAAATGCATTTAAGAATTAATTTTACATTGTAATGGTGTGTGTGTTAAACACTGTGGTTCACGTTTACTAAGATTATTGTCAGGGTTCCTACTCAAAATTCTTGTTGGGAAATAGCAAGCCGTACACATTAAGATTCGCTTGTCAGTCAGTCAAAAATACTTTATTCGGTTCATAACAAAAACTACAAAAGTATACAGAGGTCCAAGGAAGGCCCGAGGTACCAAATTACAATATGGTTAACAGACAACAACAACACAACAACAAAGAAAAAGAATATATAGAAAAGGTAAAAAACTGTAAAGATTAGATACCAAATTCATGTGTAAATCTAAAAACATGCGCAGTTCATCCAATTTAAATAGAAATTCATTATTTAACAAGCTCTAAAAATAGACCATGAAAGACTATAATCTCAGACTAACTCGTTTTTTCCTCAGTCTCATGGCTATATTTAAAAATGTACCAACATTAACGATTTCCCACGTGTTGGACAGCAGTTGAAGATATAATAGGGCAGGTTTCACTTGTCTGAACCCTTTATCCTTTAGTAGGGGTACAATACATTTTTTCCGAATATCCATAAAATAACAACAAAAGAACATGAAGTGAGCAGTGTCCATTAATGAGAATCCATCACAAGTGCACAATTCTAGTTCTGAATACCTTAGTCCAACATGGGCGCCCGGAGAGAAGGAGATGAAATTTGTTTAACCTAAACTTAGTTAGTAAGTATCTGTGATTAGCATTATTAACAACCTTCAGATATATTTCTAGATCATGGTCTGTTGTTACGACTAACTGATGGGCTCTCACGGTTGGCTTAGTCAACTCATGGCCTTCTCTATCCATCCCTTTTTGTAGCCTAAATGCAGTCTTAACCCATTTCATGTCTCCCTTAACCAGTTTTGACGGCTCATCAAATATTTCTGGGCGCCCTAATGAAACTGCGACTTTTCTGACATATTTTAACCATGGAATGGATTCCCAATATTCCAAAGCAAGACAGTCCCTCAGGATCTCATGGTTTACCTCCAAACCAGGATTCAACCAAAGCGCAATCCACTTTAAAAGGGGTGCGATGGCAATCCGGTCTTCTAGGTATTCCACCCCAAATTCTTGGTGCACTATGAAACCTGGGGTCGATTGAGGTACTGATAAAATGGACTTCAGAAACTTGTCCTCTGCCACCTGTAACAACTTGGCGTACTTAAAACGCCATAGATCTGCGCCATACATCGCTATGGAAACACATTTGGCATCATAAACCTTTCACACTGTCTGTAGCGGTTTTACCCCCAATTTCCGGGAAAAACCCAGAACAGCAAAGATGGACCGAACAAACTCATTTCTTTTCTCAGACAGTTGAGGAAGCCAGGTGGAACTTTCATCAAAAACCACCCCAAGGTATGGGAATCTAGTTACCTTCGATAACCTGTTCCCATTACAATGAAGTGTCATCAGCTTCCTGTGCCTGCCCTTTGTGCCCACAGCCATGATATGAGATTTGGTATAATTAACGCTAAGATCCAGAGAGGACATAAACTCATAAAAAGAATTTAAAAGACTTTGTAGCCCTACTGACGTGCGCGCTAAAAGAGCGGCATCATCCGCATATAATAATGCGGGGAGGGGAAACTTGCCTGCCCTCTGGATATCCTTGCAAGCTGCTCCTAGCACACTGGCCAGCTCATTAATGTATAAGGTAAATAATAAAGTGGCTAAAATGCAACCTTGCCTGATCCTGTTGGTTATACCTATCTTGCCCGTGCAATTCCCCTTACGATCATATCTCACTGTGGCTGTGAGGTCCCTGTGAAGATCGGCTAAAAAGTATACTATGTTTTCGTCGATGCCCATCTTAAGGAGCAAGCCCCATAGCTTGGACCTGCTCACTTGGTCAAAGGCCGAGGACAGGTCTATAAATGCTATATACAAACAACCTTGCTTCGCTATGGTACACTTTCCAATCAGTAATTGGAGGTTGAGGCTCTGATCTATCGTACTGCACCCCTTTCTGAACCCATACTGTAATGCTGACAGAGAGTTCGTTTCCTTAAGCTAATCAGTTAATTTACACAGAACCACTCTGCCTAGGACCTTCACTGCAGAATCTATGAGGGAAATTGGGCGGTAATTGCCCGGGTCTCCTCTATTACCTTTTTTAGAAATAGGTACAATGACCGATTGCGACCAGGTCATTGGGATGCCGAATTTGGAAATTCTATTGAATACATTAGATAAAACTTTAGACCATATTGCTATATTGGATTTAAAGAGATTGGCTGGTACGCCATCAGGGCCAGGGGCCTTATTGCTTGTCATTTTACTGATGGCTTCAGCCACCTCACCCTCATTCACCACTAAAGTATATGGGTGACTAGTCCACAAAGTTGAACCGTCAACCCCTATAGACACCTGTTCATAAACTGACTTAAAATGGGTGAGCCACTTGTCTTCCTGGATACCACAGTCTAAAACATTATTACTTGAGTCAACAAAGTAAGGTTGGTTAATCACTGCTCAGAATTTGGCACTGTTTTTTATCACATCGGTGGAGGTCAATTCTGCCCTGGCATCTTCCCTGATCTCCCTTCTCCTCTGTTCTAGTGCTGCTTTATATGCTTTCCGTAAGAGGGCCACACGTTGTCTGTCGACTGGCTTGCATTTCAATGCCTTCTACATTTTACGGTTGGCTACTGAACAGTTATGGTTAAACAAGCCGACTGACCCCAAATCTTTAATTTTACCAGAACATGTTAAATCAGACATGACCTGGTGATAGACCTTTCGGTATGCCTCCACTACTTCACTGTCCCCAGCTTCCTCGTCCATGCATATACGCAACTCCTCCCCTCTACTATTAGAGAAGTTACTTAGGAAATCCTCAGGGACAATTTTGCACCAGTTAATTCTACGAGCCTGGTCTGTTGCCCGTATATCTTGTTTGTCAACCCTGTTCAATTGTCTCTCAGATCTACTAAGGACACTTCTAACACATGGAAAAACAGGGTTGTGATCACTGAAATGGGACCAGACAGGAAAATAGTCTACTATGTTACTCCCCAGTGTTAGACTTGTAAAGATAAAATCAATAGTTGACCCCCAGTGCCATTTCCCTTAAAAGTTGGTATGTCCACCTCATCTCCCGTGGGTAACATTAAACCATTTTCAGCCAAGATGTTTTCTAATAGGATCCCCTGAACCGTATGCTCAAAATGAATATCACCTTGTTCAATGGGGGCAAATGGGTCATTGGACAAACATTTATCTGGGCATCCATGAATGTTGAAATCCCCCAGTAATATTATAAAGCATTCAGAGTCCGACAGCTCCTTATATTTTGCTAAGAAGGAATTTAACGCTGTCAGGTTGCTAGTTGAGGTAGCTCTATCAAAAGAGTTATAAAATTTAACGATTAAAACATTATATGCCCTTTTACAGACAATTTTGACTACCAAACAGTAGGGGGAACCTGGGGCGATCACCGTGTGTGTTCCAAGAATATTAGCTGCCACTAGGGTTACCATTCCCCCCCCCTAGCTCTTCCTCTAGTAGTAGTGACTGCTGGGAGAGAGTAAGTGATATAGCCATCCAATGTAAGTGTGTTCTTTGTGTCCCAGGTCTCCTGTAGGCCAATGATGTCTGCAGTACCTATAAATTCCCTCCAGATGGGATCATCAACTTTATTCCTTAGCCCAGCAATATTCCATGTTACCACCTTTATGTCTCTGTTATCTCTGGTGGCTTCCCTACCTGCTAGTTGGCTGTTTGCGCTAATTACTAAATCCCTACCTTTGCCAAGCTCATGGACAACAGGAACTAATATCCTAGTATCCATACTGAGGACCCCAGTCTACGGGGACCATTTTTGCGGGTGAGGCGGGTATGGTCCTGTTTCCTTTATCATTTCCTGACACTGTGCTCGCCTGTTGTCAATCTACCCACCCTAAGTCAGATAGGCAGTCATACTGGTTCATCATAGGGATGTTGCAGTGGTTGTCTAGTACATAGGGAGCTTGGGCATAGTTATGTGAGTAACCAGTAATCATGCTATTACCCCTAAAACTATCTGTGTGATGTCTATTGTCATAGTTATGTCTTCCTCCTCTTCTGAACTAGATTCCACCCCCCCTTCCCGCCCCTACCCCAACTATAGGAATTTGTGTCCCTGGGCACCTCTTGCCTCATCACTCCTCTATGATGATTGGGGTCTTTAAGCCAACTCCATCTATTGTCCCGTTGCTCATTAGGTGTATAAAAATAAGACAGGGGCCTAGCCGTTACCAAGGTACCATTATTATGAGGATTCCCCCGACAGATGTCTTTTACAATGCAAGAATCTTCAAAAGTCACTACTATGCAGTCCCCCTGTATTCTTTTCCTGTTATGTCCCACCCAAGGCGTTCTCTTGACCATTAGGATATTGCCACAGAGATTTGAGGGTAAGGGATAATTGTTAGCTAACCAGTGGCATACCTTATTTTCAAGCGCCTGAAAGGTTTCTAAGTTTGGAGGGGTCTGTTCCGTAACCCCCCTCAAAATAATCACATAGGGACAGGCATCTGGCGGTAGGTGAATATTACGCTGAATCATGTTTTTTTGAACGGGGACTGAGTTGTGTTGTATCTTGGTATCTTCTTGTTGATGCTGTAATGTTCTAGGTGTTACACTGTGCTCACTGGATTCTAGAGTGTGGAATCCAGGGAGCAGGCCAGAGATGTACGGTTGCTGAAGGAGTTGGTCCTTGGATGCCTCTGGGGTTGTTATACTGAATAAACATCTTTTCTACTCTAAACCACTGTACCTCAAGTCATTTCAGTGGCGACGAGGATGGGATCGATTTGAAGAAACCATATGAAGAAGATTTGACTTGATGACGTTTTACTTTTGAAGATTCTCTACAACCCCAGATTAAAGCTGAACATGATATGAACTTTCAAAGTACCTGATGAATATATATATATATATTGTTTTTCACTATAGACTTTTTTTTGTACTTGTTCTATTTTTCTTCATAAAATCTGAACTATCAGGAGAATAATTCTTCAAAAACATTGGTTGCGAAAAGAGATGATGTATCTGTATCTCTTTCTCTCTCTGCTAGGCCTAAGTGCAGACCAATCTGGATGAAAGATTATATATGTTCGTAATTTGGGTGCATACTATGTGAAATTTAAATTAGTACTATATCTTATTTCCTTCTTTTGTTTTTATCTTTTTCTTTTATGTTATTTTATTTTGTTATTTTTTATAGGAAGGAAGATATGTTGTATCTTGGTATCTTCTTGTTGATGCTGTAATGTTCTAGGTGTTACACTGTGCTCACTGGATTCTAGAGGGTGGAATCCAGGGAGCAGGCCAGAGATGTACGGTTGCTGAAGGAGTTGGTCCTTGGATGCCTCTGGGGTTGTTATACTGAATAAACATCTTTTCTACTCTAAACCACTGTACCTCAAGTCATTTCAAGTTGGGTTTTGGGGTAAAGGTAACGGGGCCTTTTGGATTACCTTGGTCAGGAGGCTTATTTAATATAGGGGTTTGAGTGCTCTCTTTATTACTCACGTGGTTGGGGGGATTCAGTAGCGGGTTCTTGGGCGTCTTATTTTTGACCGCTACTGAGTTCTTGTCCGCAGGCCGGGGTTTACTGGCTAGAGCGGTGCATTGGTTGCCCTATTGGCATAATGGCTATCCTTAAACCTTATATCCTTGTGTATATCATTAAGCAGTTTTTTGATACCATGAAGCCTGGCTTCTAAGGGTGCGAGTAGTGTTTTAATAATTTTAGTTATAGTGCAGCCTATGGGTTCCTCCTCCCCTTCATTCACCCCTTTTCTGTCAACCCCTGACTTGTCGGCTATGGTGCTGTCCTCGAGAATATCAGCCAGGGAGTTATCCAGCATGGTATCATCAATGATATTCAGGGGTAAACTTGCGGTCTCAGTTTGAGCTACTTCCGCCCCAGTGTTCTGTCCAACAGATTCCCTCCTGGGATCTCTCAACTCTACCGTTCTACCCCTCTCATTTGAATCAATACTAGTATTCCCGGCTGTTATGGCACAAACTTTCTTAGCTCCAATGATGTTGGTGTTTAGATGCTTACGTTTGGGAATGGCACCCTCCCGCTTCCCCCTCTTCTGATCATTTGGGGTCGCTACCTGAGAGTCTACCTGAAGATCTACCGGGTTAGGCTCCAAACTAATCCCTGTGAGGTTGTGAGCCTGAACCTGGGGGTTAAGGGGTGATGGGTCTCGTAAGCCTGGCTGACTTCAGTTCACATTGTGAACATCAACAAGAATCTGCACAGGGTTAGGTGTGTGTAACGAAGTATCAGGGGTGCGTACAGAACCAATGAGACCTAAAGACGATCTTTTGGCTAATGCCAATTCCTGGGAAACCCTTCTTTCCATAAGTACGATGCCTTGATCGATCAGGGAATTGGTACGCACAATAAAATCATCTAATGTGCCAGTCGCTTTTTACCACCCGCCGCCACCATACTTCTAGTTTCGCGGCACTCCATCGTCCTCACCAAAAAGAGAAAGAGGAATCAGCGAGAACCGCGAACACTAGGCTCTCGTGGAGACTACAGTTGAGTGACAGCTGATCAGCTAAGAATGCCCCAAACTAGCATAAAAACAAAGGCAGACAAAATAGACTTACAAAACAAGATAAAGAGCCTAACTCTCGGGAAAGCAACCAAGAGCCTTGGGCCAGTCCAGTCTCTTCCGGCCTCTGACGGCCGCAGACGGCCCGCCCTTGTCCCGGGCTACTCCCGGCACGCTCCCGCGTAGCGGGATGGAAGACTTGTTAATATAGGGGAATTGGATGGTGGGGGGCGGGGCAAGCAGGGAGAGCGGCACAGGTGACTCGTGTCAGGCTAGCAGGGACTCCTGGGAGATGGAGTCCCTCTTCCCACCACTCGCAGCCCTGCTGCTTCTCTACACACCCCACTGCTGTCTCCACAGACACGACCCTTCTTTAAGTTCTGAAGCACCAAAGAGCGAGCACAGCGAAGTGGGACTCGCGGAGCGGGTCCGGCGAGAGGCAGCGCTGAACGGAGAACACACAGGCAACAACGAAGGACCAGTCCTAGCAGGTTAGCAAATTCAGACTCCCACGCAGGTTAGGAAGTCAATGGTTTTTAGCAGCGTTGGTGGGGGCGGGGCAAGCAGGGAGAGCGGCACAGGTGACTCGTGTCAGGCTAGCAGGGACTCCTGGGAGATGGAGTCCCTCTTCCCACCACTCGCAGCCCTGCTGCTTCTCTACACACCCCACTGCTGTCTCCACAGACACGACCCTTCTTTAAGTTCTGAAGCAACAAAGAGCGTGCACAGCGATGCGGGACCCGCGGAGCGGGTCCAGGGAGAGGTAGCGCCAGGCAGCGTCAGGTTTCATGTGGGCGTTCTGGCGCAGGGGGGGGTTTCGGCGCAGTGAAACCTCGGTAAAGTGCCTGAGGGAAATCTACAAGATTCCAATCAGTCACTTTTCCGACGCCGCTGCGTTAAAACCTTGCGCCTGCTTGAAGCAGGTGTAAGGCGTGACGCACCACGTAATGTATGGGCAGGCCACGAGTATTGCTGGAGTAGCATCGCGCTTGTGACACGACTCCAGCAATGCGCCACCCTTCCGACGGGAGATGCGTCACTCATCGGTTTATACTTGTGCCATGATTCGCTGCATACTAAATGCGGAGCATCTGTGGTGGCGCAAGGGTAAACTTGTGTGACGCATCTTACTTGGCGCATCCGTGCTGATTTGCAGGGATGCACCAGTCGTCTTAAATCTGCCCCCAATGTATCCGCACCTACTCGATGGAGTTTTTGGTTAGAGTTCTCCAAAGAACAATAAAAGCCCAGACTCCAGAAGGCACTTTTATAAACCCGCAATTTCTTACGTTTCAAGAGGCACTCTTTCAAGTCTCCAGCAGAACTTATTAATAAAATGTCAATTGAGAAATGCCTATAACTCTTGTGCTAAAAATGAGAACTGTGATGTCTGTGCAGGTGAGAGTTGATAGCATTAAAGAAAGGGCCACAGGTTTTTTATGCTGAGCATCCTGCTACAACCTATTTTCCTTGCATGCGCATATCAGCGCAAAGATGGCAACGAAACAGACAACATAGGGCCATATGTAGGAAGCCTAATTGTGCTTGCAAATGCTGAAATTCGCATAATTTCAGCACTTTCGATCGTAATTAGGGCAATGTGCTATGCAGCACACAAAAACCCACATGCAAAATAAGGAATCCCAAAATTAGCGATTCCTTATTGGGCAATTGCATTTAAGGAATCGCAAACTGCGATTCCTTAAATTGAATGTAGGAAGCACCCACGTTGTGCAAATGCTGGCTTAAGGAATCGCAAAATACCACCAACTTCAGGTTGGTGGCAATTTGCGATTTCTTTAAAAAATGCACTCTTAGGGCATGTATGTGGGCCACATTTGCACACATGTTAATTTCAGGGTTGCAAAAGGGTGTCCTATTGACACCCTTGCAACCCTGAAATTGCATTCTCAATTTGCGATTCTCTAATTGAGAATCGCAAATTGAGAATGTCTTCCCATTCATCCTATAAGCCTTCTAGCCCATAGGAATGAATGAGAAGGTATTCCGTATTTGCGAATCTCAATTTGCGATTCGCAAATAAGTAATTAGTGGGATTCGCAAAAAAATGTGCTAATCCTACCTACATTGCGTTGTCGATTCTCGAATTGCGATTCTCTAAAAATCGCAATTTGAGAATCGCAAAACACAAATTACCTACATATGGCCCATAGTCAGAGAAGGAAATTGATTTTCAAAGTCAAACCACCATGCAATCTGCAATCACCTTTCCTGTCAACTGTTAAATGCATTTAAATTGCAAGAAAAATTAGCACATATCCAGGTATCATACCCCGTCACTCCACAAGGAAAGGTGTTGTAGCAGAAAATTGCTAAAGATTTAAAAATGAAAAAAATCACAGATGACAAGGTCTGCATAACCTCAAATAATGTATGAGATTACTGGACAGGAAGGATAGACTTCTAGCTAAGATGTTATGGCCTTTTCAGCCTACGACGTTCTTTTGCCAAATACATTCTAAATATGGGCCTTCTCTGTCTCAACCTTTCAGTCTTCTCTACAATCCATTTCCCCAGTGCTGCTGATTTACCCTTTGAACTACTGGACAGGAGGGAGTCCAAACATTCTGCTCGAGGCAGAGGTCAATGACGCTGTCAATGTTGACGCTAGAGGCACCTGCCAATTTCACAAGGGCATGAAGAACCGTGTGCTACGTCATAGCTTAAACGTGAATTCTGCTAAGCATCTGAAATATTGACTGCGAGGAAATATAATTTTTCCAGTATAAAGTGAAATAGTAGGAGATTGACTTTCAGAACCGGTATGCTGCATTTCTGCTATAAATGATACATTTTCGCATGTAATATCGCAGTGAAGAGGCAAGTATCAACAACTTTTTCAAGTGTTTTGTTTGTTAGTCGTTCTGATTGACTCTAAAAATCGGCATCAAATGCAATAAATTAATGTATAGAAACGTAATTATTTATGCCACGCTGCAGTAAAACATATTACATTTTATAAACTTCGTTTGGGGGTGGTCTAATGAATTTAAACTAGAAACTGGCCTTACATCTTGTAAATCATAGCCTGCCTGCTCTTTTTCCCACATGTTGGGATTTTCTTACATGGTCAGAGGTTGTGGATTTTCCAAGAGGAAGTCGAGAACATAGTCAAAATGCAGCAATGTATTTGTTTTTTTTTTGTTTTTAAATGAAAAAAACTGCTGTGCAAGAAAGTATGCGTGTTTTTGGTCGGAAGAAAGTCATCAACAAAAGTTTTGCTCTGCTAAGATCACATTCTTTCTAGCTTTTGGGAAACGGAAAAGTTTTTTAAAAAACGTACTTTCTACTTTTGCTATATTTTGTCATAACCGGCAAGATGGCTGCCAGGTAGGAGCTCAGCATTGGAGCTCCCGGTTTGGGGATCTCCAAATTCGGAAAATATCCCCGCTAACTCAGCCATCCACCCCGCAGTGACATACACTAATGCCAGAAGGAGCAACACAACAACGGACTTGTACCCAGGAGTCGCTAACCTGCAGTTCTGACCTCATGGAAGGCTTGCCGTCCCTGACCCCACACTTTCACCTGTACAGCCTCGGCACCCATGGAGGATTGTGTTGACACACTCGCTGGCTCAGCCTCGGCACCCACCAAGAATTGGGTTGGAGAGGTGGCAGCTGGATGCAACAGCAAGGAATCGACCTCTGCGGCCTCTCCTCTGACCCGACACATTCGCCCCTTCAGCCTTGGTACCCAAGGAGGGTTGTAGTGGCAAAGTGGCTGCAGGGCACAACGGTGAGGAGTCAATCTCTGTGGGCTCGACCACCACAGCCAGTTGCTGGGGTAGCCATACGCTTTATAAACCTTTTTAACATAACATTACATAACAAAGTGGATCGGCTCGCCACTACGAACCAGAGAGGCTCTCCCACTCTGCCTTGGCGCCTGCGGAGGGCTGCACCTGCGAAGTGGCTACTGGGTGCCCCAGCGGGAAGTAGACCTTTTCTGCCTCGAAAATTGAATTGGAAAGGGGAGGTGGGTGCTTCCACCTGGGCCCTAAGTCTGGCTGGCCCAACTGTAGAATCTAAGGGCCACAGGGGAATTGGTCAGTCTTTGGCTGCAGTCCAGCCGGTGATTCAGGCATCTTCAATCTCCTCTGTGTCCTTGGGGCACGGCGTTTCTCGCCATGATCTCAAGTCTGCCTCGAGGCTCTTCTGCTCTTGCCTGCTGCTCTGATTGCTGGATTGCCTGCGGCCCTGATCGCTGATCGCACCTCAGCCAGGGGTGCTTTCGATTTTGCCTCGTGGGTTACCCCCCTTTGGTTCCCCCACTTGTGCCGCAACCCGACGATGGTTGAGGGTTGGGGAGGCAGTGACGACCTTCATGTGTGCAGCCAGATGAGAAAACATGGCTCCGGTTCACAGGTGCTTCCATTGGAATCTCATAGGGGATTTGACTATTTGTCGCATGGGATGCCGGAAGAGTGTGCGCGCCTCGATGATTGGAGGCCTGACATGCTGACCGGTTACTTTGCAGCAACTGTATTGCAGCTACCATTGCAGAGATTCTGCTGAGGATTGCCTACAGCTGTTGTCTGTCTATGAGCAAGAAAAGCTGCGCTCTCTGCCTTGCACCTTTCTAGTTACCTTTTTGCCCGGGTGCGAAAGAGGGATGCCTCCACTCAGCTTCTCCCTGGACCGAGAAGATCTCCCCAACGCTATCGTAAGAGTTGTTGATTAATTCTATATGTCGGGCTATGTAACCATCGCTGCAAGATGGGTCCCTCATCGGAGCTTCCAAGGGGGACCAATCCATTTTGTATATTGATTCATCCACCCCTCTACACCAATAACCACCTCTGCAAGATGGCGCCCGTTTCTAGGCTCACAAACAAATCACAGTGTGAGCTGCTAGAAAAAAGAAATGCAGGACTAGCCTCTCCTCAACTCGATTCCTGACTCATCTTAAAGATGGGAAACTATAGTTTGTCAACTCCCCTCTCTCAATCAGAGGACTAAAGACAAAGATAGGACTTCCATTCTGATTCTTCTCTATTACTGTCGGCCATCTTTCCAAAGCCCTGAATAAGTGCTTACACAGTCCCCTTATTGCCCGCAGTAAGTCCCTCGCCTCCCAGGTACCCAGCTAGCTCGCTTGTTTACATTTCCTTCCACAATTACTAACAGTTTTCTTGCTGCCTGCTCCCCCATTTTTTCCCAATCCCCATAGACTCCTTTTACAGTCTCCCTCAGCCAATTAACCTTCTCAAAAGTCTTAATTAATGGCCCGTAACTATCCGCTCCAAACCTATTCTCCCTACCTACTTTGAATACTATCTACCTATTTAAGCTTTAGTTAAGCTTTATCTGTTAAATGAAATTACCCTCACCTGCATATAATCACTTTTAGGGGACCCTTCCTCACTAGGACACACTATCAGAATGGAGATAAATCCTCACCCCTCAGGATATACTGCCTTCATTATCAACTACCCTCCTAACCTCTCCAGAAATGCAGCCAAAAACTAACCCTGCGCAAAGCACTACGCTACGCTCGCGTAGTTTGCGAAGTTTACGCAACTTCGCACTACTCAAATTGCACGTAGCACAGTGCAGACATGTGTAGTGTATTGCAGCGGTCATTTTTTGCTTGCTCGCGGTCCTCAACGTCAAGTTGGCGACCGCAAGCAAGCAAAAGGACATCCCGGCGAGACTTTTTCCTCATTCGCAATCAGCAACATCAAGTTGCCAATCGCGAGCATGGAAAATAAACCTTCCGGCGAGATTCTCTACGCAGGGAGGTCATGTTTTTCATTGCTCGTGGTTGCGGATGCTCGCGACCGCTCACGATGAGAAACTATCGGTCCGCATTGAGAAAGCTGCCGCTTGAGTAGAAATCTACTCGACCTGCAGAAAACGACTGCTTGCACTGTGCAAGATGCAGTTTGCACTGATTGCACAGTGCGGACAAGCATCCGGCACTATGCAATCAGTGCGAACAGCATTTTGCACAGTACACTACGCAGTTCATGTAGCGTCCGTAGTGCGAAGTGCACTTCACGTAGCTATGCATAGCGCTACTTTGCGAACTACGCCGAGGGTTAAAATTTGACAGGTACGGACTACCTAACCAAACACAGTGCTCATGATATTGGGGAGACCATTAATATAGAAGAAAAATCAGAGTCTTTTACTTAGTAGGGAGAAGTCACACAGAATAAAATTGAACTATAGCCATGATGACGTCCTACAGTGGGCGAAACGCGTTGGCTGAATTTTTTTGGAACTTCTGTTGATGAATTGCTATGAACTTGGCGAATTATATTGAGGCTGAATTTATTTGGAACATCTGTTAATGAACTACTATGAACTTGGCAAATTATATTGATGAACTGTTATGAATTATTGTGGAAACACTATCCTAAAGTGACGTGCAATAAATTGCGGATTGTGGACTCAAGAAAATCTGTATTTTCATTGAATCAGTTAGGAACCAACTTGCATTTGCAAATACTGATCACTGAGCATGACGCTCCCTTCATTGGAGTATATTTTATTGAAGGTAGTCCTGCAGCGGTGGGCTACAGAAGGTTGAGCGTAACTGATTGAATTAATGACATTGAATTATTATGGTAATAATCCAGTCCTATGCACACCGGTTGGAAGCCCTCACCACAAGGCATTATTATTGATGTGAAACTTATGTGTTAACCCGAAAAGCTGTATAATTTTGAAAATTAGACACAATTCAGCAGGTTGTCAATTGTATAGCTCGCTCATGGTTTTCCCCCAAACACAAATAATTGAAATAAAAAACTGATGAAAGTAAGCAGCAAAAAACAGAAATATGTAACATGCTACTTTGTAATGTGATACCTTGATTTCCGACTCACAAAAGTAACATACTGTTACACCCATCCAACTCTTCTGGTTGCAGTAATATGTAGTATTTGTTGGTTCTCTAAAAACCAAAAACATGAACTAACCGTGGCCATGAAGTGAGCAGCCTTTTATAATTAATTTTAATTGTGTTTATGCCATTCATGTATTCATATGGTAAAATCTACCAGAGGACAATGGTTATGAAGGAAATCTACTAATTCATATCTACACCACAGATAATAAGTTTTGCAATAGACCTTATTTGGGGTCAGTAATCGGTGGGCTTCCACGGTATTCCTACCACCCACGATTTCTACACTTCCCTGAAAAAAACAGAACTCCACTTGTGCTCCTCGGCCTATCATCTGCGACAGGAACCATTCAATACGTGAACAGTGTAACATCAATGTAGAGTCAATGAGGTCTTCACATTGTTTCAGTTTTGGGCCATTACAAAGGCATGTGTTATGTCCACACACACACATGAGGCAGGATTTCTAGGGGAAGAAGTGGGGAAGTGCCCACATTTTCTATCATATAAGTACTTGAAAAATAACCTTCTGTGACCCATGCTTTCACATACACAGGGTATTTTGGGTGAGAAAACATGCTGTGATCCACACAAGCCATACAACCTAGAACTTTCTCAATTTCTGAAATCCCAAGGGTTTCTGATTGCGGCTGGCCAGGGCATAAATAATACAGCCATTCATCAATGCAAGTGAGAAGAAATTGGATTTCTAACTAATTTCTATTTTATTTGTTCAATTTAGGTAATGTTTTCATTTTTTTTTTATTTTATTTGTTAGGAGTTTCTGCTTTTTCAATATTAGGAAGAAAAGTGACTAATTTTGATCACTTTCTTTTTAAAGTCCATATTGTGTGCAAATTTTACATTAAAAAATGTGACTTGTTTAATTTGTTTTACGAAGTTCAGCACTTTCCCTTATGTTGCATACATTGGAATAGGAATAGTAAATGTAACCCCTCTAAAGTCTTATACTTTCCCTACTTTTGATTAGACTGGATTTGGAATAGTAAATGTAATCCCTCTGAAGTGAGGTACTTTCCCTACTGTTGCTTAGACTGGAGTGGTTATAGTAAGTCTAACCCCTCCAAAGTCCAACACTGTTCCTACTGTTGCTGAGACTGGATTGAAAATAGTACTTATACCTCCTCCAAAGTCAAGCACATTTCCTACTGTTGCTTAGAATGGAGTGGGAATAGTAAGTCTAACCCCTAAAAAAGCCTTACACTTTCGATGATGTTCCTTAGACTGGAGTGGGAATAATAAATGTAGCCCCACAAAGTCCAACTCCTTCCCTGCTGTTGCTTAAACTGGAGTGGAAATAGTAAATCTAAGCCCTCCAATGTCCAACACTTTCTATACCGTTGCATGGGCAGGAGTGGGAGTAGTACATTTAACACCTTTGAAGTCCAACACTTCCTCTGCTGTTGCTCAGACTGGTGATGCAGCACTTTGCACCATCCAGATCTTGGTTCAAACTCAACTACAGGCTGCACTCAAGTGGGTAGATCTATAGTTGTTACTGATGTTACTGATGTTGACGTAGCAATCAATACATTTCAATAACATGAAGCACATTTTGCCCGCAAAGGAGACAGAGTATTAGATTGGCAAACCATGATGGTTTATTAAATGATTAGCAAAGTTACACATTCAAATCATGAAACTTGTTGCAAATCAAAAGCCAATACATGAATGCATTAGTCAATCTATATTCAAAGCAATTTAAAAGCATTTTTTGCAAATACCACTCCTTTAATAACAGAAAGGAGACACAGTTTTGGATGAAGGAAAAGCCCAACTCAGCTAAGCTAGAGGAAAGTTGGGGAGGAGTAAGGAAGAAGGTGTAAGCATGGAAAGTCTCTGAAAACCAGTCTAGCAAATGGGGACTGCCTCATCTGTGGGTGGCCTAGGTCTGCATGGCACTGGTCAAAAGTACTATCTTTCTACATTTTGCTACACCTACCGCTGTTCCTATGAATGGGACCAATCTGCTTGACATACATACATGACAGTCTCATTATTTTCACTAGCTAAAGCACAATGAAATCCCTCTCATAAGCATCCTTCAGAATCGGTGTCTGCAACATAAGTAAGTAAATTAGTAAGAAAATTCGTTATTGTTCGGTTAATTAAAACCATTACAATTTGTAGCATGCTACAGCATTTAAAACAGAATTCTTAAAATATTAGCAAGGAAATAAATAGGAAAAGGAAAAGGAAATGAGTTAAAAGAAAGGTTTACGTTACAAAAGGTTTGCGATACAAGGAGTCCGACCTATCATAGCAGGATTTGTTGGGATACAGATTTATCTATCAAATGATCTTGAGTCTCGATGGGGGTGCCTTGTTTTCTCCGCTGCCTTGTTTTCTCCACGAAGCTGTCCAGGAATTTTACTAGTCTACTGATCAGTTGGGCGTCCGCTGAGCATAAGGCCCGGACTATAGTGGACCGGCAGGTACGGACTCCTAGCTCGTTGAGTTTGTCCTTGAGCCAGTGCCGCCGTCCGTAGTACATAGCTGGGAAGATGCAGACTATATGTGTAATGTCTTGGTTACCTGCACCGCAGAGATCGCATTCAGTTGTTACTTGTGGTCTCCATCTAGGTTGGTCTAGTCGTGTGGGTAAAATGCCCAGCCTTAAATGGAGGAATTTATGTTTAAGGTTCAACGAGAATGCCGTGTCTAGATAGGGGGCTGGCGCTGGCTTTGTGTACGATTTAATAGTCATCCAGGCGTGGGACCGGGTACTGAAAATTATTTTGTCGTTGAGGAACGAGTGCTTCTTGGTAATCCTTTTGACTACCTGATTAAATAAAGGGGCTGGGAGTTTTGTTTCCCACAATGCTTTGAGCTCAGTTTCCTCTAGTGAGAGCTTTAAATATTTTGAGTACTCAGAGTTCGGGCTTGTCTGGATTGCTCCCCAAAGTGCATCGTTCATTTTATTCTCCTTGTTCCTCCAGACATGGTACCAAAATTTAATGGCCTCATATTTTTTCAGTAAGACTTGAGATTGTAGTCCAAATTCAAGTCTGACTTGTGCTGGGGAAGAATTTTCCGGTAAGAAGAAGACCCGCTTATAGACTTTAGTTTGTATTTTCTCCAGGAGGGGGGCGCTTTTCCCATGTGCAAAATGCTCCTGTACGCTATTGTAGGCAGTAATTTGGCTTTCATTACAATTAGCAGGGGGGAGACAAGAGGGCCCTTTAGCTCAGCTGCCAAGTTGGTGAAGGCGTGCATTAATACTGCCCCCTTTCTTTCCATGGCTTTGAAGTGCACCAGGAAATTTAAATGCTTGTCTAGGTGTACCCCCAGATATTTATAGTCATTGACGGATTCCACCTGGTCGTTGTTTATTTGAACAATTGGCAGATTTTTGCGTCGGCATGATATGAGCATTTGAATCCTTGCGCTCGCCGCCTTTATAGATTGGGGATATAATAGCTCCCCTCCAGCTCTCAGGAATACTGCCTGTGTTGGTTACTGTTCGGAACAGTGAGCTGAGTTTGCTAGCCCAATACTGCAGGTCAGTCTTGTAGAGGTTTGCATGGCACTGGTCAAAAGTATTATCTTTCTACATTTTGCTACACCTACCGCTGTTCCTATGAATGGGACCAATCTGCTTGACATATATGACAGTCTCATTATTTTCACTAGCTAAAGCACAATGAAATCCCTCTCATAAGCATCCTTCAGAATCGGTGTCTACAACATAAGAAGATATACTTGTTCCAAAATGTTCTCTCCTAGGTGCTCATTAGTAAATACTTTGGGGATTGGGTAAACGCAAACATTCACATGAGAACAAGAAATAAATGAAGCATTGTTTGAAGTTGCTCGTACAGCTTTTCTCCTGAAATGAAAAAGAAAATATACAAGTCGGAAAAAAACTAAGTAAACTAAAGTTGTCCTTTTTAATATCTGACCTATGTTAACTACAGTCAATAAAAACATGAAATGTGCACAGCAAACACATTTGTGTTTTACATGTTAATGTTGTTACGCATGCAAAATAGTTAATTATGGACAATTTCCTACAGATCCTCCCTTTGATGACTCGGCGTCATCACACATTATGCACATCATTTTTTTTCTTTTGCAGTTTTTATAGAGTGCAAACTCAGCCTGAAAGTGAGCTATGTGGCTGCCTTCCCCAAGCCTTAAAAGGCCCCAGGGACCCTATCCCCTAATACCAATTACAATTAAACAGGGAAAGAGGGCATGCAGCGTCCCTCCTTTAGCCTTAATAGGCCCCAGGGACCACATCTCCCCGGGCCAAATGTGTTAAAAATTGCGCATGCTTGTCCTGGGCACTCCATCCCATAGGTCTCAAATGTAAATAAAACCAGGGGGGCTGCAAGCCCCCCGCACTGACATTTTATTGGCCGGAAACCCCATGTGCAGGGGTCGTACCATCTTTTAAAAGGTTTGGGGGGCCACGTTGCCCTCCTCCTCAAGCCTATTCTGGCACTGAGGACCTCATCCCCTGAGGCTCACATCAGATATTTTGTGGGTACGCAGTTCCGACACGGAGCACCCACAAACCAACAAATTGGGTGCCATGGTGGGCCCCAGGACTCCTGTGACGCCACCGGCTTACTTTCTTTGAGCAGTAGCCAGTATTTAAGCTGCTTCCTCCATGAAGGACAATATGTGCTTTGTTTCCCTGTGCGGGCTGTTTAGTAATCGATTCTGCATGGACCGAAGGGCCTCCCGTGGAATCAGAAAGGGCAGAGTTTGAGAAACATACAACAACTGATAAAGAAAATTCATTTTTATACTGGCTATTGGTCCGATCAAGGAGATCTCCAGCCTTACCCGTCAATATAAACCTGTTCACAGTGTGTGTAATAGTGGTGTAATGTTTGTCTCATACAGATGACCTCACTAAAGTGGGATACGTATACCCAAGTATGGTAGGGAGGGCAACTCTAGTCTGATATTGTGTTCCTTCAAATGGACCCTCCATAGGAAAGGGAGGGCAGAGAATCCCACAACCACTGATCTCTCATAGTTAATCCTAAAGTCAGAAACTGGTGTGTGTTTCTTGTATATGGGCAGGCAGTGACACCTCTGGATTAGTCACAATGCATCATCCTCAAAAAAAGACTAGTCTATCCTCCACTTCAATGTCCGAAATGTTTGGCTTATACTTTGATCCTGTGCACAAGAGGCTCAAGAGCTAGAGCAAAGATACTGGGGGAGAAAGACAGCCCTGGGCATGTGCCTCTCCATGGTGGTATGGATTGGCCCACTCTAAAGTGAATGCACAGCTGGGTTGTGGATGCAAATAATTAGTCCTGATCCATTTTTTATAATGAGGTCCAAGAGAGCCTAATTCAGGACTTTACATGCATTTTGCCATTCCAATCTAATGTAGTCCTTTTCGGCACCTAATGAAAGTAATAATTGAGGAGTCTTTTTTTTTCAGAAACCTGGCAAAGGTCAAGAGCCAAACACATATTATACTGGGCGTGTCTCTCCAACACAAAGCAAGACTGAATTGGGTATATCGAACAAGGCTAAATCCTGTCCAGTTTCTGACAGACACTTTTTGTAAATATTTTCAAGCCAATATTTGATAAAGGAATAGGCCTGTAAGGGCAGCAGGATCTAGGATGTTTACTTGGTATGTGATGAGGTTGGTCTATGAGTCTATCATTGTTTCTGAGTTTTCATCCAAATACAATAAATATTTAAACGGGCATAATAAGGGGATCACCAGTAACTCCTCAAAAGCTTTGAAAAAGAGAGGCTGAAAACCATCCTGTTCTAGAGCCTTGTTATGGGGGGAGATGTTATTACTGCATTCACTACTTGAGGCATCAATGCAATCTATCATCCTTGAAAAGAGTACAAGAAATTTGATTGAGCAAGATATGCCTCTAAGTTGGATGTCTCTCTGGGGTGGGTTTTAGAGATCTGGGAGTACAATTCATAGAAATTTTGGAACTTTTCCTCCATCATGCATACTTTGCTACCTATAGGATGTGTGATACATTTGAGTGAGTTTCTTTATCGTTAAACTTCGAATTTATAAGCTAAGAGTTTATCAGCTTTGTCACATTTCTCATGATATGTATGCCAGTGCAGCGGAAAACGCAGGGCTGCACCATATTGTTATAAATATGGTGCAGCCCTGCATTTTTGAAGTGGCAGAGTGCAGTGTGAAGCCAGGAAGGCTAACACCTTACTCCTTCACTTCATTGTAAATATGCCCCACAGTGAAATGTACAACATAATTGACCAGAACTACAAGTCCCAGAATATAAAGACACCCACATCTTTGAAGCTCACCCTCATTAATACCCCGTGACCTCAACCCTTGTGAATACTTAGCCACACCCACACCTTTGAAGCTCACCCTGATTAATACCCCGTGACCTCAACCCTTCTACACAAAAAGAAAAGAAAAAAAGGCCAATGAAAATTAAAGACGTGCCGAGTGCGCTCTACTGAAAACTATTGCATAGTTACAAATTCACACCAAATGAAACACTGCTTTTCAACTCGCACTCATTATTACCCCGCAGCTTCAACCCTTTCAAATACGTGACGAGTGCTTTCTGCAAACAACAAATTAAATAATTCAAGGTTAACTCCGAATGTAGAAGGGTTGAGGTCACAGTGTATTAATGAGGGTGAGCTTCAAAGGTGTGGCTAAGTATTCACAAGGGTTGAGGTCACGGGGTATTAATTAGTGAGAGCTTGAAAGGCGTGAGGTGGGGCTAAGAATTCACAGGAGGGAAGTCTATGGAGAAGTACGCTAGGCAGACTTGGAAGCTTTGAGAGTTTTTGTTGTGCACATGCATTAGGTAGGTATTTTTTTTTAATTTTTTATTGACAAGCAGGTCAAGGTGATCAATAAATAAATTTTTTACAAAACATATAATATAAAATAACGGTACAGATCAACATAAAAATAAAGTAATGCCAGACTCTTTGCATTACACATACTTCAAATGTAGCCATGAGACAAAACAGAAAGCACATGGATAAATGATGTATAGTCCTGTATCAACGATAAAAAAATGGAAAAACACAGGTACATACCCTAAGGCCTACTACTATTAGTATCTTCTGTAGTCATGTACTATTCTAAAAAGGTGCCCCATATTTTAACAAAATTCCCGGTTGCTTTTATTCCCCGGTTCCTTGCAATTGAGCCCTCCATAAAATAGATTTCATTAACTAACGCCCACCATTCCATTGTATGAGGAGGGTTCGGGGAGATCCAAGCTCTTGCAATAACCAATCTAGCACTGGTCAGGAGAATGTTTAACAAATCTGTATTGGTTGTGCTAGATGGATATATAGCAAGTAAAATTGAGGCTGTTGATAATGCAAAAGTAATCAGTTTTTGTTTATGTAAAATGCTTTCTATTACCGACCAATACCCTGTTAATACCGGACATGTATATATCATATGTACAATATCTGCAGCCACCAGCCCACACTTAGGGTATTTAGTACGGTCACTGCTCAGATTATTTTGTGTCCATTTGGAAATTCTCAGTGGTGTATAGTATAAGTGAGATATTGTTCTGTACGATTGGAGCATTAGACTGGATGAATGAGTCACTTTATTAATGTTTACTAAAGCGGCTGTAATATTCTGAGTTGTCACATTGAATTCTAATATGGAAGTCCATTTTATCGCTAAACGAGGAGCTTCATCCAGTTTGTTTTGATTTAAACACTTATATCCCATACTAATTAATGATTTCCGATTTACTGAATAAAAACAACTCCATAAATCTGAGCTACTTACAGATATCAAGTTCATCTTACGAATTAAATAATCCCGTATTTGAATATACTTAAAACGCATTATTTCCGGTAGTTTAAACAAAAGTTTCAAAGTTTCAAATTGTAAGAGGCCACTTGAACCATATAAGTCTCCCAGTTTTAGAATACCATATTTAGCCCAATCTCGTCCAGTATTATCACTAAAAATCCCTGGGAGTCCAGGATTACCCCAAAGTAACAGGTCAGTGTGAAAAAAAGAAGTCTCACAATTCATCAAAATCATATTCCAAATACGTACTGCATCCCGTGCAGTCTTGAATTTTACGCGTTTAAAATAATTTGGATCCTGCACTTTTGCCAGAAATTGTTTTGCCTCTCTGCCAAGCATGAATTGATGGAAAAAAAATTGATTATAACTAGTAAACAGACTACGAAGCCGGTTCAAAAAAGAAGCAAAAAAGTAGGCTCTAAAATCAGGGAAGTTAAGACCCCCTTTTTCCAATGGTAATTTCAGAATTGCCATCGATCTTCGAGGCTTCTTATAGCCCCACAAAAAGCTATTAATGATGCTGTCCAACTTTTAAAAAAACAAATTATTAACGCTCAGAGGAATACAACGAAAAAGATATAAAAATTTAGGCAAAATATTCATTTTAATCAAATTCAATCGTCCCAGCATGTTAAGCGGTATCTTATGCCACTTTTTTAAAAGAGCTGCCACTTCTTTCAATAAAGGTTCATAATTTAATACATTTATATCCGAGATCTTTGAAGAAATTTTAACCCCTAAATAAACCACAGCCAGACAATATCCTGGAACTTGAGGATTAGACTGGTAGTTCATTATAACTTGCATTTTATTCGTGTTAAGTTTATACCCTGCAATAGCCCCAAAATGATTAGCTTCTTCTGAGATCCCTACCAGTGCCTCTACCACATTGGTAGTGTAAATGGCTAAATCATCGGCATAAGCAGTGATTTTCAAAGTTTTGTCTTCATGATGCATGGGTTTTATTTTAGCTTGCTCTTGAAGGGCATTAATAAACGGCTCCATAGAAAGAGCAAAAAGTAGGGGTGACAAAGGGCACCCCTGCCGTGTCCCCCGTAAGATTGAAAATTTAGATGAAACAGCCCCTGCATAGCTAATCTTGGCATTAGGATCCTTATACAAAGCTTGTATACTTCTTAAGAAGCGTCCTTTAAAGCTGTATTGTTTCATCACCCCCCATAAATAATCCCACCCCCCTCGGTCAAACGCCTTCTCTGCGTCTAAAAGTATCATACCGAGTGGAGTGTGATTAGTTGCTGCAACATCAAAGGCGGTAATCGCCATGTTAACATGGGTAGTAGTGTCCCTCCCGGCTACAAAACCATGTTGTTGTTCATTTACCAACAATGGCATAAGTGGGGCCATGCGAAGAGCTAAAATCTTGGATACGCTTTAGCATCAGCATTGATCAATGATATAGGACGGTAAGAACCGCATTCCGTAGGTGGTTTATTTTTCTTAAGGAAAAACATAATTTTAGCTGTATTCCACGATTCTGGTACCTGCCCAGTGACACCAATTAAATTAATAACTAAACATAGAAGTGGTAAGATTTCATCTGCACAAATTTTATATAATTCTATGGGGAGAGTATCCTCATCAGCAGCCTTATTAGAGGGGAGAGAGGTAACAGTATCGTGCAGTTCCTTTAACGTGACTTCTTCCTCAAGCCCATTAACACATTCTTGTTCTAAATATTCGCGAACTGGGAGATTTTTATCAATATACATTTGTATCTGCATTTCTGTGCAACTTCCCTCTGGGGTGTATACATTTTTATAGTATGTTACAAACTGATCCATTATTTGTACTGGCTGGGTATATGATATATTATTAGGGCCTTTAATGGATTTGACTAATGTTGTAGCTCGGTCATCTGCAACTTTGTAAGCCATGGCCTTTCCTACCTTATCCCCTCATTCATATTGTGCCAGTTTATATTTAAGCAGCTTTAGGCTATTATTTTCCCTTAATGCACTTTTTAGGGTCGATCGTGCAGTCACTAATTTAGTTTCTAATTGTTCAATATCTTGCACCCCCAAACCACCAGCTCTCAGAATGTCAGCTAATTGTTTTTCCAGTTGCAAAATACCATTTATTACAATCTTATCCTTTTTCCTTTGTTCTGCGTTTTGTTTGTATACGTACTGTTGCGCGAGCCCCCTAATAGAGGCTTTACAAGCGTCCCAGACTGATAAAAGTGATGCACTATCTAAATTGATTTCAATAAATTCTTTAATGTGCGCCTTCAGTGTTCCGACAAAAACTGCATCTGTCAATATATATCTAGGGAAGGTAAACAATCTAACTTCCGGAGCCCTTTGTATTATACAGAATGACAATAAAATTGGGTTGTGGTCCGAAGAGACCTTTGGAAAGATCTCCATACGTCCAACCTCAATAACCTCATCTGATGCCCACGCCAAGTCTATTCGTGAATACAGTTTGTGGGGTGAGGAGTAAAACGTATAACCAGGTTGATCTGGATACAAGTTCCTCCATACATCTTTTACATTGTGTATCCGAGCTAGTTCTAATATCGCCGCCCGAGTTTTACGCATGCGTCTAAATAGACCTCTCTTAGTCACATCCTGTTCATAGTTTAGCACACAGTTATAATCCCCCATCATAATAAGTTCCCCCTCCCACGAAAGCAATTCAATATTTAACTAATCAAAGATGCGCGGGTCATCAGTATTTGGCCCGTATATAGCACAAAAAACATATTTACGGTTCTCAACCTGCATTTGAGTAATGGCCCACCGGCCTCCATTGTCCGAAGCAGTTTAATCACTACCCCCCATGGTTGCTTTTTTTTCAAGATTGCAACTCCCCTAATGGGAGCGTTAAAGGTAGTGCACACCACCACCTCGTATCCCAATTGACTCAGTATTTTCTTGTCTTTAAAACAAATATGCGTTTCCGTTAACATAATTAAATGTGGATCATACATTTTAGGTTCCTCATACACCATACGCCTCTTGTTCTTATTGTTCAATCCTGAAACATTCCAAGCTAAACACCTAAATTGCAACATTATAAATACTTAATAAAGCAAAACGTTCTGCACCTTTCATTAATTGCCATAACATTCCCTGTCTACAGTTTCTAACGTTAACCACCTTAAACCTTGCCTTGTCCTTTTCTTCCTCCCCCCCCCCAGACTCCCCCCAAAGTCTCCCCATATCTGCCCCAAAGACAGCTGGTTCCCTCCCCCCTGTACCTACCCAGAAGCCTCCCTCTATCTTCTGCTGCCGATGGAAAGGCAGCCTTTCAGAGAGGATTCCCTAGGAGCTTCATCCCTCCGTGCTGATCTCGAATTCTCCTACCTCAATACCCATAACCCAAAAAAAGTAACCAAGAATTCATAAAGAAAAAAAGACTCCTTAGATGCCAACATTAGTACCTTCACATATGAAATGTCTAATTCAATCCCCCTCATTTTCATTTTAACTATTTGAGTCCATGTTTGAAAGAAATTGTTCAGCCTCTTTTACATCGTAGAAGTAATGACTATGTCCTGACTTTATTACTTTGAGGCGAGCAGGTTCCTGAAGATATACTGTGGCTCCACGTGATGTAAGGGGATCAATCAATTTACGTAAACCCCATCTCTTGTCCATCGTGATCTTGCTCAAATCAGATTTTACAAAAAAAGTTAAGTTATCAATTGTCACGGGGGTACTAGGTTTAGCTTTTATTGAGACAGCTTGTCGCAACAAAAAATTGCCGAAATAAATCGTAAAGGGCCGCGGGTATTTACTCTCATTGGTTCTGGGAGTAATGGGAAGTCTATGTGCCCGCTGTAGTTGCGAGCCCCAGTCCCAATCGGATAAGTCCGGAAATGCCTTCTGAAATATTTTCACTATGTAGGCCCTTGCGTCTGATCATTCCGAGCCTTCCGGGATCCCAAAAAGTCTAAAGTTCTGCCTCCTCTGGTGATTTTCCAGATCCTCCACCTTATTCTGCAGGACCTCAATTTCTTCGGTGTGTCGATCTGTTGATACCGTAGTAGTAGTTAAAGTTTCCTCAACCTCAACAACCCTTTGCTGTAATTCCTCGACTTCTTTTTTTACCCCGCTCAATTTATTTGTAACTTCCTGCAGGCAGCTGTGCATTTTATGATTATCTTCCCTTAGCTGTAGAAAATGTTCTTGCACTTCTTGACGATGAGCCATTAATGTCCTTAGAATTAGATCCAAGGATGAAGTATTAGCCGTATCTTGTAAGGGAGAAAAAGAACAATTGTATCCTGCCGGTACGTCCCAATGAGGAGATTTAAGTACGGGAAGTTTATCCTTCTGCCTCGTTGCTATATCGCCAATAGTATCATCCATAATGTTCTCAGTAAGTATTATATTCGCAGAAGCGAGGGGAGCAACCGTAGCAGATATTAGTGGATCCTGATCCGGGACTAGTGGAGCCACATTCTCTGACGAAGTATTTTGCAGATTTTGCAGATTTTTTGAATTATGTTCAAGGCTAATCTCTGCAATAGAGTTGTTTCCGGAGAGAGTCATTTAATGAGGGTGAGCTTCAAAGGTGTGGGTGTGGCTAAGTATTCACAAGGGTTGAGGTCACGGGGTATTAATTAGTGAGAGCTTGAAAGGCGTGAGGTGGGGCTAAGAATTCACAGGAGGGAAGTCTATGGAGAAGTACGCTAGGCAGACTTGGAAGCTTTGAGACTTTTTGTTGTGCACATGCATTAGGTAGGTTTGTAAGTCACTACGTAATATAGGGATAAACTGCATTTTTGTTCAAGTAGAGAATGGTTAGCAGAGGTTAAGTTAGTAACTGCAGTGGTATAATATCTTGTATTCATTAGGTTTGAAATGTCATCATTAGTTTCATGTTTAGTATAAACGCAACGTGAAGTTTAAAACCAAGGGGCGCTTTGATTAATCACATGTTTTGTAATGGGACACTCTTTTTAAATGTTTTACAGTGACCCCTTTAAAAGAGACTATTCTCGAAATGCATTGGGTAAGATATGTATGACACATAAAATCGAGGAATTTACCATCATGGATTGTCACCATTTTAACATCATGACGTGAATAAAAATGGAAGTTTCGAATAACTACTGAGTAATTTGTTTGAATTCAAAGGAAAAATAAGAGAAGATGTGATAAATATTTTCAGGTAAACACAGGTGAAGTTTGGTATAAAGTTTCGTAATGGAGCCACGAAGGCAGTGGCTTAAGTTCGAGGCTGTGCACCCTGCATCGGTTGAACAAAGTGTTCATCGGTTCGTCCTTCCAGTAGACACCTTCACCATATCTTGGCATGGATATATTTACAGTATACCTTCAGTACAACAGCATCTCCACATACAATATAGCAAACTGACACAAGTGAGGCCAGTGTAGGTTTACAATATATCTATTTATTCACAATATGAAATCATGCATATTACTCATACCAATGATTCGCAATCATTCAGATCTGTCAATGGGAAATTCTAGAAATTGCCCAAATATGTTCACTTTTGGTGTTATTCTTGCATCATGCAATGTGGGACAAGGTGTTGGCAAGACCTAGGTGGTTTTAGGGTAAGCTAGTCCAGGTTGTGTAAATCTGAATTTCATAAGTAATCTGGAATTATGCAAGTCAGCTCACATTGTTTACTTGCCTTACTCTGCGGCAAGGATCCAGTCCATTGATGGAGGGTGGGTATTACACTGGCTCAACTCTTAAATGTTGAAGACTTTATCAATGTAGTATAATTTATAAATCTATACAAGTGACATAATGTATCATGTACATCAGTGTACCAAAACCAGGAGAAATATAGACTTTGAGTTTTCTGTACTCTCATTCTCCCTGTGCTGCATTCACCAGCTCCTTTTGTACCGCTTTTGGCCGCCATAAGTGTGGCAGGGTATGCTCAGACGTGAGTCCCTTGCTCACTTTGCCACTGGATTCAAGCAAGCCGGGCTGAAGACGGCTGGAATGCCAGAAACCGGTCCTCAGAAGCTTGTTTCTGGTCCAGGGAAGACATGGCTTGGCAGTTCGGGCTGGACTGTTCCCATGAGGCACAGGGTCAGACTGATTTGCATATAGCCATGTCTGAACTGGGGTGGCAGAGTGGGCTAAAGAACGGTTATGGATTAAACCCAGATCTTTTGACTGGGTGTGAGTGTTTGATTGAATCAGATGTTCCGTCCATCACCACCCCCTTTTGTACCGCATTCACCAGCTCAGCAAGAAAATGCTAAAGTCCTCTCACGAGCATGCGTATGCAGGCCGGAGTACTCATATGACCAAGACCTAAGTTGTCTATAATGCAACCTCCCTTACACAATGATGCAAGGCTGCTTGTGTTGATACTAGTCAGCTAAAAGTACCCCATAAGTAGGAAAGCACAGTAATGCGCTGTAACCTGGTATCACTGCACATTCCTGGATTTTAACTTTTAAGCGCTGCACACTGCAGCAAGTTGGCTTACTACTTTGCAATGTATGATTACCTCACAGAAAGGCAACATGGGGGATATACTTGCCATGAGGCTAGCATTGATATGCCAATCTATGGGAACTCTAGAGAATTTATACTGCTATCCACAATTGTGCCAATGAAAATGTATCCTTGCATAGAGGCCTTCTCGAGCTGTATAGGATTTTCACCAATGAAATTAGCACACTGTTCTCTACAGATACAGATGTAACTGAAATATAGCTATTAAGTCACAGAACAAAAACCCAGTCATGTGGGCATCTACCCTCCCAATGAGCAACAGACAGGATGAGAGGTAATCATTTGCATAACACTATGGATCTATAGAGTAGAGACTCTACATCCCTGCAGCTTCCAGGATATCAGTGTACTTGGTCCTATGGAACTTCATTTTACATACGTTTGACATGGATAAATCTGAGGAAGGGTCAGTCACCCTTGAGGCAGTATTACACCAGCCATACTTGATGTCAAGTCAAACAAGCTTTAGTAGACAAATCATAAAATCACAAAAAAGAAATACATCCACACAGTTCCTCATAAAACATAAATCATACACTTAAAAACAACAGTATCAGAACGTATAACATGTGCATAAAATTAACAGTATCAAAATCGATTCAATATAAATTTCCCTTCTCCTTTCATACATCACACAGAAAATATCGCAGAATTTATAGATCTAAAAGATATATTTTGGAGTCCCAAAATACCGAAAAGCACCTACTATCTATTATCCATACCTTTTTCTTATTACAATTGCTGCTTTGAAAACATTTAAAATGGCAGAACAAATACCAATAGAATGCATAAAGAAGAGATGTCTAAAACTTTCTATATAGGAACCAGGGTGATATGCCCTTAACAGTGGTAATAGAAATGTGGCTCTCACTTTCTTATACAGGGCACACAAAAAAGTGCAAAGTATTTTCTTTTGTGGTGTTATTAAATGAACACAGTGGAAATGTATTTGCCCAACCACATTACTGCGGAAAGTCTACCAAAAAATTAGCCAAGGACAAATGGAACCTGGTTAAGTAATATGTTGCAGGTTCATAAGAGAAGCAAGATAAAATTGTGTTTGAGTAGTCAACACACTTACAGTTAAATAACTCAAATAGTTCTGTTGATTAAATGACTACCAGCTGTGTAAACTAGCCCTTGTGACATATGCTGTTTTAATAATGAGTTTTGTTTGGTGGGGCATTTTTAAAGGATTATAAAAGAAATCATTCAAGCCCAGTTTTTGAAACATACCTTTCAGATAACAACAATATGGAATGGCTCCAACATTGGACATTGAAAAACAATCTGATATAATAAACCTTGTAAATGTTAATTCTTGAGTAAGCAAAATCCTTCACCCATGAAAACAAAGGGACAAGGCTAAGTCTGTGCTCAAAATGTTCTAAACCCAGTTCATTGTGACGGAAAAGGGTCAACAAACTTTTGGGTACCACCAACAGTTTTTGAATACACTTATTCTTCACTACCTGGGGCTTAGAGTAATTACTGTAGCCACAACCTCCTGCCCCATAAGAGGCAATCAAAAGACATTTAGCTTTGTAGAGAATTAGCATCTATTCGACCGGTTTCTGCCCCAAATTGGCACGAAGCTAAAGAGGGCCTCCGCTGCTCTAGAAGTCTGCAGGGCTCTTAGAGTTAGTAAAGAGTCCCAATGGAGTTGGGAATTGAAAACAGTTCCTGAATAAGAAAAGCTTTTGACTATTTTAACCACCTTCCCCTGTACCAAATTTTTTTTGACTTAGTTCTCTTAGGTCCCCATACCATAACGTTTGATTTTTTATGATTCGTTTTTAACCCCTTCGATGCTGATGACGAGCTCACCTCACGTCACCGTTGGCTGATGACGAGCTGAGCTCGTCATCAGCCAACGGTGACGTGTGCGGATGACGAGCTGAGCTCGTCATGTATCGCGGTTATTTGAAAACAGCCGCACAGCGCAAAAATAACCGCAGCAGCGATGCGGTTAAATCCAAGGACTCCGTAAAACCTTCAAAAGTATCAGGGATTTCTGCTAACTGTTGGCATACCTCAGGTAAGTGTTCATACTGATGAACTGTGCAGACTTCACACTTATTACTCACACCCCTACGGAAGCACATGTTGAGATGTCAGTTGTAACTTTTCATGGGTTGATTTCATCACCATCCAGAAAAACTGTAGGCTGTAACTGCCACATTCACAGCATCTATCAGTAGCACAATGATTGCAATGTGATGTGCACCTTGGTGCCAGTGTCCTCAATCTCTTTTCAAATTTGGTTTAGGTCTGGCACACAGGTACAGGACCAGGTATGAGTCCCCCATATTTCAAGTGTGGATCTGCAGGAATGATTATCCTCACCCATATTGACACTACAGCCACACTAACATGCCTCCTCATCAATTCAAAATGTATGTGTGGACATGTTCTGTTGTGCTGTCACACTGAATGTACTCTGGCCAGGTGAGGAATACCTCCACATTCACATCACACTGTTACATCTATCATGGATTACACACAGACATCACAGAGCTATTACCATGTTCTCCTTACATTTACTTATCACATCACGATCCTGGAGGCTATCTACCTCTACCTGGATGAAAGGTACATGTCCACTTGCAAGACATTGTTTTAGAAATTGCATTTTAAATAGTGCAACTTTACACAGTTCAAATTCAATTTCAAAACTAAGTACTATGACATCACAGTGTAATGGCATATTTCAGCAGCCTTACACGCATATTTACACATTCAGAGAACATGGAATGCAGTTAGTCACCTTGCATGGCTGACCTGGCCGAAGGTGAAAGGTCAGAGATATTTCACATCACATGCCAGAATTATGCTTCATGCATGAGAAGTTTTAAGAACTGCTGGCCAGCAACATCACAACCCCATTGCACCCTTACATAAGGGTGCAACTATTAGCACCAGGCTGACATATGTGTTCCTGCTATAGGGAAGGACAGGGATGCACAAAAGTAAGGTTCAATAGGATGTATTCCAGCTCTTCCGCTTTGGTGCAGCACCGTAAAGGTGACTTGCTGTGCTGTGTGTAATAAATGTGACACTTGATACATACTAGCCTAGGCACACGGATATACCTTATAGCGTGTGCACTGTGGATGGTGATATGTAATGTGAATCTAGACATAGGAGCAGTTTGTCTGACATACTGGGGCATATGTAAAAGCCCCTATCACCACTACAACGTCACCTATAGTGACATTGTGGTGGCGATAGGGACTGCACCTTATGTACAAGGCAGCGTTAAGCCACTTAACATGGCTTAACGCTGCCTTGTACATAAGGCTCCCTTTCACACTATAGTAAGTGTGAAAGGGGTGGGCATTCCATCGCAACACCCATTCATTCTAAGGCTGCCATCTATGTTACAGGGTTGCATATATAGGAGGCAGCTCCAAAATTAAGACCAGGTAAAAACTGGCCTTAAGATGGCAAAACGAGGAGAAATGCATTATTTCTCCTCGTTTTTGCTTTTTCCATGTGTGCTGCCTTGTGCAGCACATATGGAAAAAGCAAAATGCCATTGTTTGTTTATGTACAGGAAGATGTCCCTTCCTGTACATAAATAAACTTTTTTTTAAAAAGCCATTTTGTCACTTTCATGTGTGCTGAATGAAGGAGCACACCTGAAAGTGACAGAATGGCATTTCTAGGATTGTTTGTGTGCAGGAAGGGACACCTTCCTACACATAAACAATCCTCCCCTGCACCCATACATCCTTGCACTCTGGTACATCGGTGCCTGCATTGGCCATCGCAGGGGGAAATGCAAGGCTGCACAACATTCTTGTAAATATGGGCAGCCTTGCGTTTCAGAAGTGAAGGAGAGAGGCGTTAAGCCAGGAATCCTAATGCCTCTCTCCTCCACTTCCTTGTACATATCCCTAGTATGTGTTGTCAGCATCAGCTGATGGAGCCCAAACAGCAATAAATCATGTATACCATTACATTGGCATTCCAAAACATTCACGAGTGCAGGTTATTGGCAAACAGTGACCCTTAAATAGGGAAAGGGCTGTTTGCCATTACTTGGCCCTATGAGTGCTTGCTCCATATAATCAATCAATCAATCAATCAAAACATTTATAAAGCCTGCTACTCACCCATGAGGGTCTCAAGGTGCTGAGGGGGGAGGGGGGAGGTGGCTATTGGTCGAACAGCCAGGTCTTGAGAAGTCTCCTGAAGGTCAGCAGTTCCTGGGTCAGCCACAGGTAGGAGGGGTGAGAGTTCCATGTCTTGGCATCGAGGTGGGAGAAAGCTCTGCCGCCGGTGGTCCTTCGGCGGATGCGAGGGACAGTGGCGAGGGTGAGGTCCATGGAGTGAAGCTGGCGGTTCAGGATGTAGAAGGACAGTCATTTGTTGAGGTATGCTAGTCCGGCATTGTTTGGTGCTTTGTGTGCGTGGGTGAGGAGCTTGAAGGTGATCCTCTTGTTGACTGGGAGCCAGTTCAGATCTCTCAGGTGTGTGGTGATGTAGCTGTGGCAGGGGAGTCCTAATATGAGGCATGCGGAGGTGTTTTATATGCATTGTAGTCTCTTTTGGAGTGTAGCCATGGTTAATGTGTAGAGGGCATTGCCGTAGTCCAGCCTGCTGCTGACGAGAGCTTGGGTGACCGTTCTTCTGGTTTTGGTGGGGATCCAACTGTAGATCTTGCAGAGCATGCGGAGAGTGTTGAAGCAGGAGGAGGAAACAGTATTGATGATGTGCTGGATCATAGAGAGCGTTGAGTCCAGGATGACCCCCAGGTTGCGTGCGTGGTTGGAGGGTGTAGGGGCAGCTCCTAGTGTGGTCCAGGAGCAGTCCCATGCAGAGGGGGCGGAGCCGAGGATGAGTATCTCTATCTTGTCTCAGTTCAGTTTCAGCCAGCTAGTCTTCATCCAGTCCGCAATGGCCTTCATTCCCTCGTGGAGTTTGGATTTGGCGTGGCCGGGTCCTTGGTGAGGGAGAGGATCAGCTGAGTGTCGTTGGCAAATGAGACGATGTTGAGGTAGTGTGCTCGGACGATGTTGGCGAGCAGTGCCATGTAGATGTTGAAAAGGGTCGGGTTGAGAAATGATCCTTGGGGTACGACACAGGTGATCATGGTGGCTTCAGATCAGAACTGGGGAGGTGAATTCTCTGGGTTCTACCAGTGAGGAAAGAGGTGATCCAGTCCAGGGTTTTGCCTCAGACCCCTGTGTCATGAAGGAGAGTGTGCAGGGTGTGGTGGCAGACAGTGCCGCGGGTGGCTGAGAGGTCCAGGAGGATGAGAACCGTGTTTCGCCTTTGTCCAGTATGGTTCTAATGTTGTCAGTGGCGCGATGAGGTTTGTTTTGGTGCTGTGATCGCTACGGAAGCCGGATTGGGAGGGGTCCAAGAGGTTCTCCTCCAGGAAGTAGGTCAGTTGTCTGTTGGCGGTCTTCTCAATGACGTTTGCAGGGTACGGGAGCAGGGAGATGGTTCGGATGTTCTTGAGGTCCTTTGGGTCCGCCTCGGGTTTCTTGAGAAGGGCGTTGATCTCTGCGTGTTTCCAGCTCTTTGAAAAGGTGGCGGTCTAGAAGGAGCTGTTGATGATCTTTTGGAGTAGGGATGCAATGATGCAGCTTGCCTTGTTGAATATGTGGTGGGGGCAGGTGTCGGAGGGTGATCCGGAGTGGATGATGTTCATGATTTTGATGGTATCTTCATCATTGACGTTGTTCCAGGAGAGAAGAAGGTTGGTGTGCTTGGTGGGTGTTGAGTCGGGGATGTCGGCATCTGTCATCGGTGTTTGGGTGTCAAAGCTGTTGTGGATTCCGTGATCTTGCGGTGTAAGAAGGTAGCCAGTGAGTCCCAGAGTAGTTTTGACAGCATTGCAGCTGGAGCTGGGGGTGGTGAGTTCCTATGCAGCACATATTATATGCCAGATTTTCTGCTTTGTGTGAACCTTTGATACTTCTGCCACTTAGTTTCACTCTCTCTTACCTTGTGTGTCACAAATCACCCACACATTGCAGCTACATTTTATGTTTACAAATACCTGGGCCATGTGCCATTGCACCATCTCCCATCCCTCCTTATGATCCGTTGGGGGTTAGCCTTGGCTTACCCTACCCCTGGAAGCTACCATCTGTGGCAGGTAGTGCATGCCCATCCACATGAATGTGCAACCTTCTCCTTTGGAATAGTTCTTGCCTTTACCCTTCCCAGGCATTGCCCTATCCCTCCTTAAAATCCTAAACAAACTAATAACATCCCTCATACGCCAAACTAAGCCAAATTACAAAAAACAACACTAGGGGCCAGATGTAGGTCGGTCGGTAACAGCCGAAAATCTGTATTTTCGGCCGTTACCGACCGGTATTCAAGAATTGGCATGTAGGGGCACAATTTTACAGAATCGGTAAATTTACCGAATCGGTAAATTTACCAATTCTGTAAAATACCGAATCAGTATTTTTACCGATTCGGTAAATCTCAGATGTAGGTGGGACTCTTCTGAGTCCCAAAGGCCCTACAAAATCGGTATTTTACCACACAATCCTATTGTGTGGTAAAATACTGAATTCAGGTGTGCATGCACATGTGTGCATGCACACCTAGCCATGTGACAGACAGACATGCCCTTAGGGCATGTCTGTGTGCCACATGGCACACATTCCTATTTGTGGGGTGCCAGAGGGTGTCAAAGTGACACCCCCTGCACCCTTGCAAAATTCGGTATTTACCGATTCTGTAAATACAGAATCGGTATTTCCCATTGATTCCTATGGGCTTCAAAGCCCATAGGAATCAATGGGAAATAGAGATTCTGTATTTACAGAATCGGTAAATACCGAATGTTACAGATTCGGTATTTCCACATCTGGAAATACCTGCATATCCACCCTTTAGATTTACCGATTTTTGATTACTGAATGGGTAAAATTCGGTAATTAAAAATCGGTAAATCTATTTTACCTAGATCTGGCCCTAAGACACAAAAAGAACACAATATATAGTAACCGGGACAGACCAGAAGCAAAAGTCACCATAAACAGGCAAACTCTCCATAAAACTCTCCCTCAATTACATCAAAAACCAGCTCCAACCAATAGACACTAACAGAAAGTGAAAGTATCTTTCACACTGTCTGGCATGCAGCCAGCCAAACCCTCTGCATCATTTGCTGAGTGTAACCATCATGTTTTCAACATATGCATTGCTTTTCTGATGCATTGCTATTCAAATATACATTGTGTGATGCACTGCAAAGTTGCATTTATGCAGCTGTGCTAAGGGCCGTGCGATGGTGGTGATGCACTAGTTTTGAGATGTGCAACTGGGGCAATGCGCCAGTTCCAACCTGTGCAAGAGATGTGATACACTGGTTCCGATCTGACAACAGAGGCAATGAACTGTTTCCGAACAGCACAGCAGAGGTGATGAACAGGATCTACAGAAGAAGCATGGCTTCTGTTAGCCGCAAACACCTCAGACCCACTTCCATGAGCCCAGGACTGGGTTGGCATCCCTTGACAGATGGCAGAGTCCAGGTCTTGAAGCAGGGTGGTTGGAAGTATTTTATGTCCCTGAGACTACATAACAGGAGGCAGGCAGATTGACCTTTGAGTAACTCTGGGTTCAAGGGATGCGTGCACAGTCCTTATCACCCAGCCAGGGGAGCAGCAGGCATCAGGGCAGCAAGGCAAGACAGGACTCAAGAGTTAATTTCTCCCACATCTATATTCATAGGAGTTACCTTTCAGGTTCCATAATCAGCCCAATCTCTCTCTTCCTGAGATATATTTAGGTCCCTTTCTTGTAATGTTTCACTGATTCAGCACATACTTAGGACAGCACAGAGACAGGTTGGCTCTCCCCTACTCCAGTGTATGTCCCACCCAGCTGGCAGCTTTGCTGGACTATCAAACTCCGTGTGCTGGGATTCCTCTACTCCTCATGTTTTCCACAGGCAGCCATGACTTTCCCACAAAGGAACCAAGGTCCTCCATGTCATGTAGCAGTGCAGGCACCTCTGCACTCATTGTACAGTTACAGCACATTAAGTGACCAGTAATGTATTCCACAAGTATAATGATATCACCAGCATACTGGCATGCAGCACACACACTCCAGGACTTATTATGGCTTTGACAGTCCTCCTGTGGAGTGCCACATCAGCGTGCCGTGGGAGGTCTGCCAAAGCTGTCCTCACAAGACCCACCAGATTACAACTGTGATCCTTGTCAGTCGGACGTGCTGCGTCGGTCCCATAATGGTGCCTCTCTAAGGCTCATAGGAGATCCTTAGAAAGGTAGTGCTGTGGGACCACCACAGTACGTTCCCACAAAGGAAGCAATGCGCCATGTTGTGCAATCCTTCCTGTACAGGAACTGCGGCTGCAAAAAAGCAGAGGGGCGCCCCTACATGCACCCCATGCACATAGGCACTAGGGGGCCATGTTAGGCCCCCTTTTGTTGCTTAGCCACCACCCTTTTCTTGGCAGTCTCACCGCCATGAAAAGCATTACCTTAAGGCACCTCGTAATATGCTCGGTGGTGCTGCAGTAGTACTATCAGCATATTGCTGCCTCTGACCGCTGGTCAATCACGGTTGGATCACAGATCCCCAGGGCTTGCAGCTGTCCTGTGGTGGTCCAACTACTGAATTTGTAATACAGTGGGTGGACCAATATAGTCGTAATCAGACCCTTCTTCAGCACACACTGTTCTGCGCTACAGTCCCTTTGTTCTGTACAAAAGTATGCCAATTTGAACACACACTACCAACACACACACATTAACCATTTCAACCCATGTTTTGTGTATGTCTTGCACAGGCACATGCATTCTGTACGTGATTTTCTCATGCACACACTTGTAGATCAACTCGATGCTTCGCAGGGGTGAGAGAAACACCCAGTAGCAAAACTTCAGAGGAGGTGAGTAAACCAGTGACCCTCAATTTAGTGACCGAGGGTTGAACGAATTTGCTCACTGCTACTGATCACTACATATTATGCGACCACCTCCACATTGGCTCTGTTTACTCTTGGGAAAGGCAGTAGAGTACTACAATAATGAAGTTAGGTCTCTTTGGGCTGCCCCCCTGGTCCAACAAGACTGCAATCCATTACACAGGCTTATGTCATGGCACACACACACACATTTCCTGCTCCCTTATGGGAATATACCAGCATTTGTGATCCAGACAACAAAGCAATGCATTTCGGCACTCAGGGTAGGGGTACACAACTCTTTCCATGCAGGGGAAATTTGTGACCCCAAACCACCCTTACATCATATTTAATACAATTGTTCATGTCCACAGGGATTTGTGCTTGCATTTTAACATACATGATTTACACATTACCCATTGCTGTCTACCTGAAGTGATGTGATGGCTGGCAAACATCTCCCTTGTTTTACTTTTCTGATAAATGCTACTTCAGCAGTTTAGTATGTTTTGGTCCGGGCCTTTGAGCCTCCTTGCATTGCTTTGCAAAGCATGGTATATGTGTATTGTATCATGTGTAGGCAAATGTAGACCTCACACATGCAAATTTTATTTAGATCGCTAAACCTGAGACTAGGCCTTTGGCCGTGATAGTTGACTCCCATGATGTCTCCCATGATCTTTGATGGTATATGTGGCAACATATGTCCCAGCAGAGTGCTGCCACTCTGCATGCTAGTCCATATGTGAAACACTCAGCAATTCGGAGATTGCCTCAGGGACTGACTTATTGAGAGACTTGTGATCCATCATTCACTGAGTGCTACATTTAACACACTTGATGCAGCAAAACTCAACAGGACAGCTTGCTGTGGTGAACTGCACTGATTAATAGAGGGAAAACAGGAATGCCCCACATATATGTGGATTTAGAGCAATACTGCCATCTCCCTTTCAAGTAGTGCACTACATCACGTTGACTTGCTTCATTGCTCTGAGTTAAAGATTTGCCCCCATGTTTATCAACATCTCAGAAATAAAAATGTATACGTCTCTAGGCCTACATCTAGTTAAGAAGATGTAAGTGACGTTATAAGTACACCACATAATGGATGAGTTCAAGAAACATTTTTATTGGATTATAAGTTGACATAGTTCCTGTCAGTATTGTCGTCAATTCCATTGTATTGAGAAAAAAATATTAGCCTCAACTTAATCCCGTCTCCGCCGAACTTGCCATTGTGTGCTCAATGTCGGCATTATTTTAATCCTCCTGTTTCAGTTTGTTTAGAATTTCTGCCTCATTCTCCCACAGCACATTGGTTTGCGAACAGATGTTATGCAATGTTGCACATACTAGAATGATCTTGCAGACCATGGGAGGTGAGTACAGAAGTATTCCAAAGGTTTATCTAGGCAGGGGAACCGGTACTTTAGGGCCCCACAAATTCATTCAAAGACATTCCTCGTTTTGTTCAGAGAAGCGTAGAACTTATTTTGGCCCTCTGTCTGTGGATTTCTGAATGGGGTAATGAGCAATGGCTGCAATCTATATCCTTGGTCACCTGAAAAGTTTGAAATACCAACAGATATGGTACATTGTACATAACTATGTGTGTTATGTATGCATGCAGACTAATACACATTTCTTTAACTTTTAACAGATATGTCTTCGGAACTCTGACCAATACTTTTCACATGAGTATTCAATTTAAATATGTCATTGCATATTTTATCCATGGTGTGAAACATAGAACAGACACCCCAGGATATAGCGGCATGGATTCGCAAATTTAGCGGCACAAATATGGAAATTTAGCGGCACAAATATGGAAATTTAGCAGCATTTTAGCGGCACTTTATGTTACTCATAATCATTCATTTTCAGCCTTAAATCAATGGAAACTGTATTAGTAGAGTATTCCACTTTGAATAGGCAACCTGGGATATGGAACAGAGGAAGCAGTCCACAGGTGAAGGCTGTTATCCATTGGAATTGCAGTTCTTCATCTGCCAGTTGGGCTATGCCGGCGAGACCCAGTTACCAGCATCACTGCCTCCTGTAATTATATCATTGCACCGGCCATACCATTACCCCCCACACTTGTGCTCTGCTGTAAGGTAATCTGCATTTAAGCAGAGAAAAAGGTTGCTCACGCATAAAGGTTGGGCACTGGCATAGGTCTAGGGCTAGAATGGGGTCATGAGGCTGCTAGTCCAGCTATATAGTCTGCAGCTGACCACGAAAATGCCAGCGCACCCCGAGGGTGAGGAGAGTGGCACTGCTAAGGATGGTCTTTGCGCTCACAGCAGTCTCCTTCCTCGATTGAATTATACATACTGTTGTATTCCTGTATCTGGCGCTCTGTAAACCAAGCCTTCAATTGTTAAAATTACAGGGATACACCCAACATATTCCCGCCTGCATTAAAGCAATAATAATTAATTTGAGAAGCGCAGCGCATTCGGACCTCACAGAGAATGAAGAGTTTTCATTATCGAACTAATGGCCTCTTTTTTTCAATTACATGCCGCTTTTTAGTTTCTCTTTCTAACAAACTATTAACTCCGACTTTCCAGCCTCAGAAGGGAAGTGCTCTCTACAGTTTCATCTCTATTTTTTTCCGGTGATGAGCTAAGTGCTCAAGGCAGATGTTCTGGGGATTTCATTTTCGAACCCATTTCAAGATACAAGACACGCACGGGTGACTGGAAACTGCTGCTGGAACCCCCAAAAATACAAACAGCAGAGGCACAAAGGAAGGAAGCTGCAGGTCCCCCCCCCCCCCCGTCGTATTTGTCAGCCCGGGCTGACAGAGCTTTGCAGACTGGTGAGCATCAAATTACAGCCGTACTTACTTAACAGGTCTTTAAAAGACCATTACATGTAAATGAGTTACTCCTGGTGTAGGCGGGGACATGCCATTCAGCCGGTTTGAAACGCAGCGGGAGGTGGGGTCAGAGTAGGGGGAAGGGGCACAGGTCCTTTAAATAATAAAAAGAAAGACACAATCACTGCAGGGCAAACACCTGCGTCGAGAGTGAGTCGGTGTTAGACACGCAGTAAAATGTCTGCAAACTGGACAGATGCCAGGACCGTGTAACATGCAAAGAGTAGACCCCCCAGGATATAGCGGCTGCCGGCTTTTGTAAAATTGCCGCAATTTCTACAAAAGTGCCGATTTCGCGGGCACTTTTGTAAAAATCGCAGCATTTTTACAAAAGTGCCGATTTCGCGGCAAACCGCGAAATCGCGATATCCTGGAGGGTCTGATAGAACACATCAACCTGATAACTTTCATGTTTAGACAGAAGATTGCTGTGATGGATACACACACACACACCAACATTATTCATTGGTGATGGTGTTTTGTGTCTACCATCTTGGTAACAACCAATACATAACACAGCTGGTTGTTGCATATCTGAATCTGAGAGACTAGGGGCTAGATGTATGAAGATTTTAGCATGCACAAACAGGTTTGCGACCTGTTTGCACATGTTAAAAATGTGTGGCCAATGTACAGACACTATTTTGCGAGTCGCAAATAAATTGGGACTCGCAAAATAGTGTTTAGCGAGTCGCTATTAGAAAGGGTGTTCCCTTTCCAAATAGCTCGCATATTAACACCCTCTTCAAGAGGGTGGTAATGCAGTCACAAATGGGAAGGGGACACCAGGAGATCCCTTCCCCATTGTATTTTTAAGGGAAGGCAGTGGTCCCAGGGATGAAAACGTTTTATATATTTTTTTTTAAAATGCATCCCGTTTTTTTTAAGCTAAACTGGCTGCATTTTAAAAAAAATGCTTTATTTTTTCATCTTTCTATCTTTATTTCGATCACATGGACCATAAAAGATGTACACCAAAAGTTAAAACAGACAAGAATAATACATATTCATAAAACAAAGAGTCTAAACATCACTACGATTATCATATTAAATGAGCCCCTTGCGATCCCTCCGATTGGTGCAACTCTGTGGTACAAATTCAAAGTGCTTGTGGGAGATATAAATCAGACTTCTAATTATGTTTAAAAATCACATTTATTATAATGAATAAAACCAATTACAATCCCTTCTGATTTGTGCTGGTCTGTACTATGATTTTTAAAGTACCTGTATCCAGTGCATATCAGAGTTCTGGATATGGCGAGTGCGCTTATGCCAAATCGCTGTTATAAATTTAGCTACCGCAAAAACAATGGGGGGGTGATAGATCCGTCTTGAGTGTTCTATAAGCTGGAATGCAATGCCTAAAGCCTAAGTTTTTAAGAAGGGGAACCACCCAATACTTTCTGGATTTTTGATAGGCGGGCCAAAAGAATAGAACATGTAATTCGTTTTCCAACTGATATGGACATGCGGGACATTGCTTAGTGGAGGGAGAGTGACACCAGGTACTAGTGAATGCTCTAATCGGAAGAGTACCATACCTCCACTGCAAAAATAACTTCCTGGTCAGTACAGGACAAATTCCATCAAGGGCCTGCTCCAAGTGGTAGGAATCTTTGAATTGAATGAATGTATTAGTTAAAATCCCCAGCCGCGAGTTCGCTAATAAGGTATTTCATTTTAAATCTTAATATTCCTTTGATGAACGTTTGCGTGAGACCTTGCGACAAACGTTTTCAGGGTCTAGCCATAATTCTGGCCTTCCCAGACTTTCGCATTCATTTTTTATGTATTTTAGCCAGGGAATATTCGCCAGATTTGGTAAGCTCAAAATCCCTTTCAATTCCTTCCTATAAATCAAGAGCTCCGGAGTGCTCCAGAGTCGTCGCCAGAATGTTAGTGGTTTTAGGCCCAGTTCCTCGTTATTTAAAAAAAACTGCTTTTTATTATTCATGAGCCTCACATTTGGCGACCCCATTGGGAATCGCAATCAGTGTCTCTGACATTGTAAATTGCACCTCACATTTTGCGACTCGCAATCGAGATCAAATTGCGAGGCACAATTTACAACGGTCATACATCTGGCCCTGGATTTTGTATGGGTGTCACATGTTTGAAAGTGTAAATGGGAAGTTATTTTTTGTACACTTGTCAACCTATGGTGACGTCTCAAACATTACATTCACTTACCATTGTGAAATTCAATGAAACAAACAGTACTTGAATGTTGCCTTATTGTAAGCTGACACAACATGGAGAAGTGTGGCTCAATGATTAGAGCGGCAGACCCTGATGCAGAGGTCTAGCCCAGGACGAGGGTTCAATTCCCCGTCTCGGCGGGTCTTGGGCTCAGAATTCCACGGACCTGTTAATTCTTGCCTCGTTGCCTATTCCAATCATGGAGTCCCACTCTGCAACTCTGGGCAATAGCTTGCTTAATCTCCACAACGGCCCCCACAACGCTAAGGATGCCTGGCCTCCACCTTGGGGGTGGCCAGGAGTGGACGCCTCACAGGGAAAGCCAGGATGGGTTCCACAGCTGTATTCGTACAAGAGCCTTGAGACCCTTGCGGGTGAGTAGTGCGCTATACAAGTATCAATTTACATTTTTACATGTAATGGAAACATATTTAATGTGAGTGTGGTTTTAGGTTTTGCTCTTATAAATGGCAGTTCTCAGAAATATTCGAGTATTGTGTATCTGATGTCACACATACCGGCTTCATCACATACAGATGTTGGTTGTACAAGATAACCTAGCATAGCACATGCCTGTTAGATATGTTGTCACATATTTTGGATGAATGTCAGAGTGATTAGCTAAACATTTGCAAAATAAAATAACATGAAACAAACAAGAAAACCTATTATGTTATCAATGATGAGTTCTTAGGAGTAACAATTCACATATTAGTGTCTATTATTTCTCTTCATAAAAAAAATGGTACTATTCTACCAAATCTCTGATGACCAGCCATAGCCTGGACAATCGCTCCCTCAGTGTGTTCATCCTCTTTATGGTTATGTGGGATTGCCCCCTCATAGTCCCATGGGACATTTGTCCTTACGCAGATATTATGCAATATTGTGCAGGCTAATGTGTTTTTACAGACCATGGCAGTTAAATACAGTTGTCTACCACCAGATTTGTCCTGGCACCTTAAGCAGGACAATAGTATCCGAAAAATACACTCCACCATATTGCGGGTTTTAGTTAGAGCTAAAATGAATTTCTTCTGTCCATTCATCTGAGGATCTATGAATGGGGTCATCTACCTCTTTTTCTTGGTTCTCCTTGTCTCCTGTCCCTGACACAACCATTCTTCAGTGTTTTGGAGGATATTTCAATGCGACCTGGATTATACAGGTGTATAACTTTTATTCCTACTAAATTTTGCAGTAGCAAACACACTGGTCCTGAAGAAAGCAGTGGCGTAACTGCCACATATGCTGAAACATGTCAACCTCTCCTGCATACAGGTATTATCTTAAATCTGTTGGTATCCTAAATTGTTTTTAAGTTTTGGAAGAATTGAGAGACACTATTAAAATTCTTTCTCTACTCACTTCTATCCAATTTTATATGCTTCACTTTTTCACATTTTTTCACTACTGCACTGCAAATCAGTTACCCATCAAGATATTAACATTAATTCTGGTATCATCCATTTATACACATATCTATCAATGGTTAAGCACCAGCCACAAGAACACCTAGTGGCTGAGAGCACACTCTCCTGGGTGTAAGGAGAACCCATATGATAAAGGGCAGTACCGAGTGGGAACTGATGGGAATTTTTTCCACGCTCTAGAGATATTGTGTTAAGCCTTTAACACATATCAATACACTTAGTTTATAATCACCATTTGGTCACTTATTAGTTGTGTCTCGGACGGTTCACATAGTAGAGTTCCTCTTATTGACACTTAGACACTTTCTGTTATTAGTATGTATCTCTGGGGCATGGTCTATTTGTTGGTCATTAATCCTGCCCTTGGACCCTCCTTCAAACTGTTGTTATTTGTAAGGAGAACTATAGCCAATCTAGTCTTACCATGGTAGCATGGGTTCATACCGGGTAGGGGGACTACAGACCATATCAGGTGAGTTATGTATCTGTTAGCTATTGCCAATGTAACAGTGTTGGGATTGCTGTGATCCTCGGAGATGCAGAGAAGGCTTTTGACCGGGTTTCATGGCAATATTTGTGGGGGGTTCTGGCAGAGAGAGGATTCGGCCCATGTTTTACCACAGCCTTACAAACAATGTTCTATAAACCTTTTGCCCAGCTACAAATGATGAGTGATGAATCGGGGAAAAAGACGTGCCTAGAGGGACAAGGCAGGGTTGTCCCTGTTTCCCAATTATGTTTGCTTTATATAAAGATCCCCTTGGTGGTAAAAATACTTTATTTGATTTGGTGTAAATCATAAAAAGAGCGGCTTAACTGCTAAAACACATAAACACATAACACATAAAATTCATGAGCAATGTACAAATTAGTTAATACATTCTCATTTAAAATTTGTGATAAAACACCCTTTTTTTCATTTGTTGTTAAAAGAAAAACACACTGTACTGTTGGTCCCGTCGATCTTGTAATAGTGAGTCTAGCTATGAGATAGCTAATTCTTGTCCTGGCATCGGGCTAATTGTCTGGACTTTTTCACATTACTTGCTTTGCCAGTTCAAGTTCTCTGTCTCTCTTTTCTAGTTTGCTTGCAGCTAAACTCAAAAACTTTACTGCTTTACACACCAATTGCACAGTTGACCCTCCTAAACATTTTATTACAGCTGATCTACAAGTCCTTATCTATTCTTTTTTCATTAACAGCCGCAAAAGTTCTTTCCGTTTAGATGATAATGCTGGGCAAATGCAAAGTAGTGGAGCACCAATTTATCTCCTTGTCCGCCGAGGCGGCAGTCCGTTGAGAGCCTGGTGTGTTTTCATTTTGGGATTAGATTTTTAGTTGTATACACTCCCATTCTCAGTAAGATCAGTTGCTGCTTCATTCGATTTGCAAAATGTTCCAAAAGGTAAGGGTTGAGGATTTAACATTTTGTATGTTGGCAACATGATCCATGCATTCATTTTCATAGTCAATTAAGGTTTGTCCTGATCAAGAAACATTTTATTGATTGGTTTGTTAACTATTTGTTTAAACTCCAAATAGGATGGTGTTGCGTTGCAAGCTTCTTCTATCTTCAAGGCCTCAATAGATTGCTTTAAGAATGAATAAACAGAATTACTCGATTTGGATTGATTTTCGACCACCAGCCAACAATAATAACCCAGGGAGTCTTACTCAGCTGCCCGCATTCTCCAATAATATTTAACCAGTGCTTCTTGTCTCGACATGATCTGATTTTTTAACCCAAATTCTAGTCTGATCCGGGCTTGAGAAATATGGTGCAGGATTTTAAAAAGGTTTTTAAAGAGACTGGTTTGGGCGATGTTCAGAGATGTTGCATCCTTTGTTTTTAGGAGTACTGAACCATAAGTAATTGAAGGTAAAACTTTGTCTTGCACAACCTTTTGTAAGTGGGTTGTTGAACAGTCACTGAGTTTGTTTTGCAAGGTTTTGAATGCAAATAATAGCTGTTTGGCTTTTGTTTTCCGCTGTTCTCGGTGTTGCTTTTCATTAAGGTGGCGATCCAAAATTAATCCCAGATATTTATATGTTCCCTCCTGGTCCAAACGATTGCTGTTGATCGTCCAAATTATTTTTTTTTATGTGGACTCATAAAACACATAACCTTTGTTTTTTTAAAGTTTATGTGTAGTTGGTTTCAGGCTGTGTATTCTACTAGTTTGTTTATCAGACGTTGGAGGCCACGAGGTGTTTGAGATAGCAGCACAATGTCATTGGCGTATTGCAAACTTGCTATTCTCACATTTCCCAGTTTTGGTGGGTCACCTAGTGTCGAACGTAAGTGGTTGTCTAGATCGGCTGTATATATATATATTAAATAAGCAGGGGGCTAGAAAGCACCCCTGTTTTAGGCCATTGTTGGTAGTGATTTTGTTTGTTAAGGTTTGACCATTTCCGATTTTTATTTGAACCCATGTTTTTGAGTAGAGACTGATTATTGCATTCAGTAAGTTTGTGGGTGCTCCCCAGGATTCCATTTTTGCCCACAAGGCTCCTCTGGGGACCTTGTTGAAGGCTGCCTTGAGAGCCACAAAACATGCATATAGAACTTTTGATTTGGCAACGGATTGATTGGCTAAAAGTGTAACAGCAGATATGTTTGTTAGAGTGCCCATTCCGGCTCGGAAGCCTGTCTGTTGGGGATCAATTTGATGTTGTCTACCCAATCCTCTAGGTCTTTCAGCAAGTTTGCAGCTTAGATTTTTGCTTCAACATCAATGAGGGCTATTAGCCTATAATTTGATGGACTTTCACAAGCCCCTGATTTGAAAATTGGATGTAATATGCTTCCTCGCCAAGAATCAGGGATGGTGAGAGATTCCAAAATATGCGCAAACAGTGTAGCTAGGGGGTAAGACCGAAATGCTAAGTCTTTTTTTAAATAGGACATTTGGTCCCGGCGCCCCATCTGATCTCTGTTTTTTTATAGCATTCAGTACTTGTTTTTGTGTGATCTGAATGTTGGCGATTGATTGATCTAACCCTGGTGTTTCAGGAGGGTGTCGGTGAGATTTACCTTCTGCATGTTTGAGTTTTGAATTACTGTCATGTTTCAGATTCAGTTTGCATGTTGTGAGATCTAGGGCCTGTGAAGTTAATTTTGGTGTCTCAGCCGTCCTCTGCTCTCTAATTGGCGTGTCACTAGAGGTACTGCAGTTGGATCGTGTTGCCTTCCATGTTTCGTTTTCGGAGGTGATCTGGAGGCTTTCTGAGGATTATATGTAGCTTCTATATGAGCTCTCCATGCTTTTTAAGTTATATCCAAGTTGTAATGCTGATTTTTTCCACTTAAAAAGACAATAATTTGGGCCCAGAACTCCTTGGAATTTCGTTGTCGGCTGACATGCAGCATTTTTATCCAAAACTGCTCATTGTATATACGTTTTGCTGCCCGAATCTCTTTTTTTAGGTCGTTTTTCATTTTGTTTGATTGTGGTCAGGGCCTCCCGGGAGGGTTATTGTCTGTAAGTTTGCATTTGTCTCAGAACTTTGTTTAGTTGTTTTTTTTATCCTTAAAGCATTTTTGTACCATTCTGACCCGCTGATCCTGGCAGGCTTTTGGTTTTTAGAACTGTGTGAAAACTTTCTGTTCAAGCTTTTGATAAAAGTCTCCTAAGCCTATATCCCTAATAGTTTTGCGTCTGTGATGGCCAGGAAAGCTGAGCAAAGATCCATGATTTTGTCTACGGTATCATCGTTCCATGTTAGCGGTTTAATTTGTGCAGTTGAGTGAATTGTGTCAGGGCACTCGGCCGGGACTTTTCTCTGAAGTTAATAAGTGTAAAAGATTGAGGATAGTGATCACTTTTTATTCTATCTATAATTTGGAAATTATTAATGAAGGGGAATAAGTCTGGGTCTACTAAGGCAAAATTAATTGTTGCTCCTGATTTAGCCGTCACTCTTGTGAAATCTGCTGGGCTGTCTTGTTGGCCTCGACCATTTAAAGTATATAGTGACTGTTTGTCCAATAGTGCAGCGCATTTCTTGCCCGAGGTATCACGTCTGGATGTGTTGTCATTCCTGACCCTTATACCATTTGGTAAGTTTTATTCTTGAGTTTACATCAAGTTCATGTTAAAAACCCCGGAGAGTATTTTATTGGCATATGGGTATATTAACTTTAGGGTTTTAATAGCAGCTACCAATTGTTGGATATCTCTCCCCTTATACTTGTAAGCTGGGTGCATGTAGATGTTCAAAATTAGCAATGTGCAGGTGATGGAGACTGTGAGTTTAATACATTGCATCCAGCTGAAGTCTAGATCGATTTTTTCTTCTTCCCATAAAATATCTGTAAAGATGTATATTGATAGACCGCCCTTATCTCTTCCATGTGCTGACTTCTTTGTAGTTAGATTTAAGTGTTATTTCTAACCTACAATTGGGGTGTATGTTGTCTACCAAGTTTCTTGTAATAACAGTAAATCGTACTGTAGGATGAAGTCAGCAAAATCTATTTTCTCTTTTTTTGATTCCAAGAACAGATTTTAATGTCCTGCAATGTATTTGGATTTTTATGGGTTTTTATTCATGCTGCTCCTTGTTGTGTATTTAGGGGCCTCCAATGTCGTTTGTCCTCTTTTTTGCCTGTTTCTGGGTGGGAAATTGTATTTGTGATTTGTCTTATGAATTTGGCATCCACCTTTGTTTGACCCATGTTCTCTGGGCCTTTTGCTCCTTTTAATACGCCCTTTATGCAATGGGGGTATTATAGGGGGCTCGGGTAACAAGGAGGTTCCACATTTTTTAGTTGTATCCCCCATGCTGCAAATACCTCCTTGTGCCTCAAGATCTGTTCAATAACTAAGTAGTTTATCCAGGTGACTGTTGTTATTTCAGCCCCTATTTGGTTGAGGTTAGGTTAAAATTCAATTATTTCTAGGTCACAGGATTTAATGTGGCTCATGGCAGATAGTGATTTGAGTAGCCTTATTATTGCACTTTGATTTAGTATGTTGTGGGTTCCTCTCAATTTATATTGTGGGATCAAATCTATCTGGCTTTGAGTAGTAAACAATTGTGTTTTGTTATAGTCGATCAGGCTCCCTTCTGATACTTATATTAAATCGTGATGATGTATTTCAATATGCTGGATATGTTTGACTTGGTCTTGTGTGTTTTTGCTGGGCTCTCTGGGGCTCCGGGGCTGTAATTTGATTTCATTATTGCGATTTCTCCTTTCCCACTTATTACTACATTTTGCATGTCAATTTTGTTTGTCTTTATCTTTGAGTTCTGTAAGGTTTGGATTGTGTCTGATTTTATGATTTCTTTGCTTTTGGCATTGTTTTGTTCCTTCTCTGCAGAGGACTTAAATATGTTGTATATTTTGCTTGTCGACAAATGTTCCTTTTTTTCCATCGAAGTGTCTTGGGGCCGCTGCGTCTTTTATTACCAGGTTAGTGTGATCCTGCATGGTGACTATATCACTATTACTTTCATTGTTTTTATCTTGTCTTTCCTGGGTGGATGTCAGTAATGGTTGTGGAGTGGCATTTTTTGATTTGCTGTTCCTTGCTTTCCTCAAGCGTTTCGTTCCCTTTTTGAGAGGGGTGTTTTTAAACTTTTTTGTTCCTTGCTTTGTGCAACTTCCTTCGGTAAGTTACTTTGACTATGAATTGATGATGAGCCTTCTAAATTCAGCTCTTCCTGTGGCTGGTACGTTTCTACATTTACCTTCTTGAAAGTTAATTTCCTCTTTTGAAGGTTTAGCATTAATGTTAGGGGTATCCTCATTAATTCTATCTACTTCTTTAGGGTCTCTTTCGTGGGTGTTGTGGAGTTGCATTGTGTTTCCCTAACTGCCCCCAACAGCTCTAACATTATGGTTGGGACCGTTGCAAGCTTATTGAATATTTAGTAGCAATGGCACATGTGGTATGTGATGTCCTGCGCTTGTTGTATCTTTGTTATCATAGCGTTTAAGTCATTCATTTTTGATCAATCCCCTGCACATATAAATATAAAGCTAATACATTTAGTAGCTCGACTTGAGTATCCAACTTGTCAGCATGGTAGGTTGTGGCTGATCCAATCGTTTTCATAGTGCCTAATAGCAGGTCCCAAAATGGTCCTGTTGATGGGCCTTCTAGTTGTTATGTGAAGTGTTGTCCCTCTATTTTCTTGATGCTTTGTTGATGTGCCGATAATTTTTGTACTTCTATGTCACTGACTGGACTGAATTGTACAGTCTTGTGGGAGCTTTTGAACGGGGATCCATTTCTCTTTTGTTGAGGATGCACCTGGTTAAGCTAATGTGCGATTTGAGGTTGCTTAGTTGGTGATTTCAAATTAATGAAGATTTGTTGTTCTTGTACATGGATTGCTTGACCCCAAACTGGTCAAGAGGTTGGTCAAGTTGTGGATCTGCCAATGTGTTTAGTATTGCGCAAAGGCTATCAATACTATCCTGCCAGTGCACCAGGTTATCCTCCGGGCTCTGCTCTTCACAATACTTCTGAGCGATTTGTTGGTCTGTTTGGTGTTGCTGGTTTTGTTGACTAACTTGGTTTGATTGAGCCTGACAGGCCCATTGTTTTGACGTAGACGTGGACGCAGACTCCCAGTTTAATCCTGGGTCATTGTGGACTACAGCCTGGATAGACTGTTGATGGGATCCATGATGACCGATTGGAGGGCTCTGAATGAGACTGACACAACTTGCATCTTCTGATGCAGACAATTTAAAGACCATTTGTTCTGTGCCTTCCTTATTTGCTGTTCTGCTAGCACTATCCTTTCTTTTGTGTCTCATTGCCCACACTGCCCCGCTTTTACTTATACTTCTTAACTTCTTTTGCATCCTTTGCTTCCTTTGCTTCCTTGGCTGCTTTGTGGGCCTTTTGTTTCCCCAGGGATAAACTGCGACATACTTTTAAAAAGTCAGTAATGAGTGCTCGCTTATTGGTTTTGGTGTTAATTTTGGTGGGGGAGCAAGTGGCGATAGTAAGCGTGTAGTTGTCTTCTTGGGTATTGTCTATTTCTGTTTTGCTCTCCCTGTCTTTCTCTTGATCATAGTCTGGTTCCGAATCCTGTTCCTGCTCCATGCCCCCAAACTTACTGAAGTTTCCCAATTATGTTTGGTCCTCTCCCTCCTCTTTGAGTTTCTGTTGCTGGTCGCCACGTGCCCCCCCCGACTTTCCCTGATCTCATGGTATGTTATTTGTGCGGATTGGCTCGAATTTTGTTCCCCTGGGCAGAGCGGCTTGCTTGGATGTGATTGCCTTGCTCTTGTTGCTCTTATAAGGTAAAATTGTGGTTTGGTTTGCTTGCTACCCAAACACCTAGGCACCCTCTGACCCCTGGGGCCAGGCGCTCTTGGAGTTTTGGAGTATTGCTGTTACCGTCCCTTGAAGACTTACATCTTTAATACTTCCCAAGTGCTCCTGGTTTTATTCTTTCGTACACCCCCAGGGTAACGAACCGGTGTAGTTTGATTTCTTACTTGTCTATCCGCTGGCGTTCATGCGTTCTTTCTGGGTAGGAGAGCTACAGAGGAGTGGAGGCGGAATGGGGCGAGAGTAGAGGAATAGCTGGAATTGCTGGAGAAGGTCAAGTGGAATAGCTCAAGTGAGTGGAGCGAAAGCGAAGGCAGGCGGGCACACACAGGACGAGGTGGGGCAGATCGTGCCTCCACCTCTACAGTGAGCTCACGCTTGCTGCGGGCGGCTACTGTGGCGGCCGGGCTTGCCACTTACCGCTGACACCCACCACAAAGCACTCTTGTCCTTCACCTCCATCCTCCGGTCTCCCAGCTTCCCTGGCTGCTGCTCCTGCTCTCTTGGGACTGCAGAGCCACGGGGGAGAAAAGAACCCGGTGGCGTTTTGAAGCGGCAGATGCTGTAGCAGATTGGCGGCAGGTTTGGTGAGGTGATCTTTCTGTACCCCCCCCCCCCGCGCTCAATAACACAAGCTCTGGGCTCTGGGCCCCACTGTGTTGAGTTCTGCGAGAGGCTGCAAAGGACCTGTGAGGCAGCTGATGGCTGGTGTCTTCCTCAATGTGCTGTGCTGTGCTTGCTGCAATCAGTGGACTGGAGTCACATTGAATTCGGACCAATCCACTTATAAACCTGTTCTTACAAAACCGAGTAATAAAACCGGTCATCACTAATGGGTATGATCCAAGACCTTGGCATATGCGGATGATTTTGCCATTATTACATCAGGCCCGGAGAAGTCAATAACATAGGTTTAAATATAGCAGGTGAATTTGAGAAAGAATCAGAGTACCTCTTGAACAAAGGGAAGACGCTCTGGGAGCATTAAGTTTCAAGATTCCCAAAAAGTTGAATCAGGTACTTATCTGGGGGTTAAGCAAAGCAAAAACACTGGATGATATCTGGCCAACTAATTTAGACCCCTCATTAGCCTGTATATGTACCAGCATAAGATGCTTAGATAAGCTCGATTTTATCAATTATAGGGGGTCTCAGACACTTAAAATGATTGTTTTACCTAAGTTGATGTACTTATTTCACTCTATCCCCCTCGAGGTAGCAGATGTAACTATTAAGAGTCTGAATGCTATGTGTATTCATTTTATATGCCAATACCAGAAAACCTGTAGGGCTTTACCATTTATGATGCTCCCTCAAGAAAGAGGTGGATGGGACATCCTCAATCTGCGTTTCTATTACTGGGCTGCTTTCCTACAACAGATGGGAATCTTGTTCACAGAAGATAGGTTAGATACTAGTGGTTTGGATCCCCCTCCATCCACCAGCTGGCTATTTGTAGCGAGGTATCTGGGGTTATCCTCCAATAACCCAAACCTAGCTACTAAAAAAAAAAACACCCTTTACGTGTTTATGGGCAGCTTTGGAAGTATGGAGGAAGGTTGGTAGATTGTTGAAGATCTCTAGATATAATAAGTATACGTCTCTGTGGCAGTCGTCTCTTTTCCTGCCTATGAGCTAATATATAATGGGTAGGAATTGGGAACAAGTTGGGGTTGGTAGGATTACAGACCTGTGGACTGCTGCAGAACTGTCCTCTTGCACAGACTTCGTACAACGCTGTGGGATAGATATGAAATAGATATCAAAGCACACTTTAAATACCTCAACCAAATACGAAATGGGTCTAAATTCTGCTCCTGGAAACAATCGGGTGAGGGGATTGCAGGATTACGAGTATTTATAAAATCTTGATTTAAACTATCCCAGATGACCTAGGAAAGGTGGAAGCAAATTGGGCAGCATAGGTAGGGGATGGGGATGCAGACGTAGACATGTCAATTGCAATGGGGATGAAGATCTTCCTATCCGCCAACCTGAAAGCACAACATTATAAAACAATTTTCGAGTTATACTACACACCTGCGAAGCTATTTGATTAGGGAAAGAGGGAAAATGATAACTGTCCTAGGTGTCAAGAAGGGCCTTCTGAAAGTATACATATGCTCTTTTCCTGCTTCAATTCTTAAGGACGGGTATTGAGACCATTTGGCGGGAGATGATCGATAAGGCAATATTCATCAGCCCGCTTATGATGCTAATGGGATATGATAGTCAAGCTGAATTGGATGCGGCACAAATTAACTTTGTATTTATCTCAATTTCCGTAGCCTTACTATTGATTGCAACAGCATTGAGAGATGCAGATCCCCCTACTTACAAGGCTTGGTCGCCTTTTGAGTATTTATGCACATGAAACACCTCTATATAAATGTTAAGTCCGAGAGGCAATGGCTTACTAACACGCTGCGATAAAGGGGTAGATATGTTCTAGGACAGTACGGGATTGAGAGTCTTGGTATGATGTTTTTTGGGGGAATCTAGCTCCTCCCTTTTTTCCTTGTGCTTAAGCAAGTACTTATGTACTATGGTTAGGTATGTTGTACCCAGCACGGGTATAAAGCTGCTTAGCTAACTTAAGTTAAGGGAGAGGAATCTAGATTGCATTTTGCTGCTTTTTTAGTCATATGCTTTTTTAGCCATTATTTTGCTGTCTTTTTGTAACTGCAGTTGACCAATGAATCTATGTATTAAAATGAAGGGATATTTATTCTTGAGGATAATTATGTATGCAATTTATTCTTCCCGTCTCTTTTCTGGGCAAATAAAAAGAAAAAAAAGAAATACTGCCATGTGTGAGACAGATACTTGGGATGTGACGATTGTGCCTACAAGATTTTGAAATCAAGGGAATTAACAAATAGTCCCACCTTGATACACTATTGAACACACAAACAGATAATGCACTCTTTTTTAAGGTTGTTCCTTTACTGTCGGCTTCAAAACAATTGCAGGACACATGGATTGTCATTTGATCTCAATACAATTACACTTTTTGTGATTCTGCCTGCCCAGACAACATGACAGCACCTATCGCTATGTATTTTTCATCCTTCCATTTCTGAATCCATGAGGTTATTACACAATGGGACATCATTGGCTACATGTTTGAGTGACATACTAACACTCAATTCACATCACACACAATCCAAACACTAACAAAGAAATGGCTTTTCAGTCAATATTTTCACATTAGGCAAAGTATTGGTAATTATGTTTCCATACCAATGAGTGCACTGCTCGTTGATGAGACTGTTTCAGAAAATGGACACTTCCGGGGTATTTTGCAAGAAGGTTTATGTAGAGCCCCTGATAGTCCACTACAGCCTGAACATTATGGAATAATTATGTTTGCCGTTCCTACAGAAGTGTGCAGTGGCTGCAGGATGAGCACATTGCACATGTGTACAATCTATGGCACGAAGCACATGGGGGAATCCTGCAATATTGCAGAACCCTTGCATAGTATTCATTTGCTGTTGGTTAGTGTTGGGGAAGAGTAGGTACTGTGGGTCAGTTTATTATGGCATCCAACACAGATAGGAAAAAGGCAGATAAATCTCCCTGTGATATGCCTGACAATCTTGCTTCTGTAGTTTGGAATGATCCAGAGGCCAATATGTGTAGCAGAGACATCAGTTTGATGTTTGCTGAAATGGTATGGGTCCTTGTAATTGTTGTCTTGAGACATCACTCTGTCTTCTCCAGCAGTTCCATGATGGACACTCTCTTCAATCTGCAAACCTGTATGACCTTCTACTTCCTGGGATCAATGAGGGATATGTGTTGGCAGAAAATATGTTACTTTCTCCTTCCCTGCCTACATGTGTATCTCCAAGCTACTGTAGTTGAGCTTGCCAAACGATGGTTGGTAATTTGTACTACAGTCACTTTGTCATTTCCTATGTCTGGGTGGCTGATGCACAGCAATTCTGGTACATTTCTAGCATTGTGTGGCAATTGTATGCGAAGGGTGACACAGATGCTACACTTATAAATAGTACTGCATTACAGTTCCGTTGGATTTTGCGTTTTGCGAAGGAATTCCCATATTGCATATATTAATTCCTGCGTGATGCAGTTGAATTCAGAACAGCTTTTGTACTACACAATCCTTAAAAAAACAATGCATTTGGTTAGAAGGTTCATTTTTTTAATATGACTTCCTGCTTTCACTGGCCATGCTTCACTCTACATGGTGCAAGGTTGGGGTAAAGCATTTATAAATATGCCCCTCACGCTATATACATACCAGTAGATCTCTCACACAGCATGTACATTTTGATTTCATAACAAGCTCTTTTGCCTGGTATGTACTACCTGAACAACAGCCACCCTTTGCACAGGATCAAGTACTCATCAGTGGTATATTCTTTCCAGGTGTATAAACCTTTGGAACCCTGACAGACAAATATTCCATGTCATGCAGAATTTTAAAAAACATGTCATGGTCTGGATGGTCACTGGGCATTGCAGCAGAGATGTTAATGAAATGCAGCATACAGTGCAATAGCAAAAACCGATCCCTGCGCCGAAGAGTGACTCCATGCTCCCCCAGAAACCGTCTACTATGCAAATTTGTTTGCTGCACAATTTCCTCAAGGAAGTCAGCGTCCAAAAAGAGATGAAAATCGAAAATTGGCAAAAGAATTGCTGTACTGTCTTTACATCCAGCGTCTGCAGTGAATGGGTGAATTTGGGTCTGCGCCAAATTAGGGAGCTGCCAGGAAATCACTCTATCTGAGCTTTCCGTATGTACCTGACCTCTATTTATTTATATTTATTTATTTTATACATTTATAAGGCGCACAGCTACCCAAAAAGGGTTTCTCGGCGCCGAGAAATAAGACAGGATAGGTGCAAACAAATGAAACAAGCATGATTTATTTCTCAAACAACCAGGTCTTTATGCTTCTCCTGAAAATGACGTAGATATCCTCCATGCGGATGTGGGGAGGGAGTGAATTCCAGAGGGTGGGTCCCAGGTGTGAGAAGGACCTCCCACCCATTCTAGCTAATTTAAACCTTGGCACACAAAAAGTAGCTGTAGATTGTGAGAGTAAATTTTGATTAGGAAAGTAAGGGCAGGCCAAAGCTTTAAGATATTTTGGCGCTGTTCCAGCTTTAATCCTGAACATGTATGTATAAACCGTTTTGTAATGTGCTCCATTACTTGGGAGTATCCTGGCGCGAAAGGGAGGAGGCAGAGAAAAGAAAGACGAGAAAACATCTTAGGTTACACTCCTGAACAAATGGGTTTTCAGGTTCTTCTTGAATTGAGCAACAGATTGCATGGAGCGCAGATGAAGAGGGAGAGCGTTCCAGGCCCGAGCAGCGACCACAGCAATCGACTGACCGCCTAGTCTGGCTCGCTTAAAGCGGGGAAAAGACATTTTAAACAGAGTAGATGATCTGAGGGTTCGGGCGGGGGCATAGAAGGCAAATCTCTTTCTCAAATATGTAGGGCCTTGATCGTGGATTGCTCTAAACGCGAGCACCAGGGATTTAAACAGGATGCGCTGTGATACAGGTAGCCAATGAAGAGTACGCAAATCAGAGCGCACACTCTTCCATCTTGGGACGTTAAATAAAAGACGGACAGCAGCATTCTGAATGATTTGCAGGCGTTTAACCAGGTATGCCGGAATGCCACTAAACAGGGCATTCACATAGTCCAGCCTTGCCAGTATGAGAGCCCGAGCAACGGTCTCCCTGGGGAGCAATGGGAAGAATTTGCGAAGCATTCTCAACGCGGCAAAGCAGGTTCCCGAGAGCTTCTTTATATGGCTCAGAGCCTTGAACCTGATCTGGTTCTCAACCCAGAGCCAATGCAGGTCCCTCAGGTGTTTGGATATGCTGGAGTATTTAGGGATATTGCATAGTAGTCTGGCGGCTGAATTTTGAACCAATTGCAGTCGCCTGATTACTGCCTGATTTGAACATAGGGACAGGATGTTGCCGTAGTCAAGCCGAGAAGTTATAAGGGCGTTGACTACGGTCTTTTGGGTGGCGGAAGGCAACATCCACAGGATTTTTTTTAGCCACTTTATGATGGTGAAACAAAGGCCAGCAACCTTGTTGGCCTGTTGTCTCATGGAGAGGGAATTGTCAACAACTACCCCCAAGTTACGTACATGAGTGGTAGGTTGGGGAAGTTGTCCTAAGCTTGTAGGCCAATGTGTGGAGTTCCATAGGTGTTGGTTCTTTCCCAGGAGGAGGACCTCAGTTTTTTCTCCATTCAACTTCAGCTGGTTGTTAGACATCCAGCTGAAGATATCGTGGAGACCTTGTCTAAGGGAGGAAAAAGCAGAGGGGCTGGATTCGGATAGTGAAAAAATAATCTGCCAATCATCCGCATAGGTCATAAGGGTGAGTCCTGATTTGTCCGCCACATCTGCCAGCGGACGGAGGTATAAGTTAAAAAGTAGAGGGCTCAAACTTGAGGCCTGGGGTACTCCATAGGGGGCGCTGAACGTATCAGAGCAGGCCAGGGAGGAAGTTATTTTAAATGTCCGATCTGTCAAAAAAGACCTGATCCAGTCAAGTGCAGCCCCACAGATGCCATTACGTTTTAACGTTGTGAGTAGCTTTCCATGTGAGATGGTGTCAAAGGCCGCACTCAAATCAAGAAGAATGAGTGCGACCGTTTGACCCTCATCCAGGAGTTTACGGATATTTTCAGTTACCCCAAGCAGAGCAGTCTCTGTGGAGAAACCTGCCCTGAAGCCAGACTGTGATGGGTGAAGGAGAAAATTTTCTTCAGTAAAATAAGTTAGAACAGAATGAATATGTCTTTCCAGAAGTTTCGAAAAGACTGGTAAAAGTGAAATGGGTCGGTAGTTGGCCAGTATCTCGGGGTCGGCTGTGGGTTTCTTCAAAAGTGAACTGACCATAGCGTGCTTCCAGATTGAGGGAACTGTAGAGAGGTTAAGGGAGGAATTTAAAGTGTCCATGATAATATTCAAGGAGGGAATATCTAGTTGTTTCAAGTCACTGGCGGGGATCGGGTCGCGGGTGGAGCCAGATTTTAAGGTTTTGAGTGTGGACATCAAAGATTCAATAGTAAACAAGGGCCAGTGGTCAAGGAGGTTAGTTGTACAGGATGTGGGCTCAGTGTCGATATACGAGGCTGTTGTACATGTGTTGTTGTCAATGTCGCTGACTATTCTATCAATTTTTTCGGTAAAGAAGATGGCCAGATCTTGGCATTGTGCTTTGTTAAGCGGGTGAACGGTAGCAGTAGTATGTCCACCGGCTAATTCCTTCACCGTATTGAAAAGCATTTTTGCTTCATTTGTGGCAGTATTTATGACATCAGCAACATGAAAGGCTCGGGCCTTTTGTACAGGCCGTATGATATTTATTTCGTGCTTTTTGGTATATCTCTTTTTTATCAGGTGCGTAGTCTTTCCGCCACTGTCTCTCAAGTGCTTTACAATTTGATTTCACTAACTTTAAGTGATCATTGAACCAAGGGGCTGGGGGATGGTGGTAAGTGCCCTTGATATGACAAGGAGGAAGACAGGCATTGGCGGCGTCACTGAGCCATTTATGAGTTGCATTGGCAATGCTTTCCATATCCTGTCCTAAATTTGGAGGGTTAATGGCTAGCATGTGATTTAAATGGTCGATGTCAAGTGATTTCCAGTTTTTCATGGTGGTGGCTGGCTGGGCGGGCTGCAGCCTGGTGGAGATTGGTAGTTTTATTCTGAATTTGATTAAGTGATGATCTGACCAGCCGACAGGGGTAGTTTTGAGCCATTTCAGGTCAGTAGAATTAGTAAAAATTGGATCAAGCAAATGGCCTGCTTTGTGCGTGGCTCCAGAGTTAAGTAACCTCACGTTAAATGCTGTAAAGTCGTCGAGCAGTTTGGTACATGTGGTATTCAAAGGATCTTCAAGATGTAGATTTAAATCTCCTATCAATGAAAAGTTTTTTGAGGCAAGAAGGAAAGGCGAGATGTGATTCGCTAAATTCCGAGCCCATGTGGTAGCATTTCCAGGGGGCCTGCATATCAACATGCCGGAAAAAGTAAAATTGGGATTTAGGATGATTTTGAAGCAAGCTGATCAGGGATATCGGCCGGCACAAGACTGCAGGTAAGTTCCCTATTAAAGATAATGGCGATTCCGCCACCAATCTTACTTTCTCTGTCTTTCCTAACTATAGCATAGTCAGGGGGGAGAGCAGCAGCTACGTCAGGGCCAGAGCTGTCGTGTAACCAAGTTTCCATTAGAAATAATGCACTAGGTTTTTCCTCTAGCAATAGATAAAAAATGTCGAACTTGTGCTGTGGAAGGGAGCGGCAGTTAATACTTAAAAATGAGCAATCAAACACCTTGGGGTTAGGTTTCTGTCTTGGAATAGTATTGTATATGGTCGGGTCAGGGTAGGGTGCAAAGTTGGTGAGAGTGAAATTGCAGTTAAGGCAAGAGGAATTACCAGTGTGCTCAGGTCTGAGTATAGTGCAATTTCCCTGGACGGTGGTACGTAAAGACCGTAGTAACTCAGAGGTCATACCTGGATTATTAGAAGCAGTCTGGACATAGCTTACAGCCCCTAGCCCCGTCCTGGCCCGGACAGGCACAGACGGGCTGGTCTTTGGCTTGTCTTCGGCGTGGATGCGGCGCTGAAGCTGCGCGTTACTGCTGCGGAAGAAGGTCCCGCCTGTCACCCTCCACTCAAACAAGCTTAATGCTTGCGGTGGACCGGGGTTTCATGGGCAACAAATGGCTCAACAAGTATTCTATTTCAACACAGTTACTACCCAGTGTAATTATAAATCAATCACACGGCGGGAAATAAAAGCTTTCCAATGCGCGCTGTTACCTACTTTCGTTTGCAGTGCGGGGTTAAAATACAAGGTACACGGTGCAGTTTTCAAATTATTATTTTCAGTGACAGAGATGTTTGGTTAAAATCAGATTCGGCTTCTATTCATTCAGCGTAGCAACATGCAGTCTTTAAATGTCATCAGAAAGACTGACTCGATGTTTTGGGCTTTTGTAGAGGACGGGCTCCTATTCAGCTCCGCCTCTACAGCATTCGTCCAATCGGTGCCTGCACCGGGAGAAAACCCGGAAGAAGGTCCCGCCTGTCACCCTCCACTGAAACAAGCTTAATGCTTGCGGTGGACCAGGGTCTCAGGGGCAACAAATGGCTCAAGAAGTATTCTATTTCAACCCAGTTACTGCCCAGTGTAATTATAAATCAATCACACGGCGGGAAATAAAAGCTTTCCAATGCGCGCTCTAGGTTGGTCTACTCTGCTACTGTCTCTCCAACGCACTGATTGTGGTAAGAAGGGACATCACAACTGTCATGACCATGTTCCTCATAATCACTGGTAGACAAGAAATCGGACGGAACTCCGCCAACGGAAAAATCTATTTCAAGTTCTGCTATATTTTTCGCTCCCTTGGATGCTGCCTCAGTATCTGAACCTACCCAGGAACTGCTCTCCATTAGTCGAGTTAGGCCCAAGGAAACAGTCATCCAACAAGACCCCATCTCTGCTGACTGTCTTGTGTGAGAAGCAAAGTAGAAAATCAAAAACACACAAATTATTTATGATGAGATCCAATGAACTCTTTTAAAGAACGTTTACAGAAAATGTAAAAGAAGGCAAAAAACAAAGTATCACTGCACTTTGCAACATACGCAATACCACAATGTACTTCATGAAAAAAGTTGGGCAATCCAGCAAGCAATGTTGCTGGGCTGCGTCATTTAGGGTGAACAGAAAAAAATGGCATGGATCTGCTCTCTCCATGCGCTGGCACTCTGTGTACTGCCTTGTGCGCCAATGCTAGCACCCTTAGCCATAGTGCAAGGGTGTTTGCATCATGGTCAGGATCATTTTCTGTGCAGGAAGAGGCTCTTTCCTGCATTAAAAATTCCCTTTGATGCTCTTTCCTCTTTGTATGTATGCTGCTGAATGCAGCACAGAGGCAAGCAGGAAATAACAAGGAGAATAAATGTATTTATATTCTAGTTAAACAAGCCTCAGGCATGCATCAGAAATAACGCAAGGCATGATAATGCACTGTTTCTTTTTTTATTTTGTTACAAAGCAACATAAATAGTCACTTGCTTTGATGTGTAAAATTTCCCAAAAAATGTTTTATCTGGAATTCATGAAAAAGTCACACAAACACAATGCATAACTTTTGCAAGTATGACCCTTATTTATTTTAGTAAAACCCCAAAATATATCCCATATTTCAAAATTGGGACAGTTTTCAATATGAAAAGACAAGTTGTATAAGTGTTTTGAATGGTATTGAAGACTACATGTAAACATTTGTGCTTGCTGCAAGCAATGTTTGTGGTAATATCAGGGATAACAACACTAAAATCATAGCCATTAAATGGGAAATCACACCTGCTAGTGATCAAGTAAACTAGGCCCTTTTTCTTTCTCTAGTGGTTACAATCTTGCCCTTCTTCACTCCTAGGGGAAAACAAACGCTTATAGAAAAATAATTCCCCTCATGTGTGTCAACCCGCGTGTTAGGAGGGCCGACCCCCAGAACATATTTGTCCCATTTTTTTCTCCTGGGGGCACAATCACACCCTTCTTGGTGTGGGATCACACGCCCAGGGGTTAACACACATCTGTTTTCATACACATTACCCTCCATGGCGTAGGCCCATATACCCAGAGGTCCAAAACCTACAAATCCCTGGTGTCTTGTGGTTTTCTGTTCATAGATTGAGTTGTGTCCACAATCCACAAGAAAGAAATCATGTGAGAGAGTCATCACTGAAATGGGGAGAATTACTGGAAAAGGGAAAATCTCCCCTTTCACATGAAGATGCTCTCAAAAGTTGGGAGTCATTCTGGCCCCAGAAAACCCCAAGTAATGCCAGAGCGAGCAGACTCCTCACCTGTCTGGTGTCTCAGCTCTGATGTGGATTTGTGATGTCAGCTCACCTAGAGTTGCCCTGATGTCACAGATTGGTGGTAGGAAGGGCAGAGGCTAAAGCTGAAGGGATACCGCTTTGCCCCCACCCTCGAATTTAAAAAAAAAGAAACCTCCAGTGCAAGCACTACAGGTTCCTTTTAAACCCTCTGCTGCATGAACTTCCAAGGTTTTTTAAAGCAATGTAATGCAGCACAGCTGCTCATGCTGCATTACATTACATTTAACAAGGGAAGCATTATTTGTGTGGAGTATGGGTTTTCCCATGCATCCAACAATGGATTTTGGAACATTCCTATATTTACGAAAGATAGAAAACCTGGGAATTAGTTAAAATGCTACGCATTCCCCCATTCTCATTATTTCTTCTTTCTACATCTGTTGCATTCTGCAGCACACGCAGAAAGAGGAAAATGCCTCTAAGGATTGTTTTTGTGCAGGAAGGTGTCCATTCCTGCACACAAATAATGGTGTCTATCACACAGGTGCCCTTGCACAATGGTGCAAGTGTGCCTGCATTGGTGCATGCAACACAGTGCACCTGGGCAAAGAGAGACCAGAAATGCTCCATATCTTTGTAAATATTGAACATTCTGCTCCCTCCCTTTCACGCAACACAGACCAGTAACTTTGCTTGCTGCCTTGCATTGTATAAAAGATTGATAAATATGTCCCCCATGTCAACACAGACTTATTGTCCAGGTGTTAAAGATCCAAATGCTCATCCCTTGAGTGAAATAGAGATAGCGTTAATGCCAAGGTTTATTTGCGGTAAAAATCGCCGCAGCTCAGCTGTAAATTTTTGTCTCTAACCAAGCAATAGCGATAATTATCGCTATTGCTTGGTAATATGCCCCATCATTTTTAACCTGTTTTTTTTTAATATTTCTAAATCTGTGGCCTATGATATTGACCACCTATCAAAGATTCACTTACGGTCGCAAATGCGATAAAAATCGCCGCAATGCATGAATATCGCTGAAAAGTCAGCGATATTCAGGAATTACCGAGCTAATGCTCTTAGCCATGTTATCCACCTCCCATTGGATAACATGGCTAAGAACTGCTCAGGGCAGGTGTTAGCTTTTGTAGATATTCGCACTTAGCGCGAATATCTCCAAAAGTTGGTAATAGGAGATAGCGATGTTAGCGACTGTTTTCAGTCACTAACATCTTGGCACGCCCACTTTGCATCTCATTAGTGATAAATATCACTGACATGCAAAGTGGGGCCCAAGATGGTCGCTATCTCCTACTAGCTGTCGCTAACTGGTGTTAGCGACAGCTAGGTAATAGGGAGATAATTTTATCTCAGCTTTCTTGGCTTTTGAAGCCAAAAAAACAGAGATAAACCCCCTTGATAATATGCCCCGATTTGTTTAGGTATTTAGCACAGTTCCAATGCTTGGTTTTAGTAACATCATGGCCTAAAGAAATATGATTGACCCTTTTTTGCAAAGGGCTCAGTAAAGATTTGAAGCATATGATAACCAAGGCACCAGATACAACTAATGACTCTCGTGAGTTAATACATGTGGTCTCACAAATGAATCACAGGTTGTTGGAATGTAAAGGTGAACAAAGGTCATGTGAGTTCCACCACTGAGTGTCGGATAGATCACAATTTGATCCATGAAGAAAAGTAGAAATGTATCCCCAGAATTCATGCAGATTTGAACCATACCACAAGACATATCAGAAACAGATGTCCCAAGCAATGCAAGTGTCAGTATTAGGGAAACAGTGAAGCTCAGAAGAACTAGGGGTCCTCCCTCTAAGTACCTCTTAATTCTTGAGACCAAACTATCTGGTATTAAATACATCACACATGGGTTCCGCACACCTTGTTTTAGATCTGGCATTGCAGGATAATAAAAAGACCCATACTCCAATCCAATCCAATACTCTTGATTTAGCTATATTTTGTAGCATATAAAGTGCAGAAAATACAAAAAAGATAAATAGTACGATACAAATATTAAAGAGACTAAAAGAAGGAAAATTAAAAAAATAATTAGGATCATTGCAATTGATAGATTTATAAAAAAAGGCCTTTCGACATTTAAAAGCTGCACCTAACCTAATACCATATCATTATTGTTATTGTTAGTGAGGTTTTATATCGCGCCTAATCACCTGCAGGTCTCTAAGCGCCAGGAAAGATGGTAACAGACAATAACTTAGCAAGATGGAAGCAGAGGTCATAGCTGGGTTATACTGTGCTCATGCTTTTGCTAAACAGAAATGTTTTTAGGCTCTTCCTGAATCGTAGTAGATTCCCTTCCCGGCGCAGCACCTCCGGCAGCCTGTTCCATAGCTGAGGAACTAGCACTGAAAAAGCTCTCCCTCCCTTGGTCACTAACCTGTAGCGAGGACAGACCAGTAATTGGGAGTCTGAAGATCGAAATGTTCTCATAGGGCAATAAAGTTGCAGACGATCTTTGATGTAGGTTGGGGCTTTGCCATAGATTGCCCTATGGGCCGTGCATAAGTTCTTAAATTCCACTCTTTCTTTAATGGGGAGCCAGTGCAAACTTTGTAGTAGGGGAGTGGCTTTAGATCTCCTCGGTAGCCTGAAGATCAACCGGGCAGCATCATTCATTATGACCTGAAGTCTACTGGTCAAAGTTTTAGGTAAGCCAAGGTAAAGCGCATTACCGTAATCAATTCTGGAGATGATGGTGGCCGCTACTATTGATCGCATCATGGATTGTGAGAGGACAGGAATTAACTTCCGCAGTTGCCGAATGATGTTTGTGCAACTTCCCACAACCGCAGAGATCTGAGGGGCCATTGACAGATCATCATCCAGCTTGATCCCCAGGCTCTTTACAAACGGGCTTGGTTTTGGGGCAGGGCCCAACTCTGTGGGCCAATAGAGATCACACCAAGGTGAGGCAGTGGATGGAATCACTAATACCTCAGTCTTGTCAGGGTTAATTTTTAGCAGGTTGTCTGTCATCCATTGCACTGTGAACCGCAGGATGTTCTGAGCTTGGAGTTGTGCGGCCATAGTGTCATTGACACTTAACAGCAATTGCGTGTCGTCCGCGTAGTTAAAGACTTTACAGCCCATGGTGGCCAAGGAAGCAATCAATGGTTGCAGGTAGAGATTAAATAGAAGCGGGGACAGGGCGCACCCCTGTGGCACCCCGCACTCTAAAATCCCTATCTCAGATGTTTCGTCCCCAAGTTGTATCTTTTGGGTCCTTCCTGTAAGGAATTATTGCAACCATTGAAAGGCCAGGCCCTTAATCCCAAAGTCCTTCAGTCTTTCCAAAAGCAAGGCATGGCTGACAGTATCGAACGCCGCTGATAAGTCCAGCAAAATCAGGGTGCTCGGTTTCTTGCAGTCAGTCATGCCTCTTAGTTCATCCAACACCGAGAGCATCACCAACTCGGTGCTGTGATGAGCTCGGAAACCTGCCTGTCGCTCGTGGAGTAGATGATGAGTTTCCAGATAGAGGGACAGGGACTTTAATACATGCTGCTCAAGAATTTTTGAGAGAAAAGGCAGCTGGGAATTAGGTCTGTAATTCTTTAACACCGCAGGATCTGATCCAGACTTTTTCAATAGAGGTCTTACATGCGCCTCCTTAAGCTCAGCCGGTAGGTACCCCATATCTAATGATCTATTGAGGAGGGAGATGATACATTCCTCCAACAAGGGGCGCGCAACACAGAAGATCTCAGGTGGGCATGGATCAGCTGGGGAGCCAGATTTAATTTTACTCATCAGCTGTTCTAGAATCAATACATCCATCTCTGGAAACATTTCAAGGGAGCAGTCGGACAAGATCTCAGGTGCTGATGTTATAGCAGTCCCCAATACCACCCCGTTCTTTATCTCCTGGATGATGATCTTCACCTTCTCTAAAAAGTAAGCCTGAAAGGTGTTACAGTCAATAGGGGCCTTGGAGTTATCTGTTTTTTTTTGCTGAACTCTGCCAGTATTTTAAAGGTCTCTTTCTGAATATTCGCTGCCTTACTTAGGCGGGACTCAAAGTGGTCCGCTTTAGCTTGGGTCATAAGGTTTTTATATTGTTGAAGGGAGGCTTTATAGAGTTTCCTGTCAGTGTCCTGCTTGGTTTTTCTCCACACTCTTTCCAGAGCTCTAAGCTTTCTTTTTGTTTCTTTTAAGGCTGGCGTAACCAGGGAGCCTTTTTACCGGATCGCTTTATTTGCTGCGTTCTCACCGGCGCTATTTGATCAATGGCCCGGGTCATGGTCCTGGTTAGATCAGAGTATTCACGATCCAGGCTGCGTCCCAGATCAGCGACCTGGTATGTTACCGGGAGCACCTTAGTCAGGGATGCTAGATCAACCTCGGCCCATTTCCGGGTTTTCCTGATACCAGGCGGACAGCTGGTAGTACAGCCTTTAATGCAGGCCTCACAGGATATCAGGTGGTGATCAGACCAGATGCAAGGGGCTACGTCTTTAAGGGTTAGACTAGCATCTGTGGTCCACACAAGGTCAAGAGTGTGGCCTTTTTCGTGTGTGGGGACATCCACAATTCGTTTAAAACCCACAGCAGACATTAAGGTGTCCAGCTGGCGCGTGGGCAGGTCCCAGTTTGGTTTATCCCAATGTAAATTAAAGTCTCCAGTTACCAGAATTTTCATATATCTGGAACATAAGTCAGATATAATAGGGCAAAATAGATCATAGAAGAGTGGAGTTGAATTAGGTGGACGGTAGACTGACAAGATCACCCAGCACACATTGTGCACAGTGACCTTTACCCCAAGCAAATCAGTCAGGTCAATTGTCTCTGATAACAGCTTCTCAACTAACAGGGTCTTCCTATAGAAGATAGCTACCCCTCCTCCCCGTGAGCCACCTGGGCGGTTGTGCCACATTACATCATATCCGCTTGGGAGAGCGGCGATGATATCCGGCATCGAATTCTCACCCGTCCAGGTCTCCGAAAGAGTCAGGACATCGATGTCATTGTCCTGAAGCATGCTGTAGACCTCCAAATGATGGCGATGGAGCGAACGAGTGTTAAGGCTGACTATCTTTAATATAGGGTACTGAACCGGCGGGGGCGTGACCTTATCGGGATGCAGTATAGCGTATTTCTTAAGCGTCAGTAGGACTGCCTGATCTACAAGCGGCTCACCTCTATTCAGGGTGTATAGCTCCTCCATGGAGTAAATACGCCGCTGGCCAGTAGTACCAGCCCCTGCGCCCGTTCGTGCGTGGACGGGCGCAGACGGGCTGGACTCTGGCGTGACTCCGGCGATGCTCCGGCGAGCCCGCCGCGCGTGCCCGTTGCGCGTCAGCATGGCTGCTTTAAATACCGGTCTAGCGTCCTTGTGACGACTAGACCGCTCCAATCCCCAGCCCCCACCCAAGATGTCCGCCGCTCTGGTGGCACAGTACAGCCCCGAAGGGGAAAGGGATCCGCTCCAAACGCGGTGCTTTAAACAGTTATGTGCAGGTATGCGGCAGTTCAGAACATTTTAAAAACAATTACATCAAAATATAATGTGCGCGAAGAATTATCAGTGAGCAAATAAAACGAAGAAGTTGGTTTTTTTAAAAAGCTATAATGCTCCTGATGAGCACGCTGCGCTCCACAAACTAGCAGAGCCTCTCAATGTTGCTAAGAATCGCCAAAACACTTTCCAAGTGATCGGCCGCCTGATTAAAATCATGTAAACCGCAGCTCTTAAAACGACTGCCTTAATAATCAGATGTCATGAAGTATCTGGGCTCTCCTAGTTTTCATAGAAAATCAAAGGACTCACTCCAAAGAGTAACATACTAAGGGACCAGCCAGCATTTGGATGAAGTAAAGGGCAGGTCGGCATCTCCTAAAATTGTATTTCCGCAAAATTGAGATGATAAATCTATTCCTATGGACACTATAAAAACAGCAGAAGAAATCTATGTGCAAATCTATCCATTGCAAGGACATCAAGTTAGATCACAGAGAGAATACATGTTACAAGGGTAGCCCAGCATCAGCATAAGATAACCCTATTCTGGGGTTTAGACACAATCGCTATATATGAATGAACAATATGGGTATTGGGAGGGGAGTTTTGTAGAGCTTCATTGTATTTGTTTGCTGTTAATCTCCCTTCTTTTGCGTGCCATTATCTGTAGAAAAGATTCTTTAATCCTTGCCTTAGATATAGATGCGCAACTTCATGGGTCCTCAAATATTCCTAATAACCCTAGTGCCTTCAAAGTTCACTTAACATACGGCAACCATGTAATCTTATGAGCTTGACCCAGTTTTAGACAGTCCCTCAAAATGATCTTGTTCAGGGTCACTATCTTCCTAAACCACATTTCGTACCACAATAAAATAAGTGCAAATGTCTGAAGTATATGAGGCATCAAGTTCTGCGTGGCAGTTATAGTTTGAACAGCTCAACAGCAAGGCTAACAAACTTTTAAAATAAATGTCTTTCTTGCACTGAAGGGATCCACTTTCCAGTATTTAGCAGTATCTTCTAGGAGATTAATAGGTCTGTAATTATTGTAGTAGGCCTTGTCTTTTTTCTTGAAAATGGGGATTATCATTGTTTTTTCCAGGATTCTGGGGGTCCCAACCTTTCTATGGTGTTTAAAGGGGCTTTAGCCGTACTACACTGGGAAATCCCACGCCTCACCTCAGCCCGTTCAAAAACCAAGTGACCACTCTGTCTATCATCCTCAGGTTATTTTTGGCTGAAGGCTCCCCTAGCTGTCCAATTATGTTTTCACAAACTGATCAACCCAGGTTTCCTCATCAACATGAAGGTCTAAGGATGGGTCATGTCCATCTTTTAGGAAAGGGGCATTTGTCACTCTCCAAAATTCTCTACTATCCTTCCCTAGCACTGATGATCTCAAATTCTCCCAAGCTTCCTCTCTTAAATCATTTAATTTCTTCCACAGTGCCTCTTGTTACTGAATGTGCAGGCTCCGGAGCACGTTCTTGTCTCTTGGAATCACCCTCACTGCTTAATGCAAGCATTTTAGAGCACATACATATGAGGCGTCAAATCAACAGACTCTTTTGGGACTGCTTGAGGGTACTGGGCCTCACCAGCTGGCCTTTGGGTTCAACAAGCAGGGCACTAAATGTTTTCCAGCAACCTGGCAGACCATCACTTCAGATTGCCTTTGGGCGAGGATTATTGGTAGGAACTTCACCTGATCCAACCTTGCCCATTTTAGCATGAAATCATTTCTCCTAGTTAAAACTGGTTTAGGGACTGTAAAATCAAACATCTTACTCTTCGCTCCTCATGTCATAAGAAAAGAGTGGGCCATGTGGTCAGTAAAGTTTAAACACTTCACTTCTTCTTGGACCAGTAAACAACACAATGTATTGGAGGCCACAATATAATCAATTGTAGAGCCCGTGTTCTGGCACCAAAGGTTCTTGTTATTAAACCAGAATGAGGGTCAACCTGATTCATTTCCTAATATCTAACATCCAATTAAGTGCATCACCATACTCGCTGTGGATAAAGTGTTGGGTACCATCCAACTCCTCATCAATCAGCCTACACACTGGATTGTACATCAGGTCTCAGCTATAGGCATTGAAATCACCTAACCCCAGTATGGTAAGCTGTTTAGGGTGTTTAGCACAAAGGGATCTATCTATTTTTCTAATATACTGACCACCGCTACTATATTACCATCAAATGTATTGTAATAATTCACTAAAATACAGTCCCAATCATTGAGACCTTCACAAAGCAAAATGAGATTATTTTTTAGCCTGTGGATGCTCTCAACCCTCCATTTCCCACCCTTCTGGGAGTTGGGGTCAGTACTCCCAGATTTCTGTAAAAACTGTGGTTGATTGCCCAGTCAATCACAGGACTCCAGTCCTTCCCATGTTTCAAACCTGTTTCTTGTTCTTACACCATACTTAGCAGGCTTGATATTAAGCTGTGTAAGCTGGAAGGGATATTGGCAACTGATAGTACTATTCCATACATTCCCTAAGACCTCCTTAGATATGGGTTTGTAAAATTAAAATAGGGGAAGGGCATACATTTATGTACCTAAAGTGTGTGTATGTGGTGACCTTCTTAACAAGTACTCCACTAAATGAGGATTGTCGAAGTTGACAACTATACAGTTGCCTCTTATTGTTTTAGGCACTGTGCCTACCCATTCAACTTTCTTAGCCAGAGTCATATGCCCATACAGTGGGTAGCTCATCCTTGCGTTTCTTGTCAAATTAGTGCAAATCTTTTTCATAAGCTGTTCCATTGTCTCTAAATATAGATGCTTTAATTCAGGAGTGTTAACCAATATTAGGACGTATGGCCAGGCAGTGGGAGGAGATCTAACTTTTGACCACTATTACCTCCTTTACCCATGTGCTCACTTAAAACCTTCCAACTCCAGTCAATATGCTTTGTGTTGCAGAACCAATGCCCCGCAGGTCACGCATACCAGGCCCCTCATCCGCTCGAACCAGATGGTTGCTTACAGACATGTTAGTCTGTCTCTGGGATATGAACTGGGTGACTGGGCCTTTGTGGATGTGATGTAGCTTGCACAGGTTGTTAGAATGTACCATGCCCCTGTCTCTCACCCTCTGTTTGTTGAACTAAAGTCTGAAACTGTTAAATAATGGGTGGGGGATTGTAAATCTCTCTCACTCTTATCATTATCAGTCTCCATGCGACCAATGAGGAGGGATTGGCTTTCTTCTATTTTCTCAAGCCTGCTCTGTAATGGCTTAAACAATGGCAAAACTATTGGTTCCGTTTTGCGAAACAAATCTTTATTACTATTGGCAATAACTTCAATTAATGTGTCCTCCAATTTATTACAGCTTTTTGTGTCCGTGGGGGCTCAATTTTTCCTTGCCACTCCCCTTTTTCTCTTAACTGGGGGTTCTGTGAGGGTGGATGTGTCAACATCAGCTGGATAAGGATCAATAACATCTGGACTACCGTGTGAAATACGTTGCCTTGCCAAATCAGCAGTGTTCAGTAAAGTCACATTACTAGGCATGACAGTTCCTTCCAATCCGCTCCTCACCTCATCTAATCAGAGATGGCCTATAGTAAGTTTGATTTCTTTGGTTATCACGTTGGCAGCTCTTGTCAAGAATGAATCCAAGGTGTTCATTATTTCTCCCCCTTGGAGTGGGTTGTTGGACTTCCTCTTCCCCATGGCCCATGAATGCATAGGTGGATACAGTATTTGACAACTTAGAGGGGTGCCCAGCCCAACCTTTTCTGGTCATTGATGGGCATGGATGGGCTAGCCCTTGGCTCGGGCTTTGCCTAAGCATGGCCTGGGCACGCCACGCGCATGTCCGGCACCCTGGGTCGCCGTTGCACTTTTGAGCACCTTGGCAGGTTGTGGGGGCTGATGGAGAGTGTAGTTCTATCCCCCAGTGGTGCATAGTCAGATCTTTGGAACAGGTCTCTCCTTATGTCCTCATGGAAACAGCTACCCAGCTGTGGATTAGCGTCATCCTTTACATCGCATTGGCGTGTCGCAAGGGTTGATGAGTAGTGTCGTTCTTTCCCCCAACAGTGCACAGTCAGATCTTTGGCATTTCTATCTCCTGATGTCCTCACAGAAGATGCCTCATATGCATCTTGGAATTTCATAGGTTGGAAGGTGACACCTATACATCTGAATAACAAACCTGTAGAAGTTAGAGCATTTAATGGTGTCAGGCTCATGTCAGGATCCCTCACACATTGCATAGTAAAATTAAGTATGTCCTCTTTCCAGTTTCACAAAGTAAGATTTCATTTTGATTTGAACGTCACTCTACACTTATAACTTAGTTTGGGACTTCCTTGGCTGATAATTCATAATTCACTCATTCATTGTGAATAAGTATGGTCGAATTTTGCGGATCTGCTGTCCGCGAATTCACACGAAATCGCTAAAAAGTCAGCGAATGTGCGGATTTTCCAGTGAAATTGCTGATTTTTTTGCGATTTCCATCAACTCAACTGGAGTACTTTCTACTGGCTAATCAGTAAGTGCTACCTCGTTGGGTAAATGTATAGAGCTTTTCCTACACTGCAGCTGCGTAAAGGGCCAGAAGATTTGTCTCCACTGACCATGTGTGCCTGTAACTTTGCCACAGCGCCAAAAGGCGCTGAGGTCCCTTGAGTGAACTGTCCATCATAGTTGGAAAAGGGCGGGAAGACGTTTGATACCGCTAGTGTGTGGTGCGGGGCTTCTATGCGTGTCAACATGCCTGGTGTATAAAGGGTCAGAGAGCAAGCAGGGCAGCAGATGAGGAGAAAGCAGCCTCCTGGTCACAGGAACAGGGATTGCGCTTGAGAAACTCAGGGATGCAAAGACCTCCCTCGGGTATTACAGATAGTTTTCGACTGCAGATATGGGGTTAAAGCACACTTGTCCAGCCTCGACCGTGCTCACTAATGTTTTGGGATGATTAAAACGTTACTGAATTTGAGCTTCAACTTGGGCACCTGCTTTATTTATATCTGTAAGTGCTTCCTGTTGAGGTTTAAGTTTTGGCCCACAGGAAGCACTTACAGAGTTAAGGTAGGTGCCTGAGGTGAAGCTAACTTTGATCGAGAAATTGCCGAAAATTCACAAATTTCACGAGCGAAGCGGATTTTGCGCCCATACTTAATTGTGAACAAGGAACTGTGCAACTGACATCAACACAATGTCTATCAGAAAGGGTGGACAATGTTCCAAAAGAATGATGAAGAGATGACGGCACCTAAGAGACGTTTGGGTGTAGCTACAACTTCTAAGAGTAACATTGAGCCACCAACCTCATAGCCACTCATGATTGTGCTTCCATTGTATCATGAACACTTTGATGTGTTTATCAAAAACAACAATCATCAGCACCCCTTTAAGTTTTGAACTGATTTGGAACCAGGTGCATCAATACTATACAGTTAAACCTGTGCCTTTACAAACACTGAGTATCTGCACAAATATCTGGAAGAATATTTGGCAAAAAGATGTATTCACAGATCACAAGCACCTGCTGCCTCCCCACTTTTCTTCACGTGGAAGAAGGGTTTCTATTTAAACATCTGCATAGATTATAGAGCCTTGATTCAAATACATTCAAGAATCTCTATCTGTTAACTTTAATACCAGGCATGCTTGAATAAAGTAAGAAATAAAAGTTTGAGCTGTACTAAAATTGTTCTGAAAAGTGTGTGCCATATGATTTGGGTAAGAGGAGGAGGCAAATGGAATTACGGCTTTCCATAATACTTTTTCTCTGTTCGAATGTCAAGGTATGCCATTCTGAATGTCCAAAGCAAAGGCAGCATTTCAACGTTTAAATAATGAGATCCTTTGTGAGTATATTGATATTTTTGTGATAGTCCATATAGAAGTCACCCTTAACTTTTCAGAGTATTCAATAGCTATTGAAAAGACTTAGAGAGAACCAATTAAATGCCAAAGTAGAGATGTGCTTTTTATATTGTACCACTGTGAAATGTTTAAGTCACATAATTTTTTTTAAAAAGGCTCCAATTGGACGAGAAATCAAATTTATCCTGGATTGGCTAAAGCTCCTTAAAATGCATAAGATAGGCAATGCTTCTTAGTACTTGTTAATTTATACTGTTGATTTACTCCCACATTTGTCAAGGTAATCACTCCTATTACTAGACTGTTAAAGAAGAGATTTCATTTCAATGATACGAGGAAGCAGACCAAGCCTTTCAAACTCTTAAGAAGATTTCCCTACATCATGTATATAGCATCATCCATTTACTCAATGGCTATTTTTTGTAGAAGCTGGTGCTTCCACTGTAGCCTTGAAGCAATTCTGAACCAATTGTACACAGAAGTAGGTCAGCTACATCCTGTGGCCAATTATTCTTAGCTACCACCAGCAGAAGTACATTATATAATTCTAGATAGAGAGCTATTACTTATCAAGTCTGCCTGTGAGGGAATGAAGGCAATAACTTTTGGGAGCTACAGTTCCAGTTACGGTTTATATCAATCATCAACATCTTAGCTTCCTTAAATTTGCTAGGGTGTGAACAGCAAGACAATTGAGATGGTCTTTATTTTTTGCAGAGTATGATTTTCTCATCACCTTTATGCTGAGATGTAAACATTTAGGTTAATGTATTATTGACAAAATCAAACTTCTATTAAAAAAATCATGTATAAAAGTCATGTGTGCCAAAATTCCAAGTGAATAATAAAGGAGAAAGTGATATCTAAATTCATTACCTAATGGATGGCAAGCAGTGAACACAGGAAAAGCCAAAGATGGTTTATTGTGGTACAGGGAAGCAATTATGAACCTACTGTTTAGTAATGGCAATTTGTTTGTGAAACCCATGGCTCCCTTTTTCTGATCCTTTTGGTATCACTAAGACTGGGCAACGAATAATAATTCATTTCTAGTAAGAAGAGTTAAGAAAGGAACTACAAAAATAAGCATCTACTAGTGACACTTGTATAAGACAAACAATGATAGAATGAAGTCAATGGGGTATTTACATCCACTTTCATATCCACCACACACATACTATACTGTATTAGTAGATTTGATTTCATAATTGAACTACCCACTGACTATGGATTCAACACTATTATGGTGATGGCAGACTTACATAAAAAAGGCACATTTATACAAGTTAAAGGGAATCCCACAGTCACAGGAACAGTTCAAACTAAGACCAATCGAAGACAATAGGGACTTTGTATGTCTATCCTTTGATCCATTCCTGCTTCTGTCTCAAGGGCAACCCACACAAGAAGGGTACTGTTTATAGCAGAAGTGTGGGAACAGTGGGTGGGAGGAAGTTTATGGATACCTGAATCTTCAGTATTTTTTCACACACAAATATGTGGAAAATGCATGTGTTCACCTAAATGTTGAGGTTTACCGGTTATATGGGGTAATGAACTTTAGTTAGATTAACACAGGCCACACCACCCTGGACTCCTCTAGGTGTTTAGTTCTCAGAAAAGTGTGCACTTAGTAGGTTTTTCGTGGCAAGTGGCTGAGCATGAGCTCACATTTTACAGCTATGACAGTAGTAATTTTTCTCTCAGAAACGTTGATGTCTCCACATTACCTTTTGGCAAATTTTGTGTTGTGGGCACTAGACCTAACCACTCAGGTGGCATACTGTTTTTAGAAGGAGATGTGTAGTAACATGGAATAGCAGAAAATGTGATATTACCAATTGAATTTCACCCCTTATGTTGCATACAAATGTAAGCATAGTATTAGTAACCCCAAATGCATAGGTGTACAAATAACTACTGCTCATAAACTCATGTGCATATTTATCAAGGCATTGCGTTGCCCTTGCACCACCTTGCTCGGCCCTGTATGGCTTGAAAAATTTAGAGTAAAGCTAGGCAGCGCAAGTTGCTGACTTGCATTACTCAGCCCTATGGAGGAGTGCTATGGGTGGAATGTGGGTGCTCCCACGTATTTACCCATGGGCTCTGACACATTCCCAGATTTCAGTGCTTAATTCGTAAAAAAAAAAACAAGGGCCGTCGTCAGGAGGTCACTGAAGCTTGCAGCACCCATTGGCCCTGCAAGCACTGCCAATAAAAATACAAAAACAACTACTAACCATCAGACTCCTACAAGTGTGACAGTTCAGACTATTCAAATGCCCACAAAGCTATATTAGTGGTAGGTACGAAAGCAAGATGGCGGTCGGTTGAAGCGACTGCTCTGCAGCATTCAGGCCAGTTAGAAATCTAATAAGAAATCCCACCCACCTTCCTTAAACAATGTTCCTTGAGATCCTCAGCGCCCTACAGACTTTGCCCGTTCAGAGTATCCTTCCCTGTGGGACCCAGTGCAAAATATCCACAAGGCAGGGCAAGCTCTTACTTGCTTGTGAACAGCGTCTTGAGCCACTGGATCACTCCGATTGTTGCTCTGTGTTTTCTCCGGCTGCTTTGATGGGACTGAAGACTGTTGCCAGAGCTCCCAGAGGGAGGGTTCTCGCTGCTACCTCCACAACTGCTCCTGCTGCTCTCACTTTGGGCAGATCGAGCGATGACTCTGAGGATGCAGGCATTGGAACAGAAGCAGCTCTGTGACACTCTGGATGCCGACTATAGATAACGACCTGATGGAATCCTCTGTGGAGTGAAAGGCAGGTTTGCACCTGAGCAATGCCTGCCCGGCTCTACAGTGTTGTAATTGCTATTGGGACCCAAGCAGGCATCCAAGGCAGGAACTAAAATGAAGATCAATGCCGCAGGAGGGAAAGTGTCGGGAGACATAGGGCCCGATTCACAGAACTAACTTAAGACAAAATCCTAAACTTATTACTATTTTGGTATTCACAAAAGGCACTTACTCATTTTGGTATTCACAGAAGGCACTTACTCGAGGACTGCTAACTTTAGGACTCCTAAATGTCATCTGTGAATACCGAAATAATGAAATTCAATAGAAAAATCCTAACTCATTAGAGATGAGCAGCCGGCTGGATTTTTTATACTTTGATGGCTAAAGTAACAATATGCTCTCTGAATGTATGACGTTACAACACATACATTTACAACGCATGACTTTACAACACAATTTTTACAATACAGCATCCTTTATAACGCATACATTTACATTGCATATCACTACAACACATTTTTTAAAACTACACTTACCACGCATTCCATTACATCGCATTATAGCTTTACAACTCATACCATTACAACACATATCATTACATTGCATTTAAGGTAAGTGTTGGATAGTGTAGGGGTAACAATTACTATTCTATCTCAAGGGGGTGCAACAGTAGGGTAAGTGTTGGCTAGTGTGGGGGTACAAAATACTATTTTAACTCTAGGGGGTGTTACAGTAGGGTAAGTGTTGGATAGTGTAGGGGTGAAAAATTACTATTCTAACTCCAGGGGGTGCAACAGTAGGGTATGTGATAAATAGTGTAGGGGTACTATGCATTGTAATGGTATGTGTTGTAATGACATGCGTTGTAATGCCTGCGTTGTAGTGGCATGCGATGTAGTGTCATGCATGGTAGTGACATGCAATGTAATGGATGTGTTGTAGTGACATGCGTTGTAAAGGAAGTTGCGATGTAATGACTATGTTGTAAATGTAGTGCGATGTAATGGTTGCATTATGAAGGTTGTTTATCATGCTCTGTGAATGTGGGAGGCTTGAATGACAGCACTAAAAGGGCATGGGTCTATGAGATATTAAGATTCCCTAAGCCCAGATATGATTTGTCAGCAAGAGACTCATATACCATGGGACAAGAAGGAAGTCTTGCTGATTAGAGGCTAAGCTTTGGCTGTATGCTCATCTCAGACTTCAACACTAAGGGGTGTAGCTATTCATATTAAAGATAAAAATGGATTAGTAAAACGATCTTTAGTGGATAAGTGGGGTAGATGGGCAGTGGTCGCCGTATCCACAAAATTGACGGTCGGTAATATCTATGGGTCTAACCAGGATGACCCTAAGCTATTGGATGATCTAGAGATGGAGCAAGTATCCTGGCCAGATCCCCTGCTTATTCGATGAAGATTTAAATATACATTTGGAAGTAGGCAACACTAGAATTCATAAGTTTATAGGGCTTTGACTTCTTTCAGGGAAAGTCTTGGTCTAAGTGATGTATGGACAGTCAAGAATATACATATTTTTCTTACTCCCCCAAAAAAACATGTTCAGTTAGACTACTTGCTTGTTTATTCTACTATTCTAAGTAAAGCTGAGATTAAGAAACTTACTAAACTACTTTCAGAACACAACCCTTTAATTGTGGATGTTTCAGGATTGGGAGGGTTTAGGAGACAGGCCAAATGGACTGTTTTGTAGGAAATCGCTATCCAACGAGATGTTTATTGAGTACATAAGATGCTGGGTGATGGGCTAGTTTATTATGAATTGTTACAGTGCCTCACATGGAGTAGTTTGGGATGCTTATAAATCGGAGTTATGGGAAGAGGTTATCTGCTTTTTGGGATGAAGGCAAAAATTGCAGAGGACTGAGTTTCACCAATTGATAGAAATGTTGACACATTTGGAGACAGAGCATTTAATAATGATAAGTCCAGGGCAGGAGAAGTTGGAAGAACAAAAAGAGTCACAATTGAAACTGGTAGCAACAAAGGAGTGAATCATTTTTTATTTTACTGAGAAAATGGCTGAAGGGTTTCTATCACACAAAAATGAGGTTTAAGAATATAGGGAGTCAGTGGGAAGGCTGTTGGCATTGCAAACAAGGCAGAAAGCCACTGGGAATAACATTACTAAAATTAAAAAGAACAAAGGCAAATTTGCTATGCGGCCCACTGACATTCTGTGTATTTTCGAGAGATTCTATAAAGAAGTATATCAAGAAAATCCCCAAGCTCCAAGGTGGTGGCCTGGGAAGGGAATGTGAGGGAGCAATCAAGATTAATTGAGGATACAATGTTTCAGGAGATGGAGGCAGATATTACTTTGGATGAAGTAACAGATACACTGCATCAGCTGGCTTCAGGAAATCTGGCTGCCCCTGATAAAATTCCTCTTGAATTATATAAAATCCTTCTCACAGAGTTAGCTCGATCTATTTTTGGATGTCCAACAAAATGGGAGCCCTTCCTATCCATGACAGGGCACCAATATAGGTATATTTCCAAAAAAGGGTAAGCCTTTGGACTCAACTGCCTCTTACCGCCCAATCTCTGTGATAAACTCTGATGCAAAATTATGCTAAAACATGCTGGTAATCGGGTTAAGGAGGTTCATAGCTTACCTGGTTTCACCTTGGCAACATGGGTTGACACCGGGTAGGGGAACTACAGATAACATCAGACGGGTTATCTCTGTATTGGAATGGCGGAAGTAATGGGGCACAAGGTGGCTATGATCCTCCAGACTCTGAATAAGCTTTTGATCAGGTCTTATGGCAGTTTTTGTGGGGAGTCTTGGAGAAGATAGGATTTGGCCTGCGTGTTACCACCGCTATTCAGTCAATGTATTTTAAACCATTGCCAGTATACAAATGATGGGTGATCAATTGGGGAAAATAGAGGTGGCTAAAGGGACAAGGCAGGGCTGTCCCTTCTCCTCAATCCTCTTTGCTTTGTTTATCAATCCATTTATTAATCTGATCCTACAGAGCCAAGCAATAAAATCTGTTACCACTAGTGGTTACAACACTAGAATTATGGCATACGCAGACAACATTGCATATCGTAACAACAGATCCGGGGAAGATAATGGCAGAGGTTGAAAGTATAGCAGCAGAATTTGGGAGGGAATCAGGGTATCTTTTGAACAAAGGGACAACACAGATTATTTGTTCCACGAATATTAATTTTCAAGAACCCAGAAAGGTTAAAAAATTGGCTATGTAGGGGTTAAGATAAATCGGGCAGTGGACTCCAAATGATCAATCACTCTGGACCCTCTTTTAGTGAGCATTAGTACTGATTTAACACATTTAGATAAGTGTTATCTGTCAATCATAGGGAGAAGTAAAATACTTAAAATGATTATCTTGCCTAAGGTACTTTATTTGTTTTGCTCCATCCCCTTTGCAATAGCAGATGCCACAATCAAGAAGTTGGATTATGTGTTCATAAATTTTATATGGCAGTAACAGAAAATATGACTGTGTTTAAATACTTTACACTTCCTCAGTGAAGGGGTGGCTGGGACATCCCTAATTTGTTTTTTTACTTGTGGGCTGCTCTATTACAACAGATGGGAATCTTGTTCATCTTTTTCAAAAGAGTCACCTTGGCAAAGTGCATAAAAACATATCACTGGCACATCCTATAGAAAGCATATTACTTGTCACAAACCCATTTTGGACATCAAGCAATCTACTTAGAATGACCCTATGTTAACTATTTTCAAAAACATGACAACCTTGTATCAAAAATAGTTTCCTTTATTTTAATATTTACTTTTTCTTTCTTTCAAAAATTATTTTTGTATTCAATATAATAGTCTTATTCACATGTATAAAAAACAAGAATCACAGTTCATTAAGATCAATATTTGTTTTGTTCATAAACAGTTCTACTCCTGTCTAATCAGCAATTACATAGTCTTATTCACATGTATAAAAAACAAGAATCACAGTTCATTAAGATCAATATTTGTTTTGTTCATAAACAGTTCTACTCCTGTCTAATCAGCAATTACAACTTAAAAGTGTATTAAGGAATTCCAAATGCTTGCCCATGATGTGAAAAAAGCAGGCCTCACAGTAAAAAAAAATGAAATTAGATGTTTGTCACTACCAGAACCTGTAAAACTTGAAAGTACATGTCCTACCTTTAACGTACACAGCACCCTGCCCTTCGGGCTTACTATGGCCTACCTTAGGGGTGACCTATGTGTAATAAAATAGATTTTAAGGCTTGGCAAGTGCTTTTAAATGCCACGTCTAGAGGCAGTAGAGTGCACTTACAGGCTTTGCAAAAGCAGACCTGAGCCAGCTTTGAAAGGACATTGTGTGGGTTGCACCCGCGTGCTGTAGGCCCATATTTAGACATTTAGATTACAGGCGGTGGGTATAAGGTATACCACTTTACAAGTGACTTATAAGTAAACTTAAAATGCCAACCACGAATATACCAATGTCACCATGTTTAAGGGGGGAAGCACATGCACTTTAGCATTGGTTAGCAGTGGTATAATGTTCAGAGTCCGATGACCAACAAAAATAAACAGCAAAAAGCAAAAACAAGCAGGCAAAAAGTTGAGGGAAGACCACCCTAAGGTTGACTGGTTTAACACCACACAAGGGCACCTTGCATGCCCCTGCATAGTTTGAAAAATCTGGAGTAACGCAAGGCAGCTCAAATCATTGCCTTGCGGTAATTTGCCACACAGAGTTGTTCCATGGGTGGACCGTGGTTGTTCCCATGTATTCACCCATGGATTTTTGTCGTTCCCAGATTTGCCATTAGTGGTACACCTGGGAATGCATCAAAATGCTTCACCTCCCCAGGGGAGGAGTAATATCTTTATTTCTCCTCACTTTGTCCTCTCTCTACGCGTGCTAATTTTTGCAGTACACAAAGAAAGAGGAAAGCACCTCCGAGGATTGTTTTTGTGCAGGAAGGTGTCCATTCCTGAAACTAAACAACGCAGTCTGCAAAACAGGCACCCTTGCACCATGACACAAGTGTGCCTGAGTTGGTGCGAGGTAGCCAAAAGTGAGCCAGCGCAAGGAAACAACAGGAATGTACCATGTGATATTAAATATGGTGCACACCTGCTCTTTCCTTGTCACCAGCACAGCACAGCAAAGTGGCTTTCTGTGTTGGTCTGTGTGAAAGTTTGATAAATATGGCCCAAGATTATTTTTGACATATGTGTGCCTGGATTTACAAAACTGTCACGCAATGCAGCGCCGCACCCAATGTTGATTCACTGCATTGTGTTGGAGGAAGTTAGCAAGAGAGAGACATATCGACTGAGATATGGCACTATCCTGCTCTATCCCTAGAGATGGAACATAATCTTGCTGTTGAGTGCCTTGCACAAACCTTTGTACAGTAGCGCAAAGGTATCTGCGTGAGCTAAACAAAGGATTATACTGGAAGGGCACCCTTCCAGTACTTATTATTAGACAAACTTTAAAATGTACAGTGCAGCACACATGCAAAATGGTAAACCTTATACCAAAGAAAACCATTTCTCATTTTTAATGTCTTCTTCAAAGTGGTGCTATTTGTTGGTGCAACCCCCTCTCTCCTGATGTCAGTAGAGAGGGGTTTGCACCAAAATCAATGGAAAGTTGCATGTGGCCCAAAGGAACGACCTCCTGATGCATAGCAATACAAAACAGCGTTCTGTGCTGCTCTGCATGAGCTTAATCCAGTTTTCTAGAGCAAAACAAGTTTTGCAGGTGTACACCAGGTTTATGTGAAGCAAATCCAGTGCAAACACATAAAGAATAATAAATGCTTCTACAACCTAAGCAAATTTAAATCATCTAAAAAAGACGCCAATTAAAACGTTCTGAAAAGAAAAAAAAATTAAAACCAATTAATAAAACCAATCATGAATTTAAAAATCTCAGGAGGCCCGCAAAATGCCATCCAGAATCCAAGAAGGATTTGGCATCCGCAGATGATATTGCCACAATTAATTACTTCCAAAGAACGCATGTGGTCTGCACCTCCAGTCACCACTGAAGGCACGTTATCCTGCAGTGCATCTGCATGAGAAAAGCCAGAATCCATATTGAAATAACATGGTTCATAGGAAGTATCCCAAAATGTTGGCAAGTTCATGGACATTTGCAAAAATGGGCCTTAATTGGACGCATCAGGAGATCTGTGCCCATAGAATGTACCCATAGAATGTACCAATTACTTTGCAAGGCAGATGTCGAGTGCACACTTGAAAAGGCACCACAGACAGCAGTAAACGTAGGTAAACAACACTACAAAGTCACCTTGCAGTGACGAGCAGCATGGAAGGGGAAGGGTAGGAGTGCCTCGTATTTGATTATATGGCACATTCCTATTCTTTCCTAGTGCTGGCTCACATTTGGCTGTTTAGCACCAATGCAGGCACCCTTGTTTAATGTTGTTTAATGTTGCAAGGCTGACTGCATTACAGGCATGATTGTTTTTGTGCAGGGAGGGATCTTCTCTGGTTGGGGGGTGCACAATTCTGACATAATTGGACACAATCCGAAGTCTACTAATGTTGGTAAATCCAGTGCTTAATTTGACCCATTGGTTTCCGGTGCTCGGCACCAGCACTTAAAATTCAACACCATTACTTTTGACAGTCTGCCACACGGAAACACTGTTTGTCGGATTTAGCGATAAACACAACAGTTGTGTATTAATTTAATGTCAATTAAAAATGACAAATATCTGCCACCCATGCCACTCTAATTGCTTTTTTTGTGGTGCAATAGTGGCAATGCTCTCTTTATTTTTCTTATTTTATTTATTTGTAAAAGCACATGTATGGTCAGATCTATATGTGTACTCAATTGAGAGACATATACCATAAATGAAGGTTTAGCCAAAAAAGCAACTTTATAAACATCTTCCAGAATACCAGGTGATATTTAAAGAGCCTAATAGAAATGGGTAGCAGATTCCATAACAAAATAGACTACATCTGAAAGGTTCTTCATGTTGGCCTTTGAATTTTGTAGCAGGGTTTCACAGAAGATGAACAGAGCAGGATCAATGGGTCAGCACTTGATCTTACATATCAGAAATGGACAAAGAAAAGTTAAATAACAAAGGCCCTTATGAACTATACCTAAGAGTTTGCTATATATTATTTCCTGTACTGGGAGCCAGTAAGCATCATGATGAGAGTGAGACATATTGAAGAAACATACTGAAGGTACGGGACTAACAGGACTGCATTGATTTGAATCTACTGCCTTCTCTCTATATGATATTCAGAAATTCCTAGACAACAGATGTTTGGAAAATCCAGGTGGTCAGAGAAATGTTATTGACTAGCCGAAATTTACAAGAAGTCAAAATGAAGAGAAAGCCGTTCTGAGGTCATACAATTGAAAGAACCTTTCCAAATGACAGAGTTTACCAGAATCTTCATGAAGCGCTGACCATCCAATGAGAAATCCACGTTTCTTACCACTACCTCGTAGAGAGACGGACCAAAGCTGATGATTACCATGATCTCAGTCTTGCCCATTTCAATATTAAATAGTTTGTGAACATTTAAACTATCACAATATACAACCATGTTGACATCAATATAAGCATAATGATCCTTTAAAACCTCATTCATACGTACACCTGTATAAGATCATACCGGTTGGAGCAATCCATTTCCAAGGCATAGGGATAGCTATAATCTACTGTAAAGATTTAGTACCCACCAATAATCAATGTCAAGTGTCCTAGGTGAGAATAAGTTCCAAAAACTTGTAAAAGGAGACACCTCACATAAGCAACCTAAGCTAATGCTAACAGTGGCCTAGACTTGTCATTATATGCCTCCAGTGCATGGTGATAGTAAGAAGGGGAAATTCCGACAACCCTTGTCGGCTATTATGTTTAATTTCAAGTGTGGTGTGAGGAGTGCATACTGTACTGTCCTCTTCTATTTAAATACATATTTTTATTGTTAGAGAGAAAAAAACAGATATCATATATACTTAAATTCAAAAACATACAATAAATAGTAGATCGTCAATTCATTTAAATCATTAGTCATCTGGATTTAGAAAAGAGAACAATAAATAACCAGATATGTAAGGTTACAATAGCAGCATTTTTCACTTTAGAATCCACTCGTTGAACTACTCAAACGTTTAAAGCTGAATAAATAGCAAGCTTTATACAATATTGCAGAATACTTCATTACAATAAACACAATATTAATTAAACAAGAAATGGGGGGTGGGGTTTCCCTAAAGTGATAGGTTAGAGTAGCTTAAAAAACAGGTTTAAAAAGCCCTCAGCCCCATGGTACGCTAGAATGAGCCAACCCAGTTATCTCTACCTACTTGTAAGTCATGTGGTAAGAGTTGCCCAAATCTTATGGACCCTGCTCTTTGAGTGCCTCCCCTTATAATTATGTGTGTGTATACCCAAGAGGCAACTACGCCAAGCCTGATAAGTAGGGGGCTCGGAGTCTTTCCATGCTGTTGCAATGAACAAGTGGGCTAAAGCGACTGAGATAAATATTAAAATAATTTGTGTTGCATCTAGTTCAACTTGTCTATCAAGACGTGGGTCCCTTGCTCATTTTGCCACAGGATTCAAGCTAGCCGGGCTGATGACGGCTGATTAGCCAGAAACAGGTCCCAGGATGCTTGTTTCCGGTCCAGGGAAGACATGGCTTGGCAGTTCGGGCTGGACTGTTCCCATGAGGCGCAGGGTCAGACTGATTTGCATATGGCCTTGTCTGAACTGGGGTGGTGGAGTGAGCTAAAGAATGATGAAGGATGAAACCCATATCAGTTGATGGAGCTGAGTGTTTGATTTGGTCCAATGCTCCGTCCATCATACCCTTTGGTATCGCTTTGTTTGCCCTAAGTTGGCAGGGTATGCCCAGACTTGGGTCCCTTGCTCACTTTGCTACTGGAATAAAGCTAACCTGGCTGATGACGGCTGATTAAGCAGTAACTAGTCCCAGGATGCTAGTTTCTGGTACAGGTAAGACAAGGCTTGGCATTTCGGGCTGGACTGTTCCCATGAGGCACAGGGTCAGACTGATTAGCATATGACCATGTCTGAACTGCGGTGGGGGAGTGAGCTAAAGAATGATGATGACTTAAACCCAAATCAGTTGACTGCGGGTGAGTATTTGATTTGCTCCAATGCTCCGTCCATCATCCCCTTTGGTATCACTTTGTTCACCCTAAGTTGGCAGGGAATGCCCAGACATGGGTCCCTTGCTCACTTTGCCACTGGATTCAAGCTAGCCTGTCTGATGATGGCTGATTAGCCAGAAACCGATCCCAGGATGCTTGTTTCCGGTCCAGGGAAGACATGGCTTGGCAGTTCGGGCTGGACTGTTCCCATGAGGCACAGGGTCCGACTGATTTGCATACTGCCATGTCTGAAATGGGGTGGTGGAGTGACCTAAGGAATGATGATGGATTAAACCCAGATCAGTTGACTGGGGGTGAGTGTTTGATTTGCTCCAATGCTCTGTCCATCAACCCCTTTGGTATCACTTTGAGAAAGTGGGCATTTCTCTGCTCCTAGCGTAGCTCTGTGTGTCTGCAGCCTGTTGCCAATGCACGTCTTTGCTGGGTACAGCTACAATTTGTACATTCCCTCTAGAAAGTCACAAACACTGAAATGGTGGGTGTGACAGAGGACTCATCTGCATCCATCTGCATTCTAATAGCCTTCCTGGTCATGAAGGGGGAGAGGGAGCTGATACTTACATCTGAATATGCTGTGTCTGGTACCCACACAAAGGACATATTACCCCCACAGATAGCCTTACAAGAAAGGCTGGGATGAAAGGGGACCTGTACACTTCAATGAGCTTTTTTGAAGTCACCCCTACTTCAAAGACACTTTTGGGTACACATATTGGGGCTCTGACCCTGCTAAATCAACAGAATACTGAACTTGTGAAGAACTCTGCCAGGAGTAGGGGCTCTGGTGCTACAAGGATTGGCACTCTACTTGACTTTCATGGAAATGCTTAACTGCTGTGCTGAATTGCCCCTGCTGCCTGCTGATCTCTTCTTTGCGGAGGACTCGGCCCATCTCACTTAAACCCAGAGTGACTCCGAGGGCTTTGTGGCTTTCCTCCTGTTTTCCGAAGGGTCAGGTAAACCAACCAGGTCTTACAATTCTGGTGCTGCTGGTCTCTGTCATCTGTGCATCCTACCCTTACCTGAGGTGCCCTCGCAGGTCCTAGGCCTCAAAAGTGGGTTCTTGCAGCTTTTCCTACATTGATGACAATGCAGCAATGACTGTGCGCCAATAGGAAGCGACGCATCGCCTATAATGCCGAAGCCGCAGCCATTCGACAACAGTGATTCAAAATGGATCGATGTCGATGGACAGCACAGTTCGACATCAATGCAGTGCCTGTATGATAATGGGTCTGAACACCAAAGCTTCCATCAATGATGCACATTGGTGCGCACATTCACCTTCATCCATGGATCCATGACGATGCAGTGTCTCGACTCCTCACCTTGAGTCTCCAACGTCAACGCTTTGCTCCAGCCACGGTGCTTTGTTAGTGGGAACTGTTAGGATTATGTAGCAGGCCTGAATTCCATCGCAGTCAGCCTGAACCTTGGATTTGCCTAGGGAAACCTCAAGTAACCTTTTAGCACTAGTGTCTTTTAAGCACTTTTTGGATTTATTCTTAGAAAATTCATAACTCTGGTTCTACTTAATCGTATTTTGCTATTGTGGTCTTGATTTTCTCTAAATATTATTCTCTACTTTTCTAAACATATGTGGAGTATGTTTTTGGTGATTATTTTGTGTTACTGTGTGTATGTGTATTGCACAAATACTATACACATTGCCTCTTTAGATAAGCCTACCTGCTCTATGCAAAACTACCAGAGGGTGAGCACAGGGTATTATTGAGTGTGTATGTATCTAGTTTGCCCTTATTAGAGTGATGGTTCCTGCCTGGACAGGTTGCATACCTCTGCCAACCAGAAACTCCAGTTCTAACACTTGGCTTGAAAAATCTGACTTTATTGTCTGTCGCCCCTGCAACCTCTTGCTTAGCACAAGGTTGACGCAACACTATGATAAATCTGGCCATTTGTCTTTTCAAAAATTGTGTAAATTTATCAAGAGAGTCAGTCAAGATCAGGTAAAAAGTGTGCATTTGCTAAAAGGTTAGGCACCCTGTGACAAATTTGCACAAAACTGGGTAGATGCCTGGAAGAATTGGTTTTCTAGTGGCAGCTCATGTTTTGTGTCCCTCAGTCAAGCGGCACAAAGTTAAAAGTGTGGGCAATAACATTTTCATTTGCTTACACCTCTGGTGCTGCTTTATAAATCTGCATTAAACATGGCAGGCAGTAAGCAAGTTCCACCATGTGCAGCATGTACTGCATGTTTTGCGCAGATTCTGTGCAGATCCAGTAGCGAGGAAGGCAAATTTAAATAAAAGTGAAAAACGCTTGTTGATTTACTAACCTCTTTGGCACCATTTATTCTATCTGAACGACACTGGCAAGGATGTAGCACTTTTAGTCTATTTTTGGTACGTTCAAATTTGTGAAGATCCGTTAAAAGAGTATGTAGAAGGGTGCACATGCTCATTTGCTAATAAGATTGCCATCATATGACTAATCAACTCAAAATGTATTTGTAAAGTCTTGTTCAAATATATCAAGGGGCAAAGTGAAAGGGAGTGGGGAATACAACTTTAATTAAGTCTGTATGAAATTTCTGACACACATGTATGATCTTTCAAAATTTAGGTAATTTCATGTTATGCTTAATGTGCGAATTTCATGGAGTTACACTATTACAACATGTTGCACAATTCTGCACCTTTTGAATAGAGCTGAAAAGCACCATATATGCTAAGATATGGCACTATCCAGCTCACTCCCTGACCTGGCGCACTTGTGACTGCCCAGCGCCAATGCAGGCACCCTGCACCATGGTGCGAGGGTGCCTACGTTAAAGGCAGGATTGTTTTTGTTCAGGAAAGGATACCTTCCTGCCCAAAAATAATCTTTAAAGACATTTTCCACTTTTTATTTGTGCTCCAGAATGCATCATACATAGAAAGAGAAAGTAATGAGAATTAAACAAAAATTCTCCTCATAACTCCTGTACTAGGGAGGCATAGCATTATGATGTATTCCCAGGTTTAGAAGTCTTTGTAAATTTGATAATGTGCCAAAATTCATGGGTGGATGTATGGGAACGCACATTTACAAGGCCCCTTCGCCACTGGTGGGTCACCAGTTTCGACGCTCAGGTTATGCAGTTTGCTGGCCCATTTTTACAATGCCAAGCAAAAGCCACTCTGCATGGCATTTGATGGCCTTGTAAATATGGCACCCTACCACGCAGTATTCTGCGTGAAAGGGGCTTGATATGGGTGTTGCTCTGGCAGTTCACAGCAACACCCATGGGTCCGGCTGCATTCCCAAGTGTTCGTAAACCTGGGAATGAATCAGATTTCTACGCCTCCCCGAGAGAGGCACAAAAAGTAGAAAAACCTTTATTTCTCTTCGATTTTGTTTTCTTTTGCTATGAGTGCAGCACACATAGAAAGAGGAAAACACCTATTGTGATTATTTTTGTGCATGAAGGTAGGTGTCCCTTCCTGAACAAACAAAGTAGTTCAAGGGTGACTGCATTGGTGCCTGGCAGTCCATTGAGCACCAATGCAGGGGAGAAGGACAGGAATGTGCTGTATCTCATGGATACGGCGCATTCCTGCCCTTTTCTTTTGACGCTGGGCAGAGCAGCAACATTTGTTTGCTGCGCTGCCCTGGCCAGAACCTCATAAATTAGGCCCTTAGTACACAGGACATATAACATGAAACATTTCAAAGGGATAATAGGTGTACAGCTGAAAATACCTCTCAAAATGATTGACTACAAAAATAATAAAATATGCTAGTACGCTTTAGAAAATGAGTATTTACAGGTCATGGTAATTTATTCACACGTTGAAAACATCGAAGAGTGTTGTGCTTTAAACGTTGCTTTGCATCAGAAAAAGTGTCCTTTTAAATCCATTTAATTTTTAATGAAACCATGTACTTCTACAGAGGAAAAGTAGAAACGTGCTTTTATTACATACACAAATCCTCCCAGCATTTAGAAAGACGGGTATCATGCATAGCATCTCAAAATATGAGGTTCCTGTAAAAATAATTGTTTTTCTTTGAGTCTCGATTTCCAAAAGGATTTTGAATTGATTCGGAAGGCGAAACCCTAATTTCACACAGACTTTAATTATCGTTGTCATTGTACTCAACTGATAGTGTTTGATGGAGGAAAAAGTGTACCAGATAAAAAGCTACCATTCTAATTGTATGTGTTCTAGTTTAATCTGGCAAGATATTCATATCATTAATTTTGAACGCACGGACATATTTTCTGAGTACATATTTAATTAGCGGAGTGTGTCTAATACTCCAGGGCTTTCAATGTTTTATTTTCTGACAAATCTAAACTTAGAGCAATAATAGGAATTAGGGGAAAAGTGTTATGAAAGCAGATCGAAAATTGCTGCCTTGTCCCAATATGGAGTTTACATTAGACAGTTTTTGCCTGTTCTCCCCTCTCGCCATCATTTACCCCTATTACCAGACTAAAGAAGCTGAACAAAATAACAATAATAATAATAAATAATAATAATAATAATAATAATAATAATAATCACAACAATAATAATGATAATAATATTAATAATAATAATATTAATAATACTAATAATAAAAATAATAATAATAATAATAATAATAATAATAATGATAATAAGATATTATTAGCCTTAGAAGTAGTATTTGTTTTCCATATATGGATTTATGCTTCAATACGGCATTACATACCAAATGTTACTGTTACCCAATTTATGGGTACTTATTTTCTTGATCCCAGAAGGATAGTATACTTTGCACCTTATTTGCCGGTTGGGGAGGGGATACCGCATCACAAATGTGGTGGGTAAACCACCCGCCATAATGCAAGTGCATTCCACCCCATAGCTCTAGTAATAATACAGCGGGTGAGATATCTGCCACATTTTGAAAGTGGCCCATACACCAAAACAAAGTAGGGCCCTAAGTCTGCATTGCTGGGTTCCGACTCGTGTCCTCCACAGAATGCCACATTTTCAACAGTTAACATTCAGCTCACCCATCCATCTGCTGTGGGATCATTTGTATCAGGCAACAATGCAGAAGCTGAGAGAGATTTTTCTAGTACCATAAAGTTGGATAACAGTTTACTACCACGAAATCAAGATCCTGTGATGAGGAAAGGTATTCTCCATTAACTTAAAGTTGATATCAAAATGATCTAAACTCGTGCATTTTTTTTTAACTCTAATATCATATTTAAAGTATCACATTTCGGTTCTCTTTTTGCTCAATTCCATGACCAAAGAGCAATTTAGTGATATTCTCAGATTAATGTAACAACGCGGAAAAATGGTACAATCCATTCATAGAGACTTATAGATGTCACAGAAAACAGAGGCTATTTGATGGGCTATGGGCAAGACAAATAAATAATTGAGGAAGAATCTATATTCATAATAAACAAACTGAACAACTAAACTTTTGGTGGTGTGCCGATGGCCAAAATGACAGCTCATAATTTCCAAGTGGTGTGTATTCAATCCAGTTGAGATCATGTGTGGTTTGGCCAAAATGTAACTGTTATGATATGTCAATTTCAAATGATTTTAGTTGCAGCCTAATTCATTAGAGTTGTGTCTGTAATTGGTCAACTGGAATCTCAGTCATGGAAATCATCACTGATTGTATGGCAATTCTGAATTTTAAATTCAGACCATGGAATTGTGCATTGATACAAAGTTAATATGGTCATGAAACTGTCTAATGCAATGCTTGTTTTCACTTTATATAGTTTAATAAAGTATTTGAAAGCACCTACAGTCTGAACAAATTGCCCTTTCACAACATTTTTGAACAACTAACATCATGATCTTTTTCATCTTGCCCAAACCGCTTGAAAAGATTTCCTGGTTTTGACATTTAGACTCCCGGCACATAGTGACTTGACAAATACCAGCTTCACGATAACGTGGTTCATGCACACCCCGCTAACACCAAAGTTGACATCTCTTATTTCTGATAAGATTAAGTTTGCCCTGAATGGTAAACTTATAGTGAAAAACTAAGGGACTTTTTTATGAGAGGATTGCACTGCCGGAGTATCACTTTTTTTATTTTGTATTTTGTATTCAAGACAAATAGAATACAATACATTATCTTCATTTTCCAGACCCCCCCAAGCTCCCCTGTCCCCCTCCCCAAGTCCAGCAGAGACCATTGTTAATACATAAAACAAGCAGCGAGAATAAGTTAATTAAATTAACAATTAATCAATTAAACAGAAATATCAAAAGAGGATAAGGACGTAAGAAATGACCGTAGGGCACAAAAAGGTCCAGGAACAAAGACAAAAAACGGGGTAGATATAAAACTCCTGGTAGAAGGGGATGATGCAAAGACATGTGAAAGAATGAGCGATGAGGGCGCCAGGTAAAGCTAAGCTATGTACCAAAACGCCCCATTACTACCTTTTCCCCGAGCGTGGCTACACCTCCTGTATATTCAATGTGTTAAGCCACCTGGTTAAAGGTACCCATATTTCTAACCCCTTTTTTTTCCCGGCCCTGCCCTTTCTAGAATATATGGCTGACTCGAGTTTATGAGTGGAAATCAACCGAGCCTGCCATTGGGCAAAAGAGGGAGAGTTTGGATCCTTCCAATGAGAGGCTATACAGATCTGAAGTATGGTCATGGCTAGGAACAAAAAGGCACCCCAGATTTTAAATTAATCATGTTGTTTAATCCTAACATCACAGTAACAGGCATCAGTTGTATATCTTGTAAGAGAACTCTGTTGAGGAATTGTTGCACCCTTTCAAGTAATGGGGCCAATTTTGAGCGTGTGGCAAACATGTGCACTGAATCTGCGCTATATTCAGCACATCTCGGGCAGGTGGTTCCATTTCCAGAGCCCCATTTAGCCACTCTACTTGGAGTTATATATAAGAAGAAGCCAGCTTTATAGAATTGTACTTGCAGCTTTGATGACAGGAGATGTGTTTGTGTGAGACTTAGTGCATGACAAAAGGTTTTAGGAGGTACATTCAGGTTCTGCTGCCATTTTTCGTCAATTTTATTAATGTCATCTGGCCTCCGCTCATTAAGCATTGTGTAGATACTTCTGATCCGTGGTATGCTGGGCTCTAGAATTTTATCTAATATGGCCATCTCAACGAATCCTGCGGGACCACCAGTTTTATTTGTTAGATATCCTGAAATTGCATTATACTGAAATAGTTGTCCATTGTCCAAATTATACCGAGTTTTCAGGATACCGAAAGGCAATATGCCTGCAGAGGTGATCACATCGCCTAGTTTGGAGAAGCCCGCTTGATACCACTGTATAAGATATGCACTTTGAAAAATGGGCGGTAGGTTGTCATTATTCCGAGTAGGTGTATAGTAACTAAGTTTAGAAAGCCCAAGAGATTTGCGTATTTTGGAAAATACTTTATAGGCATTCAAAAGAGTTTTAAATCTGACCCGTTTGAAATAGCCGTGATCTAGCCGTCGCCGCAGACATCCTCTCACCCTTACCCCTAGGAGAATTGTATAGGGCGGCTTTTTCTGATGATCTGGCTGTGCAAGCCTCTCAACCATATCTATGAAACCACGCAAAACCGCAGCAGGGCTTTGAATGGCCTTCTAGATATGGAGTAAGACATAGCAGTGCAAGGCACTGTGTTGCTTTACTCTGTGCCAGGGAGGCGAACCATGGGTGTTGCAGTGGGTGTACCCACACAAGACATCTGGATTTTGATGCTGCCCCAGATTTACTTCATCACGTAAATCTGGGACAGGGTGAAAACCTTACATTTCCCAAGAGCAGGCATAATGAGTAGAACTATTTGTATTTCTTCTCGTTTTTTCCTCTTTCCATGTGGCGAGGGGGCGTGTCCAGATCAATGGGCGTCGCCTAGCTGGCGAAATGGCGGCAGTTTACAGACCGCTGCAGCGCTCAATCAGCTGCGCGGGGAAGTCCTAACCCTTGGATTGCGTGGGCGGAAAGCGAGCAGCAGAGGTAAATACACAGTATCACACAACAAGATATTTTAAAAAGATTTTAGCATTAAAAGCAGAGTGCTCCCGGCTGTGCCTCAGGAGTTTTAAGCAACACTGTCAGATACGCTATCATTCAGCGCTTTTAACTGGTGTCGGCGGGGGCGTGTCCAGATCAATGGGCGTCGCCTAGCTGGCGAAATGGCGGCAGTTTACAGACCGCTGCAGCGCTCAATCAGCTGCGCGGGGAAGTCCTGACCCTTGGATTGCGTGGGCGGAAAGCGAGCAGCAGAGGTAAATACACAGTATCACACAACAAGATATTTTAAAAAGATTTTAGCATTAAAAGCGGAGTGCTCCCGGCTGTGCCTCAGGAGTTCTAAGCAACACTCTTGCCCTATCACATTGGTGTAGGGAAGTCCTGGAAGAAACCTTGCGATGCTGCCCTACACCAATTCCCCAGAAATGAGCCACTAAATTCTAAAATCATGAATAGAATACCATTTGCAGAATACAAGTTTATGTGCAATGAGGCATTTTGACACCGCCAACACCGTTTTGGACTGTCCTGTAGGCAATTAGGCAATGCCTGAAGGGCAGTGTGTGAGCTGCATTTTGGCTGTATGTCAGCCTGTTTTATGGTTTGCTGGCCCCTTTTAGAAGTGTGATTTTCCCTGTTATTAAAAGGAACACTGCCTTTAGCAAGCCAAATACATGCAGTATTCCCTAATTTACAAACAAGTATGCAGCCTTGGCCTCATTTATGAGGAATTTGAGCAGGCTAGCGCTGTAAGTCTTCCTGCATTGCTGCCCTACACCAATATTAAAGGGCAGAAATGCACCATATTTATGGAATTACAGTGCATTCCTGTCATTTCCTCCTGCGTTGGCTCACAATCTGCTGCCTAGCACCTTCTTGGTAGGCTGGATTGTTTTTTGTGCAGGGAAGTGCTCCGTCCTTACACATAACAATCCCACAGAATTTCAAATATTTCTCCTTGTTACGCCTGCTCTGGGGAGGTCTAAGGTTTTAATACTGCACCACGTTTATGTGATTAAGTAAATCTAGGGCAGCATTGAAATACATGGATGCTGTGTGGGAAAACCCACCAGAACACACATGGAATACCTTTTAGACGTAGAGTGAGGAGAGGCAGCCACTTGTGATGCTTTGCTTACTCTATATCTATGAGGCCATGCAAAGCCTCTGTCACTTCATAGATTTGTTTGAGAGGCTTACATTGCCAGAGCGTCAAAAAAAGTGATACTCCAGTGGTGCAAGCCTCTCATAAATAAGTCACCCTTTCTTTAGGACATCAAAAGTGCCACGATTTGCAAACATGGGCCTCTTTTTTAGCTATCTAATTCACTAATAGATGGCAGTTTTATTTTAGTGCTTGAGACAATTTTCTGTCCCAGGCAGACCCTGCTCCATCAGCCTTTAATCTCTCACATAAATATCCTTTTAAAAATATGCTAGGATGATGTACAGACCGAGCATACCACAGTGGCACATCACTTGCATTGGAGAAATGCGGGTGGACTGTGAGAGCTGATCTGTACTTCGGACTGTGGCTTCAATTTAAATTTCGGTGCCATTTGACTGTTCTTATCCAGTAAACATATCATACATTAGTAGATTAAACATTTTTTCGTAGCTGGTATGAACATATCAGATCTAAGTGTTATTCCATCTATAATATGCGCCTGAAAAAAATCCTAAACTGTAAATATCTAAAAAGCATCTCTGATGTAATAGTTCCTACTGAGCCTATTGGCTGGATTCATGAGCCAACTATAATCCACTGCACGACCTTTCTCAAGTGACCTTATTCACAAAAAGAGTATGTGTACACATTTGAGTTATTTAAATATATCTGAAAATCGTTATAACCAGGAGGCCTAAAAGTCAGTTACAAAAAGAGAGTTAATAACCGAATTCTTGAAACTATGGCACTAGTACAGACAATTGTTTTTATTGTAATACCATGTCAAATGAACTCGATTGTAAAGAAACTGTTTAATTCTATTTTATTTGTATATAATACTGTTTTTATGTCCTTTGTATGATTTTAATCGAATCGAATAAAGTTAATTTGACTGACTGACTGACAGACTGCACATCAGATCATGTCCATTGTAAAGTTAAAGCACTTGGGCCCTTTGTCCAAATCTACCTGCAACTGAACTTTCTAGGTGCCTGAAGAACAAGGAGTAGTTAAGATCATCCACAAATTTATTTTACGGTGTAACCCCATTTGGCCACACTGTGAGGACTCATATTAAGTATAGATTTAATACAAATTCAGAGCCAAACTGATATACACCAGTCTTAATAATATGTTATAAAACACCAAATTACTACTGCAGACTAAACCGTTTGACAAAATTAAGCCTTAACAACATGAAACAAACATTAAATTCAGTAATGGCGATGCAGAAAATTAGGAACAGAATTTGATCAGAACATGAATTGCATTCTCTTTGCCAATGCCTGAGTAAAGCCATATTATCTAACTAAGTCTAACACAGTTAGTATGACTGGGGGAACCCTAAATTGATCAAATAAAGCAGAAATGTGTCAGCACTGCGGAGACCTTCTACAGATTTTCTCTCAAGTAAAAGTTATTGTATAGCAAAAAGCCACACACAAAAAACAAAGAGAATTGTACCCCTCAAATTCTAAAAGGAATCTGTGTAAAGCTAAGGTGTGATGATCATTTGACCCACAGAACAGTTAATATTTCCATAGCATGTGTCTCAGCGCTTTTCCACCTTATCACGATAAAACTTTGGCTGCTACAATTGATAACTCGCCTCTTCTGATCCTCACATTATAACGTCCTTGGATTCCTTCTGTTTCCAGATACAGCTTGGGCGGTTGTCCTCTCTTTGTTCATTAGCACTTATCATCCTTGTCAATAATATCCTCACTAGCCTCACTATCTCTTGCACAAAATGTGCCTTTCACTAACTATGAGATCATACGAATGCATCTACAGAGGATAGAAATACATTGCAACCCAAGCAAGCTTTTGCATTGAAGGTTTAAACATTCCAATCTAAATGCTTAAGGCCTTCGGTCAAATTAATGTAGCAACTTTTCAATACACGGAAAATGCATGGTTGTGGAAACATATACAGTCATAATGCAAATGCTGATTATCATTTAAATGAATAAATGATTTTACAGGAATTAGTAATATTATTCAAACCCCTCAAATGCAGATATATATGAGAACTGGAATTATTTGACACTGTAAGAAAAACATTAGTATGCACATTCATGTAGACATTACACTGTAAATGTACCTTCTTTATCTGTTCAAGTGTACAACATAATGTTAATGATTTTAAATCCGGCTCCTTACTTAAGGGGACCGCGTGCAGGGGTAGGGAGCGACCGCTGAGCCTGCTCCAGGCGAGGTCGCCCCCACACACCGCTGCTCCTGCCCGCTGACTGCCTGTGCTCTGCTCTGCTGCCTTCATTTTTGCCTCCTGTGTTGATCCTTTTTCCCCCATCTGCTGCCTTCGTTTTTGCCTTCTGTGTTATTCCTTTCCCCATCTGCTGCCTTCGTTTTTGCCTTCTGTGTATTCCTTTCCCCCATCTGCTGCCTTCGTTTTTGCATTCTGTGTATTCCTTTCCCCCATCTGCTGCCTTTGTTTTTGCCTCTGTGTAATCCTTTTCCCCCCATTTGCTGCCCTCCCCCTACCTGTGTGCTGTTCTCTTTCAGCCGGACGACCCAGCCGCCGCTGAGCCGCCCGCGGACCTCCTTCCCGCCACAGACCTCCGGCGACTCCGCCCCCCCTCCTGCCCATTGGCCACCCCGCTCCCGCCACCCAGCTGACCCGCCCTCCCGGCTCCTTACTTATGATGCCCCCTGAGCGACCGCGTGCAGCGGGAGCACCGATTGAGTGCCGAAGGTGCGCCAAAGGTAAGCCCGTCTGCACCCGTCCGCGCCTGGACCGCGCCCAGTGCCAGGACCCCTGTACCCCGCAGACACCAGCCCACCCGCCGGACCTACGATGCCACCGAACTCAACGGACTCAACACCGGCCGAATCCCGGGGTGCTACCGAGCCACTCCAAGATGCACCCACGGACCCTTCAGCTGCCACTCCTGCAAGTTCACCTGCAACCGGACCTGCACTACACCAGCACCCAACAAGCCGAACTCCAGCAGCAACCACTTGAAGTGCATCCTGCTTAACACCCGCTCCGTCCACAGACACGCCATCGAACTCTGGAACCTCCTCGACACCACATCTCCAGACGTTGCCTTCCTCACGGAAACCTGGAGGAACGCCTCCTCAGCGCCCGACATTGCCATCGCCATCCCGGACGGATACAAGATCACCCGGAGGGACCGCGCCAACCAGACGGGAGGAGGCATCGCCATCATCCACTGGAACACCATCCGCATCACGACCAACACCGATGACACCCTCACAACCGCCGAACACCTGCACTTCCAGATCCACACCGACCCCAAGACCACCCTCAGAGGCACCCTCATCTACAGACCCCGGGACCTCGCACACATTCAGCGAAGAGATCGCCGACTTCATCAGCCCGCACGCCCTCCCCTCCACTGACTACATCCTCCTCGGGGACCTCAACTTCCACCTGGAGAACAACAACGACCGCAACACCAACACCCTCCTGGACAACCTCGCCAACCTCGGTCTCAAGCAGCTGGTGACCACCCCCACCCACTACGCCGGACACACACTCAACACCGTCTCTCATCCAGCAAGGACATCGTCTTCAGCCACGCCACCGGACTCCACTGGACGGACCACAGCTGCGTCCACTTCAGCTTCAGAAGAACCACGATCCACCACCACCAGCAACAGGTTGCACGCAGAAGCTGGAACAAGATCACAGCCGACCAGCTCGCCGCATCCCTGAGCCAGCACCCACCCACCAGCTCAGTGAACCCCAGCCAGACCGCCAACAACCTCACGAAGTGGATCAGCAACTGCGCAGATGACCTCGCCCCACTGAGGACCCCTCCCAGCAGACCCGGTAGCAAGAAAGCATCCTGGTTCACCGACGAACTCAAGAGCTCCAAGAAGAACTGCCAAGCCCTCAAAAAAGCATGGGGCAAAGACCCGACACCAGACAACATGACCACCCTCAAGCTCGCCACCCGAAAACACCACCAACTGATCCACGCCACCAAGAAAACTGCATTCAAGGCACGACTGGACAACAATGCACACAACAGCAAGGAACTCTTCAACATCGTCAAAGAGCTCTCCAACTCCAACAGCGGAAAAAACGATATCACCCCATCTCAAGACCTCTGCAACTCCCTCGCCTCCTACTTCCACAACAAGATCGCAGACATACACAACAGCTTCAGCACACAACCGACGCACCCCACAACTGCACCAACGCCCCCCACCACTGCCGTCTGCGCCTGGACCCCGATCACCACCGAAGACACCATCCGTACGATGAACTCCATCCACTAAGGATCTCCAACCGACCCCTGCCCTCACCATATCTTCAACAAAGCCGACGCTGTCATCGCACCCCATCTGCGGGACATTATCAACACCTCCTTTGACACCGCCACCTTCCCGGAGAGCTGGAAGCACGCCGAACTCAGCGCTCTACTGAAGAAACCATCAGCGGACCCCACCGAACTCAACTACCGCCCCATCTCGCTCCTCCCGTTTCCGGCCAAAGTCATCGAGAAGACCGTCAACAAGCAGCTGGCCGCCTTTCTTGAGACGAACGGATCCCTCGACCTCTCGCAGTCTGGCTTCCGGGCCAACCACAACACCGAGACCGCCCTCATCGCAGCCACGGATGACATCCGAGCCCTGCTGGACAACGGGGAAACAGCGGCCCTCATCCTCCTGGACCTCTCTGCGGCGTTCGACACTGTCTGCCACCGCACCCTAGTGCAGCGCCTCAGCAACGTCGGAATCCAGGAGAAGGCACCAGAATGGATCATCTCCTTCCTCGCCGGAAGGACACAGAGAGTCCGCCTACCCCCATTCAGATCAGAAGCCACCGAAGTCATCTGCGGCGTTCTTCAAGGCTCCTCGCTCAGCCCCACCCTCTTCAATGTCTACATGAGCCCCCTTGCGGCCATCGCACGCCAACGCAACCTCAACATCATCTCCTACACCGACGACACCCAGCTGATCATCTCCCTCACAAACGACCCCGCCACCGCCAGAACCAACCTACACGAAGGGATGAAAGACGTAGCCGAGTGGATGATGAACAGCTGCCTGAAACTGAACTCAGACAAGACGTAAGTTCTCATCCTGGGCTCCTTGCCCTCCACCTGGGACGACTCCTGGTGGCCCCCCGCCCTGGGCAGCGCACCCAAACCAACAGACCACGCACGCAACCTGGGCTTCATCCTGGACTCCTCCCTCTCCATGACCAGACAAGTCAATGCCGTCTCCTCGTCTTGCTTCAACATCCTACGCATGCTACCTAAGATCTTCCGGTGGATCCCCACCGAGACCAGGAAGACGGTCACCCAGGCCCTCGTCACCAGCCGACTGGACTACGGCAACGCCCTCTACGCTGGAACCACCGCCAAGCTCCAGAAGAGACTCCAGCGGATCCAGAACACCTCAGCAAGACTCATCCTCGACATCCCCCAACACAGCCACATCTCCGGACACCTGAGAGACCTGCACTGGCTCCCGGTCAACAAGAGAATCACCTTCCGTCTCCTCTCCAACGCACACAAATCCCTACACAACTAAGGCCCAAGATACCTCAACAGCCGCCTCAACTTCTACACTCCCACTCGCCAGCTTCGATCGACCAGCCACGCCCTCGCCGCCGTCCCCCGCATCCGAAGAGCCACCACAGGAGGAAGGTCCTTCTCATGCCTGGCCGCCAAGACCTGGAATCCCTCCCGACCCACCTCCGCCTGACCCAAGACCACCTCGCTTTCAGGAAGCAGCTCAAGACCTGGCTGTTCGAGCAGTAGCGGACCCCCCTCCCCCAAGCGCCTTGAGACCCTCCGGGTGAGTAGTGCGCTATATAAATGTTTTGATTGATTGATAAAGTGTATGTATATGTGAAATGTGATGTGAAAATGCACTTATATAGCGCACTACCACGCCAAGGAGTATCTTGGCGCTTCAAAACCTTATTACAGTACGCAGCAGGTATCCCTGGCAAAGCTAACAGTCGGCGGGGGGGATCAGATTAATGCTAAGCATCCAGAATCTGATAAGGAATATATCCATGTTTTTAATAGTTTTCTGAAGATTTGCTCTGTTGCAGATTGACGCACGGATGGTGGCAATTTGTTCTATGCCTTGGCGCCAATAACTGCTATGGATTTTCCTCCTCTGGTCATCATCCTAAACCTGAGAACATGAAGCAGATTTGCAGTAGATGACCTGAGTGCCCTTGCTGGATGGTATGGTCTAAAGTACTTACGCAGATACAGTGGGCCTTGATGGTGGAAAGCTCTGTATGTAATGGTAAGAACCTTAAACAGGATGCGCTTATGTACTGGAAGCCAGTGTAATCCAAGGCTGCCGAGGCCGAGGACTTTCTGGGCAGTCTAAGGACTAACCTGGCAGCTGCATGCTGGACCATTTGAAGTCTGTGCAGGGCCGATTTATTCAGCCCTGCATACAGACTATTGCAGTAATCCAGCCTGGATGTTATTGATGCTACAGCAACCGTGCGTCTGGCACTCAGAGAAAGAAGGTCAAAAAACGTTGTGAGACCTCTAATGATATTAAAACAGACCCCTGCTCCTTCTTTGGCTTGTTGGTTAAAAGACAAGATACTGCCGAATTTAATGCCCAGGTTTTGTGCTGCATTAATAGTTTTTGGGGGGGCTTCTACTTTTTCGGGCCACCAATCTTGTGGAGAAAAACAGTTGTTAGGACCAAAAGGCACGATCTCTGTTTTAGCAGAATTACATTTTAAGTGGTTGTGTTTCACCCACTCAAAAGTTGTTGCCAAGCATTCTCTTAATGTCATTTCAGCATTAGATTGATTTTTGTCCAGTATCAGGACCAACTGAGTGTCATCCGCATAGGCAATTATGCTAATGTTAAAAGAAGAAATTAGTTTTAACAGGGGGACCATATATATGTTAAACAAGGTGGAACTCAGGCTTGAGCCCTGTGGAACCCCTGTTATCATAGTTTTTTTCTTCAGAGCAGAATTTACCCAGCATAACGATCTGACGCATGTGCGCCAGGTAGTTTTTAAACCATTCGAGCACGGTTCCTGCTATGCCTGCCGTAGCAAGGCGATGTTAAAGGAAAGCATGGGAAACCGTGTTGAATTCTGCAGAGAGATCTAATAGGATCAGGACAGCCATCTTTCCCTGATCCAGTGCAGCACGAATGGTTTCGGTGGATGACAGAAGTGCAGATTCGGTAGAGTGGTGGGTCCTGAAACCTGCTTGACATGGGTGCAAGTAGTCATTTTCCTCAAGAAATGCTGTCAGTTGTTTATTGACAAATGTTTCTGTGATTTTACAAATGGGCGGGAAGAAGAGAAATGGGACGTAGATTGGACAGGGTTGTAGGGTCCTGTATAGCTTTTTTTTGCAATGGTCTCACTGCTGCCACTTTCCATTGTAGGGGAATCTCCCCTGATTGGAGGGACGAGTTAATGATGGAATTTATGCAGGGATTGACCTCATAAATTATAGATTTAAGCAATACAGGGCGGCAGGGTCAAAAGGCGATCCTGATTTAAGGGCAGATATTCCCTGAAGGGAATCTTCTAAGCTAATGTAACTGAAGCTTTCCCATCTGGGTTGATGCACGTTCGGGTCCATTTCATCCTCAAGCTCTTCCTTCTCAAATTGGGGAAAGTCTTTAGTGAGGATGTCTATTTTTTGGGTAAAGTAGTTGGGTACATCATTACACATGGTCTGGGAAGGGGGGATCTCTTGGGTTAGAATGTTGGGCTTAGTGAAGCTATTAACGATTTTAAAAATTTCTTTTTGTTTGTTGTTTGATGCTTCAATGCGGGCGGTAAAATATTTAATTTTTGCAGTTTTAACAGAGGCATGATATGATCTCCTAGCACTCTTATATATCTCTTTTGCTTTATTTTCGTAACACCGTCGCCATTTTCGCTCTAAAAGTCTAACTTCCCTCAGTTGCTCTTTGAGTTTGCCTGAGTACCAGGGAGCAGATAGTTTCCTTTTTCCGCTGGTGCCAGTTCTCTCTGGGTTTTTGATCTTATTCCTGATCTCTGTCACCCAGCTCTCAAATCTCTGATAGTCCATCGTGGTGTTCCCTGAGAGAGTTGGTTTACTCTCCTTGGCCCATCGACCTAGGTCAGGGTGCTCCACAACTTTTCCCCAACTTGGTACGGTTCTTCCCTTATTATCTGCCTCTTTAGAAGTTGTCTCATTCCCCTTTAATGCAATGTTAAATTCGATATAGAAATGATCCGTCCAAACTTGTGGTGCAGGGCTTTTAACCGTCATTTCATCTAGGTTGGAACCAATGCAATCAAGGGTATGTCCTGCCTCCTGGGTTGCTTCTAACGTCCTTAGCATAAGTCCCAACACCTGTAACGTTTCCTTGAAACTGGAAGCGTACAGATCATTCGGATCTTCTAAATGGAGATTCAGATCTCCTAGGAGGGTGAAATTAGCATATCTGAGGGTCAGATCACCCATCACTTTCCATACACTGGCAAGAAACTGCGTGGGATGGCCAGGAGGGCGGTATACCAATGCTCCCGAAAAGGTAAAGGTGTTGTGCACTTGTATTCAGAAGTTCAAGCTCTCAGCTCCTCTAATGTCTGGAAGCTCATTAACTAAGCATTTCATAGTGTCCCTATGTTTAATGGCCAGTCCGCCACCACGCTGTTCTACACGATCTTGTCTACAGAGAGTGAACCCAGAAGGTAGGGCACATACTATATCTGGATTAGACCACTCACAAAGCCAAGTTTCTGTGATAAATAGGCAGTCAAGCTTGTTTTCAGTGATCAGGTCAAATATGTGAAGAGAGTTTTTACACATAGATCGTGCGTTAATCAGAACACACTTCATATATTTGGGTGTCTCTTTCTTATTAATCAAATGATGGGGTTCCAAAGTGTGTCTACAGGCAGGACAGCCAATAGGGCCCACCCATGTGTCTACATTAATTGCATGATCACAGTTACTGTGTGCAGTTGTATCCAGTGCTAAAATATCCCTTCTAGATAAAGTCATAACCTGAGCATGATGGTTGGCCCTAGGCACGTCCTCGGCGCGGACGAGCGCAGATGGGCTAGACTCAGGCTCGACTCCGGCGCGACAATGGCGCGCCCGCTGCTCGCATTCGCTGCGCGAAGCGGTGGCCATCTTTCTTTGTAGTCCCTTCTACAGCGCAAGGGCGCTGGGACTTGTAGTTCCACACCAGAATTGTGAGGGGGCTGGTCACACGTACCCGGCCACAGTACCTAATCATCTGTGAGCTCGGAGGGGCGCGCGTAAGTAATGCAGTATGTAGATTTAAGGCAGTGGGCTGATTTAAAATCACAAATTACGCCGCAAATAAAAACAAAAAATAACACAATGTTTAAAAATGCAGGCAGGCTACCACCCGGCTTCCGCCTCAGGTGTAAATATTATTTAAGCGCTAATGGCAGGAACAGATTAGTAGTATTCACCACGCTCCCGCCTCGAGTGTAAAAAGGAATCTCGCGCCTCACAGAGCACCTCCTCCCTTTGTAGTCCCTGCAACAGCGCAAGGGTGCTGTTACTTGTAGTTCCACACCAGAATTGTGAGGGGGCTGGTCACGCGTCCCCGGCAACAGTACCTAATCGTCTGTGAGCTCGGAGGGGCACGTGTAAGTAATGAAGTATGTAGATTTAAAGCAGTGGGCTGATTTAAATCACAAATTACGCCGCAAATAAAAACACAAAATAACACAATGTTTAAAAATGCTGGCAGGCTACCACCTGGCTTCCGCCTCAGGTGCAAACATTATTTAAGCGCTAATGCCAGGAACAGATTAGTAGTATTCACCAGGCTCCCGCTTCGAGTGTAAAAATTATGGTAGAAATGAAAAAGATTGGAGCCAAAAAGAAGCTGTTCCAGTACCCCTTCTGATGGTGAATCAAGCCATCACAAATTATGATTGGATCTTTTCATATGGACAAGCTAAAACCTTGTGGTTTTTAGCATATTTCATCTATATTCTTCCAAATATTTCAAGTATCTACTCTGACTCTCCTCTAGCTCTACATCTTCTCTCTTTCTTTTCACTCACTGATTGACTTTTATGCACTTATTTCCCTTAAAGATCACACCTAGAAATATTACACAAAGGGGAATCATCACAAGGGGTTTCAAAATAGTGAACAAACTCCCAATTCCCAGATTTCCAACCCATTTGCTTACTGCAGAAAATCCATTTCCAATGGCTTCCCAAGCACCAGTTGCTTCCTTTTTTTTATTGTTTTTATTGCCAACGTAGAGTCAAAATAAGACAGTAAAAATCATAGAATCCTCAGATAATATACATCCTGAAAAATGTTCATATGATAGATTGATTCAAGCATAAAAAAAGAAAGAAAAAGCAAGTTAAGTTATTTCATTACAAATAGTAGGTCAGTAAGTTAATCCTCTATATATTCCTTAAGTGACCCCCATGTCAATAAGCCAATCTTTTTCTTCCTTCTCCCTTTTAAAGCATATAAGTTCTATTCCAGTTCATATACATTGAGAAGTTTTCATCTCCAAAATTCAAACACAGGTGCCTTAGGTTGTAGCCATTCAGTAGCTATACATTACCGAGCTATAATCATTGCTAAAAACAAAAAATACTTACATTTACATAAAACCAAATTTTCCTTGATCGAGTGGGTCCCCCCATTAACATAAGTGCAGGGGATATTGTTATCAGAGAGTGGATAACTTCGGAGATAAATCTTTCTATACTTAAAATAAAAGGAGTCAATTTAGAGCAATTATAAAAGATAGGAAGTAAATCTGCCTCTTCCCCTCCACATCTATAGCATTTTCCATCATAGTATAAGCCCCAAGTAGACATTCGTTTGGGTGTATACTATAATCTAAATAAGGTTTTGTATACTTGCACTTTCATGTTAGCTGACATACAGATTTCTTTAGCCACCAAAATAGTGTCTACAATATTCAAATCATTTTCTTCTAACTGGTTCTGCCAATACATATTATATTTGTTTAGATCATCCGGTTTATATTCCAGCAGTAGTCGATATATGAGACCAATTTTTTTCTTTGTTTGTATTGCATCTATTATTTTATTGGGTGTAGAGTTATTTACTTTCTTTAAACAAAAATCCCTAAGTTGTAGATACTTAAAAAAATTGGACTGTGGTATATGATATAGGCTAGTCAGTTCTGAAAAAACTCTAAAAGTTCCATCTGGCTGGTATAAATCTCCGATTATTGTCACCCCTTTTTTGCTCCATTCCTTAACAACATAATCCCAACATATTGAAGGAAGAATCTTCTCTGCTGAAAAGGGAGTATGAAATATAATTTTCTCTAGTTTCATTATATTTTTGACTTTCCTCCATACTTTATATGTTGAATCAATCACCTTAAATCGTGTACATTTGTAGTAATTCCCTTCTAGCTCTTTCAATAAGCACCCCATTGAATATTCTCTCAATAATAGATAGAATATTGAGGGAGCCTCTGCCGGATCCTCTATTTGTTCACCAGTCAAGAGAATACGCATTCTCTGTAAAAAACATACATAGAAATAAAACAAAAAATCTGGGATCCCCGCCCTCTTCTCTCTTCCGGGAGTGTCAACCATTTCATAGCTCTCCTAATTTTCCCGGGTGCCCATAAAAATTTAGTACACTCTGCTTGCAATTTATGTATGTAATTTTGGGTATTTCTAGGGGAATGCTGCGAAATATATATAGTATTTTGGCTAAAACATTCATCTTGATGGTGTTGCCTCTCCCAATCAAAGAAAGTTGAAGTCTCCCCCACCTATCCAGAGTTTGCATAACCTTGCTGCAATTAGCTTCCACTATCTCTTGTGTATGAGATTTCATTATTATACCTCAATATGTCACTTCTGGGATTACTCTATTATCACTAAATTGAAGACTATCAGTGCATAATACCTGCATTTTCAAAGAGTTAAGTTTGTAACCGGAACTGTATCAAAATTCAGTGGCTAAGTGCTCAATCTCTATGATTGCTTGCCTGGGATCTGTAGTGATAATAGCTATATCATCCGCGTATGCAAATATTGAAAAAGGTATATTGGACACAATAAATGGTTTGATATGTAGTGATTCTTGTAGTTTAATTAAAAAAGGATTAATAAATAAAGCAAATAGGAGTGGAGAGCAGGGGCATCCTTGGCGAGTACCTCTTGTGATAGTTATTTTATCGGATTTTTGCCCCATAGCAACAACTCGCGCATTAGGCGATCGATAAAGCAGCTTAATAGCCGTTAAAAAAATTTCACCAGATCCTGTCCTATCCATAACGCTTTCTCAGCGTCAAGTAATATCAGAGCAAGATCTCTTTTTTGAATTTCTGCTATATCGATTAAAGTGATCACTTTGTTGATATGAGATATAGTTCCTCTTTTTGGGATGAAGCCATGTTGGTTTAATGATACTAAAGGTGTTATTATCTTAGAGATGCGGTTGGCTAACATCTTTGAGTAAATCTTACTATCACTATTTAGTAAGGAAATAGGCCTATATGAAGCAGGCTGTTCTAGGGGTTTCCCTTTTTTGGGAAAAATAACTATTGAGGCATCATCCCAAGATTGTGGGGCTTTACCTGTTTGTGCCCTTCTAAAAGTTTCTAGCATGAGGTTCTTTAGAGGATCAAAAAAGCATTTGTACACCTCCCCTGGGATAAGATCAGGGCCGGCTGCTTTCCCATTGGACATATTTTTTACTGCGCTCTCTAATTCTACCATAGTAAAAGGTTGATCTAACACTTCCTTTTCTAGCTCTGTTAGCTTGTTAAATATACCTTCCTGCAGAAAACTATCGGGATTTATGGTAACTTGTTTAGTGTATAATTCTGAGTAAAATTGATAAAGTATTTCCAACATTTTTTGTGGATCTTCCGATATCACTCCATTTTTATCTTGTAATTTGACGAGTTGATTCTTTCATTTTTAATTTTAAAGCCAAAGCCCTACCTATGGCTTCCCCATATTCATGCATATACCTCCTGTATATTAGATATTTCCGTACTATCTCCTCAGACCATATTCCTGTGATGTTCGCACGACATTTAGCGATTAAGCTCTCACACTCTTGAATTTTGGATATGTTGGAAATATTATTGACTCTCTTGTGGTTTTCTATAGTTAGTGATTCTTCAGCTTTAGCTAACTAATTATATAAATCTCGCATTTTTTCACGTTGTGAATTTTGGTGATAAAAACCATAACTCGTTGTTTCCCCTCTAAAGCATGCTTTCCATGTGTCCCATATTATTTCAATATTGGCTGAGCCCATGTTGTTCTGTATAAACTCTATGATCCATTTAACCATGGTTTCTCTATATTGTGAGTCCAAACATAGTTTCCTGTCGAACGTGAAATTCCTAATCTGTTTCATTTCTCCTATAGGAGCAATCTCCATGATCATTGGAGAATGATCTGATGTTACTCTCGGAAATATCTGAATTCTTGTGTTAGATTGTATACTAGTTGATGTAAAAAAAAATCTAAACGGACAAACTTCTTATGTGGAGAGGAGTAATATGTATAACCTGGGAAAGTAGGGTGATTCTTAGACCAAATATCGACCAGTGCATGGTCTTTCACTAAGTTATATAATTCAAACTCACACCTACAGATGGAATCATTGAACTACTTCGCTTAGGCCTGGAATTCTTTTCTCACACAGGGTCATTCTGATGTTCCACATGATATATCTTTGGGAAACTACACCTCAGTATCAAATACCATACCAGCCACCAGCCATTGGGCAATTTGAAATAAGCTTCTCCTCCACAAATATAGTAGACTCGAGGAATAACAGGATCATCACCCACAAAAAATACATTCTAATTTCCCCTACCTTCAAATAAATGGCCACAATCACTCTTTAACACAAAATGTTTGTCAAACGAAGATCGCTCCACAAATATACATCATTTCCCTTTATGTTTCCAATCTAGAATCAGTATTGCTTTGTTTCCAACCACTAAAGGCTTTGTTTCCTCCTTAGTCCACGTATGTTCATTCATAACATTTTTGTCTGTTTTTGAGTTAGATTCCACATTTCTTTTCCAGCCTTGAAGAAAGTTTAAAGATGTCTTCTCAACATCTTTTAGAAGTCAAGTCAAATTGTGTATGTGAGGATAAGCAGTGCCTATAGTCATGATGGGTTTAAAGAAACTTTTATTGATCAACGATAACTTAGCATTGGGGTCAATGGGTTGACTTAGATGATCAGGTATAAGGAGCACTGAAAAAACTACATTCTTATTGGGAAAATAATATTTAAAATGTTCCCTTCCATATATGAGGCTCATGAAAATACTACAGGTAACTGTTGTACTACCCTCTGCAGCTAATGCAGGCAGTTCCGTACAAACGTAGCAATCTCTGGTATCCATGATGTCAATATACTCATAAAGTAATTTAAAATAAGCATTTGCAGAATAATCGCATATCATGTATCTATGTGTAACTCGGTCTCATACAATAAATACAAGCCATTACCTTTGGTGTATGATGACTTTGAAATTATTATACACTTAGTCTCTACTAGATTAGATGTAGATGGATATAATCTGAGAAGGGAAATAATTAGTGCTACAACTACAACCACTAGTGTTCCTGTTATTATCTACCTACATCTACTAGTGTTAGGATTGGTTCCCAATACTTCCCCAAAAGTTAATGGCTGGATGGAACGCAGCCGCTTCTCTGATGGTTCCCACCTGTACACGTGGTGAAAGCGCTGTTTAAATGATATGCAATTAAATTATCTACAAAATATTCATGAGTCTTCCTTAGCCCTACTCAATGTTCTTCTAAAGACCCGAGGCAGATGAAGGAGCGTACTCTCTTCTTCAGCTGCCTCAGGCCTCAGTATTCTTCTTACTTCTCCTCCAAAGTGTATTTAATTGTCTCTGATAAGCAATGGTTCAAGTTCATTCACAATCAGTTTCAAAATGAAATGTCTCAGTTTATTTATTAGCAAAAGGAATTCACTCACATCCAGGAAAGGAAATCTGATAACATCCAAGATAGGATGTTTCAAGATGTTTAGTTTTAGCAACAAAGGAAGTTCAAAGTGTTATGTTTCATATAGGTACCCCAATATCGGCTCAGGTGAAGAATGCACCTTTAACCATACATTCACCTGATATTACACTGCATACCGGTTCTTAGGGCTGCCCTTTTACCTAGTTACAGTAATGCCTAAAGATTACATGAGGTTTTCTCCAAAAAGCTTAAGCCTCATTAATTATGCATGAGGATTCTTGGAATCAGCAGGACAGCAGGCCTACTATCTCCTGCATTATACCTATGTATATGGGTCATTCTTTCCGTTATCCCGACATGAAACAGCAAGGTATATCCCCGGGGGTACCACTTTGGGTATATATACACCATATCTTACTGAGGTAGTCAGAGGAGAAAAGGACTTCCATGCTAAAACACTGACGTGAGACGCTGAGGCTCCTGCACGTAGACACTCCAGCTCGCATTGGTCTGACATCCCTTGTGGGGTGTCCATCTCGAGACCAAGACGAGGACCCACAGTCTCTCACTTCAGGTAATGAGGTTGACTTCATCCTAGAGGGATTCTTGGCTTTACACCCACATACATGCTAGGTACATCTAGTTAGGGTTGCATTGTAGGAGTACGCATTTACTACTGTCATGTACTATATACTTGCCAGTATTCATTGTTTTAGCACAATGGTAGAAATCTTCCACCCTTTTACTCTGTTAGTGCTTCTAATCATTTATATCTGTTACTGTCTAATGGTTGTTTCAGCACACCTATTTTACATGAGAATGATGCTGGTTGAATAAATGCTTATTGAAAAATGTCCACACCGTTTATTCTGTGTATCTCCTGGGACAAAGTGAGCACGAGTGACTGAGCGAAAAGTATGGCACTGTTTCCACGATGCCTGATGGGACAGGGTTGTTATGTTCTCTCCTTGGTAAAAAGAGTTTCTAGTGGCACTGTGAGCTAGCTGGTGTACAGGCTAACATACCTGGTAGGTATGTCTAGAATCAGTCCGAACATCAATCCTACAGTGTATGTTGTCTAAATGCACAGATCTTATACTGGTTTTAGGAACTACACAACATGGTGCCGCCAACATTGGTTTGGTTCTTATTTAACGGTCAAATCTGAGAAGTTCAGTCTTGCTACTCTCACTGACCCCTACTAATATTTCCCCAGAGACATCTGGAGTTGGAAGGGAACTATCCGCCACAGCTGAGTAGGCATATCCTATGTATTGGCTGTACGTTTATAAAGCTTGAAGGACAAACACTTCCTATTGTACATAAATCCTTACCTCAGTTTCCTTGAAACTCTTCCTTGAAGAAAATCTTTTTGCATCTATGACTGAAGAGAAAGCGACTGCGCGAGCACAACGTGTGGTAGTTGAGGAAGAACTAGAAGGGTAAATTAGCATTTCAGAAAATGTTAGAACTGCCCTTACCTTAAGACTAGCAGACTATGAAGTCGCAGCTAGGGGTGGGACAGTAACTTTCATGATTGAGTCTCACAAGTCATACAGAACAAAGGTGTTCTATTCCTGGGTTAAATTTCCACAAGCAGATGCACAATCAAATACAGTTTATTTTTACACTGAATATGAAACACCACTTGAATACTGCCCCTATGAGGACATTGAATTTTCTCTGACCTACCAGGAACACATACACTGGATTAAAGGTGCCCTCCTCCACCCAAAAGAAAAAGTAAGACTAGGTCCAATCAGAAGGGATGGAGCCACTTGTCCAGTCTTAGCGGCCTACACTCTGCATCCAGACTTTGACACAATGCCAGTAGCAGACCTACATTCACTTCACAAAGACATAATAAAACTTTACAGAAACCTGACACAGCTCATGCTGAGAACAATCACGCTTCAGCCAACAAGAGCTCTACAAACAGGACAAATTCAGGGGTCTGCAACTAAAATTACACCACAAGCGCTATATTGTATTGTATTGTAATTGCATTTATATAGCGCTTACTACCCCTGACGAGGCGTCAAAGCGCTTTTTTGGCGGGTAGCACGCTACTCCGGGACCCACAGAGGATTAGTTTTGAATTAGTATAGTGAAACGTGCAAGCACATTTTAAGTGGTGGATAGGTTAGTCAGTTATTTGGATTTGGAATGATAGCAGAAGGATAGAGTAGGACAAAGGTTAGTATTTATTTATCGCTCGCTTGTTGACGCATGCTATTCAGGGAGCCTATAAAGGATTAGTGGTGAATTAATATGGTGAAATATGAGGTAATTTCAGTGGTGGTTATTAGTGTGTTACTTGGCGTGAGAAGGATAGCGGATGGATAAAAGGGGAAGAAAGATTTGCATTCATATAGCACTTGTTACCCCTGATGGGTGTTGAATCGCTTTTTTGGCGAGTAGCACGCCACTCCGGAACCCATAAAGGATTAGTGTTGAAAATTAGTATAGTATAAATATGAAGTAATTTGAGTAGTAGATATGTTATTCAGTTATCTGGGCAGTATATTAGTATAGTTGAATATGGAACATGGAATTTGAGAAGTGAACATGTTAGTCTGTTACTTTTGATAGAAAAAGGATAGTGGAGGGATAAAAGAGTGAAGGATTTTTCTTTTTTAGGAGAAAAAGGGCAGCATTTCAGGCCCTAGTCCCGACCAGTCTCGAACAGGCCCAAACAGGCAACTACCCTTGTCCTCTCCACCCTCAACAGGCCCAAACAGGCAACTACCCTTGTCCTCTCCACCCTTAGCCTCGACGCCCGGGCTGAGACGCCCTAAGCCTGGCCCTTTTTGTAGCCCTAGTAATCAGGTGACCCCTTCAGCCAATGGGAACCCTAGCCTTAACACTATCCAATCACAACACTAGCCCTAACATCTTGAACCAATAGGAGACCAGGACCTTGCAGCCAATCTTAACCCTAGTCCAAGCACCCAATCAGTTCTAAAACCCTGATCTCGACATCCAATAAAGGCCTTAGTCCTACCACTAGTCCCAACCCAAGTCCAAGCAGCCAATGGTACAAGTAGCCCTAGTCCCTACTTCCAATAGAAAGCCTAACCCTACTCTTAGTCCCACAACTGGTCCAGCAACCAATCACACCAGAAGCACTTAATCGCTACTTCCAATTAAAGGTCTAACCGTAGCCCTAGTCCCACCCTACTCCCAACAACCAATAACATAGGAAGCCTTAGTCCCTACTTCCTATAGAAATCCGAACCCTAGCCCTAGTCCCAACCCTGCAATGATTGAATCACAGACCGAGAAACCAATCAGAACCCTCAAATACCCAGCCAATGAGGACATTAACCCTAACCCAATAGAAACACCAGATACAACCACCAATCAGTGTACACATGTGCCAACCATCAGCACACCATATAAGGTCCCAGCAACCTCAGACAAGGATTGCTGGCCAGGGAGTTGCATGCTGCTTGCTCCTGTTCAGAATCTTCTAGGAGAAAGACAGGCTCAATCCACAACTTTGGACTTCAGCAGGTAAAGGCTTCACTAACTCAAAATCTAACAATACTGTTTGAATAAAGCTTTACTCCCTCTGTTGGCCAAAAAACGAAGTGCACAGGCCCCAGTAAATACAGTTTCAACAGCTCACAGAAGCATCCTCTGATGTAGAAAATCCCTGTTGCTGGGGGGGGAGGGGGCAGGGGGGCTGGCCTCACTGGCTTGTGAACACAAAATGTTGGCTGGGGGTGCACTGTTCCAGCACACAGGCCTAAGCACAGAGCAAAGGAGAAATTTGGAGGGAAAACAGATTTGTCACCAAGGAATGAGAGGGTTTGAACCTTTGTATTAACGTTTGCATTCCGTTGATCCGTGCTGTGTTCGGATATGCCTTTGCTGCTAGTGTATCTATTGTAGCTCCCAGGTACTGTTGTACGTTGGAGGGTTGTAGGTGTGACTTTGGGTAGTTCAGCGAGAAACCTAGACTGTGCAAGAGATGAATCGTGTTTGACATGTGGTTGGCACATTGCTGGGCCGATGGCGCTTGTATTAGCCAATCGTCCAGGTATGGGTACACGTGAATGTGTTGTCTCCTGAGATGCGCAGCCACTGTTGCTAGGCATTTTGTGAACACCCGTGGAGCTGTTGTTACACCGAATGGCAGGACTTTGAACTGGTAGTGTTGTCCTTGAATTGTAAACCTGAGATACTTTTTGTGAGCAGGGTGTATTGGTATGTGAAAGTATGCGTCTTTGAGGTCTAGAGTTGCTAGGAAGTCTCCCTGCCGCAGCAGTGGTAAGACTTGTTGCAGAGTGAGCATGTGAAAATGTTCTGATAAAATGTACTGGTAGTGAGTATACTCCTGTTCCTTGATGTTCTAATGGGACTGGTTCTATGGCCCTCTTTTGCAGCATATTGATGACCTCTTGCTGCAATAATGCTTTATGTTCCTTTGACATTGGACGATGTACGGGTGGTATGTTGGGTGGTGTGGATGTGAGTATTAGGCAATAGCCATGTTGGATAATTTGCCTGACCCACTTGTCTGTAGTGATGTTTAGCCAGACTGGTAGGAACTGTTGTAGCCTTCCCCCGACCGGTGTTATATGGTCTGGGGGTAGTGCCACGAAGTCACTGTTTGGTATTAGTGGAGGATCTATTGGCATTGCCTCCACGACTTCTGCCTTTGTTATTATTTCCTCGGTATCCACCACGATTTGTGTTTTTATTGTATGTGGTTTGCGTATTACTTTTGTATGTGAAGGATTGCTGCGATGTGCAGTTATGGGTGAAATGCCCACTAAACATGAGCAAATGCCATTCTGGATAGCTCAGAAAATAACACAGTTTGAGGCAGTATTTTCACACACAAGCCATCAAGAAAAATATAGAATGCTAACAATCTGCTTGCCAATGGAGATAGCTCCCCAGACAGAGGATTGTTCCACTTCGGGTACAGTTTTCACTGCCATATATACTAGAACTCATGGTATCCCTTCATTAGCAGTAATACCAGACGTATTAGGACAAATACAAACTGAGTATGGAGCAGAACCTGCTCTGAACTTAAGGATGGAATGATTAGGTCTTTTTGCCCCGTATTTTCTATCATATTAGAAGATATAAATGGGGAGGCAGCAGCAGGGGCAATACGCCAACACCTCCGGGATTTCACTCTTTTGCAACAAGAACGTAAATATTGAAGACACCTATGCTAAATTAGGTAAAGATAGTTTGGGAGCTTGAGCAACAAAACCTCAACTCATGGGCGGTCCAGAAAAAGAGAACACCAAGCAAGCACCTGATCCTTCCAAGAAGAAATGGGATAATAACAATAAAAAATAAAATAATACATCTCAATTCAGAAATGGGTCTCCTCCACAGGAGCTCCCTGAAAGGAAAGACAACCTTAGGAATAGAGATCACATTAAAAAACCTGACAGGTTTCAGGATACTTATACTCGTTCCTCTCGTTCCTTTCAGGGTTCACCAAGAAACTCAGAGAGAGAAGGATGGTCAGAACAAAGACAAGAAGAGCATAAGAAGTCCAGAAACACACAACGCTTCAGACTGCACTTCTAAAAAAGAAGACAAGCCAAAATCAAAACCTCAATTTAAAAGAGGAAAGTAGAAGGTCTTAAAGTTAGACATGCCAAGGATTCTAAGGTCTCAACTTCTGAACGGGAACGAGAAATGGGCTCTGACAATGCCAGACAGCGCAGCAGAAGTAGCAATAGTTCACCAGACCCTGATGGATTTTCTGGTTACTGCAGAGTTGAATGAGCACATCACAGTGGAAACACCTGAAGCAAGGGGGAGTGCCCCATATAGGTTACATGAGATAACACTCCAAATGAAGGGGGACAAACCCAGACAAATTAAAGGTCTCTTTTGGGAGAACCTGACTTTTGGCTATGACATCCTTTTGGCTGAAAATATAGCTCCTGAAAGCAGCTATCTAACAGCATTTTCCGCGCTAGGTTCCCAGCGTAAATTTTGCCCACTCCTTCAAGAGTATAAGAATAGCACTGGGTTTTTTTCCACTAGGGTAACAGAATTACTTCAGAATTTAGAAGAAGAAGCATTGTCCTATGTAGATGATATTTATCTGATGGATGATGATTTAATTGATCACTTGACCAGAGTAAGCAACATAATTTTTGGATTTGCCTCTGAGGTCTTCAAATTCAACTTTACATGGTTTAACAAAACTGATGAAGAATTTTGTCTTAAAATGTGACATCTGCAAGCAGATGAAGGGTTCCACCATGGCGCGTCAGGAGTATACACCTTCACTAAGCATGGGCGGAAAATCCGTTCCGCTCGCGGATTTTGCAGATTTTCGGTAAATTCGCAATCCCCGAGATTTGCGAATGTCCCGTAAAATCCCCGAGCGGAACGGATTGGGTTAAAAGTTCAAGATGACTTTTTGTAACTATTTTAGAATGGCACCGGCAAGCTGCCAGAGCCTCTAAAATAGTTACAAAAAGTCACCTTCAACAGGAAGCACTAATAGATCAAGTAAAGCAGGTGCTAGAGTTGAATCTCAAATTCAGGTACACAATCATTAATCACCCCAAACTTGGGGCGATTAATGACTGTGTAACTTAATTTGACCTTCAACTCAAGCACCTGCTATACTTTATCTATTAGTGCTTCCTGTTGAAGCTGACTTATGGCTGAGGGCAGAAGGGCACAAAGTGGGACAGAGGGCATGAGTTAGGCAGAGGGCAGAAGGGCACAGAAACCAGTGGGGCAGAGGGCAAAAGGGCACAAACAAGAGTGGGGCAGAGGGTAGAAAGGCACAAAAACAAGTGGTACAGAGGGCAGAAGGGCATAAAAAACGAGAGGGTGGCAGTGATGAACCAGGCAAAAAAAAAAACGCAAACACGCAAAGTGCCCCGCGAATACGCAAAGTTCCCAGAGAACACCCGCGAACGCGCAAAAATAAAAATCTGCAAATTTGCGCGAATTCGCGAATTTTGCAGATTGCGAATTTGCAAATCCGCAAAATCGCGGATCGCGAATTCGCAAAATTTGTCCATGCTTAACCTTCACTAATATCAGACAGACCATTCATGTATGTCTATTTGGTCCACTGCGGCCCCTTACACTCAGATGGGGCCTACATGTATAATTTGGTGGCAGTGGATTCATGCTCAAGATTCCTTTGGGTATGGCCTCCGCGCTCCGCTGATGCTTGCACTGTTATAAAAGATTTGCAAGTCTTTATAGGAACATGCGCAGTTGGCATATTACATTCACGTTTAGCTCTAGGGCTTACAAGGAAGCCATGGAAGGTTTGGGTGTAGCATTGCGGTCCTCCTCTTCATACCATCCCAAGGGAAATTCAGTCTTGGATAGGAAAAAACGAGACTTAAAGCAATCTTTAACAGCAAGAGTATTAGGTTTGGGTGGTATTTGGATCAATCACTTATATGGGGTACAAGGACCCCAAAACAATATGCCAAGAAGTTCTCTAGGGGTGTCACTCCTTACAAGGTCCTATTTGGGATGAGAATGTGGGTAACTGATCTCGATTATGACAGCACTGTGGAGGATGATAAACCAATTGATATCAATAAACGTTTGGCTGTTTTATAGGATCTAAACGAATCCCGGGCACTACTAAGCAACGTGCAAGTAAAATGCACTGCCACTGGGGAAGTCAAATTAGTCATGACAAGACCCAATTGGATCCCAAAAGCCAAGGATCTGGTCAGAGAAAGGATCGAGAACAAGAAATAATTTGGGCCATCATTCGGAAAGCCTGTACCTGTCCTGGCTTTTGAAGGAACAAGAACAGTACTTCTTCCGCCTCTTGCCGGAAAAAAGAAAAGAGATTCATTTCCATTGATCTGATCAAACCACACTATGTGGCCGATACTGAATGATAGGCTTCATGGGCTCCTAGGTAGCCAATGATCTCCTCTCGCTACCATACAGGAAGTTCATACAAAAAGACTCATAACATTCTGAGAGTCACCAAAACAAGTTGATGGAATTTCCAACAGAGAAATGGAACCTGTTCCTCTGGAAACAGAACTTCAAAACATAAATAAAAGACAAATTTCAACAGGGCCTAACACTGATGTCTACATCAATACACCTCGACAAGAGACACCTGCCGGTTTGACACAACCCGCTGAGCTACAAAATATTGATCGAACTGCATCTGGCTACTTCATAGATTTTGATACCTTCTCTCTTGATCCCAATAAACCTGAGACAATGCCAGCCAGTTTCCCGTAAGCACAAATTTGTGAATTCTACAGTTTTCTGAAGGAGACTTACTTAGTATCACCTTGGCTCCAGCTCTGGATCATAACTGGAATATTGTTTTTTCTGTTCTGGATTGGCCTAGTAAGTGTCTTTTGCTTTCTCATAGATGGAAAATATCTCCCGGAATGCTCTGCAGTTTCAAATGTGAAATTGATCCTGAAACCTCATACATCATCTCAGCGTGAACAAAGAGACTTGTTTTCCATGAATATTACAGCTGTTCGAATTCCAGATGGTATAGTTTGGGATAAAGTTAATTAGGATGTATTTTGCCCCACTGAACTTTTGAAGATTCCACATTTATTTAAAATGTATCTAAATGGCATAATTACCTCCAGTAAAGTACGTGGGGTGCGTGAGGAGCACTCTCTTTTAGAAACGCTATGCCTACTTCTAGGTTGGTGCTATGATTGAAAGGGTTGTCACTCCTGGATTAAACTGTGCTTAAGACTAGCCAGAATGTTAGTCCAATCATGCACTGTTCACTCGGTGTATTCCCACACCTATTCTGTTTCAAAATTCTAATTGATTCTTAATACCATCAGTATTCATACTTTTTTAATTTTCAGTTTTCACCACAATTCATTTTATATGATTTGAATCATTAATTCTTCATGATAATCTCAAAACTGTAAATTGCATATACATTTACATTATTACATAACATTATTTTTCTTAATACATGTCAATTACAATCAACATTAACATTTAACACGCCCGATGCATTTCGGTACCCTCATGGTACCTTCCTCAGGGTAAATACTTGTTAAGGATGGTATCCGGTAACTCTGGCGTCTAAGAAAGAAATCGAAAATACAAGGCATACGATACACGCAGACCATCTTTTCAGGTTCCCGTAGAAGATAGCGTCATACACAGCAATAGCCTCAGCTCAGAACACTTCTAGGGAGACCGAGTTGATACCATCCTGATCACGAAGTCGCAGTCAGAGTTGCAAGGCATGCTGAACCCCTTTTAACTTATCCCCGGACCTGCTGGGTGCATCGTTGGAGGCGCAGAACACAGAGTGGGACTGCGAGTCCCAGGAGTGCTTGCGGCATCCTGAGGAGCCGCACCTGGAGACTCTTCCCGCCCCATCCCGCCTCCTGGGTGATCAAAACCGTGACAAACTCCCTCTATCCTCCAACTCACCCAGACTACCCTACGCCCATGGATTGGAGATAACCAGCGTTCCCCCAGATACTAGGCTGCACGAGTGTGAGTCACACTTAGTCAGGGTCCCAGGGAAGAAGGTGGGGGTAGGAAGCAGGACTAAGTGTTCGGGGGATGGCTGGTTATCTCCAATCCATGGGCATAGGGTAGTCTGGATGAGTTGGAAGATGGAGGGAAGCTTGGGCATGGGGTCTGCAGTGTGCTGTCAACTGACTGAATGGATATCAGTTGCACAGCATTACGATAATTTGTGAAAGTGTGTTCCATTTGGGCCTGCCTGATACCTGTTTCACCACCGATCAGTGCTGAGCGAGTGCATATGTGGGAGTCACAACCTGTGGACTACCTGTGAATAATGACACTGCCCGATGGTGTTGCTTTACACGTTGATCCTTTAATTCTAAATTCGAATTTGCATATAATTTACTTGCAAAATGACAGCAGCCAACACAGCAGTGCACCATTATGTGCATTAAATCTGCTGGGCCTCCAAACCTACATGCCCTACCATATACTCTGGGCTTACAGGTTGTTTGTCATACCAATTGTAATTACACCTAATTACCATATAACTTTTACTCAGAGACCGGGCCCTGGGTCTGGTCAGCAGACCCCAGGGCACAATCAGAGTCAGTTACCATCACTATCACTCAAAACATGGGGTTAATAAGGGTAGAAAGTCAGAGGCAGCTACATCACTGCTCAGCCCCTCACACCAACTGATTACTTCTTCCACTCAAACACTCTCAATATTCTGATGACATCACATAGACTGAGCAGCAAGGCAAGGGCATGAACAGAGAGGATGCATTGATGTGTTTTATCTAGGAACCCGATCAATATTGTGACCTCATGCCCCTATACAGCTATAATCAATAAATATCCCTATAATGGCATATTAATCAGAGCCATATTTCAGTAACTCACCTCTGCAGTCCATGACCCAGCAGAAGCCACTTCCTTAGATTCCTAGAGAGCACACCGGGTTCTTTCGACATACCAAACCCCCAGCAACCTGGGAAAGCCCTGCTTGCTTTGTTTTGATTAGTAATAGAACTCCTGCGAGCACTGTAAGAACGACCAGTTCTTAGTGACATCTTTATTGACGTCTTATGTCCAAAACTTACGTCAAACTCGGCACCTTTCAAGTATAAATATACCAACATTGCCTTAAGCAAACACACGGTGGTGGTGAAAACTGGAGCAGAACAGCTGTCCCCTTGCAGAGAGCCCCGCAGATGCGAGAATCCCATGGACGCTGCCCCTCCTCTTTGACGCGCTGAGAAAGACGCTGTCTTTTCTCCTGCCGAGAAAATCCGGCTCCGGCGTCTCCAGTCTACCCTTGCGGGTGACTGGGATATCGGGTCCTGAGAGGGAGATACCAGACCTCCTACATTCTATTCCAGAGGTACGGTGCTGACTAAACCCTTAGAGAGAATTCTTGAATCAAACTCTTGGCAAAACTAACTTAACTTAAACTTCTACTTACTTACTCCCTCCCTCGTATTAGGCTTAGGTCAGGTACACCGGGGTAGGTGTAGTTAGAAGCACCAGTTGAGGTCGTTAGCCAATGTATATATGAATGTATATATTTTATTCATTTTAACTATCTTATGGCTAAGAAACCATATCTATGCTTTTACAGTATTATTTCGTAATACTCCTTTTCACTGTACGCACTTTTCGTTATAACAAGTCTTGCAATTGTCTCCTTGTTTTTCCCTCTTTCCTAGAGTGCTGTATTCTGCAGCACACATAGAAAGAGGAAAACACCTGACATGTTTGTTTTTGTGCAGGAAGGTGTTCCTTCCTGCATAAAAACAAATTACCCTAAAATGCAGGCACCCTTGCACCATGGTGCAAGGGTGCCTGCATTGGCGCATGGCAGCCAATTGTGCACCAGTTCAGGGGAAAGCACAGGGATGTGACATATTGTTGTAAATATGATGCACCTCTGTGCTTTAAAAGTGACGCAGTTTGGCACAGCCAAAAGGCGTGCGGTGCCAAGCAGCATCACTCTCTTGTATCTAAGGCTCCCTACTTACAAGATATGGTGCCTTTGTTTCCTTTCAGCCAGTGCCGGCACACAATTTGCTGCGAGCGCACACACCCTTGCACCATGGTGAAAAGGATGTTTGTGCTTTTGGAATGATTGATTTTGTTCTCTGAAGAGGCACCTTCCTGCACAAAAACAAGCATGAGAGGCATTTCATTCATTCTATAAGTGCTGCAGATTGCAGTACACACAGAATGAGGAAAAAATGAGGAGAAATGTAAACATGTGTCCTTGTTACTCCTGGTCTTGAGAAGCGTGAGTTTTTGGCGCTGCCTCTGGTTCACTTGATTTTGTAAATCTGGGTCAAAAACTGTGGGTGTTAAGTGGGAACACCTACAGCAACGCCCATGGAATGCCTCCTTGCAGTAGAGTAAGGCAAAGCAGCGCTTTGCACTGCCTTGCCTTACACCCTATCTATGAGGCCATGCAAAGCCACGCAGGGTGGCTTTGTGTCCCCTCATGGATATGATTGAAATGCCTGCGCCATCGAATCACCATAAAAAGTGACGCTTCAGCGGCGCAGGCCTCTTGTAAATGAGGCCGTAAAAATTTGCTGTGAAAGAGAAATTAGGTGCCAATGATTGAATAAGTGATTATGTAAAATCTGCAATAAAATATAATAGTACCCTCTAGAGTCTCAACGGATATCATTTTGTAATGCAATAAATATTTTTCTCTAACTTTTTGTGCTTTTCTTTCTTTGCTTTTTTAAATCCTTTTAATACTCATTATTCAATCTTGTGACTCTTCTGCATATTTTCATATGTCAGGCAGTTTCCAGAACTTTCATTTACTGTTAACACTTTTGATTTCCTCGGAAGATATCAATCATTTCCATGGATCAAGGAATATAATTATTGTTTAAATCCTTCATTGTCACAAATGTGTCCAAAAAGCCATTCACATCAACAATTATTAGGACTTCCAGCCAGCAATAAATTCAACATTTTTAATTAATACCAATACAGGCACACAAAAACTTTATTCTACTGCCAAAATAATTTTCAATAGAAAAAATGACTTTGTCGTTATTGTTATTAAATAGAAGATGGTCTTTATGGCTGACTAAAGATCATAACTCTTGTTAATGTGATTAGAAGCCCCGCTTTCAGCATTCCTTCTTGCCTCTCTTACACACATAGCAGAAAGCCATTCAGGGACAGGAAATAACCCTACACAGAAAAGAGATGTGTTATGGAAGTTCCTGATGAAATATTGACTCCAACCAGACAGCCAATGCGAATGCAAGTGCAAAATACTACGGGGAATATATACACAGAAGTGGCAGAGCGTGGGGTTAACCTCCTTGGCTTAAAGCTGCATTCTGCCATTTCTGAAATGCAAGGCTGCACCATATTTACTGGAATGTGGTGCAGCCTTGCGTTTCCCCATGCGGTGGTGCTAAGTTTAGCAGCTTACCGCCAACTCAGGCACCCTTGCACTGTAGTGCAAGGGTGTCTGCGTGCAGGGGAGTATTGTTTATATGAAGGAAGGCGTCCCTTCCTGCACATGAACAATCCTAATATGCCATTCTGTCTCTTTCATGTGCGCTGCTTCATGCAACACACATGAAATAGAAAAAATTGCATTTTTTTTAAAGATTGTTTATGTACAGAAGGGACACCTTCCAGTACATAAACAAACCATGCCATTTTGCTTTTTCCATGTGTGCTGCACAAGGAGGCACACATGGAGAAAACAAAAACGAGGAGAAATTATGCATTTCTCCGCGTTTTCCCAACTTAAGACAAGGATATACCTTGTTTTAATTTTGGTGCTGACTCTAATGTATGCCACCCTTGTACATAGGGTGCAGCTTTGAAATAAAAGGTATTGCTGTGAAATGCCCACGGTAACACCCACTGCCCACCCCTTTCACGCTAAGCATAGCATGAAGGTGTGCCTTATGTACAAGGCAGCGTTAAGCCAAAGTGGCTTAACACTCCCTTGGACATAAAGCGCAGCCCCTTTTCCACCACAGCGTAGGTAAAAGTGATGTCGTGGTGGCGATAAGGGCTTGTACATATGCCCCTACATCTACTGACAATGCCACCAGTGATGCCTGCTTAAAATGTAGTGATGAAAATGTGAAACAACTGAAGACTGGCCATCTGACAGGATGAGCAACCAAGATGCAAGACTTCACCGAAGATGAAATAATAATCCCAGCACACGACATTCAACATACCCTGAAGCTGTTCTACTATACTGGCCAAAGCAGAGTCCTGAAGTTACTTAGATTTGTAAATAGTAACTGTTCAAGTTGTCTTACATACAGTGCTTAATTTGTGTCATTGGTAGGCCTGGGCGGTAAATTCTGTTCCGCTCGCGGAATTTGGGTAATTTTGCCTTCCGCGGAGAACGCGAAATTACCCAAACTTCTGCATCCCGCGAGTTCGCAAAATTTTTTGCTTGTTTGCGTTCTCAAATGCATGTTTGCAAGATATTTCCCCTCGAGCACGCCATCAGCGATTGCGAACGGGCAATTCCCTGTGTTTGCGGAATTTCTGGGTGTTTGCAGAAATTTTTAACCGTTTCGATGAGATTCGCGTAACGCGATTACACAAATTACGCCCACCATCATTGGTAACAGATAATGGACATCAGCCTCAATTTTTGAGGACTGGGGCGTATTTTTGATGATCAAACTTTGACTCTACGAAAAAGAAAGAATGCCATAAACGAAGAAAATGGAGTAAAGAGAATGACAGGAAAACATAGACAAAGGAAGAAGCATAAAAGACATCACACCATCTACTTATACACGAGTGAGATAAAGTGACAGAAAGTGTAGGGTGGTAGAAGGAACATGAATGAGATGGAATCAAAACTACACATCCTTAGTATTTTTTATGCTGGTGACAGACAGGAAACAAAGATAGAGGATGCAGGTTTGTCTTTCTATCTAAATATTTTTTATTTTTTTTAGCCCTTGATTGGCCTTCTGAAATCCATTTGTCCATCCACGTATTTTTCATCCTCACAGATAGTGGTCAATGAACTCTGCGTCCTTTTTCTGGTGAACTGTAAAGACCACCTGACCATCCCGCCTTCCAAGGGTAGTTTCATTTGATATTTCTTCTGAGACATTTGGACTTTTGCTTAGGTCTAGTTGATCTATGAGGGGGCCAGGTTCAACGCGTTGACTACATATTGCTTGAAGTGGAGAAGTGTGGCTCACTGGTTAGAGCAGCAGACTCTGAAGCAGAGATCAGGCCAGGGACCAGGGTTCAAGTCCTGACGCGGCAGGGTCTTGAGCTCAATGTCTGCAGACTCAATAATTCTCGCCTCAGCGCCTACTCTAATCATGGGTCCCACGCTGCAACTCTGGGCAATAGCTTGCTTAATCTCCACAACGGCCCCTACAACACTGGGATGCCTGGCTTCACCTTCAGGGTGCCCTGGAGGGGCTTCTCACAGGGAGAGCCAGCAAGGGTTCCACAGCGTTATACAGCCCCAGGACGCCCCGTTGGGGCAGCTGTGCGCTATACAAAATACACTACATTTACATTTACATTTACATTTTCTGTGATGTGTTGCCAGCTCAAGAGGCTGCTATCTGATAAGTTACCTTTTTAGTCCATATATCAGGTAATAGCACAGGATTGTAGTAATGAAGATTCTCGACTCGTGTTAAAAACATTGTCGTATTTTGACGATTTTGGTATTAGCAGACCGGTAATGATTAAGACATTATGCGCTAGCATTTCCGTCACATTCGAGTGACGAAAATCACCCTGAAATTGAAGTTTCTGTCTTGAACCCTCGGGTTCCATTTTGTAAACGGCAGCCATTTTGTGATTGCCCTCACCTAGGCACAATGACTAAAGCCGAGATCAAGCCGGAAGGACACGTATACCTTCGTTGACTCCTCCGTGACCTGGGCGAGCTGAGTCCACTGCCTGAAGCCAAACCTGTTCGACCAGTTCCTTTCCCAGTGGTCGAATGAGATTAGCATCAAAGCACAACGTGTCATAAACCTTTCATCGCACACAAGCTATGTCTAATCACACACACACCTGTCTCTGTTTCTTTCTTTATGACTTGCTTTACGATGAGGAGGTGCCAGTTTTTATTAGGGGTCCGTCGATATCTGATGGAAATACTGGGCCTTGCCGGATAGTTGATTGTGGGCTGAGCAAACTGAAATATGGGCTTGTCATCATGACTTTGCTTTTTCTTTGTAGTGGAAATATGTGAATGGTCAACTGTAAAATAAGGAATGTTTGCCTAAAGCATAATATTTTGTATAAAAAGAGAAGGCTGGCTTTGTAAGATTGAGCAGTCTCCTGAGAACATACACCGTGTTGTACTTCTAGGATACCTGTTACTGGCTGCAGCCAATAAATACGATCCTTGACTTCACCTAGATGACTCTGTGTTTCTGTAGTCTGAAACAGGAAGGACTCGAAGTCTTTGGGTGTGTACCCTGGCACCGCTGGGTTCTAAAAACCCAGTACTTCAGGATGGCCAAGCTATTTCAAACCGACACCGGAGACCCTAAAGGCAAAAAAGCCTCCAGTGAAAATGTTCACTCATCCGCTAACCAGAACCAACATTTATATTTTACCAATATACTTTCCACACAAAACTTGTTTTGCATTGGAAAGTACACTACAAGTCATGCAAATCAGCGCAAAGCATTGCTTTGTGCTACTTAGCGCCAAGGAGGTGTTACATGTGTGGTGCATGGCCGTTCCCATGCAACCAACGATTCCTTTTGATGCAAACCCCCATCTACAAATAACTATAGACAGGATTTAGCGCCAAAAGTTAACACCATCTGCGATAGGAGGAGAAATGTTTTCACTTCTCAATATTTTCCAACTTTGCATGTGTGCTGCAATGTACAACACACACACAAAGTGGGAAAAGTGTTTGAACTTGTCTAGGTATAGTATTTTGAAAAGGAGAAGTACACTTATTGTACCAAGCCCATGCTAGACTTAGGCATGCAAATGAGCACTATGGTGCTAAGGTTTGTGCCTGGCGCACGGCTGGTCAAATTAGCGCTGGCGCTAGGGAGAGGGGAGGAGAGAGCAATATATATATGAGACTCACCTGTTCCCTCCCAGTCACACAAAACAGTGCAGCCTCTTTGGAGGCTATGCTACGTTGCTTACATTTTTTGAAAATCTTGACCTTTGGATTTAGGATGGAAACTCTACTTACAACAGCTCTGAGATCTGCATTGCTCTTATTGTGTAAGCTCCTTATTTTCAAATAAGTATGACATATTAGCAGAAGGGAAACATCTTAGTTAAACTGAAGGAGAAAGAGCAGCAATGCAAAGGGAGGCTGGGTTGAAAGGAGAGGAGGCAAGGCCTCCATTATAAGCTACACAGGTATTTGATAAGGGAAACATAATATCGAAGGTGGCAAACAGCAATTAATGTACAAAGTGAAGCAGCTAACCAAATATTTATACAAAAATACCATATGCATTCTTAAATTAAGTATGGGTGAAATTTGCGAATTCGCGGTACGCAAATTCATGTGAAAGCGAATTCGCGGTCCGCATTATCCAGGAATTTGTGCGAATTTGCGGATTTTTTTTGCGAGTTCGCGGGGCGCTTTGCGTGTTTGCGGGACGCTTTCAGTGCGCCGAGCGCAAAGTTACCCATGCGGTCGTACATGGGCCCGGCCATCTTGTTTGCGTTGCGTATTTCCATTTCCGGGTGCTAGTTGCATTCTCGCGTTGTGCGTGGGGCGAGCTTACGTGGTCGCGTGCGTTTTTGCGTGCTCGCGGGGGAAATATTGCGCAAACTTACCCACGGGGTCTTCAATGGGTGTGGTCATCTTGTTTTTCATTCATTGCTATGGTTCTGGGCATGCTTTTTCAATCCTCCCCTAATCTTTGCAATCCTTTGTTTCTTTGAACTTTTTTTGATCTTTTTTACTCATTATCTATCCCTCTATTTTTCTACATCTATATGTTTTTTTCAACTTTTCGTTACTTTAAAAACTACTTTTTTTACCTCTTTTATTTTATTTAATTTTTCCCTATTCTTTCCTCATTTTTATTTAACTTTCCTGTCCAGGACCATGGAAAAGGGAGCCGGGAAGAACACCAAGGGGAAGGGTCCCGCACCCCGTACCCGGCTCCCTTGCGGGCGATTAAGGGGGAGGATGTAGTGGGCCGGGAGATTTTCAGCGCGGTGGAGGTGGCCGCACTTATCTTTCATGTTCAGCGCTACCTCCCGAAGACCGTGGCAGCAGGGGGCAGGCCCGGTTCAGGGTATGGCCTCCAGGAGCGTCGCCAGCTCAGGGATAAGGTGTGCCGGGCCATGCGTGGGGAGTCGGGGGTCCGGCATGCCTACCATCAGGCGACGCACCGGTGGGATGACCTCCTTGACCGCGAGCAGGACCTGCTCCACCCGCTAGGCGTGGAGATCCCTGGCCTTGGTGAGTAGCTATTTAATAACTATTTTGTTTTCTTCTGCTCTGTGTTATATTGCTAATATATGTTTTTCCCGAAGAGCAAGAATGCTGCCGATTTGATTACACTGCAGGTAAATTAATGTTTAAATAGGTTCTGTGATTGCAGGTGCTCGCCTGCTCAGTGGTGTTGCCAATATGCTTACTTGTTTGCAACTTTGTGCTCATTTGAGCAGAACTGCGTAATGCTAGAGAGACTAGAGACTCAAGTCTAGTCCTTCCTTTGTACTGCTGCTGCCACTAAGAAGAGATAGTGGTGGATTGATAGGTTGAGTATATTATGACTTGTTATTTAGTAGTAGGACATTTTTTAGTGGTCTGCACTCATGATGACGGACTGTCATGTCGCGTGCTGCTGAGTGCTGGCAGTCATAGTAGAACCTTTTTGTTGTTGGTTTAGTTAATGATTTACATAACTTTCCAAGTTGACGGTCTGCAAATCCAGCAATACTGTACTATCTATCCTAGTTGACCAGATCAGATAGGTCAATCAATACATGTAGTGCAATTGTTGGTAATTTGTTTCCCCGAGATAATTTTAGATTGTGGTCAAAGAAATCAAATATTAAAAAAAAACAATCATCCATGTTTGTGTTTATTTCATGATCATCAGCAACTCCCAAGGGCAAGAAGACCACACCTGAGAATCCGGCGGAAAAGGTGGGCAGGATCGGTCCTCTGCAGGCTCTTCTGCTGGCCCCAGTAAGTTGTTCTGTTGTTAATATTATTAATTATACTCCCCTAACTTTTATAGCTCCTAGTCATTCCAAACTGTTACCTAATTCTATTTTTTACGAAATAGTCTTTGATCTTCTTGTAGACTGTTTCTACATTCTTATCCTGCCTCTACCATCACTCTCCATGCTACTGCTACTTACTATTATTATGAGTCGGTCTATGTAGGTAGCTAAGCTTGCCCAGTTGGCCAACGGTGTTAAACAAAACTCTGATCCAGCAATAGCTCTAGAGGCACTGAGTGCAGTCTTCTGGGTTGCCCTTGCTGTCTATTCCAGTCTTCTTAATGTTAGTGCTTTGACAATTCCCAACAACAAAATGTCAATGTCCACCAAGAATAAGCTAGTAGTTTCATAATATTCCTTAAAGCTAGTAGAGAGTTTTTTGGGGTAGAATATTTTGCTCGAGATGTACGATCCAATAAGCTATCAAAAACCAAATTGAATTCCCCTCCTATTATTACTGGCGCATTATATTGGAGTAGACTTCCCTCCAACTATCATCAAGAAATTATGGTTATCTTCATTCGGGCCATAATAGACTGCACAGATATAGGGGGCGTTATCTATTAACATATCCGCCACTAACCATCTGCCGGACTGGTCCATGTCCCATTTCCGAACTTTTATTCCCTTATTGGTTCTTATGATGATAGCGACCCCCCTTGATGTCCCCGTCTGCCCTGAACAGAGTACCTCTACTACCCAGCCTAGTTTATTAAAAACTTGTTTACACAGTTTTGCCTCTAAGTGGGTCTCTTGTAAGAGACAGACTGATGCCTCTGAATTTTTTAGAAATTCACACACCCTTACTTGTTTCTTCACACCCCCAATACCATTAAGATTCCATGAAAGGATTTTTTTACCATTCAGCCTACTAACAGCCATATTAACATTTTAAAAAATTCCATTCCCACCATCCAATGTGCTGACTGATTTGCTGGTTTAACATTATATGAGGATTTTTTATTTTTTCCCTCCACCCTTAGACCCTTCCCTAACCCTCCCACAGGGAACCCTCCCATTATACAGGCGCTGTTCTCGCCTCTGTGGGGCCCCCGACTCTTGCGGCACTGCAAACTCTTTTTTATAACTAATGCAGGATTTCCATGTATCTATAGTTCTCCTTTCCTTTTCATTCCTTTCTTGTATATTTCTTTTTTTTCCCGTTTCCCCTTTCTTAAGATATCTTGGACCCGTGCATAATTTTTTTGTTTGTTTTTTTCCTATCTTATCAGTATCTTGTGGGGGTTTTTTTGTAATGCCTTATATTGTCACATATTTGTTTTTTTTTAACCCTTCTCCTCAATATTCAGGATGCATGGAGAGCGAAGTATGGCGCTCTTAAAGAGTACACCTTCCACAGCAAGAAATATAAGCACTATTCAAGAATCGACTATTTCTTGATAGACCGTACATTAATCCCTGACCTGGAGTCGATAACCCACCTGCAGGTACGCCTCTCTGATCATTCAGTGATAGAGCTTATATTAAACTTCAGGATTAAGCCTACAGTGCACAGATGGACCTTGGATAGAACCCTTCTCCTAGATAACCAGACTAAGTCCAGGGTTAAAGAAAATATATCGTAGTTTTTTATATTTAATACAGGCTCAAGCACGGAACAACTTGTTTGGGATTCCTTTAAGGCTTACTTAAGGGGTATTTTGAGTTCCTTGATGTCTTTTAAAAGAAAATCATTAAAGAGAAGAGAAACTCAGGACTTGGAAGGGATTAAAAGGAAGGAACTGGAGCTGCAGTCAGCAGTCCAGTCAGATAGGGAAAGCATTCTAAGGCTAGAAAAAGACCTCCTGGATCTCCAATCACAATTTCAAGCAAGATGCGATAAAATTCTTAAGGACAGATGGGAGGTTAGTAAAATGAAGAACTTCGAGTATGGAGAGAAATGTGGGGCCCTGCCCGCGTGGAAAGCGAGGGCAGAGAAGAATAGGAACAATATAGACTCGCTAATCCATCGAACATCTGGGACTATGTTAATAAGAGAAGAACTGATCAGGGAAGAGGCTAGGGATTTCTTTAAGGACCTATACCAGGAGGTAAGCGATATTCAACTTGAGGCAGTTGATTCTTGGTTGGACCAAATAGACCTCCCCCAATTACCTGAGGAGGCAAAGAGTTTACCGGCCAGTGAGATCACAGAAGGGGAAGTCAGGGCGCAAGTGAAAAAGATGAGCCGGGGGAAAGCGGCTGGCCCTGATGGTCTACCAATAGAAGTTTACGAAGACAATCTAGAATTAATTCTGCCCACCCTCGTATCACTTTTTAACAGCATCCTTTTTCAGGGAGAAAGTACACCCTCCTCCTGGCTCGAAGCTACAATTGTATTAATTGGAAAGCCAAATAAGGATCCTCAGAGGATAGAATCATATAGGCCGATCTCCCTTTTGAACTCCGATCTTAAAATTTTCTCGGGGTTATTAGCTTCCAGGTTAGAAAAAGTAATAAAATCAATAATCCATCAAGATCAGAGTGGTTTTATACCAGGGTGACAGCTCAATGAGCTTACCTTTCAGGTTTTGGGGGCTATAGATATCGCAGAAGAAAGACGCCTCCCCCTTACAATAGTGGCGATAGATGCCGCTAAGGCGTTTGACCTGGTAAATTGGGGTTTTCTTTGGGAGACAATGGTTAGGATGGGGTTCCGACCCATGTTTGTGGAGGGAATTAAATCTTTATATTAGAACCCTTGTGCAAGAGTATTGATTAATGGCGGTATGACGGACTGGTTTAACATCTCCAGAGGCACAAGGCAGGGTTATCCCTTTTCCCCCTTATTGTTTGATGTTTACATAGAGCCTTTTGTATGTTCCTTGAGATCAGACCCCAATATTCTGCCCTTTAAAATGGGGGAAGTCGAACTTAAGACTGCATTATATGCAGACGATCTGCTCCTACATACCACTAACCCCTTAGAATCGATCCCCTTACTATTCAAACTGTCAGAAGACTTTGGAAGGGTCTCTGGGTATAAAATAAATAAGGAGAAGACAGAAATTATGAGTTGGAATACTACCCCCCCCAGTACAGGGCGTCAAACAAAAAATGAGGTATTTAGAAATACAGCTTACACATAAACTGGCTGACACCGCCAAAACCAGCTGGCAGGTGGTAGTAAAGGAAGTCAGTAAGCTACTATCGAGGTGGGTGACTCTACCTTTAAACATCTATGGAAGAGTGAACCTTATAAAAATGACCATTCTCCATAAAATAACATTCTTGTTTAACAATATATCATTATTATTCGACCATAAAGACATTGCTAACCTACAAGGGAAAATAGGTTCATTCATTTGGGCTTCAAAATCACCCAGAATTGCTTGGAGGAAATTAAGAAGGGGGCTGAAGCTGGGCGGCCTTGCTCTACCTGATCTTTTGATGTACTGTTATGCCTTCCAGCTTAAGAACTTTAGAATTTTGGCGAATAGGCTTGACTCCTCCTCGCATGGTCGTTTATTTCAAGCAATGTTGTCTGACCAATCACTCAGTTCTGAATTCTTTCTATATAAATTTGGCAATCAAAAATGTTCAAAAAGGTCCGCCTGAAAATCCTCCAGGCTGCATTAAAAACTTGGCTGTATCTCATGAAAGTTTTGCATATCCCATATTATAATATGCACGCCCCCATTTGGGAATCACCTGGTACTCCTGATTGCCTGTTAGACAGATTGGCAACTCCATTGAGAGAGGCAGGTTTGGTAAAGTGGGCAGATCTTAGCAATAACTTCCAACTGCTTGACTGGGAATCATTAGTAAATCATTAGTAAAGCTAACTGGGGGCTCTATAACAAGATTCAAGTTTTGCCAGTTGTCCTCATGGTGGGGGAGACAAGAATGGGGGTCGCAGGAGGTGCCCCAGTTCCTAGACCTTATTAAAAGAGGTAGTGTTTGGAGACTGTAGGTAGCCTTCTGGTATAACACTCTGATTGGGGCAAAGGACACTCTAATATCTGAAATATCCCACCTTTGGAGTGGAGATCTAGTTGAAAACCCGGAGGAGACCAGGAAAATTTGGACAGATTAATTTGCAATATCACAAAAGACAATTAAACCAGCCAATCTAAGGAGGAACCATTTATTCACAATATGCAGGGTGTATTGGACTCCGGCCAAGCTCACCAGGCTATCAGCAGAGAGATACTGTTGTCCAAGGTGTAAGTTGGTAGCAGCCAATGATCTGCATATGTTTTTAGAGTGCCCACTAATAACCAACTACTGGAGACATGTGTGTGGTTTTTTGGAAGAGGTTTTGTTAACACCAATCACCTGTAGCCCTAGATTAATCTTTTTTGGGCTTCCACTTGGCTACTCGCTTAACAACCCGGTCACTCAATTTATCTTCTATGTCATAGTGATTGCAAGGAGAGAAATATGTAGAGAGTGAAAGTCGGTGGTTCCCCCAAAATTTGCAGAATGCTTGAGGATTGTTATCATGATAAGCCAGTCAGACATGGTGTGTGGCAGCGATACTGCCAGTAAAGTGTGGTCAGCTTTAAGAACTTGGGTCGAAAGATAATCAAAGTCCACTGATTATGCCAGAGGTTATAGGTATTCCCACCGAGCAGTGGTGATAGATGACGTTAAAGTTTAAACACCCTTTCCTAGTATATACTTCAACACATCTAATTATTAATAGTAACTGTGCGGGACTCTGGAGCCCTCAACTTGTTGGAACTTTAAGTCCTCCTGGTGGTGATGAGGAGTAGGTAGTTCTGTCTGTAATTAGAAAAAATGTTGCACGTTAAAAAGCAAGCATTCATCAGTTGTGCCAAAAAGTGTTGCATGTTATAGCTAAGCATATAAGTTAACACCCTCCCCAAAACCATGACTTTTTTCAGTCATAATAATTAAAAATTGTTTAATATTTTCTCTTCTATTACGAGACGAAATAGGGGGTGGTGTATGGCATCTAAAAATATGATATGTTTTTTCTAGGCATCATCAAAACATCGGATGCGGCACTTCCCACCACCAGTGCCAGGGCCAGCAAAGCGGAGGGGTCCACTCCAGGGGCGGATGCGGCGGCACCACAAGTGCGACCAGAAGGAGCTGCTGCGGGGGATGGCTCAGCAGAAGCGGATGGTGGTAAGTTATTATAATCCTTACTTATTGACATTTTAGAGTATGCTAGCAAAGGGGTGTATGATGTACTGTACAGTAGACAGTACACTAGTAGAAGTAAACTGTACCGTTATGAACAGTTACTAATTTAAAACTACATTTTTGCCAATCACGGAGAAGACCCTTGACTTAGCCATAGCATTAGCGGCGGTGGTTCTCGAGTAAGCAATGGCCCCCTCTATTTGACTTCAACTCAGCTGTGAAACATTTATCATGAAGCCAAGTCAGATCAGATGAACTGGAGGGATGTGATGAACTAAAAGGGAAAGAAGGGCGTAAGGAAGGACGAGCGAGTCGTAACATTCATGACTGTAAAGAATAATATGTGTTTTTAAATGCATGCAGAGGTGGAAGATAGGAAGGAATCAGATGCATGGCTGCTTAAAGCAAGGATGGTTGGAGGAGAAAGAGAAGATGACTGCCTGTGTGGATGAATCAGAAAATGTGTTGTTGTGTGCATTGCAATATATCATTTGGGTGAAACTGAAATGAAAGTCAAGACAGTGGTTTACCAAATAAAATGAAAAGGGTGTTAGTTGGTTGTTGCAAAAAAGTAAAGTTGGTACAGTTGAGATATTAAGAAGAATGATAGACTTTTACTTTGGAAGCATGGAAGGTATCTTCTTCCTCATAGATAGCAGAGGTGTATGTAGAGCAGACGTTCAGTGGATGAAGAGTGTTACTTTGTTTGAACAGCATGTCCATGCCAGAGTTGCAAAGCAGAGGAAATCCAAATACTAGAAGATGTGATTGTTCAGAAATTCTCCCTTGACTAACAGTACAGTAGTTTACTTTGCAAGCACTGCATATATTGTGTATTTATTGTATAGTTGACATTATATCAAGTCAAGTCCCTTCCTCCGGCAATTATGGGTACCACACTCACTGCCTATGTTAATAATTTTCTTTCAGCTGTGTCAATCATGGGTGGACTATCGCTGTTGTTCACTCAATCTATCACAACAAAGCACCTAAAGTCATCCATCATATAATCATATAAGCAAAGATGATGTGATCGGCTGGATACATGATCAGAAATGAATAATCTTCCTTTTCCTTTTGTAGTACTGAAGACCCGGGGGCAGTGCGAAATATAAATTACATTGAGCAGTAGCCCTTGATGTAACCAAGTATGGCCAGTGCCACTCCTATAGAAAAGTAAGAGGTTCCCTATCCCCACCTGTATGTACATGTATGTACTGCTTAAAGTAATGCTAGTCTGCTTAATCATGGCTTGTGTCTGTTTTTCTTGGGTGCAAGCTGACTGAGCTGGCATTATGCCAGCTACCACAAGTTCACGTACAAGTAATTTCTTTCGCAAAACTGGAGAAAAAAAAAAGAAGACTGGTGTACTCTCTGACTCTCTGACTATGTAGTGAGTCCATAGTGCTGCTAGTAGAATTCCTCAAACTCCCACTAATGTTACAGGCCTACAAAGAAAGATACATGCCAAAATGTTATACCGTGCTTGCAAGTTGCTAGTGTTACTGTGAGACAACTTTCTGTTGAATTATTTTGTGTTATTGTTAAAGAGTATTGGTTACAGTATTTTTCGATCTTTCTTCATATAGATGCTCACAAAAGCTCACCAGAAAGGAAATGGCTGTCCGGGCCAGGGCCCGGAAGCTGAAGGCCATTTGTGCAGCATATCACCTGCTGTGGGCTCGGGAACAGGAGTAGGAGGCGGCAACAGCTGCATCCTCCTCCAGTGCCTCCGGGTCCCCCAGCCAGCAGCCTTCAGTACGGCACCGTGGTCCGACAGCCTCCCGCCACCGCTGCTCAACTGCAACAAAACCAGCAGCTGCCCCCCAGAGTTTGGATGGCATGCCTGCGCCGGTTACCCCGCCGAGTGGACTACCTGGAGCGTAAGGTGGAGAAGCAGAAGCGCCAGCTCCAGAATCTCTGCAGAGAGCTGCAGGACCACCTGTCCACAGGACACCGCCGGAAGTGACTGTGTCCCTTGGTCCTTTTATAAAGACTGTTGGCGGGGTGGGAATTGGGAGTTGGGGATTCAGAGGGACTTTTTGCGGGACATTGAAATGGACCTTTCTTGGGGTTAGGGAGGGGGGTGTTTTGGATCTTTGGACTAGTTTATTTTTGTTAGGGTAAATATTTAATTATTTATTTTACACACTTCAACATAGTGTACGCGCTCATATTACTTTGTGGGGTGGTGGGCGGAGGTTACTGCACGCTTGGTTTCCTCAAACTTACCAGCATGAATTATCTAAAAGTCCAAAAATGTACAAAAGTGCCACATTTAAAGTCAGTGAATTCAATTAGCCTACTAGTACTTTACTAGTACTACTGTCAGTCTCTCCTCTCCTCCGAGTCCTAGCCCATTATTCTACCTCCCCAAAATGCTTATCTTACCTGTGATTCGTGTTTGAGAATAGAGCTAGGCACAGTGCTGGCTGCATGGCAAATGGCGATTACGGTTGCCCATGAAATCCATCCAGGACAGAAATTCCCTTGTTGTGGTGGTAGTAGGAGTGGTACCATACTAGCAGTAGGAGCATATGAAAAACAGAGGAAAAAATGAAACATTGAGTGGCCTCAGAGGAGTATTAGAAGGAACAGTATATTTGTAGCCTAGGCAATGCTGAAGATAAGTATAGGAAAAAAAATTTGCATGGGTGATTATGGCTAAACAAGAACAGTGACACAGCAGTCTTGACATGTAGGAGGATGATGTTGACGATGGATCCAATCGATAGTGGGCATGAAATTCAGAATTGATTTGAAAATAGTTACTCATTGGTGTTTTTTTAAACAGAATTACAATATCCAAGGATTCATCTAGCTGCCTTAAAATTGATTTGAGGAGGTTGCTTGCACCTTATCCTCCCCAGCAAGTGTGAGGAATTATTGCTGTCATTTAGTCACACCTCAATGAAAACCACACTGCCTTGGGGAAGAGGGTTAGGGTTTGAAAATTGGATGGGAAAGGGATTTTTGGGAAAGTTTTGTGGAGAAAAAAAAAACACAGCATGAACAAACAACAAATGAAGAAAAACAAATCTTTGGATACGAAGATATCCATGAATCAAGGGACATAAAGGAAGTGCATGCATGAAGTTGTTTGCTAAATTGATGGTTTGGTTACTGAAAAGTAGTACTAACTACAACTTGAATTTGAATTTTAACATATTTGTAGAGCGCGCTTATACCGAGACGGTTTCATGGCGCTAGGTAGCGGTGATTCAGTGGACAGAGACAGAGACTAGACTGCAAGGGATCTGGAGAACAAGAAGGTCTTGAGATGTTTGCGGAATTCCGCATAGGAGGTAGAGGCTCTGAGGGCAGAAGGGAGAGAGTTCCAAAAGGATGGAGCTAGGACTGCAAATCTTGTCCCTCTGGACCTCTTCTTCCTGAAGCGGGGAATTGTCAGGAGAGCCTGGTGAGATGAGCGGAGCTCTCTGGCCGGAAGGTAGGGTGATATGACATCACAGAGGAAGGCAGGGGCAGTCCCTGACCTAGCCTGATAAGTCATGCAGCCCAACTTAAAGAGAGCCCTCTCCTTCACCGGTAACCAATGCAAAGATTGTAGCAACGGGGTAGCATGGTGAAATTTAGGGAGTCCGTAAATCAGGCGGGCAGCCTGATTTTGAATCTGTTGAAGGCGACGGATCAGGTAGTCTGGGGCGCCATTGTAGACCACATTCCCATAGTCAAGGCGCGATAGCACCATGGCCATGAGGATAAGCTTAAGGGAGGGAACAGAAAAAAAGCGGGACACCTTGCGAATAGTGCGAAGTGAAAAGAAACAGGAGGACACCACTGAGTGAACCTGCGTGTGAAGGGAGAGCTGGGAATTGATGAAGATGCCCAGGGTTTTGACCTTTGGAACTGGGAGGGGAGGGGAACCAAGTGAGTCGGGCCAAAAAGACGGGGACCAGAGACTGCAACCACTCCCGGTCAAAACCAGTTCGGTTTTGTCGGGATTTAGTTTAAGGTGGTTGCAGTTCATCCAATCTTGGATGAAGAGCATCACCCTCTGGAAGTTCTGGGCAGAGGAGGGAGAATGGGAAAGGTTAAAGATAAGTTGGAGGTCGTCGGCGTAATTGAACACCGAGACCTCCATCTGCTGTAAAGAAAAAATGAGGGGTGAGATGTATAAATTAAATAGCAGGGGGGACAAAGAGGAGCCCTGGGGAACGCCGCATGTCACTCTACGAGGAGGGGCAGCAAAGTCGGCCAGATGGACAGCCTGCTCCCTGTCCGTTAGGAAGGACCGGAGCCAGGCGTGAGCCGTGCCCCCAATGCCCGCTGCCTCGACACGGGTCAGCAGGATGTCATGGTCCACCGTGTCGAACGCGGCGGACAGATCTAAGAGGACCAGGGCCTGGGGGAGGCAGATGTCAATGCCCTCCCTCAGTTTGTCCATCACCGAAACTACCACCTTCTCGGTTGAGTGCAGCGGGCGAAAACCTGCCTGACAGGAGGAGAGGCGGCCAGTGGACTCCACAAAGGAGCTCAGGGTCGCGGTAATATGAGCCTCTGAGACCTTTGCTAAGTAAGGGAGAAGGGAAATGGGACGATAGTTAGCGGGCAGAGATGGATCGGCACCTGCCTTTTTCAGAATCGGAATGATAACTGCTGATTTATGGGCGTTTGGGACAGTGCCAGTTGTAAGGGAGTGGTTAATTAATGTGAGTGGAGGGGAATAACAGCTGGAGAAGATCTCTTTCAGGGCAAAAGCCGGGCCGATGTCCTGGGGTGAGCCCGATTTTACCCGGGCCAGTAAGGGGAGAAGGGTTTCTCGTGTCAAAAGGGGAAGCTGAGTGAGGAGTGGAGCAGCGGGAGGCGGGGGAGCAGTGGAGGGTGCCGGGAGTGAGGGAGGGATGTTGGCTTTAATGAGAGCTACCTTCTCGATAAAGAAGGAGTTGAGGGAATTGCAGAGTGATTGAGACGGAGGAATTTTAGAAATCACCCTGTCGGAGGCAGCGAGCTCGTGTACCGTGGCGAAAATTTCCTTAGATTGATTTTCCGCTGCCAGAATTCTACCAGAAAAGTACTCAGTTTTAGCTTGTAGTATGTCCCTTTTATATTCATTGAGTACCAGGCAGTACTTTGCTCTAAGAAGGGGGCAGTAGGTACGTCGCCATGCTCGTTCTGCTCTGCGCGCCGCCAGCTTCTTGTCCCTGAGGAGGGGAGTGAACCACCTGTTGGCAGCGTGGGCGCGTTTAATAGCCACTCTCTTAAGGGGAACAAGGCTGTTGCATGCCTTAAGCAGCCAGTTGTTGATGGCTGTGAGCTGAGTGGGGAGAGATAGATCATTAAGCTCAGGGCTAGATGCCGCAAGGGAGGAGCAGACATCAGGAAGATCAGCCTTGTCCCACTTTCTAACCCAGATGTTTTTGGGCAAAGGAGGTTTAGGCGGCTGTCCGAGGTTTAATGCAAAGGAGATAAGGGAGTGGTCTGACCAGGGACAGGGCGAGATGATAGGGGAGTTGGTGGGGATATTGAGGGTCCATATTTGGTCAAGCTGATGACCTTGGATGTGGGTTGGTGTAGCAAGCTGGGGGAGGAAGTTAAGACTAACAAGCAGGGCTGTGAACTCCTTAGATCTGGCGTCCTCCGCCGGGTCATTAGGCCAATAGTTTAGATCTCCGAGAACCAGGACTGCTGAATTGTTCACTACTAAAGTGGCCAACAGGTCCTCAATGGAAGTGAGAAATTGGGGAGTGGACTGAGGGGGACGATAAATGAGCACACAGGTCAGGGGAACCCCAAATGAGGTGGAACGGACTACTAGACAGTCTACAGCGGGGATAGGGGAGGAAGGTAGTGTCTGGAAGTGAAAATCAGTGCGAGTTATCAGGGCGACCCCTCCTCCTATCTTTCCCCCAGAGCGATCCATTCTAATGGCCGAGTAGGTCGGGGGCAGCATGGCTAGAAGGCTCGGGAGGGAATCATCCCTAAACCAAGTTTCCGTAAGAAACAGTAGGTCGGGGTGACGAGAGTCGAGCAGGTGGAATAGCTCAAGCTGATGCCCGACCGCAGACCTGGTGTTGAGAAGGATCGCAGTGGTGGTATGCTGGGGGCTACCTGGGGTGCACGGAGGGGTGTAATCGAGAGTAGGTGCCTGATGAGCAAGGGGTGGTGGGGCAAGAGGGCGCTGGTGTATTAACAGATCAGGACGTGAATATGCAGAGGGAAAGCTGCATAGCCCAAGAGAGGCGATGCGCTCTAGCACTAGAGAGGATGGAGGACACAAGTGCCAGAGGGAGAGCATGGCCGCCGGGGGGTAGCTGATGAGTGGTGGAGCAGAGTGGCGGGCCCCTAGCCCCGGCCGGCCGCGGACGGGCGCAGACGGGCTTAACTCAGGCGCAACTCCGGCGCGCCTTCGTCGCGCCCGCTGCGCTCGTCCGCTGCGCTGACACATACTGCCCGTATAAGTAGGGAGTAGCGTGGGGGGAGTGGCTACCAGGTCAACTCGGCTTTCAACCCAAGCCAAGATGGCGCCCGCGATCGAGGGAGCCCCTCGCCCAGCCCACAGCAAGCTCCAGAGCCCCTGAAAACGTAAGTACGGGTTAGATACAACCTGTTAACTTTGAGCACAGGGGTTAGATGGATAAAGTACAAGTAACAGTTAAAAACAATGCAGCAACTCGAAATCAGTAGCGCATGAAGTTAAAAAGCGGAAACTGTGTCCACAGCTCCTCGGCAGTGCCAGGTAAGACCCTCTGCCACTGGGTCAGTTGCTATCACCTTGCCGGGGGCCGGGACTGCAGCTAAGTAGGGAGCAGCGTGGGGGGAGTGGCTACCAGGTCAACTCGGCTTTCAACCCAAGCCAAGATGGCGCCCGCGATCGAGGGAGCCCCTCGCCCAGCCCACAGCAAGCTCCAGAGCCCCTGAAAACGTAAATACGGGTTAGATACAACCTGTTAACTTTGAGCACAGGGGTTAGATGGATAAAGTACAAGTAACAGTTAAAAACAATGCAGCAACTCGAAATCAGTAGCGCATGAAGTTAAAAAGCGGAAACTGTGTCCACAGCTCCTCGGCAGTGCCAGGTAAGACCCTCTGCCACTGGGTCAGTTGCTATCACCTTGCCGGGGGCCGGGACTGCAGCTAAGTAGTACTAAACTATTAGACAGTACAGGGCTGCTGTAATTACGCAATTTCACTCAGAGAGAGAATGACTTAGTAGTACATTACATTAGTTTTAAAAATAGCAAAGAAAGTTATGAAATAGTTGTAGGGATGAATTTGAAGCAGAGAGTCGCACTCATAGAAGTTCACAACAATAAGTTATTTAAAAGATAAGGAGAAGTGAAGAGGATACTGTAACAGAATGTTGTTGTTGTCCTGTTCAATTTGGAAAGTTGCATGCATCCAGCCATTCCTCTTATTCGCGGTACTCCTCCATTAATTCCATCTGACGCTCCATCGGACAATCTCGGTGACCAGTCACACTGTCCACTGCCTGCCTGGCGGATGCGGAATTGCGGATTGATGTTGTTGCAATGGCACAAGGTAAAAGCCGGCCTGCAATTGTTGATGGAAAAACAGAAAGGGATATTAAAACAGCACTGAGAAAAAATATAAGGTACAGTGTGTAGTGCAAAAATAACAGTTTCAAAGGCGACAGTATTACATACAGGCATCATTTCTAAAGTGCTTACTCTGAGTCTCCTTTCAAGGATAGTAATTGAACACAGCGGGCAAGGGCCATGCAGACGGTCAAGGCAGGCACCACTGAGTGAACCAACCTGATGATGTAGCATACCTCTTTGACACAGACAGACAAAGCATATCTAATTTTATGGAGCAAGCCACATAGCCACAATTTTACATGAACTGCTGTCTGGTCTCTGGCATACACAACACTGGCTCGACCACTCCCATACATACCACGACTAGACAGACATGTAGGTCTGCTGTGGTTGTTGTTTACCTGTTGTTTACCACTCATGAAACGGCCATATTTCTTCCGTAAACCGACAATGATGATGATCAATCCATCCCAGTGAGTGACTGTGTAAAGAATAAAGATAATATGTAACTTTAATCAACAAGACTCATCATCATCATGGTATGTTATTGGCAAACTCACTGCTGTCTACACACTGAGTCCAAGGACATTTTCCATATTGAAAAATGCAAAGTAGTGGCTGGCCCCTGCAGTAGAAGTACAATGTGTATTAAACAAGGTAACAGAGTACACTTAAGTTACATTTAGTGTGTAAAAGATTAAATAATAATAACAGAACACATAGATAGGATTCACTTCATGCACAACAAACAAACAACAATTGTTTTCATCAGAGCCAGACAGCCAGTGTTGTCCACCACTGCATGCCATCTCATCATTCATTACCTGTTCCACTTGTCATCATCTTATTCTTAAGTGAAGGGCCACAGGGCAGCCTCTCGTGTCAATTTCAGAAGGTGCAGTCAGCATAGTGAATCATTCCTTTCCCACTTCTTTTGAGGGGACTCGTGTACGGACTGAAGCGACAGTTTCTAGATTCTGCGTAATCCGGCCATCTACCTTGAGGGAAATGGATAGGGGGAGTCGGGAGGAGGAGGATAGAGGAGCATGACTGAGTTGTGAACGTCAGAAATGCAGACAGCGGCACCTTCAATATGGAAAATAAGACAAAGACAGTGCTGCTGATGGATTTGTTGTGATTAAAGTTTTGTTGTGCTAAAAGTTGCAAATCAAAGAAAGACACACAGAAATAAAAGTCAAAAAGAACGGAAGAAAACAAAAGGTACGTTTTTCAAGCCTAGTTGTCAGGGAAGTAGAGCTCGTCCTCAAACTCTGTGAATTGAACATGGAGTCGGTCAGCTAACAGAGAAGAGCTTCCGTCACCTAAGTCGGTGTCCTCTTCTTCCTGCGTGGAATCACGTATTTTGTAATCTGGTGGTATGAAGTGCTGATTCATCTTGATCATTGTTAACCTCTCCACATTTTTGGGCAAGAGTTGGGATCTTTTTGAAGTGACAATGGCACCAGCAACACTGAAAACTCGTTCCGTAGACACGCTTGTGAGTGGGCAAGACAAAATATTTATAGCCAGCCTGCTGATCAGTGGCCAGTGAGGCCTTTTCCCATACCAATACACCAATGGGTAATGATCAATGTAGACCTCTGTTTGGTCATCCAGATAGGCCTACACCAATTAACTCAAGGGCCTCCCTGGGTGGTGCTCCACTTTTCGTAGCATGTGTTGCCTTTGCATCAGCACTGGAGCAAGCAAACCCTTGCTGAGCTATCCAATCCACGTCCGACAATATCATGGCTGGGCCTGGTGCAGATGATGATGACCAGGATACTGTTGCTACTGTCGGTAACCGCTGTGAGGGAAAGTGACTGCCTTCGGCCACAGAAGTGGACCTTGACGCCGGATGGCCTGGTGCTTTAGTAGTACTTGTGGTGTTTCCTTCAATTTCCTGCCGCTCTTTTTCGAACCGAGTGACTGACACAGCTAGCCAATGTTTGTACTTTGAAACATCTTCTTCATCAAAAGGAATGAATACTTTGCCGGTCAGTGCCTTTTTGTACCGTGGATCCTGAATAGGGGCACAAATGTAATGTTGTTCTGAATGTATTTTTTTAAGCCATTCATTGACAAGTAGGCGGCTTAATAAGCTCTCCGCCAACCAATATGTGTCTTGTTTGTGAACATCAGCTCGGAACGTTGAAGACACCGCCTTCAGTTGTTGCTCTAGCATGAACAACAATGGGATAGCTTTGCCCAAACTACAGTCCTCCCTGCTGACTTCACGGGTGAAGACCTCAAAAGGACGAAGCATGTCTGTCAGGATTTTAACTAGGTCCCATTCCTCCGGCTCTAGCCTCATGTCTTTCACAGCAATAGACCGTATGTTAATGCTATTTACATACTCATTGATTACCAAGTACTGCTCAAACAGACGTTCAAGCATGTAGAAGGTTGAGTTCCAATGTTCTGCCACCTCCTGGAGGAGTCCTTTGACTGGCACTCCACGGCTAAGGTGAATGATCCTCATCTTCCGGGCCTTAAAAGAATGGCTGAAGTGTGTGCAGATTCTTCGGCAGGTGGTCAGTAACTTGCTGACTGTGTTTTCTCTTTTCAAGACATCTTGAACAATAATGTTAATACAGTGCGCCAAACACGGCACTCTGAAGTAGCCACCATCATGCATTGCCTTAACTATATTACTGCCATTATCCATGGAAACATAACCAATCATGCGACTTCTTGGAATCAGCCATTTAGAGACCTTACTCTTAAACTCATCCAAAATGTTTAATGCAGTATGAGATTTCTCCATGGCAAACATGGCTACTGTTGCATGTTTCCGACTTGTTTGAAAAATTGTGGCAGGGTCAACACCTGTAGAAATCTTTTCTCTTACCCCTGCAAAAGAGACCCAGTGTGCAGTGATGCACATATAATCCACGGCTTGACAACTGGTCCACATGTCTGTTGTCAGGTGGATAGTGTGAACAGCACTCTTCTGCAAAGCTGACCCAATCACTTCCAGCACATCTTCATGTAGTGCTGGAACCGCAACTCTGGCAAAATAGGACCGGCAAGGAACCTTCCATTTAGGGCAGATTGTTGCCACAAATTCTAGAAAACCCACCTCTTCCACGAAGGAAAAAGGGAGAAGGTCCAGCGCTAGCATTTCAGCCAGCTTTGCGTTATACAGATGTGCCATTGGGTGGTTGCGTTCAAATAATGCCTCTGACCAAAACATGCTTTTAATGGTGGTCTGGACCATTTTACGTGATGATGATGATGATGCAGACTTCTTCAACCCAGTTAGGCTCATTGATGTACTTTTTCGCATTGGTGTCTCTCCCAGACTCTTAGTGTGGCTCATACATGTTGCTGGGGTACAGGGTGTGGGCGCTACCACTGCAGAGCTGCTGCCAGGGGTACTGGGTGTACCAGAAAAAAGTCTCGCTTTTTCACTTCCCCCTGCACGATCAGCCCCTCGTCATCATCAGATGCAATATGAATGGATACATTTGGATTTGTTGTACTTTTGTATTCCCGGATCTTCCTTAGGTGCGCCTCCCAAATGATAGTGTGGTGTTTTTGGAGATGACCTCTCTGGCCTCTGGTACCATAGTGGTACCAAGCTTACCCTGACTCACTACACTTTTACAAATTGAAAAAACGACCATGTTTTCTGCCTTTTTGCTAACACTAAAGAAGTCCCAAACTGGGGACTGGAGATGTCTGCTGGTGGTGGAGGTGCTACTTTCAGTTTCAATGCCAGAAGAAGTGGAGGATGGGCGTGGCTGAATTTTACTCCGTTGTGAACTTACAGCACCACTACTTGAGGTAATGGAGGTCGAGCTGGACGGAGGTCCCTTCTGGCCTTTCTGACGAGAAAATATGGAAGCTGTAGGTCGTGTTGTTGGTGTAGTAGTTAACTGCGTTGGTGGTGGTACCAGTGCCACGCCGCCCACATCCCGCTCAGCAGCAATTCGGCATAGGGTAAAAATGTCTATCTGCTGCATGCCCGCTGGGGCTTGAGTGACGACTGTGATGACTGGGTCGTCGTCAGACTGTTCATTAGCAGCAGAATACACCACTTCTTGTTCGTCGTCATCACCCATAAGTGGAAGCCTTGCTGGAACCTTTCTTTTAGGCTTAGCTACCTTTGTCGGCTCATGGCGTGCTGCACTCTCAGACTTCATTGGTGGGTTCCAATCAACATCAAGATCATCAGAAGGAAGGGGGCTTGAAGAAGAAATTGCAGTAGCCCTCCTTGACCTTTTTCTTGCTGGGGATCTGGAAGACAATGGATCATCATCAGGAGGAGTGGATTCGTCGGATGATACCTCCGCTTCAATCTCGATTTCCTGATGTGCCCCTAGGAACAAGCAATGTGGGCAATTGTGCCGCTCCATGTATCTCTAGCTGCGCTTTTCCATGCGCCTCTCCATGCGCCTCTCCTTGCGCCTCTCCTTGTGCCTCTCCTTGCGCCTCTCCTTGCGCCTCTCCTTGTGCCTCTACTTGTGCCTCTCCTTGCGCTTATACTAGTTGCACCTGTGGTTGTCGTTGCGGCTGTGGTTGTTGAACACTCGTCAGATGAGTTCCACCCTGCGTTGATTTGATGCTACTTTCTTGCGATGAGCCAACATTATAACCGGTCGATGGCGATTGAGCAATTGAAGTGGCTGCCTCTGCAGCACTCATGGCTTGGACCTAACTTGGCGTGGTGGCACTGAGCCCAATGAAGCGGAGGTGCGGCTCCCAGCTTGGTCCCCGGCGGACCCCGCTGCTGCAGGTGTCGTTTTTTCCCAAAAAAAGTGTGGGCACACCAGTCTCCTTGGTAAGTGGCACCACTTGCTTCTTCTGCTCCCTCTTACTGGCAGTGGCATGGGCAACTTTCTTGGTAGAGGAGCTACGGCCACATTTCTTTGGGCCCATTTTCCTCAGATGTCTGAACAGCAGGCCGCAGTTGCACGAGTTGCAGTTTTGACCATGGCCACACGTGATGTCACATGACATTGTGCTGCACACACCGCTGCAGGACTTATCCTGGCACTGATGATGAACGATGACTGATGATGTTCTCTCGTGGACGCATGAGCTGGCCACATACAGTTGTCCATGTGAGAAGCAAGGATTTTCCAAATCTAGACTACACACTTGCAGCAATTGAACTTGTGCTTTGCTGATGGTCATTGCAAAAGCGAGTCGCCCCGGAAACTGTAAACGTTCAGTATTGGAAAGATTATTAGGGCCCTTGGTGGCCGGAGGGCCAACATTTAACACAAAGCAAAGGAAGCCAGAGGAACATCAGTTAAATAAATGTTACATACGTCGTGCTTCAATTAATATTTGCAACTAGGCATTTATTATTATTACAACACACCCAAAGACCCAAAATAAAAATTGCATTTCTAATCAAAAATGGATGTTACATTAATAGAAGAGAGACAACACAGAGAGAGTTGTTTCATGCACCACTGAGTACCCCTGGACATAATGGATGAAAGCACGTCAAACTGGGTGCAGGCCTGAGCACACTGCCTGGCTTCAAAATGGCCCTGCCTGGATCAGGCCTCAAAATGGCCCCCACCCACATGGCCAGGCCCCAACAACAACCCAAGAAGTCAGAAAAAAACACACAAAAATCACCACAATCCAATGCCATCCATGCCCTCAGTGATGTTTACATTCAAGACACCCCACAGAAAGACTTGGTCCATGCACCACTGAGTACCCCTGCGCATAATGGATGAAAGCAAGGCAAACTTGGTGCAGGCCTGAGCACACTGCCTGGCTTCAAAATGGCCCCTTTGACCCCCAGCCACATGGCCAGGCCCTGCCTGGACCAGGCCTCAAAATTGCCCCAACCCACATGGCCAGGCCCCAACAACACCCCAAAAAGTCAAAAAACACACAAACATCCCCACAATCCAATGCCATCCATGCCCTCAATGATGTTTAAATTCAAGACACCCCACAGAAAGACTTGGTCCATGCACCACTCACTACCCCTGGGTCTACTAGCTATTGTGGTTTTACAGGCACCCCAAAATAAAAACAAATCCACATATAAGTTATAACAGTGAGCTAAAATTCCATGACAGAATTGATATTTAAGTTCAACAGCACTCACAGAAAGAGATGAATCGTGCACCCATGACTAACCCTGGGCCTACTGGATACTGTGGCTACCCACAATATATTTCTTTTAAAGTTGTGAAAAAGTTTTAAAATTGTAGTTGCAGCAACTGCAATGCCCCAAACAAACAACACCAACTTACTTGTAAAATCTCAAATCCAAAAGTGATCCAAAGTCCAAAAAGTCCTCAAATACAAATATCCAGCAGCAGCCACAAAGAGTAATCCTTCCAGCTCCAGATCCAAATGAAAAGTAACCAGGACATGGACCAAGCACTGGGAGGAGCCTGCTGGACAGGAACAGGAAGTTGGAGACTCTGGGGCACTTCCTTCCTCCCACCCCGTCCCCCAAAAATGGACTCCTTGCACAAAAAGTGCACCCAAATGTCAATCTGAGGAGTTATTCTGATCAAAATCATCATTTTTAGAAGGTGTATGCGGTGGATTTCTTGTGCAGAATTGTTACTTTTGCAAGTTCGGAAAAGCGAGCTGTTTAAATCTCCTGCTGAAGTCAGCTGCGCGCCGTGATCGCGGGCCCTTATGACGTACTTGCGTTTTCAAACTCTCACTGTGCAAGATGGCGGGCCGCGATGATGTGCTCGCAGTTGAAAAACTCTTGCGCGTTCACGCAGCAAGATCCAAAATGGCGCAGCACACGCAAACCGGGAGGAAAAAAACTCGGGGAACTCAGAATCACGGTAAGTCAACGCCGCACGAGCGATATTGTATTTTTGATCCGCGGCCAAGCAAAAAAATCCACCAGCTTGCGAATTGCGGATTTTAGGGCAAATTCACGTGTTTCGCGGACCGGGAATTTGCCAAAAATCCACAAATTCCACAAACGGAACAGATTTTCAGCCTATACATAGCTTAAAGTTTCTGATCCGACTAAAAAGGAGATATATGCAAACTGTGTTTGTTTTCATAATGAGTTTGTTGAACAAGCTCCAAGAACTAAATAGTCCGAACAGTAGGTATATATATCAAGGAGTGACAACAAATATTAACAATGCAAAAAGAACAATTGATTAACTGAATGCAGAACTATGTCATACATTCACCCCAGTACAGAGATCTGGGCCTAAATCCATAGTTTTTTTTCTCCCCATTTTATTCCAGTTTGAACCCGGCCATATGCAAATCAGTCTTGACCCTGCACCCAATGGGAACAGACCAGCTTGAACTACCAGGTCAGGTCCTCCCTGGACTGGAAACAAGTAACCTAGGACCAGTTTCTCGGTTTCAGGCCTCATCATCCAGGATAGCGTGACTCCAGTGGCATGAAGTGCACAAGACCCACGTCTGGGCATACCTGTCCCACTCAGGGTGACAAATGTAAAATAAACAATTTATGGATTATGCAGAACAACGTCATACATTCACCCCAGTACAGAGATATGGGCCTAAATCCATCTTTTTTTACTCCCCATGCCATTTCATTTTGAACCAAGCCATATGCAAATCAGTCTTGACCCTGCGCCCAAAGGGAACAGTCCAGCCCGAACTGCCAGGCCAGGTACTCGAAGGACTGGAAACAAGCATCCTAGGACCGGTTTCGGGGATTTCACCCCTCATCATCCAGAATACCTTGACTCCAGTGGCATGGAGAGCATGGGACCCTCGACTGGGCATACCCGTCCCTCTCAGGGTGACAAATGCAAAAAGAACAATTGATGGACTGAATCCGGAACAAGGTCCGGAACAAGGTCATACATTCACCCCAGAACAGAGCTCTGGGCCTAAATCCATCATTTTTTTGCTCCTCATGCGATTCCTGTTTGAACCCAGCCAAATGCAAATCAGTCTTGACCCTACGGCCAATGGGAATAGTTCAGCCCGAACTGCCAGGTCAGGTCCTTCCTGGACTGGAAACAAGCATCCTAGGACAAAAAATGAACAATTTTGAGACTGCAGACTAGTGAGGAATCGGGAAAACAACAAGTGGTATGAAGGAATAAAGACTGCACAATTTTTCGAGAAAGTACTTTTAATTTACCTTCACTGTGTTAGTAATTCACAATGAATATATCAGACACAATTATCTCCTCATAAACAATAACACCTAATCAAAAATCACATATCCTCACATTCTGTACATGGACACTACATAGAAAAACAAAGTACCCCTCAAGAATAATACATTTTTGATAGTGGCTTCCATACACATCTGGACAGACCACTAAGAGGTAGTCTTAAACACGCACTTATGAGTCAAACAACTGCTTCAATTTGTTTACAGTGTGACACCCTATAATTTAGAAACACACTATATTGCCATTGACTTCTTCTTAACTGTGTCGTCGATGTGACCACCTTTCAGCCTATCATCTTCTTAGACCTCCTCAGGACAGGGTTAAGACATTAATTTGTCAACCGTATATACAAGGCAGAATCGTCAATTCTTATAGCCAAGGTTTAAATCCTTTCCAAGTTGATGGAACATCCATGCCCCACGGTCTCGTTATGAAAATTGGTCCAAGGTCGAACACCCAGGGAAGCACTCCAACAGAGGCGACCCCCTCCTCCTTTGCCAAGCGCTTGCCTCACTAACGCGAGTTGCTCTGCAAGTCAGTTTTACTTACTAAGTACTATGGAGGTAAATGTTCTGAGTCCATGCACTGGCCAAGTGAGGAATCAGCATAAGATAGAATAGAGACAACTGAAAACCATGCCAGAAGGAGTAACTTTCATATTTTGAATGCCCTGAAAGCAGCAGAGGGATACAATCTGAAAGGTTTGTCCTCACAATACGTCAGCAAGCAGCACTGAATAATGCAAAATTCAAAGAGAACGCATAGGCCGAATCAAAATAGGCAAAGACCACAGACGATTCTGGTAAACATTCAGACATGCAGTTAAAGAATGAATACTAGAGTTACTTTGAAATCTAAGCCTCAACAAGCCTAATAAATCTTATTTTCTCTTCAGGCAGACATTTTTAGAGATACACAAGGTATTCAATGAAAGTTTGAAAATGCTAATAACTTTAAGTTATCATGTTATGCTTTGTGCTGTTTGATGGGCGGGAGGGCAGGTGGGCAGGGCTGCTCTCCTCTTGGAGCAGGGCAGGGGAGGAGGGGTTTGCCCATTTCAAAGTGCGCAATGACTGTTTGGTCGGCCCTCCCTACCCACCCAAACCAGTCTGGCACACTTTCCCCGTTCTTCATGCAGGCTGAATTACAGAATGCATGGGGAATAAGCCCATGCTCCCATTCCCTGGATGAGCATCCACCCCCAACTGCCCGAACTGCCCGCCTCACCACCTGTGAGTCTGGCAGGCCGCCATTGGTGTCCTAACTGTCAAAAATCAACATTTGATCCATCAGATGTCTGAATTGTCCTGATTTACATGGTGGTAGTATGATGGATAAAACTCCGTCAAATATCTGCCATCTCCATTGCGTGCAGACTCCCCTGTCAACAGAGTAATGGCTGAAAAAGGCTGACAAAGACATTTCAGCCACAATTTCCCCACCCAGTTAGGATGCGGCTTACCATCGCATAAATGTGGTGGTTAAACCTCAACACCTGAATCGGAATCAAACCTTTAAAAGGGGTTAACTGATCATGCCTATCTTTTCAATGTGACTTTTAGCCATGAATCTGATGTTGCAAGGTGTCGCTTGCTGATGCTCTATATGGATGACTATTCACCACATCACCTCTGTAATAAAAGGTATGTTCTTTTTTCTTGTTTACATGTAACTTTCCTGTTTGGAAATGTCATGTAATCTATCTTATTTACATAATCTTGCCACATCAAAGCTTTATGTATGTAATTTCATGCTGTACCCCTTTAATGTTAAATAATTGATTTATATAACCCTATAAAATGTTCCGTCATACACGTGTTAAATCAATTGTATATGTGGCGTACACCAACATCATCATGACAGAAGCACACAATCCAATGTGTATTGTATATTTAAATGGCTATCAAAGTACAGTTCATATTAAACTACACAAAACTTTTCAATTATACTTACACCTACATGTGTATGCCGTAGAAACCTTATATTGCAGTTGTAAACCCATGTTACATTTGAAAACATTTTCACAAATGTAATCTTCATATCTCGTAGGCCACTGTACTATGTTTCTACTTATCAAACCTGTTGGACTTAGGGGTGTGGCTTCGCCACAGAAATAAATGGCTGTCGGATAAAATAACTTGGTGACGACCAACACTAATTCCCACAATCCGACCCAATAATCCGACACCTAACCAGAGGTGGGACCGCCGGAAGCACTGCAGGCACTGATGAGCCGAACTTAGCAGTCAAGGGACCCCATGCAGTGGACTTAATCCCCCAGCCAGTAGTGCGCCAGGAGGTGTGTTTCAAGAGTGGAGGGGTAAGGTGGAGTGGCCTTCTGAGACCTCTTAGCAATGCTTCTTTGTGAGACTTACTGGACGTAACAGGAGGGGGAGCTAGCTCCCAAGGAAGTAATTGGGGGCCATATACCGCCCTATTACCCTCAGTAGGTCCCACACAGCATGATTGCTGAGAGGTTGTCTCAGCAATCCTGCCTAGCCATATCAAACGGCAGTGTCCCAGCGGTAGGCTCCCCAGGACATTGCTGGAGATGGCCCTGAGGGGTAGTGGTCCCCATGGCGGTAGGGGGCCATGCGGCCCCCCTAATGAATCTAAAAAAGCACCAGGGAGGTGACAGTCCCCAAAGCTGCAGGTCTGTGCAGCCCCCCGCATTTGATTAAATTACACCCTGGGTAGGTGGTGGCCTCTGAGGCTGCAGGGGGTCCATGTGGCACCGGCAAATAATTTACAATAAATCTTTGGGGAGGTGGCAGTCCCCGGAGCTCAGGGGGGTCTGAGAACCCCTGACTTGATTGAAAATACGGCCTGGGGAGGTGGTGGTCCCTGGGGCATAATGAGCCCAAGGAGGCGGGCCCGTGCACCCCTCTCCATTTTTAAAACAATGTCTGCTGAACCTGACCCACCTTGGGCCAAATAATGAATGATTCACGAATCCTGCCCAAAATTTAAAGAAAACATGCTTTCTTTGGCCCGGGGGATGCCTGATGGGTCATGGTGTTTCTACCCTGGCCTTGGAGCCCCCCAACCATTTGTTTTATAGCCCTGGGCGGTGGCGGTGCCCGGGACTAGGAGTCCCCTCTGGGCCCCCCCATAAAATTAAAAAATTTGCCCCAGGATTTGGGCCCCGGGGACTAATTATAATAGAAGCCCCGTTGTGGGAAACACCTGGCGGGTTTAAAAAAAATGATAATATTAATAATAAACTTTGGAGCGCGGGGGGTCCGCCAAAACAGTTCTAGAGGATCAGGATATTTCTACCCTGCCCCCTTTCTATATTTTGCACACTTGTTCCACTAATTTCTTCAGCCTTGCTTCTATCGAGGCACAAAATGTCTGCCAACAGTTCCTGGTTTTGAATGTTGATAAAAACTTGACAACCAATTAGCATTCAACGCGTGATCAGAAGGGTGCGCTTATGGTACGCACACGGTGCGCTCAGAGTCCGCGGATCCACCGCGCTCACAGATATATATATGCTTTTAACTGTAATTTTCACAGGAACTACTGAACAGATTGACATAATTTAAGAAAAAGGCACAAGTCTGAATTGAGGACTAGATCTCTCCCAAATTTGGCGTAATTCCATTCAGCAGTGCGGGCTGTAGCTGTGGCTAAAGGTCCTACGGGAAATTGCATGGGGAAAACACGTTTTGGGACCCCCTTTTTTCTCTGCCTCCGCTTGACGAATCACCCCCAAACTTACTGGAAAGGAGCGGAACGGAGCTGGCCATTAGTCATCAACCAGCGCCAAAGTTATTCAAAATAGAATGTTGTGGATTTCCAATGGAAAATAGTCCTAACTATACCTACCTACTGGTGACCGCCTGTCTGTCCTTTATGCATTACTACACCATACATCCGATCGCCATGAAACTTTGGGAAGTTGTTGGGTACACTCCCGCGAAGGTTTCTGGCAAAATAAATAGATAAATAAAATAACATTTGTTAAATATCGGCCTCCCAGGGCCCTCATAATCTTTCCAATGCTGGGGCGACTCGCTTTTGCAATGACCATCAGCAAAGCACAAGGTCAATCGCTGCAAGTGTGTGGACTAGATTTGGAGAATCCTTGCTTCTCACATGAACAACTGTATGTGGCCAGCTCACACGTCGGAAAACCTTCTGATTTATTTGTGTATGTATCAGACGGAAAAACAAAAAATACTGTGTATCCACAAGCACTTGCACTCAAATAAATAAACAGAAATAAAATAACACTTTAAAATGTTTTCCATATTAAAATGAATAAGTTTCAATAAAAATGACACAATGTAAATTAAATGTTATCATAACAAGTTTACTTAAATTTCCTTTCTTCTGAAATCACAGCAACGCGCGATGGGTAAACTACATTAAAATTTGAAAAAATATTAAAAAAGAAGGTCTGCTCTACTGGATTATATCAAGGCTGTGCTTTTTGAACATCTATATATATAAAAACGAAAGTATGTTTGTTTGTTTTTAATGCATTACTACACCATTCACCTGATCCCCATGAAACTTTGGGGAGTTGTTGAGTACACTCCAGCGAAGGTTTCTGGCAAAAATAAAAAAAAGAAATTGTTGAAAGTTGTTGAGTACACTCCCGCAAAGGTTTCTGGCAAAAAAAGAAGGAAATAAAAATGTGTTAAATATCAGCCCCCCGGCCCCCCAGGGCCCTCGAAATCTTTCCAATACTGAACATTTACAGTTTCCGGGGTGACTCGCTTTTGCAATGACCATCAACAAAGCACAAGGGCAATCTCTGCAAGTGTGTGGACTAGATTTGGAGAATCTGTGCTTCTCACATGGACAACTGTATGTGTCCAGCTCACGCATCGGAAAACCTTCTGCTTTATTCGTATACGTACCAAACGGAAAAAAACCACTGTGTATCCACAAGCACTCAAATAAATAAACAGAATTAAAACAACACTTTAAAATGTTTTCCATATTAAAATGAATACGTTTCAATAAAAATGACACAATGAAAATTGAATGTTATAATAACAACTTTCCTTAAATCTCCTTTCTTCTGAGATCGGAGCAAAGCTCGACAGGTAAGCAAATAGATATATATATATATATATATATATATATATATATATATTCACTGAAAAAAACACAGGTTTTAGGGGTGTTGTAGTTAGTTGGACATTTCACTCGTACAAAACCATTGAAATTCCCTTGTTATGTTAGTTCTAGTTGTACTAACTATAACTCACGCACCCGCAATCCACTGCTGATGATGTCACATATTACATCATTCATGACATGGTCAATGACATCACTGATGACATCACTGATGACATCTCAAATGACATCACTGATGACACCATCCAGTGAATGTGTTTTTGTACGATATTTAAATAAGTATTGTATATATACATAGCACAAGGACAATCGCTGCAAGTGTGTGTACTAGATTTGGAGAATCCGTGATTCTCACATGGACATCTGTATGTGGCCAGCTCATGCGTCGGAATACTTTCTGATTTATTTGTGTACGCACCAGACGGAAAAACAAAAAATACCGTGTATCCACAAGCACTCGAATAAATAAACGGAATTAAATAACACTTTAAAATGTTTTTCTTATTAAAATGAATAAGTTTCAATAAAAATTACACAATGTAAATTGAATGTTATCATAACAAGTTTCCTTAAATTTCCATTCTTCTGAGATCGCAGCAACGCGCGACGGGTAAGCTAGTATTATTTCTACAATGTAAATCTTCATTGTGATAGTCTTATAGACATTTGTTTCTGAAACCCATATGTTTCTCATGTAAATGCTCGTTACACGTTTTTAGCCTGCACTTTAGATACAAAGTGAAAATGTTGTTTTGAATTTATTTATTTGAAGATGTGATTTTCAATTTTCCTTGATGTTTATTTCTCCATTTCTAGATCATGGAAGATCAAAAATGGTTCTATAAGATCAAGGCCAGGAGTTTGGAAATGAAGTGAGTGACCACTCTCTGCCTAACTTTTGTATAATGCAATGCTATTTCCTATTTTGCTTGCCAAATATAGCGTCTGATGATTGCTTTTCAACCCCAATCCTATTAAGAAAAATGTTTTTATGTACATTAAAATTAATCTAGGACATATGTACAACATATTCATTTTTAACTCTTTTTTCAGTTTCAGAATGTTACATAAGTCAGCAGCAAATTGTTGGTTGAAGAAGGTATATCCTCCTGTTCCAGCTGATTACACCAATGTCTCAAATATGGTTGAAGAAAGTATATCCTCCTGTTCCAGCTGATTACACCAATGTCTCAAATATGGCATGAACTTGTTGTCTGAAGCCATACAGATTTACAAATCTTTAACGGATAACGTTAAGGTAAATACTCTCAATATGAGTACTCAACGAAGTTGAAAAGTAATAGATATAAGTACTTGAGGGGTTTTTGGCGGCAGATAATGTCCAATTCACACTTGTACGGATGGGTCTGATACAGGGTGGATCTATGTATAATTAATGGATTATTAGGTATTAGGATGGCATACAATGCTCCCAACCTTCTTACTTTTTCTCTTAAAGGGTTCCAAATTAGGGACGAATATTAGGCTGTGCAGTAGAGGTTGACGGTGTTGCTCTACTGGTACTTGGGCCTTCTCATGAAGCAGAAGGAGCCTCTCTCAATATCCTTAACTCTTCCCTTCCAAAGTTGACGGAATTCTTAGACTCCAAGTCCTTCTGCATTTTTGCAGTTCCACACCAGTACTCTTTATTGGGGTCTCCTCTTGAAAGCAGACTTGCATACCTGGCAAGTAACCAACCAAAGCGGAGTTCAAGTTGTGAACTCTGTTTGCCACAGTGTTTACACAAGGTAAGCAGAGCGGCCAATATATGTAATACCCCCAATTAAATGTATTAGAAATAAAAGAACTTATTTACAAACCCCTTGCACCACTTTTGCAGCACTTTCAACATGAGAAAAGTAACAAAAAAGCGGCATAAGAGTTTTGTAAATAAGCCCTAAAAAATATTGTCCTGCATAATGACTTCTTATCTCACCTAATTCTGTCTCATCTGTGAATCATTTTAAAGACCTGTTCATCTGTAATATAAATATGAAGCAGTAGGCATTTCTATACAGACACCATTTGAATGCAAGCCTATAAGAGAAGTGAAATCTATCAGGTACACTGCACACATAAAAAAAATAGAAAATATCGTCAACTGTTACTTTGACTTGTAATGTGTGACCTCATTTAGTGGTTTCAACAAAGAGGGAATTGGGACAAAGCACACTGAGGGATCTCACTATGTGCCAAGTCTAGCGAATTTACCACTCATATGGGGGAGCAGAAGGTCCAGTCCTGGTGTACGCTAAAGATACCAACAACAAGAGGGATACCAGGCTGTTCCTGAAGGAGTGCTAGTTAGTCGGAGACAGGTTAGGGATTTTGTAGAGCAACGAGAGGTGCCTACAAACGGGCATGCATTTTGTTGGATATAATGGCCTCACACACCCTTGCGAGTGTCGTGCTTCATCATCGGCAATGCTCCTCGTTAGGTCGGCGGTGCAATACCCAACAGGCTACACCTCAAAGAGGGGCTCTTTGGCGGAGATCTTTTTCCAACTACCGTATGGGTGAAGTGCGGGTGTGGGGCCAGGAGGGTGTAGACGTAAGAGTGGGTTAAAATGGGCGCAAGGGTAACAGGATCAATTTTATTCTGGAGGTCCCTAGGCTCCAATTAAAATTTGAACAAGGACTAGACTTGTAGGGAAATAATGTATCCTAATACAAGGCTAACCTGGTGTGTGACTGGGTCGACATGTTTCTCGCCACTTAGTCAAATTGACCGGCGATTCATCAGGACCAGTGTCTAACTGAGTTATTTAAGGTATAACTGTCTGCAGTATGGCTGTTCCAATATTTTGCATTGTCAAAATAAGGGGAAGTAGTGTACCTGTGTTGCGCTCTGTATTCCTATCGGGTGATGGTGAAAAATCCTAACTTTAAGACTTTCGGTATTCACAGAAGGCATTTAGGAGTCCTAAAGTTAGGACTCCTAACTTCTGTGAATACCAAAATGAGTAAGTGCCTTCTGTGAATACCAAAATGAGTAAATGCCTTCTGTGAATACCAAAATGGTAGTAAGTTTAGGATTTTGTCTTAAGTTAGTTCTGTGAATCGGGCCCTAGATGAGATCCTCTCTAATCTCTTCAAACATGTAACGGGAAATTCAATCGGAATTGTACAGAACATATACAGACATTTAGGTAATACCAGCATTTTTAAAACATTGGATCGACCATATAAAGATAAATGAAGATGATCTAATATCTCTAATGTTGAATTAACTTTTGTCAGTGCCACATTCATATTTAATTCTGGAATATTGCAAACTGAACGTGAAATCTTAATTCCTAAGCAGGTAACCTCTGGGACAGTGATTACATTTGCCGGAGGATCCCCTCCAACATAAAGAATTTCACTTTTAGAGATATTTAGCCTATACCCCGAGAATGATCCAAACCGGGCGTCCAATTCGTTAATACCTGGGAGTGCATTACATATATCACTAGTAACTACAACGATATCATCCGCATAGGCAAGGGCTCGGTAATCTGTATGGTATACACAAATGGCTTTATTATTCTCAGCTGGGTTTAACTTATTCAAAATAAGGTCAATGGATAAAGCAAATAAAAGTGGGGAACATGGGCACCCTTGCTGTATACCGCGGAAGATGGAGAACTGAATAGATTTTAGGCCGCCCACACGGATGCAGGCAGTTGGGGAATGGTAGAGAGCTTTCAAAGCAAGTAGTATTCCAGGTCCAAATCCCTTTAATTTTAAAATATCCCACAAATAAGGCCAGGAAACCCTGTTGAATGCCTTTTAGGCATCCATCAGGGTTACTCCCATTGTGGAGTTCGTAGCTTGCACCCAATCCACAAGAGCGATCAATCAACGAACACTATCAGCTGTATCAAGCTCAGGAATAAATCCATGCTGATACTTAGACAACGAGCGGTGTAATTATGCCAGATAATCATGTCACTAAACTCTTCGGGCCCCATTTATGAAAAGTGACGCATCGCTGCGTGAAAACAGCGATGTGTCACTTTTCATTGTGACACCAATGATGCGTCATATTTACAGTATGACGCATCATATCGCAAGGAGTTACAGATACGACAGTATTTCTGATGTATCTGTAGTCCCAAAAGTGACGCATTGCTGGAGTGTGTCACAAAAGTGACGCAACTCCAGCAATGTGTTCTTTCATATGGGGCAAGCCCCATGTGAAAGTTCCTGCATCAGTCTTACGCCTGCTGTGAGGCAGGCATAAGATTTTGACGCATATGAGTCCTAGAAGTGGGGCAGTGAGATCTCATAGATTTCACTGCATCACTTCCATGACCCTTTCTTGTGTCAATGCCCCCCCTTGCATCCATTATACCTGGCGCAGGTGTAATGTGGCACCGGGGTTTACAAAGTGACGCATCTACCTAGAGGTGTCACTTTGTAAATATGGCACAACAAGGCATATTTTTTACGCCACTGGTGCGTCAGAAAAAGTGACGCACCAGCGGTGTAAAAGTGGTGCACAGCCTCATAAGAGTATAATTTACTATTGGCATCAATAACTGATATAGGCCTGTGTGAGGAGGGAATCGAAGGTGGTTTATCTTTTTTTTTTTAAATTGTGATTATGGAGTTCCGCCAGGACGGAGGGGCATTCCCCTTCTGGCCTTCCTTTAGCACTGACCGAAAGATGTTAAAGAATTCCAGAGGAATGCCGTCAGGGCCTACGGCCTTACCAACAGCCAATGATGTCAAGGCTGCCTCGACCTCTTCACATATAATGGCGGTATCCAGTTCTTTGCTATGATCAGCTGTTAGTAAGGAAATTTCAGGATCCGCACTAAAGTCTAGTAAATTATCTTCACTACCACATGTAGCTTCCTCTGTGTACAGCTTACTATAGAATTTGCAGAAAACCTCCAATACTTCTACCGGTTTATCATAAGTTTGCCCTGTCTCATCCTGTATACTGTCTATCCTTTTCGCCACTTCTTTCTGACGCAGCCTTTCTGCCAATATTTGGCCCGAATTTTCACCCACCTCATAGATCTCTGCTCTATAAACTGCATTTTGAGTGGCTAGTTTGGTCGCAAAGTTCTGATACACCATTACAAAAGAGAAACTACTGGTCTGTAACAAAAGGAAATATGAGGCAAAAACAGAATCTTTGTCATCACCCTACCCTATGCTAAACTAGGAAGGAATCCCCTCAGCCCACCAGGTGGCAGAACTTCATCATCTGGGATTGACAAGACTGGTACTTAATGGCACAGCTCACCTTGTGAAATGGAGAGCTGTACTAAATCATAATACCAGTGATGGATCAAGCCACAATTTATTTTAGAACCAGTGGTGCTGAAATGTTTTTTGCAGTGATTATAAATGTAACAAAATCAAGATTGCAATTTTAAATTGACTACTATGATAACTGAGACTACTTTAATATGCGCTACCACAATGTCAAGACTAAAAACAGAGGGCCTCATTTATGAAAAATGACGCATCGCTGCGTCAAAACAGCAATGCATCACTTTTCATTGCGCCCTCCTTGCGACACCAAGGATGCGTCATATTTACAGTATGACGCATCATTGCGCAAGGAGTTACAGATACTTCAGTATTTCTGACATATCTGTATGGCGCAAAAGTGACGCATTGCTGGAGTGTGTCACAAAAGTGACGCAACTCCAGCAATGTGTCCTTTCACATGGGGCAAACCCCATGTGAAATGGCCTGCGTCAGTCTTACGCCTGCTGTGAGGCAGGCATAAGAAATTGACACATTTGCGTCCTAGATGTGGCGCAGTGAAATCTTATAGATTTCACTGCATCACTTCTATGACCTTTTCTTGTGTCAGAACGCCCCCACTGCATACATTATACCTGGCGCAAGTATAATGTAGCACAGGGGTTTACAAAGTGACGCATCTACCCAGATGCGTCACTTTGTAAATTTGGTGCAACAAGGCACATTTTTTACGCTGCTGGTGCGTCACAAAAAGGGACGCACGAGGCGGTGTAAAAGTGACGCACGGCCTCATAAATGAGGCCCAGAGTGTGGATAGTTTGACATAATAACTATCATCAGTTGGTGAAACAAGTCTACATGTTTCAGCCATTCTGGATAATCTTAAAACTTTGGCTTTCTTCAGGACAAGAAACTACACTACTGCAAATACGACAAAAAACTGTGTGGTGAAAAAAGAAATTTGGGTGAAAAAAATTCAATCAAAAATTGTTGGCGTGATACTGCAGTTTCTTGTCCTGAAGAAAGCCAAAGGTTTAAGACTATCAAAAATGGCGGAAACATGTAGACTTGTTTAACCAGCAAATGTTTCTTGAATTTCTCGTTTATTAATTGAGTAACTTAATGTTTCTCCTCGTACCCCTGACTTAAAAGCGTCCCACACCATAGGGATAGAAGCAGACCCGCGATTGATGTTAAAAAAATCGACAATCCATTTCCCCATTTGTTCAACATACTGTGAGTCAAGTAGTAATTCGCGCTCAAAAGTCCAAGCTCTTGGAAAGGAGGTGAAGTTGGCTTCTAACTCTAAAATAATCGGATTATGATCAGCAATTATTTTGGGCAAAATATCAAACTTGGCATTATTGACAAGACCCGTAGTGATAAAGAAATAATCTAGACAAACATGTTTTTGGTGAGGAGCAGAAAAAAAAAAGTGCTTACTGAAGTTCCCATCCCCTTTACGTGGCCTATATCACTTAAACCAAACTCTTTAATTGACCTCTAGTCGCCTTAAAAACTTTGTTTTTTTTCCCTTGATACGTTTAATTGCTAGTTATTACCACCTTCCCTTCCAAATGAAGATTAAAGTCCCCACATAAAATTAAAGGTGAGGGCCAGGCAGCTAACTCAATACTAAGATGATTCATCATAGCTGGATCGTCTAGGTTAGGGCCATAGATTGTACATATTGTCCACGAGGAACCTTCCAAACAAAGCTCTATAATTACCCAACAACCAGAAGAGTCCTCTTTTACACGCTTACATGTCCCCCAGACAAATCTCTTAAGAACAGCTACCCCTCTTGTCATAGTAGCCTGTTGTTTACACCCAACTATTTCCATACCCGAACCTTTGAGCCAACTTCTATTTCTAAGGAATATGAGTCTCCTGTACACATAATAAGTCAACTCTCATAGATCTAAGCAATTGAGCCATTATTCCTCTTTTTTTCTTCTCATTTAGCCCACAAATATTCCAGGAACACACACAAATTCTACCCATTCTCATAAACATAATAGCTTAACACGACTAGATCATAAATTCCAGCTGCTTTACTACTGCAAGCTGTTAAACAGAAGTATATGCTTATAAGATTTTTATTCAACAAATGTTAACTGTATCTTACACTTAGAACCACTTTTCTACTATTCCTTGCCCCACACCCCCTGCCCTACCCACCCTTCCTACCCTGAAAACCACCCTCATCCACCCATAGACCCACCCATATGAGGCAAAGGGACTGATTAGTCCCCATTGGTGATGGAGAGAAAGTTGCTCTTCACCGGTCAATGCCCCCCCACCTCCCCCTAGCTTAAATTCAAAGAAAAAAACACAACAACACTATTCCCATACTCTTAATTACACACCATGCACTTTACCCTAAATTGTTCCTAGGAGGTCCTTAGCAGCAATTTCAGAAACAAAATACTGTGTTTTCTCCTTATATGTAATTTTTAGCCTGAAGCGTTTAAGCAGATATTTCTGGGCTCCCTTGGCTTGGAACAAAGGTATAAGTTGTCTCAGGTGCCACCTCTGTTGCACCGTGGCCTGACAATAATCAGGGCACACAAAGAATGCAACCCCCTTCCCCTTTCTCTTACGATCTGGCCTGGCTAAATCCTATAAGGCTTCTCGCACCAAAAGATTGTTTAAACAAATTAGTATGGCTCTAGGCTTCCATTTGACTGCCTAGTACCATTTCGTTTGTGAAAGGGGAATCAGTTTACTCGTTGTAGTTCAACCTCCCATCTCCATTGGGCCAAATCAGGGAAGGCTTCTGAAAACAGCTCTTGAATGAATTGTCGAATATCAATGCCTTCCATTCCTTCTGGGATGCCACGAACATGCAAATTGTTCCTCCTAGACCGATTCTCGTGGTCGATTAACTTTCATTTCAATCTTTATTCGGTTTAAAAAACCTTGTAAGATACAATACATTTAATCATAATACATCATATCATAAAAAGAGTTTGTTTGAGTACATAAAAATAACAAATAGATAAAAATGTCAACACCCTTCCTTTGCATATAATATATAGAATTCAATTCATTTCCCAGATTGTCCACTTGGGAGTAGCTTAGTCCCAGTCGGCCCCCCTAATGTCCAAGAACACTGAATAAATATACAGAATAAAACAATAAATTAACATCTGTTTTTGTTAAAAATGTATACCAGGACAGTAAAGCAAGCAACACTTTGGCAGCTAACGGTTAACACAGTAACATAGTAGGCTAGCCTATTTCCTTAGGTTTTTTGGTCTTTCATCTTCCTAATAAAAGCTACACATAAGAGAAAATGACTCAGGCTGAACACAATCAGTTGGGCAGTGTCTCCCTTAAAAATTCTAAGCCCATCCTTAATTAGTCGGAGGCCTAGTTTTTTACAAATTGGCTTTAGCCATTTTTTCCTGGCTTTAAGGTATGCTGGGCATATAAATAAAACATGGGACACATCCTCTTTCAGCCCCATCTCGCAAAACTCACATGTATCTGAACCAGCGGGCCCGGCCAACCCCTTATTACAGTTCCAGCTAGTTGTCCTTTCTTTTAGTTGCAAAATACCATACCGGAACTTTAAGTATAGGCTTTTGGCCAATGGAGGATACATTTCGTCCATAAAGGGCTCTAATTGCATGGTCATTTTTAATTCAAAAAATTTCGAGGTTAAAGTCCCTGTTCTGGGGTTTGATAATACTGAATCTCCAATATAGTCCCAGTACCTTAGTTTCAAGATCCTTTTTGAGCTATTTGTAAGAGAATCAGGGTCAACCCAAAAATCACTTAACCCTAGTTTTTCTAACCAATTTTTGACGTGCTCTAACCATGGCAAGTGAGTGATGTTCCTTATAGCCAGTATCTCTTTCAATGCTTCTCTATAGTCAGTCAGCTCCTCAGTGGACCATAAGCGGACCCAATAGAGCAGCGGACGAAGAGAAGCATAGTCATCTGTACGTCGAAAGTTAAGGTCCCATAATACGGGTGTTAGTGGTGTTGACCCAGGTATCCCTAGGAGTTGCCTAATAAAGGAATTTTCCTTCACTCAGAAAGTGTCCTTTGAAGCATAAGCCCAGAGATCCGCGCCATAAAGTGAGGATGATTGTACTTTATACTCGAATAGTTCAATGGCAGGTGAAACTGCTTTAAAATGGCTATTCTTATGCCTCTTTAAAATCGGACACTGGTTTTGAGTCAGCCTTAATTTTGAGTTCTCCAATTGTGTTTTCCATGTAATGTTACTGTCTAAAATGATACCCAGGTATTTAAAATTGGGGACTTCTTCAATAGGTTCATTATTTATCTTAAAAACTTTACTGAAACCTTTATGAGGGTTAATTGTCATAACTTTTGTTTTTGAGGAATTAATTTCTAGTTCCTTGTCATGGCAATACAAGATACATTTATTTAAAAGGTTTTGAAGCCCCCTAGGTGTCTGAGAGATTAAAATGGTGTCGTCTGCAAACAACAATGCCGGAACGGCTTGCCCACTCAATTTGGGAGAGTCATGCTCGCAGCCCAAAAGAGTGTCCGGAATGTCATTGACATATAGGGAGAATAAGGTAGGTGCCATTACGCACCCTTGCCTTACCCCTTTCGCTATTTTTATCTTCTCACTGACTTCTCCGTTAGGTCCCCATCTAACTCGAGCATAATTATTCTCGTGAAGTCTAATTAAAATTTGAAGGATGTTCCCGGGGACGCCCATCTTATTTAGTGTCTTCCATAGGGCTGCCCTTGGAACCATATCGAAAGCTGCCTTCAAATAAACAAAAGCCACGTATATATGGGAACTTCTTATAATCGTATATTTCCAGACTAAACATAAAAATCTAAAAACCTGGTCTACAGTGCTTATCTTTGATCTAAAACCTGCCTGGTATTTAGTATAGATAGAGTGTTCTTCAATCCAGGTGGAAAGCCGGCTAAGAACTTGACTTGCAAAGATCTTTTGTAACACGTCAATTAAGCTGATAGGCCGATAATGCGAAGGATTTGACCTATCACCCTTCTTGAACAGTGTTACAATCTCCGCCCCCTTCCAGGTTTCTGGGACAGATGCTCCTCTAGCAATATCATTAGATAGTAGATTGATATAAGGAGCCCAAATATAATTCTCGTGTTTCCAAAGGTCACCAGGTATTCTGTCAGGGCCTTGCGCTTTCCCTGGCTTGACTGCCTTGATTGCTAGGATTGTTTCTGTCAAGGAGAAGACAAGAGGTGTATCATGCCCAGCCAAAGAAGACTGCAAACTGTCCCAACCTTCAGTCTCGCCAGAACCTTCACAAGCATATAATAAAGTAAAGTGCCTGACCCAAGTTTCCTCCTCTAAGAATTTATCTTTGCATTCAGTCACCCCCCTGGTGCCTCTAGCAATGAGGCTCCAAAAGGAGGTCTGATCTTTACATTTACATGCGTCCAGCAAATCTGACCAAACCCTTTCGTCCCACTCTTTTTTGGCCATTAATAGGACTCTTTTGTACTGGGCTCTCTTAATTCTCACAATGTCCGCTGAATCCCCCCTAACCGCTGTAATTAGGTCTGCTTTGGCTCTCCGGCATTCCTGGTTATACCAGGTAATCCCTGTATGTTTACCCTTTTGGGCGTTGTGTGATCTTTTTACCGCCCTAGTTAGGATATTGCCAAGCTGGTCAATTAAATGATCATGAGATTCTATTAGACAAGGATTTTGGATGACAGTACTATTTCCTAAGAGAGGGGACATGTGCCTCACAAATACATTATAGATTTGACTAATGATTGTTGTGTTACCTAAAACCACTGGCCACTTCAGGGATCTACGATTGTTTGCCACTAAAGGGTCCTGTGGTAGGGAAACAGTACTTTTAGCACTTTTATCAAGGGTTTTAAAGATCTGAGTCTGGACAGATAAAATCAATGGATAGTGATCACTTTTTGTGCGGTCATCCACCATTAGATCGATGATCATGGGCCATGAATTCAGAGAGACTATAAAATAATCTAAATGGCTAGGATTCGCCCCTCTAGTAAATGTTGGTTTACTGGGGCAGTCTGAAGGCAACCGCCCATTGCAGGCACGTAGGCCTCGCTCGAGAGTCAAGTTCAATAGTTGTAGGGACCTCACTGTACAAGGTGCTTTATAATTTGTGTCAAGCAAGGGGATATTATTGACCCTGTCCTCGTGAATGTCTTCTAAACCTATTATAGGTTTGAAACCTCTGTTGAAGTCACCACCTATAATCACTGTTGCATTTTGATCAAACCCCGCCACAATATTACTCAAATGGGTTACAACTGGTGATTCTTCACACGATCGGTGCGGTCTGCTATAAATATTGATCACGTAAATGCTACAACCCTTAATGTTTTTTAACTCAAGTAGTAGAAGGTCGGGATTGTTTGTATCAATTTGCTTAAAAGATAGGCCGCCTGTGATTTTCACCCATATTGTTAGGCCGCCAGATGGTCTTCCCCCATTTATATTAACTGCGGGGATAAAAAAGGATCTATAGTCAACCTTGAAATAGTTCTCGAGCCCCCAGGTTTCCTGGAACATGATTAGATCTCCACTAGCCAGATAGTCATGCCAGGCCGGATCTGGGAGGTTTTTTTTCAAACCTGCAATATTCCAACAGATTATTTTTGCTCTTTCTAAGGCATCTGGTTTCCCTGTTGCCTGCTGTTGTATAATAGACCCATTTACATCTAACTGTTGTGTTTGTGCCATTATGTCAGCGTAGTGCAGTGACTGTTGAGAATTTTTAACAAGTGTGATCTGCTTTGGTACAGCTTCGGGATGCAAAATAGGATGTGACATTGCCAAAGCCCCTCCATCAAGTCAATCGCAATCAGCTAGATCAGCTAGGGCCCCAAACCTATTTGAGGTGCTAACTCCCCAATTATAAGATGGGGCCCCATGGCCCCAACCGCTTGCTGGTACATTCCATCTAGGTGCAGGGGTAATAGGATATGCCAAATTCTGGTGAGCACCTGGCCATCCTCCGTTATGATTGCCATTGCCTATGGGTGCAGGGGTAATGGGATATAATAAATTCTGCTGCCCACCTGGCCATCCTCCATTGTAATTGCTATTGTCTAAGGGCCCAAAATTATTAGCAGATGTACCCGGCCCTCGTCTGCCCATTAAGTTCCAATTTTGCCCTGGAGTAGTAAAACAAGGAATGTTATGTTGATTAACTTGCCATGGGCCAGTCCTATTTTTGGAAACATGGTTTGTATCAAACATTGTAGGTCCCCCACCCCATCCATTATTTCTCGCTAGCCAAGCTGGCTTCAGAGTCTTGTGATTATTAGCTTTTTGCGACTCATTGTAAAAGAATTCTAATGTAAGGGGGATTATAGAACTACTTCTTCTTTGTGGTGGAAGAATATTGGATAGAATATAGGGAAGAGCAGCTGGATTAAAAAAATTTAGTACCACACAGTCGCCCTTCCATTTTTTTTGCTTATTTCCTATCCATCTAACCCTCCTTGCCATTTTGATTTCTTCAGCCAGCCGCTGTTCGCCCCCCGGTGGTATCCGCATATTATTTGACAGCCAATATAGTGCCTTACTTATTAGTGACGATGTTGACTCGGTTTGACCCGGTGGTAAGGTTGGTGTATTTGCTAGAACTAACACCAATGGTGATGCTTCAACTACAAATTGTGTTGAGTCTTCTTCAAAACTAGGGGGCACTGTAGCATGTGGTGGGTCACTTAATTGGGCAATTGGGACTTCTTGTGGCAAAACATTAATATTGGGGCCAGTTTGCGGGCATTCCGGAATGGTTGGCCCTGGAGGGGTAACATCTGACGTTGACCCGGATTCATTATCTTCCTTTGGACAGTCCTGGCCCTTTTTATCATTACTTAAGACATTTCCTATCGCATCTGCTAGTACATTTTGTGTACCTCCCAATTTCTTTATGTCCGCAGAGAGTTTATCAATCTTGCTAATAAGTGGCTTGATGAGTGTCTGGATTTTTATTTCCAACAGCTCTGCTATCCTTGACATTAAGTCGTCATCCGATATCTCCCTCGAATTGACCTCCTCATAATTCTGGCGAGTGCTTTTTGTCTTTGGTGGTGACGTAACCTTGTTTTTTCCAGAGCGTGCCCCCCCACGTTTATTTTGTAATCTACGACAGGCTCTAACTGCCCTCGAGGCCCGCTTTACAGATGGTTCGTCCTCCAATTCTTCTCTTTCTTCAACCACAATGACAGCATGTGCATCTAAATCATTGTCCACATGTGGCTCAGTATCCACCACATTTGCTGCACTGGTGTTAATACTGACATTTACTGGGAGGTTTGTTACATCAGCATCATTATTAGAGTCTGATAACAGAGACTCATTTGTTTGTGAGATAGTGGGTGGACTCATGGGAGGGAGAATAGGTGTCTGACTCAGTCCCAGCGACTGCCTGCGCTCACTGTTTATCTTGGTGACTACTTGAACAAGGTAGTTCCCCATTGTATTCTTTGGTGTTTCAGAAATCATTTGGTTATTTCTTTTGGGCATAATTATACAGGAGGGTGTGATAGTCTTGTACCCACAACTCAATAAAATAACAAGGTGTAACTCAAGGTTTAAAAGCAATGTCTTACTTCAAAATCTTATACAGGTATCCAGTGAACTCCTTTCCTGCTTCGTAGTGGAGTAGAAACTGCTATGAACTTCTCATCGGAGGCCCCCTCCTCTTTCCAAGCTCCTGGGCGATTCAGTGGCAGCTATACAGGCTACTTGCCGACCTCTGTCTGGTAACTAGGTCTTGGAAGGCGGTCAACCAAAAAGCAATAACACATCCACTGGTAGTGAGCTAGCTGGAACTGATCCCTGATGTTCAATGAAAAATCTTTAGGGGGGTGGCCTAGCCTGGCCTATTCGTGCCGAAGAGGGCCGTAGAGGGCCCGCCCTTTGCCCGGGCTTAGCCCCGGGCGCTCCCGCGCGCTACCGCGTCGCGGGGGCGGACGCTGTGCTTTATGCGCCCCTGGCGCGGTATCCGGGCGCTAGGGCTGCTGGGTAGTGTAGTTCAGCAGGCCTGCGCTCCACTCGGCGGCCGCACCTGTGATGAACTGTGTGGCGGCGGGAGGCGAGCCCCTGTGTCCACGGATCAGGGCTGGATGCTGGTCACCGTCACTGGTAGGTCCCGAGCTCTCCTTAACTCTGTGGCAAAAGTCCCCGCTCTGCCGGGGCAGACGCTGTGCTTTATGCGCCCCTGGCGCGGTATCCGGGCGCTAGGGCTGCTGGGTAGTGTAGTTCAGCAGGCCCGCGCTCCACTCGGCGGCCGCACCTGTGATGAACTGTGCGGCGGCGGGAGGCAAGCCCCTGTGTCCACGGATCAGGGCTGGATGCTGGTCACCGTCACTGGTAGGTCCCGAGCTCTCCTTAACTCTGTGGCAAAAGTCCCCGCTCTGCCGGGGCAGACGCTGTGCTTTATGCGCCCTTGGCGCGGTATCCGGGCGCTAGGGCTGCTGGGTAGTGTAGTTCAGCAGGCCCGCGCTCCACTCGGCGGCCGCACCTGTGATGAACTGTGCGGCGGCGGGAGGCGAGCCCCTGTGTCCACGGATCAGGGCTGGATGCTGGTCACCGTCACTGGTAGGTCCCGAGCTCTCCTTAACTCTGTGGCAAAAGTCCCCGCTCTGCCGGGGCAGACGCTGTGCTTTATGCGCCCCTGGCGCGGTATCCGGGTGCTAGGGCTGCTGGGTAGTGTAGTTCAGCAGGCCCGCGCTCCACTCGGCGGCCGCACCTGTGATGAACTGTGCGGCGGCGGGAGGCGAGCCCCTGTGTCCACGGATCAGGGCTGGATGCTGGTCACCGTCACTGGTAGGTCCCGAGCTCTCCTTAACTCTGTGGCAAAAGAGTTTAGGTTTAGGACAGTTAATGTCATCCCTAAGGATGTTCAAAGAAAAATCTTCTGTTTTTTACTGGACCATTTCATCCTCCACTGAGGAAATTCTGGCTTCCGCCTCACCGATTCGGACAGACATCTCGTTAGAGGTCTTAACCACTCTGCGTACTGTATTTTGCAACTTGCGGACTGCGCCTTGCATTCGCAAGGCTTCAGCTTTCGTCTCCTCATGTTGTAGCATCACTGCTTGATAAATGGTGGCTAGGGGGATCTCAGTCTCCACATGATCCTCTGGTAAAGAGTCAATAAACCCACTCCTGGATTCAGTTGTTGAGACCTGCTCCAATTCAACTGGCTCCTATTCGATAGAAAAGGACCCAATGTGGGGGATCCATCATTTTCGAGACCCCCTTTAGAGAAGGAGCTAAGGGAGTCCCTAACCTCTCTGGCCGTGCATATTGTACCTCTCTCACCCGTTGCTATCATGCTGCTTTCTTCATCCTCCAAGAGAGCAGAGCTTGAAACTTCTGTCGTCTGGCCAATCACCTTCTGTACTCTCAATATCTGAAGTATTAGAAAGGTCCGACATTGAATAGAATTGGCCTGCAGAATCTCCAGAGTCCACCTCAATCAGTGCTTCACTCACGGCCTGACACTATGAAACGTTTTATTGCCATTAGTGTCTAACACCGCTATTGACTTAACCCTCTGAGTATCGAGTACAGCCTCTAATTTGCCAGAAGATGACACAGTCTTTCTTGAGAAACTTTACAATGTCCCCTTCCGCCACAGTATCGCTATCAATATCGGCATTAACATTGACATCATTGCTTCCAACCTGAAGCGTATCAGCTGAAGCGGTTCTAAATGGCAGTTCGTTTTCTATCAGGGGCTGACGCAGAGCTGACATTATCATTAACATTACAGGTTTGCTGAGTAATTTATTTAATGCTCACCTCACCTCCGGCAACAGTCTTACCTTTAGGCAGAGGTTTCTTTCTAAACATGCTGGGTATTTTAGCCCTGGTACCCTCAACTTCACCCTCCGTTCTAGCCAAGGCAGGGGAGGATGGTAGATCACCTTGCACAGGGTTTGAGACTACCACCGCAGCATCTTCAGTGTTAATCCTAGTTGGAAGCAGCACATTAGCCGGATCTTCAGGGGGCCCTGTAACTCCCCAGGTAGCACTTGTCATGGCAGAAGCTTTCCCAGCGATCGCAACTGTGACCCCCCCCCTGTAGCAGCGGCAGCCGCCCGTGTCTTCGGTCCTTTTGGTGTCATGCGGCACGCATTTTTGGCCGCCATCGTAACGGGGACAGAAATATTACCCGGGTCTTAGGGGCATCCCACCATCCCCTGCAACCACCACGGGAAAATCGCAGAAGCCAAGTGTGAGCAAGAACCAGATGCAGGAGGTACAGAAGTTGCAGCGGGCCGCCGGAGGCTGTGTCGATTTCTCCCGAACAGAAGACGGGAGTACAGACGTCAGTAAGCACGTTGGAGTCGCAGAAGATCAAGCAGCATGTCCAGACTACATACCAAGGTAAGCAGTTTAGTAGTTAGGGGCGATTCCCTCCATTTTTTACAAACTGCAACAACCAGAGAGGCGAAGGGAAGTTTATCGGTGGAGAACTCGCATCGCCTACCTCAGTCGGAGAGGGACGTGTCCGCCATCTTGCTGTATTTACTCCGGAACCTGCATGTACTAAACAAAATTCGTTTTGCTTTAATTATTTCGAGGGTCACGCAGCCCCCACCGCAGTGAAATCAGCCGCCAGCTCTGCAGCATTCCAAAACACCCGGCACTACGCCCTACACTACCCAAAAACACTGCACTACCCTAAACCTTAACCTCATAGGAGCGTCGAACGTACAGCGCCCAGCACTGAACGTTCGAATAACGGGTGCTGGCCCGTTGGCCAACAGTCGTGCGCAGCACTGGCAAGGTAGTGCTCACGACGACCATTGGCCGACGGCAGCCCTTATAGGGTTAACACACTACCCCAGGCCGAACCCACTACACCACACAAACACCACTGCCCTACCCTAAACACTACCCCTCCGCACGACCCCCTACACTACCCAAACACCACTGTGCTACCCTAAACCTTAAAACACTACGCCCAGCACGACCGGCTACACTACCCAAACAACATTGCACCACCCTAAACCCTAAAACTCTACTACCCAGCACGATTCCCTGCACTACACAAACACCACTGCACTACCTTAAACCCTAACAAACTACTCACAGCATGACCCCCTACACTACACGAACACCACTGCACTACCCTAAACCCTATATCTACCCCCAGCACAACCCCCTACACTACCCAAATAACACTGCACTACCCTAAACCCTAAAACATTACCCCAGCACGACCTCCTACACTACACAAACACCACTGCACTAACGTAAACCCTAAATATACCACCAACACAACCCCCTACTCTACACAAAAACCAATTCACTACCCAAAACCCTAAATCTACCACAGCACAACCCCTACACTATACAAACACCACTACACTCCTCTAAACCCTAAAACACTACCCCCGGCACAACCCCCTACACTACTCAAACACCACTGTAAAACCCTAAACCCTAAAACACTACCCCAGCACGAAATCCGCAAACACTACACAAATACCACTGCACTACCCTAAACACTAACCAGCATGACCCCCTACACTACCCAAACACCTCTGAACTACCCTAAACCCTAAAACACTACCCCAGAAAGAACCCTACAGTAACCAAACACCACTGCACAACTCTAAACCCTAAACCCTAAATCTACCCCAGCATGACCCCCTACACTACACAAACACCACTGTAGTACTCTAAACCCTAAAACACTACCCCCAGCACGAACCCTAAAAACTACACAAACATCACTGCACTGCCCTGAACCCTAAATCTACCCCAGCACGACCCCCTACACTACCCAAACACTACTGCACTACCCGAAACCCTAAATCTACCCCCAGCACAACCCCCTACACTACACAAACACCACTGCAATACCCTAAACCCTTTATCTACCCCCAGCACAACCCCCTACACTACCCAAAAACCACTGCAGTACGTAAACCCTAAAACAGTACCCCAGCACGAAACCCGCAAACACTACACAAACACCAAAGGAACTACCCTAAACCCTTAAATATACCCCCAGCAGGACCCCCTACACTACCTACATACCACTGCACTACCCTAAACCCTAAAAAACACTACCCCTACACTAGACGAACACCACTGCACTACCTTAAACCCTAAAACACTACCCACAGAATGACCCCCTACACTACACGAACACCACTGCACTACCCTAAACCCTATATCTACCCCAGCACTACCCCCTACACTAGCCAAATAACACTGCACTACCCTAAACCCTAAAACACTACCCCAGCACAACCCCTACACTATACAAACACCACTACACTCCTCTAAACCCTAAAACACTACCCCCGGCACAACCCTCTACACTAGTCAACACCACTGTGCAACCCTAAACCCTAAAACACTGCCCCCAGCATGAGCCCCTACACTACCTAAACACGACTGCGCTACCTTAAACCCTAAAACACTACCCATGGCATGACCCCCTACACTTCCCAAACACCACTGCACTACCCTAAACCCTAAAACATTACCCCCGGCAGGACCCCCTACACTACCCAAACACCACTGCGCTACCCTAAACCCTAAAACACTACCCCCGGCAAGACCCCCTACACTACCCAAACACTACTGGCTACCCTAAACCTTAAAACACTACCCCAGCACGACCCCCTACACTACATAAACACCACTGCACTACCTTAAACCCTAAATCTACCACCAACATGACCCCCTACTCTACACAAAAACACCAATTCACTACCCAAAACCCTAAATCTACCCCAGCACAACCCTACACTGTACAAACACCACTACACTCCTCAAAACCCTAAAACACTACCCCCGGCACAACCCCCTGCACTACTCAAACACCACTCTGCAACCCTAAACCCTAAAACACTGCCCCCGGCATGACCCCCTACACTACCTAAACACCAATGCGCTACCCTAAACCCTAAAACACTACCCATGGCACGACCCCCTACACCACCCAAACACCACTGCGCTACCCTAAACCCTAAAACATTACCCCCGGCACGACCCCCTACACTACCCAAACACCACTGCACTACCCTAAACCCTAAAACACTAACCCCGCCACGACCCCCTACACTACCCCAACACTACTGTTTACCCTAAACCTTAAAACACTACCCCGGCACGACCCCCTACAGTACCCAAACACCACTGTGCTACCCTAAACCCTAAATCACTACCCCAGCACGACCCCCTACAGTACCCAAACACCTCTGCATTACCCTGAACCCTAAAACACTACCCCAGCCCGACCCACTACAGACCCAAACACCACTGCACTACCCTAAACCCTAAATCTACCCCAGCACCACCCCCTACACTACCCTAATACCACTGCCCTACCCTAAACCTTAAAACACTACCCCCTACAATACACAAAAAACACTGCAGTATCATAACCCTAAAACACAACCCCCAGCACAAAACCCGCAAACACTACACAAACACCACTGCACTACCCTAAACCCAAAATGTACCCACAGCAGGACCCCCTATACTACCCAAACACTACTGCACTACCCTAAACCCTAAATGTATCCCTATCATGACCCCCTACACTACTCAAACACTACTGCACTACCCTAAACCCTAAATGTATCCCTATCATGACCCCCTACACTACTCAAACACCACTGCACTACCCTAAATCCTAAAACACTACCCACATCATTACCCCTACACTACACAAACACCACTGCACTACCGTAACCCTATATCTACCCCCAGCACAACCCCCTACACTACCCAAATACCACTGCACTACCCTAAACCCTAAAACACTACATTCAGCACGACCCCCTACACTACCCAAACACCACTGCACTACCATAAACCCTAAAACACTACCCCAGCAAGAACCCTACAGTAACCAAACACCACTGCACAACTCTAAACCCTAAATCTACCCCAGCACGACCCCCTACACTATCCAAACACTACTGCACTACCGAAACCCTAAATCTACCCTCAGCACAACCCCCTACACTACACAAACACCACTGCAATACCCTAAACCCTTTATCTACCCCCAACACAACCCCCTACAATACCCAAATACCACTGCAGTACTGTAAACCCTAAAGCAGTACCCTAGCACGAAACCCGCAAACACTACACAAACACCAAAGGAACTACCCTAAACCCTAAATATACCCCCAGCAGGACCCCCTACACTACCCACATACCATTGCACTACCCTAAACCCAAAAAAACACTACCCCTACACTAGACGAACACCACTGCACTACCTTAAACCCTAAAACACTACCCACAGAATGATCCCCTACACTACACGAACACCACTGCACTACCCTAAACCCTATATCTACCCCCAGCACAACCCCCTACACTACCTAAATAACACTGCACTACCCTAAACCCTAAAACACTACCCCAGCAAAACCCCTACACTATACAAACACCACTACACTCCTCTAAACCCTAAAGCACTACTCCCGGCACAACCCCCTACACTACTCAACACCACTGTGCAACCCTAAACCCTAAAACACTTCCCCCAGCATGACCCCCTACACTACCTAAACACCACTGTGCTACCCTAATCCCTAAAACACAACCCATGGCATGACCCCCTACACTTCCCAAACACCACTGCAGTACCCTAAACCCTAAAACATTATCCCCGGCACGACCCCCTACACTACCCAAACACCACTGCGCTACCCTAAACCCTAAAACACTACCCCCGGCATGACCCCCTACACTACCCAAACACTGCTGGCTACCTTAAACCTTAAAACACTACCCCAGCACGACCCCCTACACTACACAAACACCACTGCCCTACCTTAAACCCTAAATCTACCACCAACACGACCCCCTACTCTACACAAACACAAATTCACTACCCAAAACCCTAAATCTACCCCAGCACAAACCCTACACTATACAAACACCACTACACTCCTCTAAACCCTAAAACACTACCCCCGGCACAACCCCCTGCACTACTCAAACACCACTGTGCAACCCTAAACCCTAAAACACTGCCCCCGGCATAACCCCCTACACTACCTAAACACCACGGCGCTACCCTAAACCCTAAAACACTACCCATGGCACGACCCCCTACACTACCCAAACACCACTGCGCTACCCTAAACCCTAAAACATTCCCCCCGGCACGACCCCCTACACTACCCCAACACTACTGGCTACCCTAAACCTTAAAACACTACCCCGGCACGACCCCCTACAGTACCCAAACACCACTGTGCTACCCTAAACCCTAAAACACTACCCCAGCACGACCCCCTACAGTACCCAAACACCTCTGCATTACCCTAAACCCTAAAACACTACCCCAGCATGACCCGCTACAGACCCAAACATCACTGCACTACCCTAAACCCTAAATCTACCCCAGCACCACCCCCTACACTACCCTAACACCACTGCCCTACCCTAAAACTTAAAACACTACCCCCTACAATACACAAAAACCACTGTAGTACCATAAACCCTAAAACACAACCCCCAGCACGAAACCCGCAAACACTACACAAACACCACTGCACTACCCTGAACCCAAAATGTACCCACAGCAGGACCCCCTATACTACCCAAACACTACTGCACTACCCTAAACCCTAAATGTATCCCTATCATGACCCCCTACACTACTCAAACACCACTGCACTACCCTAAAGCCTAAAACACTACCCCCTATACTAGACGAACACCACTGCACTATCTTAAATCCTAAAACACTACCCACATCATTACCCCTACACTACACAAACACCACTGCACTACCGTAACCCTATATCTACCCCCAGCACAACCCCCTACACTACCCAAATACCACTGCACTACCCTAAACCCTAAAACACTACATTCAGCACGACCCCCTACACTACCCAAACACCACTGCACTACCATAAACCCTAAAACACTACCCCAGCAAGAACCCTACAGTAACCAAACACCACTGCACAACTCTAAACCCTAAATCTACCCCAGCACGACCCCCTACACTATCCAAACACTACTGCACTACCGAAACCCTAAATCTACCCTCAGCACAACCCCCTACACTACACAAACACCACTGCAATACCCTAAACCCTTTATCTACCCCCAACACAACCCCCTACACTACCCAAAAACCACTGCAGTACCGTAAACCCTAAAGCAGTACCCTAGCACGAAACCCGCAAACACTACACAAACACCAAAGGAACTACCCTAAACCCTAAATATACCCCCAGCAGGACCCCCTACACTACCCACATACCACTGCACTACCCTAAACCCAGAAAAACACTACCCCTACACTAGACGAACACCACTGCACTACCTTAAACCCTAAAACACTACCCACAGAATGATCCCCTACACTACACGAACACCACTGCACTACCCTAAACCCTATATCTACCCCCAGCACAACCCCCTACACTACCTAAATAACACTGCACTACCCTAAACCCTAAAACACTACCCCAGCACAACCCCTACACTATACAAACACCACTACACTCCTCTAAACCCTAAAGCACTACTCCCGGCACAACCCCCTACACTACTCAACACCACTGTGCAACCCTAAAACACTTCCCCCAGCATGACCCCCTACACTACCTAAACACCACTGCGCTACCCTAATCCCTAAAACACTACCCATGGCATGACCCCCTACACTTCCCAAACACCACTGCAGTACCCTAAACCCTAAAACATTATCCCCGGCACGACCCCCTACACTACCCAAACACCACTGCGCTACCCTAAACCCTAAAACACTACCCCCGGCATGACCCCCTACACTACCCAAACACTGCTGGCTACCTTAAACCTTAAAACACTACCCCAGCACGACCCCCTACACTACACAAACACCACTGCCCTACCTTAAACCCTAAATCTACCACCAACACGACCCCCTACTCTACACAAACACAAATTCACTACCCAAAACCCTAAATCTACCCCAGCACAAACCCTACACTATACAAACACCACTACACTCCTCTAAACCCTAAAACACTACCCCCGGCACAACCCCCTGCACTACTCAAACACCACTGTGCAACCCTAAACCCTAAAACACTGCCCCCGGCATAACCCCCTACACTACCTAAACACCACGGCGCTACCCTAAACCCTAAAACACTACCCATGGCACGACCCCCTACACTACCCAAACACCACTGCGCTACCCTAAACCCTAAAACATTCCCCCCGGCACGACCCCCTACACTACCCCAACACTACTGGCTACCCTAAACCTTAAAACACTACCCCGGCACGACCCCCTACAGTACCCAAACACCACTGTGCTACCCTAAACCCTAAAACACTACCCCAGCACGACCCCCTACAGTACCCAAACACCTCTGCATTACCCTAAACCCTAAAACACTACCCCAGCATGACCCGCTACAGACCCAAACATCACTGCACTACCCTAAACCCTAAATCTACCCCAGCACCACCCCCTACACTACCCTAACACCACTGCCCTACCCTAAAACTTAAAACACTACCCCCTACAATACACAAAAACCACTGTAGTACCATAAACCCTAAAACACAACCCCCAGCACGAAACGCGCAAACACTACACAAACACCACTGCACTACCCTGAACCCAACATGTACCCACAGCAGGACCCCCTATACTACCCAAACACTACTGCACTACCCTAAACCCTAAATGTATCCCTATCATGACCCCCTACACTACTCAAACACCACTGCACTACCCTAAAGCCTAAAACACTACCCCCTATACTAGACGAACACCACTGCACTATCTTAAATCCTAAAACACTACCCACATCATTACCCCTACACTACACAAACACCACTGCACTACCGTAACCCTAAATCTACCCCCAGCACAACCCCCTACACTACCCAAATACCACTGCACTACCCTAAACCCTAAAACACTACATTCAGCACGACCCCCTACACTACCCAAACACCACTGCACTACCCTAAACCCTAAAACACTACCCCAGCAAGAACCCTACAGTAACAAAACACCACTGCACAACTCTAAACCCTAAATCTACCCCAGCACGACCCCCTACACTATCCAAACACTACTGCACTACCGAAACCCTAAATCTACCCTCAGCACAACCCCCTACACTACACAAACACCACTGCAATACCCTAAACCCTTTATCTACCCCCAACACAACCCCCTACACTACCCAAAAACCACTGCAGTACCGTAAACCCTAAAGCAGTACCCTAGCACGAAACCCGCAAACACTACACAAACACCAAAGGAACTACCCTAAACCCTAAATATACCCCCAGCAGGACCCCCTACACTACCCACATACCACTGCACTACCCTAAACCCAGAAAAACACTACCCCTACACTAGACGAACACCACTGCACTACCTTAAACCCTAAAACACTACCCACAGAATGATCCCCTACACTACACGAACACCACTGCACTACCCTAAACCCTATATCTACCCCCAGCACAACCCCCTACACTACCTAAATAACACTGCACTACCCTAAACCCTAAAACACTACCCCAGCACAACCCCTACACTATACAAACACCACTACACTCCTCTAAACCCTAAAGCACTACTCCCGGCACAACCCCCTACACTACTCAACACCACTGTGCAACCCTAAACCCTAAAACACTTCCCCCAGCATGACCCCCTACACTACCTAAACACCACTGCGCTACCCTAATCCCTAAAACACTACCCATGGCATGACCCCCTACACTTCCCAAACACCACTGCAGTACCCTAAACCCTAAAACATTATCCCCGGCACGACCCCCTACACTACCCAAACACCACTGCGCTACCCTAAACCCTAAAACATTACCCCCGGCACGACCCCCTACACTACCCCAACACTACTGGCTACCCTAAACCTTAAAACACTACCCCGGCACGACCCCCTACAGTACCCAAACACCACTGTGCTACCCTAAACCCTAAAACACTACCCCAGCACGACCCCCTACAGTACCCAAACACCTCTGCATTACCCTAAACCCTAAAACACTACCCCAGCATGACCCGCTACAGACCCAAACATCACTGCACTACCCTAAACACTAAATCTACCCCAGCACCACCCCCTACACTACCCTAACACCACTGCCCTACCCTAAACCTTAAAACACTACCCCCTACAATACACAAAAACCACTGTAGTACCATAAACCCTAAAACACAACCCCCAGCACGAAACCCACAAACACTACACAAACACCACTGCACTACCCTAAACCCAAAATGTACCCACAGCAGGACCCCCTATACTACCCAAACACTACTGCACTACCCTAAACCCTAAATGTATCCCTATCATGACCCCCTACACTACACAAACACCACTGCACTACCGTAACCCTATATCTACCCCCAGCACAACCCCCTACACTACCCAAATACCACTGCACTACCCTAATCCCTAAAACACTACATTCAGCACGACCCCCTACACTACCCAAACACCCCTGCACTACCCTAAACCCTAAAACACTACCCCAGCATGACCCCTACACTACATAAACAGCACTGCACTACCCTAAACCCTAAAACACTCCCCCCTACACCACACAAACACCACTTCACTACCCTAAACCCTAAAACCCTATCCCCAGCACGACCCCCTACACTACACAAACACCATTGCACCGCCCTAAACCCTAAATCTACCCCAGCACTACCTCCTACACTACCCAAACACCACTGCACTACCCTACACCCTAAACACTACACCCTACACTACACAAACGCCACTGCACTACCCTAAACCCTAAAACACTACCCCAGCTCGACCCCCTACACTACACAAATACCACTGCACTACCCTAAACCCTAAAACACTACCCCAGCACAACCCCCTACATGAAAGGGACTTTATGCAGTGCCTCCTTTCGTATCTTCCTTTACAAACATGTCTGTTTGCAGTTTCACGGTTTTGCTTTTAGCATAGTATGTTTCTTTGCCTCTAGACTGAGGAAAAGTATTTCACTAGAGCGATGTCACATAATTTAGCCCCCCAATATAGATCTATGCAGGCACTTTGTGCAAATGTAGACATTATTCAGAACATGCTAAGCAGTAGCACAGTTGAACTCTGAGAGATCGCTTGCCACTTAAACGGTAAGGCAGGTGTAAAAAGGGGCGTGGCCTCGGACCACCTCTCCGCAACGCAGCTCTGTGGCGCTTGCTGGAGGTACCTGGTGGGCTAGTTGGACCCCAGGGATCCCCCAACTTAAAAAGCTTCACAGGGGTATTTGCACAGTGGTGATGGAAGGGGGCTGGGCCTGAAGTGACATGTGTACAAACATGCCCTGTGGCTCGTTTTAAGTTTGGGAATTAATTCCTCTTCAATCTTGAGGGTCCGTGGGGGCCAACTATCCCACCAGGTACCTCCAGTAAGCGCCAGAGGCCTTTGTTGCAGAGAGGTGGTCCAGGCCATGTCCCTTTTTACACCTCTCTGCAACACAGCTCTGTGGCGCTTACTGGAGGTACCTGGGGGGCTAGTTGGACCCCAGGGACCTTCAGGATTCAAAGGGACAAAATCCCCCAACTTAAATCGTGCCACGGGCGTGTTTCACAGTGGTGAATGGAGGGGGTGGGCCTGAGGTGATGTGTGCAAACACGCCCTGTGGCGCCTTTTATGGTGGGGAATTAATTCCCCTTCAATACTGAGGGCCCCTGGGGAACAACTAGCCCAGCAGGTACCTCAAGCAAGTGCCAGAGGCCTGCATTGCAGAGAGGTGGTCCAGACCACGCCCCTTTTTACACCTCTGCAATGCAGGTCTGTGGCGCTTACTGGAGGTACCTGGTTGGCTAGTTGGACCCCAGGGACTGTGAGGATTCAAGGGGACTTAATCTCCCAACCTAAAATGGCCACAGGGCTTGTTTGCACACGTCACCTCAGACTCCCCTCCCTTCACCACTGTGTAGACACACCCCGAGGTGTATTTTAAGAGGTAGTTTGAATTGCCCTACCCTATTACGTAGGGCCTTACAGAGGAGGTCAGCCTAATCACATGGGGACCCCAACACATAGTATTCCCCAGTGTATGTAGGTGTTTTCACTATTCTAAGTGTATTGTAGCATACCACTGGCTCTAGGGCTGGTTAGTCAGAGTTAGTTACCACCAGTACCAATCTGAAAAAGTTGTGGGTACAGGATGATTTTGTAACAAGGCCTCTTTCTGCTCCTCTGTTGGTTCTTTCTGCACATGTCTTGCTTCTTCTTGCACTTTTCTTCGTCTTTGTGGACTTCTGTTGCTTCTTTCTGCATTTCTTTTGCTTCTTTCTGTGTGTTTTTTATTGTTTTTTCACATTTTCTACCTGTGTAAGGGGTCGCTAGAAACTAGCATTTGAAAAACCTTTGAAATTCACTGAAAATACCATAGGTTTCAGGCACGTTATAGTTAGAAATTAGCATTAAAAAAAACCTTAGAAATTCACTAAAAAAACATAGGTTTCCGGGGTGTTATAGTTAGCTGGACATTTCACCCATACATAACCATAGAAATTCCTCCGTTATAGTTGGCTCGCGCCCCTGCAATGCACTGCTGATGACGTCACATATTACATCACTCATGACATGGTCAGTGACATCACTGAGACATCACTGATGACATCTCAAATGACATCAATGATGACATCACTGATGACATCATCCATGTGATAAATTGATGCATCATCTCACACCCAAATATACCCTTTTAATACACCCACTCTAAATTACAGACTGCCATTCTCAAAACCATAGACACTCCAATAGCAATAACTACATACACACTCACTGATTCTTAGGTATACACATACATCCACTCACTCACCTGTACAGTCATTCATAATTATGGTCACTCAGTACAGGACTATCATATGCACTCATACACCTATATAAACACTCACACACCACCACTCATCCATATAGGTATGCACACACCTAGTCAGTCATGCAAATTATTATTCACACTGCCATTTACTCACCTATACAGTTATACACACACCAGTTCAAATACTCATACAAATATGAGCACATTCTCATGCTCTTATATAATCACTGATACAAGCATACACCCATCCATACAACCACTCCCAGAATCACACACTTTCACTTATAGTCATTTATATAATCCAACACACATATATACTACCTTTCACATATGTAGTTACTCACACATCTACCATTGAGATATACATTCACTCACTAACATGGCCATACACAGTCACCCAACCATACAGTCCATCACAGATGCACTCTTGAAAACATGCACCCAGTGAATCACCCACTCACACATCTATGCACAGAGTCACATACACCCCACCAATATAAACATTCAGGCACCCATACAGATACTCAGACAACCAATCAATAACACATATAAACACTAATGTAGCTTCTCACAAACCCATGCGGCCGGTTACACACCAACAGACAGACGGATACAGACATTCACACAGTTTAATCACTAACTCATGCATTCAGTAAGATATGTTTAATCACTCACTCATAGAGACAGTCATGCACCTACTAAATCATCCATTCAGACACTTATACACCCACTCATTCTTCAATATGCCATTCCCTATATATAGTCAACATATTTAAACTTTACAAAAACACACAGTCACTAGATGATGTCATTTGAGATGTCATCAGTGATGTCACTGACCATGTCATGAGTGATGTAATATGTGACGTCATCAGCAGTGCATTGCAGGGGCGCAAGTTACAGTCAGCAGAACTTACTATAACAGAGGAATTTCTATGGTTTTGTTTGAGTGAAATGTCCAGCTAACTATAACACCCTGAAACCTATGTTTTTTTCAGTGAATATATATATATATCAAAACAAAACAGGCAATAGGCACAGGAGAGACAAGTTTCGGCAGTCACACTGCATATATATATATATATATATTCACTGAAAAAACCATAGGTTATAGACCATATATAGTTAGGAATTCGCATTTACAAAACCTTATTTTACTCACACAAAACCATTGAAATTCCATATATAGTTAGTTGCACTAACTATATATCGCGCACCCGCAATCCACTGCTGATGATGTCACATATTACATCATTCATGACATGGTCAGTGACATCACTGATGACATCACTGATGACATCTCAAATGACATCACTGATGACATCTCAAATGACATCACTGATGACATCTCAAATGACATCACTGATGACATCACTGATGACATCTCATTTGACATTACTGATCACATCACTGATGATATAATTCATGTGATAATACGATGAACCTCTTCAGACTCTAATATAACCTTAGATACAATCAGTGTAAACAGACACTCACAGACTGTCACTCATCCATGGAGTTACTCACACACCTAGTCAGTCATGCAAAGAATCAATCACACCTCCATTTCCTCAACTATACAGTTATACAAACTTTACTTATTCAAACATATACTAACACATATTTACTCTCTTATACAATCCCTGATACAAGTTCACAATGATCCATACAGCCACTCACACATTCACTGGCTCTTATGCACAGTTATTTATATATGTCAACTCTCACATGTACTGTGTTTTACATATGTACTTACTTTGACATGTAGCACTGAGATATCCATTCACTCACCAATACACTCATGCACACAGTCAACCACCCATACAGCTGTTTCCACATGCACTTTTGAAACCATACATCTAGTGAATCAACTGCTCACACATCTATGCACAGAGTCATACACCTCCCAGCCACCCACACACACACTCAGTCTCCCATACAAATACTTGGGCAACCAATCAATAACCCATATAGTTACTCATATAGCTACTTATCAACACATGCAACAGTTTACAGAACAACAGAGATAATGATGCACAAATTAAGACAGTTTAATCACTAACCCATGCACTCAGTGAGACACATTTAATCACTCACTCATACAGTCAGTCATGCACCTACTAAATCCTTCATCCAGACACTTATACATCCACTCATTCTTCAATATGTAAGACATATTTTAACTTTACAGAAACATACAGTCACTGGATGTTGTCATCAGTGATGTCATCAGTGATGTCATTTGAGATGTCATCAGTGATGTCATCAGTGATGTCACTGACCATGTCATGAATGATGTAATATGTGACATCATCAGCAGTGGATTGCGGGTGCGCGATATATAGTTAGTGCAACTAACTATATATGGAATTTCAATGGTTTTGTGTGAGTAAAATAAGGTTTTGTAAATGCGAATTCCTAACTATATATGGTCTATAACCTATGGTTTTTTCAGTGAATTTTCAAGGTTTTGTAAATGCTAATTCCTAACTATATATGGTCTATAACCTATGGTTTTTTCAGTGAATTTTCAAGGTTTTGTAAATGCTAATTCCTAACTATATATGGTCTATAGCCTATGTTTTTTTCAGTGAATATATTACCTACTGGCGGTCGCCAGTAGGTATATATAGTTAGGATTTTTTCTCTATGGGATTTTTGAAAATTCTATGTCTAATAACTTTGGCGTTTGTGGACGGAATTGGCTGAAATTTTCAGGAAAATGGAACATTTTGTTTCTGAGCAGCCCCTGACAATTTGGGGGGGTTTCATCAAGGGGGGGCCGAGAAAAAAGGGGGGTCCCAAAACACGTTTTTCCCATGTTAATTTCCATAGGGCGGTTGGCCTCACTTTTAGCTCGAACGGCTGAATGGATTTGCACGAAACTTGGCAAAATTGTAGGGACTGTTAGCCCGATGTGCCTTTGCTAGGTCTCAATATATGTGCTCCAGTGGATTTTGAGTAATTTAGGTTCAAAAAAAGATATATATCTGGGCGGAGCCTAACCACACATCTGATCTGATTGGCTGTCAGCACTTCATCCAAGAAGTGTTGGCAGCCATCTTGGGACCAATATACATGATAGCACCTCATTAAAAAGCATTGTAGTTAATAGAGGGTTTTAGGACTTTAGTTACATTATAAATCATTTGTTGATGGTACCATACTCGTTTTAGGAATTGTGGTGGGTTCTAAGGTGATTTTACCATGTGAAAAAACCTTCTGCTGTGATATCATGAATATTGTTTGAAAGAAAACTAATATCTCATGATTTTCCCACAGTGGTTTGGAAGGGGATCTATAAGCTAAACTGAAAGCATATTTTCTGTAAATTCACATTATCTTTCTCAGTCATGTGAAAATGAAGTCTGACATTCTCAGTAAAACATGTACATCCAACAAGGACAGAGACTGTCAGTTGATTCCTTTGTGTTCTACTGCAGCCTCCTAGAGTGTTCTAAAGAACAACTAGAGCGCTAACAGTCCTACTTATTACAAAGGTATGGCACACCTGAAGCCATCTTGATTGGAATAAAGTGGTAACTCTTAAAACATTTAATTTAAAAAGAAACAACATGAGGGGGTATATTTTGCCATAGAAAGTATGATTAGTGCTGCAGAATGAAAAATTAGGGCACATTTTGAGTGACTTCTCAAATCCTTTTCTATTTCATTAAAACATTCTGACATGCAGTCTCCCAAAATGGCCACCAGAGACAAAAGAGCCCAAATGTAGCCCAAATATCACCCAGATGTAGCCCAAGTATAGCCCAATGACAGAATGTCCCAGAGTGTTCTAAAGAACAACTAGAGCGCTAACAGTCCTACTTATAACAAAGGTATGGCACACCTGAAGCCATCTTGATTGGAATAAAGTGGTAACTCTTAAAACATTTAATTTAAAAAGAAACAACATGAGGGGGTATATTTTGCCATAGAAAGTATGATTAGTGCTGCAGAATGAAAAATTAGGGCACATTTTGAGTGACTTCTCAAATCCTTTTCTATTTCATTAAAACATTCTGACATGCAGTCTCCCAAAATGGCCACCAGAGACAAAAGAGCCCAAATGTAGCCCAAATATCACCCAGATGTAGCCCAAGTATAGCCCAATGACAGAATGTCCCATAGTGTTCTAAAGAACAACTAGAGCGCTAACAGTCCTACTTATTACAAAGGTATAGCACACCTGGAGCCATCGTGATGGGAATAAAGTGGTAACTCTTAAAACATTTAATTTAAAAAGGAACAAAATGAGGGGGTATATTATGCAATAGAAGGTATTATTAGTGCTGCAGAAAGAAAAATTAGGGCACATTTTGAGTGACTTTTCAAATCCTCTTCTATTTCATTAAAAAATTCTGACATGCAGTCTCCCAAAATGGCCACCAGAGACAAAAGAGCCCAAATGTAGCCCAAATATCACCCAGATGTAGCCCAAGTAGAGCCCAATGACAGAATGTCCCAGAGTGTTCTAAAGAACAACTAGAGCGCTAACAGTCCTACTTATTACAAAGGTATGGCACACCTGAAGCCATCTTGATTGGAATAAAGTGGTAACTCTTAAAACATTTAATTTAAAAAGGAACAAAATGAGGGGGTATATTTTGCCATATGAATTATGATTAGTGCTGCAGAAAGAAAAATTAGGGCACATTTTGAGTGACTTCTCAAACCCTCTTCAATTTCATTAAAAAATTCTGACATACAGTCTCCCAAGATGGCCACCAGAGACAAAAGAGCCTAAATGTAGCCCAAATATCACCCAGATGTACCGCAAGTATAGCCCAAAGACAGAATGTCCCAGAGTGTTCTAAAGAACAACTAGAGCGCTAACAGTCTTACTTATGACAAAAGTATGGCACACCAGAAGCCATCTTGATTGGAATGAAGTGGTAAGTCTGAAAACACTCAATTTAAAAAGGAACAACATGAGGGGGTTAATTTTGCCATAGAAAGTATGATTAGTGCTTCAGAAAGAAAAATTAGGGATCATTTTGAATGACTTCTCAAATCCTCTTCTATTTCATTAAAAAAATTCTGACATGCAGACTGAAACATGCACTTTGAATACCAGCAGCAGACGTCCCTGGTGAGCAGTAGCTTTACTACAGTGATCTAATGTGCAACTAGAGTGCTAACATTCAGAATTTATGGCAAATGTGTGACACATCTGAATGCCTTCTTGATGGAACCAAAGTAAACAAGCATTGAAAATGCAATAGATCTCGCCCTCGTTTAAGTTAAAGCCATTCTGTTTGTAATGAGGTGGCTTTTTAGCTTTGCTTTTATTAGTGTTTTTTCAACTTTCATGTAAATAACATGCATCTGTATGCATATAAGTATATGTATGCATGCATTTATGTTTGTATTTATATAGATATACAGATGATATATGTTTATATATGTATGTATATATATATATATTCACTGAAAAAAACATAGGCTATAGACCATATATAGTTAGGAATTAGCATTTACAAAACCTTGAAAATTCACTGAAAAAACCATAGGTTATAGACCATATATAGTTAGGAATTAGCATTTACAAAACCTTGAAAATTCACTGAAAAAACCATAGGTTATAGACCATATATAGTTAGGAATTCGCATTTACAAAACCTTATTTTACTCACACAAAACCATTGAAATTCCATATATAGTTAGTTGCACTAACTATATATCGCGCACCCGCAATCCACTGCTGATGATGTCACATATTACATCATTCATGACATGGTCAGTGACATCACTGATGACATCACTGATGACATCTCAAATGACATCACTGATGACATCACTGATGACAACATCCAGTGACTGTATGTTTCTGTAAAGTTAAAATATGTCTTACATATTGAAGAATGAGTGGATGTATAAGTGTCTGGATGAAGGATTTAGTAGGTGCATGACTGACTGTATGAGTGAGTGATTAAATGTGTCTCACTGAGTGCATGGGTTAGTGATTAAACTGTCTTAATTTGTGCATCATTATGTCTGTTGTTCTGTAAACTGTTGCATGTGTTGATAAGTAGCTATATGAGTAACTATATGGGTTATTGATTGGTTGCCCAAGTATTTGTATGGGAGACTGAGTGTGTGTGTGGGTGGCTGGGAGGTGTATGACTCTGTGCATAGATGTGTGAGCAGTTGATTCACTAGATGTATGGTTTCAAAAGTGCATGTGGAAACAGCTGTATGGGTGGTTGACTGTGTGCATGAGTGTATTGGTGAGTGAATGGATATCTCAGTGCTACATGTCAAAGTAAGTACATATGTAAAACACAGTACATGTGAGAGTTGACATATATAAATAACTGTGCATAAGAGCCAGTGAATGTGTGAGTGGCTGTATGGATCATTGTGAACTTGTATCAGGGATTGTATAAGAGAGTAAATATGTGTTAGTATATGTTTGAATAAGTAAAGTTTGTATAACTGTATAGTTGAGGAAATGGAGGTGTGATTGATTCTTTGCATGACTGACTAGGTGTGTGAGTAACTCCATGGATGAGTGACAGTCTGTGAGTGTCTGTTTACACTGATTGTATCTAAGGTTATATTAGAGTCTGAAGAGGTTCATCGTATTATCACATGAATTATATCATCAGTGATGTGATCAGTAATGTCAAATGAGATGTCATCAGTGATGTCATCAGTGATGTCATTTGAGATGTCATCAGTGATGTCATTTGAGATGTCATCAGTGATGTCATCAGTGATGTCATTTGAGATGTCATCAGTGATGTCATCAGTGATGTCACTGACCATGTCATGAATGATGTAATATGTGACATCATCAGCAGTGGATTGCGGGTGCGCGATATATAGTTAGTGCAACTAACTATATATGGAATTTCAATGGTTTTGTGTGAGTAAAATAAGGTTTTGTAAATGCGAATTCCTAACTATATATGGTCTATAACCTATGGTTTTTTCAGTGAATATATATATACATACATATATAAACATATATCATCTGTATATCTATATAAATACAAACATAAATGCATGCATACATATACTTATATGCATACAGATGCATGTTATTTACATGAAAGTTGAAAAAACACTAATAAAAGCAAAGCTAAAAAGCCACCTCATTACAAACAGAATGGCTTTAACTTAAACGAGGGCGAGATCTATTGCATTTTCAATGCTTGTTTACTTTGGTTCCATCAAGAAGGCATTCAGATGTGTCACATATTTGCCATAAATTCTGAATGTTAGCACTCTAGTTGCACATTAGATCACTGTAGTAAAGCTACTGCTCACCAGGGACGTCTGCTGCTGGTATTCAAAGTGCATGTTTCAGTCTGCATGTCAGAATTTTTTTAATGAAATAGAAGAGGATTTGAGAAGTCACTCAAAATGATCCCTAATTTTTCTTTCTGAAGCACTAATCATACTTTCTATGGCAAAATTAACCCCCTCATGTTGTTCCTTTTTAAATTGAGTGTTTTCAGACTTACCACTTCATTCCAATCAAGATGGCTTCTGGTGTGCCATACTTTTGTCATAAGTAAGACTGTTAGCGCTCTAGTTGTTCTTTAGAACACTCTGGGACATTCTGTCATTGGGCTATACTTGGGCTACATCTGGGTGATATTTGGGCTACATTTGGGCTCTTTTGTCTCTGGTGGCCATTTTGGGAGACTGCATGTCAGAATTTTTTAATGAAATAGAAGAGGATTTGAAAAGTCACTCAAAATGTGCCCTAATTTTTCTTTCTGCAGCACTAATAATACCTTCTATTGCATAATATACCCCCTCATTTTGTTCCTTTTTAAATTAAATGTTTTAAGAGTTACCACTTTATTCCCATCACGATGGCTCCAGGTGTGCTATACCTTTGTAATAAGTAGGACTGTTAGCGCTCTAGTTGTTCTTTAGAACACTATGGGACATTCTGTCATTGGGCTATACTTGGGCTACATCTGGGTGATATTTGGGCTACATTTGGGCTCTTTTGTCTCTGGTGGCCATTTTGGGAGACTGCATGTCAGAATGTTTTAATGAAATAGAAAAGGATTTGAGAAGTCACTCAAAATGTGCCCTAATTTTTCATTCTGCAGCACTAATCATACTTTCTATGGCAAAATATACCCCCTCATGTTGTTTCTTTTTAAATTAAATGTTTTAAGAGTTACCACTTTATTCCAATCAAGATGGCTTCAGGTGTGCCATACCTTTGTTATAAGTAGGACTGTTAGCGCTCTAGTTGTTCTTTAGAACACTCTGGGACATTCTGTCATTGGGCTATACTTGGGCTACATCTGGGTGATATTTGGGCTACATTTGGGCTCTTTTGTCTCTGGTGGCCATTTTGGGAGACTGCATGTCAGAATGTTTTAATGAAATAGAAAAGGATTTGAGAAGTCACTCAAAATGTGCCCTAATTTTTCATTCTGCAGCACTAATCATACTTTCTATGGCAAAATATACCCCCTCATGTTGTTTCTTTTTAAATTAAATGTTTTAAGAGTTACCACTTTATTCCAATCAAGATGGCTTCAGGTGTGCCATACCTTTGTAATAAGTAGGACTGTTAGCGCTCTAGTTGTTCTTTAGAACACTCTAGGAGGCTGCAGTAGAACACAAAGGAATCAACTGACAGTCTCTGTCCTTGTTGGATGTACATGTTTTACTGAGAATGTCAGACTTCATTTTCACATGACTGAGAAAGATAATGTGAATTTACAGAAAATATGCTTTCAGTTTAGCTTATAGATCCCCTTCCAAACCACTGTGGGAAAATCATGAGATATTAGTTTTCTTTCAAACAATATTCATGATATCACAGCAGAAGGTTTTTTCACATGGTAAAATCACCTTAGAACCCACCACAATTCCTAAAACGAGTATGGTACCATCAACAAATGATTTATAATGTAACTAAAGTCCTAAAACCCTCTATTAACTACAATGCTTTTTAATGAGGTGCTATCATGTATATTGGTCCCAAGATGGCTGCCAACACTTCTTGGATGAAGTGCTGACAGCCAATCAGATCAGATGTGTGGTTAGGCTCCGCCCAGATATATATCTTTTTTTGAACCTAAATTACTCAAAATCCACTGGAGCACATATATTGAGACCTAGCAAAGGCACATCGGGCTAACAGTCCCTACAATTTTGCCAAGTTTCGTGCAAATCCATTCAGCCGTTCGAGCTAAAAGTGAGGCCAACCGCCCTATGGAAATTAACATGGGAAAAACGTGTTTTGGGACCCCCCTTTTTTCTCGTCCCCCCCTTGATGAAACCCCCCCAAATTGTCAGGGGCTGCTCAGAAACAAAATGTTCCATTTTCCTGAAAATTTCAGCCAATTCCGTCCACAAACGCCAAAGTTATTAGACATAGAATTTTCAAAAATCCCATAGAGAAAAAATCCTAACTATATATACCTACTGGCGACCGCCAGTAGGTAATATATTCACTGAAAAAACATGGGTTATAGACCATATATAGTTAGGAATTAGCATTTACAAAACCTTATTTTACTCACACAAAACCATTGAAATTTCATATATAGTTAGTTGCACTAACTATATATCGCGCACCCGCAATCCACTGCTGATCATGTCACATATTACATCATTCATGACATGATCAGTGACATCACTGATGACATCACTGATGACATCACTGATGACATCTCAAATGACATCACTGATGACATCACTGATGACATCTCAAATGACATCACTGATGACATCACTGATGACAACATCCAGTGACTGTATGTTTCTGAAAAGTCAAAATATGTCTTACATATTGAAGAATGAGTGGATGTATAAGTGTCTGGATGAAGGATTTAGTAGGTGCATGACTGACTGTATGAGTGAGTGATTAAATGTGTCTCACTGAGTGCATGGGTTAGTGACTAAATTGTCTTAATTTGTGCATCATTATATCTGTTGTTCTGTAAACTGCTGCATGTGTTGATCAGTAGCTTTATGATTAACTATATGGGTTATTGATTGGTTGCCCAAGTATTTGTATGGGAGAGTGAGTGTGTGTGTGGGTGGCTGCGAGGTGTGTGACTATGTGCATAGATGTGTGAGCAGTTGATTCACTAGATGTATGGGTTCAAAAGTGCATGTGGAAACAGCTGTATGGGTTGTTGACTGTGTGCATGAGTGTATTAGTGAGTGAATGGATATCTCAGTGCTACATGTCAAAGTAAGTACATATGTAAAACACAGTACATGTGAGAGTTGACATATATACATAACTGTGCATAAGAGCCAGTGAATGAGTGAGTGGCTGTATGGATCATTGTGAACTTGTATTAGGGATTGTATAACAGAGTAAATATGTGTTAGTATATGTTTGAATAAGTAAGGTGTGTATAACTGTAGAGTTGAGGAAATGGAAGTGTGATTGATTCTTTGCATGACTGACTAGGTGTGTGAGTAACTCCATAGATGAGTGACAGTCTGTGAGTGTCTGTTTACTCTGAGTGTATCTAAGATTATATTAGATTCTGAAGAGGTTCACCGTATTATCACATGAATGATGTCATCAGTGATGTGATCAGTAATGTCAAATGAGATGTCATCAGTGATGTCATCAGTGATGTCATTTGAGATGTCATCAGTGATGTCATCAGTGATGTCATTTGAGATGTCATCAGTGATGTCATCAGTGATGTCATTTGAGATGTCATCAGTGATGTCACTGATCATGTCATGAATGATGTAATATGTGACATGATCAGCAGTGGATTGCGGGTGCGCGATATATAGTTAGTGCAACTAACTATATATGAAATTTCAATGGTTTTGTGTAAGTAAAATAAGGTTTTGTAAATGCTAATTCCTAACTATATATGGTCTATAACCCATGGTTTTTTCAGTGAATTTTCAAGGTTTTGTAAATGCTAATTACTAACTATATATGGTCTATAACCTATGGTTTTTTCAGTGAATTTCAATGGTTTTTTAATAGCAAATATCAAAAGCTTTAAAATGTCAAGTACGTGGAAGGTAAAAACATTTTCGTGTTTATGCACGCTGATGTGCTTTGAACGCTGCCCCCCCCCCTCTTTTCTTTTAGGAGTATTCTCTCTTTGCAGATAGTGAAGGGTAGGTAACGCAGGCCTTTGCCCCCGTTGTAATCCGTTGTGCCTGCTTCCCTCTCCATTTGATTGATTGTTATCCTAGCATTTATTGTTTTGGAATTGGTTCTCTTTGGTTCATTCTCTATTTACAAACAAGCACAGAGTCGCAATACTCTGTTTAGTCTTTGCAGATAGTGAAAAATCGTTAAAAAAACAAAAGGAATCAAGCAAAATCAGTAGGCCACTAATGGGATCTCTTTTTGACCTCGCTAAAATAGAAACATTATGAACAACCGCTCATGAGAAATACGTAACTAGTGAGAGGAACTGAGCTCGACACCATGATGGCTGCAAGACAGCCCGGCTCCGCCGCCCACCCCACCTAAAATAACGACAAACCCTATGCAAATATTATAAATATATACAACACTCCAGCAAAGTAACAGGGTAAAATGTTTTATTAAATAACTATTTACATGGCAGCCTGCTGCAACATCGATTCAAACAAGCCTTTGTATTTGGGGCTCAAAATCAACAAGTAACAGGGTAGAACGTTTTATTAAATAACTATTTACATGGCAGCCTGCTGCAACATCGATCCAAACAAGCCTTTGTATTTGGGGCTCAAAATCAACCATCAATAGTAAGATTTTCATAGGTGAGTGTAGGTTCATGGTTTTCCATCCACAGACTAAAAGCCTGGAGTGGGAGTGAAAGAACAATAACTAGGTAAGAAGGAAGGCAGAGGCTGTGGAAAGGACTCTGGATATGGTATGTTGCTTGGTCCCTGAGATGCTTTGATGTCACTGCCTTGCACAAATGGCATAAGTCCTGGATGTTGGGTGCCATAGTTGAGGGTTCCGAGCAGCGCTTGTAACACTGTCTGAAGCTTATTTTCACCTGCTGCAGCTTCACTATTCTCAAAGTAAGTGGGGGCTGTTTGTGGACCTGACTGCATTTGAAAACAATGTGATGCGGTGCATCCCTGAACCGCTTGACGGAGGCCCCCGAGGGGTGGTGTGATGGCGCGGACTCAGAGGGGGCGCTTGGCTCCTGCCCCCTCCCCAAGTCTTGTTGCCCTGGTATGGCCTAAGATCGCCCCCGACATAGGCGGCCGGCTCCCAGGGTCAGGCGGAACTTTTTGCCTTTTGGTGACTCTTCCATTCTGGACCTTGTCCCACAATACGTTCGACCTGAAGACACGTCCTGCGGTGCCCTAGTCCGACCATCACATATTCCTGCGCCAGGAGACGACGTGGGGTGCACTAGAAGGGAGAGGCGGCGCGAACGAGCCTCCCCACCTTCCCAGGTGGAGGTTTCTCAGCTACACCCCAGCACATCACTCGACCGGCTGACTTGCGCCCGCTCTTGCGACACAGTGCCTCGCTCGGCCAGCTGAATTGCGCCTGCTCTTGCTATTACAACGTCTCACCCGCCATCCAACGGAATTGCACCCAATCTTGCGGTACAGCGACAGGCGGCTGCTAAGGAGCTCACGAAATGGCGGTCGGCTCCACAGACTTGAGCCTGGCCTGCAAGGATGGCTCTGGGCAACCGTGGAACTCGGACGCTTGACTGCTAGGGCATGGGCCCCATTCCCAAAAGAGTCCCCTCAGCCTTGAAGATTCAACAACAGTCACCGGGACCCCCGACTCCCGCAGACTTCCGGTGGGGAGCGACTGCCATGATTGCTCGCGGAATGGCCACGACGTAGCCACGGGATGCTCTCATGCTGACGCCAGCTTCAATCTGAAACATCCAGAAACACTGTAGACTACCAATTCGATCAGTTCCGGTGGAGCCCCAACGTGACCCGGTAGAGAAGAACTTGCCCTCCCCTCTTTGACTGAAGGTTCTTGCCTGTCCCTTCTGTTGTCATTTAACAGAACTTTTTGGACTGCTGAAAGGCGTTCTGTTCCGACCGCTGGTTGGTGGAGACATTTTGACTATATTCTGGACCTGCGTTGTCGCGTAATGCGTCATATGACGCGCCGCGTTAGCGCACCTGGAAGTGCTCCGGTGCGCGAGGCGCAGCTTCCCAGAAGCGATCCAGGGCGCGGCGCGCAGCGCGTAACGTAAGCATAACAGGTCATGTGACTTGTTAATAAAACTTTTCATTGGTTCATTTTACTTTTGTTTTTCTAATGATGGAGTGCTTGGTCATATGACCTAAAAATAACACTTTTCATTGGTTTAGAACATTTTTTTTCCCAAATGATGAAAGCCCCACCTTTTTTTTTCTCACTCTGACTTGTAAAGCAAAGGACCCAGATGCTTTTTCAGTTTATCACTAACAATGTTCCAGGCTAATGTATTTTCCCGGGAAATTTACAACTGTCCTGCAAGTAAAATATTCCTATTTCGAGAAAAAGGGCGTTTCTTCGTCCCATGAGGGAGCCGTTGAACAAAAGAGGCTCGACCTGCTGTCTTAGTCGCTGATAGGCATGATTATCGGATTCTTATCGATCACTTTATGTTGCAGGAGTGGAAAACACAACAGCCCTTGACCATTTATCTTTACTGCTTTCCTGCGTATTATACCTTTTAACCGTCATGTAATCGGGCTGCTTTATTTCACTTGCCTTTTACTGATTCGAAAACAGTGGCTATTATTCAAAACTTTACCAATCTAGGTACTACTACCATGTTTTGTTTTAAAAACCTTTATTGTGAAAATGTCAGTATAGAAATACGGGGCTATAACCACGTGGGCCGGCCACGGAGCAAACTGTAATCGTATATGATGAGGGGACATTTACACTGTAGAAGAACGTAACGGGTGGGCCATTAGGTTGCAAGAACTAAGGTGTCTAACAGTTGCGGAATCGGTGGACGTACATTTTATAATTAAAGTACGACAGGGCCAGTTACAATAAAATTATCTAGATATACATTTGCGGGCAAGTACCATGGGTGACGTTAATTCGAACTTTCAATAGTACAGTAATCAATAACACATCAGAACTTAATATCAATAGGGATGTCCAAATGTTCAATCAGTACTCATCCCCGCCCGCCATTTGCTTCAAAACTGCATACGTATCTCGTGATATCAAGGCTGGGCAACCAGTACACAACAAGGAGTTACGAGTCCCATTTATACCGGCGCCATTTTGGGCGAGGCCGGGCAGGTCCAGGATATAGTCAAAATGTCTCCACCAACCAGCGGTCGGACCAGAACCCCTTTCGGCAGTCAAAAAAGGTTCTTTTTAAATGACAACAGAAGAGATAGGCAACAAGAACCATCAGTCAAAAGAGGGGACGCTTTCGGGAATGGGGCCCATGCCCTAGCAGGCAAGCTTCCGAGTTCCAAGGTGTCCAGGGGCATTTTAGTGGACCAGGCCCAAATCCAAAGAGCCGGCCACCATTTTGAGAGTCCTGTTGCAGCCGCCTATCGCTGCACTGCAAGAGTGGCCGCAATTCAGCTGGATGGTGGGCGAGACGCTGTAGCCGCAAGAGCGGGCGCAACTCAGCTGGATGGCGGGTGAGGCTCTGTGCCGCAAGAGCGGGCGCAATTCAGCTGGATGGTGGGTGAGGCACTGTGCCGCAAGAGCGGGCGGAACTCAGCTGGATGGAGGGTGAGGCACTGTGCCGCAAGAGCGGGCGGAACTCAGCTGGATGGCGGGTGAGGCACTGTGCCGCAAGAGCGGGCAGAACTCAGCTGGATAGCGGGTGAGGCACTGTAGCCGCGAGTGAAACGCCAAGGGGCGCCCCACTGCAGCTGAGGAGCCTCCACCTGGGAAGGCGGGAGAGGCCCGTTCGCGCCGCCTCCCATCCCCCCGGGGCACCCCATGCCGTCTTTCGACGCAGCATTGTAGGATGGCCACACCAGTGCGGCAACTTGCTGGACACCACCTCGGTGCCATCCGGATCTCGGCGCGTTGTGCTGCCTTCGGCCTACTGTAGCCGCAAGTGCGGGCGCAACTCAGCTGGATAGCGAGTGAAACGCCAAGGGGCGCCCCACTGCAGCTGAGGAGCCTCCTGTCACGATTCCCCGGTTCCGTCTGTCCCTTCCAATAGAAATATGCCAAGTACCCACCAGTAATGCACTTCTAGTACATAACTGGTTAATTGGTTTCTATCCCATCTGAGAAAAAACCACCCCTTTCCCGTGCACCAGCACCTCTTATGTAAGTATGTCTTTTGAAAACTGTTTGTGTACTGGGTAAAGTGCTTCTTACAACGTTTGCTAAAGTAGAAAGGTTAAGGTGAAATAGTAATATTAATGCCATGTTTTAAGATCTCGCTTCTGGCCTGTTCATTGAACTAATGTAATATTTCATTTGGTTTTGACACAATGCAACTGAAAGCTTTCACACGCGATAGACGCGTGTGCTGTGATTCAGCCGTCTGAAAGAACAAAGCCTTCCGCTCGCGTTGCACGCGGAAGGCTGCAGACTGTTGCCACGTGCAAGCGCACGTTGACATTTGGTGCGGAAGGTATTTAAACCGCACCCTCTTCGAGAAACTCGCTTTGCCTCTGAGTTTCCGAGATTGCAGCATCGCGACCTTCTGATTCCTGGCTCCTGCGCTCGGAGAAGACTTCGAGGGAATTTCCTGCGCTCAGAGAAGACTTCGAGGGGATTTCTCTCCTAAAACAAAGCCTTTTGAACAGCTCATTTCTGCGCGCCTGGAGAACTTGACAAGCTGAACAAGGATCTCGACGAACAACTTTAAAGCTAAGTTTCTTTGGATTTTAATGGCGCCCAACGCAAGAGAGAAAGCTTTTAGAAAATAAGGACAAGACTAATACTATTTTCTTTTTTGGGGAAATTATTTAAATGCTAATGTTGCTTCTTGACTGCTGAAATTGTTTAGTGATTTAAGGTATTCACCTTTTTGGTTTTCTATGTTGAAGATATTCACAAGAATATTCATTGTGATTTTCAGATTATATTTTAGGATATTTAAAGATACTCTCTTGTCAAGAAATATTCACTGAAGCCAAAGTGAGTAGTCATTGCTGGAATTGTTGTTCTCTCTTGGTGAACTTTATTTTTATTAGGAGAATTAATGCAAAGGTTCTTCAGAACAGACACCCTAAAATTTAGAAGAGAAGAGAGCTTATCACGTAAGTGTAAGGTAATAGGAAATGGAGAAAGTACTAGGAGAATAAAAGTGTAAGGTTAGATTGTTTATATTTATTCTATTTAATTGCAGACTTTTAATCAAAGAGGACAATTCAAAGAGGACAACTCCCAAGACAGCATCCCTGACAAGACAAAGAAATACTGGACGGTGGACAGAACCAGACTGAATCGCAGGTAGGAATCAGCTTAGCGATAACTAGTCCTTACATAGAGTTAGGGGGGGGGAACTAACTAGTGGTAGGAATACAATAAAGATAGTGTGAATACTGAGTTTTATTATTCTTATTAATCTGCAGGTCGACAGTCAAAAGCTAATCCTCCCGTCAACGTCCAGTACCGGCCCTCCTCCCGAAAGTTCTAGTTAATGCTTAGCTGTAAGTTTAGTCAGCAAGTTTTAGTTAGAGTTTTCTGGAAGTTGGTCCCTTGCGTCTCTGCGAAAATCTCTACTCTGTCTACAAAGAATACCGGTCACTGCTAAGGTAAGAGACAGCGTACTTTGGTCTTGACAGAAGGCAAAGCCCAAGAAGAATATTTCGCCCAGACGCAATGGACCAAGTTTCTTTACAGGAAATAGCAGCAGTGCTAAAGGATATCAGGGATGAGAACGTTTCTTTACGAAACGATATGACTGCATTACAGGCTTCTATTCAGCAGGGTACAGCTAGTGCGCAGATTTCATCCTCTGACTCTGGGGGGGGAACCCAGATTCAGGTAGTTACCCCAATATCTACGCCTTTAGCTCCACCAGAACGTTTCTATGGGGATTGTAACAAGTTTTCCATATTTTTGCAACAGTGTCATCTACATTTTTTAGCCAAGAAAACAGCCTTTCCGGATGACTCCTCCAAAGTAGCTTTTATGTTATCATACTTTGGAGGTGATGCTGCTCTTTGGTCCATCCCTTTAGTAGAAAGAGATGATGCAATTCTGTATAATTTCAGAAACTTTGAACGAGCTCTAAAAAAGATTTTTGCAAAACATATGTTTGTGCAGTCTGCAGACAACGAGTTATTGAGTTTAAAACAAGGGTCTTCTGACCTCCTTCATTACATCTCTCAATTCAATCGTTTGGTACTAGAAGCAAATTGGCCATACGATAAAAGAATTTCTATTTTTTATAGAGGTCTTCGAGAAGATTTAAAAGACATGGTTACTCAAATCTTAGAACCTCCCGATGATATCAGTGAATTTATCGATCTTGTAATTAAACTGAATCATCGCCTTAGTGAGAGAAAGGGCGAAAAAGGAAAGAGTGACCATAAAATCCTTTTTGTTAAAGATAGAAATACTTCGTCAGGCAAAGAGGTAGGTCCTAAAACCGATCATTCAGAGCCTATGCAAATAGGAACTGTTCGAGGTCCACTCTCTAAGGATGAAAAAGAAAAAAGACGAAAATTAAATCAATGCCTTTACTGTGGTAAGACTGGACATTTTGTACGAGACTGCCCTACCAAACCTAATAAGTTTAAGACAAAGTCCTCGGACGTTGCTTTAACTCAAGAATCGTCGGAAAACTAGAAAGCTCGATGAAGGAAGAGGTCGGTTCATCGAGTGTAATTTCCAGTCTGGCCTCTACTGTTCCACCTTTGGGATGTAAACATTTTGGTATCCTAGTTGAGTTAAGAAGTCAATCATCTTCCTCTCCATCTAGAAGGGTAGCAGCTGTAATAGACTCAGGAGCTACGGGGAATTTTATGGATACTCAGTTTTTCTCTCAGTTAGGCTTTGAGTCTATTTTGAAAGATCATCCAGAGATAGTTAGAGCAGTAGATGGCAAGGAGTTAACTTCAGGACCTATTAGCCAACAATCTGAAATCCTTGAGATGGATTGTTCCCCTATTCACCGTGAAAAGATTCAGTTTGACATCATAGATGCCCCGCAGTTCAAGTTAATTCTGGGAATTCCTTGGTTGATTAAACACAATCCAAGTATAGATTGGGTATCCCAGACTATTACCTTCCAGTCATCACATTGCGTAAACAGATGTTTTCTTCTGGAAAGATCTGGAGAGATTATTCAAGGGTTTAACTTTCCTTCCGATTCATCTAGAGTTTTAGCAATAGAAGGTGTTCCATCAGTTTACTCTGATCTTCAAGACGTCTTTGACAAGAAGAATGCAAACACTCTCCCTCCACACAGAGACTTTGATTGTAGGATTGATCTTGTCCCAGGTGCTACTTTACCTTGTAGCCGAATTTATGCATTAACAGAAAAGGAGAATGTCCATCTTAGAGAGTACTTGGATGAGTATTTGGCAAACAGCTTTATTCGCCATTCAAAGTCTCCTGTCTCATCAGCTCTCTTTTTCATTCCGAAAAAGGGAGGTGAATTGCGCACGTGCATCGATTATAGAGCTTTGAACAATGTTACAATAAAAAATCGATATCCTTTGCCTTTGATCCCCACTCTGTTAGATCAAGTAAAAAAGGCAACCATTTATACAAAATTGGACTTGCGGGGAGCTTACCATTTGGTACGAGTCCGAAAGGGTGACGAATGGAAAACAGCTTTTCGTACAAAATTTGGACTATTCGAATACCAAGTCATGCCTTTTGGTCTATGCAATGCCCCCGCAGCCTTCCAATTTTTTATAAATGAAGTTCTGCACGAGTTTATTGATGTATGTTGTGTTGTCTATATAGATGACATTCTTATCTTTTCAAATTCGGAAGAAGAGCATGTGCAACAGGTCCGAGCAATTCTAAAGAAACTGCTTGATAATTCTTTGTATGTCAAATTGGAGAAAAGTTTGTTTCACACTTCAAAAGTAGAATTCTTGGGATATGTCATCAGTCCTAAGGGGATAGAAATGGACCCAAGAAAGGTGGAAGCCGTAGAATCCTGGCCCAGTCCTTCTTCTGTGAAACAAGTTCAAAGTTTTCTGGGATTCGCAAATTTCTACCGCAGGTTCATTCAAGATTTCTCTAAAACAATCACTCCTATCACTAGATTGTTGAAAAAAGGGGTAAAATTTGTGTGGACAGAACTAGCTGAAGAAGCATTTCAGAAACTTAAAAAGAAATTTATTTCAGCTCCTATTCTTTCTCATCCAGATCCCAGTCAGCCTTTTATTGTAGAGGCTGATGCTTCCCAATTTGCTGTAGGAGGTATTTTATCTCAAAGACATGTAGATACAGGACAATTACACCCAATTGCATATTTCTCTAGGAAATTATCTGAAGCAGAGTTGAATTATGCAATTGCAGATAAAGAACTGCTGGCAATAAAGGCAGCTTTTGAGGAATGGCGCCATTATTTGTTAGGAGCAAGACATCCAGTGACTATTTACACGGACCATAGAAACCTTCAAGCCTTGAGATCGGTAAAAGCTCTGTCAGCTAGACAATTGAGGTGGTCAATGTTTTTTAATGATTATAACTTTGTAATCACCTATCGACCAGGTAAAGAAAATCTGAAAGCAGATGCTCTGTCTAGAATGGGAGAGACTTTCATTGATGCTCCATCTGAAGTAAAACCTGTAATACCAATATCACGGTTTCAAGCAAGTATATCTGTTTGTGATGTTATTTCAGATATTAAGAAAGAACTGGCAAAGAAAGATTGTAAGGTTTGGAAAGAATCACACCCTTATTTACAGGAAAGAGATGAATTGCTCTTTATGCAAAACCTCATTTTTGTACCCACTGACACGCTAAAAGAAAGAATTCTACACTTTCATCATGACACTACCTTATCTGCTCACCCGAGTAAGATTAAGACTTATGACTTAATCAAAAGAACCTTTTGGTGGCCTTCAATGTTTAAAGATGTTCAACTTTATGTAGAAACATGTGGGGTTTGTGTTCAGAACAAATCATCTCATCAAAATCCTAGTGGTTTGTTAAACCCTCTACCTTTACCACCTCGACCATGGCACACAATTTCTTTGGACTTCATTGTTGAATTACCAATTACAAAAAAGGGGTTTACCACTATCCTTACTATTGTAGATCAGTTTTCACGCATGGCTCACTTTGTCCCACTCAAAAGGCTACCAACTAGCATGGAGTTGGCACACTTAATTATGGAACATGTAGTCCGTCTGCATGGGATTCCATCTGTGGTGATTTCGGACAGAGGGTCCCAGTTTATTTCACGGGTTTGGCAGAATTTAAGGTCTCTTTTGAATATGGATATACGTTTGTCTTCTAGCTATCATCCTCAGACTGATGGTCTCACTGAACGCACCAATCAAACTATTGAACAATTCATTCGCTGTATGCTAACTAATGTAGATGAGGAATGGTCAACCCTTCTAAGTCAATTAGAGTTTGCTTATAACAATGTAGATCATTCTTCCCTTGGTATGTCGCCTTTTTTCTGTAATCTAGGTTATCACCCTAATTCCTTTCCTAAAGAAATAAAAGAGCTTAATCATGTACCTGCCATTTCAGATTATGTTTCTAAATTGTCTTCTATTCAAGAGCAAGCAGCTTACAATTTGGCCAAAGCAAAGGAGGACCAAAAGAGATTTGCTGATAAACATAGATCTGAGCCTCCACTTTATTCTCCTGGGGATAAAGTTTGGTTAAGCACTAGGAATCTGAAACTAAAAGGAAATCGAACATTCAACCCTAGATACATTGGTCCTTTCCCTATAGAGAAGATCATAAATCCAGTGAGTATGAGATTGACTTTGCCTGCCAAATTTCAAATCCATCCAGTGTTCCATGTATCGTTAATCAAACCTTTTCATGCTCAGACTCGATTTGTCCAACCCCCCTCTTCCATTGATATAGAGGGAAGTCCTGAATTTGAGGTTAAGGCGATTCTAGACTCCAAGAGGTCTAGGGGAAAACTGCTTTATCTGGTTGATTGGAAGGGTTACGGTCCTGAAGAAAGATCTTGGGAACCTTTGGATCATTTGAAAAATGCTCCCAAAATGCTGAAGAGGTTTCATACCCAACATCCAGAAAAACCTAAACCCATTGCACCGGTTTTAGGGGGGATCTTGAGGAGGGAGTACTGTCACGATTCCCCGGTTCCGTCTGTCCCTTCCAATAGAAATATGCCAAGTACCCACCAGTAATGCACTTCTAGTACATAACTGGTTAATTGGTTTCTATCCCATCTGAGAAAAACCCACCCCTTTCCCGTGCACCAGCACCTCTTATGTAAGTATGTCTTTTGAAAACTGTTTGTGTACTGGGTAAAGTGCTTCTTACAACGTTTGCTAAAGTAGAAAGGTTAAGGTGAAATAGTAATATTAATGCCATGTTTTAAGATCTCGCTTCTGGCCTGTTCATTGAACTAATGTAATATTTCATTTGGTTTTGACACAATGCAACTGAAAGCTTTCACACGCGATAGACGCGTGTGCTGTGATTCAGCCGTCTGAAAGAACAAAGCCTTCCGCTCGCGTTGCACGCGGAAGGCTGCAGACTGTTGCCACGTGCAAGCGCACGTTGACATTTGGTGCGGAAGGTATTTAAACCGCACCCTCTTCGAGAAACTCGCTTTGCCTCTGAGTTTCCGAGATTGCAGCATCGCGACCTTCTGATTCCTGGCTCCTGCGCTCGGAGAAGACTTCGAGGGAATTTCCTGCGCTCAGAGAAGACTTCGAGGGGATTTCTCTCCTAAAACAAAGCCTTTTGAACAGCTCATTTCTGCGCGCCTGGAGAACTTGACAAGCTGAACAAGGATCTCGACGAACAACTTTAAAGCTAAGTTTCTTTGGATTTTAATGGCGCCCAACGCAAGAGAGAAAGCTTTTAGAAAATAAGGACAAGACTAATACTATTTTCTTTTTTGGGGAAATTATTTAAATGCTAATGTTGCTTCTTGACTGCTGAAATTGTTTAGTGATTTAAGGTATTCACCTTTTTGGTTTTCTATGTTGAAGATATTCACAAGAATATTCATTGTGATTTTCAGATTATATTTTAGGATATTTAAAGATACCCTCTTGTCAAGAAATATTCACTGAAGCCAAAGTGAGTAGTCATTGCTGGAATTGTTGTTCTCTCTTGGTGAACTTTATTTTTATTAGGAGAATTAATGCAAAGGTTCTTCAGAACAGACACCCTAAAATTTAGAAGAGAAGAGAGCTTATCACGTAAGTGTAAGGTAATAGGAAATGGAGAAAGTACTAGGAGAATAAAAGTGTAAGGTTAGATTGTTTATATTTATTCTATTTAATTGCAGACTTTTAATCAAAGAGGACAATTCAAAGAGGACAACTCCCAAGACCGCATCCCTGACAAGACAAAGAAATACTGGACGGTGGACAGAACCAGACTGAATCGCAGGTAGGAATCAGCTTAGCGATAACTAGTCCTTACATAGAGTTAGGGGGGGGGGGAACTAACTAGTGGTAGGAATACAATAAAGATAGTGTGAATACTGAGTTTTATTATTCTTATTAATCTGCAGGTCGACAGTCAAAAGCTAATCCTCCCGTCAACGTCCAGTACCGGCCCTCCTCCCGAAAGTTCTAGTTAATGCTTAGCTGTAAGTTTAGTCAGCAAGTTTTAGTTAGAGTTTTCTGGAAGTTGGTCCCTTGCGTCTCTGCGAAAATCTCTACTCTGTCTACAAAGAATACCGGTCACTGCTAAGGTAAGAGACAGCGTACTTTGGTCTTGACACCTCCACCTGGGGAGGCGGGAGAGGCCCGTTCGCGCCGCCTCCCCCCCCGGGCACCCCACGCCGTCTTTCGGCGCAGCATTGTAGGATGGCCACACCAGTGCGGCAACTTGCTGGACACCATCTCGGTGCCATCCGGATCTCGGCGCGTTGTGCTGCCTTCGGCCTATTCGCACATCGGTCCGCTACTGACGCCGCCTCACAGGCCAACGGATTTTGTAGGCTTTTTATAGCCCAAAGCCGCATAACAGGTCATGTGACTTGTTTATAAAACTTTTCATTGGTTCATTTTACTTTTGGTTTCCTAATGATGGAAGACTTGATCATATGACCTAAAAATAATGATGAAAGCCCCACCTTTTTTTTTCTCACTCGGCAGTCCAAAAAGGTTCCGTTCGATGACAACAGAGGGAACAGGCAACAAGAACCATCAGTCAAAAGAGGGGAGGGCAAGTTCTTCCCTACCGGGTCACGTTGGGGCTCCACCGGAAGTCATCGAATTGGTAGTCTACAGTGTTTCTGGATGTTTCAGACTGAAGCTGGCGTCAGCATGAGAGCACCACCATCTCGTGGCTCCGTCGTGGCCATTCCGCAAGCAATCATAGCAGCCTCTCCCCACCGGAAGCCTGCGGGAGTCGGGGGCCCCGATGACTTTTGTAGAATCTTCAAGGCTGAGGGAACGCTTTAGGGAATGGGGCCCATACCCTAGCAGGCAAACGTCCGAGTTCAAATGTGTCCCAGGGCCATTTTAGTGGACCAGGCCCAAATCCGAAGAGCCGGCCACCATTTTGAGAGTCCTGTGGCAGCCGCCTATCCCTGCACCGCAAGAGTGGGCGCAATTCAACTGGATGGCGGAAGAAGCACTGTGCCGCAAGAGCGGGCGCAATTCAGCTGGATGGCAACTGAAACGCCAAGGGGCGCCCAACTGCAGCTGAGGAGCCTCCACCTGGGGAGGCGGGGGAGGCCCGTTCGCGCCGCCTCCCCCCCCCCCCCCGGGCACCCCTCGCCGTTTTCGGCGCAGCATTTTAGGATGGCCAGACCAGTGTGGCAACTTGCTGGACACCACCTGGGTGCCGTCCGGATCTCGGCGCATTGTGCTGCCTTCGGCCTATTCACACAACGGTCCGCTACTGACGCCACCTCACAGGCCGACGGATTTTGTAGGCTTTTTATAAACCAAAGCCGACTAAAAGACAGACCAAAGCAGCCCATTGTTGCTACTCCGAGGAAGGAGGGGCAAGAACAGTATCAAGCGGACGGTGAATGCTTTGAGATGGATGTTGCAGCAGGCTGCCATGTAAATAGTTGTTTAAAATGTGTTTACTTTGTTGGAGCATTGTATATATTTATAAGTTATTAAAGTGTTATAATCCTACTACTTTGTTGGAGTGCTATATATTTTTAATGTGACACATAATTGTGAAGACTTTGATGTACAAAAAGGCATCCCTGGAATCTTCCGCTTCAGGCTCGGTCCTACACACCCTTACAGTGAGAATCCCCTCCCCAATCACAATACAGGATCGTTATCAGATAGTAGGAACGCGTGTGGTGTGACGGATCTCATGGGGTGGGGGCCCTGATCTACTGTAACTCCTTTGAAGAAGGGTGATTCTTTACAGTTGGGGCCATAAACTACATGCGTAGGGCTAGGTGATAGCCTGGGACCGGCCTGGACAATCGGACACAGAGGAAGAGGAGTGTCAGAGGGTGCGGTAGTGAATAGGGTGAAAGAGAGGTGTCGGGCGGGCACAGGGTGTGATTCTCAGGGAAGAGCAGCGCAGATGGGGGGAGGTTTATGGCCCATGCATGAGAGAGAGAGCGGGGGTGACCAGTGTGTGGGGGAGATGCTTGCGAGGGTGGGGAGCCATGCTGAGGATCGGCGGCGTGCAGAGAGTGGGTCTGGTCAAGGCATCTAAAATGGCTGCCGTGCACGACAAAAGTGTGGCATTGGAAAAAAGGCAAGATGGCGCAGACAATGTTTATCAATTCGGATTAATTTATAACAATTATTTTTAACAATATATTTACTCGCAGTGACAAAATGGCGGTCAACACTTCCTGATTTCCTTCGAATCGAACGTTAACAGACGTCACGCAGCAACAAAAAAAAAATCCGCTCACGCGCAGCCGCTGGAAGACATGTATCAACATATATGAGCATCCTCAGCCACCTCAGAAAACATAGGGGGTCAGGATACGTCTCCCGTACCCCCTTATACCCATTTCCCACATTGTTTTTCCTCCATCTTGTAATTTAATTAAAACGAAACACAAAATGGCGAATTCCTTATGAACATTATGCCATTGAGGAAGGGATTGTTTGATTCCCGAAATGCGTCTGGTTAAAGAATTGTTTATGTGAAACCCGACTGAGCATCTGTTTCCATGTTGCCATTAAAACAGTTGAGAAAAACCTACCTTCTTGTGGCCTCATTTCGATAGGAATCCTGCTTGGTTGGATATATATATATATATATATATATATATATATATATATATATATATATATATATATATATATATATATATATATATATATATATATATATTACCTACTGACGGTCGCCAGTAGGTATATATAGTTAGGATTTTTTCTCTATGGGACTTCTATGTCTAATAACTTTGGCGTTCGTGGACGGAATCGGATGAAATTTTCAGGAAAATGGCCCATTTTGTTTCTGAGCAGCCCCTGAAAATTTGGGGGGGTTTTGTTAAGGGGGGGGCCGAGAAAAAAGGGGGGTCCCAAAACGCGTTTTTCCTATTCATTTTTCCATAGGGCGGTTGGCCTCACTTTTAGTTCGAACGGCTGAATCGATTTGCACGAAACTTGGCAAAATTGTAGGGACTGTTAGCCCGATGTGCCTTTGCTAGGTCTCAATATATGTGCTCCAGTGGATTTTGAGAAATTAACGTTTAAAAAAACAGATATATCTGTGACAGCGTCCCGGATAGCGCTCCAGTTCGCGTACTTTTCGCGTAACGGAGCTTTGCGAAGCTAAGCTGATTGGCTCTCCGGTGTCTGTCAAGATTCTAAACAGTCCGTAGCGGCCGCCATCTTGTCTCTCGGTAGGATCGAGAGACAAGAGGAGGTCAAAGCGAAGGGGCAAATGACCATAAGGGGGCATAGTAGATCCTCCCTGAGCCCCTAGGTTTGATGTGGAGGCTTTAAAAGGGCCCCGTGGGGCAAAAAAAAAATCGTTTTTTTTCGTGGGGTGCGCCCGGTACGCGTACCGGAAAGCGGTCTGGGGAGCGTACTATAAGGAAACAAGAATGATTGACTTTTAACTTATTGTATGTTTATTGATTGTTCGTTTTGTTGTTTTGTTTTTGTTTATTTTTATTTACGTAGCAACATGTAGGTACCAATGCAGAGTCTAAAAATCAATAAACGCCGTCTCCTTTGTAGATATCTTGCATGTTGTTACAGAAGTTATTGTGGTATATGGAATTCATACCATAGTCTGTCAGGAAAGCCGAAACAACATGGAGGCAGGAGATGATAAAGAGATGTTAAATACACATTGGAGATTATATAGTGGAAGAAAGGAAGTAACTATGAGCAAACTTAGTATGTAACACAAAAAAGTTGCACAGTATATTTAAAGTCTGATTTCACGTTATAATCAATTTGGTACTAGTTTACAATATACATATAAAAATGAATAATGTGTCAAACAATTTTTGAATTATGAAATAAAAATTTATTATTCTGATTCTTTCTCAAAATTTAAAAGAAATTCAAAAAAATCATTATCATTTTTTTTTTCATTTTCCCGTAGAAAATCTACTGCTTCCACACATTGCAGAAGTTCATTGTTCAGTGAATCGTCATAGAATTCCTGTTCCTGCTTCAATTTTCAAGTTATTTTCCTGTTGTCTTTCCATTTTGTATGCTGAAAAATGAATTTTTAAAAAATATATCAGTACAGATAGGGCACTGTTGGGTTTCAGTACAGACAGGCAGTTTGGTTATTTAAACAGTGATTTTTTCGTTGGGCAGTGTATGGTATCAAACTGGAAGTAGAAATATGAAGAAAATTATCAAATAAACTCTTAGTCAATTCTGAATTATACAAGACAAGTCTGACTCCATCCATAACTAAAACAGAGAAGTCTATTTTATTCTATAAGTATTACAGAGTGATAGAATATAACTATCAGAAAATGTTTTCCTAATTAGCTTACAGTACAGAACATACTTCAGTTTTTAAAATAATATCTTACCTTTTAACTACAACTTGAAGTTATCAGTTGAAATTTAGTGGATATGCACTTCAAGAAGTAGTAGTCAAAATGGCTGTGTTTCTCTCTCTTTGTCTATATATATTCAGGTACATAACCAATCAAATGTCATGATATAATAGTAGAAATTGAAAGTAATATTTTAATTGGTGGTCAATTCCAACACTTCCGATATGTTTTGTGAAGTAATTTACCTTAGGGATTTTAGAGAGTTCTACATGCTAAATGGCTAAATGGTATTCCAACGAAATTTGTGAAAATGGTAGGGATTGGTATGTAGTATGAGCTAATGTTTAATTGGTGAAAGTGTCTCCAGTGGTTTTTCTGTAAATTACTTTCCCACCTTTTTTGAGCGAGTGCTTGTCAGTGCGTGTCCCGGTACGCGAACCTGCAGCGTTACGGGAGTCCTCCATTTTGTGTTTCGGTAGAATTGAGATAGAAGATGGAGGGTAAATAATGTTCAGAATGGGTAGAAGGGGGTACTTTAGACGTATCCTGACCCCCTAAGTTTTCTGAGGGTGGCTGAGGAGGCTCATATATGTCGCGAAAAAAAATTGCATTTTTTCGCGTGGTTAGCTGCCGGTACGCGAACTGGGTAGCGAACCGGGAAGCGAACATAAATGAAAATTAGTGAAAAAGGTACATTCGAAATTTCAAAAGAGTAAATAAAGTTAAGGTAGCTCTGAAAAGAGCTTTTGGGTTCTGTGTAAGTTCTAGATACTTATAAGTAGGAACCAATACACATTCTTAAATTTAGTATGAAAACTCTGTTCCCCTCATCTGAGAAATGCACGCCATCTCCTCTGTAGATATCTTGCATATAGTAACGCAAGTTATTGTTGTAGATGCAGCCCATTCCATGGTCTCTCGTGTAAGCGGAAACAGACTTATTTACATGCTTCCTCGATTTCTCAATTTGTGGACACAATTGATTGGACCACCTCCATTTTTGTCTTTGGCATATATTGGAATATACCAAGACAGTCTGAGGAAAAAGTGTCATCAATTGCTCAAAGGTGTCTTTTAAGAGCATTTCCAGACCTACCCCAGTCAAAGTGCCCAAATCGTTTCCTCCACAGTGCACTATTATGAGGTCAGGGTTTGGCAAATGTAAAAAGGTTTTCACCAATGGTATCAATTGGTGACATTTCAATCCTCTTCGGCCAATCCATTTGATTTCCACATTTTGTAAATTGAGGTTGTGTAAATTTCTGTTATCAGCATACCTGTGAGCCCAGTGGATGTAGCTATGTCCAAGAATCCAGACTGAAAACATGGCTAGAGGAGTTTTTGGTGCAGTCAGATGAAGTGTGGGAATGAAATGGCAGTTGAAATAGTGAAGTTTGAAAAAAAACTGTGGAGTTTAAGTGCAAATGATTCATTAGCAGTGATTGGTGTATTTCCATTGCTGAAAACAGAAAGTTAGGGTGCATGGATGTGTTCTTTGAAAGATGTAATTTGAATGGTTATTTAAAAATGTTGTTATGAAACATTGCAGTGGATTAGCAGGTGTACTGAGAGTTCAGAGTTCATTTGAAACATTGTTGTGTGAACTTGTAAACATGGGAGGTCTGGCAGGCGGTAGTTGCTATGAAAAAAAGGTAGAAAGGGCAGAGGGGGTAAGGGTGTTGATTTGAAAATAGTGAGGGAAGAGTTTTGATTGGCTGACATGAGAGATATGTGTGATGAATATCAGCGTTTCAGTGCCTTTGTTGGTTCCAGCCTCTGGAGTGCATACCTTTAATTCTGCTCAAGAATAATTGGTGTGTTTCTGAGACTGTTTTGAAATTTGTAATGGTAAGTTATCGTTTCTATATTTTAGATAATGACTAGTATGCTTTTTTGCGTAAATAAGAAAGTCAGCTGTGTATTTAAAATTATGTTTTGCGTCAAGTGTTTGCATTATGCTTTCAAAGGCGATTTTGCATTCTTTTACCAATTGTAATTGTAGATAATGTAAAGTATTAGTACTGATAAGGTGTGTATGTACATAGGAGCTGTGCTGTGTTTTTTGAAATTATGATCAGAAAATCGTTTTTAAGGAAAAGGCATGCTTTAAAAAAATATGAGAATTTATTTACTTGTGATGTGATTCCTGCAATGCGTCGCTTTTGCAGAACAGATGCATGATGCATCTGTGTTGTTATTGCCCCATGCTGTTCTACAGTGTATATGTAAAAAATGATGCATAAGTGTTGCACGGGCATTGTAAATACTCTCCTATGTGTCCTTAGCCATTTCAAGTCACTCCCCCTGGTTCAAGGGCCTTGTAAATACGTCCCCATGTGTGTCTGGTCATTTGTAGTCACTTTCCCCGTGGTGCAAGGCCCTTGTAAATACGCCCCGATGTGTGCTTGAAAAATTTTGTTTTTGATTGTTTGAGTTACATAGCCATGTAAAAAGTTATTGAAAAAAAGGTGCAAGTACCTTAAAAAAACGTTTTCATGTGTATTAGGGCATTTTAAGTCAGTTCCCCATGAATGTAGGTGTATAATTGTTTTACATAAAAGGTTTAAAAACTTTTTTTGAAATCAAATGCATGCACACTTAGGGCCCGATGTAGGTGGCCGTTTCAGGCCATTTACCGACCGGTTACGGCCGATTTCGGCCGTTTCCGACCGGTAAATGGCCAATCGGTATGTAGGGGCCTAAATCCAAGGCCACATGTAGGTAAATCTACATTTACAGAATCGGTAAAATTACCGATTCGGCAAAATACTGAATCGGTAATTTTACCAATTCTGTAAATTTCATATGTAGGTGGGACTCTTCTGAGTCCCAAAGGCCTTAACGAATCAGTATTTTACAATGAAATCCAACTTCATGGTAAAATACCGATTCCGGTGTGCATGCACATGTGTGCATGCACACCTATGTCATGTGACAGGCAGACCTGCCCTTAGGGCAGGTATGCCTGCCACATGGCACCTGTGCCTGTTTTGGGGGTGCCAGAGGGTGTCAAAGTGACACCCCCTGCACCCTTGTGAATTATTTAATTACTGATTCGGTAAATACCGAATCGGTAATGCCTAATCATTCCTATGGGCTTCAAAGCCCATAGGAATGAATGGGCATTACCGATTCGGTATTTACCGAATCGGTAATTAAAGAATTGTTAAGGATTCGGTAACGAATCCAGATGTTGAGACCTACATACCATTTACCGATTTTGAAATACCGAATCGGTACAATTCGGTATTTTAAAATCGGTAAATGTTTTTTTACCTACATCTGGCCCTAGAATCGGTATTTTACCATCAAATTGGTTTTGATGGTAAAATACCGATTCGTAAAGGCTCCTGGCACTCTGAAGAGTTCCCCCTACATATGGGTGGCTTCAAATCGGTATATTTACCGATGTTTTATTTTACCGAATCGGTAAAATTACCAATTCAGTAATTTTACCGATTCGGTAATATATTGCCCCCTACATAACAAATTTTGTAAACTGGTCGGTAACGGCCGAAAATACCGTTTTTCGGCCGTTACCGACCGACCTACATCTGGCCCTTAAAGTCTTAGGGACAGATTTATGATGGTTGTGCGCCTCTTTTGTGCTGCTGTTGCGTCACTTTTATAATGCAGGAGAGATTTACAAGATGCACCATGTTGCAAAACAGCAGCCGCGGGTCGTGGAGGGAGTTACGGTGGGGCGGGGAGGGGGAGGGGCAGGGTGGAGGGACGTAAACACTGGCATATGGATTATTGCAGGTAAGTACACAATTTAATGTGCGTAAAGTTTCATGTGGGCTTATTGTTGCAGGGTGGGCAGTCATTTGCATGAAAGCCCTGTAATACTATCACTATCACAGTAAAATTAAAAATATTTTATTGAATCATTTTTATAGCATTGCTGAATCTAATTCTTACTGTTATTGATTTACTGTTTGGTAATAGTGGTTAATAACATTTTTTATTATATTTTACCACAGATTCAACTGCAGATTATTTAAAAATTAGACAATGCCGTCTAAGGATAGAATCCGAAAGGCTACGAAACGTCAAAGACAGCAAATTACTAAATGCTTGCAGCAGTCCTCTACATTAAAATCACCTCAACGCACGAAGAAAGCTCCGGGTAAGAGAACGAAATCATTCCTTAGAAACATTTGTAGAAACAAAAGTATAACTACAGAACAAGTTTTAGTCCAGAAAAAGAGAGGCAATTTAAATGGAAAGGAAACGCCCGTCAAATAAGTTTGGTATACACCTGTTACAACGCATTTTTTACAACGCAGTACTGTTACAACGCATCTTTTACAACGCAGGTACTATTACAACGCATACATTTACAACTTATACTGTTACAACGCAGGTACTTTTACAACGCATATATATATATATATATATATATTTATTAATATTATTATTATATTTATTATAATTTTAAAATATAATTAAATTTATTATTTAAAAATAATTTTGATTTTAGTAATATTTTTATTTATTTTTATCAATTATTTATTAGTAAATAAATTAAAGTAATATAGATTTTAATGTTTTAATGTAGTATTTATTTTTTTACAAAAAATATTCAGAGTATTAATAGTTATTTTTAATATTTATAATTATATTATAAATTATTATTATGTATATTTATCATTAATAATTGTTTTTGTTATTATTAATTTATATGGTAATTTATATGGTAAATGAGTATAAATATAGTAATTTACAATATAAAATTTTTAATGTTAATAATTAATTTGATATTCAATTTGGGTATTAAAGAATTAAAAGAAATAGGTAAAAAATATTTCTACATTATATTGTTTATTTTAGTATTATGAGTATTAATTTGGGTATTAAAGTATTAATTAATTAATTAATTATTTAAACAAAGGAAAATTAAAATAAATATGTATGTATGTATAATAATTATTAATTATTAAGATAAATGTAAATTGAGTTTTATTATATTTATGTGAAATATGAAATATTATTTTAATAATCAATGTGTATTTTAATTTGGGTATTAAAGAATTAATTATTATAAGATATATTAATTAATATTTTAATTCTATGTATAATTATATTGTGTTTTAATTAGGGTATTAGAGTATTAATTTAAATATAGAATAATTAGTGAATAATATATTTGTTTTTATTTAGTGGAGTTTTATTTAATTAAGTAAATTAAAATTAATTTGAGTATTAATTTGTGTATTATTTAATTTTTAAAAAATATGTCAAATTTATTTATTTTATAAATTGTATGTATTATTCATACATTTAATGTATGTTTATTAAATTTAAGTATGTATATTTAAAATAATTTAAGTATATTTAGTTTAATTATTAATTTGGGTATTATAGACTATTATATTAATAATATTATTTATTTTAAAAGATCTTAGTTTTAATTTAATTAAAATATAATGGTTATGAAAGAAAGAGTTTAATTTTAATTAAGTTTATAATTAAAAAAGACAATTAAGTGATTATATTTGTGAAAAACTCATAGAAATGTTTTTGTTCCCACGGTTTAACATTGTTTTCAATGGATACATTTGTCCTTCATTTATTTTCATGATACCTTGAGATATGTATAGCGGTCCGGAATTAAAGCAAAGTAAAGGAAAGGAAAGACATGGAAAAAAGCGGAAAAGAAAGAAGAATACAGGTAAGACAAGAAAGTACATTTTTTATATGAAATTAGTAAAGATAGGATACATTGCATTAAATAAATAAAAACGAAGAGATAGTCTTTTATTAAGTAAAAATTATATTTTATTATTCAAGAAATATATTAAAATAAACTTCTGTTTTTTTGAAATTTAATGTATATGTTTGTACATTTTTCATATACATATAATAATATATAAAAAATAACTTTAATGCAAAAAAAGTATTATACATAAATGTACAGTAGTCCTTTGTTTATTGTTGCAGCATATCCTGACGTCATTACGTATACGCGAGCGTCATCGGCCATTTTGTGGAGTACCGGAGCAGGAAGCAGCAGGAAGCAGCAGGACGCTGATCTACGATTAGGTAGGAAAACCAATTAAATATTAAATTATAATGTAAATTAAAAAAAGATTAACATTTATTGTAAGGATAAGTTAAGTAGAGGTTGCTCGAATTAAAAAAAATGTCATTAAAACAACATGTCGCTACTCGTATTATTAGAACATGCCTATGTTGGGTCGGAGGGCGTGGGGAAGATCGGTAATTAGATTAAAGCATTAATTAGTTTGATTAAATGATGAAAAAGTGTTTTAAATTGTATTTAATATACAATAAATATATTTATGTATGCAATGTATTAAAATGCATTTTCGAGTGAAATTAAAGTTTGGAAATATGGAGTTTGAGAAAGTTAGTTGCAAGTAATTGTTGATAAAATATTATACGAATGTTAATAGTGATATTTCCAATGTTTTATTCGTGCTTTTTTGAAAGAAATATGTATTTGTTGGAGATTCAATTGTTGGGATTATTTGCCAATAAGTGATGTTATGATTGGTTACATTGGTTGCAATTTAGTTTTCAATTAAAAATTTGGTATAACATTCTGCTTTGTCTTTCATTTGAAATAATTAAAGCAAAAGATTCGGAGAGTTACTTTATTTTGCTTTATTATACATAAAGGCAGAATTAATGTTTATGGTTATTCTTAAAATAAGGTGAAGTGTATATTTATTGTTTTTGCAGGAGTTGATATATTGAATTTAGAAAATGAGGTTAGATTGGATTTTAATAATGACAAGCCCAGGTTGTTTTTCGCTTTTTGAAGAAAACAAAGTAAATTCATATATGAATGATTTATTGTCATGTCTAATGTTTTAGGATTTAGCACTTAATTTTGAAACATGGAAATATCAATATTTTGATTACATATATATTTTATTCATTAATTTTATGGTGTAGTTTTGAAAGAAGAGTTTTGAAAGTTATTGAAAATGCATTTATTACATTTGCAAAGTAATTTCCTATTAATTAATAATCCAGTCAAAAAAATGAATGTTGGAAATATTTTTTCTGCTATTTTTCAAAAAGTTTATTTTTAACAAAGAAAAAATATTAGAATCATGTAAGGGATTTATTCAAAAATGTCTGGTAAAAAATTAATTAAATGGAAAAAAAGGTGACCCAACATTTAATTTCGAAAACATTTTTAGTAAAAATGTTTTTATGCCAATTTAAATTAGAAAAATAGTAAATTTGGGTAAAAGCAGGAAAGTAATGTCAATAATAGTTTAAAAAGAAAGGATGTTAGCAAGATTCTCAAGGTAATCTAGAGCCACACACAACGAAAATTGTTGTAATAGTGCCAATAGTCGTTCAGACATTTCCTTAGTTCTTAGTGTAGACTACCTGTGAGAGTTTGTGATAGTCTCATTTCTTGAAAACTTTGCTCCTTCTTCAAAGTTTCAAGAAATGAATAGAAATTAGGGTGGGGTTTACCAATTAAATGATTGAAGGAGTTATGCCATCCCTCAATGGCATTATTTGTTTTTGCCTCTCCCTCTAGGCAACTCGAATAACAGTTCCACCACTCCACATGGAAACGTGGCTTCCTCCTGCGACCCGATCTGCCTAGGTGTCCAATCCATGTGTCTTCCATATAATTTAAAATTGGTGCCAATTTATCTTCGTTTGTTAAATAATAATCTGATTCTGTAATGGCAGTGTAGTACTCGTCTACACTTTCGGGAGGGACAAAACAAAGAGCTGTTAATTTTTTTAATTCTACTTGTAGTTTGCTGTCTGTTGAGTATTCTGTAACTAAGGGTGTTTTCTGTAATTTACGCCAGAATGCCTGGGAAAAGTGGAAAAAACACCCTTGAATTTGGGTATCCGTGTACATTTTGGTGATCACATTGATCATGCTCAATTCAAAATCCATTATTATTTTCCTAGGACTTTGGTTTGTTTTTGATTTAATCACAGTTAAAAATTCTGTGTAAGTTGCAGAAGTCTTATCAGGCAGCAAACTATATACTAGGGGTATTACACTGTTATTAATTTTTGCATGAATAGTATACATTTGGGTGAATGGATGGGGCGTGCTTTTAAACGTCCCATCCATCATCCAAATTTCACTTGTTTCAAGCTTAACAAGGTTACGTGGAGTACTAAAAATTAATATACGCTTAAGAGGGTTTTCGTTATCATGCAGGAGGAAAGGTTCATTAGAAAAAGAAATAGTAAGTTCTGGAGGAATATTGATATCAGAAAAGCTATGTGGTGTGTTTACTTGAGTATTACTTGCCTGCTTTTGACGTTGTATAATTCTACGCAAATTATGAATATTTGGAATATTACTAGCAACATGAGTAGGGTCATGTTGTGCAACCTGTCTTAAAATAGATCATGTGGATTCATTGGAGGTGCTTGCAATAGCTTTCATTTCATTAACAGTTTCTCTAACATCAACTTCCATTGCAGAGGCAGAGTGGTTATGGTCAGTTGTTCTTACAATAATATCATTGACCGTAACCGCTCTGCCGCTGCAACGAGTTGTATGGTATTGCACGCATCTCCAATGAATCCGTGGATTACTTAACCTATCCTTACAATAAATGTAACCTGCGTGATTAAGTGATTGGTTTCCTTTCCTGGAAGCAATATATTTTGCAGTTGGATGTGTAGACATTTCCTGAAAAGAAAGAAAAAAAATATTAAGTATTTGAATATAAAAATTTAACATTAAGATTTGTATGCAGTTTTCATTTTGCATCAGTATTATAATTGTTTAAATCTATATTATCCAGCACTTTACCTACTGCTGCACTTACATTGAGTTGGAATAGTAAATTAAACTTCTAGATTATCCTGCACTTTCTGAATTGCAGAACTTACCTGGAGTTAGAATAGTAATTCACACTTGTAAACTATCCTGCATTTTCTCTACTGCACCACTTATTCAGAGTCGGAATAGTAATTTATACCTGTGGATTATCCAGCACTTTCCCTACTGCTGCACTTACATGGAGTTGGAATAGCAAATTAAACCTCTAGACTATTTTGCACGTTCACCATTGCAGCACTTACTTGGAGTTGGAATAGTAATTTTCACCTGTAAACTATCCTGCACTTTCTCTTCTGCTGCACTTAAAGGGACTTTGAATAGTAATTTATACCTGTGTATTATCCAGCACTTTCCCTACTACTGCACTTACAAGTTTGTGGAATAGTAATTTTAACCTGTAGACTATTCTGCACTTACACCATTACAGCACTTACCTGGAGTGGGAATAGTAATTTATACCTGTGGATTATCCAGCACTTTCACTACTGCTGTACTTACATGGAGTTGGGATAGTAATTTACACCTCTAGATTATCCTGCACTTTCCCTACTGCAGCACTTACCAGGAGTTGGAATATTATTTAACATGTTTCTTAACTATCCAGCACTTTCCCTACTGTTGCACTTACATGGAGTTGGAATAGTAATTTACACTTCTAGACTATCCTGCACTTTCCCTACTGCAGCACTTACCAGGAGTTGGAATAGTATTTTACATGTTTCTTAACTATCCAGCACTTTCTCTACTGTTCCACTTATCTGGAGTTGAAATAGTAATTTACACCTGTAGACTATTCTCCACTTTCCCTACTACAGCAGTTATGTAGAGTAGGAATAGTAATTTATACCTGTGGTTTTTCAAGCACTTTCCTTACTGCTGCAGTTATATGGAGTTGGAATAGTAATAATTTACACCTCTAGATTTTCTTGCACTTTATCTACTGCTGCACTTACAGTGAGTTAGAATAATAATTTACACCTGTGTATTATCTAGCAATTTTTCTACTGCTGCTATTACAAGGACCTGGAATAGTAATTTTCACCTGTACACTATCCTGCATTTTCTCTATTGCAGCACTTACCTGGAGTTGGAATACCTATCAGCATCTTTACACTATCTAGCATTCTTTTGTGTTTATGCTTTATTCATATATGTATATTGAAAAGTTTTTTTGACTTACTTTTCGATTTGGGTGTTTTCTTTGCTGAAATGGGTACTTGAACTTTCAGTTGGTTTTATTTGATCTTTTTCAGGTTCTTGTGGAGTAGTGTCCTTTAAAAAGGAATGTATGGTAAAAAATGTGTGAGTTATAATTTGTGAGGAGAGTGACTTTTTAATTCGTTACAGTTTAAATGTTTTTTAATTCGAGAGATATAGAAACAATGTACATTTCTGCACGTTCATTACTGCAGCACTTACTCAGAGTCAGAATAGTAATTTACACCTGTGGATTATACAGCATTTTCTTTATTGCTGCACTTACATTGAGTTGGGATAGTAATTTACATCTCTAGACTATCCAGCACTTTCCCTACTGTTGCACTTACCTGGAGTTGGAATAGTAATTTACACCTCTAGACTATCCTGCACTTTTCCTACTGCAGCACTTATTAGGAGTTGGAATATTATTTAACATGTTTCTTAACTATCCAGCACTTTCCCTACTGTTGCACTTACCTGGAGTTGGAATAGTAATTTACACCTCTAGACTATCCTGCACTTTCCCTACTGCAGCATTTACCCGGAGTTGGAATAGTATTTTACATGTTTCTTAACTATCCAGCACTTTCTCTATTGTTGCACTTACCTGGAGTTGGAATAGTAATTTACACCTCTAGACTATCCTGCACTTTCCTTACTGCAGCACTTACCAGGAGTTGGAATAGTATTTTACATGTTTCTTAACTATCCAGCACTTTCCCTACTGTTGCACTTACCTGGAGTGGGAATAGTAATTTACACCTGTGGATTATCCACCACTTTCTCTACTGCTGCATTTACATGGAGATGGGATAGTAATTTACACCTCTAGACTATTCTGCACTTTACCTACTGCTGCACTTATCTGGAGTTGGAATAGTAATTTACACCTGTGGATTATCCAGCACTTTCCCTACTGCTGCACTTACAAGGAATTGGAATAGTAATTTACACCTGTACACTATCCTGCACTTTCTTTATTGCTGCACTTACCTGGAGTTGGAATACGTATCTGTACCTTTACACTATCTAGCATTCTTTTGTGTTCATGCTTTATTCATATATGTATAATGAAAACTGTTTTTCACTTACTTTTCGTTTTGGATGTTTTATTTGCTGAAATGGGTTCTTGCACTTTCAGTAGGTTTTATTTGATCTTTTTCAAGTTCTTGTGGGGTAGTGTCCTTTAAAAAGAAATGTATGGTAAAAAATGTGTCAGTTATAATTTGTGAGGAGAGTGACTTTTTAATTCGTTACAGTTTAAATGTTTTTTAATTCGAGACATATAGAAATAATGCACACTTTTGCACTTTCTCTGCACTTTCCCTACTGCAGCACTTACTCAGAGTCGGAATAGTAATTTACACCTGTGGATTATTTAGTATTTTCTCTATTGCTTCACTTACATGGAGTTGGAATAGTAATTTACACCTCTAGACTATCCTGCACTTTCCCTACTGCAGCACTTACCAAGAGTTGGAATATTATTTAACATGTTTCTTAACTATCCAGCACTTTCCCTACTGTTGCACTTACCTGGAGTTGGAATAGTAATTTACACCTCTAGACTATCCTGCACTTTCCCTACTGCAGCACTTACCAGGAGTTGGAATATTATTTAACATGTTTCTTAACTTTCCAGCACTTTTCCTACTGTTGCACTTACCTGGAGTTGGAATAGTAATTTACACCTCTAGACTATCCTGCACTTTCCCTACTGCAGCACTTACCAGGAGTTGGAATATTATTTAACATGTTTCTTAACTATCCAGCATTTTCCCTACTGTTGCACTTACCTGGAGTTGGAATAGTAATTTACACCTCTAGACTATACTGCACTTTCCCTACTGCAGCACTTACCAGGAGTTGGAATAGTATTTTAAATGTTTCTTAACTATCCAGCACTTTCCCTACTGCTGCACTTACCTGGAGTGGGAATAGTAATTTACACCTGTGGATTATCCACCACTTTCCCTACTGCTGCATTTACATGGAGATGGGATAGTAATTTACACCTCTAGACTATTCTGCACTTTACCTACTGCTGCACTTACCTGGAGTTGGAATAGTAATTTACACCTGTGGATTATCCAGCACTTTCCCTACTGCTGCACTTACAAGGACTTGGAATAGTAATTTACACCTATACACTATCCTGCACTTTCTCGATTGCTGCACTTACCTGGAGTTGGAATACGTATCTGTACCTTTACACTATCTAGCATTCTTTTGTGTTCATGCTTTATTCATATATGTATAATGAAAACTGTTTTTCACTTACTTTTCGTTTTGGATGTTTTATTTGCAGAAATGGGTTCTTGCACTTTCAGTAGGTTTTATTTGATCTTTTTCAAGTTCTTGTGGGGTAGTGTCCTTTATAAAGAAATGTATGGTAAAAAATGTGTCAGTTATAATTTGTGAGGAGAGTGACTTTTTAATTTGTTACAGTTTAAATGTTTTTTAATTCGAGACATATAGAAATAATGCACACTTTTGCACTTTCTCTGCACTTTCCCTACTGCAGCACTTACTCAGAGTCGGAATAGTAATTTACACCTGTGGATTATTAAGCATTTTCTCGATTGCTGCATTTACCTGGAGTTGGAATAGTAATTTACACCTCTAGACTATCCTGCACTTTACCTACTGCTGCACTTACCAGGAGTTGGAATATTATTTAACATGTTTCTTAACTATCCAGCACTTTCTCTACTGTTGCACTTACCTGGAGTTGGAATAGTAATTTACACCTCTAGACTATCCTGCACTTTCCCTACTGCAGCACTTACCAGGAGTTGGAATATTATTTAAAATGTTTCATAACTATCCAGCACTTTCCCTACTGTTGCACTTACCTGGAGTTGGAATAGTAATTTACACCTCTAGACTATCCTGCACTTTCCCTACTGCAGCACTTACCAGGAGTTGGAATAGTATTTAACATGTTTCATAACTATCCAGCACTTTCCCTACTGTTGCACTTACCTGGAGTGGGAATAGTAATTTATACCTGTGGGTTATCCAGCACTTTAACTACTGCTGCACTTACATGGAGTTGGGATAGTAATTTACACCTCTAGACTATCCTGCACTTTCCCTACTGCAGCACTTACCATGAGTTGGAATATTATTTAACATGTTTCTTAACTATCCAGCACTTTCCCTACTGTTGCACTTACCTGGAGTTGGAATAGTAATTTACACCTGTAGACTATCCTACACTTAATCTACTGCTGCAATTACTTGGAGTTGCAATAGTAAATTAAACCTTTTGATTATTCTGCATTTTTTTCTACTGTTGCATTTACTTGGAGCAGGAATCTTAATTTACATTCCGAGACTTTTCTGCACTTTCCCTACGGTAGTACTTACACGGAGTAGGAATAGTAATTTGTACCTGTGGATTATACTACACTTTTCCTACTGCTGCAGTTATCCAGAGTAGGAATAGTAATTTAAACTTGTGTATTCTCTACCACTTTCTGTACTGCTGGACTTAAATGGAGTTGGAATACTATTAATTTATGCCTCTAGATTTTCCAGTAATTTTATTACTGCTACAGTTATCTGGAGTTGGTATAGTAATTTCAATCTCTGGATTATCCTGCACTTTCCCTACTGCAGCAATTTATCGGACTTAGAATAATAAATTACATCTTTTGACTATGTAAATTGCTTCTACATATATAACATATATTTTAAACAATATTTCGATTTTACCTTTTTATATGATGGTTTTGATAAACGTTTCTTCACAGTTAACAGTTTGTTTCTTATTTTTTTTCAAGGATTGGTGTTTTTATCTGAAACATAAAAAAAATCATATAAACTTTTTCCGTTTGAAGTGCTTTTGTTTTGGAATCAAAATGCAGTGTTTTGTTTGACATAAAAATATGTTTATTACCTTTTAAAAGGATGTCGAAAAAGTTTTTGGGGCCAGTTATGATCCGAGATGTAATTTACAAGTAATAGTTCTGTCAGAAAAAATTGAAATGTTTATTCGTAATGCGACCTTTTACACATTATGAATAATAAATTTATTTAATGAATAATGATGATGTACCTTCTTCTAACTTTGACAAACGGGTCGGTTTTCCAAATAAATGTAATATTTAGGTCTCTCGTTTTTTAACGTTTTGAAGTGAATTCTAAGAGAAATATAATAAATAAATATTATATTATTTTTATCGTATTTAAATAAAATGACGTTTTCTTGAGAAATTTATTTTATTTAATTCTATGTGTCAATATAAATTGGACGTATTTTTATGAAATGTAATTATTATTCGTTTATCTTTATTAATTCCCAGTAATATTTTCGCCACATTTAATAACATTTTAAATAAGAAATATAGTTAATAATATTTTGGTATATATTCATATAAAATGACAAATATTTATTCAGTTAACGTTTTCAGTAAACGTTACTTACTTGTAAATCGTTGTTAATCGTTCTATTAAGTAGCTCAGTTACTCTAACTGGGATGACAGGGTGAAAAGGTCACAGAATGAGATTTCACGTCTGCTCTCTCGGGTAGTTGAGGATCAACTAATTTCAAAATGGTGTCTGACTACTATTTATAAGTTTGGTGTAGTATCTCAAAATTATTTGTAAAAATATGCGTTGGAATTGGTTTTTAATTTTACATTGATTTCTCTGAGAACGTATAATTTAAAAATTAATTATAAGTAGTTTATATTGCGTTATGTTAGCCGTTTTGGCATCCATTTTGGCTAATGTGTTGTGGTATTTATTCATTGAAATAATAGTAGGACTAAATATTGTGATACCTTTTCAAAATGGCTTCCATGAATCCTATATATCTGTTTGTTTTATCCGGAAAATTACATATCGTTTATATTAATAAAAATGTGTTTATTTTAGTTTTTAAAAAAGGAATTAGGTAAAATGATATCATGTTTACCAATCGGAGTATTAATGTAAGTACTCGAGTATTAATTTTAATACTCGAGTAATAATGTAATAAATAATTAATTGGCATTCGTAATAATATGGTAGTTTTTCTTGCCGTTTTTTAATACACTTACCCACCCAAAACCCCTATTTACCCTGCATCCCGTGCCAGGTTTTATTTCACAAAGGAAATAAAAAATATATATTTATATATTTTTTTTTAATACTCGAGTAATAATGTAATAAATATTTAATTGGCATTCTTAATAATATGGTAGTTTTTCTTGCCGTTTTTAATACACTTACCCACCCAAAACCCCTATTTTCCCTGCATCCCGTGCCAGGTTTTATTTTACAAAGGAATAATATATATATATATATATTAATATATGTTTTTTTTAATACTCGAGTAATAATGTAATAAATAATTAATTGGCATTCGTAATAATATGGTAGTTTTTCTTGCCGTTTTTTAATACACTTACCCACCTAAAACCCCTATTTTCCCTGCATCCCGTGCCAGGTTTTATTTTACAAAGGAATAATATATATATATATATATATATAAATATATATATATATGCGTTGTAATGGTATACGTTGTTATATGTTGCGTTGTAATGGTATTTTTCCTATTTAAGTACTATTTTGCGTTGTAATAGTACTTGTTGTAAAAACATGCGTTGTAATAGTATTCGCGTTGTAAAAGATGCGTTTTAACGGTATGCGTTGTAATAGTATGCGTTGTAACATCATATATCCAATAAGTTTCTGCTAGAGCAGGAGATAACTCTGTGCATGGCAGTAGAAGGGAAAATACATTCAGGGACATTTGTAGGCGAATGTTCCGCAACAGGGTAATTGTCAATTTGCTAAAAAAATTTAAGAAAGGTCAACAGAAAGTGGCATTTTATAAGAAAAAGAAAAATGTAGAGAAAATTATTGATCAGGCTTTCGAAATTAAGCGAAAGTTATTTATTTTGGTAATTAATAGAATTAGGAAACTAAACAAGGTAATCTATGTTTTCAAATTTAATAGTAGATGGAGGAGAGAAGTTAATCGAAATAATTTTTGTGAAGTTTTCTTAGGAAAATGGATGCATAGTTCAAATAGTGAGGCATTTTTTAATGAGGAGAGTTATTTTCAGGACAATGATTTGGTGCATGCAGTTGACAGCAGTGGTCGAGCATATGAGGTAAAAGATGGTCGTCCGGTTGAAAAAGAAATACTTGTGTCTGCAGATGCAGAAGAGGTGTTAAGTGATGAGGTTTTAGGAAGACGTCCTAAGGGACCAGTGTACACCTGGAAGTGTAGTTCTATTTGCAGTGAGCGACAGAATTCTATCAATTTGCTTTGTGAATTTGTACGGACATTTAATAAGAAAAGTTTAAAACAAAAAATAAAGTTGTTGCAAGAATTAGATCCTTGCAGAGTGAGACAAGTGACAGGTTTGCGTGGTCATTCACTGGCTTGTCTTTCTAGGAGAGTGTGCCAGAGTGTTTTTCATCATTTCAGGATGCTAGCAGTGCATCATAATAAAGTGAGGAAATTAGTTAGAATGTTGTATTATGCTAAGAGTCCAGCAATTATGCTTAAAAAATTAAGCAGAGCTCTTTGCATGGTTCTGATGTAGATGTGAAGAATATTTGTCAAGAAATTGAGTTCTGTTACTTTGCTGGTAAAGAGAACAATGTTGATATTGAACCACTAGAAGAAGGTAATGTGGAAGACAGTGTACAGATTTTCAGTACACATAAGTTTCACAAGGAAATTTCCACGTTTATGGTGAAAACATGTGAGAGGCCTAATTTCACTTGTGTGTGTTGTCGACGGACTTATTATAATAATCAGACTAAGTTAGTGGATTTATATGCAAAAAGTGATATGGAAAACAATAGTGAATGGAAGGATTTTGTCACATGCTTGATGGTAGAAAATTGTTTTGATTTGGGAGCAGAGCAACGTATGTGTACTTATTGCTATAACAAATTAAACCAAAACCAGATGTTTGCTAGAGCGGTTTATGATAATCTGGAATTAGTTGACATTCCTTCTGAATTGAAGGATTTAAATACTTATGAATGTATTTTGATTCAAAGTGTCCATCCCTTCCAGGCTATTGTACGAATAGAGCCAAAGACAGGGAAGTTGCCTCCATCAGATTTACAGAGAGGATTAAAGGGAAGGGTTGTTTATTTGCCTTTGGATTTGAAGAAAAATATTAATGCAATTGGGGTAGAGAAAGTGGAAGAGGAACCTCTGGTTATCATAGTTAATGGTGTTCCGACAAAGAGTAAGAAAATTTGGAAAGATTTAGTGGATGTTAGGAAAGTCAAAAAGGCAACATTGTATTTGATAAAAAATAATGAGTACTACAAGAATGTATGTGTTGCAGAAGAGGAAGTAAATGAAGAAGAGGACAGCGATTTGTGTCCTGGACAAATTGAGAAAGATATATGATGTTACAACGCATACTATTACAACGCATACCGTTACAACGCATCTTTTACAACGCGAATACTGTTACAACGCATGTTTTTACAACGAGTACTATAACAACGCAAAATAGTACTTAATTAGCAAAAATACCATTACAACGCAACATATAACAACGTATACCATTACAACGCATAAATAAATATATATAATTTTTTTTTTTGTAAAATAAATCCTGGCACGGGATGCAGGGAAAATAGGGGTTTTGGGTGGGGAAGTGTATTAAAAATCGGTAAGAAAAACTACCATATTATTACGAATCCTAATTAATTATTTCATAAATTAATACTCGAGTATTAAAATTAATACTCGAGTACTTAAAATAGTACTTAATTAGCAAAAATACCATTACAAAGCAACATATAACAACGTGTACCATTACAACGCATAAATAAATATATATATTTTTTTATTTTGTAAAATAAATCCTGGCACGGGATGCAGGGAAAATAGGGGTTTTGGGTGGGGAAGTGTATTAAAAATCGGTAAGAAAAACTACCATATTATTACGAATCCTAGTTAATTATTTAATAAATTAATACTCGAGTATTAAAATTAATACTCGAGTAGGTACATTAATACTCCGAGTGGTAAAAATTATATCATTTTACGTAATTACATTTTTTAAAATTAAAACAAACAAAACTTTATTAATATACACGAAATGTAAATTTCTTGATATTACAACCAGATATATAGATTTCATGGACGCCATTTTGAAAAGGTATTACAATATTTAGTCCTACTATTATTTCAATGAATAAATACCACAACACATTATCCAAAATGGATGCCAAAACGGCTGACATAACGATATGTAAATTACTTATAATTAATTTTTAAATTATACGTTTACACAGAAATAAATGTAAAATTAAAAACCAATTCTAGCGCATATTTTTATTAAATAAATTGAGTTACTAAACCAAACATATAAATAGTAGCCAGACACCATTTTGAAAGTAGTTGATCCTCAACTACCCGAGAGAGCAGACGTGATATCTGAACCTCTGACCTTTTCACCCTTTTATACCAGATAGACTGACTGAGCTACCGAATAAAACGATTTACAAGTAAGTAACGTTTACCGAAAACGTTAACAAAATAAATACTTTTTATTTTAAGTGAATATCGAATAAAATAAAAATAACTATCCTTATTATTTAAAATTTAATGAGATGTTACGAAAATATTACTGGGAATTTATAAACATAAACGAGAAAGAAATACATTTCATTATATTATGACAAATATATATTGTCACATAGAATTAAATTAAATGAGTTGAAAACTAAAACGCCATTTAATTTAAATACGTTAACAAAACCATTTATTATATTACTCATAGAAATCACTTCAAATCCGCAGAAAACGTGAGACCTAAGAAATAACATTTTTTTGGAAAAAACGAACCGTTATTCAAAGTTAGAAGAAGGTACATCATCATTAATAATTAAACAACTTCATCATGCATTACTCAAAGAAGGTCGCATTACAAATAAATGTTGTAATTTTTTATGACAGAAAAATTACTTCTAGATTACATTCCGGATCATAACTGCCCCCAAAAAGTTTATCGACATCTTTAAAAAAGGTAATAAAAATATTTTCGTGACAAACTAAATACAGCACTTTTAAGCAAAAATAAATGCACTAGAAACGGAAAAAATTTATATTCTTTTTTGTATGTTTCAGATAGAAAAACCAAGTCTGGAAAATAAATTAGAAACAAACTTCAAACTGTGAATAAACATATATCAAAACCATCATATTAAAAGGTGAATTCGAAATTTTCAAAAAAAAATATATGTTATATATTTAAAATATGTTGAGTCTATAACATTTAACAAGATAAAATCCATTTAGAAAGTCAAAAGATGTAAATTACTATTCCAACTCCGAGTAAGTGCTGCAGTATAGAAAGTGCAGGATAGTGTAGAGGTTTAAAATATTATTCCAGCTCCATATAAGTGCAGCAGTAGAGAAAGTGTTGGATAATGTAGATATGTAAATTACTATTCCAACTCCGTATAAGTGTTGCAGTAGGGAAAGTGCAGGAAAGTGTCGAGGTGTAAATTACTATTCCAACTCCAGGTAAATACAGCAGTAAAGAAAGTGCTGAATAATCCACAGATGTAATTAAGTATTCCTACTCCGGGTAAGTGCTGCAGTAGGAAAAGTGCAGGATAGTGTGAAGATGTAAATTACTATTTCAACTCTGGGTAAGTGTTGCAGTAGGGAAAGTGCAGGAAAGTGTCGAGGTGTAAATTACTATTCCTACTCTGGGTAAGTACTGCAGTAGGGAAAGTGCAGGATAGTCTAGAGGTGTAAATTACTATTCCAACTCTATGTAAGTGCAGCAGTAGGAAAAGTGCTGGATAATCAAGAAACATGTAAAATAATATTCCAACTCCAGATAAGTGCAGAAATAGCGAAAGTGCAGATCAAAAGTATATTTGAAATTATATAATTCTAAAATTGTGCATTATTTCTATGTTTCTTAAGTAAAAAAACATTTAAACTTTAACAAAGTAAAAAGTCACTTTCTTCACAAGTTATAAGTCACACATTTTTTACCATATATTTCTTTTTAAAGGACACAACCCAGCAAGATCTTGAAAAAGATCTACTAAAACCAAAAACAATATCAGAAACCCATCTCAGCAGAGAAAAGATCCAAATCGAAAAGTAAGTGAAAATCAGTTTTCATTATACACATATGAATAAAGCATGAATACAAATAAATGCAGGATAGTGTAAAGGTACTGATAACTATTCCAAGTCCGGGTAAGTGCTGCAGTGAGAAAAGTGCAGGATAGTCTAGAGGTGTAAATTACTATTCCAACTCCATGTAAGTGCACCAGTAAGGAAAGTGCTGGATAATCTTGAAGTGTAAATTACTATTCCAACTCCATTTAAGTGCAGCAGTAGGGAAAGTGCTGGAAAATCTAGAGGTGTAAATTATTACTCTTCAAACTTCTGGTAAGTGCAGCAGTGGGGAAAGTGCTGGATAATCCACAGGTGTAAATTACTATTCCAACTCCATGTAAGTGCAGCAGTAGGGAAAATGCAGGATAGTCTACAGGTGTAAATTACTATTCCAACTCCATGTAAGTGCAACAGTAGAGAAAGTGCTGGATAATCCACAGGTGTAAAATACTATTCCTACTCTGGGTAAGTGCTGTAGTAGGGAAAGTGCAGGAAAGTGTCGAGGTGTAAAGTAGTATTCCTACTCTGTGTAACTGCTGCAGTAGGAAAAGTGCAGGATAGTCTAGAGGTGTAAATTACTATTTCAACTCCGGGTAAGTGCAACAGTAGGGAAAGTGCTAGATAGTCAAGAAACATGTAAAATAATATTCCAACTCCGGCTAAGTTCAGCAGTAGGGAAAGTGCTGATCAAAAGTATATTTCCAGTAATATAATTCTAAAACTGTGCATTACTTCTATGTTTCTTGACTAAAAAAACATTTAAACTTTAACGAAGTAAAAAGTCACTTTCTTCACAAGTTATAAGTCACACATTTTTTTACCATACATTTCGTTTTAAAGGACACAACCCAGCAAGATCTTCAAAAAGATCTACTAAAACCAAAAAGAAGATCAGAAACGCATCTCAGCAAACAAAACATCCAATTTGAAAAGTAAGTGAAAATCTGTTTTCATTATACACATATAAATAAAGCATGAATACAAATAAATGCAGGATAGTGTAAAGGTACTGATAACTATCGCAACTCCAGGTAAGTGCTGCAGTAAGAAAAGTGCAGGATAGTCTAGAGGTTTAAATTAGTATTCCAACTCCATGTAAGAGCAGCAGTAAGGAAAGTGCTGGATAATCTTGAAGTGTAAATTACTATTCCAACTCCATGTAAGTGCAGCAGTAGAGAAAGTGATGAAAAATCTAGAGGTGTAAATTATTACTATTCCAACTTCTGGTAAGTGCAGCAGTAGGGAAAGTGCTGGATAATCCACAGGTGTAAATTACTATTCCAACTCCATGTAAGTGCAGCAGTAGGGAAAGTGCTGAATAATCTTGATTTTTAAATTATTACTATTCCAACTTCTGGTAAGTGCAGCAGTAGGGAAAGTGCTGGATAATCCACAGGTGTAAATTACTATTCCAACTCCATGTAAGTGCAGCAGTAGGGAAAGTGCTGAATAATCTTGAAGTGTAAATTATTACTATTTCAACTTCAAGTAAGTGCAGCAGTAGGGAAAGTGCTGGATAATGCACAGGTGTAAAATACTATTCCAAATCCATGTAAGTGCAGCAGTAGGGAAAGTGCAGGATAGTGTAGAGGTGTAAATTACTATTCCAACTCCATGTTAGTGCAGCAGTAGGGAAAGTGTTGGATAATCTTGAAGTGTAAATTACTATTCCAACTCCCTGTAAGTGCAGCAGTAGGGAAAGTGCTGAAAAATCTAGAGGTGTAAATTATTACTATTCCAACTTCGTGTAAGTGCAGCAGTAGGGAAAGTGCTGGATAATCCACAGGTGTAAATTACTATTCCTACTCTGGGTAAGTGCTGTAGTAGGGAAAGTGCTGGATAGTCTACAGGTGTAAATTACTATTCCAACTCCAGGTAAGTGCAACAGTAGGGAAAGTGCTGGATAGTCAAGAAACATGTAAAAAAATATTCCAACTCCGGGTAAGTGCAGCAGTAGGGAAAGTGCTGATAAAAAGTATATTTCTAGTTAAATAATTCTAAAATTGTGCATTATTTCTATGTTTCTTGACTAAAAAAACATCTATACTTTAACGTAGTAAAAAGTCACTTTCTTCACAAGTTATAAGTCACACATTTTTTACCATAGAATTCTTTTTAAAGGACACAACCCAGCAAGATCTTCAAAAAGATCTACTAAAACCAAAAAGAAGATCAGAAACCCATCTCAGCAAAGAAAACATCCAATTCGAAAAGTAAGTGAAAATCAGTTTTCATTATACACATATGAATAAAGCATGAATACAAATAAATGCTGGATAGTGTAAAGGTACAGATAACTATTCCAACTCTAGGTAAGTGCTGCAGTAAGAAAAGTGCAGGATAGTCTAGAGGTGTAAATTAGTATTCCAACTCCATGTAAGTGCAGCAGTAGAGAAAGTGCTGGATAATCTTGAAGTGTAAATTACTATTGCAACTCCATGTAAGTGCAGCAGTAGGGAAAGTGCTGAAAAATCTAGAGGTGTAAATTATTACTATTCCAACTTCTGGTAAGTGCAGCAGTAGGGAAAGTGCTGGATAATCCACAGGTGTAAATTACTATTCCAACTCCATGTAAGTGCAGCAGTAGGAAAAGTGCTGAATAATCTTAAAGTGTAAATTATTACTATTTCAACTCCAACTAAGTGCAGCAGTAGGAAAAGTGCTGGATAATCCAGAGGTGTAAATTACTATTCCTACTCCGGGTAAGTGCTGCAGTAGGGAAAGTGCAGGAAAGTGTCGAGGTGTATATTACTATTCCTCCACTAGTTAAGTGTTGCAGTGGTAAAAGTGCAAGATAGTCTAGAGGAGTAAATTACTATTCCGACTCCGGGTAAGTGCAACAGTAGGGAAAGTGCTAGATAGTCAAGAAACATGTAAAATAATATTCCAACTCCGGGTAAGTGCAGCAGTAGAGTAAATGCAGATCAAAAGTATATTTCTAGTAAAATAATTCTAAAATTGTGCATTATTTCTATATTTCTTGACTAAAAAAACATCTAAACTTTTACGAGGTAATAAGTCACTTTCTTCACAAGTTTTAAGTCACACATTTTTTATCACACATTTCTTTTTAAAGGACACAACCCAGCAAGATCTTCAAAAAGATCTACTAAAACCAAAAAGAAGATCAGAAACCCATCTCAGCAAACAAAACATCCAATTCGAAAAGTAAGTGAAAATGAGTTTTCATTATACACATATGAATAAAGCATGAATACAAATAAATGCAGGATAGTGTAAAAGGTACTGATAACTATTCCAACGCCATGTAAGTGCTGCAGTAAGAAAAATGCAGGATAGTCTAGAGGTGTAAATTACTATTCCAACTCTATGTAAGTGCAGCAGTAGGGAAAGTGCTGGATAATCTTGAAGTGTAAATTACTATTCCAACTCCATTTAAGTACAGCAGTAGGGAAAGTGCTGGAAAATCTAGAGGTGTAAATTATTACTATTCCAAGTTCTGGTAAGTGCAGCAGTAGGGAAAGTGCTGGATAATCCACAGGTGTAAATTACTATTCCAACTCCATGTAAGTGCAGCAGTAGGAAAAGTGCTGAATAATCTTAAAGTGTAAATTATTACTATTTCAACTTCAACTAAGTGCGGCAGTAGGGAAAGTGCTAGATAATCCAGAGGTGTAAATTACTATTCCTACTCCGGGTAAGTGCTGCAGTAGGTTAAGTAATCCACGGATTAATTGAAGATGCGTGCAATACCATACAACTCGTTGCAGCGGCAGAGCGGTTACGGTCAATGATATTATTGTAAGAACAACCGACCATAACCACTCAGCCTCTGCAATGGAAGTTGATGTTAGAGAAACAGTTAATGAAATGAAAGCTATTGCAAGCACCGCCAATGAATCCACAGGATCTATTTTGAGACAGGTTGCACAACATGTCCCTACTCATGTTGCTAGTAATATTCCAACTATTCATAATTTGCGTAGAATTATACAACGTCAAAAGCAGGCAAGTAATACTCAAGTAAATACACCACATAGCTTTTCTGATATCAATATTCCTCACGAACTTACAATTTCTTTTGCTAATGAACCTTTCCTTCTGCATGATAACGAAAACCCTCTAAAGCGTATTTTAATTTTTAGTACTCCACGTAACCTTGTAAAGCTTGAAACTAGTGAAATTTGGATGATGGATGGGACGTTTAAAAGCACGCCCCATCCATTCACCCAAATTTATACTATTCACGCAAAAATTAACAACAGTGTAATACCCCTAGTGTATAGTTTGCTGCCTGATAAGACTTCTGCAACTTACACAGAATTTTTAACTGTGATTAAATCAAAAACTAACCAAAGCCCTAGGAAAATAATAATGGATTATGAATTGAGCATGATCAATGTGATCACCAAAATGTACACGGATACCCAAATTCAAGGGTGTTTTTTCCACTTTTCCCAGGCATTCTGGCGTAAATTACAGAAAACACCCTTAGTTACAGAATACTCAACGGACAGCAAACTTCAAGTAGAATTAAAAAAATTAACAGCTCTTTGTTTTGTCCCTCCCGAAAGTGTAGACGAGTACTACACTGCCATTACAGAATCTGATTATTATTTAACAAACGAAGATAAATTGGCACCAATTCTAAATTATATGGAAGACACATGAATTGGACACCTAGGCAGATCGGGTCGCAGGAGGAAGCCACGTTTCCATGTGGAGTGGTGGAACTGTTATTCGAGTTGCCTACAGGGAGAGGCTAAAACAAATAATGCCATTGAGGGATGGCATAACTCCTTCAATCATTTAATTGGAAAACCCCACCCTAATTTCTATTCATTTCTTGAAACTTTGAAGAAGGAGCAAAGCTTTCAAGAAATGAGACTATCACAAACTCTCACATGTAGTCTAAACTCACGGATTACTCAAAGAACTAAGGAAATGTCAGAACGACTATTGGGATTTTTACAACAATTTTCGTTGTGTGTGGCTCTAGATTACCTTGAGAATCTTGCTAACATCCTTTCTTTTTAAACTGTTATTCACATTACTTTCCTGCTTTTATCCAAATTTACTCTCTTTCTAATTTAAATTGGCAATAAACCTTTTTACTTAAAAAAATTTGTAAATTTGATGTTGGGTCACCTTTTTTCGAATTTAAGTAATTTTTTACCAGCAATTTTTTAATAAACCCCTTACATGAATCTATTTTTTTTTTTAAATAAAACATTTTGAAAAATTGCAAAATAAATATTTGCAACCTTAATTTTTTGACATTATTACTAATTAATTGGAAATTACTTTGCAAATGTAATAAATGCATTTTTAAAAACTTTCAAAACTCTTCTTTCAAAACTACACCATAAAATTGTTGATAAAACTATGTATTTAAGCAAAATATTGATATTTCCATGAATTTACAAATAAGTGCTAAATCCTAAAACTATAGACACGAAAATAAATCATACATATATGAATCTCCTTTGCTTTCTTCAAAAAGCGAAACACAATCTGGCCTTGTCAATGTTAAAATCCAATCTAACCTGATTTTCTAAATCCAAATATAGTAACTCCAACAAAACCATAAATATACACTTCACCTTATTTTTATAATAACCGTGAACATTAATACTGCCTTTAAATATAATAAAGCAAAAAAGACATAACTTAGGAATCTTTTGCTTTAAATTTAACAATTGAAATACAAAGCAGAATTATAATCCAAATTTTTTTTTTAAACAAATGCCAAACAATGTAACCAATCATAATATCACTTATTCGCAAAAAATCCCAAAATTTGAATCTCCAACAAAGACATTTTTTTTCCAAAAAGCACGAATAAAACATTGGAAATATCACTATTTACATTCGTATAATATTTTATCAACAATTACGTGAAACTAACTTTCTCAAACTCCATTTTTCAAAACTTTAATTTCACTCGAAAATGCATTTAAATACATTGCATACATAATTATATTTTTTGTATATTAAATACAATATAAAACACTTTTACATCATTTAATCGAACTGATTATTTCATTAATCTAATTACCGATCTTCCCCACGCCCTCCGACCCAACATAGGCATATTCTAACAATACGAGTAGCGACATGTTGTTTTAATAACATTTTTTTCAATTCGAGCAACCTCTACTTAACTTATCCTTACAATAAATGATAATCTTTATTTGATTTACAATATTATTTAATATTTAATTGGTTTCCTACCTGAACGTAGATCAGCGTCCTGCTGCTTCCTGCTGCTTCCTGCTCCTGTACTCCACAAAATGGCCGATGACGCTCGCGTAAACGTAATGACGTCAGGTTATGCTGCAACAATAAACAAAGGACTACTGTAGATTTATATTTAATACTTTTTTAGCAATAAAGTTATTTTTTATATATTTTTACATGTATATTAAAAATGTTCAAAAATATACATTAAATTTAAAGAAAACAGAAGTTTATTTTAATATATTTCTTGAATAATAAAATAAAAATTTTACTTACTAAAACACTGTTTGTTCGTTTTTATTTAATTAATGCATTGAATATTATCATTCCTAATTTCATATAAAAATTGTACTTTCTTGTCTTACCTGTATTCTTCTTTCTTTTCCGTTATTTTCTGTTTCTTTCCTTTGCTTTACTTTGCTTTAATTCCGGACCGCTATACATATATCAAGGTATCATGAAAATAAATGAAGGACAAATGTATCCATTGAAAACAATGTTAAACCGTGGGAACCATAACATTATAATACATTTTTCACAAATATATTCTTTTAATACAATTTTTAATTATACACTTATTAAATATTAAACTGTTTATTTAATACCCAATATAATGTTTTTTAAATATAAACTATTATCTTTTTAAATAAATGGATTTATTAATATTAAAGTCTTTAATACCAAAATTAATACTAAAATTAAATATACATACATCTAATTTATTAATTATACATACAATATATTTAATAATTAATTTTTACATATTTAAATTAATTCTATAATACCCAAATTAATACTCAAAATAATTATTATTATTAACTTAATAAAATAAAACTCTAATAAATAAAAACAAATCTTTTATTGACTAATTTTTACATATTTAAATTAATACTATAATACTCAAATTAATACTCAAAATAATAATAAATACAATAAAATTATTAATTAATTTTTACATATTGTAATTAATTCTTTAATACCCAAATTAATATTCACATTAATTATTATTAATAATATTTTTTATTTCACATAACTATATTTATACTCAATTAACTTTTACCATATTAATTACTAATAACAATAAATTATAATTATAAATACAATACAATTATTAATTAATTGATACATATTTTAATTAATTCGTTAATACCCAAATTAATACTCAAAATACTTATAAAAACAATATATTTAAAAATATATTTTTACATATTTAAATTAGTTCTATAATACCCAAATTAATACTCACATTAAAAATTAATAATAATATTTTATATTTCACATAACTATATTTATACTCAATTAACATTTACCATATTAATTACTAATAACAAAAATAATTATAAATTCTCAAATTAATAAATAAATTTAATAATAATAAAATTCTATAATACCAAAATTAATACTCAAAATAATTATACATACAATAAATTTATTAATTATACTTACAATATATTTATTAATTAATTTTTACATATTTAAATTAGTTCTATAATACCCAAATTAATACTCCAATTAATACTCAAATAAATACATTATTATTATTAACTTAATAATATAAAACTCTAATAAATTAAAAAAAATATTTTATTGACAAATTTTTACATATTTAAATTAATGCTATAATACCCAAATTAATACTCACATTAATTATTAATAATAGGATTTTATATTTATTAACTAATTTATACATTTTTTAATTAATACTATAATACCCAAATTAATACTCACATTAATTATTAATAATAAGATTTTATATTTCACATAACTATATTTAAACTCAATTAACATTTACCAAATTAATTACTAATAACAAAAATAATTAGAATTATAATTATATTATAATTATTTACTAAAACAAATAGACAATAATACCCTTCATTAACTATAAACATATCATACAAAATGCGTTGTAAAAGTACCTGCGTTGTAACAGTACCTGCGTTGTAACAGTATGAGTTGTAAATGTATGCGTTGTAATAGTATCTGCGTTGTAAAAGATGCGTTGTAACAGTACTGCGTTGTAAAAAATGCGTTGTAACAGGTGTATACCGTAGAAGCCTCTAAAAAGGAAAAAATATATGAACATTATAGTGTTCATCCTTTGCATTCCAAGGAAGTCATGGGGAATGCTATTGAGTTGTTTCAAATGAAACAAGCCAAAGGGAGTCCCATTAGTGTTTGGGAGGAAAGTTTGGAAGCTCGATGTTTCCCACAGTTATTTCCTACAGGTCGAGGAGGACGATATGATGAGCGACCTGTTCAAATTCCTGCTTCAGAATACCGGACTTTACGATTGTATGCAGAAGATCCTAGGTTTCGTCAATGCATTCCCTATTTATTTCAACTACTGTTTGAAAGTGATCTCTCTGGATTGTCTTATGCAGTGAACCACATCTTGAAAAGTGGTGTACAACTGCGAAATATCTCGGCAAGGGATTTTATGGATAAAGTCAATGGGCAAGACAGTATTTTGGATTCTCACCTGATTAATCTGATGGCATGTCAGCGTGGTACTAATGAGTACTGGTACCGTCGTCATGGTGACTTAAAATGTATGCTGAGGAACTTAGGAACTCCCACATGGTTCCTCACTCTCAGCTGTGCTGAGTATGGCTGGGAAGACTTACTTGAATTTCTACGAGAGGTAAATGGAAACATTGAAAATATTGAATTCAAGACACCCGGAGAACTGTGCTCTTTGGATCCTGTGAATGTATGCAGGTACTTCAATCATAGATTTGAAGCTATGATGTCTTTCATCACGAACAAGAAAAATCCACCTCTTGGAGAGGTGTTGGATTTCTTCTGGAGAAAGGAGTATCAAGCAAGAGGTGCTCCTCATATACATATGCTGCTATGGATCAAAGATGCACCCAAATTTGGAACAGATCCGGATGACTTAGTGATGAGTTTGATAGAACAGTATGCTACATGTGCTGTTCCAAAGACAAACAAAGACAAAAGTCTAAGAGAACAAGTTTTACGGTTTCAAAGCCATCGTTGTGGAAAGTACTGTCATCGTAAATTCAGAAATAAGGACAAGTACTACACCAAATGTCGTTTTGCATTTACACGGTCGGTGATATCAAAAGGAAGAGTTAACAATTTGATGTCATCGCTGCGACATAATGTGACGAGGAAATCACCCAAAAACACATACAATTTGAAAAGAAACGAAGAGTCCAAGTACAATAACGACTACAACCCAGTGATTTTGTCCATGTGGAATGCTAACATGGATATACAGTTTGTGGCTGACAACTGTATGGCTGTGGCTCGGTATGTGACGTCTTACATCACCAAAAAAGAAAAGACAGAACTGAAGGATATGTGGGAGCCTCAGTAAGAAGTTGTACAGTTTCAGTCTGAAGATGTTGTCGCATCGAGAAATCGGAGCTTACGAATGTTCTGGCCGGTTATCTTCAGCAAGTCTCTATGCCAAATCTAGGAGTATCATTTGGGTGAGTCTTGGTCTTGCTGCAACGCGTAATCGAGTTCTGAAACCTGTACGGGAAATTGAGTATTTGGCGGAGAAGGAGCCAAACAGTACAGATATTTTGAAGACCAACATGTTGGATACATATTATCCAAATAGAAGCAGTCACCTGGAGAATGTTTGTCTGTATGATGTTCTTCAAAATTACGTTTTCAAGAGGAACATCAAAGAAGATATTGATAAAGGAGTGTATGCTGTAATTGGAAGTGAGGGATGTCTGGTCAAGCAAAAAAAATGTCAATTGGTAAATCATCGAAAATTGGATTGCGAATCTCCAGAAAGTAAAGAGTTTTTCTATTTAGCTCTTTTTGCAACTTTTCAAACCTTGGCGTGCAGAAGAGGAACTGCTTGGGGATTTCCTCTGTTACGAAGCCTCTTTCAATGCAGCCAAGGAGTCCAGAGAATGTCCTGTTTTTCCAAAATATCTACAAATGTTGAATGCAGAAATTGAGCAGGAAGCAACAATTGCAGCCGAGATTGCTAGAGACAGTTCTCAGGACAGTCAGAGTTCTGTTTCATTGAGTCAGGATCCACTAGGAGAACCAGTTATCGAAAATGAAGCTGCCACTGCCATGATTGAAGTGGAAAGAGCCATGGCACATGCTCAGAAGGATGCGGTTAACTTAGAAGATTTGGAAAGACAACTTAACGTTGAGCAGAGGAAAATATATGACAAAGTTACCAACCAAATTGAGCATGGATTAAGTCATGAGAAGAAAGAGTGCTCATGTACGTCGTTGAAGCCTGTCCGACTATACGTGAGTGGAGAAGCAGGAACTGGAAAAAGTTTCCTTATTAAAGCAATTTCATGTTATCTGCAGAAAAGGACTGAGTCATCGCTGTCTTGTGTTGTGACCGCTCCAACTGGACTGGCAGCTCATAACATTAAAGGGATTACTTTGCATCGGTTACTGATGCTGCCAGTGGAGCATGATAACAAATTACAATATCACAAATTATCTGGGGATGCTTGTTGTGAAGTATCTAGAGTGTTGAAGAAGATGAAACTTCTTATCATTGACGAAGTAAGCATGGTTTCCAATGTCATGCTTGCCTTTGTGCATTTGAGAATGCAGGAAGTTCTTAAAACAGAGTATGATGTGTTATTCGGTGGCAAACACATCATTGTTTTTCGTGATCTTCTGCAGCTGACACCAGTGAAAGGACAACCAGTGTTTAAACTGCTTACACATGAAGATACCAAGAAGTGCCTAGGGAGCATTGGCAACGTTAACATATGGTTAAACTTCAGTTATGCTGAGCTGCGTGAAAATATGCGTCAGGCGAAGGACGAAGATTACAAGAATATTCTACAAGATGTTAGAATCGGGAAAGTGACTGAGCGTGGTAAAGAAGCTTTACATGCACGATTACTGTCAAATTTATATCCAGAAGAAGACGTTTTGCCAGAGGATATTTTTCAGAAAATTACTGTGAAGAAATCTGGAATATGTTTGATGCCAACTCTTGCAGAATGTTCCATCTTCAACAACAAAATGTTGAATTTAGAAAAACAAGAGATTGTGAAACTGGAAGCTATTGACAAAATAGAGCATATGGGAGCAACAATTATTTTGTCTGAGAATTTGAAATCTAAATTGGATTCTTCAGAGAAGACTATATCTAAAACTGCGGGTTTTGAAAAGACTTTGAATGTGTGCTTAAATTGCCGTATCATTTTGAGAAGGAATTTACATGTTGAAAGAGGTCTGGTAAATGGATCAATGGGTAATGTTGTTGATTTTGAGAAATACAGAAGTAGAGATGTAATTGAATTTTTAAAAATTAAATTTGATGGCATTGAGGAAGTACAGCTAATTGGTCGTTGCACAGCAAGGTTTTTGCTTGTAAAGGACTTATATGTTCGCCGTAAGCAGTTTCCTGTTTGCTTGGCATATGCGGTGACAATTCATAAATCGCAAGGTTTAAGTGTAGACACTGCTTTAGTGAATATTGGCAGTTCTGTATTTAAAGAGGGTATGGCTTATGTAGCATTGTCACGAGTCAGAACTTTATCGGGATTGTACTTGATTGACTGTGATGTCACAAACATTTGTGCGGATCTAGATTGTGTTAAGGAATACAATAGGTTAAGAAGAGAGTATGCGCCACATTTGCCTCAATATCCTTTGTTTGAGAAACGTGTGGTAGGCCGGAAACGGAGAAATATCAGTAATAGAAGGGAGGTTGAAGCAAAAACAGCAAAAGTCGATGATCCAAAAATTGTAAGCAGGAATAAAATGAATTCTGTTGAAAATGTTGTTGGTTTTAAATTTGAAAATAGTTCTGGTGTCAACTGCTATGCTAATGTAGTTGTTAATGTTCTCTTTTCACTAGAGACTTTAAAAGAACAGATTGTGATCAATTCGGAACAAAGTTTATGCTGTTTGTTGAATTCTGTGTTAGAGAAATGTAGTGCTGATAGAACGAGAGTAGAAAGTGTGTCTGAAATTCGTTTTCTGTTAGACGAATGTTCAGGTCAAACAGAATTCTCTGAAAATATTCAGCAGGATTGTCAGGAGTTTTTAATGTATATGCTTGATGTATTGCAAGATGAGGGTGTAGATGTAGATTATCTATTTGGCCTTTCTTATCTATGGCAGCATGACTGTGAGAACTGTAGGCTATCAAGTACTACTAATGTGGATTCAGAAAGATTTATATATTTAACTTTGCCTGACAGTAAATCAGTATCCTTCAATAAGCTAGTAAAGGCAGCCGATCAAAACATGGAGTGTAGCCAATGTAAGTCTGCAATGCTGTCCACGTTAATTTTACGAAGTTATGGCCAGTATGTCATTTTAATGTTTCAACGATGTAGGCCTGATGGAACTAAATTGACAACTTTAATTAATAATTTTGTGGCTTCGCAGTTGTCAATATCAGGAAGGACTTTTATAACTACTGCAATTATATATCATAACGGTCCTTCAACTAATTCAGGACATTATACAGCTTATTTAAAATCTGTTAACGGCTGGTCATTCTGCAATGATTCTGTTTTAACTTTCAAAAAAAGATTGCCTTTCCACCTTCAAAATTCTTACCTGGTGTTCTTACAACCAAAATTTTAGGAAAGGAAGCTTGGGATTTGTTTAGAGGAATTTCCAGAGGTTCTAATGGCTCCTACTCTATATGGCCTTGTGGATAATTGTAGTACAGAGCGAAAACTGTTTGTTTTTATAAGCTAAGTCAAGCAGCAGATCAAAATAAGGAGTAGAGGAAATGTAAGTCTGCAATGCTGTCCATATTTTTTATGGAAACTCATGGGTGAAATGTCATTTTACAATTTGAACTACATAAACTGGATGAAAAAAAGTTGTTAAGTCTAATTAAAGATTTTTGGGCTACACAGTCATCGATTTCAGGAAGAACATTTGCAACTGCAGCTATTATATATTATGATGGTCCTTTGACAACATCTGGATATTACACAGCTTATTTGAAATATAAAAAATGCTAGTCTTTCAGCAAACATTACTAATTGAATACGAAGCAATGTTGCCTTTTGACTTGATTACTGAAGTGAGAATTTAGGGTAGGTAATTGGAGTATAATGATTCTAGGTGTTGCTGTAATTTAGTGTGCTGTTTTAAATTGCTTTGTATGTCTCAGTTTTCTTAAAACAATGGAGTTTATCTTTCAGAAAGTGGCGGGCAGAAAATAGTAACAGCACAACAGAGTATAAGCTGTTCATAGGACATCCTTTGACGTCATAGAAAGTAAGTTACTTTGGAGGAGTTCTTATTTCTGCTTAGTTATATTATTTGGGTTTTTTAAACACAATCATTTTGATTGTGTTTTTTTTCCCCGCTATTATATGATGAATACCTTCAACTCACTGTTTTCAGTGAAATTTGATATTTTCTGATAACAGCAAAAATAAACCATTAAATATGTTTAAATAATTTTATACTTTGAATTGTAATTTATAATATGTATTCATTTTGTCTCATGCTCACTCTTTTTTACTACCTTGTATTAATTTAAAAATTTTTGTTCTTTCTTACACAGATTAAAAGTATAAAAATGATAATTGAGTACGTTAATGACAATTATGAGGTAAGTGTTTAGTACTCTTTACGTTACATGTCTATCAGATTTAACTTTTATTAGTTCCACTGCTTCATTTCTTTAACCCTTAGTTTCCTGCCTTTGCTACTTCCTTCATTTCTTTTTCTATTACTTATTTATACTACTCTTTTCACTCCTTTTATCAGTCCCTCTTTCAACAGTAACTGTGTGTTACTCCCTCTATTTGTCTTTCTTTTCACATTACTCTCTGTTTATTTACTCGTCTTTTTTAAAAAAAAAAAAAATTTTGTTCGCTCCCGGTTCGCGTACCGGAACGCTAACCGGGAAGCAAATCAAAAGAAATAGAGGATGCTAGAGTGCTAAACATTCTAGCAATTTTTTTTAAAAGGGAAGGTAGTACTGAAAAGAACTTTTTTTTAATTATTTTTGTTGTTTTATATTTTTTTTCTGTTTGTCTGGAGGAAGGGGAAACAAAAATGATTCACTTCAAAGGGCTCAACAGGAGCAACCAAAAAAAAAAAAAATACTTTCTTGGACATTTTGGACATTGATAATGTTCATATGCTCTATTTATTAGAGTAACACTCCTCTCTCCACATAAAATTAATTTGCCACATGCTATACATGTCAATTTCATCTGCCCAAAGTTCTTTTGGAGATTTGGGACCGTTTCCCTTGCCTCTGATTCAGTTATTGCTAGTTCATTGGTGGATGTATTGGCCGGTCGGGGGTTATCCACCAAATCTCTAATTTGTGCAGCACTATAATTAATAGGGTGCCACCTCTCCATGTGTCGGTGCATGGTATGATTACCATAACTATATTTTTTTCGGTCCCTCTGGAGAGTTTGTCGTGGCAGATGAGGCAGGTAACGTACCTGGCATTTACTTTCTTTTCATGTGGAGGAAAAGAAAAAAATTGCCAAATAAAATTTTCATGGGACGTCCTTGGCATTTCTTTCAAAAAACCCCTTGTCCCTTGCTCCTGTTCCTCGTCTTCCTCTTCTTCCTCCTCTTGTTGGAAGATGACCTGGCCAGTTGGTCCTCTCTTCTTTGGTGGTGGTGGAGGTGGTGGGGATCCACCAGCTGCAGCTACTACAAATGCCATGACTAAGCAAGCAAAAACAGGTCTTTCTCTCATAAAAATGAAAGTCCGGGTGAGGAAAAAAGGTGGGACTTTCATCATTTGGGAAAAAAAAATGTTCTAAACCAATGAAAAGTGTTTATTTTACGTCATATGATCAAGCGTTCCATCATTAGGAAACTAAAAGTAAAATGAACCAATGAAAAGTTTTATGAACTAGTCACATGACCTGTTATGCTTACGTTACGTGCTCCGCGCCGCGCCTCGGATCGTTTCCGGGGCTTTGCGTTTCGCGCCTTGGTTCGCGTTCCAGAACGCTTCCGGGTGCGCTAACGCGGCGCGTCATAAGGCGCATCACGCTACGCGATACGTTGCGATTACGCGACGCGTCACGATGTGGCTTTCTAACGCGGTACTTACACTAACGGAACGTTTACCGGTTCGCGGACCGGCAGCGAAACAAGAAAATATAATTTAAACTATAATATACATTGAATTAAAAAAATATAATACAAAAATATATAAAATATATTTGTGAATTAGAATAAGAATATATTTTACAGCTATAGATATTAGCTTTCAAAAAACCAATGAAATTCACTGAAAAAACCATAGGTTATAGACCATATATAGTTAGGGATTAGCATTTACAAAACCTTGAAAATTCACTGAAAAAACCATAGGTTATAGACCATATATAGTTAGGGATTAGCATTTACAAAACCTTAATTTACTCGCGCAAAACCATAGAAATTCGCATATATAGTTAGTTGCAATAACTATGTATCGCGCACCCGCAATCCACTGCTGATCATGTCACATATTACATCATTCATGACATTGTCAGTGACATCACTGATGACATCACTGATGACATCTCAAATGACATCACTGATGACATCACTGATGACAACATCCAGTGACTGTATGTTTCTGTAAAGTTAAAATATGTCTTACATATTGAAGAATGAGTGGATGTATAAGTGTCTGGATGAAGGATTTAGTAGGTGCATGACTGACTGTATGAGTGAGTGATTAAATGTGTCTCACTGAGTGCATGGGTTAGTGACTAAACTGTCTTAATTTGTGCATCATTATGTCTGTTGTTCTGTAAACTGCTGCATGTGTTGATCACTAGCTATATGAGTAACTATATGGGTTATTGATTGGTTGCCCAAGTATTTGTATGGGAGACTGAGTGTGTGTGTGGGTGGCTGGGAGGTGTATGACTCTGTGCATAGATGTGTGAGCAGTTGATTCACTAGATGTACGGATTCAAAAGTGCATGTGGAAACAGCTGTATGGGCGGTTGACTGTGTGCATGAGTGTATTGGTGAGTGAATGGATATCTCAGTGCTACATGTCAAAGTAAGTACATATGTAAGACACAGTACATGTGAGAGTTGACATATATAAATAACTGTGCATAAGAGCCAGTGAATGTGTGAGTGGCTGTATGGATCATTGTGAACTTGTATCAGGGATTGTATAAGAGAGTAAATATGTGTTAGTATATGTTTGAATAAGTAAGGTGTGTAACTGTATAGTTGAGGAAATGGGGGTGTGATTGATTCTTTGCATGACTGACTAGGTGTGAGAGTAACTCCATGGATAAGTGACAGTCTGTGAGTGTCTGTTTACACTGAGTGTATCGAAGGTTATATTAGAGTCTGAAGAGGTTCATTGTATTATCACATGAATGATGTCATCAGTGATGTGATCAGTAATGTCAAATGAGATGTCATCAGTGATGTAATCAGTGATGCCATTTGAGATGTCATCAGTGATGTCATCAGTGATGTCATTTGAGATGTCATCAGTGATGTCATCAGTGATGTCATTTGAGATGTCATCAGTGATGTCATCAGTGATGTCACTGACCATGTCATGAATGATGTAATATGTGACATGGTCAGCAGTGGATTGCGGGTGCGCGATATATAGTTATTGCAACTAACTATATATGCGAATTTCTATGGTTTTGTGCGAGTAAATTAAGGTTTTGTAAATGCTAATCCCTAACTATATATGGTCTATAACCTATGGTTTTTTCAGTGACTATATATATATATATATATATATATATATATATATATATATATATATATATATATATATATATATATATATATATATATATATATATATATATATATATATATATATATATATATTACCTACTGGCGGTCGCCAGTAGGTAGTTATAGTTAGGATTTTTTTCAATGTTAAATCTCAAAATTCTATTTGGAATAACTTTGGCGCCGGTTGACGAATCTGCCTGAAAATTTCCTGAAAATGGCCTTGCGGCGTTCCGGTCCTTCCCTGAAAGTTTGGGGGGGATACGTCAAGCGGGGGGCGAGATAAAAGGGGGGTCCCAAAACGCGTTTTCCCCATGTTAATTTCCATAGGGCGGTCGATTTCACTTTTAGCCCGAACGGCTGAATGGATTTCCACCAAACTTGGCAAAATTGTAGGGACTGGTAGCCCGATGTGCCTTTGCTATGTCTCAAGATATGTGCTTCAGTGGATTTTGAGAAATTAACGTTCAAAAAAATATATATATCTATAGGCGCTCTCCGGTGCGCGCACCGGTGAGCGCTCCCGGCGCGACACGCGACTTGCGCGCAGAAAGCTGATTGGCTCTCAGTTGTCTGTAAACATTCTAAACAGTCCGGAGCGGCCGCCATCTTGTCTATCGGTAAAATCTAGTCATAAGAGGTGGCAAAAACAAAGGGGGGAATTGACCATAAGGGGGTAGGGTAGACCCCCCCTGACCCCCTAGGTTTGATATGGGGGCCATCAAAAAATTTTTTTTTTGCGTTTTTCGCGGGGGAAGCGCCTGGTACGCGCACCGGGGAGCGCACCGGGGAGCGCTCCAAGGAGGGTACTTTGGAAAAATAATCACTTTAAAAAATTGTATGTTTATTAATTGTTTTTTTTATTTTTTGTAAGTACCTACATGTAGGTACCAATGCAGAGACTTTAATTTAATGTACACCATCTCCTCTGTAGATATCTTGCATGTTGTTATTGTATTTCTTGTGGTATATGGAAGTTATAACATAGTCTGTCTGGAAAGCAGAAACAGATCTTTTAAGCACTCCCTGAGAATTTCTAGGGGATCATGAGTAGTCTATCCTGCTCCCTTATGAAAAAGAGGTGTAAAATATACATAGGAGATAATATAGTGTGAGAAAGGTAGTAACTATGAGTAAACTTACTATGTAACAGAAAAATAGTTGAACAGTATACTATAAGTCTCACTTTATATTTTAAACATTTTTGGTAATACTTTATGAATTACATATAAAAATGAATATTGTCTCAAACAATTTGAAATTATTAAATATAAATTTATTCCTCTGATTCTTTTTCATAATTTAATAAAATTTCTAACATAATATTGTCCGGAATTTCCTCATAATTATTAGTACATGATTCCATTTGTTCCAAACATTCTATAAACTGTTCATCCAAAGAGTCATCCATTAAATCAACTTCTTTTTTTTGATCTTCTGGTTTTTCCACCTTTACTTTGATAGAAGTATCATTTGCCTGATTTTCTCCTTCCATTTTCTTTCTGAAAATTGCATACAAATTAACTATATTAGTAGAGTTAGGGTACTGTATACCAGAGAAGCCTAACTCAATCCATAACTATTACAGAGAAGTCTATCTCTATCTCTAACTATTAAAGAGGGATAGCATATAACTAACAGAATATTTTTTCAGAAATTAACTTAAAGTGTACAATATACTTCCATAATTAGAACTTACCTTAGAGAAATCAGTTGAAGTTGTCAGTGATATTTGTTCTCAAATGTACTTCTGGAAGCAGTAGTCAAAATGGCTGTGTTTCCCTCTCTTCTTTTATATATATTCTTGTACTTAACCAATCAAACGTCAGGAAATAATCGTAGAAAATGAAAGATACTTTTTAATTGGTTGTAAATTCTAACATTACAAGTGTGTTTTTTGTCATGTAATTTACCTCTGCTTTAGTCTTCTTCCTATTTCTTCTTTCTTTTGCTCCCTTATTCATTTTTCTTTTTCTCAGTTACTTCCTCTTACATTTTTTCTCTGTCTTACTATCTATTACTCAGTCTCTCTGTGTTCCTCCCTTTAGCTCTCTTTCTCTTAACACCACTCTTTCTGTTACCATTCCTTATGGTTACTCCTTCATTATTTTTTTTTATTTTTTTTTGTTAGTGCGCTGACGGTACGCGCACCGGTGCACGTACCGAAAGCGCACCAGGGTGAAATATAAAAAAAAACTATTTTAAATTAAAAATATTATCTCAATATACATTATAGTGTTCATTTTTAGAAAAACATACTTTAGCAATTCACTAAAAAACACATAGGTATGAGTTTGTATAAAAAGTTAGGAATTAGCATTAAATAAACCTATGAAATTCACTGAAAAAACCAAAGGTTTCACACCAGTTATAGTTAGGAATTAGCATTTAAAAAACCTATGAAATTTACTGAAAAAACCATAGGTTTCACACCAGTTATAGTTAGGAATTAGCATTTAAAAAACCTATGAAATTCACTGAAAAAACCATAGGTTTCACACCGGTTATAGTTAGGAATTAGCATTTAAAAAACCTATTAAATTCACTGAAAAAACCATAGGTTTCACACCAGTTATAGTTAGCTGGAAATTTTACTGATATAAAACCATTGAAATTCCCACGTTATAGTTAGTTGGACTCACTATAACTTGCGCGTGCAATGCACTGCTGATGACATCACATATTACATCACTCATGACATGGTCAGTGACATCACTCAAGACATCACTGATGACACCATCCTTGTGACAGAGTGACAGACCTCCTTTCACTGTAAAGTAAACTTTGAAACACATATTCAAAAATAGAAACTAACATTAACAAAAAAGTGGATATACCCATACCAGTTACAACAACCAATTCAGTAATTTCACCATCTATATACAAATTCACACATTCACCAACAGTTTTATGTATTCACTCATACATATACTCACTCATCATATGTAGTGATACCCCTATTCATTCTGTTACACACTGACAGTCATCAAAAACTTACTCATACATATACTCACACATACAAATAAACTAATAAACATCCATTTATTTGCATATACAACTATACACACATTAGCACATTACTTCTAAGGAAACTTACACATACTTACTCTCTTAAACAATCACTTATAGAAACACATACTTATTTAAACAGGAACTCTTTCAATCTCTCACTCTCACATATACTTACTTATATACATCAATTCTCATATATACAAGATTAAAACATATGTAGTTACTCATAAAGACACTAGTGAGAGAGGCATTCACTCTCTAACACACACATATACACACTCATCCACCCATACAATCCTACACAAATGCTGTCTTCAAAACACATACAAACAGTGAGTCAGTCATTGATGCATCTATGTGCTACGTAACAGCCCCACCAAACCATACAGACACTCATACTGATACTAAAAAAAATCTAATAACCCATATACACACACATGTAGCTACTCACCAACCCATGCAGCCACTTATACACAAAGTGAAACACTGATACATATATTTAAATATTTAAACATTACTCGCTAATATATGTATTCACTAAGATACACTTAATAAGCCAGTTAACCAATCAATTTTTTTAAAAAAAACATCCATTTAGACACTTATTTAAACATTTTTTCTTATTTATTTATTTTTCAGAAAGACACACATTCACTGGATGGTGTCATCAGTGATGTCATGAGTGATGTCACTGACCATGTCATGAGTGATGTAATATGTGATGTCATCAGCAGTGCATTGCACGCGCAAGTTATAGTGAGTCCAACTAACTATAACGTGGGAATTTCAATGGTTTTATATCAGTAAAATTTCCAGCTAACTATAACTGGTGTGAAACCTATGGTTTTTTCAGTGAATTTAATAGGTTTTTTAAATGCTAATTCCTAACTATAACCGGTGTGAAACCTATGGTTTTTTCAGTGAATATATATATATATATATATATATATATATATATATATATATATATATATATATATATATATATATATATATATATATATATATATATATATATATTGTACCATGATCATGCCCAGCAGGGTGAAACGCGTTGGTGGAGGGGATTTTATGGCACTGCAAACGATGGAATAAACCGTTATTCTGCCCAAAAGTGTGAGAGTGCTGCCTGTTATTAAAAATTAGTGGAAGAATTGATGCAAGGCTTGTCCAGCCTTGTCAGGTGCACCAACTGTGAAAAGAGGGTGCTGAGTCTTGTAAGCTTTGGTGAAATATATATATATATACACAGATATATATATATATATATATATATATATATAAGGTTCACATCCTCCGCACAGTCGCCGGGACACCAGGACATCGGTGCATCTCAGGGGCAGGGGTAACCCTGTGTCTGAATTACTGTTCACAGCGCGTAGCCACCGCTACGCAGATGCATCTGCGTAGCGGTGGCTACGCGCTGTGAACAGTAATATATATATATATATATATATATATATATATATATATATATATATATATATATATATATATATATATATATACACATATAGTATACCATCTAAGCCAGGAGCACTACCTTTTGGAATTAGTTTGAGTGCTAGTTGGACCTCTTGCCTAGAAAAAGTTCAAGGTAGCAGTAGATTTGGGCGTAGAGAATTGATCAGTATTAATTCCAGTTACAGCAAACTGGGCCTCGTAATGCGAGGTCCATAGCTCCAGTACTACGTGGTTAACTGGAGCTTGGTTAAAATTACCACTACCCCATTTGACAAGATGCCAAACATTTGCCTTTTTTTTTCATTGCTAGCCTGGAGCAAGTCTTGCCAATGGTTCTCATCCCAGTCCATTTTGGCTCACGCTAAAGTTTGCTTATACCCCGCTCTTGCCTTTTTAATAGATTCCATGCTTTTAGTCCTGATGGCTTTGGATAAAGTCCTGTATGCATCTCTACATGATTTATTATACCAAGATACAACCCTTGGACAGGGCTCTTACCTCTGGTTTGATGTCTTGTAGGTAAAAAAAGTTTTACGTTTGGAAAACAGGTCATTGTGTACCTGTTGAATAGTTAGGTTTATATCCATTCGGGTATCACAATAATGGAAAGTAGCTATCGGATAATCAACCAGCCCCTTAATCTCTTTTAGGTGCTCTTCATTATCCAAGATCTTGGCCCATTTAACTCTCCTACAGTCATTTGTAAGCCAAAGTTCCATTTTTGCCTTCTCTGTTTCCTGGAGGTTGTGCTAAGGGAGACCTGATACCCTTAATAACAAAACAAGAGGGTTGTGGTCACTTTCAGTCTGCTCCTGTACTTCCATGTCCAATATAGAGGACCAAAATTCTATTTTCAGGAAAATGTAGTTTATCCTGCTGCTTCGCAGGCCATTTTTAAATGTATGGGCGTCAAGCCTATCTGATTTCGACCTCCCATTCACTGCCCTTACTCCCCTTTCCAAACATAATCCATTTAATTGTAATGCTGCATCAGTCCATTTTTTGATGGGTGTAATTTCAAGAGAAGGGATATCCCATAGTGTGTCCTCCTCCAAGGTTACAATCCTCGTAGCCCAGGGGCTTGAAGGAGCAATTAAAGTCCCCTGCGATGACCAACGTCCCTTTTGCTGATCTAAAAAAGTTATCTAAAAGTACAACTGTGCTTGAACCTCTTCCCCCTAACAATCCTCTGGCATAGACATTAATAACCAGGATATCAGGTACTGTTACCATCCACAATATTATGACCATAATATCTCTACAGTCTATTGGCACTTCCTCTACTGCAAAGCCCATATGCTGTCTAACCCAGATGGCAAGTCCCCCTGATGGTCTACCCCTTGGTCCTCCCAGGGCTGTTTTAGAAAAATGTAGGTACCCGGGGTGGTATATCTGTTCTAGCGCCCAAGTTTCCTGGAACACCCAAATATCATATTCATCCATAAAGGTGGACCATTCTATGGGGGAAGTTTTGGAAATTAGACCAGCAATATTCCAACAAACTATTGACAGATTTGACTTGCTTTGCCCTAAGTTTAAAATGACTGGCTCTGGGGTAACCAGAGGATTAAGAGCGTAAACAATGGCCAAGTCCTCTGGGCTAGGAGTGCTGGTGGATGGGGGAAGCCCTGCTGGGAGAGATGCAGGTAGATATGCTTCCTTCATAGCTATGCTTGTGTCCATCCTAACACTGCCTACATACTCCAGATTGTTGGTGCCCCCCGGGTTTGTGCCCTGCTTGTTTAAAACTCCTATTTCGAGTTGATCCCTCATTGTTATGGGCGGTCGAATCTTAGCCATTCCCACAATTTCCTCTGATCCCTTGCCAGTCTGTAGGGGGTAGGCGGGTATCTAGTCTAAGTCAATCAACTTCATTTAGGGAGTCAAAGATGTCAAAGCGGTTGCTCGTGGGGACTAGGTAGTTATATTGTCCACAAGGTTGGGGTGCTACCTTCTACTTACTGCGCTCACCGGCCACTGTCAGTTGGTAGAAGAAACTCAGAGGAAGGATATTAATGTTGTCCATCACAATCTGTTGATTTCCAGCCCTGTTCAAAATATGCTGTACCAAACCCGGGGACCCAAAACTTAAACCACACAGTCACTAGGCAAGGATTGGTGCTATTTTCCAACCCAGGGCACCCTTCGAACCATTTTAAAGTCTGAAAAGAGGTCTTGCCTAATGTTATTTCAATTACCCAAGAGATGTAAAGCCCTGTTTCTCAAGGAAGACCAGTGTTCATGTAAAGCCAATGGTAACGCAGGAACATTGGCCAAGATGGCAGTGTAAGGTGCCACTTCCGGAGGTAAATGCAAGGACATAGGGGTGTAAGAATTGTTACTGGTATGAGGTTGATGAGGCCTGGTACGGATATCACCCGCTATTAATGCTAGTGAAGGTAGGTCAGCACTTAAATTGGGTTGGATATTTCGATTATTCTCTAATACAGCAACGGCTGGGGGAGGAGGAGGTGGAGGGGGTTGGCGGTTTACAATAATCAAAGGCTGCCTAGGGTCTGTTTTATTCACTGGCTGGGAACCCAATTCTACTCCCTACCCCACACTAGGATTCAATTGCCTCGCACTGGAGGTATGGTGCTCGATTCTTGCCAACCTTCCCTCTATCTGAGTCAATTTTCCAATAACGGGTTATTCAGAGCTAAAATTGTGTTCTTGACCCATGTAATAAAAATGTCCACTGACGAGCATGTGGGTAAAATCAGGTGTAACAGTGGCCGTGGCGGTAGATGAAATGCATGGGTTTTCGCAGGCCTTTTCACAGGCATTATTAGGCTTTGAACTGCCTCCACTTCCATTTCCGCCCTCTTTACTTTTAGCAACTCTTGATATCTGTTGGTTAATCTTTGGGGGGCCTTGGGCTTTTCTTTTTTTAAGGGTGGTTCCCCTCCATGGACTTGACATGACTTCTGTCTCCTCGTAAGAACCATAGGGGTCTTGTGGATAATAACTACACTTTCCCCACTGGGAGACAAAGAATTCTAGCTGACTAGGGAGGTTTGTCTACACTGTGGTGTCATTTCAGGAAGAGATGAGAATGCTGTGCTACCAGATGGTTGTAAGGAATCCAGAGACAACCTGCGCTCAGTGAGCTGTATCTCATGGATTAGAGCTAGTTCTGCCCTGGAAAGGAAAGGGGCCAATGTCCCCACCACTCCTGAGCTCAAACATCCCTTGCGTTTATACATTGTTAACCAGCAAACAATTTGCAACAAAAAAAGGGCAGGATAAATTGTAATAGGAGTATCAACAAATAAAGCAAACCAGGAACGATGTTTGCGGCCTCACATTAGAGGAGTGGCCCAGCCCAGTCTCTTCCTGTCTCTGACGGGCACAGATGGGCCGGGATTTTGTTTGGGCACGTTCTGCACGCATCTTGCGCTGCTGGGGAGAGGCAGCGCTAAAATGTGTGGTCACTACAGCACCTCCCACCTCATTAGCGGCAGCGGGATAGAGTGCTGTGAACCCTGGATGATGGAGTCCTTTGGCCGTGGCAAGTGATGAGCAGAGAGCAGTCCCTGGGACCACAATCCCACCAGGAAAACACCGGAATGCAGGTAAGCCTGGAGCAATGCCAGAACCAGTAAACACAAAAGAACACACCTGCACCACGGGGGAGAGGCAGCGCGTAAATGCACAAGGTCACTACAGCGCCTTCCCCCTTGTTAGTGGCAGCGGGATAGAGTGCTGTGCACTCTGAATTATGGAGTCCTTTGGCGGTGGTAAGTGATAAGCAGAGACCAGTCCCTGGGACCACGATCCCACCAGGGAAACACCGGAATGCAGGTAAGCCTAGAGCAACGCCAGAACCAGGAAACACAAAAGAACACACCATCATATTTATTTGAATGAGTGGATTCATATATTGTTATTGAGTACTTTTGATATTAATTGATTTGCATAGGATTTATACAATTACATATTTGATGGGTATTGATACATTGGGTATCATATCATATTTGATACTTATTTATCTATTTATTTATATTCTCTCATTCTTAGCTTTATCATGAATTATGTGTGCAGACCATTCAAGATGATCAAAATATCATAGAGCTGGCAATGCCTAGTATATTGGAATCATAGGTTTGACTCCAGAGGTGTTGCATAATGCTTCTTATTAGGATTGATGTGATCAAGCAAGGTTTGGGTCCGTAACTCCCCAGACTGGACCACCTCAATATTGAAATAAGCAAACAGGATGTCTGGGGGGTAATTTGATTAGAGTTGTAATAAACCTTAGGCCATTAATTCTAGTTTTCAAGCGTTATTTCACTTATTTTTGATATTTCAACAAAGACATTCATTAATCAATAGAGCCTGTCTTTTCAAAGAAACACCACATTAGTAAATCGCACAATTCAAAAACGATTGAAATAAAACGATATACAACATTTACATAGTGTAAATAATTTTTGGGGGGAGAAAAAATAATGATATATGGAAAGTTTTTGCAAACAAATAATAACAACAAATCAATAATCACAAGAAAAACATTAATAACTCATGTGTGCCAGCCAGAAATTATACCAGTCCAACATTCATATTACCACCAGACGGATAGTTACTCATTTTCGACACACATGTTTCCTGTCCTGCCTGTTGAGGTTTTGTAAATTACGAATTTGTTCGTACTCAGCCTCCATTTTGAGATCGCCGCCATTTTGTGTTGCCCTCACTCAGGCAGCTTGGCGAACGCGATGTTTTCTCGTTTCTGCTTTGCGTGTCAGTTGGCTTCCTCACCTATGTTTACTAACAAGTGTTAGGGTCTAGCCGAGTACACTAATTCCTGTCTGAGCTGATTAATCCCCGTCCGGACTACATGTCATTTCACACCATTGTTTCCTTTAAGTTATCTTATCTGCTGTCCTTCGCTACACGTCTCATGCATTCTCCTGTTTCTCGACTGTCCTTCTACGACACACAGCTGTGTTTTCTTTGATAGTAAACTGTGTTTTTTCTCTGCTAGTAAACCAAATTGTGTGGATTCACTTGTGATTTGCTTAAGGGGTCGAGTGACAAACATACTCGGGCACTTGAGTTGTTTTGGACTTAAAGTATTGTCTATAACGTTTGCCTATGGCTCATGCTTGTATGTGATTGCATTTTTGCATTGTGTTGTATGATATATAAACCTGTGCGCCACGGAGTTAAGTGGCAGTCTCTTTTGAACCTCGTTGTATTGACGACTGTACTAGCTGCAGCTAATAAATACCATCTTCTACGCCAGACGAAGAGTCCGTGTTTCTGTTTTTGACAAGGTAGATGAATCCCGGGGATTCCAGGTGTACCCTGCGCCGCCGGGCCTTAAGGCTGCGGTTCTCCAACTGGCGCCCAACGTGGGACAACTTCAGCGGTAGCGGTTGAGCCCAAGGGTCGTGAGGAGCCCCGCACGAAAACTCAGGAGGAAGCGCACCACATAATCGGCCCCTGCATGTCGGAAGTGGACCGAAGGTCTTTGACGGCGCGGCTACTCCTCTCCGACGGCTACTGACGACTGCTGCCCTGACTGTCGCCCTGCCTTGGACCCTTCTGAAGTTTTGGTAGAGTGAGACGATAGACGGACCTTCGCTGGCGCAGAACGATTCTTAGTTAAGTATTTGGTGGGTTGCTCCCACAGACCTTTGTTTTATTTTTATTCTTAGTCTTTGTTCAGTCATTGCAATAACTGAAGCCAAGGGATAAGTACGATTGTACTGTGTCACTGATTTATACCCTTTGTTGTTTGTGATCAGTCTAGAGAAGTGACGATGCCTGGGCTGAGTAAGTTAAAAAGATTTTGTTGTTTGGGTTGTACAAGGGATTCCTAGTTGGAGGAGTCATGTCCGATTCCTCCGGTTGGAACTCCGACTTATGAGCTCTATTCGAAACATGGTATTGGTCCCATTACCTTTAACGAGACAAGGGTCCGATATACGAAAAATAGTGGAGTTTTGAGTTGGCCACAGAATGGTAGCTTCGATCCCGCTATAATGGATAATCTGGAAACAATCCTGTTCAGAAAAAAAGCTCGGCCGGCTATGTTTGACTCCTTTCGCCTCTGGCGTAAAGAAGCCAAACAGAAAGAAATTAAACAAGCGAAAAAGGATAAGAAAGCACAAGACATGTCAGTCCTTCAGGCTGCCCAGCAGTTCAAAGATAACGAAGTAGATGATGCAAAAGAGATATCGGAGAGACAACATCGTATGGCAATAGATAGATGCTATCCGATGTTGCCTACTTCCTCTTCAGATAAAAGTAAGGAATTAGAAGAAGATCCCCTAATGATTTACTTATTGAATTCACCTCCGCCCTATGTTCAGAATGCGACTGCACCTCCGTTACCCCCTCCTGTTGTTCAACAAGTGGTTGCTCAATTACCAATTGTCCAGCGACCAGCTCATCCCTTAATGCTTCCCTGTCTACTTCTGCTTTGCCTTCACGGCTTGTACATCAGCCCCCGCCTTCTCCCGCTCCTATTCTTCAACATATTACACCTCAGTCTCCATTGCCTTCGGCATCTGTAATACCTCCTATTCTTTCGAGGGATTCCCCTGTTTCACAGAGGAGGATAGCAGATGCTGTTAAAAATTTATTTTCTCCTTTTGTTAGGTCCCTGAAAATGTCTCCGTTTTTTTCTAGACGACAATCTCGTTGTCAGCTTCCTTTTGCGGATGAGAGAATAGCTCTGGGTTCTCTCGCTCGCAAATGGATTGAGCATGGGCCAGAATATACTACAGATGATATTATGAGTTGCTTTCATCAATGGGGGGAGCCCACGCAGAGATATGTTTTCAATATTATGTGTCAAAGTCTTATAAAAGGGTGGGAGGATATGGAGATAGATACAGTCCCTTCGGACCTCCTGAAATTACAGGGTGATTTTGATAAAGGTTTTGTTGTAGGACACCGAGTTGAGGAAGCGGTAACTAAACTCATTGCGTTTCGAACAATGTTTTTATCTCTGTCCTTTTCCGAGGTTGATTCCGTTAACAAAAAGGATAGTAAGACCTATCCGATGTGCGAAGTCCCTCCCGTATGGAGAGACCTGCTGTCCCTGCTCATTTCCAGCGTATATGGGTTCACGAACTCTGGAAGAGGTCTGAAGTATTGGCGCTTAAACAAACTCTTCCCGATCCCCGTAAAAATCCTGCAAGTTATTACAAAGAACTGTCCCAAACAGTTGATGCTTGTATTATGAATTTAGCCGACATTGATATGTTATTTGGGAATGTTGTTCCACAAGGTATATGGGCGCGGATTCGTAGGGAAGATTATTTGGCCGAATTAGGTGGTGATGGGGCTGTTATTAGAGCTGCGGATGTGAATCAGGTGGGTGGTGCAAAACCTGAGGATTTGATTACGGCTGTTCCAGGTAGAATAATCGAGTTAATGAAGACGATGATGCCAGCGGTACGAGTAAATTGGGATAAGTTGGCTACGTGTAAGCAGAAGAAAGATGAAAGTGTTTTGGATTTTTTCACTCGTTTCGAAGAAACGTTTATAGACCATAGCGGTCAGGATTTGAGTGTAGAGGGTGGCCAGCGATTGTTTGAGGACAAGTTTGTATATAATTTACTCCCCGAATTATCGAATAAACTGAAGAGTTCTGAAAGTGCATGGGCTGTCTCTTCTCCTGACAAAATATTGGCTACTTCACAGTATTATGAGAATAGGGATAAGGAGGAGAAGGAGAAGCAAGAGAAGAAAAATAAGGATTTGAAAACTAAAGTTCTCTTACAGCAGGCGTATTCGCCTCGCTCGAATCAGCATCAGCAGAACTCTCTGTTTCAGCAGACTCCACAGTTTCAGAGATTGTTACAAAAGCCTGAGTATTTTACGCCGAGACCTTCATTAGGTCCTACTCAATGTGCATATTGTAGAGAGGAAGGACATTTTAAAAGAAATTGTCCAGTCTTGTTACAGCGTAATAATGGGATGTCTGCTTCTCGAGGTCATGGTAATTTTCAGACAGGATCTAGGGGAAGAGGACGAGGTAAGCCCTCTCAGGAGCAGCGTTCTCGTGTCTCATCTACATTGAATTACTTTGACCAGCAGGCAGTTCCGTCTACGCAGTATTACAACGATGATTATTATGTTGAAGAAAGGGCTGACAATTTCCAGACCGAATAGGACAGCCAAGGACGAAGTGAGGGAGTTGTGTCGATTCCAGTAGATCAAGATGGGCCATATGTCACTGTTAATACCATGGGTGTCTCAGAACCGTTTCATTTTGATACTGGTGTGATGAGAAGTTCGATTATTCATTCTAAACTCCCTGGGGCCCCTTTGTCTGGCTTGATAAATACTTCTGTGGGATTTTCTGGTGCTCCAGTTTGTAATCCGGTTTCTTGCCCCCTGCCTGTTTCGATTGGTCCTTATGATTTGGAAGCTCCACTGATATTGACAACTGGTTGTAATGAGAACTTATTAGGTTTAGATTTGCTAAGAACGTTGCATGCGACATTATTTTGTTCCCCATCTGGGGTGCATCTCACGTTGGGAAAAGGTGAATGTCCCCTATGTATTTATCTCGGGACAAGTTTCCACCTGAGTTATGTTCTCTCCCAGAAAGTCTTTGGGCCACGGGTCCGACTGACGTGGGCCATCTTGTGATCCCACTGTATGTCGTCACAGTTAAGGATAATGTTTGAATGCCACGCATTCCTCAATATCGTATCTCTAGTGATGGAGAGAGAGCATTATTTGCCATTGTTGATGGCTTCATTCAGAAAGGTGTGGTTGAAGAGACTAGAGGCAATGTCTGTAATAGCCCTGTTCTTCCGATACTTAAGAGAACGGATCCTTCACAGCCTCCTGTCTATAGATATGTCTATAGATATGTTATTGATTTAAGGGAAGTCAACAAAATAGTGGTACCACAGTTCCCTGTTGTTCCAGATATTACAGCTTTATTGACGATGATTCCTGCTTTGGCAGCTTGGTTTTCAGTGATTGACCTTAAGAATGCTTTCTCTAGCATTCCCATTGCTGAGGAGAGTAGGGATATTTTTGGTTTCTCTTTAGGTGGCTGAAGTTTTCGCTTCAAGAGAGCTCCTCAAGGTTATTGTGAAAGTCCCTCTATTTACAGTAAAGCTCTTAAATGTCAACTTGATACCTTTCCTTTGCCTCTAGGTGCTACGCTTGTTCAGTATGTGGATGATTTGCTGGTGGCTGCTGATACGGATGATGTGTGTAGGAGTGTGACTGTGGCGCTGTTACATCATTTGGCTGTTTTGAATCATAAAGTATCGCCCTCCAAGTTACAGTATGTCCGACAAGAAGTGATCTATTTAAGTCATCTCTTGTCGAAGGAGGGAAGGCGATTGACCCCAGAACGTATTCATGCTATTTCACAGATGTCTGTACCCACCACACAGGGAGAAGTACGTGCCTTTTTGGGTATCACTTCCTATTGTAGACAATGGATTCCCAATTTTTCACTTTTTAGCGAAACCATTGGTGGCATTAAGGCTGAAAGATACGCCCCATCCGCTCCCTTGGACGGATGAATGTCAGAAAAGTTTTGTTGATTTACGTACTGCCCTGTGTTCCGCTCCAGTGTTGGGTACCCCAGATTATAGTAAGACCTTTACATTGTACGTTCATGAGAGAGAAGGTTGCGCTTTGTCAGTCTTGACACAGCAATTCGGAGATAAGCAAAAGGCCATGTGCCTATTTCTCCGCTACATTAGACCCAGTAGCTAAAGCTTTGCCCAGTTTTCTTAGAGCTACAGCAGCTGCCGCAATTTCTATTAGACAGTCTGCCGGATTAGTGTTAAATAGAACCAAAACGCAGCATCTCACGAGTGCTCGTTTGTCTGGTTATGAGCTGACACTTCTAGCGAGCCATGTACATATCAAAAGATGTAACACGTTAAATCCAGCTACACTGTTGCCACTCCCAGATGAGAAAGATGATCAGGAAAAGCATGATTGTTTTCCCTCGAACAGAAGAAGAAACGAAGGGGAGAATTGATTTAAAGGACACTCCGCTCAAGGACCCGGACGGGATTCTATGGGTGGACGGTTCTTGTTTTAAGCTTCCAAATGGAGAAACCACTTCTGCCTATGCTGTTACTACCTTATGCACTATTGTTGAGACGGCACGTATTGTACATAATTCAGCCCAAGCAGCTGAATTGATAGCTTTGACTAGAGCATGTGTACTGTCGAAGGGAAAGAGAGTAAATGTGTATACAGATAGTCAGTATGCGTTCGGTGTTGCGCATAGTTTTGGAAAGTTATGGAGAGAGAGAGGATTTTTCACCTCTCATGGGACAAAGATTCAGCATGGTCAGTTGGCAACTGATCTTCTTGAGTCACTTACTTTGCCAGCACAGATAGCGATCATAAAGTTCAGTGCACATAAGAAAATCACAGATGATGTGGGTCGTGGAAATGCGTTTGCAGATGAGATTGCGAAAACTACAGCTAGAAACACCACTAGTCGAATGTATGTGGCAGGCCCCGCAAATTGGGGGAGGGAAATTGGAATGTGTGAAGATACGATTGAGAGCGTGAAAACGATTCAGGGAGAAGCTACTGAGAAAGAATTGAGCATGTGGAAAGAAAGGACAAAATTAGGCAAAAATTCCATGCGGCAAACCATCCACAGTCAGCAGGTTTGGTAGAGTGTAACAATGGTATGCTCAAGCTTAAGTTGGCGAAGATTCAAGCCAGTACAGGTCTTGCTTGGCCGGATGCTCTGCCCCTAGCTCTTTTGTCAACCAGAACTACTGTGCACTCTCGTATAGGACTTAGCCCATATGAAGTGGTATTCGGACGCCCAGCAAATGTTTGGGGTGTCCCTCGTCCCAAAAGATACTCGGATATAACATATCCTCTGTTAATTGACACGATTTGACTACTAAATTGAGTGTTATTCGTCAACAGGTACAAAGTGTTCTGCCAGAGGCCTCCACAGACCCAGGTCACACCATAGTTCCCGGCGACTGGGTCTGTGTGAAGAACTTTCAACAGACCAAGAATTTGGAGCCTAGGTGGTCCCCACCTACGCAGGTGCTGCTCGCTACTCGCACAGCTGTCAAGGTGGTGGGAAAGCGCCATTGGGTGCATGGACTGCACTGCAAAAAGGTGCCACTTCCATTACCCTTTGACCAGTGGACTCGTAGTGGTGTAAGAGAATCGGACACTGCAGCTGTTCCTTGTTTTGTCCCGTTCAGTGATGCTCAGATTTATGGGACTCAGTCTGAAAAAGCGGATGACAATATTCTTCAAGCTGCTGTGCCTGTGCATCGTCGAATAGACACCACCAACCCAGAAATACTGTTTAAAGACCACACCGTGCCGAGCAAAACATGCTACAATTTAAGGCCAAGACCCAACGAACTGAACTCTTGAACACTTTTTACTAAATTAAAGACATTCTTTTGTTCTTTTTGCTTTTTTTGTGTGTAATATTAGTATTAGATGTCGGAATGTGGTTTTAAGCAACGTTTTGCATCTTTAGCTAGATCAAAATGGAAGTAACTCAGGCACATTGAAAAGTTTAATGTTCTAAGCACATTGTAGTAAATATGGTTGTTTACCCATGGCCCCCCTCACATAAAGATTTCATCAAATAGCACTGGTCAATTAAGGCAATATAAGCATGATTTTGAATTAGTCACCAATATTGAAATAAGTCTATTGTCACACATATGAAATGAGTCTAAATATATGTTATTGTATATTTCAGTTCCCCCTGACGAAGGGCCAAGTCCGGCCTGAAATGCATTGGGATACATTAAAAACTGCTTTTGAAGAATACAGCATTTGTACGTGTTCTGAATTTGAGGTTCGGATGACCCGTTTTGAGCATGAGAAGCCTATATAAATTGCTTTTGCTTGCATGAAAGTTTGGAAAGTGGCAAAGCACGTTAAAAAATTGAGTACGCACTGTGTTAAAAGGAGTAAAAGCTAAATTGGATGAAAGAATATTGCAAATTGTAACTGTGGCTGTGCCAGCGGATTGGGGTGCACAGGCGCCCCATTTGTTTGTGATTACGTTTTTTCACATACAGTGAGGGCTAGCACGTTACCAATGAGCACGCATTCATTAATTCAATGTCAAATTTGGAGGAATACCACGTCAAAACAAGGGTGTGCGATCCATTCTCTAAACTGTTTTCCTTAGTATTAGCTGTGCCATCTGTCTCCGTCGCAGGGTCATGGTTGGAGACTCAGACTGTAACCTGATTCTGTTCTTTAGTAAGCGGCTAGTGCCTCAGGTATGCAGAAGTGATTAGCTGAGTGATTGGAGAAGAGTGCCGTGAGCAAAATGTTTTTTTAGATAAAGATGGATGGTACAATAATTGTAGGTAGGGAAAATAGAAAGCAAGAAATGAGAGTGAAATATTGTAAACTATTACGTAGCCGATTTGGCGTAGCTTTGTGTGTTCTTATGTTTTTGTGTATTTTATTAGCCTGCACAGGATGGATTGTTCATATCTTACAATCAAGAAATGTTTGCTAATACTACAACTTCTTTGCCTTCTCGACTTTCTGTCTTTTCACACAAGATGCATACTTTACCCCCACATGAACAGATAAGGAGAGACGAGTATATTAATAATACGTTTATTCAGTTGTTGCACCAACATCAGTTGTCTATTAATATGACTGACTGTTGGGTGTGCGGACTCATACCACATAATACACAAAAGGGAATGCCATATTTGGTTCTTCCTTTTTCATACGAAGGTTCAGCATGGGCCTATTTGACAATGTTTTCGGCCTCATAACACAACAGATTTAGAAGCCCTGTGAGAACTCCTGGGAATGGATTAGATTTTAGTCATAGTTCCTTGATAAAAAGAATAGTGGTAATGGCCAAGATTGTAGAGAAGAATAAGATTCCATTGGATGAAAACAAGGCTTATGATGGATGGAATGTTACCCACTATGTCTCCATTCTCAGCGATAAAACCATCTCAAGGAACATGCTTTGTTTGTAATGATCGAGCCTACACTTGGTTACCTTCTAACTTTTCTGGAACTTGCTACATTGCTTTTCTTCTGCCCCCTACATATACGGCTTCGTCAGACCATCACAGAGTTAGACATAGCAGAGGCGTATTCAATGCCAAAGACACGGCAGAGCAAGAGGGAGGAGATTTCCTTAAGGGATTCCTTCCCTTTTGGGGTCCAATGGTTAACAGCAGACACATTAGACAATTGGTTCGAGTGGTTGAGACCACTATTAATGTTACTGCAGGTGCGATAGGTAACATTACAGCAGAGCTTCAAGCGGACCGTCTTATGACGCTTCAGAACCGAATTGCGCTAGACGTGATTCTAGCAGATCGAGGAGGTGTCTGTAGATTGATCGGATCGAGTTGCTGCATTTATTTTCCAGATGATGCTCCAGCAGTATACCAGGCCATTTCCAAATTGCACAAAGTCTCAGAGTTGATACATCAGGATGAAGGAGATTGGTCTTTTATTGGATGGTTTTGGGGAATACTGTCAACTTGGGGATGGAAAATCTTAACGTTCCTTGGAGCAATCCCAGCTGTCATATTGTCTTGTTGTTTGTGCGTTCAGTGTGGTCCTGCAGTGTGTGGCCTGCTGGCTACCTTGTGCATTCCACGATCTGCTGCTCAGAAGACAGAGAATATTAGAATGATGGTGCAGCAACAACTTGAAGATTTCATGAATATCAGTATTGACTCTGACTCAGATTAGCATGAGTTGATTTATTTTGCCTGAGTAATGGCAAAAGGAGGGTCTGAGGTTTTGTAAATTACGAATTTGTTCGTACTCAGCCTCCTTTTTGAGATCTCAGGTATAATGTGGCGCAGGGGTTCACAAAGTGACGCATCTACCTAGATGCGTCATTTTGTAAATATGGCGCAACAAGGCGCATTTTTTACGCAACTGGTTCGTCACAAAAAGTGACGCGCATGCAGCATAAAACTAACGCACAGCCTCATAGATGAGGCTCTATGATTTTATGTTGTGGAAATGTCTTCTGGAGTTATTTTAAAATTGATACTAGTGAGGGAATCTGGTCCTGTTTGTTCTTCTGAGGTGAATGAATATAAACATTGCAAAGTAGTAGGTTGACATCGATGGTATTGGTTTGGTGTCCTTGATCTTGGTAAGGTGAAAGTTTGAGGCATTGTGCCCATGCCAGCCCAAGGTCTACATTGTACATGCACAGCTGGAGGTCAGGCCTCCTACTGCTCTGCCTTCTTTCTATTTTTTTGTTGCTGGTTGTTGGTACTCTTTGAAGCCTAAAATTGGTGTGGAGTCCTTGGCCCAAAATTCTTGAAGGAGGTGGATGTCAAACTCTTGTAGGAACGAAAAAAAGTCTGGCTTTCCCACCTTGTTTTCAAGGCCATTCATGTTCCAAGAGCATAGTTGCAGTAATTGGTTTGGAGGGGTCTTTGTTGTGCCCGGTGATGATCATGCCATTTGTCTTGGTTGGATATGGGCCCGTGGGCTTTTTGCAAATACCTGTCTCATGTAACTCGGCGCTAAGGGGATTGATATGTGGTTAATGCACAGATGTTCAGTGTTTTTCTACAAGGACTATTGCCTACAGGGCCTAGTGCACGCCTTAGATTGCTAGCTGATGTTGAGTTGATTTTCGGGTTTTGGTTCTGCCATGGCTGTAACAGGCTGGGGTACCTCTCTGGCTCATTTCGTTTTAATTGAATGTCCCGGTTTGGGTAGCAATCTCTTTGTTGCCAAACCATAGTAGCAGTTTTCGTGTTGGCCCAGGTGACTATCGTATTTTCATGCCCTACCCCTCTTGCTTTAGTTTGAACTCAATGCCATCTATGCCTTGCGTTGTCATATGGCTCAAAACTTCTGTTGTGTTAATGCGTTTCAGGATTGTGCTTCTGTTCAGTGTGTTGTGGCGTCCTCTAGACCTGTAGAGAGGAATCATTTCTAATCTCTGCGAGGTGTCTCCATGATTTTCTGAGCGAGGCGATCTCTGGATGCAATCAATGTGAAGGGACTCAAGAGATGAGTGGGCTTGTTGACTTTACCCAGGAATCATACATAACACACATCTTTGTACACTGCAAAATGGGGTTACATCAAGGAATCTGCTGCTTCTTTGTCATGTCCCTACCCTATAAAAAAGCAATATGCATTTGTCGCGTTTGCAAAATTCAAAGGATGCATATTTGGTTAATGCAAATGCTGATTTATTAAACAAGATTAACTGAAAATATGGTTGGGCCTTGCATCTAAAAATTGGCATGTTCGTATATTTCCAACCAAGAGTTAGAGTGTTAACTCAACAACACAAATACTGGGAGTGAGACAGTCGCTCTTGGAATATATGCTTATAGTAACACGAGAAAGCACCACCCCCTTTATACAATGATTCATGAGATCGTCAAACTGGGAGACACAGGTTAGTTGTTGTCTCCTTTACAACGTTTGGAAACCACACGGCACACCTCTTACCTTTAGCTATAAAAACACCTGTCATATTCAAAATAAAACGCCGGGACAAAAAAGCTAATTTAATAATAACATGAAATCACAATCATAATATTAGGCCCTACCCCCTTAAAGTCACTTATGTTCCCCTTCAGTGGGGACTTTGCAAGACATTTCAGGCTCAACTGCTCCTGTTCGAGAAGGACAAAGGTTAACTTGCATATAGCGCACTAATGTTGAACGGGCATGGTGAGTCAAAAACGCTGCACTGGAATGTACCTGTGGTTGATAGTAATTCAAGCATTCGCGCATAACTTTGGGGCAATTATTCGCAGCCGCAAGTAATGAGGTGCACAGCTTGAGACCTATTGGACATTAAGCACAGGACCAACATATGGGCACTTCCGTCGCACTAAGGGGCAGATTTATAAGCCCCTTGCGCCACTTTTGCGTCACTTTTCCCATGTTAAAAGTGATGCAAAAGTGGCGTAAGAGGCTTGTAAATTTGCCCCCAAGGGTATTGCGATCACGAAAAGAGAGAATAATTCAAGCAGTCCAACCATCGATTTTTTGCTTTCCTCAGTGTGGGTCCTGAAAGAGCTTGAAAGAACTCTAGGGGGCATATGCCCCCAATGCGGCCGGAAGTTTCCAATGGAAAAGAGCGATACACTTCCTTTGCTCAAATGGCATTAAGAATCCTGCTCAGTTTGGATCCCTATATGCCGTCATGCATTTCTATCCACACTGCAAAAATCTAATGGGCGGACAGACAGCACTCAGTGCTTAGACATCCTCATCAAACCTGAAGTGAAGATTGCTGCCCTGACTGCACGTCCGTCTCCGAGGAGGCCTGCATGACATTTTCTTACTGTTGGAGGGAAGGCAGGAGATGAAATCCGGGAGATATTCAAGAAGTGCAAATATAACTAAAATAAACATTTTAATGAAAAAAGTGACAACTGACAGCCTACACACGAAGTGAACAAAACCCCTCAGCCCATTTCAGTGTTTCGGAGCTTCAATCACATTCCTTTGCCGCCTTCTCATTATTCCAGTTGCTGAGCTGCGACTGGTGTAAACGTCAGCCTAGTCACGTGTAAATAATGTGCGAATAACTTCCATTTCGGGACTCGTTTAGATAGAAGAAGTATGTAGCTGATAGTGCTTGCCACCGTTTTGTTAATAAGGAAGCTGTTTTGTTAATTAATGAAACGTAGGTGATTCCTGTTCGCTTTTTCTTTGGCAGATTTTTCTGCATCACGAGCACCCATATTCACCAAGACAACAGGCGTTGACATCAAATATTATGAATCAGATTTACTATTCTTTCTTGCAACACTGCGCAGCAAGCAAAGTTGCACCAATGCTTTGCGTAGAAGGGAGAGAGCAAAAATGCTCCATATTTACAAAGAAAGATATGGAGCATTTCTCTTCTTCCTTTGCGCTGTTGCACAGTGTGCTGTCTAGTTCCAATGTATGCAACCTTGCACAATATTGCAAGATGCCTGCATTACAGGCAGGATTGTTTTTGTGCAGGAAGAGAACCTCCATACGTCCATGCCACTTTGGCCCGATATTACATGGCATGTTAAATACAATCTCATTTAAATACCATCACGTTGTCCAATGTGAATTAAAATAGTAAGGGGACTGAACCCCTTGGGCCTCATTTATGAAAAGTGATGCATCGCTGCATGAAAACAGCGATGCGTCCCTTTTCATTGCGCCCTCCTTGCTACACCAATGATGCGTCATATTTACAGTATGACGCATCATGTCGCAAGGAGTTACAGATACGTCAGTATTTCTGACGTATCTGTAGGCGCAAAAGTGACGCATTGCTGGAGTGTGTCACAAAAGTGATGCAACTCCAGCAATGTGTTCTTTCACATGGGGCAAGCCCCATGTGAAAGGGCCTGCGTCAGTCTTACACCTGCTGTGAAACAGGCGCCAGATTTTGACGCATTTGAGTCCTAGACGTGGCGCAGTGAAATCTCATACATTTCACTGTGTCACTTCCATGATCCTTTCTTGCGTCAATACGCCCCCCTTGCATACATTATACCTGGGGCAGGTATAATGTGGCGCCGGGGTTTACAAAGTGACGCATCTACTTAGATGCGTCACTTTGTAAATATGGCGGAACAAGGTGCATTTTTTACGCCACTGGTGCGTCACAAAAAGTGACGCACCAGCGGCGTAAAAGTGATGCACAGCCTCATAAATGAGGCTCCTTGTGTTCAGCTGGTCGCCATCTTATAGTATTACTTTTCAAACACTTCTTTATAAAAAGTAAAAAAAAAATGTATCGTTCTTAAACAGTTAAGTAATTCAAAAAAGTTGGATTACACATAAATGACACATTATTCTATAGGAGTGCAAACATTATTCTTAGAGGGATAGTCAGGCGGCGATGGTCTGGCACGTGTAATATCCAATCACAGGAAACACCAAGTTCTCCCACTCCATAATCGTTGGCATTGGCACATACATCATAGTTAATTAATATAGCACTAATTCATGATTCGTTATTGCATGATCCAACTTTTAATGGCAGTAAAATTATAGTAAAAAGCGTAAAGCACCCAACCTTCCCAGTGATTTGATATAAACATTAGGCCCAAGTTGGCATATGTATTAAAACGTATATAATATCTTATAATTTGTGTATGATATATATATATACCACGAGATTTAATTTTACTAACTCACGCATAGACCTATTTTGCTTCACCCGCAAACTCAAGCTGAGAAAATGGTTTGCCAGTAAAATACGCTTAAAAAATGCTGATACTCATGATAAAGCGAGTGGGTTGACTTTGAATGATGCCGAAACATTGCAAACCTTTCAGGAACTTGCAGGCTGTGATAATGTCATAGATGACCCCATTTTGAACATGGTTGAAACAGAAGCAATTGAGTTGAGTAGCATGAGTGGATTTAAACCCAAATCTGTCTTTGTTCCTAATATCGTGAACAGTTACATTGACACCTTTGAACAGGGGATGTTGGAAGAAATACGTAGAATTGATAAGAAAAGACCCAAGCTTAATATGAACCTTAACAGGAGACAATTTCTTGCATTGAAAGATATGGAAAGTTGGTCTGATGTGGTGATAAAAAACAGTGACAAGGGGGGGAATGTTGTTATCTGGCCCCTAGACATGTACTTAAAGGAAGGATACAGGCAGTTGGGTGATCTGGAAAATTATGTGAAGGCCAACAAACAGGAATACAATGATATGAAACAAATGACCGAGCCCAAAAAAAACCCTAATGCTGCGCTAGACATTAGTCCTCTGTTCGCCTAGCCTGAGCCACGCCACGCCACGCCCACGCCAGACCGAAGCAGTCAAGCAGGAAGCAGAAGCCGAGCGGGAGAGCCACGGAGAGCTACGGAGCACGGAGAGAGCGCAGAGTCTGTGTCCGCATCCACCGCAGTACAACCACCGCAGGACGACCGCTTTCATCCACCAGCGGTAAGCGGCAAGCGGGAAGCGGGAAAAGAGCGTACCGCCACAAATCCCGTCCCCCGCCTGGGTACACAGCGGAGCCCGCGGGGGGGAGGAGACGCGAGCCGGTGAGCCGCCAAGAGTCACGAAAGGCACAAGAGGGGCACAAGTGAAGTAGCAGCGGAGGTGACCATCGTCCGCGAGCACTACTCAGCCAGCTACCATTTAGCGCAAGCTACCTTTTAGCGCTAACTCCCATTCAGCGCCAGCACTCCTTAGTACCCATTAGACCCTAAGCAGACTTGGACATTTAGCTGGAGCAGCAACCAGCAGAGTCTGCAGGGGAAACAGGGAAATAGGAGTCCACAATATTGTAAGGGAGGCGCCTAAAGGTATCAAGGCATCAAGGAAGAGCATAGTAATTAAAAGCATAGGTCCAAAGAAGCCTGGAGCTACTGTGAAGCAGGAGATCTACTAAAATACGATAGAAAGGGTAATTGTGGCAAGGACAGCGGAAGGAAAGCTGGCGGAAGGCACCTAAGGCAGAACAGAGGTAAGTGATTAACTTGTAATAAAGAAATCTAATAATTAAGTGTTACACCTTCATCTGCACAACAGCCCTTGTACCTAGCAATGGTCCCCAAAAGAGGGACAAACTTACGTACAGGGGACGAACAAGGGAGGAGTAAATTAATGGAGGGCTCAAAATCTCTGGAAGAGAGCCAAGAAAGTCAAGTATCATCCTTGGACAATAGTAAGGGTAAAAGAAAGAAAAGAAAAGTTAAAAAAGCAGCGAAGAATGCACAGAAGGCAAAAAGAGGTGGCAATCAAACGAATAATAAACAGAAAGAGAACACAGGAGTGACAAAGTCCATAAAGGAGTTTGTGGGTAAACACTATAAATCATTGAACCCAGCGATAACATCGGAAATAGATGAAGAAATAGTGGAAATTGTCGGAGAAATCAATGGAAACCCTGGCAAACCGGACGAAAGTCGAAGACAGCTAGAAAAGGGAGGAAACCACGAAGAAGTGAGCCCGGATAGCAAAGAGGAGGGGGAGAACCACAATACTATAAATCTAACTCTTCAAAGCTTAAATCACCAAATCTCGGCGCCTCGACTATCATCATCTCCCAAACTGTTCTCTCAGCTGTCACTAAGAAACTAAGATCTTAGGGGAAATGAAGATCAGAAACAGAGTGTTATCTGGGGAGGCGCGCCAGATCAATTCCAGCAGCTCTATCAATTGCAAAGATCATCAATGCATCAAGAGAGCAAAAGGTCTAGCAACCCAGTAAACCCTGTCAGAAACACAATACAGGATTCAGCGATCTCGGACATGTCTACATCTTCGCTGATAGAGGTAATCTTGTTACTCCAGAAGGCATTACAAGGAATCCTGGAAGTTAGCCTCTCAAATAATGGACTGATGAAAGCTCAGAAACAACACCTAAAGAAAATAGAAGAAGAACTAGGAGAAATAAAGAGCAAAATGCCAATCAAGGAAATGACAATGGATTTAACCCTTTCAAGGGAGAAAAGTGACATGGTAATAATAGAAGAAGAAAGTAGAGTATCTCTGGGAAGAGACCCCCAACCCGCAAAACAAACAGCAAAGGAGGCAGAAGAGTCTGCAGATAATGTATATATATCAAGAAGACCTATGTTGATAAAAAGGCGCGGGGGGTATGTCACACGTGGGGCCACGATCAGGACTGGAAAAAACAGGCAATTGAATCAAGTAGGGAAGAAAAAAGGGAAGGAAACAGAGACGGGGGTGATACAGTCAGGCTTGAATGCATCAGCACCAACCTTTACAACAATTAGACCCACGCAAGTAGAGGCAAAAGCCCCAAAGACCCCAAGGACCCCGAGAGTACTAAGGAAAATGCAGAGATGCAAGGAGGCAATCGAGACCCTCCCTTCCATCCGTACGACGAAACAGAAAGTAAGGCAAAAGGACGAACGAGTTACAGAACAAAGGACAGTAAGATCTCAGGTACATGAACCCAATACGAGAAGGAACGGACGGCAAACAGGGAGACCAACCGCCTATCAACAGGCGTTGGTAACAAACACGAATCTTTCTGAGAGAGATAAGAACAATTGGTTATTTCTGGACCCAATACCACCTGGGAGGAAAGAGAAGCCGACAGGAAATCCAAGACCCCTAAATAGGGCACGGATTCTGTCCGCATTTGAAAAATGCGACAGCCTGAGAGGGATTGGTACTAAAGATCTACAGCATGTTGGCTTTGTAGAAAACAGGTATGGAAAGGAGATAACAAAAATTACCCTCCATTCAGGCCTGGTAAAAAGGGCAATCCAGAAAGCCTCAATTGAGATAACTCAACAGGGAATAAGGATTATCCCAGAGAGGGAAATAAAAACCTCCAAAGATAATAACTTCTTAAATCACCATGCCGGGCTTCAGAAGAGACAAGTGATTCTCTGTAGAGAAACGGAAAAGGATTTAAGCCGCCTGAACGTCGTAATAGATAACACAAGGAACGACTCCTCATGGGGCAACTGGTCGTCACATAGTAATCCAATGGGAGAAGGTAACTCAAGTAATTTGCTGGATATGGAGGAAGTAGGCGCTTTGAGTGACGTTGAATAGGATGGAGGGGGGTCGCAAGATTTAGGTCTCTTAACCTGGAATATAAATGGGTTAGGCAATGAGCAAAAACGTGAGTATATAAGGAAGTCATAAATAAAGTGGACATTGCCTGCCTGCAAGAGACCTGGTTATGCGACAATACCCCTACATTTGACGGATACGCCCAGATACAGCAGTCAGCCATAAAGAAAAACCATGGACGGCCCTCGGGGGGGCTGCTGACTTTGATATCAACAAAAGCTATGAGAGATTTTGAAATGTTGAATACAAAATGCAAATGGGTACAAGCATGCAGAATTGAACTTATGAAGGTGGATCAGAAATATAAAATGTTGATTTTAATGAATGTATACATGCAGTGGGATAACGGGGAGGAATATGAAAGGGAAATGAAGTGTTTCAAAGAGGATGTAGACAGTACTCTAGAAAAATATCCCGCAGAGACAATAATGATAATGGGGGATTTTAACCATAAACTAAATCCAAAAAAAGCAGATCTATGGAATAGGGAACAGTTAGAGGTGTATGGAATAAACCCGGCTAAGTTCCCAGTTGGGGAAATCTCGAAACAAGATGTTGGTCTTGTACACACCCTAGGAGGTAGAGGCTTTCATTGCGTAAATGGGAGAATGGAGACAGACTCCCCAGCAGGAAAGACATTCATCCAAGGGCAACAGAAATGCCCAATTGATTATATATTCTTGCAGTCCTGGAATTTCACCCAGATCAGGGATTTTAGGTTAGAACAAAAAGATGTGAGTGATCACAAACTCCTGTATATAACAATGACAGGGGGAAGTGAACTACAGAGAGAAAGGGTGATCACCCAGGAGGTCGAGTATCCCAAACGGGTGACGACACGCCTAACTGAGGAATATATGGAAAAATTGAAGGCTATGCAAATAAAAATAGTACCGGAAAATTGTGAGAATAAGAAATTGGAATGGTTCATAGGGAAATTAGAAGAGGTGGTTCAATGCCTAAAGATAAAGCTAAAAGAGAAACATCTCACAATGGTTAAACAAATAAATCGATGTAAAGGGTTTTCTGTGGTGTGCCAAAATAAGAAAAAGGAGATACGCGCAATACAAAGAAGACAAAAAAAGAACTTTACATCAGAGAGACAGGACCAGCTAGCCAAGCTGAAAAAAGAATTTAAGATAATGGTAACCAATGCAAAAAGGGTATATAAAGAAAAGTGCTGGCTAGAATTATTAGAAGCCATAGAGAATAAAAATCTAAGGCAATTTTGGAGATTAGTAAAGTCGGTAGCGGGAACACCAGATGGAGAATTGAACTGCGTGGTGAGTGAGGCCGCATGGGAAGGGTACATAGGGGAACTATATGGGGTAAGGACTTCTAGAGAGGAGGTGGAGCCTAAAGTATGGCAAGAAATCTCAGATGACTTATTACTACAATTTAATGAAGACTATGTTGAGCGCACAATAAGAGAACTCAAGTTAACTCGGGCAGCAGGTCCGGACAATCTTCCTGCTATAATTTTAAAATCCGAGGTAAAATGGTGGGCAAGATTTCTTGCCAAGATGTTCCAGGTAGTCCTAAAAGAAGGGGTAATGCCACCAACCTGGAAGGGTGCAATATTTAGGCCAATTCACAAGAAAGGGAGCAAAGAAGAGCCACAAAACTATCGGCTAATCAATCTGCTAGATATAGGCGAGAAAGTGTTCTCTAAAATTTTGTTGAAACAATTGAATGCATGGGTAGATGAGTTTCAAATAATACCCACAGAACAGGGGGGATTTAGAGCAGGCCACTCTACAATAGACCACGGATTTGCACTATGGGCGATGGCGATGAAGTCGACGGAACAGAATGGCAAATTATGCTGCTGTTTTGTCGACTTCGGAGCAGCCTTTGATTCGGTGGATCGGGCCTGCCTATGGGAGTTATTAGAGAGGCTGAAGATTCCCAATGATCTACTCACTATAATAAAAGAACTCCACAGGGAAAACTGGGGGCAAGTAATTAAGGATAAGGTGGGTTCCTTAACACCAAAAATACCCATAGCGAATGGATTAAGACAAGGCTGTGTGTTGGCACCACAGCTCTTTTCGATCTTCCTGTCAGATCTCCCGGCACATCTAGAGGTGGAGGGCAGTGCCAGCCCTAAAATGGATGGCAATAAAATACCCTGCCTATTGTATGCAGACGATCTGGTGATAGTAGACCAGACTGAGAGGGGCCTACAAAGGAAGCTTAACGCCTTCAAAACATACTGTGCCAGTAAATTCCTAATAATCAATTTAGATAAAACTAAAACCCTATGCTTTGGGAAAAAGATAAGCAAATTTACTTGGTATATAGGTGATCTCAAACTGGAGACTGCTAATGAATATCAATATCTGGGTTTGTGGTTCGATAGAGCTTTAAATTGGAACTCCCATCTGGATACCGAAAAAGCTAAGGCACTCTCCTCCATATGTGGTCTAAAAAGGTTTAATGGGGCATATGGAGAGATGTCACACCGACCTATGCTGAGAGCTTTCGAAGCAATGATACCTTCTCAAATTTTATATGGTGTAGAGATCCTTTATTTGAGCGGTAAGGGGTCCTGGGACGTGATAGAGGGGAATTGCTTAAAAAGACTCTTATCAGTTCCTCAATCTTCGATGATACAAGCCATCAGGTTAGAAATAGCCTCAAAATCCTGGAAAATACAAACCCAGATGGCTGTGATTAGATTCTGGAAGAGATTGGAAGACCCCGAAAGCCAAAAAGTAGCATATTGGTGTCGCAATGAAATACTGAGAAGCGAGCTAAAATGGGCAAAAGTCTGTAGGGACAAATTGAAAGGAATCTGCAACTCACTTGAGCTCGATTGGGACCAGGAAATGCTGCAGGTCCTAAGTACCAAAGGGGAGCTGAAGCAAAGGGGGAAGGAAGTTTCTAAAGTGATTGATTTAGGCTATCTAACAAACAAAAAATCAGTGGCGCATATGCTAAATGCCTGGCCCAACGAAAATTGGTTCCCCTACCTTGATAGACTACCTAACCGCGGGTTCAGGCAAGAGATCCTGAGGTGTCGAATTGGGATTAACCCGTGGATAATAAATAAAGAGCTCAAAGTCAAAATACTAGACCAAGAAGGCCGTTGCAAGTGTAAGTTGAGAACCAAGGGAGACTGGCCGCATATTATGTTGGACTGCCTGTTTCTCCTAGAGCAGAGAAAATTATGGCTGCGCCCAGTTTTCCTAAAATATGGAATTAAAACAAGGACGCAGGCAGCCAGCCTCCTAACAGAAATACCCTTCATTGATATCGCAATTGCCCTAGGGAAATCTTTAAAGGTGACCCAGAGTGTACTGAGAACCAAAGGAAAAATGTAGTACTGTATGAAGTTTTACTGACTGAAACTGTTACGATGGTAAGAAAAGTGAATAGGTTTTTAATTTTTATAACATGTTTTAAGGCATTTGTAATTTTTACTGGTGATTAGTATTTTATAGTTGGACTTTGTATTTTTGAAAATGAAATGTAGAATTGTTTTAAAGAATAACTTTTTAAAAATAAGTATAGGTATTTACTGTATACACCCCCCTTATTGCGTTATGCTCACTGCTTGTTTGTTTAAAGACTACGGTCATAATAAACATATTTTGACTTGACTTGAAACAAATGTATTTTGATAAATTGTATTACTGGAAGGAAATGGGCACGATAAATGATGAGGAGTACAAGTACCTCCTATGTAGATACCCATTGACACCGGCTTATATTTACTGCCCAAGTTGCATAAAAACTTTGAAATACCACCGGGGAGATCTATCGTCTCATCGGTGGGTAGTCTTCTAGAAAATACAGCTAGATATATCGATCACTTTTTGCAACCCTTAGTCCAGTCTTTACCATCATATGTGAGAGATACTTCTGATTTTTTGAGAATTATAGACAAGTTTGCATGGAAACCAGAATATTGGCTAATCAGCTTTGAAGTAGTGAGCTTATACACAAGCATACCACAAAAACTGGGTATTGATGCATGCAAGCATTTTCTAAAGAATCGGTCTATCTCTCACTTGGTACATACTAATATGTTACTCGAAATGATGTGGATTTGCCTCACAAACAACTTTTTCATTTTCAATAAAGACATGTACAAGCAAATCCGCGGGACGGCGATGGGTACTTGCTTTGCCCCCAGTTTCGCGGGGTTATACCTGGGCTGGTGGGAGGAGCTAGTAGTGAGTAACATCTCCTACTTCAGTACCCACGCCGTCCTGTGGCAAAGATACATAGACGACATCTTCTGTGTCTGGAATGGCACACTTAATCAAGCCAAAGAATTTGAGACAATTATCAATGGTAACGGTCTCAACCTTAAATTCACTAGTCAAATGAGCCAAACACAACTTGAATTCTTGGATGTAAACTTAACAGTTAAGGATGGGACACTTACAAGTTCTCTGTTCCGTAAGAAGACTGCTGGTAATAGTCTCTTGTATGCTGAGAGTTGTCACCCTGCCACACTCATACGCAGTATTCCATTGGGGGAGCTCATTAGGGCCAAAAGAAACTACAGTACTGTTGACAGCTATGAGAAAGAAAAACAAGTGATTATCAAAGGGTTTAATGAAAGGTGATACTCCAAAAAAACCATTAAGCAGGCAGTAGCTAAGGTCGCCCAGATGGACAGGGGGGATCTCCTGATCCCAAAAGAGCGTCAGAAAGTTGATACTATTCGCTTCATAACCCACTACGATTGCCAATCATGGGATATAGGACGAAGCATGAAAAAATTCTGTGACGTCCTTAGATTGGACAAAGATCTGCAGGAAATAATTGGTTATACCCCATCAGTAACATACAAAAAAGCTAAATCACTCAGAGACATGTTAAGTACCACACTAATCAAAGAAAGCCCCAAATCTAATGCGATACAAGGATTTTTTCCTTGTAAGAGATGCAAAGCTTGTAGATTTAGCAAAAATTGTAAATCTATCAAACTTTCATCAGATCAAGAGGAACACAAAATTATTAAACATCTGAGTTGTACAACAGAATACGCTATATATGCGTTACATTGTCCCTGTGAGAAATTTTACATCGGTTGCACCACCAAACAAGCTAAACTTAGAGTCCTTGAACATCTTAGGGCCATTAAAAATGTCAATCAGCAGTACCCAGTGGCCAGACATTTTGCCTTGGAACATAACCAAAATCCTAATTTGTTAAAATTTGTGGTACTGGATTGTGTAGGAAACAAGGAAAAAGGTGGCAACCGCTGGCTTGAATTAAGAAAACTGGAATCCAGATACATAATTAAATACAACACAATTCACCCCGCTGGTCACAACCTCGGGGAAGAATTAGCAATCCATCTTTGCAATTAATATAAAAATCTTGTATCTGTGTACACCAATTTGGTCGATAGCGCATTCATGTTTAATGTATTATAAATTTTGTAACTTGCTGCCGTTTCTACTGTAGTATTGCTTAAACTTTTGATAGTATCTATCATTTTTAACTTGCACGTTCACAGCATTTATTAGTTGTCAGAAACATACAAGCTGAAAATACAGAATGTCAAATTTATTGTTGCAGGTGTTGGACGCTTTTGCCCACTTGGGCGGAATTGTGAAAATTGAGGAACTTTCTCCACATTATACAAGATACCGTACACCAAAGACGCAAGTTACCATGCAATGAGTTGGAAAATTGCAGGACTTTTGTTTAATGAGATATAGGAACATATGGTACCCAACTAGACTTTTGTCAAAGCACGCGCGTGTTGTTGTAGGTGTTTATATGTAGCCACACTGCAATGTTGTTTTAAATGAAGATCACTAAGGTCCGATGACACAACAAAGTATTAAGTAAATACTGTGATTTAGTGTATGATTATATGCCCACTCGGGCAATACCCTTAATGCCGACTTAGGCTGGAGAAAATGTTTCTTCATTGTATACAAATACGTAGCGATTTTTCTTAATTTTCATTTATCATGTTTTGAATATCATAGGACTTGGGCTGTATTATTTGTGATTTATCTCTATTTATAATGCAGTCGACAACACCTGACAGTCGCAACATTGTAGCTCTGTCAGTATGTTTTTGATTTCTATTACCACGTGGTATGGTAATGATATGTGTGTATCAGTAAAAGTTTGGCGGGTTTACCTGTACTCCACCCGTGAGCAAGAGGTAGGTTTACCTCGAAACGCGTAGGGGCTGTTTGTTTTGCCAAATAAACCTTAACACTGAATATTGAACTTGGGCCTTGACTCTGGTGTTTCATGATATATATTGCACACATCTCTTCCAGCTAGAAGAATTAAATACGCACTCACAAAGTACCTTGCGTATTCCCTCGGTTTATTTTATGTTAGCATCCAGTATTCCAGCACATAAAACCGACGCGTTTCGCTGTACACACACAGCTTGCTCACGGTTAATACGCAGATATTTCTGAGCCCCTCCTATTTCTATAGGGGAACCGCCAAAAATGTTTACTTTTTACTATGTCACTTCCTGTTTACAGAAAGCGGAAGTGACATGGGAAATGTAGTTGGTTTACAAATTAGAACTACTATTTACATCTTATCAATACAACAGCGTTTTACATTCATTTTTAAGATGTAGTTGAGGTCGTTCAACTAATTAGTATTCACAAGCAGTTTGTTGTGATATGTCTCGGTTATTATCTCATATGGCTGTATATATTGCTAGACCCATATTTATCAAGGATACATTGTGTGCCCTCCAGTGGGCTATTATCTTCTATCACCTATTATTTGCCCTCCGGTGGACTAAATTGTGGTGAGCCATTCTGTGGCTTAGGCATAATGTATAATTGTACCCTTCTGTACTCATATTCGACTTCATGACCCCCAAACATACTTGATTATTATATATGCATGATCACAAATTTCTCTTTTGCATTTTTACATTTCCCATAACATTGCATTGTATTACTGATTCTTACTGTACACTCTGTCTAATCTGAAAAAGACAAGTTAATACCAATGGTCACATCAAAGGTGTACATAGAGTTCTTCACTCTGATTAAGACCCATCGGGGTCATTGTCCTGAAATTTAATATTTGACGTGATTCTCGACATCTTAGAGTTTTATCTCTGCCCTCCCCTGTCATGTGGGAGGATTGTTTCCAAGGCATACAACTTTAACAGTGTCCAGTCTCCATTATGAAAGATCTCCATGTGCTTAGCAACAGCACTATTTCTGTCTTTATTCACTGTTGCTCTTACATGTTCCAGGATTCTTTTTTTTAATTCATTTTTGGTGCTTCCGATATATTTCAATGCACACGGACATTCTATCACGTATACTACATGGGTACTTTGGCAATTTATCAGTTCCTTTATTTTCCATGTCTTATTGTCCGGCATTGTTACTTCTTTTTTGTTCACTGCTATTTGCCACACCTTACAGTGTTGACATTTTATGAATCCTTTTGTTTTCATCCACTGTATTCCTTTCTGTTTTTTGGTGTGGTCTTTGTGGTGACTTTGTATCAGTCTATCTTTAAGATTGTTCGATCTTCTATAGGTTACTTGGGGATGTTTACCCATTATTTTGCTTGTTGTAGGGTCTAGTTGTAATAGCTTTCAATTTTTCCTTATTATGTTGACAATTTGTTTGGATTCCCTTGTATAGTCGAGGATTAGTCTTACGTTTCTGTCCTCTGATTTACTAGCAGTTTCCGTGTTTCTCCGTTTGGATGTGAGGGCTTCTCTCCTTTCTTTAGCATTCGCCCTCTTCCAGCTTTTTTCAATTACTTTTTTGTTGTACCCTCTATTTTTGAACCTATGTGCCATTGCATAGCTCGTCTTTTTCCATTCTTTCTCTTCCGAGCAGATTCGTCTCAATCTCAAGAATTCCCCATACGGGATGTTTTCTTTTACTGATGTATGGAAACTGCTAGCATGTAATGTCGAGTTCGTTGCAGTTTCTTTCCTGTGTATATATATATATATACATATATCGATGCACGTTATTTTGCACATGGTGTGTAAATAAATACTTTTTGCTAAAACCTACCTGTTGTTGTGCCGTGACTTCCATCGTAAGGAACGAAGTGAGAAGTGAGAAGAATCTAAGGAATATATGTATATATATATATATATATATATATATATATATATATATATATATATATATATACTAGCAGCCCGTCCCGACGTTGTCCGGGTATGAATTGCTGCCGGCTAGTAGTATAATGTTTTGTAGGATTTCGTCTTGATAGCATTTCTTATCTGTGACAGGCCTGTGAAACGCTTCGATTCACAGTGCACTGCTGATGCACTTAAGAGTGCGCGTTCAGTAGTGTGTGAACTCGAGTTTCCCTACTTTATATTTCCTTGCAATATTATATAGCGCGAACTCGACAACATGGCATGAGCACAATTTACATTACAGAAGAACACATTCATTTGTGGTAGGCACGGGGAGACAAAGCGATTTGCCTGGAATCCCAGGATGTTGAGCTGATGCCGAGATTTGAACGTAGCTCCCCAGCTCTAAAGTTCGCAATTCTAGAACTTGTGGCGGGAGGTGTGTCTAAAAGTGTATGTCGGTGCTAGTCATCAATAAGAGAGACCTGTGCATTTTTCAAATGGGTGGTGAAAAAATATGAGTATGTTGCTGGAGATGTGGGAAGCCGTGCCACCAATGTACTTAGCGGGGGAGGGTAAACACCCATTATTCCGCAACTTTCTTTCCGCATACCATCAATCCGCATATTTTCATTACGAAAGTACCATGACTCCGCAATGCCATTATAACGCATGGCATTACATTTTATATGCTTTTACCACGCATACATTTGCAACGAAATTCGTTGTAAATGCATGAATGGTAAAAGCATGTTATTTTTTTAATGTTTGGATAAGGTATGTATCGGTATAGGGGTATATGTTTTGGGGTACTGAGGTATATGTTTTTGGGGGTTTGGATATTTTAAGGGTTCAGATATAGTTTTGGGTTATGGGGTACAGGGGTAGTTTTAGGGTTTAGGGATAGATATGGTTTTTGGGGTACAGGGGTAGTTTTATGGCTCAGGGCAAGGTTTGGGTTTATGGGTATAGGGGTATTTTTAGGGTTCAGGGGTAGGTTTGGGTTTTGGGGTACAGGGGTATTTTAAGGGTTCAGGGCTGCGTTTGGGTTTTGGGATACAGGGGTATTTTTAGGGTTCAGGCCTAGGTTTGGGTTTTGAGGTACTGGGGGATTTTAGAGTTCAGGAGTAGGTTTGGGTTTTGGGGTACAGGGTTATTTTTGGGGTTCAGGGCTAGGTTTGGGTTTTGGGGTACAGGGGTATTTTTAGGGTTCAGGGGTAGGTTTGGGTTTTGGGGCACAAGGGTATTTTAAGGGTTCAGGGCTAGGTATGGGTTTTGGGGTACAGGGGTATTTTAGGGTTCAGGGGTAGGTTTAGGTTTTGGGGTACAGTGTTATTTTTAGGGTTCAGGGCTAGGTTAGGGATTTGGGGTACAGGCGTATTTTTAGGGTTCAGGGGTAGGTTTGGGTTTTGAGGTACAGGGGTATTCATAGGGTTCAGGGCTAGGTTTGGGTTTTGGGGTATTTTTAGGGTTTAGGGATAAGTTTGGGTTTTGGGGTACAGGATATATTTACAGGGTTAAGATGGGTTAGTGTGTAAGGGTGTTGAGGTATTTTAAGGAGTAAGGGTGGGTTATGATTATGGGTGCAGGGGTATTTAAAGGGAGCAGGGTGGGATTAGCACAAGATATGAGACATGGTAGGAAGGGCGGAACGTACCACACGCCCCCAGCGTTTGTCACGCCCCCAGCACATGCCCCCAGCACAATGCAGACACGCCCACAAGGGACTACTTTGCTGGCACGGTTCTTTTACCATTTAAATGTATATGGTGGGCGTCTGCATATCCTATGTCCTTCTGCTGCAACTGCCCTTTCCAATGCTGTATTGGGTGTTGTGATTGGTGCTGTGGTTCCTGAGATTACCCGCCTCAAAGGTTTGGGGGCTCTCTCTTTATTATATTAGTATGGATATATATATATATATATATATATATATATATGAAGGTGGTTCTTTTCCGAGGAGAAGAAACGAAGGCCACGAGGGGAGTTCAGTGAAAACAGCAGCTTTATTGAGTGATGTCACTGACCATGTCATGAGTGATGTAATATGTGACGTCATCAGCAGTGCATTGCACGCGCAAGTTATAGTGAGTCCAACTAACTATAACGTGGGAATTTCAATGGTTTTATGTCAGTAAAATTTCCAGCTAACTATAACTGGTGTGAAACCTATGTTTTTTTCAGTGAATTTATTAGGTTTTTTAAAAGCAAATTCCTAACTATAACTGGTGTGAAACCTATGTTTTTTTCAGTGAATATATATATATATATATATATATTCATCACCAAAGTTCGCCAGTCCGCCGGCCTCACTCCGACGGCGGGCTTAAAGCTAGGAAGCGATCCCCGTGACCAAGGTGCGGCTGCACCGAAACGTTTTGGGTGGTCTTTGACAATTTTGTGTGAATAAATATACCACACACTACGGATTTGGGCTCAAGCTTGCTTTTTTCAAAAAAAGGGCACAAATAATATATATATTACCTACCGGCGGTCGCCAGTAGGTATATATAGTTAGGATTTTTTCTCTATGGAACTTTTGAAAATTCTATGTCTAATAACTTTGGCGTTTGTGGACGGAATCGGCTGAAATTTTCAGGAAAATGGCACATTTTGTTTCTGAGCAGCCCCTGAAAATTTGGGGGGGGTTTCATCAAGGGGGGGCCGAGAAAAAAGGGGGGTCCCAAAACGCGTTTTTCCCATTCATTTTTCCATAGGGCGTTTGGCCTCACTTTTAGCTCGAACTGCTGAATGGATTTACACGAAACTTGGCAAAATTGTAGGGACTGTTAGCCCGATGTGCCTTTGCTGGGTCTCAATATATGTGCTCCAGTGGATTTTGAGAAATTAACGTTTAAAAAAACAGATATATCTGTGACAGCGTCCCGGATAGCGCTCCAGATCGCGTACTTTTCGCGTAACGGAGCTTTGCGAAGCGAAGCTGATTGGCTCTCCGGTGTCTGTCAACATTCTAAACAGTCCGGTGCGGCCGCCATCTTGTCTCTCGGTAGGATCGAGAGACAAGAGGAGGAGAAAAACGAAGGGGGAATTTAATGAAAGGGGGCAAGGTAGACTCCTCTTGACCCCCTAGGAATGATGTTGGGGTTATTAAAGGGTCCCATGGGGCAAATAAAAAAAATTTGATTTTTCGCAGTAGAAGCGCTTCTCGGTTCGCGAATCGGGTCGCAAACTGGTAGCGAAACGGGAATTCGCCATTTTGTGTTTCGATTTAATTAAATTACAAGATGGAGGAAAAGCAATGTGAGTATTGGATATAAGGGGGTATGGGAGACGTATCCTGACCCCCTATGTTTTCTGAGGGTGGTTGAGGAGGCTCATATATGTTGATACTTGTCTTCCAGCGGTTGCGCGTGAGCGTTTTTTTTTTTTTGCCGCTTGACTTCTGTTAACGTTCGGTTCAAAGGAAATCAGGAAGTGTTGACCGCCATTTTGACACTGCGAGTAAATATATTGTTAAAAATAATTGTTATAAATTAATCCGCATTGATAAACATTGTCTGCGCCATCTTGCTTTTTTTCCAATGCCACACTTTTGTCGTGCACGGCAGCCATTTTAGATGCCTTGACCAGACCCACTCTCTGCACGTCGCCGATCGTGACGTCTGTTAACGTTCTATTCGAAGGAAATCAGGAATTGTTGACCGCCATTTTGACACAGCGAGTAAATATATTGTTAAAAATAATTGTTATAAATTAATTTGTATTGATAAACATTGTCTGCGCCATCTTGCTTTATTTCTAATGCCACACTTTTGTCGTGCACGGCAGCCATTTTAGATGCCTTGACCAGACTCACTCTCTGCACGCCGCCGATCCTTAGCATGGCTCCCCACCCTCGCAAGCATCTCCCCCACGCACTGGTCACCCCTGCTCTCTCTCTCATGCATGGGCCATAAACCTCCCCCCATCTGCGCTGCTCTTCCCTGAGTATCACACCCTGTGCCCGCCCGACACCTCCCTTTCACCCTATTCACTACTGCACCCTCTGACACTCCTCTTCCTCTGTGTCTGATTGTCCAGGCCGGTCCCAGGCTATCACCTAGCCCTGCGGATGTAGTTTATGGCCCCAACTGTAAAGAATCACCCCTGTTCAAAGGAGTTACAGTAGATCAAGGCCCCCACCTCATGAGATCCGTCACACCACACGCGTTCCTACTATCTGATAATGATCCTGTATTGTGATTGGGGAGGGGATTCTCACTGTAAGGGTGTGTGGGACCGAGCCTGAAGTGGAAGATTCCAGGGATGCCTTTTTGTACATCAAAGTCTTCACAATTATGTGTCACATTAAAAATATATAGCACTCCAACAAAGTAGTAGGATTATAACACTTTAATAACTTACAAATATATACACCGCTCCAACAAAGTAAACACGTTAAAAAAAAACTTTTTAAACAACTATTTACATGACATTGCTTTAACTAGGATAGACAAAGAAATGACACAGTGATGTAAAAGTTTCTAAAAGAAATGCCAAGAACGTCCCATGTGAAAGGGAATTTTATCTGACAATTTTTTTCTTTTCCTTCTCATGAAAAGAAAGTTAATGCCAGGTTCGTTACCTGCCTCATCTGCAAAAAAAAAACTCTTGAGAGGGACCGAAAAAAAATATAGCTATGGTAATCATACCATGCATCGGCACATGGAGAGGTGGCACCCTCTTAATTATTCTAAAGCACAACTTCGAGATTTGGTGGAAAAACCCCGACCGGCAAAAACATCCACCAATGACTTAGCAATAAGTGAGTCAGAGGCAAGGGAAACGGTCCCAAATCTGCAAAAGAACTTTGGGCAGATGAGATTGACTTGTGTAGCATGTGGAAAATTAATTTCATGCGGAGAGATGAGTATTACTTTAATAAATAGATCATATGAAAATCATCAATGTCCAAAACGTCCTAGAAAGTAATTTTTGTCATTTTTGAGGAAGAGAGATAACCTACAGTGGTACGGGGTCGTTTTCGTTCGTACTAGGGGGGCCAGGTGACATTCCTTCGGGGTGGCTTAGGGGCATTTAAAACAACTTCCCTGATACAGGTAGCATATAAAGTAGAGGCTAAATACCAGGATCTTTATCGATTGTGTTATGCTGTACAAAAATGAAAAACACATACAACAAACCTGGACCATTCATATTTTCAATGTTTCTGCGTACTATACTTTTTAACCCTTAACTAATTGAGCTGCTTCATTTCACCTGCTTTAAAAAAAAAAAAAAAAAAAAATCGGAAACAGTGGCCATTTATTCGAAACTTACCAATCTACGCGTTACAACTACGTTTGCTTTTTCAAAAACCTTTAATAAAAATGTTGGTGCCCAAATACGGGCCTACAACCCCGTGGGCCGGCCACGGAGCAGGCTGGAACTGTAAATGGGGGGGGGGTATTTATTTGTGGAAAACATAACAGAGAGTCAGTGGTCGTTGATTTCATAGTAAAAAGTGCGACAAGTGCAACAAAATCATATCGATAATTCATTGTGAGCAAGTACCAAAAGTGTCGACAATTCGAACCTTCAATAATAAATACAGTAATCAATGATGCATTAGAACTTAATATCAATCATTATTATTATTATTATTATTAAAGGCTTTTATAGCGCGCTCTATTACTAAAAAAATAGTATCCTGGCGCGTTGAAGGCTGAGCAGTATGGGAGAGGACAGATATCTGGAAACAGAAATAGAAAAATTAGACTAAAATATTGAAAAGGTGAGTTTTTAGTCCTTTCTTAAAAGCACTAAGAGCCGATGCAGTTTTTAAGTGGAGGGGAAGAGCATTCCAGGATTTTGCTGCTCTCACTGAGATTGATTGGCCGCCAAGTCTGCAATATTTGAATTTGGGAACGGACATTTGGCACAGGTTGGCCGATCGCAGGGGGCGGTTAGGGACATACAAACAAAACCTTTTCCTCAGGTAGACAGGGCCAGGGTCATTGTTCGAACGTGTAATCAGTACCCGTCCCATGTCAATTCATTGTTCGAACGTATAATCAATACCCATCCTGGATCAATTCATTGTCCGAACATATAATCAGTCTTATCCCATATCAATTAATGTGCTAAAAACTGCATACATATCTCATGATATCAAGGCTGAGCAATCGGGGCACAACAAGGAGTTGAGAGTTTCATTTGTACCGGCGCCATTTTGGGTGGGGTCAGGAAGGTCCAAGTATAGTCAAAATGTCTCCACCAACTCGTGGTTGGACCGGGACCTCTTTCGGCAGTCCAAAAGTTTTCTTTGAAGGGTAGCAGAGGGGACTGCCGACATGAACCATCAGTCAAAGTGGGGTGGGAGGCAACAATCTCTCCTACCGGGTCATACTGGTGTCCCACCGGAACTGATCAAGTTGGTAGTCTTGCTGGATTTTGGTCATTTCAAGACTGAGGCCGGCGCCGGCATGAGCGCGCCGACGTCCCGCGGCTACGTCGTGGTCGTTCCGTGGGTGATCATGGCAGTCATTTCCCATCGGGGGTGTCTGCGGGGGTCGGGGGCCCCCGTGGCTCTTATAGAATCTTCAAAGTTGAGGACAACATTTCTGGACGCAGGACTCATTTTCTAGTTAAACTCAGAAGCGCCGTTGCACCTCAACAGTGGACGAGACCCCCGCTGGGTGAACGGAGCATCATTGCCTCGCAATAATGGACGAGACCTTTTGTTGGGTGAGTTGAGCGTTGGGGGTGCAGCCGAGGGGCCCCCACCTGTGGGGGTGGGAGAGGCTCGTTCGCGCCGCCTCTCCCTCCCAGCGCACCCCACGCCGACACCTCGCGTTGATATCCGTGATGTCCGGACCAGGCGATAAGAGGGGAGGGGTCGGAGGCAGAGGCAAGACATCCCCCCCGTGGCCTGCAGGGCGCCGCTTCAGGACCGAACGGGGAGCTCATACCAAGCCGGGGCCAGACCAGGAGATACGAGGGGAGGGGGGGGGTCGGTGGCATGTGCAAGACATCCCCCCCCAGTGTTGTCGCAGCCATTATTGAAGAAAGAAGAAGATACCGTCGGCCTCGGCTCCTCTCCTGGTGCATCTTACGCGACGATCCTTTTTTTGGGTGAGTGGAGCGTTGGGGGTGCAGCTGATGGGCCCCCACCTATACAGCGCAACCCACGCTGACACCTGGCATTGATATCCGTGATGTCCGGACCAGGCGATAAGAGGGGGGGGGTCGGAGGCAGAGGCAAGACATCCCCCCCATGGCCTGCAAGGCGGCAGAAGAAGGGAATCGGGAGACCAGTAAATTTCGGGCCATCCACCCCACGGCTGATGGCGGTTAGCTGGGCCCCGCCCTGCACGTGTCGAGGCCTCATCATCCGGATGGGCGTAACCGTGGCCCTGTTGCACTTCGGGAGTTTCCGGAATGGGGGTAGGTATCTGCTGATTTGTATCTATTTCATGTTACGGTTAATGGGCGTGGCGGGCGGTGGGACAGACATGCTTGGAACAGTGGGGGGTGGCGGAGCCTAGCTACCTCGTGGCTGCCGTAACGTCAAGCTTGGCTTCTTTCACCACTTCCATGTTTCTTATTTCTAGCGAAGTCAAAAACTCAACAGTGGCCTACTGATTTTGTTCGATTTCTTTCCCTTCCTTTTCAAGTGTGTTTCATGCTAAAGTTTCTGTTTAACAGGATACAGTGATTACTTCGTATTTTACATATGTCTTCTTTATTAGGGGTACTCTCCGGTTGAGCCAGATGATGTACCTCTAATAAATGGTCCGGGTGGAACTAGTTTCTCAATCAGTGGGGAGTAGATGGGCATGACAGATTACAACGGGGGACAAAGGCCCGCATTACCCACCCTTCACTACTTGCAAAGACTAGACAGAATATTTCTATTCCACGTTATTTGCAAACAGAGAATACCTCGAAAGAACTATTCCTTGAACAATAAATGTCCAGCCAATCAATCAATCAGTGGGGAGAAAAACAGGCATGATGGATTACAACGGGGGACAAAAGTCCGCATTACCTATTCTTCACTATCTGCAAAGGGCGACAGAATATTTCTATTCTCTGTTTGTAGACAGGGAATATCTCAAAGAGCAATAATCGATAAAAAATTAGTAGGAATATAACACTTTAATAACTTATAAATATATACATCGCAACAAAAACAGTAAACACCTTAAAACATTTTTTATTGAAACAGAAGCAACAATGACAACTAACAGTAGTGATATCCTGGGCGGGTGATGGAACTGGGATTGTTAATGGAAAAAGATCTACAGAGAAAGCTATTGGTGAATTATACTTCTCCGGAAATTTAAAACTCACAAATGTTTTATTTGTGTAATCGTTTCAGGTCAAACGGATTGTGGAAAAATGTTCAGAATGGAAGAGTCACCAAAAGGCAAAAAGTACACTCATGTATGAAAATCTTACTATTAATGCTTGACTGAGGCCTAGGAGATCAGAGTGCATGAGTGTCATGCTCGATCGATTGAGCTAGCCGGATCGGGCAACAAAAAGTATAAAATAGTTATGTAAATAGTTATTTAATAAAATGTTTTAACCCGTTACTTTGCTGGTGTGTTGTATATATTTATAATATTTGCATAGGGTTTGTCGTTATTTTGGGTGGGGTGGGTGGTGGAGCCGAGCTGTCTTGCAGCCATCATGGTGTGGAGCTCAGTTCATCTCACTAGTTTCGTATTTCTCATGAGGGGTTGTTCTTAATGTTTCTATTTTAGCGAGGTCAAAAAGAGATCCCATTAGTGGCCTACTGATTTTGCTCGATTCCTTTTGTTTTTTTAAACAATTTTTCACTATCTGCAAAGACTAAACAGAGTATTGCGACTCTGTGCTTGTTTGTAAATAGAGAATGAACCAAAGAGAACCAATTCTAAAACAGTAAATGCTTGGATAAAAATCAATCAAATAGAGAGAGAAGCAGGCATGACGGATTACAACGGGGGCAAAGGCCTGCGTTAACTACCCTTCACTATCTGCAAAGAGAGAGTACTCCTAAGAGAAAAGAGGGGGGGAGGAGGGGGGGGCAGCGTTCAAAGCACATCAGCGTGCATAAACACGAAAATGTTTTTACCTATCACGTACTCGACATTTGACAGCTTTTGATATTTGCTATTAAAAAACCATTGAAATTCACTGAAAAAACCATAGGTTATAGACCATATATAGTTAGGAATTAGCATTTACAAAACCTTGAAAATTCACTGAAAAAACCATAGGTTATAGACCATATATAGTTAGGGATTAGCATTTACAAAACCTTATTTTATTCGCACAAAACCATAGAAATTCGCATATATAGTTAGTTGCAATAACTATATATCGCGCACCCGCAATCCACTGCTGATGATGTCACATATTACATAATTCATGACATGGTCAGTGACATCACTGATGACTTCACTGATGACATCTCAAATGACATCACTGATGACATCACTGATGACAACTCAAATGACATCACTGATGACATCTCAAATGACATCACTGATGACATCACTGTTGACATCACTGATGACATCACTGATGTCATCTCAAATGACATCACTGAAGACAACTCAAATGACATCACTGATAACATCACTGATGACATCTCAAATGACATCATTGATGACATCACTGATAACATCTCATTTGACATTACTGATAACATCATTGATGATATCATTCATGTGATAAAACGATGAATCTCTTCAGACTTTAATATAACCTTAGATACAATCAGTGTAAAAAGACAATCACAGACTGTCACTCATCCATGGAGTTACTCACACACCTAGTCAGTCATGCAAATAATCAATCACACCTCCATTCCCTCAACTATACAGTTATACATACCGTACTTATTAAAACATATACTAACACATATTAACTCTCTTATACAATCCCTGATACAAGTTCACAATGATCCATACAGCCACTCACACATTCACTGGCTCTTATGCACAGTTATTTATATATGTCAACTCTCACATGGACTGTGTTTTACATATGTACTTACTTTGACATGTAGCACTGAGATATCCATTCATTCACCAATACACTCATGCACACAGTCAACTGCCCATACAGCTGTTTCCACTTGCACTTTTGAACCCATACATCTGGTGAATCAACTGCTCACACATCTATGCACAGAGTCATACACCTCCCAGCCACCCACATACATACTCAGTCTCCCATACAAATACCTGGGCAACCAATCAATAACCCATATAGTTACTCATATAGCTACTGATCAACACATGCAGCAGTTTACATAACAACAGACATAATAATGCACAAATTAAGACAGTTTAGTCACTAACCCATGCACTCAGTGAGACACATTTAATCACTCTCTCATACAGTCAGTCATGCACCTACTAAATCCTTCATCCAGACACTTATACATCCACTCATTCTTCAATATGTAAGACATAATTTTACTTTACAGAAACATACAGTCACTGGATAATGTCATCAGTGATGTCATCAGTGATGTCATTTGAGATGTCATCAGTGATGTTATCAGTGATGTCATTTGAGTTGGCTTCAGTGATGTCATTAGTGATGTCATTTGAGTTGTCATCAGTGATGTCATCAGTGATGTCATTTGAGATGTCATCAGTGAAGTCATTAGTGATGTCACTGACCATGTCATGAATGATGTAATATGTGACATCATCAGCAGTGGATTGCGGGTGCGCGATATATAGTTATTGCAACTAACTATATATGCGAAATTCTATGGTTTTGTGCGAATAAAATAAGGTTTTGTAAATGCTAATCCCTAACTATATATGGTCTATAACCTATGGTTTTTTCAGTGAATATATATATATATATATATATATATATATATATATATATATATATATATATATATATATATATATATATATATATATATATATATATATATATTTATATTCCAAGGATATCCGAATCACTGGCGCAGAATTCTCAAAGACTGCAGAAACAGATACGGGCCCAAGGTAGGTGCAGCGATTATTTCTTTATTTCGTGCTGGGTTTCAAATCGCCATGACGCGTTTCGCGCTTCACAGAGCGCTTGATCACATGACACAGTACACATACAGGTATTGGTTTAAATAATCACGTTAGCAGGGTCACATGTTTACAGCCTAAATCACGCATAGACATGAAAGAGTTTTGTAGTTCAACAAAACTACACATCATTTACCTCCAATAAAAGATACCATAATCCAAATAAATTGTACTTCTTTTAGGCTGTTTGTTTAAATAGATAAAAACATGTCTGAATTTAAAAACCAAATTCCTGTAAAAAAAGTCAAAGTGCAAGTGCAGAGAACAAAAAAGCTTTTTTTGAAAACCCACAATTTAATTTTGGGTATTTAAAAGCAGCTGAAAACCCTTTTTTCAAGTTACTGATGATAAATACGTTTTTTCTATTTTTAATTATTTTTCAATATTCCAATTTTTTTAAGTATTTCTCTTTTAAGTAAAATGACCGAATGAACCTGTTAATTACCACCGGTGATAATTATGCCTGTCGCATAGCAATAATTTAAAGTGCCACGTGTTTGCAAAGAGAAGGAAGGGGGCGACAAGCATTTATGTCAATACATAAATCATATGTCGGTACAAATACATAAGTTACAGCCAATGTCTCATAGTTGATACAATTTTGCGACAATTCTAAGTTTGAAATTGCAGTGCCATGATTAACTCAGGATGGGCATGTCAGATGTCTCTTGAGTAGGCATACAAGCTCCTTATATTTATTTCAATTGTACAAAAAACAATCTAAGTTCATGTCATATGAATAAAAACCTTAAAAAATGGTTAAATGACAACTAAAATTGTAATTCTGTCACCTGTATAAAAGTAATCTTAAAGGGCAATATGCATACAAAAGAATCAATCATAAAATTGAATCTATAAATATATAAATATATCAATAAATATCTAAAAGACATAAAAAGGTATTAAATCATTGTATATTCACACATTCCTGAGGCACAGCATTCGTTCCAGATTCAAAGTTGTTTTTAAGAGGGAAAGTTTAAAGGCAAGTATAGAGGTCCTCCGTATTATTTAACCCCGAAGGTTGTTTAGTATTGAGTTCTAAAATGTAGCGGGTCTCAAGGCGGCGTCATTTTTCTTCTCTGTTGCCGCCTCTTTTGTTTGGAAGAACACAATCTATTACATAGTACTTCAATTCTGCACTTTTGGAGTTGTGTTTAGCCTTAATGTGTCTTGCCACTAGGAATGTATTGTCTTGGTTACTAATTGCCCTGATATGCTGTAAGATTCTTTTGTGTACGGGGAGTTTAGTACTCCCCACATAGAGCAGATTGCAGGGACATGACAAAACGTAAACAGCATACTCAGTTTTACATGTGAGTACTTTAGTAATTTTGTGTTCTTTTAAATCAAAAGGTGATAGATAGCAGGTTTTATTCACTGCTTGTGAGCAGGCTTTGCGGACCTACAATTAAAGAACCCACCATGTGTTTGAAGCCAATTGTTAGATTCGATGACTTCAGGGCTACTTTTTATGAGTACGTCTTTCATTGATTGGCCCCTACTATAGGTGATAGAGGGTTTTTTGGGGAGATCCTTCCCAATTATAGGAACGCATATATATATATATTCACTGAAAAAAACATAGGTTTCACACATGTTATAGTTTGGTGGACATTTCACTCATACAAAACCATTGAAATTCCCCCATTATAGTTAGTTCAGCTAAATATAACTCGGCGCCCGCAATGCACTGCTGATGACGTCACATATTACATCACTCATGACATGGTCAGTGACATCACTCATGACATCACTGATGACATCTCAAATGACATCACTGATGACATCACTGATGACATGATCCAGTGAATGTGTGTCTTTCTGAAAAATAAATATGTTTTATATCTGTATATCTAAAGGTCGACGGAAGAATAAATGGGTAAATAAGTGTCTAAATTGATGTTTTTTTGTAAAAAAGATTGCATAACTGACTTACAAAGTGTATCTTAGTGAATACATGTATTAGCGAGTAATGTTTAAATATGTAAATATCTGTATCAGTGTCTCACTTTGTCTATAAGTGGCTGCACGGGTTGGTGAGTAGCTACACGAGTGTCGATGTGGGTTATTAGTTGGTTTTTTGAGTATCACAATGAGTGTCTGTATAGTTTGGTGGAGGGTATTACTTAGCTCACAGATGCATGAATGACTGACTCACTGTTTGTATGTGTTTTGAAGACATTATGTGTGCAGGACAGTATGGGTGGATGAGTGTGTGTATGGGTGTGTTAGTGAGTGAATAACTGTCTCAATAGTATCTTTATGAGTAACTACATATGTTTTAAACTAGTATATGTGAGTATTGATGTATATAAGTGAGTATATGTGAGAGTGAGAGATTGGAAGAGTTCCTGTATAAATAAGTATGTGTTTCTATAAGTGATTGTTTAAGAGAGTAAGTATGTGTACGTTTCTGTAGAAGTAAGTGTAGTGGTTTGTGTATAGCTGTATATGCAGGTAAATGGATGTTTGATAGTTTATTTGCAGGTGTGAGTATGTGTGTGAGTAACTCTATGGATGAGTGTCGGTGTGTAACAGGATGTATAGGTGTATGAGTACATATGATGAGTGAGTACATGTATGAGTGACTATATAGAACTGTTGGTGAATGAGTGGATGTGTATGTAGATTTTAGAATTACTTAATATGTTGTTCTAGCTGGTATTGGTATCTCCATTGTTTTGAACATTTTAGTTTCTATTTTTGAATGTGTGTATCAAAGGTTATATTACGCTGAGTGGAGGTCTGCCACTCTTTCAGAAGGATGATGTCATCAGTGATGTCATTTGAGATGTCATCAGTGATGTCATGAGTGATATCACTGACCATGTCATGAGTGATGTAATATGTGACTTCATGAGCAGTGCATTGTGGGCGCGCAAGGTATAGGTAGCTGAACTAACTATAACAGGGGAATTTCAATGGTTCTGTATGAGTGAAATGTCCACCTAACTATAACATGTGTGAAACCTATGGTTTTTTCATTGAATTTCTAAGGTTTTTTAAATGCTAATTCCTAACTATAACATGTGTAAAAGCTATGGTTTTTTCAGTGAATTTCAAAGGTTTTGTAAATGATAATTTTAAATGTATTAATTATTATATTTCTTTCTTTTTATACTAATTTCCTACATTTTTATCATAAATATTTATATTTATTTTATTTTTTTAATTATATTTTATATTCTTAATGTAAAATAATAACAAAACTAAATCCCCCAATTTATTTTTATAAAATATTTATTTTTCTCCAACTTTTTACAATTAAATTCTGTATAATTCCTTTTTTCATATTTTTTTGGTAATCGCACCGTACGCATACAGTGATTGCACCACACTTTGTATGGTAAAGGGTCCTCTGCGTGTAGCCGCGCACTCCTTACGGATACGCTTTGACCTTGCACCTCGCATCAACCCTTCTGCGTGACGTCATGTATGGCGCCCCATAAGCGTACGCCGCAAACGTTTCTAATTGTTCAAAAAACATATATTTATGTATTTAATGTACATATTAAGGGAAGACATTATCTAGCACAATCATGAAAATAGATTTTTTAAACTTTTAATAAGCGATAATTACTTTTAAAAGCAATTACGCAAATTGCAGAGGTACGTCGTACGTACTCGAATCTTAAGAGCACCGATAGAGCACTGTAAAAGTATGCAAAGTCATGTGACCATAAAAGGAGACTTTTGATTGGTTCATAATGCTTCCTTTTGCAAGTGTTGAAAGATCCCTCTCCTTTTGATCATACTACTTGGACTTTCTCAGGAGAAACATCTATTCTGTGGAGCTGTAGTCTTTTAGAACCAAACTCTACAATGGCTGATCTTTTTGAGACTTCATCAGTACATTCCTCTGAGGAAGATTTTGTTACTGAGCCACCTCAGAAAAAGAGAAAAGAAGCTTTCATTTGGAAGTTTTTTTCATATCCGGAGGGACAGAAAAAGGTGAATGTGCCAAAAGTAACGTGCAAGATCTGTGAGGTTACACTTTCCAGGTGACCCCACTAAAAAGTACTCTTTCGGGACAGCCTCAATAGTTCGCCATGTCAAAAATTTGCATCCAAATAATTATGCAAGGATGGTAACACAAAGGTTCCAGGAGAATCCTCAACCTGCAGTTCCTTCTACGTCACCTGCACCACCACCGCCTCCTAGCATTCCGCATCCTATTATTGTGCCTCAGTTTGCGGTTCTTACAATTCATTGTACATTTTGCAGAGAACTCCGTTGTTACAGTGAGCAGTCTATTGACCTCCTTGTGAAGAGGAAAGAAGAGCACCGTTGCACAAAACAATAATATTTTTTTTCTTTTTTGTTCCTGTTCCACAGTTTTTTTGTTTCCAGTTTCATTTTTTTACTTTAAAAAAAAAACTTGCTGAAAAAATATAAAGAAAATATAAAACTAAAAAGAAAAAAAAAACAGTTCTTTTCAGAACTATCTCCACTGGCTTAAGAAAGAACTATATTTCTATATTAGTGTGTTAAAGTTTGTCAGACTGAATGTGTAGTGCATAAATGAATGAAGGAATTATTAGTGTAGGGTGAATGTGAAAGTGCAAAATTTTAAGGGAGTGCTACAGCATAAATGTTTAAGGTGTTTACCTATAGTATACTGTAGTACCTCCAAAGCACTTCAATGTAACACATCCATATAAATATGTTACAAGTCTATGCTTCAATTTGCATAGCTAGTGAAACTGCCTGGGTGAATTTGTATGTGTTAGGAGTGGATTTACAACCCCTTGTGCCTCTTTTACACATCTTTTCCATTACTTTTGTGATGCAGCGGTGGTGCATAAGATGTCCCATGGTGTCTGATATTTACAATGTGATGCATATGGAAGGTGCATCACATTCTAAATCCCTGCACCAGAAAGAGGCTTTCCTGCGCAGGGAGGGGGGGAGTGGAAGTGTTCTGGCATAGAAACGCCTCCTAAAAGTGACTGAGGAAAATCTATAAGATTTAATTCAGTCACTTTTAGGCCTATGCTACGTCAAAACCCTGCACCTGCTAGAAACAGGTGTAAGGATTGACACAACATTGTGAGCATAGAACCCCAAGAGCATTGCTGGAGCTGTGTTGCGCTTGGAATGCAAGTCAAGCAATGCACCACCTTCACAACACAAATACATCACATATCTGTGCCGTTTTTTGCTCTATAATACACCACATTGTAAATACGGTGCATCCATTGTGGTAATATCACAGTGCACAATAACTGGCATATCTCTGGGGATGTACCACTTATTGTACATATGCTGATTACTGTTTTAATGTAGTGAATGGATTACTACACACCGATTAATGAGTCACTACAAAACTATAACAGGAATGACAGAGTGCGTGTGGAAGTGTAAAGATAAAGACTGAGGAATTCAAAATATAAAAGGTACATTTTCAGGTGCCTAGAACTGTACATGCATAGTAAATAGGAGTTTGAAGCAGTCCATATACTAAGGCCTACATTGCTCCATAATTACTTGGGTACTGACTGCATGATTACAGTTCTGCAAAGAGAGTGCATGAATGAATTTATAAGAGCTTCAGTTTTACCACAGTACATAAATAAGGAAATACTGCTGAATGGCTCACTACAATATTGAAACAGTAGAGTGAGAGCGATTGTGAAAGTCTAATGATACAGACTGGGAAATTGAATGTATAAAAAACAAATGTGCAGCTACATAGAAGACTGCATGCATAGTCTATACAGGTTTAAAGCAGTACATTGCCTAAGGCCTACTTAGCACCATGATTAGTTGAGTACTGACTGGATAATTACAGTTCTGCAAGGAGAGTGTCTGTCTGAATTTAAAAGAGCTTAATTTTTAGCACAGTTCATACATAAGGGCATTCTGCTGAATATCTCACTACAATACTGAATCAGCAATCACAAAGAGTTTGCTGGAAGTGTAAGAATATAGACTGGATAATAAAAGCTATAAAAGACATGTTTGCCCGTACATAGAAGAGTGCATGCATAGTGTATAGGAGTTTGAAGCAGTCCATGCCCTAAGGCCCACTTTGCACCATGACTTTCTGAGCACTGGCTGAATTATTACAATTCTGCAAGGAGAGTGTCTGCAAAATGTATAGCACCTTCACTTTCAGAACAGTGTATACATAAGGGGCGACCACTCGATCCCCCCGAACGTATGGTTGGGCGCCCCGATCCTCCCGGGAAGCCATTTTGGGTGGGGGGCGTGTCTCGGCTGGTATGCCCGAAGCGGCGTAGCCGGGGCGCGCCTTTACCCGCCCAAGAGGGGTTGTCCTAGACACCTACACCGATGGTCACGCCCAGTAGGCGTACCGTAGGAGGGTACACGCCCTCCCGAAGAAGAATAAATAGAGCGGGAATCCGAAGAAGCGTCCTCTTGTTCCTGTGCTCTGAAGGCTGCACCCACTCGTTGCTCGTGAGCCCTCGACGGAACAAGGAGCAATTTTGAGAACTTGTAATTCTTGTGTTTCTCTTTCAGTGACTTTAAGGCGGAATCCAGGACCGTTTGATCGACTCGGAGCGGATAATTGAAACCATGTCTGAGAAAAAGGCAGGAAAGGGTTCCGAGACAGATAAGGTGCTACGCATGTTGGTGAACCGAATAGCGGGCATGGAACGAAAAGTCGGACAAGTCCCAGCACTCTGTCGAGATTTGGCGGACGTCAAAAAGCAACTGGCTGCAATGAACAAACCTGGTAACCCGAAAAAGGTAATAGGCCCGGCCTTGCCGGGAATCGTCCCCGAGGGTAGAGGGAAACGGGTCAAGAGGAGGGCAGTTGCAGGGGAGGTTCCGGTTCCTGAGGTGCCCCAGGTCACCCCTGTCACACCGGCTAATGACCCGGTACCAAGCCCAGCCGCGGGTCAACCGATCCCGGTTGTGATTACGCCCGCTAACAATGAGGATATGCCTCCTGAATTGGCCACCCAGTTGGCCGCGTGGCTCAATAAAAAGGCAGGGGGTGCTACGGTGCCCGGAGACACGGCCGTAGAGGCCAAGTTACTAATCGAGCAGTTGCGGCAATTGCGAGATGCCGCGAAGGCGAATCTTCCTCTTGTTTCCCCACAGGTGACACCGGAAGTACCGGCAGCTGGTCTCGAGAAAGCGGCGGGAACAACGACTGAACCGGGTAAGCTCGCTTTGCCAATGGCGGGGGGGGGGCTCATTACCCTCAAGGCGGGAGAAAGTGGCACAACATATCCCTATGGCCACGAAAGAATTGATATGGGCAGACAAGTATGTCAATATGTTTTCGTTATTAACTGACCATCGCGAGATGGAATATGCTAAAACACAGAAAGATTTGTGGCACCCGAGCGTCTGGAGCGCCAAGATGGCGGAGTTCAGGGTGGAGGAGACGATAACGAATTGGGCGAAGGCCTTTGCAATGTTTACTGCAGTTATGGGTGAACGTAAGCCCGAGGTATTGACTGAACTGTCTTGTTATCAAACTCGTATAATGGATTTTTATGCAATGTATGAAGGGGAGGAATGGAACGGTTACAACATGAAATTCCGTAAAGCAAAAGAGTATGATGCCTCTCTGACATGGGACTGCCTCGACTCAGTTTCTTGGCATAAGCAGCTCCTGCCTGGGGCATCAGGGACATCCTCGCCAGGCGGGAGTGGGTCGGGGGTTTCCCGCCAAAGGCCCGGGATGCCCTTTCGAGCAGGTGCCGGTGGCGATCACCAGCTGAAAAACGGCGGGAATGGTGGAAAGCGGGGGGTCTGTTGGGGCTTCAATCGAGGCAACTGTAACAGACCTCAAGGGACATGTAGGTTCAAGCATGTGTGTGCGGGCTGTGGGAATTCCTCACACCCGGAGAGTTCATGTAAATCGAAAAATAACAGGGCGGGAGGAAAGGGAGGGTCCAAGCAGGAGTGAGGCTGATTGTTGTGACCATTTGCCTACACCCGTTGATCTCATGGCTATGACTCTTTGGTTAAACAAATACCCTGATCATGTCTCCGCTGGGGTGTTGAGGAAGGGATTCTTATACGGCTTCCACATCCCGGCGGGGGATTTTCGAGGGTTACTCTTTTGTAAAAACCAGTTATCAGCGCAACATAATCCAAGTGTGGTAGAGAGAAAAATTGCAAAAGAAGTGAGTTTAGGGCGGGTGGCGGGGCCTTTTCAGCGCCCGCCAGTAGCGGATTTCACCTGTTCCCCATTAGGGGTGGTCCCGAAGAAGGACCCGGGGGAGTTTAGGCTGATCCATAACCTGTCTGCTCCAAGGGGTTTTTTCGGTAAACAATGCTATTGACCCAGAAGTTTGTTCGGTGCGGTACGCATCATTCGATGATGCCGTCGCCATGTTAAATCGCCTGGGCCCCGGGGCGCTGATGGCAAAATCAGATATCAAATCAGCGTTCCGGTTGCTCCCGGTACACCCACAGGATCAGCGTTTGCTAGGTTTTGCATTCCAAGGAAGTTATTCCATGGATAAATGCATGCCGATGGGTTGCTCCATTTCTTGTGCTTATTTTGAAAAATTCAGCTGTTTTTTAGAGTGGGCATTCACCGAGGCCACAGGGCATAGGCATGTTATGCATTATCTAGATGACTTTCTGTTCTTGGGAGCAGCCGGCGACACGGAATGTGTGCAGGCGCTACAGGACTTTTGCATCCTCATGAGGGAGTTTGGAGTCCCATTGGCACCAGGTAAGACGGTTGGACCATCTACTTTACTGGAGTTTCTGGGAATTGAGCTTGATTTTGTGGAGGGATGTTTCCGTTTGCCGGTGGGAAAGGTAGCTAAATTTAGGGCTTCTCTGGAGCTTTGCCTTAGTAAGGAGAAAGTGACCCTGCACCAGTTACAGCAAACAGTGGGTCAGCTTAACTTTGCCTTGAGAGTTATACCAATGGCCCGCCCCTTTTCACGCTCCATTGCACAAGCTATGGTTGGTCTCAAAGAAGGACACCACCGCACGAGACTGTCTGCAGAGGTTCGCCAGGATATGCGCATTTGGTTGGCATTTCTAGCGGACTTCAACGGTCGAGTTGTGTGGGACAAGCCGCCAGCGTCTTCGGACGAGCTAGGTTTGTGGACTGACTCGGCGGGGAGCGTGGGATTTGGCGCCATCTTTGGTAACCGATGGTCGGCGTAAACATGGCCGGCGTGGTGGCATTCCAGCGGTCTCACAAGTAACATTGGGTTCCTGGAGCTATTCCCTATTTTTGTTGCTCTGTTGACATGGCCAGACGATTTCAGAGACTGCTCTGTGGTATTTTGGTCTGATAATATGACTGTTGTCGAATGCATTAACAAACAGGCAGCACGCTGCAAATGGATCTTGAGATTGTTGAAAGAAATTGTACTGCTTTGCATGAGACTGAATGTACAGTTCAGGGCCAAACATGTGCCAGGCGTACTGAATCATGCAGCTGATGCACTCTCTCGTTCACATATGCAGGCGTTCAGGGGTTATCTACCTACAGCGGACCTAGTGGCGGCACCATTCCCCGAAGCGCTTTGGCTAATCGGTGCCCCGGATTACAAGACCTCGTGGCAGCAAGCTTAGCCCCCAGGACGAGGAAAGCATACGAAGGAGGGTTTCGTTCCTATTGCACATTTTTGGGTCCGACAGGGAGTCAGAACTGGGGTCAGGAGGAGTCCTTCCTGGGGTTCTTGGTAGCTCTACACCCAGAGGGCCGATCAGTGGCAACGGCCAATAGGCACAGGGCGGCCATTTCATTTATGGCGCAGGTGCATGGCATAAAGGACCCAACAAGTTCCTTTTTGGTGAAAAAAGCCCTTCGCAGCTGGCAGCGCCTTGAGGGTCACAAGCAAGATGCGAGGCGCCCAATTGGATTAGAAAGATTGTCCCTACTCTTGTCGAAACTAGTCGAGACATGCTCCTCCCAATTCGAGGCGGTTTTGTTCCGGGCAGCTTTCGCATTAGCGTTCCATGGGGCGATCCGGGTGAGCGAACTGGTCGCGAGGAATAAAAAAGACGTTGAGGGAGGCCTGTGCAGGAATCACGTCCTAATTAGGGGTGATTCGATGGTAGTCATGATAGCCAGGTCCAAGACCGACCAGGGGGCTACGGGAAACAGTGTTATTGTGCAGCGCATGCGAGGGTCCCCCACGTGCCCGATAATGTGTATAGAGGAATACTTGGCACTGAGGGCTGCTACGTGGGGTGGGGGAGTTTGCTGAGGCACAGGGATGGCACCCCACTGACGAGGTTTCAGTTTCAGAGGGTGCTAGCACTGACAATCGCTGCCGCAGGCATGGACCCGAGCGATTTTGGGACCCACTCCTTTAGGATAGGGGCGGCTACTGAGGCGACAGCCAGGGGTCAGAGTGCGGATGAAGTGAAACAGTTGGGACGATGGTCCTCGAATTGCTTCAAAAGGTATGTGCGATTGCACATGATGTAAGTCAATTGACATGCACTCACGCTTCTTGTCTTTTGTTTGAATTACAGTTTCGCGAGCATGTCATGCGGGGCGGAATTTGCAGTCGACCCAGTACCAGGAGACCAGCGGTCATGGATCACCGTCTGAGGAGAGAATGGTGTGGGTCGTGGGCCACTCATACGTGAGGCGCGCCGGGGACGTATTCAAAGCAGGTGACGCGACTCGCGCAGCTGGGGAATACGGGTACGGAGTGGCCTTCCATGGGAAGGGCGGGCTCTGTATTGACCAATTCGAGTCTTTTGTTGAGGGTCTCTTAGGGCGGCAAAGGTCACCGCCATCCGTAGTCATAGTACACCTAGGGGGCAATGACCTGGTGACACTAGGTAGACGAGTATTGTTTGAGCAAGTTTTGTCTGCTGTTAGCTGGTTGGCAAAAAGAATCCCGGGGTGCACGATTGCCTGGTCCCACATGATTCCCAGAAAAGTATGGCGGGGGGGCCTTTCGGTGTCAGCACTGAACCATTCGGTGAAGAAGGTTAACAATAAAATTGGTAGATTGTTTCGCTCTGCGCAGTTGCATAGTATTCCTCATGGGTGTATTCGGGGTGATCACATGTATCTGAATGATGGGGTTCACCTGTCCCGGGAGGGGAATGTTTTACTCATAGGAGACTTCATAGCATGGCTAAGGGGTTTGAGGAAGCATGACCTTTAGGAGGAGTTTGGGGGGGCCGGATAGCCGGTCAACTATCCGGCCTGTGGCGGTAAGGTCATGATCGGTGAGCAGTAATTTCAAGGTCCCTAGAGGGGGGCGCCACCCACTATGGATGGGAGTGCCTGGGGGGAGGCGGCCATTGGCCCCTGCCACGGGGAGGCGGCACCCACTAAGGATGGGTCGCCTAAGGGGAGACGGCCATAGGCCCCTTCCAGGGGAGGAGGCGGCTATATGCCCCTCCTACTAATTTCCCGGGGGCCGGATATCCGCGACGGCGGATAGAGAGTGTGGGGATGGGGGGGGAGTCCACGCTGTCCTTCCTACAGATACCTCACACGGGAGCTCGGACGACCTTTAAGATGGCGTCGAGCGGAAAGGGGGGCCCCCAACAAGACAAGGGAAATTACAGTTGGCAATGAGGGTACAGTCCTCTGCGCATGCGCCACTCACACCGTGAGGGCGAGAGTTTTGGTAGTAGGATCTGACACCGGTTAAGACCTTGCCGTTGGCCCTTAATGCTAGGATGTACAATTTTAATTTAGAATGTATGCATTTGCAGGATGTTAGACTTGGCTAGGAAACCTTTGTATTAGAGATTTGTTAAGGTTAGCCAAAGAACATGTCTTCATCGAAATGCAATAAATGTAAAATTGTACATGATTATGAAACTTTTATTTAATGTTTTAAATTTTGTTTCATATTTTAATAAATACGGCCGGGAGGGTGACTCCCTCCCGCCTTCCAAAAGTTCCGAACTGCGTCCGACTTCCCATCCTTGGGGATTGTGTTGGGAGGGGGTGACGGGCATCCCGGCCATATGGAAAGGGGCGACCACTCGGTCCCCCCGAACGTATGGTTGGGTGCCCCGATCCTCCCGGGAAACCATTTTGGGCGGGGGGCGTGTCTCGGCTGGTATGCCCGAAGCGGCGTAGCCGGGCGCGCCTTTTCCCGCCCAAGAGGGGTTGTCCTAGACACCTACACCGATGGCCACGCCCAGTAGGCGTACCAGAGGAGGGTACACGCCTTCCCAAAGAAGAATAAATAGAGCGGGAATCCGAAGAAGCGTCCTCTTGTTCCAGTGCTCTGAAGGCTGCACCCACTAGTTGCTCATGAGCCCTCGACGGAACAAGGAGCAATTTTGACCCACCCACCAGCCCCTTATGGCAATGTTTGTTTTGTAATAAAGTTTTGCTGTGATAGGCCCCTTTTTTCCTCCGTATAAAAGTAAATGAATATTTAGGTTGAGGATGTGCCTTCTGTCTGTAGGATTCTGTTTTTCTTTTAGGAGTAAACAGTCTTGATACAATTAGACATGCTGATATTTTCTTCCTTAGTAGGTGAACAACTGTCGTATTTATTTTTTGGTCGGGCGGTAAGGTCATGATCGGTGAGCAGTAATTTCAAAGTCCCTAGAGGGGGGCGCCACCCACTATGGATGGGAGCGCCCGGGGGGAGGCGGCCATTGGCCCCTCCCACGGGGAGGCAGCACCCACTAAGGATGGGTCGCCTAAGGGGAGACGGCCATAGGCCCCTTCCAGGGGAGGAGGCGGCTATATGCCCCTCCTACTAATTTCCCGGGGGCCGGATATCCGCGACGGCGGATAGAGAGTGTGGGGATGGGGGGGAGTCCACGCTGTCCTTCCTACAGATACCTCACACGGGAGCTCGGACGACCTTTAAGATGGCGTCGAGCGGAAAGGGGGGCCCCCAACAAGACAAGGGAAATTACAGTTGGGAATGAGGGTACAGTCCTCTGCGCATGCGCCACTCACACCGTGAGGGCGAGAGTTTTGGAAGTAGGGATCTGACACCGGTTAAGACCTTGCCATTTGCCCTCAATGCTAGGATGTACAATTTTAATTTAGAATGTATGCATTTGCAGGATGTTAGACTCGGCTAGGAAACCTTTGTATTAGAGATTTGTTAAGGTTAGCCAAAGAACATGTCTTCATCGAAATGTAATAAATGTAAAATTGTACATGATTATGAAACTTTTATTTAATGTTTTAAATTTTGTTTCATATTTTAATAAATACGGCCAGGAGGGTGACTCCCTCCCGCCTTCCAAAAGTTCCGAACTGCGTCCGACTTCCCATCCTTGGGGATTGTGTTGGGAGGGGGTGACGGGCATCCCGGCCATACTGCTGAATGGCTTACTACAATACTAAAATAGCAGTACCAGAATGTTTGGAGAAAGTGTAAAAATACAGACTGGGCAATTAAATGTTTAAAATCCAAGTTTGCAAGGGCATAGAAACGGGCATTTATTATTTATTAACCTTCCCAAAGCCCCTAGTGCCAGCATACCTTTCCGAGGGTAGGATTACGATTTACAAATGCTAGCATTTTTTAAATTAAGAACCATAAAAATAACAAATATTAACCTTTTTTTTCTTCTAATGATAACGATATTTTTTTATACGTCTTCTATTTAGATGCTTTTAATCATGAAAATGCAAAGAACACATTTTACTGAGTAACACTTTTTAAACTCTCCAACGTATGTAGATAATATTACATTATAGGTGTTACTTTCAAAATTGAAACCTTTACAGCTTCAAAGTTTGTAACTTTTCCGAACACATGCAGAAGAAAAACAGTTAAAACGTGAGCACGTGTAAACTGCAAAATGTGCCATCTAAATCGGCAGAGCCACATCTTCCTTCCATAGAGTACTAAACAACAAAAAACTATATAAACCACACCTGCTGTGAAATTAGTTTTGTTTTCGCAAGTTTTTTCTGAATCGCCAATCTCTGTTGCAGGTTCCATTTTCTAACATCGGATTCTCTTTTTGCGTCAACAAACATATTCCGGAGCTGTAAGTTGTTTCAATATGGCATAGGCATAGTACTTAGTTATAAATTGTGGCTATTTGTCAATATTTAAACATTTATATGTAGAAAAAAATGTTATTGCATGTTTTTCGCTTTTTCTCTGTAACGTCAGCAACTTGTTTTTAGAAACATATATATTATAACATACATTGCTCCTTTTCTGCCTCCGTTCACCTTATATATAGAGTCTTTTTATATTATAATATTCATACTGTACTTGTACAGAGGTGTTGCTGACCTGTCGACGCAAACCCTAAACATTTACAATCAACATCACAATCTTACACTTGTTATTGCGTTTTCCCCTAGAGATCAGATACTGTTAATATGTATATTATAACATTGACAGTTTTGGTGATCTTAGTGGAATTCACAATCCGTCGTCTCAAACAGTAACGATGAGTAAGCAAAGTTACTGGCTTGTGGCTTTCAGTCTATTTTAACCTTGTGATCATATGCTGTGAGAATATCTACATATTATTATTCTCACCGTCATGATCTCAGAAGTGTTTATGACCCATTGCCACGAAGATCACATTTTTTCACCTCCCGGAGAAAATAAGTTCAGTAAATAATTACCGCTTGACAGTATTTCATTATGGATGTTCTGTTAAAAACATAACTTTATTTTCCTTTTCTTTTTACTGTAACAATGGTATCAATCGTTATATTATAATAGATTGTCCTACTACTACAGAAGAGGAATGGGAGATTTTTCAGCGCCATCTGTAATATAATTATCAAATATTTATGAGTACTTGATCAGATATTTTTATATATATTAAAATATAGCTATCATGCATACTTTGTTACTTTAAATATTTATTAAACCCTACATTTCAGAATGTTATTTTCAAATTTCTATCCGTATTTGTGATTCCTATTCACCTTCTCTCTAAAGAATATATAGGACCTGTACTATATATTATAAGAGTACCATTCTATATATTCTTTGGTGTGTGATTTATTAGCGGAACAGTCTGCAACCTTTAAACACTACGACAGCACGTTTCTTAATTGTACAGAATACAAATTTGAAAAATATTAATGCATGCATTTCTATGTAATATGAAATAATTTATATTTAACTCTTGATCTGAGATAATGTAGTGCAGGAGTGTTTGTTGTAGCACTTCTATTCTACTTTATCTAAAAGTACCTGATGCCCTCTTACATCAACAAGAATGTGGGGCAACACTTTTACAATTTGTAGCACAAAAAAGAAGTATATAGTCATGCTTAACTGATATTTTATCAAATTCCATTTTTAATAGTCACCCCTTTCATATATACAGCGACAGTTTCTGAAGAAAGTTTATTTGTAATTGATTGATAAAAACTGTTTCAAACCTAGACTGATTTTTTTGCTGCGCAACCACACCTCCGCATCAGAAAGGTAAACACCACATTATAAGTAAATAGTACTACTAAGAAGAATGTCACCTACAACTTGATAAAAGAAAACAGCGCAAGACACTGTAATTTTTCGGCCATAATTTATACACCACACGGCAATTATATAAATGGTCCTTGAAACATATGAAAAAAATACTTTCCCTCATAATTCCTCTCCACCACCTTATGGGCACTGTACAGAGTTAATAGTGTTCCTAACATGCCCTCTACTACTTTCTTTCCCCATACTCCTTTGGAAAATGCATCACAATATTACTGACAACAGTGAACCGTTCCCACCCAATAAGGAGCAAACTTGTGTTCGGAATACTTTAGCCAATAAAATGTCCATGTCTTTCCACCGACGAGCAAGAAATGACTGCTAAACCTTCTACTTTTAATACTTCACAGCCAATGAACATTAAACTTCGTAAAGTCCCGCTTGGAGCACGTTACCCCAATACTTCCCGAACAAGAAGGAATCCCTAACAAAACTATTCCTCTGACTTCTTCTACGACTAACGGTTCCTAAGAAAAAAATTAATATAAATCTACAGCGCAGTAACTATTTCAATTAGCAACATATTGTGATGAACTTCTAACCTCTATTCACGCAAGTGATCCATGAACTGTTACTATGGTAACAGGCAGAAAGGCAGTGGCTGTACAAAAAAACATTATATTTACCCGGATCCTCTATAAGACAGAAATGGAAGCAAAATACCACATTTACAACCCCTTTTCACTGTTTTTTTTAATAAAAAGAGGCCTGTGGCGAGGGCTCGAGTGGAGGAGGAGGCGGTCCCCGGAACTCCTGGGAGCCATGAGCCCCCCCGCATACATATAGTTAAAGATCCGGGGTAGCGATCCCCGCGTAGAGGAGACCCTCTAGGCTCCCCATTATGAAAAACAAATTGCCCCAGGGATTTGGCCCCAGAGGCTAATTAACAATAAAGCGGGCTTCGCGTTTTTTCTTTTTCGCCCAAAACGCGTACCCTGCGTTTAAAAAAAAAAAAATTATATACGTGACGTGACGTCATATACGGCGCCCCGTACACGTACGGCGCGAAAGATTCTAATTGTTAAAAAAATATATTTATGTATTTAATGTACATATTTAGCGAAGACATTATCTGGGATAATCATGAGAATAGTTTTTTAAAACTTTAAAAAAGCGTATATTACTTTTGAAATCAATTACGGAAATAGTGGCCGTACATCGTAAGAGTAAAGATAGTTTGAAGGCTTATATATTTTATAAAACAATATAGTAATGCACCCTAAAGAAGAAAAGTCAGCACAATTATTGACCCCTCTCCCAACATTTAAAAGCCCCTGGGGGAGGTGGTAAATTAATCCAGACTGAATACGTTAGTACGATTCAGAAAAGGGGGTGGTGATGAACAGAGTGTCTGAATTAAGCAGACCACTCTTACCCAGTCCAAAGATCAGGGCTTGATCCATCACCGTTATTTATCTCACTGCACCATCCCAGCTCAGAACCTGGCTATATGCAAATCAGTCTGTCCCTGGCCCAGTGCATCATGGGAACAGGGCAGACTAAACTACCAAGCCAATTCTTCACCAGAAAGGAGACAAGCTACCGGGGACCGGTTTCTGGCATTTCAGCCTTCTTCGGCCCGGCTTGCTTGAATCCTGATGGTGCAGTGAGAAAGGGACTCATGTCTGAGTATACCCTGCCACACCTATAGTGGCCAAAAATGATTCAGAAAAGGGGGTGGTGATGAACAGAGTGTCTGAATTAAGCAGACCACTCTTACCCAGTCCCAAGATCAGGGCTTGATCCATCACCGTTATTTATCTCACTGCACCATCCCAGCTCAGAACCTGGCTATATGCAAATCAGTCTGCCCCTGGCCCAGTGCATCATGGGAACAGGGCAGACTAAACTACCAAGCCCATTCTTCACCAGAAAGGAGACAAGCTACCATTTTGTCCACCATAAGCGTGGAAGGGTATACTCAGATGTGAGTCCCTTGCTCATTGCACCATCAGGATTCAAGCAAGCCGGGCCGACGACGGCTGAAATGCCAGAAACCGGTCCCAGGTAGCTTGTTTCCTTCCCAGTATGAGAATTGGCTTGGTAGTTTAGTTTGCCCTGTTCCCATCATGCACTGGGACAGGAACATACTAATTTGCATGTAGCCAGGTTCTGAGCTGGGATGGTGCAGTGAGCTAAAAAACGGTGATGGATCAAGCCCTGATCTTTGGACTAGGTAAGAGTGGTCTGCTTAATTCAGACACTCTGTTCATCACCACCCCCCCTTTTCTGAATCATTTTGTCCACCATAAGCGTGGAAGGGTATACTCAGATGTGAGTCCCTTGCTCATTGCACCATCAGGATACAAGCAAGCCGGGCCGACGACGGCTGAAATGCCAGAAACCGGTCCCCGGTAGCTTGTTTCCTTCCCAGTATAAGAATTGGCTTGGTAGTTTGGTGTGCCCTGTTCCCATCATGCACTGGGACAGGAACATACTAAATTGCATGTAGCCAGGTTCTAAGCTGGGATGGTGCAGTGAGCTAAAAAACGGTGATGGATCAAGCCCTGATCTTTGGACTGGGTAAGAGTGGTCTGCTTAATTCAGACACTCTGTTCATCACCACCCCCTTTTCTGAATGAATACGTTAGTACAGCCTACTGTGCTTACGCTACCAGGAAAACACAACAACAGTACAAAGCCCAGATTTCCATTGTAGTGATTTCTTAGTTGCAGGTCTAGTTGTCAGATCAACACACACTCTCTCCTGGCTGGTCAACACCCACACCACACCCATCCAGCACATCCGTCAGTAAACACGTAACCCTATGTATAAAAAAGACGGGGCACACGTGTTCTACGCCATTTTAGAGTTGTTCCCAAACTACCGGACAAGGGGCCCATTACTACATGTGCGGCCTCTTTGGTAACTGAGTTAGTGGTGCCCGAAGCACTGAGCGGGTGAAGAACCTGCGATAATAATGATGGGAGCACGAGTATGTCGTTAGCCATATACATTTACCACCCATGATAAAGGCATAAGCAGGATAATGGCTTTCTGGTAACGGACATGCGTTGTAATGGCTGTGGCTTACGTACTTCAAATTAGTTTTTAGGAATGCGTGTGACCAAGTCTGATAACATCAGAGGCAAAGGACAAACAGCGTGGTGTCTGTGGCAGAAAATCTCATCGATCACAGAAGAGATAGGCGGAGGGTAAAATGAAAGTAACAGGTTTTAAAAAAAATAACGAAGGAAAACTATTAAAATGGCAGAGGATGTAGTATGTAATCAACGTTTGGCGCCTCGGCAATATGATTATTAATATATTACAAAAGTATAGCAGCGGATGACACACACGGCCCAAGAAAAGAAAGCGGCAAATTTAAATACTGAAATGAGGACAACTTTGCTTGGCGAACTTAAAGAAAACGATAGAAACATGGGCTTGGAAATGAGGCTGCTCATGCATAGAGAGTACAACTGGTGCAAAAAAAAACAGAAAGTTTCACATATTATCATAAAAATATAGATCTTTTTTTCGCCAGTAAAGTTAGTTCTAAAAAAACGATTTTTTTTTTAGCCACAATGCCCCCACGATCCTCCCCGCGTCCTTCGAGAGCCGGCATTGCTTTGTCAGAGAGAGCAACTTACATACTGCTCTCTCTAACGAAAAGCAATCTGCTTTCCTACTTGAAAGGGAGAGCAGATTAACTTGCTCTCTCTTTCAAATAGGAAAGCGGTTTCCTGTTGTAAAGTGGGAACAGTGACGCTCCTGCCCTACAATAGAAAACAGCAGTGTCCTGGTGGTAGGCACCCCGAGACACTGCAGGAGCCGGCCCTTTGAGGCGGTGGTCCCCATGGCCATAAAGGGCTTCCGGAGTGGGGCCGCACGACCCCCTCCCAACATTAAAAATCCCTGGGGGTGCAGGCCCCCGGGGCTGAAGGGTCATTTTACATATTACTGCCCCAGGAAGGTTGCGGACCCCGGCGCGTGTACGGAAGGGGGAGCTGAAAACATTTATTTTTTTAAAAAATGTAATCCCGAGGGGGTGGCGGTTCCCGGGGCTGCGGGGGGCCTTACAAGCCCCCCTTTATGGATAAAAGTTGCCCCCGAGATTTGGCCCCCCCGGAGACTAATTAAGAATAAAACGGACTTTTAGTTTTTTTTTACCTATACGCTTGCCTCGCGATTTCCTATTTTAAAAAATAAATATAATTGGGGGCCTAAAGATCCATGTGGGACCCCCTGAGCAGGCCTAGAAGGTCAGGATGTTTCTACACTGACCCCTTTCCTTTTATTCAACTTTGTTGTACTGTTTCTTGTGACTCGGTTCTACCGAGACACAAGATGGCTGCCAACACTTCCTGGTTTGGAGTGTTGACAGACAGTTGACATCCAATCAGCATACAGCTCGTGCTCGTAATTGTACGGATTTCCGTACGCATGCAGTACTTTGTCTCGAGATATCACTATGATTTTACTTTTGATTTTCTCAGGAACTACTGGACGGATTTACACCATTTAACGAAAAGCACAATCTGCGAACCGAACTATACCTCTCTGCCAAATTTCGTGTAATTCCGTTCAGCAGTTCGGGCTCGAAGCCCTGGCTAAAGGTCCCTATAGAAAATTGCATAGGGAAAGCACGTTTTGGGACCCCCTTTTATCACGGCCCCCACTTGACGAATCACCCCCAAACTTTCAGGGAAGGAGGGGAGCAGAGCAGACCATTTTCTTGGAAAAATTCACGAAGATTCGTCCACCGGTTCCATAGTTATTTCAAATGGAATGTTGTGGATTTCCTATGGAAAGTTGGTCCTAACTATGGGGGTCATTAGGATGGCGGACGGAAGTGCCTCCGCAGACCCAGAGTATGCGAACAAGCCTTTTTTCCATGCGCCCGTCGCGGACACTCCGTCCGCCAAATCAGGATACGAAATACGTGCCAAATTCCGTCCGCGGCAGTAGAACACGGTCCGCCGCACCACCACGCGGCGGACGTAACCTTTCCAGAGACTCCGCCGTACGGACTGACGACTAGGACCGTCCTCCAAATCAAGATGGCGGAAAACACACATAAAAGCGCGGCGGAAAAACAACCTGCCTGAACACGGCGGATGCTCCACAGCGACCATACCCACCACGAGCTGCACGCCGACATGGACCCTGCACTACAGGCTTACCCGATACTCTACGCGATCCAGTACGTCCTCGTCTTGGCCCACCATCGACGACGACGCAGGTAGGCAACAAACCATTCGCTGTCTGGAGAGGAGTACCGGCAAGGGCGGTGACGTAGGGAGGGGGGAGTGACATGTCCCGAAATGCACATATGCCTGTGTACGGCAACGCCTCCAAGGGCCGTGACCCAGGTAGGGGAGAGTGACATGTAGCAGAACCCACCGCTCCCAAGAAAATACTAATCCACACCAGCATCACACACGCAAGAATGACTCTGACAAACCACGACACATTAATCCCAATTTTATTTACGCTGATTCGGAGCAAAGTCACAGTCTAGGATGGAGCATGGCCATAGTGGACACCAGAGCAGGAACATCAGAGGCAGTACATCAGTATGAGTATAGCAACAGGGCAGAAACAGGGCAGTGTGGACACCAGAGCAGGTACATCAGAGGCAGTACATCAGTATGAGGATAGCAACAGGCCATTGTGGACACCAGAGCAGGTACATCAGAGGCAGTACATCAGTATGAGTATAGCAACAGGGCAGCAACAGGACAGTGTGGACACCAGAGCAGGTACATCAGAGGCAGTACATCAGTATGAGGATAGCAACAGGGCAGCAACAGGGCAGTGTGGACACCAGAGCAGGTACATCAGAGGCAGTACATCAGAGGGGCCAAGTGCTCCAACAGTCCATTGCACTGAAAACGTCCATCAGAGGCAGTACATGAGAGGGGCTAAGGGCACCAACAGTCCATTGCACAGAAAACGTCCATCAGAGGCAGCACATGAGAGGGCACAATGCAGTTTCAGAACAGCAACAGGGCAGTGTGGACACCAGAGCAGGTACATCAGAGGCAGTACATGAGAGGGGCCAAGTGCTCCAACAGTCCATTGCACTGAAAACGTCCATCAGAGGCAGTACATGAGAGGGGCTAAGGGCACCAACAGTCCATTGCACTGAAAACGTCCATCAGAGGCAGCACATGAGAGGGCACAATGCAGTTTCAGAACAGCAACAGGGCAGTGTGGACACCAGAGCAGGTACATCAGAGGCAGTACATCAGTATGAGTATAGCAACAGGGCAGCAACAGGGCAGTGGGGACACCAGAGCAGGTACATCAGAGGCAGTACATCAGTATGATTATAGCAACAGGGCAGCAACAGGGCAGTGTGGACACCAGAGCAGGTACATCAGAGGCAGTACATCAGTATGAGGATAGCAACAGGGCAGTGTGGACACCAGAGCAGGTACATCAGAGGCAGTACATCAGTATGAGGATAGCAACAGGCCATTGTGGACACCAGAGCAGGTACATCAGAGGCAGTACATCAGTATGAGGATAGCAACAGGGCAGCAACAGGCCAGTGTGGACACCAGAGCAGGTACATCAGAGGCAGTACATCAGTATGAGGATAGCAACAGGGCAGCAACAGGCCAGTGTGGACACCAGAGCAGGTACATCAGAGGCAGTACATCAGTATGAGTATAGCAACAGGGCAGCAACACGGCAGTGTGGACACCAGAGCAGGTACATCAGAGGCAGTACATCAGTATGAGTATAGCAACAGGGCAGCAACAGGGCAGTGTGGACACCAGAGCAGGTACATCAGAGGCAGTACATCAGTATGAGTATAGCAACAGGGCAGCAACAGGGCAGTGTGGACACCAGAGCAGGTACATCAGAGGCAGTACATCAGTATGAGGATAGCAACAGGGCAGCAACAGGGCAGTGTGGACACCAGAGCAGGTACATCAGAGGCAGTACATCAGTATGAGGATAGCAACAGGGCAGCAACAGGGCAGTGTGGACACCAGAGCAGGTACATCAGAGGCAGTACATCAGTATGAGGATAGCAACAGGCCATTGTGGACACCAGAGCAGGTACATCAGAGGCAGTACATCAGTATGAGGATAGCAACAGGGCAGCAACAGGCCAGTGTGGACACCAGAGCAGGTACATCAGAGGCAGTACATCAGTATGAGGATAGCAACAGGGCAGCAACAGGCCAGTGTGGACACCAGAGCAGGTACATCAGAGGCAGTACATCAGTATGAGGATAGCAACAGGCCATTGTGGACACCAGAGCAGGTACATCAGAGGCAGTACATCAGTATGAGTATAGCAACAGGGCAGCAACAGGGCAGTGTGGACACCAGAGCAGGTACATCAGAGGCAGTACATCAGTATGAGTATAGCAACAGGGCAGCAACAGGGCAGTGTGGACACCAGAGCAGGTACATCAGAGGCAGTACATCAGTATGAGTATAGCAACAGGGCAGCAACAGGGCAGTGTGGACACCAGAGCAGGTACATCAGAGGCAGGACATCAGAGGGCACACTACAGCAACTTACAGCACACTATCAGGTGGATTGCGTGAAGTACCCGCATCGGACACACTGACAGCACCAGAAACCGGAGTGTGACACACAGCCACAGATGTAGTGACTGACACGTGAGCCACAGACCCAGATACACTGCCAGCACCTGATACAGGAGTGTGAGACACAGCCACAGACCGAGTGACTGACACATGGCCCATAGACCCAGATACACTGCCAGCACCTGATACAGGAGTGTGAGACACAGCCACAGACCGAGTGACTGACACATGGCCCATAGACCCAGATACACTGCCAGCACCTGATACAGGAGTGTGAGACACAGCCACAGACCGAGTGACTGACACATGGCCCATATACCCAGATACACTGCCAGCACCTGATACAGGAGTGTGAGACACAGCCACAGACCGAGTGACTGACACATGGCCCATAGACCCAGATACACTGCCAGCACCTGATACAGGAGTGTGAGACACAGCCACAGACCGAGTGACTGACACATGGCCCATAGACCCAGATACACTGCCAGCACCTGATACAGGATATGTCTCGACTGATACCCTGCCACTAACAGACACATGCGAGTCAATTGCACCAGCGCCACTGTGACCACTGAAATAATGAGCCACAGGGCTGTATGGTCCAGGAGGCAGGGTGGCTCTGGGAGCGGGGGATAGTTGCAATTGGCCGACATCGGATTGGGCATCTGTCAATGCTGTGTGTCTACGCTTCTTTTGGACATGTGCCTGCACCCTGGACAGGACAGGACTCACAAGTCGACCGGACTGAGAAGCAATTTCACCCACCATGGGAGGTGCATGTGCTGGGGGGGAATGGTCTCTGGGGACGTGCTGGAGCCTGCTTGTCGTTTGCTGTGTGGCTGCCTTGTGGCCTCTGCAACATGTGTCATGGGGGATGCCACTACAGGGTCCACCTGCATCCGTCCCTGACGGGCCCTGATGGGAGTGGAGGTAAGGGGTGAGTCCACTGCGGAGTCTTCTGTATTCCGTTTCCCAGAAAACAGCTGCCTCAGTGCAACAATGGGTGATGTATGCCGGTCCCTGACAGCGCCACTGTTCATGGGCGAGTCCTTGGGCCTTGGATGTTCCATTTCCATAGGAGTACTGTAGTCTGCGGACTTGCCCTGTTCCCTGGATGGTGCCCTCTTCCAGGCAGCAGACTTGTCGTCTGTGGTGTACATATCCCCAGGACACCCCTTCTGCCCGTGTGTGTCCCTGCCCCTGGGACTGTCCGTGCTCCTCTTAGGTGCGTTTGTCTTGTGACTGTCCTTGTCCCTGCCCTTGGGAGTGGCTCCTTCCTTCGTAGTCTCCCTGCCCTTGGGAGTGCCTACATCCTTCCTGCTTTCCCTGCCCTTGGGAGTGGCACCTTCCTTCGTAGTCTCCCTGCCCTTGGGAGTGCCTACATCCTTCCTGCTTTCCCTGCCCTTGGGAGTGGCACCTTCCTTCGTAGTCTCCCTGCCCTTGGGAGTGCCTACATCCTTCCTGCTTTCCCTGCCCTTGGGAGTGGCTCCTACCTGCCTAGTCTCCCTGCCCTTGGGAGTGCCTACTTCCTTCCTGCTTTCCCTGCCCTTGGGAGTGCCTACTTCCTTCCTGCTTTCCCTGCCCTTGGGAGTGCCTACTTCCTTCCTGCTTTCCCTGCCCTTGGGAGTGCCTACTTCCTTCCTCGTTTCCCTGCCCTTGGAAGTGGCTCCTTCCTTCCTAGTGTCCCTGGCACTGGGAGTATGCGAGCCCTCAAGAGATGTATTCGTCTTCTCACTGTCCTCGTACAAGGTAGTGTCAATGGAAGCGGGAGTGAGTCTTGGCCTGGTAGTACCTTGTGTGTGGGATGGCTGTGCAGCATGTGTAGCCATTACACCCAACCCCTCTTTTGCTTCACGTGTGTGTACTCCACTATATCTGACGTTGTCCTTGTGAACAGATTTACCTGACCTAGGGGATGGGGTCTGAGGCCTCCGTGCCTTGACGTGCTGGCTGACGCTGCTTCTAGTGCAATAACCTGTATTAGAGTCCAGGTCAGAAAATTCACTCCCCCCTGACACATCCAGAGTTGTAGATGGTGGAACAGAAGTACCACCCAGTCCATGCAACTGTGCAATGGCAGACGACACACTGTTAGACAATGACTGCAGTGTCCTGTGTACACCAGCCAGATCACCATGCATACCTTCCATGAATGCCACCACCTGCCCCAACTTCCTATCATGGTCTTGGAAAGCATTCATCATATTGGTCTGCCCCACACACAGCTGTCGCAGCAGATCAACAGCCTCTGCACAAAGTGCATTTTGGCTCACCGAGACTGGGGCAGCGGTGCCGACACCGAACGCCACTCTGCTCCCCCTACTCCTGCGTGCACGAACAGTACATGGTGCAGTTGGCGGCAGGGTGGGCCCTGTGTGCTGTGTCCCGACAGAAGGTGTTGGTTGCCCACTCCCAGTCTGTGACAACAGTGCTGACTCACCAACACTGTCGGAAGATGATGACGATGCTGTCTCCACATGCGAGTCCTCCGGGACGGTCCTGTCCCCCTCTTCGGCGCTGGCCCCTTCGGTGTCAGTCTGCGTGTGCGCGACGTCTGATCCGGATGCATTGCCTTCTGTCATCTCCTCCGTCTGTGGCTGAGTGCCCTCTGCCAAAGCTGAAATGCACAGGAAATGGGTGTAAGTAATGGGCACACACACGTACAGTACTGCTGCGGAATCCCTAAAGCCACTGATGACAATGTCCATCAATCCCCCAACCTGCACACGGCCCACCCCAACCAGTCATCCTCACAGGAATTCTGTGGCGTTGGCCGTAATACATGTACAGCATGCACACTGGGCATGAGGAACTACATCAGCACACAAGTGTTGCCAAGGGGTGACGGAGTACTACAGCATGTGCATGATAACTGAACAGCTTAGCAGGTGGAGTCTCAACATGCCGCATCTGCACGTGAAACTTTTACTGTGGCAATGTCACAAACATGCCATTGGAAAGAGCCTCATGATCGACGGAAGACCCTAATGTGTGTGGGCAACCATACATGCATTGCACTCACAAGCAACATACACTGACAGTATGCTTACCGCCACGTTGCTGTTCATCCAAACGCAACCGCTCGGACAGGTCAGGATGCGTCACAGCTATGATACGGTGCAAGAGAGGGGTCATTGAGCGTCGGGCCAGACGTGCCGTCCTTGGAATCATCCCTAGTGTCACTTCCGCTACATTCTTGCTCAGTCTGGAAATGTCGTCCCAGCGTTTGTGGCAGTGTGTATGTCGTCTATTGGACACCCCCGCTGCTCGTACTTCACGTGCAATGCTCCTCCACACGTCCTTGCGAAGGTGCAGCTTCACCTACCATGATGGGAGACAAAAGGGTGGAAGTCAGTGGACAGTTGGCCAGTCACACAGATAGGAGCAACACATTACTCTCAGCAGCCATGCACATATCGATTCTTTAGTTGTTCACACATCACACCGCCAAGTTTCCAGAGCCCAGGTGCCATATGACACCTCATGCACTACAACTTATCCCCCACTGCACTTACCGCCTGTCCGGGTGCGCCGTACAGGCGTCCGTAGTTGCGGAGCACAGCGTCCACGAGGACATCCAGCTCCGCGGCGGTGAAGGGACGAGACCGGACCTCTTTGACTCTCGACATGGCAAGGTCACGGAGTATGGCACTAGAGCGGCAGTCGGTGGTCAGCTCCGCAGCAGCAGGTGGAGGTGATGGTCACAGGCAGCAGTCGGTGGTCAGCTCCGCAGCAGCAGGTGGAGGTGATGGTCACAGGCAGCAGTCGGTGGTCAGCTCAGCAGCAGCAGGTGGAGGTGATGGTCACAGGCAGCAGTCGGTGGTCAGCTCGTCGGTGGTCAGCTCCGCAGCAGCAGGTGGAGGTGATGGTCACAGGCAGCAGTCGGTGGTCAGCTCCGCAGCAGCAGGTGGAGGTGATGGTCACAGGCAGCAGTCGGTGGTCAGCTCCGCAGCAGCAGGTGGAGGTGATGGTCACAGGCAGCAGTCGGTGGTCAGCTCCGCAGCAGCAGGTGGAGGTGATGGTCACAGGCAGCAGTCGGTGGTCAGCTCCGCAGCAGCAGGTGGAGGTGATGGTCACAGGCAGCAATCGGTGGTCATCGTAGAAAGTATGCTTTTGCACATCACACATATATAGGGCCCTGTGGCCATGTCAGTGGCATACGGCGCAGCCATTGGTCCGCCGTGAGAGCGTGTTTGGAATTGGGCCAATGATTGGCCCTGGTGTTGCGGTGAACAGCATACGGTACTTGCAATTGGCCAACCGTGGCCCATGTCCACACCTCCCATTGGCTGCACGTGCACAGACCGTCACGCTCACACACCGGCAAGTGCACGTGCTAGACACCGGGACGGATGCATCATTTGCAACAAAGTTGTAACAGTGGCGCCACCATGGCGGGGCACGTATTCGGCGGGGGAGGTGGAGGCCAAAACATCCATAAGCTGATGTCCATGCACATGGCAGTTCATGACCCCCCTTACAGTGACATTGCATCAGCCAGCCTACACCGGCCGGCCCAGCTCTACCCACTACCGCCGTGCCAGGCCCAGCCCATGACCGCCGTTCCGGCCATGCCAACTACCGCCTCTTCAGGCCCCCTCCACTACCGCCGTGCCAGGCCCAGCCCATGACCGTCGTTCCGGCCATGCCAACTACCGCCGCTTCAGGCCCCCTCCACTACCGCCGTGCCAGGCCCAGCCCATGACCGCCATTCCGGCCATGCCAACTACCGCCGCTTCAGGCCCCCTCCACTACCGCCGTGCCAGGCCCAGCCCATGACCGCCGTTCCGGCCATGCCAACTACCGCCGCTTCAGGCCCCCTCCACTACCGCCGTGCCAGGCCCAGCCCATGACCGCCGTTCCGGCCATGCCAACTACCGCCGCTTCAGGCCCCCTCCACTACCGCCGTGCCAGGCCCAGCCCATGACCTCCGTTCCGGCCATGCCAACTACCACCGCTTCAGGCCCCCTCCACTACCGCCGTGCCCTGGCGGCCCTGGCACGGCGGTCATGGGCTGGGCCTGGCACGGCGGTAGTGGAGGGGGCCTGAAGCGGCGGTAGTTGGCATGGCCAGAATGGCGGTCATGGGCTGGGCCTGGCACGGCGGTAGTGGAGGGGGCCTGAAGCGGCGGTAGTTGGCATGGCCGGAACGGCGGTCATGGGCTGGGCCTGGCACGGCGGTAGTGGAGGGGGCCTGAAGCTGCGGTGGTTGGCATGGCCGGAACGGCGGTCATGGGCTGGGCCTGGCACGGCGGTAGTGGGTAGAGCTGGGCCGGCCGGTGTAGGCTGGCTGATGCAATGTCACTGTAAGGGGGGTCATGAACTGCCATGTGCATGGACATCAGCTTATGGATGTTTTGGCCTCCACCTCCCCCGCCGAATACGTGCCCCGCCATGGTGGCGCCACTGTTACAACTTTGTTGCAAATGATGCATCCGTCCCGGTGTCTAGCACATGCACTAGCCGGTGTGTGAGCGTGGCGGTCTGTGCACGTGCAGCCAATGGGAATGTTGAACGCGGGCCGCGTATGGCCAGAGGTCAACAGCGGAAGCAGTGCACCGCCATGGCGGCGTCAATGAGTGCATGTCAGCTGACGATGCACCTTGTTTAATTGTCTGCAGCTGCATGATGAGGGTTGTGTGCGTGATTGCGTGACTCCACACTTCATGCTCTATCCCATGTTTTTCCATACCATGCCCATCGGTGTGCCACTAATGACCGTCACTTTTGGGTCATGTCACATGTCTTGTTGGCAGTGATGTTGAGGTGAGACAGAGTGCATTGGACATGTTGCAACACATCATGTAGCTGGTGGGTGCACATTGCTACGTCATGTTGTTGTGACAATCAGAGGTGTCACACATATGCAAATTGTACACTGCCTATTACATGTTGGATAGAGTGCGGTGACATGTGAGTGAGTTGCACAGACATGCGTTGTATGTGAATTGACTTCCATTCCATTTACTCCCACACAGGAGGGCTCAAAATGTCCATCGCCCATACACTGTGCTGGAGGATATGGTGGACGAGGAGGTGATCCGGAAATTCAGGCTTGATCGACGTCGATTGCTGGAGCTTGTGAACAAGTTGTCTCCTCACCTGCAGCCGCGGAGAACTTATCCAGGCTCAATTTCACCCACCCAAAAGGTGATGGCGGCACTCCATTTCTTTGCAACAGGCACATTCCAGTACACTATAGGACATGCCGGGGGAATGTCACAGGCCATGTTCAGCACGGTACTTAGGGATGTACTGACAGCCATGATGCTGTACAAGAATGACTACATACATTTTCCACAGGTGGCAGAGTTGGCAGCGGTCAAAGCAGACTTTTATGCACTGGGTCGCATACCACACGTTGTGGGTTCAATTGATGGCACGCATATTGCGATCATTCCGCCACGGGCACGTGAGCAGGTGTTTCGGAATCGGAAGCACTTCCACTCCCTTAACGTGCAGGTGGTGTGCCAGGCCGACAACATTATCTCACATGTGTGTGCAAGATTTCCTGGCTCTGCACATGACGCCCACATCATGCGGAGCAGCATTGTCCCCCAACTGATGGCAAATCTGCGTCCGGCACAAGCCTGGCTTGTTGGTGAGTATGCTGTGGTGACTGGAGTGATATCTGGGTGGCTTGGTGTGGCCACATGTTCAGGTAGTGATGTTTCTTTCTCTCTCTAATTTCCACATACACAGGAGACTCGGCTTACCCAAACAGGCCTTGGCTTCTAAGTCCAATTCGCAATCCCACCACAGCAGGAGAAATGCGATACAACGATGCCCATGGTAGGACACGTCGAGTGGTGGAACGAACATTTGGCCTGCTTAAGTCTAGGTTTCGGTGCCTGGATAAGACTGGAGGGGCCCTGCCTTACGCACCAGGCAAAGTATGCAAGATTGTGATAGCCTGCTGCATGCTCCACAGCCTGGCTGTGCGAAATAACATTGAACTGATCTTGGACCCAGATGAACAGCAAGTTCCTCGCCCTCCCGACCCACCCATGTCGACTGATGAGGATAGTGGTGAGGAGGAAGGTGTGGACCAGAGGCGCCAGCTCATTCAACGCTACTTCCCTTGATTGTGAGTGTGCCCCTCTTGTGCTGCTTGTGTATGCCCTGTGTAGGTTTGCTGCTCTTGTGTCATTGTGTTGTGCATCATCTATGTGTTTTGTTATGTGATGTATGCATGTGTGTGTGTGTCTTCATTTATGAGTACATGCACTTCTCCATGATGTGTGTAGTGTCATCCATTCATCTAGTGATGTGTGTGGTTTGTTGTAAGTTGCACTGCAGTGAGTTGGGATGAGTGTGATGCTGTTTCCTATCGTCTGTTTGCGATTTCTATGTTTCCCTAGGTCACTCCCTTGCGGCATGATTCTGTACCTGTTGGATCCCTGAACCTGGTTACGTCTGTTTCTGATGCAATCATGTGAATAAACATGGAGGCAACACATCATTGAGTGAGTAAGTGGTATTTATTTACAGATTGTGCATAGGTGTAGGTGCATATTTACAAAGGAGTGAAGGGGTGGGGGAGTGACAGTCCAAGGTAATGGAAGATGAGATGTCCGTGCAGACACCACATAGGGTGGTGTGTGCCTAGTGCAGCAGGCCTGTGCCAGGTAGGACCGGATAGTTGCCAGGATGGATGGGAGGCTGAGGTACTCCAATGAGTCAATGTCGGCTCCTCTTGGAGCGTGTGGCATGAGCTCCGACACTGCTCTCGCCCACTTCCTGCCTCGGACGGCCCCTCCGTCTTTGTGTCGGGACGGAGTCAGCTGGGGGCGCAGGCTGATCTGGTACCACATCCGCCGCCAGGGGCGCAGGTGGCGGTGGCGGTGTTGTGGCCGGTGCCGTTGTTTGAGGGGGGGGTGGTGGGTGGTGTTGGCGGATGCCCTGGTGCTGAAAATGTCCACGAGTTGGCCAAGCCGCCTCTCAATGGCCCCCAACATCGCTGTGTTGTCCACAAAGTCCTGGTGGGCCCGGTCTGCATGTTCCTGGCTACGTGCATAGCCCGCCTCCACCCGGACTAGTGCTTGAAGACACTGTTGCACAGCATTGAGTGTAGTGTCATCAGGCCTTCTTTCCGCCGTGCTCCTGCCTGCAGGATCTGCCCTTGCATTGGTGGTTTGCCTCACTGTCTCCCTGCGTGGCTGGGATGGCGCTGCCCCAGCGTTGGCCGGTGGGGTGGGCAGGGTGGCAGGGGCAGAAGTGGTGGTAGTAGTGGTGCTGGAGGTGGTGCTGGAGGCAGCTGTGCAGGTCACAGTAGCCGGTGTTGTCGTGATGCCAGAGCCCGTTGTTGTTTTAGGTGCAGGTGTGACCTGCGTGCCAGAGGTCCCTGGCTGGCTGCTTGATCCGGCACCATCCTCTGCCCCGGAGGTGGCTGGACAATCGTCCCCTGAAAGTTCAGAGTGTGGGGATGCTGGAGGCCTGGTGTCAATTGCAGCAGTCAGATTAGGATCCCCTGCAAAACAATAATGTGAGGATGAGTCATGTTGCCTAAACGTGTACATTTATTTATGTTTGACATTCAGTCGGCATTGGCACACACCCCACCCACCACCACCACCACCCTCTCTGTGGACATGGGGGCCTGTTGGAAGTAGGACTAGTGACCCCTCACACATCCCACCCACCACCACCACCACCCTCTCTATGGACATGGGGGCCTGTTGGGAGTTGTAGTTCCATCCCCTCACACACCCCACCCACCACCACCACCACCCTCTCTATGAACATGGGGGCCTGTTGGGAGTTGTAGTTCCGTCCCCTCACACACCCCACCCACCACCACCCTCTCTATGGACCTGGGGCCTGTTGGGAGTTGTAGTTCTGTCCCCTCACACACCCCACCCACCACCACCACCAGCCTCTCTATGGACATGGGGGCCTGTTGGGAGTTGTAGTTCCGTCCCCTCACACACCCCCACCCACCACCACCACCACCCTCTCTATGGACATGGGGGCCTGTTGGAAGTAGGACTAGTGACCCCTCACACACCCCACCCACCACCACCACCACCCTCTCTATGGACATGGGGGCCTGTTGGAAGTAGGACTAGTGACCCCTCACACACCCCACCCACCACCACCACCACCCTCTCTATGGACATGGGGCCTGTTGGGAGTTGTAGTTCCGTCCCCTCACACACCCCACCCACCACCACCCTCTCTATGGACATGGGGCCTGTTGGGAGTTGTAGTTCCGTCCCCTCACACACCCCACCCACCACCACCACCACCCTCTCTATGGACATGGGGGCCTGTTGGGAGTTGTAGTTCCGTCCCCTCACACACCCCACCCAGCCACCACCACCCTCTCTATGGACATGGGGGCCTGTTGGAAGTAGGACTAGTGACCCCTCACACACCCCACCCAGCCACCACCACCCTCTCTATGGACATGGGGGCCTGTAGGAGTGCTTTAGAGGTTGGTGAGTATGTGGACTGCATGCAAGGCTGGGGTATGTGGGATGTGTCTTCAGAGTTGTGTGAGGCACACCGTGTTGTTGTGTTTGTGGTGCTTGGTTGGTACTTACCAGCCTCTTCTCCATCAGGAAGTCCATCGATGGTCTCAGGGTGCAGGATGGTCAGCACCTTCTCCTCCCACTCGGTGTATGGTAGGGGCTCCGGGGGGGTTCCACCGCCTGTGTGGTTGGCCCGGAGGAAGTTCCTGGCTCTAATGGACTTCACCCAGGTCTTAAGGTCGTGCCACCGCCTCTGGATGTCAGGCTTGGTCCTCGGGACGGTCCCGGAGGCATTGACCCTGGTGACGATCCGGTCCCACAGGCTGTTCTTCCGAGCTATGCTCGTCTGCTGCACTAGGGATCCAAAGATGTGTGGTTCCACACGAATGATCTCATCCACCATTACCCTGAGCTCGGTGTCGGTGAATTTCGGATTCTTCTTGGGTGCCATGGTGCTCGGGGTGTGTGTTTGTGTGGATTTCGGAGGTGCTGGTGTGTGGTGTTTGGGTATGGTGTGGTGGGTGTTTGTGTGCAGGGTGTGTTTGGGTGTGGGTTATGTGTATGAATTAAATTGTTTGCTGTTGGCCAAGTGTTGTCTCCTGCTGGCAGCTATGCTGTGATGCAGAGGATTTCGGGAGTGGGTGGGAGTTAATTTATAGTCTGTGTGTTGGCCCTGTGTGAATGTTGATTGGCAGTCAGGTGATAGGTGGGTGTGTTGTCAGGTGTGGTCTATGCAGTTCTTGGGGGTGGGTAATTGTGTCTTGTGTTTGGTTTAGATGTGTCAGGTGGGTGGTCGTCCATTTTGCTGTGTTTGGTGATGGATTCTGTCGGTATGTATGCCATTGGTTTGACTGTAGGGATGTTGGACTTCCGCTGTGGTGCACCGTTTCTCATAGCATTGCTACCGCCGCGGACGTGGATCGCGGTGGCTACCGGGGTACTTGCGGAGTTATCCTAATTGCGGACACGGACAGTACGCAGGTATCGCGGGGGAGGTTGTTGTTCTCCTGGTCATGTGCGTACGCGGCGGTCGGTGTTTTGTAGGTTCCGTCCGCATGCCGCGGCCTCAGGTGTACTTCGACCGCCGCGGACGGGGATTGTTGTGCTCCGTCCGCCGCGGTCGGCGTTTCGGTCACATTTGATCCTAATCGCTATTGCGGTTTTTCCGTGGGCAGGTCCGGAGTATCTTGCCACCTTCCTCGGCGGACGGAACACGTTTCCGTCCGCGATCCTAATCGACCCCTATGTCTACCTACTGCCAACCACCAGTAGGTAATATGTATATATATATATATATATATATATATATATATATATATATATGTGTGTGTGTGTGTGTGTGTACACATAATAATGTTTTTCTTCTTTCGTTTTCAGGAACATTTGGAATGCTGATATTAATCTTATATAGGTGTAGATTGTAAGGTGGTGCACTAGATTGCATTTAATGCAGTGCGTTCTCCAGGGTTTAATGAGAATGAATTAAACGTGTATTTAATGTTTCCTTATGAATTTGCGACCAATTGTCATTTCCATTTAATAATACATGCCATAGTTTAATGTGCTGCATACAAGTGTACAGTATAATGTAGCTTCATTTTTGTTATTAAATATTTCATTTATTGGATTATACGTAGGTTGTAGAATTAATATGCATTTCAGAGTACTGTTAAGCGAGCATGATTGTGGGCCTTAAGCCTACAGTGCAGACATTTAATACTAACATGAAAGTTTCTTTCTACATGTTTTCCCCTGTGCAGGTGCAGACCAAAGACATTTCACTAATTAGTCAAAATCCTGTTGTATTTCTGGGATAACGAGGTGAGGAAGAATTGGCATGGTCAAATCATTTTAATGAAGAACAAAGAGAGTGTTACCAGTTGTTACTTTTGAATGAAGGGAGGTACCCAAGGACGTTTCAGAAGCGAACACTGGAATATGGAAGTACTGTTTGAGGCGGCAAGTTCTTTTCTGGCAACTCAAAATGTACTGTGATGTGTATGAGGTCATATTTTTCAAATCTTCTTTGTGAATTTATTTAGAGAAACCATTTGGGTGTTATTCAGATTCCCCTTGGACTTGTAGAGGTAAAGACCTCTCTTATGATTTCTGATTGTGTGGCTTCATGCTATACATGATTCTTTACTCAAAGAACTGATCCAGAGGTTCTGATGCTGACACCTTTCTTGCTTCCTTGATTCAATAGGGTATTCCCTATCCTTAATTTAGTGTATGCTTTAGTAGATGCTGCAAATCTTTTACATGTATGAGGAGAAGGATCAAAACAATTTGTCTAGTCATCAAATCCTACCTTTCTACATTGCTCTTTGCTGTTGAGGACCAGTATTGCACAACACTTTGCTCTAATTTTGCATTTTTATGGTATGTTATTGAGATTGATCTGTATTAGCCTGGCTTTGAGTTTGTAATAAATCTTTTGACTTCAAGTTATTGACTCAGACGTTTGTTGTGTGGTCTTAATGATCACACTATACCTTGAGATTTAAATAGTTGTTAACCCCTTCTCCTCTCAGGCTACCTACAAAGATATATTGATTAGAGTCAAATTAGAAGAAATGGCCCAGTGTATTCTCAGTAGCTTCAGGCCGGTTAGGTGGACTTGAACCAGTGAAAACTCCTTATAGACAACATTCGATGCAATGCCTATTTTAGAACACCAGTGAGTAAAGCATTAATCATGCTAATGGTGACCAACTGCTCGCTGGTTTACCACATCGCTGAACACCCTTTTACTAAACTAATTGCTAGGGTCTTTGCACTGCAAGGTATTTACAGTCTGTGAGGTAGAGACATTGATGGGCACTGCAATTTCCCAAGTTCATTTGGGGTCAGGCATCTGTAGCATTACTGATTTGCTATTCTAGTACAAATGTTTTTGTTTGCCTTCTTGTACTTTTACTCCTAAACATATAGAATGATAATGTAGGACGACAAGTACCAGAAAGCTAAGTAAAAACATGGAAGCATAAACAACTCATGCTTAACCTGAAAACCTTGAGATCTCTGACAGGGCTTGATGAGGAGTGCATAATAACCTAGGTACTGCAGCAGCACAGGCATTAGTGGTCACAGTCATCACTGTGTAACATCCTATGCAGGGCCTTCTTATGTGTGCATAGTACATGCTAGTTGCTAAACTAACAACACTTATCTATTTACCATCTTGGGCAGCCTATAAACAAATCAGGATTCATGTATTGTACTGGGTGCGCACAAAACCCACAGAATTGTCACAGAGTGACACTTACCTGTAAACCCTGTTTTTCCCACATTTACTGTGACTTCCATATGTGCTTGCCTCACTGTATACTCTACACGTTCAAGAGACCAAAACTAACATTAGTAAGCATTTATAACTACATTACTTTTTTACATAATGTATTTATATTATTTCATGTATAAATTACAACCTTAAAACATTGTTCCCTGCACATAAGGGCCGGCCAGTCGAGCATGTGTTGGCTGACCTTTTCCGGGATGTTATCCCTTATTACTAATGAAAGAAGCAAAAAACCCAATAATAAGCTATCACAAAAACTCATCATGTGAGCAATTATATGATTTTAACTTTGTATTGCCATTTAATTGATATGAGGTGTGGCCAGTCCACTCTGTAATTGTATACTATTTTGTGGAGCTCCTGCCATGGTCCCAGGAATTCTTTTGAACTAGGGGTAGGTGGAACTCCTGGAGATTTACTTTGCGGAATAATTGCAGTTACATAACAACTGTGTGAGATTCCACATAGTTCCACATAACTTATGCATGGCCTGCAGCTCATGCTGCAATTTAGCAGCAGTAGCGCAAGCAGTGCTGAAAAATCAGCATTAATAGCACCATACGCTGAGCAAGAGAACATGGCCATTCAAATTGATTTTGGTGCAGCTCAACTAGAAATCTTCTTGACCTGCAGCCAATCTACCAGAAAAGCAGCCTCTAACCGTGACTGCTCATGGCAACCCGTGTTAGAAAATCGTACTGGTGGTGCTCTCTCACATTTCTGGAGCCTTGTGTGAAAACAGTCTGCCACGTGGCGATTGGTGAAATTTGGTTGCCAAATTCCCCCAAATCCACAGGTGGAATGAAACATTCTGCCCACCCCTGTTTAGAACACCAACTAAAGTTTCACGTCTGTTATATTCTGACAATGTAGTTAGAGCTGTAGGTTTTGGGGTTGAGTCAGTTTTGCTGCCCCATGCCCATTCCAGACAGGGAGACACAAAGGTAAGCATGGGCTGAAAATTCGTTCCGCTCGCGGAATTTGCGGATTTTCCGTGATTTCGCGATCCGTGAATCTCGCAAAATCGCAGTAAAATCAGCGAATCAGCGGGAACGAATTTTCAGCCAAGCACTTACAGGGTTACAGCAGCAGATGCAAAAGTTGAAGCTAATTTTTTGTAACCTTTTACAAAAGGGTTACAAAGAAATTAACTTCAACTTGGGCCCCTGCTGCTGTAAGCCTGTAAGTGCTTCCTGGCGCCTCGTTGCCTACTTACAACTATTCTCTGACCCTGCTCTGACACTTGAAGCAGGGTCAGAGAATAGTTACAAGTAGGCAATGAGGCGCCGGTCACGAAAATTAAACCTCAACAGGAAGCACTGACAGATATAAAAACAAGCATTTGCAATGCAATAGGTCTCGCATTAGGAAAGTTTTAGCTATTGGTCCTGCAAATGACAATTTTTTTTATTTATGTGTTGGTTTTGAAACTAGAAAAATTTATAGCTTTGTCATTTACAATGCCAATAGTTATAACTTTCGCAAATGTGAAACCTGTAGCATTTGTAATGCAACATGTTTTGTATTTACGTGACTTAGATGTATTGATATTACAAATTACAATGGCTTTTAATTTTTTTAAATAATTAATACTTAAATAAAAGTGATTTTAATTTAAAATGGCAATAGCTTAAACTTTTGTAAATAACTTTTGTGAAGATTATATTCAGTGTATTTTATTGTGACGAAAATCCAAGAACAGAAGTGAAATATTAACATCTTTTTGTGACATTTGTAATAAAGTTTGAAACATTGAGTGAACATATTTGAACCAGTTGTTGTTGAATGGTTGCGCAGATTGATGCAGGGGTGGCGCTGAGTGGTGCTGTAGTGGTGCTGAGTGGTGCTGTGGTGATGCTGAGTGGTGCTGTGGTGGTGCTGAGTGATACTGGGATGGTGCTGAGTGATGCTGGAGTGGTGCTGAGTGGTGCTGTGGTGGTGCTGAGTGATGCTGTGGTGGTGCTGAGTGATGCTGTGTTGGTGCTGAGTGGTGCTGTGGTGGTGCTGAGTGATAATGTGGTGGTGCTGAGTGATGCTGTGGTAGTGCTGAGTGATGCTGTTGTGGCGCTGCGTGGTGCTGTGGTGGTGCTGATTGGTGCTGTGGTGGTGCTGAGTGATACTGTGGTGGTGCTGAGTGATGCTGTGGTGGTGCTGAGTGGTGCGGTGCTGGTGCTGAGTGATAATGTGGTGGTGCTGAGTGATGCTGTGGTAGTGCTGAGTGATGCTGTGGTGATGCTGGGTGGTGCTGAGTGGTGCTATGGTGGTGCTGAGTGATGCTGTGGTGGTGCTGATTGATGCTGTGGTGGTGCTGTGGTAATGCTGAGTGATAATGTGGTGGTGCTGAGTGATGCTGTGGTGGTGCTGAGTGATGCTGTGGTGGCACTGAGTGGTGCTGTGGTGGTGCTGAGTGTTGCTGTGGTAGTGCTGAGTGATGCTGTGGTGGTGCTGAGTGATGCTGTGGTGGTGCTGAGTGGTGCTGTGGTGGTGCTGAGTGATAATGTGGTGGTGCTGAGTGATAATGTGGTGGTGCTGAGTGATGCTGGGGTAGCGCTGAGTGATGATGTGGTGATGCAGAGGGCAGAAAGGCACAAAAAGCAGTTTAACAAAGGGCAGAAGGGCAGAAAAACAAGGGAAAAACGAGTCTAACAGAGGGTAGAAGGGCACAAAAAACAGTCTAACAGAGGACAGAAGGGCAGAAAAACAAGGGAAAAACGAGTTTAACAGAGGGCAGAAGGACCAAAAAATGAGTCTAACAGGGGGCAGAAAGGCACAAAAACGAGTCTAACAAAGGGCAGAAGGGCACAAAAAACGAGTCTAACAGAGGGCAGAAGGGCACAAAAACAAGGGAATAACAGAGGGCAGAAGGGCACAAAAAATGAGTCTAACAGAGGGCCGAAGGGCAGAAAAACAAGGGAAAAATGAGTCTAACAGAGGGCAGAAGGGCACAAAAAACGAGTCTAACAGGGGGCAGGAGGGCAGAAAAACAAGGGAAAAACGAGTCTAACAGAGGGCAGAAGGACAGAAAAATAGGGGAAAAACAAGTCTAACAGAGGGCAGAAGGGCACAAAAAACAAGTCTAACAGGGGGCAGATTGAATCCCGCCCTGCGTGTTTGTCCACGAAGATGCCACCTTTTTGTGCAATACCTCTACTCAACTGGAGTACTTTCTACTGTCTTATCAGTAAGTGCTCTCTCGTTGGCTAAATGTATAGGGGCAGATTTACAATAACTGGGACATTCCCAGGGATGCGCCACTTATTGTGCCCCGCAGCTCTGCCACCCATGGTCCGCCGTATTTACAATGCGGCGCACCATGTGGCAAAAATGGCACAGATGCGTGACTTTTAGGAGGCGTTCCTGCACAGGAACGCCTTCCCCTGTGCCGGAACGCTTCCTGATGGAGCAGGGCCTTACAACGTGACGCATCTCTCAGATACGTCACGTTGTTAATACCCATCACCATGGCGCATCTTTTGTGCTGCCGCTGCGTCACAAAAGTGACGCAACTGCGGCGCAAAAGAGGCACAAGTGGCTTGTAAATCTGCTCCATAGTGCTTTTACTACACTGTAGCTGCGTAAAGGGCCAGAAGATGGGTCTCCATTGACCATGTGTGCCTGTGACTGTGTTACAGGCACACATGGTCACTGGAGACACAGCTTCTGGTCCTTTACACAGCTGCAGTTTAGTAAAAACACTATACATTTACCCAATGAGGGAGCACTTACTGGATTAGCCAGTAGAAAGTACTCCAGGGCAAATCGCAAAAAAATCCACAATTTCGCTGGCAAATTCGCGAATTCGCCGCATTTGTCATTTATTTGTTATGAGAAAGTGAAGATTTGCAGAACTTCAACAAAGCTTGAAGGGAATTCTACAAGAGAAAATAAAGTATTTGCATTGATTTAGGGCAACACCTTACTGTGGTACATATGGTTGTGTGAATGCCCACAGCCATACAGTCCAGCAGATGGTGTGTGTGTCACTTTATTCTGACAGTTGGAGAAATGACGTTCAGTCCCCATAGATGAGCACCCTCATATGTTATTCATGTGTTACTTCACATTAATCCAAACTTGTTATTTCCAAAAATAAAGGAAGCATTGTCCTTTGATTACTCGTAGCTGCCTATTCTAAGTGCTATGCATATATTGTAAAAAAGAAGTTGAAGATTTTTTTATTTGGAAGACCTGTCGAATTCCAGTGATAACTTTCATATGTTTCACTGTTTTTGGTAGGTAATATTGATTTTTTTAGGCTCCCGAGAATGTGCTGTGTCGGCCTATTGTGTTTTTAATGAGCAGTCTCTACATTTTATTTGCCCCAGTGGGTCTGACAATCATGCAAGCTCATAGGGCCTCGATCAGTGCATAAATTGTAGACATGTATGTGTCAAGCCTCACGGTATTGCCCAGGAGGCTACTACAGCTAGCACTACCAACTGGACCTAACTTTAGTGACAAACGTCAGAATAAACACTCCAAACTAAGCAACCTCTTCCTACAAATGTCACAGCTTGGACAATTTCAGGCTACCAAAAATGGCAGGAAGAAGCAAACCTATAGCTCATCTGTCTGTGACGTCCTTTGAGGGTCTTTGTGATCAGCCCTGCACATGAGGTTGCACAGCTGCTGTCCTGGAGGAGAAGCTACAACATCTGTCTTCCGCACAAAGTGTCCAGGGTTTTTTAGATGGCAAGCCTGTTTTGTTCCTCACATGCCAGTGCTTCAGGGTAACGTATGCATACCTTTTGTATGACTCCATGGGGCCTTGAATATTCCCTTTATCCACTTGTCCCAGAGTTATTAAAAAGGTATCTAGAGAGGTGATTAGGAGATCCCAAAAGTGACTGAGGAATCCACAAAAGGACTAGTCTCAAGCTTTACTAGTAGCCAGTAGTTAGTTGTGAGAAATTGGGTTGTTGGTTGAGCGGGGTGTTAACACCATGCTCATGCAACAGCCGGAGTCCCTGTCAGGATGAGCTACAAAGTCACAAAATTAATCCAAGCTTAATCCTCTGGTAGCTTGGCACAAAAGTATTAACGCTTAACTGAGTGGTAATGTGTTAAACATTTATGCAGCACACAAACAGTATACATTGTAAAAAACAACATAAGAAAAGTCAGATACCAATTTAGAAAAACGGAGCACTTTTTCCTATTTTTTTACACCAAAAGGAAAAAAACACAATCAGTAGAAATGGAGTTATTCATTTTTTAATTTCAAGAAAACAACTAATGCAAATGATCAAACACCAACCGCAGACATCTAGCCACTCAAGACTGGGTCAAAGTTGAAAAATATGGCCAACAGCAATGGAGCACGGGTTGGATTCAAGAAGGGGATAGGGCTTCTTTGGTGTTTAACTTCAGACTGAGAAAAAAATTCAACAAAAATTGAAAATTGAGAATCAAACATTAGCACTTATTAAATGTAACAAGGCAATCCAATGTTATCCAATGAGAGAGGTAGGCCTCACAGTAGTGAAAAATAGATGTAGAGTTTTTCATTACCAGGTCATGTAAAACTTAAAAGAACATGTTCAAACTTTGAATTACAATTCGTTCTGCCCTATGGGCTACCGAGGGCCTACCTTTGGGGTGACCTATATGCAAAAAAGTAAATTAAGTATGCACATCAGGTGTAAGCCAATTTTACCGTGGTTTATGAAGTGATCAGAAGCACTTTAGCACTGGTTGGCGGTGGTAAAAAGACACAGAGTCCTAAGGTCAGCAAAAACTAATTCTGAATAATAGGAGGATGTTGGCAAAAAGTTTGAAGAAAGACCATATTAAGGCTGACAGGTCTAACAGCGGTCCAGTGGGCATCCAGGCACTCAAAAAATGAAACCTTAATCAGTGATTCTTAGATATAGGGCCATATGTATAATGCATTTTGAAGGTTGCATATGGCCAAATTTGCAGAATTGGGCTGTTTGTGACCGGTAAGATGCATTTTGGCATGTATGAATTCCAATTTGCGATTTGGTAACAAGTTACTAAATTGCAATTCCAAATTGCGAATAGGTAACGATTCGGTATTAGGAAGGGGCGTCTGTAGGGTGTCCCTTCCTAATACCAAATCACATCGGTATGTAAGAATGTCTTGCGACCAAAATGCTGTCGTAACATTCACATTTTACCATCTTCTTCAAGTAAGTGGTAACCCACTCACAATATGATGGTAGCAAAAATGTTTTTTCAGAGCAGGCTCTTCAAAAATGTAAAGAAAACATTTCATTGTTTAGGAAAAAGAGATGCATTTTAAAAAAACGTTGCTTTATTTAAAAGCAAACACAGATATGGTGATCTGCTGTCACCAGCAGGACAGCAGCCTTGTGTTTTTAGCAATTTCCAAATGGTTCGCAAATTGCGAACTACCTTGTGAATATTAATGAGATATGTCAATTGCAAGCCAAATGGAACTCATGGAGTTTCATTTATGAGGAATAGCGATTACCTAATTGCGATTGGCAAAGATTAGGTATTTGCTATATCCAATAATGATACATATGGCCCAAAGTAATTTAATTTAAATTGTGCCCAGGAGCTGGATATTCTGATGTACAAGCACTGGTACTAGCTACTGTTCCCCATTGTATGTATTGGGCATGTGGACGTACTTCAGGGGGCTAGATAGGCTACTCTGTTATTTGGCAGTTTTATATGTTGAAACATACATAATGGATGAAGTGGAATAACCTTGTCAATCCCAACTTTGGGATGACCATAAAAGTGTTCCCCCCTCAAAGGACACATGTCAATCAGATCTCCTCTCTCTAACACAATGTTATCCGTCCTCTGAAGAACTCATACCTAGTCATATCAGTTTTGGCAAGAAGGATAGCAGAGGGCTTTACAACGTGACGCATCTCCCTAAATGCGTCATATTGTAAATGTGTTGCAACGTGGCACATTGTTTACGCTGCCGCTGCATCACAAAAGTAACCCAACGGCGACATGAAAGTGTCGCAAGGGGCTTGTAAACCTGCCCCGATTGCGGTATATTTTGTAAAAGGTTCATTGATCAGGAGATGCTTGATTGCCGGGTAACCGGGAGATTGGCTCCAAAACAGATTTATTTGCTGACATCTTTTGCGGTTATTTCTAAACTACCTTACGTCATGTTCTTGCACATTGAAAGCATTGATTTTTGGGCCCTATATGGTCTGAGTCTGCATTTTGACTGCCTGTCTTGCAACTGCTAAAGCAAAAGGTTAAAGATTCCACTTACAAACAATGCCCTCAACTCATTCTCTAAATCAATCCAAACGCATGAGAAACTTTAGTGAGATTATACATATTTATTATAAAAGACTCTTTCAAAACTCTCTGAAACAATTTAGGGGCACCTCCTTCACCGTCACTATTCAAATCAATGACAATTATCTAAGTTGATGTGGAGGTGAATGGCCTCACCTTATTGTTTTTGACAATGCTGTAGTATTGCTGCCCTCATCTGTTACTGCAACCAATTCATATTTTGTTTAACAATACAATCTCTCATCACTATTAGTAAGAAAAACAAAGATGTCACAATGGAAAACAAAACAAAATTAAAGATGAATCCTTCGACCGATCCCTGCCACCCACCACACCCATCCATGAAGTGCAACCGAGCAAGCCACAGTAAAGAAATGAATTAATAGCCCTCCACATGCCTTGACCAAAGTAGTTGTTTCAAACGCTCATCAAGTTCTCCATACTTACAGAATATGACTAGGCACAAACAACCTCGACATGGTCTAATATAATAAATAATCATCATCATTATCATCATCATCATCATCATCACCATAACCATCATTATAATCATCATCATCATCATATGGTCCAGCCTCACCCACAAACTAAATGTAAAAAAATGCAATATCCTTTTTTTTATCTGGTGTTGCATTCATAGATGCTAAGACAAGATCCATTCTTTATTGTCTGTCGGATGACCATCTATTTTCTTTCCTTTGGAATCTTTCTCTCTAGGAATATGGAGGTATAAAGGCTTCAATCTCTCTTCCAGTCCTCTATTCCAGAACTTCTTAAGGAGCTTGGGGGCCCTGGGCAAAACGTATATTGAGGACCCGATTTTCCGGACAGCTTTTGAATTGATAATACAATTTCAGATTTTCGTGCCCCCTTTGACCAAGTCACTGACTCTGCACAGGCACACTGGTTCACATTCTATATGTGGTTCCTTCTAATATTCAGGGATAATGATGTGTGTTTGCAAAATTGTAATTTAGCAGCAGCTTACTAATATTATTGTAAATAATCTCTACAACAACCTGCCATTTCTAATATATGAGGTCTGTTTTGGTTTAAAAGGAACTTTATTTTATGGAATTTGCATGGTGTTAAAAAACAAACATTTCTCTGCACAATGTCTGCAACAGTCCCACACATCACTCATATTAAAAATAAATAAAAGGAAAATTGTATTTAAAACAATCTATGTTTAAGAATCATTCAAGGTCAAGGCAGGATTGTGTGGGGAATAGAGCCGGAACTACTTCAGGGGTCCCCTGAAATGCTTGGGCCCCGGTCTTCCAGATCTTGAGTACATAGATGGAAAAGGCCTGCTGTCTTGTTTTTTCTCCTTTAAGTCTGCTGTGAGATGGTGCCCTTTAAAATGAGGCCACTTGCCCTTCCTGTTGTGGTCCATGGATGTCAATTAAGGGTCACCAGGGGTAGCAGTTGCTACACCTGGCTTGCTCTTTGCAACCCCTGGCTTCAACAGGACACAATCAGAAAGGACTCACTGATTTATGTTTGCTTTCCAAAAAAATAATATAAATCCAATGCAGATTGCCATTCAATGCATAAAACACTTAATAAAGCCTTGTGAATTTTGTTCTCTGCCTCTCATTTGCCAGAGGACAGAGATTTATGGCTTTGCTTTGCTTGAATACAGGCCTGTCCTTGCTTTCAGTTTTGTTCATCAGATATTATGAATGCAGTTAAATGCCAGAGGTCACAAGAAGACTCTATAATGTATTAGAAGAGAGTACTTATACTTCCTCTTTTTACATGTACCCCAGAAATAAATCTAGACTTGCACCACCCAGCTCTCCGAACATTTGCCATATGAGACTAATAGAGGTAAATATTTTGTAAGGTGCTAAACAGAGTACAGGTGTCAGCAAAATCATGGCCTGTGGCTTTGTCTTTGCAAGTATTAATGGCTGCAAAGCCACAAGCTGTATCTATGCAAATGCCAATGAAGCCAATATGTCAGTTTGAGCCAGAGACTTTAACAGACAAATATCTGGGTCTTGAGCAGGTCAGTCGGTGCTCCTTTCTGCCATTATGCAGTATGGTAGACTATTAAAAGATATGCAAGTTGGCACATGACGATTTCCTTAATTTGTACACACATTAAATAGCAATTATTGCTCCACAACATGGCACGGTTTAAATAAATGTATCTATAATGTATTTAGAGTTGTCATGAAGAGTTCTAACATATGTTTGAAAAGGGAGTTAGAAAATACAAAATGTACACATTACTTGAGTAGCCAGTCACAATATTAAGACTAATAGTGTAGTAAAAAAATTGTTGAAGTCAGAGCCAAGGTGGACATTCCAGCTGACAAATGATAAATGTTTTGTTTCAGCTTGGGCATTGGATGATTTTTAAACATATCAAGTATATTGCTAGAAGTACATTTGTATGTATGTGTACACCGTTTGGTCCTTTTTCTTGCCTTTTTTTATGAAAGCCTTGTTGAATTATCTATGAAAAGTCATATGAAGGGGAATACAGATAGAGAAGAACCAATCTATTTTCTACAGTGCAAAGCAACTGGGACACAATGTTTCTTTGTGACGTACATAGATACTTCACATTGTTACATTCCTTCAGATGAACATACCATTTATCTCAGGGTAGGCATGTGCTTAAATAAAAAATCTCTCAAAACAACACAAATGTAACTTTTCAATCGTTTCAATACCACTGTACCCTATTGATACATGTTTCCAATTTAGATGAAACTGAGTCAGATAAGGTCATTTATAGCCCTATATAACGTTATAGGTTGTACAATAGCTCCACACGCTAAATGCTTGCTGCAGACACCTTGTTAAAGGCATGCAGTCACAGCTGCAATTTCCAGTGCAAAGGCACAAGAACTACTATTATTACTAAATCCACACAATGAGTGTGTTGTACAAATGCCAAACATATGTATGTAAAACAAAGCTATCACAGTTATTACAATATTACAATCTGTACGTTTACACAACACAGTTGATGGAGCGAGGTGGCAAAAACAAAATTCTGTGTAAATCTCGTGAAATCAATGTTCCATAACGTTAACTCTTACTAATGGTGTGATGTGGTGAATTAATCAACCATAGTATATGGTGCACACATAAATACATGTGGGAATACTAATTTTGCCTACATGAAGCAATATAATTAACTAATATGTGTTGTAATTGTGATGTGAACTAATGAATAGCTTAAATATAAATAAATGCGGTTTAAGTGTGCTTATTGTACACGTTTTTGTGCCAGAAAGTCGCCTGTTATGTGAGTATAAAAGGCATTTATGTAGCTTACCTGCTAGGTAATAACTAATGGGGAAACATTAGTATGGCGGGAGGTAAACAGAAGGGCTTTAGTTCTATATTTAACATGAGTTTGTTTCCATGATAGTTCCAAAACTGGCCTTTGAGGCCTATGAGAAAATGGACGCTCGGGTAAACTGTGAGAAAGTGTTGGAATGCGCATGTGCGCCAAAAGCCTGCAAGTGAAAGTGAACTGCCCGTGCTCGGATGGGAGGTTAAAGGCTACCTTGACCTGGAAGACAGGATGATTGCCAAAAACATGGACATTCAAATGTTCTAAACGTGGGAAAGGTTTTGAAAGTTTCAAGTTACGGATATGACTAGGCCAAAGACTGTCTTAAACAATGGTGCATTATGAATTTGCTGATTCACTGTGAATATGATGCTGTAATGGTGAGGAAGTGCTCACCCACCCCAAAACTGTCCAATCAGGACCCGAATTGGTGATGTTAGATACTTTTTAGATAGATTAAGTTAGGAAATTAGTGTATAAAAACCCCTGATTTTGCTTAGAGGGTGTGCTCCTTTCGATTTCCCCTTGAAGTGCTGCCGGATTTCAGATTGACTCTTGGATGTAAGGACTCTTTACTTTATTACTTCTTTTTCTTTGCAGGACTGGAAGGATAAGATGAGGGTTTAGTTAGGGATGTTAGGATAGTATGAGTTGGGAACTATCTGTTCTTTGCTAATTTTCACTTAATTCTGAAATAAATTTCTATTTTCAGAGCTTTTTAATAAAATGATCATTTTTTAATAAAGAAAATGGGCTTGATTCACAGAATGAACTTAAGACTCAGTCCTAAGCTTACTACTTTTGGCATTCACAGAATGCACTTACTACTTTTGGTATTCACAGAATGAACTTACTCATTTCGGTATTCACAGAAGTTAGGACTCCTAACTTTAGGACTCCTAAATGCCTTCTGTGAATACCGAAAGACTTAAAATTAGGATTTGTCTCAATTTAGTAGTAGTAAAGTTAGGACTCCTATCTTTAGGACTCCTAAATGCCTTCTGTGAATACCGAAAGTCCTAAAATTACGATTTTTCTCAATATAGTAGTAGTAAAGTTAGGACTACATTTTGCAGCTGTTAGCTTACGGCGATAGCCTCTGTTAGCGCAGCTTTTTATATCACTATGGGTGTCTTGGGCCGGCTTTCTAATACAGAGTTGTGCAGTTAGCGATATTTACTGTGTTGTTTTGAAAAGAAACGCCTACTTTGCATCTCATAGCGATGCAAGGTGAGGCATTTTGAGAACGGCTGCATGTTAGCACTTCCTTGTAAATAGGGCGAAAATATTATCTCTGCGTTTCTGGCTTTTAAAGCCAAAAAAGCAGAGATAGGGCCCTTGATAATATGTCCCTTAGTGCATGTAAGCACGTTTTAATTATGCCTACAGGTTATACAGCAGCCTGGTATTAAAACTCAAAACATCAAAATTACTCATTTTCAACTATTGCCGACACTTACCAAATATAGACAATGTTTCAGTAGACATTGCATTAGGATTTGTCTCTGATTGGCACCATATAATTTTCCAAAGTATGAGGTTGCCCAGCTGTGTTGCATCAAGGGATGGGTGAGAGCGGACCAGCACCATGTCTACTACGATATAGTACTGTTTCACTCTCTCCATGCACTAGCAGACTTTTTGCTGGCTTGCACCATGCAAATGCCAGATTTTGTAAAGCACACAGCTACCTCCGGAGTGATATCCCGGCGCTGGGAGCCATCAGGAAGATTAAGCAAGCTATTGCCCAGAGTCACATCGTGCTGGGCTAACCTGCCTCCAGAGCCGGGATTGAACCATGAACCCAGCGGTCAGGAGTCAGGCCCCCGTGGCCGCTGCACCCCACCTCTTCCACCATAGTGAAAGGGTCTGTGTGTGATACCTAACATACGTTTTGTACTGGCAGGATAATGTTCCACTAAAAAAATATTATGAGTAATCATAGTTTAATAATTTAGGTCCAGATGTAGGTAGGCCAATACCGGTCGGTAACGGCCGATTTTACCAAATTTCGGCCGTTACCGACCGGTATTGGCCATTTGGGATGTAGGGGACCGAAAAACATCCGAATCGGTAATTTTACCGAATCGGTAAAGTTACCGAATCGGTAAAGTTACCGAATCGGAAAATATACCGAATCTGTAATTTTACCGAATCGGTAAATTTACCTAATTGGTAAAGCTACCAAATCGGAAAATATACTGAATCGGTAATTTTACCGAATCGGTAAAGTTACCGATTCGGTAAAGTTACCGATTCCGAAAATAAGAAATGGTAAAAATGAGTATTTGAGATGTAGGGAACCTCTGAAATACCGAATTTGACTGAAATTCGGTATTTAAGAGTCTGTAATTACCATGGATTCAAATCAGGTGGTAAACAGGTGCAAGGTATAAAAAAGGCCCAAAATTCAACATTTTCTCAACAATGGCGGCATTCTATGTCATTGCGAGGCGGCTACGCCTACAGGCTGAAGGTGAGAGGGTCTGGAGAAGGGAGGAGCAGGTGTACAGACAGAGGATCACTCTATTCCAGCTAACTGACCCAGAGATCCTGCAGAGGTACAGGCTGGATTCCCAAACCATCCTGGACCTATTCAGGGACCTCCACCCACTATTGGAACATCCAACCACAAGGGCCCACGCCATCCCCCCCCCCCATGTTCAGGTGCTGTGCAGCCTACACCTGCTCGCATCTGGAAGTTACCAGAGTGTGGCTGCTGCGGTAGGTGGGGTGTCCCAGAGCTGTCTGTCACATTTTTTAAAATAATTCCTTGATGCCATGTTGCAGAGAATGCATTTATACATCCGCTTTCGTGCAACGCATGCAGAACTGCTAAGGACAAAGACAGACTTTTACCAGGTGGCGCATTTCCCACACATCATAGCCTGTATTGATGGTACCCACATACCAATACACCCACCAGCTGCCACAGAGTACATCTATCGGAACCCAAGTCCACCCACACCATCAACGTTCAGGTGATCTGTGATGCAAAATACGTGATCACTGACATAGTAGCCAAATTCCCAGGGAGTACCCACGACTCCTACATCTTCCAAAACAGTTGGATCTATGCACGCCTGACTGCGGGGGAATTCTGCGAAGGATACTTGCTAGGTGAGACACTGTGTGGAAATCATTTGAATCGTATTACAGGTGGATGTGTGTGAGCATGTGATTAATGTCAATTTCTCATTACTAATAGGGGACAGTGCATATGCCCTCCAGTCCTTCATCCTCACACCCTACCTCAACTCAACAACACCAAGTCAGAGGAGATACAACTGGGCACACAAAACAACTAGAAACATCGTGGAGCGCACCTTTGGCATGTGGAAAAGCAGGTTTCGCTGCCTCCATAAAAGTGGAGGGGCCCGCCAGTACACACCAATCACCTGCTGCAGAATGATTGCAGCCTGTGCAATGCTGCACAACCTGGCGGTCAAGAAGGGCACAGAAGTGGAACTCTCAGATTATGAGGACCATGACGACGAGGATGCCGTCCCTGAACCACACACATCTGGAGGAGCAACATCAACTGATGGCAGACACAGACGGGAAGAGGTCACACGCAACTATTTTTAAGTAAGTAAGGAGACAAAGACAGGCGTAGTATGCTACAACACTGGTTTAATTTTCATATAACGTTGGTTTTTAAAGCACAAAAGTGCAACAAAAAGCATTTATCAGCAATGCTCTCAGTTATGTTGAAGTTCACCTTGAACTGTGAAAGTTATTTCCTTGCTCGCTTCCCAGTAACACTAGTAGGTTGTTCAACCTGCTCACTGTCTTGTTGGCCTGTGGCCTCAGCATGGCGCCTGCTCCTCCTAGTTTCAGTTACAGGGGTGCTTCCAATGCTGCTCCTGCTCGTGCTCTCCTCACTGATAGGCACATCCATTGCAGCTGTGTGTGCAGTTTGTGCATTCAACAGCACCTCAAGAGCACTGGTCATCCTGCCCATGCCCCTAGTGACCTCATTTGTGTTTTGTGTCATGGCCTCCTGCATGTTGGAGCTCCTCCTGCATAACAGGGATGTGGCAGTGGCCAAGCGGTTGATGGCTGTACTTCGGACATGTGCACGACGCCTATCCCTGTCCCTTGCAGCAAAATCATTGTCTAGTTTTGTGCATAGTAGCTGCACCGAGTTGTTGATTCCTCGCATCCCTGCTGCCATCTCCTTGTTTACCTGTACCATCTCCTTGTTGACCTGTACCATTTCCTTGTTGTCCTGTACCATCTCACTGATGCCCTTTCCTATCTCTCCAAAGTTACTATTCAGGGACCTCGGCTGTCGTTGGCATGCCTGGATGGCTCTTCCCTGAATCCTCTGTATCCGCACCATGCTCCCCTCCAGACCAAGGAACACACTTCGACCCTCAACTGGTGCATGTCCTGGCCTTTCTTGCACTCTGCGGCGTCTTGCACTACTATGGCTCTTCCCTGCACTGGAGTGTGTTGTGTCAGGGCTCGCTGGTACAGGCAAGTTCTGTTGTCTATCACCCTCCATGTCAGCTGCCACGGACTCCAAATCGGGGAGTGGACCCACGACATGCCTCCTGCCTGGTTGTGTTGGGGGTATCACATCATGCTGTGATGCTGGCATCTCTGGTGATGAGAGCAGGAGTGGGGACTGAGATCTGCTAGGGGATGCCAGCAATTCTTGGGCCATTTCTGTGTCTTTGCCAGGTGGATGACTACTTGATGCAGCTTTCTCCTGTGGTATGTTGGGGGTACTTTGTCCTGCTTCCTGACTCTCCTCCCTCTCAGGTGGTGTCTCTTCAGCCTCCTGCGAGCGCCTGCGAGACGTTTCACCTGTGGACATATGAGCGTACATTAGCTAAGCGCTACTGTCTCACAGTCACTACAATTAAATAATTATCACATTGGCCATGTTCTGTATGCAGTCATTACATGAACTAGTTGGTTGGTGTGCTGTATGACATGTCCTTACATTTCCTGTCTACATATTCCATGATGCATTGGCCCTGTGAATTGCTAGCAGTACTGGAATTGGGTTTACTTGCCCACTAAGGGTACAGGTAAGGGTAAAGGTATGGGGGGATCGCTGTGCATTTGTCTTACCTTTTATGCTTGCAGCTCTGGCCGAGCTGTCTACGTTTCCCAGTCCGCAGACGCTCTCTGGTTCTAGGGTTGAGGCCACAATCTCCTCCAGTTCAGTCAGGGGGGGTGCTCGGTTCTTGCCTCTGCCTGTTTTCGATGCCTGCTTGTGTAGTTCTGCCATTTTCTTTTTGGTTTGGCTCCTTAGGTCATAAAAACGTTTTTTAAGGTCCTCTATATCCCTGGTGGTCACCCCCACGGCATTCACTTTCTCCATGATGCCCAGCCAGATTTTTCTTTTGCCTGATTCAGCCACAGTGAGGGACTGCCTGCCAAACAATTTGTGGTGCACCCTGACCACCTCCTCCACAAGGACCTGCAGCTCCATGCTGCTGAAATTCAGTTTCCTCCTCCTCTCAGGCTGCTCTTTCTCTTGGCTGCTTGTCATTTTTCACTTTTAAAAGTGCTCCAAACCCTTTCTGCTGCTCCTGCACTCTGCTCAGCTCCAACTGCCTTTCCAGAAGCTTCTGATTAGTTGCAGCTGCCTGTGTAGCCACTTCCTGGTAAGGAGGGGGAGGGTGGTGGCACATGATTGGCTGCCTACTTGAGTTTCACTTTTGTTAGGTTTCCGATTCGGTGTTCCCCATTCGGTATTCCCCATTCATTCCTATGGGCCAATGGGGAATACCAAATCGGTATTTACCGATTCGGTAAATACCGATTCGGTAAGTTCCGATTGTCAAATACCGAATTTTACCGAATCGGTATTTTTTGCGGATTTTTTACCTACATCCCATTTTCCGATTCTAAAATACCAATTCAGTGCGAGAGAAAAAATATATACACCTAGCTATGACACATTTTGTCTTACCCCAGCACTTGCAGACTTTTGTGCCATAGTGCATGAGTGAACGCATTCTCTAAATCATAGGTTATGTACTGGAAGGGGACCCTTTAACTACAAAACCTATGTTGTAATACTTTTCTCACTGTGTATGTGTGCTTTACAATGTAGCACACATGAAAAGTTGTAAACATATGGAGATATGAAAATATTTATTATTATGTCTTCCTTAATGACACGCAAACTTTCGTCACAAATCCCTGTCTACGAATGTTAGAAGATAGGTATTTACATCAAAACCCATGGGTGGCTTCTTTGGAACTTCCATACGGTACCAATGGCGTGCTGCTTTGATGAAGAATAGTACAAAGTAGAACATCTTTGCATTACTTTGAGGTACTTTCCAACGTATTTCGTTGGGAAACTGATCCCCACTAGACCTAAACAGAAGATACCACCAGAGTCCCTGAAGATGATTTGGGGTCTGCCATTAATAAAAGGCCGCTCCCCCTGTCAAAATTATATAATACTAGCAGCCCGTCCAGACGTTGTCCGGATATGAATTGCTGCCGGACAGTAGTATATTGTTTTGTAGGATTTCATTTTGATAGCATTTTTTATCTGTGACAGGCCTGTGAAACGCTCCGATTCACAGTGCACTGCTGATGCACTTAAAAGTGCGCGTTCAGTAGTGTGTGAACTCGAGTTTTCCTACTTTATTTTTCCTTGCAATATTATATAGTGCGAACTCGACAACATGGCATGAGCACAATTTACATTACAGAAGAACATATTCATTTGTGGTAGGCACGGGGAGACAAAGCGATTTGCCTGGAATCACAGGAAGTTGGGCTGATGCCGAGATTCGAACGTAGCTCCCCGGCTTTAAAGTTCGCAATTCTAGAACTTGTGGCGTGTGGTGTGTCTAAAAGTTTATCTCGGTGCTGGTCATCAATGAGAAAGACCTGTGCAATTTTCAAATGGGTGGTGAAAAAATATGAGTATGTTGCTGGAGATGTGGGCCGCCGTGCCACCAATGTACTTACCGGGGGAGGGTAAACACCCATTATTCTGCAACTTTCTTTCCGCATACCAACACTCCGCATACTTTCATTACGAAAGTACCATGACTCCGCAAGGCCATTATAACGCATGGCATTACATTTTATATGCTTTTACCACACATACATTTACAATGAAATTCGTTGTAAATGCATGAATGGTAAAAGCATATATTTTTATGTTTGGATAAGGTAAGTATGGGTATAGGGGTATATGTTTTGGGGTCCTGAGGTATATGTTTTGGGGTGTTTGGGTATTTTAAGGCTTCAGATAGAGTTTTGGGTTATGGGGTACAGGGGTAGTTTTAGGGTTTAGGGATAGGAATGGGTTTTGGGGTACAGGGGTATTTTTAGGGTTCAGGGCTAGGTTTGGGTTTTGGGGTATAGGGTTATTTTTAGGGTTATGGGGTAGGTTTGGGTTTTGGGGTACAGAGATATTTTAGGGTTCAGGGGTAGGTTTGGGTTCTGGGGTACAGTGGTATTTTTAGGGTTTAGGGCTAGGTTTGGGTTTTGGGGTACAGGGGTATTTTTAGGGTTCAGGGCTAGGTTTGGGTTTTGTTGTACAGGGGTATTTTTAGGGTTTCGGGATAGGTTTGGGTTTTGGGGTACAGGGTATATTTATAGGGTTAAGATGGGTTAGGGTTTAAGGGTGTTGGGGTATTTTAAGGAGTAAGGGTGGGTTATGATTATGGGGTGCAGGCGTATTTAAAGGGAGCAGGGTGGGATTAGCACACGATATGAGACATGGCATGAAGGGCGGAACGTACCACATGCCCCCAGCGTTTGTCAAGCCCCCCAGCACACGCCCACCGCACAACGTAGACACGCCCACAAGGGACTACTTTGCTGGCACGGTTCTTTTACCTTTTAAATGTATATGGTGGGCGTCTGCATAGCCTATGTCCTTCTGCTGCAACTGCCCTTTCCAACGCTGTATTGGGTGTTATGATTGGTGCTGTGGTTCCTGAGATTACACGCCTCAAAGGTTTGGGCTCTCTCTTTATTATATTAGTATGGATCAATGCCGCTTTACAAAAAAACGAAAGAGGAGTATTTGGGGATAGGAACACGCAAGAAGTTACAGAACCACACAAACTGTAATTCAAAAAATTGTGTGTATTGGAGTACATGTACATATGGATAAAGGTATTTTGGAACAACAACCAGTCAAATCAGAGTGAGAATTATTGAACACAGGAATATGATCCCCTACCACAAACTTACGGCACGTTTCCTGGAATTTCAACATACAGCGAATTACATGAAGTGGATTCTATTAGAAACAGTGGCAGTACGCCAGAACACTTAAAGCAGTACTCTTACTAAAGTAAGAGCGATGGATGATCACAGTGGATACATCTAGGGTGGGACTCCAAGATGAGATACCATGAAATCAGCTGCAGAAATAGAACTACCAACGAAATAAATTATTTGTTTACAAATTACCCATGACAACATCTATCTATGAATGGGCACAGACGGGCATCCATGTATCCAATCATTATAGCATAGGGCATCACGTCACAGTGAGGGAACATATGCTGTCAGATAAAGTCACCCACTAAGATTCCCAGTAAACTATTACATCACACATGAGAATACACTGCAGTAATTATCCTCTTAAATTATATGGCAGTGTCTCTGATCAGCACACCTCCTTCTCTTAGAAGTTCCCAAATTCAATAGGAAAAGACTGGAGGGAACTAGGGGGCATATTACCAAGCAATAGCGATAATTATCGCTATTGCTTGGTTAGAGACAAAAATTTACCGCTGAGCTGCGGCGATTTTTACCGCAAATAAACCTTGGTAAACCTTGGTATCGCAAATGTGATAAAAATCGCCGCAATGCATGAATATCGCTGAAAAGTCAGCGATATTCATGCATTACCGAGCTAATGCTCTTAGCCATGTTATCCACCTCCCATTGGATAACATGGCTAAGAACTGCTCAGGGCAGGTGTTAGCTTTTGGAGATAGCGATGTTAGCGACTGTTTTCAGTCGCTAACATCTTGGCACGCCCACTTTGCATGTCATTAGTGATAAATATCACTGACATGCAAAGTGGGGCCCAAGATGGTCGCTATCTCCTACTAGCTGTCGCTAACTGGTGTTAGCGACAGCTAGGTAATAGGGAGATAATTTTATCTCCGCTTTCTTGGCTTTTGAAGCCAAAAAAGCGGAGATAAACCCCCTTGATAATATGCCCCTAGGTTTGTTGTGTTGGCTCCCAGTGTTTGGAACTCTTTCCAGGACAACATAAGAACAGCACCCTCCTACGAGCTATTCAAAACCTTGCTAAAAACATGACTTTTTTTGACAAGTCCACAAGTAACTGCATTCCTGATCTGCTACTAGTGCTCCCAGCACCATGAAACCTTTCAGTGAACGAGCGCTTTAGAAGTTCCTTGTAACATAACATAGCAAAAACAGTATAATATAGGCATTCATAAGTAGGATACACGGATAGGACGAATATGTAATAAATATACCATGTCACTTGTTTGAGATACAAAAGGGGATGATGGATGGAGCGTTTGAACAAATCAAACACTCACCCCAGTCAACTGATCTGAGTTTAATCCTCCACCATACTTTAGTTCACTCAGCCACCCCAGTTCAGACATGGCTATATGCAAATCAGTCTGACCCTGTGCCTCATGGGAACAGTGCAGCCCGAACTGCCAAGCCATGTCTTCCCTGGACCGGAAACAAGCATCCTGGGACCAGTTTCGGATTCATAATCCTCATCAGCCAGGCTATCTTGAATCCAGTGGCCAAGTGAACAAGGGACTCACGTCTGAGCATACCCTGCCACACTTAGGGCGAACAAAGCGATACAAAAGGGGATGATGGACGGAGCGTTTGAACAAATCAAACACTCACCCCCAGTCTACTGATATGAGTTTAATCCATCACCATTCTTTAGTTCACTCAGCCACCCCAGTTCAGACATGGCTATATGCAAATCAGTCTGACCCTGTGCCTCATGGGAACAGTGCAGCCCGAACTGCCAAGCCAAGTCTTCCCTGGACCAGAAACAAGCATCCTGGGACCGGTTTCGGATTCATAATCCTCATCAGCCAGGCTATCTTGAATCCAGTGGCCAAGTGAACAAGGGACTCACGTCTGAGCATAGCCTGCCACACTTAGGCTCACTTGTTTGAGCCGATAAACTGGGTTGACATTTAGAATGTTTGTTACTTTTCTTATTCTCAAAAATATGAGTAGTATTATGAATATCTGTATTTTGTTAGATCGAGGCAGATTCTGTAAAATATGTGCTGCAAAATGGCAGCGCTGTTCTAAGTAGAATCACACTGCCCTCGGCTTGAGCCATCAGAAGATAATGGTACCTGGTCATAAGTAAACTTATCATTGAGGGAGACTCAAAGAAATATACTGCATTCATAATTGCGGTCAGTTTCACAACTGTTATGAAACATTAGTGTAAAATAGTTAAAATAAATGGTAAACAGAGGTCGTTGTCAATTGGTTGGTCCAAGTTCAGTTTAATCGCCTCATCCACAAACAGCTATGAAGTAACTGACAAATAGGTCAATCTACATTCTAAGAATCATGCAATGAGAGAAATCCAAATTGTACGAGGAAGCAAGTGCTGGTGAGTAGGATAGAACATCACACATCTCCCTTCTATATAATAACAATGAAAATAATAAAAGAAATGGAGAGAGAAGAGAAGTAAGGCAGGAAAGCAAAACATGTTTAACAATGAAGTAAAAAGAAAGAAATTAAACATAGTCCTTCATATAAGTAGGAGGCCTGCGTATTCTCTGACTCCTCATGCGAGTGGAACAGGAATTCTTGGAACAGGAAGTAGAGAGCTTGAATGAATGAGAAGATTCACGTCTAGTAACGAAACCATCTTGAGCAACATTTCTCGATTTAATCACAACCACTCTACTTTTGTTCCAGATTCTACCATCTTGTGTCTTAATGGCATTCCGAAAGACCTTGACAACAGGCCTAACATTAGTATATTTAGACCATGAACCTCTCCCAACAGGTGCCTTTATCTTTACAAAGTCACCAACCTTGATTTCCTGAGATCAAACACATTTCTTCTTATCAAAATAAACCTTTCTATATGCTTGTTTTTCCAACTCTCTCTCCCTCCAAACACCAACATGATTGTCAACAAACCCTTTGTTTAAATTCATCCAACCAGGACACAACATTGTGTTGGGTACTCTTCCTTTGAATAACTCAAAAGGGGATTTACCTGTGGTAGAGTGAGGGGAACTTCGGTAAGCCTCAATTCTTTCCCTAAGTGCCTCTTTCCAATTTAATCCATTGACCCTAGCGAGTTGGATACATTCCTTCAGAGTTTTATTTACCCTCTCAACAGCCCCATTAGTTTCTGGGTTGTACAAAGACGACAGTTTGTGTGATATGCCACATTTGGAGAGATAAGCATCAAATTGTGCTGAACAAAACTGAGGACCATTGTCTGACAAAATGCTGTTAGGAAAACTTTCTCTCATAAAAATTTCAGACAAGAATTTAATAATAGACTCAGAGGTTATCTCACTAACAGCACTCACTTCAATCCAACGAGAATATAAGTCAATTAAGACTATTAAATAAGGGGTGTCAGAAACACCAGTAAGGGGACCCAAGATATCAATGGCTAATTCATCCCAAGGATGACTAGGTAAAGCTCTACAAATCATGGGCATGTGTCTGGTTTTCAGGATTTTGTCACTTGCACAACATTCTATACAATCTCTGACCATACGTTCTGTTTCCAAATCCATCCCAGGCCACCAAACTGAGTACGCAACACTTCTTTAGTTTTTACTATACCTTGATGACCTGAATGTGCATGTGATAACAACTTTTTTCTTAAAGAATTGGGAGGAACTAGCCGCAAACCACGTGATAGAAGATCATCAGTTATCGACAACTCATCTGAAACTAGAGACCATGGTTTATCTAATCGTTTATTATCCCTCAGCAAAGACATAACTTTGCTTAACTCATCATCTTTTTGTAGTTCCTCTTTCCACTCATCTTTCCCTACAACACCCTCCGTAACTTCACAGACATCAAGAAAATCATCTTCGTCTACAACTACTTCATCATTGCACAGATCATTCCCTTTGACAAGTCTTGAAAAGCAATCAGCTGCCTTATTTGATACACCAGGTAAATATTGCACCTCAAAATCAAACTCCTGTAAAGATATTATCCATCTTCTAATCCTTGAAGAGATTGAATCTGACCCTTTCTTACAAAAAACATCCTTCAAGGGTTTATGGTCTGATTTTACAATGAATTTAGTGCCCCAGATCAAATTCTTAAACTTTTATAGAGCCCAAAAGATGGCTAATGACTCTTTTTCAATTACAGAATAATTGAGCTCAGGACCTCGAAGACATCTTGATGCACAGGCAATAAGGGAATCATTACCACCTTTGTTTTGAACTAAAACTGCTCCCAGCCCTTTATCACTAGCATCTGTATATATAAATGTAGGCAAGCCAGGGACAAATGCCTGAAGACAGGGGGCATTTTTCAACTCATTCTTTATCTCATCAAATTCCTTTTTACAGTCAACAGACCACTCAAATGTCACATTTTTTGCGGTGAGCCTTCTCATATTCTTTGTTTTATCCGCAAAATGCAAAATAAACTTCCCATAGAATTCAACCATGCCAAGAAACGATAACAACTCATCCCTATTTACTGGATCCACAATGTTATCAATCGAGGTGACTAACTCAGACTTGGGAAAAACACCTCCACTTTTAATGCAGTGACCAAGATAGTTTACTTCTTCCAACCCAAACTTGCACTTTTCCTTCTTAAGAGATAAACCAGAATCTGACAATCTCTTCAACACCTCACACACACGCTCATTGTGTTCTTGTATGTTAGGTCCATAAATTAGTAAATCATCCTGATAGCATTTTACGCCCAAAAGACCTTTAAGTATGTGAGTCATAATTCTTTGAAATACAGAGGCTGCTGATATTAATCCGAATGGCATCCTTTTAAATTTGAAGGTTACCATAGGGGTAATGAGAGCAGTTAAATCCTGGCATGTCGTATCTAGCTTCACTTTATGATATGCAGAAGCTAGGTCTAAGGTGGTAAAGTACTTTGCTCCTTCTAGTGTTCCTACAATCTCATCAATATTTGGCAATGGGAATCTGTCTACAATTACTTCCTTATTCAATGCCTTTAAATCAATACATAAATGAATATCCCCGGTAGGCTTCTTAGCTATAACAATTGGAGCCAACCATTCTGTAGCCTCTACTGGTTCTATTATGTTATTATCAATTAATTTCTCAATCTCTTTTTGCACTTTTCCTTGTTCTGCTAAAGGAATCCTCCTTACTTTTGCTACAACAGGTATAGCATTCTTTTTCAGTTTAATACAGTGCTTGTAGCCCTTTAAACAACCAAGCTGTTCTTTAAAGACATTTGGAAACTTACTTGCAAACATCTCAGACAAGTTTTCTACCTGTTGTATCTGCACTTGAGGTGAAGCATTGGGATCAAGTGTTACTCCTAAATCACGTTTATCTCTCCAACTTATCAATGCATCACCAAAATTAGTCACATAAATTTTACCAGGTATGATGCGACTTCCCAACTCAAGAGTGGCCATAAAATATCCAAATATTTTAATGGGCTTCTTCCCATAACCCAAGGGTATTATGTCGCTTTTGAAGAGTTTTACACTATCTCCAAAAGTCTTACGTAATAATTCTTGATCAATCATGGTGATTTGAGAACATGAATCAAACTTGAATTCAATCATGGCATGATCAACTTTTACCAAGTGTGAGGGATGTTCTAAAGGGCCACCATCGACTTGGAAAGTCACCGTCTTTACCTGTGGTTGAGACCATTTCCTATATACATTATCTCTCTTACCACTTTTAGTCCTACAACACTTAGAGAAATGACCTCTCCTACCACAGTTGTTACAGATTGACTTCAAAGCAGGGCAATTTGGTGAATTGGCTAAATGCCCAATATTTCCGAATCTAAAACAAGAAAATTTATTAGAAACATTAAAGTTCGGATTGTAATTATTTGTTCCATTTTCATTTTTTTCTCCAGACGAATTTTCTTCTTTCTTTATTTGACACACTACTTCCTCAACTTTTTGTTCACTTTTCTTCTCAGGCTCATTCCTCTTCTCTTTTTCTTCCTTTAACTCATCAACGCATTTAGTCATGTGTTCAACTTGTTTGGCTATGACAAGAACTTCATCTAATGGCGGTTCATCCTTTAGCCAAAGTTCTTTCCTAATATTGTCATGAGCACATTTCAACTCAAATTGGTCCCTTATTCTTTCATCCAAAGTTTGTCCAAACTTGCAGGATGAGGCCAACTTCCTAAGTGCGGAAACATATTCCTCAACTGATTCATCCTTCTTTTGTCCTCTTAAGCCGAAGTGATATCTTTCCATTATCGTGCTTAGTCTAGGAAGATAATGTCGATCTAATTGTTCAATTGCCATTTCGTATTCGTTTAAATTTCTTTGTTCAGCCGCAGTGAGTTCCGGTAAATGTTCTAATACATCTTGACCTTCTCCTCCAAGACAGTGTAGTAATAACGAATGTTTTCTCTCTGCACTTAAATTTGTACCACACACCCTTGCATAGTTCGCAATTTTTTTTTTCCATTTCTGCCATTTTACATTAGGCTCACCTGGACTAGTTAAGAAGAAAGCAGGTGGTGTTACATTCTGCATATTTTTTTTATATATATATATTCCTTTTTATCTTAATAGTGTTTTTCCTCCAGTTTAAATTCCAATACTGCTTGTAACAATAGATAAAATGTTAATAATAATGCTATTCAAAAGAAAAAATAATAAAACTAAATAGAATGGCTTCTTTTCAATATGAATAGTCTTTTTTTTTTGATGTCACAGTTCAATTGTTCTCAAAGTGTATTCTCAATGCTCTTTAAATGAGAACTTTTATCATATCAACACTTTAATATGCTTCACAATGCCCTCCTCCTTCCAGGAGAATGCTACGTTCTTTCTTTAGAACTCTAGGACGTGACAATGCCTTTGTTTATAAAATGCGCTTTTCCTTGCATGGCGCGTTACTGTCCTTTCAGAACGAGGCTGGGTTATTCTCAAAACGAGGCTGAAGTTATTCTGTCATTGACGCGCAAACGGAGCGTCATTGAAACGCACAGCCATGTTCTCCTGTTATACGCGCGAGGAGTTGCCTTGTGAGCGCGAGAGAATGCGCACAAATTTTAAACTTAAATAGTCGCGCTCCTTTTACTTAAGTCCCTTCTTATAATCTTGTTCCCTTTCTTTTAATTAACCTCCCGCTTGCTCCTCACCGTACTAGTTTTCATTTACCACGGGGATTTCTTTTCTTGCTCGGCCGCCGGGAAGACAACGCTTCCTGAAGATCTTGATTCAGCCGCTGGAGAGGTTAGAGGGACAGCTGCGTGTTGAGGCGAGACAAGGTAATATCGTCGCCAGTGTAAAATAGTTAAAATAAATGGTAAACAGAGGTCGTTGTCAATTGGTTGGTCCAAGTTCAGTTTAATCGCCTCATCCACAAACAGCTATGAAGTAACTGACAAATAGGTCAATCTACATTCTAAGAATCATGCAATGAGAGAAATCCAAATTCTACGAGGAAGCAAGTGCTGGTGAGTAGGATAGAACTTCACAATTAGTACTGCTACAAGCATGTACATTCTCTATAAATCATACCTGAATCAATTGAATATACATTACAAAATAGTGTCCACAGTTATCACCCAGTCACATGACCCACAGAATGTGCTGGCAGAAGTTTCCTAATTATCTTGTTACTTTGACGGAAAAAAATACATGTTTGGTTCAAGACAGATAAAAAGAAATGAACTGCTTTATAATTCTGCTCAGTTTAACAACTGGTATGAAAATTAGGCCAGCACAGAGCACGTATATTCTCTATAAATCATCACTGATTCCATAGGATACACAGACACCCCATATTGCACAAGTAAATTAAGGACTAAGCCGAGATGCTCTGTCGTAATTCACTTGTTTTGATCATATATTTAAAAAAAAAAAAAAAAAACAGCGTTTGCACTGTTAAAAAAACTACTGCTGTGTTAAAAAAATACTTTTTTGAGGTTCCCCCTATTTTTTAAGGGCAACTCATGTCAATGGGTGCCAGCCCATCTGTATTCCAAAGGGGCAGATAGGAGTCAAATAGAAGGTAAGACGGCCTTGTTGGTTGCATATCAACCTCAGCAATTATTTGCTTTGCAGGAATGAATGCATGTGTCTGTGCACATCTGCATGGTGTATGCTGCTGGAATGAATAGAATCATTCTCATATATGAAGGAGACAATGCTATTCCTTCCAAACAGTACATTTGCACATATAATAATGTGTGGTGTTATTTTTTTATTTCCCAGTAGATATAAAACTTGGAGCATGCGAGTCACCAAAAATAGGAAGGCCTCATCCAGTGTGACACATATAGAACTGATTACCTATAGTAGACACAACAAAATAGGTTTGGGCACTGATCATAAATAGTAGGGGTCAACCAAAAAGTCCTAAAGAAATCCCACTTCACCATATGAGGCAGTAGAGTGTGAAACATGTCAACCGCATGAGAGGGACCACAGACGTCACAGGTTAAAACTGGTGCTCTGTGTTTCTAATCTTGCCATGGATGCCCTGTTCCCATTAATAAAGTAATGGAATCATATGGGGAGGTAAAGACAATTTTAATTCCCTAACCTATCTGACACTACACTCACTATTATCACTGACACACGAGCACTTAACAAGGGAAGTGAAAAGATCCTGATTATATATCCCTCTTTGAGGAGCACAGAATGGAAATTGCACCACGTCCCAAGTGTCAGACAAAATCCTATGATGAACCATGCCAACTAGGTAGATGAGGACTCGTCTCTGGAAGAATTTCTTTCTTGCTTTCCTGTGGAGTCGATTCTCCCTGTACAATTTACTATCTACATTCAGAGTATTAAACTAATAAGTTCATATCTGTTCTCTCCATAACGTCACAATTTATGATTTTATATTCAGACAATACTAAATCTTCAATTCATCAAACCTCACAACCTCGCTTGAGTCTCACTCACAGAACAAAACAACCTGCTTTCTCCTCAACAACTACTCATTAATGGTTCATGCTTATCAGCCAATTAGGGGCATATTTACCACCCCCTATCGCCACATCAACACTTTTTCGGACGTTGTGGTGGCAATAGGGGCTTCACCATATTTACAGGGCAGCAGTAAGCCACTTAATGTGGCTTAACACAGTCTTGAAAATAAGGCTCCCTTTCACTCTATACTTAGCATAAAAGTGGAGGGCAATGGTTGTTGCGGTGGGTGTTCCACCGCAACATCCATTGATTTTAATGCTGCTCCCTATTTCCAAGGGTGGCATAAATAGGAGATGGCACCAAAATTAAGACCAGGGAAAACCTCCTCTTAAACAGGTGAAACTAGAAGAAATGCTTTATTAATCCTCGTTTTTGCTGTTTACATGTGTGCTGCATTGTGCAGCACACTTAGAAACAGCAAAACGCCACTGTTCGTTTATGTGCAGGAAGGTGTTCCTTCCTGCACATAAACAATCATTGAAAAAAATGAGGTTTTGCAGCTTATATGTGTGCTGCATTACGCAGCACACACAAAAGTTCCAAAGCGCCATTACTGATTGTTTATGTGCAGGAAAAGAACACCTTCCTGCACATTAACAGTCATTCCCCTGCAACACAGACACCCAGCACCTTTGCACTTTGGTGCAAGGGTGCCTGCATTGGTGCTATGTTAGAAACAATAGAGCCACCCAATAATCCCATGAGGACTGGGTATCATTAATAACAAAATTACAGAGCGCCCCCCTAGGAATTGTTTTACAATTATTTACAATTTCAAATCAGTCACAAAAGTGATCACGCATTAACCAATGCTAGAAAATTATAATGTTATACTATTATTTATTATTATTATTTAAAAATGCAACATGGCAACACAAATACTACAAGATTTTTAGACCTAATTCCTCTAGTATATAACACCTTTTGCTTTTTGTATGGGGAATCGAAATACCATACATAACAGAACTTTCAAATCATAACACATCAATTTCAAGATCATAAGAGGTTCATATGTGAGCAAAACGATGTTGGGCGTCGACGTTTTGGTCCACCGTCGGTTTACACAATCCACAGGACCATCATCAGGACAAAATAGTTGCACATATATATCTAAAAATAAATATATCTCATATAAATAGGAAATATCCTTAGTATCCTTGCACATAAGGTATCGTCTACTCACCCAAAAGAATAACACCAGTTAAACACACCCAAAGTGTGAACCAATACACTCCATACAATAGTGTATATATAACCCCAGTCTCAAAAACCAAAGTGTTCAATGTCTAATCATAAGTGAATAACACCATCCTCAGATAAACAAATAAACCTAAATTAAAAACATATTACCAATCACTTCCAGCCAGAAGTTGATAAGCTCCAAAGGACACCAGTGTCCCAAAGTCTAATACAAAAACATAAAATCGACACAAACAATGCAGGTAATGCTAATGTCAGCATTGCTTACTCCTTAGTCACAATTAAAAACCATACTTACAGATTTGCTGAATAGATATTTCATCTACATTTCCTATAAATCAATAAAAACACTTATTGTAGCCTGATCATATATGTCAGTGTCAATGAGTAGAAACATGAAAATATCTCAAATCTCCATGTACTCATGTTATTCAGACCAGTATCCTGTATTATTCTGGAAATGTAAATATTTACAGGATTAACTCAATATGTGATCTCACTGTCACCTTAGTACCCAATAAACGCACCCAACAGTGTATACAAACTAAAGAGGTACTCACAGCAGAATTCTTCTTATATAATATCATCCCAATTGGACTACAGGTCCGTAACATCCCAGTGATTTTTGTTGAAGACGAAGAATATAAGGTTGGTTTTAGCTACGTCTCCAACAAATGCTCTAGAAGCTGGATGGTTTTGAGTATAGAAACAGCATTACGGCATATTGAAAAATTGAAACAAGAGATTGCAGAACTTGAGAAACAAATTGGCGAGGATTCCGTAGCTATGGATATTGATGACTTTCTAAAAAAGCTTGATGCTATCATCACTGATTTCCGGATAAATAATATTCTAAAGAAAACAGAAAAATTACAGAAAGATCTAAAAAACTATAGTAGAAAACGGCCGTATCCCTACCTAAAAAAAGATTTCTTTCAACAAACTGGTAATCAGTCTAATTGGGCCCCTAATCATACAACTTTTTCTGACACTGGTTCCTCAAGCTCTGAGGATAACCAAAATCGGGGGGCAGTTTAAATTACAGAGGAGGACGGGGACATAATTCACCCTCTTTTTTATCAAGAGGTCAACAACAACAGAGAGGACGCTCTCGGAACACCAGGAGAGTCTGGTTCAGGAACCAGTACACCCTCGGGTTACGACAGACACGCAACAGCTACTACGAGTGGTAGATGCAGTGACTCCAGCCATAATGATGAACAATTTGAATATGAAAATTGTTCCAATTTTTAATTTATCATCTCATACACTAAGTTCTAAAGAGATGGAGGTCTTGAGTCATGGATTATCCTTTGTCCCAACAAATAGGAATGATGTCTTTTTGACTTGTGTGGAAATCCCAAAAATGTTTAGAACCTTGCGCCTCAAGTACTTTTTTGCAAATGCGCCTATGGTTCACACAACGAACATCAGTGGTCTGAAATGTCCCTCAACCTTTTTTCCACCAGCTAGTTTAATGCTAAAAGATCTTATCACTTTCGAAAATGTAGTGTTAAATGAAATCCAACAACTCTTTCAAGATAGGAAGTATGTGAAATTTAATTTTTCGAAGGAAGATCAAGCTATTCTTAAATCTCTGTCCAACCGTGATGACCTTATCGTCAAACCTGCGGGCAAGGGAGGAGGGATAATTTTGCAGGACAAATCAGATTATGACCGTGAGGTTTTAAGACAACTTAATAACCCGGCACATTACATCAAACTTACAGGTGATCCAACGTTGAGAATACGCAAAGAAATACTATCATTGACTACCTTGGGAATGGACGGACTCTGGCTAAGCAAAAAAGAATTTGAGTACATGAATAAGAAGGACTATACCATCCCAGCGTTTTATACGCTACCTAAAATTCATAAACATAGCCAAAGTCATCCTGGTAGACCGATTGTGGCTGGTTGCAAGTCAATATTACAACCATTGGCAGAATACGTTGATCATTTTTTGAAACCGATTGTCCCTTTAACTAAAGCATATACACAGGACAGCAGGGATGTCATTGTAAAGTTGGAAGGCCAACCATATGATCCACTCTCTATTATCCTTGTTACAATGGATATAGAGAGTTTGTACACTAGCATTCCACAAAGTGAGGCTCTCCTGGTCATTAGTAACATCTTAGAAGAACGGGTACGCCCACATCAGGTTCCCACTAACTTTATAGTCAAATGTGCAAAGATTGCCCTGGAAGAAAACTTCTTTATTTTTGGTGTAGATTTCTATGGCCAACGTAAAAGTGTGGCAATGGGCGCAATTTTTGCGCCGGACATAGCCAATCTATATGTGGCTTTTAAGACAGAGTGATCTATAACAACAATCCCTTTAGTGACCATTTAAATCAATACCTGAGGTATATCAACGATGTATGCATAGTATGGAATGGAACACATGAAGCGCTACAAAGTTTTCATCATTGGCTTAACCAACAGGATCTAAATTTACAATTTACATTAGAAAGTAATAGTAACACCATCAACTTTTTAGACCTTTCAATTCAAAATGACAACAATGTTCTAACTATGAGCCTGTATACAAAACCTACCGCTAGGAATACCTTATTGAAGTACAATAGCCACCATCCACGTAACCTACGAGATAACCTCCCTTTTGGACAGTTTTTACTTATTCGATGTAACTGTACCAAGAGGGAGGATTATTTTTGTGAGGTAAAGGTACTGCAATCAAAACTTGTCATGAGGTCATACCCGAACAGACTAGTTAAACAAGCCATGAAACGGGCATAGTACTATGACCGTGGGGCTCTACTGACCATAAAAGAAAAACCAGCGGTAGATGCCATAAACACCCAACCTTTAACCTGTGTGATGACGTTTGGCTCAGAATCAAACCAAATTAAGAAGATCATTAAACACAATTGGCATCTGATTAAGAAAGTCGAGCCTCATTTAGCCACACCACGTTTTGCGTTTAAAAGAGGCAGGAATTTACAAGACCATTTAGTAAGGCCCCATAAGGAACCACCATCCACCACGATACAGACACAGTGGGGTCTAGCCCCGATTATTGGATATTACCCATGCGGTAATTGTGCTGCATGTGCTACAACAAGTGTTATGAGGAATTGCAACTTGAATGGCAAGGAAATAAAACGTTATCAGCATTCCTACTGTCATACAAACAATGGTATTTATTGTATACAATGCCCTTGCTGTTTGTCTTATATTGGTAAAACCACTCAGGAGGTTAAGAAACGTGTATTACAGCACCAATCTCGTATAAGATGCAATGTTATTTCTGTTCCTCTTGTAGAACATTACCAGCAAAAGTCACATTTACCAAATGAAATGAAATGGTTTGTTCTCTAGGTAGTTAAGAGTACAAAACGATAATGTTGATCACCTACTCACCCTAAACGAAAATAAGTGGATCTGGACCTGCAATACAGTTGAGAAAGGGCTAAATTCTCTGATCGAATGGCATACCTTGGCAACACTGTAAATTCATATTAAAGGGTTATCATCTGTTGTGCTTGAAAACACTAGGACTAGTCTATTCACATCTATGATGGTAAGTACTCTTTTGTATATTGTGAATATGCAACTGTTCATACTGGAATCATCAAAGTTGCTGTTGTGATAAAGAATCATCCATCTGAGATGCCATGGAGGGTGTGAGTTGGATTTTATTTTTATTTTTATTTACAAACATTCACTAGCAATACCTCTGGACAACTGCAAATAGTATTAGTGTATGAATAGAACGCCAAGTTTGCTTTGAAATTGTATTTCGATTGTAGCCCGTGTGAAATACAGATGAGAAAATGTACATAGCCACGTGGGTTTACTGTAACATTTATTTCTAAATGGCCATGGCTCGTAGGAAATTATCGACAGTAGCAGCAAGGATTCATTGGATATATTGGCACTGTAAGTGTAGTGCTATATATATATTTTAATACACCTCCTTTGCCCTTATCTGATACTGTAATTAGCCTCTGAAGGTTTATCCTACTAGGCTTGTGTCCACTCTAAGATGGCCGCTGTCTCTAGTATATCACTGACGTCACCGCGCATACTGGTGAAAAGGTTTTCTGACCGTCCGATATATTGGCATTCTAAGTATGTGCTATTTTTACATATAAATATAAAATTATCATGTAGACTTATGTCTGATTTGCTATTGAGTATCTATAGGCGTTTTGAAAGCATATCCTTATGTAATTGTGAGGTTTTTGCACTATTCTAAGATGGCCGCGGTTTGACGCGCATTGTCGACGTGATCACGCAGGTTGGGGTAAAGGGACTTTCACTGCGGTAATGGCGTACACGCTGAACTCGGACATTTTGAGTCGGGTGGAAGTGAACGTCGTGGGTTTCCGAATTAAGTACGTTTTCAACAGTTAGCGATATGTTGTGCGGGCTAATGGAGTTGCGGGCAGCTTTTGTTTATCAAGATATCTAATGAGAGTTCTGTTTTTAGGTGATTAATACGCTAAAGAAGAATTCTGCTGTGAGTACCTCTTTAGTTTGTATACACTGTCGGGTGCGTTTATTGGGTACTAAGGTGACAGTGAGATCAGACATTGAGTTAATCCTGTAAATATTTAAATTTTGATATAAGATACTGGTCTGAATAACGTGAGTACATGGAGATTTTAGATATGTTCATGTTTCTATTCGGTGACGCTGACATATATGATCAGGCTACAATAAGTGTTTTTATTGATTTATAGGAAATGTAGATGAAAAATCTATTCAGCAAGTCTGTAAGTATGGTGTCTAATTGTGACTAAGGAGTAAGCAATGCTGACATTAGCATTATCTGCATTGTTTGTGTCGTTTTTATGTTTGTGTATTAGACTTTGGGACATTGGTGTCCTTTTGAGCTTATCAACTTCCGTCTGGAAGTGATTGGTAATATGTTTTTAATTTAGGTTTATTTGTTTATCTGAGGATGGTGTTATTCACTTATGATTAGACATTGAACACTTTGGTTTTTGAGACTGGGGTTATACGTACACTATTGTATGGATTGTATTGGTTCACACTTTGGGTGTGTTTCACTGGTGTTATTCTTTTGGGTGAGTGATTGATTAATTGATTGATTGATTGAGTAGACGATACATTATGTGCAAGGATAATAAGGATATTTCCTATTTATATGAGACATATTTATTTTTAGATATATATGTGCAACTTTTTTGTCCTTATGATGGTCCTGTGGATTGTGTAAACAGACGGTGGACCGAAACGTCGATGCCCAACATCGTTTTGCTCACATATGAATCTCTTATGATCTTGAAATTGATGTATTATGATTTGAAAGTTCTTTTATGTATGGTATTTCGATTCCCCATACAAAAAGCAAAAGGTGTTATATACTACTTGGAATTAGGTCTGCAAATCTAGTAGTATTTGTGTTGCCATGTTGCATTCTTAAATAATAATAATAAATAATAGTACAAAATTATAATTTCCTTGCATTGGTTAATGCGTGATCACTTTTGTGACTCATTCGAAATTGCATTGGTGCTAGGCAGCTAAATTAGCACCAGCGTAGGAGGAAACTCAGGGCTGCACCATATTCGTGTAAATAAGGAGCAGCACTGCATGTCAGAAGTGGCAGAGCATGGCATTAAGCCAAGGTGGCTAATGCCATACTCCGCAAACCTCCCTCGTAAATATGCCCCTAAGTTTACTACATATATTTCCCCAAAAATCACCAACATAAGAAACATAATGACAGCACTTATGCCTGCCCCATTCCCCTCTTATATCCTGTCCACATACCAACTTCAGTAAGCTAGTGTGAAAATCCACCTACATTTTCCTATCAGAACTCAATCCTATTATCAAAGTATGCAAGCCATCCTTTGTAACATCTGAACCTCCCAGTCCTTAGACTAGCAAACCTCTTGGACTCACATCGATGGCCTGATGATGAGTTGAACAATGTGAATTACAGGTTCTCTTCTAAACTATTTAACTATGTGTTAGACAGGCAGGAATGGTGGAACATTGTGCAGACCTACATTTTCCAGGGCAAATTTCTAATAGTTTGCAAGGTTTCAGCCTATTTAATATTACATAAAACCCTGATGAGGGAGGAATCACGAAACACTGGTGTCTAGAGATCTGATTTTGAAAGACGCCATTAGCTGAAAAATAATATGAACTTTGTGTGAAAAACTAAAGTATAACTACCAAGGCGCTATAGGGTAATGGCGCTGTTACATGCAAACAGTGCGCTCCTACCCACTTTCACTGATAAAAGGCTCTCGTGAGCCGCCCCCTAGCTGACGAGCTTTGGAACGCCTGCACACAATGAGTGGGATTATACCTAAGAAAATTAGCAGCATGTCCAGTAACCAATATTCTCTATATGTGAGGGAGGAATCCCGTAACACTGGTGTCTAGATATAAGATTTTGAAAGACGGCATTAGGTGAAAAATAATATGAACTTTGTGTGAAAGACTGAACTACAACTACCAAGACGCTATGGGGTAATGGTGCTGTTGCATGCTAAAAAGGTAAGGAGGCGCCCTATATTGGTTTGTGGGACCAGGGGAGATAAGTTACGAAACAAGGGGTGTCCCGAAATAACGCAAAATATGCTATCCTATCAACTAGAGCAAAAGTTGATACAAAACAGTGCAAATCAAATGATCGCTCAAAGACAAACTGAATTCAATGTACTAATTCTGAGAGAGGCAAGGTAGAACTAAATGTGGTTGTAGAACAAAAATCATATGCATAGGTCCAACATACTAATTCCAAAATGGACAAACCAGCTGTTGTCAGTAGGGTAACATTTGTAAATATTTATTGCATACAGCTGTTTGAAAACAGTTTAGAATTTATAATGTATTTAAAAGCATTTGTTAATCAACATAAGTATCTACACAATTTTTAATAATCAATCACATGATACACAGTTACACAAATGCCAAAAATATTATAAAAGCATTTTAAAAAATCAAGAATCAGGAACAAACACCTTTATTAAAAGTTTTGTCATTGAATTCTGAGCTCAGGGAGCCTAACCTCAATTTATATATCTTTCCTCAATTGAAAGATACACTTGTAAAATGTTACAAGGCAGCTCCAATGATCACCTATTGCAAAGGCAGCCTTTCAATAGTGAAAAACGTAAGCATGGGCAAATTTTGCGAATCTGGCATTCGCGAATTTGCGTATTTGCAAATTCGCAATCCCCAAAATCCGCGAACTCTCGCGAATTTGTGGATTTTTTTTTGTGTTCGCAAGGGTTTCTGCCAGTTCGCCAGGGTTTTGTACCAGTTCGCAATTGCGAACTTACTTGTCGGCTCGCAACGGTCGCGACCTTGTTGTTTCTACGTCTGGTTCATCATCACAGGTTCACAGCACCCTCTGTTTCACAACTGCCACCCTCTGGTTCACCCATGCCACCCTCTGGTACATTACTGCCACCCTCTGATTCATCACTGTAGATTATGGGGGGGGGAAGCAAGCACACCTGCCCTGCTTCAACTGACATGAATTAATTTCTGGTTCATCACTGTAGATTATGGGGGGGGAAAGCAAGCACACCTGCCCTGCTTCAACTGACATGAATTAATTTGGGGTTGATTAATGTGTCACTGAATTTAAACTTCCTGTCTGGCACCTGCTTCCTTATCTGTAATTTGCTTTCTGTTGCAGTGCAATTTTTTTCCCAGGACCTTTGTGGCCTACTTGTAGCTATTCTATGAGCCTGCTGTGAGGGTCAGAGCAGGGTCATAGAATAGTTGCAAGTAGGCAACTGAACTCTGGAGGGGCCCCTCAGGAAGCACTACAGGGCATGGTTACTAATGATGAGTTTGAACTTTTGCACCTGCTGTTTGCTTTCAGTTTTTTTCAGAAGGTTTAGGCTGCTTGCTGGTGGATTTCTTGTTCAGAATTGCAAATTTTGTAATTTCGCGAGTGCGAGATTGTTGCTGCCCGCCACATCTACATGTTCGCAATTGCGAACTCTTGCGATGCGTCGCCAAACTCCCGCGGGATCCCGCAGCAAGATCCAAAATGGCGCAGCACTCGCAAAATATCGAGAAAAACAACTCGGCAAACGCTGAATGACGGTAAGTGAACGCCGCACGCCGCAATATTGTATCACCAAGCAAAAAAATACACTGCGTGCGAATTTGCGGATTTTCAGTAAATTCGCGAGAGTTCGTGGATTGCGAATTTACCGAAAATCCGCAAAATCCGCGAGCGGAACGGATTTTCCGCCCATGCTTAGAAAAACGAAATGCATCGTATTTCACTATGAGGACATGTAACACACACTACTACATGTCCTACTTTTCACATACACTGCACCCTGCACATGGGGATACCTTGGGACTCCTTAGGGTTACAAATTACTAGAAAATTGAAGTTTAGACATGGCAGTAAATATTGTGCAGAGACATTGCAGTGACAGGTCTGAGACACCTTTGAAAGGCTACTTGTGTTGGTGGCACAACCAGTAAATCAGGTCCACTGACAGCATTTAATTTACAGGCCCTGGGCACACACAGTGCGCTTCTAGGGACATATCAGTAAACCAAATATACCAAAAATGGAAAACCAATCATAATACAATTTACAGGAGGAGCACTTTCACTTTAGCTCTGAACAGCAGTGAAAAAGTGTGCAGAGACACTAAACCAGCAAAAACGAAGTCAAAAACAGTAGGCCAAAAACCAAAACGTCTGGGGATTAATCCAACAACAACAGGCTCCACGATATGTATGGCACTAAGCGTTCAAGAGAATAGTATAATTTCCAATACAATGTAAGTGGCCTTACTGAACAGTTAAACCAGCTGAGTGAAATCAATATATGGATACCGTTTGAGATGCAGTGCACATATGCTGTGGCATTGATTGGCAGTGTTAAAAAGAACGGAGTCCTAACACTATGAAAAAATATGGTCCAAAAACGATAAAAAATCTAAGATGAGTGCACAGAAAATGGTATTTTGCTACCCTCACCAAAGAAAATTAGGATTTTTTCTGCCCATGCATGAAAATGAAAGACTTTATCTCCAAAACAGCTACCACAGCACTCTTCCAGCAAGGGGAGATACAGAAGATATAAACACATATATTTTAACACAAGTGAAGGACCAATTAACACATCATTTTTAGACAGATTAGACTATTTCAATATTGTTTGAGTTGCAGCCTCTCCATCCAATACTCCTTTGCTTTATGAGGCAAAGTCCTTAAAGTTGATACCTGGGGCTACAAATTATATAACTATTCCCCTACCTCAGCCTATTGCCAGCAAGTCAACAGGCCTCCTGCCAAAAACTAGACTTTACAAAAGTTCTTTGCATTTGTATTAACACACTAAAGAGTGACTCTACTACCTCTCTGACACACTATCCAGATGCACACGTATTCTTAAACCATAATATCTACTAACCTCAACAATTTAGCTAGTATTCTGCCATAGTGCACTACCTCCCAGTTACAGACTTCTCTAATTCCTCCTTTAGAGAAGAAGAATAATACCTTGCTGTACATATGCATGATTCATGTCAGTGCTTACTACATCAACATGTGCCAATTGTTTTTTGCCTATAGGATCAAATGTTATGTACATGTCACACCTTTAGGTAAATGCTTTGTCATCACCAATTTCAACAGGACTGGTGCAATTATCGCATATAATAACTGTTAAACTTATCTAGAGTTATACCCATTATTCAACCACTACCTCAACTGTATGACCTCGATAATTAACGAATGTGCTCCCCTGCAACTAAAGAGTTTCCACGAAAGACTCTAATCCCTTTTTCAACGGTCTTCTTAACGAGGACAGACGTTCTCTCAGAATTGCTGATTGCAACTGGAGATGGGTCCCATCCGCCAAGCTCCTCCTGACTCTAAAAAGAAAGAGAAATGCTTACTATCGAAAGGTCAAGCTCACCAAAGCAGACTTCTTCAGCCAACAACTTGACTAGGCAAGAAATCAACCCAAAAAAGTTTTTGAATTAATCAAAACTCTATCTAAGGATCAACCTCAACGTCCACAAGATTTAACTCACTCACAACCCATGTGTGAAGACTTTTCTAACTCATTTCATCTAAAGACTGAGAACATCAAGAAAGATCTCCTCAATGATCTAAACATTCACTCTTGCCCCATCACCAAAACCTTAATATCCCCATTTGAAACACAACAAATCCCGTCAAAGTTTGTCTTAAAAAATGACGCACCATGGTCATACTTTTACACCTATGTACACGATATAGGTAAATTTCTCAATGCTCTGAAGCCTTCCAAACACCTCACTGACCCTCTCCCCGCAAAAGCGGTTAAATATCTTACCCCTTTGCTACTACCTCTCTGGACCAAAATCATCAACAGTTCACTCCTACAAGGTTGCATCCCTGACTCCCTAAAGGTGAAGCAGGTGTCTCCCGTCCTTAAGAAACCCACAGCTGACCCCACGAACCTGAACAACTACCGCCCTATCTTCAATATTCCTACCCTGGCCAAACTTCTGGAAAAATGTGTTCACCACAAACTGACAAATCATATTGATCACTTCAACCTTCTTAACAAACACCAATCCAGCTTTTGTGCAAACCATAGCACGGAAACAACCATGACACACATCACATATAATGCACTGCAAATACTTGATCAAAATGAAGCATGCCTTCTGATCCTGCTAGACCTCTCATCAGCGTTCGATACGGTAAAACATGAGAACCTGATAGATCTGTTGAAACACAGAATGGGTCTATCAGGATCAGTACTCAACTGGTTTACCTCTTTTCTGCAAAACCGGACACAAAAATTCATGGTCAACAACACCCTGTTCAAACCTGTGCCAGTTACGCTAGGAGTCCCACAAGGTTCCTCGCTATCCCCTACACTAACTTATTCATGGAACCACTTACCGATCTGCAACAAGCGCCCAACGTGCAATTTCACATGTACGCTGCCGATACCCAACAGTACCTCAAGATCCACACCCTTGATGACATTAATTTGCTTAACACTACTCTTAAGACCACCTCAACATGGCTGGCAGAGAATCACCTCAAATTGAATGCTTTAAAAACTGAATTCCTCGTAATTGCCCCACCCGCCAAAGTCCCCATAATGTACAATTTGATCTAACACCTTACAGCACTCAACGTTCAACCAGCCATTGTAGATTCAGCGAAATCATTGAGTATAACTCTGGACTGCAACCTCAATATGCAGAAAAACATTAGTATTGCAGCGAAGGGAGCAAACTTTCAGATTAATACACTAAGGAAGCTGAAACCCTTCCTACCTTCCAATGACTTCAAGATGGCAGTTCAAGCTCTAGTTGTACCGCGGCTGGACTATGGAAGTGCCTTGCTATGCGGTCTCCCCCAAACCACTACAGCTCACTTAGGAACCTCCACCAAAGCGGCAGCGAGACTCATCACTGGCTCGAAAAGAAGGGACCACATCTCCCCTGACATAACATCTCTAAACTGGCTGCCATTTGAAGCCAGAATCCACCTGAAAATAGCATGCTTGACGCATAAGGCCTTACATCACAATGCACCCAGCTATCTCACACAAGAAATCACAATATCCGGTGGGATAAGATCCACAAGAAGTGCGGAAAACCTTCTTTTGAAGGCACAAAAATTCAACAAGAAAAAAACGTATAAACGATCCTTCTCAGGAATGGCACCCAGGATATAGAATGCCCTTCCACCGGAAACAAGACTGAACCCCTCCACCTCATCCTTCAAATTGGAAGTAAAAGGCATCCTTATGGCAAAATTCACTTAAACATAGTCCCATGTTTCTGTGAGAACTTCCATATCCTTTATCAAACTTGTCAACCTAATCAATATATTTGCCATTGCCAAGTTTTGTCAGTTTGCCCTTGCTCTGCACCTTACTGCTTTGCTGTTTGTATGCTCAGTGATTTGCTATATATTTTACTTTCTTATCTTTATTGTACTACTATGACTCATCAGGCCACTACTGTTCTGCATCTTGTTGATTTGCTTTTTGTTTTCACTATGATGCTATGTATTATGGTCTTGCATATCCTTAATGTATGATATAACAAAACTCATTCAATGTAAAGCGCTCTGATACCCGCAAGGGTCTTGTCCGCACCCTATGAAACTTTCAAATAAATAAATAAATAAAACTGTATGCTATCGCATTATAATCACAGAGTTCCCTTTTCTGTTGAATTTTTTAACATTATTTATAGTATACATGCACACTAAAATGTCTTGGCACCATAATAGAAAGTAGAGACCAACACAACAACTTTCCAAAAACTGTTTTTGTCTTAATTCGAAAAACTACTATTCTCATGTACTAGAAAAGGAAATGGGTTCCAAAATTTGGCAGCGTCAGCTTTAGAAACCTGAGTCTAAGCACCACGAGCTTGAGCAGGTGGATGGATTTACAAGCATGACTTGGTTGATGTTATTCAAACATGTTATATAAAACATGGGGAGTGCACAAAGACCCCCTAATAGACAACGGCCACAGATGTTAACAGACTTCTTCAAGAAGCTAGTGTATTGTGGTCACAACCGAACACGTGATCTGAATTTTGCAATCCGTTTAAAAAGAAAACACTGTGACATTTTGAAACAAATAAAGAAAATTGAAAATGTGTCACCCAGATATAAACTATTGCCTAATCCAAACTCTAAAGGAATTTCTAAAAATAACTCTATTAACTGAACCAAGAAGGAATGTACTGAAGTGGTCTCAGCTCGTGGAAGCATCTACTAGGCACACCTGTAGCTTGCTTTGCTAGTGAGAATTTAGAAACACTTTTTAAGCCAAGGTTATTAATCTTCTAAGCAGACTAGGCGTTTACACACAGTCATGCTGGCCTTAATGCAGCATCCCAAGAATAGTGCTTCAATGGATTGTGCACTTGCACTTGAAGCAGAAGCTGATGCTTTATTGGCCTGCCATCTGTTAAAAAAAACACTTAAGGGAACTTAAGCAGTTCCTGTCCATGTTCCTGTGATTAGATACCAAAGCTTCTCAATGCAAAAATCAGGAGGATATGTACAAGGAAATGCAGGAGAGAGGTGTTAGCCTTCCTGGCTTAACGCCTTTCTCTCCATTTCTGAAACACAAAGCTGAACCATATTTACAAGAAAGTGGTACAGCCTTGCATTTCCTCCTCTGATGCCCCTAAGTTTAGCAACTTAGTGCCAACAATCAATCAATCAATCAGCAAAATTTGTAAAGCGCACTATTCACCCGCTAGGGTCTCAAGGCGCTGGGAGGAGGGGGAGCCGCTACTGCTCGAACAGCCAGATCTTGTGTTGCTTCCTTAAGGAGAGATGGTCCTGGGTCAACCGAAGGTGGGTGGGGAGGGAGTTCCATGTCTTGGCCGCCAGGTAGGAGAAGGATCTTCCTCCGGTGGTGGTTCTGCGGATTCGTGGGATGGAGGCGAGGGCGAGGCTGGCGGATCGAAGCTGGCGGGTTGGTGTGTAGAATGTGAGGCGGCTGTTGAGGTATTTGGGGCCCGTGTCGTGAAGAGCCTTGTGTGCGTGGGTGAGGAGCCTGAACATGATCCTCTTGCTGACGGGGAGCCAGTGCAGGTTTCTCAGATGGGCCGAGATGTGGTTGTGGCGGGGGATGTCCAGGATGAATCGTGCCGAAGCGTTCTGTATGCGCTGGAGTCTTTTCTGGAGTTTGGCTATGGTTTATCCATAGAGGGTGCTCCCGTAGTCCAGTCAGCTGGTGAGGAGGGCTTGGGTGACCGTCTTCCTGGTTTCGGTGGGGATCCACTGGAAGATCTTACGGAGCACGCACAGGGTGTTGAAACAGGATGACGAGACGGCGTTGACTTGTTTGGTCATTGTGAGCGAGGAGTCCAGGATGAAGCCCAGGTTGCGTGCATGGTCCGTTAGTTTGGGGGCGGAGCCCAGGGCCTGGGGCCACCAGGAGTCATCCCAGGCAGAGGGGGAAGGTCCCAGGATGAGGACTTCCGTCTTGTCTGAGTTCAGTTTCAGACGGCTGAGCTTCATCCATTCCGCGACGTCTTTCATTCCTTCCTGGAGGCTGGTTCTGGCGGTGTTGGGGTCGTTGGTGAGGGAGAGTATCAGCTGGGTATCGTCAGCGTAGGAGATGATGTTGAGGTTGTGTTGGCGTGCGATGGCTGCAAGTGGGCTCATGTAGACGTTGAAGAGGTTAGGGCTGAGCGAGGATCCTTGCAGAACGCCGCAGATGACTTCGGTGGCCGCGGCGCGGAAGGGGGAGGCGGACTCTCTGGGTTCTTCCGGCGAGGAACGAGATGATCCACTCCAAGGCCGTTCCTTGGATTCCGGTGTTGCTGAGGCGCTCTACTAGGGTGCAGTGGCATACGGTGTCGAAGGCTGCAGAGAGGTCTAGGAGGATGAGGGCGGCTGTTTCCCCTTTGTCGAGCAGGGACCTGATGTCGTCGGTAGCTGCGATGACATCAGGCACTCCTGCACCAGAGTGCAAGGGTGTGTGTGTGTGTGTGCAGGGTAGGATTGTTTATGTGTATGAAGGTGTTCCTTCATGCACATAAACAATCCTAGAAATACCACCCAGTCACTTTCATGCGTGCTGCTTCATGCAGCACACATGAAAGTGACAAAATTGCATTTTTTTTAAAGTTGGTTTTTGTGCAGGAAGAGAAATCTTCCTACTACACATAAACAAACAATGGCACTTTGCTTTTTCCATGTGTGCTGTACAAGGAAGCACACATGGAAGCAAAAACGAGGAGAAATAATGCATTTCTCTTTGTTTCGCCATCTTAAGGCCAGTTTTTACCGGGTCTTACTTTTGGCGCTGCCTCCTATGTACACCACTCTTGTACATAGGAGGTAGCGTCAAAATGAATGGGTGTTGTGGTGGAACGTCCACCGCAACACCCACTGCCCACCCCTTTCGAGCTAACCATAGCGAGAAAGGGTGCCTTATGTACAAGGCAACGTTAAGCCACGTTAAGTGGCTTGACCCTGCCTTGACAAAAGGCGTAGCCCCTATCGCCACCACAATGTCAATATAGGTGACATTGTGGTGGTGATAGGTACTTGTAGATGTGCCCCTCAGATCATTAAATCAACCCCTGTCACCCCTTCAGACTGCATTGCGGAGAATATGGGAGGGAGTTGCTGGGGGACAATAGGTGCTGTGGCTTGACTACTGGTGTACCTATACCTGTTGAGGTCAAGCATGAACTGCCCTGTGGGAGCTTAATGAACATGACTGTCCAATGCCCCCTCCCCCTGGGGAGATCACATTGCAATCCAGTGTCAAGGAGTTATGGTCTCCTGATATATCTATATTAAAGAAAAATAAAACATACTTTGTCATTGGCATCTTTGGCATGGTTTCACCAGTCTTTTTGCCTCTACCTCCTGTATTGCTTTATGCTGGACTTCATTGTTGCTGGTTTATGTAGTCTGGGCACTTTATTCACTGCTGATCTGTGCTAAAGTGCAAGTGTTCCCCTTGTAAACCGAAACTCCTATTGGTTATCCATGATTGTCATTTTTTATTTATTGGTAAGTCCCTAGTAAAGTGCACTTGGTGTGCCCAGGACCTGTAAATCAAATGCTACTAGTGGGTTTGCAGCACTGGTTGTGCCACCCACATGAGTAACCCTGTAAACTTGTCTCAGACGTGCCATTGCAGTGTATGTGAGTGCAGTAGTTTTAAACTGTCATGTCGACCTGGTGAGTGCACCCACTTGCCAGGTCCTAACATTCCCTTTTACTACCTGTATGGCACCCCCTAAGGTAGGCCCATGGTACCCCCATGGGCAGGGTGCACTGTTTTTGAAAGGTAGGACATGTACTAAAGTGTTTCACATGTTCTGACACTGACAGTGAAATACTGAAAATTTTGTTTTTCACTATTGCAAGGACTAACTCTCCCATAGGCTATCATTGGTAGTACCTTGTAACATTTTACAAGTGTACCTTTCAATTCGGAACAGATTGAGATTTGGATTTCAGGGTCTCTGAGCTCAGATTTTAAAAGCACATCTTTTAGTAAAGATATTATTTTAATTGTGTGTTTGAAAATTCCACTTTTAGAAAAAACAATGTATCTAGGTCCAGATCGCTGTACCGGGAAGAATGTATGACATTGTTCTGCATTCTGTCCATCAATAGTTCTTTTTACATTTAGAAAGTGGGAATGTTCTTGTTTAACCACACTGTGCCTCTGCCTGTGGAAGCAACAACTGGTTTAGACTGACAGAGCCGGTTGAAGGATTAACTCTAGGCAGTCACATTAAGGGATTTGAGGTGTGCCTTGCACCTGATGGCCATCAACAGGCTGATGGGTGTCCCTGAGCCAGAGTGGTGGGAGGAGTCATCACTGACAGCTGAGTAGGTCGGCGCCTTGCCTCTCACAATTCTGTCTCCACCCGCCCCCCCTGGAGTGTGACTAGAGCCAAGAGAGGACAAGGCATGTGCACAACAAAGATTATGCCTTGCAGAATGCCTACTTCAAAGGGAAAGGGGTATAACTATTTGACTTAAAATCCCAGACCTTTAAAACACTTCTGGATCAAGAGAATACTCTACCAAGGAGAAGACTGGACGAGCTGTAAGGAAGAGTCCTGCCATTTTTTTGTCTGTAGTTTTGCCTAATTGACCTGCAGTTGCTGCTTCTGCTTTGGAGAGGAAAGGACTGTGCTGTGTAACCTACTTGCGAAGTTTCTCCAAGGGCATGTGTGTGCTTGCCTCCAGTTAAGAAGTCTCATGGCCATCAAAGACTTCACCTGCAGCATCCATGAACTCAACTGCTGAGAGTTCCGACCTGCCAATTGGTGCCAATTTCAGTTCTGGGCCCTTGGGGGTTGTACCTACAGCAAAAAGATACAACAGTCTTCATAATCGATTATTCACCCCTCCAACTCCTTTTATTCCGACACAGCACCGCTGTGCAGAAAAAGTTTCCACGCACTGCCACTGTATGGTCAAAGAAATTTATGCAGCACCTGCCCGCAGCCGAAGCACCTGTTACAGCCCAAGTTCAGCGCACCGTGTCTCTGAGACCCCTGCACTGACTATGATACAAGTCCCTGTTGTGTGGCTGAAAGAATCAACGCATTATGGGACCACGGCTGAAGAAATCAATGTAGAGCCTGTTTGCCACTGCCACATAAACCTCCAGCATGTCCAGATTTTCATGCATCGCACCTGTGAGCCAAGATTTCCACTGCATCACCCACAGACCAGAACCGTCTTGGATTTCCATGCATTACTTCCCCTTACAGTCCAGATTTGACGCAACACTTCTCCTTCATACAGCAGAACTGACACATCGCCTTTCTAAGGATGCAGTAATCGACGCATTGCTGTGTTTTGCAATGCTTTCCTCTTCTGTAGCTGTTGTTCTTTGTGGAATGCCGACGCATCTAAGGTACTTCGTGTAAAATCACAGCATCCATAGAGTTCCATGGACAGAATTGCTCAAAACCTTTAAAACATGATATCTTTAGTTCTATATGTTGAATTTTTGTTGTGTTGTTCTTGTTTGGTTTAGATATAGATTGCTAATTGTTCTAAACTGGTGTGGTGTCCATTTGTAGTGTTTTTACTGGGATACAGTGTGTTATGTACAGATGCTTTACACTTTGCCTCTGAGATAGGACTGACTACTCATGCCAAGCTACCACACTGGTGAGCAGGCGTTATCTTGGGTGTCTAACTCTGTCACCCTGACCAGAAAGAAGGGTGTATACCACTGTCAACTAGAGACCTCCATTTCTAACACCTTGTAAATTAAAAAAGTTAAATACTGTAAGGCTGTTTGCTGTCCATTTTCCACTGCATCAGAGCATTATGAAACAATTGTAATGCTAGCATCCCCATCATTGTTTTGGATGTTGACGTCAGCTGTGCTTCAAACTCTGTAGTCCTAGAGGTGTTCGAAATTTGTGCAATTTGCTTTCTTGTAATTATCCGAAATTCTACAACAATTAAGCAAATTTATGAAAAATCAGCATTTAGCACTACATCTTTGTGCAAAATGTGTCTTCTGTTCATTTTGGGATTGAGAACTAATTTTGTGCTAAAAAAGTAGCGCAAAAGTAGAAGTACTGCGAACGACTGCCGTTCATGCTCCCATCCTAAAATATTACCATGCAACTACAATATGCAGTGAAATGGCATAATTTTGGGGAATTTCTAGTGCAAAGAGTAAAGTGAACTTCGCAAAGTTAGGTGAGACAGCTGGTGTAACAGAAATTTCTATCGGGCATCTGTAGTTGCGAGTCCTTCAGATGACATCAGCAGCACTGTCTTATGAAGAGCATTTGGTCAAGGCACCTAAGCGTACAGAGTAAGACACCTTGGGGCAGCTGCTTAGAAACAGAAAGGCAGAGCTGGCCTATCTCCCTGTCAGATGTGCAGAACATCACAAGCATGATCCTAAGGAGCTGAGGCAGAAGTTCAGATGTCTACAGGCAGCGAGCAAGTTCAGTGAGAGAACAATATCTGAGAGCTCACAGAGAAGCTCTGCTCCAGGGGAATAGCTGATTCGGTTGTATTTTTATTTATTTCTTCTATAGCGGAGGGTGTTATGTGTTGAATCAATTTCAAAGGACACAAAGACTCGAGCAGGGCTTATGTCGCCGGAGGCTTCATTTTTTGTGACAAAAACACACAGCATTTCTCATCTCGAGGAGGCTGGAAGTGTCTGCTCGAGAAAATATATTAATAAGGCAGGGGAGATGAAAGAGAGACAGCTGTGATGAAGTGTATCTTTGGTGTGAACGGTATCAGGATAGCCTAGATAAACCGCAGAGACGCCACTACAGAAGATGACTGATAATCAATTCTAATGAAATATCTTGCAGGGTGACTGGAGCGTTCTTCTACCTGGGAGAAATAGGATCCTCTGGAGATGCTGAATTCCTTAAATGGATGAAAAACAAAGGTGCATCTGTTTCGACATTTGTATCCATGGACTACAGTGCGTATATGCCTTCTGCAACATGAGTTTGATTCTTCTTACTACTAAAATGCGTTTTCTTGATTGATGTGGGAGTTAAAGAGGCTTTGGGCCTTACTGTTGCTACTTTGAGACTATGTGAATCATTCCGAACCTCGGAACGGGAAAACATGTGGTAAATGTGTGTTATTTCCTCCAATTTGAACTTCCCAGTCTCAGAATTCGCAGAGGTTGCACATGCGGTTTTAGCTAGGCTTTTAAAACTTATGTTACCAGCTGAAATGATTATATTTGGTTTCGAAAACGAATTCACCGATTTACTAGATGATTACGCAGGGCAGCGCAGCAGACGCAAATGCTGCTCAGCTCTGTGAGAAGGAAATGAGAAGGAGAGGGCCTTGTTTACAGAAAGATGGCACTCTCCTCACCTCTCCATTGCTCCTAGATGTGCCGCCTTGTGCCACAGACACACCTTTGCACCATAGTGCAAGGGTGTCTCCGTGAGTCTAGCACAGACTGGAAGGATGCCCTTCAAGGACAAAATACTAGGCATAGGCTAACTTTAAACCTTTTCCCACTTTGAATGTCTGCTGTACAGTGCAGCCTACATAGAAAGTCATAAAAGAAAGGAGAAATGAAAGCATTTCCCCTTCACAGTGGCTATTTGAAATTGGCGCAGTTTCTTTACGCAAAATCCTGTCTACATTTTTAGGTGACTAAGACCTCATTTATGAGGAATTGGCGTATGCCAGTGACACAAGTCTTCTTACTGCACTGCCCTACACCAATTTGAAAGGGAAAGAATGCACAGTATTTATGAAATACTGTGCATTCCTGTACTTTCCACTGCACTGCAACACAATCTGCTGCCTAACGCTGCTCCCTTGCTCACTTTGCCACTGGATTCAAGCAAGCCGGGCTGAAGACGGCTGGAATGCCAGAAACCGGTCCTCGGAAGCCTGTTTCCGGTCCTGGGAAGACATGGCTTGGCAGTTCGGGCTGGACTGTTCCCATGAGGCACAGGGTCAGACTGATTTGCATATAGCCATGTCTGAACTGGGGTGGCAGAGTGGGCTAAAGAACGGTGATGGATTAAACCCAGATCCTTTGACTGGGTAAGCGTGTTTGATTGATTCAGATGCTCCGTCCAGCACCACCCCCTTTTGTAACGCTGGAGAAGGCACCCTTGCACCATGTTGCAAAGGTGCCTCTGTTTCAAGTTGATTGTTTTATGCAAGAAGGGTCAATCCAGAGAGGCGTTTTTGTCTTTCAGTGTGTGCTGCGGAATGAAGCACACATGGAAAGAGGAAAAAATGAAGAGAAATAAAAAACTTGTTATGCCTGCTCTGATGTGACTTAAGGTTTTGTCGCTCCCCACGTTTACATGATTGGACAAATCTGGCCAGTCTCAAAATCCATAGGTGTTGCAAGTCAAGACCCACTGCAAAGCTCATGGAAGGCCTCCTTGATGAAGAGTAAAGTAAGGCAGCAACTTGCCCGGCTTTGACTTTCTCCATATCTACAAAGCCCATGCAGAGTGGCTTTGCGTCAATTCATAGATGTGATTATGAGGCTTGCACTGCTGAAGCATCAAAAGCAGTGAGGCTCCGGCAGCTCAAGCCTCTCATAAATAAGCCCCATAGGGTTTTACATCAAAAACCTTGGGCGCTTGCATCAAGTAATGTTACTTTCAAGTGATTTTCCGGCACTAAACAGGTTTTGCATTGGAAAGTAAATAGGTAAAATACGTTTTTGTATCGATTTGCATCACTTTTATGAAGCAAACACAGTGTAAAATCTAATTAAACATACCCCTTAGTCTCTGAACATCATACTCTATTTTCAATGCGATTGCAGTTTCAAAATTGTGGCCCATATTTAATAGCTGATCATGCAGAGAAGTGCAGCAGCCACAAATGCTGCACAGTGCTGTATGAGAAGGAGAGCGCCATATTTACAGAAATATGTCACTCTCCTCCCACCTCCCTAGCATCAGTGCAGAAATGTGCTGCTGTGCTCCAGGGACACAGCTTTGCACCATAGTGCAAGTTTGTCACCATGAGTCTATCATAGGTTTTTAAGCTTAGACTAACTTTAAACCTTTCCCCACTTTGAATGTTTGCTGTACAGTGCAGCACACATGCAAAGTTGGAAAAGAAAGGAGAAGGATTTCTTCTTCATGGTTCTTATTTGAAATGGGTGCAGTATTTTGTTTCAATAAATTGTCTACTTTTTAAATAGGGCATTTTAAGCTCATTAGAAGACCAAGATTGACTTGCCCCCTCTCCAAGGTCTTTCCCAAATACCAATGTTGGTGGAAATAGATATTGTGGGGCTAAGGGGCATAAATATGAAAACCTAGTGGTCCAGGACCAGCCAACTCCCCACTCTCAGGAAGCCCAGGACATGGTCACCATGAATCCAATCTCAAAGGATACGTATGAATCTATAGCTATTACTACCTTAGAACAGTTTCCACCTAGTAAAGAAAGCGGACTAGTTAACACAGTAGTCCTACCCGCCTCACATGAAAATGCAGAGAGAACATAATGTAAAATAGTATACTAGAATGTTGCAGGGCTGCTGTCTAAACAGACGAACCCTTTTTTCGGGGAATTTATAATGACTCATAATATTTTATGTTTTCAGGAAACGTGGGCAAAAGAGGCAATCCATATTAATGGATTTAAAACATTCAACACTCCCGCTATTGAAGGCAGGAGTGTAAGAGCATAAGGGGGACTTGGAACGTACATATCAAATAGATTGGAAGTGAAAAAGATAGAGCTTCAGGCAGAGGAACCTTATTATCAATTGATTTTAATCCTTGTTGATAGAAATGATTGTATATTATTGATAAACTTCTATAATAATATTCCCCCAGACAAAGTAAGAGACATCTTAATACAACTATGTAATAACTTTCTGACCACATACAGTAAAAATCGCAGAGATATTATGTTAATGATAGTAGGGGACTTTAATTGCGCCTTGTACCCAAGTGAAGGAGGTAAGCCTGTGGTGTTGTAATTGAAGAAGGTATTAGAAATACCCATTTCCATCATTCTCCACTGGCGGACTTGTACAACAGCTTGGTTTTTAGTATGGGCTTGGGCTTTGCTAACGAGTTAACTAATAAACCTGCATCTACGCCCCACATTTATAATGGAGGGGCTGTTACTCCACTATAGACTATATTCTTATATTGAATAGTCATGCCCACAGATTAAATCCATTTCATGTGGATGATAAGTAATTGAGGAACCATTTCCCACTATGTCTCTCAGTTTTAATACCATCCAGTAAGTCGCATAGCGGACGAGGTGGTCCTGCTGGCCCGAACGCCAGTAGGACTGCATGTCTGATTGACGGGTTTGTGGAGTTTATGTCTAGCCTTGACTTATCTGCCAACTTGACAAAATCATATATAATGGAGCAGGGCCCAAAACATAAAGGCAAACATTTTAACTACAGAATAGGCGCTACAAGTCTGGCAAAAGTGCAGACTTTTTTATACCTGGGCATTTTATTCAATAGAAATTTGAATTTTAAACCACTGATCGAAGAACATGGTAGTAAGCTGCCAGCGAGCTCAGGAGCGGTTATGAATTTTGGGAGCAGACTGGGCCTTTGGGCTCCTGAACAAATGCTGACCATGTACAACTTGATCACTGTTGCTAAGGTTGTGTACGGGGCAGAGTTATGGGGAATGGCAAATGCAACCAGTTTACAGACCAAGGAAAACAAATACTTAAGGAGGCTGCTTAAAGTCCCCCAATCTGTACCGTCATGTATAGTACATGAGGAACTTGGCTGTAAGTACCTGGAGGACAGGGTGAGGTAAGGACCCCTCATGGCCTGGTTTAAAATATGGGTCAATCCGGATGTCAATCTGTCGCGGCTGATTATTACAGATTGTTTGGGGAATGAGAAAGGTATGTCTAATCCCTGGCTAAAGTATGTGAAAGGGGCTTTGGAGAGCATTGGATGTGGAAACTTGTTTTCAAATCCACAGAGTATCACAAAACAAGACCAAGCAAGAGTAAATGAGAAGCTCTCCAAACTTATCAGCAGGTCATGAGAAATGAGGGAAAGGAATATGCACACTGTACAGGTCTATATGACAGTGAAACCCTCTAGTGGGATGGATCCCTATCTCTCCCTTGTATACAACCCGCACAATAGGTTTTTATTAACGCGTTTTAGACTCAACTTGCTACATCATCTTTTATCTGAACCTGCTGGATTCACTAATGCAGTTGAGTAAAAGGGTCCCTGTGGCTGCGATCATCGATCTCCACAGGATACCCTTCATTTTGTATTATTATGCCCATTTTATCAAGTATCTAGACGCTGTTTTTTAATACATCTTTTAAAAAAAGCTAATTTAAGATCAGCAAGAGATGCCCTTGTTTTTTTAAAACAGTCTAGAGATCCCCTGACATTATTTTGTGTGATACATTTTTTAAGGATTTCAGAAAGATTAAGGTCCACTAGATGAATTTGATTTTTGACACTGTTAAGAATGGAGAAAATGTGGAGGTGGATGTACATTATATACTTGATTAGTCTATTCCTTCTTCTTTTTTAATGAAATGTTTATATATTTTGAATAATGTACTTTTATGGTGTTGTTAAAATGCCGAATAAAGGAACTTTGAAACTTGAAGTCGCATAGCCAAGATATAATAGCCCAGGTCTAATCAGACATTTCCATTAACAAGATAAAAGGTTACAGCCTGCGCTGGTCGATGGTGGACCCTGTAGTGATCACTAAAAAAGTGATAGACAAATGTAGACAAGCTTTTGACACCTGTTTGAGTGAGGCAATTACTCCAGTTAGTATCCTCTCCTCCTTTCAGCTAATATCAGAGGCTTGTAAGAGAGTCGTTATTTGTCTCATCGAAGAGTAAAAGAAAACCCTGTGGATGGTTCGACTCAAAGTGTACGCAGGCCTATTCTAACCTAAAAAAGGAATTACATAAGACTTCTAAAAATGTTGTAAAGATAAGAAGGGTAAGAGGGGAATATAGACTGGCCCTTAGGGAAAGAAAAGCCACAATAAGAAATGAAGCCTGGGAATCTCTTCATGATGCCTCTAAAAGGGAAGACAGCTTGGCCTTTTGGAGGGTGTTAAAAACACCTTTCCTGAATTCCGGGGAAGGTCCGTCAGTAGAAGTTGCTATATCCGAGAGGCATTGGATTGATTTTTTCTCGAGGGTGTACAATAGAGACGGAAATCCTGCCACCCACGCTGAGACCGTTCACAGGAAAACCACAGGCAACTTTGAGGCCCAATATTTCGATCTTCGGTTTACTCTGGAGGAGGTGACACGTGCGCTTTCTCTGAGTTCGGGCGTGAAGGCTCCGGGGCCAGATGGGGTCCCTATAGATTTTAAATCTAATATAGAACTATGAGGGCCAATTATCACTCAGGTCCTAACAGCCAGCTGCCTTGCCCCTTTTCCAACAACTTGGGTAGAATCTACCATCGTTCCAATTTTTAAAAAGGGGGCTCGTAGGACCCGAACTGTTACAGGCCCATTTCATTTCTTGATGCCTTGACCAAAGTGGCTGGACGTATAATACTGGAACATCTACATGAATGGGCAGAGGAAAACAATGTTCTGTCCAATATACAATATGGCTTCCTGCGAGGGATTGGGGACAGTGGAGTAGAGTTTAAATGTAGCTATTTTAGTTGGGAAGTACACGCTGGTGAAGAAAGGCAGATTGTTTTTACCTTTTGTTGACCTTACTGCTGCTTTCGACTCTGTGAAACATGAGGAGCTGTGGGCCATCCTTGAGCTGGTAGAGGTGGACACACAAATTATCCACTTCCTTAGAGGCCTATATTGTGACGCCAAGACGCAAGTGCGTCTTGACTGGAGATCGCACGTCCTCTTTCCCCATCAGGAGGAGGGTCAGGCAAGGATGTGTCTTCGTCCCCTTTCTTTTTAACCTTTACATTAACGGTTTATGTTAGGCACTTCTTAAGGATAACCAAGACTTCCCACAAATAGCTGCACGTCCCATTGCTGCACTTCTCTATGCAGATGATGCAGTTTTAATGTCCTGCACCCAATTAGGTTTACAACAAGTTTTAGACAGTTTTACTAAGTTTATGGGCCACTTGAATCTTAAGGTGAACACTTCAAAAACATACATAAAGAGGTGTGGGTTGGGGAGTCAAAAGTACAGGGATATGTTTTTGGAAGGACAGAAAAAAGAGCACACTAAAACTTGTACAAACCTGGGAATACTCTTTGACCGCAGTGATTGATGGGCACGAGCTATTATGGCAAAAAAAAATGCATTAGCTAGATCAACAAAGGCCCTTGCTAACTTTGCAAAGAAACTTAGGAGAAGACCCCCAATGGAGTTAATACAGATTTATAAAGCGAAATGCATTGCTGCAGCCATGTACAGAGCGGGTGTGTGGGGCTTTGCTGATACACAGCTGCTGCAAACAGTGGAAAATATATTTTTGAGATACAGTTTGGCTGTTCCCAGTAGCCTATCTGCGTATGTCTGCCACTTGGAGCTGGGTGTGCCATATAACTCAGATTTAATACAAATCGAGTCCATTCTCCTATGGCATAGGATCTGGACAAAACCTGAGACAAAGTTAAAGCAGGATATTGTAGCAAATAGTCTAAAACTTGAAGGAGCTTTATTGATTCCGTGGCTGAGGTTCATTAGAAACGTTGTGTCTGATCTCGGTCATTTAGAATACTATAGTAACCTGATAACTATGCAATCAATTAGTAGTAAGGAATTTCTTCTGGACTCCATAAGACTGGCAACAGAGAGTGTAAAGCCTACTGTCCAGCACAATCAATTGATTTTATCTTCTTTTAATTTTCAGTCTTATTTATTGTTTGTACCTGGTGGCTATTGCAGGTTTTGACTAACTAGATTTAGGTTTAGTATTTTCCACAGGCTCATGTGCTTTCCTGGTATGAATGATTTGTTCCAAGTATTAGGACTGTGTGCGTGTGATAATTGTTCAGAACAATCAACAATCCACATCCTTCTAATCTGCAGATTTTATAGTAACCTAAGGAAAGCTTGGATTGTCCCAATCTTAAAGGAGCTAGGACTGAGACAATGTCGGCCTGCACTACTTGTGCTGCAGCATCTGGACGATGTACATAGAGTCTGGAGGATAGGTATGTTTTTAAAAATAGTACGTAGCCACAGAAAATATATTACTTAGTAATTATGGAGACTAGTACGATTGCTTGTATGATAAAACTTTCTAACATCAAATGTAAGTATGTACTGAACAAGAAATTTTAATGTCATAATTGAATGAACTTTTTTTATGTACTCTTATGATTGTCTCAAAACGAAATCAAATAATGTATTTTTGAATTGAATTGAGTGGCAAAGCATCTCGAAGCATCTCAGTCCATTCCTGCTTTGGCATTCCAGTTCCACCTGCCATTAATCGCAATACCAAAGTGCATCAGAGAGAGTGGGAGATGGAAAGATAATCACAATTCTTGTCATCTGTCCCTTTTGCAACTCCACTTGCATCATTAACAATAGGTATCGCCTTTCAAGGTTTTTTGCATTGGCTGGATGATCACTAGTTCAGTGAGGTTCACAAGTCACAATTTTGAGTCTTGTTAAGTGCAACTCAAGCATCCTTCCTTCAAAGATCATGTATGATTGTATGTATGTATGTTTGTATGTATGTATTGATATGGTATTTCTATAGCAAAAACCATGCCAAAAGGAAGTGGAGTGTTGTATAACGTCCAAGACAAGCATAAAGTCAGCGATTAAGAAGAGATCAAGCTGGCTTGAGAATGGTTCATGCATTGTGATGTAATGTTTTTAAAAGATTTGAGTCTTCAACGCTTTACTTAGCTGATGCAGACTTTTGGCTGTCCTGATGGATTCAGAGATTCTGCTCCAGATCACCGGTGTAAAGAATGAGAGGCCTGCTGTCTTGTTTGTTCTTTTTTTATACTTCTTAGTCTGCGATCTGATGGTATCCTGGCTGTGGGTGTGTCAAGATCGACCAGAAATTGTGATCTTGTCTGCGGAATAAGCAGTGATGCTTGTCATGCTGACTTTGTGAACAATCAGCTGGTTTTGAAGATTGTGTGGACCAGAAAATGGAGTCAATTGAGTTCCATCATGATGGGGGTGATGTGATCATATTTTTTCAAGCCCTGAATGAGACGTGCTGCAGCATGTAGGACTCCCTTAAAGGAATACTAGTGTGGTGTCCGGTAGACTTTGCAGTAGGGCATTATCACCATCCAGCAGTTCTGAAGTAACTTTCCAGAAGAAATGATTTGAGTTACTTTAGAAGAGAGAGCTGGTTTCAGGAAGTCTTAGTTGTTTGTCAATGTGTTCCTTCAGGGTCAGGTTGGTGTTCAGGGTACATTCAAGTGACTTGACATTCAGTGAAAGCTAGAGTTCAAAGCCATCAAGGTTCATGGCAAGGTTTGCACTGTATCTTCTTCAATGTTCTTTCCAAATAGGAATTATGGGGTGATTACGATGGCGGACGGACTTAAGTCCGTGGGCCATCATCCTGGGGTTTGGGACCACCCGCCTATATGGCAGCGGTCCCGCACAGCAAATTACAATGCGGCCGCTGGCATCATTACCATTGTGGTGGGTGCTGCTGGCTGCAGTACCTGCTGCAATGTTAATAATGCATGTTGCGCATTTCCCTGCACTATGTGGCAGGCACCACACAGTGCCTGCCACCTGGTGCAGGGAACTGTATGGGGCACCATATGTGCCCCCCAAGTGCAAAATGCACATGCCCCTGCACAAGGGAGGCCCACAACAGGCCCCCAAACTACATCCATGCCAGCCTTTCAACAGTGGTTGAACTGCCAATGACAAGCTGGCTGCGATGGAGCATCCAAATCTGGCGGACGGTGCCAGCTAGGCACTGCCACCATTTTGTGGATGAGAGGTGGGTCAGACAGGCAATCGTAACAATTGTCTCTGTCAGACCTGTGGTGGACGGGCTCTCTGTCTGCCAGACATACCCCCGCCATCCTGATATGTCAGGCGGAAAAAGGCCTTACGATGGTGGCGGACCCACCACCTGCAGCCTGCCGGTGGTGGGTTCACCGCCATCGTAATTTCCCTAATGTCTTTAATGGATGAGCTTCATGCAGCTGCTGACCATCCAGCCCAAGCGGTGGCTGAGGTGTGGATGTCTAAATCAGATGAAACTTTCAAGTAGAATTGTGTCCCAACACGGTATGCTGATGTTGTTATCTGTTAGTAGAGCACCAAGCGGCTTCATGGATATGTTAAAGATTAAAAGACAGTATGGAGCAATGTGGAACTCCAAAGGTGAATGGGGAATGCCTTTTGTGACCTGAACATGCAAATGTGAACAAGCTTATGTTGGTTGGTAAGGTAGGAGGAGAACCTGTGAAAGATATTGTTGGTGATTCCCAATGGAGACTACAGAGTGCATTTGAGGGTGGGATGTTCAACTGTGTCAGTCAGAGGCATCTAAGAATCCAGCAATATAAATAGACAGGGGTCATCTTCATCTGTGGTCAAGAAGGCATTGTTTATGAGGTGCAAGGTAGTTGTTTCCATGGTGTATTGTAATTGTAACACATACTGATAGACATGCAAGAGATGGTTTCCATTGATATGGTTGTGGAGTTGAACAAAGACAGTTTTTTAATGATTAAGGATCCTGCAGCCTAATAGAGGTGAATGATGGGCCAGTATTTGGCAAGGTTGTCAGAGTCTGCGCTATGTTTTTTTAGGAGTTGGAGGATCTGGCCTGTCTTGAGAGTTTATGGGAAGATGCCCTGAGTGAGGGATGCAGTGACAACAGTAAGTATGGATAACAGAGCATCTCTATAGAGAGCTTTGCTGACAAATGACAATAAGATATCATCTTCATAAGTAGTTTTGAGGGACTTCAGAATGGCAGGAAGATGTGGGAGAGATAGAACTTTGAAAGTTGACTGTTGCAGAATGCTATGGGAAGGGATATGGAAAGAATGCAAACAGGCTTGGAGTCATTGATGTGCTGTTGAATCTTCTGCATTGTGTCACAGACGAAAAGATAAAAGGCATGGCACTGTTCAATGGAGTGAGGAATATGTGGTTCAGGGACGGGGATGATGCATGCTTTATTAGTTTGAACAGTGTACTGCTTCTGTTGGTGGCTAAATTGATGTTGTTGGTATTGTACTTTACATGATTGATGTGTTGAGCTCTCTGCGTGTTGAGTGGAGGGGTATCAATATCAAGAGGCCCCCAGGAAATATGTTTTTCTTCTAGTTTCTTTCTTTTCACTGGAGCGATCATTTCTTATTAGTAAGGTCTTTAGAGTACCAGGGTGCTGAAGGCTTTGACTTGTATTTGCATGCTGTAGTTGAAGAGTAGATGTTGGATTAGCTTTTCAAAAAATTGTTGAAATTGTTTAGATGATTATTGGCATGGCACGTGGAGTTGATAAAGTAATAGATGAGTTCAAGCATTAGGTTGTCTGTGGCACTGGCTTTGAAGGTCTGATCTTCTCTTTTGTGTTGAGCTTGTTTTGTTGGTAGGGTGTTCAGCATTGTAACAGGGATGGCAAAGTGATCAGTCCAGTACAGAGGTATGTATGTGTGTTTGCATGGGAAAGTTGGTTCTGTTAAGGAGACAATTTTCAGGATATGACCTTTGGAGTGTGCAGGCTGCGTGGCGTGCTGTACTAAATTGTATCTTCAAGGTTAAAGAGGGTGTCTCTTTATTGGGAGGTCGTGGTGTATAGAAGGTTGTAGTCATCTAACAGGGTGGTATGGGCATGTTGAATGGATGAGGAGATTAGGAGATCTGAAAATGTATCAATAACCTCCTAGTTTTTGCCTGGGACACTATTAAAATTGGTTATTTTGCTAGTGCCTAGAAATTGAAAGAAAGTGAATCAGTACCATACATCTCTTTAACGTAGTCACCATATAATCTTTAGTAGTCTCTCTTTAAACAGTCTTTCAGGACAGACATTTCAATATGTATAACACTTGGTAACAAATTCAAATTGAATAAACATAAACCGAGCCGTGAGTGACATCAAGTTTGTAAAGAAGCCCCATACATACACTGCATCAATTTTCTGGACAAAAGAAAGTATTGTATAAGCTGAAGGGTAAGGAGTACATTAGGAGTTCTATCTGGTGTAGAGTTATATTGTAAAGCACTTATCATGTAATTAACCTTTACATTCATCGATGCTAATGAAATTAAGGTTATCTATAACCTGATCCCACGTTCAAGTGGAAAGTGTGGTAATTCAGGGAGTCCTGCTGTCATCTTTAATCTCTCCTGAAAAGGCTATGAATATTTTGTTACTTCGCCTTGCTATCTGGTTCTTCCTTAATCATCTGCAGTCTTCCCTGAGCACTGTGAGGGCTTTTAAGACAATCTACATGGGTAAATATTTTTCACCGAGGAACAACCCCTTCACCCACCTTCTCTTCAATTTTGAGGCTCTTCTGTAAGCTGTAAGCTCTCCGACCATAGAAAGGGATTTGCTCCTGCCACTGACTGAGGTAAATATCTGACTGTTTCCTTTGTAAAAGGGGAGTGAAAAACGTTTGTGAACACTTGTAATCTTGAGAACTGAATTGTATTCACAAACATTTCCAGGACATCCATGGCTTGGAGCAACTAATTCACACTGCAGGAGTGAAATTTACTAACAAACAATACTTCACCATCGTGAGATGAATGCGATGGATGCGCTGTATTTAATGTATCAAGCTCCAGGTCGCACGGAGTTACAGATACGTCAGTATTTCTGACGTATCTGTAGGCACAGTAATGACGGATTGCTGGAGTGTGTCACAAAAATGACGCCGCTCCAGCAATGGCTAATTACATATGGGCAAGACCCATGTTAAATGTGTCTGCATCAGTCTTACCCCTGCTGTAAGGCAGGTGTAAGATTTTGACGCAGTGGTGCCCTCGAAGTCGATCTGATAGATTTCACTGTACCCCTCCTATGGGGCTTTTTGCGGGGGAACGCCCACCCTGCATACATTATATCTGGTGCTGGTATAATGTAACTCAGGGATTCACAAAGTGACGCATCTCCTTAGGTGCATCACTTTGTAAATAGGATGAAACATGGGGCATTTTTTATGCCGCCAGAGTGTCACAAAAAGGGATACAATACAGACGCAAGAGTGTTGCAAGGCCTCATAGATAAGGCCATGAGTCATTTATGTAAGTTGAACCTCCATGCAAAAATGGGTTTGTGACTAGGATCTGATGACTTCAAAGGCCTGTAAACATCAATTTAAAAAATAATAACAATCACTTACAGTAATTCCTTCTACATTTAAAAAATATAACATACCAAATCCTGCTCAACTTTCACCCCATGCCTAATGAACAAAAAGTAATATTTCTTTCCCATCATTGCACTTGTATAATGTAAGCATTTTCACTTGATAAACATTAGTTATATCAATTTCATAAATGAAAGGACTGCAGTTTTATGGTGTATGGTCTATTTCAATGGCTCTCCGTTCCCTCTTTAAACCCTCCCCATCCCCCACCTCCCCATGAGGTCAGAGGGAATGTGTATCCCTTACCCTCTAACCTTGAGCTAGTTCCTCATATGGACTTTGCTCTGGTTCATAAATTTGCACTTTGCCTCTTACTAGGAGAAAAAGAAAGAGGGAGCAAATGAGAGTGTTATAGACTGACACAATTGTATTGTAGGAATCTCAGTCTTTGAGTGTGGTCACCATTTTATAGGATGTAGTTAGTTGCCTTTCAAAAGTAGTGCCTCATAAACCCAGGATACAAAACCATCAAAAGAAGTATTCACGTACATTCTTTACGAGCTCAGGGCAGTTAAAGCTAAATTGCTTTTTTCAGATTAGCTTTTACATGCTCATCTAACTCGTGTAATGACTGAGCTTACAGGATGTATTATCCCCTGTACAAAATACACTGTAAAAAGGATCTGCAGTTTTCTAAAGGAAAAAATATATATATATTTACATATTATAATCTAACCCGGTCATCAATTCATAAAAACTTACATTACATTTTTTATTTTAAATTTATTTATGAAGTGTTATGAAGCGAGATCATGGCCAAAATGTTGGTGTCAGCGCGCTGTACAACCTAACAGATAGCATTAAATATACTTGGGGCAAAATATGGAATATACAGCATGAAAAGATAATACAAAGAGACATTGGTAAAACACCAGCAAGGACATCAAATTGGCATGGATAGTCGCCTCAGATAGGAAGAAGATTATTCAGTAGTCACATTTCTACTTCCTTTTCGTTCATAACCAAGAGAGACTATAGATACCGGGATACATTGTGAAGTTAAAAGCAAAGATTGTTTTCCATAAGGCTTCTTTCATTGTAGCAGAAATCTGTTGTCTCGTGGCACGTTGTAAAGCAGGACTGCCTGTTACAAGCAAAAACACCGCCATTGACTCCTTCAATGTGCTTTTTATGTCACTATCCTAGTCAACTCTATTGGAAAATGACTATAATACTATGCCCACTTCAAAGGTTCTAAAATTGCTCTTTCATTGCTAAAGTGGCAGCGTTTACAGTTGAAGTGCAGTGATTGCAAAATATGTTGGTGTGCGGATGGGAGGCTTTCATTACGTGAAAACAAATTATTATGATTTTTGTCAAATCTCTCTTGGTTTGTGAAAAATTATCTCTGCAGGACTGAATGCAGCAGCTCTCAGCCGTTTAATCTCACAGAGAATGTGAAACTTCCCGCAGTCGGTGGAAGGGGATGAAAAGGAGAAGAAGGATTGACATTAGAGGTAGGTGTACAATGAAGAGAGGCAGGAGTGTTAGCACAGGAATGTGTAGGTGGTCCTTCACTGAGGCCATGATCATTAGCTTTGGGAGAAATTCTAGTCACACAGGAGTAATTTGGGCAATTCCTAGGTTTCTCATTATAAGAAGCTCCAGAAATGAATTGAATTTTCCCCTTAAGCTATTTTGCATAATGTTTGGACTTGAGTGACTCATTTGGGCAGAGGAAATATCACTAAGGGACTTTTTTAGCTTTAACTAGCCTTCAAGTAATATCTCACAAGAATTTTTTACATGAAGTGCGAGCTCACATGAAAAAAATTACAATTTGTTCTAAACGTAATTTCTTGAACCTGTTATGGAATTTTGTGAAATTTCACACACAAAAGTACAAGAGTTTGCCGACTCGAGCTTATTTTAACTGCATCTGTAATTCCAGTGCCGGAATTTTGCACCAGTAATTGCCAACCAAAGAGGGAATTAGTAATTCAAGAACATGACATTTTACTTAGAATTACTCCTATGCAATGAAATCACTGTTCCCTCACCATTTTCCTCATGTGATCCAGGAGCTCCTAACTTTTTCCAGGGACATACTGCTCCAGGATTGACCCGAAAAATGTGTCACCAGCAGCACCCATGATTATTTTGCAACCAGTAATACTGAATGCAAAATTATCTCAGCACTTAAAATTCTCAATTTGGTCCGTAAATCTGGAGATCTGAGGCACTTGTAATAAGGGCTTTTGTGGCTAAAGGGTGGTTGATGGTGTGTGCAAATAGTAATAGTTTACCCGACTGAGCACAAAAAGTTACACTGCAAGGGAATCAATCAATCAATCAATAAGGGGTTTGTAGAGCGCAGCTACAAACCTGTGAGGGTCTCAAGGCACTGGGGGCGTGAGACTGCTGATCCATCTGGGTGTGGAGGTTTTGTCGAAGAACCAGGTTTTGAGTTCCTGCCTGAACTATGTCAATGACATGGATTGCCTGAGGTGGAGGGGAAGGGTGTTCCAGGGGTTGGCCGAGAGGTAGGCAAAGGATCTTCCTCCTATTCTGGTCATGTGGGTCCGTGGGATGGGCTCTGGGGCGAGTTGGACGGAGTGGAGTTTTCTGGTGGTTATGTGGAAGACGAGGTGTTGGTTCGGATATTTTCATCCTGTGTCATGGAGAACTTTGTAGGCATGTGGTGTGAAAAGTTGGCCTGGTATATGATGTCCACTTATTAAAGTGGGCACCTTGCACCAGTCCAAATGACCCTTATGATGTATGCGGTCAAAGATAACCTTTAGAAATGTATCCTAGTGGTAGGTGTGGAGAGCAGCCTTCAGGCTTAATCTTGAAGGAATGTAAAGCAGTTTGTTTTACCAGAATATCGTGTCCTGCATTAATCAAATGAAAGGAGAAACACACAGTACTTCTACAAAATATGTATTTATTGATATAACACTCTCTACTATCCTCTACTTGAGGATAGAACACAAAGCACACAATAAAGATCAGTAGAACAGTTGTAAGTAGCACAATACACAGTGGGCTCCAGGGGGAGACCAAAATATACTAAAATAGTGGTACCATAAGACAACTCAGTCAAGACAAGGTCGATAGGGATCCCACGGAAGACGGGTGCAGTGGGCAAACTTGACTGTGGGCCCGTACAATTCTATGAGAAAGTCGCGGTCGCAACTTTGCAGTTTAATGACCCTTCTAGGTGGACTTCGAGCAAACCCTTTGGAACTTAAGAGGTTGTAGAGCCACCCCACCCATGGATGCTGTAGTACCCAAGTTACCTATCCCAGTGGAGCCAGGTGTATACGTCTGGAATGGTGTCGGAAACCGCCGTTGTTCTCAATGGAGGGCTGTGAAGAAGTACTGCTGCTGTGAAGGTGAAAAGGGTCTGGTGGAATCCAAGCCCGGATTCTGGAAGGGAGAAACTGAAAGCAGAGGGGACAGAGTTTTGGACACTTCAGCGTGACCAGGGGCTTGGTAGATGAATACCAACCGTTGTCAGGTGCTTCAGGTGCGAAGAAGGGATAGTTGACTCTGCAGCCACAAGGACCAGGAGATGTTGATGATGACCAGGAGCCAGATGTGAGCTGTCCCATGAAGGATGTTGAGGGCTGAGGGTTGGTGTCTGACTGGAGCACCAACAAGCCTTGGCAAACGCAACTCAAGCAGGATAGTCAAGCAGGTTACGGTGTGGGCCAGCAAGGTCCAGGGGACTCACCAAGCAATGGAGAGTCAGGGCACATCTGGAGCAACTAGGAAAGCCTAACAGGAATCAAGATGACCCTCAGAGGGCCCCACAGGCCAAATGACCAGGAGTTGCAAGGGGACCTCAAGCAAGTTTGCAAAGTACCAGCCCACGGAGCACTTGTTGTGAGGAGGCTGGAGTTCTTTGGTGTAAATACTACTCTGGGCCAGGACTACATGGAGTTCAATGCACAAGCTGGGGAATTGCCAACAAGCATATGCCACTGCAAATGGACACCGTGCATAGGGGTAAGGGTTATGCAGTCCCCACGAGGAATACTGACCTCAAACCTGCTGAGATCGCAGATCAACCTCAGGAACCTTCGTAACCCACTTCCTGTGTTGCTGAAATCTTCAGAGTCCACAGGAGCTCAGGAGCAGCAGACCATTCAGTTGCATTGAGGTTTTGTTGCAAAGGCAGGGGAGGGACACCTTCACCCCAAAGGAGATTCTTCAGTTGTCCCTAGTGCACCACAGGTCCTGCATGGAGCCTGTATGGAGCAAGGACACAGACAACACTTTGGACTGAAAGGGGGACAAAGTTGGAACCAGGTAAGCCACAGAAGAGATCTGGACAGATTCAGGGAACCCTCCTAGGGGAGGGGCAGGACAGAGGGGAGGTTACTCCCATGTCCTTTGTCCAGTTTTGCGCCAGAGCAGGAGCCAATGGCTCCCAGAATTGGTTTGAGCTGTACTATGCAAGCACCCAGCCCCAATAACCTAAATCCTGTCTAGGAAGTGGTCACACCTCCCTGTGACAGGATGCCTATTGTGCTGCCTTCCTCTGCTGGAGCTTGGCTCAGCAGCAGGAGGGCAGAAATATGTCTCTGATCAGCAGAGTCCATTTTGTGCTAACCGGTTCAAGAAGGTTGGCACTGGATAGACCAGTCACCCCACAAAACTCGCTTCAGAAGAGTGGACAACCCAGGAGAATGGTCTCTGAAGGCTGCAGAGGGGCTCTGCTCATGCAGGGCCACAATCTCACATAAACCCCTGCACCCTGCCTTCAGAATTGATAAGATCTGCTATAGGGGTGACTTATATGTTTTAAGTGCAGTGACCTATAGACATAGTGTATCTATACCTAAAGTAAGTGGTGCAAGCACCAGCTTATACAGGTTGTAGTAGCAGACCAGTAGTTCCATTTTGCATGGCCTCTCATGGGTAGCATGATATGTGCTTCAGCCCATGGGAGGCCTCTTGGGTACCTATGCCCTGGGTACATGTGTACTATATACCAGGGACTTATAAGGGTACCCCAGTTTCCAACCTGGAGTGTACCAAAGTTCGTGTATAACAATTTTAGGGAGAAAGCAGATAGACTGGGGTCCTGATTAGCAGGATCCTAGTCAGACTAGTCAAAAACCAGCAAAACACCAGGTAAAAAGTGGTGGTAACCATGTAGTCAGATCCTACCTTCCTACATGTATGAAGAGCTTGAAGGTGATTCCCTTGTTGCTAGTTTGCCAGTGGAGTTGTCGGACATGTTGTGTCATGTGGCTGCGGCGGGGGATGTCGAGGAACAGTCTGGCTGTGATGTTTTGGACTTTCTGTATATTCCTGAGCTGTGTCTGGGTGATGCCAGTGTAGAGTGCATTGCTGTTGTTCATTCTCTGGGAAGTGAGAGTTAGGAGCATTAGTAGCACAGCATCATAGCAAAAGATAAATAGTTGCTATGTGTGTTTATACATTATGCTCTGTCCATTTTGTGAAGGGGGAGACTAGGAGTGACATTCAGCAACAGTCCTGTCAAAAGGTCGAACACGACTACTACAGGCAAATGAGCAGGTTAAAAACAAAAACGACTATGTCTTTCAGCACACAGGACAGTGCTTAATTTGAGCCAGTGGTTGCTGATGGCACCTATTTTTAGGGTGATGAAAAAAACAACAAAGAGAGTAAGGGATTCTCCACTGGTGTAGAAGGGGGTGCTCCTGGTCCCCTAGACCTAAATCTATATAAACAAAATGAGGAGTATCACCAATCGACCTGACGAGGTCCTATTGGGAAAAAGGGGAAAGGGGGAAAGTCCAAAAGAAAGTTGTTCTTTTGTTAGAAGACCCCTCACTCACCAACCTGGTTGGTGACATGCTTCATCATCAGGGTCCCACCCGGACGGCCGAATGCCATCCGGGTGTGCTGCGACACCTGATTACAGTGGAGCGGGTAATTTGAGTGAGTGCAGTGTGAAAAAGTGAGATAAAAACTGCACAAGTATCACTTCAAAGAAAACTTTATTCTGAAGCTACTTGACAGTATTAAAAACAGTATGGTGATACTTCAGTTGGTTAGGTTTACCGATAGTATCGATGGGAATGGTCTACATTCCCATAGATTACTATCCCCAATCCCCACGCCGTTTTTCTTTCTTCCTAATTTATAGTTAATTGAATTGTTTTATCGCAATCCTTCTACACTGCTGCGGTTTTCATTGCAGCCTGTTATCGTTACTCTCCCAAAATGTTGCAGTTTACATTGCAGCTTTTCCCACTCCAACCCCTCACTGCGGGCCTTGATTTTCATAGTAACGCCACGTCATAGCTTCACGTGACAGTGGGACCACGCCCCTACCTGGAAGAAGCCGCATTAAAACACTGGCACTCCCCTCCAGGTTTAGCGACGGGGAATGGTGGACAGAGAATAGGCAGAACAGCCCAGCAGATCGAGCGGCACAGTGAGTATCCGGCAGGAACAAAGCCGCGGGTAACTGCATGTCAGCTTGCCGATATTCCCATGGCAGCATGCTACCATTGCCACAACTACGAGTACATACTTTGACACTCGCATGTTCTTTTTCTTCATTTTCCTTTGTACCTCTATGTAGATCAAGCCTTAGGATCTGCTATCTGGCACCGACTCCCATGAGCCTGAATACACTCGAAATACGAGTAAGCCTATTTCTTTTCTCCGGCGTACCTCCTCCCTCCGCCCCCCCACCCCCGCCCACACCCCTCCCGTTGTACTGACGATGCCTTTCTCAAAACAATCAGATAGATTGCACACATTAATTTTGCGCTCACAGACAAGCAGTAGAGCGTGTATTAAACATTTTCCTCAAGTTTGTGTTTAAGTGTTGTGCATTAATGTATACTCACCAGCGCACTTACTATTGATAGCGTGTGAGTATAAAAGACACTGCAGATGTCACGGCTAATCAGCCCATTTAATAAAACCCATATTTTGGATTCAAAGACTCCTGTAAACCAGTTAAATTACAGGAATGTGAATATACGTGTACTTAGAATACCTGGCCAGCTCACGCTAGCACCACAGTCACCATCTACTTGAGTAGGCATTATTTTAGCGCGCAATCTCACGCATGAAGGGAAGAGCATGAACCATTCCATGGAGAGACCACATTACAGTATGTATGTTTGTGATATTATTTTTTTCTCCACAGGTTCGCTTTTTTCCTTGTCTATAATTTTGGATCAAGGCAACTAACTGTAAGTACACAGTTAGGACACTGGGACCGAGGGTTGGATACACCTTAGCAAGTGGATACCGCCCAGGTTTCCTACCACCTGGTCCTGACGAAAACCTGGCACTTCCCATTACTGGTTGAAACATGTAGACCATTCACATAGATAGTATTATTAAACCTAACCAACGGAAGTATCACAATACTGTTTTTAATACTTTCAAGTAGCTTCAGAATAAAGTTTTTCTTTGTAGTGATACTTGGGCATTTTTTAATTTACTTTTTTACAATGCACTCACTCAAATTACCCGCTCCACTGTAATCAGGTGTCACAGCACACCCGGATGGCATTCGGCCGTCCTGGTGGGACCCCGATGATGAAGCATGTCACCAACCAGGTTGGTGAGTGAGGGGTCTTCTAACAAAAGAACAACTTTCTTTTGGACTTTCACCTTTTTCCCAATAGGACCTCTTCAGGTCGATTGGTGATACTCCTCATTTTGTTTATATATACCTATTTTAAGGGACCAGCACAAATTTTTTTGAAAGAGATGAAAACAGAATGACAGAAGAAGAGAAAGACGGAAAACCCGGAATGAAGGAAGAAAGCAGGAATCTAATAAATGGGATAAAGGGGCAAAGAGTGTCTGCTGTGGAATAAAGATGCATGAGGTCGAGCCGAGGTCTTCAAACATTTTTGCTCCTAGCCCCCCCTACCTAAAATATTTTGCAGTCGGACCTCCTCCAAAACTTTATTGAATGTCTTGGGTAATTTCAAGAGTTAAGGGTGGGCTCAGGGGGATGGTCTTATGAGATAATATCAGGGTCACTTTTTCAGTAGCTCATACTCCACACTAAGGGCCTGATTAAAATGTCCCTGTTGCGGTCTCCTTACAGACCGTTCTCCAGTCGGCAGTAGCGAATCTGCTATTACAATGTGACCACACATGGTCTGGTCACATACTCCCATTTCTCTATGGGAGCTTGTCCTCACAGACGTAAACTAGCCGCATCACAGCCTCCCATAGAGAAATGGGAGTTTCTGTTATTTCCTGCACTGTGTGGCAGGCACCTCACGGTGCCTGCCACATGGTGCAGGGACTAACATGGGGGTGAACAAAGTAAACATTAGGAGATGATGGATGGAGCGCTGAAACGTTTGAGACACTCACCCCCAGATCTGGGTTTAATCCATCATTCTGTAGCTCAATTTGCCACTCCAGTTCAGATTAAGCCATATGCAAATCAGTCTTGACCCTGTGTCAGCTCTCCGTCCATCATCTCCTTTTTGTTTGCATTAACAGGGGGGCACCATAGATGCCCCCTCGGCCCCAACCGGAGGCTACAGGCAGAAGGGGGCACTGCTAGGGGCCCCCGAAGTTGCTTTCTGACAGGATTTCCATGTCCAAAATACTGACATGGAAAGCCTGTTGGAAACCAACTATGTACTCCCGACGGCAGAAACGCAGTCCTCAGGGATTACAGGGAGCCCATCAGAATACAGCCGGAATGACAGGCCAGTTTAACTTTCAACCACCAGCATTGTAATACAGTGGTCGAATGTGAAACCTACCATGTGAGTCAGAAAACCTTCAAAATACAGTTGGATGCTTTTTGACTCACTCCGTAATCAGGCCCTAAATGTGAGACTTATAAAAGAGCAACAACCCAAAAAACTGAACTAGATAAACAAAACTTTATCCCAGTACCATACCCATTATAGGGGTGCAGCGGCCACTCACCCCATTGTCCCAGTGCAAATGAGCCTGCTGCACTATTAAAAGGGATGACCTTTTAAAAACAAATGAGTCCACATTTCTCAACACCTTCTTCAGGGCATCTCTCTAAGGAAGGGGGGAAGCTGTCTCATTTACAAATAAAAAATGAATTCCACATAACACCACCTCCTCTGGGCCATCTCTTTGACAGCCGCGGCCGGTAGTAGGTGTACCTGCTGGGCGGTGACGTGGGGTTGGGGAGGGGCATTTTGCGGTTTAGTAATGTATGAATTACGGACCTTATCAGGTAAGTAAACATATAAATAAATAAAACGAATTTCGTTGCGTGCACTGCATCGCATTTGGTGATGCAGTGCACACAACGAAATTCATTTTATTTATTTATATGTATACTTACCTGTTAAAGTCTGTAATCCATACATTACTACTCCCGACCATGCCCCTCTCCCTCCCCACGTCACGACCCTGCAGGTACACCTACTACCGGCCGTGGCTGCTCTTTGATGCTATCCATGTATTTCACTTTTTTACTCTTTCTCCTGGGCTATTACCCAGGGGTCTGGATGATAAGGCTTCTGAATTTGATCCTCATGACCTCCTTCTACACTTTCAACTCACTTGAAAGAACATCTGCATGTAAACAGAGGCCAAAGTTGGCAGGCAGTATGTGGATTAAGTTGCAACAAAAGTGACTGGTCCAGAGGACCCAGGTCTATATCTCAATTCCAAAAGAGTTCAAAGGCCCCAAGGAAGAATGCTCGAAGCTCTGGACCATAATAGCTTCAAAGGGACAACTGTGGTTAAATGCGAGCATATGTTCCTTCTTTCTAATTAAGTAATTATTCCTACACCATGGATAAATCCAGATTGTCTTGATATTGCGGTAGCAGATCCTGTTACTGGATATTCCATCCATTCATTTCTCACTTCTTTTTTTGTAAAATTTGTAAAACTTTATTGAACATGACAAAAACAGCCGACACGTGTTTCACCCTATGTGGCGAATAACACCAGGGCTTTCTCAAGGCTATGCAAGTTTTTTCATTAGTCTATTTCTGGTTTCCAAATAATATCAAAATACAATGAGTCAACATCCAATTTTTCTTTTTAAAAAGGATGGGAGAGTTTACAAAGTGGTCCTCCATATAATACGGTGTTGGCGGTGGTCCCGTGGTACTGTTTTGGCCCTTCGCCATGGACTAAGTTGCCCATGTATTTTTAATTTTACTAAAACTATTCCCATACTTTCTGTTTCTTAAAACAACCATCCTAGATTTGTTAATGTGGACCTGAAGGTACCTCTGCATGTGATTTAAAGGAGGGGATCCAATGTGATTTATTTTATGGAGTCACTTGATACATCATGTTGAAAAAATGAATTCTTTTTAGAGGTAATGCAAGTATGCTGAGTTTTGGAACGAGTCCTTTTAATGGACAAAAATGCCTCCACGAGGTACAGTATGATTAGCTATTACTAATAAGTTTTCTTTAAAAGCACTTGTTTTATCTTATACAGGGCCACTGGAAATATACATTTTTCATATAAGTATGGATTTGTTATATTTGCCCCATAAACCACCATTTGCAGTATAATATGCAGCTTTTAACAACTATTTTGTGTCCAGCTACTACTACTTGGCAAAATTAACAAAATCTCCGTCCCATCAGTTTCATCAACTCAGAAAACTCTACCTTAGAGCAGTAGTACAGGCACTTGTTCTTACTCATATAGGTGGAGGCAATGCTCTCCTGTAAAGTCCAACAAAATATTCTTCTAATTCTCTATCCACCATGCTGCACTCAACAGCTCAGATAGTCACAAGAGCAATGACAGTGGGCCACATTTTCCTCATCCTAATGCTCCCTCTTTGGATCCCATTCCAAGCTAGGTTGGAATTCAAGCTTGCCTGTGTAACCCATATGGCAATCCACTCTGGCTTCCCTCTTTACCTAAATAATAACCTACTAATTACTGGTGGACAATGAAAAATGGGAGGCAAACATTTGTTCTGAGACTGCCTAAAATCAGAAAGCCAAAATATTTAAGTTATATTTTTCATGCCAAATTCAGAGACTATGGGACTCTACACCCGATTGTATGAGGCTAGATCCAGACCTTGCATTCCAAAATGATTTGGAAGTGTGTCTTTTCAGACTTTATCTCCAAAGTCCCAGGTTAATGCACAGCACACATACAATCAGTGGATTGTAAAAATAAATTCTAAACATAGTATATTCCACTGAAAGGATATCCTTCCAGTACACAGCCTATGCTAGGCATCACACACACACACACACGCCCACACACACACACACACACACAACAAACACACACACACGCACACACACCCCTTTACACTAGTCAGCTTAAAAGTGTGCCAGCGCATGGGAAAAGAGCATAATTGCCATGTCTTAGTCGATGCTCTCTACCACTCTCATACAGCACAGACCAGCATCTTGGATTACTGAAATATTATTAAGCCTGCCACTTTGTCTCTCTCCCGCGGTGTGCAGTTTTCAACTGTTAGATGCAGGTGCGCACTAGTACCCTCCCCGTCTGCTCTCCATGCTGGGTAACAACACCCCTTGCAGCAGATGTAGGCACAGATATTGCCTGTGCAGAACCATATTTAGTAAATGTGTCTGCTTACTCTCTTCCTTTGTGCTGATGCACAAACAAGCTGCCTAATGCCACACACACACCTTTGCACTATGATGTAAAGAGGCATGTGTGTGTGTGTGAGTGTGTGTGAGTGTGTGTGAGAGTGTGTGAGAGAGAGTGAGAGAGAGTGTGTGAGAGTGTGTGAGAGTGTGTGAGTGTGTGTGCGCGTGTGTGTGTGTGTGTGCGTGTGAGGTCTAGCATATGTTTTGTACTGGAAGGATTATATTCCAGTACAAGATTCTGTCCTCAGACGTGAAAAAATATCCCGCTTTAATGTAATGTTCAGCACGCTTGAAAAGTTTGAAAGGTTTAGAGAATACATTCTCTCCTGCTTTGCTCCTGCCTTGAGGAGGATGAATTTCTGGAGCAAAGACATTCTACATTTGCTCGTAGATAGAACATGTTCCACCGATGGGGCACTCCTGTGACCATATCGCAAAGAATCATAAAAGTGCTTACTGTATGCTACATTCTAGCACAAAAACGTTTTGCATTGGAAAGTAAATGACAAATGAAGACTTTGTGCCATTTGTGTCATTTTAGGTTACTTGCACCAGTGCAAAGTGTTAGGAAATCTGCCGTAAAGTGCCTGGCTTTCTGCGGGGACATCCCACTAACAGGAATATTGCAGTCATTTATCTTAAATTCGACAGGATTCCATCACAGATCCCCTACTTTTTCAGGGTCAAGCACGAAAAGCTTCTTGGTGTTGAACTTTAGAGACAGCATTTGCCATGTGTCTTCTCATAACTGGCGAGGTAGCTCGATGTCCTGATAAGCATGTCAACTGGTTCAAATACTGGCAGTTCTGATTCAGTGCCTATGATGTTGACTTTAGTGAAACAACATGCATTGAATCCTAGTCCTCCTTCCCTGTACAATGCGCCATTGCTAGCCAGGTAGAAATAACAAAACATATATGCAGGGGCTGCTAAAAGGCACAGAAACAGTGTTGGTATTATTCCCATGCACGGTATTAAGGGCCATATTATCAAGAAAGGGCGATACATTATCGCCGCTTTTATCAGCAGGATACTGTCGCTAAAGCGGCGATAATGGGCTTCATAATATACCCTTGTGAATTCCCATAGAAGCCCAGGTTCACACCAGAACCTGGGCTTCTATGGGAATACACAAGGGCATATTATCAAGCCCAATATTGCTGCTTTAGTGGCAGTTTCCTGCCGATAAAAGCGGAGATAAAGTATCGCCCTTTCTTGATAATATGGCCCTTAGTTATTAGTGGTAATTCCCCAGATATAAGACTTTTCTCTGAGGGTAATTAACAATGGGCATTGTTGAGAATGTTTAGTTTGTGTTTACCTTTCGTGAATAAATTAGTGATAAAACACTGGTGAGGGCCAGTGGATTTATGTGATTATGTGGCAGCAAAAACTACCCCTAATAAAGGAAATGCTTCATGTACAATATATATTTTTAACAAAACTGCATGATTTGCAGGTCTCATAAAAATATATCTATAGCTTAAATGGATGTAAATAATACTGCCTTACAATGTGCAGTATAGTTTGTGTTTTTGTAACGTAATTTAGATAAACTTGCTAATTTGGTCCTCCAATGTGCATATTCGTAGTAGCCCTGACAACGGCAATGGTACTCTGATTGTTTTTTAGGGCTGTGAATAAGAGCGTGAAATTCATATTTCACATGAAACTGTAAAATAATGTTTTTTTTAATTTCATGGTTTCCATGGAATTCTCAAAGTTGAGAAATGGTCTTGGCTGGTATTCCCACCGACAATGTTCACCAACTCTGGCACCAAAATTTGATTTGGCCACTGATGTAAAAGAACTCGATTGCCCTAAGAGCGTGAAATTCATATTTCACATAAAACTGTAAAATAATGTTTTTTTTTATTTCATGGTTTCTATGGAATTCTCAAAGTTGAGAAATGGTCTTGGCTGGTATTCCCACCGACAATGTTCACCAACTCTGGCACCAACATTTGATTTGGCCACTGATGTAAAAGAACTCGATTGCCCTAAGGTTAGATCTGGGCTATAGAAATACTTTAAATAAGCAGATAATACACTCTACTAGGTCTTTCCCACCCTAAATCCTTTCCGCTGAAATCTCTTAGAGGTAGACAGATCACTTTGGCGTTGCTGGCGGCACGGCAAGTCATTCTGGCAAGGTGGGGGACAATAGCGGTGCCAGAGCTACTAGATTGGGTACTCCTTCTGTGGCAGCTCCTTGCTATGGAGTGCATGTCACTTAGCGTAGGCCCTTTATTTGCAAATACTCACGAAAGACCTGAGGGAGGTGTCATGCCCTAAATATCTGCAGATTCTCAATCTCTTGCTGTTAGAGCCCCTTGGCAGCATCCAAAACCCGGCAAGATGAGCATATTCATGTACTGAGGGCTGCTCTGGTCTGAGGTTTTAGAATGCATGGTGGAACTGATGAGGAGAAGGGTCGGGGTTGGGGGAATGTTTGTTTTGGATGTTTAATTTGTCCTATTAATGTTACATTTTGTATGTCCTTTAGATAGGAAACAACTCATATGCCTTGCACGATTGTTTCCTACGCGGCCGGCCTCCGGGTTGTGTGCCTGAAAGCTGTGTATTATCGCTCATGTATGGCTCTGCCGGCTTTGAGATGTGGGCAGGAAGCTGTGTACATTTATCCTGATTCCCGCACAATAAAAATGATTGATTCTAAATAAGCAGTTGAACAACTTGTGACTTGCACCTTGAAGAGTACCGCTTCAATATCTTTCCTTTCTTAACATAGCAAATGGTGTTTTTTTTTTTAAGTTCAAGTTTATTGAAACGAAAAACATAGCATAAATACAAAATGTAATACAGTCAATCAATGAGAGGCATAAGAGATATACAAATGAAATTTAAGGAGGTATAATAAAACGGAATCAATAAACACCTATAGCTAAATCATGAAAAAGAAATATCAAGGAAGGGAAAAAAAACAAAATAAAAGGGGGAATGGAGCATGACAATTCATAAAACGTAATATTGCAAATGGTGTTTTTTAACTTATTGTTTCTAATAAAGATTTTCCTGTTTGAAAATCATGTGCATGCTAACTGGCACAAACCAAATATTTATTATAAAAAATACATGACGGGTTAATGCTCTTATGTTTAAACTATTTAGCCTTACCCCCTTGTGAACTATGATGTCACAAGAGCCCCTTGAAGAGTTAAATTGCTATAGTTATGTGTTGGCATTAGGGGTGTGTAAAATTCCTGTAATTTGCTGCTGCATATGTATGTAAAATGTTGGCAACATTAGGCAAAATGAAGCAAAATGCTAATCTGTATTTTTCACGATAGTTTAGCACAAAATACATCCTCATGTCACTTTTTGATGATAAGACGCATTTAAACAAAAGCACTGTGAACCACAGTTGCTCCGTTCTGTTGTTCCAGTGTGTTCAATGTAAAGTTTTCACATAAATGGCATGTTTGTGGTAACGTTGACCCGCAAATTAATTGTGTGTGATTATGCAAACTGAGGTAATAACGTAACTTCATACAAACATAACTCTAAATGCCAGATATTGCTTGAATTACGCCATTGCATGTACATTTTGCCAGGCTTAGTTGGAATGAGACACAATGTAATATTTAAAAAAAAAAAACACACAAAAATATGACAGTTATATTTTCGTGAACATCATGCACTATGTTAGAAATTGGGTCTCTAGTAGGCAGATGAAGGCACCTTGTTCAGGTTGGGACCACAATCCTAGTCAGCGTAAGTCTGATACACACCAAAAATCAAACTATTCTCACCCCATGGTAGCTTGGCATAGAGCAGGCAGGCTTATCATAAGAGATAATGTGTAACGCATTTGTACAACATCTATTACTAGAAAACAGTGATAAAACACAGCACAAAAATAATCCTCACCTAGTTAGACAAATGGAGCTTAATTTATCGAACAAAACCAGACCAAAACCACAAAAACCCAATATATAGACCTAGAGTTATTAATTTTTAAAGAATATAGGGCCAGATGTAGGTAATCCAAATTTACCGATTCTAAAATACCGAATTTTACCGATTCGGTATTTTAGAATCGGTAAATGCTATGTAGAAAAACTTTTGGTAAGTATTACTGAATCGGTACGATTCGGTATTTACCAAATAGGTATTTACCGCTTCGGTAATTCCCATTCATTTCTATGGGCCTGGAGGCCCAGAGGAATGAATGTAAATTACCGAATCGGTAAATACTGATTCGGTAAAATAGGGAAACATTCAAGGGTGGCAGGGTGTCACATTGACACCCTGTTGCACCCCTGAATAGTGCTTGTGTGCACATGTGGCACACATACAAGCCCTAAGGGAATGTATGTCTGCCACATTGCACTGTTGAAAATGCTCAGATTTGCATTTTCAAAGGTATTCGGTATTTACCACCAAGGCGGCTACAAGATCACCCGCAGAGACCGCACCAATGGAGTCGGAGGAGGAATCACCCCAAGAACAGCATCAGGGTCTCGACTAGCACCGACGACGCGCTCATCACTGCCGAACACATGCATTTCCAGATCCACACAGACCCTAACTCCACCCTCAGAGGCACCTTCGTCTACCGACCCCCCGAATCCCACCCCCAGTTCAGTGACTCCATCGCCGACTTGATCAGCAAGCACGCCCTGACCTCCACCGACTACATCCTCCTCGGAGACCGGAACTTTCACCTTGAGAACAACAACCGCAACAACTCCACAACCCTGATCGATAACCTCGCCAACCTCGTAATCAAGCAACTCGTCACAACGCCAACCCACTCCGCCATCCACACGCTCTACCCCGTCTTCACCCCAAGCCCGCACATCTCCATCAGCCACACCACCGAACTCCTCTGGACAACCACCGGTACATCCACTTTGCCTTCCAGAAGTCCACCACACACCAATGCACCCAACAGATCCCCCGCTGCTGCTGGAGCAAAATCATCGAAGGCCACCTACACGCAAACCTTGCTCTCAGGCCACCCACCGCACCCTCCACAACCGACAACGCTACCCACAGCCTCAGACGCTGGATCAAGGACTGTGCCAACACCCTTGCCCCACTGAAGAACCCCCACACAGAGACACCAGCAAGAGGGTCAGCTGGTTAACCCCAGAACTCCTAGCCTCCAAGCAAGCCTGCAGGAAACGGCACAGTGAACAAACTCCGGACAGCCAAGTCCGTCTGCGCCCCTCCGTACCTGGACCGCGCCCAAGGCCAGAACCCCTGGACCCCGCCACTATGACCTCGGCCACTATGATGACAGCATTCTGCACGCTCTCAACTCCGGACGGAGATACACCTGCTCAAGGCCGCCCCGAAAAACGCACACATGGCCCCTTCACCTGCCGAATCTGCAGCTACATCAGTCTCAGATCCGATGAACCACCCACCAAGAAAGACCCCTAACCACTTCCGATGCATACTACTGAACAACCGCTCCACACACAAGCATGCCGTCAAGCTCTGGGACCTGCTCGACAAAACATCCCCGGACGTCGCCTTCCTGACAGAGACGTGGTTTAATGACTCATCCACACCCGACATCGCCAGAGCCATCCGAGGCAGCTACAAGATTACCCGCAGAGACCGCACCAATGGAGTCAGAGGAGGAATCATCCCAAGAACAGCATCAGGTTCCAGAATAGCACCGATGACGCGCTCAGCACCGCCGAACACATGCCTTTCCAGATCCACACAGACCCTTACTCCACCCTCAGAGGCACCTTCGTCTACCGACCCCCCAAATCCCGCCCCCAGTTCAGCGACTCCATTGCCGACTTGATCAGCACCCACGCCCTGACCTCCACTGACTACATCCTCCTCGAAGACCTGAACTTTTACCTTGAGAACAACAATGGCAACAACTCAACAACCCTGATCGATAACCTCGCCAACCTCGTACTGAAGCAACTCGTCACAACGCCCACCCACTCCGCCAGCCACACGCTCGACCCCGTCTTCTCCTCAAGCCCACACGTCTCCATCAGCCACACCACTGTACTCCTCTGGGCCAGCCTCCGGTGCATCCACTTTGCCTTCCAGAAGTCCACCACACACCAATGCACCCAACAGATCCACCGCTGCTGCTGGAGCAAAATCATTGAAGGCCACCTACACGCAAACCTTGCTCTCAGCCCACCCACCGAACCCTCCAACACCGACAACGCTACACACAGCCTCAGACGCTGGATTGAGGACTGTGCCAACACCCTTGCCCCACTGAAAAACCCCAGCACAGAGACACCAGCAAGAGGGTCAGCTGGTTCACCCCAGAACTCCTAGCCCCCAAGCAAGCCTGCAGGAAACGGCACAGTGAACAAACTCCGGACAGCCACGCAGCACACAAGGACGCCATCCGCAAACACCACCACCTCATCCGGGCGGCCAAGGGGACAGCCTCGACAACAATGCACACAATAGGAAGGAGCTCTGCAACATTGTGACAGAACTCTCCAACCCCAGCTCCAACACCAATAACATCCCGCCGTCGCAAGCCCTGTGCGACTCCCTCGCCACCTTCTTCCACCGCAAGATAGCAGACATCCACAACAGCTTCAACACCCAGACAGCCCCAACAGACAGCAACACAACAGACCCTCCGAACACCATCGACCACAAGCCCCTGCTAGCCAGGGCCCGAATGAGCATCCATGACACCTTCAACACCATGCGCACAATCCACTCCGGCTCTCCGTCAGACCCATTCCCTCACCACATCTTCAACAGAGCAAGCAGCTTCATCGCACCCCACCTGTGCAACATCACCAATCTCTCCCTCGGGACAGCAACCTTCCCAGAGATCTGGAAACACGCCGAGATCAACGCCCTACTCAAAAAACCTTAGGCAGACCTCACGAACTCCTGGCCCATCTCTCTGCTCCCCTTCCCGGCCAAGGTCATCGACAAAACCGTCAACAGACAGCTAACACGATACCTCGAAGTAAACAGAATCTTGGACCCTTCCCAGTCAGGGTTCCGCAGCAACCACAGCACTGAGACTGCCCTCATCGACGCCACCGATGGCATCAGGACCCTGATGGACAACGGCGAGACCGCAGCACTCATCCTCCACGCCTCCTCGCAGCAGGGATCCGAGACAAGGCTCTGGATTCGACCACCTCCTTCCTTCCCAGAGCGTATGCCTTCCCAATTCCGTTCCACAGCCTCCGAGATCATCTGCGGCGTACCCCGGGGATCCTCCCTCAGCCCAGTGCTGTTCAACATTTACATGGCCCACTCGTACACTTAGCCCGACAGCACATCCTCAACAAAATCTCCTATGCCGACGACACTCAGCTGATCCTCTTCCTCACCAAGGACACCATCACCGTCAAAGCCAACCTCCACAAAGGAATGAAGGCCGTCACCGACTGGATCAAGACCAGCCGTCTAAAGCTGAACTCGGACAAGACTGAGTTCTTCATCCTCGGCTCCAACTCTTCAGCCTGGGACGACTCCTGGTGGCCGACGGCACTGGGGGCAGCCCCAACACCCACCGACCACGCACACAACCTGGGAATCATCCTCAACTCAATGCTCTGAATGACCAAGCAAGTCAACACCGTCTCCTACTCCTGCTTCAACACACTCTGAATGGTACGCAAGATCTACAGATGGATCCCGACAGACACAAGAAATAAAATCACCCAGGCCTTTGTCAGCAGCAGACTCGACTACGGAAACGCCCTCTACACGAGAGCACCGACCAAGCTCATCAAATGACTACAACGCATCCAAAACGCCTCTGCCCGACTGACCCTCGACGTACCATGCCACGGCCACATCACCCCCCACCTGAGAAACCTGCACTGGCACCCAGTCAACAAGAGGATATCCTTCAAGCTCCTCATCCACGCACAAAAGGCATTCAACAAGACCGGCCCAGCCTACCTCAACAGACGGCTCTCCTACATCCCCAACCGAAAGCTACGTTCCGCCAACCTTTCGCTCGCCACCATCCTGCGCATCCGAAGAACAACTACCGGTGGGAGATCAGTCTCCAATCTCGCCACCAAGACATGGAACACCCTCCCACTGAGCCTCAACAGACCCAAGACCTGCTGACTTTCAGGAGGATACTCAAGACCTGGATGTTCGATCAGTAGTGCCCCCGCGCCTTGAAACCCTTGCGGGTATGTGGTGCGCTTTACAAATGATTGACTGATTGATTGATTGAATCCCGAGGCAAGCTAAATCAGGACATTTTAGCAGACAGCTTAAAACTTGAAGGAGCGCTATTGATCCTATGGCTGAGGTTCATTAGAAACTTTATGTTGGATCTCAGCCACTTGGAATATTACAATAACCCAAGCACTATGGAGTCGATCAGTAGAAAGGAATTCAAAAAACAGGGACTACTTCTTCTGGACTCTATAAGAATGGCAACTGAGAGTTTATAACCTTCAGTCCAGTATAATCAATTGATTTTATCCTCTTTTAGTATTCAGTTGTACATATTGTATATACCTGGTGGATATGACAGCTTTTTATTAACTCGTTCTTTATGCAATATTATCCACAGGCTACTGAGCTTCCCAGGTATGAATGATTGGTCGTGAACATTAGGACTGTGTCCATGTGAAAACTGTTTGGAACAATCAACAATACATGTCTTTTTTTTCTGTAGGTTTTACAGTAACCTGAGAAAAGTTTGCATTGTCCCGATGTTGAAGGAGCTGGGTCTGAGACAATGCTGTCCTGCATTGCTCGCGCTACAGCTCCTGGACGACGTACACAGAAGCTGGAGGATAAGCAAGTTTTAAAAAAAAGTTTTTAGCCACAGAAAAACTATTATTCTGTAATTATGGAGACTAATATGATTGTTTGCATGACACATTTTTTGCGTAATTATGTCTCATGTACAATATTTTATAGCTTTATTGAATGAACTGTATATATGTACTTTTATGATTGTCTCAAAAAGTAATCGAATAAAGTCTCTTTGAATTGAATTAAATTGAATTGACAAATGAATTTAAGAGTTTTTCACTACCTGGATATGTAAAACTTAAACGTACATGTCCACCTTTTTAAATCACTGCCCTCTACCCTTGGGGCTTTTCAAGGTCTACTTTAGGGGTGATTTAAATGTTTAAAAAAGGAATGGTTGGGCCGGGCAAGAAGGTTAACTTGCCAGGTCGAAATGGCAGTTAAAGAACTGCACACACAGCCTCTGCAATGGCAGGCCTGAGACATGTTTATAGGGCTATTTGAGTTGGTGGCACAATCAGTACTGTATGCCCACTAGTAGTTTTAATTGACAAGCCCTGTGCACATGTAGTGCACTTTACTAGAGACTTATAAGAAAATTAAATATGCCAATTATGGTTAAGTCAATATGTTACCTGGTCAGCAGTGGTAACGTTTTCAGAATCCTAGAACCAGCAAGAATTAAGTCAGCATTCCAGAAGGTCAGAAAGCAAAGAAGTCTGGGGAAACCACGCCAAGGATGCCAGGTCTGGCACACTCCTTAGAACTTGATACATCGCCTCACTCATGACATGTTAAATGACATCATTGATGATAATACTGATCAGATTTAAAAAACAACATTGATGACATTACTAATGACATTAACCAATTGTTTTGTGTTTTATAGACTTTGTGAACCAGGATCAATACAATAACCTAGCTCTATGGTTGGCCTTTATAGGCTTGTCTGTACGCATTTGAATGATAGAACAAAATTGCATTTTCCAGAAGCAAAGCACTTTTGATGGATGTCATTGTCATTTTACTTGTATACACCCAAACGATTGGGGCAGTGGAAGTTTGTCACTTGCAGAAAGCCCGCTGCTGAATATCATTCAACAATAGACCCTTTGGTCTTCTATGTGGAGAAGTGTGGCTCAATGATTAGAGTGGCAGACCCTGATGCAGAGGTCTAGCCCGGGACCAGGGTTCAATTCCCCTCCTCAGCGGGTCTTGGGCTAAAAATTCCACGGACCTGATAATTCTTGCCTCGGTGCCTATTCAAATCATGGAGTCCCACGCTGCAACTCTGGGCAATAGCTTGCTTAATCTCCACAACGGCCCCCACAACGCTAGGGATCCCTGGCCTCCACCTTGGGTGTGCTCAGGAGTGGACGCCTCACAGGGAAAGCCAGGATGGGTTCCACAGCAGGTATTCATACAGGCTCCTTGAGACCCTTGCGGGTGAGTAGTGCGCTATACAAGTATCAATTTACATTTTTACATTTACATTTTTGGTCAACCTTTCCTGTAAAGGGTGGAAGGCTGAGTATGTAGAGTTTGGGGTTCAGGGAGGAGTGAGGGCAGGGCTGGGCCACAGGCGGGCCAATGTTGCTAAATCCTCTTTGTGTAATGCCGATTGCCATGCACAATGGGTGTCTGTCCACATGTGGAGGGTTGGGTGCTAGACATAGGGCAAGCCCACTGCAAAATCATTATTGTATGTTGATTTCAGAGTCTGGTTTGACACCAGACGTTGCAGATATTCTCCTTTGTGTATGACCAAAGTATTTAAAAAGTGTAGTTGGCCCGCTTAAGAAGGCATGGCTGCAGACCATGGCCACAGGCTAATCACTGCGGCAAACTTGCCCTACGTATGGTGGAACATTGTGTGCAGTGAAGGTTTGATGTGTGTAGAGGATTGGGTGCAGAGCCTTGCCAGAACTTGACTGAGATGTCATGACTTATGGCATCAATTATATCATTTAACATGTTATGAGTGATGTCATATGTAAGGTCATAAGCAGTGCAGTGCATGGTGTTGCACAAGTTATAGTTAGTTACCTAAACTAGAATTGGTGTATTTTAGAATTTTTTTAATGTAGGTTTGTGTTTCATTTTAATGCCTTACTATAGTGTCACTTTAGTCATTGCTTTTTTAGTGACTTGCAGGTTTTTCTAATATTAGCATATGTGTGTTGTCACTGTACAGAGAATGGAGAAATAGAGAATCAAACCTGAAAGCTGTAAATCAACAAAACCTAATTTATTACAGGGCAGAAATTATGAATGCAAAAGAACGAGATGTCAGACAGACCAAGGAGAGACTGGGGCTTTTCTGACCATGTGCGAGGAGAAAGAAGAAGAGGCGGAGTTACGGAACATGAAAGGAAGAGATTAAAATTTAGTGGAGAATAGAATTTTCAAGTTCATGACATTCACAAGTGCTGAGCAAAGAAACCCAGTAAAGAAGCAAGAAAAGAGTTTTTCGGACCTGTCTCATGACAAAGAAGTACTGCCTTGGAAAGAGAACCAGAGTCCAGAGAGTGGAGTATACAAAATGTGGAGCAGATGTTGGCAAAACCTTCAAACTAGCCACGTTTCAGGTTGAGCTTGCCTACGCCAGGTATGTGACCATATACTAAATAGAGACCAGGGAGTTAGAACAAATGGAGAGAATATCGAGGAACAGTAAATGAGCAAGGTTTTAGGTTTATGATGAAAGCCTTCATTTTGGGAATTTGGTTCTTCTCCTTTTGTTGTTTTCATTTCCCTTTCCCACTCTTAATTGGTTTTGGATAAATGAGGACACTATCACTAGAGTACAGACGAACTCCATATCTCTGTCCTGTTGGGAAAGGAGTAGTTTTTCTGGGATTCATTTTATTTTGGAGCACTTACTAATATCACTTTAGGGATAAGTGAGAGATAAAGAATCACATTAAAGCTAACATCATGAGGCGTGTATTTTAATATTAATAGTCACTTACCTGAGATATCCTTTCTGTCTAGGGTGCAAGTAGTGGGGAATGCTAAAGGACCTGAAATTAAAGAAGAAGGAAGAAGCTTTATATAACTTCAAAATATTATTCATCTACCCAAATAAATAAATCACTGTACTTAAGATAATTTTTCCTTGAATTAATTATTCTTTCAATGACACGTGATGGAGGATTCGGGTATAAAGCCATTTGAAACTAAAAGGATGCTCTAATTCAACATCTAGTTCAATGCCAACATGAGGTAGGATGGGAGCTGGAATGCAAAATGTCCTCCACAAAAGCTGACAAGGAGATCTTTGGAGACACCTTAGAGATTCAGAATGAACATCTCAACAAAATACCCCAGGAACAATTACAAGTGACCACCAGATTGGCTAATTAGAGAGAATCCCCAAGTATTTGGCCTGTGGTGATGCTACATAAATTACAGGCAGGAGAAGATTTGGAGTCATGTTTATTGAATTCTGAATGGACTGCCTGAGCTAACTGATGGCCTTTAGACCGCTGCCCTTTTTACTTAGCCCTTTTATTAACTTGAGAAGCCCAAGCTGCTTATCAAACCACAATCCTCTGGGACTTATGAAGAAGTCAAGAAAACTATTTAGGACTGAGCAGGGTTGGATGAAAACAAGAGAGTGAAAGCCCGGTAGTAATACGATTTTGCACAGTTTAATTTTTTTTCTACAATTCTAAAGGATTCCTCTCTAGCTCAGGGAAAACCCATTCTTATGGTTTTACCGGTACCTGCTTTAGAAGCAGTGACAAAGGTGAGTGTTCCGAATTCTAAAGCTTTGCATCTATGTTGGATGAGGCAAGTTCTTTGACATCGGCTGATGTCACTTTTATCTTTGATCCCTCTTTGCAGACACAGGAGTTTTTACAATATGAACGTGTTCATCCTCCTCCATTGTCTTTGCTTCCTCTAGATCAGTACAAATGTATCATCTATGCCAACGGATCTGCTCAGCCAGCCATTGGGTCAAAACACGCTTATTCTGCAGTGTGCGCTATAGTGGCTGGCTCAATTGTAAATGGTGAATTTAAGTTTTCCATAGTCCATACACAGGCGTTTGTGGACTGAACTGCTCAATTAGCGGAGCTGCATGCTTTGATTTTAGCTCTAGAATTTGCTTATCCTGATGTGAACACTATTGTTGTGTGCGATTCATACTACTTTGTGCGCGCTTTCACTGACAACTTATTCTTTTGGTCTCAGAATGACTATTGGGACTCTAAAGGTAGTGCAATAAAGCATAAAAAGCTTTGGGTGAGAGTGGCGGAATGTAAGGATTGTTTGTCACCCACATATGTTATTCATACTCTTGGACATCAGCATGTGGGAACACATGCTGTGGGTAATTCTTTGGCTGATGAGGCAGCCAAATCTGCAGTGGCCACATGTTAAGTAGCAGCACTAACTAGGTCCATAACTAGGATTGATAATGATATTCTTGGGGCGATTGCTGCTATGAAGGGTATACGGAATTCCCACAAGGTTTCCCTTCTAAGTATTCTTATCATTTGTCACCTGAGCAAGTCCCATTTGCTACAATACCATCCATTAGGGATCGGTTGATTCCCAACAAGGACTGCAGACTTTCTTTGATCATAGCTGCACATGAAGGCATGGCTTCTGCACATGCCAGAGTTTCTGCATCTGTTTTCATTTTACAGCAATGTTATTGTTGGCATGATGTATACAAGCAACCCTGTAATCATGTACTGTCTTGTGACATTTGTTAACGGATTAAACAATCTACCAATGCACATCCACCACATACACAGCTATACATTTCTAATCAACCGTTTGGTTGTATTTATCTCGATCACTGCGATCTTTTGACTTCTGACACTGCATATAAACATATTTTAGTTGCAGTTGATTTGTGTACTAGATTCCTTTGGACTTTTGCCACAACGCATTGCTGATGCTCGAAATGTCATTAGAGATTTGTCTATCTTCATCTGGACTTTTGCCTTTGTCACCTTCTATTCTGACCAAGGTCCTGCATTTGCCTCCAAGGTTTACAAGGATACAATGAGGTCACTGTGGGTGCTAGTGCAATTTTCATCTCCATTCAGGCCTGAGAGCAATTTTTTTGGTAGAGTGAATGAACCGTGACTTAAAGCAAATTTGACAGCTAGAGTCTTAAGTACTGGCAGGGGTCGGCTGACTCATTTGTATGGGCTAAAATGTGCACTCAATAATCTCCCAGAAGATCTCTGGGTGGGCCGACCCCATATGAAATGCTCTTTGGCATTAAAATGTTTGTGCCAGACCTTGATGGTCTAGACGTTGTGGCAGCTGCCACAATACTTGACATAGATAACTACTATGTTATAGGAAATACAAAAGACCGTGACACGCTGGCTAAAGATAATGTGCCCTCGACCACTGAAGCAGCGGTGCTGATTCCTATTACTGGCCAGCTTCCCAAAGTTGATGATCAGGTGTGAGAAAAGCGGGAGAACAAAAATGAATTTAGTCCCTCTTATCATGCACCTGTCCCAGTAATTAGCTCGAAGGGTACCTTTACAGTGATTTTGCCTCCTTTGCTTGGTTGCAAGGAAAACAGATTTATTTCAATTGACAATGTCAAGCTACACCATATGGCTAATACTGAATAGTATGACTCCAAGTATTCCAAGCCGATATCTTTCATTGAATCCGATGGCTTCATCTTCCTTGACTACTCCCCAAGTAATGGAGGGAGAGTTGGAAACTTCTATTGATTTCCTGCCAGTTGTCCCTTCTACTTCTACTAATGTAGACGTCGAGTATGATTCCCCTCCAGTTGAGGTGGCCTTTGACGTTCCTGACAGTACTATATATAATCTGTATGATGCTGCAAAGCCTCCATTGTTTAGTTTGGGAGTGAGTGGTTAATATATGGATCAAACCAGTTTTTCAGTTGACTCATCTTCTTCTTCCTCATCTGTGCTAACTCCTCTGACTTGTACACATCTTTTCATTGCCTGGTTCAAGAAGACTTACCTGGTCCCGCCCTAGTTAAACATCTGAATACTTACATTTCTTTTCATGTGGATTAGGTTTGTGACAGTGTTCTTCTTGATCATAAATGGTCATTATTTGCCTGACTCATCTGCTGTGAAATTTGTTGATGCAGTTCTGGCTCCCCATATATCATCCCATATAATAAGAAGAGATCAAGACTTTGTGAAAACTTTGGCCTTCCCTGTTGCAGATGGGATAGAGTTGAATTCAATATCCATAGTTGAGCATTCCATACATTTTCCAAGTTTAACTAGGAGATGTGGTATCACAGGACATACACTAAGATGACTGGGATGTTCAGGCCGTTCATTCATTGTTTTCTGATTTAAAATAATATGCCGCTTTTGATGCTGAAGATTTGTATTTGAATTCGGCCAATTATGCAGATTTATTCTGTTACCAACATTATGGACATCATTTCTTGCATAAAACGATAGGTTAAGATCGATTTCAAATTTTACTCAGTGAGAGCATTGTCTGACTCATTTACAGGGGAGTTATAATACTCTACAGAGTAAGTTCATGTACCTTTTTGATAATATTATGTCCAATACAGAGTCCTATTGCTATAAGTTAAAATTGCCATCTCAATCTAAATTCATATTGACTCACACTAAATTGATTTATTCTAATTCCTTCAGGACTGATCTGCCCTTACATGGTTACGAACATTGGAAAGACACCATTGATGTGAAATCCATTTGGGGTACTAAAGATTGGCAGGTCAAAGGGAATTAAGCTCTGTATCGTACATGCATAATTCCGACTCAAATTTTGTTTTTAAATGACACGGTGCAACAGACTACTTGTTTTGGTTTGAATACAGCCAAAAATGTGAATGTTCCTTCTATTTCCTCATTGGGTGAGTATGATACCTGGCGTACAAACACCAATTACACGATTGATGTATTGCTTGCCCTGTTCAAAAATGGTAGTATAAATATTTCTGATGTCGACCTCTTGGGATGGTTGTTGTGGCCAACAGGTTCCAATGCATGTCAACTGCGTTTTCTTAATGCAACTACAGGATTCACATAAAGTAGACCTGATCCACGTTTCCCGCATTCTCATTCAGTCACCACGTATTCAGTGAGGACATTTTGTCAGCAATGGTTGGGCTACTCCACACTGTCATCAATGAAACACCTGTCCCTTTTGTCGAGTGACATCAATTTGACAAGATTTTCATTTAGGTCCTAAATCACCTAAATCAAAATGATTTATTTATGAAGCATACATGAATTGTGAAAACTGTCGCAGATGGAAGCTGCGTTGCATCTGAGTCAAATTGACCAGGCTAATTTGGAAAAAGTTCTTGCAGTGGAAGATAATAGCATTAATACATTATCTTCCCAAACATACACCTTGGATAATATTGTTTCATCTGTTATTGATACTGTACAGACTTAAGTATCTTTCAGCCTGATTCATCATACTCCCGTTTTGCGAGGCCCTAATAGCGATTCATAGCGAATCGCTATTAAGGACTCGCAAAACGGGATTCATGTAGGAATTGCATGAAGAAATGCGATTCCTACATATTCCTTATTTGCGATTAGCAAATTGCTAATCGCAAATAAGGAATAACTCGCCATTCATTCCTATGGGCCAAAAGGCCCTTAGGAATGAATGGGGAGTATTCCTTATTTGCGATTAGCAATTTGCTAATCGCAAATAAGATAGCGATTTGAAGGGTGCCAGGGGTGTCCAAAGGACACCCTGTAGCACCCCTCAAATGAAATTGTACACAGGTGTTGCACACACACATGTCCAAAGGACATGTGAGTGTGTAACATGCAACTCAGAAAAATGCATTTAAATGCATTTTTCTGAGTTTTCGCAATTTACCACGAGGTCTGACCTCGCCGTAAATTGCGGCAAGAAATTGCGAATTCGCAAAATTAAATTGCATGTTGAATTGCATTTAAGGAATCTCAAATAGAGATTCCTTAAATGTCATTCCTCGCAAAATTGCGAGATCGCAATTAGCGATTTTTACATTTGGGATGCTGAATCCCAAATGCAAAAATCGCTCTCGCAAAGGGCCAGATTCTCAGAATCTGGACTTTTGCGAGCGCTATTTTCGTTGATGAATCAGGCGGTTTGTTGCTTAACGGTCAAAATTAATTACTCTCTGTAATGCAATTTGCATGAAAATTACAAATAATCCACTGGATTATTTGAATGCTTCTGCACTGTTTTTACCATTTAATTTGACTGAAAAACAGAAATTTATGTTCATGAAATATGCAACTTGCACACTGTTACATATAGAATAATTAGAACAGTTACCTTTTTCTGTAGCAGAGACGGATTCAGCTGTGTAATTAATAAATGGATTTATTCCACGTCTCTTCTCGCTATTTCAGTTTGCATTTTACATGAAACACTTACTGTTTGGACGCTTTGAGCCCCTGGGAAGTGCCTTTATCCATGAATTGTGGTTATTGCCTTTCACCTACAGATGTCAGAGTCCGAATAAGGAAGGTTTCCTAACAGGGGAGGATTAGGATTCCACAGTAGGACATTCCATAGTTTGCAAACAAGTTAAATTGTGCGGTGCTTGTAATGTGTCAGCACCTGATCTGGATTGTTTTTTATAAGGTAAGCCCGTCCCAGCTATTATTCCCACGCTCACGTTGCTTTCAAATGGCAATTAGTTAATTTGTAATTACCACGAATGCTGTGGCTTACGAGCTGACATACTGTATATGGTAGCAGTTTTGCAAAGTACTACTTGTTGCAGCAATGTCCTTTTTCCACCCCACATGGGATTGTAGATAGTTTGCTTTGGTCTTTCATTCCAACTTTTAAAACAGATTTTAACCCCTTCGATGATGGTGACAGAACCATTCCGTCATCAGTCACGGTTGAGCTGTGCTGATGACGGAATGGTTCCGTCATGACCACACCCTGTTCTGGAATGTCCAGCACCGGGGAAGAATCTGCGCCGCACGGAAGCGGTTAAAAAACTGAGCAGACTCAAAGCGCTATTGTTTCAACAAGAGGTGGCTCTCACATTGGCATGAGACCTTAGCATTACAGTTGGCAAATCTCCCACTCCATTTTGGAGAATTATTACACCAAATATTTAATGCGTCTGATACTGAAGGCCTCGCTCATTTATTTTTACTTTCGGGATCCGGCCTTGTTCCCTCTTTTCAGATAAATTTTGGAGTCATACCGGCCTTTATTCATTCTATTTTTTTCAGCGCCTTCGGTGGGTTTCCATTGATCCTCTTACTGACGTGCAGCGTGCTGGTACTTCTGCTCCTGTTACACAATGGCGCTTGGTGTGAGTTATAGACTTACTTTTCACTTCGCCTACTTCACTTGCATGCAACCTGTGTTCTATTGGCGACTGTGCCCTTTTTGTTGTACCTCGGATATCCACCTCTCCAATACATCATGCGCTGACCTGAATTATGATCTGTTAATGGGTCCATTAATGGCCTGTTACCAGGCCTGTTCTGGGGACAGCTGTTTGATGCATGAGACTGCAATTGGAATGTTGGCAGAATGGAATACCTGTGAGGCTGCATAGTGCCTCTTGCAACAAAGTTTCATCGAATATCACGCAAGTTGACCAAATATGCTCCTGGAGGCATCGGATAATGAGAAGCATGTGTGTGTTTTCCAACTGCTCAACTTTATGGCATCCCTCTCTGCTATGAACAACAGGGATGACCTTTTGGAACAGCTTGCATTCCACTGTTCACATAATCTGGTGAAATTCCCTGACTCGCCTGAAAAACATTTTAGACTAGAATTTTCACGTTTTTAAAACTTGGCTTTTTTCCAAGCTTTTTGATTCTACTTGCTGTTGCATTCTATTTTTTCTATATGCTACAAACTGCCCAAGGGGAGGGTGTCATGTGCCTGATAGGGTCATTGTCGACATCGCTAAGTTAGCATGAGCCTGTTGCACGGATTCTGCACATACACATAACTATGAGCAGGTATATGGGACCTCAGTGTGTAGGAGCTAAGCCTTCCCACCACCTTAGTGCCCATGAACCCAGGACTGACTTGCTGTAGTGTCTCATTCGCTCTCCTACACACTCATGAAGAAGCAAATGATTAGACACCCCAGAGCACAACACTCCTGGATCTCTCAGGAATCGCCGTAACAAGACACACCTTTTCGATCACACTCTCATACTTGGCCACAATAAGAACTGACTGAAACACGAATATAGTTCAAAATGTTTATTTTAACTATTGTGCTCTAAAATACAGTATACGAGCCACAACCAGCAGGAAAATGCATCAAACTAATTCAGTTAGCAGGGAAACATCTATTATATCGCAATCATTACAATTGTTACTGCAAACAGATGATGGAAGAAATGCTGATGATGCAAACATTCTCCCCCAGTCAAAAGATCTGGTTTAAATCCATTGTTCTTTTGACCACTAAGCCACCCCAGTTTGGACCCAGCCATATCCAAATCAGTCTTGACCCTGTGCCCCATGGAAAAAGTCTAGACCGAACTGCAAGGCCAGGTCCTCCCTGGACTGGAAACAAGCATCCTGGGACCGGTTTTAGGGTATGTTGAGGTTCCGTGACGGTTCCGTGACGATTTGAACCCGTGTTTTCAAGTTTGTCAGAAATACATAATATTGGTATCAGTGAACCGCAAATGATCCATTTAGCATACCCTGGTGTTTTCGCTACGCTACAAGCAAGAGCACTCCTTTTATTAGCACATTTCTGATCTACCCACGGCACCCATCTTAGATCATGGCAGCCATTTTGTGTTTCTTGCCCTCACATACGCAATAACCTCTGATCACTTCATTTCGATTAAGGACACGTAGCCTTAGCCGGAGATTCACCTCTTTCTTGACACGTGCACCTTAAACCAGATCACGCTGTAGCTGCATGACTCGACAAAGACTGCCTCCTCTGCCCGAGGCCAGTCCTGCCAAACTGGTCTTCGTGTCCATTGTCCTGATCATGATTAGGCGGCCGAAGCCGGTAGCCTTGCCCATTTACAACCCACAAGCATCTCTTATCCCGCTTTCCTATCTTCCACACCTGGCTCTGTTCCTTTCTTTCTGAAACTTTATTAGGGGGAGGTAACGAACTTTACGATGAGGCGGTCCGGGTCCTGAATGCAATATTGACTGGGAATTGTGATGAACTAGTGGGAACCCCTCTTCGTAGATGTTTCGTATCAGATTTTATCAACGGTTCCTGTGCACGCCAAATATTTATTGTTTATGACACAAAGGTTTTGGGAATGTACCAACATGTGAAGAATTCGCCTGAAGGCCAAAAACTAGTATATAAGGAGCAACCCACTTTGTACAAATCGAACAGGCTCCTAGATTCTGCCCGTGTGTAGTATCTGTGACTTCTGTGTCCCTGCAGTAATAAACCTTTGGTCTTTGACGCCACCATCGAGAAGCCCGTGTTTCTGTTCATTTGTGCACCAAGGCAGGTGGAACTCCGGGGTCTTTGGGTGTTGTTCCCTGACACCTCTGGACGGAACCAAAAAGTCCAGAACACCAATTGGCGCCCAATGTGGGGCGACGTCATTCGGTACCGGTCCAAAAGCCTGAAGAGTTCGAGAAGCTTCGTGTGAAGATTCCTGAGGGAGGCGCCCCACTTCATCGATCCCGGCATATCGCAAAAGTGGCCCGAAGTTCTCTTCCACGAGGGTTTCCCGTTCAGGACGGCTGCAGTGGGCCGTTGCCTTGACCGTCGCCCTGTCTTGGACCCGAGGTGCAGTCCTTAGTACGGCGAAACGTGACGGGTTTCTCCTTGGTGACGTCTTCAGTGACTCAGTTAAGTATTTAGTGATAGCTAGCTGGTTACTTTGTGAGGATTGTTAAAATCCTTGATTGGTTCTTGGTTTGGTTTTGGTTCTTGGTAGGATTATCACAGGTTGTTCTGGTTGAGATAATCTATTTGGTTTAGTTTGGGTATCGATACAACAGTTCGTTTTGGTAGGCCTAAATTCTTGGTTCAAGTGCACATATCTGTTTTGTGTTTTGTTTTGTTTTGTGTTCCGGACTGAAAAATGGTAAGTCGGAAAATGTTGTCTTGCTTTGGTTGCAACCGTGACTCACGATTGGAGGACTCTTGTCTGGTTCCTCCGATTGGGACTCCCCTATATGATTTATATTGTAAACATGGTGTGGGTCCTATATCTTATAATGAGGTATGGGTCCGTTACACTGCGAAGGATGGTGTCCTTAGTTGGCCACTGCATGGTAGTTTTGAACCCGAGATTCTCGACAATTTAGAAGCGAAATTGTTTAGGAAGAAAGCCCGGCCGGCAATGTTTGATTCTTTCCGTTATTGGCGAAAAGAATCCAAACAGAGAGAAATTAAAAGGTTGAAGAAAGAACAGAAAGAACAAGAAGAGTTGACTCTAGAGCAAGCGGCTAAGCAGTTGCAGGCTAACGAGTGTGAGAAGGCCATAAATGTAGCCATTAGAGAGCATAACTTGGCGATTGACAAGTGCTATCCTGCCTTGCCATCGAAAATGGCTAAGATACTGGAGGATTCCGAAAACGATCCTCTGTTATCTTATCTGTTACGGTCACCTCCACCGTATGCACAAGGTGCTGCGGCTCCACTTGTCCCGAATGTTCAATTGCCGGTTGCTGGACAACCTGGTGTTCCTGCTCCTGTCCCTCAGAATCAAGTTCCCGTACCTCCTGTGATGAATGTGAATGTTCCTACAGCTCCTTCTCTTCCTGAACTGTCAGCTTCTGTACCTACTGTTCCACAAACTATTTTTCTCGATACTCCTACTGTTCCGTTATCTATTCCTACCTCTACTGCGTTTTCCATGTCTGCGAGTGTGCTAACTCCACTTTCTGTTCGTCGAAGAATCACTGATTCTGTTACTAATATGCTGTCTCCTTTATATAAAACTTTAATTAAGACTCCTACTCCTGACTCAGTTCAGAGACGTAGTCAGCTTCCAAGTACTGAGGAACGGGGAATTTTAGATTCCACAGCTCTCAGATGGATTTCGAAGAGTAGAAGATATAGTACGAGAGATGTGCTAGACACATTTATGCAGTGGGGGGAACCAACACAACGGTATGTCTTTGATGAGATGTGCTCGTTGTTACGTGAAGAGATAGAAGAAGATGATGTTGAATCAGATTTGGAAGATTTAATTAAAGTTCAGAAAGAGTTTGCTGCTGGAATGATAGTGGGTGATAATATAAAAGAAGCGATGGAACTTATTTTAAGTTTTAGGAATGATCCATCTCTTCGTTCGCCGAGAGATTTAGAAAGAGGAAAAATGAAGCTAAGTCGCCAATATCCTATGAGGGAAGTTCCTCCAATCTGGCGCGAAGCAATAGCACGTGATGATAATGCTGGTATTGCAGGTGCTCCAGCGCAGTTCCAAAGAGTGTGGATACACATTCCATGGAAGCGAGCTGAAGTGCTAGCGGTGAAACAGGCCTTGCCAGATCCACGTAAGAATCCTGCTGGATATTACAAGGAATTAACACAGACAGTTGAGGCTTGTATAATGAACTTAGCCGACATCGATATGTTATTTGGCAATGTAGTTCCGCAACCAGTATGGGCTAAAATTCGTAGAGAGGATCATCAAGCTGCTTTAGGTGGTGATTGGGCAGCTATCACTGCAGCAGATGGTCAGCAAATAGGTGGTGCGAAACCCGAACCCCTAATTGCTAATTTACCAGGTAGAATAATTGATCTAATGAAGACTCTGATGCCAGCATTGCGTGTAAATTGGGACAAGCTGTCAGCATGCAGGCAGAAGAAAGACGAAAGTGTCTCCGACTTCTTCACAAGGTTTGAAGAGACTTTTGTAGATCATAGTGGTCAGGACATGAGTACAGAAGGAGGACAAAGACTGTTTGTCGATAAATTTGTGCATAATTTGTTACCTGAATTATGCAATAAATTAAAAGATTCAGAGAGTGCGTGGGCTGTATCCACAACAGCGCAAATACTTGCGACTGCACAGTACTACGAAAATAGGGATAAAGAGGAAAAGGAGAAATCAGAAAAGAAAACGAAAGATTTAAAAACTAAAGTTCTTTTGCAGCAGGCGTATCCGCCTCGCATGAATCAATCTAATACGCAGCAAGGTTCGTACCAAAGGACAGATTATAGCTCATCAAGACCTCAATATCAGTGGAATCAGTGTGCGTACTGTAAGAAAGAAGGTCACTATAAAAATGAATGTCCGATCTTAGCGCAAAATAATGCAGCAGCAGCTCAGAGAGGTCGTGGTGGTTTTGTGCAGAATTCTAGAGGTCGAGGACGAGGTGCTATGCCTCCACAAACGAATGATCGTCCTTCCAATCACTTTGATCAACGAAATGGACAATCTACTCAGCAAAATAGATCTCAACAATATCTTGTTGAGGACTATTGTGAAGTAGATGAGGGTTTTCAGCAAAATGGGTACTAGGACAGCCATGGACAGAGAGAGGGAGTAGTATCAGTTCCAGTGGATCAGAGTGGGCCTTATGTCGCAGTAGCAACATCAGGTGTAGTCGAACCGTTTCTGTTGGATACTGGTGCCGCAAAAAGTTCTATCATTCATGCGAAACTCCCTGGCGCACCTTTGTCCGGCTCAACAAATGTTTCCGTAGGTTTTTCAGGCGCCCCTGTTTACAACCCGATATCTGATCCTTTGTCTATTTCTGTTGGACCGTGCCAATTGAAAGCACCCCTGATTTTGACGACAGGTTGTAATGAAAATCTGCTTGGTTTAGATTTGTTAAAACGACTATATGCGACATTGTACTGTTCTCCGGAAGGAGTACAACTCACGTTGGGTAAAAATATCACCTCTCCGATGTACTTGTCAATGGATGCACTCCCGCCAGAGCTGCGTTCACTCCCTGATTCTCTTTGGGCGACTGGTCCTAATGATGTAGGTCTCTTAGAAATTCCACCGTATGTGGTAACGTTGAAAACAAATGTAAAATTTCCAAGAATTCCCCAATATAAAATATCTAGTGAAGGAGAGCGTGCACTTTTATTGATTGTGCAAGATTTGATTAAGAAAGATGTGGTTGAAGAAACTAGAGGAAATGTCTGTAATAGTCCTGTACTACCGATTTTGAAACGAACTGATCCTACAAAACCTCCAGTGTACAGGTTTGTCATAGACCTTAGAGAAGTTAATAAGATTGTGGTTCCGCAGTTTCCTGTGGTTCCGGATATTACTGCCTTGCTAACATTGATTCCTGCTACAGCCACATGGTTCTCAGTTATTGACTTAAAGAATGCCTTTTTCAGCATTCCGATAGCCGAAGAAAGTAGAGATATTTTCGGCTTCTGTCTAGGAGGTCGCAGTTTCAGATTTAAACGAGCTCCACAAGGCTATTGTGAAAGTCCATCTATTTATAGTCAAGCATTAAAAAGCCAGTTAGATTCTTTTGTCCTTCCTCCAGGTTCTGCTCTAGTACAGTACGTAGATGATCTTCTAGTGGCTGCCGATGACAAGGAAACTTGCAAAGCAGCTACAATTTCCTTATTGCATCATTTGTCTAATTTGAATCACAAGGTGTCTCCTTCCAAAATGCAATACTGCTGCCAAGAAGTGACCTACCTAGGTCATCTCTTGTCAAAGGAGGGAAGGAAGTTGACCCCAGAAAGAATAAAAGCAATTACACAGATGAGTGTTCCACGCACACAGAGAGAAGTACGTGCCTTCCTAGGTATTACCTCTTACTGTAGGCAGTGGATCCCAAATTTTTCTCTTTTAGCGAAACCATTGGTAGCTTTGACTGGGAAAAATGTTCCGAGTCCGGTGCTATGGTCTGATGAATGTCAAGAGAGTTTTACTGAATTACGAAAAGCATTGTGTTCAGCTCCTGTATTAGGTACACCTGATTACAGTAAGCCATTCACGCTCTATGTTCACGAGAGAGAAGGTTGCGCATTGAGTGTTCTGACACAGAAGTTTGGTGATAAACAACGCCCTTGTGCGTATTTCTCATCAACATTAGATCCGGTAGCCAGAGCGTTGCCTAGTTGTTTGAGAGCTACAGCGGCAGCTGCGGCTTCCATTCGACAATCTGCTGGTTTGGTGATGAACAACATGTTAGTGGTCATGGTTCCTCATGCAGTGGATACACTCATGAACCGAACGAAGACACAACACCTTACTAGTGCGAGATTATCTGGTTACGAGCTGACATTACTAGCGAGTCATATTCAGATCAAAAGATGTAATGTATTGAATCCAGCAACACTGTTGCCGACTGATCAAGAGTCGAGTGATTCCGAGCCACATGATTGCTGTTTTAAAACGGAGGAAGAGACAAAAGGACGCATTGATTTGAAGGATACTCCGTTATCAGATCCGGATGGTACGCTGTATGTGGACGGGTCATGTTTTAAATTGGAGAATGGTGATGTGACTGCTGCTTACGCAGTAACGACTTTGAAGACGATTGTGGAGACTGCAAGAGTGAGTCAGAATTCTGCCCAAGCTGCAGAATTAATAGCTCTAACAAGAGCGTGTATTTTAGCTAAGGGAAAGAGAGTGAATGTCTTTACAGATAGTCAGTACGCATTTGGCGTGGCCCATAGTTTTGGCCGGTTGTGGAGAGAAAGAGGTTTCATTACGTCCCATGGGACTAAGATCCAACATGGTCAGCTAGTTAATGACTTGTTGGAATCTCTAACCTTGCCGACTGAAGTTGCGATTGTGAAGTGCAGTGCTCATAAAGCAATCACGGATGATGTTGGTCGTGGGAATACTTTTGCTGATGAAATTGCTAAACAGACAGCTAGAGACACGATGAGCAGAATGTATGTTGCTACGTCTGCAAGATGGATTGCTGAGTCTGGAATGTGTGAGGATACTATGGAAAGTGTGAAAGAGATTCAGAAAGAAGCAACTGAGGAAGAGAAACGTGTATGGAGAGAAAGTACGGGCAAGTTGGACTCGAATGGATGTTGGATTGATTTGACAGAACAGCAGCGTTGGATGTTGCCCGATGCGTATGTGCTTGCAGTAGTGACGATGGCGCATGGAGTAGCGCATATAAGTTCTAAAGGGATCTGTAAGATGTTGGCTCCGGTCTGGAAGAATGAGGGAATCAGTAAGTGTGCAGAGAGAGTGGTGAAAAATTGTATGGTGTGCTTGATGCATAATCCTGGCAAGGGAACTCCAACTCCAGCTGGTCATTTCGCTCCTCCTTCCTGCCCTTTTGAAGTGATTCAGTTAGATTTTATTCACATGGACCGCTGTAATAATTTAAAATATGTCCTAGTGGTGGTTTGTGCTTTTTCCAGGTGGATAGAAGCATACCCACTAAAGGACAACACTGCCCTATCGACTGCCAAAATTCTTCTCAAAGAATATTTCCCTAGATTCGGAATGCCACGGATTGTATGGTCAGATAACGGAAGTGAGTTTATAGGGAAAGTTATGCAGAGTGTGTGTGCCGGCCTAGGGCTGAAACAGAAATTCCACAGTGCAAACCATCCCCAGTCTGCTGGTTTAGTGGAGGGTTACAATGGCACTCTCAAGCTGAAAATAGCTAAAATACAAGCATCCACAGGTTTAGCCTGGCCAGACGCACTTCCTTTGGCCTTGTTATCAACGAGAGCAACGGTACATTCTAGAATAGGGCTTAGTCCTTACGAAATAGTCTTTGGTCGCCCGGCAAATATCTGGGGTGTGCCAAGGCCTAAAGAATTTTGTTCCATAGAATATCCTATGTTGATAGACTACCTTTACGACTTGACTGCTAAATTGAGTCTTATTCATCAACAGGTTTTCGATGCTTTGCCAAAACCTCCGGAGAGTCCAGGGCATCAGCTGAAACCGGGAGACTTCGTTGTCATCAAAAACTTCGCGAGGACGAAGAACCTTCAGCCGAGATTTGTGGGGCCCTTCCAAATCCTACTGGCAACGAGGACAGCAGTTCGTGTAGCTGGCCGCAAGCACTGGGTACATGCATCACATGTTAAGCGTGTCCCTTTGCCGCTCCCTTACGACGACTGGGTGAAAAAGGGAATTGGTGCCTCCAAATCTGAAAGCACACCAAAGTTCATCTCTTTCAGCGATGCCGAATTGATTACTGACACTCCAAAATCTGACTCTCCTCCTGAAAAGACTCCTTTGAACACTGAACGTTTGTCTCCAGCATCAGAAGAAACTTTACCCTCTGCGAACTTAAACACTGCAACAGCTGCTAGTGATACACTATTTGCCGATCAGACAGTACCAGCGAAACAGAGATATAACTTAAGAAGCCGTAAAATGGACAAATAAAGCAGGCAACTGCATATTGTGATTTTGATATATTGAAATTTTGCCTTCAGCCAGGAAGTTTGCTATTGTTTATTGTTTTTAAAATTGCCTTGCCGTCTGGGTAGCCGTAGGGTCGTGGCTGTGTGCCTAGTTGAATCTGCAGGGGTCTGACACAAGGTCGATCTTTCTGTTGGTTCTGGGAACTCCCAGGGCTGATAGAGGCATTTTCATCTACGTACACATCATCAGTGGTCGCGAGCGGATTGTAGAAGATGGAGCTTCCTGCGCTGCAACGAAAAAATGTGATTTATGTTCGCAGAAACAGACTTCATAGAATTCTTCATAGCAAATGCTTTTTGATGCAATGTGCCATTACATTCTTGATTATTTTAGCAACATTGGTGGGTGGAATCGTCTTTAGTATAAATTTGATTTTTGTGCCAGTTACTACAGTACCTCCCCTTGATCCTGCCATTTCTACTGTTTCTTCTTTACACTCTTTTCACTCGTTTCCGGAACATGAGCAAGCTCGACGCTCAGAGTTCATTAACAACACTTTTGTACAGCTCTTGCACCAACACCAACTGGTAGTTAACACTACAGACTGCTGGGTGTGTGGCTTGATACCCCACACTATGGATAAAGGTATTCCCTATCTGGTTTTGCCTTTCAGCTACAATGGATCATTTCAGGCCCTCCAAACCATCTTTGCTTATGCCCTTGAGACCTATCCTCCACGTCCACCGCGATCCACTAAATATAACTCTGCCAACAAAGCCTTAGTCCAGGGAATTATTGACATGGTCAAGGACGTCAATAATACTCCATCATACCCTAGAGACGAATTACGAGTGTATTTAAGTTGGAATACTTCAGAGTATCGCCTTAGTTTAGGAGAAAGCAAGCGTAAAAGCTCAACTCCAATCTGGGTCGTACCTCACCGAGGTCAGGTCTGTTTGCAAGGTAATGGGAGAAATCCGAGAGCTCAGCTAGGGAGGAGTGAGTGCGTAGAGACTTATGTGTTTCCGGCTAACTCTTCCCCTGCCTTTCTCACTGCTAGGGGCACCTACTTCATTTGTCGAGACAGAGCTTATACATGGTTGCCTGCCGACTTTTCAGGATCATGTTATATTGCTCGATTGTTGCCTCCGACATACACTGCTTCATCTGATTACCACAGAACCAGAGTAGCGAGAGGTGTCTTCAGCAAGGAAGATACCGCTGGTCAGGAAGCTGGAGACTTCTTCAAAGGCTTCCTTCCGTTCTGGGGGCCTATGGCCAATAGTAGAAACATACGTCAGCTAACACGGGTAGTTGAATCTACTATTACCGAAACTGCTGGTGCCCTTAGCAATTTGACAGCTGAGCTTCAGGCGGATAGACTCATGACGTTGCAGAACCGTATGGTTCTAGACGTTATACTTGCAGATCGAGGTGGGGTATGCAGAATGATCCAATCGAGCTGCTGTGTCTTTATTCCTAATAATGCTCCAACAGTCTATGAGGCGATCTCTAAGCTACACAAGATTTCCGACTCTATACATGTAGACAAGGGAAACTGGTCCTTCATGGAGTGGTTTTGGACTCTGATATCAGCGTGGGGATGGAAGGTTCTAATGGTCATTGGTGTCATCTTAGTATTCCTATTCTCATGCTGCCTGATTATCCAGTGTGGTCCTGCTCTGTGTAGTCTTTGTGCTGCAACTTGTCTCAGAAAACCACCTGCGTTTGGAGAAAAGGCACGAGAAAGGATGATGATACAACAGCATGTCACTGACCTGATGAGCATAGAACTAGATTCTGACATAGACTGAGTAATTGCCTATGTAAGGGCAAAAGGAGGGTCTGAGGTTCCGTGACGGTTCCGTGACGATTTGAACCCGTGTTTTCAAGTTTGTCAGAAATACATAATATTGGTATCAGTGAACCGCAAATGATCCATTTAGCATACCCTGGTGTTTTCGCTACGCTACAAGCAAGAGCACTCCTTTTATTAGCACATTTCTGATCTACCCACGGCACCCATCTTAGATCATGGCAGCCATTTTGTGTTTCTTGCCCTCACATACGCAATAACCTCTGATCACTTCATTTCGATTAAGGACACGTAGCCTTAGCCGGAGATTCACCTCTTTCTTGACACGTGCACCTTAAACCAGATCACGCTGTAGCTGCATGACTCGACAAAGACTGCCTCCTCTGCCCGAGGCCAGTCCTGCCAAACTGGTCTTCGTGTCCATTGTCATGATCATGATTAGGCGGCCGAAGCCGGTAGCCTTGCCCATTTACAACCCACAAGCATCTCTTATCCCGCTTTCCTATCTTCCACACCTGGCTCTGTTCCTTTCTTTCTGAAACTTTATTAGGGGGAGGTAACGAACTTTACGATGAGGCGGTCCGGGTCCTGAATGCAATATTGACTGGGAATTGTGATGAACTAGTGGGAACCCCTCTTCGTAGATGTTTGGTATCAGATTTTATCAACGGTTCCTGTGCACGCCAAATATTTATTGTTTATGACACAAAGGTTTTGGGAATGTACCAACATGTGAAGAATTCGCCTGAAGGCCAAAAACTAGTATATAAGGAGCAACCCACTTTGTACAAATCGAACAGGCTCCTAGATTCTGCCCGTGTGTAGTATCTGTGACTTCTGTGTCCCTGCAGTAATAAACCTTTGGTCTTTGACGCCACCATCGAGAAGCCCGTGTTTCTGTTCATTTGTGCACCAAGGCAGGTGGAACTCCGGGGTCTTTGGGTGTTGTTCCCTGACACCTCTGGACAGAACCAAAAAGTCCAGAACTCCAATGTCACCCTTCTTCCGCCAGGCTAACTTGAATCCAGTGGCACAGTGAGCCAGGGACTCACGTGGCACAGTGAGCAAGGGACCCACGTCTGGGCATACCCATCCCACTTAGGGTGAAAAGTGTTGCAGCAAACAAATGATGGACGGAATGCTGACAATGCAAACATTCTCCCCCAGTCAAACGATCTTGGTTAAATCCATCGTTCATTTGCCCACTACGCCACCCCAGTTTGGACCCAGCCATATGCAAATCAGTCTTGACCCTGTGCCCCATGGGAACAGTCCAGACCGAACTGCAAGGCCAGGTCCTCCCTGGACCAAAAACAGGCATTTTGGGACCGGTTTCAGGGTATGTCATCCTTTTTCAGCCAGGCTAGCTTGAATCCAGTTGCACAGTGAGCAAGGGACCAGCGTCTGGGCATACCCATCCCACTTAGGTTGAAAAGTGTTACAGCAAACAAATGATGGATGGAATGCTGACAATGCAAACATTCTCCCCCAGTCAAAAGATCTGAGTTAAATCCATCGTTCTTTTGCCCACTACGCCACCCCAGTTCTCCGTGCCACAGGAATCAAGCTATCCTGGTTGATAAGGGCTGAAAGCCCAAAACCGGTCCTAGGATGCTTGTTTCCAGTCCAGGGAGAACCTGGCTTGGCAGTTCGGGCTGGACTGTTCCCATGGTGCACAGGATCAAGACTGATTTTCATATGGCTGGGTTCAAACTGGAATGGCATGGTGAGCAAAAAAACAATGAATTTAGGCCCAAATCCTTGTACTGGGGTGAATGGATGACAATGTTCTGCATTCTGTCCATCAACTGTTGATTTTGCAGCAGTCATTACAATGACATACCTTTACAACAAAAATGTTATCACGCAACAGCCTTTACATTGCATGCCATTACAATGCATGTCATTACAAAGCATGTCACTACAACGCATGCCATTACAATGCATACCATTACAATGCATGCCATTACAATACAATATAATGTAAGTAACTGTGGGTATGGGTATTGGGCTACATGGGAATAGTAATTTTTACCCCTATACTATCCAAAACTTTTCCTAATGTTGCACTCACTGGAGTGTAAATAGTAATTTTTACCCTTACACTATCCAACACATAGTAAGTTCTGCCCCTACACTTTACAACATTTACCCTACTGTTGCACTCATGGAGTGAGAATAGTAATTTTTATCCCTACACTATCCAGCACTTACCCTACTATTGCCCTAAAAGTATTATGCATTGTAATGGTATGCTTTGTAATGGTAGTTTTGAAAAATGCATTGTAATTGCGTGCGTTGTAAAATCATGCAATGTATTGGTAGTTGCGATGTAAAGACTGCATTGTAATTGCATGCGTTGTAATGTCATATTTTCCAGTTAGCATGGCAGCTAGGCCATATATCATAAAGGGAGATGTCATCATATAAAGACAGTGGAGAAAGGACTATAAAGCCCTCCCCATGGTAAGAAGAAGTATTATTATATAATAGAAGATCTCAGGGCTTTGTGAGCAGACCCCTTACGTAGTGCCTAGATGGTATATCTACATCATAGGAACAGCATTGCTCTTCTCTCTAGAAAGCTCCTTCTCCAAGTGTGTGTTACCTAAACATGCATCCCCATAATATCAAAGTACGAGTTTTCAGCAGCTGCTGCATTAACATGTTTTGGCTAGGTGCTAGGGGCTGCCAGAACAGAATATCAAGGGGCATTGTTTATCGACCTTGTTTACAGTGTTGAGACTAAACTCCAGGAACTGGCAGAGAACAAACAAAGCCGATGGTTCTCATGTGAATGGCATAAACAGGGTGTTGCAAAAATAAAGCCATGTAGTAACATGTGAAAAAGCAGCATCATGTCTTCTGGGTTCATGCTAACTTAAGGATGTCAAGAATGTCCCTAAACTATCGGCAACATGATAGGTAACCCAACAAGAAAGCCATTTACAACTGATGGCTACCCCACATTTCCTTGAGCTGCTGCATGCAGGGGGGAAGTCCTAGAGTCTGCAGCCGACCTACTGCTGTTAATAACTATATCCATCCATTCATGACTGTGTTTGGCAAACTCAGCATAGGACAGATGGGCCTCCTGTAGGAGCGCTATATTCACCCATTCGATATGTAAGTAGGGCAGGACCTTCTTGTGCTTGATGTAATGGGACAGACCGTTAATGTTCATGGATATCAAGGTGAGGGGTATGGATAACATACTTGAGGGATAGGATGGACAGGACAGCCCCCGAGGAAAGGGGTGAGCCATGAGAACCACAAGTGTATGTGGGCCAGAGCCGGGGAGAATCCCCTAAGACGTGGACTGAAAGGGCTTCAGTTTGTGCAACTCCAAGTAATGGGGTTGGGCAGGAAAAGGGACTAGGGCAGAAACAGACCAAACTGGACGTGGTTCGCTGCTTTGAATTTGGGCTCGGGACTGCACCAGTGGCACATGCCAAACATCCCTGACTGCAACACCATGTAAGTGATGAGGAAGAGTCTATAAGAAAGGTGGGTTTGACCCTGGTAGAAATCATGAGCATCCCTTGGGGGGATGACCCTTGTGAGGGCAGTACAGGGAGAGTCCTTCCGCAGAAGTAGGGCAGCGGGCAGGATAGCTCATGCCAAATAAGCAGGAGGTTGGGCAAAAAGTGGGGTATAAGTCTAGCCACCCGGAGAGAATGGTCTGTTTCATCAGGGGAGTTCCAGGTCGCAGAGGACGAGGGTGCATAGGACCACAGCACCCTGGACTGTGGAGCAGCCATGGCTAGGGAGCAACAGCCACAATGAAAAGGACAGAGGTCAACAGGACCACGGAGGGCTGCAGCAACCTCATGGCGAAGAGATAAGTGGAGGGGACAGAAAGGAGGTAAATGAGCATACACCTGAAAATGCAAATTACAGCACCAATCAAAGGATATGCTGAATTCTCTATCATGCCATCTGTGGAAGCCTTCCCCTGCTTCAGTGGGGACCTGGACTTATCTCTTCCTCTGTCCTTGTGGAATGCCTCCACCACACAATGCAGACCCTCATGATCAGATTCCCTCTGCTGCAAGCCTCTAGGGTAGGCATGTTGGGGATGGTATCTCAGTTTCCAGGAAGGGTGGCTGTCCACACTAGGAGGGGGGTTACTGTACCATCCACAGCCATGTCCATGGCAGGATCACCCAAGGAGTCCAAGAACAGTTCGAGCTCACCAGGCTCCGTAAAGGGTCTTGTGGCACTGTCGATTTTAAGCACCATCTGTGCAGGTTCCATGAGGCCTTACTTGATGTTGTGTCATTGCAGGTGGGGTGGAAGTGCCAGGAAGCATTGGCATTTGGAGTTGGTAACAGTAGAGAAGTCTGCTGAGAAAGAGATGCAGTGGCCATCGATTAGAAAGAATGCTGTGCTGCAATGCGAAGCAGAGAGGATAACCCTCATGTGCTTGCGATGGTGGGCACAGGCAATAATGGGACATTGAGAGTTGAGGGGCTGGGCATGCTGGTAGCAGACCTGTTATGCTCTTTGGTGTTCCAAAGCGCTCTGCAACGGAGGGTGTAACAACCATATCATCCTTCTCCAATTCTTCTGGCACACCATAGATTCAAAATGTATCATTCAAGGCCTAGCACTCCAAGTCTGTCACATTGTGAAGTAAAATGTCAATGTCCCAGCCGCAGTCTGGCAAGGGATTGTGGCATCCATTCCCATCACTCACCCGGTGGTCAACTGTATCCAGCCAGGTGTGAAGGTAAGACACCTCTTGGCGAACCCAAGTGCACCTCAACTGTGAGAGTCATCATATTATCTTCCATAGTAGTGAGGGTGGAACCAGTGACTGAGATTGCCTTCAAGAAGGCCTCCATGCTAGCTTTGGGTGCTGCAGAGGAGGACTACTCGGGTGGTGGGGCATGGCGCACCACCTCGGAAACGGGAGTTATGGGGCCGTCTTCTTCCACATTGACATGCAGCATTGCTAATGGGCAGGATGTTGCCAGCCCAGCACCGCAGGCAAGGATCAGCTTCCTGAGCAGCAGGTGAGAGAAGGGAGATAAGCCTAACCAGCACCAATAGAGGCGAACATAGATGACAACGGTCCCCACGCCACAATAGCAGGCGTAGGCCCCCTCAGTCCAGTGGGGGTCAAGATGCATGTTCTTGGTGATCCTGTCGAGGTGTGGGTGGTCACTGTGAAACTGGGGCAGGAGCAGCCCAACCGAGCCAGTAGATTGAGCACAGTCCCAGAGGGTGATCCTCATCACAGCTATAAGAGGGAGAGGCCACCTAGAAGATGGAGCCCAGCAGGAGAAGACAACAGGTAAGCAGCCGCACCAGGAAGCTGCCTGGGATGGTCAGGCACATCCACACCACCATGACTCCTCTCCACCTAGGCTGGGTGACCACGCAGAGCTGGAGTGAGTCGAGGGTTCCAGACGAGCCAGCCCACACATGTGGCAACGTTCCAGCAGACAGGCCCTCCAAAACCTCCCCCGGCCAGGGGACATGCATGCTCAACTGGGCTAACTAGTGAAGGCCTGATTTGGAAAAGGGCAGCAGCAGGTGAGAGGCTGCATCCATTACAGCCCCACTGGGCCCCTGGTGAAGGTGTCCATAGCGCCCACTCTACCAAGTACAAGAGGATAAAGTGGCACAGCCAGCCCTTCTTCCTGGGGCCTGCGACCAGCAATGCAGGCAGGAAGGCTGCCACAAGTTCAGGCATGCAAGACAAGGGCTTCAAGGCCTTGGTGCAGGTCCCCCAGGATTAATCAGATCTAGGGTCCTGTGATTGTGGGATGGAGTGCGGGCGGGGCCTGACCCCTTGGCAGGTGTACAAGCCAAGGGTGATGATGCTGCACCAGCCCCTGAAGTCCACCTGTAGTCGCTGTCAGCCAAGGCTCAATATGCCGCGGATGTCAGGACTGGTCAAGGTAAACTTCCTGTCTGCTTAAAACACCTACCAGTCGTAGTGCAAATACACAAAAATCACAGTTACCGACCTGGTAGGTAACTGCCTAACCGATGGTCATCTCTGCGGTGAAATTCCAAGATGGCCGCCGGCGCGATTCATTAGAGTTGCTGGTCTAGTCTTTGAAGGTTCTTCAGCAAGCTCACTTGTGCTGAAGCCTTTGCGCGCTCTGAAGTGCGCACTTCAACTGAAGCTCCGAGACAAACGGCTGCTTCTTCCAGTGCGGCCGATTTTTTAAATCTAGTTTGGCGCTGTGAGGATAGCGAGGAACTTCTTGTGATTAGACTTCATCCCGCGGTTGCGGTAAGTCTAATATATTCATTTTTGAGGATTAAGGAGACACATTTGGGAATTACAGACTTAGCACTGAGAGAAAACCTTAATTCCAGTTTCAAGTAAATATTGAGAATTCGAGAGTCACAGTGTGAGTAACAACAGCAGCATTTCAGAACACTAAGAGAGTCATTCAGAGAGTGATAATAAGGCAGCATCACAGAACATACAGAGTGCCTTCCTTGAGCTAGTTTATTCTGCCGTTCAGAAGTAGCACATTCTGTGCCAGAGACAGTAATTCACAAATCTAGTAATTAGAACTAAAAGACAGTTTGAGCAGTACCACGAACATCGAGACAGTACTGAGACTTCACAGAACAAGGACAGAAGATCTTCTACTAGGTGTGGATATATATATATATATATATATATATAGATATATATATAAAAATACTTACCAACGTTGGCGTAGGACCTCCCTGGAACTATTTCCTTGGAACTTCGTCAAGCTGGTGTCATTGAAGTCTTCAATCTAAAAGAGAAGAAAAGTTAGACACATTAAATGGTATCTACAGGTATTATTAGTGTTAAGACCTTAGAGAAGTAACCATAAGAAATACCCTAAATATCTAACAGTATTGTTCCATCTCTTCATTAGTGTCAACTTCTAAAAGAAATATAGAGTAGCTGAAATCAAATAAACAGCACAAGAGAAAAAGATAGCCACCAAGCTAGGGCAGGTAATAACAGTAGAGTCAGAGTAATAGTATATTCAGGTAAAGGCTTATGTTGCTAAAGTTGTTCTTTTTACAGGAAGGTCGAACAGGAAAAGAAGCAGACCAGTCCAGCTGAAGCATAGTGTGGCGTTATTTCTCTTTTCTTCCCACTCCCCTTGTCCCCCTCTTTGCTACTTGGATGCTATATGTGCTGAGTAGTGGAGTTTGGGAATTGAGGAATAAGCATCAGCTCCTGTGGAAATACAGAGTTCTGGTTCAGGTGCTTGACAGCGGAAGGCAGTACAGCAGCAAATGTTTCCATTTTAGGAGATCTTAATTTACATTCAGAAGATAACTGCAAGACAGGCATTGCAAATTTTTTAGCTGATCTAGAGGCCTGCCAGTTGACCCAATGTGTCTCTAACAGTACACATGCAGCAGGTCATTTGTTGGACCCTATATTTTCCAATTTAGGCTCCATAAAAGCTGCGTTCCCGATTCCCATGGCGTGGACAGATCACTTTTGTGTCCCTTTCTCTATTTGTTGGCAAGGTAAGCCAGGACAGAATTGTTCATTTTGGGTATTAAAATGACCTTGACATAAATTATATATTTACAAATTCTCTGATTTACTGTTAAGCCACAAACCTCAGGTACCATTCAATATAGAATCAGCTAATACGCTTTTTCGGGATTGGCTGACCCAAGCTCTGGACAGCTCTATTCTTGTTAAACTTAGCTTGAAAAACAAAAGAGGACAATCCAGACCTTGGTTTAATGAACCTTTAAATAAAGCAAAAAAAACTGTAAACAACTGGAGCGTGCCTGGGGGCACGCTTATGATACAGAAGCCAAAAATAAATACCGTAAATCAATTAAGACATACTATAAACTGGTCCGGAGAGCCAGAGCAGAGTACATTGCTAATAAAATCTTGGAGAGCAATAATACCCGTGAAACGATTTTCTCCCTTCTTAAGGTCATGAAATGTTCCAGCCCAAAAGCTAATTCACCTATCACCTCAAACACTCAGTGTGATGAATTGGCAGGATATTTTGTGCACAAGGTGGAGAAAATTTACAAAAGCTTCCCTTTGATGACTGTTAATTCTGACCTGGGTGAAAGGCATGAGGATAGTGGACCTATCATGGAAAATAATACATTGCGTTCCTTTCCTCAACTATCCCTCACCGAGATTGAGTCCGTTTGCCTGAAAATCAAATCAGGCTCCTCAGTTGACTCTTTGAGACCAGCTCAGTTTCATCAAGTTCACAACATCATTTTACCAGTGGCCAGGGAACTGATTAGTTTGTCTCTGTCCTCAGCGTCCTTACCATAAGCCTGGAAGCATGCTAAAGTATCTCTTCTTTTAAAGGAACCATCTTTAGAACCATCTGAACTGGGTAATTACCACCCCATCTCTCAGCTTCCTTTCCTGGCCAAAGCCACGGAATCTCATGTAAATACTATTCTTATAGAGTTTTTAGAGCAAAATGAAATTCTGGATGCCACCCAAAACGGCTTCAGATCACGCCACAGCACAGAATCTGCTCTGATGGTGGTGATCGAGGAAATCTGCAGCAGTCTAGATGAGGGAAATTCCACGGCCTTAATTCTTCTTGATTTACGTGCCGCTTTTGACACTGTATCCGTTGAGATATTATAACAGAGGCCACAGGAGCTAGGGATTGGGAGTCTGGCCTTAGCATGGTTTCGATCTTTCTTGGAGGGTAGGACCTTCCAGGTAACTGTGCCACCTTTCCACTCCCAGGAGTATGCCATCAAACACAGTGTGTTACAGGGTTCGATACTGAGCCCCATGCTCTTTAATATCTATGTACAACCGCCGGCAGTAGCAACTAGAAACAGAGGGTTGTCATTGGTATCTTATGTCGATGACACCCAACTAGTTATTGCTTTTTCTAAGAAAGGCAAAAATAACCTTGTCAAATTTAAGGAGGATATGCTGGTGATCGCTGACTGGATGACAGCAAACTGCTTGCAGTTAAATGCAAGCAAGTCAGAAATAATTTTGCTTGGGAGAGATAGTGACATGTGGTTAGAGAAATGGTGGCCAGACAAATTAAAACCTGCACCCTTTCCAAAGGAGGCTGTTAAGAACCTGGGATTTTGGATTGATAGAAGTCTCTCCTTTGATACTCTATCCCAGTCAGTCGCAGGGACTTGTTTCGGGCATGTTTTTGTTTACCCTAATATTCAACAGACCATCATGCAGGCCATGATTCTATCCAGGTTAGATTGTGGCAACTCCTTATATTTAGGTGCAAACAAATCCTGTATTCAACGCCTTCAAATAATACAAAAAATGCAGCAGCTCGGACTTTGTTGGCACTCTCGAAATCATGTTCAGTGTCTAAGCTTTTACCTAAGCTACACTGGCCACCAGAACCTAGAAGAATTCAGTTCAAGACAATCTGTGTTGCTCATAAAATCTTGACCAAACAAGCACCTCAGGTTCTAGCCAACATGCTAGTACCGTATGTTCTGAGTCGACTCCTGGTTTCAACCGACCAAGGGCTGGCTTGTATCCCCCAAGTTCAAAGAGCCAGAGCAGGTGGTCGCTCTTTTAAGGTTTTGGTGGGCAAACTCTGGAACTCTTTTCCCTCTTTTATTAGAGGCCTCCAGAACCACCTGGTGTTCCGTAAAGCCATAAAGACCTGGCTTTTGTCGGCGTAACTCTCATTATTTTTTTAATGGATTTTCTGGACCGTCTGTAGTCACTTACACCTGGGTAGCGCTGGGATGCCCCGTCACTGGGGCAGCTATGCGCTGTACAAATCCGTAAATAAATAAAATAAATGCCGCTTATTGGTGCTGAGACCCCAATCCAACCCACTCACCAATCGGACCGCTTCTGGGCAGGGAGGGGCCATCAACAATCAGGGCGTGTTCTCAGAAGACCACCAATACAGTGCAGGAGGGGGCGCTACAGCACAGCTGATTGTAGCACTAACAGTTGCAGCCACGGCAGTTGGCTCCAAGCCTAGCCTTCGTGAACATAAGGTTTCACCTTCATCACAGATTTTTTGGGAATAGCCTTTGGCTTTAAGTCTCAACCTAGTTTTAAACAAACATCTCAGCCCACATTAGGTGCACTCAAACTTCATCTTGGTTAACAGGAAGTAATATTTGCAACCAAACTTCAGTGATTTGTAAACAGTGTACCACATACATCTGACTATGCACAATTATGGTTGCCTCCAGGTGTTACACTATTTGTATGCCATGGGCCTACAACCGTACATTCTGTGCTTCATATGTCTAGGGTTTTATCAGTAATATCAACAATGATGTCAATACAGAGGTCATTTGTGATGTCATCAATGGTCTAATTTAATATGTTGTGAGTGATTTAATATGTGAGGTAATAAGCAATGTATGGCGATGGTGAAAGTTACAGTTAGCGCAACTCAACTGGTGAATTTTCGTGTTTTTTTGTTTTAAAATGATAGTTTGTATAATATTACGAGGCCTAACTATAATTCCATCTTAACTTTTCTATTTTTGTTCAATGAATTTCTAGGGTTTTTTAATTTAACCTAAAATCTTAGTATCTCACCTATCTAGTGCAGGAACTAGGACTTTTTCTTTTTCCTTAATAACTGTGGTAGAAATTGCCCATCAAATGTCTTTTTTTCCGGATGGAGTTTCTAACAATGATTTTACATCTTCTCCTCTTTTATTGCAGACAAGAACCCTCTTTACTTGAGAAAGAGACTAGGCCTGTTCAAACAAGAAAGAGTGTTGAGGGCTCATAACCTCCACCTGATGAGGATCCCAAAATACCTAAAGACCCGTCGTGGGCATAGCTCCTTCACAGTACTTACGGTCAAGCTTTAGAATGTTTTGCCGCTCAAACTACACAGGGCCCAATCTGCTGATTTGTTTAAAAAGGAGTTAACTACTTGGCTGTTTGAAGCAGATTAATCTTTTTCTGATTCTGCATGATATCCATTTGTTGATTGATTTTCTTGTTTTCTTTATGCAAAATGTGCACTCAATACAATATAGGGCACAACTGTTAAGGGCCGGGGGGGGTCTTTATGCTGTTCTCTGCTTAGCACCACTTCTGACTGTTTCACAAAGTTTCACTCTCATCTTCCTCTGCACTGGTCCCTGGTGATGTTTCCATGTATTATATCTCCAGAAAAGCTTTTAAAAAATGTTGTATGATGCACTTGGAGGCAAAAGAGGGTGGAGATATGTAAGTCTAAACGTAGGTGTAAATCTACATTCCGAAATGGTGAATGAAAAAAAAAGTTATACACTTATGTGCATGTGGTAGATTTATAAATGAGTAAACCTACACTTGTAAATGTGCAATTAAGCCCTTGTTGTGAATTGGGCCTTCTGTCGCTTCTACTCTTCCTAATAAAAGGTGGCCAAGATTACCATTTCAGCCTCACACTGCTGAAAATGTACACGCTTGATGCAGTGGTTTGTACTTTTGGCTTCTATCCTGTCTTACTTCTAAATTTATGTCAAGGAAATTCAGTCAAGCAGAGGTGCAGCACACCTAATTATTCTAATCGGCGTTCTCAGAGGTCGCCACCGCCTGGGCATGGAGAGCCATTTCAGTAAGGGAACCTTAATGTACAACGACCTGACTCCTGAAATGAGACCTGAAGCACATCTGACGTTTAAATCAATTCTATTTAGGGGAGCATTACAAATTAGTGCCTACTTGATTGAGCTGGTGCATGCTGTGCTGCTTGATTAGCTTCACCAATGTGGTTAGTAAGAGGCTAGCTCTCACGAATTACAAACTAAACAAAAACTTCTCAACTTAGCTTGGTTTAACCACAAAATCGATACAGGAATAAGAAAAGCACCACCACTTTCACAACTTATTTTGTATTTTTAGTCAGAGTGCTCTAATATAGAAAAGCTCACATTGCTAACCCTGCCAATTCGTATGAAGCCTACAAACATTTTTGTGTTAAATATTGAGGTAAAATGGAGAAGCATTGACACGTCTCATAATAAGAGACAAAACTGTGACACAAAATCCATCTGTAAAGCCACTTCTGGCTATCATCAGTATTTCTGGCCGGATTGTTCTATATGTTATTCTATTTTATATCATAATATTACTGTGCCCAAAAGGAGGATGCTCTCTAGAGACCGTCAAGGGTGGTAGATTAACTTATGTGAGCAGAATGTGGGTTAATATGATTTCAGAAGGCCATAAATATGGTTTAAGCAAACGCCATCATCTTTAAAGTGAAATGCCATCATCTTTAAGGTGAAATGCAACACATTGTGTAATATGCTGAATGTCTTCGTCAATTAATACATTAATTGTAGAATATTGGAAATATCATTCAAATGCTCACAACTTTAAAATAGTTAGCGATGTTAAATTAGTGACCATGGCCATTATTCCAACTTGTGTGGAGTGACATTACTGCATGTTTTTCAGGAATTACCACCACACCCCCACCCCCCCTGAACATCCTCAATGACTGGAAGCCAATCTCCACTGAGGACACATCCGTCTGATGAACTCTATCCACTCAGGATCCCCCACAGACCCATGCCCTCACCACATCTTTAACAAAGCAGACTCCATTATTGCACCGCACCTCCGAGACGTCATCAACTGCTCCCTCAACTCCGCAGCCTTCCCGGAAAGCTAGAAACATGCCGAACTCAGCGCCCTCCTGAAGAAACCCACAGCTGACCCCACCGAACTCAAAAACTACCGCCCTATCTCACTCCTTCCATTCCCGGCCAAAGTCATCGAGAAAGCGGTCAACAACCAGCTCACCGCATTCTTCGAAACCAACAAATCCCTCGACTCCTCACAATCCGGCTTCCGAGCCAAGCACAGCACTGAAACCGCCCTCATCGCAGCAACTGATGACATTCGAACTCTACTGGACAATGGAGACACAGTCGCCCTCATCCTCCTCAACCTCTCCGCAGCCTTCGACACGGTCTGTCATAGCACCCTTTTACAACGCCTCAGAAACGTCGGAATCCAAGGAAAAGCACTGGAATGGATCACCTCGTTCCTCACCGGAAGAACCCAGAGAGTCCGCCTTCCACCATTCAAGTCAGAGGCCACTGAAGTCATCTGCGGCGTACCACAAGGATCTTCACTCAGCCCCACCCTCTTCAACGTATACATGAGCCCCCTCGCGGTCATCGCACGCCAACAAAACCTCAACATCATCTCCTACGCCGACAACACTCAACTGATCCTATCACTCACCAGAGACCCTAACACTGCCAAAACCAACCTGCATGAAGGAATGAAAGAAGTAGCCGAATGGATGAAGCACAGCCGTCTGAAACTGAACTCAGACAAAACAGAAGTCCTCATCCTAGGCACCTCCCCCTCCGCCTGGGATGACTCTTGGTGGCCAGAGGCCCTTGGAAAAGCACCCATCCCGCCGGACCACGCACAGAACCTGGGCGTCATCCTGGATTCCTCACTCTCGATGAACAGACAAGTCAACGCCGTTTCTTCATCTTGCTTCAACATCCTTCGCATGCTCAAAAAAACATTACGCTGGATCCCCACCAAAACTAGAAAAACAGTCACCCACGCTCTGGTCACGAGCTGACTGGACTACGGAAACACCCTCTACGCCGGTACCACCGCAAAACTCCAGAAAAAACACCAACGCATCCAGAACGCCTCAGCCAGGCTCATATTAGACATCCCGCGTAAAGAACACATCTCTGGTCACCTGAAAAACCTCCACTGGCTCCCCGTCATTAAGAGGATTACTTTCCGGCTCCTAACCCACGCACACAAAGCACTCTACGAAATCGGACCCGAATGCCTCAACACACGACTATCCTTCTACACCCCCTCCCGCCAGCTACGATCCTCCAACCAAGCCCTTGCCACTGTACCTCGCATCAACAAAACCACCATGGGAGGTAGATCCTTCTCCTACCTGGCAGCTAAAACCTGGAACTCACTTCCCACTCACCTTCGCCTTACTCAGAACCACCTAGCATTCAGAAGCTACTCAAAACGTGGATATTTGACAAGTAATTCCCCACCCTTCCTCAAGCGCCTTGAGACCCTCTGGGTATGTAGCGCGCTATATAAATCTTTTGACTTGACTTGACTTGACGTGTTACATGCAGGGATACACCTGGTAACACCACATGTGTTTACCCATGCTTTTTGTCATCTGCTGTTTGCAGGTGATAAATATATAAGGAAAAAGGCAGGGATTTGGCGAATCAGTTGATCAAAAGGGCCTAAATCCAGGACCAACATGTAATTCCCCATTCCACTTGAGATGGCCAGAATATGTAATGTATCTAGTTTTATCTAGTATTATTTTTTCTGAATAATATAGTCTCTTAAGAGGGGCCCCAGAGGAAAAGGGATATGTGCAGATCGATACAGTACTTTGACAGATCACTTCAACTGAGAGTTGAATTGATAATTTAAAGCGTGACAAATGTATTGTTTTTTTGCTCATTGCTTTTTAAGTAGCTGCATGGAGTGGACTAGGTTTTATAACATTTTCACAGGTGGCAAGTAGGTAAAAGCTACCATGGAAGAGATCGGGCTGGGAACTTTGTGGAATACACCGTGAGAGGTATGCGGACATCTAAGTCCCTTATTAAATCTACCTACTGGCAGCATAAAGATTCTCTAACACATTCGCAGGTCAGGTTCAGAAACAAGTTTATTTAGACATTTGTCCTTAAAACATTCTAAAAAACACACTTAACAGTTAAAACCTTTAAAAGAGACGCCTTCCTAGCTGCCCCGTCCCCCAACCCATTACATTTCATCTTTAGAATTCTGTTTGACAGATCTTAAAAACCGAGCAATCCCAATTGCCACATCTAAATGTTGTATCACAGACAATAACACCGCCGCTTTGTTCCTATGAAGAACATCGTATTTAAAAAAACAGAGGTCTTATAAACTTGATTTGATTTGCGAAATAAAAGACGCAGTCCATAAGGATATGCTTAAGGGTACATATAATTTTCCAAGGGCAGGGACAGAGACCACTATTATTCTGCACCATAGTCCTGTGTGGGGCACATTCCCAGCCGATCCGAGGTACTGTGACTGACATGTTTCTTACAGTCAAAGTCTCCTTTAATAAAGAAGCCTTCCTGGATAGAGCACCCTCCCCAGTTAGGAGCTTATTTTTGAAATTTCGCTTTGAGTCTTTACCCCTCCACTCGTTCTCTGCAAAGTGGACCAACACCCAGAGAGCGGACGACTGGCAGTGCCAGGCCTGTGGTGACGCCAAAGAGATGCTAGAATATATATTAGTTTTCTGCCCGGCCTATAAGAATAGTACGCACTGCTGGATACTTCTTTTATGGCGAAATTTGGGCATTAGAGACTATAAAGTCGCATTAAGGATGTTTAAAACAGACTCCAGCACGCCACTGATTTTTGCTCTTACCTGTTGTATGTTGGCCATGTGGAGAGCTAGGGCAAAGATATGTGCTTCTCCTGATTAGTGAGACACAATGATTATGATTTTCACAATCAAGCTTAGCCCGATTTTAGATGCCTCAAATTTTGACTGACTTCTGCTATCCTTCCATTTCCTCAAGTATTCTGATTAAATGTAAACATTATTTAAAGTTTTTATGATGTATATAAGACCGTTCTCCAAAGGCTGTTTTTATCCATGAGGTTTAGCACTATGGGGCATATGTACAACGAAATGTAGGAGCCCTGTGTTGCGCCAAATTTGGTTGCGCTGCGCTCAAACATTTCCAAGATGCAGGGATGTGCCGTAATTACAATATGCTGCACCCCTGTGATTTTACTAGCGCTGGTGCTAAAATTAGCTTCTTAGCGCCAATGAAGGCACTCCTACATTATAGTGCGAGGGAGCCTGTGTTGCAGGGAATGATTGGTGATGTGCAGAAGGGACACAGAGGAGCAATGAAAGTATTTTTCATCGCTGCACCACTCTAACGCCTGCTTTTTAGTGGTGTTAGGTTTTTGGTGCTGTCTCAGATTTACAGATCCAGGGCAGCGTCAAACAGCAATGGGTGTTGTGGTGGAACGCCCACTGCAACACCCACTGCACGCCCCTTTCATGCAGGTACCTTTGTAAATATGGAGTAGGGTATTGAGCCACGGGAAAGTTGTTAGCAGTGATATTCCTGTGGTGCAATGCCCTTGTAAATGTGCCCCTATGTTTTCTATAGCATTTAACCTTTGTGTCTTATCTATATTTTACTGTTTTTTATCCGCTTTTAAGGCCTCTGAGCCAAAAATGAAGGTCTTTGAACTGAAGTGGGAAGGTGCAAAATGACTTTTCCACAGGCCTTATCACATCAACATATTGCACAAGAGGCAAAATGGAGAACACATCCGATCGTGAGCAAAGAGATGACCCAAAGCCCAGGGTAAGTATATGGTAATTATTGGAAACAGTAGTTGTGTTAACAAAGAGCTAAAGCTGTCTACAGACAAGACCTAAAAATGGTCATCAAGACTTGAGAAATACTATGACTGCAGTAGCTCTATAAACTGTAGCGCCAAACTTTGAAGTAATGTAGCTCTTTTCAGAATGCAGTCATCAAAGCTGGCCTTTTAGGACATTTGTGGCTTGCTATGGGTTTACCACAGAAATCACTTCAATTGACACCAGGTGATGCCTGCCAGATTTGTCCCTAAAAGGTTGAAGACGTTTTTATCAATGGAAAAACAAGTGATGGTACTTTTTACCCACACTTTGGCTCCAGTTTGGGAACTGGAACTTCACTGCCCATTTTAAATTGGGGAAGGGGGTGGTTACTCTTTTTGACTTATACAAGGTTTTTATTATGATATGGATTTCTAAATTTTAACAGAAATTTTTTTTATGGTCCAATGAATGTAGAACTAGGAATGATTGTTTTAAAATTCTATTAATGATTAGTATTAGGATGTCTATGTGCTGCAAAACATGTTGCTTGGTGTAATGTTTTTTTTAAGGACTGAACACTTGAATAAACTTGAAACTTGATACACAAAGGGAAACACACAAATGAAGAGAAAAAAGTAGGAATATTTAAAACATCTACAATAAAATTAAATTCAAATTAAATTCAAAGAAGTAAAAGATCGAAAAAACAATAAAACAATAACAATGTGTTGCTCAGATAAGCTTGCAACCCCTGGCAAGCGCTATAAAGGAGATACAGTGCTTCAATTCAGAAATGACATCATAACAAAGAACGAACAATTCATAATACATGTGGCACACTGTACAATAAAACTTTGAAAGATCATACTTCTTCTTAGAGCCAAAGTGCACTTCTAATAACTAGCAAATAGGTGACATGTATCTTGGTCATATAGCTGTAATAAAAAAATAGGGCAGCCTTGCACTTTGAAAGTGTATGTCTGGCAACAATGGTGGTTACTCATTTGCGTAGGGCTTTCTTTCAGCAGTTGATTGGAATTGGCACCCCCTCTCATGTTCGATTAAAGGGTACATGTTTGGGGGCGAACCCCAAAAACTTTGACAGTAACGTTGTCCTTTCATCTAGAAAAGAAAAGACAAGCTACCTTATTAGATGCAGGCCAGAAATATATTCATATTCACTGGGGGACATAATGTTGCTTTATATGTGACCTTCAACAATTCTATACAGGAACCGGGTTGAATCAGATGAGGGAATGAATCAATCATGACAATCGAGAGAAGCTTCAATGATTATTTATTTTATCTATTATCTCTGCTGCCTTATCAAATGCGTTCAATGGTGAGAGAGCATCAGCCCCTTGTCAAGGTTAACACCCCCGGAGACTTTCATGAGCAGAGTCTTTTATGAGAGTGCAGCCATCAATTAACGTGTTGTGCCGAAAGAACTACTTTGTGCAAATTCATACAAGATTTTTATTCTTGGTAATATTTTAACTCCTCCCAAATTCTAAAATGAGATCCAAATGAATTAAATTCAGAATGTCAGAGTATTTTACTGATGGAACCCAAATCCCAAAAGCTGTTCACGTTGTTTCATTATTGAAGTGGCTAAATCTTACTTGACCACAATTATCTGATATCAAAATGCCCATACGGCAGCCTAATATTTAATTGTTTTCCTACCACCAATATGTCGCCTACTGCGTGAATTCATTGTGCAATAGTGAGGCACTAGACTGAATTACCACATTTTTGGCTAGTCATATCAGTGGTCCTGCTTGTTTCGGGTTACGTAATTTCCAAATCTAAGATTGTAGACAACCCCCTACAGCGGCACATATTGTAGGTTAAGTTGAATATATGATTTGTCTGCATTGTTCTTGGTATCTATTCATTGTCTCTAAAAGTTTGCCTCTGCCTCAGTGACTTTATTGGTAAATGGTCACAGTGACCAGAATAGAGAATACAGAGGTAGATGTGCTCTATTTGTCGACAGTTATGAGGCAGATTGGATACAGACAGCTGTGTGGTTCGGGCTTCTGATGCAAGAATAAAGTTTCGAATCTTATGCTGTCCTAGTGCATGGTGAGCCTCTGAACTTTCACTGTTTTCTCCACTTTGGCCTCATCTATACCAGCTTTCCCTCGTTTAGCGACCCTTGAGGTCTGCATGGACCTCTTGGGCACTTTCTTTCTTTCTTTCTTTCTTTTTATTTTATTTAAAGAGTTTTATATAGCGCTGGCTAGACCTGAAAGTATCAGAGCGCTTTATCCTCTTAGGTGCTGCGCCTATTCCAACGACCGATGGCACCACTACCTCAGGAGTGCTGCCGTCGGCCGTTGGATGTTCGAACCTCACCTGCACAATGGAACGTTCAGCACTGGAGCTGGACGTTCCATAGCTGCTAAGAGGCTACATGAGAATCAACAATGTAACCGAAAAAGATCAACAATTACACAATGCATCAAAAAATAGGCAATACAATTAGGAGAGGAGAGAAAGGAGAGAGAAAAGTAGTGGAGGGGGCAGGGGAGGTGAGAAAGGGAGGATAAGGTAAGAGACAACAAGGATAGACAAAAGGAAGTCTGTCTAAAGACCGACTGGGTAGGCGACTACCAAGGAGGGAATCCACGACCCATCTCCCCTATAGGTAAACCAGGTAGCTACGGTCAGGAGAGACGCAGGAAGGTTTGTTGAGGCCGTCATTTTAGGCAGGTACAGGCAGTATTTCAGGAGCAATCACTGTGTGGTGTGACTACATCGCAGCTTTGTTGTCTCTCGTGTCCCTGTAGGCTCTGAAAACTCACTGCATACCACTGTTCTTATATGTTTATTCTGCTTTCCAAAGTCTGTTGACCCCATGGGTTTGCACAGACTTTCTTTTCCCTTTCTGCAACTCTGCATTTGCCCTATACTTGATGTGACCTTTGTATTCCCTCTCTACATGGAGTGCATGACCTCCTGGTGACCCTACATTAGTTTCTCAGTCCCCAATCTGCTCCGGTCACAGAGCAGTCATTATTAATTTAATTGCCTCCACTCTCATTAGAATGGGGGCACATAATGACACATCACTATTCAGGGTTAAAATCAGTGCTGAGCAGCAAAGCTTTCTTTAGTGGTACAAATCGGCACAGGAGCAACTGTAGTGTAATGTGGTGAACACGCTAGCCAAATATTTGTGCTCAACTGCCATAAGCAAGTCTGTTTTAATGCACAGAATTATGCTCTAATTAGTGTCTTTAGTGAGGAATTTAGACCAGATTTTATCGGTGATTCCTATTTATTGAAGTTTTTATTACCTTTTATAGCCACTCTTCTAGCTCTTCCCAAATCATGTTAATGGGGTGGACTTTGGATGACTATGGTAACTTGTGTACACGGTTCAGCCACTGAGAGGCCATAAACACTGTGGTTGTGCTCGGGTGCTTAGCTTTGATGTCCACCATGACCCAGCATTGGGTGTGGATGTAGGACTGTTTCATCCTTATGCATCAGGACTAGTCTTACTACATTGTCCACGTGAAGAAAGCTTATTCCGCATCCCATTGATTGTAATAAGTAGGCCTTGGGCACTCTTTCCCATTCTGCCAAGGCACTTGACTAGGCATCCTTTCTTCTGGGAAGCAATGTGGTGTAAGCACACAAACGCAAATTAGGTTCTTGAAGAGCAGATCTTTATAGTCCACGAGGGCTGCAATCTGATACTTGCATTTTCAATAAGCTGCAACTTTTAAGGCATTCTGAGAGGAAAAACAGGAGCTTCACATTCGAATAGGTTGTAAAGATGCTCCAAATCACCTAAGCAACTACGAGCATGCGGCTGTCAGTTCATAGTGACAAGGATGAAGCAGACACCAACAATATCAGAGGAAGTACCAACAACCCATAAAATGTGAATGTATGTTTTAGTTCACTATGACATGGCTGCATATTAGTGTACCGAACAGTATCAATGGCCCCACATTTGCATCATCAGGTGGCGCAACCACCTAAATCGTCGTACACCAATTCTACCGAAAAGCCATCTTGGTGCAATTGCTAACACCATGCTGACCTTCATTCCATGTGATCATGCTAATCTTCTTGATGCCCGACTGTCATCTCACCATCCTGACATGGCATGGTATCAGCCAGCTGACAAACGTCGCTGCAAGTACAAATAAAAATGTCTAATGATAATTCCTTATGACAGAGGTTTTTGGAGCCATCTTTATGCATTATGATTAGATCCCTGGCATAACTTACGTTTCATGGATGCTAAATTAAACAAGAATCCCCTATCACTCTCAGGGGTGGTATCAAAATAAAGACTAGATTGAAGTGCAGTAAGCTTCTCAGATCAAGTTGATTTATCAAACTGCAAGTTAGAACGGAAGTGACATCACACACCATTTGAACTTAAAGACACCACAGGAAGTGACATGATATAAACTTTGCCTCTGTAGCTTACCAAGACATGAAGTCACATTACCCTAACCCTGATTAAATCACAATTTTGGACATTGCTGAAATCCATATTAACTGCATGCTTAACCTAACATCACAACCCAGACAAGTGTCTATTTTGGTGCATTACCGTTACATCGCAACTTTTACAACGCACTTCTATTACAACGCAACTTTTACAACGCTGGATCCATTACATCGCATGCCTTTACAACGCATGACATTACATAGTAAATGCTATTACAACGCATGCCATTACAACGTAAGTATAGGTAAGTATATATATTTTTTTATATTTTATTTAACATTATTAAATTAATTTAATTAATATTAAAAATAAATAAATATATTAATTTATGTTTTTTATATTATAAATGAAATATATTAATTTAAGTAATTTTAAAAAATAAGTATGAGTATAGGAGTATATGTTTTGGGGTACTGAGGTATATGTTTTGGGGTGTTTGGGTATTTTTAGGTTTCAGGGCTGGGTTTAGAGTTTGGGGTACAGGGGTATTTTTAGGTTTCAGGGCTGGGTTTGGGTTTTGGGGTACAGGGGTATTTTTAGGTTTCAGGGTTGGGTTTGGGTTTTGGGGTACAGGGGTATTTTTAGGTTTCAGGGCTGGGTTTTGGGGTACAGGGGTATTTTTAGGTTTTAGGGCTGGGTTTGGGTTTTGGGGTACAGGGGTATTTTTAGGTTTCAGGGCGGGGTTTGGGGTACAGGGGTATTTTTAGGTTTCAGGGCTGGGTTTGGGTTTTGGGGTACAGGGGTATTTTTAGGTTTCAGGGCTGGGTTTGGGTTTTGGGGTACAGGGGTATTTTTAGGTTTTAGGGCTGAGTTTGGGTTTTGGGGTACAGGGGTATTTTTAGGTTTTAGGGCTGGGTTTGGGTTTTGGGGTGCAGGGGTATTTTTAGGTTTCAGGGCTGGGTTTTGGGGTACAGGGGTATTTTTAGGTTTTAGGGCTGGGTTTGGGTTTTGGGGTACAGGGGTATTTTTAGGTTTCAGGGCGGGGTTTGGGTTTTGGGGTACAGGGGTATTTTTAGGTTTCAGTGCTGGGTTTGGGTTTTGGGGTACAGGGGTATTTTTAGGTTTCAGGGCTGGGTTTGGGTTTTGGGGTACAGGGGTATTTTTAGGTTTTAGGGCTGAGTTTGGGTTTTGGGGTACAGGGGTATTTTTAGGTTTTAGGGCTGGGTTTGGGTTTTGGGGTATAGGGGTATTTTTAGGTTTTAGGGCAAGGTTTGGGTTTTGGGGTACAGGGGTATTTTTAGGGTTTACTTTTAAAATAAATCTTTTAATTTAATTTAAAAAAATTATTTTAATAATTTTATTATTTATTAATATTAGTTCTTTATTAATATTAGTTCTTTTAAAAATAAACTTAAAGTAATTTATGTACAAAATAATTATTTAAAAATAATTTAATTTTTTTAATTAATTAAATTTAAATTAATTACATTTTTAAAAAAAATAATATACTTACCTATACTTACGTTGTAATTGCATGCGTTGTAATAGCATTTGCTATGTAATGTCATGCGTTGTAAAGGCAAGCGATGTAATGGATCCTGCATTGTAAAAAATGCGTTGTAACGGTGTGCGTTGTAATATTTCGCGTTGTAACATCATACATCTGTCTGTTTTAGATACTGCCTACATTATGGTGCTGACATGATCTTTGAAAGTAATAATGACCCCGAATTGTAGAAAACGGGTTAGCCAGACCTCTTTTGGAAACATCATTTTGACATTCATCAGCTTATAGTATTTGAAAGGGCACTTACTAAATGTTCAAGTCATTTTTCAAAAATGTCTTCCATTGTGCCAGGGTCAGCATTTTGTCATGGTTGCCCCCAATATGCCATGGGTGCTTCCTTATGCTATTAGTTACATACAATATGCCCATGGCAGAATTTTGCTAATATTGCTGTCCATATACCATGGTGACACTCATGTCAAATATGACTCCTAATTTGCAAGCACAGTATTTTTACATGGTTGTCTCCTTCCCAAATCCAATGGTTGTCCTCAAGTACGCCAACACGTATCTCCCAATATGTTGGTGCCAGCATTGTGGCCCTGGGTTCTCTGTCAGAACCCCCTTCAGAGGGCTATGGGGCATGCAGGGAATACTGGGCACAACCATGAGGTTGAAGCCTTTGACTCCTGATGTCCCGGGCCCCACCAATGATGTATGGATCCTGACCAACTAGGCCAAGTACCCCTTCTGCACTTGACTCGCAGTGGTAGCTGTGGGTCAGCAGGCAAATGATCCCTCCGGGGGGGGAGTAGATAAAGATTAGTAAACATGACTCATAACTCAAAGTGCACTCAGCAACGTCAATAAATCAATGTCCACTCGAATACTTATTTTTATAATAAAAAAATATTTTTCTTCTAACTCCACATATTCAAGCATTGTTATGAAATATATAAACAATAACGCATTTCCCTTTATGGTCAGGGCTCTAGTGTTGTGCTGGCAAATCCCTGTCCTACCTGGTCTTCATAATGTGGTAGACATTATTACACATTCACTGGTGTCCGCACCCATGGAATATTCACTAGAAGGCCTTAACACAGTGTCCACCCCAATCTTTGCAAAATAGTAAAAAGTATCTTGGCATTGCAATACACTTAGCAGCAAGTTCTCCAGGGCCCAATATACATGTAACTAGTCTTAGCCACTCCAGCAGTGAGGAAGCTTGCAGTGCCTCAGCAGGTGCCCTGACTGTGGGCCCTCATTCTGCTCCAGTCCAGTCTGATGAGTCAGGTGCATGATAAAGGCATGGCAGCATTCTGCCCACAGGCTGCCTCCTGAGCTTACATAGCTTGCTTCAGCAGCAATCAGTGTGCCCAGGTGCTCCTCCTGAACAGTAAGTCATGCTCCTTACCAGGGAAGGGGTTGGATTCTGATGCTTCCAACATACCCACAGGTCACCCAGTTAACAGTTCTCAAGCGACGGACCGATCCTCAGCAACTTTGGTATCAGTAGCCCCCTCCTGTCAGACGGGTATGATGTAACAATGCCAGATAAGGTGCTGTCGGCCCTCACCATATGGCAGTCTGGTATATGGGGTCATCACTAGGCTCCACACAGCTTCAGTATTTTTCATCCTGATATAACTTTCACAGAGGCCCCTCATGGCACAAAAGGTCACAGCAACTGGACCCGCACAGGTTTCCCTTGCCCCGCAGGGCACTCTGCTCATGGTCATCTTCACGACGGCCCTCTCCAGGCACTGACTTTATGCTGCACCAGACAACAACCTGATCGGTGTAGCCATCATCTCCTCACACCACAGACCTCGCACCACAAAACCATTCCGGTTGGCCTTCCAACTGGAACTCCCTTCCTCCTATGCTCTCCTTTTCCTCCCAGGCCACATTAGTCTTTGCAAGCATGCAGGAGCTGGTGCTCCAGGCTCAAAAGCAGGTAACCTTAGTTCCCCTAGGGGATATTCTCTCACCCAGCATGGAGACCAGCAGGCCTTGGCCCCAGCCCTGGTCCCAGACTGAAGTCTTTCAGAGCTTCCCATGCTCACACAGCCCATCTGGCCTCTTGGCGGATGACACATTTTTGAGGCATCAACCTCCCCTTCTCATAGGGAATTTCCAGGCGCCAAATGTGATTTAGGGTATTTGAAGTTTTATGTTGGAGTTCTGCTTCTTTTGAAGTACACATGTAACTTCTTTCTCTTCCTCTTCCTCTTGAAAGGCTGCCTGTCACAGCAGGAGAGACTCCAAAGCTGAGAGTCCCAAATACACAGGCCAAGGGAGTGACTAGAGTTCCCACTTGGATGTCATCCACAATGACACAATGATATGTGGATATGTGCATCAAAATGTTAATCCTGGGATCCCACCTCTGCTCTTTATGATTCATCATCAGCACCATATCCTTTCTGAGATGAGTCCAGTCCCCTTCCTTGTGATTTCTCACTGAATCAAAGAGCACCCTTTGAAGCGTACAGGGAGAGTCGCTCTCTCTCTTCTCCAGTGTGCCCCACCTAGGTCATGGGAATGCAGCAATTTACAAATCTGTCTGGGGGAAATACTCTCCTCCTCTTGTCTTCACCAGGCATACCTGGAGTTTCCAACATGGAAGCCAGTGTCATCCATGTAATGTAGCACTACAGACACACTGACACTCAGTGTATGCACACAGTACACACACTAACCAGGACTGTTGCCTCAATGCATTTTACCACCCTATGCACACAACCTTTCAGCACACAAATACGTCTGCATACACTGCTCAGTTCTGTAGCATTTCTGTATTGTCATGGTGTGCGACTTGCAAGCACACACACTGCTAGCACATACATCCACCATGGTCGCGCTCAACAATATTTGAACATTCTAGTAGTTCTTGAGAGTACACATACACTCAGGACATGCATTCACTGAACAAACACTGCACAGCACAATGTCTCTTTTGTAATTTGTTCTGTGCAGGTAGACTTACAACCAGTACATATGCTCATCAAACATATGTTGCACAGCACTGCTGTATCCCTGTACTTTACCCTTCCCGTGAACACATAAAACACGTGCTGAGTCTACACTCTAGCACTGTGCAGCACTCTACATCTAAAGGATGTAGGCCACAGGTGAGTTAGTGTTGCCTAATGAGGCTGTTGCCTTCACTCCAGTGACACAGGTTATAAGGGACCTGTTCATTCCTACTGATCACTACACCGTATGCTGCCACCACCGCACTGCTAAACTCCTGATGAAGGGTAGCATTTTAGGTGCTGCTTCCGGTCCAATAAGACTGCCACAAACACAAGATACGTGCTTGCCTATGACAACAAAAATCAGTAGTATGGATCCAACAATGCAGTTGGGCACTCAGGGCAGGGACACACATCCACCACCATGCATAGGACTTTTCTGTCCCAACAGTCCCCTATATCAACAATGTCTTCAAGTTTGTCAGCACCAGAATTTTTCAACAGATGCAAGGATTGCTTCTAGTAACCCAGTACCAGAATTTTCCCATGGGTGTCCATTTTGTCAAGAATTACACTCAGAATGCCAGTGGCAGAGTTTTGTTACTGGTGCCTCTGATGCTAAGGATTGCCACTAGTATGCCAGTTCCATATTTTGCCATGGGTGCCTCTATAAGTCAAGCAGTACATTTAGTGTGCAAGGGCCACTTGGCAGTCTTCCCTCACACTCATTCTTGTTCATTGACTTGCACTCATTCATTCTTATCACTCTCTTTCACTCACTCTTGCTTACTCACTCGTTACTACCTTGATTCACTCATGCTTTCTCACTCAAACTCACTTGCTCTCACTCGTACTCGCATTCCTTCATGGCCACTCCCTCTCACCAGGGTTAGGCATTTCAGCCCGGGCGTCGAGGCTGAGGGCAGAGAGGACAAGGGTTGTTGCCTGTTAGAGCATGTTAAGGGCGGAGAGGACAAGGGTAGTTGCCTGTTTGAGCCTTTTTGAGACTGGTCGGGACTAGGGCCAGAAATGCTGCCCTTTTTCTCATTTAGCAACACCCAGCCCACACCATCCACATCCACAAACAGAGCAACACACTCGCACCAAATGTACACTACGCACAACACTATGCACAGATTAATGTACAAGCCTGCACTACAAGCCCAACCAAACCACATCTACATACCCTACTATCCCAACTACCACAGATTTCCACCATCACCCACAAACAGTACACAACTCTATCCTATACCACTAATTAATACACTCATCACTAACACAACGCCAATCAACACCATACATAAATACATCCCATTCGGACACAGTCTCCCTGCTGTCATTGCATCTAACAGACCACCTTTTATCACTAACAAACATATAATGATCCTTCCATCAATTGTCCAACAAACACCCTCCTCTCCCTTCTACCATAATAACACTAACACACAACACACACACTGCACACCACCACACTTTCTAACTCTTGCAACAAACCTGTCTAAGATAAACACTCTCACCTCTACTTCATTCCCTCCTACACACAACATACACTCTGCTCATGAACACATCACCACCCCCTTGTTGTAAATGAATCTAGGACCCTAGTGTAATTTTCCCGATTCATGCCCTTATATAGGTAAACTTCATCATATCCTTATATAGGCATAGAAATCACTACCATATTTGGCCTAAGCCATACAGACCAAGTACGGCATGGCTAATTCCACTAAGTTCCCAGAATTAACAACAATTTCTTGGAAAAATCTGCCTTCAGCAACTTGGGACTTCCCCCTGCTTATATGTTAAGTTCTCCAAGAACTCCTGGCATTGAGTGACGTTATTAAGTCCAAACATGCGTCAAACTCGGCACCTTCAAAGTATAAATATGCCTATGTTTGCCCAGACAAACACACGTGGTTTGGTTCAGATCGACTATCTACTTGCCCGACGCCCTGCAGCAGCAAGTGCAGAAGGAAGCCGACCCTCCAGCTGACGCACTGAGAGAGACGCTGTCTTTTCTCTTTCCAAGAAATCCAACTCCAGTGTTTCCGGCTTACCCTTGCGGGTATCTGGGAAATCGAGTCCTGAGAGAGAGAGATACAAAACCTCCTTCATTCTAAAACCAAGGTACGGAGCTGATTAGACCTCCTAGAGAATTCTTGGAATAGATTCCTGGCAGAGAACTACTAAACTTAGGCTACTCCCCACTTACTCCTTCCCTAGTACTAGACTTAGGTTAGGTACACCAGGGTAGGCCTATTTTAGAAGCACCAGTTGAGTACTTTTAGTCATTATTTATTACTGTTTGTATTTTATACATTTTATGCACTTTATGGCTTAGAAACCATATCATGCTTTTACAGTACTACTTTATAATACTGTTCGTATTATATGCATAGTACTTTATAACCAGTATTACGATTGTAGCAGTTCATTTCCAATGCTTGAGAAAGAAGACTGTTCAATAAATACTTTGATTGAAAACGACCGTCTCTCTATTTTCTCAGCACCTCTGGTGAAACGAAGCATGCATGATTGACTGAGTAAAATAGTTATCTATTGTTTCCGTGACTCTAGAGATTGATTTCTTATTCTTGGGAAACAAAGTTGTTATGTTTATGCGGTTGTCAGAAACTAATCCCTTCTTGTGAATTCGAGAAAGTTTCTAGTGACCTCTGAGCTAGCTGGCACTCACAATTAAGTTTAATATATACGATAGAGACCTAGTCGACTTCAGTCCCACGTCTAAACTATAGTATATGTTATTCCAATGCGCAGAGCCTATTGGGAATATAGGAACTACACTACACCCTCTACGTCACAACCTCCTCTCACAACCAATACTACACAACCAAATCCAGTGCATGAAACACATACATCAGCACCCCTTTTCACTACACCTCAAAATCAAAACATATCACCCACACCAGCACAACAAGATCTTCAGAGCACAACACCTCATAATACTTACCATCACAAAATACATAACATTGACAAATCCCACCATACAAGAAAATAAACAATGGGTGGCACATCCTTCTCTGTTCAAGCAGCCAAACTATGGAACTCTTTACCCCCCAACATAGGATCCACAGACAACCACCTTATCTTCAGAAAGTTTCTCAAGATTTGGCTCTTCCCCACATAAGCACCATATGGAAACAGAAATTTACAGCATATCCCTCTGTATATACACATTTGTTTTCACTATAGATATGTCCCTATCTTTGTGTATTACTTTATAAAACATGTAAAATAATGATGTTGTTAAGAGAAAAGAGAAATATATATATATATATATATATATATATATATATATATATATATATATATATATATAACCTACTGGCGGTCGCCAGTAGGTATATATAGTTAGGATTTTTTCCCTATGGGACTTTTGAAAATTCTATGTCTAATAACTTTGGCGTTTGTGGACGGAATTGGCTGTAATTTTCAGGAAAATGGCACATTCTGTTTCTGAGCAGCCCCTGAAAATTTGGGGGGTGTTCGTCAAGGGGGGGCTGAGATAAAAGGGGGGTCCCAAAACGCGCTTTTCCCATGTTAATTGCCATAGGGCGGTTGGCCTCACTTTTAGCCCGAATGGCTGAATGGATTTGCACGAAACTTGGCAAAATTGTAGGGACTGTTAGCCCGATGTGCCTTTGCTAGGTCTCAATATATGTGCTCCAGTGGATTTTGAGAAATTAACGTTCAAAAAAAGATATATATCTTGGACAGCGCTCCGAGCAGCGCTCCGGTTCGCGTCCTTTTCGCGTTACGGAGCTTTGCGAAGCGAAGCTGATTGGCTCTCCGGTGTCGGTAAACATTCTAAACAGTCCGTAGCGGCCGCCATCTTGTCTCTCGGTAGGATCGAGAGACAAGAGGAGGCCAAAACAAAGGGGGAAATGACCATAAGGGGGCATAGTAGATCCTCCCTGACCCCCTAGGTTTGATGAGGAGGTTTTAAAAGGGCCCCGCGGGTCAAACATTTTTTTTTTATTTTTTTGCGTGGGAAGCTCCCGGTTCGCAAACCGGTAAGCGGCCCGGGGAGTGTACTATGAGGAAAAAAGAATTATAGACTTTTCAAATATTGTATGTTAATTGATTGTTCGTTTTGTTGTTTTTTTTATTTATTTATTTATTTTGATTAAATAAAAATGTATTGGTCAGAATTTTCATAGTTCAATAAAACTTCCAGCATTACATCATCTGGAATCTCCTCAAACATGCATGTTTCTATGTCTTGTAAGCATTCAATAAATTGGTCATCAAAAGACTCATCCATAAAATCTTCATCCAAAAATTCTTCATTTAAAATCTCTTCTGTTGTAATGTCGAAGGAAACATTGATTTTTTCGTGCTCCCCTTCCATTTTTTTGCTGTAAATTGCATAAAAAAATAATTATATTAGAAGAGTTAGGGCACTGTTGGGTTTAAGTTCAGACAGGTAGTTCTGTTTTTTTAACAGTGAAGTTAAAGTAAGTAAATTCATAATTATAGCAGAGAAGTGTAAGTCAATCAATAAATATAACAGAGGAGCCTATCTGTATCTATAACTATAGCAGGGGGACAGTAAATAATTATCAAAAATCGTTTTTACAAATTAATTTAAAGTGCCACTTACAAATTATCAATTTACTTTACAGGGAGGTGAAAAGGCTCTTGAAATGTAGTTCAGGAAGTAGTAGTGAAAATGGTTGTGTTTCCTTCTCTTCTTTTATATATATTCAGGTACATAACCAATCAAATGTCAGGAAATAAAAAATTGAAAATGAAAGTAACATTTTCATTGGTTGCCAATTCCAACACTTCAGATGTGTTTTGTGAAGTAATTTACCTCAGGGTATTTAGATAGGTCTACAGGCTAAATGGCTAAATGGAATTCCAAACAAATTTATGAAAATGGCAGGGAATGGTATGTAGTATGAGCTAATCTATATTTGGTGAAAGTGTTTCCAGTCGTTTTTCTGTAAATTACTTTCCCACCTTTTTTGATGGACCTCTTTCCGGGGAGCTCCCCGGTACGCGAACCAGCAGCGTTACGGGAGTCCACCATTTTGTGTTTCAGACGAATTAAGATACAAGATGGAGGGCAAATATTGTTCAGAATGGGTAGAAGGGGGCACGGTAGACGTATCTTGACCCCCTAGGTCTTCTGAGGGTGGCTGAGGAGGCCCATATGTGCGGGAAAAAAACATTTTTTTTAGAAATTTCGCGCGGTTAGCTTCCGGTTCGCGTACCGGGTAGCGCTCCGGGGAGCGTAGTTTGTTGAAAATTAGAGAAAAAAGTTAGAGTAAAATAATAATTGTGAGTGATCAGATGTAGGTTAGCTCTGAGAAGAGCTTTTGGGTTTATGGTACATTTAGGTACTTATAAGTAGGTACCAATGCACAGTCTTAAATTCAAAATGAAAATTCTGTTGCCCTCATCTGAGAAGTGAACTCCATCTCCTCTGTAGATATCTTGCATGCAGTAACGCAAGTTATTGTTGTACATGGAGCCCATTCCATGGTCTCTCATGTAAGCTGAAACAGATTTGTTTACATGCTTCCTCGACTTCTCAATTTGTGGACAAAATTGGTTCGACCACCTCCATTTCTGTCTTTGGCATATATTTGAATATACCAAGGCAGTTTGAGGAAAAAGTGCCATTAATTGCTCAAAGGTGTCCTTTAAAAGCATTTCCAGACCTACCCCAGTCAAAGTGCCCAAATCATTACCCCCACAGTGCACAATTAACAGGTCAGGTTTTGGCAAATGCATAAAGGTTTTCACCAATGGTATCAATTGGTGACATTTTAATCCTCTGTGGCCCAACCACTTAATTTCCACATCTTGTAAATTGAGTTTAAGTAAATTTCTGTTCTCAGCATACCTTTGAGCCCAGTAGATGTAACTATGTCCAACAATCCAGACATAAAACATGGTGAGAGAAGGTTGTGCTGCAGTCAGATGAAGTGTGGTAATGAAAGGGCAGTTGAAACAGTAGGAGTTTGTAAAGAAAAAAAACTGTGGAGTTTCAGTGCTAATGATTCATTAGCAGTGATTGGTGGATTTCCATTTCTGAAAACAGAAAGTTAGGGTGCATGGATGTGTTCTTTGAAAGATGTAATTTGAATGGTCAAGAAAAAATCATTTAATGAAAGATTGCACTGGATACGCAGGTGCACTGAGAGTTCAGAGTTCAATTGAAACATTGTTGTGTGAACTTGCAAACATCAGAGGTCTATCAGGAGGTGGTTGCTAAGCAAAAAAGGTAGAGAGGGCAGAGGGGGGAAGGGTTTTGATTTGAAAAAAATGAGGGAAGAGTTTTGATTGGCTGACATGAGAGATATGTGTGATGAATATCAGCATTTCTGTGCTTTCTATAGCTGCAGCCTCTGGAGTGCATACTCTTTGTTCTGCTGAAGACAATTTGGTGTATTTCTGAGACTGTTTTGAAACTCATAAAGTATTTGTTAAGGTGAGAAAAGATGTATTTAATTTAGATACAGAATAGTATGATTTAAGGAGAAAATTATGGAGAAAGTTGTGTTTTTAAAATGTTGCTTTGTCTCAAGTGTTTTACAAATAGATTTTGTTTCTTTGAGAAATTGTCATTGGAGATAATGTGAAGTATTAGTACTGACAGGGTGTTTTTGTACATAGGAGCTGTGCAGTGTTTTCAAATTATGACTTGAAAATCGTTTTTGAGGAAAAGGAATTCTTTTAAAATTTTTCACAAGGAAATAATGGTGTCTGCTTCTTTATAAGGCATTTGAGTGTCTCTGATGTTATTTTTCCCATTATAATTGAAGAGCTTTCTCCGTAGGGCAAGTTTCTTGTAAATATGCTCCCACCTGTGCTTGGAAAATTTAGATTTTGATTCTTGGAGTTACATAGCCATGTTAAAAATGACCCAAAAATGGTGCAAGGGCAATCAAAAAACGCTTTCATGTGTCTTAAGGACATTTTAAGTCATTTCCTCTTGAATGTAGGTATACAATTGATTTATATGTTGTGTTTAAAAACGTTTTTTGAAATCAATTACATTTCTGGATATGTACTGCTAGAGCTTCATAGGTTGTTTGGGGCATATTTATAAGGCATTTGAGTGTCTATGATGTTATTTTTCCCATTTAAATTGAAGAGCTTTCTCCGTGGGGCCAGTTCCTTGTAAATATGCTCCCGCCTGTGCTTGGCAAATTGAGATTTTGATTCTTGGAGTTACATAGCCATGTTAATAGTGACCCAAAAATGGTGCAAGGGCAATCAAAAAACGCTTTCATGTGTCTTAAGGACATTTTAAGTCATTTCCTCTTGAATGTAGGTATACAATTGATTTATATGTTGTGTTTAAAAACGTTTTTTGAAATCAATTACATTTCTGGATATGTACTGCTAGAGCTTCATAGGTTGTTTGGGGCATATTTATAAGGCATTTGAGTGTCTATGATGTTATTTTTCCCATTTAAATTGAAGAGCTTTCTCCGTGGGGCAAGTTCCTTGTAAATATGCTCCCACCTGTGCTTGGCAAATTTAGATTTTGATTCTTGGAGTTACATAGCCATGTTAAAAGTGACCCAAAAATGGTGCAAGGGCAATCAAAAAACACTTTCATGTGTCTTAGGGCATTTTAAGTCACTGAGGAAACACAGGTGATGTGATTGTGAAATGAGGAAAAGAAACTCTACATTTTTCAATTACATCACTAGTGTTTCCTAAGTTTACGAATGACATTGTGCAGATGAAGTTTAGGTCTGGCCGCGGACACAAAAGAGGTCTGGCCTTTGTTCAAGAGTGAAGTGGACATGACTTACTTCATTGGTAGGCCTTCACATGTATTATCTCCTCTGTATTCTTCAACAAGCGTAAATCTCATCTGCAACCGTGAGTAGGCCTCACCTCAAACAAACCTCTGGATAGGCCACACCTTATCGTCATCCTGAATCAATCACTTAAAATGTTAGGGACAGATTTATGATAGGTGTATGCCTGTTTTGTACCACTGTGCGTCACTTTTGTGACGCAGTGGTGGTGCAAAAGATTTGCTATGTGGCGACATATTTACAACTTGATGCATCTAGGCAGATGTGTCATGCTGTAAAGTCCTGTGCCACATGAAACCTGCGTCAGGTTTCATATAGGTGTTTTGTTGCAGGGTGGGCATTCAACAATTTTACTATTATAGTCTCTGAGATTTGTGTCTTAGTCTGCAACATCTCATTGTTGTTCTCTTTTTTTAAAGATAACGACAACATCAAGCATGAGTGATAATGAGCAATCAGTTGATCTCGATCTTATCGTTGAACTTGTCATTGAAACGTCAGTGGAAGTAGATCCCTTACATCATTTAAATCCTGAGGATGATGAAGAATATGATGAGAATGCCGATTTATCAGAATTGTTTGACTTAGGGTGGGAAGCTGATCTGCTCGAGCCTATGTAGTAAACCGTTTCATTTAAAATTAAACAAAAGTTCAAAAATAGTTTGTGTGTAGTGTCTTTATTAAAATAATCAAATATGCTCATAAAATTAGTTCAGATTCACATATAAAACAACACAGGTAAAATGTAGAAGCATTCAATTTCTTTGCTAAATTTGCCAATGCACTAAAAATTGTTCTATGTTAAAATAATAAGTAGGGTGTTAGGTTTTTGATGACTGTTATTGATTTACTGTTTGGTAATAGTGGTTAATAACATTTTTTATTATATTTTACCACAGATTCAACTGCAGATCATTTCAAAATTTGAAAATGCCAACTAAGAATCGAATTAGAAAGGCTACAAAACGTCAAAGACAGCAGGTTCATCTATTACTGCAGCAGTCCTCTACAAAAAAAACTTGTCAAGTCACCAAGAAAGCTCCGGGTAAGACCACGAAATCATTCATAAGAAATATCTGTAGTAAAAAAAGTATTTCTACAGAAAATGTTTCAGTCCAGAAAAAGAGAAGCAATTTAAACGGAAAGGAAAGACCAATCAAAAATGTTACTGCTAGAGCAAGAGATAACTCTGTGCATGATAGTAGAAGGAAACAACAGTTTAGGGACATTCGAAAACGAATGATCCGCAACAGGATAATAGTCAATTTGATAAAAAATATTAAGAAAGGCCAACAGAAAGTGGCATTTTATAAGAAAAAGAAAAATGTAGAGAAAATTATTGATCAGGCTTTCGAAATTAAGCGAAAGTTATTTATTTTGGTAATCAATAGAATTAGGAAACTAAACAAGGTAATTTCTGATTTCAAATCAAATAGTAGATGGAAGAGAGTAGTTAATCGTAGTAATTTTTGTGAAGTTTTTTCCGGAGAATGGATGCATAGTTCAAGTTGTGAGGCATTTTTTAATGAGGAGAGTTATTTCCAGGATAATGATTTGGTGCTTGCAGTTGACACCAGTGGTCGAGCTTATGAAGTGAAAGATGGTTGTCCAGTTGAAAAAGAAAAACTTGTGACAACAGAGACAGAAGAGGTGTTAGGTAATGAGGTTTTAGGAAGACGTCCTAAGGGTCCTGTGTACATTTGGAAGTGTAGTAGTATTTGCAGTGTGCGACAGGATTCCATCAATTTGCTTTGTGATTTTGTACGGACATTTAATAAGAAAAGTTTGAAGCAGAAAATGAAGTTGTTGCAAGAATTAGATCCTTGCAGAGTGAGAGAAGTGACAGGTTTGCATGGTCATTCACTGGCTTGTCTTTCCAGGAGAGTATGCCAGAGTGTTTTTCATCATTTCAGGATGCTAGCAGTGCATCATAATAAAGTGAGGAAATTAGTGAGAATGTTGTAATATGCTAAGAGTCCAGCAATTATGCTTAAACAATTATGCGTTGCTCTTTTCCATGGTTCTGAAATAGATGTGAAGAATATTTGTGAAGAAATTGAGTTTTGTTACTTTGGAAGTAAAGATGAGAATGTTCAAATTGACCCAGAAGTAGAGGGTAATGTTGAAGATAATGTACAGGTTTCTAGTACAGATAATTTTCAGAAGGAAATTGCTATGTTTCAGGTGAAATCAAGTGAGAGGCCTAATTTCACTTGTGTGTGTTGTCGACGCACTTATTATAAGAATCAGATTAAGTTAGTGGATGTATATGCAAAAAGTGAAAGGGAAAATAATAGTGAATGGAAGGATTTCGCAACATACTTGATGGTAGAAAATTGTTTTGATTTGGGATCGGATCAACGTGTGTGTACTTATTGTTGTAACAAATTAAACCAAAACCAGATGCCTGCTAGGGCGGTTCATAATAATCTGGAATTGGTTGAGATTCCTTCTGAATTGAAGGATTTAAATACTTATGAATCTATTTTGATTCAAAGTATCCATCCCTTTCAGGCTATCGTAAGAATGGAGCCAAAGACAGGGAAGTTGCCTCCATCAGATTTACAGAGAGGATTAAAGGGAAGAGTTGTTTATTTGCCTCTAGATTTGAACAAAAACATTACCACAATTGGAGTAGAAAAAGTGGAAGAGGAACCTCTGGTTATCTTAGTTAATGGGGTTCCGACAAAGAATAAGAAAATATGGCAAGATTTAGTGGATGTTAGGAAAGTCAAAAAGGCAACATTGTATTTGAAAAAAAATAATAAGTGCTATTAGAATGTATATGTTGCAGAAGAGGAAGTAAGTGATGAAGAGGATAGCAATTTGTGTGCTGGCCAAATTGAGACAGTAGAAGCCTCTAAAAGTGAAGAAATATATGAAAATTATAGTGTTCATCCTTTGCATTCCAAGGAAGTCATGGGGAATGCTATTGAGTTGTTTCAAATGAAACAAGCCAAAGGGAGTCCCATTAGTGTTTGGGAGGAAAGTTTGGAAGCTCGGTGTTTCCCACAGCTATTTCCAACAGGTCAAGGAGGAAGATATGATGACCGACCTCATCAAATTCCTGCTTCTGAATACCAGACTTTACGATTGTATGCAGAAGATGCTAGGTTTCGACAATGCATTCCCTATTTGTTTCATCTCCTGTTTGAAAGCGATCTGTCTGGACTGTAATATGCAGTGAACCACATCTTGAAAAGTGGTATACAGATGCGAAACATCTCGGCAAGTGACTTTATGGATAAAGTCAATGTCCAAGACAGTATTTTGGATTCTCACCTAATTAATCTCATGGCGTGTCAGCGTGGTACTAATGAGTACAGGTACCGTCGTCATGGTGATTTAAAATGTATGCTGAGGAACTTAGGAACTCCGACATGGTTCCTCACTCTGAGCTGTGCCGAGTATGGCTGGGAAGACTTACTTGAATTTCTACGAGAGGCAAATGGAAACATTGAAAACATCGAATTCAAGACACCCGGAGAACTGTGCTCTTTGGATCCAGTCAATGTATGCAGGTACATCAATCATAGATTTGAAGCTATGATGTCTTTCATCATGAATAAGAAGAATCCACCTCTTGGAGAGGTGTTGGATTTCTTCTGGAGAAAGGAGTACCAAGCAAGAGGTGCTCCTCATATACATATGCTGCTGTGGATCAAGGATGCACCTAAATTTGGAACAGATCCGGATGACTTAGTGATGAGTTTCATGTAACAGTATTCTACCTGTGCTGTTCCAAACGCAAAGGAGAAGAAAACCTAAGAGAACAAGTTCTATGTTTCCAAAGCCATCGTTGTGGAAAGTACTGTCGTCGTAAATTCAGAAACAAGGACAAGTTCTACACCAAATGTCGTTTCAACTTTCCACGACCGGTGATTTCTAAAGGAAGAGTAAACAGTTTGATGTCTTCTCTGCGACATAATGTGACGAGGAAATCACCCAAAAATACATACAATTTGAAAAGGAACGAAGAGTCCAAGTACATCAACGACTACAACCCAGTGATTTTGTCCATGTGGAATGCTAACATGGATATACAGTTTGTGGCTGATAACTGTATGGCTGTGGCTCGGTATGTGACATCTTACATCACCAAAAAAGAAAAGACCGAATTGAAGGATATGTGGGAGGACATTTCCCATGAAAAGAGCCTCAGCAAGAAGTTGTACAGTTTCAGTCTGAAGATGTTGTCGCATCGAAAAATCGGAGCTTACGAATGTTCTGACCGGTTGTCTTCAGCAAGTCTCTATGCCAAATCCAGGAGTATCGTTTGGGCAAAACTTGGTCTTGCTGCAACGCGTAATCGAGTTCTGAAACCTGTGCGGGAAATTAAGTATTTGGCGGAAAAGGAGCCAAACAGTACCGACATTTTGAAGACCAACATGTTGGATACATATTATCCAAATCGAAGTAGTCACCTTGAGAATGTTTGTTTGTATGAGGTTCTACAAAATTACATATTCAAGAGGAACATCAAAGAAGATATTGAGAAAGGAGTGTATGCTGTCATTGGAAGTGAGGGATGTCTGGTCAAGCAAAGAAAATGCCACTTGGTAAACCATCGAAAATTGAGTGGCGAATCTCCAGAAAAAAAGGAGTTTTTCTATTTAGCACTTTTGCAACTTTTCAAGCCTTGGCGTGCAGAAGAGGAACTGCTTGGAGATTTCCTCTGTTACGAAGACTCTTTCACTGCCGCCAAGGAGACCATAGAATGTCCTGCTTTTCCCAAATATCAAGAAATGTTGACTTTGGAAATTGAGCAGGAAGCAACGATTGCAGCCGAGATTGCCAGAGACAGTTCTCAGGACAGTCAGAGTTCTGTTTCATTGAGTCAGGATCCACTAGGAGGACCTGTTATCGAAAATGAAGCTGCCACTGCTATGAATGAAGTGGAAAGAGCCATGGCACATGCTCAGGAGGATGCGGTTAACTTAGAAGACTTGGAAAAACAACTCAACGTTGAGCAGAGGAAAATATATGACGAAGTTACCAAGCAAATTGATCATTGATTAAGTCATGAGAAGAAAGAGTGCTCGTGTACGTCGTTGAAGCCTGTCCGACTGTACGTGAGTGGAGAAGCGGGAACTGGAAAAAGTTTCCTCATTAAAGCAATTTCTTGTTATTTGCAGGAAAGGACTGAGTCATCGCTGTCTTGTGTTGTCACCGCTCCAACTGGACTGGCAGCACATAACATTAAAGGTATTACTTTGCATCGTCTACTGATGCTGCCAGTGGAGCATGACAACAAATTACAATACCACAAGTTATCTGGGGATGCTTGTTGTGAAGTTTCAAGAGTCTTGAGGAAAATGAAACTTCTTATCATTGACGAAGTAACCATGGTTTCCAATATCATGCTTGCCTTTGTGCATTTGAGAATGCAAGAAGTTCTTAAAACCTGTGTTCAAAATGCTCACGCATGAAGATACCAGGAAGTGCCTAGGGAGCATTGGCAACGTCAATATATGGTTAAACTTCAATTATGCTGAACTGCATGAAAATATGCGTCAGGCAAAGGATGAAGATTACAAGAATATTCTACAAGATATTAGAATTGGAAAAGTGACCGAGCATGGGAAAGAAGCTTTACAAGCACGATTACTGTCAAATTTATATCCAGAACAAGACGTTGTGCCTGAGAATATTTTTCAGAAAATTACTGAGAAGAAATCCGGAATATGTTTGATGCCAACTCTTGCAGAATGTGCCATCTTCAACAACAAAATGTTGCATTTAGAAAAGCAAGAGATTATGAAACTGGAAGCTATTGACAGAATAGAGCATATGGGATCAACAATTATTTTGTCTGAGAATTTGAAATCAAAATTGGATTCATTAGAGAAGACTATATCTAAAACTGCGGGTTTTGAAAAGACTTTGAATGTGTGCTTAAATTGCCGAATCATTTTGAGAAGGAATTTACATGTTGAAAGAGGTCTGGTAAAAGGATCAATGGGTAATGTTGTTGATTTTGAGAAATACAGAAGTAGAGATGGAATAGAATTTTTAAAAATTAAATTTGATGGCATTGAGGAAGTACAGCTAATTGGTCGTTGCTCTGCTAGGTTTTTGCTTGTTAAAGTCTTATATGTTCGCCGTAAGCAGTTTCCTGTTTGCTTGGCATATGCGGTGACAATCCATAAATCGCAAGGTTGAAGTGTAGACAGTGCATTGGTGAATATTGGCAGTTCTGTGTTCAAGGAGGGTATGGCATATGTGGCATTGTCACGAGTTAGAAGTTTATCGGGATTGTACTTGATTGACTGTGATGTCACAAACATTTGTGCGGATCTAGATTGTGTAAAGGAATACAATAGGTTGAGAAGAGAGTATGCGCCACATTTGCCTCAATATCCTTTGTTTGAGAAACGTGTGGTAGGCCGGAAACGAAGAAATATCAGTAATAGTAGGGAGGTTGTAGCAAAAAGCCCAAAAGTCGATGAACCGAAAATTGTAAGCAGAAAGAAAATGGATTCTGTTGAAGATGTTGTCGGTTTTCAATTTGAAAACAGTTCTGGTGTCAACTGCTATGCTAATGTAGTTGTTAATGTTGTCTTTTCATTAGAGACTTTAAAAGAACAGATTGTGATCAATTCGGAACAAAGTTTATGCTGTTTGTTGAATTCTGTGTTAGAGAAATGTAGCACTGATAGAACAAAAGTAGAAAGTGTGTCTGAAGTTCGTTATCTGTTAGACGAATGTTCAGGTCAAACAGAATTCTCTGAAAATATTCAGCAGGATTGTCAGGAGTTTTTAATGTATATGCTTGATGTATTGCAAGATGAGGGTGTAGATGTAGATCACCTGTTTGGACTTTCTTATCATTGGCAGCATGACTGCGAGAACTGTAGGGTATCAAGTACTACTAGTGTAGACTCAGAAAGATTTATATATTTAACTTTGCCAGACAGTAAATCAGTGTCCTTTAATAAGCTAGTAAAAGCAGCTGATCACAACATGGAGCGTAGCCAATGTAAATCTGAAATGATGTCAACATTATTTATACGAAGATATGGCCAGTATGTCATTTTAATGTTCCTACGATGTAGGCCTGATGGAACAAAATTGACAACTTTAATAAAAAAATGTGTTGCTTCGCAGTTGTCAATATCAGGAAGGACTTTTGTAACTGCAGCATTTATATATCATGACGGTCCTTCAACAACATTAGGACATTACACAGCTAATTTAAAGTGTAGAAACGGCTGGTCATTCTGCAACGATTCTGTTATAACTTTCAAAAAAAAATTGCCGTATGACCTTAAAAATTCTTACCTGGTGTTTTTAAAACCAAAATTTTAGGGAAAGAATCTCGGGATGTGCTCTGAGGAATTTCAAGAGGTTCATGGAGTAGAGGGAATGTAAGTCTGCAATGCTGTCTAGATTATTGGTCAAAACTTTTGATTATAATGTAATTTTAAAAATCCAACTATATAAACCTGATGCAAGTAAGTCTGCTTCATAGTAAGCAGTATCAGTGTCATAGGAAAAGTAGAACATGAGTGAGCAAGAAGGGTAAGATATTAGTAGTCCAGGATTGTGAAAGTAATCTTAAACGTTTTCTTTCTGAGACTTGCGAAAATAAAAAATGACGGAATTCCAAGAGTTGTAAATCGCTCTAACATGATTTGGCCTTGTGGAAACATGTGGTAGAATGTGAGAAGTCTTTTATCATATGTAACATATTTTTCGAAACGATAGAGGTTTTCTTTCGGAAAGTGGCGGGCTGAAAATATTAATAGCACAACAGAGTGTAAGCTGTTCATAGGACATCCTTCGACGTCATGGAAAGTAAGTTAATTTTAAGGAGTTTTGAATTCTGATTTCTTATGTTGTATGGGTTTTTTAAACACAAACATTTTGATTGTGTTTTTTTTCCCCCGCTGTTACATGATGAATGCCTTCAAGTCACTGATTTTAGTGAAATTTGATACATTCTGAGAACAGCAAAAATAAACCATTTAACATGTATAATTAATTCTCTACTTTTTGTACTTATGATATACATTTAGAAATGTGAGGTAGACATGGAGAAACTGAGGCTTCTGTAAGTGTCAAAGTTAATGCATACAGTGCTGCACTTCTGGGTACTGTTTTATTTTGAAACCTGAATAGGCCTCCCCTCAAACAAACCTCTGGAAAGGACACATCTTATTTGCATCCTGAAACAATCATTTAAAATGTTAGGGACAATTTTATGATGGCTTTACATCTCGTTTGCGCTGCCATTGCATCACTGTTGTGAGACATCAGCAGTGCAAAAGATGCACCATGTTCCAAAATAGGCCTCACTTCATCAGCATCAAGATACTGTTAGTTTAAAATATATATCTTTAGGACTGTGTAGGGGGCCTAGAGAAGCAGAGGCTTCTGTAAATGTCAATGTTGTTGAAAAACTGTTTGTCCTTCAACCTTTTCCCTTGTCTTTTCTAATTTTTAAATACATGTTTTAATATTTTTCAAATGTTTGTTCTCTCTTTCACAGATTGAAAGTATGAAAAAAATTGAATAAGTTATCAAGAATTTTAAGGTAAATGTTTTCTACTCTTTTCGTTACATTTCTATCACATTCACCTATTATAGGGCTTCAGACTATAGAGCTTTAAACAAAGTTTAACTAAATGTGGAAATTTGGAGCTGTGCCCGTGGCTTTTAGTTCAATGCGCAAGTGCATTGACCTAAAATGCGTGTGCACATTACCAAATCGCCGTCTGTTCCCTCAGGCGCACTCCTCCCACACCTTTGAAGTGAAGATTAGCTTCACTTCAAAGGCCCCGGCTGCTTTACACCCTCATTCTGCTGTCCCCGCTCCGTCCCCTCCCCTGTCCGCCGTGTGCATTTCTCGTCCCCCCTCCCCTACAGTAACGCCACTCACACACGCAATGCCACTCACACACGCAACGCCACTCACACACGCAACGCCACTCACACACGCAACGCCACTCACACACACAACGCCACTCACATACACAACGTCACTCACACACACTACGCCACTCACACACGCAATTCATCCACGCAAAGCCACTAATCCATGCAACAGCCACTCACACAGTCACTGGCTCTTATGCACAGTTATTTATATATGTCAACTCTTACATGGACTGTGTTTTACATATGTACTTACTTTGACATGTAGCACTGAGAAATCCAATCACTCACCAATACACTCATGCAGACAGTCAACCGCCCATACAGCTGTTTCCACATGCACTTTTGAACCCATACATCTAGTGAATCAACTGCTCACACATCTATGCACAGAGTCACATACCTCCCAGCCACCCCCACACACACACTCACTCTCCCATACAAATATTTGGGCAACCAATCAATAACCCATATAGTTACTCATATAGCTACTGATCAACACATGCAGCAGTTTACAGAACTACAGAAATAATGATGCACAAATTAAAACAGTTTAGTTACTAACCCATGCACTCAGTGAGACACATTTAATCATTCTCTCATACAGTCAGTCATGCACCTACTAAATCCTTCATCCAAACACTTATACATCCACTCATTATTCAATATGTAAGACATATTTTAACTTTACAGAAACATACAGTCACTGGATGTTGTCATCAGTGATGTCATCAGTGATGTCATTTGAGATGTCATCAGTGATGTCATTTGAGATGTCATCAGTGATGTCACTGACCATGTCATGAATGATGTAATATGTGACATCATCAGCAGTGGATTGCAGGTGCACGATATATAGTTATTGCAACTAACTATATATGCAAATTTCTATGGTTTTGTGCGAGTAAATTCAGGTTTTGTAAATGCTAATCCCTAACTATATACGGTCTATAACCAATGGTTTTTTCAGTGAATTTTCATGGTTTTGTAAATGCAAATTCCTAACTATATATGGTCTATAACCTATGGTTTTTACAGTGAATTTCATTGGTTTTTTAAAAGCTAATATCTATAGCTGTAAAATATATTCTTTATTACGTGACGTATCACGTAGCCACGTGAGACGCCTCATGACGCGTCGCATAAACGTGACGTATCGTCTCTGCAGCGCAAACAAAACCCGTAACGTAAGCGCGCCAGAGCACGCTTACAGATATATATATATTTTTTTAACCTTAATTAGACAAAATCCACACGTGCACATATCTTGAGGCCTTGCAAAGGCACATCAAACAAACAGTCCCTACAATTTTGCCAAGTTTGGTGGAAATCTATTCCTTTAAATTTTATTTTACTGTTTCTCTTGGTTTTCCCCTTGTTACGCTTACCGGAACGCTACCCTGTACGCAAACCGGACGCTCCATAAACACAAGATGTCGGACTCCCGTTACGCTGCCAGTTAGCTGCCCGGTTGGCGTACCGGGAAGCGCCTCTACCGCGAAAAATCGCAATTTTCTTTTTTTTTCCTTTGCCCCGCGGGGCACTTTAATATCCCCCTCATCAATCCTAGGGGGTCAGGAGGGATCTACCTTGCCCCCTTTCCTTCATTTCCCCCTTCGTTTTTCACCACCTCTTGTCTCTCGAACCTACCGAGAGACAAGATAGCGGCCGCTCCAGACTGTTTACAATGTTGACACCCATTCAGCTTCTCCTCAGACTCCCGTTACACTGCCGGTTAGCTGCCTGGTTCACGTACCGATTTGCGCCTCTACGACAAAAAATCGCAATTTTTTTTTTTTGTTTTTGGCCCCGCGGGGCACTTTAATATCCCCCTCATCAATCCTAGGGGGTCAGAAGAGGTCTACCTTGCCCCCTTTCCTTCATTTCCCCCTTCGTTTTGGCCTCCTCTTGTCTCTCGATCCTACCGAGAGACAAGATGGCGGCCGCTCCGGACTGTTTAGAATGTTGACAGACACCGGACAGCCAATCAGCTTTGCTTTGCAAAGCTCCGTTACGCGAATAGTATGCGAACTAGTCCGCTATCTAGGACGCTGTCACAGATATATCTGTTTTTTAAAACGTTAATTTCTCAAAATCCACTGGAGCACATATATTGAGACCCAGCAAAGGCACATCGGGCTAACAGTCCCTACAATTTTGCCAAGTTTCGTGTAAATCCATTCAGCCGTTCGAGCTAAAAGTGAGGCCAAACGCCCTATGGAAAAATGAATGGGAAAAACGCGTTTTGGGACCCCCCTTTTTTCTCGGCCCCCCCTTGACGAAACCCCCCCAAATTTTCAGGGGCTGATCAGAAACAAAATGTGCAATTTTCCTGAAAATTCCAGCCCATTCCGTCCACAAACGCCAAAGTTATTAGACACAGAATTTTCAAAAGTTCCACAGAGAAAAAATCCTAACTATATATACCTACTGGCGACCGCCAGTAGGTAATATATATATATATATATATATATATATATATATATATATATATATATATATATATATATATATTATATATATATATATATATATATATATATATATATATATATATATATATATATATATATATATATATATATTACCTACTGGCGGTCGCCAGTAGGTATATATAGTTAGGTAATATATATATATATATATATATATATATATATATTACCTACTGGCTATCGCCAGTAGGTATATATAGTTAGGATTTTTTCCCTATGGGACTTTTGAAAATTCTATGTCTAATAACTTTGGCGTTTGTGGACGGAATCGGCTGAAATTTTCAGGAAAATGGCACATTTTGTTTCTGAGCAGCCCCTGAAAATTTGGTGGGGTTTCGTCAAGGGGGGGCTGAGACTCACTTTTAGCTCGAACGGCTGAATGGATTTGCACGAAACTTGGCAAAATTGTAGGGACTGTTAGCCCGATGTGCCTTTGCTAGGTCTCAATATATGTGCTCCAGTAGTTTTTGAGAAATTAACGTTCAAACCAAGATATATATCTGTAACAGCGCTCTGGGCAGCGATCCGGTCCGCTTACTTTTCGCTTATCGGAACTTTGCGCGCAGAAAGCTGATTGGCTCTCCGGTGTCTGTCAACATTCTAAACAGTCCGGAGCGGACGCCATCTTGTCTCTCGGTAGGATCGAGAGAGAAGAAGAGGTGGAAAACGAAGGGGGAATTTAATGAAAGGGGGCAAGGTATCCCCCTCTTGACCCCCTAGGAATGTTGTTGGGGTTATTAAAGGGTCCCGTGGGGAAAATAAAAAAAAAAAGATTTTTCACGGTAGAAGCGCGGCCGCGAACTGGTAGCGAAACGGGAATTCGCCATTTTGTGCTTCGTAAATTAAATTACTAGTTATAAGTGGGTGCGGGAGACGTATCCTAATCCCCTATGTTTCCTGAGGGTGGGTGAGGAGGCTGATATATGTTGATACATCTCTTCCAGCGGCTGTGCGTGAGCTTTTTTTTTTTTTTTGCTGCGTGACAGTCCGGAGCGGCCGCCATCTTGTCTCTCGGTAGGATCGAGAGAGAAGAAAAGGTGAAAAACTAAGGGGGAATTTAATGAAAGGGGGCAAGGTATCCCCCTCTTGACCCCCTAGGAATGTTGTTGGGGTTATTAAAGGGTCCCGTGGGGAAAATAAAAAAAAAATGATTTTTCACGGTAGAAGCGCTTCACGGGCCGCGAACTGGGCCGCAAACTGGTAGCGAAACGGGAATTCGCCATTTTGTGCTTCGTTAATTAAAGTACTAGGTATAAGGGGGTGCGGGAGACATATCCTAATCCCCTATGTTTCCTGAGGGTGGCTGAGGAGGCTGATATATGTTGATATATCTCTTCCAGCGGCTGCGCCATCTTGCCTTTTTTCGAATGCCACAATTTTGTCGTGCACGGCAGCCATTTTAGATGCCAGGCTGGTCCCAGGCTATCACCTACCCCTGCGGATGTAGTTTATGGCCCCAGCTGTAGAGAATTCAGACATGCCAATCCTCCTGATTCAGGCGTGTGAGTACTGATTTCAGTGCTAGTCTCCCGCCTCCCGATTTCTGCAAGCAAAAACCCGGGGGCATATTACGAACAACTAGCGATAATTTTTGTCTATAACTTGTTTAGAGACAAAAATTATCGCCGCACATCGGCGATTTTTATCGCAGATAAACCTTGCTATTATCGCAGAAAAGTCAGCGATATTCATGTATTATCGACCTAATGCTCTTAGCCATGTTATCCACCTCCCATTGGATAACATGGCTAAGAACTGCTCAGGGCAGGTGTTAGATTTTGGAGATATTCGCGCTTAGCGCGAATATCTCCAAAAGTTGGTAATAGAAGGTAGCGATGTTAGGGACTGTTTCCAGTCGCTAACATCTTGGCACGCCACTTTGCATGTCATTAGTGATAAGTATCACTGACATGCAAAGCCGGGCCCAAGATGGTCGCTATCTCCTTTTAGGTGTCACTAACTGGTGTTAGCGACAGTTTGATAATAGGGAAATAATTTTATCTCCGCTTTCATGGTTTTTAAAGCCAAAAAAGCGGAGATAAACCCCCTTGATAATATGCCCCACGATTCCTTGGGGGTTTCAGCTGACAGGGCTTGGTATTGTGTTACATGGTAATTTTTCCATGAAACGTCAGAGGGTCGATGTAGGGGTTCTAGAAGAGGTGATAAACCATTTAAGCCTCATGAACAAGCGCATGGTCTTTTAAAGATTTGTGAAGTACTCGGGGCGGCGGTGTGTGTGTGCCCTCTTTCAGGAGCGGGCGGGGGGGCACTGCCAGCAACTTGCCAGGTCAGGTAGTGTTCAACACGTGCATCACCCTTTCTCTGCCTGCTATTGCGCTCCATGCTTCGGAAAGGTAAGAAAAAGAACGTGCATTTGAGTTTGAAATGTCCGATCCTGCAGCAGCACACTTCCAAAGCCCACACATGACAATAACCCGATTCAAGGCCCCATTCACCCGTTTTTCAAAAAATAGATAACACTCCAACAAATTAAGGTTATAAAACTTTATTAACTTTTAACGATAATGAACAGAACAAAAACTAAAAACATTTAAACATTTATTAACACAAAAAGCAACAATGGTTAGAAGCTGTCTTTTGTGCGAATAGTCCCAAGGCAGCACAACGTGCAGAGTTCTGGACGGCACCCAGGTGATGTCGCCTGGGTGCCGCACTGGTTTAGGGATCCTACAATGCTGCTCCGAAAATTGGCGTGGGGCGTCCCGGGTGGGGCGGGGGGAGGCCTCGTCAGTAGCGGTCTGTTGTGCGAATAGTCCCAAGGCAGCACAACGTGCAGAGTTCTGGACGGCACCCAGGTGATGTCGCCTGGGTGCCGCACTGGTTTAGGGATCCTACAATGCAGCACAGAAAAACAGCGTGGGGCGTCCCGGGTGGTGCGGGGGGAGGCCTCGTCAGTAGCGGTCTGTGTCCAGTGTCACATGGCTGACACAACATGTACGACAGGCACCCAGGTGATGTCCAGTAAACTGCCGCACTGGTTTTGGTATCCTACAATGCTGCTCCGAAAATTGGCGTGCGGCGGCCCGGGGGGGGGGGGGGGGGAGGCGGCGTGAACGGGCCTCCCCAGGTGGCGGCCATCTAGCTGAGTTGCGCTCGCTCTTGCGGCCACAGCGTCTCGCTCACCATGTTGTGGAGTTGCTCCCACTCTTGCAGTGCAGTGATAGGCGGCTGCCACATGGCTGTCAAAATGGCGGACGGCTCTTCGGTTTTGGGCCTGGTCCACTGAAATGGCCCTGGGACACCTTGGAAGTCGGACGCTTGCCTGCTAGGGCTTGGGCTCCATTCTCGAAAAGCGTCCCCTCAGCCGTGAAGATTGTGTAAAAGTCTTGGGGGCCCCCGACTCCCGCAGGCTTCCGGTGGGGAGCGGCTGACATGATTGCTCGCGGAATGACCACGACGGAGCCAAGAGATGGTGGTGCTCTCATGCTGACGCCAGCTTCAGTCTGAATGATCCAGAAACAAGGTGGGGCTTTCATCGTTTGGGAAAAAAAAATGTTCTAAACCAATGAAAAGTGTTATTTTTAGGTCATATGACCAAGCCTTCCATCTTTAGGAAACCAAAAGTAAAATGAACCAATGAAAAGTTTTATAAACAAGTCACATGACCTGTTATGCGACATAGGGCTACAAAAAGCGTAGAAAATCCGTTGGCACGTGAGGCGGCGTCAGTAGCGGACCGATGTGCGAATAGGCCGAAGGCAGCACAACGCGCCGAGATCCGGATGGCACCGAGGTGGTGTCCAGCAAATTGCCGCACTGGTGTGGCCATCCTACAATGCTGCGCCGAAAGACGGCGTGTCCAGCTGAATTGCGGTCACTGTTGCGGTACAGTGACTCGAACGCGCCGAGATCCGGATGGCGCCGAGGTGGTGTCCAGCAAATTGCCGTACTGGTGTGGCCATCCTACAATGCTGCGCCGAAAGACGGCGTGTTCAGCTGAGTTCCGGTCACTCTTCCGGCACAGTGACTCGAACGCGCTGAGATCCGGATGGCACCGAGGTGGTGTCCAGCAAGTGGCTGCACTGGTGTGGCCATCCTACAATGCTGCGCCGGAAGTCGGCGTGGGGTGCCCCGTTGGCTTATGAGGTGATGTCAGTAGTGGACTGATGTGTGAATAGGTCGGAACCAGCACAAGGCGCCAAGATCCGAATGGCAAGTCCTGGATGTTGAGTGCCTCAGTTGAGATTTCTGAGCAGTGCTTGTAGAACTGTCTGAAGCTTATTTGCACCTGCTGCAGCTTCACTAGGTCCGGCGGAACTTGTTGCCTTTTCCTTTCTGCTTCTTTTCCTACAATGCGTTTCTTCTGAAGACACGACCAGGTCCCTGAATGTGTGCAGGGGGACGCTATTGAATGAATGAACGCGTCGAGATCTGGATGGCACCGAGGTGGTGTCCAGCAAATTGCCGCACTGGTGTGGCCATCCTACAATGCTGCGCCGAAAGTCGGCGTGGGGTGCCCCGTTGGTTTATGAGGTGATGTCAGTAGCGGACCGATGTGTGAATAGGTCGGAACCAGCACAAGGCGCCCTGCACTGTTGAGCCTTTTTCAATGTCTGTTTTTTGTTCTTTCCCCTCCATCAAAAACAAAACAAAAATACAAGGCGCCAAGATCCGAATGGCAAGTCCTGGATGTTGAGTGCCTCAGTTGAGAGTTCTGAGCAGTGCTTGTAAGACTGTCTGAAGCTTATTTGCACCTGCTGCAGCTTCACTAGGTCCGGCGGAACTTTTTTCCTTTTCCTTTCTGCTTCTTTTCCTACAATGCGTTTCATCTGAAGACACGACCAGGTCCCTGAATGTGTGCAGGGGGACGCTATTGATTGAATGAAAATGGCGGCTTGACACAAAGCTGACTCAAGCGTTACTGTTGGTGCTATACAGACAAAAATTGGTTTTCAGTTTGTACATTCTTCAGGTTTTTTTTTCCATCCAAGTCTGATTGAGAGTTTGTAGAAAAATGGCTTCAGATTTTCCACATACTACTCTTCAACATTCTTCCTAAATGTAACAATGTGAAACTCACTAGGAGAACGGCTGTTTCTGTTTCCTTTCAAAATGCTGCCACCAATATTTTCTGAATGGAAGACACCATCTTGTAACATAAAGGGCCGAAAGGGGTTCTGGTCTGGCCGATGGTTGGTGGAGACATTTTGACTATATCTTGGACCTGCCCGGCCTCGCCCAAAATGGCGCCGGTATAAATGGGACTCGTAACTCTTTGCCCGCAAATGTATATCTAGAAAATGTTATTGTAAGTGGCCCTGTCGTATTTTAATTACAAAATGTACGTCCACCGATTCCGCAACTGTTAGACACCTTTGTTCTTGTCACCTAATGGCCCGCTCGTTACGTTCTTCTACAGTGTAAATGTCTCCTCATCATATACGATTTGAGTTTGCTCCGTGGCCGGCCCACGTGGTTATAGGCCCGTATTTGTATACTGACATTTTCACAATAAAGGTTTTTAAAACAAAACACGGTAGTAGTATTTTCATTTGTAAAGTTTTTACTTTTAGTGACTGTTTTCGAATCAGTAAAAGGCAAGTGAAATAAAGCAGTCCAATTACATGACGGATAAAAGGTATAATATGTAGGAACGCAGTAAAGATAAATGGTCAAGGGCAGTTGTGTTTTTCATGTCTGCAACATAAAGTGATCGATAAGAATCTGATAATCAGGCGTATCGGCGACTAAGACAGCAGGCCGAATCTCTTTTACTCAACGGCTCCGTCATGGAAGGAAGAAACGCCCTTTTTCTCGAAAAAGGAATATATTTTACTTGCAAGACAGTTGTAAATTTTCCGGGAAAGTACATTAGCCTGGAATATTATAACATATGTTTGAAAAAAAAATATTGTTCGAAAATAATAAAAAGCGTAATTTTTAGGTCATATGACCAAGCTTTTCATCATTAAATTAACAAAAGTAAAATGAACCAATGAAAAGTTTTATTAACAAGTCACATGACCTGTTATGCTTACGTTACGCGCTGCGCGCCGCGCCTCGGATCACTTCCGGGTGCGCTAACACGGCGTGTCATAAAACGCATTACGCGACAACGTAGGTCAAGAATATAGTCTAAATGTCTCCACCAACCAGCGTTCAGAACACAACCCCTTTCAGCAGTCCAAAAAGTTCTGTTAAATGACAACAGAGGGGACAGGCAACAAGAACCATCAGTCAAAGAGGGGAGGGCAAGTTCTTCTCTTCCGGGTCATGTTGGGGCGCTACCGGAACTGATCGAATTGGTAGTCTACAGTGTTTCTGGATGTTTCAGACTAAAGCTGGCGTCAGCATGAGACCACTACCATCTCGTAGCTCCGTCGTGGCCATTCCACGAGCAATCATGGCAGCCGCTCCCCACCAGAAGCCTGCGGGAGTCGGAGGCCCCCAAGACTTTTGTAGAATCTTCACGGCTGAGGGGACGCTTTTCGAGAATGGGACCCAAGCCCTAGCAGACAAGCGTCCGAGTTCCAAGGTGTCCCAGGGCCATTTTAGTGGACCAGGCCCAAAACCGAAGAGCCGGCCGCCATTTTGAGAGTCCTGTGGCAGCCGCCTATCGCTGCACCGCAAGAGCGGGCGCATCTCAACTACATGGTGAGCGAGACGCTGTAGTCGCAAGAGCGGGCGGAAAACAGCTGAATGGCGGAAGAGGCACAGTGTAGCAAAAGCGGGCGGAATGGCAACTAAAACGATAAAGGGGCGCCTCACTACAGCTTGTCTTCAGGTCAAACGGATTGTGGGACAAGGTCCAGAATTGAAGAGTCATCAAAAGGCAAAAAGTACCGCCGGACCCCGGGAGCCGGCCGCCTATGTCGGGGGCGATCTCAGGCTACACCAGTGCTATAAGACTTGGGGAGGGTGTCGGAGCCAAGCGTCTTCTCCGAGTCCATGGCCATCACAGCGCCCCTCAGGGGCCTCCGTCAAGCTGTTTAGGAAGGTAACATATCACATTGTTTTCTAATGCAGTCAGGTCCACAAACGACACTCACTTACTTTGAGAATAGTGAAGCTGCAGTAGGTGGAAATAAGCTTCAGACAGTGTTACAAGCGCTGCTCAGAACTCTTAACTATGGCACCCAACATCTAGAACTTATGCTATTTGAGAATGGTAGTGACATCGAAGCATCTCAGGGACCAAAACCATTAACGTACTTTCACGTATGAAAATCTTACTTGGGGAGGGGGCAGGAGCGAAGCGCCCCCTCCCAGTCAGCGCCACCACACCGTATGTTGAAAATCTGAAGCCATCGTTCTACAAAGTCAACCAAACTTGGATTGAAAAATCTAGAAAAATGTACAAACTGAAAACCAGTTTTGGTCTGCATAGCATCAGTAACAACGCTTGAGTCAGCTTTGTGTCAAGCCGCCATTTTGATTCAACAAAGCACAGGCATTGAAAAAGGCTGAAATTCAGAACTCTAAACTATGGCACCCAACATCCAGGAGCTTGCTATCCGGATCTTGGAGCCTTGTGCTGTTTTCGATCTATTCACACATCGGTCCACTACTGACATCATCTTATAAACCAACGTTATGTAAATAGTTTTTTAATAAAATGTTTTACCCTGTTTCTTTGCTGGTGTGTTGTCTATATTTTTAATATTTGCATAGGGTTTGTCATTATTTTGTGCGGGATGGGTGATGGAGCCGAGCTGTCTTGCAGCCCTCATGGTGTGGAGCTCAGTTCATCTCACTATTTTCGTATTTCTCAAGAAGGGTTGTTCCTAATATTTCTATTTTAGCGAGGTCAAAAAGAGATCCAATTAGTGGCCTACTGATTTTGCTCGATTACTTTTATTTTTTTACACGATTTTTCACTATCTGCAAAGACTAAACAGAGTATTGCGACTTTGTGCTTGTTTGTAAATAGAGAATGATCCAAAGAGAACCAATTCTAAAACAGTAAATGCTTGGACAACAATCAATCAAATGGAGAGACAAGGAGGTACGACGGATTACAACGGGGGTAAAGGCCTGCGTTAACTACCCTTCTGTATCTGCAAAGAGAGAGTACTACTAAGGCAAAAGAGGGGAGGGGGGGGGGCAGCGTTCAAAGCACATCAGCGTGCATAAATACGAAAATGTTTTTATCTATCACGTACTTGACATTTTAAAGCTTTTCATATTTGCTATTAAAAAACCAATGAAATTCACAGAAAAAACCATAGGTTATAGTGGATATATAGTTAGGAATTTGCATTTACAAAACCTTGAAAATTCAATGAAAAAACCATAGGTTATAGGCCATATATAGTTAGGAATTAGCATTTACAAAACCTTATTTTACTCGCATAAAACCATTGAAATTCCATATATAGTTAGCTAACTATAAGCGCTAACTATATATCGCGCACCCGCAATCCACTGCTGATGATGTCACATATTACATCATTCATGACATGGTCAGTGACATCACTGATGACATCACTGATGACATCTCAAATGACATCACTGATGACAACTCAAATGATATCAATGATGACATCTCAAATGACATCACTGATGACATCACTGATGACAACTCAAATGACATCACTGATGACATCTCATTTGTCATCACTGATCACATCACTCATGTGATAATACAATGAACCTCTTCAGACTCTAATATAACCTTACATACACTCAGTATAAACAGACACTCACAGACTGTCACTCATCCATGGAGTTACTCACACACCTAGTCAGTCATGCAAAGAATCAATCACACCTCCATTTCCTCAACTATACAGTTATACACATCTTACTTATTCAAACATATAATAACACATATTTACTCTCTTATATAATCCCTGATACAAGCTCACAGTGATCGATACAGCCACTCACACATTCACTGGGTCTTATGTTCAGTTATTTATATATCTCAACTCTCACATGTATTGTGTTTTACATACGTACTTACTTGCACATGTAGCAATGAGAAATCCATTCACTCACCAACACACCCATGCACAGTCAACCGCCCATATAGCTGTTTCCACATGCACTCTTGAACTCATACTCCTAGTGAATCAACTGCTTACACATCTATGCACAGAGTCACGCACCTCCCAGCCACCCACACACACACTCAGCCTCCCATTCAAATATTTGGGCAACCAATCAATAACCCATATGGCCACTCTTATAGCTACTGATCAACACATGCAGCAGCTTACACAACAACAAACATACTGATGCACGAATTAAGACAGTTTAGTCACTAACCCATGTACTCAGTGAGACACATTTAATCACTCACTCATACAGTCAGTCATGCACCTACTAAATTCTTCATCCAGACACTTATACATCCACTCATTCTTCAATATGTGAAACATATTTAAACTTTACAGACACATACAATCACTGGTTGTTTTGATCAGTGATGTCATCAGTGATGTCACTGACCATGTCATGAATGATGTAATATGTGACATCATCAGCAGTGGATTGCGGGTGCGCGATATATAGTTAGCGCTTATAGTTAGCTAACTATATATGGAATTTCAATGGTTTTATGCGAGTAAAATAAGGTTTTGTAAATGCTAATTCCTAACTATATATGGCCTATAACCTATGGTTTTTTCATTGAATTTTCAAGGTTTTGTAAATGCAAATTCCTAACTATATATCCACTATAACCTATGGTTTTTTCTGTGAATATATATATATATATATATATTACCTACTGGCGGTCGCCAGTAGGTATATATAGTTAGGATTTTTTCTCTATGGGATTTTTGAAAATTCTATGTCTAATAACTTTGGCGTTTGTGGACGGAATTGGCTGAAATTTTCAGGAAAATGGAACATTTTGTTTCTGAGCAGCCCCTGACAATTTGGGGGGGTTTCATCAAGGGGGGGCCGAGAAAAAGGGGGGTCCCAAAACGCGTTTTTCCCATGTTAATTTCCATAGGGAGGTTGGCCTCACTTTTAGCTCGAACGGCTGAATGGATTTGCACGAAACTTGGCAAAATTGTAGGGACTGTTAGCCCGATGTGCCTTTGCTAGGTCTCAATATATGTGCTCCAGTGGATTTTGAGTAATTTAGGTTCAAAAAAAGATATATATCTGGGCGGAGCCTAACCACACATCTGATCTGATTGGCTGTCAGCACTTCATCCAAGAAGTGTTGGCAGCCATCTTGGGACCAATATACATGATAGCACCTCATTAAAAAGCATTGTAGTTAATAGAGGGTTTTAGGACTTTAGTTACATTATAAATCATTTGTTGATGGTACCATACTCGTTTTAGGAATTGTGGTGGGTTCTAAGGTGATTTTACCATGTGAAAAAACCTTCTGCTGTGATATCATGAATATTGTTTGAAAGAAAACTAATATCTCATGATTTTCCCACAGTGGTTTGGAAGGGGATCTATAAGCTAAACTGAAAGCATATTTTCTGTAAATTCACATTATCTTTCTCAGTCATGTGAAAATGAAGTCTGACATTCTCAGTAAAACATGTACATCCAACAAGGACAGAGACTGTCAGTTGATTCCTTTGTGTTCTACTGCAGCCTCCTAGAGTGTTCTAAAGAACAACTAGAGCGCTAACAGTCCTACTTATTACAAAGGTATGGCACACCTGAAGCCATCTTGATTGGAATAAAGTGGTAACTCTTAAAACATTTAATTTAAAAAGAAACAACATGAGGGGGTATATGTTGCCATAGAAAGTATGATTAGTGCTGCAGAATGAAAAATTAGGGCACATTTTGAGTGACTTCTCAAATCCTTTTCTATTTCATTAAAACATTCTGACATGCAGTCTCCCAAAATGGCCACCAGAGACAAAAGAGCCCAAATGTAGCCCAACTATCACCCAGATGTAGGCCAAGTATAGCCCAATGACAGAATGTCCCAGAGTGTTCTAAAGAACAACTAGAGCGCTAACAGTCCTACTTATTACAAAGGTATGGCACACCTGAAGCCATCTTGATTGGAATAAAGTGGTAACTCTTAAAACATTTAATTTAAAAAGAAACAACATGAGGGGGTATATTTTGCCATAGAAAGTATGATTAGTGCTGCAGAATGAAAAATTAGGGCACATTTTGAGTGACTTCTCAAATCCTTTTCTATTTCATTAAAACATTCTGACATGCAGTCTCCCAAAATGGCCACCAGAGACAAAAGAGCCCAAATGTAGCCCAAATATCACCCAGATGTAGCCCAAGTATAGCCCAATGACAGAATGTCCCAGAGTGTTCTAAAGAACAACTAGAGCGCTAACAGTCCTACTTATTACAAAGGTATAGCACACCTGGAGCCATCGTGATGGGAATAAAGTGGTAACTCTTAAAACATTTAATTTAAAAAGGAACAAAATGAGGGGGTATATTATGCAATAGAAGGTATTATTAGTGCTGCAGAAAGAAAAATTAGGGCACATTTTGAGTGACTTTTCAAATCCTCTTCTATTTCATTAAAAAATTCTGACATGCAGTCTCCCAAAATGGCCACCAGAGACAAAAGAGCCCAAATGTAGCCCAAATATCACCCAGATGTAGCCCAAGTATAGCCCAATGACAGAATGTCCCAGAGTGTTCTAAAGAACAACTAGAGCGCTAACAGTCCTACTTATTACAAAGGTATGGCACACCTGAAGCCATCTTGATTGGAATAAAGTGGTAACTCTTAAAACATTTAATTTAAAAAGGAACAAAATGAGGGGGTATATTTTGCCATATGAATTATGATTAGTGCTGCAGAAAGAAAAATGAGGGCACATTTTGAGTGACTTCTCAAACCCTCTTCAATTTCATTAAAAAATTCTGACATACAGTCTCCCAAGATGGCCACCAGAGACAAAAGAGCCTAAATGTAGCCCAAATATCACCCAGATGTACCCCAAGTATAGCCCAATGAAAGAATGTCCCAGAGTGTTCTAAAGAACAACTAGAGCGCTAACAGTCTTACTTATGACAAAAGTATGGCACACCAGAAGCCATCTTGATTGGAGTGAAGTGGTAAGTCTGAAAACACTCAATTTAAAAAGGAACAACATGAGGGGGTTAATTTTGCCATAGAAAGTATGATTAGTGCTTCAGAAAGAAAAATTAGGGATCATTTTGAGTGACTTCTCAAATCCTCTTCTATTTCATTAAAAAAATTCTGACATGCAGACTGAAACATGCACTTTGAATACCAGCAGCAGACGTCCCTGGTGAGCAGTAGCTTTACTACAGTGATCTAATGTGCAACTAGAGTGCTAACATTCAGAATTTATGGCAAATGTGTGACACATCTGAATGCCTTCTTGATGGAACCAAAGTAAACAAGCATTGAAAATGCAATAGATCTCGCCCTCGTTTAAGTTAAAGCCATTCTGTTTGTAATGAGGTGGCTTTTTAGCTTTGCTTTTATTAGTGTTTTTTCAACTTTCATGTAAATAACATGCATCTGTATGCATATAAGTATATGTATGCATGCATTTATGTTTGTATTTATATAGATATACAGATGATATGTTTATATATGTATGTATATATATATATTCACTGAAAAAACCATAGGTTATAGACCATATATAGTTAGGAATTAGCATTTACAAAACCTTGAAAATTCACTGAAAAAACCATAGGTTATAGACCATATATAGTTAGGAATTCGCATTTACAAAACCTTATTTTACTCACACAAAACCATTGAAATTTCATATATAGTTAGTTGCACTAACTATATATCGCGCACCCGCAATCCACTGCTGATGATGTCACATATTACATCATTCATGACATGGTCAGTGACATCACTGATGACATCACTGATGGCATCTCAAATGACATCACTGATGACATCACTGATGACAACATTCAATGACTGTATGTTTCTGTAAAGTTAAAATATGTCTTACATATTGAAGAATGAGTGGATGTATAAGTGTCTGGATGAAGGATTTAGTAGGTGCGGTTGTATGTTTAAACAACTACTACCGGAACAACAACTACCTTAACCACGATTGCCTAACCACTACCTTTTTTTAGCACGAAGTCCTTAACCACGAAATGTTATATCTCGTTTTTGCCCATTAGATGGCACTGTGTAATTATAATACTTCTTGCGCGAACCTTTCTTTTAAAAAATACGGATCTAAATGTATTATCTTATTATTCTTTTACAACGCATACCGTTATCTCTTTTTTTTATTTATCATTTTTTTGTGGGGGGAGACCCCCCACGCCCCCTTTTATCCCTTAATTCTTTGGAGTGATTTTTTACAGGTGCAGAGTGTAGTGGAGAGACTCGTGGTTTAGGGAAGTCGTGCTTAATGAAATTCGTGGTTTTTGTAAGTCGTGGTTCCGGCTTCGTTGTTCAGGTAAGTCGTTGTACAATCTTCGTTGTTAAGGATGTTTCCCAGTAGGTGCATGACTGACTGTATGAGTGAGTGATTAAATGTGTCTCAGTGAGTGTATGGGTTAGTGACTAAACTGTCTTAATTTGTGCATCATTATGTCTGTTGTTCTGTAAACTGTTGCATGTGTTGATAAGTAGCTATATGAGTAACTATATGGGTTATTGATTGGTTGCCCAAGTATTTGTATGGGAGACTGAGTGTGTGTGTGGGTGGCTGGGAGGTGTATGACTCTGTGCATAGATGTGTGAGCAGTTGATTCACTAGATGTATGGTTTCAAAAGTGCATGTGGAAACAGCTGTATGGGCGGTTGACTGTGTGCATGAGTGTATTGGTGAGTGAATGGATATCTCAGTGCTACATGTCAAAGTAAGTACATATGTAAAACACAGTACATGTGAGAGTTGACATATATAAATAACTGTGAATAAGAGCCAGTGAATGTGTGAGTGGCTGTATGGATCATTGTGAACTTGTATCAGGGATTGTATAAGACAGTAAATATGTGTTAGCATATGTTTGAATAAGTAAAGTTTGTATAACTGTATAGTTGAGGAAATGGAGGTGTGATTGGTTCTTTGCATGACTGACTAGGTGTGTGAGTAACTCCATGGATGAGTGACAGTCTGTGAATGTCTGTTTACACTGATTGTATCTAAGGTTATATTAGAGTCTGAAGAGGTTCATCGTATTATCACATGAATGATATCATCAGTGATGTGATCAGTAATGTCAAATGAGATGTCATCAGTGATGTCATCAGTGATGTCATTTGAGATGTCATCAGTGATGTCATTTGAGATGTCATCAGTGATGTCATCAGTGATGTCACTGACCATGTCATGAATGATGTAATATGTGACATCATCAGCAGTGGATTGCGGGTGCGCGATATATAGTTAGTGCAACTAACTATATATGGAATTTCAATGGTTTTGTGTGAGTAAAATAAGGTTTTGTAAATGCGAATTCCTAACTATATATGGTCTATAACCTATGTTTTTTTCAGTGAAAAAAAAAAAAATATATATATATATATATATATTCCCAAGGCGGTTCCGCTCTCCTCTTGTGTTTGGGCGCTTCTGGCAAGTGCGTCGCTTCACGCGGTAGAACCAAACCGCAACGTATTCAAACTGTGTTTGTCCCCAGGACCTCCCGGGTCCAAAACAAAAGAAGCCGCCACTGCAGTCAATGCGTTTTTCAGAAACTTATGGATTTATTTTTCGAACCTCTACAGCATGTAGTCACAGCGAAAACCAACGCGTTTCGTGAGCTCCCAACTCACTTGATCACGGTTGTTACAAACACTGTTTGCTGAGAATAATTTAAAAGGGAGTCCCTCCCCCCATCGGTCACATGATTTCGACCAAGTGTCACCTTGACCCTATGGCCTTCTGCGATTCGTAGTTTTTTTGCAAAATATTATTTCATGTTATTTTCACAGAAACAACAGTTAAACACCCATTCCCATGTTGATTAACATTTTTTCAAAATATACATTCCTTACATGATATTTACATTTAGGAAATTCTTGTGACCTGGAAAACTTAAAGATGAGAATTGATTTTTTAGTAAAAATAAAAGCCCTCGAGTGGGCTGACTCAGTCATCTAATACCTTATACATTTCTTGCTTACTTCCAGTCTCTCAAACATTACACATTTTGGTATTTCCAGTCTTAATAATTTTCAACTTATAGTTAATCAAAAGTAAACAACCAGTGCGGTGTTTATATTCAAGTCTTATTTCTTAGACTTATTTAAAGCCCTCTAGTGGGCTGACATTACATGGGGTGTTTGATTGTGGCCCAAAATCACTCGGAGTTTGGTTCTCATCTATCTTGTGCCGTGGTTTTGTGGAGGGAAAAAGTTAGTTATGGAGTTCGTTCAGAGAGGCGTTCTTGGATTTCAAATGTGTACGTAAAGTTCTTCGGACTGGTTCAGACCATAAGGGGTCATTGTTCGAAAGTTCAAGATGTGGCGTGATTCCTTTTGGCGCAATAATTTTTCTCGATGTCCCCCCCGGTCAGTTGGGGCCAATGTTTCTAATCCTAGAAATTTCAAAAGTCGCCAATTGCCATCATGATTTGTCTCCATGTGTTTGGCCACTGCATTTCCTCTGTCTTTGTTAGTTGTGGCCCTGGTGTGTTCCAAGATACGCTTCTTAAGTTCACAGATAGTGCTTCCAATATAGCGTAGCTTGCATGGACATTCAATTAGATAGACTGTATACTGACTTTTGCAGGTGATTAGTTCCTTGATCTTCCAAACTTTTCCATTAGCCATTTCGATTTGTTTCATTGGTCTGGCTATCTCGCAAACCTTGCAGTTGTGGCATTTATTAAATCCAACTGTTTTCAGCCATGATGTTTTTTTACGGTTCATGAAATGGCTATGGATCAATTGGTCCTTCAAATTTTTTTTTGTTCTCCGGTACGTGACCACAGGGTGATCACCCATTTTGTTACCAATTGTCGGATCCAGTTTCAATAATTTCCAGTTTTTTCTTAGAATCTGGATTACTTCTTTTGCTTCTTTACTATAATCCAGTATCAGTCTTATAGGTTCTTCCAACTCTTTTTCTTTGATCTGGGGTTTCAAACAATCGGCCCTCGATTTTTCATTAGCTCTTTCCCAACATTTTTTCGTCAGGTTTTTTCCATATTTTCTCTTGCGGAATCTCTCCATCGTTGTTACACTGTGCTTCTCCCACTCTGTTTCTTCACTACAGATTCGTTTCACCCGGAGAAATTCCCCATATGGTATGCTTGATATTAGGGCAGGTTGATGAAAGCTTGTGGCTTCCAATGTTGAGTTTGTGGCCGTTTTCTTCCTATGTAAAGTCGTTTCCACTTTGTTTTTTTGGATATATACTTCTGTATCCAAAAATGTTATCGATTGCCTGCTTTTCGTGTAGGTGAATTTCAAACCTCTTGTACTGTTGTTTAAAAGTTCAAAATATTCTTCGAATTCGCTCTCACTGCCCCCCCACACTATGAATAGGTCGTCAATGAATCTTTTCCATTGTACGATGTGTTGGGTATATTTGGCATTTCCTTGATTCCAGGCTATTTCTTCCTCCCACCACCCCATTGCTATGCAGGCATAGCTTGGACTGAATGAGAACCCCATTGCCGCGCCATTTCGCTGACGATAGAGTTGTTCTCCAAAGAAGAAAATGTTATTTGAGAGTAACATTTTGATCATTTCATACAACATATCATTGTGTTCCTTATAATGTATGTTGCGTTTTTCTAGGAAGTATTTGCAAGCCATCAATCCCAAATCATTGTCAATATTTGTGTACAGTCCAATAACATCCATGGATATTAGCCAATAGTTATCCTGCCAGACCAAATCAGATATTGAACACACAAAGTCTGTGGTGTCTTTCAAGTATGATTTTAGATTTTCCACATAAGGTCTTAGAAAGAAATCAATAAAATTTCCCATTGGTTCCATCAAAGAGCCGTTTGCTGACACTATCGGTCTTCCTGGTGGTCTCGTGGGATTTTTGTGGATTTTTGGCAGGAAGTACATGGTTGCCATGCGTGGAAAATCGACTGTTAGGTATTTCCTTTCATCATAGTCGAGTAGATTTCCATTTTCCCATGTTAAGAGTTTTTGGTCTAACTCTCTCTTTAGTTGATCTGTTGGGTTCTTCCCAAGTTGTTCATAATACTCGGGGTTCGATAGTTGGTTCATCGCTTCCTCCATGTAGAGGTCCTTATCCCAAATCACCACGTTTCCCCCCTTATCTGCCATTTTTATTTCCACATTTTTGTCGTTGATGAGGGTTGTCAATGCTGCTCGCTCTTGTGGGGTTAGATTGTCTTTGAATTTTGTTTTAGGAATGTTGTATAATTCCTGTATGACCGCCTCTTGGAAGATATCGATTTTATTGCCTGGAGTGAGTTGTGGATAGAATTTGGACTTGGCTTTCATTTTGCTTGTCCCAGCTCCTAATTGTGGTATGGCTGTGCTGAGAGTTATTTCATTTTCTTCCTCTGTATTTAAGTTGAGAAGGGTAAGATACCCGTCTACATCTTTTACTGTTAGATCTGAGGATGGTTTCATGGGGTTTCTGTGGATTTGAGGTTTGTTTTGTCTCTCTAGAAAATGTTTAGCCAGTTTGATCTTTCGAATATATAGATATAGGTCTATCCTCGTTTGTGCTAAATCCATTTTTCTTGTGGGACAAAAATTAATGCCCCTTTTAAGTAGAGTCGTTTCCGCTGGTGTCATTATCCTTTTGGATAAGTTGACCACTTGTAATTCTTCCATCATTTGCCCCTCTTCTGTCTCATGCCCCTTGTTTCTGGGCCACTTTGTTGATTTTGTGCATTTTCGTCTCCAGCCCCTTCTGGTTTTTTTTGTTGTTGTTGCTGTTGGCTTTTTTGTCTGGGTTGCCAAGATCTTCCACGGCCTCTTCCTATTCCTCGTGTTTGTCTGGGCGCCCCTTGCTCCTGTTCCCATTGCCGCTGCTGGAGCACGAGGCGCATATCCCCTAAAAAACGCTTCTGTTCTTCGTCTAGGTTTGTATCTTCATCTGCCAATTCATTAGATGTAATAGAAGATAGGCTGGAGGATGAGATATTCTTGGCTTGTGATGGTTTCTTATAGAGATCATATTTTCGGGCAAACGTGAAGATTCTACCTTCTGCGTAGTCGTTTGCGTCTCGTACAAATTTATTATGTTTTCTCAACCTCACAGTTTCCTCATGTTTCTCTATTTGTTGTTCCAAATCCTCTTTGAATTTAGTCATTTCTTGATTCAATTTCAAAGCTTCCAATTCTTTTTCCACTTCTTTCAGTTGTTCCTTTATTTTTTCCAGTGCTATTTCAATATGCCTAACCAGTATCTTTATTAGACCCAATGATGAGTTTAGGATGTAAGCCCCCCATTCCTGTAACAGCTCATTGGTTACATCCTGCTGGCTCGGCATCAACATTATTCTTAGGCCTCTTGGGACCCTTTCTGCTTCCAAATATTTGCGTAATGCAGTCATTTACAGAAACAGAACGAAAATAACAAATTGAACAACTGAACCAAAGCAGTATTTCACAGCATTGAAGAAATGGAGAAAAGAGAGGCCAAAAGAAAGGAACTTGTAACAAACATGTTCGACAAGGGGAACATGGAGAGAGCTCAAGCCAAACAGAGTGACACACCAAAGGATGACACAAAAGGGAAAATCAGAGCCTGGGAAAAACTAACCAGAAAAGAAATCAATAAATCGTGGGAAGTGATTGCATTACGCAAATATTTGGAAGCGGAAAGGGTCCCAAGAGGCCTAAGAATAATGTTGATGCCGAGCCAGCAGGATGTAACCAATGAGCTGTTACAGGAATGGGGGGCTTACATCCTAAACTCATCATTGGGTCTAATAAAGATACTGGTTAGGCATATTGAAATAGCACTGGAAAAAATAAAGGAACAACTGAAAGAAGTGGAAAAAGAATTGGAAGCTTTGAAATTGAATCAAGAAATGACTAAATTCAAAGAGGATTTGGAACAACAAATAGAGAAACATGAGGAAACTGTGAGGTTGAGAAAACATAATAAATTTGTACGAGACGCAAACGACTACGCAGAAGGTAGAATCTTCACGTTTGCCCGAAAATATGATCTCTATAAGAAACCATCACAAGCCAAGAATATCTCATCCTCCAGCCTATCTTCTATTACATCTAATGAATTGGCAGATGAAGATACAAACCTAGACGAAGAACAGAAGCGTTTTTTAGGGGATATGCGCCTCGTGCTCCAGCAGCGGCAATGGGAACAGGAGCAAGGGGCGCCCAGACAAACACGAGGAAGAGGAAGAGGCCGTGGAAGATCTTGGCAACCCAGACAAAAAAGCCAACAGCAACAACAACAAAAAAAAAACCAGAAGGGGCTGGAGACGAAAATGCACAAAATCAACAAAGTGGCCCAGAAACAAGGGGCATGAGACAGAAGAGGGGCAAATGATGGAAGAATTACAAGTGGTCAACTTATCCAAAAGGATAATGACACCAGCGGAAACGACTCTACTTAAAAGGGGCATTAATTTTTGTCCCACAAGAAAAATGGATTTAGCACAAACGAGGATAGACCTATATCTATATATTCGAAAGATCAAACTGGCTAAACATTTTCTAGAGAGACAAAACAAACCTCAAATCCACAGAAACCCCATGAAACCATCCTCAGATCTAACAGTAAAAGATGTAGACGGGTATCTTACCCTTCTCAACTTAAATACAGAGGAAGAAAATGAAATAACTCTCAGCACAGCCATACCACAATTAGGAGCTGGGACAAGCAAAATGAAAGCCAAGTCCAAATTCTATCCACAACTCACTCCAGGCAATAAAATCGATATCTTCCAAGAGGCGGTCATACAGGAATTATACAACATTCCTAAAACAAAATTCAAAGACAATCTAACCCCACAAGAGCGAGCAGCATTGACAACCCTCATCAACGACAAAAATGTGGAAATAAAAATGGCAGATAAGGGGGGAAACGTGGTGATTTGGGATAAGGACCTCTACATGGAGGAAGCGATGAACCAACTATCGAACCCCGAGTATTATGAACAACTTGGGAAGAACCCAACAGATCAACTAAAGAGAGAGTTAGACCAAAAACTCTTAACATGGGAAAATGGAAATCTACTCGACTATGATGAAAGGAAATACCTAACAGTCGATTTTCCACGCATGGCAACCATGTACTTCCTGCCAAAAATCCACAAAAATCCCACGAGACCACCAGGAAGACCGATAGTGTCAGCAAACGGCTCTTTGATGGAACCAATGGGAAATTTTATTGATTTCTTTCTAAGACCTTATGTGGAAAATCTAAAATCATACTTGAAAGACACCACAGACTTTGTGTGTTCAATATCTGATTTGGTCTGGCAGGATAACTATTGGCTAATATCCATGGATGTTATTGGACTGTACACAAATATTGACAATGATTTGGGATTGATGGCTTGCAAATACTTCCTAGAAAAACGCAACATACATTATAAGGAACACAATGATATGTTGTATGAAATGATCAAAATGTTACTCTCAAATAACATTTTCTTCTTTGGAGAACAACTCTATCGTCAGCGAAATGGCGCGGCAATGGGGTTCTCATTCAGTCCAAGCTATGCCTGCATAGCAATGGGGTGGTGGGAGGAAGAAATAGCCTGGAATCAAGGAAATGCCAAATATACCCAACACATCGTACAATGGAAAAGATTCATTGACGACCTATTCATGGTGTGGGGGGGGCAGTGAGAGCGAATTCGAAGAATATTTTGAACTTTTAAACAACAGTACAAGAGGTTTGAAATTCACCTACACGAAAAGCAGGCAATCGATAACATTTTTGGATACAGAAGTATATATCCAAAAAAACAAAGTGGAAACGACTTTACATAGGAAGAAAACGGCCACAAACTCAACATTGGAAGCCACAAGCTTTCATCAACCTGCCCTAATATCAAGCATACCATATGGGGAATTTCTCCGGGTGAAACGAATCTGTAGTGAAGAAACAGAGTGGGAGAAGCACAGTGTAACAACGATGGAGAGATTCCGCAAGAGAAAATATGGAAAAAACCTGACGAAAAAATGTTGGGAAAGAGCTAATGAAAAATCGAGGGCCGATTGTTTGAAACCCCAGATCAAAGAAAAAGAGTTGGAAGAACCTATAAGACTGATACTGGATTATAGTAAAGAAGCAAAAGAAGTAATCCAGATTCTAAGAAAAAACTGGAAATTATTGAAACTGGATCCGACAATTGGTAACAAAATGGGTGATCACCCTGTGGTCACGTACCGGAGAACAAAAAAAAATTTGAAGGACCAATTGATCCATAGCCATTTCATGAACCGTAAAAAAACATCATGGCTGAAAACAGTTGGATTTAATAAATGCCACAACTGCAAGGTTTGCGAGATAGCCAGACCAATGAAACAAATCGAAATGGCTAATGGAAAAGTTTGGAAGATCAAGGAACTAATCACCTGCAAAAGTCAGTATACAGTCTATCTAATTGAATGTCCATGCAAGCTACGCTATATTGAAAGCACTATCTGTGAACTTAAGAAGCGTATCTTGGAACACACCAGGGCCACAACTAACAAAGACAGAGGAAATGCAGTGGCCAAACACATGGAGACAAATCATGATGGCAATTGGCGACTTTTGAAATTTCTAGGATTAGAAACATTGGCCCCAACTGACCGGGGGGGACATCGAGAAAAATTATTGCGCCAAAAGGAATCACGCCACATCTTGAACTTTCGAACAATGACCCCTTATGGTCTGAACCAGTCCGAAGAACTTTACGTACACATTTGAAATCAAAGAACGCCTCTCTGAACGAACTCCATAACTAACTTTTTCCCTCCACAAAACCACGGCACAAGATAGATGAGAACCAAACTCCGAGTGATTTTGGGCCACAATCAAACACCCCATGTAATGTCAGCCCACTAGAGGGCTTTAAATAAGTCTAAGAAATAAGACTTGAATATAAACACCGCACTGGTTGTTTACTTTTGATTAACTATAAGTTGAAAATTATTAAGACTGGAAATACCAAAATGTGTAATGTTTGAGAGACTGGAAGTAAGCAAGAAATGTATAAGGTATTAGATGACTGAGTCAGCCCACTCGAGGGCTTTTATTTTTACTAAAAAATCAATTCTCATCTTTAAGTTTTCCAGGTCACAAGAATTTCCTAAATGTAAATATCATGTAAGGAATGTATATTTTGAAAAAATGTTAATCAACATGGGAATGGGTGTTTAACTGTTGTTTCTGTGAAAATAACATGAAATAATATTTTGCAAAAAAACTACGAATCCCAGAAGGCCATAGGGTCAAGGTGACACTTGGTCGAAATCATGTGACCGATGGGGGGAGGGACTCCCTTTTAAATTATTCTCAGCAAACAGTGTTTGTAACAACCGTGATCAAGTGAGTTGGGAGCTCACGAAACGCGTTGGTTTTCGCTGTGACTACATGCTGTAGAGGTTCGAAAAATAAATCCATAAGTTTCTGAAAAACGCATTGACTGCAGTGGCGGCTTCTTTTGTTTTGGACCCGGGAGGTCCTGGGGACAAACACAGTTTGAATATATATATATATATATATATATATATATATATATATATATATATATATATATATATATATATATATATATATATAATATTATTATTAATAATATTAATCAATACATAAAAAACATCTTTGGTCGACATGTACATACTTCCATTGTGCATCTATGTACCTTCCATGTACTTGGATCTGTGTGTCTGTTACTTTTCTCCTGAAAAAGCATATCCAATGCACTACCCTGTTTCTCATCCTGTGCCTCTATCAATATATTTAATCTAAATATAATTACTTCCTTTATTTATCTATATACTTTCAATGTAATTATGGATCTATATATTTATCACTTTTTTCTATTTTAGCATTTCCAATGAACTAGCCTATTTCTCAGCCCATACTTCACTCAATATATCTTCTAGCCCAACCTTCTGACTCATCTCAAACTTCTTCCTACCCCTCCTTGCATCATCTGACACCTCTTTTTACTACACCGATCCCCTAAAACAAACCTTTCTAATCTCTCCCCTCTGACTCCTCCCCTCCAAAACTCCTTTTTACTCATCTAAAAGCCTCTTCCTACTTCTAAGACCTAAACAAAATATTAATCCTTTACTCTTTATCCCTCCTTTATCCTTTTCAATCCAAATTAACACACTAACATGTTCACTTCTCAAATTCCATATTCAACTATACTAATATACTGCCCAAATAACTGAATAACATATCTACTACTCAAATTACTTAATATTTATACTATACTAATTTTCAACACTAATCCTTTATGGGTTCCGGAGTGACGTGCTACTCACCAGAAAAGCGCTTCAACACCTATCAGGGGTACAAGTGCTATATGAATGCAAATCTTTCTTTCCCTTGTATCCCTCCGCTATCCTTCTCACTCCAAGTAACAGACTAATATCCACCGCTGAAATTACCTCATATTTCACCATATTAATTCACCACTAATCCTTTATAGGCTTCCTGAATAGCTTGCGTCAACAAGCGATAAATACAAACCTTTGTCCTCCTCTATCCTTCTGCTATCATTCCAAATCCAAATTTCTGACTAACCTATCCACCACTTAAAATGTACTTGCATGTTTCACTATACTAATTCAACACTAATCCTCTATGGGTCCCGGAGTAGCGTGCTACCTGCCGCAAAAGTGTTTTGACGCCTTGTCAGGGGTAGTAAGCGCTATATAAATGCAATTACAATACAATACAATACATGCACTCACTCCTAACCCCACTGCTGCTGCCGACGTGGATGTCGCGTGCACTACCTTGGTAGTGCTGTGTATGTCCGTTGAACGTCGCAGCCCCGCCCGCACGATAGAACGTTCCGAACTAGCGCGGAATGTTCCACGCAGGCAAGGGGTTAATCTCACTCACTTATTCTCAAACTGACTCTCTCAGTTACACTTGCTTACTATCAATCACACTCATTCTTGCTTCGACTTTCTACCACTCAGTCAAACTCATTCTTATTCATTGTCACTCATCAACTCTCACACAATCATAGTCACTCTGACACCCATCCATTCTCACGCAGTCTGACTCACTCATAGTCATACTCACTAACTACCTGTTACTCTCCCACTTACTTTCACTCATAAACACATGCTTAGAGAAAAACTCACACATTCATGCTCTTTCTCACAGGAAACAAAACCGCCACGCCCACTATCATAGACACAACATATATTCAAAAGCATGTTTTATTTACCACAACTGCCTATAAAGGTAGCGTTCCAGCTCCATGTATTTCTATTTTTTGCTACCCAAATTATTTACTATTAGTATAATAAAATATAGTTCAAAAAGAAGGAAGGAGGAGCGCCTGATTCCAATAGAACAAGCCATCCCTGTGTTTTTGTCACTTATTTTGCCACCTATTCAGGTCATGGGTCAAATAAGCACGGCGTGCGGTCGAGACTTTAGGCAAGATCACAACCCCTAAATCGCGTCTGTGGGCAACAACTGTTTTATTTACCTTGTAATTTTGGGCCACCATTTACATAACTTGCAGTGCTTCTACAGAAAGCACTTCAGTGTATAGCAGGCAGCATGTTCTTTAATTGGGAGAAAATGTGGGAGGAATTAAAAGAAACATATTTAGGAATCCTTTCCAAGAGGAAAGATCTGGCTTCAATAGTGTAAATGAATATTCTGTGCTTCACACAGCAGGTTACCTGGTCAGTATGTTGGTGCATCTTTGTAGGTTTTCTGACACTGCAACCAGCCATTTAATACAACAGTGGATCTACTCATGAAACAAGCCAGGCCTACTGGGTTGGCCAAGATTTGTTAGCAGTGTCAGTATTTCTGCATATATCTCTGTAATCCTTCATCTTCATATTTTACACATCATTTGTTTAATGTTCATCCCCAACTTTTTATTATCTTCTATGCGTACTTATGCGTACTTATTTTCATCTCCTCCACTTCACCATTCCCCATGCACACAAACCACCCACTTGCCTCTTACCACTGCATCTTCCTTCTCGTTGGTGCTGTCCATATTTCAGTAGCTGTGTACCTCCTTCACACACCTGCCCACATTTATAATTAGCACATTTGTGACCATCAATGTGTGCCCTCAGCAGGGAGGCCATTGGAAAGGATGTGATCCATTACTGGACTTACTGGAACGGTTAAACCTCACACTGCCTTTGGCCTCTAGATCAACACTCTCGCTCAGAGGCCACTGAGTTCAAAGAGCTCCCTGTACAAAAGGCATATGTTGCATCCAAAAATTACAGAAACACATCATCTGTAAGAAGAAACGGCTCAGGGAAAGCAAGGTAGACTAAAACGTGAAATGTAAATATGGACTACATATTTTCATTTTTTTTTAATAATCGTTGTTGAAAAATCAATCGATCGGTGTTTTGTCTGCATAATTAAGGACATGAAAATAAGGCCCGATGGGGATCCGTCGTTCCACTTAGTGCCATGCCAGCAGGAACATGGCACTAACCCACGTGTGCCATGCAGAACACGTTGATTACTTTAATAGCCAGGCCTCCCGCACTGTGTTCAGCACGATCTCAGATTCTGAACAAAGGCAGGCATGCATTTAGACGAAAGGGGCTATTTTTGTGTACATTGTTATACATTTGTTCTAATAGCAGAATGCTGACGCTACAAAAAAATAAGGCGTTTAAAATAGTGCAGCAGCAGGTCACAACAAAAAACTGAGCTTAGCTGTATGTCCTTTTATTAAATGTTTGCTACTGATATCCCCGATGGGGGTGCGGGAGGGGGATGTTATATTAAAACTGCCTTCGTACATGCAAAGCCAGCATAGATCATAGACCTGCCCGGTGGGGGAGCTCTATCTCCTTCGGGACAGGCTCAATTGCACATTTCTAAATGGATCCAATAATTGTATATTTTCCTTCATAACATTCTTACTGTCTGGCGCTGGAGCTGGCCTGGGCATGAATGAATGACGTGCTCCCGGAATGAACTCTCCATCCATTCGGACCAATTTCACATTTCTACAATAATTCAATAATAGTATTTTTCACTAGCGCATATTCTGTTTGAACTTTCTGCCTATTGCCTCGTCGCCGTTTCTGCCCTCGGCCTGCTTCCTTTCTCATTAGCAGCTTGGTGGTAACTCCCAGGGCTGGGTTCAGGAATACTGAAGGGCCAAGCTCGAGCCCATCCCACGTCGACGTCTCCATGGTGTTCCAGCTCTAAGGGCAGTGGTGCAACAAATTATAAATGAAGGGCAACTGTGATAGGCCCCGGGCTCACAGGCATGCTCTGCGAGCTGAAGCTGCTCCATTGCGCTCACAAGACGCGGGCCAGCCTGGACATGCCCATTCATACGCACGCGCACGAGGAGATGCATGATGGGAGTGCACGTCACGGGGACACCAAGCTTATGTTAGCTCAGCCCTCCGAGGTCAAAACAAAAGGCAAAGGCTAAAAAAAACAGCATAAATTGCACTATTTTTAATGAGGCCAATAACTTACTGGTGTCCTGATGAACGTCAGCTGGAGCCAGAGATCGCAAGTGACGTGGCAAGGGTAGCAACTTGAAACAGCCTGTCTTGGTATTCTAGATGAGATTGTCCCTCACGATTTCAAAGTATATAAGTGTGACCATGCTGAAGAACAGGAGTAGGTCTGGGTATCACTGCACACAAGGCGGTTCCACTCACAACAGAAATATATTCAAATAGATTCAGGAATTGAAAGGATGGCCTGCTCAAGCAGAATTGCCAACACTGGTTTAAATGTTCTCCAGTTACATCTTATACTAGCTTACCCGTCGCGCGTTGCTGCGATCTCAGAAGAAAGGACATTTAAGGAAACTTGTTATGATAACATTCAATTTACATTGTGTCATTTTCATTGAAACTTATTCATTTTAATATGGAAAACATTTTAAAGTGTTGTTTTAATTCTGTTTATTTATTCGAGTGCTTGTGGATACACAGTATTTTTGTTTTTCCATCTGGTGCGTACACAAATAAATCAGAACGTTTTCTGACGCGTGAGCGTGCCACATACAGTTGTCCATGTGAGGAACACGGATTCTCCAAATGTTAATGTTACTGGGTACTTATAAAGCGCACAGCTACTCCCAGGAGTGTCCCGGCGCTAAAGAAAAAGAACCAGTGACAGAGTCAGACAGGGCTCCCCGAGGGCCGCTGACCTAAGTTTTTAATCTACGTCTAAAGCTAAGGAGGTCCTTGTCATGTCCCCGGACCCGCAATCACGACAGGAGCCAGTCTGGTGGTCAAATACTTTATTCTTTTGGCGCGGCGCAGTGTCAGTCAGGTACGTCTTGCCTCTTCCATGGGTCTAAGGAAAGTGTCCTCTCCTGCCCCGCTGACCGGAACTAGTGTCCAGTGTCAGACCCACCTCTTGTTCCTGCGGCTGGGTCTTAGTGCCCACCACTCAGGGCACGACAGTCCAGCACCTGACGTAAGGCTGGCAGCAGATTATTCCAAAGCTGCGAAGCTACCACCTGAAAGGACAGCCCGCCCATCCAAGAGCGGGTGAACCTTGGGATTTGCGAAAGCCACTGATTTGAGGACCTCAAACTTCTGAGAGGAACATAGTGCTGGCATCTGTTTCTAAGATATAGAGCCCGATGTTATGAAAGGCCTTAAAAGCCAGAACCAAAGCTTTGAAATGGGTCCTCTTTCGTACTGAAAGCCAGTGTAAGGACTTCAGGTGAGGAGTCATGTGTGTCCTGAGATCCACCATAAGTATGGCCCTAGCCGCGGTGTTTTGCACCACCTGTAGGCGGCCAAGAAGGTATTCAGAAAGGCCTAAATAGAGAACATTCACATAATCCAGGCAGGACAGAATCAAAGCTTGTACTACTGTTTTCCTATGGGAAAGCGGGAGCAATGGGAGTAACTTTCTCATCATTTTCAGTAGGCCAAAACATGTGCCTGCCACAGCCTGGACTTGTGATTTCATGGACATGTCGGCGTCCATTTTCACCCCCAGATTCCCCAAACACTTGCAGCAATTGTCCTTGTGCTTTGTTGATGGTCATTGCAAAAGCGAGTCGCACCGGAAACTATAAACGTTGCGTACACAAATAAATCAGAAGGTTTTCCGACACGTGAGCTGGCCACATACAGTTGTCCATGTGAGAAGCCCGGATTCTCCAAATCTAGTCCACACACTTGCAGCGATTCTCCTTGTGCTTTGTTGATGGTCATTGCAAAAGCGAGTCGCACTGGAAACTGTAAACGTTCAGTATTGGAAAGATTATGAGGGCCCTCGGGGGCCGGGGGGCGATATTTAACACATTTTTTCTTTTGCCAGAAACTTTCACGGGAGTGTACTCAACAACCTCCCAAAGTTTCATGGCGATCGGATGAATGGTGTAGTAATGCATAAAGGACAAACAGACATACTTATTTTTTATATATATATAGATCATCCCCATGTGTCCATCACTTAGCTGACACTTTCGCTTATGAAATATGGTATTTCACATTAGCATACGTTCCTGTACCTGTATTAGGTAGCGTGAGTCTGAGACTTGACAATAATACAGATTGAGCAGTCAATTTATTTTTTAATTTGGATGTTTCAACCTACTCCTCAAGAAATTCTCAATCCACTCCTAGTGCAGGATAATTGTTATATCCAACTTTCACCTGCTGTGATAGAATAATGATTAATGAGGCGATTTCTTTGATTTGGACAGACAGTTAGGGATTATTTGAAGAGGACAACTACTGGATAATTCATGAGACTAGCTGTCCACTAGTAATAAAATGGTCCCCCTTGGTGATCCAAATGAACTGCCTCACACTTAAATATTCCCTCAGAGCCTGTAATGGCAGAGTCATTTCCGAAACCTCCAATAAAACTCCAATAAATTTCAATTGAGTCTAAATCCGGGGAGAGGGTCTTAGATTTCAGGGTCATCCAATGATATGATAGCGATCACTATGCGTTGGCATTGGATTTAAAGGGTTTAATCAAGGGGGTGACCACCCAAAGGAAAACTCCATAGATCCTAGGCTGTCCATATCAAATTGTAGGCGACAAGCAAGATGGACGAACCTTAGCCATTCTAAAAGACAAAAATTGTGCCCTCTACGAAGTTTTGGTCCCAGTGCTCCAAACTGCCTCCCTCTCATTAAACCAAATGGGGACGGCATAGATTTGGAGAAGGTAATGAAGAACCATGCCTACCTAGAAGAGGTCACATCCGATTTCTGCGATCCCAAAAAAACTAATAGATCAAGGAAAAAATCTCCCCATCAGTGGTATAACAACCATTGCCGTAAAACGAAAAAAGCTCTGGTACTATCCATCAAGGCCAATGATCGTCAGTCAATTAAACTAGTAAGGATGATATATAAAAAGGCAATTGCAGAAGCAAAGAAAAAATGGGAAACCGAAAAATGGGAGGATCTGAAATATGCTCTGGGAGCAAGGGACATGAGGTCATTCTGGAGAGTAGTCAATCTGGATAGCTCTTGTCCGAGGAAGCCGGTAGACCCTAATCTGGGAGAGGAAGTTTGGAGGGAACACTTCCATCCCCTCTATTCTATAGAAGACACAGTGGTCAATGACCCAGAAGGTGATAACCTGTTAGGGGTTGATCCCTCCGCTGTCCCAAGGGATACTAAAGCAGACACTGATGTCCAATGCAATGTAACTATAACTTTAAAAAGAAATTAAGGGAGCTCTAGCAAAAATTGCACCTGGGAAAACCCCGGGCTTAGAAAAAATTCCAGGGGACCTCTTTCGCAATTAACCCTCTGTATGGGCGCCATATTTTTGGGTTCTCTTTAATGCGATAATACAGGGTATGAAGATACCACGGAGTTGGGATGGAGCCGAAATATTTCCGATTGGTAAAAAAGGCTCCCCACTTTTACCAAATAATTACAGACCAATCAGCCTGATTGACATTTCGTAAAAGGTTTTCGCCTTTGTAGTGCTTTTTAGACTCCAGTCTTGGATGAAGGAACAGAACATACTTACCCCCCTTCAGGCCAGGTTCAGGGAAAAATTTCCACTATCGACCAAATTCCTAGGCTCCAGATGTAACACTGGAAGACCATGTCCCTGGAGGGTGGCAGCCTCTACTTAATATTCGTCGACCTCCGGTCAGCCTTCGATTTGGTCACTAGGGACAAACTCTGGTCAGTCCTTTATGAAATGGGGGCCCCTTCACAAACAATTTATCTTATTAAGCTACCACACGAGGAAAACTTTGCGCAAATCAGGTATGGCAAGGACGGGAACCTTACTGCACCAATTCCAATCAAGAGCGGAGTACGCCAAGGCTGCGTGCTAGCCCCCACCCTGTTTAGTCTTTATATCAATGGGCTAATAGATTACTTAGCAGTAGCAAAAGATCTCAATGCTCCTAAACTAGCCTCCCGCCCAATATCTGCTGGTGTCTAAATCCCCCATGGGGATTCAGAGGGTTCTTGATAAATTTGAACTTTTCTGTAGACAAAGGGGTCTGGAAATAAATCTGCAGAAAACCAAATTTATGGCGTTTAACTGCCCCAAAAGTACAAGATATAACTCCATACTACAAGGAAAAAGAGTCTCTTCTTTTGATTATCTAGGGGTAACAAAATCAGAAACAATGGAATAGGGGCCCGAGTTAAAAAATCATCCCTCAAATTAACACAATCCTCAGGAGGCATCATAAAGATCTTTTACAAATATAGCCAGAAATTATTGAGCCCGGCCATCGAAATCTATAAAGTACAAGCACGAGGTGGAGCACTATATGGTGCGGAGCTCTGGGGGTATGTAAATCACGAGAATCTCATCCAGGTAGAGAACAGCTTCCTGAGACAGTTAGTAAACCTCCCAAAGAGCACTCCACTTATCCCCTTACGTCTAGATCTAGGTCTTTCAGCAATCACGGACACAATAGCTCTAAAACCCCTACTCTACTGGCGTAGACTTTGGGCTACCCCAGAACTTTCATCATATAGAGAGGAAGTAAGGGAAATAATGCACTTGAGAGGGGCTGCAAGACTCCTGTGGTTTGCCTATATCAAACAGTGGCTGGTTCGACTTGGATTGGACGAGCTATGGGACCATTCATATACCTTTGATCTCAGCCTTCCTAGGAAAATAATGAAAGCATACTTCGACGAGTATAAATCAGCCCAACTCCAGAGTTGCTCCCGAATTGGCCGATTAACTTCAGTTTACCTTGAAATTAAAGATAGGCATAGTTTTGAACCAATTCTAGATGAAATTAAACCGGCAGAGGCTAAGAAGCAATATCTGCAGTTCAGATGCAGGACCATCCCTCTAAGATGTTTCACCTATAAATGGGGGGATGTGCAAACTGCAAAGTGCCCTGTGTGTGAATGTATTGAGGAGACTATTCTGCATGTTTTATTCATATGTCCCGTGTACCAAAAGGCAAGGAAACGTTGGTTGGTCCAGATCTGTAAGAACCTAGGCACGAGATGTTGCTCTGAGGCTCTCAGGACACTGAAGTATGATACTAGCATACCGATAGTGTACTCAGTTGCAGGGTTCCTACATTCGATGTGGCACATGCGCTGCAAATATCTGAAAGCGTGAGTGAAGGGACACTGAGCCCTCTCCCATCCTGTATGTGATTTATTTCATCTTGAGCAGGACATCAATTATACTATATGAGTCAGTTATTTTAAAGTAGGTTGTACAGATACCAGAAAAATGTATGAGTGTCGTTGGCCCTAGACCCCGGTGTTGGAAATTTTTATTTCCTGGGTTCCACGTCTGAGGAATATTAGAGTAAAGGTCATCCTTTTTTTTTTTAGCATCTCTGTAAAGTAAATGTTTTTAGGTAATTTATTTATTTATTCAGCATATTTGCACTTCCCGGGTATGGAGTTCTGTAGACTGCCACAAACAAATTCTAGCCATTTGTACTTTTGTATGATAAATCAACACGACCCGCATTCTCTCCTATTTTTTATTGGCACTATTTTAAATGTATTGCTATGTTTTATGATTGTACTTTTTGAGATTATGTTAACTGAAATAAAGTTTTTGTGATGATGATGATGATGGTAATTCCATTTCAGATATTGTTCCCTCACGCTCCAAGAATCAGGAAGTCCTGTTCAGGATCCGTGAGAGGCGTTGTAAGCAAATAAATATCGGCCACGTCATAAAATTTTCCAATAGATCTTTAACTGATCTTGTCTGAAATAGGAAAAAAGGGAAAACAATAGATATAAACATACACAATGATTTTTTCCTGACTTCATGATTTGACTAAATTCAAACTGTAAGTCCACCAGCAGAAATTGCTTTAAGATGGTTCCCTTCACTGCCAGCTGAGCAGTGGCATAGCAACGTCAGGTGGTACCCGGTGCGGAAACTTTCTTGTCACCCCGACTTGACAAAATGGCAATAATATGTGTTTAAAACACATATTTTTGCCATTTTGTCACCCACTGCACCCCCTTCCTACGCCACTGCAGCTGAGAATTTATATTTGTCACCGATAGTATCATGCAAAATAGATAGCCTAGCTACCAAAAAGGCCTAGCTACCAAAAAGGCCTAGCTTACAAAAAGGCCTAGCTAACAAAAATGCCTATTTTTTAACAACTGGTTCAGCAGTGGCCTTACTTACTCGAAAGAACATAAACAAATAATTATTGAATACAATTTGTCTAATGCAGCCAAACCCAAGAGCCCCACTTTAAACCAGCTCTGTGAAGACTTACGATCGCTTTTATACTGATAAGATTTTAAAACTTTATTCTAGAAAGGAACTTGAATGCATCATAGATCCTTCCTTCCTGACAAAAAGTCTGGTGCTGCAGCATCTACCACTACACAACCTCGTGTTAATACTGTATCTCACAGTTTTAATGTTGGGGACCTTTAGAAAAAAGTAGACCATTCAAGTATTCTGATGATGTTCTCCCACCCAGGTTTATGATGCAGATGCCCGCAAATTGTGTAAGAGATCTACTACCCCTAGTGAAATAATCTTCACTGACAGCAGATATTCCTATAAACATTTGCCCTATCTTCATGCTTATGTATCTTGAAAAAAATCTAGAGTATGATGCATTTGGCCAGTTACAGAAGCATGTTAAATAAAACAGACTGCTCAACTCATCCCAGTTGTATCTGTGTTTTACAATTTTAGCTGCCTGGTAAAGGAGATTCTTGTTTGAGTGTTGGTGTTTTACATCTTTCCACTGCCTTTGACATCATGATTCGATTTGATTTGAAGAGGATTATAAAGCACAACAAATGCCCAAGGATGTCAAGACACTATAGTCGCAGGGGTGTGAGACTGGCCACATAGAGTTAAACCAAAAGACATAACAGAGATTTCCTATAGCAGGAAATTCAGGGTCTTCACGGCTTTTCTAAATGGAGAGTGAGCTCTAATACTGTTCAGATGGATTGACAGTGAGTTCCAAAGCCTTGCAGCCGTGACCGAGAAGGTAGTGCTTCCTAATGTCTTCTGAAATCTTGGCACTGTTACCAGATTAAGCTGGGCTGAGTGGAGAGTTCTCCTGGGGCTGTAACCATTAAACATATCCATGATTCCTGTTGGGCAGGTCTGAAAAAGGGTCATGTGTACTAAGCAGATGATCTTGAACATAATCTGTTTACGTACAGGGAGCCAATGAAGGTCATGTAATCCCATAGAAGTAGACTAATGTTTTTAATGTCTAAAATGTGCCTGGCCAGCACATTCTATACTAACTGTAATTTGGCTTGCATGCTTTTATAGGTCTCCAGATATAGGGCATTAAAGTAGTCAAATATAGATATGACTAGTGCCAAGGCCACTTGTTTCTCTGATGAAGGGGGGGATAAAGGGAAAATATTTTATCAACATTTTAATTAGCCAGAAAGATATGGACACAATGTGGATGGCCTGAAAATCCAAAAAGAGCTTACAGTCCAGCATCACCCCTAGGTTATTCGCCCTCTCTGTGGGCATAGGTATAGTGACCAGAGTCTCAGGCCACCAATTATTATTCAAAATGGTTTTTTTTGCTCCAGAGAGAAATACCTCCAACTTTTTCCAATTGACCTTCAAGTAGTTTTTCGCCATCCTCCTAGCTACTGCTGTCATTCATTGATTGAAATTAGCTGCTGTATCTACAGCGTCTTTCGAAGCTGACAACATGAGCTGGGTGTCAGTGGAATTAGACACTATCTGATGCCCAAATGAATGATAATCTTGCCCAGGGGGGACATGTACAGATTAAATGGGCAATCTGACCCGGCCAATGTAATTTTGATCTTTATGCTTGTTTAGTCTTATGTGACTGGAACTGCCCTAGCATGGACGGAGACTTTACTGTCAGACAGGAAACAACCCCATTTGTCTCAGAGACAAAGGACAGGTGTTTCTCCCGAGTGAATCTTTTCTCAGTTTTTCAAACTCCAGATATGTCCCACAGCAAATTTGCTTTGTTTAACTGGAATAACATTCTACATTAATGGGAATGACAGTGGGCTGATCACTGATCTGTACATCCAACAACTTGAAACCAAGGGATGATACTCAATCATCTCTGTCCAACTAACCTCAAGTGAACACCCGTCAACATTTTCAAATTAAACCTATGGGAAACCTGGCTCCTCATAACAAAATAATCCTTCTGTTAAAGGAATCCTTCAACTTGGCCCACATCAGTCAAAGATTTAGGAGAGAATAGAGAAGCTGATTTAACTTTGACCACCAAGGTATCTAGAGTTTCCAGGACCTGGTCCGGTAGATTGACATCTTGAAGCCTATTCTTCTGTTCCCACACGAGCATACGAGCCGTGACCGAGCAGCGAGCAGGCTGCGAGCAAAGCAGGCGAGCAAGCAGGCGAGGAGGACGAGGAGGGGACGCCGATTGCGATTGCGGTGCCTGGCCTGGCCACACTCCATTGGCCGTAGCTTGTTGCTGGAGCGCTGCTCTGCTCTGTGTCCCGGTCCCGGCCCGAACGCAGTGGGAGTGAAACGTCTGCTGCGGCTGGAGCCGCGAGTGTTTACCGGTCCCGAATGCAGCGGGAGAGAAACGTCTGCTGCGGCTGGAGCCGCGAGTGTTTACCGGTCGCTGGTTGCTGATTGCAGGTGTTAGCCGCGGGTGGCGCGGGTGGTGGCCAGAGCGGGACTTTGCTCGCAACGTCTTCTGGTGTGGCTGGAGCCGCGAGCAACGAGCCACAAGCCCCTGTTAGACGCGGCAATTGCCGCGAGTGATGCTTTGGGTGCGGCCGGTGCCGCTTGCACCCGTTTAACTCAGCAACAGCCGCAAGTGGCAGGCGTCAGCCACGGGTGGTGGCTGGAGCAGGTCCCTGCTCGAGACGTCTTCCGGAGCGGCCGGAGCCGCAAGCCCCCGTAGGACGCGGCAATTGCCACGAGTGACGCCTTGGGTGCGGCTGGTGCCGCTAAGCACCCGTTAGACTCGGCAACAGCCGCAAGTGGCACATTTGCATCTCTTTGTGTGGCCGGAGCCGCGAGCCTCTCTGGGACACGGCAGGTGCCGCGAGAGCTGCGTTGGGTGTGACCAGAGCAGCCAGGTGCGGCCAGAACTACGAGAGTCTGCTAGATGTGGCCACAGCTACTACGGTCGACCCAAGTGAAGTCTTAACCCAAGTGAAGTCCTAACTGAGGCTGGAGCCATAAAACTACCCTGGATGCTACAACAGAGGTACCAACATTTTAAAAACTAATTAATGAAAGAGAGCCAATTAATGTGCATGAAAATTTTGCTTTAAGAAACTGAACCAGAGAGCCAGGGAGCAGGAACGGGGAGCTATTTCCTGGTGTTGCATGAGCGGCGCACCTGTGTGCTAGCACCTTGGATCCTTACCTCTTTGACTGTGTCAATCTGAACTCGGCAAGAGTTTCTATCTTAATTCTGGCTCTAAAGTAGTAGACAACAGGAGACCATATCAACCATATAGGTGGCTAAGATCTCTCAAATATCACTCAGCCAGAACAAATAGTACAGCTAAAATTACAACTAAAATAACTTAGTAATATTACACTGCCATGGCCTATAAAAAACTAAGGTCGAGAACCATTTTTATGAAAAGGATGGGAACGGAAGAAGCCATTAGAAAGAGCTCTGGCAAGACGGCAAGTACCGGAAAGTCTACAGTAACTCCTGGAATTCAAAAGTATTTTACTAAACTAACCTCAGATGAGCAGGGACAAGTCCAAAAAGATCAGATAGTTAAAGAAAAAAAAGGCAATAAAGAGGTAGGAAAGGATGAAATACATCTAATTCAAACCCAAAACCAAAGGACACCTGAAGTTCCTCTGAAAAGTATTTCTATCATACCGCAAGACCTAAACGCAATTTCTATTACAGTGGATTCAATAAAACCGGAATCACCCAAAATACAACAATCCCAAGAATATAACATTACATGTCCAGATATTAACATCAAAGACTTAATATACCACACGGGAACGCAAAAGGAAAACCAGAACATACAGAATAGTACTGTGCAAAAATCATCAGTCCTAGAGAGATTCCTCGAAAAATCACCAGATCTCTCTTTTTTCAAAAGTATAGATCTCCATAAAGATCATACCCCAATATCCAAATCCTTGTTTACATTGCAAAGTATTCTGGAAGCAGTTCTAACTCATCTAGGTAACATATTGGAAAATTCTGACCAAACACTTGATACCCAAATAGGAATACTAAAATTCCTAGTGGAGAAAAGGAAGGAAGAGCAATCAAAGTCAGCAGCAACAACAGGAGTCTGTGGCAAATGTAAAGGGAAATACTCTTATAACTTAAAAGTTAAAACAACAAAAACATCTCCTTCTCAAACAAAGGAAATTGCAACCCAAACCGGAAAGAGTTCAATTACGGATCCCAAGGGTAAACAGTATTCTTACCCTATTTACTCTCTTAGAAACCTTTTTAAGGAGGAAACCAAACCAGTGTCTCCCCAACAGCCCGTAGTTTATTATCTAATCTTCACAAAAAGAAAATTTGACTCCACCTTGAACAGCCCTGTAACATCCAACCTCAAATCAACCGCTGAGATTGCGCTGTCAAATAACGATTCCCAGGCCTTAAAAAGCGCTAACGACAAAAGAAGTCAAAAGCTGATTCAATCAAAAACGAGAAAGGCGCAAAGAAGAATTAAGAAAAAGAAAGCCCGTCAAATAAGAATACCGACCAACTCTCCCCCTTTACTGGAAACAGAGGAAAGCTCAGAAATACCACAGACCAAGAAGATAAAGGAGCACAATTTGCCGAAAAAAACTCAAGGAGACAACTCTGACCAATCGAGTAAATGTAATCCTAAGGCAAAACATTTTCTACCAACAGGACATGGTCTAAGAAGCCCAGAGGTAAGAGAGACCCCAAAAGGAACTCTCTCCACACAGAAAAAGGATCTACAAACAGTGGAGACCAGGTCTAATTTTCTGGAAATCATAGACCTATTCCCGTCTGACGAAACACCACTCAACCGCGGCCGAATTATCAGTTTGCTACAAAAAATTTGGCCGTTACAATCTCTAGCACGTAATGAAATAAAACTAGTCATGTTTCCAGAAGAATCAAAAATGTCTATTGCGATTGTTGAAAAATACGAATCTCAAAAAAGACCTATACCAGATGAGGCTCCCAAAAGGCTTGGAATGAACCATTCACTTAACATCACCACCAATTCGCTAGATCATGCCACAGAAAATATATTTATATCCATAAAGAACGGCAATAGAGAAATCTGGAGTAAGAAAGCTCCCAGTGTTGAAACTGCATAGAGAGATTATTCCTGGTCCTGGATCTCGGAAACCCTGAACAGCAACAAACAAACTAAGGATAACAAGTCCTCTGTTTAGCACAGGTTTGAAGATTTCCTCTTGGAATCTTGCGAGCATAACTAAAGAAAAACTGGCTGAAATAACAAAAGATTCTCCAGCAATAGTGGCCCTCCAAGAAACCTACACAAAACCTTAATCTAGAGAAATATTTCATATATGACATTCCTGCAGAACAGGTCGACCGGGGACACGCGAAAGGCGGGATAGCGATCTTATTAAATGAAGACTACAAATGGGCACAAGAAGTAATTCCAACCAACTCAAAGAACCATCAATGTATCAAAATCAAGTGTGAGACAAGTCCTCCTGAAACTTTAAAAGAAATATTAATTTATAACATATATATCCCCCCTGGAGCAAAAATGGACGCACTTACTATAGAAATCTTAAAAGACATAGAACAAACAATAGAAAATCAGGATTATCCTTCGCTTTTCATCATGGGAGATCTTAATGGGAAAATCTCTAATGAGTTAATATCGAAATGGGCAAATTGGCTCACAGATGAGGCACTGAGAATCTCTATTCCACTATTTCCAAAAGAAAACAAAGCGGATAAAAGAGGGAAGATCCTAATAGCATCGCTACCTACTTTAAACGGAACAATACTAAATGGCAATGTAGAAGGAGACATACCTGCCTCAAATACAAGACAGGGAAACTGTAATCCTTCACTACTGGACTACATGATCTGTAGCTATGATCTACACAAATCAGTTTTACAACTTAAAATTAACTTTGGCGATGGTAGTGATCATGCGAAACTACAGCTAACTACAGAGTGGAAAGCACAACAGTCCCAGTCAAATCAAATTATGTATAGCTGTAGTACTGTCCTGGTAAACCCAACTCAAAGACGGATCCACTGGAACTCTGCTACTCTCATCAAACTAATTTCTATAATTGACTCAACACAACTCTTACAAAGAATACACTCAGCAAATCCGATAACAAACTTTGAAATTGTGATAAAAAAATTAACACACAAATTACAGGAAAAGCTGATCCAACCTCCAAAGAAAATAAACAAAAAACAAAAGTTAGCAACTAATACAACTTACCTAAACAAACTGGTACGAGCACAATTTTTAGAAAAGTGACCAGATAGACAGATAGAAATCAACAAACTGAAAAATCAACGCAGGAGAGAAAGAGAAAAAAACAAGAGAATAACCCAAGATAAAAATTGGGTAGATCTGCAAATAGCAGCGAACCAAAATAACCAACGTGCATATTGGAACATAATAGCGAAAGAAATAGGCACGAAAAAAGTATTACAATCTATCCCGGTGCCTCCATCAGAATGGGAAATATATCTGGCCAATTTATATAAATTAAATACTACTGTAGAAAAGAGTTATCATCCTGCTAGGAACTCGGAAATAAAATCCTCAGACTGTGAAGTTACTAGTCTACTCTCTATTGAGCTACATATAAGAAAGGCAAGATCAACCGGAGCAAGAGGTCCGGACCAAATACCGATCAAGGCCCTCCAATGCAATCCCAAAGAATGGAGTAAGATGCTATTTCCCCTTTTTAACTACATTTTCAGAACTGGAGATATTCCCAAATCTTCGAAGGGGAGCATTATAATACCCATACATAAAAAGGGCACAAGGTTGTATCCTGGTAATTATAGACAGATAGCACTTTTGGACGCAACAGGAAAGATTTTTACAGCTACAGTATTAAACCATCTAAAAGATTGGGCCTTTTCATCGGGACGGATCCCTTTATACCAGGCTGGATTTAGATCAAAGCATTCAGTCACCGACAATATCGCTGTTCTTCAAACCATCTTAGATAAATATGTTACAATAAAATCTCTGGTTATATATGCTGCTTTTATCGACTTTACCACCTCATTCGATAGAGTAGACAGAGCAACACTATGGAGAAAACTTTATAATATGGGTATCCCTGACAATCTACTACATATATTAACAGTATTACATACAGATACCTGGTGCCAAGTCCAAATGGGGATGGAAAAGGGACTTACTAGTGCAATCCCGACCCCAAATGACCTTAGGCAAGGATGTCTCCTCGCTCCTTTACTCTTTTCCCTTTATCTCAGTGACTTGCCTCAACGTTTTCAACAGATATGTAATTTTCCACCAAAAATTGCTTCTCATAAAATACATACTTTATTATATGCAGATGATGTCATTATTTTAGATAAAACTCCATTCGGTTTGCAAAGAAGCCTTGAGGCCCTCCACAATTATACAGAGGAAAATTATTTAATACCAAACATCTCGAAAACTAAAATAGTACTGTTCTCTAGAAGAAAAAAGAGTACTAAATGTATCTGGTCACTAGGGGGAAAAACGGTTGAAGTGGTAAAAGAATACACTTACTTAGGAAGAATATTTACCAAGTCCTTACAAAATAAGTCCCATACTTTGCATTTACCCCGGAAATCCGATGTCCATGTGGGAGCACTGTTACGGCTATACGCTGCATCTGGGCAAAGACATCTCTCTGCAATGCTTAAGGTATATAGTGCCAAAATTCCACCAGTACTGTAGTACGCACTCGAGCACATACCAATAAGCCAATGGTCCTTTCTAGACTTAAAAGAAGGGAAGATCCTGCAAAAAATTATGAAGTTATTTCAATCGGTTCCAGTGCAAGCGCTCCGCCTCGAGCTGTCACTGACTAGCTCCTATGCCCGAGGAATCGCAAATATCATCAGGTGGGCATATAATCTCCTACATGCTGAAGAAGGAACGCTACGATCCCTGTTAAAAACTGAGACATTCGAACGTGAACCATCGAACTATGTATTTTCAAAAAATGTCCTATCTGCTTTTAAGCTATCAGAGGTTAACATCGAGCTGTTACTGTCTTGGTCTCCTGCCCAGTTGAAACTCTTTCTAAAGCACTTTACTACAAGACTAAGTTTTGACCTGACTCTCAACATTGTCTTAAACTGTCATTATATAAAAATATCTCTGAAACTATAGAGTATAAGAAACCTCAACAATATATAAACTTTAACCTGTACCACGGGGTCAGGAGAACGATTGTTTTACTTCGATTCGTAATACTTCCTGTAAAAACTATCACATCTAGGTGGTATCCAAAAGAAAACCCTATTTGTAATTTATGTAATAGTGAGGAGCAGGATTTGGAACATCTATTATCTATTTGCACAAATGCGTTAGTGGTAGAAGCAAGGAAAAGATTTTTGCGACCAGTTTATTCACAATGTAGAATTAACTCAATACAGGAATTGATTATTTTATGTAAAGTTCCGCCAAACGATTTTGTATGTCACAATTTTAACACATTTTTAAAACCATTTTTAAACTTATATTAGAATGAAATTTTTTAACAAAATTGTGTAAATTTGAATATTGTGTATTTAATATTTGTGGTCCTCAGTGGAGATCCAAATCAAATACAATAAACTTGAAACTTACGGCTGTTCCCAGACATGTAATTTCATATACAATTCGGTTGGGACAGTTGGAGCTGTATTATTGCAATGCAATATCCCTTTGTTTCTCCAATAAAATGCCCTTGTAATCTTCAAATGGGAAGTTTGCCTAATCTCAGGCTATTTCCGGTGCTATCACATTTCCCTGAATCTCTGTACCTTACACTGACTTCCAGCACATAGTCAAATAGTTTTTAAATTCATGGTCATAGCTCAGAGGTATATGTGTTAAATAGTCAAACTATCGATTATTAAATTTATCTAGCATAAACCAGGTATGGTACTCCACGTTACCCAAGCAGCATTACTTCACTTGTCATTGGCTAGAACAGTATCCTTCGGACATCATGCTTTCTCTGAGGCCACTGCAAAAGCTCACAACCTCTTATCACCTGGTATAGAGAAAGAGAGAATGAATGTTAATTTACCCGTCATGTCCGATGATGAGATGCACCCTCATCATTCTCCTCCTTGCACCGGAAGCAGCTGCACACACATGCCCCCCGTCTGTGTTTTCCTGTTGGAGGGCTGTTCCCTATGGTAGACTAGCTCACAATCTTCCTCCACACTACAGTACCACTCTACACACTTTGTTTACAGGGTAAGCTGGAATCTGGCAGAGCAAGCAGTAGAGTGCTAGGGAAGGACTGCTAATGGTGCTCTACAGTGTCTGGCAGCAATTGGGTCTCTGGGAGTGGGAAGGCAGTGTCCATTGTAACTTGCGACAGGCCACTGCGGTGGCCTGCTTCCTGGAAATTGAACGTGGAATAAGTGCAGAGGCGAGTGAATGACTGTCTTGCTGTCCCCCCTTATTGACTGAGAAGTGGATGCCATGTGGCAATAATGTTAGTTACATTTGTGTGGAGGTTTTGCTGTTCTGGTGCTGGAGTTCTGTAAACTTAGTTAGCAGCAAAGAATATGCAATAATTTTGACTTAATATGTGATAGGTAATTGAGGTATTAAAAACATACATTGAAAAAAAAGTTAGTTGTCTGATTCGCTGCTTGAGTTATTTGTCCCGTTTCATCCTGTTTGATTGTTTGCTATTGTATATGATTTGGAGTCCCTTGAACACACGTTGATTCACCTAGTAGCAATTCAAAAATTGTTGCTATATTTCATGTGCAATTTACTAGATATTGCTTTGGTGCATTTGAGGTTTGTTGTTTTTCACACAAATGGTACAATTAAAGTAGGATGCGTTGAGCACGGAACTCAGGATAAGAGAAAGCAGAACGTAACCAGCCTATATGTGCCCTGATATTTACTTTTTAGAATGTTCTCCCGTTGTGGGGTGTGGCTAAGCGCCCGATCCGGATGGAGGTGCGGCGGTAGAGCTCCGTCCGTACCGGAGTTGACTAGCGGTTCGCGCCACCGCATTCGCACCAAAGAGGCAGCGCATGATGCGGGAGTCGGGACATCGTCTGGCTTCACATGCGGTAACTCCTGCCGCGGCTTGGAGCCTTTGCGCACGCAAATTCCTGATTTCGTTCCGGTCGCGGCTCTGAAGCGGCCGCGACCGCCATTTTGTGCTCCAAAGCGGCGCTCATCCCACACGTAAATTTCATATCTGCATTCCAGCGGCTTGAGGCTTCCTGCTCTGTCTTCGCCCACTCTACCACCATGAAGACATTTTCTGACCTACGCAGGTGACTTTTCTGCATTCTTGCTATGAAAAATGGTAATTACTTTGGGTTTTTTTGCCCTCCTCAGAACGGGCCGCCATTTTGTTTTTCGTTTTCTCTACCTGGGATTTCCTTGTGATTTGAGATAGGTGCTGCCTTTCTCCTTTGCCTACTTTGGTATTTTTCTTTTTACACATCACTCCATTGACTCTTTTTTGGCTTCCTTCTACGACTCCCTCCATTTTTGGACGCTGTTTGTTCTTATTATCTGGTTTTACTCCTTCAGCCCTGACTCGTGCGTCTTCTACTATCCTTTTTACGCACGCTTGGATGGCGGTCTGTTCCAGCAGGACCCCTAAGCGCAACTACATTAAAAACTCCAAACTTTATACTGCGCTAGCTCACTTAGAAGCTTCTGCACCCTCCATCTCCAGTGAAACGCTGTCTACTATGGATACTCCTTCACAAACTGTTTCTAAAACCAACTCAAAGAGGTTAAAAAAGGATCCCCCCTCTCCTACGAAATCCTCCTCAGTCATCTCAATGGAATTGCTTCATGAGGAGATCAGGGCCTTGCGCCCCTACATGGAGGAGACTAATGCCAAGCTGCAAACGCTAACTGACAATTGGTCATAAATGGACGTCAGGGTCTCCACCGTGGAAAAGTCTGTGTCATCTCTTCAAGAATCTGCTACCAAGATCGCCCACATGGATTTGCAGTTGTCCTCTCTCCAGAAGCAGGTGGAGGACCTTGAAAATAGGAACAGACGTAATAATCTTCGTCTTTACGGCCTGAAAGAAGGTTGTGAGGGGAATGATCCTATAACTTTCTTCAAGTCCTTTCTGCCCAAGCTCTTGCACCTACCTGAAGACACTATGCTCAATATCCAACGTGCTCACAGGCTTGGCCGACTCTCATCTTCTGCCTCTCCATCCACAAAGCCCAGGGGTGTCATAATGTATTTTCTTGAATACACGGATCTATTGAAGGTTCTCCTGGCTGCTAAAGCTTCTCCACGCCTTACCTGGTCTGGCTCCACCCTATTCTTCGCCCAAGACTACGCCAAATCCACTGCTAACCGACGCAAAGCCTTCCTTGACATGAGAGCGGATCTTCGATCCATTGGAGCCAGATATGGTCTCTTTCATCCTTGCTTATTCAAAGTCACCCACAACAATAAGACCACAACCTATGAAGATCCAATGCGACTCCGAAGTTTCCTTAATTCCTGCGGTCCTGCTAAAATGGAGTTCTTCAGTTCCAGTTCTTCATCCTCATTCCCTCCGTGACTTCTCTCATTGTTGTAATTGGTTCTCCTAGTATCCTGCTAGCCTTTTATTCATGTTTCTGTATCTTCTTTGATTGTTAATCCCCGTCCCTGTTTTTGACCAGTCTTTTTTGACTAGTCGACCTTCGTTGCTATTTTACGCATCCTTATTTGTCTGTTTTATTGTCATAGTATATTCTAGATGTCTTCTCTTACCTAATCACGCTGTTCTCCTTCTTTTGCAGATCCCTATTTAGCGCCCCGTTATGTCTATCCGGTTGGACGTCTCGTTGCCCCGTTTTCCTGCCCTCCATTGGTTGGCCTTACCCCCCTCGTCTCATCTCCGTTTTCATCCCCTTCGTCCTCCTTCCAGATTTTGTACCCTTGTTCCATCTCCCTTGTAAGTACCTACCCTTCCTTCCTTCTTCTTTTTGAAATGTTTTCATATGTTGTATCATATGTTGTATCTGTACCTGATCTCATATTCTACTTCACCTTGTTATTTATTTTAGTGTCATTCTTTTTCGCACAATTTTGCATCTTTTCTTGTCTTCTCCCTTTTCTCATGTGCTTGCATCATTTGTCTTCTACTCTTTCCTTTCCTTTTATCCTTTTTTCTCTCAGACTCTCCTTGATTCTCGTTTCAATCTCCCTCTGGTATGCTCCTGTTATTTCATCTACACCGTTTTACCCCTTCCTGCTGTTTCCTTTCTGTTTTTACTTCTTAGTTTTTGATGTAATTCTCTTGCCACGTTCTTTATTCTTCTTTTTCCCATTTACTCGCTCCCCTTTTTCTCTCCGTCTTCCCTTTCCATTTATCTGTATTATGCACTTGTTTGAGGCTTCTTCTTGTTTTCTTACTTTTTTCCTGCTTCATTCTTTTAATATTACTTAATGTCATTACGTATTGTATCGTGGAACGTTAAAGGTTTGTACGAGGCAAGAGGCAAAAAATTCTTTCTCATTTAGCTAAACTGAATGTTGACTTTGCTTTTTTGCAAGAGACTCACCTATCTGATACTGAAGCTGCCAAACTTAAAAGAGGTTGGGTGGGGGCTGTGTTCTCCGCTCCTGGTGATGGTAAGAGAAATGGTGTTTCCCTGTTAATTCGCAAATCATTTCCTCACTCAGTTCTGTCATCTGAATTTGACCCTGAAGGTAGATGGATGTTTGTTAAGCTCTCCTCGAAGGGCACCTCTCTTTCCCTGCTTAATGTTTATGCCCCCACTGGCGGCAATTCCGCCTTTTGGACTTCCTTTACCACCCGTATTACTGAATGTATAGATGACAATTTTATTTTAGCCGGTGATTGTAACTTGCCCCTTGATCCCTTTTTAGATAGGAAATCCACCTCATTTTTTATTCCTAATAAATCGCACAATCTTTTCACGCATGCCATCTCTCAACACAAACTTGTCGATGCATGGCGTATTTGCAACCCAACCTCTGAAGAATTCACTTTTTACTCCCCTGTACATCACTCACAATCTCGCATTGACTACATCTTCCTTTCCCATCATCTATCGCAATCCCTCACTCAAGCTGATATTGGCCCCATAATGTTCTCTGACCATGCCCCAGTACTCATTAATATTGATATCCTACCCAAACCTATCGGACCCAAGAGGTGGCGCTTCAACAACACCCTTCTCCTTGATCCTAAATTCACTGAATCCTTCACGGACTTCTCCACTGAATTTTTTACCCTCAACGACACCCCTTCTCTACCCAAACACACCATTTGGGATGCCTATAAAGCTGCTGCCAGGGACTTCATTATCAGACACGTTGCCACAAAACGCAAAGCTGCACGCAAGCTTACCAGTGATCTCCTACTTCAAATCAAACATCTAGAACACTCCTTTTATATCTCCCATTCCCGAGACAGCTTGAATGCCCTTGTTTGCGCCAAAATGAAATATAACAAGCAAGCTACTGAAGACGCCTCATTATACCTATTGAAATCTAGCTCAAAATTCTATGGTGGGAAAAACAAGGCGGGGAAAAGTCTTGCAAATTATTTGAAAGTTAAACAAAACAAATTGAACATTGAATCTGTTTTTGATACTACTTCTGTTTTACGCCATAAAGATTCTGATATTTTAGAGGAGTTCTCCCGATTTTATTCTACACTTTACTCTTCTGACACCCACCCCTCTACTCACTCCCTTGACACCTTTTTTGCAAGCATTCAACCTCCTTCTAATTTTCCAGTCGATATATCTACCCTCGAACTACCCATAACCACACGCGAATTACATAATGCCCTCAACTCTCTCAAAAAAGATAAAGCTCCAGGCCCGGATGGATTCACGGTCGAATTCTATTTACATTTTGCCTCCTTACTTTTACCAAAACTGCATGCCCTCATTGATTCCTTTGTATCTAGCGGTGCTTCCTCTGGGACATTTTCCGACGCCCACATTTGTATTATACCCAAAGAGGGTAAAGATCCACAACACTGCAAAAATTATAGACCAATATCACTCGTCAACATTGATTATAAGTTATATGCTAAGTCCTTAGCAATCAGGTTAGATCCTTTCCTCCCAGAACTCCTAGGCCCCGAACAATCCGGATTCGTTAAAGGCCGTTATATCACAGATAACACTAGACTCCTTTTCAACGTCCTCTCCAAATCCTCACATTTCAATGATTCCCTGGCTGCAATCGCTTTGGATGCCGAGAAAGCATTCGATAGAGTCGAATGGTCTTTCCTTTTCTTTGCGCTAAAGTGGTTTGGGTTTGGTCCCAATTTCATCGCCCTCATTTCTTTCCTTTATTCTACTCCCAGAGCTGCGGTCTGTGCCAATGGCTTAATCTCATCCTTTTTTAATCTAGGCAGAGGAGTCCGTCAGGGCTGCCCTCTTTCTCCCTTCCTCTTTAATCTAGCCCTCAAACCCTCTCTCTCCAGGTTGCGTCAGAATCCCCACTTATATGGCTTTCAACTTTCTCATACCCATATCAAACTAGCTGCCTACGCAGACGACATTCTCCTCTTTGTTTCCAACCCTTCTGTCTCTATCCCCGCATTCCTCGCTGAAGTTCAGGCCTACTCTCAATTATCTGGCTATAAATTAAACAATGACAAGTGCGACATCCTACCCCTCACCAAATTTACCTTTAAGCCAGATTTTGCCGCATCCAATTTTACATGGAGTCCTACTCACATAAAATATCTTGGTCTGCACATTACCCCTTCTGTCTCAGATACCGTTTCACTCTGCCTCAACAAATGCTCCCAGAAAATTTCCGACCTCACCTCCAGGTGGCATCCCCTTTACCTCTCCTGGTGGGGCCGGCTTGATACCGTCAAGATGATGCTGACCCCAATAGTCCTTTACGTCATCTCAAATATCCCTGTTTCTATCCCGACCAAATTCTTTCGGAAAATCAATACTATTCTTTCCTCTTTCCTATGGTCCCAAAAGAAACCGCGCATGTCCTTGCTTCGTCTTTATCTTCCTAAATCAGAGGGTGGGGTTAACTTTCCAAACTTCCCCGTCTATCATAAGGCTTTCCTCCTCCGGCAAGCTTCCCTTTGGCTGAAGGATCCCGCTGAGCCATCCCCCCTGTGGGTTACAATCGAACGGCTTTCCCTTTCTCCTTTTTCCTTTGCTGAATACCTCTCCTTCTCCCGCAAACCCCAATATCTCTCTACCCCTATTCACAAACACACCGCTAAGTTACTCCTTTGTTCCTCTCCCCCTACCTCTGTCACTGAATTTCTTAACTCCACCATCTGGTATAACAATAGCATTCTTATTAAGCAAAAACCTTTTTATTGGAAAACTTGGAGACAAAGAGGATTACTTTGGGTTTCCCAACTCTTTCAGGGACCAGACTTCTTATCTTTTCCTGTCCTACGTCAGACCTTTTCACTCCCATCTTCTTTCGCCCCCAAATTCCCTTTGCTGAAAGATGCGGTCTTGTCTGCCTACAACTCTCTTCCTCGATCCCCTCCCCTCTCCGACCCCCCTAACCCAGCCTCATCTCTTCACGCCTTGCTAAACACTGGACCCAAGGCCTCTTCCATTTATCATTCATTTCACACACCCTTATCTTCCCGACCGAAGTCAACGGTGGAACAGCTTTGGGAAACAGACTTAAACACGTCCTGGCCTTCCTCCTTGTGGGATAAACTCTGGACTAAACTTCGCAAATCTTCCAGAGCTGCCTCCCTCACACAAACGCTTTTCTTTATATACAATCGACTTCTTTACACTCCGTCTCTACTTCACAAGAGATTTCCCTCAACCCTAGACCTCTGTTGGTCCTGCTCCGCACCTAACGCCACACTCCTCCACATGCTTTTCTCCTGCCCTCCTACTTACACCTTTTGGACTCAAGTCTGGGATAAAATCAACTCCATATTCCACACTACCTCTCCCTTCTCTATTACTGACATATTTCTAGGAAGCCTCTCTCCTTCCTGGGCACATGTTGACTCTAATGTACAAATTATTGACCTATTACTAGCTGTTGCCTTTCAACAGATCACTGTTAACTGGAAGAATTCGAACAATATTACCTTCAAAGCCTGGTGGTTTAATGTTTGCCATAACCACAGATTAGATACTGCATTTGTATACCCTCTTACCCTAGCCCCGAAGACACACGCCTTATGGCTTCCCATTACCCTTTATCTTGATGCTTGTGCTAAACGTTCTACCCATTTATCTCCCTCTCAGCAAGAGGTTTCTAAACCTCCATGACTCACCTTTAGTTCCATTTCTTTCTTCTATAGCACGTTAATTTTCACGATTGCCCTCTGTTTTGCTTTCCTTCAGATAGCCTCATATATTGTGTATCTTTCTCCTCTCTCCATTATTGTAATGTTTTCATGCATTTTGTTTTGCATTTGACCTCGCTATTGATATTGTATTTTGCTTTGACTTTGTATTGACACCTCTTTTATTTTAATAAACTTTATTTTGAACTTAAAAGAATGTTCTCCCATTGAGAGATGCCAGAGCCTATTGTCTACATTTCTAAAAATGTTAGACTCTGCTGTGTTATCCATCTATATTCCAAATTTTAATCAGTGTATAGTCACATCATGAAGTTAAGATATAGCATAGAAAATGTGGGCCAATCTCACTCCGTCACTGATCAGAACAAATAGTAACCTTGCAAAAACGTATGGCTTTAGCCCATGAAGGCAACAGTCCATTTAAAAAAAAAACCCGAAAAAATAAATATATGAAATTAAATTATTTTAACAAATGAATGACGTTCCACCGTGAAGCCAGCCCTATAACGTTCTTTGACTTTCACAGAGGCTTTTTAAGGAACATTGGGTGAAAATATATATTTTTATAAAATAGGCTACACCAGAATTTAAGGAGACAATCTGTAATAAATGTGACACCTGGCCATCGGCTCCCTTCTGTCTTCGCACAGATGATAATATCCCTGGCCTGTTTATGCAAATAATTGGTCTTAACATTCTCCTTCTTTCTATCTTTTATACAGTGTATTAACGTCAAGTAATAAAGGCCAAACAGCTTTCTTTTGTAAATGATAACACTTTGTTGTAAGCTCACCAGAGCATGGTCTATTTCTAAACTCCAACCTTTATTGCCTCAATAGGGGCCAGATGTAGGTAGCCCAATACCGGTCGGTAACGGCCGAAATTACCGAATCTCGGCCGTTACCGACCGGTATTGGGCATTTGAGATGTAGGGGCCAAATTTAAGGATTCGGTAATTTATCGAATCAGTAATTTAAGGAATCGGTAAACTACCAATTCCTTAAAATACAGATTCTGTAAATTATCGAATCCTTAATGTAGGGAGCACTCAAGTGAGTGCATTTATGAGTTAAGGATTCGGTATTTACCACCAACTAAAAGTTGGTGGTAAATATCGAAAACCTTTGAAAAAGCAAATTTGTGCTTTTCCAAAAGTGCCATGTGGCAGACATACATGCCCTTAGGGCATGTGTGTGTGCCACATGTGCACCCATGCACTATTGAGGGGTGCAACAGGGTGACAATGTGACACCCTGCCACTCTTGTAAGTCTTCCCCCTATTACCGATTCGGTATTTACCGAATCGGTAATTCCCATTCATTCCTATGGGCCTCCAGGCCCATAGGAATGAATGGGAATTACCGAATCGGTAAGTACTGAATCTGTAATTACCGAATGTTACCGATTCGGTAAAATTTACCGAATCAATACCTACATACCATTTACCGATTCTGAAATACCGAATCGGTAAAATTCAGTATTTTAGAATGGTAAATAGTATTTATCTACATATGGCCCTAAATCTCTCTCATTTGGATTGACTCGCCCAGTTCTGCAACAGACTAAGATATTTTGCGGTCAAAATACATGAGTGGATTCATGGCCCACCACTGTAACACCTACTGGACAGTTGCGTTACTTTAAAAAAAAATAAAGTTACACAAATAAGGCTTTTCATTGCTTTGTACACCCCATAAGATATTTTGTGTTGGGGCTGCACCAATAAAGGGATGCAACCCGAATACAAAATCTTAGTAACCCTGGGTCATAATACATTAACTCACAACACACATTCTGTATAGCTAGAATGCACATCAATTTAAAAAAATCAGTAGAAAAGTAAATTAAAGATACCTCATAGGAAGAACACTAAAGGGACAATCTTTTTTGGCAAATTAATGAATGCAACAACTTTTAAAATACAAGTGCTATAGATTAAGCAAGCAGAAAACAAAGCTGTTTCCAGGTCAAAAAGCATTTTCAATCCAAAACTATTGGTCTCAGCATCGATTTCTCAAATGTAACCTGAGTTATTTCCCAAAAGAAATTGTTGTCTCTAAATATGTAATGAGAAATAGCTCTCGGAAGGCTTTTCATCTAGACAAAGCTGCCAATTACCTTGAGTTCCATATGCTATTTGCAAAGTTATAGACAGACCGATTTGGATATATTTTAACTTTGGTGTTCATTTATTTAACCAAAAAATGTGAAACAGCAAGTGGACAGTTATATGGTACGCATTGTATAACACACTCTGAGCATAATGCAGTAAAGACGTGTGCCAATATAAATAAAATACATATGAATATACTTTACTTTATAAATACATTTTCAAGTAAATATAAAACATTTATATATATATATTCAAATTTTCAATTCAAATAATCTTTATTCGGATAAAAATATCCATAAAAGCACAGTTCATCACCACCAGCAGGAAAAAAACAATACAAGTTTAAAACAGCACATAGATACACATTATGGTCTGATAAGAATACAGTATTGCAACACTAAATTCCACAGTAAAATAATAAAATCAAATTAAAAAGGTTGTACGGGCGATACAAAGTCAAGCAGTCTTAACAACATAGTACAAATATAAGATTTAGGCCAATGTGCAAAAATCAGCAGCGTATTACAGATAAAGTGCAGTAACGTGCAATAAATCTGACAGCAATTAGCAACAGGGTGTAAGTATGAATGATTTTAACCCCATTCCCAGTTATTCCAATACAAGCAACATCATGCTCAAAGTATAATGCTTTGTTTGCGGGCAGTAAATAGTGACCACCGGGGAAAAAGAGACAATAATAAATGCATTTCACTAAACAGTATTGCGGAGGTATTGTCACGTTTAAGATTCATTCATGGAAGCACATGAACGTACCCTCAGCTTGTAAAAACGTGCTTACCCGAAAAATCAAATCGTCACTTCCAAGCTGTAGGATTTCAAAATATGCTAATTTAAAATCTGAGATAGCCCATGCCTTAAAGTACGGAATCAAATACTGTTTTGTATATTTTTCATAAAACTTACAAAAGAGTAAAAAGTGTAACATCGTTTGTTTTCCTCCAATGCCGCAAGGGCAGCACAACTGCTCAATATTGCTATTAAATTCGATCGGTAAGCAGAGTGAATATTTTATACTGCCATCCCTAAGGCAAAAAAGTAAACTCCTTTTCCATCTTCCTATGTTTTTCCTGAGATAGTTGTGTGTCATATGGTGTTGGATGCCCGGTACCTCCAAAAGGGGCATATACCTGACAACCAATGGTTTAAGGCGCTCACTGTTGTGCCTTTCTATATGATACAAAACATACAGTGCCCCCCTAAGCGATTTTACGCTTATGCCCTCTACTGATTGTGGCAATGAAAAAATATGTTCCAACTTTACCTTGGATAAACTTTTTTTTAACCGCAGCTAGCCAAGGTATACTGGCACCATTGTCGCACTTAAGGCAATCTATGATTATCTCTTGCGTTAAAATTGCTGCAGGATTCTGCCATATTTTTAACCAAAATATGGCTGGACGGGACCTGATGAAGTCCTCTACATAACACAGATTCAGTTCCTTGTGACATATATAGGTCGAAGATTCAGCAAAATCTATTTTCTTCTATTTGGATCCCGCTGCAATTTGTATGTCCCCAGACTTCCGCGCCATAAGTGGCCGTTGGAACACATTCCAATTTGTTAATCTGGGTTAGTGGTAATACCACCTCTGCTTGTTTCGGCTGCAGGACACTGATGATAGAAATGACCCCTTTGGAAAATTTGCATCTGCTATGGGCTGCATGGGCTTGCCAAGATCCTGTATCTGAGAAGATTAGGCCCAAGTAGGGAAAAGTGCTTGTGCATGTTAAGGATTCACTACCTGATGTTGTAAAATGAATGCAAAGTTCTTTCGGGCCACAGGTCATTATATAAGATTTCTTGAAATTAGTGCAGAGCTACAGATTAGCCATGAATGTCTCAAACCCCGTAACTAAAGTGCGAAGAGCATTAGGCGTGCGGCCCACAAGGACCGCATAGTCTGCGTATAAAAGCGCGGGGAGTAATTTACCATTATTTTGGGGACGTCGCTGGTCAATTTAGACAGGGAATTGTGTAGTTCATTTATATAAAGAATAAAAAGAAGAGGGCCTGTCTAACCCCTCTACCAATGACAATATCCCCTGAGACCTCCCCATCAATGCTAATCCTCATGTAAATGGATACTTGTATAGCGCACTACTCACCGCAAGGGTCTCAAGGCGCTCGTACAAATACCGCTGTGGAACCCATCCTGGCTTTCCCTGTGAGGCGTCCACTCCTGGGCACCCCCAAAGTGGAGGCCAGGCCTCCTTAGCGTTGTGGGGATTAAGCAAGCTATTGCCCAGAGTTGCAGTGTGGGACTCCATGATTGGAAAAGGCACCGAGGCGAGAATTATCAGGTTTGTGGAATTTTTTGAGCCCAAGACCCTCCGAGGCGGGGAATTGAACCCTGGTCCCGGGCTAGACCTCTGCATCAGGGTCTGCCGCTCTAACCATTTAGCCACACTTCTCCACTCCACTCATCCGTGACTTCGGATCTGTGTGCAAATATGCCAAGAAATAAACCAAAGCCTCGTCCAACCCATAATTTAAAAGGACCTCCCACAAACGCGATCTTTTGACAAAATCAAAAGATGATGTGAGGTTCATAAAACCCAAATAAATTGGTGATTTTTGAGCAATCGTGTATTTGCCCACGATGAGGTTTAAATTCAAACATTGTTCAACGGTTCCAACATTGCTTCTAAAACCGAGCTCACAGCAATTTAGAATTTGGTTGTCTTCAGTCCAAGTCCTAATCTTATTAAAAACAACCCTGCCCAAGATCTTCAGAGTATTGTCTATCAAGGAGATAGGGCTATAAGAGCTGGGGTTAGATCTGTCTCCTTTTTTTAAAGATGGGCACAATAATGCTGGTCGACCAAGTGCTCGGGACAGCTGTATCAGTCAGATTATTAAAAACATTGCATAAAAGAGGAGCCCAAAAATCCGGTTCGTGTTTTATAAGATCGATCATTAGCCCTTCCGAACCTGGGGCTTTGTTTCCTATACTCTGATGTATGGCATCCTCAACTTCTGTTATTGTTATAGCAACCTTTAAAACTAGGAGGCGGATGTTAATATTAGCGGTCATTAGAGGTACAGTGTAGATTCTGGCAAAGTGTGCCTCCCATGACTCACTCGTTATGTTACAGCTTATGGGAGTACTATCAAAGCCTCTAGACCTCATGGATTTAACTGCTTTCCAAAATCCAGTTACATCCTTGAGGGAAGCTGCACTAGCAAGATTAGCCCAGCGTTCTTTCAATACCTCATCTGAGCGTAACTTGGTTGCTTTCTTATAGCAAGCTCTAAGTGATCCAACTAAAGTTGTATCCCTGGGTGTAGCCGCTAATGCTACACTCAGTTCTCTATTAGCCCGCGAGCATGTGCCGTCGAACCATTTGGGATTTTTGCTAGTGTTGATGGCTGGTGTCGAAATTATGTTTAATACCAGCACATACAGTACTGAATGCCTCAATGATCTCTGCACCAAAAGTGAGGGATACAGTTTTATCATGCTTACAAATAAGGCTTTGTTATCTATACCCTTCCAGAGCACTCTAAGTTTATCAGTGGATGCCACTAAATATTTATGCCCACATGCATCAAGGGTTTTTGCATTCGCAAATGGTGCGAATCGCAAAAATCAGCCGTTTGCGAATGCAAATCCCTTTTTTGGGATGCATTAAGGTTTTGGCTTTTTTCGCAATTTAAGAAATCGCAATTTATTTGCGATTTCTTAAATTGCGATAGCATTTAAGAAATCGCAATTTTGCGATTTCTTAAATGCAATGCATGATTTTTTTGAAATTGCGAATTCGCAATTTGGAAGGGGTAAATTAGCATGAAGGTGAACTTCATGCTAATTTACCGAAAACTTTTAAACATGCACTAGTTGCATATTTGAAAGTTTTAATTTACACACACACATGTCCTTGGGTCATGTGTGTGTGTAAATTGCACTTAAAGTTAAATATCAGGGGTGCAGGGAGGGGTTCTTTGCACCCCACCATGCACCCTTGAAATTGCATTCACATTTTGGCATTCGCAAAATGAAATTCGCAAAATTCGAATGCCTTCCCATTCATTCCTATGGGCCTTTTGGCCCATAGGAATCAATGGGAAGGGTTCCTTAATTGCGATTCGCAAATTGTGAATCGCAATTAAGGAAAAATACAGAATCGCAAAAAAAATGCGAATTTTTCAGGCATTGCCATTTGCAATGTCTAAATTGCAATTCCTTAATTTTCGCAATTTAGGAATCGCGAACAGCAACAATGATGCATGTGGCCGTTAGCCCCTATTTCTCTTTTGGTGTAGGCTTTGGGGAGGATCTGACAATTGTCAGAATGGGGTTATGATCACCTTAACTGGTGCATGGAACCTCCACCCTAGGTGAAAGATGTGCCAATGAGGATGATATAAAAACATAATCTATTGTGGATGAACAACCATGTTCTCTGTAAGTGGGCAACGGGCATTATTTGAATGTATTCCAAGCCTTTCCATTACGTTGATTAAGTTACGCAAGGATAATGCTGAAGTTCCATCACTCTTTTACATGTGGGCTCCCTAACCGGGGCGATAGTGATAATGTCAGAACCACTAGATAATCGTGCATTAAAATTCCCGCCTAGGTAAATTCCATCCAATTTGTCGTACGAGTATTCATCCTCTAATTTGTCAACGAACTCAAACAAATTAATAAAATTCCTGTTAGGTAGTGATGTAAAATCATTGTTATAAAAATTAATTAAACATATCGAAGCCCCCGTGAATAAATTGTGTCTTGGAAATTCTCGTTGTTTGTCACCAGGGGTTTTATGCTACCTCAGCAGAAATCTTTATCCATGTTGATAAACCCCCACATGGATGGCCTATTTTTGGACTAGGTACGATGCTGTTATGACACACAAACCCTTCTAAATACAGTTCCTTTGTGCACCATGACTCCTGAAACATTAAAATGTCATGTTTACTAACCAGATCGACCCACTCCATGGAAATTAGCTTGGCTGCTAATCCTGCAATATTCTAACTAAGCACACTTTCTGCGACAACGGAACAAAATATCGAAAGTTCCTTGGGCTCAGGTGCAGCAGTCGGTAATCGATTCGATAGTCAGTCCAGACACTCCAGGCTGGACAGAACAGCAAACTGATTCTGTGAGGTGTGTGTGGGAACCGAAGGGATACATAAGTCCAGAGGGGGTTTGTAAAACCAACCCAGGGCCAGTTAGTGTATAAGGGTTGGGGAATTATTATGAATTGTATGTGCTCGTAATAGCCATTTCACCAACGAAGGACGTCTAAAGTTCACTACAATGCAATCACCTACAATGTTCTTTTCAGAAGGTCACACCCATCCCACTTGTTGAACCATTAGTATTTCACTAGCATTTGCCATCCCTAGGCCTTTATGCTTGGCTAACCAATCAATGCTCTTATTCCTGAGTTGATCCCAAGACTCAGATTGGTCTTTCTTCAGAGGGAAGACGCCGGCTAGAATTACAACATAGGGGCAAGCTTCTATTGGTAAATGGTGAACAACTGCGGATGGACTATTATCCGATTTATTAAAAATAGGAAGCGTGTTTGAGGCAGTTACTATGCTTGTGGGTGTTGGGACAAGCGGCACAGGGATAGCTGATGCTAAGTTACAAGACAAACTATTACTGGTGGTATTACTGCCAAATGCTACGCTTGGCAAATGCATCATGCTAGAAGTGGGTTTGGGAAAGGAATTGCTCTTAAGGTGACCACACACATCATAATCAGTATTACCGGTATTAACAGTGGAAGGCATACAATCACAATTCTGCTGTGGCATACTCTGATTAGTTATTTCCGTTGGTTTTGGGGGCTGCTCCCCCCTAATTTTATCAACAGAGGTAAGTGCATTTTTTTGAGTATCAGATTTCTTTACCAAATTCTCAAACCTGTCCAAACGTTTGAAAAGGGCATTGAGTCCACTATGGTCTCAATTGAAAAATCGGCCGGCTTAAAACGGGTGCTAGGGCAATTGTGTGCTCAGTTTGGGTGTTGGTAGAGTTAGCTACAACTTCTGATGTAGTCAAGTCCAGAGTAATATCGTTTGTTTGCTCATTAGAGCCAGCGGTCACAGCAGTAGGCCCTTGTAACCAAGAGTTCAACAATGTAGATAGAGCGAGGTGGCTGTTTCCTCTGACTGCTAGTGGGTTTTAGCATAGTTCTCTTCCTTTTCCCCCCCATTATTTTAGTGTTTGCAGCCGAGTTTCCAGAGCTGACATTGGCTTGAGTCAGAGGTTCACAATCCGGAGACTCCACATCAGCCTCAACAATCTCAAGACTAACTGGGACCGTTTCTGAAATACAGGTGGTGGTAATTAGTACATTAGGTGTCAGGGGGAGAGATGCATTTAAGTTACCCCGCTCAGCTCCTTCAGGCAAATGCAACTGGGATGTTGGTGGGCCCAAAGAAATCTCCTCTCTCTTAGCCCGATCTCCGATGAGACAATGCTAACAGCTCTTTCGAGCCTACTGTCAATTGTGATCATAGGCCTTGGGCCTGATGTTACTGTGCACTTCCCCATGTTGCTTTATGCCACTCACCTTAATGAATCGCTAAGAGGGGTGGCCTGACCCGGCCTCCTTCGGCCTCTGATGGGTGCGGACGAGCCCGCCCTTGGCCCGGGCACGCCCGCGCGCATCACGCGCTGCGGGAGGCGTTCGCTGCTCTTAAACGCCTTCGGGCGCTTTCTGATGACGAAGGTACCGGGCACCGGTAGGGGGACTCTGGGAAACGCAGTCCCACTCCTATTCTTCCAGGGACCTAACCCGAAATGCGGGTGTTGGCGCTACAGGAATTAGCACAGCGTCCTGGACCCCCAGCAACACTGGCCCCAGAGTTTCCAGCAGGGAACAATGCCGGGTCGAAAGATAAAGATACCCGCGCTGCAGGAGGAGTTCGCTGTTCTTAAGCGCCTCCTGGCGCTTTCCGATGACGAAGGTACTGGGCGCCGGAAGGGGGACGCTGGGAAACGTAGTCCCACTCCTGTTCTTCCCGGGACCTGACCTGCAATGCGGTTGTTGGCGCTACAGGAATTAGCGCGGCGTCCTGGACCACCAGCAACACTGGTCCCAGAGTTTTTAGCAGGGAGTAATGCCGGGTGGAAAGGTAAAGATACCCGCGCTGTGGGAGGCGTTTGCTGTTCTTAAGCGCCTCCTGTCGCTTTCTGATGAGGAAGGTACTTGGTGCCGTTAGGGGGACGCTGGGAAACGTAGTCCCACTCCTGTTCATCCCGGGACCTGACCTGCAATGCAAGCGTTGGCGCTACAACACTAATAAACTCCAAAATCCAAAAAGACATTAGGAACTACAAAGTGGAAAACACCTACCCGTACTTAGACAAGGCATTCTACAATACCCAATATATTCCACCTAAAACACGCAATTTAGGTCGCTTCAGAAACAATCAGCGGATAACATTTTCGGATTCATCAAATACCTCAGTCGAAGACTCGGATTCTGACAACCGCCCAGGTACCTTAACAGCTAACAACAGACCTCCACCCCTGATCCCGGCTGGTTTTTTAGGGAGAAGCCGCGGACGCGGACAACCACCCCCTCAAAATCGCCCCAACAGAAATCGCCAATACCAACCACAACTTCCGGGAGAACGACAAACATGCAACCGGTTCTACCAATGGGGACAGCAACAATAGATGATGAAGATCCAACAAGAACCACTGACTTACAAATACCGATCTTCAATCTGTCAGATCACGTCTTCAGCAGCGATGAGATTAACCTTCTATCTCGAGGACTAACATTCGTACCCACGGAACGCACAGATTTTCTGGACCTTCAATCAAGCCTTCTGAAATTCTTCAGACGGATAAGACTAAGACACTACTTTGCAGATAAAACGGATTCTACACCTCTAAACCCATCACCATTCAGACCGCCTTCTACCTTCAACCCCCCTCACATACCATGCCACCGGAAATTCTGGCTTTTGAACGATTAGTATTGAAAGATGTGATGGACCTCAAAAACCAATCACAATTCATCCCTTATAACCTCCCATTGGCAGAAAATGTATGTATGTATGTAATTATTTTTGTAAAGCGCACTTTTCACCATTAGGTCTCATAGCGCTGACAGAGGGTAAGGGGGATGCGAAAAGAAGGGTTTTTATGCCGTTGCTTTGAATAGTAATGTTTTAAGTTCTTTCCAGAAGATTTTGTAATTCTGGTTTGATCTTAAAGCCGTTGGCAGGGCATTCCATACCATAGGGCCCACCTTCGAAAAACTCCTATCTCCATTTCTGACAGTGCGCACTCTTGGTATTTTTAGGTTAAGGAGTGCAGTGTTCTTTCCGGACAATATCCTTTAAGTTTGTTTTTTAAATATATGGGGCCTTGTCCATTTAGTGATTTATGCACTAGGCAGCAAATTTTGAGCCTTATGCGCTTTATGACTGGAAGCCAGTGCAGTTTCTTCAGGCACGGGGCAGAGGGAGTGCGTGGGGGCAGATCGAGAGTCAATCTGGCTGCTGCATTTTGGAGTGTCTGCAGTTTAATTAATGTCCCTTCATTCGCCTCTGCGAGAAGTGCGTTGCCGTAATCGAGGCGGCTAGTGATTAGGCCTTGTATCAGTGGTTTACGGTATGTCAAGGGTAGCCATTTGAATATTTTCCTTAGGCTCCTCATAAGACCTATGCAAGTGTGCACTACTTTATCTGCATAGGGAGCCATGGTCAGTTTGTCATCAAGGGTGAAGCCCAGATTTGGAACAGTGCTTTTAGGGGATGGGCAGGGTCCAAGTTCCAGTGGCCACCACTCTTGAGACCAGATGGAATTGGCCGCGCCGAAAAGCATTATTTCGGATTTGCCTGCGTTGAGCATCAGGAAATTATTGGTCATCCAGCTCTTTATTTCTAACATGCAATTCCTAAATCTCACTTTTGTCTCTGATGGCTCAGGGCCGAGGGTTATGAGAATTTGAGTGTCGTCGGCGTACGACAATGTGTCGAAGCCGAAGTCCCTAATTATTCTGGCCAGTGGTGTTACGTAGACATTAAACAAGGTTGGGCTCAAAATTGAGCCCTGGGGCACTCCCTTATCTTTGTCTATCATCTCTGATGAGAAAGGACCTGATTTGACCCTGGAGCTGCGCCCTGTAAGATAGCTCTGGATCCCGCCTAGGGCTTGGCCTTCGACACCTATCTCCGCTAGACGCTTTAATAGGACTCTGTGGGATATGGTGTCGAAGGCCGCCGAAAGATCTAGCAGGATGAGAATAGCAGACTGTTTGGAATCCAATGCCAGCCGGATGTTGTCAACCACCTCTATTAGTGTAGTCTCAGTGCTATGAGAAGCTCTGAATCCTGACTGCGAGGAATCCAAAAGCATGTGTCTTTCAAGGTATTTGACTAATTTCGCATTGATAATGGATTCCATTGATTTACCAAAAAGTGGTAATAAAGATATGGGGCGGTAATTCATAGGTTGCTTAGGATCTGCGTTATTTTTCTTTAGGATTGGCCTCACAGTGGCTTCTTTCCAGGGAGTGGGGAAGGTGGCGCGTGCTAGGGACGCATTAAAAATAGATGTCAGTGTAGGAGCCAGTGCGGGTGTTAGTTTTGCTAAGATCTGGGCAGACGCTGGGTCTTTTGGAGATCCTGATTTGGCCTTTTTTAGTACATCAGCTACCTCGTCCTCAGTGATTGTTCCAAAATCAGCTAGATTTTGCTTTATAGGGTTTATAGTAGGTAGGACTGCCTGGCATGCCTCACTTGTTGTGCCTGATTCTGTGGGAAATGATTCATGGATTATATTTATTTTGTCTTTAAAGTAGATGGCTAATTGGTCAGCCCAGTCCTGAGATTCCTGAACAGCATTTTGGCAAGCAAGGGGGTTTGAAAAATCTTTTACAATAGAATAGAGTTCTTTTTGTGAGTTACCGGCTGCTTTGACTTTTTCCTCAAGATAGGTTTTCTTAGCTGTAGCTATTTTGCTCATATATTCTTTATGTGCAGTTTTGTAATGAAGTTTATCGTCAACGGTTTTTGATTTGCGCCATTGTCGTTCAGTTTTCCTAGTATGTTGTTTAATAATTTTCAATTCATCAGTAAACCAGGGCGATTTCATTTTTGGGCAGTTTATTTGGCGTTTAGGAGCTATGACATCCAGTGTCTTACTGATTGCGGAATCAAAGGCTAGGACCGACTTATCTAATTCTATGTCCTCACTTACTTTCGGGGGAGCAAAGATTTTGGAAAACACTTCTAAATTAATCTTTTTCCATGGGCGGCTCAACTTTTTTTCTTTAGGGTGAACCTGTAAGTGAATTTGATTAGTGCATGATCTGACCATAAAACAGGAATTAATTCGTTTATATATGTTTCCTGGGAGTTGGTACATACAATGTCCAGCGTGTGACCCGCTTTGTGTGTAGGGTCAGTTTCAAGTAGTCTTAAGTCCAGGGACTCAATACAGTTCATTAGTTCCATTGTATATGAGTCATCGTTTGTTTCCATGTGATGGTTCAAGTCGCCTAACAGTAGGACATTTTTACAGGCTAGTATGTGTGGTGCCAGGATGTCGACTAATTGGGCGGCAAAATTGGCTTTGGTTATTGGAGGTCGGTATATCAGGGCTCTTTTCCATGATTCCTTCCTATTGAAGGCAAGAGAGAAGATTAAAAATTCTCCCCAGGTGTCAAGGTGAGTGGCGATGATGTTAATTTCGATCTCCGATTTATGAATTATCGCAGTCCCTCCCCCTCGTTTCCTGGTTCTGTCTAGTCTGACTATTTTATAATCAGTGGGCAGAGCTGCCGATATGTCTGGGCCGGATGTTTCTAGTAACCAAGTTTCGGTCATTAAAAAAAGATCCGGGGCTTCTTGATTGAGTATGTCCCAGATCTCTAGAGAATGCTTAGGGAGCGACCGCACATTTCCATAAAGGCAGGTTAGTAGTTTGCGGGTTGGTAGGGGGCCAGGATTGGTAGGAGGCACAACATTAGGTAAGTGGGACAAGTTAAGGGACAGGAGCTCCGTGCGAGTATAGGTGATCATTTGTACAGTTTGTATTTATTTTAGTTTAATACCTGTTTGTAGACGACGGGCTGACAAGGATCAAAAAAAGGAGTAGGCCTGTCGCTGGCCTGGCGCGGACAGGCGCAGACAGGCAGGGCTTGACTTTGGCGCGACTTAGGCGCGCTGCCTGCGCGTCGCTGCGCGAGTCCGCTCTACGCACTCAGCTATATGCTGGAGTGGGTGGGACCGCCTTCCGTGGAGTCTGGAGCGCTGACCGGTGTGGGCTACCGGAAGCGCTATTGTGGGCGGAAAGACCCCGCCGTGCTAGCGGCACAAGCCGTAACGGATCGGGTGTCCAAAAAATGATCAGGGGCACAGTTTGTATTTAAACACAACACAGATTTCAATCGTATGTGGAGATGTTTGCAACGCGGCGCAGCACAATTAAAAACAAGGCACAAGTAGACTTTTAAATCGGTCAGTCTCGTTCTGTATTGCCCGTTCTAAAGGGCTCGAGTTCTCATGTGCAAAATGCCAGCTTTAGAGTTGCCAATTCAGTTTCTACAGTTCATGCAAATTTTAAATCATACAAGGTTAAAAAGTTAAAAAACTAAGCGAAGCAAGAGCTGCCTAGCAATCTAGCAATCTCTTTTACCATCTATCTCAACAAGATAGATGGAAAAACAAGCCCTGAGAACGCTGAAGGACAACAGCGATATTATTATAAAGGCAGCCGATAAGGGCGGAGGGATAGTGATTATGAGTACAACCAAATACAACCTAGAAATTAAAAGACAACTTGCAAATCAAGAACACTACTGCCTCCTTCCCAAGGATCCGCTGGAAGATATCCGGAATAAAATACTATCCATCACCATTGAAGCCAAAGATAAAGATATCATCACCAAAAAGGAATTGGATTTCCTTAACAGTGCCAGCCCTCGCACCCCAGTACTTTACGTCTTGCCCAAGATACACAAAGACAGTCTAAATCCTCCGGGAGACCTATTGTTTCTGGGTGTGGTTCCATCTTAGAACCACTTGGAAAATACATAGACTCTATCATCAAACCATTTGTCCCCGAAACTGGCACCTACATTCGAGACACGATGGACCTCATCAATACCATTGAGGATCTACCTTTTGATACCACCACACAAGTCATGGCAGGATAAGACATTGAATCCCTTTACACCAACATCCCCCATGATGAAGGTCCACAAGTTATCCACACCCTGCTAATTTCAAGACCCCAACCCACACGAATCCCTACAGAGTTCATCATGAATCTCCTCCGGATAGCATTGGAAAACAACTACTTTCTCTACCAAGACAACTTTTTCCTACAAATAAAAGGCGTTTCCATGGGCCCGTGCTTCGCCCCAAACTTTGCTATTCTGTTTGTCCATCACCTAGAAAAGACACTGATCCTTACCCCGATCAATCATTTTTTGAAAACGTCAATCTGTGGCTTAGATATATAGACGACGCTCTATTACTGTGGACTGGCACGGCTGACACATTACATCCCTTCATTGACTGGCTTAACCACCCTGAGGAACACCTTAAATTCACCAGTGACTGCAAACCAAATGATATTCCCTTCCTAGATGTGACCATCCATGCAGAAGAAGGTCTTCTGGGCACTACCCTATACCGGAAACCAACCGAGAAGAATACTCTGCTGCTATATTCCAGCTACCACCCCGCGGATTACGTGATGGACTACCGTATGGCCAATTCCTCCAGATCCGCCGAAATTGCAAATGGAGAAAAGACTATTTCAGGGAAGCTGATATCCTCACGAAGAAACTAATACATCGTGGATACCCCAAACGGCTGGTTACCAAAGCAAAGAAAAGAGCATGGTATTGCCATAGAGAACACCTCCTCACTATTCAACCTAAGAAATCGATGTCCATGCTCCCTTTTGTCTCAAAATGCAGCCCTCACAGTAACAAAATAAATAAAATCATCAGAAAAAATTGGCATCTGCTACGCTCACATGAACAATTCAAAGAAGACCCTCTTTTCTCATACCAACGCGGCAGTAATCTAGCCAATCATCTGGTACATGCCATCACGTGGCCACAAACTAAACATGAAAGGAACACTATTACAGCTACTTGGGGCCTTGACCCAATTGTGGGACACTACAAATGTCAAAACTGCAGCGTGTGCAGCTTAACCATAAAACACAAAAGAATTTGCAGTCAACGGTCGCTCACACAAAGTGACAAAACATACAAACTGCAGATCACAAAATGTCATCTATGCAATCAAGTGCCCATGCGACCAAATTTACATCGGACAGATGACACAAATGATTAAACAACGCATCATTCAGCATAAAAGCCGAATTAACTGCAAAACTATGTCAGCCCCTCTGGTATCACACTATCTACAGCACGGCCACCTTGATACGGACATGAAATGGCAAGTGATAGAAAAACCCACTTTGCCCATTCGAGGAGGAGACATCAGAATTCTCCTCAACAAGGCGGAATGCAAATGGATGACAATTTGCGACTCAATCAATAAAGGACTAAACACTATTGATGAATGGAACTGGACCGTCACCACCTGATCCTGTCACAGTCTCTCTGAACCCTGAACTGATTTGCTACCTATTCTAGAACTGCGTTACTTGCCCTGCCACAGTCTTGCTGAACCCAGAACTATTTCCCTACCTATTGCAGAACTACGTCCTGTTGCCACCCCCTCCACCTCTTCTCTGTAACCAGCCTAATGCAGACCACGCAAAAACAATCAGCCCTAGCTGACATTAGCACACCAATGCATTGTTTATCAATATGTTTGACAGAAAATTTGTTTGATTTTTTGCTTATATGTTCACAGGATAATTAATTCTCTTTTAGCCTGCCAAATGATCATCTCCGTTATAAAACTGGTGTTTTCAATCACCGCTTCACTGTTCCTCATGCGCCAAATGTTTTTTAATTGCATTGTAACTTACGTTTCCTTGGGACTCGGCCGCATCATACCGGCAATGCCGCTACACGCCCCTTGTTCTCCAAAGAAACTAACAGCCTAGCGTAGACCACTAGTTGAGTTACATTTGCACATTTATGCAATGATTGGCATTATGTACAAATAAAGGAGAATTGTTCCAATTTGTTTATATGGTCACTGCACAATTATCTTTTCCATGTCACTTTCCTGTGGTTAATGAATCCTTTGTTGTTACCCTTGTGCCTAATGTTTTTAATCACACCGTAACTCAAGGTTCCTTGTGACTCAGCCGCATCACCATGGTAACGCCTCTCTACGTCCTCCCCCTCCAATGAACCAATCACCCCTGTTCGCCAACGCCGCTCCAGTGCTTGTCCACGACTCGGACGCGTCACCATAGTAACGCCCCTCCCCTCCCACACCGAAGCGCCAATCCTTTCCCTCCTACGTCAGCACACCTCCGCTGACGCCCAATTCCCCGCCCCACACCCTTCGTTCCAACTCCGCCCCAACGTGGAAGTTTAATGGTAGTCCTCGCCTAGACTGGCTCTCAGACGCCTACCGACTCGGAAGCGCCGCAGACGCCGATCAACACAGGTAACCTCCGGCTCCGGCCTGACTCCATATTCCTTCGCCCCGCTCGCTAACTCCAGTTAGCTGCTAATACTTACCCTCCCCTTCCTTTCTAGCGCACGCGGAAAACGGCTGATTCACACGGCCGGCTAGAGCACAGAATCAATCAACAAGGTACGTGATTAACAGACCGTGCCTACCGTGTTTTTACTTTCCTGTGCTGCATGAGGTGTGTTCAACACTCTCTATCCGCTCATTTAGCAGTGCCCTCCATTTTTCCTCTCTCCCCAGCACCTTCCTGCAGCCCACAGACGATCCAATACTGGGGCTCCTCAAGTTACCCTGACATCACCCCCAGGACAATTGCTTTTAAGAGGATTCTACTCACACAGGGTCCCAACCCAGGTACCTTGAGTACTCCCTTTACCTGCTCTCCCTCCATGTACCCCGGGCTCCCTTCCTAACCTCCACCCTTTCCTTACAGCACTCCTTCATCCAGACAACCAAGTCCTGATGATGATCCGAACTAACCCGGATCGAACCGCTATCGACCTAATAGCCTAAACAATAGGCGCACTCCTTCCTTGTGGCTCTACATTTAAATAAAATTACCCGTGCCTACTGTGATATCACACTGTCACATGCGCCGTTAAGCCACTCACTGTAAATTATTTGCACCTTACGCACAGTGCGCCACCAACGATGTTCACTTTCACTTGCGTCGCCACTTGCACTTTTGTACACGTTTTTGAACCAAGTTCCATGTGGTTGTCACTAATTCAATTTATGCAGTGCTGTTCTTAACTGTATACCTCCGACCTTGGAACTAATGTTACTATATAAAGATTAATAACTATCTTTTGACATAAAAACAAGTACTCTTCTTCTTTTCTTCCAAAGTAATGCTATGTGCATGCTATTTATAATTGTCTACCGACTCCCACCTTTCAGGACACTGTGTTTCTGTTGCACAGGAATTAGCGCAGTGTCCTGGAACCCATCAACACTGGCCCCAGAGTTTTCAGCAGGGAGCAATGCCGGGTGGAAAGGTAAAGATACCCGCGCTGCGTGAGGCGTTCACTGTTCTTAAGTGCCTCTGGGTGCTTTCTGATGACGAAGGTACTGAGCGCCGGTAGGGGGACGCTGGGAAACGTAGTCCCACTCCTGTTCTTCCCAGGACCAGACCTGCAATGCAGGCGTTAAGGCTACAGGAATTAGCGCGGCGTCCTGGACCCCCCCAGCAACACTGGCCCCAGAGTTTTCAGCAGGGAGCAATGCCGGGTGCAAAGGTAAAGATACCCGACATTACCTACTGGCGGTCGCCAGTAGGTATATATAGTGAGGACCTAGTTTCCATAGGAAATTACCAACATTCTATTTGGAATAACTTTGGCGTCGATTGGAGAATTTGCGTGCAATTTTTCAAACGTTTGGCCAGCTCAGTTCTGCTCCTTCCCTGAAAGTTTTGGGGGGATTCATCAAGCGTCGACTGAGAAAAGGGGGTCCCAAAACGTGTTTTCCCCATGTTAATTTCCATAGGACGTTTAGACACGGCTACAGCCCGAACCGCTGAACGGAATTACACCAAATTTGGCAAAATTGTAGGGACTGGTACACAGAAGTGCCTTTTGTTTAAATGGTGTAAATCCCTTCAGTAGTTCCTGAGAAAATCAAAAGAGAATATATATATATATATATATATATATATATATATATATATATATATATATATATATATATATATATATATATATATATATATATATATCTATATATATATATCTATAGCAGCTTACTGGGCGCTTACTGTAAGCTTACTGGACTCTGTACCATTCCGAGCACAAGCTGCATGCTGATTGGCTGCCAATGTCTGTCAACACTCCAAAACAGAAAGCGTTGGCAGCCATCTTGTGCCTCAGTAGACTGAGACACAGGAAAGCAGAAAAACAAATGTGCAAAACACTCAAAGGGAGCAGGGTAGTAGCACCCTGACCCCATAGGCCTGCTCAGGGGGTCCCAAAAGGACCAGGCCCAAAAATTATTATTATTTTTTTAAATTACAGGGTACGCGTACATGATAGTACCTCATTAAAAAGCATTGCAGTTAATAGAAGGTTTTAAGACTTTAGTTACATTATAAATCATTTGTTGATGGTACCATACTCATTTTAGGAATTGTGGTGTGTTCTAATGTGATTTTACCATGTGAAAAAGCCTTCTGCTGGGATATCATAAATCATGTTGGAAAGAAAACTATTATCTAATGCTTTTCTCTCAGTGGTTTGGAAGGGGCTCTATAAGCTAAACTGAAAGCATATTTTCTGTAAATTCACATTATCTTTCTCAGTCATGTGAGAATGAAGTCTGACATACTCAGTAAAACATGTACATCCAACAAGGACAGAAACTGTCAGTTGATTCCGTTGTGATCTACTGCAGCCTTCTAGAGTATTCTAAAGAACAACTAGAGCGCTAACAGTCCTACTTATTACAAAGTATGGCACACCTGAAGCCATCTTGATTGGAATAAAGTGGTAACTCTTAAAACATTTAATTTAAAAAGGAACAAAATGAGGGGGTATATTTTGCCATAGAAAGTATGATTAGTGCTGCAGAAAGAAAAATTAGGGCACATTTTGAGCGACTTCTCAAATTCTTTTTATTTCATTAAAAAATTCTGACATGCAGTCTCCCAAGATGGCCACCAGAGACAAAAGGGCCCAAATGTAGCCCAAATATCGCCCAGATGTAGCCAAGTATAGCCTAATGACAGAATGTCCCAGAGTGTTCTAAAGAACAACTAGAGCGCTAACAGCCTTACTTATGACAAAAGTATGGCACACCAGAAGCCATCTTGATTGGAATCAAGTGGTAAGTCAGAAAACATTTAATTTAAAAAGGAACAAAATGAGGGGGTTAATTTTGCCATAGAAAGTATGATTAGTGCTGCAGAAAGAAAAATTAGGGCAAATTTTGAGTGACTTCTCAAATCCTCTTCTCTTTCATTAAAAAATTCTGACATGCAGTCTCCCAAGATGGCCACCAGAGACAAAAGAGCCCAAATGTAGCCCAAATATCACCCAGATGTAGCCCAAGTATAGCCCAATGACAGAATGTCCCAGAGTGTTCTAAAGAACAACTAGAGCGCTAACAGTCTTACTTATGACAAAAGTATGGCACACCAGAAGCCATCTTGATTGGAATGAAGTGGTAAGTCTGAAAACATTTAATTTAAAAAGGAACAAAATGAGGGGGTTCCTTTTGCCATAGAAAGTATCATTAGTGCTACAGAAAGAAAAATTAGGGCACATTTTGAGTGACTTCTCAAATCCTCTTCTCTTTCATTAAAACATTCTGACATGCAGTCTCCCAAGATGGGCCCCAGAGACAAAAGAGCCCAAATGTAGCCCAAATATCAGCCAGATGTAGCCCAAGTATAGCCCAATGACAGAATGTCCCAGAGTGTTCTAAAGAACAACTAGAGCGCTAACAGTCTTACTTATGACAAAAGTATGGCACACCAGAAGCCATCTTGATTGGAATGAAGTGGTAAGTCTGAAAACATTTAATTTAAAAAGGAACAAAATGAGGGGGTTCATTTTGCCATAGAAAGTATGATTAGTGCTGCATAAAGAAAAATTAGGGCACATTTTGAGTGACTTCTCAAATCCTCTTCTCTTTCATTAAAAAATTCTGACATGCTGTCTCCCAAAATGGCCACCAGAGACAAAAGAGCCCAAATGTAGCCCAAATATGACCCAGATGTAGCCCAAGTATAGCCCAATGACAGAATGTCCCAGAGTATTCTAAAGAACAACTAGAGCGCTAACAGTCTTACTTATGACAAAACTATGGCACACCTGAAGCCATCTTGATTGGAATGAAGTGGTAAGTCTGAAAACATTTAATTTAAAAAGGAACAAAATGAGGGAGTTCATTTTGCCATAGAAAGTATGATTAGTGCTTCAGAAAGAAAAATTAGGGCACATTTTGAGTGACTTCTCAAATCCTCTTCTATTTCATTAAAAACATTCTGACATGCATACTGAAACATGACGTTGAATACCAGCAGCAGACTTCCCTGGTGAGCAGTAGCTTTACTACAGTGATCTAATGAGCAACGAGAGTGCTAACATTCAGAATTTATGTCAAATGTGTGACACATCTGATTTCCTTCTTGATGGAACCAAAGTAAACAAGTAGTGAAAATGCAATAGATCTCGCCCTCGTTTAAGTTAAAGCCATTCTGTTTGTAATGAGGTGGCTTTTTAGCTTTGCTTTTATTAGTGTTTTTCAAACTTTCATGTAAATAACATGCATATGTATGCATATATGTATATGTATGCATGCATTTATATTTGTATTTATATAGATATGCAGATTATATATGTTTATATATGTATGTGTATATATATACACACATACATATATATAAATGCATATGCGTATATATGCATATATATATGTGTGTATATGTGTGTGTGTAGAGAGAGGTTGAGAGGTAGAGGTAGAGAGGTAGAGGTAGAGAGGTAGAGGTAGAGAGGTAGAGACTAGAAGAGAGAGGTAGAGAGTGAGTAATAGAGAGTAGAGAGTGAGTAGTAGGTAGGCTTCCCGGTGGGCGCATTGCCTTAGTAGCTCTCCCCGATGAATGCAACTGGGGCTTCGAGCTAATTGCTTGTTACCAGTAATTCAGATCTGAGACTGCACTAATTTTTAACAGCGTTTTTATTCTGATTTGTGAAATTTGGACATTGTTTGAAATTTTGTATCTGGGGGGTTCCTAACCAGAGATTTAATTGGGAATTATATCAGGCACTCTAACACCCTTGACACGCTTGATCTTACCTTTCCTACCTCCGTTTTCGACTACCTGCTCAGCGTCTGGCGGCGGTGGGCGCCATCTTGGGGGTAGCGGGGTCAGAGCTCTAGTCACGCAGGACTCCCGCCCTCCCAGTATACTTAAGGTAGGCTTCCCGGTGGGCACATTGCCTTAGTAGCTCTCCCCGGTGACTGCAACTGGGGCTGCGAGCTAATTGCTTGTTACCAGTAATTCAGATCTGAGACTGCACTAATTTTTAACAGCGTTTTTATTCTGATTTGTGAAATTTGGACATCGTTTGAAATTTTGTATCTGGGGGGTTCCTAACCAGAGATTTAATTGGGAATTATATCAGGCACTCTAACACCCTTGACATGCTTGATCTTACCTTTCCTACCTCCGTTTTCGACTAGCTGCTCAGCGTCTGGCGGCGGTGGGCGCCATCTTGGGGTTAGCGGGGTCAGCGCTCTAGTCGCGCAGGACTCCCGCCCTCCCAGTATACTTAAGGTAGGCTTCCCGGTGGGCGTATTGCCTTAGTAGCTCTCCCCGGTGACTGCAACTGGGGCTGCGAGCTAATTGCTTATTACCAGTAATTCAGATCTGAGACTGCACTAATTTTTAACAGCGTTTTTATTCTGATTTGTGAAATTTGGACATCGTTTGAAATTTTGTATCTGGGGGGTTCCTAACCAGAGATTTAATTGAGAATTATATCAGGCACTCTAACACCCTTGACACGCTCGATCTTACCTTTCCTACCTCCGTTTTCGACTAGCTGCTCAGCGTCTGGCGGCGGTGGGCGCCATCTTGGGGGTAGCGGGGTCAGCGCTCTAGTCGCACAGGACTCCCACCCTCCTCACTCTCCTATATAATGTGTGTCATAACCAGACGGTGCAGCGGGCAGGCGCAGCGGGCGCGCCGGGCGCGCGCCGAAGCCGCGCCTAAGCCAAGCCCGTCTGCGCCCGTCCGAGCCTGGACCGAGCCCAGGGCCACCCCCCCTACACCTTTGGCGTCAAAAAGGTTAGTCTATACAGCAAACGAACTTCTCAACCTAAACAACACCCTACATAAGGCACACGACCCCCCCATATGCCTACTATCTGATCTTATTGGAGGGCCATTTCTCTGCACCCTTTGCACAAATAATAATCTGGTAATACCTACACCCCAGAAATTGATACATGCAGCACTAGTTAACGCTCGCTCGCTTCCATGTCATAAAATTGAAATATTAGAGCTGCTTAATACCTATGCCATCGATCTCCTATTCCTCACTGAAACTTGGGGAGACGATGCATCAGGACCAGATTTTAAAGCTGCCATGCCAGAAAACTATTGTGTCCATAGGCAGGACCGCATCTCTGCGCATAAAGGCGGAGGGATTGCAATATTATACCGCAACAGCCTCCGCGTCAAAGCCATTGACTTAAAACACAGGAGCTGTGAGGCACTTGCCTTTACGGTTACTTTTACCACCAACCAAACATTCACAGGCACTCTTTTGTATCGACCTCCTGGTTCTCGTACTACTTTTCTCTCACAACTCCATCAATTGAGTGAGTTAGCCGTGGACCACAAACATTTCACCGTCTTGGGAGATTTTAATTTTCATCTCGAATCCCAAATTGATAAAGACACCAACCAGCTTATTAATGATCTGCTCTCTGTAGATCTTGAACAACTGAAAACTGCTCCTACCCATAAGGCAGGACATACGCTTGATGGCATTTTTACCAACAATCCTTATATCATCAAGAACAAAATATTTCCCCTAACACGGTCAGATCACTTTGCCATTCTATTTGACATCAAAATTAAAACGATAGCTCCTAAAAATACCTCTCAGAACCCCTATCTAACCACCAGAGACTGGAAAAATTTAGATTACAATCAACTCACACAGATTCTCACTGATGCCTTTACGGGTATAGACAATGAAACCGACCCCAATAATGCAGCCATCAGATACACCTCCATTCTGGAAGGGACATTTTCCACACTTGCTCCATCCAGAACATCCAAACATAACAGGAAGACCCCTTCGGCCCCATGGTTTACTGAAAATCTTAGACTTCAACGACAACATTGTCGCAACCTTGAGCGCCACTGGCGCAAACACTACAATTCATCAGACAAAACAATTTACAAAGCTGCACTTCTTAACTACAAGCAGAGCATAGCAAAAGAAAAAAACATCTATTACACAACCCAAATAGATCAAGCTAGATGCAGCATGAAGAAATTGTTTGAAGTTGTAAACCACCTTGCCGAACCATCCAACCCTCCTACCGAAACATCCCAAACCCTTTGTAACACTTTGGCTGACTTCTTTTCTGATAAGGTCACATCTATATTTAAGGACTTCACCCCAAATTCCAACAACACGGATTCTCCAAACACTCAGATAAACTCGGTCTCTACTGCTCTAACGGAATTCACTAAGATACATCCACAATACATCCATAAATTAATTCTGTCAATCAAATCTGGTTCCCCACTGGACCCTTGTCACCCCTCCATACTCAACACTATTCCAGACATCATCACTTTACCACTGACACACATCTGTAACACTATGTTTTCAACAGGTTCTTACCCCACTATTTGGAAAAATACTGTAATCAGGCCACTTCTCAAAAAACCGTCTCTTGATCCTTCATTACCTTCCAGCTACCATCCTATTGCATCCCTGCCGTTCCCAGCTAAGATCTTTGAATCTGTCATGAATAAACAACTGTCTGACTACATTCAAAATAATGACCTCTTAGATGATACCCAGTTCGGTTTCCGACAAGGTCATGGGACAGAAACTGCCTTGATCAAGACTGCAGATGAAATAAGGACCACGATGGATAATGGCGGACAGGCTGTCCTGATTTTGTTGGACTTGTCGGCGGCTTTCGACACGGTCGATCACTCTACTCTGATCGGCCGTGTCGAGGCCATCGGTATTAAACACAAAGCCAGAGATCTTATTACATCTTTCCTGGCTGACCGCAAACAGGCAGTTAAGTTAGATACCTTCACTTCTCATACTTTCAGCCTTCCTTGTGGAGTCCTTCAGGGTTCCTTGCTAAGTCCGACCCTTTTTAATATCTATGTTTCGGACTTAGCGAGGGTAATAAAAGCTTATAACATCAACCTTACAACATACGCCGACGATACCCAGTTGGTACTATCCATACACAGAAATGGACTTGAGGTTGCAGCAAATTTCAAGGACGGCATGAGGGCCATCAGCAGTTGGATGGCTTCCAACTGCTTAAAACTTAATTCATCTAAGACGGAGGTCATGCTTTTTGGAAGTATTCAGCCTCTGTGGTCCCCCTCATGGTGGCCGGAGGAAATGGGAACTCCACCTCAACCTGTCAGTAAAGTCAGAAACCTGGGAGTAATATTTGATGATAAACTCCTTTTCCATCAACACGTGAACGCGGTAGTATCATCATCATTTAACATCTTAAGGAAAATAAAGAAACTTCTCCCATATCTTCCCATGACTGCAGGAAAAACACTTATATCTACACTGGTGTTTTCACGTACTGACTATTGCAATGCCCTTTTCCTCAATGCACAAAAAAAGGTCATCTCCAAATTACAAATGGTACAAAATGCCTCTGCCAGAGTTCTACTGGGCATTCCAAAATCTAGCTCTGTCTCGTGTTACTTGGACCAATTGCACTGGCTTCCAGTCAGAAGTCGCACGAAGTTTAAGGCCCTCTGTATTGTCTACAAGGCAATAAACAATATGGGACCTAAATTCCTCAGAAGTTCCCTTAAGCCTCTGGCTTCCCCCAGAACGCTTCGCTCCAACACGGCTCATCTGCTTCAGATACCCAGAACAAGGAAAGTTAACTGGGGAGACAGATGTTTCACCATAGCAGCTGCAAAGCTATGGAACTCCCTTCCTTTTAATATAAAATCCAGCCCATCCCTGATCATTTTCAGAAAACAGTTAAAGACATGGCTGTTCTCTCAACGTTACGACTAATCATTAATCTTTCTAACTTTTAGCTAGAGATCGAACTACCGGTAGCAGCTCTTAGCCCTCAGCGCCAAGACACCTAAGGGTAATTGCAGCGCTTTAAAAATTGCATAAATAAATAAATAAAATAGTAGAGAGTAGTGAAGAGCAGTAGAGAGAGTAGCAGAGAGTGAGTAGTAGAGAGTAGTAGAGTGAGTAGTAGAGATTAGTAGAGAGTGAGTAGTAGAGAGTGAGTTGTAGAGAGCAGTAGAGAGTGAGTAGTAGAGAGTACTAAAGAGTGAGTAGTAGAGAGTAGCAGAGAGTGAGTAGTAGAGAGTAGTGTAGAGTGAGTAGTAGAGAGAGAGTAGTAGAGAGTGAGTAGTAGAGAGTAGTGGAGAGTGAGTAGTAGAGTGAGTAGTAGGGAGTGAGTAGTAGAGAGTAGTAGAGAGTGAGTAGTAGAGAGTAGTAGAGATTGAGTAGTAGAGTGAGTAGTAGAGAGTAGTAAAGAGAGAGTAGTAGAGAGTGAGTAGTAGAGAGTAGTAGAGAGTGAGTAGTAAAGAGTGAGTAGTAGAGAGAGAGTAGTAGAGAGTGAGTAGTAGAGAGTAGAGAGTAGTAGAGAGTGAGTAGTAGAGAGTAGTAGATAGTGAGTAGTAGGGAGTGAGCAGTAGAGAGAGAGTAGTAGAGAGTACTAGAGTAGTAGAGAATGAGTAGTAGAGAGTGAGTATTAGAGAGTAGTGGAGTAGTAGAGAGTGAGTAGTAGAGAGTAGTGGAGAATATTCCACTTGCACAACAAGTCCAATCAAACCATATCACTTAGAGTCCTTATTGAAGCGCTAAATCTTGGTGTATATTCAAATGCTTTTATTTTCCTTAAGTTTATGTACCACAGCCAGCCGACGCATTTTGTTCTGTACAACAGAACTTCTTCAGGGCATTCTTATTTCTTTCAAGTTATGTCGGTATCCTGTTGTCAAATAACTAGATATTGCTTCCAAATGTTAGACAAGACGTAAGTACATTCTTATTCAAAGTGACTAGGTATCAATTTTACCCACACAATTCGGGCAGACTTGAATAATTTATTGCATCCTCAAAGTCAGTCTTTCAAAAATTCCAAAGTATAGGACATGATAATCCAAATCTAAATGTTTCTCAAGAAAAGTCATTTTCAATCGTTCGGAATACCGGCGTTTGGGCAGATATGACCCACGGACACGGTTTATGACTTTTCTTGAGAAACATTTGGATTTGGATTATCATGTCCTATACTTTGGAATTTTTGAAAGACTGACCTTGAGGATGCAATAAATTACTCATGTCCATGGATGTTGCTGGGAACGCTCCCCGCAACACCCATTGCACACCCCTTTAACGCAGGACACTGCGTTAAAGGGACTGATATTTATCAGGCAGGATTACACCACAAAAATTGGCTTAGTCCTGCCTGATAAATATCACTCAGTCTTCTGCGTCACAAAAAGTGCATCATTCATGACATGGTCAGTGACATCACTGATGGCATCACTGATGACATCTCAAATGACATCACTGATGATATCACTGATGACATCATCCATGTGACAATCAAATACACCTCATCACACACTAGTATAATCTTTCATCACTCACTGTAAAATAGAAAGTGCCATATTTGAAACCATTGACACACCAATAGAAATTTCTAAACACCCACTCAGTTATTCATAGAACTATACCCACATCTAATCACTTACCTATAGATTCAGTGTTATATGCAGTGAATAATCAACAGAACACTATCAAATATACTTATACGCCCATTTCAACATTACACACCAGCACACATTGTATTCACTTATAAAGACATCCTTCTGACTTATGCAAACAATTGATTATACTTACATTTACTCACCTACACACTAATACAAACACCACTTCATCTATTTTTATAGATAGTCACACACACTTAGTGTGTTATAAAATCACTATTACAAGTATACCGTTATTCATATAGTGACTCATACAATCACTAAGTCTTAGGCACACTTGATTAGATATAACTGTCACATACACTGCCTTTTTTTCAAGTTTAATGGAGATGTACCATTGAGAGAAATATTTCATCACCACCACACCCATAAACATATACACTCACTGAAACAACTGGTATAACATGTAGTCTTAACCTCATATACCTACTGAATGAACTATTCACACATTTGTTGGCAATCACACACCCCCCACCAAACCACATAGACATTCATTTACCCATATAAATACTCAGTTAGGAAACCAATAACAAATATAGTCTTTAACATAGCAATTAAGACAAAGCAATAAAGACTTTCAAACAGTTTAGAAACTACACATTATATATAGTGAGACTCTACAAATTAGTCAAGGAAGCAATCAATGACACTGTTACTAAATCCACCATCCACACATTTATATTTATATATCCACTCATTCTTCAATGCAAAGTAGTGTATTTATAATACATATTTAAATATCAAAGCAAAGCACATTCACTGGATAATGTCATCAGTGATGTCATCAGTGATGTCACTGACCATGTCACGAATGATGTAATATGTGACATCATCAGCAGTGTGCGTACGTTTTATTGAATTTCTAAGCTTATTTTTTCGCAAATGTCTTTAGCTGAGAAAGGTATGTTTTTCTAAAAATGAACCCTATAATGTATATTAAGATACTATTTTTATTTTAAAATAGTTTTTTCCTTTTTTTTTATATTTGACTCTGGAGCGCTCCCGGTGCGCATACCGATAAACGCCCGGGTGCGCGCACCGTCAGCGCACCAACAAAAAAAAGAAAAAAAAAATAATGAAGGAGTGACCATAAGGAATGGGGACAGAGAGAGTGGTGTTAAGAGAAAGAGAGCTAAAGGGAGGAACACAGAGGGACTGTGTAATAGATAGTAAGACAGATAAAAAGTGTAAGAGGAAATAACTGAGAAAAAAAAATGAATAAGGGAGCAAAAGAAAAGAAGAAATAGGAAGAAGACTAAAGCAGAGGTTCTGGGAGAATGTAAATGGATGATGAAAGTAAAAGGAAGGACAGTTAAGCATGTGAATGACAGGTAGTGACGGAATGAGAGAAAAGGAATAGTAGTGATGGAGGGAAAGTAAATAGCAGTGAATATAAGCAAAGAGGGGTGAAACAGGGTACATGTAAGTGAATAAGGGTAAGACATGGGGAATAATAGAGTGAAAGAAGAAAGAGAGTAAAAGAAGGAGTGTCACAAAGGAACTAAGTGAACCAGTAAAAAAGGTAAGTGAAGGAGTGTGCATAGACAGAGGTACTGAAAGAAGTTGAATGTGGTAGGAAGTAAACATGGAAGAAAAGAATAAGTGAGAAAAGCAAAGTAAGGAAACAGGGGTGAGGTAGGGTGAGAGAAAAATAGTGAAAATAAAACCAAAGGTGATGACAAAAAAGATTTTGTAAACACACTTACCATATAATCAATGCAAACTTGTATCTGTGAAAGATAAAAGAAAAAACACGTTATAATTACTTAAAAATATATAATAAAATAGAAGCAACAGTTCATGAGGTTTAAAAATCTACAAAAGTTTACTAAGAAATGATGCAATAGTGAAGGATACAAAAACAGAAAGAAAGTAATGTAGAAAGAGAACAATAAAGGAAAAAGAAATAGAAAGAAAACAAATTCCTAAAGATAAATAAGATACTAAAAGAATGTAAGATATCAAATCAAAATCAGTAAAGATAAGAAAATAAAAGAAAAATGAGTGAAAAGGAGAGAAGTCTGATTGAGAAACTATAAATAAAAAAGAGGAATAGAAGATGATTGAGAGTGAGTGAAGTAAAGTCACAGAGTGAAGGGATGAAAGGAATGAAGTTAGTATAGAACGATGGATAAAACAGGAGTGAGAGAGTAAGTACACAGAAAGACAAAAGGAAGAACTAAGTGAACTACAGTACAATGGGTGTGAAAGAAAAAAAAATGGAGAAAAAGAAAGAGAGGGTTAGGAACCTAAAGCAGTGGTACTGTGAGAATATGAAAAAGATAAAAAGTGGTGGAAGGAACAGAGGAAATGCAGACAGTTCCCATTAGATTGAGAAGTTGTGAATGAAGTGCACTAAAGAAACAGCGATGAAAAAAGAGTGTAAATTAGTAAAGAGAGGTAAATAAGGGTGAAAAAGAAAATGAGTGTAAGACAATGTGAACACAATATACAGACCCCCCAGGATATAGCGGCATGGATTGGCAAATTTAGCGGCACAAAAATGAAAATTTAGCGGCACAAAAATGGAAATTTAGCGGCATTTAGCGGCATTTTATTTTGGGTTTTTTGCAACACCAAACACAGATATCTTACTGTTTGAGTTATTTGACAACATGGAGCTATGTACATTTTGTTTATTTACAATTCAGCCCATTTGTTTTAGTTAAAAGGCATGTTAATCTTGGCCATGTACGTTCAGCTCTTCTGAGCACTCCAAATCTAGACCAGTATTGTGCTGCTGGTTATAATGACTTGGCTTGGCAGTTCGGGCTGGACTGTACCCATGGGGCACAGGGTCAAGACTGATTTGCATATGGCTGGGTTCAAACTGGAATGGCATGGTAAGCAAAAAAACGATGGATTTTGGCCCAGATCTCTGTACTGGGGTGAATGTATGACATTGTTCTGCATTCTGTCCATCACCTGTTGTTTTTACAATCCACAATGTTTTAAGGCAAAGGTCATGCAAGAGCTGCTATATTTTCTAAGGAATGTGCAAAATTTGTAAGGTTGTGGCCCGGGAAAGTCCACTCATTTCATAAACCCACTTGTAAGCAAAATGACTTGCTGTCTGAATGAGGCTGTGAATACAAAACATTGTTCCTTAACGCATGTCAGTCAAGGTTAAAGTACAAAACAGCATAAACAGGTTGACTCTGAAAAGCTGCACACAAGGACTATTTGAAATGTTGACAAAGAAAAACGAAGTGCCTTAGTAAGAGGGTTTAAGAAATGCCAGGAAAACAGTTGAGCAGTAAGTTGGGCGGTAAGCTGTGTCCTCTCCAAAGCAAGATGCAAATTTGCCTTTTACTCGATCAATTTGCTTGCTACTAACCCCACTCAAACACACAATACTGTCAGAAGGTGTAATATAATATTACATTGACTAAAATGAAAATGTTGTGACTGGTGCCAGGATCCCGTTAGCTGGGAACAAGAAGCTGTTCGGAAGTCATTTCTCATATTAAAAAACTCTGCCATAGCAAAAAGGCACCAGGGATATTAGATTTCCGTAATTTTTCCTAAAGGTCGTTCTTCTCTGCTAAAATGTGGGCTTGTATGCTACCTCACCTCCTTTGGGCAACAGAATAGGCTAACAGCCAGGGTGAGAGCACTGCCTTCCAAGTGAAAACGTGTCACACACCAAATAGAACATCATCTGTGCATTTACTGAAAACAGGAGTGCAGTAAGAATTAAAAGAACCATCAAAAGTTTTTTTTAAATAGCCCTAGCCTTTAACCATATAGCGGGTTAATGGTGCATGCATTCACCTTTTTCCTCCACATGTGTGGATTTGAAAGCGTATCGCCTCATGTTTGTCTTTTGCAAAATCTTAGCACACATTCGCACCAGAGCACATTGTCGCGCTACACAAAGGAGCATGCTTCAAATAACATGACTTTTATAACAAGGGTTGTAAAACCCTAGGTTTATGTCAGTCTGTGCAATTCTATGAGGTAAAAAATAAGTGCAGGCATTTTATGTATCTATGCGGTTCTTTGTTATAAAGGCCTGGTTCCTCTAGGCGAGGTAATGAAAACATGTATACTACTGAAGGCAGAGACTAGAGAACTTTTATGATCATTTAAGTTTCAACAAATTGTTTCCAGCTGCTTGAAAGCAATAAGATTCTTTGGATTACAAGCATGGGAACTTATGCTTTTCAGGACATTACTGTCAGATGCCATCGGATTGAAATGATGAGTGCATCGCGCTTTATATGGGCTGCATCTTTTTTTTTTTTCCTCAATCAGAATTTATTTCAAAGTTCATTTGATGAGATATCCCCTCCACCCTGCCCCAGAAAAATTGGCAACCAAAAAGAATGAAAAAAACACAAAACAGAAATAAAATCGTCTGGGGAGTATACAAGAGATAGGAGGTCTGCAGGTGACATGTTACACCCCGTTTACTGGATTCTGCTGCAGATCACTCAGATTCGGTAATCTCACATTTCTGTTGCCAGCTGTAAAATGATATGACCTGTATCACAAATGGCACAAAATTGCTGCCAGAAGGATCGAACTCATGGGAACACAAAAAAGGGTTGAGATGCAATTTCTTGTCTTTTTTATCAGAATATACTAATCGCATATACAACGACTTTCCACAAAGTGACGGTGAAGAAGGGTCATCAGGAAATAGGGGCTTAGTGAAAGTTGGCATCTCCAACTTTGAGTTGCCTAAATGCCAGGTTTCGGAGGACAGTCGGAAAGTGATCAACAGTTTCGAAGAGTAAATGTTAGAGTCTGTTGAAAGTGCACACCTTTAAGTGTACACCCATTAGCACCCAGTTCTCTAGACAAAATTAGCACCGTATTATTTAGTGTAGCAAAGTCCTTCCGTCAAGGTCTGCTCGGAGGGCAAAAGCAGGGGTGAGGGGTCGGCAGTGCAGTGCAAAGGAAACTCTACCCTCTCTCGGCTTCGAAACAGGTCCTGGTGGCGCATGGCAAAGATTCCTGGATCTCACTTGGTTTTTGAGAGGTAAGTGTTTAGATGTTTTTTCCCTGTATTTTTTCATTCTTTTGTTCCGATGGCTGTCACAATTCCAGGATTTAGGTGTGCAGGAACACAAGCCTTTTCACATTCTTTCTGTGTGTTGAATCTGTTGTCATTCCCGCTGCAGCCTCCGTACCAAAACCTGGCACAGCTCTTAGTCAGTGAGTCGTAGTACCATCTCAGCACATGGTTCCTGCAGGGTCCCTCGTCCTTTTGTATTTGACAGATGTTAGTGACTGCAACTGTTTCAAGGTTCTCCTGCGGCTCAGTGTTCACCATGAGGTTGGCGCTAGCTGCATCTTAGTAAGCTGTGCATCACACTGTAAACGGGATCCTCGCAGGGACGGACGCACCTCCTGTCTGTGTTCGCCGGCCGGCTGTTCTCCTGCTCCGAGTCCGCTTCCCTGGTCTCTGGAGAAGAGGAAGAGTCTTCGTGTGTGTGTGTCGCTGCCGCTTCTTGCTGGTCTTCTACCTCTTTCGACCGCCGTGGTCTTCTCCCTCTCTCGGCCGCCGTCCTCAGCCTCCTCTCGCTCCTTCTCTCGCCGCCGCGAAATCCTGGGGAATGGAAAATGGGTGCGCATGGGGCTGGATTTTAAGGCAGAAACGGGGAGACGGCGGAAACGGCAAATTTCGCGGGCTTTTGCCCAAATATCGCGGCATTTCAACAGATTGGCCGATTTCGCGATTTTTTTGCAAATCGCGAAATCGCGATAAGCTGGAGGGTCTGAATATAAATTACACAATGCAAACTACACAATAACTTCTACAATATGTTACATTATTTATTTTTGCTGTTCTCAGAATATATTGAATTTCACTTAAATTAGTGAGATCAAAGTCTTCATCATATAACAGCGGGAAAAAAAAAACACAATCTAAAAGATTGTGTTTAAAAAAACCCATTCAAACATACATCTCATATATGTACACTAATCTTTGATTCACTTACTTTTCCGTGAGACCAAATTGCAGATAGTGAAGGTCCTTTTGGTGGAAAAAAAGTCTGCTGTGCTCTATAACTTCCATTTCATCGACTTCCTATGAAAAAAGATCTAACAACATCATATCTTACACTTTCCTCACGGCCAATTTGTGTCAGATATATCAGTATTTTTTACTTTGAGATCCACTTAAAGTATCTACATGAGATTGCAGATAGTGAAGGTCCTTTTGGTGGAAAAAAAGTCTGCTGTGCTCTATAACTTCGATTTCATCGACTTCCTATGAAAAAAGATCTAACAACATCATATCTTACACTTTCCTCACGGCCAATTTGTGTCAGATATATCAGTATTTTTTACTTTGAGATCCACTTAAAGTATCTACATGAGATTAATAATTTAAAATATTAGATTAACTAACTAACTAACTAACTTTTATTATCTATTCCCGTCTTCAAAGGCCAATTCCCTTTACTAAAACTTTGGTTTTAAAAACACTAGATAAGAATTTGTAGAGTCATAAGGCAAACGTTGTTTATAAGTTAAATGAGAATCATTGCAGTAACTCCATCCATTTTCAGATTTTAAGTAGCATGTATAATGTCCTGAGGTTGTCGAAGATCCATCATGATAAATAATAGCTTCAGTTGTAAAGGTTCTTCCTGAAATTGATAACTGAGAAGCTACAAAATTTTTAATAGAAGTTGTCAATTTAGTTCCATCAGGTCTACATCGTTGGAAAACTAAAATGATATACTGACCATAACTTTGTATAAATAATGTGGATACCATTGGATAGTTACATTGGGTACACACCATATTATGATCTGCTGCTTTAACTAGATTTTTAAATTACACTGATTTACAGTCTGGTAAAGTCAAATATATAAATCTTTCAGTGTCTATTCTAGTAGTACTTGATGAACTACAATTGTGGCAGTCATGCTGCCATTGATAAGAAAGACTGAAAAGATGATCTACATCTACACCTTCATCTTCCAAAACACCAAACATATACATTAAAAATTCCTGACAATCCTGCTGAATGTTCTGTGAAAATTTATCTTGACCAGAACACATATCTAAAATATTTCGAATTTCTGTTACACTTTCTATTTCTGCTGTACCACTGCTACATTTCTCAAACACAGAATTCAATAAACCACACAATCTTTGATCCCGATTTTCAACAATCTGTTCTTGTAAACTTTTAAGAAAAAAAACAACATTAATCACTACATTAGCATAGCAGTTGACACCAGAACTATTTTCAAACTGAAATCCAACAACATTTTCTCCACAATTCTTTTTCTTCCTGTTTTCAATTACAGTTTTCTCTACTTTTTGTCTTTTTGCAACTACCTCACTACAATTATCCTCATTTCTTCTTTTTCGGCCTACCACACGTTTTTCAAACAGAGGATATTGAGGCAAATGTGGAGCATACTCTCTTCTTAACCTATTGTATTCTTTAACACAATCTAGATCTGCAGAAATCTTTGTCTCATCACACGCAATCAAGTACAATCCTGATAAAGTTCTGACTCGAGATAATGCCACATATGCCATACCCTCTTTAAACACAGATCTTCCAATGTTCACCAAAACACTATCTACACTTAAGCCTTGAGATTTATGAATTGTCACCGCATACGCCAAACAAACAGGAAACTGTTTTCGGCGAACATATAAGTCTTTTACAAGTAAAAATCTAGCAGAACAACGACTTATTTGTTGTACTTGTTCAATGCCATCAAATTTTATTTTTAAAAATTCAATTCCATCTCTATTTCTGTAATTCACAAAATCAACAACATAACCCATTGCTCCATTTACCAGACCGCTTTCAACATTTAAATTCCTTCTCAAAATGATACGACAATTTAAACACACATTCAGAGTCTTTTCAAAACCAGCTGTTTTTGAAATACTTTTCTCCAATGAATCCAATTTAGTTTTCAAATTTTCTGACAAAACAATTGTTGCACCCATATGCTCTATTTTATCTATTGCTTCCAGTTTCACAATCTCTTCATTTTCTAAGTCTAACATTTTTTGGTTGAAGATGGAACATTCTTGCAGAGTTGGCATCAAACATATCCCAGATTTCTTCTCAGTCATTTTAAAAAAAATATTCTCTGGAAGAATGTTTTCATTTGGATACAAATTTGAAATTAATCGACTATGCAAAGCTTTTTTCCCTTTCTCAGTCACTTTTCCAATTCTTACATCTTGTAGAATATTTTTATAATCTTCATCCTTGGCCTGTCGCATATTTTGAAGCAGTTCAGCATATTTAAAATTTAGCCATATATTAACATTTCCAATGCTTCCAAGGGACTTCCTGGTATCTTCATGCGTGAGCATTTTAAACACTGGTTGTCCTTTTACTGGAGTCAACTGCAATAGATCTCCAAAAACAATAATGTGTTTTCCTCCAAATAACACATCATAGTCTGTTTTAAGAATTTCCTGCATTCTCAAATGCACAAAAGCAAGCATTAGATTTGAGACCATGCTTACTTCATCTAGGATAAGAAGTTTCATTTTCTTCAAGACTCTTGAAACTTCAGAACACGCATCTCCAGATAGCTTGTTGTAATGCAATTTATTATCATGTTCAACTGGCAGCATCAATAAACGATGTAGAGTAATCCCTTTAATGTTATGTGCTGCCAGACCAGTTGGAGCAGTTACAACACAAGACAGTGGTGAATCAGTCCTTTTCTGCAGATAACTTGCAACGGCTTTAATTAGAAAACTTTTTCCTGTCCCCGCTTCTCCACTTACGTACAATCGGACAGGGTCAAATAATATACATGAGCACTCTTTTTTCTCATGTCTGAATCCATGTTCAATCTGCTCTGTGACTTCATCATATATCTTTTTCTGCTCAATGTTTAGTTGCTTTACCAAATCTTCTAAGTTAACTCCATCCTCTTGAGCTTGTTCCATAGCTCTTTCCACCTCATCCATGGCAGTGGCAGCTTCATTTTGGATAATTGGTCCTCCTAGTGGATCCTGGCTCAATGAAGTAGAACTCTGACTATCTTGAGAACTGTTTCTAGCTATCTCTTCAGCAATTGTAGTTTCTTGCTCCATTTCTTCATTCAACATTTGCAGATAATTTAGAAAAATAGGACATTCTATGGTATCCTTAGTTGCATTAAAAGAGTCTTCATAACAGAGAAAATCTCCAAGTAGTTCCTCTTCTGTACGCCATGGCTTAAAGAGTTGCAAAAGAGCTAAATAGTAAAATTCTCTTTTGTCTGGAACTTCACAACTCAATTTTCGATGATTAATCAAATGGCCTTTTTTCTGCTTCACTAGACATCCTTCATAGCCAATGAGTGCATATTTTCCATTATTGATATCTTCTGTGATGTTCCTCTTATAACTGTAGTTTTGAAGAACTTCATACAAACATGTGTTCTCAAGGTGAGTACTTCTATTTGGATAGTATGTATCCAACATATTTGTCTTCAAAATATCTGTACTGTTCGGTTCTTTTTCCGCCAAATATTCAATTTCTTGTACAGATTTCAAAACTCGGTTTCGTGTTGCAGCAAGACCAAGACTCACCCAAATGATTGTTCTTGATTTGGCATAGAGACTTGCTGATGATAACTGATCAGAACATTCATATGCTCCAATTTCTCGATGCGACAACATCTTCAGACTGAAACTGTATAATTTCTTGCTTAGACTCTTTTCATGTGAAATGTCCTCCCACATTTCCTTCAATTCTGTCTTTTCTTTTTTCGTGATGTAAGATGTCACATATCGAGCCACAGCAATAGAGTTGTCAGCAACGAACTGAATATCCATGTTAGCATTCCACATGGACAAAATCACTGGGTTGTAATCGTTGATGTACTTAGATTCTTCATTTCTTTTCAAATTATATGTATTTTTGGGAGATTTCCTCGTCACAGTATGTCGTAGAGATGACATCAAATTATTTACTCTTCCTTTAGAAATCACTGGTCGAGGAAATGCAAAACGACATTTCGTGTAGTACTTTTCCTTGTTTTTAAATTTTAGACGACAGTACTTTCCACAACGATGAGATTGAAAACGTAAAACTTGTTGCCTTAAATTGTTTTCTTCAGTAGATTTTGGAACAGCACATGTTGAATACTCTTCAATGAAACTCATCACTGTTTCATCTGAATCTGATCCAAATTTGGGTGCATCTTTAATCCACAACAACATATGTATATGAGGAGCACCTCTCGCTTGATATTCCTTCCTCCAAAAGAGATCCAAAACCTCTCCAAGGGGAGGATTTTTTTTGTTGGTAATAAAAGACATCATAGCTTCAAATCTATGATTAAAATATCTGCAAACATTCACTGGATCTAAAGAACACAGTTCTCCTGGTGTTTTCAATTCTATATTTGGTATGTTTTCATTTGCCTCTCGTAGAAATTGAAGTAAATCGTCCCATGCATACTCAGCACAGCTAAGAGTGAGGAACCATGTAGGAGTTCCTAAGTTTCTTAGCATACATTTCAATTCTCCATGACGACGAAACCAATACTCGTTGGTTCCACGTTGACATGCCATGAGATTGATTAGCTGAGATTCCAAAATACTGTCTTGCAGATTAACTTTCTCCATAAAGTCCCTTGCACAAACATTCTGCAAATGAGGTCCACTTTTTAATATATGATTAACTGCATAAGAAAGCCCAGACAAATCACTTTCAAACAGTAGATGAAATAAATATGGAATGCATTGACGAAACCTTGGATCTTCTGCATATAATCTTAGAGTCCGGTATTCAGCTGCAGGAATTTGAACTGGTCGATCATCATATCGTCCACCACAACCTGTTGTAAATAATTGTGGAAAACAACGAGCTTCCAAACTTTCTTCCCATACACTAATGGGACTTCCTTTTGCTGCTTTCATTTGAAACAAGTCACTTGCATTTCCCATTACCTCTTTGGAATGCAAAGGATGAACAGTATAATGTTCATATATTTCTTCAGTTCTAGACACATCAACTTTTTCAATTTGACCAACTGAAGAATCACTATCTTCTTCTATAGCTGTTTCCTCTGCTCCAACAGTTACATCTTTGTAGTACTCATTGTTTTTGACCAAATACAACGTTGCCTTCTTGACTTTTTTAACATCCACTAAATCTTGCCAAATGTTCTTACTCTTTGTTGGAACCCCATTAACTAGAATAACTAAAGGATCTTCTTCTACTCTTTCTACACCAATTGTATTAATATTTTTCTTTACATCTAGAGGCAAATAAACAACTCTTCCCTTTAATCCTCTCAGTAAATCTGATGGAGGCAATTTCCCTGTCTTAGGCTCCATGCGTACAATAGCCTGAAAAGGATGGACACATTGAATCAAAATAGATTCATAAGTATTTAGATCCATCAATTCAGAAGGAACATCTATCAACTGAAGATTATTATAAACTGCTCTAGCAGGCATTCTATTTTCATTTAATTTTTTCAAACAATAATTACAAATACGCTGATCCAAACTCAAATCAAAAGAATTCTCCACCAACAAATAACTTACAAAATCCTCCCATTCACTATTATTTTCCAATTCACTTTTTGCATATAAATCAACTAACCTAGTCTGAATTTTATAATGAGTCCGTCGACAACACACACAAGTTAAATTAGGCCTCTCACTTGATTTCACCTTAAACTTGATAATTTCCTCATCAAACTTTTCAATACTTGAAATTTGTCCATAATCTTCTGCATTACCATCCATTACTATATCTATTTCTACACTGTCCTCTTTGTTCCCAAAATAACAAAACTCAATTTCTTCACAAATAGTCTTCACATCCACTTCAGATCCATGCAAAAGAGCACTATTTAACTGTTTAAGCTTAAGTGCAGGACTTTTTGCATAATACAACTTTCTCACTAATTTCCTTACGTTATTATGATGCACTGCTAACATCCTAAAATGATGAAAAACACTCCGACAAACTTTTCTAGAAAGACAAGCTAGTGAATGCCCTTGCAAACCTGTGCTTTCTCTCACTCTGCAAGGATCTAACTCTTGCAGGATCTTCATTTTTTGTTTGAGACTTTTTTTACTATATGTACGTAAGAAATTTCGAAGCAAATCGATTGATTCCTGTCGCACACTACAAATACTACTGCATTTCCATGTGTACACTGGACCCTTAGTACGTCTCCCTAAAACTTCATCAGCTAACACCTCTTCTGCATCTCTAGATACAAGTTTCTCTTTTTCCATCACACAACTATCTTTCACCTCATATGCACGACCACTGGTGTCAACTGCATGCACCAAATCATTTTCCTGAAAGTAACTCTCCTCATTGAAAAAAGGCTCAGAACTTGAACTATGCATCCATTCACCAGAAAATACTTCACAAAAATTACTCCGATTAATAATTCTTTTCAATCTACTGTTCGATTTGAAAACATCAATTGCCTTATTAAGTATCCTAATTCTATTGATTATTAAAATAAATAATTTTTTCTTAACTTCAAAAGCCTGATCAACAATCTTTTCTACACTTTTCTTTTTCTTGTAAAAAGCAGCTTTTAGTTTACTTTTCTTATCATTTTTTAGCAAATTTAAAACTACCCTATTGCGAAACATTCGCCTACGAATGTCCCTAAAAACATTTACCCTTCTATTGCTATCCATTCTCTTCTCTCCTGCTCCAATGGAAACATTTTTTGTGGGCTTCTCTTTCCTTTTTAGATTTGTTGACTTTTTCTGTATATTCACATTAGCAATATCATTTTTTTTTCTACGACATATGTTGCGAAGAAAAGACTTAATTGGCTTACCAGAAGCTTTTCTGGTGTTTTTTGAAGTACTTGTTAAAGAGGATTCCATAAACTCTGTTGTTGATGTTCTCCTTTTCCGTATGTTATTTTTGATATTTATTTGCTTTGAAGGCATTTTTGCTTCCTTTTCAGAAGTTGATTTGAATCTGTTGTTCTGTTAAAAAAACACATGAAAGACCACTATTAGCAAACAACAAAGTAATGTTAAAAAGCAAACAATATATACAATAAATTGCAACATATTTAAGTTTATACAATAGCAACTCATGGCTTTATTTATAAAGGCCTTGCGCCACCAGTGCGTCACTTATTACCCATGTTTAAAGTAATGCACCAGCTGCACATGGCAATCATAAATAAGGGCCAAATGCAAATACCAATCAATTGCACCCAAAAATCGATTTTTGAATAACATGTAAGAAACACTGCGCAGAACATATGTACAACCACTCAATATCATCAAACAAACTCAGGGCCTTATTTATGAAGGCCTTGCGCCACCAGTGCGTCACTTATTACCCATGTTTAAAATGATGCAGTAGCTGCACAAGGCAATCATAAAAAAGGGCCAAATGCAAATACCAATCAATTGCACCCAAAAATCGATTTTTGAATAACATGTAAGAAACACTGCGCAGAACATATGTACAACCACTCAATATCATCAAACAAAGTCAGGGCCTGATTTATAAAGGCCTTGCACCACCAGTGCATCACTTATTACCCATGTTTAAAGTGATGCATCAGCTGCACATGGCAATCATAAATAAGGGCCAAATGCAAATACCAATCAATTGCACCCAAAAATCGATTTTTGAATAACATGTAAGAAACACTGCGCAGAACCTAAGTACAACCACTCAATATCATCAAACAAAGTCAGGGCCTGATTTATAAAGGCCTTGCGCCACCAGTGCATCACTTATTACCCATGTTTAAAGTGATGCACTAGCTGCAAAAGGCAATCATAAGAAAGGGCCAAATGCAAATACCAATCAATTGCACCCAAAAATCGATTTTTGAATAACATGTAAGAAACACTGCGCAGAACCTAAGTACAACCACTCAATATCATCAAACAAAGTCAGGGCCCGATTTATAAAGGCCTTGCACCACCAGTGCATCACTTATTACCCATGTTTAAAGTGATGCATCAGCTGCACATGGCAATCATAAATAAGGGCCAAATGCAAATACCAATCAATTGCACCCAAAAATCGATTTTTGAATAACATGTAAGAAACACTGCGCAGAACCTAAGTACAACCACTCAATATCATCAAACAAAGTCAGGGCCTGATTTATAAAGGCCTTGCGCCACCAGTGCGTCACTTATTACCCATGTTTAAAGTGATGCACTAGCTGCACAAGGCAATCATAAAAAAGGGCCAAATGCAAATACCAATCAATTGCACCCAAAAATCGATTTTTGAATAACATGTAAGAAACACTGCGCAGAACCTAAGTACAACCACTCAATATCATCAAACAAAGTCAGGGCCTGATTTATAAACACCTTGCGCCACCAGTGCGCCACTTATTACCCATGTTTAAAATGATGCACTAGCTGCAAAAGGTAATCATAAAAAAGAGCCAAATGCAAATACCAATCAGTTGCACCCAAAAATCGATTTTTGAATAACATGTAAGAAACACTGCGCAGAACCTAAGTACAACCACTCAATACCATCAAACAAAGTCAGGGCCTGATTTATAAAGGCCTTGCACCACCAGTGCATCACTTATTACCCATGTTTAAAGTGATGCATCAGCTGCACATGGCAATCATAAATGAGGGCCAAATGCAAATACCAATCAATTGCACCCAAAAATCGATTTTTCAATAACATGTAAGAAACACTGCGCAGAACCTAAGTTCAACCACTCAATATCATCAAACAAAGTCAGGGCCTCATTTATAAAGGCCTTGCGCCACCAGTGCATCACTTATTACCCATGTTTAAAGTGATGCACCACCTGCACAAGGTAATCATAAAAAAGAGCCAAATACAAATACCAATCAATTGCACCCAAAAATCGATTTTTGAATAACATGTAAGAAACACTGCGCAGAACCTAAGTACAACCACTCAATATCATCAAACAAAGTCAGGGTCTGATTTATAAAGGCCTTGCGCCACCAGTGCATCACTTATTACCCATGTTTAAAGTGATGCATCAGCTGCACATGGCATTCATAAATAAGGGCCAAATGCAAATACCAATCAATTGCACCCAAAAATCGATTTTTGAATAACATGTAAGAAACACTGCACAGAACCTATGTACAACCACTCAATATCATCAAACAAAGTCAGGGCCTTATTTATGAAAGCCTTGCGCCACCAGTGCGTCACTTATTACCCATGTTTAAAGTCATGCATCAGCTGCACATGGCAATCATAAATAAGGGCCAAATACATATACCAATCAATTGCACCCAAAAATCGATTTTTGAATAACATGTAAGAAACACTGCGCAGAACCTATGTACAACCACTCAATATCATCAAACAAAGTCAGGGCCTGATTTATAAAGGCCTTGCGCCACCAGTGCGTCACTTATTACCCATGTTTAAAATGATGCACCAGTTGCATAAGGCAATCAAAAAAAAAGGGCCAAATGCAAATACCAATCAATTGCACCCAAAAATCGAATTTAAAATAACATGTAAGAAACACTGCGCAGAACCTAAGTACAACCACTCAATATCATCAAACAAAGTCAGGGCCTGATTTATAAAGGCCTTGCGCCACCAGTGCGTCACTTATTACCCATGTTTAAAGTGATGCACTAGCTGCACAAGTCAATCATAAAAAAGGGCCAAATGCAAATACCAATCAATTGCACCCAAAAATCGATTTTTGAATAACATGTAAGAAACACTGCACAGAACTTAAGTACAACCACTCAATATCATCAAACAAAGTCAGGGTCTCATTTATAAAGGCCTTGCGCCACCAGTGCATCACTTATTACCCATGTTTAAAGTGATGCATCAGCTGCACATGGCATTCATAAATAAGGGCCAAATGCAAATACCAATCAATTGCACCCAAAAATCGATTTTTGAATAACATGTAAGAAACACTGCGCAGAACCTATGTACAACCACTCAATATCATCAAACAAAGTCAGGGCCTTATTTATGAAAGCCTTGCGCCACCAGTGCGTCACTTATTACCCATGTTTAAAGTCATGCATCAGCTGCACATGGCAATCATAAATAAGGGCCAAATACATATACCAATCAATTGCACCCAAAAATCGATTTTTGAATAACATGTAAGAAACACTGCGCAGAACCTATGTACAACCACTCAATATCATCAAACAAAGTCAGGGCCTGATTTATAAAGGCCTTGCGCCACCAGTGCGTCACTTATTACCCATGTTTAAAGTGATGCACTAGCTGCACAAGTCAATCATAAAAAAGGGCCAAATGCAAATACCAATCAATTGCACCCAAAAATCGATTTTTGAATAACATGTAAGAAACACTGCGCAGAACCTAAGTACAACCACTCAATATCATCAAACAAAGTCAGGGTCTGATTTATAAAGGCCTTGGGCCACCAGTGCATCACTTATTACCCATGTTTAAAGTGATGCATCAGCTGCACATGGCATTCATAAATAAGGGCCAAATGCAAATACCAATCAATTGCACCCAAAAATCGATTTTTGAATAACATGTAAGAAACACTGCGCAGAACCTATGTACAACCACTCAATATCATAAAACAAAGTCAGAGCCTTATTTATGAAAGCCTTGCGCCACCACTGCATCACTTATTACCCATGTTTAAAGTGATGCATCAGCTGCACATGGCAATCATAAAAAAAGGCCAAATAAAAATACCATTCATTTGCACCCAAAATCGATTTTTGAATAACATGTAAGAAACACTGAGCAGGACTTATATACTAACATACAATTTCACTTCTAAAACATAACTATCTGCTTCCAAATATTCTCCATAGAGCAAATAAGTCTCTATCTAAATTAAATAAATCATTACTTACCTTTACAAATGCTTTTGGAGATTGAGAACAGTGTCAGACACACACACCAATTTTTCTTTAGCAGAGCAAAAGGTGTGCTCTCAATACACTGAAACCAAGACTGGCATAGAAAATCTCTATCTTTGTACACATATGCCTTAATTCAACCAATCAAAAGTCTTCCCTCACTATTTTCAAACCAACACCCATCCCCCTCTCAGACCGTTCTATCTGTTACCATAGCAACTCCCTCCTAACTGAACTCTAAGGTTCAAAAGTTTATCTTACAATGTTGCAAATTAACTCAGCAAGGATGTTTGACCTCTCAATACAGCAGCCTATACAGGGTATTTTTGCTTTTGGTGACTTTTTTTAAACCATTCAAATTGCTTCTTTCACACAACATAACCATGCACCCTAACTTTCAGTTTTCAACTATCTGAATCCACCAATCATTGCTTGTGATTCAAGAGCAGAGAAACTCCACAATTATTTTTTTGTAAACCCCTACTGTTCCAACTGCCATTTCATTCCCACACTTCATCTGACTGGACCAGAACCTTCTCACATCATGTACTCTGTTTGGATTATTGGACATAGCTACATCCACTGGGCTCAAAGGTATGCAGCTAGCAGAAATTTTCATAACCTTGATTTATCAAATGTGGAAATCAAGTGGATTGGCCACAGAGGATTAAAATGTCACCAATTGATACCATTGGTGAAAACCTTTTTGCATCTGCCAGAACCTGACCTTATAATTGTGCACTGTGGTGGAAACGATCTAGGCACATTGACTGGGGTAGGTCAGGAAATGCTTTTAAAGGACACCTTTCATCAATTGATGATACTTTTTCCCCACACTGCCTTGGTATATTCCAATATATGCCAAAGACAGAAATGGAACTGGTCCAACCAATTTTGTCCACAATTTGAGAAAGCACGGAAACATGTGAATAAATCTGTTTCTGCTTACATGAGAGACTATGGAATGGGTTTAATATACAATAATAACTTGCGTTACAACATGCAAGACATCTACAGAGGAGATGGAGTGCACTTCTCAGATGAGGGGAATAGAATATTCCTCCTGAATTTAAGAATGTGTATTGGAACCTACTTGTAGGTACCTAAATCAACCACAGAACCCAAAAGCTCTTTTCAGAGCTACCCTACCTCTGATCATTCAAAGCGTTTATTTTTTTCTAACTTTTTTCACTATTTTTCACCAAAGTACGCTTTCGGGTACGCTTAACGGTGCGCGCACCAGGCGCTCCCCCCGTGGAAAATTAAAGATTTATTTTTTTTTTTTTACGTTTATGAGCCTCCTAAGCCCCCCTCAGAAAACCTAGAGGGTCAAGAAGTCTCTACCGTGCCCCCTTCTACCCATACCGAACATTGTTTACCCTCCATCTTGTGTCTCGATTGTACCGAAACACAAAATGGAGGACTCCCGTAACGAGTGAGTAGTTGGGAGTGAGTAGTAGAGAGTAGTAAAGAGTGAGTAGTAGAGAGTAGTAGAGATTGAGTAGTAGAGTGAGTAGTAGAGAGTAGTAAAGAGAGAGTAGTAGAGAGTGAGTAGTAGAGAGTAGTAGAGAGTGAGTAGTAAAGAGTGAGTAGTAGAGAGAGAGTAGTAGAGAGTGAGTAGTAGAGAGTAGAGAGTAGTAGAGAGTGAGTAGTAGAGAGTAGTAGATAGTGAGTAGTAGGGAGTGAGCAGTAGATAGAGAGTAGTAGAGAGTACTAGAGTAGTAGAGAATGAGTAGTAGAGAGTGAGTATTAGAGAGTAGTGGAGTAGTAGAGAGTGAGTCGTAGAGAGTAGTGGAGAATATTCCACTTGCACAACAAGTCCAATCAAACCATATCACTTAGAGTCCTTATTGAAGCGCTAAATCTTGGTGTATATTCAAATGCTTTTATTTTCCTTAAGTTTATGTACCACAGCCAGCCGACGCATTTTGTTCTGTACAACAGAACTTCTTCAGGGCATTCTTATTTCCTTCAAGTTATGTCGGTATCCTGTTGTCAAATAACTAGATATTGCTTCCAAATGTTAGACAAGACGTAAGTACATTCTTATTCAAAGTGACTAGGTATCAATTTTACCCACACAATTCGGGCAGACTTGAATAATTTATTGCATCCTCAAAGTCAGTCTTTCAAAAATTCCAAAGTATAGGACATGATAATCCAAATCTAAATGTTTCTCAAGAAAAGTCATTTTCAATCGTTCGGAATAACGGCGTTTGGGCAGATATGACCCACGGACACGGTTTATGACTTTTCTTGAGAAACATTTGGATTTGGATTATCATGTCCTATACTTTGGAATTTTTGAAAGACTGACCTTGAGGATGCAATAAATTACTCATGTCCATGGATGTTGCTGGGAACGCTCCCCGCAACACCCATTGCACACCCCTTTAACGCAGGACACTGCGTTAAAGGGACTGATATTTATCAGGCAGGATTACGCCACAAAAATTGGCTTAGTCCTGCCTGATAAATATCACTCAGTCTTCTGCGTCACAAAAAGTGCATCATTCATGACATGGTCAGTGACATCACTGATGGCATCACTGATGACATCTCAAATGACATCACTGATGATATCACTGATGACATCATCCATGTGACAATCAAATACACCTCATCACACACTAGTATAATCTTTCATCACTCACTGTAAAATAGAAAGTGCCATATTTGAAACCATTGACACACCAATAGAAATTTCCAAACACCCACTCAGTTATTCATAGAACTATACCCACATCTAATCACTTACCTATAGATTCAGTGTTATATGCAGTGAATAATCAACAGAACACTATCAAATATACTTATACGCCCATTTCAACATTACACACCAGCACACATTGTATTCACTTATAAAGACATCCTTCTGACTTATGCAAACAATTGATTATACTTACATTTACTCACCTACACACTAATACAAACACCACTTCATCTATTTTTATAGATAGTCACACACACTTAGTGTGTTATAAAATCACTATTACAAGTATACCGTTATTCATATAGTGACTCATACAATCACTAAGTCTTAGGCACACTTGATTAGATATAACTGTCACATACACTGCCTTTTTTTCAAGTTTAATGGAGATGTACCATTGAGAGAAATATTTCATCACCACCACACCCATAAACATATACACTCACTGAAACAACTGGTATAACATGTAGTCTTAACCTCATATACCTACTGAATGAACTATTCACACATTTGTTGGCAATCACACACCCCCCACCAAACCACATAGACATTCATTTACCCATATAAATACTCAGTTAGGAAACCAATAACAAATATAGTCTTTAACATAGCAATTAAGACAAAGCAATAAAGACTTTCAAACAGTTTAGAAACTACACATTATATATAGTGAGACTCTACAAATTAGTCAAGGAAGCAATCAATGACACTGTTACTAAATCCACCATCCACACATTTATATTTATATATCCACTCATTCTTCAATGCAAAGTAGTGTATTTATAATACATATTTAAATATCAAAGCAAAGCACATTCACTGGATAATGTCATCAGTGATGTCATCAGTGATGTCACTGACCATGTCACGAATGATGTAATATGTGACATCATCAGCAGTGGATTGCGGGCGCACAAGTTATAGTGAGTACAACTAACTATAACAGGGGAAAGTTCAAGGGTTTTGTATGAGTAAAATGTCCAGCTAACTATAATATATATATATTTATATATATGTGCGTGGACGTGCGCGGACCTTCGCATGCGCAAGCTGCATGCTGATTGGCTGCCAATGTCTGTCAACACTCCAATACAGAAATTGTTGGCAGACATCTTGTGCCTCGGTAGACTGAGGCAGAAGAAAGCAGAAAGGCAAACGTGTAGATCTCAAAAAAGGGGGCAGGGTAGAAGCACCCTGACCCCCTAGGCCTGCTCAGGTGGTCCCACAAAGACCCCCAATGCCAATTTTTTTTTTTTAAACCCGGTATGTTTTTTTTTAAATTACCCGCCAGGGGGACCAAATCGCGGGGGCATAGTGATAAAGAAGTGTGTGGGGTGTCCAATCCCCCTCACACTACCCCGGGGACCGCTGCCCTCTGGGGCAAAGCAACTCAGCCCCCTGGGGCATACTGGAGGATCATGATGGGCTAGTTGGCCCCCAGGGACCCCCACTATGCAAGGGGATTAGTTCCCCCTCTGCAAACGCGCCAGGGGGCTGTGTTGCAGAGAGGTGTAACAAGGGGCATAGCCTCATTTCACCTCTGTGCAATGTAGTCCCCTGGAGCATACTGGAGGTTCCAGGTGGGCTAGTTGGCCCCCAGGGGCCCCCAGTATGCTAGGGGAATTAGTTCCCCCTCTTCAAACATGCACGGGGCCTGCGTTGCAGAGAGGTGTAAAAAAGGGTGTGGCCTCATTACACCTCTCTGCAATGCATCCCCCTGGCGCATACTCCAGGTTCAAGGCGGGCTAGTTGGCCCCCAGGGACCCCCAGTATGCAAGGGGAATTAGTTCCCCCTCTGCAAACATGCCCAGGGTCTGCATTGCAGAGAGGTGTACAAAGGGGCATGGCTTCATTACACCTCTCTGCAATGCAGTCCCCTGGCGCATACTGGAGATTCCTGGTGGGCTTTCAGGTCTTATATAGTTAGGAATTAGCATTAAAAAAAACTTTGAAATTCACTGAAAAAACCATAGGTTTCAGACCTTATATAGTTAGGAATTAGCATTTAAAAAACCTTGCAAATTCACTGAAAAAAACATAGGTTTCAGGCCTTATATAGTAAGGAATTAGCATTTAAAAAACCTTTAAAATTCACTCAAAAAACTATAGGTTTTAGAGGTGTTATAGTTAGCTGGACATTTCACTCATACAAAACCATTGAAATTGCTCCTATATAGTTAGTTGTACTAACTATATTTTGCAATCCACTGCTGATGATGTCACATATTACATCATTCATGACATGGTCAGTGACATCACTGATGACATCTAAAATGACATCACTGATGACATCACTGATGACATCATCCACATGACAATCACATACACCTTTTCATACACTAGTAAAATCTTTCATCACTCTTTGTAAAATACAGAGTATCATATTTGAATCCATTGTCACAGCAATACAAGTATCTAAAAACCAGCTCAGTGATTCATAGATGTATATATACATCTAATCACTTACCTGTAGATTCACTCATACATGCTGTCAATGAACAATAGAACACTATCAAAAATACTTATACACCTATATCGAATTACACACCAGCACACATTCTATTCGCATATGAAGTCATCCTACTCACTTATGCAAACAATGGATCATACTTACATATTTACTTAGCTACACACTTATACAAACACAACTTCATCTATTCCATTTAGATAGTAAGTCATACTTTGTGAATTATAAAATCATTATTACAAGTATACAGTTATCCATACAGTCACTTACACAATCATTGAGTCTTATGTATACTTAGTTATATACAACAACTGACACATACACTGCCTTTTATTTTTCTAGTTTGTTGGACATGTACCATTGAGAAATATATTTGCTCATCACCACACCCATAAAGATATTCACTCACCCAAACAACTGTTAGAACATGTAGTTTTAACTTCATATATCTAGTGAATCAAGTATTCACACATCTTTAGGCAGTAACACACCCCCCACCGAACCACACACACATTCACTCTCCCATACAAATACTCAGTTAAATAATCAATAACTAATATAGACTTTCACATAGCTAGTTACCAACTGGAGAACCAGTTTACACAACAACTGACAAAGTGATACAGATATTTTCACAGTTTAGTCACTACCCACTATATTTAGTGAGACACTATACATTGGTCAAGTAAACAGTCAATTACACTGCTACTAAATCCTCCGTTCAAATATTTATTTTATTCTTCAATGCAAATTGCTATATATATAATGCATATTTAAATAACGAAGCAGACCACATTCACTGGTTGATGTCATCAGTGATGTCATTTGAGATGTCATCAGTGATGTCACTGACCATGTCATGAATGATGTAATTTGTGACATCATCAGCAGTGGATTGCGGGTGTGCGAAATATAGTTAGTACAACTAACTATATAAGAGCAATTTCAATGGTTTTGTATGAGTGAAATGTCCAGCTAACGACAACACCCCTAAAACCTATAGTTTTTTGAGTGAATTTTAAAGGTTTTTTAAATGCTAATTCCTAACTATATAAGGCCTGAAACCTATGGTTTTTTCAGTGATATATATATATATATATATATATATATATATATATATATATATATATATATATATATATATATATATATATATATTCACTGAAAAAACCATAGGTTATAGACCATATATAGTTAGGGATTAGCATTTACAAAACCTTATTTTACTCGCACAAAACCATTGAAATTCGCATATATAGTTAGTTGCACTAACTATATATTGCGCACCCGCAATCCACTGCTGATGATGTCACATATTACATCATTCATGACATGGTCAGGGACATCACTGATGACATCTCAAATGACATCACTGATGACATCACTGATGACAACATCCAGTGACTGTATGTTTCTGTAAAGTTAAAATATGTCTTATATATTGAAGAATGAGTGGATGTATAAGTGTCTGGATGAAGGATTTAGTAGGTGCATGACTGACTGTATGAGTGAGTGATTAAATGTGTCTCACTGAGTGCATGGATTAGTGACTAAACTGTCTTAATTTGTGCATCATTATGTCTGCTGTTCTGTAAACTGCTGCTTGTGTTGATCAGTAGCTATATGAGTAACTATATTGGTTATTGATTGGTTGCCCAAGTATTTGTATGGGAGACTGAGTGTGTGTGTGGGTGGCTGGGAGGTGTGTGACTCTGTGCATAGATGTGTGAGCAGTTGATTCACTAGATGTATGGGTTCAAAAGTGCATGTGGAAACAGCTGTATGGGCGGTTGACTGTGTGCATGAGTGTATTGGTGAGTGAATGGATTTCTCAGTGCTACATGTCAAATTAAGTACATATGTAAAACACAGTACATGTGAGAGTTGACATATATAAATAACTGTGCATAAGAGCCAGTGAATGTGTGAGTGGCTGTATGGGTCATTGTGAACATGTATCAGGGATTGTATAAGAGAGTAAATATGTTTTAGTATATGTTTGAATAAGTAAGGTGTGTATAACTGTGTAGTTGAGGAAATGGAGGTGTGATTGATTCTTTGCATGACTGACTATGTGTGTGAGTAACTCCATGGATAAGTGACAGTCTGTGAGTGTCTGTTTACACTGATTGTATCTAAGGTTATATTAGAGTCTGAAGAGGTTCATTGTATTATCACATAAATGATATCATCAGTGATGTGATCAGTAATGTCATTTGAGATGTCATCAGTGATGTCATCAGTGATGTCATTTGAGATGTCATCAGTGATGTCATCAGTGATGTCATTTGAGATGTCATCAGTGATGTCATCAGTGATGTCACTGACCTTGTCATGAATGATGTAATATGTGACATCATCAGCAGTGGATTGCGGGTGGGCGATATATAGTTAGTGCAACTAACTATATATGCGAATTTCAATGGTTTTGTGTGAGTAAAATAAGGTTTTGTAAATGCTAATCCCTAACTATATATGGTCTATAACCTATGGTTTTTTCAGTGAATTTTTATGGTTTTGTAAATGCTAATTCCTAACTATATATGGTCTATAACCTATGGTTTTTTCAGTGAATTTCAATGGTTTTTTAATAGCAAATATCAAAAGCTTTAAAATGTCAAGTACGTGGTAGGTAAAAACATTTTCGTGTTTTAAAGATGGCTCTGGGCAACCGTGGAACTCGGACGCTTGACTGCTAGGGCATGGGCCCCATTCCCAAAAGAGTCCCCTCAGCCTTGAAGATTCTACAACAGTCACCGGGACCCCCGACTCCCGTAGACTTCCGGTGGGGAGCGACTGCCATGATTGCTCACGGAATGGCCACGACGTAGCCACGAGAGGGTGGTGCTCTCATGCTGACGCCAGCGTCAGTCTGAAACATCCAGAAACACTGTAGACTACCAATTCGATCACTTCCGGTGGAGCCCCAACGTGACCCGGTAGAGAAGAACTTGCCCTCCCCTCTTTGACTGATGGTTCTTGTTGCCTGTCCCTTCTGTTGTCATTTAACAGAACAGCTGAATGGCGACTGAAACGCTAAAGGGCGCCCCACTGCAGCAGAGGAGCCTCCACCTGGGGAGGCGGGGGAGGCCTGTTCGTTCCGCCTCCCCCCCCCCCCCGGGGCGCCCCACGCCGTTTTTCGGCGCAGCATTGTAGGATGGCCAGACCAGTGCGGCAACTTACTGGACACCACCTGGGTGCCGTCCGGATCTCGGCACGTTGTGCTGCCTTCGGCCTATTCGCACAACGGACCGCCACTGACGCCACCTCACAGGCCGACGGAT